>NC_059179.1:42950480-45350480 GCF_019923935.1 Bubalus bubalis | reverse complement strand
CAGACCGTCAGCCCCACGGGAAGGAGCGCATGCCTGACTTCTGCATCACGTCCTCTCTCGAAGCCGAGGTCAGTTAACCATGACAAGGACAGCCTTGCATACTCCAGGCAGTGTGTGTTGTAAGGCACTGGACAAGAGCCACGTCGCAGCAAGTAATGAGTATAATATTCTAGTAAGAATTCAGGGGGTCGCAGAAATTTTACTTATTATTAATGTTTTAATCGTCACTTTGTAAAATGTATTAAGTAAACCAGTTCAAATCAAAACTCAGTGTGAAGAATGTGAAATGGAAAACTACAAAGACATTTTAAATAAATAATTTATTTATTCAAAATAGTTTTCTTAACCTTATTCACAGTTTCAAGTTTAAAATGAAAAACAAAAAGGGGGGGTGGGGGAAGGGGGGAGGTGCCTATCCTTGATCAACTGTCACACAAAGTCAAAGAGAAGCAGATCTGTTCAGAACATGCACTAAAGACAGACTTGCACAATGGCTGGTCTTGGAAAAACCCCGTACTATAGCTTGAAAAGGGTAGGCTTTTCTGTGCGACTGAGAAGGAAACACTGTGGATGCACCGGAAGTTTCTTTAACCCACCTGAACCACTGCGATCATTTGGATAGAAGTTCCCTTCACCAAAGCAACATTTCTCCAAGATAACTATCTCTTAAACCCACGTAGCTTAACATACTTCAAAAATATTTAAAAGTGTTAACTGCCTCACAGCAAGTCTACTAATACTGAGGTACCATGCACTTCTCAAAGAAACGAGCGCGGGAGCTCCAAGTCTGACTGTGATGTTGGCGCCTCCGACGAAGAAACCAGAGAACTCTGCACACGGCTGTTTGTCGTGAGAAACGAGAACTCTGTGTTTCCACCGCTGTGCCTGTTTTAAGTGGGTCTTTCCCTCACATTTAGTGGCACGGAGCACCGAATGGCAACGCCAGCACCCGAGTGCAGAAGGCACCGACGGCGCCACTGTGGACGAGGCCCAGGCGGGCGTCACTGGAGGGCGGCGCTGCTGCCTGCGCCGCGAGCCAGCTGGTCCAGCAAATGGATGAGGAGGTCGACTCTTTCCAAGAGAGAGGCGTTTTTGTTCGCAGTGGCTCTCAGGAGCTGGGAGTAAACCTGCTTGTTGGTTTTAAGGACTATGTCTTCATCAAGGATACTACTGGGTAAAAAAAAAAAAAAGAGCAAGACATGAAGAAAACAGTGATGCCCACCAAGAACAGTAAAAGACCCCAAAACTACACACCGACAGCCCTGTCGTCACTTTTCATGGAGGCAGGGGTCCTAGTAATGCCGACTTCATACCTGCTTTCCCAAATCGACTGTTCATGGGCCTGTTTTTAACACTTATTTCAAAACATCAATTAAAGCCAATGATTATTCTTTTCATAAACAGTCGAGTGTCTACCATGTACCAGAAACTGCTCCTGGTCATGAACAAAACAGACCCGGATTCCCAGCCTTCATGGAATCCACTCTCCTGAGGGAAAGCTGGGCTGGTATACGAGTATCTGGGTAAGGTGCGGGGAAAGAAACTTCCACGAGTCATTTACTTTACCTTGTTCTCTTCTTAGCTGAAGATAGCAGCTTGATGGACTGAAGGAGAAGGAATGACAAGCGAGATTCAAATATACTGAGCAGTTTTGTCACTTCTTCTCGATTAAGACTAGGAGAAGAATCAGCGGCTGGAGGGGTCTCTTCACTCTTAGGCTAAAGACAACAAAAAGTGATTTCAGCTCAGTCACCCCACAGTTACTGCTTCATACTGAAGTGGTGGACCCACAGTCTGAATAATCCAGTAAACGTTTTAACCAAAAACAAAGAGCAAATCAAGAGGATTTTTGTCCAGGGACAGCCCTGTTGGCCGCCTTGTCTCGGCCTTCTCTGCGTCCCTCCCGTGAGAACATTCAGACAGACCAAACCACATGAAAAAACTGTCTCAACCCTAAACGGCACTTATGTAGAAGAAACTAAGCCTGAACGAAGCCCTCCGGACTTTCCAACACCACATGCTCAAGGAACAGATGGAAACCGGTCCTGTGTGGTTTGAGAACCAGAACCTGGAAGTTCGCAGGATGGAAGCGCCATGGGAACTCACGGAAGCTTTCAGCCACAGAGAAGGCAGCACGAACACATGGATGCCGGGAGAACTGAAAGGCCATCCCAGGGAGCTGGCGTAAGCCCACTCACCGTTCAGCTGCAGGCAGTTTAGTGGAAATCGATACAGACCTTTTTTTCCTCTTTATTCCCAGGGTCTTATTATTAACCAAGGTCTATGTGGTTATTTAAAGAAACAATTTTAAAATATAAGATACACTTGGAAGTTAAAGAAATGCTTAATAATTCCACCAAAAAAATAAAATAAATTACTGTTAATGTGTTTTTATGCAAGTGTTAGTCGCTCCATTGTGTCCAACTCTTTGTGACCCCATGGACTGTATCCTGCCAGGCTCCTCTGTCCATGGAATTCCCCAGGCAAGAATACTGGAGTGGGTTGCCATTCCCTTTTCCAGGGGATCTTCCCAACCCAGAGATCAAACCTGGGTCTCCTGCATTGCAGGTGGATTCTTTACCATCTAAGCCACCAGGGAAGTCCCATGCAAAGCATATATATTTATATATTTGTATACATGTGGAAAATTCTGAAAGAGATGGGAATGCCAGACCACCTGACCTGCCTCTTGAGAAACCTGTATGCAGGTCAGGAAGCAACAGTTAGAAGTGGACATGGAACAACAGACTGGTTCCAAATAGGAAAAGAAGTATGTCAAGGCTGTATATGGTCACACTGTTTATTTGACTTATATGCAGAGTACATCATGAGAAGTGCTGGGCTGGAGGAAGCACAGGCTGGAATCAAGATTGCTGGGAGAAATATTAACGACCTCAGATATGCAGATGACACCACCCTTATGGCAGAAAGTGAAGAACTGGGGAGCCTCTTGATGGAGGTGAAAGAGGAGAGTGGAAAAGTTGGCTTGAAGCTCAACATTCAGAAAGCTGGGATCATGGCATCCAGTCCCATTGCTTCGTGGCAGGTGGATGGGGAAACAGTGGACACAGTGGCTGACTTTGTTTTTCTGGGCTGCAGGGTCACTGCAGATGGTGATTGCAGCCATGAAATTAGGACACGCTTGCTCCTTGGAAGGAAAGTTGTGGCCAACCTATAGAGCATATTGAAAAGCAGAGACATTGCTTTGCCGGCAGGGGTCCATCTAGTCAGGGCTATGGTTTTTCCAGTGGTCGTGTATGGATGTGAGAGTTGGGCTGTAGAGAGGGCTGAGCGCAGAAGGGTTGATGCTTTTGAGCTGTGGAGTTGGAGAGGACTCTTGGGGGTCCCTTAGACCGCAGGGAGATCCAACCGGTCCATCCTACAGGAGATCGGTCCTGGGTGTTCATTGGAGGGACTGATGTTGGGGCTGAAGCTCCAGTGCTTTGGCCACCTGGTGCGAAGAGCTGGCTCATTTGGGGAGACACTGATGCTGGGAGGGATTGAGGGCAGGAGGAGAGGGGGATGACAGGGGATGGGATGGTTGGATGGCATCACCGACTCACTGGACATGGGTTTGGGTGGACTTCCGGAGTTGGTGATGGACAGGAAGGCCTGGCGTGCTGCAGTTCATGGGGTCGCAAAGAGTTGGACACGACTAAGCGACTGAACTGATACATATACACTATACACACAAATGCATGCGTATGCCCACTGTACATACTCACCATGTAGCATTTACTTTAAGACACATAAAAAACTGATAAATCTTTTTTTCCATTTACCTGTTCAAATTCCTCCACAAGCTCCTTTCTGATAAGCTGGAACGCATGCTTAGTTCTCACCATTATATCAAGGGCCCCAGATAGCGTTTTTAATTTCCCAACATTGCTATTCTGACCTAGAGTGGCAAACACAAAATGATCGTTCCTTTAAACATAGAGAAACTCATCCAATGTGTTAATGAAAATTCTGATTTTCAAACACTGTGAAGGTAGCTCATGAAAATGCCAAGAAATCTTCTAAATCCAACTTCTGTTTAGTAATTATCCCTAGAGAAAACAGTAGAACTAGAGAAAGCAATAAACAATCATTGTTTTCTTGCCTCACTATCTGGCTTCATACTCAATAATAGTAAACATTTTTTTAAGAAGGAATTAACCATACTTATCATCATAGCAAATTTGTTCCTAGTATCTACTTTTTTTAAAAAATAGAAATGAATCGTGCTCATTCTAAGGAATTCAAACATGGAAAATTCAAAGATGCAAACTAGAAAAGAAGACCGCCCTAGATCACCCCCAGAAAGAGCTACTTGACATTCAACTATGCATATGCTGCCAAAAATTTAAAAAGATGCTTTTAGTAAAAGGTATTTCTTCCTTTTTTTTTTTTTTTTTTAAGATCTTTTTGATGTGGACCATTTTTAAAGTCTTTACTGAATTTGTTACAATATGGCTTCTGTTTTATTTTTGCTTTCTTTGGCTGTAAGGCATGTGCAATCTTAACTCCCCGACCAGGGACTGAATCTGCACCTCTGCACGGGCATTGGAAGGTGAAGTCTTATCCACTGGACTGCCCGGAAGTCCCCCTAGTAAAAGGCATTCCTAAAAACTGTTTTGAGTAGGCAATACATTCTCAAAATGTGTAACGTTCAAGTGGGCCGCCCTGCCGGCCACCCTGCCTTCTCCCCAGAAGAGACAGTGCCATCAGTTTCATGTCCATCCTTCCAGAGACACTGTATAAACAGGTACACATTAAATTCATTTTAATTTTATAGAAGAAAATAACTGAAACCACAGTATAATTGCTGTACTTCAAATAAATGTCTGTTTCTTTACCAGACAAGAGATAACTTCTCGCAAGATGCTTCTGCAGAAAGGGAACAGCTGAACAAGGTAGAGAAGTGAGTTTAGAAAAAAACATTCGGTGGTGGAGAGCCAGACCACTCCAAGCTGAGGAAAATGACAGAATAAAACGTCTCCCTTGACCCCTCCCTACCCTCCTGCCTCAGCTTCACCTTGTCAGGCTCTGTGGTTACCGTGCAGACAGATTCAGTGAGGCCACCACACCTCCACCACCGCATCTCCACTCCCACCTTGTTCATGATGATTAAAATCTTTGTCTAAAGTAACTTGTCACAATTTTTTTTTTTTTTTTTTCAAATAAGAAACCCTGGGCTGTATTCCAGTGTTTCTAGTCATTAAACATAATCTAACACATTTATGTTTTAAAAAGCATTTCAAAAAAACGTCCCTACCCAAAGACATTAACGACGGGCAAATTCAAAAGAAGACAGCATTACTTACATCCAAGAGTGATCCACAGGTCTGCCTCACTCTAAGACAATCCAACACTAAGCCAATGCATACAAATCTGAGAAATAAAGAAGACTTACTGGTCATCTGAAATTCTGCAAAGGCTACTCTTTCTAACTGTACTCTAAGGAGTTCACACGGAGCGTCTTTCAGAAGCTGAAAAAGCTTTCCAGCTTTGCTGTAATGAAGGTCTGCCAGCACCCGGTGCTGCTTCCTAAGCTGCTCATCACCAACCTAGAACCAAAAATAAAATAAATCCTAAGGCTTGGGCTTCACAGCAACTACATCACCAAATCTCTGAATAACTACATGCTTTTCAGCGTTTTGTTCAGTCCCAGGGCTCTAGCTCTCAAATCTGCGTCTGTTTCATCGGTCTTTGTGTCACGTGAGGAGGAAGGCCAGCTCCAGCCTTCTGTGTGCAGGTGTCCAGCTGTCCCAGAGCCAGGGAGCTGCCCAGAACCCTCTCATGCTGGCATCTGCCGTGAGGATATTAGGCCACCTGGACAAATGTAAGTTTAGGTTAGGGCCCCCCTGAGGCAAGTGAAAGAGTCTAGGGCCAGCTCAGAGCGGAGAGAAAAACCCTCTCCCGGTTAATCTGGGCCTCAAAGGACAATATTCTCAGGATAAAGGCAACCCAGAAGCAAATCCACACCCAAGGGACTGCAAGGTAAGCTGCCTTGGTGCTAAGGAAGGGAAAACAACAAAACCATTTTTAAAAAAAATCCCTGAGAAACTATATAGGCACAAGACTCCTGGCAGAAGCAAGTCACCCTCTGAAGGAAGGCACCTCTACCTCAGGCCTCAGATTATTCTCAGAAATACATGGGTTTGAGCACCAGGATTCATGTACAAGACTGTTCATAGCATTGTTTCTAATTAGCCCCTCGTGGCTCAGAGGTTAAAGTGTCTGCCTGTGATGCAGGAGACCTGGGTTCGATCCCTGGGTCAGGAAGATCCCCTGGAGAAGGAAATGGCAACCCATTCCAGTATTCTTGCCTGGAGAATCCCATGGACGGAGGAGCCTGGTGGGCTACAGTCCACGGGGTCGCAAAGAGTCAGACATGACTGAGCGACTTCACTTTCACTTTTCAGCCTCAAACGAGAACAACCCCAAAGCTCAGCTATCACAGAATGGATAAATAAACTGATATACTCATTTAATGAATCCTAGATGTTCAAGCTGGTTTTAGAAAAGGCAGAGGAACCAGAGATCAAACTGCCAACATCCGCTGGATCATGGAAAAAGCAAGAGAGTTCCAGAAAAACATCTATTTCTGCTTTATTGACTATGCCAAAGCCTTTGACTGTGTGGATCACAATAAACTGTGGAAAATTCTGAAAGAGATGGGAATACCAGACCACCTGACTGGCCTCTTGAGAAACCTGTATGCATGTAAGGAAGCAACAGTTAGAACTGGACATGGGACAACAGACTGGTTCCAAATAGGAAAAGGAGTACGTCAAGGCTGTATATTGTCACCCTGCTTATTTAACTTCTATGCAGAGTACATCATGAGAAATGCTGGGCTGGAAGAAGCACAAGCTGGAATCAAGATTGCCGGGAGAAATATCAAAGATGACACCACCCTTATGGCAAAAAGTGAAGAGCAACTAAAAAGCCTCTTGATGAAAGTGAAAGAAGAGTGAAAAAGTTGGCTTAAAGCTCAACATTCAGAAAATGAAGATCATGGCATCTGGGCCCATCACTTCATGGGAAATAGATGGGGAAACAGTGTTAGACTTTATTTTTGGGGGCTCCAAAATCACTGCAGATAGTGACTGCAGCCATGAAATTAAAAGACGCTTACTCCTTGGAAGAAAAGTTATGATCAACCTAGACAGCATATTGAAAAGCAGAGACATTACTTTGCCAACAAAGGTCCGTCTAGTCAAGGCTATGGTTTTTCCAGTGGTCATGTATGGATGTGAGAGTTGGACTGTGAAGAAAGCTGAGTGCCGAAGAATTGATGCTTTTGAACTGTGGTGTTGAAGAAGACTCCTGAGAGTCCCTTGGACTGCAAGGAGATCCAACCTGTCCATTCTAAAGGAGATCAGCCCTGGGATTTCTTTGGAAGGACTGATGCTAAAGTTGAAACTCCAATACTTGGGCCACCTCATGCGAAGAGTTGACTAACTGGAAAAGACTCTGACGCTGGGAGGGATTAGGGGCAGAAGGAAGAGGGGACAACAGAGGATGAGATGGCTGGATGGCATCACCGACTCGATGGACATGAGTTTGAGTGAACTCCGGGAGTTTGTGATGGACAGGGAGGCCTGGCGTGCTGCGATTCATGGGGTCGCAAAGAGTCGGACACGACTGAGCGACTGAACTGAACTGAAGCTAAGTAAATGAACAGTTATGCATCCACCTGGAAGAATCTCCAAAATGTGATATTAACTAAACAGCAGTAAGTCACAGAAGAATATATACAGTATGGTTTGTTCTATAAAGTTCAAAACCAGATAAAATATAAACATACTGCTTAAGTGATAAAACACAGAAAAGGTAGGGACATAATAGAAAATCTGGGACAGGAGTTAATCTGGATGGGTACTGAGAGACTCAGCAGGGGGAGGGACACACAGAGTGCACCTGAAGGACCCTTCCGCTCCTTAACTGCAAGGTGAGGTATGCAGGGCTTTCCTTTGTTATTCCTTAAACTGTACAAATGCTTCACATGTATCCCCTGTGTCCTTTGATATGCATGCTCTATGTCACAGTAAAATTTTTTAAAACTGGGTGATGGATACTTTAAAATTGGCATAGAACCATTTCTATAAAGAGTAACTACATGAAAAAAAAAAGAGGCTAAAATAATACACTCAGTCAAATATCTAATTTTGCAAACTAAGGCCTAATCAATTGTAATGGAAAAAATATGCAACATGGGGGGAGGGGAAATACCTACCCTCCAAGCTTTTCTGAAATGGCTACAAGAACAGATGGCATTTAAAATCTATACAGAAATGTAAGAAAAGCAGCACTTCTAACTGGACTGGAATCGGAATGGCAATACCTGGTTCCGCAGGCAGCTGTGGTACATGGACGCCAGCCTGTGATGGATGGTTGCAGCTCGGTACTGACAGAGGGGCTGTCGGGCAGACACAGAGTCCACGTCGCAGTATTTCAGCGACTTCATCATCGCCTCGCTGACTTCTTTTTCAATCTGTGTATTTTTTTTTTAAGGGAAAGGGAAAATAATGACCATCTCATAATCTTAAGTAAGAATTTTAAAAACAAATACTGCTCGTCAAGGAAAAGACTGTAACAGATGCTATGTATCTGTTAAACAAAGGAATATATAAGGTTAATACTTCTACATAATCCAGCAAATATTATTACCTGCTCTTGAGCTTTTCTAGATAATGGAGCATAATCTTGCTGTAGAGTTGCCATCGTAAAATAAGTAGTGGACAGTTCCCAATTCACCGAGTCCCAGACGGCTGGGTGTATGTCCCGTGTTCCCAAGGACCTCAGAGCTTTCAGGTAGTAATCAACAGCCTGTGAGGGAGCAAAGAGGGCCGCTGTGACTCAGCTCAAGTACATGACTTAAACTAAAACATGCCTCACAGTCACCCCAACAGCAACTTCACTTGACAGAATTTATGGGACAGTGTCTGAAGAAAGGGAAAAAAGTACATCAATGATGCTTTTCAATGACGGAAGTGATTTCAAGTGGACTGCACGCCGCCCACCTTTCCTCTCGAGTCTGTCATCAGCCAAGCTGTTTTACGACTCGTGTGAACCATGAGGATGCATTTCTTCATTTTTTTTTCTCCTTTCTAAATGAAAATTATAGCTTATATAACTAGCAAACTAGATAAAATATTTTTTGACAAGTCTACAGATAGAACAATTTGCTGGGTTTGAATGTATAAAGCAGCAATCCTCCCCACCTCTGTCACAATGCTGAAATGCACGGTCATTGTATTCAGCCAAACAAAATCTCACTGAATTCCATCACCCACCAATAATTTCTACATTTCTGGTGTGTACTTATCCACTTTTTCTATGAATATATAAACTTAAGAAAAATAAGATCACTTTGTTTTAAAGCTCAATATGCAATGAACATTACTCACTAAATATAATTTAAACAGATTGAAAGTTCTTGACTAAATGCGTGTTCTTGAGTTCTTTTACCTCCTCCAATACTAGATATCACCATTTGCCAAAAAATTTTACAATTTGATAAAAGAAACTCAGTTTAAAAATTACATAAAACTTTGAAATTGTTCTTACATATGAACCAGTTTTTTTGCTCAAGGTTATTTGTTCTTTCTGCTACTGGGGCAGCTTATTTTCAATGATTCTTAGTTGTTCTTTTTATCTTAAGGGTTTATTAACCTCTGAGCTGTCGTGTGCTTTATTTTCCCTAGATTTGGACCACTCTGCAACTATGCTTTCTGTTGTGCATTAAAAAACAATTTTTATGCATCTGAACATCCATCTTTGGATGGATTTTTGCTTTGCGATTTTTGCTCGTAGTGTTATGAAGGCAAAGTCCCATCTCATCAGATTAAATATCTACCTGTGTTTTCCTTTGAGATTTCTACAGTTTCACTTCTCCATGTCGATCTTTCGTCCATTTGACATTTACTCTGGTGGTAGTTGTTGTTCAGTCCCTAAGTCGTGTCCAACTCTTTGCGACCCCATGGACTGTAGTCAACCAGGTTTCTCTGTCCATGGGAGTCTCCAGGCAAGGATACTGGAGTGGGTTGCCTTTTCCTTCTCCAGGGGATCTTCCCAACCTAGGGATCGGACCCCTATCTCCTGTGCCTCCTCACTGGCAGGCAGATTCTTTACCACTGCACCACGCAGACTGGGGTGGCTTTAATCTGGTTACACCAATGCAATTTACTGAACGATTGTGTTTTCCCTATCAATTCAACCTGTCGTCTTCACTACTGAATCCTTAGTATTAGGCCATTTGCTGATGTCTCATCCTGTGCAATCACCACAGTTAACTATTTTAGTTTTATAACCTTTTAGTGGAGCTACAGCAAAGTGTAAATGACAAGTGTGAACAGATGAAGCCCAATATGCAAGTGTGTTACCTTATTGTAATACAAGCCTTCTTCCGGTGAAAATTCACGTTTAAATTCATCACCTGCGCCACAGTGCGCCTGTGCACAAATCCGCATGAGTCGTCCCGTGTTACATAACAAAAGGGCCGCATTTGTGGCATCGTCGATCGACTCAAAGTTGTGAATTCCCTTTTCAAAACAAGAAAAGCTTTTTTTCCACAACTGTTGCTCTGCAGTGGACACAGTTTTGCTCACTTTGCCAAAAAAAGAAAGAAAACAATTGCGTAAGCAGGTATCAGCGTAAGCCCACCAGTGTGTCTCGATGAGAGGAGCGCGGCAGAGACAGGGTGTCCAGGGTAGCACCAGCCGCCTGGGTCAGCTGCAGCGCACTGTTCTCATCACAGCTGTTGTATTCTCTTCACACCTGTTATGTTCTCATCACACCTGTTATGTTCTCATCACACCTGTTATATTCTCTTCACACCTGTTATATTGTCATCACAGCTGTTATATTCTCTTCACACCTGTTATATTCTCATCACAGCTGTTGTTACATTCTCTTCACACCTGTTACATTCTCTTCACACCTGTGTTCCCCACCCCCAGACTTATGCTGAGGTCCTAAACACAAACGCAATTCCTTTAAGGCCATCTGTTGCTGCTGTTCGGTTTCTAAGTTGTGCCCTCCTCTTTGTGGCCCCGTGGACTGCAGACCGCCAGGCTGCTCTGTCCATGGGATTTCTCAGGCAAGAATACTAGAGTGGATTGCCATTTCATACTCCAGGGAATCTTCCCATCCCAGGGACTGAACTCATGTCTCCTGCATTGGCAGGTGGGTTCTTTTTTTTTTTTTTTTTTTTTTTTTTTGGCAGGTGGGTTCTTTAGCACCCAGCCACCCGGGAGGTCCATAAGGTGGGACTCTGATCCAAAATGACTGTCCTCATAAAAGACACAGATGCCAGCCATGTGCACAGAGAGAAGGCGAGGTGAGAAAACAGCAAGAAGGGGGCCACCTGCAAGCCAACGGGAGAAGTCTCAGAGAAATCCAGCCTTGGACTTTTAGCTCCAGACTGTGAGACATCAACTTCTTTGTGAAACCATCTAGTCCATTGAAATTTTTTTTTTTACTCTTTATGTTGTATTGGAGTACAGCTGATTAACAATGCTGTGATAGTTTTAGGTGGACAGCAAAGGGACTCAGCCATACGTAAACATGTCTCCATTCTCCCCCAAATTCCCCTTCCACCCAGGCTGCCTCATAACACTGAGCAGAGTTCCCTACTATATCCCTATGCTATACAGGAGGTTAGTCTGTGCTATTTTGTTATGGCAGCCAACCAGGCTAAAACAATATTCTGAATCCTCTTCTCTATTAATAAGCTGGTATTAAAGCAAGCAAATAAGAACATCTGAGCAAAGCACCATTTTATAAAGATTCTAGAGACATGGTCCCTTGAATTTTAAGAGGCACAATCTGCATCTTCTCGAATTCTCCTTTCTGATTACCACTTTTCATATGCCTTTACTGACTTCCTCTTCCAGAGGCACCTTAAAAGCACATGTTCTTATATCTCAATTTAAAAAAATATACTATATATGTATAAATAACAATAAGAAAAAAGCTCAGATCCTCCCATTAGCAATGACTTCTTGTACCCTGGCGCCAAGCACCACTCACAGGGCACAGGCATACAGTAACTTACTTATTCAGCTCATGCACGGTCCCCAGTTCTCTCCCTCAGCCCTTTTTGTTTCTCATGCTGTGTGTTCAGCCTCTACAATCTCACCCATTCCCATGGGTTCAACTATCACCCCGATGTGAATGGTTCCCAGCCTAAGTCTCGCTAACCCAAAGAGCTCTTGCTAACCCACACATTTCTGACTACTAAACCAGACCATTCACTCACATGTCCACTGGCCTCTCACACTCAACATGGGTCCAGAGGAATCCAACACCCTCTGCCTGAATCACCGAAGACCACTCGTTGCTACTCCCAACACCCACTGACACGGTATCTCTGGCTCTTTCCTCCTGCCTACTCTGGTCAAGACATCCCACCTTTCCCACGTCTGCCTGCTGATGCCCTACATGTCACGTGCATTCTGCCCAAACTATACCTTCTTCCCACAAGCCTTCCAAAAACATGCAACTCGAAGAAACATCTTCTTTCCTCACTCCTCTACTGTACTGCACTGGTACTTACAGCATTTTTCAGAGATCTGTATTCTTATGTGGCTTCCCAACTCGGAAAACTAAGTCTTAGCTGATTTTATATCCAGCACAAAGCCTACCACATGGTTGACTGTCCAACTCACTTCTGAACAGATCTGGTGGAGGACAGAGGACACTGAAATGATAACTCCCAAGGGAAAATAATGTCTCTTCCTACTTTTATTTCTTCAGGATTTAATAATAAAAGATAAACAGTGCATCCCTTTATGACAGTAAAAGAAATGCCACAGTTCTTGGCTTAACTATGTAAAAATCAGCATGATTTACTAACAGAATAGGTGATAAAGAGAGGACTCCAGAAAGATACTCACCTAGTCTCTCACTCTGTAACGCAGCAGCCTGATTCATGTAAAAGACACCAATTTCATTTCTAATGTTACCCATTCTCTTCAGTACTTGTACATAGTGTTCTGGATTTTGACTTTTTAAGTCACTAAACTGCAAGATTTCATTAGCAGCCTCATAACATTTACAACTAACTGAAAGTTGACTTTCTAAGTCTGTAGACAAATCAGTGGCCCATGCAAATCCTTAAAAGAAAAAGAGGAAACATTACCACAAGTCATACGAACCCTTCTTCCTTAGCATCTAAGTAATCTAATACTTTTAAGACAAAAGAACAAATAGATGCAATATAGTATAAACATATTAAAATTCAATTAATACCACTAAACTTTTAAATTTCAGAAGTAAAGGTCTCTGAATTTATTTAAACAACTGCATTTTATTGAACCATTAACATCTGATTAAGAGAAGTACTTTCCTGCCTAAAAATATCAAACAAGACCCAGATTTTACTGGATGTACCGCTTATTGGTAAAGACCTAAAGTTGTCCACTGATACAAAGTAAACCATTTTTCTTTTTAATTACTGAAATCCGTTCTTGAAATAAATTTCTGACTGCTACCAGAGGCTAGTTATGTACATTTCCTTCTCCAGAGGATCTTCTCACCCCAGGGATCGAACCTGGGCCTCCTGCACTGCAAGCAGATTCTTTACCGATTTAGCCAGGAGGGAAGCCCTATTATGTTAATAGCAAGTTTAAGTCGCAGAAGCAGCTAACTGATAAGCTCTAAAGACTTAAACCTGCCATCTAGTGGAGACTGGAGTAAACTCAGGGGCTGGGCCCAAAAACTCAAGAGAAAAAAGGGCAGTACCCCTGCAGCTAACTTTCAGGGAGCACGTCACTCTTACAAAGAGGTACCTTAAGTGAAACTAACATGATGGGAGCTGCAAAAACAAACTACGGATTTTCTCACCACATCTATTAAAATAAAACGGTCCTCTGAGAAATTCGGACAGAGAGGAAGGGAAGAAAGAGGGCCAGAAACCCCCAAGGAAAATTATACATTTCCTCCCTCTGTGTACTCTCTAGATGTTAACAGTCCAAAACTTTGGGATGTGGGTATCAAGTGATATAAACAACTCAAGAGCATAATAAATAATTTCATGATACATTACAAAAGCACCTTACGTCTCATTTACTGCCCTAATTGCAGGTGCTTATATCTACTGGATAGAGCTAAGAGGAGTAATACTGCTGCTGTGGACTAAATTCTCCCATCTCCCAGGCTTAAAATCTGACGACTCCAAAAACATAGCCGTGAACCAAGTTCAAAAAATAATGACCTCTGTATCTTAGCCCCCAGGAACCATTCGGAAGGTAAAACATTCATTTTTACACATTGCTAATTCCTTTTCAAAAGAAAATCATGGGTTGGTCAGTTGACGAAAGGGTTATTACAGAAAGACAGTGTAAAATGGTTAATATGATCGTCTCCAGAGATTATTTTTAGTTAGTTCCAGTTGTATAATTAGTAATTACAAAATACTTCAAAACCATTTTAGACACAAATACACAGGATTGTGTTCAATGTTAACATTAAGAAACGATGAAACCCTGACATTTCTGGCACTTCTCTGAGCCACAGTGCAGGCCCTCTCCCTCTCATACCCTGGCAGCTGGACTCCCTGTGAAGGCTGTGCAGGATCTCCTGGTCCTCCTTTGTTTGGTAATTGAACTCCTCAAGGTGTGCCGCCCTGTTGCTCGAGTTCTGGGCCAGCATTAGCTGGATATCACCACAGAGCGTCAAATACTGAGAAAGAAACAGCAGCACTTCAGAAAGCATATTGGTGCAGAGGCAGCAGTAAGTATCTATGTGGAAAGAGCAGGAAGGAGAAAAAACACAGCACGTTAAAAATGAAAGGACACAGTAAAACTTACGAAGATCCTTCATGTATTTCAAAATGAAGGGCTGTTAAACCAGAGTGGAAAATACTAGGAAACATACAAGGTGAAAAAAAATTTTTTACATGAAAATTTCACTGAGTAAAATTTCACTGTGATTCAGATGCCTTCTCTGATCTCTCCTCCCAAAGCTATTAAACATATTCATCTGCAGTGACTTACCATGGCTCTGCAAAGCTAATTTAATGTATCGTAACGCTCTTCCGTATTTCTGAAGACTCATGGCAGCATCAGACAAGACGTAATAGGCCTTTGATGACTTGAGAATCAGCTGGAGCTTCATTTTATGTTGCCAAGAACCAGGGATCATTCCAGATTGACTGGAATAATTACCCTTCTGAAGGGAGCCCACTATGACATGAGGGGGAAAAGATGCACATTTTATTTGAATGTAAGTCTCACTGTACAAAAAAAAAAATTGTTTCTTGATATAAACACACCAGGCTTCGGTACAATTAACAGCTACAACAAAACTGGTAAATACTATGCTACTTAAATGCAGCGAAGTATTAATAGAACAGCAGTGTCTCAATACTCTTGAGGTCTCCAGAGCCCCACTTCCACGCAGCTATCAGCTCTGTCACTCTCTCTGGGGGTCACTGACATCACTGGGTTCATGACTGACATCTACTTCCTTTCTCTAGCCTATGGGTCAACCTGCCCCAAAGTTCACCTTCCTGCTGCTGCTGCTGCTAAGTTGCTTCAGTCGTGTCCGACTCTGTGCGACCCCATAGATAGCAGCCCACCAGGCTCCCCCATCCCTGGGATTCTCCAGGCAAGAACACTGGAGTGGGTTGCCATTTCCTTCTCCAATGCATGAAGGTGAAAAGTGAAAGTGAAGTCGCTCAGTCGTGTCTGACTCTTAGCGACCCCATGGACTGCAGCCCACCAGGCTCCTCCATCCATGGGATTTTCCAGGCAAGGGTACTGAAGTGGGGTGCCATTGCCTTCTCCGTCACCTTCCTAAAGCACAGCTTTAATCACAGTAGAACTCCTGTTCTAAACATTAAAATGGTTCCTCACCACTTATTATATGTCATGCTCAGCATCTCCCAGGTTCAAGATTTCTCATTTTTTGATCAGCTCTAATGTTTGAGTCTTTCAAAATACAAATGAAAAGTATTTAAGGCTCTTTTATGGTTTTATTCATGCCTGTATTTCTTTTTCCTCTGCTACTGTATGCATTTTCGATGTGTGAGGCATTGTCAGAGAACCAAAGATGAGGTTTTACTCACAAGTGTATTTGTGTGTGTGTATAAAACCATTAAGCACAGCTGAGGATGACTAAGGCAGGCTTCAGGAAGTGCTTACAGGACAAAGTGGTGAGGGAACCAAGGAACTGTGACTCAGACAAAGGTGGTGAACACAGAGGCCTTAAACAAGAGCAGGATATTCAACAATTGAGAGGGGGGAAGAAGGAACAGACAGAAAAGGCATTTCAGAAAAGACAACAGCGTGAAAAAAGCAGAGACAGGAGTCTCAATGCTGGTGTGTACAAGCTCAGACCTGCACACAGGAGGCACAACAAAATGCTGGGGAAGTGAGTCCTGCCACGCCCCACTTATGCTCATTAAGAGAAAACCTTTCAGAAAGCTCTTGGTACTATTTTAAACATACGGGCTTTCAAAATACTTTCAAAATTAGCTGGAAATTGGTTTTAAAAACGGGAGGGGGGATAGGATTGGGAAAAGAAATACAACTTAGACTAAAATGAGAAACTCAGCACTTTTACTTTGAAGCCCACATGTTCCTCATGAAGTGACGTCCTTGAACAGAGCAACGCTTTGTAAGTACACGTGCAGCTTATTCCAGTGCTGTGAGGGGAACAGGCTGCCACTGCCCTGGTAGCACTGGTCGTCACACGCACCGCTCTGAACATGTTACCTGCACTAATTCACTTAATCCATACAGCACCCCTTTAAAGGAGGCACTGCTTTTGTCTCTACTTTGGGAGAGAAAACAAGGCTCAGCAAAGTCAAATGACCTGCCCCAGTGAAGCTGAGACCTGAAGCTGTGCGGTTTGGCTCCTAAGTCCTTGTGTTTAAGCCCTCGACTGTTCCTACTGAAGCAGGGCTTTCTCAGGAGAAGCCTAAGGGCTGAGGGCATTAGTTCCTCACAGGAGGAGGCAGGTTCCTTACGTTCTTGTTAGAAATATCTACCTAGGATCGAAATCACCCTGCTTTATTTTACACTTGGAATGAAACGATATCTTCCCCTACTTTCCTTTCATATGTATCCTTTATCTGAATTCCTTTCAATGAAGGCCTTAATTGACCCAAATCTGCTACTGATAAAGGTCCAGTACATTATTCCATTGAAATGGCCTTATTTGCACTTCAATTCAACTTACTTTTGTCCAAAAACAAGGCCATCTGCTTCTCTAGACCCTCAGGACCCCCTCTTGTGGATTCATCCTCATATTTTAAAGGGATTGGGGTGTTGGGGTCAGCGGCAGGGAGGTCACTTTCTTTTTTGATGCTGCTGTCCACAGACTTTAAACCCTTTAAAAAAAGGAGAAATGTTTACATGTCACTGAACATCAACTGGAAATGAAATATAACGCAGTATCTGGACAACCAGATACACTTAGGAGAATTTATATTTTGAAAACAGACTTTAGAAACTACATTTGGCCTGAAAGTTAGGAAATACTAATTTTCAATTCATGCTTTAAGGGGGAAAAATATCACAGTAGAATATCACTCAGAATCACATTCAGCTGACTCACTTGGCTGTACAGCAGAAACTAGCACAACGTTATACAGCACCTATACTCCCAATAAAAATTTATTTAAAAGGAAGATTAACATGTAGACACCAATAAACAAGTGAGAAGGCAATGGCAACCCACTCCAGTGTTCCTGCCTGGAAAATCCAGGGACGGCGGAGCCTGGTGGGCTGCCGTCTATGGGGTCACACGGAGTCGGACACGACTGAAGTGACTCAGCAGCAGCAGACAAGTGCCATTTGCGTATCAAGTAAAAGCTTTACTCAAACAGTGAAGTCTCAACTGAAACTTACCTCCAGAACATAGCTCAGCACAAGCCTACAGCGCTCTTCTGTGTCATGACAAACCGGAAACGCACAACTGGGCTTCAGAAACAAACATTAAAAATTATTAACATGCTGCCAATACAACAAATTCCATCTCCCAGGAATTACTAAAATTCTGCAAATCAATAAATTTTGAACTTTTCTGTGTATTCAGCTTAGTGAGGTATCCGTTTCAAGGTTAATGAACTGTTTCAATTACACACTAATCTTGTTTTAATTGCAGAGTAAATGGATATAAGCATCAACAAAAATCTTGTTTAAAAAGATCTTCCAGTATATGTTGCTTTAAGTACTTAAAATTAAAAAAATAATTCTATTACAACCAAAAAAGCAAGCAAGAAATGTTTTAAATAAATCTACACCTAATCCGATAGGTCAGCTCACCCCCAGCGAGCACTAGTACTTGCTAACACACAGTTCACAATATCAGCAGTTTAGCAATGTTAACCAGCACTGCCCGCGGTCTCATGTATAATGTATACACTTAATTAGGAGCAGAGCCAGTTAATAACCTCTGCCTACTGAGTGATACGATGTGTAAGTAGTTCTGTGAGGCATTCCACTTGGTGAATCTTACAGGCTGGAATTACCGCTCTCATTATACAGAGAAGTAAACACAGATGTTAGGTGCTGTGTTCAAGCCCGCAGTGAGCGAGTGCTGAGTCCAGGGCCCTGGAGCCACACTGTCTGTACTCCAGAAAGTACTGAGATACGGCAGAGCTAACACAAAAGACATGTTTATATGAATGCTGTTTCTGAATGCTTTTGATACTGATACAAAGTACTCTGCTAAAAAAAAAATCTGTAAACACACCACTCACCAAATGTAACTGCATTCTGTTGACGAAGCAGTTTCCCAAATAAGGTACCTTTTACAACCAATGATTTTGTTTACAGTAAGAAACATTTTTTTTTTACTGTACTGGGAGTTGCTCAAGCTGCCAAGTGCACTAAAATTTAGATGGAGAGTTAATGACTTTTTCCTGTGGTGATTTAGTCAAATATTTACTGAACACCAATTATGTGTTGTGGCCTTCCTAGGTGATACAATGGTGGTGAATCCGCCTGCCAATGCAGGAGATGCAGGTTTGATCCCTGGGTCAGGAAGATCCTCTGGAGGAGGAAACAGCAACCCACTCCAATATTCTTGCCTGAAAAATCCCATGGACAAAGGGGTCACAGTCCATGGGGTTGCAAAGAGTCAGACATGACTGAGCGACTGAGCACACGTGCACTTTATGGGATGTAGCCATGGAGATACAGGAGAGCCTATATTTCCAGGGAGCCCATACCTCCAGGGAGCCTATATTTCAGTGATGGGACACAGACACACGGGAATTTCAGGTACAGATTACCAGCCCCATGAAGGAGAAAAAAACAGAGCATGTTTTATCTAGAGCAGTCAGGGAAGGTCTCCTAGAGGAGGTGACATTTCAATCAACTTAGAAAAAGCCAGCCACAAAAAGGTCTGGGGAAAGGGTAAGTTCTGAGCACACGCAACAACAGATGCACAGGCCCTTAGGTGGGCATGACTCTGAACATGACAGACAGAGAAGAAGGCAGTGGGGCTAAGGTAAACGAGAGGAGAAACGAAGAAGAGGTCAGAAGGACAGGCAATGTTTTGGAATGACAGAGAGATCCTCTAAAAACCTATTTGAATATAAAATTTCCATCTGAAAGTTAACATCAGAGCTTAAAGTAAGAGATTATCTATAAATACGACTGGAAAGTAGTAATAATTTGGAAAAATGAAACACTGTCTAGAAAAAATGGATGGTATGACAGTCAACGCGATCAACACCAACAGAAACCTAACGGGCAGGAAGCTGTTAGGGTCCACTGGGCCGTGACCAGTCAGGGACATGTCCAACCCAGCTGACATGCCCACAGTCACTGAAAGGCACCTTCCTATGGCACAGGGACAAGGTGCCAGGTTTCTCCACACATGGATCAACAAGCCGCCCATGCGCTCTGATTCTATGTTCACCAAGCCACAGATGCCATCTCCCAGCAGCACAGCAACTGGGAAGGGGCACCCTGATGAGGAGAGGGGGCTGCACATTGGTCACTGCAAAGAAAAATCTCCCACATGAAAATTAACATACTGATGTGTCATTCACACATCTGCCCACTGTCAGTTTACATGTGGGTCAGTGACCCTGGGACAATTATAAAACTGATTTTCAGATTTCATAGAGCTAATGATTATTAGACCCTATATCATGAAGGATTAGTTGAAGTAACGCCATCTTTTGAGAGGCTAACTGTACTCAATTAGTTCCATTGATGAAATTTTAATGCAAATGTCAACATGCTCACCCTGATTTGATGAATGGATTTGTATTTTTCTGGAACGGACAGCTCTCCAACAGACTTAATTATAGCTACTGCTTTGTTATCGTCTGATGGGTCAGAGCTAGTGCTGTAGGACCCGTTTTCATCGCTGTCTGGCATCTCCTCCTCCTCTTCACTGTAACTTTCATCAGAATTCTCATTTAATGGAGAGTCTGAACTTTCTTCTTTTTTAGGTTCATCCAATTGAAAAAGTTCTGAAAGCATGTAATTGGCTGAAGCAATAATCTTGCAAAAAGAAAAAAATATATTAGTGACTCACCAAAATTGAGCATTTTAAAACGAAATGAACTTTACTACTGTACTAACAAACCTGAGGAGATCTGCAGACAGGCATACACACAGAAACATTCCTGATTCTAAGTACCAATGCTCTCAATGTACTGTAAAATCCTCATGCGTTGACATGTTTATTTCCTGAAACTATTCCCAGCCTTCTCTCTTAAGAAAAAATTGCAACTGTGTTTCACTGGAGACAAGTTTTCATATGTAAAGTGTCACAACTAAAATATTAGCAAGCCATCACTCTGTATCAACCAAGAAACTGGAATTTACCATACAATTTACAGTTCTAGGGGAAAAACCTCCATGAGCTTAATGAGCAAAAAGTCCAGAAATTTCTGATTTCCCTTAAAATCAGCATTTATGTATCAGCATTATTCTGCTCTATTATTTAAGTAATTCTTTATCACAGACATGCAATAGCCTTAACACTATTTTCTAACTTACTAACCACCACCTTAATCTGCAATTAGATATTTAAGCCAAAAAGTGTTCTGCCACTTTTCTTTGAAACTAGTTTCTCTTGGTTTGGTCTCCTATCTCCAAATTGAAGATGGCTACAATTAAAATTAACTTGACTCTTTAAAAAAAAATCATAAATCATAATACTACGTATCTTTTCTGATTTAAACAGGATACAACAACTAGCCTTACGCTGAGACATACAATTATCAAGTTCAGACCACTGAGGTTTGTAATAACGGTGATGTAAAACCATGGGGTGCAAGACTGAGGTTTTTTAAGAGAATGTGTCCACAGAATGTGGACCTTATTCATGTAAATGGGTCTTTCAAGACAGACTATAAAATAGTTTTCCACTTTCTAACAACCGAAAATACAAAGGAAAAATGGCACTACTTTGTTAAAATTATGTGAGTTCTAAATTTATAGAACAAAATCTGGCGAAATCAATTTTAATATATTTGATTCAATAAACACAAAATATTTCAATATGTAACGTGTACACATGTGCACACACACAGACTCTTCAAAATTCAGTGTGTGTTTTCCATTTAAAGCACATCTCAGTTCAGATTAGGAACAACATGTGGTAACTGGTTAGCAAACCAGATGAGGCAGTTACAGACTATGCATTAGGTGGCGTTAATGTCTGGGCAACCATTCTCTATCAGAACGCCAGAATTCTTTTAAAGGGTGTATATTAATCTTACTTGAGGATGTCTGCTTTTGTCCAGCAATTTAACACAATTCAGAAGCAGGGTTCGAACTGTCCCGTAGTGTTTCTTATTTTGATTCTTCTTCATCATCATGTTGCAAGCAACCCTAAAAGGAGTTTATATCAACTTTACTGCCCATTCATCATTTTCTCCAGACTCAAGTCTAGGCATGCTCTTCTTTCCTTCCAGCAGAATAAGGGCATAAGAAACAACAAAACATTGCGTTTTACACCCCTGCTCTTTTCCCTTTCCCTATTTATTTTGCGACAGTATATAAATGTATATACATACACTTTTTTTAAACTATGAAAATCTAAAACCTTGGCATAGATAGTGAGGCCATATACTTAAACCTTTTAAATAAGGCTACTTCTTCATCTTAACTTCTTAAAGCACTCACTTATATAAAAGAATAGCCACTGGCATTGTGAATGGATTTTGGTATTTGTCTTCAGTTTCTTCACAAAGAGTAGTGAGATCGTAGAGCTTCACTATATCACTGCCACTTGCTGGGAAGAAAACAAAACAAAAAACCAAATAATCCTCATTTTACAGTTGCCACTCAAATCAATGATTACTCATTGAAACATTAGCTTACCTTTAAATAGCCAATAGGTATGTCCTTCCTTGGTACAATTAGATTTTAAAAATGATAAAATATTTTGTGCAATGTCTTTTATGACTTTAGTAGAAAAATTAGAGTTTTCCAAATTGGGAATTTCTTCTGTCTTTATCATTTCATACTTCTATAAAACAGAGAAAAGACAGTTTGAGAAAACCTGCACAGCAACACTCCTCTTATTAAAAAGAGACCACATGTATAAATCCTGCAATTAGAGACCTTCGCAGCATGAGAGTTTAAGGCACTGGTTTTCGGTCTTTTTTCTGCTCTAATACTCTGAAGGAATCTGACCCGTCCTTGCCAGCAATGTGGTGGTTTACCACAGGAATAACTCTTAAGGGAGAGAACCACAGACTTAGGCACATCTCGTTTCTGTCCCAACCACAGAATAAGTTGCACAGTACACTTTCTTCCATTCTACCCTCATGGTTTTCAGCTGGGAAGGTGATAAATCAAGGTAGACTTCACCCAGTAAGCTTTCTCAAAATACGTTATTTTTGGCTTTTTCTTTTCCCAGACACCAGAGTCACCTGGGCAGGATCTCCAGTGCACACTGCTTTTCCTTTGAGCCCTGGACTATTCCTTTAAAGAAATGGAGCACAGGGGTGGGGAGGGGTGGGGTGTGTGTGGAGGAAAGGCTGCAAGTCTATCACCATCACAATCTCTAAAGTGCCTCCTCATTTTTTTTTCTAGCTTGTCTCCAGCTCACACTTCCCTAAATGCCTCTGAGCATAAATACTCTATAAGACTAGAAACTGCAATTCAATTGGAAAACAGACCAGATCAAAACAGAAGCGACCACACCCTCAACTCTGGTCATCCAGACTTGCTGTCTACTTTATGCAATTACTGCAGGGCCCTCCCTCAACATTCCGCATCAAGTATTCATATCTGTACACCGAATAGCAGTACACGATACTGAACAAACACCTTCACTGTTCAGACACTTTGAAGTAATTACTATGGGTGCTTGCCTTAAAATTACAGTTCTCCGGCTAAAAATGTAGATTTTAGAATATTTATGACCTGCTCACAAATTACCTATAAGTTAAACTCCTGTAACATCTAGAATTCTGACAGCACCAACTCAAATGTAATAGCACTCTAATTTCAGTTTAGCCATAGTTATCTTCCTTGCCAAAATACACCTTACTCAAGAGTGTTAAAAACTTTAGTGAGGTACTTTCTGCCCCAATCTGTAGTTGAGAGATTATTTCAAAAGTCACACTGTATCAGGCTTACCTGTACAATTCCATTTACATGAAAACACATGACAAGCTCTGGCACGTTGCATATCAGGTTGTCCAACCAATAGTCAATTCCAGTAAGCACGTTAATTGGTTTGTTGTTATCCCTAAAAACACATTTCTGGTGTTATTTGATTAATGAAAATGTTGCATTACAAATCATCTGAGACTTACTTTCCTCATTAGAATGTTTTAATCTGTTCTCCCTAGTTGGAGAATGCCATTTATGCTTCTCTTCTGATGAGACATGCATACGCAGCTCATGGGGTACGTTGCGCTTCACATCTTCCCATAAGCTTTGCTTGGACTCCTAATGGGTGTCCATAAGAGCTTTCAGGAGCAAAAGGAGGAATAACGACACAGATGACTGGGAGCCTACTGCACGGTCCTCACACAACCTGCAGTGAAGACTGACCAGCACACATCACAGCACCCAAGTCAGAACTCATACAGGATGGACGATGTGAACACGTACAACTGGAACATTAAAAAATGCTTACAAGCAGTTAACAGGAAGCTGGTAAACCACCTTAACTGGTTAAATAAACTGTACTCTATTCTCACAAGTTGTAGATTCAGACCTAAGACTCAGTCAGTACAGCAGGTCTCTGACTCCACTACCAAGGACTAGAGTGAAAAGCCAGCCACAGGGTTTTCAGCACTTGCTGAAACACTCCTTCCGTACTGTGGCCATTTCAACTGGTGGAGGAAGGAGGGAAGTGGAAAAAAAAAAAAAAAAAAAAAACTAGAAAAAGGAAAGGATGCCAAAATAAGCAGGTGAAAGCAAATTGGAACACGATTCTAAAGGAACGTAAGTCTAGTTACCTGAGACGTAAGCTGACTGCTGGATATCGGCCGCCTCCAAAGATAGGCATGTTGGAGCCAACTAACATGTGTATGTCTTCAAACGTCCATAAAATATTCCGAACAAAATCATTTTTAAGACCCTTTGATTTGAAATAAAATAGAAAGATTATATAATAAACAGGGGATCTATAATCTCCCCCCATGAGCCACAAAAAGACTAGAAGAAGGAAAAGACAAAGAAAAGATAAATGAAGCCACAGAGCTAGAAGATCACAGAGATGCTTAGGAAGAGATTTTTAGGATCAAGTGGATTTTTTTTTCCCTATGAATTCCAATTTAAGACTAGCTCTTAAATGACGAAGTAGACTGGGGATGTGGTGTCTCGACTTGGACCCCACAGAGAGCATACCTGACTGTTCTCCCCGTCATTGAATAAAGGAGTCAGGTTTTGTTCTTTAGGCGCTGAGGCCACATGCCCCACTATGTATGAGGGTTCAAGAGGCTCACTTCCCTGTGAAAAGTGCAAGGACAGGAGTGATTCTGCTGTCATAACTTCTTACAGATGGCCTACTGTTAAAGAGTATCACCCACACATCAAGGCATACAGCTCAAACCTGCTCTTGTAAATTACAGCTGATATGAATCATTACCTCTCCTCACGGGGTGCATACCTCAGTTCCTAATTGTCAGTCACTATAATAAGCTAAACACATTCAGATCTTACTCAAATCAAGACTAAAGATTTATTTTAAGCTTTCCAAGCTTTTTTTCCTCTTTTTTGGGGTGCACTGAACAGGACTGCTCTTTCAAAGCCTATTCCATCACTACTGGATTAAAAATTTCCTAAGAAACCTCAGCCATATTTTTGTGACACTGGTCATCAGAACAGTCCTCAGTTTCTAATGTGTTTTTCACAGAAGTCTAGTCTCTGGGGTACTTGGTGGAAAATTCCCAGAGTCAGATCTGAAAAACACTGTTTACAAGGATTTGCTTTTGGAGAGTAACAAAGCTTATTACCATAAAAGGCTCCTGAGAGGTCCTGCACTGGAATAACCTACATGACCTCTATATAATCCATTAGTCCCAAATTTATTTGATCTTGTAACACTTTTTATTCTTATTACAGATTATTCTTATTATTCTTATAATTATCTGTGGAATATATTTTGGAAAACACATAGGAAGAGGAACCTTTAATGTAGTAAAGGCAGTCCACTGATTTTCCAACCATTAGGGCAGCTGCCATTAAAAACCATTAACACTAAACCAAGACGAGCAAGCATATGTGTGTGTACCTGTGAGCATATATGTGTGTTGCTTATTCCCATTTGTGTGCTAATAAGCTTAGCATCAGTTTTCAAAGAAAGTAGATATGAGGTAAGCAGTGGGAGATCCCCAGTGCTTTTGCATGTCTTCTTTGCAAAGGTCCTTAAAGAATTTCAAACATGTACAGTTTTATTTATACAGACAAGTTATCGACCTGTGGATCAATTCCCAAAATTATATTTGCCACGTATCGCTTTAGTAGGATTTATAGGTTTCTAGGTTATAGTGTTCTTAATAAAAGTTTGGCTCCAAGGCCAGACCAGAGAACTACTTAAACTCTATTATTGCTTAACATGGGCCTCAAACTTGCCGCTTTAGTCTTGGGAGCAAGAATTCATGAATTGAAGTTTAGAGATTTATATATGTCACAGAAACCATTCTGTAAAAGAGTATTTGTAGGCAGGGTAGCTCTGCTTAGGGATATGCCATTGCCCAGACAACCTGACTGCTCATAGGGCAGTCTAAATGTGTGGAATATACAGACACAGCGGAGTACTGCTGTGAGAACAGGTCGCTGATCAGAAAGACCAGGGTTTAAACCCTAGCTTGAACTTCACCAGCTGTGTGACCACAGACAAACATCTACTTTTTATGAGCTTTATTTACTTATTTGTAAAACGATACCATCAACATAATACATATGCAGCTAAAAGGATGAAAAATACACACCCCATACATGGCATAAAGTATGTGGCATAAGAAGCATTAAATAGATTCCAGGTCACTTCTTCCACAGGCAAATCTATAGATTCTCAAAAGCCTCCAAAGTTTTTCAAAGTAACCTTTAAAGGACAGAATGATAAAGCTGATACAGGGGAGATGGGCAGCAGGACTAGGATTTTCATTATGTGGTCTTTTTATAATGTGTGTGTTTTGAAGTTAAGGAATACTAAATAATTTTTTAAAAACTCCTTAAGTAAAGTATAATCACATATTTTGCTGTTGGCCAGTCGCTAAGTCATGTCTAACTCTTTGCGAGCCCATGGACTATAGCTCACCAGACTCCTCAGTCCTCCACTATCTCCCAGAGTTTGCTTAAATTCATGTCCGTTGAGTCGGTGATGCTGTCTAACCATATAATCAAATACAGAAAAGTACATAAATTATACAGAATACAGTATAATGACGAATTAGAAAACAAATTATCCATGTAACCACCACCCAAGTCATGACATAGAACCCTGCCAGCACCCAGCACACATGTCCCTTCTCATTTCTATGTTAATAACTTCGCTACCTCCTGGGTTATCACTATGTGGACTTGGATGCTAATTACTCCCTTACGCTTCCTTACAGTGTTCCCAACTCTGGAAAAAAATTAAGTTCACTACACAGTTCAGTGAGGCATCTCTATCTGAAAACCTACTAAACCAAAATCAGGTTAAAGGTATTTTGTCTCCTATGACCTTATAATTTGCGAGGACAGAAACAATCTAAAAATGAACGTTCAGTGTGTGAGAGCACACAGTCAGAGGAGAAATGCAATTTACCAAGTTACCTCAAGCTTGTCAATTTTCCTAAAAATAAACATGCACCATTTACATCTATGGAGTTACTTGACAGACACAATAAGGACAAAAACAAATGAATAGTAAGAAGAAACCAAAAATATAAGAGATAAAAGAGGTCACAGTCCATTCTCTCTTCTTTCTAAAAGCTTTATAACGTTAATGTAGGTTAAGTCTTAGCAACTCCACTGAGAAAATGTGCAGAGCTATTTCAGAACTAACAAATCCAACTGAAAGTTAAGGTAGAAGGCTAGTATTTAAATTACAAACAGGCCTGTGAATCTCAATATCTGAAAGGCACTTAATATTTCCACAGTTTAAATACACTATATCTCCTTATGACTATGAGGAGATAAATCAGTATTGATAAACATATTAATAAGCTATTTTAAATGTGGTAAAACTTTAAAAAATATCTTTGAATTATTTCTTGAAAAAAATCTGATCTAGCCATCCATAATAACCCTTGTAAATTCCATACTGAAAAACTAAAAAAAGGACTTTTTGTACCTGTGAAGACATAAATTGATAGAATATTTTTTACTACTATTTCTCTATTTTTTATTGATAGGATAATTGGCTTTGTCTCCTTAAATGATTTTGCTGAATTAGCATCTAAGCAATGTCTAACCTGACTGGAAGCACTGGGATCTTCAGAGACTGAAGAAGGCATTTCAAAGGGGGCAGGCCATGAAGCCCCATCTGAATCATTGGTCTGATCAGAGCTGGACGACTCCTGCTGTTCTGTGGCAGACGGGACAGGCTGAGCAGCTCCATCGCCATTGATACTGGCCAAATCAGAAGCAAAAAAAACCCACATTGTTACTTAAGCTACCTTTATGTAACAGCCCACCAGTTTTAAAAAACTAGATTCTATAACCAAGCATAAATCTCATTAAAAAAAGGAATACAGGCAAATGTCACAATAACAGTAGCCAAAAAATTACCTTTACTGGCTTCAGATTAAGTTTTATATCATAATCTCATTTTTTCTCTTCAAATGAAAATAAACAAATAGCTAAGTACCTGTAATACAAAAACTTCGAAAGAATAGCCTTCTGATACCAGTGTTCTTTGCTTTTTTTCTTCCTCTGCCATTTCTGATCAATAAGTCTTTGATAGAACTCTTTTAACCATGTCCAATCACCAGTCTGGTAACATAAGAAATTGATAATTAGTGCCTGGGATAAGTCCCACTATGCACAAAGCATTAAAATTATCTGTGTGTTTATAAGCTGCAAGGAAGCAGGGCTGTGATTCTTAAGACCTTGCCCAGTGGCTAACACATACAGACTGAACTGAACTGTGATCTTTACAAATAGAAAAACATTTACTATAAATGTCAGTTTAAATCACTGTAACTTCTTTTCCTTTATCAAAGCATTGCAAGAATATTCTTTAAGAGTCGCCTATGGGAGTGAGTGGCAAGACCATGAACTATTTGCAATCAAGAACTATTTGTAACAACAAGGTAAATACAGAAATGTAGAGTCAGCTTTCAGAAGCTGCAGCATTATTACATTTTACAAAATAATGGTGACTCCCCTCGTAGTTCAGTTAGTAAAGAATCCACCTGCGATGCAGGAGACCTGGGTTCAATTCCTGGGTGGGGAAGATCCCCTGGAGAAGGAAATGGCAACCCACTCCAGTATTCTTGCCTGGAGAACCCAATGGACAGAGGAGCCTGGCGGGCTACAGTCCATGGGGTCCAAGAGTCAGACACGACTGAGCAACTAAACCACCACCACCAAAAAATGGTGCAAGACAACAGTCATTTACCACACACAATTTGAGAAGCTCTGCTTAAAGAGAACCAGTTAATTCTGACGTAACTATATATTCAGAGGAATAATTCGCTAAACATTTTTCACATTTCCTAGCAGCCATGTTTCATGACAATCTCTTTAATACAGACATGAAAGGATTTTTCAAAAATTTAACCAGTCCCTTAAACTTCGTATTTTTCATAACTTTCTTCACTTCACCCTTTTACTTATAAGAATTCTGGCTACTGGTATCAATAAAATAAGTTTCTCTACTGTTCTCTTTTCTACCTTTTTCTTTATTAAAGCTTTTTAATCTTCAGTTAAACTTTTCATTTCTTGGTTGAAGCACTCAACCACGTTTTCACTTTCTCCTTTCTTTGAAACAAAATCACATTTCTAGTGCCCATAAGTTGTTAAAACAGTGCTTTTCTTGTTATTTCTCAAGATTTACCTGAGATGATCTCATAAAGAGTTCCTGGATATCTAACTCGTCTAACAAGAGAGTCCTTCCTATGCGGTGCACAGCCATGCTCACGTGTGATTTGCTGTAGGGAATCTTCAGAAGCTTTTTTATGTTCTTAAAAAATACAAAAGGAAAAACAGTTTAGAAACACGTTTGCGGTATGATCTGGAATCTTTCAAATTTAACTTCACTCAGTTTTAAAGCATAATAAACCTTATTTCCTTAAGTTCATACAAACTGTACCTTAAGGAACTACCTACAAACCCATGGAAGACAGAGCTTAAAACCAGAATCACCCACACTTAACCAGTCTCCGTGTGTTAATGTCAATGACAAAGATTTACTTTTACATGATGGAATTTCATAAAATATATACAGGTCACACTGTTGCAGTGACCCAAGCTTTTAGCATCTCAGAAAAAACTGGCCAACTAAGCATCAACAGATTTTACTACAAGTATCGTATCTAATTTTCAACCAGCAACACTACATAACCCAACACTGTAACTGCTATCATTAAAATACAGCCATCAATACCACTGCCAGTATTTTGCGAGTTGTTCCTCCTCTTTGAGGAATGATGCAGTGTTACTTTAATAAAAAAGGTGTTCAATAATCAGACAGTTGTAGCTTATTTCATCAATAATTTTTCCAGGCTGCAGAAAAGAGCAGGCTATAAATCCCCAGCACAAACATCCCAATTATAGTCGCAAAGAGGATACTTACTTCAGAGTCAGAGACAACATCCACATCGTTTCCCACTGAATCAATAAAGTCGTATGCCATCCCAAAACTAACGGAGAAAACAAAGGCCACAAAAATCACGTTCATGGTGGGGCAGGTGGTGTTGTAACAGAATATTGTATTTCAGCACTTCTTGGATACACATTTTCCACACTTTGACATCTCTGAAAACAGTATGCCTATCACCATTACAGTTGGCTAGTTTTTCCTTCTTAGTGGTACATAAAATAATGGGGTCACTTAACAGATATAGAAAACAAGACTTGTGGTTGCCATGAAGGACTGCAGTTGGGGAGGGACAGACTGAAGTTTAGGATTAACAGATACAAACTATTATATACAGGATGGATAAACAACAAGGTCCTACTGTATAGCACAAGGGACTATATTCAATACTCTATGATAAACCAGAATGGAAAAGAATATGAAAAAGAATATACATATATGTATATCTACATATAACTGAATCACTACTGTACACCAGAAACCAACACATTATAAGCCAACCGTATTTTTTAAAATTTTGTTAAAACAAATAAAAATAATGGGACAACTTAAAATCAATGGCACCTTAAATTTGATACAAGACAGAAATACAACAGTAATAGAAGCAATAATAGAAAATATTTAGAATAAAAACAATTACAATCATTTTTATTTTTGTAGTCATGAAATCTAAAAAAATATGCAATGGAAAACAGTCAGTTTGAGTTATTCTTTTTAGATGGGGAGACAAGAAAAACAACAGCAGAAACATTTATAAGGATTTTAGTCTCTGGGATCATGTTCCCAGTGATATACACTAGTACCGTTTTAAAAAATGTATGAGAAAAAAATGCACACAACACCAATTCAACCAGGAGGAGAAAAAAATTGCTCACTGAGCACCAAACGTGTGCCAGGTACCACGTGAGGCACATCTATAATCTGCAAGTGTGAAAAGCAGCTGCCGTCACCGTTTTTCAGTGAGGAGGTGGCAGAGTCAGAACACTAATTTAGGACTGCCTCACTTCAAAGTATGCTGATGATTTACCACATGGGCTAGGCAAGTTCTTAACCTTTCCAAGCCTCACTTTTCTGAAGGAAAGTTAACAGCACCAAATTCAAAAGGTTGTTGACAGAATGAAACGAGATAAGCACATAAAGTACTCAGCAGTGTCTGTACACTGTCAATATAATTATCAGCCAAATCACTTTATAACATTTAATTCTGCTTTATTAAGCCATTTTTCTAAAAGAAGACAGCGAACTATTTGCAATTTTTTTGCTAGTATAAATAATGCTACATACAAGCAACATTTTGCAAACATTAACTTTTACCTCCTGAGGCATCAGGATAATTTCCAAATCCCTGGCACGTAAGGTATTGCTATATTTATGGCTCCTGCTGTATGTTATGTGGAAGTACTTTAGGTTCAATCACTGAGAGGGAGAAAGGGAAGCCCCCACATTAAAAGGTCAACAAGAATATGGACATCAGTACATTCTTCTCTGTAAGACCCAGGCCTCTTTCTCAACCTTAAATACCACCAGCAGAATTTCCAGCAACTGTCAAAGTCAAGGGTATATATCTAAACATGCTGTGTTTTTACATCACTGTTGTTTCAGACCAGACAATCGACCACCATTTAATGAAAAATTCCACAGAACAGGTTAGGCAGTTTTAAGGGTTTTCCCCCTGAGACTCAATATTCACATAATCAAAAGGTATGAAAACTGGCTAAAATGAAACTAGTTAATTGAATTTTAGTGGTCAAAATTCATCTTTGTTAATAACAATGCAGACTTGAAGGAAGCATATGCAATTGATATCTTCATATTTTAACAGAATCCTATCATTGTGAAAAAGCACAATGAAAGTCAAATATAATCTTTTTCTAAAGCGAAGTCTTGGCATGTTGATGAGCATTATAAATTACGCTGAAAAGCAAGTCTTAAGAGTTTTAAGGTGGAGGATTGAGGAACAGGTAAAAATGTCATTAATTAATATTTACCTGGAAAATGGCTTGCTTTTCCTACTATTGCCAAGAATGGTAGTTCCTGCCGGTCCTAGCTTGGCACTCTCTCGTAACCAGTTGGCAGGTGGGAGTTTTAAGTCTGTTTTCTCTTCAAGGCGTGCAAATGCCGTCCGAGGAGGGGCAGAAGAGTATTTCACCACAGCTCGGCTCTTCACTTCATTGCCTCCGAGAAATAAAGCTGATCCCTGATTAACATGTTAAATGAAACTTTAATGTACATTACTAGGAATTAAAAAAAAAAAATCCCATCTTAATAACTGAAAAACCCTACCACATCAGGCTTACAAGAATATGCTACATGTTACTAGCAGCAGTTGATAAATGGGAGCATAAATTTGTACAATTTACTTAGCTCTTTTTCACATAAATTCAAAGAGAAAAGATGAGTCAAGGAGTATTATGGTTATGGTTATTAGCTAGGAAACAGGCCATTCAAACTGTCTTTTAAAACATTCATAAGGGCAGAAGCAGAAACCAGGGAGTAAACAGTACCACAGTAACTAAACGCAAAGTGTAATAAAACCTCTGTTCAATATTAAACATGTATTTTAATTTCAATAGCATGCATCATTTAGGAAGTGGTTTGTGGTAATATCTGGGCCTTCTTCGTTTATAAGTGTTTAGTAATTCATTGGTCAGTCTACTACACAAATACTCGGAATGTCTAACTTCACATCAAGGCAAGTCACTGGGGGATCTGCAGATTTCACCTGCATACCTCCAAGAAGGCTCAGGGTCTGAGTTAACTCTTCCAACCTTCTCTCACACAGTCCCTTTTCAGCCAGGCAAACAGTTTGCGCCCTTCAAATACTAGCTCAGTCCCATCTCAGTGAGCACACTCTCTGTCCTCCTCCAGCTCTGCAAGGCTGGGTCAGTTTTGGAGCCACTTGTGGTGTTGAAGAAGACTCTCAAGAGTCCCTTGGGACTGCAAGGAGATCCAACCAGTCCATCCCAAAGGAAATCAGTTCTGAATATTCATTGGAAGGACTGATGCTGAAGCTGAAACTCCAATACTCTGGGCCATCTGATGAGAAGAACTGACTCACTAGAAAAGACCCTGATGCTGGGAAAGACTGAAGGTGGGAGGAGAAGGGGACGACTGAGGATGAGGTGGTTGGATGACATCACCAACTCCATGGACGTGAGTTTGAGCAAACTCCGGGAGGTGGTGATGGACAGGAAGGCCTGGCGTGCTGCAGTCCATGGGGTCGCAAAGAGTCGGACACGACTGAGCGGCTGAACTGAACTGATTCCTACCTGCGCTCCTCGAGAGAAGGGATCGTGTCAAACTCACCTGTGGGCTGGCATGGACTGGGAAGCCAGGGTCGCTTTTGACACGCATGACTTGCATGGTAAATATATGAGTCGACAGGCACACGGACTTTGTTTCCTCAGGAGGCCCGTAGGGAAGACTTACATGGTAAATACCTGAGTACCTGTCCAGAGGCACACGGACTTTGCTTCCTCAAGGGGCTCGTCGGAATGACTTGCATGGTAAATACCTGAGTACCTGTCCACAGGCACACGGACTTTCTTTCCTCAGGGGGCCCGTCGGGGAGGCGTGGAGAAGGCTCCACCAGCCGCCGGGCACCATGACATCCCTCCCGGGCCGAGCCGACCCACAGCCACCCGCGGGAGCCCTGCAGGTCCCGCCCCCACGGAGGACTCACCTGTGCAGAAGGTTCCTCAGACTCCCCTTGGGACAGGAGGCTGAGCCCTCCCCGAGCAGCGGCCCCGGCCGGCGGAGCCTCGGCCCCGGCCTCCTTAGAGTCCGCCATCACCTCGTGCCGGGGAGGCCAGGCGAAGCTCGACCCGAGGAGCCGAGACGGATACCTGGGGCCCAGCGGCGCCGCCGCAAACAGCGGAGCAAGCGCTAGCGAGGCCCCGCACTTCCGGCCTCTGACAGGAAGAACGAGAGCGGACGCGTTCAAATCTCGCGAGCTTTGTGCCAGAGGCCCGGCCCCGCCTCCCCCGGTGGCAGCCACCTTCGCGGAGGCGGTAGGGGTGGGGGGCGGGAACTGTAGTGCGCCTGCGCCTGTCAAAGGCTCTTCGGAAACTAGGTCTCGCGGTAATCTGACTCCCAGGCTCCACCCCTTGCACGGCGGTCCTCTTTGTTGGCAAACAGTCCTTGGGACTTGGGCTCGGGGTAGAGTCGCGGTCTCCCCAGTCCGTCTCTGCGTTTGGGCGGGGAAAAGCTGCCGTAGGTATAACCAGCGCCTCCTGTTACGTAAAGCAGTGTAGCGGTAGCCCTCTTACCTCCCCAGCTTCCAGCGCGCCCCACCCCTCGGCTTCCCGGCGGGCTCGCAGACCCAGGAAGGAAAAGACGTGCCCAGGTGAGGGGCTGTCCACAGAGTCAAGCCCTCCTGGACTTGGCGTCCTCTCCGCGCATCACAATGCGTGCATGGGCCTCTTGCGGGCCCGAGTGCGGGGAGAGGGGCGTAAAGGAGGCCCTCCGCCTTAGCTGAGGGGAAGAGATGGATTTCAGAGGAGGTGGCTCCTCCGACCCCTACCCCCGCCAAGGTGCAGTTTGCTGCTTAGTAACTTAGTGGAGCATTTACGGAGAGCCCGCTTATTTATCGCGCCCCAGGGACCTCAGTTCTGTTCAGTCGCTCAGTCGTGTGCGACTCGTTGCAACCTCGTGGACTGCAGCACGCCAGGCCTCCCTGCCCATCACCAACTCCCGGAGCCTACTCAAACTCATGTCCATCCAGTGGGTGATGCCATCCAAACCATCTCATCCTATGTCATCCCCTTCTCCTCCCACATTCAGTCTTTCTCAGCATCAGGGTCTTTTCTAATGAGTCAGTTCTTCTCATCAGGTGGCCAAAGTATTGGGAGTTTCAGCCATCAGTCCTTCCAATGAATATTCAGGACTGATTTCGTTTAGGATCTAGGGATCTAGCAAAGGGTATGGCAGTGGTTCAGGGCCTTCTCCAGCCTGAAAAGGCCCAGGAGACACCTGGGGTTTTAGTTGGCATGAAGATCCTGATTCAGTTGGTTTGGAAGGAGCTTGAGATTCGGAATCTCTACCAGACCCCCAGGAGATAATGCCAGTGCCTTGAGCTGCAAAAAGGTGGAGAAACAGCAAAACCAAGTTTGAAGGTGCAGGGGCCCTCTTAGCCTCTGAGCCAACACTCAATATGGTGATGGTTTAGTCACTTTAGTCATGTCTGACTCTGCGACCCCATGGACTGTAGCCTGCCAGGCTCCTGTTGTCCATGGGATTCTCCAGGTGAGAACACTGGAGTGGGTTGCCGTTTCCTCCTCTAGGGATCTTCCCAACCCAGAAATTGAACCCAGGTCTCCTGCATTGTGGGCAGATTCTTTACCAACTGAGCTATGAGGGAACACTCAATATCTATCCTATCAAATGTAGTTAAATGGAGCTACAGCCTTCCTTAAAATGTCTGTTGTATTTTGCAGTAAAATGTTGGAAGTGGTTTTAAAAAATTAGTTTTGCCTTGGCAATTATTTGTCTCAATTTGTAATTCACATCAGGAGCTGATAAGGCACTATCTGTAGATTTAGAAGTCCTTGTGTCTGTTAGCAAACAATTTACAAATTGTTTCAATTATAACAAAATGTTTTTATGAATTAAATATAACTGAATTTTATAGTACATTTTGCTGCTACTGCTGCTAAGTCGCTTCAGTCGTGTCCGACTCTGTGCGACCCCACAGACGGCAGCCCACCAGGCTCCCCCATCCCTGGGATTCTCCGGGCAAGAACACTGGAGTGGGTTGCCATTTCCTTCTCCAATGCATGAAAGTGAAAAATGAAAGTGAAGTCGCTCAGTCGTTTCTGACTCATAGCGACCCCATGGACTGCAGCCTCCCAGACTCCTCCATCCATGGGATTTTCCAGGCAAGAGTACTGGAGTGGGGTGCTGTTGCCCTCTCCGATAGTACATTTTGTAGACGCTTAAATCAACATGTATTGGTTTTGATATTTATAATTTTTTGTTTGGATTATGCAGTCACTGCTTTGTGTTTTTGCAGGTAATGCATTGTTATTTTACATTGTAGTAAGTCGGAGAAGGCAATGGCACCCCACTCCAGTACTCTTGCCTGGAAAATCCCATGGATGGAGGAGCCTGGAAGGCTGCAGTCCATGGGGTCGCGGAGGGTCAGACACGACTGAGCGACTTCCCTTTCACTTTTCACTTTCATGCATTGGAGAAGGAAATGGCAACCCACTCCAGTGTTTTTGCCCGGAGAATCCCAGGGACGGGGGAGCCTGGTGGGCTGCCATCTGTAGGGTCGCACAGAGTCAGACACGACTGACGTGACTCAGCAGCAGCAGCAAGTTGACTATAAATGTTTAACATTAGGAGAATCGTTAAGTCTACTTTTGGTACATAATGTCATTAACTTGTGCAACAATTCACTTATTTTTCAAGAACATGTAAGCTCCAAAGGCTCTGTTAAAGGTGCCTGTACTATAAAATTGTGCATGATGTTAAGTGAGAAAAAGAATCTAAAGCACACCTGTGATAAGATCTTGATTTTACAAACATATCTATTTGTGTCAATGTCAATAAAAATGTATCTCTGAGGGGTAAAATGAAGTGATTTAATATTCTTTAAAGCTTCATTTTCCTATTTTTCTTTCCTATTATGCATTATTTTATAGTAAAACATCATTTCATTAAGCTTTTATACATACATAATTTATCATCTGCTGCTGCTAAGTCGCTTCAGTCATGTCTTGACTCCTAGCGACCCCGTGGACTGCAGCCCACAAGGCTCCTCCGTCCGTGGGATTTGCCAGGCAAGAGTACTGGAGTGGGTTGCCATTGCCTTAATTTATCATCTAATGATCCTTAAATTCTGTTGTTTTATTATATAGTTCTGTGTTTGTAAGAAGGGATTTCCTGAGGTAACTAATTCTTTCTTTAAGGCTCATGTATATTGCATGCCTCTTGAAAACTACCCCGGAGAAGGGAAAGACTGCTGCTGCTAAGTCGCTTCAGTTGTGTCCGACTCTGTGTGACCCCATAGACGGCAGCCCACCAGGCTCCCCCGTCCCTGGGATTCTCCAGGCAAGAACATGGGAGTGGGTTGCCATTTCCTTCTCCAATGAATGAAAGTGAAAGGAGAAAGTGAAGTCACTCAGTCGTGTCCGACTCTTCGAGACCCCATGAACTGCAGCCTACCAGGCTCCTCCATCCATGGGATTTTCCAGGCAAAAGTACTGGAGTGGGGTGCCATTGCCTTCTCCTAAGGGAAAGGCTACCCACTCCAGTATTCTTGCCTGGAGAATCCCCATGGACAGAGGAGCTTAGCGGACTTCAGTCCATGGGGTCGCAAAGAGTCGGACATGACTGAGCAACTAAGTACTTGAGAGCTAAGTGCCTGAACCCTTGTTGATGATGCCTAGGGAGAAAATGTGCTGGAAACAGCCTGTGAAAAGGCAAAGAATCAAACAGAGCGAGTCAGCAGCAGAGGGGATTGTGAGAGCCGGCTTTGGGCTAGGGGAACTGAGGATGCCCAGGAACTGTTTGTGGAGGGAAACCTGAGGAGGGACTAGGTTTCTGGGGTCTCTTAACAGGGCAGGACTAGAGAGGTTTAGGTACTAAAAGAGGAGGATCCCTGATGGCTAGTTCTAAGTGCTTATTATTTTCTTTTCCTGCTTCGAAAATGTTTATGTGCTTAGGGTTTAAGTTATCGTTTTTAATGTGTGTGATTGAAATATAATGTGGGAAAACCTGGACCATAACTTCTAGAACTTGACATTTTGAGACATGTACATTCATTGTTATGTTTTCACAGTGTCTGCCTTCCCCTCCTTCCCTGCCCCCAGCGGCCAGCTCCTCCAAGTATGCTTCATCCTCTGTGGCCCACTCTGCCCTGCAGGAGCTGCATCCTGGACCTTGTAACCAGTCAGCACTCTCACCTGTTTACCTGCCTCCCCAGTGCCTGATGCCATCACCACTTAAGAGACGTTGCTGCTTCAGCAAGTTGTCCCATAAATCGGTGACTGGTGGTGATTTTCCTTTGCCTGGAATACCTTTCCCTTCTTCACCTGGCTAATTTATTCCTAAAGACTCTCCGTCGCATGTGTCATCCCTAATAAGTCTCTCCTGACACCTCGCTCCCTCTCCTTATCGTATGGGGTTTGTTCCTGAAACTTGTATGCAGCTTTATCTGGCACTTTCCCCTTTACAGAAAAATTGTTATTTTTGGCGTTTCTTTAGTCACTAGGTTGTGTCCAACTCTTTGCAACCCCATGAACTGTAGCCCACCAGGCTCCTCTGTTGTGGAATTCTCCAGGCAAGAATACTGGAGTGGGTTGCCATTTTCTCCTCCAGGGGATCTTCCCAACCCAGGGCAGACAGACTCTATACCACTGAACCACTAGGGAAGCCTATAGAAAAATTACTTATTTGTATCTGCCTCCCTTGCTGACTGAGCTCCTCGATAATGTCCTGTCTGATCATCTCTGTTTTACAAGTACCAGAGCAGCATCAGCCCATGAAAGCATTTTAGCCCTTAAGCTAATGCAGATCAAATGACTGGTGCCAACAGGCTTTTAAAATGCTTATCGAAATGTTTCAGACATAAAAACCTTGTTGGCTCCAAGATATATATAATCTCGCAGAAAAAAGCTAAAAATGTTAATGAATGTGTGTCTCCAATGTATTGCAGTGTCAATGTCCTTAATTACTAAAGTTAGTATTCACACAGTTTATTCCATTCTAGAATAATTGGTGCATTAGATTTTCTCTGCTTATAAAAATCCTCCCGGCCCATATGATGATTTCAGAGACATGTCAGTCAATCATAAACTCATTTAGTTGCTTGTGGGATACAGTATTTACCAAAGCAAAATTAGAAGTCTTCCACCAGGTTTTTACAGTTATACGTGAGGCAGGTATGCCTATGGCCCCAGGGATTCCTGAACAGCTGCGCCTACACAGGAAGATTCCAGGGAGCACTGAGACGGGCTTGGGTCCTTCTGTTTGCCAAGGGCCCCTCCGTGACCTAGTGTCTTACACCTCCGCAGCCTCACGGTGTCCGTTGCCTCCTGGACCTTGGAAGGCCCTGATTTTCTGACTTCCACTCCTGGACTTTGAGCTGGAAGAGGATGTGAGATGTCTGAGTCAGTCTCATTCCTCTTTAGATGAGAGCAGTGCCATCCAAAAAGGAGAATAGAATTGACCCACTGAACATTGTACAAAGCTAGTGTAAATAGCAAAGGCAGGACCAGGTCTCTGAGCACTAGTACTGTTAGCCTCTAAAAAAGTTAAATTGCAAACACCGGCCAGTGGAATGTTAATTTGCTTTAGAATCACCTGAGGAACTTAAGTGAGCAGATCCTCTACCGTCTCCAGATTCTAAGATGGTATCACCAGGGCAGTGCTGAGCAATATGTGTTTTTAGTGAGTTTCTAGCATCTGACCACCTTGCCCCGCAGACCACACCTTAGAACAGCAATCTCCTAAAATAATTCCCTGGGGTACAGGAAAAACTATGGCTTCTGTTTTGTTTGTTTGTTTGTTTGTTTTTAATCTGAAGAGTAAGGGCAAACAATTCAGAGGACAGATGAGCCTGGCAGGCTACAGTCCATGGGGTCACAAAGAGTCAGACATGATAGTGACTATCACTTACTCACAAACCTTACTATTATGGGCTTCCCTGGTGGCTCAGTGGTAAAGAATCCACTTGCCAATGCAGGAGATGAAGGTTTGATCCCTGGCTGGGGAAGATCTCCTGGAGAAGGAAATGGCACCCCACTCCAGTATTCTTCCCTGGGAAATCCCATGGACAGAGGAGCCTGGCAGGCTATGGTCTATGGGGTCACAAAAGAGTCGAACATGACTTAGCAACTGGATAACAACAACAAAGCCTTACTATTAATATATTTAATATACAAGTTGACACAGTTGGCCTTCCTTGGGCTGTGGTCAGCTGCTGTACCAGTCCAGTAAAATTGGGTTTGCAGCCAAACCAAACAATCCCCAAACATCAGTGACTTACAACCAAGGATGCCAGATAAAACAAATTTCAGATAAACAGTGAAAAAAAAAATGGGGTGAGAATGCCCAAATATTTAGTAGAGGCGTCCCGTGTGACGTTTGGGACATGCTTTCTATAGGCCAGGTAGTTTTTGCTCGAGGACCCAGGCTGATGAAGCAACCTGGACCCGAGCTCTGCCAGTGGGAGTGGCAGAGAAACAGAGAGATTGGTGAACCATCAACTAGCTCCTGAAGCACCTGCTCAGAAGTCACAAACATCCCCACCACTCACTTTTTTTGGCCAAAATGATACATTTTGGCAAGCTTAGCATCTGGGTGGAGGTAAAGACTAATGGGCCACTAAGGAGGGTCATTGGGTGTCCGTGGACCATTGCGCAGTCTACCATGGCGTATGGTGGCTCGGGCGGGCCACTTGATGCCATCACATGGTAAAATTTAGTGACAAGGCCTTTAGGAGAGGCTTTTCAGAGTGTTGTGATAAGGTGAGGGGTGACCTTGAAAATCTCATGTACCACACAGAGATCACAGAATTTATTGTGGCAAAATACTTAAAAATCAAGTTTGACAATTGTTTTTTGGCAAAAAATATTTCACATTTCCTCATCTTTTCCATGATGACTAGTAGCTGTCATGAGGGTGCTGTAGGAGAGTTTCACAAAAATAAACAGACTTAACCTCTTCCTTCAAGATACCAGTGATGTTTTAACAATGAGTGAGAAAGTCATTGGTTTTCAAAAGAACTGAATCTCGTGGAGACAGCATTTTTGAAAATAGAGGTTTGCAAATCTTTCCAATGTTTGTGATTTTGTTGCTGAAAATGACATTAAAAAAAAATAATACCGGCACAAAACTTACAAACTGAAATTTCTCCCGTCTTTAAAAAAATCTCCTAAATGAAGAGTTTTGGGATCCATATTTTAATTGTTTTCTTTGATACTGCTAGTCGGCCTGCTCACAACACGCAGACTGATCTCCTTGTCGGTCTCCAACTGATCTGTTTACCCCAAAATGTGCCTGTAAGATTCACTATTCCCAGCTGCCAGCAGGGTTTTGCCTCTCTGCTGTCTTTTACACATCCTGTTTTTAATTGTGTTCCATGACAACAGTCAATTGACCTTTCTTCTTATGCATAAGTAAATGAAGTGCACGTGAAACAACTAGCTAAGTATTTCTGAATTATTCCTTGACATTATATAATTGGCTTTTAAAAGGAAGATTGATAGACTTCAGAGAAGCTGGAAATTTAGCCAGATTTCAGTTAAAACCTTTGCATAACTTGTGGATACATCTGAAATGAGCAGTTTGACTTGCTAAGACATATGATTCTTCCTAGTTTACTTATCTCCTGAGATATTTTAAGTGATGACAGCCCTTAAAGCCAAGTTTCAAAATAAACTGAACCTTAGGACACTTCAAATTGTTTTGTCCCAAAGTTTTCAGCCAAGAGTCACAAAAATAAACCTATCTGACCACTTCACTCTCTTTAAAAAAAATGTTAGGGAGAACAGAACTATTAAATAGTTTGCAGTCACTAAATTATTATTTTTTAGACTTTGAACATTTTCTACTTTTGTTTTATGCTAATGTATTACTGCTGCTGCTGCTGCTAAGTCGCTTCAGTCGTGTCCGACTCTGTGCGACCCCATACACGGCAGCCCACCAGGCTCCGCCATCCCTGGGATTCCCCAGGCAAGAACACTGGAGTGGGTTGCCATTTCCTTCTCCAATGCATGAAAGTGAGAAGTGAAAGGGAAGTCACACTGCTAGTATATTATTTGCAAATAAATTTATATACGTATATGGGGGCTACATGTTCAGAATTTTTTTTAACTACTATAGTGTATGATAAGAAAATTTAGAGCCTTCCCTGACGGTCTAGTACTTAGGACTCCAGACTTGCACCACAGGGGGCGCAGGTTCAACCCCTGGTCAGGGAACTGAGATCTCACATACTGCTTGGCTTGGCAAAAAAAAAAAAAAGTGAGAGAGAAATCTACATTTAAAAAGGCTTATTGACACTGCCAAAGCCTTTGACTGTGTGGATCACAATAAACTGTGGAAAATTCTGAAAGAGATGGGAATACCAGACCACCTGACTGGCCTCTTGAGAAACCTGTATGCATGTAAGGAAGCAACAGTTAGAACTGGACATGGGACAACAGACTGGTTCCAAATAGGAAAAGCGGTACGTCAAGGCTGTATATTGTCACCCTGCTTATTTAGCTTATATGCAGAGTACATCATGAGAAATGCTGGACTGGAAGAAACACAAGCTGGAATCAAGATTGCCGGGAGAAATATCAAAGATGACACCACCCTTATGGCAGAAAGTGAAGAGGAACTAAAAAGCCTCTTGATGAAAGTGAAAGAAGAGAGTGAAAAAGTTGGCTTAAAGCTCAACATTCAGAAAACGAAGATCATGGCATCCGGTCCCACCACTTTATGGGAAATAGGTGGGGAAACAGTGGAAACAGTGTCAGACTTTATTTTTGGGGCTCCAAAATCACTGCAGATGGTGACTGCAGCCATGAAATTAAAAGACGCTTGCTCCTTGGAAGGAAAGTTATGACCAACCTAGATAGCATATAGAAAAGCAGAGATATTACTTTGCCAACAAAGGCCCGTCTAGTCAAGGCTATGGTTTTTCCTGTGGTCATGTATGGATGTGAGAGTTGGACTGTGAAGAAGGCTGAGCGCCGAAGAATTGATGCTTTTGAACTGTGGTGTTGGAGAAGACCCTTGAGAGTCCCTTGGACTGCAAGGAGATCCAACCAGTCCATTCTGAAGGAGATCAGCCCTGGGATTTCTTTGGAAGAGATGATACTAAAGCTGAAACTCCAGTACTTTGGTGACCTCATGTGAAGAGTTGACTCATTGGAAAAGACTCTGATGCTGGGAGGGATTGGGGGCAGGAGGAGAAGGGGACGACAGAGGATGAGATGGCTGGATGGCATCACTGACTCAATGGACGTGAGTCTGAGTGAACTCCGGGAGTTGGTGATGGACAGGGAGGCCTGGCATGCTGCGATTCATGGGGTTGCAAAGAGTCGGACACAACTGAGTGACTGAACTGAACTGAACTGATAGACCACTGCTTTTAGAACCAAAAGTTGCATACTAGCTACTCTTTAGTTCAAGAACAGTTATCAATCAAGCAATGATCTGTATTTTCCTTTACACTTTAATTTGACCGGAGTAGAAAATTTTTAGAGTCGGACATGACTGAGCAACTGAACTGAACTGAACTGAAGAAGGTAATGCAAACCTTGTTGTGCAATTGATCAGTGTAATAGCAAGGCTAACTCTTGGTTACAACTACAGGATACCTTATGTCATTATTCTTGATAAGTATTTAATAGTTCTATAGACTAATAACGTTCTTGAAACTATTTGGAAATCATTTCCACTGCATTTGGAGGAGTTCCTTTTCCAGATACTCAGTGCACTCAGAGTCATTCCCGAGCTATTAGCCTTGACTTCCAGAATCCAGTGCAAGGGATCAGAGGGCCAGTTTGTCTCTGCTAGGTGTTACTTTCCCAGCAGAAATGTCCTCAGAGTCTTGGTGAGTTTTATCCTCTGAAGATGATTATTACCTGAAATGAATCCTAGGAACAGTTCCAAAGTTGCTAACAACTGCTCTCCAGGCCCCTCGGTGGCGGGGCAGTGGTGGTGACTCATGCTGTGTGTGCACCTTGTGCGTGCTAAGTTGCTTCAGTCGTGTCCGACTCTGTGACCCTGTGGACTGTAGCCCGCCAGGCTCCTCTGTCCATGGGATTCTCCAGGCAAGAACACTGGAGTGGGTTCCCATGCCCTCCTCCAGGGGATCTACCTGATTCAGGGAATCAAACCTGCATCTCATATGTCTCCTGCATTGCAGGCAGGTTCTTTACCACTAGCGCCACCCGGGAAGCACCTTAAATAGAGGGTAAGAAGAGAATTCTTAAATAAACCTTCAAATCAATCCCTCAGGCAGACCCCTGCCTTTCCAGTTAAGGGCTTGGCCTTTGCAGACCCTATTGAATCATTTAGCCATTGGCATTTCCAAGCAAGCATCCAGTGAAGAGAACGAAAGGAAGGTATTACTTAGTGCAGAAGTGTTCTGGGTCAAACCCATTGACTGGACGTTTTTACTAAACATTTCTATATTGGCCTGCCTGTGGATATTGAAGAAATCTATTTTATCTTCTCAGTGTAATACAGTCACAAGGCTGTACCCAGGAATGGAATCCATTGCAGGAGAATATTGGGCAGAATGTTAACTATTGGATGGACCATGGGTGTTATCTACATATGACAACTTTTTACATATTTATTTACATTTTCTCTCTGGGAAATGAAGCCAGAATCCACAGATGTCATTATCCATCTGCACACTTTTGTTTACTACCCAGAAGGTGAGAATATTGTATTTTAAAAGTATCTGGACTTTTGTTCTTTCTTATCACAAGTGACTTGAGAAGCTCTGACCAAGGTTACCCTGAGTGAATGTGCCAGTCAAGTCTTGCTTCCTGGAGTGCTCTGAGATTCGTGTACAAAAGGCATTTTGTAAGCACAGAGTGGAAAAGTATCATTTATATTCATTTGCTCTGGCATTTCTCTCTGGAATCTTCCTCTTGTCTGTCAACTTTGTGCAAAAGGACTGGCCTCATCTTCATTAAAAATATCTCTAATGGTCTGAAAGTAGCAGAGGGACTATGTAAGAGTGAGCTCTTCTGTTGGAGGGTCTCAGGCTGGTTTCTCCCCAGTTATGGTTGGACATAATTGCTGTGGATGTCGTGAATTATTTTGGAAAGACCTAAGTATGAGATCAACTCAGTGCTTTGTGCATATTAGCTGCAAGGAATGTATCTTATCTGATTGCAGTGACTCATGGGACAATCACAGCCTCAGGGAAGACCTTCTGAGGGGTCATTTAGAGTGGAGCCGTTCTGGGCAGAGGGTGGTCAGTTCTCCACTGGCTTCTGGAGTGGAGAAATTTCCACCAACAAGATGGCCCTTGTGACCCATGGCAGGTCCTTTCTTTAGGGGCTCTGTTTGCTGTGATTTAAGAAACATCAAGGGCTTCCCTGGTGGCTCAGATGGTTAAGAATCTGCCTGCAGTGCGGGAGACCCACGTTAGATCCCTGGACTGGGAAGATGCCCTGGAGGAGGAAATGGCAACCCACTCCAGTATTCTTGCCTGGAGAATCCCATGGACAGAGGAGCCTGGCTACAGTCCAGGGACTGCAGAGTCAGACATGACTGAGCGACTAACACACACATGAAGCATCAAGGACTTTCTGCCCCAGAAGATCTCAGTGTGTGACATCACACAGAGCATGAGGGTTTGCCAACTGTAGCAGTTGAAATGCAGCCTGGCTCTGAGGGGCTCCCATGCCTACCTGGGGATGTTCTAGAACAGGGAGCATTAGCCAAGAGACTGAGCCTGGGTTGGTGTTACTTGAGTCAAAGGTCTGTGTATGGGGGTGTGTAAATGAGTAGAGGGGGCTGTGTATGGATACAACCAGAGAGGCGCTTGGAGGGAAAGAATGCTGCCCCCAGGAGGGGTGGTTCTGAAAGAGACAGAGACCCATATCCCAGACCCTTCTCTTATACCTCGGCCCAGGGTCCCCTCTGAGTCTGCAAATCAGCTGCCGCTTCTCCTCCTCCTTTGCCACCTTCTTCATATCTTTTCATCACAAACATTTCAAGTCCATACCTAAGAAGTGCATGCATGCATGCTAAGTTGCTTCAGTCGTGTCCGACTCTTTGCAAGCCTATGAACTATAGCCCGCTAGCTTCCTCTGTCCATGGGTTTCCCTAGGCAAAGATACTGAAGTGGGTTGCCATTTCCTCCTCGGGGGGATATTCCTGACCCAGGGATCAAACCTGTGTCTCCTATGTTTCCTGCATTGGCAAGTGGGTTCTTTACCACTAGCGCCACCTGGGAAGCCCATCCCTAAGCAGAAAGTGAAAGTGAAAGTCACTCAGTCACGTCCGACTCTTTGTGACCTATGGACTATACAGTCCATGGAATTCTCCAGGCCAGAATACTGGAGTGGGTAGCCTTTGCCTTCTCCAGGGGATCTTCCCAACCCAGCGATCGAACCCAGGCCTCCCACATTTCAGGTGGATTCTTCACCAGCTGAGTTACAAAGGGAAGCCCTCCCTAAGCAGAGAGAACAGCAAAACAAACCTCCAGGTGCCCATCACCATTGTCCTTCTTGAAAAAGTATCAACACCATTCTGTCTCCTTCCAGGAACCCTCCTCTTTCTCAGATGATTGCTGAAATTAGCTCATCCTTAATCATTTTTAATTTAGTGCTCCCTGTTGCATTTTTCTGGGCATTTTCTTCTGTCAGCCACTCTCTTAAGTCAGTCTGCTGGGTTGGCTATGGCTCCAGGGAGTCCTAAGCTGTTCTGGGAGAAATGTTGAGATTGACCAAACGATGTAGGCTTAATTCAGTTCCACCCAACAGACACATGTGTAATCCTATGCTCCACAGTGGGCTAAGGATCTCAGCAGGACAGGTTTCCTCATCTCAAGGGCCTTTGATCTAGTTCTAGGGAGAGAACAAGGGCTGTAGCAAGAACTCAGTATAGGAGGTGACCTACAGTGTGTGACCAATAGTGTGACCACAGAGGAAGGGAAAAGACGAGTGGGGGACATTCCAGGTTGAGATGAACACCCTGAGCTGGAAGGGGTAAGGGTTGCAGGAGGTCAGGAAGGGCCGTGGAGCCTGAGATGTTGAGGAGGGACTTGGAGGGTTGGGTACGGGGTGGGACAGTGAAGGAATAACACTTGTCAAAACATGGAGGTGGGAATCGCTGAAGGGGACATGGGGACAAGAGTGTCCTCCGGCTGGGTGGAACCCAAGATGCAAGGGGCTTTGTGGGAGGGATTCAGGAGTGAAGGGTGGGTGGGGGAGGAGAGCAGTTGGGTCTTCCTAGGTTAATAACGATTGTTGTTTAGTGGCGAAGTCATCTCCATCTCTTTTGCAACCCAATGGAGCCCACCAGGCTCCTCTGTCCATGAGATTTCCCAGGCAAGAATACTGGAGTGGGTTGCAATTTCCTTCTCAGGGGATCTTCTCTACCCAGGGATCTAACCTACATCCCGTGCATTGGCAGGTGGATTCTGTACCACTGAGCCACCTGGGAACTAGATAATACTCACTTCTAAGTAAGGGAAACCAGTACTGGATTTTTATTTACCTTTTGAAATTATTTTATTTTGGCCACACTACACAGCATGCAAAATCTTAGTTCCCTAGGCAGGAATTGAACCCACTCCCCCAGCATTGACAGCACAGAGTCTTAACCACTGGCCACCAGAGAAGTTCCAAAACTGGGTTTTTAGAGCGTGGCTAGGAAAAACAAACTCCAGACCACTTAGGAAATGGAAAGGAATCGAGGTGGGCTTCAAGGAGATTAGGCAGCAGGAGCGGTATGAGAAAACTCTGGAGCTGCATGAAATCAAGCAGAGCCTGCTTCCACTAACCAGGCAATGCATTTTTAAAACTTATAAATAAGGCTTATAGTGATTCCCCACTACATAAATTGTAAGTATAGCTGCAGTCTTTTTCTGCTGAGTTCTGAGAAAATATGGTTTGTTTTTTTTTTGTCTCCACCAATGAAATAAATACATGGACAGAAAATTCCAAGCATTGCTTCCATGCAAGGGATTGCAAAGGAGATGGTGAGTTTTGGCAAAATATTCATGTTTTGTAAATGAAACAGAATAGAAACTTGATTTTTCGAAAGAATAAAATTTTCATTACAAACGTAGGACCATTTATGTTGGAAAATTCAAACAATAGCAAAGTACACAGAGGCAAGAAAATGTGTTGTCCCACTACCCAAAGAACATAATTTTTAATATTTCGGTGTCATGATTTTGGAACACGTTTTCAATCCCAAGTGACGTGAATTATTCACCCCCACCCCGGCCCCCTCCCCCCCATTCATTGTGCTGTCAGGTTTTGGGGTTAGTATTTCTATCTCTGTTGACTTTCAGAGTCAGTTCATCTCTGAACTCTGACTGCAGATGAGAAAGGAGGTCGTCTTGATATTAAATGAGAGGAAAGTTTATTCTCAGATATGCATGAAACCAGCCCTAGGCTTGCTTTCTGATTTTTTGTTTTTTGTTTGTTTTATTTGCAGGGTCTGGGGAAGACTGTAAATGGAGACCTACATAGGATATGGCTAAATATCTAAGGTATATTCATGCTAGGTCCCTTCAGTCATGTCCGACTCTGTGCGACTCTATGGATTGTAGCCCACCAGGCTCTTCCATCCATGGGAGTCTCCAGGCAAGAATACAGGAGTGGGTTGCCGTGCCCTCCTCCAGGGGGTCTTCCTGACCCAGGGATTGAACCTGCATCTCTCTCTTACATCTCTTATATTAGCAAGCGGATTATTTACCACTAGGGCCACCTGGGAAGCCCATCTAGGGTATATATTAAGCCAACAAACTATTAAATGAAATCCATTCTGTCTTCCTTCCTTGACTGATTCATATTCTCGACAGCCACCTTTTGTTGTTGTTCACTCAGTCGTGTCTGACTCTTTGCCACCCCACAAACTACAGCATGCCCTGTCCTCCACCATCTCCTGGAGCTTGCTCAAACTCATGTCCATACAGTTGGTGATGCCATCCAACCATCTCATCCTCTGTCATCCCCTTTCCTCCTGTCTTCAATCTTTCCCAACATCAGGGTCTTTTCTAATGTCAGCTCTTGGCATGTAGCCAAAGTATTGGAGCTTCAGCTTCAGCATCAGTCCTTCCAGTGAATATTCAGGACTGATCTCCTTTAGGATTGATTGGTTTGATCTCCTTGCAGTCCAGGGACTCTCAAGAGTCTTCTCCCAACACCACAGTTCAAAAGAATCAATTCTTCAGTGCTCAACCTTCTTTATGGTCCAGCTCTTACATCCATACCTGACTACTGAAAAAGCCATAGCTTTGACTGGCAAAGTAATGTCTCTGCTTTTTAATATACTGTCTAGGTTTGTAGACAGTATATTATATATATTATATAATTATATATTATAAATTATATATATATATATATTATATAATAGCTTTTCTTCCAAGGAGCAAGCACCTGTTAATTTCATGGCTGCAGTCACCATTTGCAGTGATTTTATTTTTATTTTTTTAATAAATTTATTTATTTTAATTGGAGGCTAATTACTTTACAATATTGTGTTGGTTTTGCCATACATCAACATGAATCTGCCATGGGTATACACGAGTTCCCCATCCTGAACCTCTCTCCAACCCTCCCTCCCCATACCATCCCTCTGGGTCATCCCAGTGCACCAGCCCCAAGCATCCTGTATCATGCATGGAACCTGGACTGGCGATTCGTTTCATATATGATATTATACATGTTTCAATGCCATTCTCCCAAATCATCCTACCCTCTCCCTCTCCCACAGAGTCCAAAAGACTGTTCTATACATCTGTGTCTCTTTTGCTGTCTCGCATACAGGGTTATCGTTACCATCTTTCTAAATTCCGTATATATGCGTTAGTAAGTGACTTAGCAGCAGCAGCATACTGTATTGGTGTTTTTCTTTCTGGCTTACTTCACTCTGTATAATAGGCTCCAGTTTCATTCACCTCATTAGAACTGATTCAAATGTATTCTTTTTAATGGCTGAGTAATACTCCATTGTGTATATGTACCACAGCTTTCTTATCCATTTATTTGCTGATGGACATCTAGGTTGCAGTGATTTTAGAGACCAAGAAAATAGTCTCTCACTGTTTCCATTGTTTCCCCATCTATTTGCCCCAAAGTGATGGGACTGGATACCATGATCTTAGTTTTTTGAATGTTGAATTTTAAGCCAGACTTTTCACTCTCCTCTTTCATCTTCATCAAGAGGATCTTTACTTTCTGCCATAAGGGTGGTGTCATCTGCATAGCTGAGGTTATTGATATTTCTCCCAGCAATCTTGATTCCAGCTTGTGCTTCATCTAGCCCGACATTTCTCATGATGTACTCTGCATGAAAGTTAAATAAACAGGGCAACAATATACAGGCTTGATGTATTCCTTTCCCAATTTTGAACCAGTCCATTGTTCCATGTCTGGTTCTAACTGTTGCTTCTTAACCTGCATACAGGTTTCTCAGGAGACAGGTAAGCTAGTCTGATATTCCCTTCTCTTAAAGAATTTTCCACCGTTTGTTGTGATCCTGACAGTCAAAGGCTTTAGCATAGTCAATGGAGTAGAAGTAGATGTTTTTTCTGGAACAGCCACCCCTTGGAATCTATTAAAACATGCTGTCATCTGACCCTTGCACAGAGGCCCTCTGACCACCCCTTGGGCACAGGGGTGAAAACAGCAGGTCCTCTGGGAGCCAGGTCTGGGAAGCAGCCTGTGTGGGCCCTGAAGCAGGCTTGAAACCATTAGGGCAGGCTCCCTGGAGCTCCAGATGGACCTGTCTCCCTGCCGGAGGGAAGCCAGAGCGGGCACTCCTCTGGCCCAGAGGTAAGTGAATCATTCCATGGTTTTATGTACAGGTGGTGTGCTGGGAGCACAGAGGTGAGTGAAGACAGTTTACTTTCAAATATGTTCCGCCCTAAAAGTGAATTTGCAACTATGAATTGACCCAGTTGGGAAAGTCAGAGAGAAGGTAACTTGGCAACAAGGGGAGAGAAGAGAATTCCAGGCAACGGGAAAAGGCCAGGCAAAGGTATCAGTGGAGAGAGGCCCAGAACGGTGGTGGGCCTCTGGGACAGAAGCCCCAGGAGCTCAAGATGAGAGATGGGGCCGGGGAGGCAGGTGAGCACTGGCCAGGGGAGGGCGCTGTGACCTTGTTAGGAAATTTCTCAGTATCCTCAGTGAAGAGCTTTGGTGAGGGTAAATGAAGATACACCATCTTGAATTGGTCCAGGCTGGAAATGATGGTCCTTTGGACCAGTGGGGCGGTGATGGAGATGGAGAAAGGCAGACAGGCTACAGGAAGATTTAGAAAGTACAATGGCCAGGACTTTGAGGGGATTGGATCAGCGGCAAGTAGGAAATAGGTATCAGGGTTACCTGTTGGATAAATGGGAGGGATGAGCTGGAATAACTGAGAAAAGAGAAGGCTGGAGAGGAGGTCATGAGTTGTCTCTGTATATATATGCACATATACATATATGTATATGTATAGGTTTGAGGTACCTTTGGGATATCCAGGAGGGCCCTCAGCAGGCTGCAGGGTACACCGCTCTAGCTGTAAAGAGGGATCAGGGTTGCAGACTTCAGTGTGGGAGTCATCTCTCCATGGAGGTGGTGAGCCAACCTTAACCTTGGGGTCAGGGTCCATGAATGTGATGTCTGGGGACACACTGCTCACCTGGGAGGAATTAAGCAACCCAAGCTTTCCAATGCAGATGGGAACCTTAAGAAAGAAATCACCCCAGCAGTGAACTATAATGAGAAAGAAAACGCTTCCAGCCACCTTGCTCATGACATGTGTTACTGTGAACAGGCTTGCCGTGCACAAATGACCTGCAACACAGAGAGGATTATGGATGGCTTGGGCGTCGTCGCATGGAGTCTTTCTGTGCTTATGACTTTAAATCAGATTCTTGTTACTTGCACACCATTTTGCCATGTGTATTTGTAAATATATCTTGCTGGCATATTTTATGCTCCAGTTAATTTAGTTGACATCTGATTTAGTTGACATATAAAAATAAAATCAATTTTCAGACAAAATACCCATAAAATAAGTGAAATGCGATAATAGGTTTCAAGAAATTAAAACGTAATATATTTAGGCTTCTATTCTAAAGCAATCTCATCTAGAATAGTAGATATTGTAGATGTAATTTTTTCCCGAATCTCTGTCAATTACACAATAATAAATGTTGGCACTATATATTCAGAAATTTATTGCTTGGAGTAGTTTGTCATGAAAAATGAAAAATTTTTGTTGATGTTTCCTTTAAAATGTCAAAAAAAAACCACCCCTAAATACAAATACTTTGTATGTTGATGTTCAGCTGTAATTAAGCCACGTCAATGATTATTACTTTGGATATAAACACTATCAAATTTTCATTGGGTGAATTCTTTTTTAATTAATGTTGTGTTATGTTCTGTTTATTATCCTTTTTGCTTATGTTTCCTGCCATTTTCCATTTGTCTGCTTGAATTTTCTTTTTAAATGGTGAGTTAGCAACTGATAATGTGTATTGATTTCCGCTTTGCTTCTAATTTACGTTTTTATCTCTTTGGTAGATGTATTTGGCTTAATCATTTTATTTTTATAAGCAGTTGTACAATTTTTTAATTTAGCTAGATGATTAAATTTTGGCTTTTAAAGAAAGTTTGTTTTAGAAACTGGTCCCCAAAGCAAATTAGCATTTGGCATTTCCAGCATGTCAAAGGGGCTGGTCTTTTGAAGATAACTAGACATGTTAACGCTAAAATTTTAAAAGCAGTTCATCATTTTGAAACCTCTGACTATAGAGAGCTGTATATTCCAGTAGGTGGTGCAAATCGACTCCATTTCGAATGGAAATGTAATTTAAAATTGTGATGTAACTGTTTTCACTGTAAAAGGAATAGTTCAACATGCTCTCTAACTGTAAACTTATTTTCCGCTATTTCTAAAGGAAGCTTGATGTACCCTTTCTGTGTTCATTTTTCTTGTGTTTTATTCCACAGGTACCGTTATGGTGATATTGGGACAGGGGAGCTGAGAGGGAAAACTGGCGGGGGAGCTGCAAAAACCAGGGAGACCTGGTAAAAATTAGAACACAAAGACAAGTTGTTTGCTTCAGTGCTTCAGTTCTGTAATGAAATGAGCATAATGTCAGTGTTATTTGACTAGCTTTTATGCTCACACGATGAACTGAATGCCATGTTTGAGCTTTCATAGAAATTGGGGGTGTTTCACTCCCAGGAATCTGATACTCTCACACCTAAGATATGTATTTAAGCATATTTTAAAATTAATTTTTCACTTGTGTCACAGTAATACACATGCACGAAAGGCAGCAAAGTCAAATGATTCAGATCAGTGATTCTGGAGCCAGCCTGCCTGGGCTGGATGCCCCCTCCCCGCCTCTCTGGCTCTGCTTCCTTCCTCTGAAATGCGGAGCAGACTCCCAGCTCACAGTGATATGAGGACTAAATGAGCATGTACAGAAAGCCCAGCTCACAGTGATGTGAGGACTAAATGAGCATGTACAGAAAGTATGTGAAGCAGGCCTGGAGCACAGTCAGCACTGCAGGAATGTTACCACTAGACTTTTTGCAGTAAAACAGTGCAAAAAGAACTGTAACGCAAAGGAACAGTCTCTTGCCACCTCCCTCCCATCCCCGCGTATCACTTCCTAGTGGTGAGCGGCTATTTCTCCTGCCGGTTACCGACAGAACTTCAAATAGGATTCTTTAAAAAATTAGATTTGTTTATTTGGCTGCACCAAGTCTTAACTGTGGCACGTGAGATCTTTAGTTCCAGCATGTGAACTCTTAGTTGGGGCGTGTGGGATCTAGTTCCCTGACCAGGGATCAGACCTGGGCCCCCTGCATTGGAAGCATGAAGTCTTACCCACTGGACCACCAGGGAAGTCCCCCAGTGTTATTCTTATACAGGTATTTCTTTTTATCCTTTTTATCTATTTTTACGTATGCAATTCAGTGGCATTAAGCACATTGTCGGTGTTGTGGGACCATCACCACCATCCAGCTCCAGAATTTTTTATCTTCTCAAATGGAGGTAAAAAAACAGAGGTAAGCTCTGTGCTCCTTAAGCAATAGCGCTCCGGTCTCCCGCCCCAGCCCCTTGTCATCTCTCTTTTCTGTCCCTGAATTTGCCTGTTCTAGGCATCTCAGAAGTAGAATTATATTTGGCCTTTTGTAGTCAGCTTATGTCACTGAGCAGAAGGTCTTCAAAACTCATCTGTGTTACAGCATGTATCAGAACGTTCTTCCTGTTTAAGGCTGAGTAACATTCCATATGTGTCCATGCCAGATTTTGTTTATCCATTTATCTTCTTGTGGACACTGGGTTGTTTTCTACCTTTGGGCAACTGCAAATGCACCATGAACACGGGTATCCAAATACCCATCAGAGTCTCTGCTCTCAATGCTTTGGGGCAACTATTTCTTGGTTTATCCGTTTTTTACATTATCTTTTAATTTCCAGATATGTTAAATCAGACAGGTGGGGACTTAACTATAACCAACTCCCTCTCTTTCTACATATCCCTATCCCTACCCCACACAATTTTGGTTAAATAAAAAACCAGTGCTTTCTCTACTGTAACTTTACAGATGTTGTAGCTGCTGAACCAGATATGCTCCAGTCCTTTGTGTACTTTCTGGAATACTCACTTTCATTTTTTCTGGAGTTAACAGTGACGTCAGCTTTACGTCTGCTCAGTTTTTTATGTTCTGTCCTCACTACATTATCCTTAATGCTCTGCTACACGTTTACCAATAACAGGCTCCACTGGGGCAGACACAGTTCTTTCTGTTTTGTTTTTCTTCTTTCTGCTGAAGCCTAGTATCCTCCTGCTCCAGTCTAGAGTGGGCTTTCCTCTGCACCCCGGCATCCTGCGGCTGTCTTTCTTTCTTCTGCTGCTTCCCTCATCCCATCTGTGTTGTCTGAAGCACATTTTTCAGTGCCTGAGAAAAGGCACATGGGCTATAACACTGTTGAGTTCTTGCATGTGTTAAAAATAATCAGCAAATGAATGGATAAGAAAGCTGTGGTACATATACACAATGGAATATTACTCAGCCATCAAAAAGAACACATTTGAATCCGTTCTAATGAGCTGGATGAAACTGGAGCCTATTATACAGAGTGAAGTAAGTCAGAAAGAAAAACACCAATACAGTATACTAACGCATATATATGGAATTTAGAAAGATGGTAATGATAACCCTATATGTGAGATAGCAAAAGAGACACAGATGTATAGAACAGTCTTTTGGACTCTGTGGGAGAAGGCGAGGGTGGGATGATCTGAGAGAATAGCATTGAAACATGTATATTATCATATGTGAAACAGATCACCTGAATACTCCACACCTGGCCTCATTATTGTTAACAATTTGCCATATCAACTTCCTCTGAATTCATCTTTCTTTCTCCTGGTCAGTCAGTCCATCCATCCATCTAAATTTCTATCTGTCTTTCTGTGTGTATATTCACATATATATCTGTATGAGTATAATTTCTATGTTGGATATTTGAAAGGTATAGGTATCACAACGCTGCCATCCTAAATACTTCAGCACAGTTCTTCTCAGAACAAGGACATTCATCTGTATTTGCATAGAGTTCCCTGGTGACTCAGTGGGTAGAGAATCTGCCTGCAATGCAGGAGACCTGGGTTCAGTCCCTGGGTTGGGAAGATCTCCTGGAGAAGGAAATGGCAACCCACTCCAGTATTGTCGCCTGGTAAGCCCCATGCACAGAGGAGCCTGGTGGGCTACAGCCCACGGGATGGCAACCCACTCCAGTATTGTTGCCTGGTAAGCCCCATGCACAGAGGAGCCTGGCGGGCTACAGCCCACGGGATGGCAAGCGTAGGAAACGACTTAGTGACTAAACCGCTACTGTCACGGCAAGATATTCAGCTCTGATAAGATAAAATCCAATATAGAGTCTGCATTTGAATTCCCCAATGGCCTCAAATCATCGTTTATAGATGCCTTGCTTCTTTTGCTGACCCATCACATCACATCTGTCCATTGACTCTGTCGGGGCTCTGCCCGTGTCTTGAGACCATTCAGTGAGCTCTGGCCAACTTGCAACTGCCAGAAACTGCATCCCTGTGCAGGATCCCTGCATCCCTAATCTCTCTGCATTAACTATGAATTATCAGCCTCACACTGAACTGCATTGTTAGTCCTGTGCTTCTTCACCTTCATGTCTCATGTCAAGGATGAGCCTCTGCTTGCCTGCTGGTGATGTCAGAATGAAGATGGGAGTAGTTGCTTGGCTAAATAGGGTGGGAAAGGGGCAAGGGTTTAATCCTTCCATCTATAGATTTTTCAACCAATTCTCTGCTTTCAGCCCCTGTTTTGCCCTGCCCCCACTTTCCAGAGTTTTTGTGTCTCCAGGTCTTGGGGTTCCCAGGTCTGTGGGTGTCACCTAGTTCAACTTCCTACTGGCACCTGTGATGTAGCTGCTGCTACCTCATTGCATTGGCTTCTGCTTCCCCATCTGTTTTGTATGTTCCAAAAAATATGCTGAGCTTTTCTTTCCTTATTGTCTCTTCTTTAGTTTTCCTTGTCCTTGTGGGCCTACACCTTTGAAAAGTTTCTTTATTGGCGGGATTTCAGAAGGAGAGGAAATAGAGGCATGTGGTAAATTGGCCATGTTGACCCAGAAATTTCTCTGTAGTGTATTTTTAATTAAAAAAACCTACTGTTTATTTAAGACTATTGAGCACCATGCACCTGTATGTAGGGGTCAGAGCAAGACAAGAGATGATTCCTGGGTTTACGGAGCTGATAGTCCAGAGGAGACACGTTAAGCCATGACCCGTTATCAGCTGTAATAGGAGCTTTGAAGGAAGGTTCAAGTTTCTACACTTTCCTGGGAGAACTGACTTGGTCGAGAACGTGATGTTTAAGATCTGAAGATGAATAGGAGTCAGGGAGATGAAGGGGCAAGGTGGATGGGGGAAGAGCAGTTGCACAAAGGCGAGTGAGAACAGAGAGTGAGGTTTGTGGACGGAATGCAGAAAGGGAGGGAAAGAGGGTGAGAGATGCCACCAGAGGCAAGGGCAGGGGCCACAGGAGGCTTTGGACCCAGTAAAGGCTGTCTTTGTTCTCAGCATAATGGAGGCCTCTGAGGGATTTTAAGAGTTGGCATGGTCTGATTCAGGTTTTCAAAGCCCACAGGATGCAGGATGGCTTGGTGGGAAAGGCAGGGTATATGCTGGGATTCCTGGAAGGAGGAAGTCACTCAGCTGCGAAATAGTGTCAGTTACATCAGGGTGTTGGAAGCACACGTAGAGAGAGGTGGATGGATTGGAGAGATGCCAGGACTCAGGGATGGCTTGGATCTGGGGAGCAGAGAAGAGAATGGAACAAGTCTCCAGTGTGTGGAAATGAATAGATGGTGGTCCTTTCACAGGGACCAGAAACTCTGCAAAATAACTAGATGTTAGAACTATCAGAAACAGAATTGTCCATCAACAGAAGAACAAGCAAATGGATTGTCAGAGAGGCAGAGTTGGAGCAGCTGGGACTTCAACCAACAGGAAAGCCAGAAAGTCAAGCAGACTAAGGAGAAAGAACAAGGGTCATGATTTTAGAAAATAGGGTCAGGGTCATGGTCAAGGAATGGGTGATCAACCAAAGGTCCTTGATACAATCCTGATCTCAGTTTTAAGAGGACAAGATTAGACAAGGGGGCTCAGGAGAAGGAAAATTTAAGGATGTTGGGTAAGTTGCCTCTTTTAAATGTGATTACTCCATTTCCAAGGGAAGTTGGTTGTGCTAGATGACCACAAGGAAGACATGGGTTGGCCTCCAACACAGGATTGTCCAGGTGGGTTGTACCTGATGCCACTGGTCTGGAGGCAGGTTAGGCAGAGCCAAGTGGCTTCCACTCAGAAAGGAGCAGTGGGCTTCCATCAGATCTAATGAGGAGCTGTGCTCTGAGTGGATATTGAGCTGCCTCTCTGTTTAAACCTCCCCCCAGGACCCCAGCTCCAGCTCCAACTTCAGCCCCATCCTGTTCCACCCTCTATCAGCCAGCCTTCAGTGGGAAGCAGAGCTTGCTCAAGACAATTTAGCAGCGATGCTTTATGATGGCACTGCTCATGGAGGTGTGGGCAGGCTGAGAGCCCACGTGGGAGGAGAAGGCTTCATCACCACCAGCGGGGGACTGAAGGTCCAGGGGATGGAGTGGTGTCCTGGAGCACAGTGAAAACCAGAACCGGGGTGGAGGTAGAGGGGAGTAGAGGTTGCCCGAGAAATTGTGCCTGAGCAGGAAGGAAGCAGGGAAGCGACATCCCGGGTTTTCTCTTCTTTCTCTTCTCCTGAGTCCTCTTGCTCAAACCTGCTAGGAAGCCAGAGGGCAAAAGAGCTCAGGTGATACTGTTGGCGGGGTCGGAGGAATGGAGAATGGACCAGGGAAGAGGAGGAGGTGCAGAACCCCGTCTGAAGGGCCCGCATCGTTGCCTGTGCTCTGCGGGGACCTCAGCTACGTTGCTGCTGCTGGGAGATGCCGTCCCCGAGTGCAGCTCCATCCTGGGACACATCCAGACCCCACGTGCACCCCAGGTCTGGCAGAGAGCTTCGCATACACCCACACTCAGCCTGAGCATGGAAAGTTCTCCCGAGGCCAATGGAAATGGCTTTCGGATTACCCACCATTTGGCTGGATTATCTGCACCATTGCCTCTGTCCATTACTGGGGAGAGCCAGGAGGGGTCCGGACCGTCCTTGGAGTTCCAGGATGACATTGTGGAGAGCTGATTATAGTCTGTGTGCGGAAAAAGAAAATGTTTGACTGTCATTTTTTCCCCTCACTCTGGTTCAGTGAAGCTTGATCTCTGGCCTGTGGCTGGATCCCGTATTGAAGAGCCTGTCATCACTGGTGATTTTTCTTGAAGACCTCAATTCAAACTGAAGCGAGGTTTTCCATTAGCAAAGCTGTACAGAGTCCGTACTTGCCTTTGAGGCTTCCAGGCTCCGGGTGGGGTGCTTGGTGTCCCTCCTGCTCAGTACTCCTCAGCCCCCTCCCAGGCCCACCACCTCTAAGTCACGAGAAGAACAGATGCCAACACAGCTGCCAATCTGATGTCTGAACCGAGGAAGAGATGGAGGCAGAATCCAGGCTCAGGGCCTGGGGGAGTCCCAGAGAAGCCTGGGCATTAGGATGTCTTCCTGGTGGGCTTTTCAGGTTGGCCTGGAGAACACCTGCCTCAGCCACAGTCTCTTTTACATTCAAAGCCCCTACTCTCTGGACAGACTTGCAGAGCCTCAGAGCCAGTCCTTAGCTCTGGTCCTGCCGCCTCTGACTTCCTAGGCCCCTCCTCCTTCAGCCCTCATCACCACTGAGGTCGCAGGGGCCTCTTGACAAAATTCACACACTTTGGGGGACTGGTAAGATATAGTCACAAAAGAGCTAACGTTTATTTACACCTAACTGCATGGCAGGCAGGCTTCCCTGGTGGCTCAGTGGTAAAGAATCCACCTGCCAGTGCAGGAGATGTGGGTTTGATCCCTGGGTCAGGGAGATCCCCTGGAGAAGGAAATGGCCACCCACTCCAGTATTCTTGCCTGGGAAATCCCAAGGACAGAGAAGCCTGGTGGGCTACAGTCCATGGGGTTGCAGAGTCAGACATGATCTAGTGACTGAACAACAGTATATTTCTAAGTGTTGGGATTTTTGTCCTGCAGAAAAATATTGAGAGTATTGAGAAATACAGGGAAATATTGAGGTGTTAGTATTCAAGTGGCTTTTGCTTTAAAGTTTGACTTAGAGACCAGACAACCGGTAATTCTAGATACACTTCTTTTTAAAGATATTTTAAAATGTGGACTATTTTTTTTTAAAGTGTCTTTATTGAATTTGTTACAACGTTGCTTCTGTTTCATAGTTTGTTTTTTTGGCCACATATGTGGAAATGTTAGCTTCCTGTCCAGGGATCAAACCAGCACCCCCTACATTGGAAGCAAAGTCTTAACCCCTGGACCACGATGCAAGTGGTGCACTTCTAGATCCTCTTAAAATTTTTTAAAAACTCTGTTTTACTCCAACTGGATTGGGTTAGAATAGAAGTTGGCAATTTTTTCAGACTAAAGAGTCTGACCGCACTAAAATCCAGAAAACATGGTCAACAAAGATACAGGATGAAATTGCCTATTTTTTTAAACAGAAAAATATGTAACTTTATGTTAATGATATTGATAGGGTGATTAATAAGGGAATAAACTAAATATGGAATTTATCAACTCTGGTCCTGAGAACTGAGACTCGATCTTACTCACTTGGCCAGTGCCTTTGGGGCCTGCCCTGAGCCCCTTGTCAGGCGGAAGTCTGCCAGGTGGTCTATTTACTACAAAAATTAACTGGCTATCAAAGAAGTCGTGGCAAAAACTTTTCAGTAGTAGAGAGAAGGGCTACCCCACATTGACCTGATCTACATTTTTAGGGTCTGATTCCTGAGGTTGGAAGCATTGAAAGTTTCAGATTGTATTCGGAAGATGTTGAAGACATTTTAGCATATCCTAGCCTCCCTGCTTAAAGATCTCAGCAGGGCTACGGCTGGAACTTGGAACTTCATTATTCCTCCTTGTTTGATTTCGAGATCTGACTCTTAAAAGTCTGGGTTAAGGCCAGATGTCATGCCTCTGCAGATTTTAAGCTTTATATGCTTTTATGTTCCATAATGCAAAGCTTATTAGAGTGGATTCCATGGGCACTGACGGGGGCGGGGGACTTTGCCTGCCACCAGGGTGGAACGCAATGCTTCTTTGGCAATGTGGAAATATTCCTCGTTCGGGCCGTGGGCCCTCTAGAGTATGAACCGCTGATGACTGACTGTGGTACCATCAGCATCTAGTGCAATGTGGAGGATAGCCTATAAAACACTTTCTTGGAACACATGTAAATTCATGATTTGAACATAGTCCATCTAGCACTTTCCATGCTCAGCAGACATCGCTGATTCCGTATGTTTTATAGCTTCATTTACACGCCCTTCTCCTTGTCTGGGTCTTGAACTCTTGCAAGACATTGATTTACGCATGAATTGTCTTGCTATACCTTCTTTTTCAAAATTCTTGGGCTTCCCTGGTGGCTCAGTGGTAAAGAATCTGCCTGTTAATGCAGGGGACACGGGTTCAATCTCTGATCTGGGGAGATCCCATATGCTGCAGAGCAACTAAGCCCATGCACCACAATTACTGAGCCTGTGCTCTGGAGCCCAGGAGTCACAACTACGGAAGCCCGTGATCCCTAGAGCCTGTGCTCTGTAACAAGAGAAACCACTGCAGTGAGAAGCCCGCACACTGGATCTGGAGAGTAGCCCCTACTCGTGGGTACTAGAGAAAAGCCCATGCAGCAACGAAGATCCAGCAGAGCCAATTTTGCTCAAATAAATAATAAATAAATAATTGTTTCAATTTTGCTTCTGACCACAATAGCAATACATGCTCATTATGGTAGCTCAGTCAGTAAAGAATTCAGCTGCCAATGCAGGAGACATGGGTTCAACCCCTGGATTGGGAAGATCCCCTGGAGAAGTAAATGGCAAAAAAAAAAAAAAAGAAGAAGAAGAAGTAAATGGTAACCCACTCCAGTATTCTCTCCTGGAAAATTCCATGAACAGAGGAGCCTGGAGGGCTACAGTCCATGGGGTCCCAAGAGTCGGACACAACTTAGCGACTAAAACCACCACTATGGAAATTTGGAAAAGCCCAGTAAAGAAAATAGGAAATTCAATTAATCCTAAAATGTTGGTGTAACCTTCCACTTTCCATGAGTATGTATATATATTTTTAAAAAAGAAGATCATCCTACAGAAGTGTTTACCACTCCTTTTGACTGTACAATGCAGTGTAAATGTTTTTCTGCCTCATTCTTCTATGTCTTTCATGACTGCATTGGGTTCAACTTTATGCTTCAATCTTTTTTCTCTAGCAAATCCTGCAATGAGAATACTTAGGGACACATCTTTGTGCAAATGTGTGGGTGTTTTCTTGGGGTAAATTCTCAGAAGTAAAATTACTAGATCATAAATATGGATATTTTTAAGGCTTTGGGGGAACTATTGCAACCAAATTACTCTTTGCTGCCAATAGTAATTTCTTAATTCTTGGTCCTGATGCCAACGCTGGCAGCATCGTTGGACAGTGTCTAAAATGCTCCTGGCTGCCCAGCGGGGCATATGTTGCCAAGAGCTGACCTTTGTAGATGAGACTTTCTGCTCCAGTGGTCCTTTGTTCCTTATAGATGAAATGGTCTTTAAGGGTTCGATGCTTCCTATGACTTCCTTTTAAAATCGATGGTGAAGTCAGCCTCCGAGTGCAGAGCACAGCGCTGTGCTGTCTGCTGCTCGAGCACTCAGCTTTCATTCTTGTGGATTTCCCACTGAACCAATCTCATTGATTTCTCTTCAAGGAGGGCCTGTAGCTAAGGGCTCCCTTCCTAAGAGTGAGACCTCCTCTCTAGTGGACAACTCTGGGAGGGTTGTGACATTGAGAACTATTCCACCCACTGGAATTATTCTGCCTTAGACAACGCCCTGCTCTCCAGAGATGACCATGGGGATCTTCCTGGGAATTGAGCCAAGGGGTTTCAGCAAGGCAGTTTTTTAAAACTGGGGGCTGACTGTTCCTGGTGGCCCTTTTGGATGCCGGCAACAACTGGCCAGAGTAGGAGACGCTGGCTGGACCGACCCCAGGCTGTCCCTGCACAAGTCGCAGCTGCTCTGGCCAATGGGAAAAGAGAGCTAATTTGCTCTAAGGGCCCTAATTGGCTTGGCTGATGGTGCAATTCTGTGCCTACTATTTTAAGGCTGTGTTTCTGGCCCCAGCTTGGCAGGCTTGCTTGAGACATCTGGCAACAATGATCAGAAAGCCTCTTTTTTTCAAGGAGGCTCACCATCGATTCGTCTGTGGACTCACAAGGAGAGGCTCATTTAGTAGAGCCAACATGTTTCAAAGAAAAGTATATTTTCATTAACTCGCCTCAAAGCAGTACTTAGATGTTCAGAGAACGCAGTAAAAATTTATTTCTAAATATTTGGCAGTGAAAGGTTGAAGGCAGCGTGTGAGTGCGTGTGAGTGCGTGTGTGTGCGTGTGTGTGCACGTGTCGAACATGTTGCATGTGTTTTAAATAAACCCATCATCTTTCCTCTAAAAGGAAGCAGGAAATACAATTGTAGACTTTGAAATTGAATTTTTAGCAACAGGATGTGTTTCTAAATACTTCTAATATATCAAAAGGAAAATGTGTGCTTAAAGGCTTTAAAACTGTTATCAAAGCAATTGTGAAGCAAATGAGGTGCCTTTTATTTCATTATTTTTTTTAAAGATGGTGGTGTCTGAACACTGGAAACCAAATATCAACCGAGGATCAAAAGCAACGGTGATGTCTTTGCATGAGATGCAGCTGAACTTCGATGCTCCCACGATCCGATTCACAGTTTATAATCACAGTTATCACAGAACCATTAAAAGCCTATTAAGTTGAATTCCCACAATTCCTTGAGGGCAAGGGCAAAGAGAGAGCAAAATAACTTTGAATGTAAATGTAACAGTGTTCGAATGCAGAGAATCTCTTTTAATTATGCCAGCGGAGGAAGATGTCGTATGGATGCGTCTCCCCTAGCAGATGGCTGATGGAAGAATACAACATGATGTCTTAGGAGGTTCGGGATGTTATGAAAATGATTTCTCTGAGCAGAGACTGGTAACGTGTCCGCCCGTTCCAGTCCTCTTTCTGGGAGGAGGAGGAAGAGATGACTTGTTAAAATGTGTTAACCACGGGGTGGGTTCGCTGGACAAACACTATGCGGTGTCTGATCGAATCAGCCTGAAAAGGATCTTCGGTCCCATTCGGTGGGAGCAAAAGCCCAACAAATATCCAAGCCATTGTCATGTGAGAAATTTGATTTCATGTTTTCCACCCTTCAGTGCCTTTGCTGACATTTCCCCTAACAATGCTATTATGTGCTGTACAGCCAGACAGTGCAGTCAATAAGCTGTCCTGAGACTTGAGATAAAACCGAGTTCTCATCTCACTGCAAAACAATTAGAGGGCTCCTGCAGCTGTGAGCTGTGTGCATAGCAATGACGGTCTGTCCCCGAATCTCTGAGCCCACCCCGGACAGGTACACACCTGAGCGTTAGGATGCTGGTTCTAGACGGTCCACTCTCGTGCGCCCCTGGCGAACTGGACGTGGTCCTTGCCTCACATTTGTGAAGGAATATTGGGATCACCCGAGGAAAAAGAGCACTTTCTCTTCACCTTCTCCAGCACGGAGCCTGAAATAACTAATTCCAATCAATCTGCCCTCACCTAAAATGAGCTCTTCCTGCATGAATTACCCACATTCACTGCCCAGTTATCTCGTTCCCACAATGGAGAAAGCAAATGGCTGGCTCCAGAGGGAGCGGGTTATTGACTAAGTGTTTAATTAGGCGCACAGTCCTGATGTGGTCATTCTCCCACCGTCGCAACGACTGGACCGTGGCAAGGCCGAATCGTGAATCTGGTTTACTCTCGTTTTCCTGAGCCACCGTTGAATCAATGGGGCAGGAATCGGAATGAAACATAAAGACGACCACACTGCACCGTGTTGATGTAACTGTGCAAAGAAACAGCATGTGTCTCAGGGCCCTGGGTGAGGGGAACCTCCCACTTACCTGCTTCCAATCAGAAGGAACACTGAGGTTGGAGTGGTACCACGAGAAAGGTTTTAAGCGCCTGAGAGAAAACCTCCTGGATAAACAAGATATAATCCCTTTTTATTTCCTTGGCTTATTTATCTTTATTTTCTTGGTGACATTTCACATTTCATTTGCAATGAAAGAATATCGCATAAAAAATTTTATTTAAAGTACTTTACAAACCCCAAGCTGTGTATACTTTTTTGCACAGACTTTTAAATATTTTAATTTGGAGGATAATTGCTTTACAAGTGTTGTGTGAATTTCTGCTTTACAACAATGTGAATCAGTGCTAAGTACACATGTATCCCGTCTCTCTCAAGCCTCCCTCGGCCTCCCCACCCCCATCTCACCCCTCTAGGTCATCACAGAGCACCAAGCTGAGCTCTGATAGAAACCCTTTTAACCTCCTACTTCAGTTTCCAAATCTTTAAAAGTCTGAAAGTGCAGTGATCCTTGCACAAGGATTAGGCTGACGTGCATATCTGTAGGTACAAGGTCAAAAGGGCCACGGGTGCCCTGAATCCAGTCCTTTCACAGAGGGATTGAGAAAGTCTCAGTCCTTGACAAGGGCCTTGTGATGTTCTAGGGTTGTGCTTCTGAAACTTTAGGTGAACACAGATCACCCAAAGTCTTATTAAAGATGCAGATTCTGATTCAGTAGGTCTGGGCAGGGGCCTAAATTTTTTTTTAATTTTTTGGCCATACTGGGTCTTCACTGCTGCGTGGACTTTTCTCCAGCTGCAGCAACCAGGAGGCTACTCTTGGCTGTGGCGTGCGGGCTTCGCGTTGTGGTGGTTCCTCTTGCTGCAGAGCGCGAGTTCTAGGGGCGCACGGGCTTCGGCTGTTACGGCACGTAGGCTGTAGAGCTCAGGCTTAGTACTTGCAGTGCATGGGCTTAGTTGCTCTGTGGCATGTGGAAACTTCCCATACCAGGGGTGAAACACGTGTCCTCTGCCTTGCAGGCGGATTCTTACCCATTGCACCACCAGGCAAGCCCAGAGACGCTGCATTTCTAATTAACTTCAAGTGATGCTCGGCCTGCTGGTCCAAGGACCACACCGGGAGCAGTGAGGCCTTGGCGGGGAGGTTCCTTACCTCACAGCCAACTTTGAAGGGAGTAGAGGGGGAAAGAGACCACTGTGGAAGGCAATATTGCAAGACCTGGTGCTGTGTAGGTTTCCTACTTGCCTTTTCAAGGGACTCCCTGTGAACAGAAATACTCTGGAATGTGGAGAAAGAGCAGAGAAAGAAAGGACAAATTGGTGGTCATCCACGCGATTAACTGAATTGATGAACCTTGGATTCCTGTGGAGCTGGAGAAAGTGGTGCTGAACACCAGCACTCAGCCCACGTCTGTCATCTATGACTTTGTCTTCTTATCTTTGTAACAAGGCTCTTTTATTAGTTTGCAACTTGCTGCCAAGTTGATGAAATCTCCATTATGTTTTATGGTACACAGTAAGAGGAGAGAGGAGATTTGAAAAGGTCTACAGGTCTCTTCTTCCTTGGGGGACCTGTCTCCCCTCTCCTCTCCCGGTGTGGGATAGAGGTGAACGTTCAATCACCTTCCAAGACACTGTTCATTTTCTCTTCAGTTGAAAAATATATATTTATTCAGCTGTTTGGCTTTAAGGTGGTGGAGGCTGGCATTTTCCATTCCAGTGTTCTCTGTGTTGAACCGCACTTGTAATTACTGCTGTCTTTTATTCTGTGTCTTCGGAGGACTGTCCCATTCACACTGCGAGAGGACAAAAGCAGCTGACTTTCCAGGGGTTGAGTATAATAGCATCACATCTTCACGTAAAGCTCAACAAACACAGAACACAGAGAAAATAGGAGTAACCAACCCAACCCGGGGAGAAACGGGAATCACACTAAGTATTTCCACCTGTCTTTTTCAGAATTTGGAGACAGCATAAACTTGGCACATCTACTGAATCTTAATGGCGAGTCTTACCTCTAAGGTGCTTTTTCTAAAAAAGCCAAAGCTCTCAACTGGTATGTTGCTGTCACCTGTTCCTTGAGTTTCTGCCTGCTGCTGACATTGGCCAGCTGATCAAGGTCACAGAGGGCAAAGTGCCTGTCCACCAGCTCTCAGACGGCCTGGAGGCCCTGAGTGGCCTGGTTCCTGCTTTTTCCAACATCATCTCCAACCTGCACAATCCTCTGGCCTCCTTTCTGGTTCCTGAGAGAGTCAAGCTCTGCCCACTATCAGGGCCTCTACCAGGCTCTCCATTCACCTGGCATGTGCTTCCTTCTCCCTTTGGTTCACTGAAGTCATTCTTCACTTCATTTCTTCATTACCTGCCTAGTCACCCTTCAGATCCATGCAGGTCCCTGACATACGGTCTTGAGCACCCTGGAACCTCTCTCAATTATAGCCAGTTATCTGTGTGTAATGTCTGTCTCCCCCGCAGAGAGTCAGGTTCTTGAGGATGGTGACAGTTTTTCCATGACCTTCACTGTGTCCAGTACAATTTGCTAGATTGCAGTAATTTTTTGAGTGACCAATTCTCCAAGTTATCAATCAAGCAAAAGCTTCTCTAGACATCATTTGAAAAGTTTATCGCAGTTCACGTTTCAGCAAGGTTATCAAAAATTGTCGTTACCTGAGCAATGTCTCACATCTTCACTGACTCATGCGTATCTGTGGAGTCAAGGGTTTTTATAAATGTTGCTATTTCTACCTCTCAACTGAACAAACTTCCAAGGTGGTCAAGTTCTTCTTGTCTTTCAATTCGTCTTAACTTGTCTTGATCCAGGAATTGTTGAGTGGAAGGGAGAGAGATGCAGTTAATTTTCCAGATGGTTTGCAAGATAGGGTAAAACAAGGAAAAAAAAGTGCTTCACATTACCAATGCCTGAGTACTTTTCAAGGTGGTGTGCAAATAGGTTGTGCATACTTTGTAATTTCCATTAGTTCTGCGTGAATCTTGAACTAATAAAAAAATATAATGGAATCACCTCAATTCGGTTGCTATTTGCAGAAAGAATACAGATAATTTACCTTGCAGAGTGAAATGAAAATGTGTTTTATAATTCAGATGCTGGAGAATTTCTCAGAGCTCAACATTTGAAGATGGCTCAGATTTCCCTCCACATGCTAGTTAAATTGTCCAAGATGTGTAGATATGAATAACGCAAAATCTTCCCTTTGGTGGCATGACAAGTTTCAGTGTGCCTGTGTGTGCAGGTCTGAGAGTTTCTGGGGGCAGCACATGTGGGCACGTGGCAGAGGCATGTGTAAAAACATACTCGTGGTTCCACCTCTTTCTCTCCTGCAAAAGACGGCAAGTCCTTAATTAAATCAAGGAATGGCACATTGCAGTGAACACGCATGGAAGAGACAGACACAGCTGCCTTTCATAAGGTCTTTAACACTTTGGATGTAAAGATTTAAAAGTCAAAGTATGCAAACAGCTGCTGTGTTAAAAAATACATTAGATGGAACAATTAAGCATCAATGTGGCAGAATGCTCACTGAAAATAATTTTTGGTTAATCAATAGTTTGGGGTCCTGGTCATCTGATGTATTGGCAAATTCATGGTTTGTTGTTGTTCAGTGACTCAGTCGTGTACGACTCTTTTTGTCACAAAAGAGAGTAGGCTGCCAGACTCCTCTGTCCATGAGATTCCCCAGGCAAGAACACTGGAGTGGGTTGCCATTTTCTCCTCCAGGGGATCTTCCCAACCCAGGGATCAAATCCGCATCTCCTGAATTGGCAGGCTGATTCTTTACCTCTGAGCCACCAGGAAGGCCCCACTTCTGACTTACAATTGACCTAAAAGTAATAGATACTAACACATATTCCTGACATTTTAAAACACCGTCCGTGATTTACCACTTATAAAAAAACTGGTTTCGGTGATTGTCTTGGTGCTGTTGGAACGCAGAGCTGGCACATAGTGGGTGTTCAATCTGTGCTTGTTGAGCGAGTGAACACAGCCATGTGCTCGTCATTGCCTCCACAGCCGCCTTAACAGGTTGTTTTGCATCACTGCATTCTGAGCAGAGCTGTGCACGTGCAAAGACCCAAGGCAGGACGGGCTCAACCCTCTGGTATTCTCAGCCCCAGGGATCTGAGAGCCCTGTGTTTACAGGACTTGCTTCCAGCGTGGTGGGTCTCCAAGTTCAGCCCAGTAATTCAAACCTCTGAAAAGAATAACCTCCGCAACGAACCACCCCACCCGAATCTGCCGTTCAGAAATCCTAGCTGAAGAAAAACCATGTTTCATTTTTCCTGGCCGGGTTTTCTTTATTCACTTTTGATTTTTCTTGGACACATTTTTGAGAATTTTAAACCATCATTCAAAAGGGGGAAATTGGAAAACACCTTAACCAGCGATCATATACCTTGCTTAATAGAGCAGAAGACTAAATTACAGAGGAGAAGAGAATATATTTAGAGATGAGACTTCAGATCTAGAGGATTTTCTGCTCTGTTGGTGGAGACAAGTGAATGCCCGTAGAACCCTGTGTTGGAAATGGCACTGGCTTTAGATTTTTTTGTCTCTGGCTCCCTCCTTCCTCATTGCTTTACTCTCAGTCTTGGGATGTGGGGGAAGCCACGTTCGGCCTTCATCACTCCTCCCCATCTGTGCTGGGCTCCGTGGCAGGGCGTCCACTGGGGAGGGAGGCCAGCAGAGGAGCACGCGACAGGGGTCATTGTCCCCCGGCCTGCCAGGCTCACCGTGGGGAGGGATCGTGGCTGACAGGCAGGCGTGTAGTCAGGCCCGCTTTCATGCAGATGGAAAAAGTGGAATGCAAAGCAATCCTAGTAAATTCACTGCACATTAATTCAAACAGGATCAGGGAAGTGCAGTGAAATGAATCCTGTTTGATATTGGCGTTGAATTTGGCCGCGACACATCTGGGTTCTCATGTGGACTTTTCTACAGACTAGCGGTGTGATGTGACTGAGTCCCTTCGCCTCTCTGAGACTTGCTTCCCCCGTCTGTAAGTGGAGCTGGTTACTCACATGTGCCTGGTCTTGGTCCATGTTCCACTGCAGGCATCTCCCCCAGGAGCCACCAGGCCCTGGGCCCTCAGTGCTGGCCAGAGGAGAGGTCCCGTGTCCCTGACACGCAGCTCTTGTGAGGACACCCTGGCCGTGATTAGGAGAAGAGAGGGGTGAGGACACAATTTCCTACCAAGAGAGCCGGGCAGAGTCTCCTGTAGATGCGTACTCTTACTTTTACGTGGAGCAGCTGAGAGAATGGTCAAGACAGAGCATTAAAAAAGGAGAATGGAAGGGAGAGGAAGAAATGAAGAAAGAAAAGAAGAAAGAAATGGAGAAAGAAGGAAGGAAGAGAGAATGAAAAACAAAGAGAAAGAGAGAAAGGAAGGGAGGAAGGGAGGAAGGAAGGGAAGCAGAAATCACCTCACTGAGAAGTGAGGCTGCACGTGCATGTCCGGGCCCTGGAGGAAGGCTAGCCCTCAGGAGCTGCCGCCACAGCCTGGGGGCGACCAGTTGGCCCTGGGAAAGGCTCACGAGCCCTGGGGATGTCCTGTGACCTGGCACCCCCTCCACTGGGTACAAGGCCCTGTTTCCTCATTTGTAGACCCCAACGGTTCATAAAACACGTGAAAAGTGCTCAGCGCAGCACCTAGCACTGAACAATGACTCATGACTGCCTCTTCCTCATGGTCTCAGTTGCATGCAGCATGGTGAACACGCAGTGAGCGAGCCCCAACTGGGCAGGGAAGCAGCCGTGAAAGGAGCCCGTGGGGAGACCTGGGTCCCGACCTGGTGTCATGCCATGGCTGTAGACAAGGCAGAGTCAGCTCACTTCTCTGAAGACCAAGAGGCTGGGGCAGATGGTGACCATGAAGACATTCAACACAGAAGTCATCTGTTCGAGGATTTGGAGGGTGTGGAGTGGGCCACTGTCTCAGGACCATCTGGTGCCCCGCCTGTTTGGCCTGTGTGTGGGGTTCCTCACCTGGGGCCTGGGGGCTCACACTCTGCGGAGCAGCAGGAGCCCTCGGGCGGCTGGAGGACCCACACTCCTGCCCCATTGTGATGGGTGGGCTCTGATGCTATGACAACAGGGACCACTCCCGGACTTCCCTTCCAGGTAGAGCCTGCGAATTAGAGGCCAGGAACAAGGAGGAGTGGCTTCCCAGGCGCACAGCTCATGAGGCCATGGAGGGATAAGAGCACCAGTCTCAGCCCCCTTCAGTTTCCCACACAAAATGGTCAAAGGGAGACGCTTCAACCCACCCTTAGACAAGGACGGAAGATGGGTAAGAAGGCTGATAACCTCTCTCACCTTTCTCAGGACACAGTGTGGTCAGGCACAGAACTGAGCTCAGATCCTACTGCTGCTACTTCCCATAGTATGACGTCTGACAAATCCCTTCATCCCATGTCAGTTTTTTCACCTGTGAAATGGGAATCTCATATCCGATTCTTGGAGGATCAAATGAAATTAGTCTGTGCATAAACCACTAAGCAGACTGGTATCTTGTGAATGTCCACGAGGTAGTAATTGCTGTGTTTCTCTGCTTTTTCTGTTTTTTATAACGTCTATCCTCTGACATGGGCTTCCCAGGTGGCGCTAGTCGTAAAGAACTCACCTGCTGATACAGGAGACATAAGAGACTTAGGTTTGATCCCTGGGTCGGGAAGATCCCCTGCAGGAGGGCATGGCAACCCACTCCTATTCTTGCCTGGAAAATCCCATGGACAGAGGAGCCTGGCAGGCTGCAGTCCACAGGGTCACACAGAGCTGTTCACGACTTAAGTGACTTAGCAGGCATGCATGCATCTTCTGACATACTAATTTATTATATGTGTGACTTTTCTCTCCCTCCTAGAATATAAATTCCATGGACCTGGTATCTTTGTCTTTTTTTCCCACTGGCTGTATCACAGAAAACAGTGGTACTAACCTCTTTTAGGGCAGTAATACATAGAAATTTTTTTAGAGATTTGTTTAAAGGAAAAAAAATTGAAAATATCTTGGAAAATTGGGGCCTGAAGGCTTAATCTCAGTCTTTTTATCTGTTAAATGGAAGCATAATATACCAAGGTAAGAGGCCATGGTGAGGATGAATGAGACAATTGATACAAAGGTGCTTAGCATAATGCATGGAAGCACTGTTACTATTATATACATAGTATATATGAATATATGTGATAGAAGTACGTGTGTCCACCGTGCAGAACCCATGGATACAAAGGGAAACTCAGCAAGTTGAGCATATCTGGGTTTTAGTACCCACAAGATGGGATGAGGAGAACCAATCCCCTGCAGATCTCAAAGGATATATGTTTATACTGATATTCTTTCCTGTTGTATACCCTGCTCCATTCCACAAAGGTTTAAAGTAATGAATGGAAAATATTCAAAATAAAGTATAAGGTATATAAAAATAAAACCTCAGAACCAGTTTAAATATACTTTAAGAGGCTGAGACTGGGAAAATATATAACATAGAAACATAGAAAATGGAAAATATATAAAATACATAACATAAATACGCAGGCCATATTGCTTAAACAATAGATATTTGGAGTCAAACAAATATGACTCTGAGTTTCCTGGCAGCTAAAGTGAGATGGGAAATATAGTGAACTACTTACACTAACTGGTCAGGAAAAAACAAGTGTAAACTTCTCAGACTAAATAGCTTGGCCTCTTTTTATCATCTACAGTATCAGGATTATGTTTGACTGAATATTATTATAAAAAGCTGACTACAGAGCCTTCACCAGAAAAGGGTTTGTGTTCCTTGAGTAACAGTGATGCTGAAAACTCAGCTGCTCTGTGCACCGGTGCTGAATCAAATCTCAGAAATAGGATTTTGGGTGAAGTAAAAAAGGATAACTTTATAACTTTGCCAGGCAAAGGGGGACACAGTGGACTCCTGCCTTGAAAACGTATGTCCCAGCTTGGAGAAGATGGTGAGAAGTTTTATAGTAATGGATCAAACAGGGTGTGATCAGCTTGTGGACATTCTTCTGATGGGTTGGTGGTGAGCTAAGTGCGAGTCAGCATCATCAACCTTCAGGTCCAACCAGTCTGAGGTCGATGCCCTTGTGGGCTGCATACCATCGTTAACCACTGACTTCTCCCTCCTGAGGGGTTTCAGTATTTGCAAACGAGCTCAAAGCTGCCGTGGTGTGCATCCCTCAGTGGGGAACCAGGACCTTGCCCCAAGGCTACACTGTCATTTCTCCTGACTGTTTCTCCCTGGTCTCACGTCCCCTCCTTTCCCTAATTAACAACTGCTTGAGTCTGCCCATTAGAACTCAGGGAAGTCTTGGAGGCTGAAGGAAACCTATTTCCTGACATCAAAGAAATGGGGGGACACAGAACGGCATTGGGCTTGGAGGCCCCCAGGGCCCTGCTTGGAATCAACAACCAGGGCAGAAGGAGGCAATTCAGGGCTGGTACAGATGCCCTGGGATGTCTTTGGAGGCCCAGGTTCTTCTCAGCCTCTCCTATCACCCTCAGTGTGGTGTCAGCTCAGGCAGGTAAATGAGGAGAAAGTCGAATTGCAAAAAGCCTGTCAGTTGCATCCGCCCTTTTTCTTGGAGAAAGCAATCACTTTCCCAGGAGCCCCACCCACAGACTTAGGCTTTCATTTCAAGGGTCACTGTCCAATTTAGCTGCAAGGGAGTTGGAGGAGGGTTTTTATTTTTTTGACCAAGCCTCGATCTTAGTGCGACCTTAGCTCCCTGACCAGGGATTGAACCCACGTCGCCTGCAGTGGAAGCACTGAAAGTGTGAAGTCTTGACTACTGGGCCACCGAGGAAGTCCTCGGGAAGTATGTTTTAAACAGCCATGTTGCTACTCCAAAGTCAGTGTTCTATAATAAGGGAGAAATCGAGAAAGAGCATGGCGTCTCCTACTGGGGATCCTAGGAATGTACCAGGAACCAGTTTAAGAAGGAAGACTTTATCTCCCCAAAGTCTAACCAGAGCCTGCGGTGTGGGTCTCCTTTCTGCTGCCAGCACCTAAGACAATAAAAAGAACAGTGCTGACATGAAGTTTCCCTAAGTAACTTGTAAACGAGTTGGGAAAATTAAAGAAATTGTTGGTTTTGCGTCAGCAGCAGCCCATTTGGGAGACAGTAATTGCCACATTGGAGGTGACAGTCATTTCACAGTTGACCTTGCTGGTGGTGATCTGGCTTTTGTGAGTAGAAAAGGCACTCTGCACACACGTTCCCCTTCCTGTTTAATATTTCAGTCATTGAGTGATTGAATGCAGCAAAAATTTCACTGCCAACTAGTTAAAAAGCTATATTTCATGGTTACAATATCTAACAGAAGGGTTTATTTCACAGCTATCATGTTATAGCCATTAAATATATATTTTAAAGAGTGAAATTAAAATGCTAGAGCCACTTTTTTTTTTTACAGTGATTTAGTCCATAGTGTTGCAGAATACATATGAACTCAAGTCAGTTGTCATTCAGCTGGTGAGAAGAACCCTTCTAGATGTAGAAACACTCCCTACCCATGGCCTGATTCTCCATAACTTGGAAAAGCAGATTGGAGGTAGAGAAAAGGGAAAGGCTCTGAGTTTGGAGGCCCTTTGTATTATTTATACTTACTTAAAAATTGCTTTAAAAACATAAAAAAATGTATATATAATACAGAATGAATTAGAAATGGATAGGCTGACTTTGAAATTTTTCTATGGTATATTGTTAAGTGATGAATTTAAGCGAACTCCAGGAGATAGTGAAGGAAGGGAAGCCTGGTGTGCTGGAATCCATGGGGTCGCAAAGAGTTGAACACAACTGAGCGACTGAACTACAAGAACAACAATGTTAAGCAAGAAAAGCAAGTTATGCTGTAGAGCACAGGGTGCTCAGCTTGGTGCTCTGTGATGACCTAGGGGGGTGGGATGGGGAAGTGGGAGGGAGGCTTCAAAGGGAGGGGATATATGTATGCTTATGGCAACCCACTCCAGTACTCTTGCCTGGAAAATCCCATGGATGGAGGAGCCTGGTGGGCTGCAGTCCATGGGGTCACTAAGAGTCGGACACGACTGAGCGACTTCACTTTCACTTTTCACTTTCCTGCATTGGAGAAGGAAATCCCAGGGACAGGGGAGCCTGGTGGGCTGCCGTCTATGGAGTCGCACAGAGTCGGACACGACTAAAGTGATTAGCAGCAGCAGCAGCACAGCTGATTCACTTTGTTGTACAGCAGAAACTAACAGAATATTGTAAAACAATTATACTCCAATAAAAATGGAAAAAAAGGAAAATGAGGCACAAAATAGTATGAGTTACATGGTCCAATTTTTGTATAGCAATGTAAGTCCCCTTTGTAGGTACAGGTGTTTGTGAAGGAATATATGAGAGCTATTGTTGTTATTATTTTTAATCTGGGATGACAAGAAGAGGAAGGAGAGGGTAACCAAAAGTTACTGGGTTTGTTTTTGTTTTTGTTTTTTTAACCACTGGCTGCCAGGGAATTCCCAAAAGTTAACTGTTAAATTTTTTAAGGTATTTGTAATTTTTTGAAATCACTTTTATAATACAATCCTGTGTGCATGGTAAGTTGCTTCAGTCGCGTCTGACTCTTTGTGGCCCTATGGACTGTAGCCCACCAGGCTCCACTGTCCATGGGATTCTCCAGGCAAGAATACTGGAGTGGGTTGGCATGGCGTCCTCCAGGGATTCGTCCCAACCCCGGGCTGGAAGCCACGTCTCCTACATCCTGCACTGGCAGCCGGGTCCTTTACCACTAGCACCACCTGGGAAGCCCGATACAATCTGCATGGGATTCCTTCCTTGTGTTTTTCTTTATTGTCTGAACTTTTAAAACCATGAGCAAGTATTATAACTCTAATCAAAACCAAAGACGATGATTTTTGTTGTGGAAAATGAGACAATGTAATAGATGCACTCAATTAAGAAATGTTTAAATGATGGCAAGGAAGCCTTCCTTTTCCCTGGTGCCCTCCTCCAAAGGGACCCTGTCATTCATTCACGGCAGGGCCGGTCCATATTACGTTAGCTGGTTCATGTGGTGGCTTCCTTGCCCTTGATCCCTGTCCCTGCTCTGCTCACCCCATGGGCTGCCACTCACACGTGTTTAATAGGAACTCTGTTACTGAGATGTATTCTTGGAAATTATGTAGTGTTGTTTTGTATGCATGGATTATTTATTTCCATAAATGGTGCTGGGTTACAGAGCTCATTCTGTTTCTTCTTCTCCATATTGCTATGTGTCGTATAAACCATTGCTTCTCATTTTCTCTGCCAAAAATGCCCCACTGAGTGTACCATACAGATGACATAATCTCTCCACCTTTTGACATAAATAGTCGCATACTAAATGCGCTCTTGTGCAGAGATTAAACAAAAGCCATAGTTATATGTACAGTTATATCATGACTTGAGAAGGAATGGGAGAAAACAACAGTGTTAACCAATGTCATTGTAATCCCACAGACAAGGAGGGACTGGCCTTTGGTGTGACAGTGGGCTTGGCGATAAGGGAGGGGACAGCTGTGAGCAAGAATAGAACCTGTCAACAGCTAGTGAACACTCCCCGGGTGCATGCATTTTTCTCTTTTAATCACATCTACCCAATCAGGTGGAGCTTCCCCAGGAGCTCAATGCTAAGCAATCCACGTGCAATGCAGGAGCCACAGGAGACGCAGGTTCAGCCCCTGGGTTGGGAGGATCCCCTGGAGGAGGGCATGACAAGCCACTCTAGTATTCTTGCCTGGAGAATCCCGTGGACGGGGAGCCTGGTTGGCTGCAGTCCATGGAGTCGGGAAAAGTTGGACGTGACTGAAGCAACTTAGCATGCGTGCACTCTGTCAAGTAGGTTATTATTATTCCCATTTTACAGATAAAGAAACTGGGATCTGGAAAAATTAAGTCTCTTGCGGAAGGCTGACCTTCTAGGAGAGAGAGCTGGGATTGGACCCAGGAACGTTGAATCTATTGTCTGTGACCCACCCCCACATTATGTTACCTCCCTTTGCAAGAATTTTCGCTGAGTTGGGGTCTTGTCTTCTGTTTGTATCTTAGTTTCCATTCATATTTCTCTCCTAGAGATCGCCACTTCAAAGGCCACTTTGTAGGAGTGGCTTTTAAGAGCTGCTGTTTATGTAAAATTGGGGTGAGCTACAGTGGCCATCAAGCAGGGCCCGCACCCCTCTTTGGGAATGGACTCCTGCTGCTCAGAGTGTGGCTTGGTGGGGGGAGGGGTCCAACCCTAGATACTCCTTGGCTGAAGAGAGCTGCTTCCTCAAGGTCAGTTGCTTCCTGGGTCCTCCACCTTCCTCTCCTACCAGTGACTGATGCACAAGAGCCCACAAGGGTCCAGTCCTCTCACTCCAGCAGGCCGACTCTGAGAAGCCACTCCGTGTCTAGAGCTCACTATGGGGTTGGTCTAGACCTTCTTTGGGACCTCCTCCCTCAATCCAGTCCTGTTTCCTTCCCTCCTGTTCACAGAGAGATACAAAAGCCCACTCCCAGCTCACCCCTGGCATCCAAATAATCTTCCTACCCTCTACCATCCTACATTTTCTGTAGAGACTCAACGCGACCCTTCTCACGTTCCCGTGCCCTAAGGTGCACCCCCTACCTGCAGGAGGTTGGCTCACCCCTGGGAACATGGGCTGAATGCTTGGCCCCGAGTATGGGGCACTCCCTGACCACCAGGAAGGTCTCAGATAACACACTCTGTCTCCTTGGAGCTCATTGGCTCCCTCTCATGGGACCGCACCCCCCACTTACCAGGCCACGAAACCATTTCCAGGCTCCAAGCAGCAGGGTGGCCCCTGTAACTTGAAACGGCCGGCAGCAGTGGCCTTGGGCCATGACAATATTTTTTGTCTTGGAAAGGATACTTGAAAATTACAAAAATTATGCCATTTCCATAGCATGCCAGAAGCACCCAAATTGCATTTTAATCCTTTTACAGAGGAAGCCCTGATACTTGGCTTTGAGATTCAGATGTGTCTGGTTTTAATCAAGGCGTGTGCTGTTTTTCCAGTTCCCTCACATTGGACTAACACAAAAGACGCCAGAATCCATCACAAGTACGATGTTGAAAGAATCCCACAGTCCACGTTTATCTCGGCAAGTGGAGGAGAAGCTTCCACCGATCTACAAAGTGCGGGAGAAGGTGAGTCCAGGGCGCTGGCCACGTGCCCCCGTGGCTCTCCAAGTGGGTGGTACTGCTTGGAGGGAACTGCTCACTAGCTCTCCCTGGATCCCGACGTTCTGGCAGGATCCTCACTTCATAGTTGTTCACCATGGCTCCTCAAATACTCTCTAGAAGGAACTACCTCCTGGTCCAGACGATAAAGTTACTCTTCTATGAACAGAGCTCTTAACACCCATGTCTACCTCCCTGGCCAGTTCATGAGCAGCTTAAGGGGCTGCAAATGGCTGGTGGTAGAAGCAGGGTTGACTTCACACTTAGCAGCCCTGGACCAGAGAGCTCTGGTCTACTAGGATCCTTATTGGCCAGATGAAGAAGATGGCTTCGGAATTCCTTTCCAGTCTTCAATTCCATGCCTACTCACTTTCCTTTCCTTGCCTCTCAATAAGATATTTTAAAGAGAACTTGTTATAATTTTAAGAAAGCTGGCAATGAAGTGGAGTTTCAAAGCCTTGAGCTGATGTGCACACCTAAGCCCTCGCCCCTGTGCTGTTTGCTCCATCATTGTGGATGGGTTTAGTTCTCACTTAGAGGTCAACTTGCCTTCTCCGTCTTCCTTCCAGGCCACTGTAGGCAGGTTCTAGAAGCCTGCTGTGGTTCTGGTGTGTGCCTTTTTATCTCTCCCCTCGCTCTTTTCCAGCAAGCAGTAAATAACAACTTCCCCTTCTCTGCTCACGACAATCGTCACAGCTTTCAGGACTCTGGGTTCTACCTTGACTCTGTGAGTATTTCTCTCCACATTGCCAAAAAAATGAACAGCGACATCAGGGCTCTTGATTTTCTGGCCTCAAAACTGGAATAAAATTAAAGCCTCATAACAGGTTACCAGGGGGAATAAAAAGCGTAAATTCTCAAATTCCCACGTGGCTATCAAAATCCACGCCAGCCTCCCTTCTGCCTAGGTATTTTTTGTGTGTGTGAACTTCATGCTTATCGAAGTGCTTTCCCATAAACTGTCTAATTTGTGAGCTTTTTTTGTGAAGATCTGTCATGAGAAGGAGGGATTGCCTATGTGTGTCTCTGGACAGCAGAGCCAGGACCCATAAGGAGGCTCAAAGGAATGGATGCGGAGTTTTCATGATATAAAGAAGGAGTCCCTACTAACTGTAGTTATCTTGTTCCTGGAGATGGTGTTTCCCCATCACTGAAAAAAACCAAGTCTGATAGCGCTGGTTGGTGGTGGTTAACACAGCACTGTGCAATGGAAATAGATATGCGAGCTGCATATGTAATTTGTAAATTTTGTAATGACCACATTAGTAAGATTTGAGGAGGAAGCCTGGGTAGAGACCCAGGTGCTGCTTCCTTCACGGGAATCCTCTGGGATGGGAGAGAATCCTCGGATCTCTCGGAATAAGAGCCCTCCCACTGAGTGCTGGGGATGCAGCCTGAGGTGGATACAGCCGCCTGGGTGTAGAGGACCTACTCCGGCTTCCTGGCTGTCCAGGCTGGGGTGTCTTTGGTTCAGTCCTCCGTGTCTCTAGAAGCCCAGCCCCTTGGGTGGGAGTTGAAGACTGCGAAGATCAGGAGGTTTTGTCAATTTACAGCCTCCCACAAGTTGATAAAGGATGCCTCCTGTAAGAGTGGTCATTTAAACACAAGATGTCGTGGAGGTGGCTTTAAAGACCTCCAAGCTGTGTGGCCTTGAATATCTTCCTCCTAATCTGCTTGTGATCCTTCTCCAGGGCTTGGGACGTAAGAAGATCTCCCCAGAAAAAAGGCAACACGTTTCAAGAAATTTCAATCTTTGGGCATGTGACTATGTTCCATCTTGTCTCGATGGCTTTTCAAATAACCAAATATCATATGTTTATAAGGAAGCTGTGGTGGTCCCAATTTTCAGACGCTTTCCAAGACATCATCATGAGATATGGAACACTTTTAAATTTATGCCCCAGCAAAGCTATACAGAGTTTTGGAAAAAGAATCCAAAAGTAAGGTTCCTGATTAACAAAAAGACCAGTTCTCCACTAACCCTTCCAGAAGATCCTTGATGTTTTGCAATACTGCTATTTCGTTGGACATTCTACAAGTATGTGTTTTCTGATGCAGCACTGATGTTCGATATCAGATTTGTTTAGAATTATTTAGAGAATGTAGACTGCATGTGCTGTATTGCTGAGATGATGTTTTCTTGCAGTGATAATATAAAGATTAAAGTCCTTATATAGAGAAACCAGAATGGCAACAGATAACCTTACCACTCCCCCACCTTGAAAATATTCTAATGGTTTTAATAAGGTTGAAAAATATTCAGGCCCTTATAAAATAAAGATATGTGATGATATACACATTTTAAATGAATATGTTTGAAAGGAAAATGTGCTTAAATTTAAAAATTGCCACATCAACTTCAGGGAGAGTTTTAAAACTACATGATTAATATAGGCTTACATTTTCATCTTGAAATTTCAAGGAAAATAGAGGAAGCTGGAGTCCCCTCTGATTTTACTGCATCTCTAATCCTTGTCCCCAGAGAAAAAGCTCACCGTTTGTTTTTGTTCTGTACATTTACAATCACATGTATGTGCACAGCTATGTACAGATTTTGAACATAAACTGTTTATATAGAACACGCGTTCTTGGAGTACATAAGTGATCTTGAAGTTCTGGCGACGTCAATAGGAATAGGTTGGTTTGCTTTTTAAACTACTGCACTGTATCCCCTAAGTTGGATGTGCCATGTTTATAAAAAAAAACTGTCTTCCTAATGAGCACTTGAATTGTTTCTAGTTTGGGGCTGGAAAGACTTGGTGCTACAGGACATGCTTGATCAGGCTCTTTGGGTGGGTGTTTACATGTACTCTAGAGTCAGCTCTGAAAGTTAGCTTTGTTACTGCTGGATTGGACCATATGCGTGGTTTTTATTTGTTTGCTTTTTAACATTTGGCTGCACTGTGCAGCATGTGGGATCTTAGTTCCCTGACCAGGAATTGAATTCGCAACCCCTCCACTGGAAGGATGGAGTCTTAACCTCTGGACCACCAGGGAATTACTTGTACAAGGTTTTAATCTGCCAAATCACCTTTAAAAAATGACTGGACCAATTAAACTTCCACCAACAGTATCTGTGAGTTTTTGTTTCTCTCCCCCCCAAAATTATCTTTTAGATATTGAAAGATACCTAAGGACAAAAACTATCTTGTTATCTTATTTTGCATTCCTCTATCAGTGAAGCGGACCATCTTTTCCCACTCAGGGGTCATTTCTATCGCCCTTTGAATGGAACACTGTCACCCTCATTCTGTATCAAAATTAACTTGTTTCTATTTAAATATCTTTTCTAGGTGAATTTTAGAATAAGGTTTCAAGTAAATCCACTGGCAATTTGATAGGAATTTCCCTGAATTGAGATATTCATTTATAAAAGAATTGACATCTTTATACCATGGTATATCTCCCCATCTGTTCAAATATTATTTTATATTCTTTAACAAAGTTGTATAATTTTTGTCACAAAAGTACGAGATGTTTCTTTTCTATGTTTATTCCTGTGTACTTTGAAATGTGGCTATTTTGAATGTATGTATGTGTGTGTGTGTTTAAGTTATACTTTTTGGTTAGTTTTATCTGATGCATAAAAAAGGCTATTGATTTCTATATGTGAATCTTGTATTTATCTGGATAAACTTCTTAGAATAAATTTTAAAATATTCTAATAAAATAAAAATAAAATTTTATTAATTTTTCAGTTGATTCTTTTGGATTTTCTATGTGGATAATTATATCATTTGTGAATGTGATAGTTTATATGATTTCTAGAATTTATAGGGCCCCTCCATCTTTTTGCATCAGGTACAATTTGAATATTAGCACAGATAGTGCATATGCTTTCTTATGTCTGAATTTATTGGGGCTGATTCTAACGGGTCACTCTGACATCTGACTATCGTTGTGGGTTTGAGATAGGCAACATTTACCTAGGTAAGAATATTCTTTTGTATTCCTACTTTCCTGGATTTTCCCCCCTAAGATATAGATCTTTAAGTATATGTACATGGGAAAAGTTTCAAATTAAATAAAAATAAATGGTAAAAAGCATTTTCTTTCACACTCCTGACTCCCAGTCTCCATTTTCTCTCCCAGCGCCAGCTCTGTGGCCTTTTTAAAAAGTTATTTCTTTTTAAAAGTTGAAGTATAGTTTATTATAGTGTCGTGTTAGTTTCTGGTGTACAACAAAGTGATTCAGGCATATATATAAAATGTATGTATATTCTTTTTCATATTCTTTCCATTATAGTTTATTATTATACAAGATATCGAATATAGTTCCCTGTGCTGTACAGTAGGACCTTGTTCTTTGTCTTTTTATATAAAACCCCATGGATGGGGGAGCCTGGTGGGCTGCAGTCCATGGGGTCGCGAAGAGCCGGACACGACTGAGCGCCTTCACTTTCACTTTTCACTTTCATGCATTGGAGGAGGAAATGGCACCCCACTCCAGTGTTCTTGCCTGGAAAATCCCATGGACAGAGGAGCCTAGTAGGCTGCTGTCCGTGGGGTCGCTAAGAGTAGGGCACGATGAGTGACTTCACTTTCACTTTTCACTTTCATGCATTGGAGAAGGAAATGGCAACCCACTCTAGTATTCTTGCCTGGAGAGTCCCAGGGACGGGAGAGCCTGGTGGGCTGCTGTCTATGGGGTCACACAGAGTCGGACACGACTGAAGCGACTTAGCAGCAGTGTTCAGCTTCTAATCCCTAAACTTCTAATGTATCCCTTCCTCACTTTCTCATTCGATAACCGTAATTTTTCTCTGTGTCTGTGAGTATGTTTCTTTTTGTAAATAAGTTCATTTGTCACATTTTTTTAAGATGCCATTTATTAGTGATATCGTATAGTATTTGTCTTTGTCTAACGGACTTCACTTAGTATGATAATCTCTATGTCCATCCATGTTGCTTCAGATGGCATTATTTTATTCTTTTTTTATGGCTGAGTAGTACTACATCTTCTTTATTCATCTGCCTGTTGACTTTCTTTTAATATGCAGCCTTCTCTTGGTAAGCTATGGCATGGATTTTCCCTCTCTGTCTCTCAAACACACCTACCCTTAACAAACACCAATGGTTCCACCTGCCACTGCTGCTTTCTGCCACACCGCCACCAACCACTCTTGTGAATACGGCATTCTCTCTTGGTACTTACAAATCTACTTCTCTTTTGGAAACATGACTGGTTGGTATTTCATTACATGGATATGTCATTGTCCCTTAATCTTTTGATAATCAGTTAGTTTACAGTCTTTTCCTACTATAAACAATTAGAACTAAATGCATTAATAGATAAACATTTGCATTCAGCTGTGGTATTTCTATATGTTTAAACTCATTGAAATAAACTTGTTCAATTAAAGAGTATGTGGGTTTTAAATTTTAATTCAAACTTCTCAAAGAGGCTGTGCTTCAACTTACCACTTCACTAACAGATTATGAGACAGACAGATAGAAAACGTGTTGCAAATGTTTTCTGTAGCTGGTTGTTTTTTGTTCCTCTTTGTTGATAAATAAACTTAGACACATTTATTTTTATGTTAATAGACTTCATTTCTCAGAACAGTTTTACAAAGATCAAATGAAAGCATACACCCTCTCTCCCGCATATTCCCACTCCTGAGACTTCCCTCTGTTATTAACATCTTGCACTAGTGTGGTGTATACTGTGTTTTAGCCTTGCATGTATATTAATGTAGTAAAATGTAAGAATCTCTTGTTTAATGGCTTCTGGAACCACTGGATTTTGTTAAGGGTGTGTGTGGAGACAGAGAGAGCAAAACAATGCCTTGCTCAGGACTCCTTTTGTTTGAGATTATTGAATGATTTAAACACTTTTGTTGTAGTTCTTACTGTGTATGAGGTGACATTATAGCAAATGAGACTTTGGTATTTATTGAGATGATCATGTAAATTTTCTATAGTAATCTGTTAATAACGTATATTCATGGATTTTCTAACATGGAGCCATTTTAGCATTCTGAGGACAAACTCAAGCTGGTTACGATGTATTATTCTTTTGCTAAATCCAAGATTTGATATGCAAATATTTTATTTAGGATCTTAAAACCTATTTTTATTGTGCTCTGACACTGCTTATATAAATTGCAAATGTCTATAGAATTTGCCATGCAATCTCTTGGACCTGTTGTAGTTTACAGGTGTGTATCTTTGAACATCTTTTCAATGTATTTTATGGAGATCAGTCTGTATGGTGCTTCTATTTCTTTTTTTCCCTAGTTTTGGACAGTTTTATTTTTTGAGGAAGTCATCTGTTTCACATGGATTTTAAAATTTGTGGTGCTTTAATATATTCTCTTTCATGCTTTAAAGTTATGTCCTGTCTTTGACATGCTGAATGTTGCTCACATATCTTTGCTCTCTTCCCCAAATCTACATGTTGCTGTTTGCCTTTCATCTTGATAATTTGTGCTTTCATGTTTACTAATTTTGTTCTTGAGCTTATTTTGATTTTTTTCCTAGCTTCTCAAGGTGAAAGCATAGCTCAATTCTTTGCAGCCTTTCTTGTTTTCTTGTAAATGCGGGTAAGGTTGTTTCTTTCAAATACCACTGTGTAGGTACATCATGGTCTTCATATTATTAGCTCCTAGAACCTACTGCTTTCCTTGCTGCATGGTCTCCTCCACTCCAAAACCAGGGAAGGAGTTCAAATCCCTTTCATGTTTGTAACCTCTGTCACCAGGAAGAGTCCTGACCCTTTCAAGGGATCGCATGACTAGATCTAACACACCCAGGATAATCTCTGTATCTTTTTTGCTTGTTTGCTTGTTAAAAATAAACATTGATTTCTCACAATTTTGGAGGTTGGAAAACCCAAGATTGTGGTGGGGCAGGTTCTGTGTTTGATAAAGGCTTGTGCTCTCTGTAATTTATTGTGGCAAAAATGCAAATTTCATGACTTAAGATCAATGAACTTGGGGACTTAATTACATGTGGAAAATCCCCGTTTCTATATAACTTAAGTATGGAAATGACATTGCTTTATATTCACAGGTTCTGCCCACACTCAAGACCATGAGATTACACAAAAATGAGGGTCCACAGGGTCCCCTTAGAATGCTACCTGCCACAAACATCACAACCAGGTGATTTATGCTGGTACAACCCACAGACCTTATTCAAATTTTCCCAGGTTTACCTGTGTGAGTGTATGTGTTCTATGTATGTAGCCTCTTTTGCTGGCTACAAAACTATATATAGTTTATACTTACCTTGTTAATTGGCTAATCAAGTCTAACATTTACATGATATGCATACTTGTAAATTCAGTGGGCTATTTCAATTTGAGAATCCTTGGGGTTTTATTTTAAATTTTATAATTTTGAGGGGTTTTTTTGTTATAGAAAATTTTCTTCAATTATTTTCTCTCTTCCATTTCCGCCCCCTCCCCTTTTCTTCTAGAATGCTGCTTAGATGGATATTGAAACATCTGGACCTATCTCCCTTGACTCTCCAATATTCCTTTATGTTTTCTATTTGTTTATCTATTTGCACTGGATTCTGGAATAGCCTCTAAACTTTGTCTTCTAGGTTGCAAATTGTCTCTTCCGTGACCCATTCTGCTATTTAGCCATTGTACTAAGATTGTGCTATAACCAAATAACATTTTAATTGTAAGGTCTCTGTTTGGGTCTTATTTATCAATGAAATGTTTATTTCTGTCTGATAATAATTTTATTCATTCTAATACATTATTTTTCTGCATTTTGCTTCCTTGGGTACTGCAACGTCTGTTCGCCTTTCTAGCGTGGTACAAACATTGAGTGGTTTTGAGTTTTATGTGAGCAGTGCACATGTTCTTTTCACACTGTTGGTGTGAGGGTGGCTGAGAGACAGGACGTACTGCCTGGGTTGTAGCCACCAGCTCTGCTTTTGGGAAAGCATTCTTAGCTCCTCTCTTGCCATTTCCCTGGGGCAGTGCCCTGCCCCGTCAGCCCAAGTAACCATGTACTCTCAATACTTTTGCTTTGGTGCAGACTCAGATCTGACTCACTGCTTGGTACAAAGAATGTCATGTGGACCAACTCTGGCAGATAATCCCTATAAACAACCCCGTGGAGTGTCCTGGGTGCTGTGCTGTGTGCTTAGTCACTCAGTCATGTCCAGCTCTTTGGGATGCCACGGACTGTAGCCCGCCAGGCTCCTCTGTCCAGGGGATTCCCCAGGCAAGAATATTGGAATGGGTTTCCATGCCCTCTTCCAGGGAGTCTTCCCAACCCAGGGATTGAACCCAGGTTCGATCTTCCTTCCCACAGTGAAGGAAGATTCTTTACCATCTGAACCACCAGGGAAGCCAAGAATACTGGAGTGGGTAGTCTAGCCCTTCTCCAGGGGATCTTTCTGACCCAGGAATCGAACTGGGGTCTCCTGAATTGCAGGTGGATTCTTTACCAGGTGAGTTACCAGGGAAGCCTGTCCTGGGCACTGCTCCTTCCAAAATCCACTGCCTTCATGGTAGCACCCCTGGAATGGTTACCATGTTTGGAGCATCCCTGACTTGCTTACCTTACTCCTCCCTTTCATCTCCTAGGAAATCAAGATCACTTGTCATCAATAGAAAGTAACTAAAAGTAAATGCAATGGGGGAAGAAAACTAACCCAGAGTGATTAAATTCCACCCAAACACCTCAAGACTGCTTCCTCAAGGCTTTTTGTCTGAGGGCTCTCCACGGATTTTTGAAAAGGGATGTTAGTATTAGAGATTTAGACACACTATCATCAAACCCAAGGCTTTCTCCCCAGTTTAAACAGAAGGTTTAGAACGGAATAGAAAAAGAACTTTTTAAAATATGTAACCCAATATATTATTGGATGCTGAAGCAGTCAACCACCTAAAGTATCTCCTGTGCTTCCGGAGAGCGCTGGAAACGGGTGTCCTCAAAGTTGTCTTCTGACGCTGAGAGACTAGGTTTCTGTCCATACCACTCACATCCCTCCCCTTGAGGGTGTTTCTACTGTGTCACATCCACATTCGTGTGGCCTGTGGGGCACACGGGCAGGGCAGGTTCAGAGGATGTTGATCACAATTTGCAAGGAGTAAATTTTTAAACCCTTGAACATTGGCTTTCATTGTGTAATATATGATTCCATGTCTGGGCAATTGAGTGAATAATAATTTTTTACTCTGAAAACGACATGTTTGACAAATCAAGTATTCCAGACTCTTTGTGTTGACTTTGAAGTTCGTGACACCCCATCCAAGAGGCAGGGTTTGCGCTCACCTTGGCCCCACCTCTGGTAGAATTCACTGATAGGGCCCCCTGGTGGCTCAGGGGCGAAGAGCCGGCCTGCCATGCGGGAGTCGTGGCAGGAGCCGCAGGTTCAATATCTGGGTTGAAAAGATGCCTGGCATCAGGAAGATCTCCTGGAGAAGGAAATAGTAACTCATTCCAGTATCCTTGCCTGGAAAATCCTACGGACAGCCAAGTCACACACGACTTAGTGGCCAAACGTGCTGTGGCTTCAGGCGTGTCCGACTCTTTGCGACCCCAGGTCTGTAGCCCACCAGGCTCCTCTGTCCCTGGGATTCTCAGGACAGAATAGTGGAGTGGGTTGCCATTTCCTTCTCCAGGGAATCTTCCCGACCCGGGGATCGAACCCAAATCTGTCGCGTGTCCTGCTTTGACAGGCCTCTTTACCACTAGTGCCGCCTGGGAAGCCCAGTGGCCAAACCGAAAAAAAAACAAAAAATGTAAAATGACACACTAAAATAAAGAGCCTATCCAGGAACATTTTATATATCTTAAACTAGTGATCATGGGTATTCCTCCTTACTGTTCCTTTTTTGCAGGAAACTGTTGGTGCTCTCTCTTGTCCCCAGTTTCGAAGAGATGCCTTGTTTTTGTTTGGTTTAATGCCAGATTCTATTTACAGGCAGATTTTATGACACCGGAGTGGCTTCCGGTGTCCAATCGTATTTCTTGGGTCCCGGATGCAGATATTCAAAATAAGCGAGTGCTTGCAAGCCTCTCAGAGATTGCACTGTCCCTGACTCTCAAGTTCAGGGCGGGGGGCGAGTTGAGAGAGTAGCATTGACGTATATACACTACCATGTGTGAAGCAGAGAGCTGGTGGGAAGCTGCTGCATGACACAGGGAGCCCAGCCTGGCGCTCTGTGATGACCAGAGGGGCCGGAGGCTCAAGAGGGAGGGGACACATGAACATATCCCCTGCTGCGCAACAGAAACTAACACAACATTGTAAAGCAATTATATTCCAATTAAAAATAACTAAATTGAGAAAAAAAAAAAGTGACCCCCCCCCACCACCACATTCAATGTACTGGTGATGAAATTTAAAAATTACCAAAAAAGTATATAGAGCCAAATCAGCAATTCTGTGAAGCAAGGACATCAGAATGGGGGAATATCAGCCTCTACTCTTTGGGAGTGAAGAGTGTATTTACCATCTCCATAAACACAAATTAGATAATTTGCCCTTAAAACCAGTCTTTTTTCACTCAGTTGATATCTATGTAAAAAGCAACGCTGTCCAAGGCCCTCAAATTCTCAGTCCAATGAACCAAGATCAAAAGAATACAGCACTTAAACAGAGGGGTAGGTTTTAGGGGCTCTGACGCTGACATCCCAAATAAAATAACCCACTTTACAAAAATAAGTCTAATAACTTGGCAAAATGTCAATGATGTGCCATTGTTGGTTCTTTGCTTTAGTATGTTGTTTTGAACAGAGGAATAAACAACCAGTTAAAGAAACCCCAACTTACTAATCAATTACATGCAGGTGTTTATAGATTTCTTCTGTTTTAATGAATTAGACTTGGACTTGTGCCATCCTAGAAATGACTTAGACACTAAAGGAACAGCTGACAGCTTAGAATTCAATAATGTTTGGAGTGATGCTGCCTTGTATCCATTCAAGACCCAAACCAGGAAGCTTCAGTTACTTACTGTGTGTGTGGAAGGCACGTGCATAACTATCTGACATTCTAATTGATACTTGTAAAAATCTGATCCACAGACCCTTAGACTCGATGGTTTAAAAGAGCAGTGTGATGATTTCCTGTATGAGATCAACTCATAAACAGTGTCTGGCTTTCAGCAGAGAAGCACATTCTCGTGTGGTCTGTTTTGACATTTATGGCCAATTGTAAGGACTGCTCTGTGCCCTCTGTGTATTGCATATTTTCTGGCCATTTTTGGCCACAGTCATATCTGTTCTCGTGGCTCCACACTTGAGTCTGATGTGGTGGCTGTGTCTCCCCTTCCGTGTGTAATACAACAACCCCTGTGAGAACAATTTTGTCTTTGCAGGTTAGTGCTCAATTGTAACTCCAGTCAAAGCTCAGGACACATCACTGCTCGCCCTTGCGTCTGGAAGAGCGACCACTTCACTCAATTCAACATTTTTTATTTTACCTACAGAATTGGTACCATATTGAGGCCTCCTGGAGGGGGAGAGAAGGGTGTGGGGGAGGAAGGGTTTGAAATGATAAGCTAAGTATAGGTTTCCCATATGTTCTGCCGAGTTCAGGGAGGAATTCATGCTGTTATGGTAACACCCTAAGAACCATAAAACAAGCAAGGAGAATAAATTTCCTCCTCTGAGCTCTTTGCTGCCACCCACTATCTTTGGTCCCAGTGACTGGGGAAGAGCCCTTCAGCTCGGCTCTGGGCTCTGGGGCTTGACAGCATTGCACAGACCTTGCTCTTCTCTGGGTGAAACGAGGCTGGTGCGTCCCAAACACACAGGGGAGGTTTTGAGGGAATCCGGGTGCCGCGCTGTGAGCTCGGAAGGGCTGTGTAAGTGTGAAATGCGGTACATTGCCTTTATAAGTACCTATCAAAACAAATGAAAACATCTCGTTTAACACACAGTATTTGAGTAAACACGTTGCGGCTATACCAAAATAATCCCCCCAAATATTAAACAACAAATCAACCCCCTGTCAGAGCCTGACTCACTGGATGAATGGGGGAATGAAGAAAACCGTAACTCAGTCGCTTGACGACGGCTCAATGAAATCGGTGAGTTTGTGAGGTGGAGTGTATGATTTCTGCACACAGCAACCAAGAGAACTTCAAATGCTTTCTTCTCTTTCTTCATCGAAATCGAGCAGATCCCTGAGTTCATGAATTGGGGGATACAGGCTCAGAAGCGTCCCGCCTCCCACCAAATAGGAGCAGAACGTTCAGATACAAGGACTATGTTTCTACTCCGCCTGGGCCCCAGGCAGGCTGTATCATCGGTAGCAGACAGCCCTAGTTCCCGGAAGAAAGAACAACTCAGTCATTACCCAGGTGCCATACAGCTGTTCACAGGGTTATCCGGGACCATAGCAGAACACAGTCTCTTCTGCCCAAGAACACATTGCTATCTATTCCTTAAGGCTGAAAGAGAAACACTGAAGTTGTCTTAAATATTCTCCTGCTGTTACAACCTTCCTCTAAGCTTCCAAGACTGTTACCAGCCATGAGTGGTGTATCCAATCCTTCTCCAACAAATGTCATCACACGCGGTTCCAAAAGAGGATGGGAAAGTCTCAACATAAGCCCGCCGGAGAAATCATATTGTTCCTCCAAAGCATATTTTGTATCGAAACTGATGCCTAATATCTGTGACATTCTAGAGCTCTAAAGGAAGGATTTAGCTCTGCTGATATACAGCTGTCTGAGAATTCAGCCTCTTCCATCAGGATCTGTTGTTGTTCAGTCGCTCAGTTGCGTCCAACTCTTTGCGACCCCATGGACCACTCAACACCAGGCCTCCCTGTCCATCTCACCATTTCCTGGAGTTTGCTCAGACTCATGTCCATTGAGTCAGTGATGGTTAAGGCGGATATGTCAGCCAACAGAATCAGGGCTGATTTCCAGCTCATTTCTAATGTGACTCTGTCCCCACCCCTCTCAAATGCCACACTCTCTGTGGGCCATGGTCTCATGGATACCAATGTGAACATACACAAGACATTCCCAAACATCCTATGTGTTTATCCATCATTCAGTGAGTATTTTTCAAGCCCGTTCTTTGGGTATTGGACTACAAGGGTGAGCAGCAACAGACCATACTTGCTCAAAATGCACATGATCTAGATTATCAGAGGACAAAAACATCCTGCAATCCCTGCATGCAATAGCCAAGATTTCAAGCTCAGAATGCCGATTAAGTGTGGATCAGGCGTTAATACTTTGAAAGGGCATAATTATAACTATATTATCTGTGATCAGGGAGATAAGATAAATGTCATAGAAATGTGTTTAATATTGGATACATGCTACATTACAGAACAACTATGAATTTGTGTATCCTGTGTACATTAAAAGTTGGATATGTGTAAGGGTAAAAGCTGAGTCTAATTTTTTATCTGCAGGATGAGGAATTGACTTTAATTCTTTCTCAGCTAATTAAAGGAAAATTAGAAAAACAAACTGCTAAAGCACTAAATACATTTTGATTACTTATGGATATAAGCAGTTATTTTGGTTTTATTCATTGACTTACTGAAAGCATAATGATAGGTGAAATTAAGAATTAATAGAGTAATCGTGAGGGTTTATTCGGCAGACAGAATTAGGTCTGCTGTTTTCCCACCTTATAATTGGGAGTGTGAAGTTACAGGGTTTGCTCTTGGATAAAGTTAGGCAGCATTGAGCCCTTGTTCAGATAAATCGAGCTATTCGAGATAGAACAAAGGCTCTGGGTTGGGGGAGAAGGTGACGAGTGTGGTTGCATCTGGGTTCCGTTCTAGGCGCCTGGGGGAGACAGGAGAAGCCCCCTGGCAGACAGCTGGGTGGAGAGGGTCAACTCGAGGTGAGGCTGGATGTGCAGGGAAGAGATGGAATGATAGCTTGATGGAGGAAAGGTCAGTGGAAGGATATATATATATATGTATTTTTTTTTTTTTTTACTTAAAACAATGCAGATTTATTATCTTCATAGTTTTGGAGGTCAGAGTCCAAAATGGCTCTCAGTGGGCAAAACTCAAGGTATGGGCAGGGCTCTCCTACCTTCCAGAAGCCCTAGGGGAAAATCCATTTCCTCTCCCTTTCCAGTTTCCGGAAGCTTAGTGTATGGCCCCTTCCTCCATCCTCAAGGCCAGTGATGCTGATCTGAGTCCCTCCCATATGGCCACCTCTCTGGTTCTGTCTTCAGAGTCCCCCTCCAGCCCCTGACCCCCCCCCAACTTTTTTCCTTTTTAGGATTTGTATTAGCATAGGAAAAAGTGGTGCTTGCAGACCAAGGCAAAGGAGAGAATGGACATGGATGGACTAGGAAGCCCAAAGATGGAGGAGGAGCAGGCGAGGCTGGCGCTTGTCTGGTGGGGGGTGTGCCTGGAAGGGGGTTGCGCCTCTGGGTGAGGGGTACATGGCGTGAGGGGGTGGGAGGAGATGAGAGAAATCTTCAGGTGGAGAGGGAGGACTTGAGTTCCCCTGCAATGACCGCGTCCTCACAGGGAGGTGGACGTGGGTCTTCCTCTAGCAGACGACTCATGTGGGACCTTGGGTAAGGTGGGCAGGGCCTGGAGCTGGGAGATGGTCTGGATTTAGAGAATCCATGATCCTACATTGGGGTTTCCTAACAGGTTCAACAGGTCAGGCGTGAGACAGGAGAAAACGATGACAGTGAAGTTGTTCCTGCAGGCAGGAGTGGGGAGACGGAGTCATGAGGAGGCCAGCCAAGGCTCCATCTCATCTCCTGGGGAGCCTTCAGCAGTGCCAGAGCCTGGGTCCCCCCCAGATTGGTACATTCACCCAGCCCTGGCTGCTTCCAGGGCTGAGAGCTGCTGGTGAGACCCAATGAAACACACTGTCAGCACGCCGGAGCTTTTGGAGAAGTGACAGGCGGACTGAGGATGCTGCCGAAGAGGTGAGGAAAGGAGAGGAACTCGCCTGAGCATGCACAGGAGCAGTGCGGGGTGTGTGTGCACGCGTGCATGCACGCTCGAGTGTGCAACCACAGTGGTACAGTGGTGGTTTGATGCATGGAACGGGTTCATAGAATTGGAACACAGGACTGAGGAAAGTGTATCGTGAACATATTTGGATCCTTTACAAAGATATCGAGACTGGGTCTAATTTGGCTACTCATTTAACAAATCACCTTTATAAAATAGTTGAGCCAACATGAGAAGTAAATATTTGAGTGTCCTAGAAATTCATTGCCAAGGAGAGAGGTTGAAAGAGCCCTGGAAACTGGGGCCAGTCTGAAATGCAATGGAACTCCAGCTCCGAAGCTCATTAGTCCCTCAAAGAAGGAGCGCTGGCTGGTGGGCAGGGAAAACAGGAGAAAATGTGAGAAAGCGGGCAGAGTGCTGGGGCACAAGATGGCACCAGGACATGGCCAGGTTCTCAGGCCTGGATGCTGGCAGCCTTTGGGGCCAGTAGAAGACTGTGCCCTTCCACCTCTCTGCTGTACCCCCAGGCCCCAAGATACACCTGCCTAGCATACAGGCTTTATCGGAAGGGACTTTGAAAAGAGTGTTCAGAAGGCCTTTGCAGTGGGCAGTTATGAAGGGTGAGTGAGGGAGTGAAGTCGCTCAGTCGTGTCCAACTCTTTGCGACCCCATGAACAGTAGCCTACCAGGCTCTGCCGTCCATAGGATTTTCCAGGCAAGAATACTGGAGTGGGCTGCCATTTCCTTCTCCAGGGGATCTTCCCAACCCAGGGATCGAACCCGGGTCTGCTGCATTGCAGACAGACGCTTTACCATCTGAGCCACCTTAGCTTACTGGGTGAGCACAGTTTTGGTACCCAGCACAGTTATTTATTACCTTTGTAGAATTGGACAGTTACTCCTGTCCACATTCTTTTTTGGGGACTACTTATAGCACTCACCTCCTAGGATTAAGGATCATATGAGAGGATGCTTTCTTGTTCATTTGCTAAGTCATGTCCAACTCCTTGTGACCCCATGGACTGCAGCATGCCAGGCTCCTCTGTCTTCCACTGTCTCCCGAAGTTTGCTCAAATTCATGTCCATTAAGTTGGTGATGCTATCTAACCATCTTATTCATGAGAGGATACATGCAAAATGTTTTTCATAGTGTCAGGAGCAGGGTGAGTACTTTACACGGGCACTCTAGCTACCCACCTGGAAGGCTCCAAGGCCGGCAGGGTGACCCCTTCTAGGTCTTTTCTCCTGGATGCATGGAGCTGTGGGTTGTGCCCACTACTTATCAAGGCTCTTTGCCATTGTATCTTCACAAAGTCAGGTTCCAAGTTGTAATTCTCTTGCACCAGCCGTGGATTGCATTAGTTCCTAGAGAACTGAGAAACACTGGGTGGGTTCTGGGTCTGATGTGGCCTGACCCCTCACCCAGCCTTGCTAAGGGAAGACCATGCCATTCCACCCTGACCCCAAGCTGAAGGTAACACTTCTTTTTTCTCCTCTGAGCCTTGAGCCCACTGCTCTGTTGAGTATCTGCTTCATCTTCCTCCCAGGCTGCAGGGCCTTGGGGACAAGCTCACATCCATTCCTTTCACCTTGACCTTATCACAACACTTAGTTCTCTGTCTGTCCTTCACCAACACTGTATAGCGCTGATGAACAAGGGAGTGTTTCAAAATACCAACCACTAAAAGCAGTGTTTGCAGATCTGGGCATTTTTTAACCTTCTGAATTTTAGTAAAATGGACATTTTCCATCCTAGAAGCGGCAATAACCGTTTTGCTTTACAAAGCTGCAGCAGGTAAGTAAAGGTGGGTCTACAAAGATGACAATGTTTTATTGAGGTCACACTGGTGGAAAAGAACGCCCCAATTTTTCTCCTCTGAAGATAGATTCCTTTTAGTTATTTATTTAATAGCTGTGATCACAGGTAGAGAAGATAACAATTTTTGCTCTGGACTAAATATATATGAAGAGATACATTTCACGAGGAAAAGTGCCCAAGGCAAAAACCGCTTTCCCCCCAGGACTCTGGTTAAGATGAATAACCCCAGTGGGCTCTCAGAGGAGTGTGTCATAACCACATAGTCTCTCGGGGATGTCACGAAAATGTGTGGAGGTCAGACCACCATCCCCACTCAGCATGAAAGAGGCACTCCAGAAAGCTTGGGTTGACTTTATAGAATGAATTACTCCATCTGTATTGCAAGTCCCCAAGCACTCAAGTGTACACAAGATTAATCAGATTCAGAACACAGCTTTTATTTTTTTTTTCATCATTCAGTTTCCTTTAATGACCCCCGTTCTCCTTGAAGGGCAGGTACAGCAGCTAGGCAACAGCAAGAGATGTTCGCTTGAAGGCCTTGCCTTGATTGAAGGCTTTGCCCACATGCTGGAAAGCCCCTTCCCAGGAAAAGTATTCTCTAACCACTGTCTGGGTCTCCTCACTGCTAGCATCCAGTCTCCACCATACATATGACTTGTGGTCCATAGGCCAATCTGGGCTCCACAGAAAGGCAAGCGCCAGCCTTGGAAGACCCAGATTCTGGAAATGGAGCTGCTGTGGTTGGTTCTGTAGAGAAAGACACTGGCAAAGGCATTCTTCCTCAGTTTGTCCAATGGCTTGGAACAGCCCAGTGACAAGCTGCAGCTCAGGGAGGCTTGGGAAGCGGTATTCGGACTACCACAGGGACCAGCCACCCTTATCTGGTGAAGTGAAGTCGCTCAGTCCTGTTCAACTCTGCGATCCCATGGACTATAGCCTACCAGGCTCCTCCATCCATGGGATTTTCTAGGCAAGAGTGCTGGAGTGGGTTGCCATTTCCTCCTCCAGGGGATCTTCCTGACCCAGGGATCGAACCCGGGTCTCCCACATTGCGGGCAGAATGCTTTACCGTCTGAGCCACCAGGGAATCCCACCCTGATCAAAGTGCTCCCCAATACGGCAGCACCACAGACAGCATGTTCTCATGGGAGTACGCGCCTTAAATCCATCCAACAAGAAGGTACACTCTTGGGCAGGTGAGCAGAGAGGGGTCCTTGGCCTTCTGCTCAGCAGCCAGCACCTGCTCAATTCACCCAGCTCCTCCTCGGGAGCAGGGCAGCCACCTTCTTCTCCTCTTTCTGCTTCGTCTGGGGCCTCTGCCTGGCTTCTTGAGAACCTTTCTCTTTCCATGGGGTGTCCTTTTTAGGCTGGCTCTCTGCAAACCGTTTAGGATCCAACCGGGCCATTTTCTCACAGAGCTTCAACTCCCCCAAGGCAGCCTGGAACTGGGGCTGGTTCATGTGGGTGAGGAACCAGCAGTTGGTATTAGGGAAGGCCTGGCAGAAAGAAAGCTCCAGAAACTGTGAATAAAGCCCCAACAGGCTGCTGACAACTGTGATGTCAGCCGGTGTCACATGTCCGCCCACCAGAAGAGTCCAAGCCTTCAAGGGAGCGTCCAGCAGCCCCAGAATCCGCCTCATCCCCTCCTCCTCCTCCTCCTCCTCTGTGGCCTCCTTGTCACGATGCATGATGTCCCAGTAGGGGGACCGCCGGGTCCCGGCCGGGGACACTGTGTCGCTGCCATCAGCCAAGCCCACCCACCGCCCCAGCTGCACTGCTGCCTTGGGAGGATGTCCTCAGGGCTCACGTAGGAGGCCGCGACATCGCCCTCCAACATACAGAATCCACCTCAAAGGCTGGAACCTTGCTGGCGGGAAATTTATGGAGCAATTTGGGGGTGCAGCTGGTTTGGCCGAAATGGAAGCTGGGTGGTGCCCAGAACACAGGGACCTGAGCCCCCCTCTACTGAGCAGTAATGAGGGTCTTCAGGCCCCCCAGCTGTCAGGACATGTGCACGGGGTCCTAGCCATCATGGCGATTTCATAGAGAGAGGGGCCAGAACATGGGTTTAAAAAAAAAACAACACAGGAGCTTCCCTGGTGGCTCAGTGGTAAATAATCTGCTGGCCAATGCAAGAGACACAGGTTCGATCCCTGATCCGGGAAGATTCGACATGCCTCCGATCAACTAAGCCTGTGCACCACAGCTATTGAGCCAGCACTCTGGAGCCTGGGAACCACAATTATTGAGCCCACCACCCGCAACTCCTGAAACCTGCATGCCCCAGAGTCCGTGCTCCAACCACAACAAGAGAAGGCCCTGCAGTGAGAAGCCCACGCACTGCAACTAGAGAGCAGCCCCTGCTCACTGCAACTAGAGAAAGCCAAGCAGCAACAAAGACCCAGCACGGTAAAAAAAAAAAAAAAAAAAAAAAAAAAAATCACTAATGTAACAAACACTGTTTCTCATTTCCTTTGAAGGACTGCAGAGATCAGTTCATGTCTTTAAATATTTGGACAAAAACAACAGCAACAAAAACACGTAGGTCATTTTTTTTTTTTTTTTTAACTGAAGAAACTAAAGGTACCTAACGCCCAAGTTGCAGACTGGAACCTTGAAAGCAGCTGGGCAAGTACTAATGGGCCCATAAAACACTGCCCGGTCTCTGCCTGCTGCCTAATTACTCATCGGCGTGGCCTTTGTTCAGCCCGTGCCTGCTTTTACAGCACAGTCAAACAAGGTAGAACTGTGTCCATTTATGGGAAAGTCAAAGACCAATAAATAAAAAGTTTAATTTCCTGATTCCCTGAAGTCGATGGGGCTTAGAAAATACTCACCAATCCTTGCAATGATGGTCTTTCAAAAAAAAAAAAACTGTGTGAGCAGCACCTTGTATCAAATTTCATTGCTCATAAAAGAGAATCAGATTATGTTAAGTGAAAAAAAGCAGGGCACAATGTCCTCAGTGTTTACAACTACAAAACTATCTGCTGAGGGCAGAGGACTGGAAATGTGCAATTGTGACCAGACGTTTGTGATGGGGGCAGGGTTCGGGGAGATTTTTTTTCCCCCATTTTCTACATTTTCTGCTGCTACTTTGGTTTTATGACAACAGCAAAAAATTAGATATCAATCAGTAAAACAATTAGTTAATTGTCTAGCAGCTCCTAGTCCCCAGAACAAAGAACATCACAGGAGGCTTCCCACGTTAAGCAAATCCATTAAAAACCAAGAAATTCAACTAAGTGTCAGAGGACCGAGGGTCTCACTTTCATCTGGAGGACTGCTGATTTTTACAGCTGTCCCAAGCAGCTCCATTAGTAAAAATTAATCCCTCATCAGGTCTCTCCACTTAGTGAAATCTTTCAGGTCATTAATAATACTTAGGAAACTTTTTCTCCATCAGTATGATATGAAAGGTGTGGCAAGGAACCGAGTGTATGATTCCTCTCTCTGGTCATTTCCCTTTGTTTTGAAAACAGCTCGGGCGATACGAGCTGGATTGGGCTGTTTACAGGGAGCAAACTGCACAAGGGGACAGAACCAGTCCTAACTTGTTGCAGCCCACACGGTCTGGGTGAGCCGGCCAGTGCTGGCTCTTCATCCAGGGACTGCGTCCAAGGGACTCATTGCTGCTGCTGCCGCTCTGTCTGCTGACTTGGAAGAACTGGGGTCGATGCATTTGCTGACTGGATCTCTTGCCTCCTCTCTTTTGCTCCTTGCCAGTACCTTGCCTAGCTTCCTTTTTTTTTTCCCAACTGATTTCTCCACTGGTGGTCCTCTGAGCCCTGCTCTTCGCCCTCTACCTCCCCCTCCCTCCTCCTTGCATGCATTTTGTTGCTCAGTTACTTACCTAGACAACCACTGATGCAGCAAAACTGGCTGCACCCTCTCCAGGGGCACAGGAGATGCGAGATAAAGGAGAGTGGCTTCCCTCTCAGTTCAGTCGCTCAGTCGTTTCCTACTCTTTGTGACCCCATGGACAGCAGCACACCAGGCCTCCCTGTCCATCACCAACTCCCAGAGCGTCCTCAAAACTCTTGTCCATCGAGTTGGTGATGCCATCCAGACATTTCATCCTCTGTCGTCCCCTTCTCCTCTTGCCTTCAATCTTTCCCTCTGGGAGGTTACATTCTTGTGGGGAGGAGACATGCAGACAGGGAAAAGTAATTTAACTCTAATGAGATGAATATTCCCCAAGGCAGGCCCGGGTTTGGGCGGTATCCTTATATGACCCATAAACATGGAAACTCAGCAAGTCCAAATGTGAGCTCAAGCACTCCTCCCCCTTGTAGCCCACATTTTGGTTAAAGACATTGCTGTCTATATAGTCACCAAAGCTTGAAGCTAGATGCCTTCCGCCCTCCCTCTCACCCCCAGCATCCTGCCATTCCACCTTAGGATCATCTCTTTAATAATTCCCTTCTTTCCATTCTCACCACAACTGCCCAGTTAATCCTTCCCGTGTAGTCCTCTATTGTCCTATGCACTTGCTCTTCCATGGTCACCATGCTCAGAGTGATGACCCTAAAACACAGCCAACTGCATGGTGACCTCGCTTAAAAAACACTGGAGGCTCCCATCAGTGAATCAAGTTCACCTCCCTGCCATGGCCTCTAGCATCAACCTCCACGTGCAGCTTTAACCACCCGCTTCCTTGGTTACCTTTGGGCGTTGAGCGCCCATCACTTCCCAAGCACATGGTGCTCATTGACACCACGTTGGGTCACGCTGCTCTCTCTGTCTCCAACGCGTTCCCACACCCTATCAGAAAGAGGAGTCCTGGGGAAAATCCTGTTCATCTGTTGTTCGTGGCCAAAGTCCAGTGGCATCTTCTCGGGATCCCCACACTCCCCAGACTTGCCCCTGGGGTGCCTCCTTTCTGAAAAATAAAAAAAAGCAGAGTGTTTGAGATCAGGAGTGAAATCTCCATCTCACAGTTGTGGTATGTTCAGTCGCTCAGTTGTGTCTGATTTTTTGTGGCCCCAGGCTCCTCTGTCCATGGAATTTTCCAGGCAAGTACACTGGAGCGGGTTGCCATTTCCTCCTTCAGGGGATCTTCCTGACCCAGGGATCGGACCCAGGGATCAAACCCTGGTCTCTTGAGTATCCTGCATTGGCAGACGGATTCTTTACCACTAGCGCCACCTGGGAAGCCCTGGTATTTCTGAATATAGACATTTTTTTTTTTTTAAGACCAAAAGATACTCATATTCTTAAAAATTTTTTTAAAAATCTGAATTAAGACTTGAGATATACTCAGATAATTATAAACAACAGTAAAATTTCAGATTAAATGAGGTTACACCCATTGAGAAAGCATGCTGACCACACCTTTCCTGCCTGAAAAAGTCCTTCTGGGGTATCTGATTGTTGCTTCAATGTCTGTTTCTGGGGTTACTAATGAAATTGAGGTGTGTGTGTTTTCATCTGTATTAGTCATTTGCATTTCCCCCGGAGTCCTTGATGAAATCCTCTTAAAGTACAGGTGGAGGTGAGGGTAGGGAGTTGGGATGGGGGCTAGAGCCCCTCCCCTGCCCTCCCTTTTTTCCTTCCAGAACTAAATTCTCTACGATTTCATTTCTTCCCTGGGATGACTTACTCTGATTGGGACTTCTCCTTCGGTCCTTCTCCTGGAGGAAAAGGGGCCTTCAATCCTAAATGCTGACCCACAGCTGGCTGGAGAGCACGTTAGGACCCTGGGCAGCAGATGAAGGCAGTCATATCTCACATACAGATAAAATACAACGCTGGTTCGTTGTTGAAATGTATGCAGTCAGTCTTCGAGACGGTCCCCAAAGACCCACGCATCATTGTCTTCATGCCCATTCAGGGGACAATATGCTGTCCCTTCTCGTATTGAATCAGGGCTGGCTCCTGGTGACAGATAGAATGAGTGGAAGTGACCATATCTGACCTCTGAGGCTAGGTCATAAGAATGAGCTTCTGCTGACATTCTCTCTCTGCCTCCCTCAGGACACTCTCTGATGCTCTGTGCTTGTTGTTGCTCACTCGCTCGCTCAGTCGTGTCTGACTCTTCGTGACCCCATGAACCGCAGTATGCCAGGCCTCCCTGTCCATCACCAACTCCCGGAGTTCATTCAAACTCATGTCTATTGTGTCAGTGATGCCATCCAACCATCTCATTGTCTGTCGTCCCCTTCTCCTTCCGCCTTCAATCTTTCCTAACATCAAGGTCTTTTCCAATGAGTCAGCTCTTCTCATCAGGTGGCCAAAGTACTGGAGCTCCAGCTTCAGCATCAGTCCTTCCAAGGAATGTTTGGGGTTGATCTCTATGCTCTGAAGAAGCCCAAACTGGCCCTCATGAAGAGCCCAATGCAGAAGAAACTGAGACCCCAGCCTGCAGCCAGTCTCCAACCCCGGATCCAAGTGGAGACACCTTCAGATGTTCCCAGCTCTAGGTCTTTGTCTCCACACGAGGCCCTAGAGAAACCATCCCCTTTCTGAGTTCCTGACTCACTGAATGGTTGTTTATATTTTGGGGTAAATATTTATGCAGCCTTAGCAGCTAGACCAAGGAGCAAAATGCCAATTAATTAGAATTTTTCCTGAGCATTATGTTCACCAAATGTGAGCATGCCCTGCAGTCTCTAAGGTCGGGCAGATAAATGCCTATGGGAAAGAATAACATTCCAGGATGAGGCTCTGTAGTTAGGTGTGTTGACAGACCGCTACCTAGGATATTGGTTAAAATAATCCACGTTCAAAGTCTTAAAAATGCATGGTAGGCGACCATACAGATGAATGCCACAAGAGGGCAGGTGTACATATGGAAATAGGGCTTTCATGGACTTAACCTTAGTCTATTGACTTTTTTATTTTTTCTTTCATTTCGCTGATGATTTTGTTAGACATTGATCACTGCCTACAGATGGGCTTCATTTTGAAGACATGAATCTACATTTCAAAACACGACCATCTAGGAAAGACTTCAGTAGGAAAGGTCCCATAACAGCTCATTTAATAAAGCCATATTTGTATTTCTTATAAAATATATTTTTGTAATGAAACACCTACAGTTTCATTACTGAGAAAAATGGAGCCGATACTTTCAAGTGTCAGTGGGACAAACATTTCCTGACTTTCTGTCACTGCATGAATGCAGATGTGTTGTTTACTCAATCTCATTTATTTCATAATGGGATTAAATAATGCTTCATTATTTCATAATGAACAAAGTAATATGTGATTTTGAAAAAAAGAAGCAATTACACTTATTTTTCTTTCACCTCAGAACCCCCCTCCCCCTAATACATTCTGACATTAAAATGAACTAATTTGTTGGGTAATTTAAAGTCGTCTCAACCTCTCCAAGAAAGATGAAGAAATAGGCTTCTCAGACCCCGGGGTTTTACTGATTGCAAATTGTTTTACTCAAAATGTTTCTTGCCAACTTCAGGCAGTCTTGTTCCTGGAGAACTTCTGACACACCACACATTTGGTACTTTTCAGTGGCTGGTCAGTGCACACGGCTTAATTGCACTTATGGGTGTGACATGTCCAGGAGATGGTGATGGACAGGGAAGCCTGGCGTGCTGCAGTCCATGGGGTTGCAAAGAGTCGGACACGGCTGAGCGCCTGAACAACAACATCAATAGGTCTGACAGCACTGGAACTTCCAAGGCTTTAAGGGGTCGCTCCCTTGCAGTTTTGGGGCTTCCCCGGTGGCACAGTGGAAAAGAATCCAAGTGCCAATGCAAGGAGACGCAGGAGACAGGGTTTGATCCCTGGGTGGGGAAGATCCCCTGAAGAATGACAAGTCACTCCAGTATTCTTGCCTAGGAAATCCCATGGATAGAGGAGCCTGGCAGACTACAGTCCATGGGGTCGCACAGGAGTCAGAAACGACCGAGTGACTGAGCACACACTTGCAATTTGCCCTGCACCCGCTAGGACTTCCCAGGTGGCGCTAGTGGTAAAGAACCTGCCTGGTCGGGAAGATCCCTTAGAGCAGGAAGTGGCAATCCACTCCAGGATTCTTGCCTGGAAAATTCCATGGACAGAGGAACCTGATGGGCTACAGTCCAAGGGTCGCAAAGAGTTGGACACGATTGAGCCACTGAGCACGTGGCACGGCCCAGAGCTGCCGAGCAGAGGCTGTGGAGCTCAGCAGTAGAGAACTGGCATGTAGAAGTCATCCTGAACAACTCAGGAGCCTCTCTGAACCTCAGCTTTCACATCTGTAAAATGGAGCTCGTATTTGTGTTTTTCTCAAAAGGATGTTGTGAGGATCGGCTGGAATAATGGATGTAAAGCACTTGACCTTGTGCCTGGCATATAGCAGTCTGTTCTACCCCGCTCCCCGCAGCTACGCCTCTCCTGTGACCAAACGTGTAAGTTGGCTACTACATTACCTGGGACACAGGAGCACTTGGCAGACATCAGCTAGGATTACTGCCCTGCCTTTAGTCTTATAAACATTTTAAAAAATGATTTTAAAAACAAAGGTGCTAAATAAGTATTTCATCTCCATTACCAGCTGCGTACACATACACGCTCTCTATGTTCTCTTAGAAGACGCTTCCAGAATGCGTGTTCCTTTCCACACTTGCATGCTGCATCTGAAGATCCAACATTACCACTGGAAAAAACTCCAGATCACTGAAGGCCTGCATCTCATTTTCTTGGTCAGCAGTGGTGAGGACGGACACACTGATCTGTTACAAATGGCAGTAACTTCCAAAGCCACCCGTCTGCTGTTTTTCCCTCTGAAGATTTGCTGCAATGAAATTCTAGGAAGATTTCACACAACTGCCCCAAACCCACATCAGAGGCCACATAACAAATGAGCTGTAGAGGGACGCTGGCTGCGTTTCCACGTCCAAGGTGCCGAGGTGGAAATCATTTACGACAGAACATGCGCTCTTTGCATTAAGCAGACCCCGTTTATGTGTGACTCCAAATGGACTTCTTTGAAACTTCGCTTCCTCCCAGCCCAGTTCACAGAGTCAGATGTTTTTATAGGGGAGAATTCCACAACAGCTGCACTTTTTCCTCCTTCAACATGCCAAATGTTCCTTATCATTACATGGTCTCAAATATATTTTACTATATAGTTTTTTTTTTAAGCACCAATAACTCGCATAACCTTTAACCCGCGAGTGTAAACACGCTACATTTGGACAGGCAGTAAATTGTGACTCTACTTTTAAAGCTCCTTGGGTTAGCCTGGATAAATCTTTTAACTTCTCAGCTAGAGAGTCTTTAGAGAGACTTTCGTGGCTTTAACATTCCTGGAGTCACTCTTGGCACTTCCCAGATCCCACGGTGGGCGGGGTTGGTGCCCTCTCTGGGGTCCAGGGTGCCCTGGGCTCATTTCTTTCCGGTCCTGCTCCTCGGTGCCCTGAGGCTCCCCTCCCCAGATGGTCTCATACTCCACTGCGTGTTCCTCGAGCACAGGGACTGTGTCTTGTCACCATGGCATCCATCGTAGTTCAGGAAACTATAACAAGTGTCCTAGACTGGTGTGTTTTAAACAGCAAACACTTATTTCTCAGAGTTTCGGAGGCTGGGACATCAGCACTGTTGGGTTCTAGGGAAAGCTCTCCTCCAGGTGTGCAGACAGCTATCTTCTTGCTCACATAGCACAGAGAGAGGGAGAGAGAGAGCCTTATTATAAGGGCACTAACCCCCATCAAGTGAGGTTTAGACATGGGTTTCCCTGGTGGCTCAGATGGTAAAGAATCTGCCTACAATGTGTGAGACCCAGGTTCGATCCCTGGGTCAGGAAGACCCCCTGGAGAAGGAACTGGCTATGCACTCCAGTGTTCTTGCCTGGAGAATCCCAGGGACAGAGGAGCCTGGTGGGCTGCCATCTATGGGGTCGCACAGAGTCGGACACGACTGAAGCGACTTAGCAGCAGCAGCAGCAGCATTCTTGCTTGCAGAATCACACGGACAGAGGAGCCTGGCGGGCTAGCGTTCATGGGGTCGAAAAGAGTCGGACACAACTGAGCTACTAACAGACACAACCCCAACAGGGGGGTTCCCCCTCATGACCTCCCAAGGACCTCACCTCCAAATACCATCACACTGGGAGTTAAGGTTTCACACATGAATTTTGGGGTCACAAACATCCACAACAGTATCCCAAGAGCCTCGCACCGTCCTGGACCATTTCCCAAGATCAAGAGATGAATGGTGCCCCCTGGAGTTGTACAGTGAGGTGGTCCATAGTATGTGTGTGTGTAAGCTCTATTAGCACTTGAGTACTTGTTGAATAAAACATTTAATAAATTACAACATATTTCTGATTTAAAAATTTTAATATCTTTATTTAAATTAAGTTTGGTGCTGTTTTATAATAATGTAAAATGCAATGCTTAAATAGAAAATGACATTGTAAATTAAAGACATCCCTTCAAAGAACTTAAGTTAATAGATTTTTTTTTTTCTGAATGACTCTAAGCATGACTTAAATATTCTAACAGGCCAATGGTTTATTGATCAGAAAACTTAAGTATTAAATTACTGGCTGAATACTGCCCTAGGAATCCCATTTGTCTTTAGATTGTAAGGTGATTAATTTGATAAATAGCCAAGATGTATTTCCATCTCTGCAACATCTAAAAGTCAAAGCCCTTCTCTACACAGACGTTCTAAAGAAGTATTGGAGCCCCCAGTCAAGCCATTGGAAATTTTCCCAAGCGTCAATATGCCCCAGATTCAGATTAGGGAAAACATCTCACTTACGTGCACTTAAAAAATCTTGTTCCCTCAAGATTGTTCCCCTACTGGAGATTCAACAAATCCTGTTGACTCTGGAAAGTAGCAAAGACGGATTTAAGTGAATCCGGTGCTTGAAGTGGGACCCGGGGCAGCTTGCCAAGATCATGTTATTCTTTTGCTTGGAATCCTACACGCCACGCCGCCCCCCACCACTGCCCGGAAGCTCCCTCCTTCCTTCTCTTCCTCTCTCCTTTCTTCCCATCCAGCTGCCCGGGGCCCCAACCAGCTGTGCTGAGGCGGGAGAAGGAGACCCCCGGGAGGCCGCACGTGGGTGGAAGGGAGAGGCCTCTGGGCTCACGGACTCGGCCATCCTGGGTGAAGCCTGAGGAGACCGCAGGGTGGCCGGTTCTGTGACTGACCGCCCACCCTGACTGTGCGTCTTCGTGTTGGGTTTGGTCTGGGTGATGCTGCCCGGCTGCTGGTGGCTCAGCCGTGCGGCTCCTCCCCCGGAAATCCCAGCTCGCTGCTCCCTGCCCTTCTCCCCTCATCATGGCCTCTCCTAGCGTCCCTTAAGAGAGGGGAGAACTCGTGGTTCGGGGATCAGCCTTCTGCTCTAGGCTGTGGACTCTTGGCATGAGGGAAGGGTCACTTTCTTCTTCACATCTTGACTCATGGTGCCAGAGCCGGCACTGCCCTGGCTGGAGACAGGAGGGAATGAATGAGCAGCGGTCAAACGAGACAGTGTGCGTGGAAGCGCTTTGTAAACAGTGCTGTTACGCACATGCGCATCAGTGATTATTGTCTCTACACCTGCCAGGCCGGGGCCTTGCCCGGGACAGAGCAGGAACTCGGCCGCACCTTTGGAAACAGGGGCTGGGAGGCAGAAGGGAGCCCGCGGTGGCAGCCTGGGCCCCCAGGAAGCACAGGCTGAGGTGGCATTCGTGAGAGGTGTTCACTAGGGAGGGCCCCTGCGACCAGACCCTGGGGAAGGTGGGGCAGGAAGTGGGACCAGCTAAGGGGACGGTGGGCTGTGACGGTGCTGACCCCGTGACAGCCTTGGCTGTCCTCCGGGAGCCCCGAGCTAGGATGGCGCTTTGGCATTGTCCTGACTGCGGCCAGGATGGCCTGACTTTTATCCCCTGCACTGATCAGACGCTGGGTGTGGATCACTGAGGAAGGGACGTGGGCTTGGGCCAGGCAGACCTTCCCCTAAAGGTGTGTGCTGGGCAGGGCTGGGGGTGCCCAGCAGCCCACCAGAGTCCACCACAACAGCTTCTCACAGGACCCGGGAGCACACACGGAGCTGAAGAAGCTGGGCTTGGGGAATCCTCCACCCCCAGGGGAGGCAGCCTGTGGAAAAACACAGCCCTGTGTATACATGGGACGTGGCGTGGTCTTTGCTACCACAGTGGCTCTGTACTCGGCCAGGTGCCAAGACCCTCCAAAGTCCAAGGCAGGGTCTCTGCAGTGCTGGAACATTCTTTCTCTTGTTCTGGGTGTGGGGTCACATGGAGCTGTGCACTTACGACATTGTTGACTTTCCTACGTGCATCATGCAACCGACATAGCGGTGATGCTCCTCAGGTTATTTAAACAGTCTATCGTGCTCAACCTTCCAGTCTGCCTCCTGTTTCTCCTTTTAAAAGAGAAAAACATCATTGGGGTTTTACGATGCACAATCCTGCCAACCCCTAGATAGAAACAAACACTTTAAACTATGAACTGAGCCAGGACATCAAACTAATCTTTGGATCAAACCTGAATTTCACTTTGTCTTTGGACACCTCTCCATTCTCTACTCAGACCCTTTAATCGCCTCCCATTTCCCTCAAAAGAAACTTTAAAAACTTTTTTTTTTTTTTTTTTGGAGAGGGGTGGGATTGCAACTATTTTTATTTTTTTTCCTCCCAAACTTTGATTGTAACTCTACTCTGTGCCAGCCACTGCTCTGTCTTTGGGCTTGGAGAGAGCAGAGAATGAGGCCTGGCCCCATGAGGGGCACACGGTCTGATGGGAATGTTCCCCCACACGAGTCAGCCAAGTGGTGGCCGAGCTGGGTGCGTGGAGCTAGAGTTGGGGGCAGGGGAACAAGGCTCTGCGTAGACTTTCTGGAATAAGTCCTCTCTTGCCAGTTTGGAGAGATTGCGATCTAAATGGTCTGGCTTGTCTCCTGGAAACCTCATCTTGCTACGTTTGTTCTCCAAACTCCAGGTCACCCTGGCCTCCCCACGGTGATGGCTCCTACGTAGCCTTTGTGCGTCTGTACTCTTGCCTTTGTATGCCCACCCTTTCTTATCTTTCTGTGCAAAAAGGTGGCTTGCTCTCAGATCCCCGTGCTTGCTGTTGGAGGGTCAGTGGCTTCCCTTGCACTCAAGCCTCCTCTCACAAAACCCTCTCTGCAGTGTCCCCAGGTTCCCTGGTGACCACTCCATTAAATTCATACGGAGTCAGCTACTGCTCTCTGGCCTCTTTTTTTTTTAATATAACTGCAGAATTGTACCTCTCACCTTGTAGAGCATTCCTTCCACATCTCACTTCTCTTAAACTTCTACTTAAGATTAGCCCACAGGGGACTTCTCTGGTGGGCCAGTGGCTAAGACCCCATGTTCCCAATGCAGAGGGCCCGGGTTCAATCCCTGGTCAGGGAACTAGATCCCATATGCTGCAAGTGAAGATCATGTGTACTGCAACTAAGACCCAAAGCAGTCAAAAAAAAACAAAAAAAAAAGCAAACATAAATATTAAAAACATATTAGTCCACAATATGAAGGTGGGAAGGAGAGCCTGGGGACCTCAGGGCCTGAGGGGCACCCTCAGACTGAGCCCGACAAGCAGAGACCCACCAACCTCTTCCTTCAGGGTTGTACTCAGTCACTCAGTCAAATCTCTTTGCGACCCTATGGACTGTAGACCGCCAGGCTCCTCTGTCCATGGAATTATCCTGGCAAGAATACTGGAGTGGGTAGCTTTTCCCTCCAGGAGATCATCCCAACCCAGAGATCAAACCCAAGTCTCCTGAGCCTCCTGCGTTGGCAGGCGGATTCTTTGCCAGCCACTGATGAAGGAATGATGCTAAAACTGAAACTCCAATACTTTGGCCACGTCATGCAAAGAGTTGACTCATTGGAAAAGACTCTGATGCTGGGAGGGATTGGGGGCAGGAGGAGAAGGGGACGACAGAGGATGACATGGCTGGATGGAATCACTGACTCAACGGACGTGAGTCTGAGTGAACTCTGGGAGTTGGTGATGGACAGGGAGGCCTGGCATGCTGCGATTCACGGGGTCGCAAAGAGTCAGACACGACTGAGTGACTGAACTGAACTGAACTGATGCTTTTTCTCAGGACAGTTTTAAGAACCAGATCTTTTGGTTGGGTTCAGACCACAGGCAACTTCCAGACTGCAGGACACACACACTCGGCAAGCTGCTTTAAGGCTGCTTAAAGCTGCTTTGTTGTCTGGTCTTTGCCGGCTCCTGACTTGCCCCCAGCACTGCCCCCAGCTCCAGGGGAGGGAGCATCCTGCCAGTAGTCTCTGGGGGCATCAGGCATTGTCCCATATCCTTTTCTTATGATCTGGGAAGTTCTTGGAGTCACACTGGGCCATGGGGCATCTTGTGAGATGAGGAGATTTAGCAGCCAGAGTGCGTATTGTTTCCATAAACCCTGGAATTGAGCCTGACACAGTTCCTGGCTGGGAGAGGAGATGCAGGACTACCGTGTCTGTCCACCTGAGAATAAAAAGTCATTGCAGATAATTCTGAAAGCTGAGACTTGAGGATTGATGACACCAAGAGGGAAAATAATCATTGCTTTAGAAAGCCTTCCAGCCTGTCCACGCAGGTTCCCCTCAGCCGATTTTCAAGTGTGTGTCCACTCTGAGGCGAGGATGAGACATTTGGTGTTAATGTGTCTCTGCACCCCATCTCCAGAGCCAAAGCAAAGAGGGGACTGATTATTTGTAAATTCAAACTGTGTGGACTGCCATTCAAAATAATTGACCTCCAATCTTCTCTTTAGCATGTCATTAAATCTCTGGGTACATATTTGGTGATGTAACATTCATTGTGAGTCTGTGAAGAGCTGGAATATACTTAAAGTGCTTTTCTCACACCTACAGAGTCACTTCAAACCTACGTATCAGCTCTCCTCAGAGCCTCACACCTTGAGGTTTCAGAGCCTGTGGAGGAACTCAAACAAGCCTTCTCTCTCATTTTGAAATTGGCCAATCATAGAGGCGATTTCAAGTCAGTGTCATGTTAAAGACATTACCAAAACAGAATGAGCTAACGCAGAAAGAAAATTCCTCCCAACATCTCTGGTTATGCTTCATATAATGATGGCAAATGCGATGCCAAAAATCACCAACATATATCATAAGCACCAAAAAGCACCCAAAAAGGCATTCAACATCACTAATCATCCAGGGAAGAGCAAATCAAAACTGCCATATCACCTCGTATCCATCACGATGGCTACTACCAAAAAAATTTGAAAATGTGTTGGTGAGGATGTGGAGAAACAGAAAGGCTTGTGCACTGTTAAGGGGAATGCAAAATGGTGCAGCTGCTTTGGAAAATAGTGTGGGGATTCCTCAAAGTGTTAAAAATAGAATAACCTTATGATCCAGCAATCTAATTTCTGGGTATACATCCTGAAGAACTGAAGACAGCATCTTGAAGAGACATTCGTACACTGAAGTTCATAGCAGTCCGATTCACAATAGTCAAAAGGTGGAGGCAACCAAAGTGTCCATCAATGGATGAATGAACAAAGAAAATATGAAATATGTATATATATATGTATATATTGTATATACAATGGAATATTAATCAGCCTCAAAAAGGACGGAAATCTTACCACATGCTACGTTATTGCTTTTGTTGTTCAGTTACTAAGTCGTGTCTGACTCTCTCAGACCCCATGGACTGCCACATGCCAGGCTTCCCTGTCCTCTACTATCTCCCAGTATTTGCTCAAACTCATGTCCATTGAGTTGATGATGCCATCTGTCACCTCCTTCTCCTGTCCTCAATCTTTTTTAGCATCAGGGTCTTTTCCAACTAGTCATCTCCTTGCATCAGGTGGCCAAAATATTGGAGCTTCAGCTTCAGCATCACTCCATCCAGTGAATATTCAGGGTTGATTTCCTTTAAGACTGACAGCCTTGATGCTGTATATTGCACACTACACCATGCATGAACCTTAAGGACATGACACTAAGTGAAATAAGCCAGTCCCCTCTAGGGACTCATATGAGGTCCCTAGAGGAGCCAGAATCCCAGAGACAGAAAGCAGACGTGCTGTTGTCAGAGACTGGAAAGATGAGGAGTTGTTGGTTAACGGGGACAGTTTCAGTTTTGCAAGATGAAAGTTGTATAGCCTGGTTGCACAACAGTGTGGATGCACTTAGCAATACTCAACTGTACACTTAAAATGGTTAAGATGGTGTATGTTGCATCCTGTATATTTTACCATAATTTTTAAAAGTTACACGTGGTTGCCTCCTCACAGTAATTGACTGTCCAGTAGTGCCCTGCGGGAGTGTGTGTCACCCAGGTGTGTTGAGTCCTCGGCTATATCTTGCTCCCCCATGTCCACCATGGTCCCTGGACGGGGTCTGGCAAATAGAAGCTCAGCATAGTTTTACTGAATGTCTGAGGAAAAGATGTCGAGAAGGAGAGAGGAAGGGAAAAAGGAATGAATAGAAAATCCACAAAAGATAAATTACAAATGGACAGTAACCAAATGAGAAAATTTTCAGCTTCACTAGTAATCAAAGAAGAGCCCATTAAAGCAACAATGAGTTTCCATTTCTCACTATAAAATGAGCAAAGATTTTTATTATTATAATTTAAATACCTAAAGCTGGCAAGGATTTGTTGAGACGGATAACTTCAGACAGAATTGGTACGTTTCTGTAAGAAACACAGTGGTATATATGAACAGCTCTAATAAAAATTCATATCTTTTGACCCAATAATCCTCCAGCTAAGAACACATCCTCAGGAATCAATAAGATACTTAGACAAAGATTTAGGGGAAAAGATGCTTATTACAGAGTCATTTATAGCAGTTCAAAGACCAGAGCTAAACATCTGGCAAATGGGAAAAGTGCTTAGGTATGAGATGAAAAGTTATGTAGCTACTAAAAATCATATCCTAGAAAAATAATAATGTAAGAAATTTTTACAATTATATGTACATATAGATTATGCATGTAATAAGATTAGTTTTATATAAAAAAATTGAAAGAGAGAAAATAGAGACGTAGACACAGAAGAGATTCACAGACACAGTGGGGATGGAGAAGGATGAACAAATTGAAGCAGTAACACTGAAACATATGCACTACCACCCGTAAAACAGACCACCAGTGGGAATTTGCTGAATGACACAGGGAGCTCAAACCTGGTGGTCTCTGACAACCTAGAGGCGTGGGAACTGAGAGGGGGTTTCACGAGAGAGGGGACATATATCCATGGCTGATTCATACTGATGTATGACAGAAACCAATACAATATTGAAAAGCAATTATCTTCCAATTAAAAATTTTGAAAATGTAATGTTTAATTTCTGGATGAGATGAGTGATTGATTTTCCTATACCTTTCTCTAGCTCCTGAAAGTGAAAGTCACTCAGTCATGTCCAGCTGTTTGTGACCCCATGAACTATACAGTCCATGGAATTCTCCAGGTCAGAATACTGGAGTAGGTAGCCTTTCCCTTCACCAGGGGATCTTCCCAACCCAGGTCTGCTGCATTGCAGGTGGATTCTTTACCAGCTGAGCCACAAGGGAAGCCCAAGAATACTGGAGTAGGTAGCCTATCCCTTCTCCAGGGTATCTTCCTGACCCAGGAATCAAACTGGGGTCTCCTGCATTGCAGGTGGGTTCCTTACCAACTGAGCTATCAGGGAAGCTCTCATACTCTAAAATAAGCATTTGATATTTTTCTAATTTAAAAATATGATTTGAAAAAAGGAAAATATTATGTCACCATCTGAGCATCTGAAAAGGCTCGGTGAAGGCAAAAGTGGCAAGGCTGTTCCCTGTCCTCAAGCAGTGGTGATGCGATTGGGAGAGCTCTGCCATGGTGCTAGGAGCCTTGGTGTGAGGGTGACGGACAGGATGTGGGAAGGCTCTGCAGAGGGGCGGTGCTTGGTAGCGGCGAAGGATTGGAACCTTTGTCTCTATTTCCACTGGACTTGGTGGTGCTTCCTCTGCCTCTCCTTCCCTAAGATCACTCGTCTTGGGCACACTGTCCCTATGGTGGATTGACTGTGCTTTAGGGTTTATTCTCTCTGTGATCTGCGTAGGCTCAACTCAACCAACACAAGATATTCTTCAAGGTTTATCTCCTTAATACCCTTGCTGCAGCAGGCTTTCAAGTCAGTGCTTATTTAAGGCATCACTTGGCTTGCATTTGCACTGGCAGGGATCACGTTGCCCAGAGATCGGGGCTAGAATGTGGCAAGACTCACATTCTTTGAAGGGCCGTTCCAACACAAGCCTGGAGTCCCAGGCCACAGAGCTAGAAGGTGGATGCCTTGACTCGAAAGTGGGGAAATGAGACCCGTAGAGGGCAGTTGCTTGTCCCAGACAGGATGCCATCTCAAGGCCAGAGCTGGGATTGGGTCCTAGCTCTCCTGGCACCTGGGCAGTGTGCCTGTCCACTGCCCCCTGCTGCTGGAGGAGTGGCACGACCCACTCTTCCCACCAGAACACTGGACTCACAGCAGTGGTGCAAAAGGAGACCAGGGCGGGCTGCTGGGATGCGGGGGTGGATGGAGGCTACTTTTAGTATGAGAATATGAGAGTGATGAAAATTATCTTTGTGTGCACATCAGGAGACCATCTGGATATCTTTTGAAATTTATAATTGAAAGAAATTTCAATCTAAATACAATATAACCATCTTCTATTTTGGTTTGTATAGTTTCTTTCTTGTTTATTAAAGAACTACATGTTCTGGAAGTTTTAGCCAATGTGATAAACAAATAAAAAATGTGAATTATGACTAGTAGACATAAGACTAACTAAATTATTTTTAGATATTGTGTTTGCTTGCTTATAAAGCCCAGGGGCACTACCTAGAGAACTATTGCTGAGAAGAGAACAGTTCAGTTCAGTTCAGTTGCTCAGTTGTGTCCAACTCTTTGAGACCCCATGGATTGCAGCACACCAGGCTTTCCTGTCCTTCACCAACTCCTAGGGCTTCCTCAAACTCATGTCCATCGAGTTGGTGATGTCATCCAACCATCTCATCTCTCATCCCCTTCTCCCGTCTTCAATCTTTCCCAGCATCAGGACCTTTTCAAATGAGTCAGTGTGGCCATCAGGTGGCCAAAGTATTGGAGTTTCAGCTTCAGGATCAGTCCTTCCAATGAATATTCAGGTCTGATTTCCTTTAGGATTGACTGGTTGGATCTCCTTGCAGTCCAAGGGACTCTCAGAAGTCTTCTCCAACACCACAGTTCAAAAGCATCAGTTCTTTGGTGCTCAACTTTCTTTATAGTCCAACTCTCACATCCATACATGACTACTGGAAAAACCATAGCTTTGACTAGATGGACCTTTGTTGGCAAAGTAATGTCTCTGCTTTTTAACATGCTATCTAGGTTGGTCATAGCTTTTCTTCCAAGGAGCAAGTGTCTTTTAGTTTCATGGCTGCAGTCACCATCTGTAGTGATTTTGGAGCCCAAGAAAATAAAGTCTCTCACTGCTTCCATTGTTTCCCCATCTATTTGCCATGAAGTGATTGGACTGGATGCCATGATCTTAGTATTCTGAATGTTGAGTTTTAAGCTGAGAAGAGAATGACACAGTCAAATGAGCCAAGGCAGATCCTCAACTGGCTGCAGACTCATAAAAAGGCTGGATAGGATACAACTCTATAAGTATAAAACTATATACACACATATGTCTATTAGTTAAGCTGAATAGAGATGAGGGCTGATAGGAATAAGTGGAAATTATCATATGCCCTAAACGAAGCTAGAGGGATAGCACATGAGTGGGAGCAGGAGCCTGACGTTCTGATGGTGCTGGGGACACAAAGGTGGAGGAGAGACAGGGATGCTGCCCGCACCAGGCTTGCATGCTACAGTAGGAGATGACATTCATGGAAGAATCACATACCACGAAACATCACCATCATGAAACTGGTAAGAGGGAAGGTACCTGGGGCTCAGCAGGTAAAGAATCCGCCTGCAATGCAGGAGATACAAGAGACACGGGTTCAATTCCTGGGTCAGGAAGATCCCATGGAGAAGGAAATGGCAACCCACTCCAGTGTTCTTGCCTGGAGAATCCCATAGACAGAGGAGCCTGGCGGACTACAGTCTGTGGGGTCACAAAGAGTCAGCCACGACTGAGAGTGTAAGCACACCACAACACACAGGGGGATACCCCCACGCTAAATAAGACAGGAAAGACACAGTTGCCACATGCAGATTGAACATAGCTAGCAAGTGAATTAAACAATAAAATGTGAAAAACAAAATCTAAAAGAACCAAAAGAATACATCAAGGAATGGTTTGGGGTAGAATCTTTTTTTTTTCCCTCTCAGTATAATATTAAAGGAAAAGATTGCTAGACTTGATCATCTTAACATTTAAAGCTTCTGCACATTAGGAAACTACCACAAGTGAAAGTAAAGTGTAAATTACAAAGGAATTTGTAACCTCCATAAGCAAGAGTTGTCATTTTTCATATATAAAGAGCTTTATCCATAAATAAGAAAACTTGCACTTACACACAGATAGGCTTAGAACAGGATGGTTTCACACATATATGTTAAAGTAAACAAATACAAAGGCCAATAAACATGAAAATGTTCATCATCAATCCGTCATAAAAGGCACATGAATTACAGTGGTATGTCTTCATAGATTTTTTTCCCATGAAATTGGCAGAGATTTAAATGCTGATGAATTAAAATGTTAGGAAGGTGGCAGGAAACAGGTGGAAATATAAATAGGTACAATTTTTCTGGAGGGCAACTTGGCAAAATCTATCCAGTGCTTTAAAAGTATGCCTACTTGCTAATTTCGCTCAAAGACTTAATCTTAAATCAATATGTGTTTGAGCAAAGATGGTGTGAAGGATATTCACTCCAGTGTTATTTACAACAGAACAAAACTGAAAAAATCTCACAGCCTGATGAAATGAAGGATGGCAGACTATTAGACAGTTACTGAAAAACCTCATTATGGGGACAAAATATGTTGCAATATATGGTTACCTAAGAAAACAACAGGTTACACAACAGAAGAATTTGTGTACGGAGACCAGAGGCATGAACCCCTCACGTATGGAAACTTGATATGTGACCTATGGTTGGGTAGCATTACAATCCAGTAGGGAATAGATGGATGAGTCAATGAATGGCTCTCAAGTAATTATTATCCATATGAAAAAATAAAAGGAGAGCCTAACGGCACAGCACAGACCAACAAATTTCAGGTGGAAGGACAAAATATGAAAAGAAACTTTAAAACTTCTAGAAGAAAATATAGCATAATGTCGGTGTGATCTCAGAGAAGAATTTCTTAAAAGACAAGGAGATCATACGAGCCATAAACTAAAATTTTGATAAATACTACAATGTGAAACATCACAAAAAAGAAAAATATGTACATGAGAGGATAGAGCCAAAAAATGGAAAGATAGCAGCAGGCTGGAAGAAAATGAATTCAATGCATATAAAAGATGTAGAATTACTGCAGAAGCTCCCAGGTGGCTCAGTAGTGAAGAATTCACCTGCCAATGGAGGATATGTGGGTTTGATTCTTGGGTAGGAACGATCCCCTGGAGAAGGAAATGGAAACCCACTCCAGTATTCTTGCCTGGAAAATCTCATGGACAGAGGAACCTGGTGGGCTACACTCTACCCGGGTCACAAACAGTTGGACATGACTTAGCAACTACACAACAACAACAGTTACTGCAGAATATGTGAAGTAGTGCTGCTCAGCTTGTTTCCAACATTCTGAGTCAGTCCCCAGTGAAGGTCCTTCTCCTCTGTATCATCTGAGCCAATAGAATGAGAGTGAATTTGCTTCAACTACAAATGAAAGCCTCATTCTTTGATCAGAGGATGGAGAGAAGCGAGCACATATTCTTCCACACCAGCCAGGAGGCGTGGCTGCTGTTCAGGGATCTAATTGGGGGAAGGGGAGGGGGCGGGGCTATCAAGGGGGCGGGGCAAATGCACTGCTCATGCTCCAGATCCAGTGCCAGGCTCAGCCTCTCTGCACACGGCCTGCTGCTGCCATCTTGAATCTTGAGTGCAATCTTCTGGTTCAGCCCGGAGGCTGAGGTGTCAGTGTGGCCATTTTGCACCAGGAACTGTGGTCTGACCTGCTGAGTGAGGCTTCTGCCTATGACCCCCTGTGAACAAGTAACAGCAGACTGAGCACAAAGGAAAAAAACAAAGGTTAGATTTATTATACACATTCTGTTTTTACTTCCCGGGAATTGTTAATGGGGCTTTGCTGGTGATGAAGGTTGACAGTGCACAGGAATCACTGGATTTTGGAAAAGGTGGCTTGTTTGAGCAGGTGCAGGTGGGGCTGGAGAGCCCGCATTTTTAACAAGGTTCCAGGTGAAGCTTATGCTGCTGGTCCATAGACCACCTTTTGAGTAGCAAGGCTATTAAGGACTCCTACAGAGTCGACTGCAAGGATATCCAACCAGTCCATTGTGAAGGAGATCAGTCCTGGGATTTCTTTGGAAGGAATGATGCTAAAGCTGAAACTCCAGTACTTTGGCCACCTCATGTGAAGAGTTGACTCATTGGAAAAGACTCTGATGCTGGGAGGGATTGGGGGCAGGAGGAGAAGGGGACGACAGAGGATGAGATGGCCGGATGGCATCACTGACTCAATGGACGTGAGTCTGAGTGAACTCTGGGTGTTGGTGATGGACAGGGAGGCCTGTCGTGCTGCGATTCATGGGGTCGCAAGGAGTCGGACAGGACTGAGCAACTGAACTGAACTGAATTGAACAGATACATAAGAAAGGAGAAATAAGCCCACCCTAAGTCTGGCAGAGGGTCTGAACAGCCGATGCTCAGAAGACAAACCCTGGGAGCATTAAGCGTCTCAGTTGGGATGGGCTTGTGCTGTCACTCCAAGGCCCCACGACAGAGGTTTGTTTCTTGCTCTTGTAAAGGAGGCGCATGTTCTCCGTAGGTGGGGGCAGAGTGGGGTGCTCTCCTCACAGCAGCCTGGAGCCCAGCTGCTGGAAGCCCTGCCATTTTCACAGTGGAACTGGCAAAGCTGCTCTGGGAACTGGGCAGCTGGAAGAAGAAAAGAGGTTTTTATGGGTCGGTCTTGGAAATGGTGAGGACTCTTGTTTATTCGCTTGGTCGTGTACATCTCTTTTGTGACCTCGTGGACTGTAGCCCGCCAGGCTCCTCTGTCCATGGGATTTCCCAGGCAAGAATACTGGAGAGGGTTGCTCTTTCTTCCTCCAGGGGATCTTCCTGACCCAGGGATGGAACCCGTGTCTTCTGCTTGACAGGCGGATTCTCTACCACTGAGCCACCTGGTGAGGACGCTACTGCTCACCTTTTACTGGTTAAAACGCTGAGGTTGCAGCCAACTGCATGGGAGGCTGGGAAGTGTAATCCAGCTGGACCCAGGAAAAAGAGGAACTGCATTTGGTGACCAGCTAGCAGTCTGCCACACATCTGAAGAGATGCTCAGTGCCCTAGTAACCAGGGAAAAGCAATTAAAGCTGCATCATTGTACAGCACTGTTAGAGCAAGATATCAGGACTGGAGGAGGTGCCTTTCACACCGAATATGCTCTTCTCCATCTCTTCATTCCATGCACGTATTACCTCCAACATACCATCAGTTTACTTTATAATGTTCGTTACTTACAGTTTGTCTTCTATCTGTTAACTCCAACAGGACAAAGATATTTGTCTATTACGTTAACTGCTGTATTCTTAGTGTCCACACACTGCCTGAATGGAGGTGCTTCAGGTGACATTCTTCCAGTCACCCCAGCACAGAGCCCAGACACCTGACACGTGAGAGCAGGGGCTCCTCAGCTGTTTGGACACATCCGCCCTGTGGCTCTTCCCAGCTAAGGCCCAGGATAAGCATGCCTGCTATGTCAGCCCAGACTCCCAGTCTAAAGCATCCAAGAGGATAACCAAGGACTGTTGTTTTCAGCCTCCAGGGTTGCTTTAATTTTTAAAGTTGGTTATTCAGGTATAGCTTACATTATTACAAAAAACTGTGGAAAATTCTTAAAGAGGTGGGAATACCAGACCACCTTACCTGCCTTCTGAGAAACCTATATGCAGATCAAAAAGCAACACTTAGAACCAGACATGGAACAATGGATTGGTTCAAATTTGGTAAAGGAGTATGTCAAGGCTGTATATTGTCACCCTGCTTCCTTAACTTATATGTGGAATGCACCATGAGAAATGCTGGGCTGGATGAATCACCAGCTAGAATCAAGATTGCTGGGAGAAATATCAACAATCTCAGATATGCAGATGATATCACTCTATTGGCAGAAAGCAAAGAGGAACTAAACAGCCTCTTGATGAAAGTGAAAGAGGAGAGTAAAAAGACTGGCTGGAAACTCAACATTTAAAAAACAGATCATGGCATCCAGTCCCATCACTTCATGGCAAATAAATGGGGGGAAAAATGGAAACAGTGGCAGATTTTATTTTCTTGAACTCCAAAATCACTATGAATAGTGACTGTACCCATGAAATTAAAAGACACTTGCTCCTTGGAAGAAGAGCTATGACAAACATAGACAGTGTATTAAAAGAAGAGACATAATTTTGCTGGCAAAGGTCCGTAGAGTCAAAACTGTGGTTTTTCCAGGAGTCATGTATGGATGTGAGAGCTGGACCAATAAAGAAGGCTGAGTGCTGAAGAACTGATGCTTTCGATTTGTGGTGCTGGAGAAGACTCTTGGGAGTCCCTTGGACTGCAAGGAGATCAAGCTAGTCAATCCTAAAGGAAATAAATCCTGAATATTCATTGAGAGGACCAATGCTGAAGCTGAAGCTCCAATACTTTGGCCACCTGATGTAAAGAGCTGACTCATTGGAAAAGACCCTGATGCTGGGAAAGATTGAAGGCAGGAGGAGAAGGGGACAACAGAGGATGAGATTGTTGGACGGCATCACTGACTCAGTGGACATGAGTTTGAGCTAACTCTAGCAGATAGTGGAGGATAGGGAAGCCTGGCTTGCTGCAGCCCGTGGGGTCACAAAGAATCGGACACGACTTAGTGACTGAATGACAACAACAACTTTCAATAAGTAAAATTCACTCCTTTTAAGTGTACACTTTGGTGATATGTACTTATAGTCATGAAACCATCATCACAACTGAGAAATAAAGCATTTCAATTGTCCCTCAAAGTCACCTCCTAGGCCACCAAGCTCTGGCTACACTGTCACACAGCAGGTGTGGCAGGCAGCACATTCTCCTGGCTGTACTGTGTACTCATTGGATGGCTGTTTTTCCTGCTCTGGGAATCTCCTTTCTTGGGAGCTCTGGCTAAGGTCTGTTTTCCCATTAGACCAGAAGCTCTGTGTGACTCGTTCCTAGCATAGATCCTAGCATGTAGTTGGTGCTCATTAAATCACTGTTTAATAAATGGAATGTGACGGAGCATGATGGTCTGGAGACTCTGGCTTCAGACACGTGTGAGAAAGTCACATGGCTTCTCAGCCTCATTCCGTTTTAATATCAGGTAGTCATACTACCCATCGAAAGGTGAAAGGCGTATATATAGCTGGTCCGGATTAACGCCCTCAGTCATGTCTTAATTTCTAATAAATATTTATCAAGCCCCTACTGCGTGCTAGGCACTGTCCTAGGTGTTGAGGATGTGAAGGGGAGCATATGTAGATACAGCCTGTATGCCCATGGGGTTTACCATCTCCGGGGGAGGGGGCAAGATGGTAAATGTGATGATCACACACATATGTGCCCTGGTAAATCATGGCACGTGTCCTAGAACCCACCCCACTCCTCATCCCATCAATGGTCCTACAGAGTTCTCTGGGGCATGAATTGCCATCTTCTCTTAGAATCATTGCTCAGGAGGGGAATTGCTCTTCTATCATGGTTATTTGCTATCAAGGTTAGAGATGTTCTGAGAATCATTCTGTTTATAGTAATAGTGGATTCTTCTGAAATAAACGTGCAGAAGGCAGAAATGGGCAAAACCACCAGGCAGTTGGTTCTCTCTAATGATCTCTGGCTTTAAAACAACAAAATAGACCTTTTAGATAACTGAGCAGCCTCACAAAGGTTGTCCTGAGAATTCAACCTGGGGACACTTGCCTGAGAATACCAGAAATTTCCACTGCTTCCCCCTTACCCTTCAAGGACTTTATGGTTGGGAAAGAAGCTTACTGGATTATAAATATTTCCCATTATGGAACTTTCTGGTAAGCTCCTCAAGTAATTTTAGATCTCAGCTTGTTTTGTTCTCCCTGCTGCCCAATACAATATAGTCCAGGGCTGCCGTACTGAAGCGATCTAGAGAAAAGAGAAATTAAGACAATTTCCTCGCGTCCCGTAAGCATTTGCTTGTGAATGCAGGCTGTCCTGCTGTTAGATAAATCAGATATGTAAGAAAACCACGAGAATCAAAGTTCACATCCAGTTGGGCGCTTTAGATGTATGTTGCGAAGGTTGCTACAAAATGTGATAATATCCTTCCAAGGATATGACTAATGAGACTACGTATAGCACATTGGAGACAGCTCAAATGTGTAATTATTGTGAGAATTTCACAGACACATAAATATAATGATCTTCAGCTAAGTAAATTGCTAGCTACCAATGAAATAAATAGGGTCCCTTCAGAATTTGAAATAATTTGGAGTGGTAGGTGGTGGGAAATGATTCACCTTAGCTGCTGTCTCTGGAACAGTAATACAGAAATATATCTGCCAACTCTGGTGCATTTGCATTGTTCTTCATATCCCGTGGAGTTTGTCAGAAGAGCTCTGGGCCCCGCTGCCTTCCGCCCCCTTATTCTGATAGGCCTCTGCGCAGCATGGCTCGGTGCTGGGTAGGAGCAGCTAATATTGTTTACCTCGGTCGGCATCCCAGCCATAATATTTTTCCAAGAAACACTGATGTGTTTAAAGGTCAGGTTGATACTGATTTGACGGAATAACATAAATTCATCTTTCGAGGAGTAAAATGGTGTACATGACTTGGTTTAAAGGTTAAACTGTTTTTTGTGCACTGGGTAGGTCAGAGATAGAAGACTTTAATACACAAAGTATAATTACCTGTTTAGATAGACACAGAGATGTGGACCAGGGTTTGGATTTTCGGAGAGATGTCGGAAAACAGGAATCTATTGACATCTTGTCATTCTTGAATGTATTTCATTGTAAGGGGGAAAAATTCTACAAAGGTGCTCAGTTAGAAGGAGTATCTTTTTCCTACTCCTAGTTAGGTGTCTGTTGGGATTCTAGAAGTTGAGTTTTAGAGCACCAGGAGAGTCTAAGAATGTCCTCAGATACAAAGACCCCTCAGGGCCAATAAACTCCCCAATACAGAACTCATACAGTAGGCGATTCATTGGTAGATGAATGAACTGCTGGCGGTTTAGTCGCTAAGTTGTGTCCGAATGTTATGACCTCCTCTGTCCATGGGATTTCCAGGCAAGAACACTGGAGTAGGTTGTCATTTCCTTCTCCAGGGCGTCTTCCCGACTCAGTTTTTGAACCTGGGTCTCCTGTATAGGCGGTCTCCTGCCTTGCAGGTGGATTTTTTACTGACTGAGCCACCAGCGAAGCCAGATAAATGAATTAAATCCATCTTTTTATTTTCTAACCCACACAATGTGTGTGTGTGTGTGTGTGTGTGTATGTGTGTGCTCAGTCACTTCAGTCATGTCTGACTCTTTGTGACCCCATGGACTATCCATGGGATTCTGCAGGCAAGAATACTGGAGCGGGTTACCATGCCCTCCTACAGAAGATCTTCTCAACCCAGGGATTGATCCCCTGTCTCTTATGGCTTCTGCATTGGCAGGAGGGTTCTTTACCACCAGAGCAACTTGGAAAGCCCGGGGAGCGGTGGTACTTTTATTCAAATTATTTTACTGCCTCACCCCAGGCAGCACTCACGTGAGAAGATATCCCAACCTCTGTCTGTCCCCTTTCTGCCCAAGGGAGCCCTTCATACCTTGCCTGTGTATTGGAGCACCAGGTGAGAGCACCGGCCCAGGAAACACAGATTCAGAGAGAAGGAATCCTCCGCGTGCCCTTTAGCAATCACACTTCACTCAAAAGTCTCATTCGTACCACATTCGTGTGGTGTATTTTGATAGGAATTCCATGGAAAGAGCAACAGTGTTAGTTTTCTTTTAAAAGGAATGCAGTTCTATACATCGATAGCTTAGACATATAAACAAGAATATAAACTGGATGGAGAGAGTTTGGGGATACAGGTAGCTTATTCAGTTAGGCTTTCACCTGTGCCCTGTACCCACCTGAGATGCCATATGTCTTCTCTGGGCCTCCATTGAGCATCTTGTGGGCAAAGAGTCAGCCCTCAGGGTGTGTTCAATGACTGACTGAGTGGGTCACATATCAATACAAGTCAGAGTAATGCAGTGCCCTGCGGGGAGCACACAGGAGGGTGCATGAATTCTAGAGAGGCTTCCAGAGGCGGGGGCTTCACAAGGGGTTTCAGGTTGACTCCTAAAGGGCAGACAGGAGGCGGCAGAGTGAGAAAGGGCAGGTAAGTGCCAGGTGGTGTCTGGGGAGTAAGGAAATCTGTCCAGAGAAGTACACAGAGTGGGGAGGGATGTATTGGTAGTTGAGATTTTTTTTCTTTTTTTTTAAGTAATTGAAAAGGGGTTCCTCTCCTATATTTTAAAGCACAAGAATGACAATTTTACTCCAAATTGCAAACAGGAGTACTGGAGTGGGTTGCAGTTTCCTCCTCCAGGGGATCTTCCCAACCCACGTGGGATTGAACCCACGTCTCCTGCATTGCAGGCAGATTCTTTAGCTGCTGAGCAGTCGGGGAAGTCTGATGAGAGTGAAAGCTTTGTATATCTGCAGAAACGAGATGGGAATATTGGTGGAGGATCTGTCAGGAGGTGGGCCCTGGGTTTCCCCTGGATCCCATCCCAAGAGTAAGTGTCTTTGTCTCACTGAGTCACAGCTGAGCCCTCCTCTCCTCCCTGAGGCCACTGCCACCCGTTTGGACAAATAAGGAAGCTGAAGCACGGAAGATAGGCAACGACTGGCCCAGCAGGAGGGGCAGCACGTGGGCAGGTCTTTTCCTGCTGGATCTCACTAGGAATCTGTCCAGTTCCCTCTTGGAGTGGAGTGGCCAGGGCAGTCCCTGCATGCGTGGCCTAGGCATCCCACAGAGCATCCAGAGTAGGGACAAAGAAGGCTCCCAGAGGCCAGTTCCTGCCCTGGGCCCCTGTCCAGAGCAAAGGCAAGAGGACTCTGAAGACCCTCAGGATGCATTCCGTCAAGGATTGCTGAGCATCTGCTGTTGCCCCAAGGATGCACAGTCAGGATTTCCCGGAAGGTGTCTGAATAGTTGCCTGTGACACATCGGCCTCCCTAAAAAATGTGTCAGGGCCACAACTCACCCTACAGGTGTAGGACTGAAGCCAGGGATCACCCACTAACAGTGCAGGATGGGGAGGGGGATCCCTGAATTTCTGGTTGAGTCATCGACAGTGGGGAGCAGCTGGAAGCAGCGAGGACCGGCTTTTTCCAGTATTTTCTAAAGCAAGCGGGCAAGCTGGTGAGTGCCATTGTGCATAGGTAATAACTCAGCCGGAAACAAGTGTCATGATTCACATGTCATGGCTAATGTCTAGCTAATATCCCCCAGCAGGGATGAGCAATTACAAATTCCTGAATTATCTTCCCTGTCTGTACCTCAAACAAACAAGCAGTCATCTGTTTCCTTAGCTAACCTCCCCTGGGGTGGGATGGCTGAAAGGTTGAGAGACTGGGCCTCCGAGGTGGAGGCCTGGTGCTGCCACTTCCTGGCTGTGCGTCCTGGGCAAGTTCCTGCGAGGTCCCCGTGTAATAATTATCCTCATATCTGTAATAATATACTTGTCCCATAGGGTTACTGTGAAGATTAAAGATGATTATTTGCTAAAAGCTCCTTGCACATATAAGCACATAATAAACATCAGCTGTTATTTTTAACTGAAAATTAAATTAAAAAAATTAGGATATGGATATTAATAGATAAAAGTATGCTTAGATTTCACAAATATGTTTAATTTTTCCAAGTTTTATGTTTTAACAAGAGAGCCAAATTGAATCAACAGTTACACATGCCAACTCCTCTGGCCAAGCAAGAAAGCTAAAACAAAATTGCTTTTGGATTTGGCAAATATATTGTGTTCTTCAGCAGTTGTTCCCAGGGGCTCAGGTCATCAGCTAGGCTTTTGTTATTTGTACATTTCAAGAAAAACCCAGATAGAAATGGCCAGGGTTGGGGGATATTCAGCATCTCACATTTATAAAATCAAGCCTTTTTATTTTTTCGTAGACAATGCTTCATGTAATCCTTCCTTGAAATGCTAATGAGATGCCTGGAGGTTTCCAGGTTTTTCCATGGGGTTGTATTTAGAAACAGACTGGTTTGTGTTTAAAGATGGAAGTGTGTGTCTTGTCCTCTTGAGCTCTTCAAATCAAAGGCCATCACCGTGAGGACTGTGACTGGGATCCTGGGGTGTCACTGGGCAGCCTGGGTTCAAGTTCTTGATTATTTGTGATTTTTGGTTTTCACAGAGATTAAAAGTGGTGGTTTAGCAGTGAGTGCTTCCTTTTCTTTGATTATAAATAATTCAAATAGGAATTAGACTCACCTGCAGCGGCCTTAGTAAAGGAAGGTCTGTTGGACTGCAGCATGGAAGGCTGAGGAATCTGGGTCTCCAGGCTGAGCGGTTCTCACCAGAGTGGGGACAGTGATGGGACAGTCATGTGGCCTTTCCCAGGACACCCCCCATCTCTTTTTGCATCTGCCCAGATCTCTCTCTTCCCTCCCCTGGGTTCCCAGTCTCCATTCCATCACCAGCCACACATGACCCATCACAACTTCCCCAGCCCCCTCTACACAAACTCACAATTCATCTCCACAGCCAACCGCCCCCATCTCTTAGTTTTCTCATGCTGACTTTTTGAGAAAGGAATTGCATTGGCTCAGCTCACCTTAACAAATGAAGGCTACAGATCCTGAGTTACTGACCAGCCTGTAGAGGGGCTCCCCTGAGATCAGTGGCCTGCCTGGGTTTGGGGGAGAGGTGGACTGGGGGAAGAGAGGAGAATGCATTTCCCTGCATAAACCTTTGGGTAGGCGGGCAGCATGAAACCACCCAGAAGATGCCCAAAGAGCAGTCCTGCGTCTAGACCCTTCCTGCGTCTTTCCCACGTGCCGAGAAGTTTGTTGACGCTTAAGAAAGCCTCTGGAGCCTTCTCTCTACTTGGACCAGCTCCATCGGTGCCTTCTCTATACAGGCTTTCCTGATTGTTTGCTTTGTTAGTGTTGCCCTGGTCAGATGGAGTGAAGGACTTGGGCAGGGGGATGAGACTTGGCCTGTGCGTCTGAAGAGAAGTTCCCTTCTCTGCTCCTTTCCTTCCTCATCCAGTGCCCTCATCTCTCTGAGCCCAGGTTTTCTCATCTACTACAGGATATATTGAAAGCTTCTGTCTTCCTGGGATATTGGTGAAGATTAGGTGAGATACAGGCTTTGAAATCGGTGGAGAGCTTTTCAAGTGTGAGATTATTGTGAACAACGCAGGGGGAAATGTGAGGGAGCCTCTTCCTTTTGAAGGATCCCTTCCCCTTCCCCCCATGTCCCCAAGCTGGAGTTCAGCAGTGAGGGTCTCACTTTTTGGGGTATGAGGAAGGCTGTGGCTACGGCTGGACCAGGCTGTCTTATCTACCAGTTTGAGGATGGCTGCAGTTTCCTCTGCAGAAGGGCCCATTGGCTGACACTCGGTAGCAGACAGTGTCCCCCATGTCCTCCCAGCTCCTCTCTTTGGGAACACAGGCCTGAGCCTGTGCCCTCACTGCCTTCTCATCATGTGAGAGGGGTGCTGGTAGCAGGCAGTCAGAGATCCCTTCCAGAAGCTTCTGCATCAGAGGACATCACCCCCGCCCCCCATGGATGACTCACTTCTTGGGTTTTCCTGCTGACCTCTGCCCACTCCATTTGGTCATGCTGGTGATGGCTCAGGCCTGGCAACTAGAGATTCATTGACTCTGAAGCAGGCCTGGGGAGTGGAGACCAGAAACAGGACATCAAGGATTCCATGAACCATCAGGGACCGTGGTCAGCATGTGCCACTGAGAACAAAAAGGGACTCGCCTCAGAGCCCCTCATCCTGTCTCAGATGGAAGGTGTGGCCAAAAGATATGGTGTCATGCTCCCTTAGGGGGTGGGAGCAACAGAGCCATCGCCCCTTCCTGCTGACAAGCAGCGCCATCTCTGGCCATCTGTGTGAACCCAGAGCTCCTTGGGCCTCCTCAAGCACCCGACTGCATGCAAGAACTGTGGAGCCCACTGGTAGCTGAGTGAATCCTGCGGCCCCTCTGTACTCGTGGTGACAGGTGCCCAGAGCCCAAGTCCTGCACGGTCTCTATGGCCAGACTTGGAGCACGTGGGGGGAGAGCCAGGGAAATGTGGAAATGGGGGTGGCTGTGTCTCAAAACGCTTGGAGGGTCAGGAAGACCGAGTGTGCTCTTGGCAGGTGTGGCTGCCTGCCTGCTTTCCTCCCGCCCCTCCTTCTAGCTTCCCGCTTTCTTCCCTTTCCTTCCATCCACAGACATTTACTAAGACTATCATGTGCCAGCTACTGTATCTGCTGGTGAAGATGCTATGGCTTTTCTAATCCCCTCAAGGCTTTCAAACTATTTCCAACACATAAAGATTCAGTCGTCGTGTAGCAGTGGTTCTCAAACGTTGATGAGCATCAGATCCACCTGGAGAACTAGTTGCAACACTGATTGCTGGGTCCCGCCCAGAGTTTCTTTTTCAGGAAGTCTGAGGCAGGGGGACTCTTGGAAATTTTCATTTCTTACATGTTCCCTGGTGCCACTCCCATGTTGCTGGTGGTCCAGGGACCATAGGAGGCAGTAAGCACAAGACCAGGGAAGTACTTATCACACCTGCTAGGGGTGGGTGAGGGCTTCCCAGGTGGTGATAGTGGTGAAGAACCCACCTGCCAATGCAGGAGATGTGAGTTCCATCCCTGGGTCGGGAAGATCCCCTGGAAAAGGAAATGCCAACCCACTCCAGTATTCTTGCCTGGAGAATTCCACAGACAAAAGAGCCTGATGGACCACAGTCCATGGCATTGCCAAGAGTCAATAGACACAACTCAAGCAACTTAGCACACATGCACAGGAGGTGGGTGGAGGGAGTCAAGGCAAATGATAAGCTGGTCCCCCAAAGGTGGGAGGAAGCCAGGTGAAGACGGGTAGGAAGGGGAGCAGCTGTAACGGCCCTGAGGTGAGGGAGAGTCTAGAGGAGGATGTGAGAGCTGGTCAGTGTAGCCAGAGCCCACTAAAGGGTATGGAGTCAACAAGGTAAGAGGTGACCCTGGATGACTCATTAGAAGTTAGGTCACCAAGAAATGTCTCTGCCTTTGGAGGGCAAACCACTGAAGAGTTTCACGTGGAGCTTTTGTGGAGCAAGTCAGACTTACGTCTTAGGACAATTGCTTTGGCTAGAGGGTAGAGAATGCCAGAGGAAAGAAAAATAGGAAGCCATTGTATTAATCCAGGCGAGAAGTGCTGGCGGCCAGAAGCAGGGCACTGGCAGACACTGGGATGGAGGGGAGTCAGAGCTGACATGGACTTGGGAGATGGAGTAGATGGGACTTGGATGCAGGGGTGCGGGGAGGGGAGGGAGGAGTCTAGAGCGATGCCTGGGACGTGGAGGGGACCGTCTTGGTGTTTGGGGTGGAAAGCAGCAGACAGAGCATCTTTTGCACCAGCTAGTCTGCCCGGGTTCCAGGGGACAGGTTATGCCTAAAACATGCTGCCTGAGACCCTTCACTGAAGAGGCATTAATTATAAGGATACCAGGGCATCCTAGGGCACTGATGCCAGGAACGGGACAGTTCTCAGGAGAGGTCTCCATCATGACACGGAAGAAAGTGGCTGCTATTAGCTCCTTCAGCTTCCTTCCTTCTCTTTGCAAACCTAACTCCTCTCTTCTCTTCCTACCTGGTGGGGTCTAACTGCCCCACTCTCACTCTGAGATATCAGCTTATAGTCTTGCTGAACTCTAGGTTCAGAATCCTGCCAGAGAGAATTTGATTGGTCTAGCTTGGGTGCAGTGGCCAGATTTAGCCAACAAAGATAAAGGATACCTAAATATCGCATGTGTGCATGTGTGCTAAGTCGCCTGTCATTTCCCACTCTTGTGACCCCATGACTGTAGCCCACCAGGCACCTCTGTCCATGGGATTCTCCAGGTGAGAACACTGGAGTGGGTTGCCATGCCCTCCTCCAGGGGTCTTCCCCAGGGATTGAACCCAAGTCTCTTATGTCTCCTGCATTGACAGGTGAGTTCTTTACCACTAGCACCACCTGGAAAACCCAAATATTGCATGGCAGCATACTTATATAAGAAATGACTCATTGTTTATCTGAAATTCAGATTAGCTGGGCATCCAGTGTTTTTCTGGCAATCCTAACGTAGGACACATGTTGCCCCTTAGGCTGCCCAGTTATGGCCAGAGGGGCAGGGTATGGCAGCTGCTGGGGGCACTGCTCCTGTGGTGGAAGAAATAGCTCAGAAAGAGAGGGTCCAAGCAGATGCCCTGTGGTTGGGGAATGCTCCCAGGCTGTGGGGTGCTCGGGAGGCCTAGCCTTGAGTGGTGGAGTCTCAGCAGGAGAGAGCAACTCAGACTCAGGGAGTCTGGGAGGAGTGAGTTCCTAGAAATCTTGGTCTCAGGCTCCCAGACCCAGGCTCAGAGAAGAAGTCTAAGTGTCGAAGGAAGAAGGGCACCGTCAAAGGTGGGAGTGGAAATGTGGGTTGGTTGCTAGGAGGTCACAGGTGCAGGCTGGGTCCAGGGAAGCAGGCAGATCCGCTCATGGGCTGGGCCCAGGGCACAGGTAAGAGCAGGCATGAGGACAGTGCTGTCCTGCCTGCCTCCCCCGGCTGCTCTGGGGAGGATGAGGACCACTGCTTGGCACATCCTGATGCTGCCCAGCTCTGAGCAGAAGTTCATTTGTTTCTGCTGCCTAAGTAGATCGGACTTTAGTTTCCTAAAGTGGGATAGGGATGTCAAAACTGGACACGTGGCAGATCCCAGAATGAGGCGCTGAAGCTTCATTTGTCCTTGGGGGATCATGGGTCCTGGAGTCCAGGGCGGGGCCCAGCTGGGGTGGGTGTCTCTGTCACAGCCCCCATGAGAGGACTGCGGTGGCTGGGAGCTCCCTGGGGTCCTTAGAGACGTCTCACATTTACAGATGGGGACACCGAGATGCACATTTACACGTGTCTCTGAGCAGTGAGTCACCTGTGAAAGATCGCAGTCAGGGCTCGAATTCACGTTTGAGGGCCTCTGACCAGGGCTCACCCTGAAGTATTGGGCTACAATGCTGTATTTGCACAAACTCAGGGGAAGCTTCACTGAAGGACTTTTCAGCAAGTTGTTTAAAGCACTGAGACTCTACGGGGAGGCGTGTGGTCCCCGTGGTGAACCCTGTGCACACGGAGGCCAACTTCCCTCAAGGAGAGGGGAAGTTTCCACTTGCTCTTTAGTCTTTTCCTCCTGTATGTGTGGAATCTGAGAGCTTGTATAATGACAGATAACATTTCTTAAAGAACTTTGCCTGGAAGGAAGCGCAGAAGAACAAGACCAAAAAAATGAAAAATGAATAGCAGGAAGCATCAACAGCGAGAATGAAGAGAGGAGGAAACACACACACACACACACGTGCACACCCCAAATAGGAAGCCTTCCCTGCTTGGAAGTGGTGTGGCCTGTCACCACGCGGGTGGCCTCAGCTGGACATCTGCAGAGACTGCCACGTGGACATTCACATTATGGTTCAGATTATGGGTGTTTTTGTTTTCTTTTTTTCCATTTTCCAGATTTTCTCGACTATGGTTACCTTTTATAATGAAACAGTGTTTTTTTTCCCCTGTTTTTTTTTTTTTAAAGAAGAAAAATCCAAGATGAGTACATCCTTGCACCCATAAAGTGAGTGACTTTTCAGGTGACAGAGAGTACACGGGAAGGGGGAGCAAGGTGATGGTTCAGAGAGTCAAGACTCCACAGGAGTTCCCACTTTCAGAAGCACATGGTCGACATGGTCAGCTTCACCTTCAGCACCACATTACTGATAACGGGCTGGTCATTGGGACCAAAGAAATAATTTGGAATAAAGGTTCCAACAATGGTATGTAAATTTCAAAACTACTTTCAGTGTTAGTCTCTCTCTCACCTTTTTTTTTTTTCTACAGAAAAAGTACAAATTAATTCAGGCAAAGTCAGTTATTGTTGAAACAATTATGAGCCTGGCCAGTGATGAAACAGGGCTCGGCTCCTCTGAGTGGATTTGATTTCCTATAATCAATCTTCTGGGTTTCTAAAAACCTCCAAGTGAAAAATCAGTAAAAATTGACTGATTAGTGAAGAGTGGAGTTAAAAGATGTGTTGAGAATGGCAGGAAGGCACTTTCTGGGTTTATTTTTCTGAGCACAAAAATTAGGCCCATTGAACAGTGGATATTCATCAGCAGAGCTCTGGGCATTTGGGAGCAGTTGGCCTTGTCAGGAGGCCCCAAGTACAGACTTTCCTAAGGTCCCACTTGCTGCTGGTCAAAGTGAACTTGCTGCTGAGCTGTGCAAACCCAGACTGGGGCGGAGTGGGGGGGTGGTGGTGAAGGCAGAAAGAGCTCTGGCCTGGGGGTCACGCAGGTGACCCAGGGGCTAACTCAGCCCATGTGATCTGGTTTCCACTGTGGCTCCACCACAGGGTTGCCATGAGCTAATGAATAACAGATGGGCAGGGCCTGCCCTGGGCTGTGACCCCAACCCATGCATGTTATTATTGCTGTTGTTAGATTGTTTTTGGCATTAGGCTCTTCAAAGGCAGGCTGGAGAATGTGGAAACAGTCATACAGGGGAGAGGTGGGGAAAGCCATGTGTCTTGCTGATGCCAGACAAGAGGCTGGAATCACATTTGCAGGTGAGCTGAAGCCTGAGGAGGTGGTTGGGCTCTGGAGGGACCTCAGCCAATGGGACAGAGAACTGACTTCACACGCATAGGAAGGGAGGCTCAGCCCAAGCTTGAGGTCCAGGCCCCTCCCACCCTGGATGGAACAGGAAGCTGGGCAGTGTGGCCTTTGGTGGTTCTGGGGATGGACGGTGAAGCCAACAGTGTGATGTGGTCGCTGCCCTAAACCCTCAGGGCAGAGTTCCAGGACATGCAGCCGGCAGGAGCTAAGCGGCTCTGAGCACTTACTGAGTACAGGCTCCCTTCCAGGAGTGCTGCTTGGGCCACCTCATGTAACCCCGGGCTGTCTTTTGATATAGATTTATTTTTTACACGTGAGAAAAATGATGCAGGAAATGGTGTCACTTGTCCAAATTTACACACTGCATCGTGAGCCAAGATTCCTGCCCGGAAATGTCGGAATCAAGAGTACCAGGCTGCCCGTTGCACTCGGTTGCACAGGGAACTGTGCTCTGTAACAAATGTCTGGCCATGGTCTTGCCACTAGCACCGAAGGCCGGTCCTGCCCACGTCATAGGCAGCTGTGGATTGCACTCTCAGAATCTATGGAGCTGGTTTTCTTTCTTTAATTTGCTAATATAAGTTACTGTATTCGGTCCCTACTGTTGTTCAGCCTAATTACTACAAGTTTAGTAGCTTAAAACAACACATTATTTTATCTTACAATTCTGAAGGTCAAAGCCTTAAAATTCAGGTATCAGCCCAGCTCCATTCCTTCTGGGGGCTCCAGGGGAGAAGCCGTTTTCTTTCCTTTTCCATCTTCTACTGGCTGCACCCATTCCTTGGCTCGTGGCCCCTCCCTCCATCTTCAAAGCCAACAGTTTAGCATCTTCAAACCTCAACCCCTCTCCCCACTCTTCCTCTCTCTCTCTCATCTTTGTTTCTGTTCTCATATCTCCTACTTTGACCTTCCTGTCTTTTCTCATAAGGATCCTTGTGATTGTATCAGCCTCCCCCTGCCCACCCCAGATAATCCAGCATAAGATTCCAAGCTCCACATTTTAACTTAATCACACCTGCAACATTTCTTTTGACACAGAAAGTAACAGGTTCCAAGGGTGAGGACATGGACATATTTGGTGGTGGTGGTGGTGGTGGGCATTATTCAGCCCACAGCAGTTACATCAGCAGATTTTCTCATGTTGAATTACTCTTGCATTCCTGAGATAAACACTATCTGATCAAGATGCTTTTATGATCTCTACGGTCCTTCTTATAAGGGCACTAATGCCTTTATGGGGGACCTACCCTTATGACTTCATCTAAATCTCATCACCTTCCAAAGGTATTTGTGATGCCAAATACCATTCAGGGGGGTTAGGGCTTCAGTATGAATTTGTGGGGGGAACGGGAGGAGACACACTTCAGTGTCGGCAGCACTCAGCAATGCGACTGACAATGTAGAAAGTCACCTGGGTGAGGGAGGTGGGAGTGACCGCCATCTTAGGCAAAGCAGTCAGAGGACATTGGAGCAGAGGCTGAATGAAGGTGGAGAGGGAGCCGTGCGAATGTGGGCAGAAGAGTGGTCCTGGAGGAAGGACTTCCAGTGCAAAGGCCTGGGGGCAGGAGTACCCTTAGCAAGACAGAGGACAGGCCTGAGAGGTGACCAGGACAAGAGTGCGCAGGTGGTGCCGTACTCTGATACACTTCAGATCCTGCTGGGCTGCAAGTGGAATAAACTCTAAGGGGACAAAATTAGCAGGAGTGTTAGGCTGGAAACTTCTGGGGAAAACTCACCAATATTCTCCCTTTTCTTGTCTGGGTTTTGATATTAACACGATGTTGCTTCATAAAATGAGTTGGGGGAACTTTTCCTTTATTTACTGTTGGGAAATGTGTGTTAATCTCTCAGTCGTGTCTGACTCTTTGTGACCCCATGGACTGTAGCTGTCCAGGCTCCTTTGCCCATGGGATTTTCCAGGCAAGAATACTAGAGTGGGTTGCCATTTCTTCCTCCAGTTACTGTTGGGAGAACAGTTTATATAAATGAGAGATAGTTCAGTTCATTTCAGTTCAGTCACTCAGTCGTGTCTGACTCTATGCGACCCCATGAATCGCAGCACACCAGGCCTCCCTGTCCATCACCAACTCCTGGAGTTTATCCAAACTCATGTCCATCTAGTCAGTGATGCCATCCAGCGATCTCACCCTCTGTCGTCTCCTTCTCCTCCTGCCCCCAATCCCTCCCATCATCAGGGTCTTTTCCAATGAGTCAGCTCTTCACGTGAGGTGGCCTAAGTATTGGAGTTTCAGCTTTAGCATCAGTCCTTCCAATGAACACCCAAGACTGATCCCCCTTAGAATGGACTGGTTGGATCTCCTTTCAGTCCAAGGGACTCTCAAGAGTCTTCTCCAACACCACAGTTCCAAAGCATCAATTCTTCGGTGCTCAGCTTTCTTCACAGTCCAACTCTCACATCCATACAGGACCACTGGAAAAACCATAGCCTTGACTAGACAGACCTTTGTTGGCAAAGTAATGTCTCTGCTTTTGAATATGCTGTCTAGGTTGGTCATAACTTTCCTTCCAAGGAGTAAGCATCTTTTAATTTCATGGCTGCAATCACCATCTGCAGTGATTTTGGAGCCCAGAAAAATAAAGTCTGACACTGTTTCCACTGTTTTCCCGTCTATTTGCCTTGAAACAATGGGACCAGATGCCATGATCTTAGTTTTCTGAATGTTGAGCTTTAAGCCAACTTTTTCACTCTCCTCTTTCACTTTCATCAAGAGGCTCTTTAGTTCCTCTTCACTTTCTGCCATAAGTGTGGTGTCATCTGCATATCTGAGGTTATTGATATTTCTCCCAGCAATCTTGTTCTAGCTTGTGCTTCCTCCAGCCCAGCGTTTCTCATGATGTACTCTACATATAAGTTAAATAAGCAGGGTGACAATATACAGCCTTGACATACTCCTTTTCCTATTTGGAACCAGTCTGTTGTTCCATGTCCAGTTCTAACTATTGCTTCCTGACCTGCATATAGGTTTCTCAAGAGGCAGGTCAGGTGGTCTGGGATTCCCATCTGTTTCAGAATTTTCCACAGTTTATTGTGATCCACACAGTCAAAGGCTTTGGCATAGTCAATAAAGCAGAAATATATGTTTTTTTCTGGAACTCTCTTGCTTTTTCGATGATCTAGCAGATGTTGGCAATTTGATCTCTGGTTCCTCTGCCTTTTCTAAAACCAGCTTGAACATCTGGAAGTTCATGGTTCACATATTACTGAAGCCTGGCTTGGAGAATTTTGAGCATTACTTTACTAGCATGTGAGATGAGTGCAATTGTGTGGTAGTTTGAGCATTCTTTGGCATTGCCTTTCTTTGGGATTGGAATGAAAACTGACCTTTTCCAGTCCTGTAGCCACTGCTGAGTTTTCCAAATTTGGAGCGTATTGAGTGCAGCACTTTCACAGCATCATCTTTCAGGATTTGAAATAGCTGCACTGGAATTCCATCACCTCTACTAGCTTTGTTCGTAGTGATGCTTTCTAAGGCCCACTTGACTTCATATTCCAGGATGTCTGGCTCTAGGTCAGTCACCACACCATCGTGATTATCTGGGTCGTGAAGCTCTTTTTTTGTACAGTTCTTGTGTGTATTCTTGCCACCTCTTCTTAATATCTTCTGCTTCTGTTAGGTCCATACCATTTCTGTCCTTTATCGAGCCCATCTTTGCATGAAATGTTTCCTTGGTATCTCTAATTTTCTTGAAGAGATCTCTAGTCTTTCCCATTCTGTTGTTTTCCTCTATTTCTTTGCATTGATCTCTGAGAAAGGCTTTCTTATCTCTCCTTGCTGTTCTTTAGAACTCTGCATACAGATGCTTATATCTTTCCTTTTCTGCTTTGCTTTTCACTTTTCTTCTTTTCACAGCTATTTGTAAGGCCTCCTTAGACAGCCATTTTGCTTTTTTGCATTTCTTCTCCATGGGGATGGTCTTGATCCCTGTCTCCTGTACAATGTCACGAACCTCCGTCCATAGTTCATCAGGCACTTTGTCTATCAGGTCTAGTCCCTTAAACCTATTTCTTACTTCCACTGTATAATCATAAGGGATTTGATTTAGGTCATACCTGAATGGTCTAGTGGTTTTCCCTACTTTCTTCAATGTAAGTCTGAATTTGGCAATAAGGAGTTCATGATCTGAGCCACAGTCAGCTCCCAGTCTTGTTTTTGCTGATTGTATAGAGCTTCTCCATCTTTGGCTGCAAAGAATATACTCAATCTGATTTCAGTGTTGACCATCTGGTGATGTCCATGTGTAGAGTCTTCTCTTGTGTTGTTGGAAGAGGGTGTTTGCTATGACCAGTGCGTTCTCTTGGCAAAACTCTCTTAGCCTTTGCCCTGCTTCATTCCGTACTCCAAGGCCAAATTTGCCTGTTACTCCAGGTGTTTCTTGACTTCCTGCTTTTGCCTTCCAGTGCCCTATAATGAAAAGGACATCTTTTGGGGGTGTTAGTTCTAAAAGGTCTTGTAGGCCTTCATAGAACCATTCAACTTCAGCTTCTTCAGCATTACTGGCTGGGGCATAGGCTTGGATTACCATGATACTGAGTGGTTTTTATTGGAAATGAACAAAGATCATTCTGTCGTTTTTGAGATTGCATCCAAGTACTGCATTTCGGATTCTTTTGTTGACCATGATGGCTACTCCATTTCTTCTAAGGGTTTCCTGCCCACAGTAAATAATCTACTCACTATTTGAAGATTTGGTAAAACTCTATTGTCAACATGCTGAATCAGAGGCCTTTTGTGTGAGAAGAGTTTGGCCTCTTATTCAGTCTATTTGATAAATCTCTTCTGATTTCTATCTTTTCTAAATTTACTATTTGTTATGTATTTATAGAATCACTCATTTTTTCTTAAGTTTTCAAACTGTGGTATAAAAATTTTATATTACATCACAGTGTTCTTCTGATTTTTAAAAACTTAATTGTGACTGTAATTATATTCCCCTATTCATGCCTAACTGTCTGTTTTGCTCTTGTTCAGTCATGCCATGTCCAACTCTTTGAGACCCCACAGACTGCAGCACGCCAGTCTTCCCTGTCCTCTGCTATCTCCTGGAGTTTGCTTAAACTCATGTCCATTGAGTCGGTGATGCCATCCAACCATCTCATCCTCTGTCATCCTCTCTCCTGTTTGTATTGTACGTTCTCTTTATCTCCTTCTATCTCTTCTTCATCCAAACTTGCCATATATTTTTCTATTTAAATTAACCTCTTAAAAAACAGGTATTGTGTTTTGTGGACTCTGTTCTTTTATTCTGTGTATTGCTTGGTGGCTTTATAATTTCCTTCCACTTTCTTTGTGATTATGCTGATGTTTTATTATCACTTGTTCAGCCAGTTTATCCATTTTTAATCTTTCTTTTTTCTAATGTATATACTTAAAATGCTGACTTTCCCTCTATGTAAAACATTAGCTAAGCGCACAGATTTCGATGTGCAATACTGAACTGTGCTATTAAATTTCTAGAATGTGGGTTGGGTGTTCTTTTGGGGGGGAAACTTTCAGTCTTCATGATCAATTTCTGAGAGAGGTGTGCTAAACTGTAAGACAGGCTTATCAATCTCTTCTGATCTTTCTAAGTGCTTCACAGATTTGGAAACTATGTTGTGTATAAAAGCTCAGGCTTAAACTTTTCACCAATATAAAATATCCCTGTTGCCTTCTTTAATGATTTTCAATTTTGTCTGGAATTAATTTATTGCATCTGCTTTCTTTTTGTGCTCACTTAGCTGGGACATCATTTTTTCATACCTTTGCATTCAACCTTTTCTTGTTTAAATGTGTATCCAGCAAATAGTCTATTGCTCTACTTATTTGAGAAGAGAGGTAGCTACTACATGCTGGAAACCAGGAGCTTAACATGTAAGTTCTTGTGGGCTAAAGTGAGGTGAGCCCCTCTCCCTGAATCAGAACACAGATGGTAGCTGGGCCTTCTGCTTCTTGAAAGTCTGGTTGTGGGGGACCCTCAGCTCTTGGTCCAGCCCTGCTTGCCTGTCCCCTGTGCTCCTCTGCCAATACCTCCTTTTGCACCTGCTCTGCTGGGGAAATCACGTCTTTAAAAAAAAAATCCCAGTGAAATTCAAATAACATGAAATTAATCATTTTAAAACAAACAATTCAGTGGCATTTAGTAACCTTCACAGCATTGTGCCACAACCACCTCTTTCTAGTTCCAAAATATTTTCATCACCCCAAATAAAACCCATATCATTAACCAGTCACTCCCTCTCTCCCCTCCTGGTGATAGTGGTTGGTGGCTTAGTCATTAAGTTGTGTCTGACTCTTGCAATCCCATGGACTGTAGCCCGCCAGGCTCCTCTGTCCATGGAATTTCCCAGGCAAGAATACTGGAACGGGTTGCCATTTCCTTCTCCAGGAGATCTTCCTGACCCAGGGATCAAACTTGGGTCTTCCTCACTGCAGGCAGATTCTGCAAGAAGCCCAATGAACATGAGTTCAGTTCAGTTCAGTTCAGTCGCTCAGTCGTGTCTGACTCTGCAACCCCATGAATTGCAGCATGCCAGGCCTCCCTGTCCATCACCAACTCCTGGAGTTCACTCAGACTCACGTCCATCGAGTCGGTGATGCCATCCAGCCACCTCATCCTCTGCCGTCCCCTTCTCCTCCTGCCTCCAATCCCTCCCAGCATCAGTCTTTTCCAATGAGTCAACTCTTCGCATGAGGTGGCCAAAGTACTGGAGTTTCAGCTTGAACATGAGTAGTACCGGTTAAAAGGCAAAAAATAAATGTCTTCTGAGGATGATTTGGCTTCTTATAGACTTTGACCACAGAAAGAGAACATGCCAAACATGGATACAACCATTTCTGATTACATGTAAGTTAAATTCCTTTTTGTAGATAGTCCTGTTTACAGATGTCTCCTAAGCCATCTGTTTATTTATTTACATTGCAGGAAAATACATATAACATTAAATTGAACATTTTTAAGTGTCATTCAGTGACATTAAATACATTCACAATGTTGTGTAAAAACCACCACTGTCCATTTCGGAACTTTTTCATCATCTCAAACAGAAACTCTGTCACCATTAAACTCTAACTCTCCACCGCGCACCCCCCACCCCAGGTCACCTCTGTTCCACTACTTTGTGCATTTGCCTATTCCAGGTGCCTCGTACAGGTGGGATCACAGGATACTTGTCCTCTGTGCATCTGCTCATTTTCTGAATTTTATGTTTCATCATCAAAGCATTCCATAGGAGCTAACCCCACATGAGGTCATTAGAAAATACCTTATATTTGTATGATACTTTGCACCTTTTTTTTCAGAGCAGTTCTCCTGGGTTCCCTTACCCTACTGCTCTCCACCCGGGTGCCCTTTCCCAATAAAGTCTCTTGCTTTGTCAGCACATGTGTCTCCTCGGACAATTCATTTCCAAGTGTTAGACAAGAGCCCAGTTTCAGGCCCTGGAAGGGGTCCACCTTCCCGCAACAAATGGCGACTCTGGCAGGGACTCTTCTTCACTGAGACTCACATCCTGACCGCTCGGGGTACTCAGGGTCCAGCTTGCCTGCCAATGGACCAGACCCAGCAGCTGCAACTGGGACCCTTTTGTCCCTGGTCTCCTCCTGACACGGACAACTGGCCACAGTGCCCCGACTGGTAAGGAACAAGAGACTTTATTGACCTCTCTCCCCTTCCCTCTCTCTTTCCTCTCCTTAACCCTTCCTATCCTTCCCCATTTTTCTATTCCCCCAGTCCTGGACGCAGGAATCTGGTCGAAGGGCCCTCAGCCTGAGCTGAGGATTGGAGACTGATCACCTCCTCTTGGTAGAGAACTCGAATTCTGATTCTGGTCTGGTCTGATTTCTGGTAGGGCCGAGTTCCAGTCCTCCCTTCTCTGGAGGCCCAGGGAAAAGTCCCATAATGCCTGGGTATCTGTAGGTGGCAGGAGACGTCTGTAAGGCCATCCCTTTCGCCCCACCCCTCCTCCTCCCCCTTCTTCTTTCAACCTGGCTTCCTTTCCTCCCTTGAAATCTTTGATGTTAGTACTTGGATCTGAAGTTCTGTGTCTCTATAGGAGGTTTTCTGAGAGACTGTATTCTTGTATTTAATGGCTTCTCTGGTGGTGCAGAGGTTAAAGCGTCTGCCTGCAATGTGGGAGACCTGGGTTCAATCCCTGGGTCTGGAAGATCCCCTGGAGAAGGAAATGGCAACCCACTCCAGTTTTCTTGCCTGGAGAATCCCATGGACGGAGGAGCTTGGTGGGCTACAGTCCACGGGTCTCAAAGAGTCGGACATGACTGAGCGACTTCACTTTGCACCTTTTAAGAAGGTGCAAAGAAGAAAACTTTTAAGAGTTTTCTATGGTATTAGCCTGTTTGAGTCACATAACAACCGTTTAAGGCAAGCACAGCAGACCTTCTTGCTTTAATGAGCCCGAAGTCCAGAGAAGCTAATTGTGTTGTCTAAAGTCACACAGTAAGTGACCGAATCAGGATGAGAAGACTGCATCTTCAGATTTTATTATCTTCTTTAGCATCTGGCAACTTCTCAGAAGTTGGGAATGATTTATTTCCTTTGGAATCTAAATATAAAGTTCAAGTAACTCCATTTCGTACAAGCAAAGGAGGAGTCATGCTGAATTTATGAGCGTGTGGTTAGGGGCACTCATTATGTGGGTCAGAACCCTCCGGTGGAGGGCCTGACGGGGGCTGGAGTGCCGCGTGCGTGTCTGTCCTCATGTGGTGGTATCCCTCAGGGCCACCATCTTCACCAGGGTTTTTTTCCGGGGGGAAGGCTTAGGACACACAGGAGATGTTCTTCCAAAAGAGCTGGGCATTTCTCCAGGTGCCAGAAAAAGCAGCCAGTGCACAAACAGGCTGGAAGACAATTTTGTTTTTCCAAACTCTGAACTAATCAAGATCTCACTGGGTACATGTTTGCAAACAAGAAGGAACAATAAGCACATTCATCGTCTCGAGTTTTATTTTTGTTCTATTGTGTAGGACGGTCATTTGTTAGGACTTGATTATAGCTGTCACTCTGTGAAAACCCTGTTCAGAAAGGAAAGCGGGCTGACATGTGAAATGCAAAGGTCCGTCTTTCCTCATCAAGCGCTAAAGATTCTTGTGAAGGTGGGGGAGGTCGGATTAAACAGAGAAAAGTTGACAACAGCAGAGTAATCAAGACTGCCGTGAATGCATCTGCCGGTTGATCCTCTGAATTTGAGGGGTTTTCGCTTTTGGATGGCAGCTCCTTGTACATGCACTTTCTTTCTTTTTTCTTTTTCTTTTTGGCTGCACTGGCCTTCGTTGCTGTGCACGGGCTTTCTCTCATTGCGGTGAGTGGGGGCTACTCTTCGTTGCGGTGGCCAGGCTTCTTGTTGTGGTGGCCTCTCTTGTTGCGGAGCGCAGGCTCTAGGCATGCAGGCTTTAGCAATTGTGATGCACGGGGGCTTAGTTGCCCTGTGGCATGTGGTATCTTCCCAGACCAGGGATCGAGCCCATGTCCCCTGCATTGGCAGGTGGGTTCTTCACCACTGGACCACCAGGGAAGTCCTACATACTCTATCAATGCAACAACCAAGATTTGCTTTGGTAGGGGGATCTAATCTATGGTCTTAAGTCAGAGTGCAGGGAGAACCGTGGGGACATGGGTTCTGTCCATGAGGTTCCCAGCATGCTTCTGTACACAGAATGAAGGCATCCAGCCAGCCAACAACTGCCCCTTTTGGGAGGGATCTCACCACCAAATCCAAGTAACCTGGCATCCGTCACCTCTGCACCTGGGCCCTGCCACCTCCCATTTACTCCAGGTAGAACTAAATGACCAGCTTTTTGGGGATTTGGGGATTGAGATCCCTGATGGAAACCAGTTATATGCAATTTCCCAAATGTCCACCACCCACCCCCAAACCCCTGCCTCTTTCTTCCTGTTGATAGTTGAACATTGGGTGCAGTGATGGGAAGAATATGGGTGACATCAGACTGTCATGGAGCACATCCCATTGGCCAGGGACTATTATAAACTCATTACTTTCAGTAAAGTGTTCAGTTCTCACAGTTCCAAATGAGGTGACTTCTAGCGTCATCATTCCCAGTTTACAGATAGACACAAGACTCAGCCCTGCACCCAACCTCAGCCCCAGAATCTGAGCTCCTAATCGCTGGGCTGCACCGTCTCTCGAGTGCACTGAGGCTGAGGCCAATTCTGTTGTTGAGGCTCCTTACCTCCCGGTCATGTTTAGGGGAAAAACATATTTCATTAAGGTTACTAATGGGACAAAACTGCAGAGACACGTTGAAGGAGTGCAGTAGGGCAGCTTTTGGTACTTTTGTGCCCTCTGATTGCTCAGTACTCATATATATTGATTCTAAGTGGCGTCACAGTGTGTTCCTATAAATCACATGGTTCAAAAGGTCAGCATAATGTGGATCATACTTCTTCACCAGACAATATCATTGATAGTAGCTAACATCAGTCCTGAATATCCATTGGAAGGACTGATGCTGAAGCTGAAACTCCAATACTTTGGCCACCTGATGCAAAGAACTGACTCATTAGAAAAGACCCTGATGCTGGGAAAGATTGAGGGCAGGAGGAGAAGGAGACGACAGAGGATGAGATGGTTGGATGGCATCACCGACTTGATGGACATGAGTTTGAGTAACGCCAGGAGTTGGTGATGGACAGGGAAGCCTGGTGTGCTGCAGTCCATAGCATTGGACAGGACTGAGCAGCTGAAGGGAACTGAACATCAGTACAGTGCATTTGTCTCTGATGTATCCTCATAAACCTCTTATGTGAGCATTCAGAAAGCACTTGCATGCACACATGCTCAGTCGCTTCAGTTGTGTCCACTCTTTGTGACCCTGTGGACTGCAGACTGCCAGGCTCCTCTGTCCATGGGATTCTCCAGGAAAGAATACTGGAATGGATTGCCGTTTCTTTCTCCAGAGGATCTTCCCAACCCAGGGATCAAACCACCATCTCCTGCTTGGCAGGCGGATTCTCTTACCACTGAGCCGTCAGGGAAGTCCTGTGAACCCATATGAAGACCATAACAATGGCTAACACTTTTGTATTGACCATTCTGTACCAGACTCAAGATTCTGTTTGAACTTGAAAGAAGAAATTTTAAAAAGTATTAAATAAGTCCTACGGTGAATATTTTTTACCAAAATAGATTGGCTGTTCCTCTCCATCAGTTTGAATTAGTGAGATTTACAGCATATGTATCAGGGAAAGAAAACTTCTTTAATTTAGTTCCTGGCTGCCAGACAGATTGTCAGATTTGTGCTAGTGACTAGAAAAATGAATTTCTCACAGTTCTGCAATTAAAACCCTACCCGCTTTCCATTCCTGATGATGTGATGGGATAGGCACCATCTCCCAGTAGCTTAATATTATTAGATTAGCAAGAAGATGTCTGACATGACTCAGTGTTGTTCTTGAGAAATAATTAGCTACCTAAGTGGGTAGACCTCCATGGAATACAAGTATATCTCTTTTTATAACATTTAAATTTGGAGGCTTAATTATCCAGTGAAAAATAGTCACTTTAGCACTTTAGTCCATTTGGCTATATATTGACATTATTAAAATGCTTTCCTGGTCTTTATGCAAATTGCTTTTTTAAAAAACCAATTTATCTCCTAGCAACCCAAAGTGAAATAAGCACTGAAAAATGACATCTCAAGAAGACTTGGGGCTCTTAATCCAAGCAAATTCCGTAGGGTTTATTTGTGGATGGTTTGAATGAACAAATGGTAGATTTGTGCCTGTAGGTGTATTTGCAGCTGAGTCATGCTCTCAATTTTTAAGCAGCTAATTAAATAATCAAGTTCATACAAATAAACAGTAAAATGTAGTACATTTGGTCACCAGTTCCAGTCTGTAAGTACGCACTCAGCAGCATGGGGAAACCAGCCAGGAGGTTACTCGTCTGCACTTCAGTGACTTTCTAAAGCTCTAGTCCTCTTTTCTCTTTTTAGGGAAGCACCTGGCCATGGGGTGCTGGCAGCCACCTCACATCCCAGAGCCTTGGTGCCCTCCCTTGTGAAATGTGCCTGAAGTCTGTTCTAGCCTCTAAGTTGAGAAGAGAGAGTCATAATGGGGTGAAAATGCTTTATTGCTAGACATCCCAGAGGCGAAAGCCATGGCTCCTCCTCTGGATGACTAGCGTGTAGGATGGAAGCTGCAGACCCAGCAGTGACCTGGCAGGCACTACTCTTTGTAACCTTAAGGACTTCAGTGCACCAGACTTCCCTGTCCTTCATTATCTCCCAGAGTTTGCCCAAACTCATGTCCAGTGAGTCTGTGATGCCATCCCACCATCTCATCCTCTGTTGCCCCCTCTCCTCCTGCCTTCAATCTTTCCCAACATCAGGGTCTTTTCCAATGAGTTGGCTCTTTGTTGCAAGTGGCCAAAGTATTGAAACGTCAGCTTCAGCATCATTCCTTCCAATGAATATTCAGGGTTGAATTCCTTTAGGGTTGACTGGTTTGATCTCCTTGCTGTCCAACGGACTCTTGAGAGTCTTCTCCAGCACCAGAATTGTGAGGATATAGGGGAAAGTAAAACAAGGAAGCAAGAATAGCCATCAGGACATGTGTGAGTGATAACTTATTCCCTTGGGCGACTGGGCTCTTGGCAGGGACCCTGGAGAAGCCAGAATCTTTCAGAGCAGGCTAGGGAGGCTGGGCTCTTATCCACCAACACTCTTCCCTTCCTGACTGAGGGCTGCCCCTGGGAACCTGAGCTTTCCTGTACTTTAGGGTTGTGCCTGCTGGATAAAGCCATGGCAGAGAAGAAGAAAGCTGCAGGACTCAAGGTGGGAAGCTGGTCTCTGGCTGCTGCTACTGAAGAGTCCGAGTGGGGCCAGGGCTATCAAGTGGGCACAACTCCTTCTGCTGTGGGCCCAGATGCCTGAGGGACTCTCTGTGTCTTCTCTGTCTGCCTCTGATTGTTTTACTCCTTCTGACAGCAAGGGGGCTTTCTTCAGGGAACTTGATCTCAAGCCCCTCTGGGCTGATATCCATCAGGGAGGTCTCTTCCCTTCTGGCTCCAGTGAAGTCCCAGGGAAGGACTCTGATTGTTCTGGTAGAATCATGTGACCATCCCTGGGCAGTCCAGGTGATGGGGGTTTATAATTGATCCAGGATGGGTCATTTACCATCAGAGGGGTGAAGTCTGTTCCCAGAAGTGGAATTGTGAGGCCAGAAGCAGCTTTGAGGCACTTTCCACATTCAGTTCAGTTCAGTTTAGTCACTCAGTCGTGTCCGACTCTTTGCGACCCCATGAATTGCAGCATGCCAGGCCTCCCTGTCCATCACCACTCCCGGAGTTTACCCAAACTCATGTCCATCGAGTCAGTGATGCCATCCAGACGTCTCATCCTCTGTCATCTGCTTCTCCTCCTGCCCCCAATCCCTCCCAGCATCAGAGTCTTTTCCAATGAGTCAACTCTTCGCATGACATGGCCAGAGTACTGGAGTTTCAGCTTCAGCATCAGTCCTTCCAATGAACACCCAGGACTGATCTCCTTTAAGATGGACTGGTTGGATCTCCTTGCAGTCCAAGGGACTCGCAAGAGTCTTCTCCAACACCACACTTCAAAAGCATCAATTCTTTTGCACTCAGATTTCTTCACAGTCCAACTCTCACATCCATACATGACCACTGGAAAAACCATACCCTTGACTAGACCTTTGTTGGCAAAGTAATGTCTCTGCCTTCCAATATGCTATCTAGGTTGGTCATAACTTTCCTTCCAAGGAGTAAGCGTCTTTTAATTTCATGGCTGCAATCGCCATCTGCAGTGATTTTGGAACCCCCCAAAATAAAGTCTGACACTGTTTCTACTGTTTCCCCATCTATTTGTTGTGAAGTGATGGGACCAGATGCCATGATCTTAGTTTTCTGAATGTTGAGCTTTAAGCCAACTTTTTCATTCTCCTCTTTCACTTTCATCAAGAGGCTTTTTAGTTCCTCTTCACTTTCTGCCATAAGGATGGTGTCATCTGCATATCTGAGGTTATTGATATTTCTCCCGGAAATCTTGATTCCAGCTTGTGTTTCTTCCAGCCCAGCGTTTCTCATGATGTACTCTGCATAGAAGTTAAATAATCTGGGTGACAATATACAGCCTTGACGTACTCCTTTTCCCACTTGGAACCAGTCTGTTGTTCCATGTCCAGTTCTAACTGTTGCTTCCTGACCTGCATATAGGTTTCTCAAGAGGCAGGTCAGGTGGTCTGGTATTCCCATCTCTTTCAGAATTTTCCACAGTTTATTGTGATCCACACAGTCAAAGGCTTTGGCATAGTCAATAAAGCAGAAATAGATGTTTTTCTGGAACTCTCTTGCTTTTTTGATGATCCAGCGGATTTGGCAATTTGATCTCTGGTTCCTCTGCCTTTTCTAAAACCAGCTTGAACATCTGGAAGTTCATGGTTCATGTATTGCTGAAGCCTGGCTTGGAGAACTTTGAGCATTACTTTACTAGCGTGTGAGATGAGTGCAATTGTGCAGTAGTTTGAGCATTCTTTGGCACTGCCTTTCTTTGAGATTGGAATGAAAACTGACCTTTTCGAGTCCTGTGGCCATTGCTGAGTTTTCCAAATTTGCTGGCATATTGAGTACAGCACTTTCACAGCATCATCTTTCAGAATTTGAAATAGTTCAACTGGAATTCCATCACCTCCACTAACTTTGTTTGTAATGATGCTTTCTAAGGCCCACTTCGGAGAAGGCAATGGCACCCCACTCCAGTACTCTTGCCTGGAAAATCCCATGGATGGAGGAGCCTGGTGGGCTGCAGTCCATGGGGTCGCTAAGAGTCAGGCACGACTGAGCGACTTCACTTTCACTTTTCACTTTCATGCATTGGAGAAGGAAATGGCAACCCACTCCAGTGTTCTTGCCTGGAGAATCCCAGGGACGGGGGAGCCTGGTGGGCTTCCGTCTATGGGGTCGCACAGAGTTGGACACGACTGAAGCGCCTTAGCAGCAGCAGCAGCAAGGCCCACTTGACTTCACATTCCAGGATGTCTGGCTCTAGGTCAGTGATCACACCATCGTGATTATCTGGGTCGTGAAGGTCTTTTTTGTACAGTTCTTGTGTGTATTCTTGCCACCTCTTCTTAATATCTTCTGCTTCTATTAGGTCCATATCATTTCTGTCCTTTGTCGAGCCCATCTTTGCATGAAATGTTCCCTTGGTATCTCTAATTTTCTTGAAGAGATCTCTAGTCTTTCCCATTCTGTTGTTTTCCTCTATTTCTTTGCATTGATTGCTGAAGAAGGCTTTCTTCTTGCTATTCTCTGGAACTCTGCAATCAGATGCTTATATCTTTCCTTTTCTCCTTTGCTTTTGGCTTCCCTTCTTTTCACAGCTATTTGTAAGGCCTCCTCAGACAGCCATCTTGCTTTTTTGCATTTCTTTTCCATGGGGATGGTCTTGATCCCTGTCTCCTGTACAATGTTTCGAACCTCTGTCCATAGTTCATCACACCATCTATCAGATCTAGTCCCTTAAATCTATTTCTCACTTCCACTGTATAATCATAAGGAATTTGATTTAGGCCATACCTGAATGGAGAAGGAAATGGCAACCCACTCCAGTGTTCTTGCCTGGAGAATCCTAGGGACTGGGGAGCCTGGTGGGCTGCCGTCTATGGGGTCGCACAGAGTCAGACACGACTGAAGTGACTTAGCAGCAGAATGGTCTAGTGGTTTTCCCTACTTTCTTCAATGTAAGTCTGAATTTGGCAATAAGGAGTTCATGATCTGAGCCACAGTCAGCTCCCAGTCTTGTTTTTGCTGACTGTATAGAGCTTCTCCATCTTTGGCTGCAAAGAATATAATCAATCTGATTTCAGTGTTGACCATCTGGTGATGTCCATGTGTAGAGTCTTCTCTTGTGTTGTTGGAAGAGGGTGTTTGCTATGACCAGTGTGTTCTCTTGGCAAAACTCTGTTAGCCTTTGCCCTGCTTCATTCCGTACTCCAAGGCCAAATTTGCCTGTTACTCCAGGTGTTTCTTGACTTCCTGCTTTTGCCTTCCAGTGCCCTATAATGAAAAGGACATCTTTTGGGGGTGTTAGTTCTAAAAGGTCTTGTACGTCTTCATAGAACCATTCAACTTCAGCTTCTTGAGCGTTACTGGCTGGGGCATAGGCTTGGATTACCGTAATATTGAATGGTTTGCCTTGGAAATGAACAGAGATAATTCTGTCGTTTTTGAGATTGCATCCAAGTACTGCATTTTGGACTCTTTTGTTGACCATGATGGTTACTCCATTTCTTCTAAGGGATTCTTGCCCACAGTAGTAGATATAATGGTCATCCGAGTTAAATTCACCCATTCCAGCCCATTTTAGTTTGCTGATTTCTAGAATGTCAACGTTCACTCTTGCCATCTCCTGTTTGACCACTTCCAATTTGCCTTGATTCATGGACCTAACATTCCAGGTCCCTATGCAATGTTGCTCTTTACAGCATTGGACCTTGCTTCTGTCACCAGTCACATCCACAACTGGGTATTGTTTTTGCTTTGGCTCCATCCCTTCTTTCTTTCTGGAGTTATTTCTCCACTGATCTCCAGTAGCATATTGAGCACCTACCAACCTGGGGAGTTCCCCCTTCATTATCCTATCATTTTGCCTTTTCATACTGTTCATGGGGTTCTCAAGGCAAGAATACTGAAGTGGTTTGCCATTCCCTTCTCCAGTGGCCCACATTCTGTCAGACCTGTCCACCATGACACGTCCATCTTGGGTGGCCCCACAGGGCATGGCTTAGTTTCATTGAGTTAGACAAGGCTAACTTTCCACATTACATGTTGGCAAACACCAGGCAGCCCATCTGGCAGGCTTCAGGCAATTTGAGCTCTGATTTTGGGTGCTTCCCAGCTGGTGCAGTGGTAAAGAATCTGCCTGCAATGTAGGAGATGCAAGCTTGATCCCTGGGTTGGGAAGATACCCTGGAGTAGGAATGACAACCCACTCTAGTATTCTTGCTTGGAGAATCCCATGGGCAGGGGAGCTTGGTGGGCCATGGTCCATGGGGTCACAGGGTCAAACACGACTGAGGGACTGAGAATGCACAAGGAGATTTTGAGGCCTTGATCCCTCCCCTTTAGAAGGTTTCTGAACACTAAATTAGCCCTTTTCTCCCTCTGTTCCACTTTTACTTCCAACTGACCAAGGACTGCAAATTAGGAAGGTGCTTAAAACTCATAAACCCCATTTACCTGGGTCTGTTTTATGGTTTCTGGAGAAAATCTCTCCTTCCATTTATCAAGAATGAACAAAATTCAGAGAAAAGGTTTTCACAGAGGATATTACCACAAAAGAGTGAATGGAGAATTTTAAAATATTTTTCACACCTTAGGGCAATTGACATTTTAGTAAGATTCATGCTTTTGCTCTCCCTTACTGGAAATAATACTCACTTGCCTGACCTTAGTGAATGTTAAGGGGATCCTTTCATAGCTTGAAGACAAGTGCAATATGCAGAAAAATAGTGGTAAAACCAAGGGACATTGACTAGTGTGAAACTGAAACCGATTCTCCAAAATATCATTTTCCATGTCTGACCAAAAAAAATGTCTTCTCAGAAATGGACGTTCATTCATTCTCTCCTTCAACTAATATTTAGTAAATATCCAGTAGGTTCTTAATAAATCGTGTTGGCAGAGGCCAACAGCATTCCTGCTTTCAAGGAGCTAACTTTAAGTGGGGAGACAGAAGATAAACATGGATGAATGAAAAAACAAGAATGAATGTCTTAGAAATGCAATTAAATGGACAGCGTCAAGGAAGTCTCACTAAGGATGAAACCTGGACCTTGAGTCAAGAGTTAAATAGTCTGAATCCTTGGATGATGAGTTGGGGGAGAAGCAATTCAGGCAGGACTTGAGCAAGTGCCTAGGCCAGAGGAAGGAGCTAGTTTGGGTTGTTCAGAAATGAAAACGGAAGCATGAGTGTCTGGAGTGCAGTGTGTGTGGGGGAGGGAGACGGGAGGGGGCTCAGAAAGGGATTCCATCGTCTGGTCAGGTCCAAGGTAAAGAGTGGGGATTTTTATCTCAGTGCAACAGGAAGCTATTGGAGGGCTGTGAGCTGGGGAATAGTGTTGGGGGTCTTGGGTTTTGAAAGGTATTCTTGCTCTTGTGAGGCCAACCTGCAGGAGTTCAGGTAGAATGAGCTTCAGGTGGTAGCAGAGGAGAAACCAGAGATAGACCTGGCAGAACTTGTGGATGGGTGGGGTGAACAGGGTGAGGAATGGGAAGGTCGGAGGATGGGGCACCCCACCTTCCCTTGGCTCTGTTCTTTAAGGAAAGCAGAGACCACTGCATACTGGGTCAGCCCGCATCCAAATTTGGTTGCACATACGAGCTGTCTTCTCTGTCACTGATAGAGTCTTGTCTGTGTTATCTTGGGAGAAAAGGAAATCCAAGTCAGAGAATGACAGAAAACTTAGTTTTTTTCAAGGAGGACAATCTAATGCCAGTTGAAATGTTGTTTCTGTGCCAGCAAACAAGTTCTACTCAATCAATATCCTTGTGTGACCCAAGGACTTATTTTCATCATTCATAGTAGTCAAGCTGAGCTATGCCAGAATTAGGTTTTGATGTGAATTTCAATTAAACAGCTTCAAAGCCTGTGGGTTTGGATGCATGTACTATCAGCAGCTCTCAGAATACCATCCTCTCCTCACCTGAAGCTGAAAGTGATTTGGGGAAACCCAAATCACCACCCCCTTCCCCCCAACCTCTGCCATTCCAAGTCCATGGATTTTTCTGGGAAGTCTTTCCTTTTTCATCCTGCGGGTGGATGGACACAACTTTCCGTTTGCACTTCAAAACTCTATGATGGACACAATTATTTTTTAAACTCAGTAACTAATGTTATTTTGGTTGTGCTGGGTCTTTGTTGCTGTGCAGGCTCTCTCTAGTTGTGGCGAGTGGGGACTACTCTTGACTGCAGCGCCCGGGCTTCTCACTGCGGCGGTGTCTTCTCTTGTTGCAGAGCACAGGCTCTTGGGCAGGCGGGCTTCAGTACTTGTGGCTCCTGGGCTCAGTAGTTTCGGCTCCCAGACTCTAGAACACTGGCTCAGTAGTTGGGGCCCACAGGCTTTGTTGCTCCGTGGCACGTACAGTCTTTCTGGGACCAGGGATCAAACCAGTGTCTCCTGGATTGGCAGGCAAATTCTTTACCACTGAGCCACCATAGAAGCCCCACAATTATTTTTTAAATGGAGAAAAGAGTATTTGGTGATTAATGACTATAACTCGGATAAATAAGCCATTTCCAAGGCACTGTCACATATAATATGTCACTTGTTCATCTTAGCAGCTCTGTGAGGTCACAGAGCCTTGTCCTTTTAATCCCTCTTTCTCCTCTCTTAGCTCAAATTCCCCCAGATTAAAAAAGCCTCTACTCCTTCCCGTTATTTGCGCAGTCTACAAATTCTGCTGCCAAAGAGCTGAGTGGGAAAGGAAGTGATTGTGCAGGGCACAGAGTCAAAGGAAATAACATGAGAAAATCCTTCTGTTATAATTTCAAGTAAAAAGAGCAGGATGCAAAATTGCCTATACAATCTGGTAAGACTATATTCAACACACCCATGTGCCTGGGGAAAAAAAAAAGACTTGCAGGAAATATTCCATAATGTTAACCACAGTTGTTTGGGGACGACAGGATTATTTTTACTCTGAATTCTTAATATTTTCCCATGGCTTTAAGTAATGGATATTTGTAGTAGATACGTATTGTTTTGTTAAATCAGAAAGAGCATTTGAGACCTTTCCGAAAACGTCTTCCCTTGCTTCAGTCCTGTGCTCCCGCTGAGGGCTGCCCGTTACTACATCCCACCTCTCTGGTTGGAGGGATGGACACATATATGACTCAGATTGAGCAGCAATGCCACCCCATTCCCTAACCCCAGTTCGGGGACCTGCATAGGAATCAAGCCAGACCACACCAAATCCTTCCTTTGGTCCTAGTAAGTAGAAGAGGAGGGCAGGAAAGAGGGTCAGATGATGCAGTGTAAGAAAGATGCCGTTTTTGGCTTTCAAGATGGGAGGGGTCACAGAACAAGGAGTGCAGGAAGCTTCCAAAAGCCTGAAAAGGCAAAAGAATGGGCTCACTCAAGCCTCTAGAAGGAAGCCCTGTCAATACCTTGACTTTAGCCTAGGGAGAACCATTGTATACCTCTGACTTCCAAATAAATTTCTATCAGTTCAGTTCAGTTCATAAATTTGTATGGGTTTTTTTAAAATTCTGTTTTTAGTTGGAGAATAATTACTTTACAATATTAATGAATTTAATGACTTCCGCCATACATCCAAATGAATCGGCTGTATGTACATATATGTCCCCTCCCGCTGGAGCCTCCCTCCCACCTCCCACCCCATCCCACCCCTCTGGGTTGTCACAGAGCACTGGATTTGGGTTCCCTGTGTCACACAGCAAATTCCCACTGGCTACCTCTTTTATTAAAACATATGATAAAGTGTATGTTTCAGTGTTACTCTCTCAATTTGTTCCTCCCTGTTCTTCCCTTACTGTGTCCAAACGCCTGTCCTTTATGTCTGTCTCATTTGCTGCCCTGCAAATAGAATCATCAGTACCATCTTTCTAGATTCCATCTATATGTGTTAATATATGATATTTGTTTTTCTTTTTCTGACTTACTTCACTCTGTATAATAGACTACTGGGCATATACCCTGCTGCTGCTGCTGCTAAGTCGCTTCAGTCGTGTCTGACTCTGTGCGACCCCACAGACGGCAGCTCACGAGGCTCCCATGTCCCTGGGATTCTCCAGGCAAGAACACTGGAGTGGGTTGCCATTTCCTTCTCCAATGCATGAAAGTGAAAAGTGAAAGTGAAGTCACTCAGTCGTGTCCGACTCTTAGCGACCCCATGGACTGCAGCCTACCAGGCTCCTCCATCCACGGGATTTTCCAGGCAAGAGTACTGGAGTGGGGTGCCATTGCCTTCTCCGCATATACCCTGAGGAAACCATAATTGAAAAGGACACATGTCCCCCAGTGTTCATGCAGCACTATTTACAATAGCCAGGACGTGGAAGCAACCTAGATGTCCACCGACAGATGAACGGACAAAGAAGATGTGGTACATATACAATGGAATATTACTCAGCTATGAAAAGGAACATATTTGAGTCAGTTCTAATGAGGTGGACGAATCTAGAGCCTATTATACAGAGTGCATGGGTTTTTAAAAAGCATTTTACTTATCAAATAAATAAGCCAAATTTATTTGAGTCGGGTCTTAGTTGTGTCGTGTGAGACCTTCTTTGGGGCACCCTTGCTTCTGTCTAGTTGCAGCGTGGGCTTAGCTACCCTGTGGCCTGTGGGACCCTAGTTCCCTGACCAGGAATCGAACCTGCATCCCATGCATTGCAAGGCAAGGGATATTCTTAACTACAGGAGCACCAGAGTGGTCCCTAAATTTGTATGCTGTTAAGCCACTACGTTTGTGGTCACCTGTTGCAGCAGCAGCAGGAAACTCATCCCCAGAAGGGAGAGCATGGTTCTGGAGGTGGAGTCTGGTGTTAGTCAGGAACCAAGGCACAGCCAGCTGGCTGTAGACCCCACTTGGGGGAACCCCTGCTTTCCCACTGCAGCCATGACATTCAGGGGCAGCTGTCAGCGATGGTGCTCCAAGCTTTAGTTCTAGGGGTACATGCTGGGTCCTGGGATTGATGAGAAGGGTCAGTCACTCTGCAACTCCACAAGCAGACCATCTTTCTCACCATGTCCTGCAGAAATAGGGCACTTGCGGTGGAGGGGCCCTGCTGTCTGGGAGCCGTCAGCAGACAGGTCAGCTGAAGGGTCCAGGGGCAGGTGCTGAGTACTCCCTCCAGGCAGCTTGAGTCCCCGGGGTTGGCGGACAGGCCACTATTGGGTGCTCCCCCAACCTCCACTTCTGCCTCACAGACACTGAGCTAAAAACCAGTCAAGGAGAGGAGAAAAGAAAGGGTTGTCAGAGTTCCAGGAATGCCACTGAATGAACAGGGGGTAAATGTCTCTGTCGTTAAATCAGAAAAGGTCTATTTCTGGAACAAGAGCTCAAGAGGAAGCCCTCACGCCACACTGTCGATGATGATGGTTTAAAATGCCATCAATCTAACAAGCTATTAAGCAGAACACGTCTCATCTTGCTCACTTGAGAGCTGCACCTTCATAAAAACAATTTAAATATTTGCTGAAATTTTAGATACATGCTAAACATTAACACATTAAAATAAATATCATATGTTAAAATTTGTTTGACTGTACTTTTTGCATGACAGAAAGTTGGCAAAACATCAGAGATGACCAAATGTTATTCTTGTGTATATGTACACATACAGCTGATGGGTCACTACTCATGGATGCTAAGTAATAGAGCAGAGATGCATAATTCGTAAATTATACACTGATGGCATAAAGTTTACATTTCTTGTTTTTATTTAAGCAAAATTATTAATTCTATTGTCATAGTAAAGATTTTCACCTAACTTACATATTATATGGAATAATGCCACATTAGACCTCTCCTGAGTAATCATAGTTCTTAGTTTTTTATTTTTTTCAAACTGGAGAAACTTTGTGAGTTATTTAATAGTAACTCCTGGAGTGGTCAATAAACTTCAAGCAGTAGTTTGAGTCCAAAATGAATTGTGAATTGTACATGTCACGTTCACATATTATGATGGAATCAAATATGATAAAAAGGTGGTTCAGTGGTAAAAAGAATCTGCCTGCCAATGCAGGAGATGTAGGAGACACTGGCTCGATCCCTGGGTCCAGAAGATCACCTGGAGAAGGAACTGACAACCCACTCCAGTATTCTTGTCTGGAGAATTCCATGGACAGAGAAGCCTGGCGGGCTATGGTCCATGGGGTCGCAAAGAATCAGACAGTACTGAACGACTAAGCACAGTTAGCGATTTTAGTCATCTCTTAAAGCAGTGTCTAGATTTATTCAATATTTCTTAATTCCTTTTTTCAACTTTTTCAGTGTGGGGATATTCTAAAGAAAACTGAAAATATCACTAAGTGACTCAACTTTTTAAGATCTCTACTTCTTTCAGATCTCTATTTCTTATTCCATAATGACCAGAAAATATTCTCTATGGAAAATAACTTGGGAATTATTTTTATGTAGATATTCATAGTTATCCCATTATTTTTTTAGTACTAATTTTGTTATAATTAATGAAATGCCACATATTTCACAAGTATTTTTTAAAATTAATAATTAAAAAATGAAGTAGCTACACACACTATTCTTTTATTTTTAAACCTTTTGATAATATTGTTGAGAGCAAGCAATAATATATACCAAGCAACAGTGGATAATGCAAACTCAAGATTATTTCATTTTCCACCCATTTGCTTCTTTTGGTAGAGCTTCTGTTGTTTTGCTTAACTCTTCTCATATTTTGTTTAAATTAAATCTAGTTGCTAGAACAGCAATTAGTTGGCATTCCCATTGTATGCATGAGGAACCTTATAAAGTCAAATTTGATATACGTTGGATGAAGCTGTTTCCATTTTGGGAAGATCCAGAAAATACTTTTTATACTTGCTTAATTATTCTGAAGGACACATCGCTAGGGACCAACTTGAGATCATGTGTCCTAGTAACAAATCCCTACTGTGAGCTACATGTGGAATGCTTCTGAATTTTTTACGGAATTCTGGCCCATACACCCTTTTGCTTACCAACTATGTTTGTGCCAATTTCATAAACTTACTCTCAACAATCTTTCAAATCAATGCCTAAGATTGAAGGTTCTTTTTCTAGTTTCTTAAAAAAAAAAAAAAACAACCCTGTACTTCTAGGTATGAAAACAATGCAATATGTTCTTGTTTTCTTCTTCAACACCACACATAGCAGGTGTCTGTTGTTCAATATGACTTTTGTCAGAGGCTACAGTGGCAGCTAGTTGCACTGAGTACTGTTTGCTCATTTTTCATGGTATATATGAATGATTCTCTCACTTTGTTTTCTGATACATTAATAATTTAATTTAAAATTATCCACCCTAGATAGTGATTGCTTGTTTTATTACTTTTAACTGTCTTGCGGTTTTGGCCATTCTAACATAAAAATTGGAATTATTTCTAGTAAACCTAGAAAAATCGTATTGTGTTCTGTAAATATTGTGCTATTATTGCCGTAAAAAGTGCCATAACTCTTGGACACAACAGAATATTTTTTCAGAACGTCACAGCAGAGTTCTAAGTGGGTGTTTTCTTGCCTTGTTGACCACGATTGGTCGTTTGCTGTTTTTTCAGCCCACTTTTCAATTTTTGGTGCTTGCATGTGTACTTTTTTTCATACGTGTATGAGTGACACTTAAATAGTTTTTGAAAATCCAAATGCTTTTGGTCACAAATAACTTTTTTGGCCAAAGGTGATCTTGAAAATCAGTTGTAAATTATATAACACTTTATGTAACATCATGCTCTGTCTTTCTCCTTGGACTATGAAAACCTGCTTTTAGAGGTTCTTTTTCCATTTGAAAGAACTTTGGTATAAAATTAAACACTGAGTTTGCTGCCATACTCATCCAATGAAAAATTGAATTAGCTGATTTGAATTGGATTGTGTTTTGCTAGAAATATTCTTTTGTAGTCAAAGTGGGTTTGATGCCAGTTTTAGGATCATCCTACGATAAATGAGTGACACTCCAGAGAGTTCATCTTTCTCATCCAATTTGCTGATGTCATGAATGGATTTTTCTGCATCTTGCAATGGACAGACCAGAGTTGCACCTGCTGCTTCTGAGTTGTGAATTCATTATGAACAATCCTCTTTTTCATTCTTATTGCTTTGATCAGTGATTGAGTCTTCATGTAGTAAAGAATATGAGGTTTCAGGGATTTCATCTAAGCTCTTGAAGTTGTGAATTTTATTTGAATAATTCTCTGGCTCATCTTCATTGTTTGATCAGTAATTAAAACTTTATTAAATATAGAATTTATAATATCTAACTAGTAAATTTTGGATGGGTTATACCTGTCACAGGCTTCCCTGGTAGCTCAGCTGATAAAGAATCTGCCTGCTATATGGGAGACCCTGGTTTGATTCCTGGGTTGGGAAGATCCCCTGGAGAAGGGATAGGCTACCCACTCCAGTATCCTTGCTTGGAGAATCCCCATGGGCAGAGGAGCCTGGTGGACTACAGTCCATGGGGTCACAAATAGCTGGATACAACAGAGTGACTAAGCATGCACATGGACTTCTCATTTTATTAGTATTATTTTTAGCTTAAACATTTTTAGATGGGCCATTTATTCAAAGGTATTCTATTATTTTTTCTTTTCAGTTTTTTTCTAAGCTCTACTTTTTCTTTTTCTTTTTTTTTTTGTTCCTATCATAATCTTGCCTTATATTTATTCTCGATGTTCCAAAGATTAAAAATAAAATGTAGTTGTACTTAAAGTAAAAACAATTTACATATATTTATATCAAAAATGAAATGAAAGCAAATGTGACAAAAATCAACATTTTCCACGTTACTAAGTTACTTTCTTTTAAAATAGTAAAAATCTCTATTAAAATCCAAGGGGGAAATGGAAAATATCATTAATGACTATAAAAAGTGAAACTATTTCTAAAGTTGAACTTTTATATAACTTTGCAAATTTAGCTAATCATATTAGATAGATTACAAATGCAGGATTACTTTCAATTCTAGCATTCAATATGCAGTCGCAAGCACAGGAGTTGATACCATACTTCTTGTTATATCTAGATCCATATATGTGCATATTTAAGAGTATTATGAATTATTTCACTATTGCAAAATGCTTTTCAGTGCATCTGGTTCACAAATTGGAAGAGAAACAGGAAAATGGACTCTGAGCCTCACAAAGAATGCTTCATTATGCCAGAACCTCCTGTGTTTGTCCTGTTCAGGAGAAAGCATTTGACAAGGTAATTAATTAGTAGTTTATCTTACCTAAGCATTTCTGCTGCTCAGATCCTCCCCTCTTCTGAAGCTGTGTCTATTTCTGACATCTACAGGTAGATCCCCAAACCTCATGGCATTTGAGCTCTGATACTTTTTGTTTCACGGACATAGAGCAAGAAATGTATAGATGTGTTTCTCTAGGGCCTGAGCTGTGTTATTCACTTAAGTGGATGCTTCGAGTTCCTGCCGGCACTATACCAGCATCAACTCAGAGCGCCAATGACAGAGGCACCACGTCTTCTTTACAACGTGTGTGTGTGTGTGATGTGCACACCCCTCAGACCTGTGGCTTTCCTGGTAGCTCAGAAGGCAAAGAATCTGCCTGTAATTGGGAGACCTGGGTTCGATTCCTGGGTTGGGAAGATCCCCTGGAGAAGGGAATGGCAACCCGTGTCCGTATTCTTGCTTGGAAAAGTCCTTTGATAGAGGAACCTGGAATGTTACAGTCTGTGGGGTCACAAAGAGTTGGACACGACTGAGTGACTAACACTTTCACTTTCAGAATTTCAGAGGCCCCAGAACAGAGGCCCCTCTGGCCTGAAGGGTGGCGCTGACCCTTAAATACTTTTATGGATGGAGAGATTTGGGAAACAAGGTTTTTAGTCTCTCCATCCATCAATCCATCCATCTTTTCTTCCATTCATTTACTTAAAACAAAAACCAAAACCACAGAAACTACTCTTTGAAACCTCCTGTGTACCAAGTGGGCTTCCCAGGGTGCTAGTGGTAAAGAATCTGCCTGCCAGTGCAGGAGACATAAGAGACGCAGGTTTGATCCCTGGGTGGGGAAGATGCCCTGGAGGAGCCTGGACAGAGGAGCCTGGAGGGCTGCAAAGAGTCAGACACGAGCGAAGTGACTTAGCGCGTGCACACGTGCACCAGGTACTGTGCTAGGTGCTGCAGTCCCAGCCTGGGCCATTGAGAACCCTTTTGGGGGAAGAAATAGGGAAGGATGAATGGATGGGTAACTTGGAGATGTTCTTGGGAGTGGGAGATCTCTAGGAAGAGAAGAGGGAGAAAAAAAGAACTATTCAGAGTGAATAGTCTGTGCAGATGTATGGATTCATGAAAGGGCTTTAATGTCTAGGTTTCAACATGGCTTGATGGCAGGGTTCCAGGAAGCCAGGAATACACAATAAATCTAGAGAGGTATACAGTTGGAGCCTTGTTTTGAATGGCCTTGTTGCCAGGTGAAGGAGTTTGTACCTTATCCTATAGACACCAGCAATACATGATCATAGTGTTGGGGAGGAAAGACTTTTACCTTCTTATGTTAAATGCCTGGGGTCCTGCAAATTAAAATCACAAAATCCAGATTAGCAAAAGAAAAAACAGATTTAACTAGCTACATACAGGAGAGTTCACAAAGAAATGTGACTCAAGGAGGTAGTTAGAATTCATGGCTTATGCACCATCTTATCTTCCTCAGCCTCCCAGGTGGTGCTAGTGGTAAAGAACCCGCCTGCCAATGCAGGAGACGTGACAGGGGTTTGATCCCTGGGTTGGGAAGGCATGGAGGAGGGCATGGCAACCCAATCCTGTATTTTTGCCTGGAGAATCCCATGGACAGAGGAGCCTGGTGGGCTATGGTCTGTAGGGTCACAAACAGTTAAACACAACTGAGGCAACTTAGCTCTCAGCATACAGGTGATGGGATGGGGCAGAGGGGCCCTTCTGGGAGAACAAATGACTTCTTAGAAGCGGTGGGAAGGGCATTTTCAGAAAAGCAGATGACTTTTTGAAAAGATACATGGGCCCTTAGGAGAATAGATGGGACACATGATAGTCTTGTGACAGTGTCTGTTTGGGTCAGAGAAAGGAAGATTAGAGCTGCTGTAGGAAAGGGGATTTATGACCACTGAGTTCTTTGGGGAGGCTCTGCTTTTAGGCAGATAAGGGATTTCAGGAACTCAGATGCCTCAGCTCAAAGTAAATTGATAGTGGTTTATTATGAACCCCTTCAACAGTACAGAGATTGCCTTGGAATGGTAGAGAACAGAGAAACCTAGAAGACCCCCCAAGAGACTGTGATGCGTTCAGGAAAGAGATTTTGAGGCCTCGATCAGTGGTTCTTAAAGTGCAACGTGCACACGTCACATCTGGGAATCTTGTTAACGCAGGTTCTTATTCCGAAGGTCTGGGGTGGGGCCTGAAGGTCTGTCTACATTTCTATCGTGCTCCCAGTTGCTGCCGATGCCAGTGGTCCGTGGACCACTCTAAACAGAAGGGCTTTCATCAGAGCAGGAGGTGGGGATGGGAACAGAAAAGATTCTTGCCTTCAGCCACACAATAGACTCATCTGGCCGGTATCCCAAGCAGTCACAGCCAAACCTTTGCGGGTGGGGCTAGGTGTCAGTGTCTTATAAAGCTCCCCAGATGGTTAAAGCTGCAGGCAAGGTTGAATGGCCTTGTCTCTGAGCCAGTATCAGCAGATTACCCTTCCATAAGCCACACCATTCCCATCCCTGTACATTAAGTTCTCTGGCTGTTAATGTCAGAGCTGATTCCTGGCAGCATGCTTAGAATGGCTTTGGGGAACTGAAAGAGGAGTTGAAGACAAACAGCAACAAGATAGAAACTGTGACTATTTTATCTCCATCTTTTTTGTTGTTTTTGCTTTTGCCGTCTCATGGAGTGGAAAAGCAGAAGCAAACATCTTCTGTTGTTACCGTGATTGGATAAACATCCCTGAACCGTGAGCTGCTACTGCTGTCCACAGAAGACTGAGCTAGACAAAAAGCAAGCAAGAAAAAAAATTGTTTTCCTTTGTGTTAAAGAATGTCAGTTGCTTTTTCTAATTACAAAAATTATACAGGCTGATGGTAAAAACTTTCAGACATGATGGACAGGTGAAACCCAGAAAGGGGGCAGTCCCCAGTATCAAGCTGTTTTATTTTAATTTCCATTTAAATAAAAGAACTCAACCCAAAAGGAAGGCGCTGAAGCTCCAACACAATTGGAACTGAAAACAGCATTCTTGTCAAGATTCCATGGCATCAGCCCATTAGCTGTTCATCCTCCGAACTTTCTCGAACGTGAAACAACTCTCATCATCTCACCTGGAGCGATCACTACTTAATGGTAGTGATTAACTCTCCAGCTCAGAAGGCAACTGGTTATTAAATAACAACCTCCTGCCACGTTATCTTTCTCCAAAACAATGCACTCACAAACCCCTGTGTTCTCTTTGCTCAAGCAGTGCCATGGCCCCAGGGCAGGTGCACAAATGGATTCATCCCCAGGCAGGCACCTCCAGCCAGCAACTCTCACTAGAGGTTTAGGAATATGTTGCAACAATTTCTAAATGGGGAGTGATTAAACTTCCTTTCTGTGGTTAAAAACTCACAAGTTCCTGCTATTAATGAAAGGTTAAATCATAAATCTGTTAGTGGAATTAAAGAAATGTAGATTAATTTTAAAGCATTGATTGGCACAATTGTGGGACATCTGGGGGAAGCTATTAATATTAAAATTCTGCAAATTCCTGAGTATGCAAGAGGAAGACTGGAAGGAGCGGCATGTAGGCTGCAGACCAAGGTAGCAGACTCCGTTAATCCAAGATGGAAACAGAACCTTGGGACTGAGGTCCATGCTGCGTTAGGACAAGCATACCTGTAGGAAGCCTGTTCATTTCATTAGAACTAAAGGGACACGGGTCACTTTGGAAGCATCTGTCTCAAAACAAGTGGGACCTGAGGTGCAGTGAATGAATGAAAGGGGGTGGGGTGAGATAGTTGGTGATCTGGCTCACATGATAATTTAACAGTGAGATGATAATTTATTGAGTGATGGGGAGTAGTATCATGGAGGTCCATAGATGGACTATTTTAGCCAAAAATTAAGCTTTCAAGTTTCTTATGTTTCTTTATTTCCCCACGTAAGGTCAAGAGGCAAGTTACATCAGTTGAAATCTATCAAATCTAGTCCCTTTTCCTATTCAATAGCCCTTCTCTGCACCCCATTGTTTCTTTTGATGCAATTAATCCCACTCACCTTCCTGGTGTGTCCTGAGCTCTCCAGCTATACTCATCAGAAGCTCTCCCCAGGAACAGCCCACCAGCAGTGAAGTAAATTTTCAAGTTGAATATCTGTTTCCCGCAGTGCCTATCACTCTTGTGAGGGGATTTCGTTCCCTTTTGATTAATGATGCCATTTTGCTTGGAAGAGCTGATCTACTGATTCAAGATGAGGAATTCAGGAGCTCACATTGCAGTGAATGGTTTTCACCTTTCGGGTCCTCTTTATTTACTCTTCAGAGTCCTGTTGAAGTTTGAGAATACAAAATGCTCCCCGTTCGCCCATTTCTCATCTTTCTGAACTATTGTTTCACTTTGGAAGCATTTGTGAAGCCATTCAAGCCACAGTGATGCTGATTTTATAAATAAATTGGGATCAAAATATGAAGGAGTATGTCCCTGTTAGGGAAAGGGGAAAAGGGCAATATATTTTTAGATCCCCTCTAATCAACCACAACTACCTGGTTAATTCAGGTAGAAATGGGGTCTCTTTCCAACTAAATGATCCAGGTAATTTAGGCTGTGAACTTTGGTGTGCTCTGATAGACACTGATTATAAATGACTCATACATTACTAAATGACCTATTAATAAATGACTCATCCAGTGATAACTAAATACTTTGAAAAAAATTATTCCCACCAGAAGTCTTGATTTCTTACTATTTATGATGATGATCATAAACTCATCATGAAAGCACTCGAAGTATATTGCTACATGGAAGATGCAAGTTGCAGAATAATGTACATAATATGCTACCATTTATGATAAAAGTAGGAGGAAAATAATATATGTTTGCATTGGATTGTAAATGTTTTAAAATCTCTGCAAAGAAACGGAAACAAAAACAGGGACTTCCCTGGTGGTCCAGCAGTTAGGACCCTCCGCTCCCACTGTAGGGGGCCCGGGTCTGGTCCCTGCTCAGGAGACCTAGATCCTGCATGCCAACCAAGAGTTCTCATGCTGCAACTAAAGACCCCACATGCTACAACTATGACCTGGTGCAGCCAAGTGAAGCAATTAATTAATTAAAAGAAACAAAAATAAATGCAAATCTAATAATGCTTATCCTCTATTGGGAGCGATGAGGAACTGGCATCTTTTAGGAATTTTTTTTTTTTTAACATTTGAAGTATATGAATGAATAATTTGGCAAAAAATAATTTAAAAAAATAATTTTTTTAATTTAAAGACCTTCATACAAAGTAATTGGTGACTAGTGACTAAACAAAGGAGTGTCATCTTTAGGTACTCTGGTACTTGTCCTTTGTCCAAAGGGAACAATGAAGGCAGAAACAAGGGCTAATGCATTTGCCTTCTCTCCCAAGCAACTCAAGAAGAAAACCTGACCATCAAGCCCGAGGTAGCAGGAAGAACTCCAATCACACAGAATGTTGCTAGCCAGCCCATGGACTGCATACCCCCAAATCTGGTGTCATGATGTCCACTCAAAATGGCTTAAATGAAAATTTTTTTGATGTATATATAATAATCTCGAATTTTAATATACAAAAACCCATTAAATTATATCCTTTAAATTTTATGGTTATGGGAGGTGCATCTCAGTAAAGCTGTTTAAAAAAATCAGAAACACCTGCTTTTCTTCTCAATTGTTGTAAGCTCTTTGAACACACTTGTGTACCAATGTCTTTAGGAGAGTTGGCTCAGCAGGGTACATATTTGGTGACTGATGATTCACATTCAGTTCAGTTCAGTTCAGTCACTCAGTCATGTCCGACTCTTTGTGACCCCATAGACTACAGCACGTCAGGCTTCTCTGTCTATCACCATCTCCCGGAGCTTGCTCAAACTCATGTCCATTGAGCTGGTGATGCCATCCAACCATCTCATCCTCTGTCGTCCCCTTCTCCTCCTGCCTTCAATCTTTCCTACCATCAGGGTCTTTTCCAATGAGTTAGTTCTTCACTTCAGGTGCCAAAGTATTGGAGTTTCAGCTTTAGCATCAGTCCTTCCAATGAATATTCAGGACTGATTTCCTTTGGGGTTGACTGGTTTAGTCTCCTTGCAGTCTAAGGAACTCTCAAGAGTCTTTTCCAACACCACAGTTCAAAAGCATCAATTCTTCAGTGCTCAGCTTTCTTTATGGTCCAACTCTCATATCCATGCATGACTACTGGAAAAACCATAGCTTTGACTGGACAGACATTTGTCTGTCTAGTCACATTAATGATTCACATTAGCTATATAGATAGTTCAAATTCAACTACTAATTCTCTCTGGCTTATATTGGAAATCACCTCTGTATCATTATCTGGATCTCCATTTCAGAAATCTATTTTTTTTTCCTCTTACAATTTTTTTGGTTAAAAACAAAACAGAAACCATTTTATGTCTCCTCTTATGAAGAAATCATAACTCAACAGTAAAAAAAAAAAATCAAGTAACCTAACTTAAAAATGGGCAAAGGGCCTTATGAGACATTTTTCTGAAGACAATATACAAATGATTAACAAGCATATAAAAAGATGCTCAACATCACTAATCATCAGGAAAATGCAAATCAAATCTACAATGAGATATCACCTCTCATCCATCATGATGGCTACTATCAAAAACTCAGAAAATAACAAGTATTGGCAAGGATGTAAAGATACTAGAACCCTTGTACTCTGTTGGTGTGATTGTAAAATGGTGCAACCACTATGGAAAACAGTATGGAGGCTCCTCAAAAAAAAAGTGAATCCCCAAATTATCTAGCAATCTCACTTCTGGGTATATACCCAAAAGAATTGAAAGCAGGGTCTGAAGAGATATTTGTGTACCCATGTTCAGAGCAGCACTATTCACCATATTGAAAAGATGAAAGCAGCCCAAGTGTCCATTTACAAATGAATGGATAAACAAAATGGGATGTATTCATACAATGGAATATTATTCAGCCTTAAAAAGGAGGGAAAACCTGTCACATACTACAGTGTGGGGATATGCCTTGAGGACATTCTGCCAGGTGAAATGAGCTGGTCATGGAGAGACAAATACTGCATGGTTCCATGTATATGAGAGATCTAAACTAGTAAAATCCATAGAAACAGAAAGCAGAATGGTGGTTTCCAAGGACTAGGACAGGAGAAAAGGGGAAGTTGTTCCCTGGATATAGAGATTCATTCGATGAAAACAGTCTGGAGGTCTCTTTTACAGCAATGTGAAAATACTTAACCCTACTGCGCTGTACACTTGAAAATGGTGAAGGTGGTAAATTTTATGAGCTTCTTACCAAATAAGAAATCATCTCTAAGGTTATAAAAGTTTGCTTATTGGTGAAGCTTAGTGATTAGGTACATGGAGGTTCATTATGCTACTGTCTCAATTTTAGAGTGCTTGAATTCTCTGTTAAAAAAAAAAAAAAGGTAATTGAGAAATCTGGATTTCTGAAACACCCAAGAGGTGTGAGGATATGTGAGCCTGGACTGAAACACTGGTTTGCACATGGGTCACTTTCAGCCACGCAGAGAAAGAAGGGAGCTCAGCTCTGCCCTTCAGACCCTGGACCAAACTGTTAGGAACCTCGTCCGCAACAGCAGGCAGCCCGTTTTTACTTCTCAGGTTCCTCTAACACACAACAATAATCTGCACATCACCCTAACTCTGTAATTCTCTATGAGAGAGATGTAAATATACTGATCCTAGGACATGTATTTCTGATCTATTTTATTTACATTCTCTATGTTACCTGCTACCTGATTAAATGTCTCTGCCTCCCTTCCTGGAACCGGCAATATCAACAGTCTTGATGTTTTATTAAGCTTTTCAAACATGCCATTGATCCCCCAGCCTGAATACGTTGCTTTGTTACCATGGCTTTAGTCCCAGTGCAGCTTCCGGGGATATTTGCCAGAATATTCTTGGATTCATTTGTAATCCATTTAGTAACTTACATTTGAAGGATAATTGTTTGTGTAATATATTAACCATATTATTATGCCTGTTGATGCTACCTTGGTGAGCTGGTGAATTCTATAAAAAGAACAATAAATAACAATATAAAGTTAACCAAATATGGAAGATTGAGAGGCTAGGCGAGCTTTTATCTGGGGTATCTCTACATTATGCCCAAGTTCCAGATGAAAACAGAAGTGATTGCACAACTGGATTTTTTTTTTAACCTGCTGCCAAATGTCTACACATTTGGACAGATCACAGAGAGATGGATTATTCTGAGTGATGTGGACACAGATGTGACCATGGACAATTGAAAGAAGACTTGACTCAGGAGATAATAAAGGTGATGTTGAAGAGAAAGTCACAGGGAAACAAGTTTAGGAAATAAGAATATATTATGAGAGGATAAAATGCCAGAAAGTAATAGTGAAGAGATATTTGACATGTATGGGTTTCCCTGGTAGCTCAGTTGGTAAAGAATCTGTCTGTAATGCAGGAGACCCCAGTTCAATTTCTGGGTTGGGAAGATCCCCTGGAGAAGGGAAGAGCTACCTCTCCAGAATTCTGGTCTGGAGAATTCCATGGACTGTATAGTCCATGGGGTCACAAAGTATTGGACACGACTGAGTGACTTTCACTTTCATTTGACATATACACACACAGTCACATAGTGTTGAACTTAGAAAAAGCAGGATTCTGGGATGTGGAGGGTTTAATTTGAATCCCATATAATTTACATTAGTCTCATCAACTTCTTTACTGGGGCGGGGGTAGGATGAGAGGCATGGAAAGCATTTCTAAGTGCAATATTCCTCCCTGTTTGGATAGCTGACTGACCTCTCGACACTGGCTCATGAATTTCTAGCCCTTGAGTTATGAGTCTGAAATACAAATTGTCCCCCCAAATAATAATAGAAACAAAGGGTATGCCATTTGGTGTGGTATTTCATTTCTGAGGCCAGCCTTTGATCTCTGCAGCATATTGAGAAATCAAGTTACTGGGTATCTTTTTTTTTTCCCACTTCAGCCATTTGTCACATATGCCATAAAAATCTGAATTGTCCCTCTTGATCTTTATCACAGCTCACTATTTGCTTTGATCTCCACCTCTGTGTATGACATTTGTGCATGGTTTCCCCGTTTAATTGTCTGACTTTGGGTTGCTATTTTAGTTTAAAAGTTAAGAATTGTTTTGTATGGATGTGAGAGTTGGACTATAAAGAAAGACGAGTGCCGAAGAATTGAAGCTTTTGAACTGTGGTGTTGGAGAAGACTTGAGAGTCCCTTGGACTGCAAGGAGATCCAATCAGTCAGTCCTACAGGAAATCAACCCTGAATATTCATTGGAAGGGCTGATGCTGAAACTCCAATACTTTGGCCACCTGATGTGAAGAGCCAACTCATTGGAAAAGACCCTGATGCTGGGAAAGATTGAAGGCAGGAGGAGAAGGGGACGACAGAGGATGAGATGGTTGGATGGTATCACTGACTCAATGGACATGAGTTTGAGTGAACTCTGGGAGTTGGCAATGGACAGGGAGGCCTGGCGTGCTGCAGTCCATGGGGTCACAAAGAGTTGGACGTGACTGAGCGACTGAACTGAACTGAATATCCTCAAGTCAATAATCCAGGTAAATCATTGGATTTCCCAGTGAAACCTGGTCAGTGAGGTCAGCAACGTCGGCCTCCATGCAGTTTTTTCACGTATGTGAATTTCTGAATTGAAAGGAGATGCGTCTCATGAAAAGTTCATAAAGTGGTCTTGTGTCTCAGTTGCCAGGATCTGTATAGCAGACCCCGAGGCTGGTACACCAAGCACGCACCTCATTTCTCGCGGTCAGTCCAGTGCATGTCCCTCAGTTTACCTCCTCCCATGTGGTCACCCACGAGGAGGGAGGAATAGAAAGAGGTATGAGGTGTGCGCATGCACCCCGCCTACTCTGGCGATCTTTGTGCACATTTCCTGGCTAGTGGCGCCTTTAGAACCCACCGTTCCACCCCCTAAAGTGGGGTCAGGTTCTCACCTGGGGTTTTGAAATTGCATGTATCAGGGAAAGGGGATAGACATTTTGGGGGCACCATCCATCCATCCATCTGTCCCCACCATCACATATGGGAAGCTGGGACCTAAGATGCTTCCCTCTTTCTGGGCTTTTTAAGACTTTTACTTTTTTTTCTTAGTTCTGTAGTAGCAAGGCACCTCCGGCTCTCCCAGCTCAGAGTTCATGCTTGTGTCTTCAGGTTCATAGTCTAACTTTGCTGCAGTAAAGGCAAATGGGAAATGCTGGAAGGCAATGGTTGGAGGGAGCGAGAAGGCTGGGGAACTGAGACGTGTTCACAGAGCACCTGAGAATGCAGCTGAGTCTGCAGAGCAGTTAGAGGAGGCTAGTGACAGGGGTGAGCACCCTCCGGAGAAGAGGACCCCAGGGTGGTGGTTTTCCCCACTCCAGTCTCTGGCATCCAGCTCAGCATCCTGAAGGTGTGCAGAGGGGAGTGGAAAGTCACATCCACCCTTGAGGATGGGCCCCCTTCTGTCCTCCAAGGCAGGAGGGTCTTAAAAGCAGGACGGGGTTTTCCAGGAGCAGCACCCATGGTGGCCCTAACCCAGCGGGCACCCCACGTGTGGGACCGAGGCAGATCCTTCCTCTAGGGCACGTGTCACCAAGTGACAAACACAGGTTGGCAGATATCAGCTTCATGTCTGTTGGCCTGGCACATAGAAGGTGGTTGATGAAAATTTGTTGAACAAATGAGTAGAAGACCATTTTTACTGGGGGAGCTGAGAAAGACCCTCAGCGTGGCCATGGAGGGAGGCAGAGGCCCCCGAGTGAGAGAGGTGAGGCTCATTTGAGGCACGAGGCAGATCCTCAGGGAGGACCCGAATCAGTCACAAGTGGGCGGTTCAGTGGGAACAAGAGGAGGAGGTCAAATGAGCCGGGTTCAGACTGGCAGGTAGGAGAGGCGGAGTCGGAGGGTAGGGGGAGGCAGCGGGCAGGTGTAAAGAACGGAGCTGGGCGGGGAGGAATCAAACCTGGACTTCTGGGGACTTCCCTGGTAGCTTAGTGGTTAAGAATCCGCCTGCCAATGTGAGGACACGGGTTCAGTCCCTGGTTCGGGAAGATTCCACCTGCCACAGAGCACCTAAGCCCCTGTGCCACAACTACTGAGCTGGTGTGCCACCACGACTGAAGCCCGCGCTCCCTGGAGTCACACACTGCAAGGACTGGGCCTGTGCCCACTGCAACGAGAAGCCCACACACTGCAAAGAAGAGTAGCCCCTGCTCACCACAATTAGAGGAAGCCTGTTCACAGCAGTGAAGACCCAGTGCAACCGAAAATTAATTAATTAAAAAATACCCCCGAACTTCCTGGTATGAAGGCTTCAGGACAGGGAGGGTATGAAGAAGGAGGAACAAATAAAAAGAAAGAGAAGTGGGAAGGAATGGGGAGGAAAGAGGAAGAGGAGGACACGGGAGAAGGGAAGGAATGAAGAGAGAAAGGAGAGAGGGAAGAAAGACGGGAGGGAGGGAGGAGAGAAGAGAAGGAAGAGACGGAGAGGAAAATTTCCTCCTCTCCTGTTCAGGCCAGGAGGACATGCTTATTTTATAAAGCATCACAGAAGGTGAAGGAAAACAAATAGTGGAAGAAGGGGAGCAGCTGATCTGTGATCTGGCATGGGGGAAGAGCCGCCATGGATCCCTAATGAAGGCGGGAGATTGACAGGGGAGAGATGGGCCAGGCAGAGGGGTATAAATAGGCGCTCCGGCTTATTTGTAACTTTCATTTTTAGGTAAGGATGATTGGCACATGGATGGCTTGGATGAAGGGAGCCCCCTGATCTTTAACTTGCAGGTCACATGGAGAAAACTTGGAGAAAGCGCTCCGACATGGAGATGTCAACTTGAGTGACAGCCCCGTGCGAGGTGCTTGCACGGGCTGCCTCCTTTACATGCATCACTTCACAGAAATGATGACTGCCATTTGAACAGAAAGACATCCTTCCCGACCGGGGTCAGGAAACTGACAGGGCCCACCCATTAATAGAAATAACTGTCATTTAAAATAAAATGCTTGGTGGAAAACTTCAGAAATCTATTAGATAACAGGGGGCCCATGGTCGGGGCACCCATGAATCACAGGCACTCAGATATGGCGGCAGCGAGTGGGAGACAGTTACACCCGGAGCAGTTGATTCTGCTCGTCGGGTGGCTTCTTCATGCTGACGTGTCAGCCGCTTCTCCTAATTTATTGCCTGCCTGTGTCTTAGTTAGGAGCTTTCCCTGTGGGACGATGGCATCTGAAGGAAAACATGAATGACAACATAGTTTCGGATTTGAAGCCTTCTTACAGCAAAAACTCTTTGGTGGTGGAGTTTCTTTGGAGAAGATGCTTTCCTGATAAAATAACAAGCTGTGCTCACTGCTGAGAGAGGCTCAAAGCCCAAGACCTCCTCTGAACTTTCTTGATGTATATTTTTTTTTGATGCAAATGAAATATTACATTGCATTGAGATATTTTCCTACTGAAGAGGATTATATGATATTTAGGAATTTTTTCTTGAACTTTCAGTAAGTTTCTTAATTAGAGGGTCCTAAACTATATAAGGGGCTTCCCTGGTGGCTCAGTAATACAGAGTCCTCCTGCTTATGCAGGAGACATGGGTTCAACTCCTGGGTCAGGTAGATCCCCTGGAAAAGGAAATGGCAACTCACTCCAGTATGCTTCCTTGGAAAATCCCATGGACAGAGGAGCCTGGCAGGCTATATAGTCCCTCAGGTTGCAACAGTTGGACCGGACTTAGCAACTAAACAACAAAATTACACATTAGTGATGATGCTTGGTAATATGCTAGCAAGAAATGGTCCTTTATGGCCTATTGCTGGGTGTGTGATGTCTGGCTTGTGCTCAGGCTGATGGTATAAATAGAGAACCTGGGTGTTGTGCCCTCTATCAATCATCTCATGAGATATGATCTTTAGAGCAATGGTAAGATGAGTATTAATGGGGCCCTGTTTTACCAGGAGACAGCTGAGGTGCTGAATGGTTAAGGGCTCTCCAAAGAGCAGGCTTCAGCAATACGTGAACTGTGAACTTCCAGATGTTCAAGCTGGTTTTAGAAAAGGCAGAGGAACCAGAGATCAAATTGCCAACATTCGCTAGATCATCAAAAAAGCAAGAGAGTTCCAGAAAAACATCTATTTCTGCTTTATTGACTATGCCAAAGCCTTTGACTGTGTGGATCACAATAAACTGTGGAAAATTCTGAAAGAGATGGGAATACCAGACAACCTGTTCCTGCCTCTTGAGAAAGCTGTATGCAGGTCAAGAAGCAACAGTTAGAACTGGACATGGAACAACAGACTGGTTCCAAATAGGAAAAGGAGTACATCAAGGCTGTATATTGTCACCCTGCTTATTTAACTTCTATGCAGAGTACATCATGAGAAAAACTGGGCTGGAAGAAGCACAAGCTGGAATCAAGATTTCCAGGAGAAATATCAATAACCTCAGATATGCAGATGACACCACCCTTATGGCAGAAAGTGAAGAGGAACTAAAAAGCCTCTTGATGAAAGTGAAAGAGGAGAGTGAAAAAGTTGGCTTAAAGCTCAACACTCAGAAAATGAAGATCATGGCATCTGGTCCCATCGCTTCATGGGAAATAGATGGGGAAACAGTGGAAACAGTGTCAGACTTTATTTTTGGGGGCTCCAAAATCACTGCAGATGGTGATTGCAGCCATGAAATTAAAAGACGCTTACTCCTTGGAAGGAGAGTTATGACCAACCTAAATAGCGTATTGAAAAGCAGAGACATTACTTTGCCAACAAAGGTCCATCTAGTCAAGGCTATTGTTTTTCCAGTGGTCATGTATGGATGTGAGAGTTGGACTGTGAAGAAAGCTGAGCACCAAAGAATTGATGCTTTTGAACTGTGGTGTTGGAGAAGACTCTTGAGAGTCCCTTGGACTGCAAGGAGATCCAACCAGTCCATTTTAAAGGAGATCAGCCCTGGGTGTTCTTTGGAAGGAATGATGCTAAAGCTGAAACTCCAGTACTTCGGGCACCTTATGTGAAGAGTTGACTCATTGGAAAAGACTCTGATGCTGGGAGGGATTGGGGGCAGGAGGAGAAGGGGATGACAGAGGATGAGATGGCTGGATGACATCACTGACTATATGGACATGAGTTTGAGTGAACTCCGGGAGTTGGTGATGGACAAGGAGGCCTGGTGTGCTGCAATTCATGGGGTCGCAAAGATTTGGACATGACTGAGTGACTGAACTGAACTGAACTAAAAGAGCAGCCACCCACCTCAGACTCCAGGTAACGGGGCCACCCAGAAAGGCTAATGTTACATCCACCACTTAGATGAGAGACCTGAGGCTCAGAGGTTGTACAGCTGAGAACAGGAATTCATCCATCGTCTATGATACTTGAAAACCTACTGCAAAGAGCTTTCAAAGAAGACCCTCTCAGTCTTTAGTTGCTCTGTAACAAGTCTCCACAAATGTAGTGACTTAGAAAAACACCCATTATCTTACAGTTTCAAAGGCAGAAGTTCACTGGGCTCAGCTGGGCTTGGTTTAGGATCTCACAATACAGAAACCAAGGTGTCGGTTGGCTGGGCTCTTCTCTAGAGAAGAATCTGCTGTTCAGGTTGTTGACAGAATTCTGTTCCTTGTGGCTGTAGGACTGAGGTCCCCAGCCCCTTGCTGACTATTGGCCGGGGTTACTTTCAGCTCATACAGGCTACTCTCCAGTCCTTGCATGTGGCCCTCTCCACCTTCAAAGTCAACAGTGATGCATTGAATCCTTTCTGTGCTTTGAATCTCTCTGATTTTGCTATCTGCCACCAACCAGAGAAAAGTCTCAGATTATATTTAGGTGCAAATGGATACTCTCCCATCATAAGATTAACTGATCAGCAACCTTAATCACAACTGCAAAATCCCTCTGCCACATCACATACCATGATCGTAGGTGCTAGCTCATCATACACACATCATATCACAGGGAGGAAACCTGAGAGTGAGGGTCCTCTCAGCATTCTGCCTGTCACAGGTCATGGGCTGGGACTGCTGGCCCTTGAGTGCTCAGCCATGCACCCTTAGTTCAGGTGTACCCACTATTTTCTTCCAGGAGGTTGAAGCTGAACCTAGTTCTGCTCAGGGCACTCATAGTTCCTGAGCAATAAAGGATGGCCAGATGGAAAGAACACAGACCCAGGGATCTGGACATCCAGGTTTAGCCCAGGCTCTGCCACTCACTCACTCTGGGACCCTGAATAAGCAGCATCACTATGCTCTCTGTAAGGGATGATTGCTTGAGAATCCAAATACGAAATGTCTTTGAAGGTCCTACCATGTGCAAATACCCTACTAGGTGATGAGGATGACCCAAGGAAGGAATGAGGCATGCGTTCTGCTCTTAAGGAGCTTATGACCTTGAGTAAGGACACAGCTCACCAGCCAGAGTCCACAGAACCAATTCCCCATCAGTGCCCAGCTAGCCAGTCCTGTTTTCATCCAGCCCCCTGCTCCTACATATCTGACTGAATTACAGTTTGCCATCTTGGCTGGCCACATCCACCCCCTGGCCATTCTCATTGCCCAGTCTGCTGGAGCCCTCCTTCTCCACCCAAAACAGGCTCCTGCCTTGTATCTACATGGCTGTGGAGGGTTGGGGGTAACTTCAGGGCCACAGTGTAAAGGAAGGAAAATTTTAAATAGACCCCAGAACTAATATCTCCTAGACTCTATGGCCATCCCCTTGGCAGGGGCCCCTTTGGTTCTCTCTCTCCTTACATGTCCATTGCAAATGGCCACGCTTGGCAGAGGCAGCCGGCTTCTCCCAGAAGTGAGAGATGGCTTTCATCATCTTCCTCTAATGAGATTCGATTCAAGGTTATGTGCTTCCTCTCCACCCAGAGAAGGAAAGAAGCCCATGCCCCGATTGATTTCCCTGACAAGACGCAGCTCCCTGCCTGGCAGAGACCTCTTGGCACAACAGCTCACGGAGTCTGATCATGTCAGGGTATCAGCCTCCCCAGCCCAGAGCAGGCTTGGGGCTCCATGCTGTGTGACCACCGGGATACCGACATGTCCTTCCCACCCCCAAACGACCAGACACCCAGTCTTTTCTCAGGGACAAGGTGAGACCCCACCTGTAGCTAAGGAAGAAACAGTGGGCCACTTTAAAATTGCAGTTCTCATTTTTAGCCATCAAGGTTTCAGAAAAATAAATCTTATTTATTTATATATAATATATTTGTTTGCTAACTGGGTGCACTGGGGCTGAACTTAACACTGTTATATAAATTTATATATATAAATATATAACATATTATATAATATAATATATAGCAATATATTAATATATATAGCAAATACATAATATAATATATAATATGTAATATATTGATTTATATATAATATATAATATATTACATTATATGATATATTAATATATACTATATTAAATATATAATATAATATATAAGAATATATAATATATATAAATTTATATAACAAAACAGTGTTAAGTTCAGCCCCAGCATGCCCAGTTGGCAACCATTGGGAGCCATGGAGGTGTGTCCCGGGTCGAATGCCCTGGAAACAGACTCTGAGAGGGAGGGTTGCATGCAGTGGTGTCCCTGGGAGCGAGGTCTCAGGAAGCAGGGATGGGACAGGGGAAGGGCCCACCGTGCAGGGGCAGCCCCGGCCCCAGACGGCCCGACAAGAGCTCTGAAGCCAGAATGTGCCCAAATTGAGGGAAATGGGCTGAACTTGACCCCAGCCAGTGAGGGGCTGAGGCTCCCTTGAGGCCCGTGATCTTGAGCCAGTGTGTTCTCTGCAGCCAAAGGCAGTCGCCAGCGAGGCCTGCCTCTGTGAGCAGCAGGGGCCATAAATGCTTGGGCAGAACACCCTTATTCACTGTTAGGAGGTGCCAAGAAAGGGCTGAGAGTTACAGAGGAAGAATAAGTCCATTCCAGGAAGGCTGTCTGGAGACAGAGCATATGAGCAGCCTTTGGAGGATGGGTAGGGTTTGGAGGAGGAACAGCCTCACAGATACGGTGGGCCGGGACCTGTGCCCACCAGGCAGCCCACTTTGATGATGCAGACTGCCCACAGCTCCTTCCATCTAGGAAAGCAGGAGGCTGGGGCTCAGGGAATGCCAGGATACCGGCCGTTCTAACAGGGTTTGACCCTGTGATCTCCCATCCGTCAGGAAAATGCACGGGGAAATAGAAATAATGGCGAGGTTAATTAAGGGTGCCTGCAGACTTCTTTTTAACCTCCTCCACTTCACTATGTCAATAATAACTCGAGAGTAGACTTTCCCCAGGATATTCCAAAGCGTGACTAATTGCAGTAACACTGAACACATTTTCCCCTACTCTGCGTCCCCTCCAATTTGGAGAATGATTTTGCCCTTTTCCAGATATATGATGCAAAGTGGGTAAGTGCATTTGAACATATTACATAGTAAAAGCTCAGATGCTAAGACCTGGGCATGGTTAGCTAATTCTAGGCAGTTCTTTAGAAACCAGACTCAGTAATAGCCTGACAAGTGGGTGCCCTGTTGGGGTATGAGGGCATAGACCAGCAGAATCCCCTACTTCCATTTATAAAAATGCCTTTTTGAGAATTTATCTAGAATCAAATATGCAAGTTTTCTTTTTCTGAAAGTGAAATTTACTTTTAAGACGTTCACATTGTTTTTCCAAAGGCCATGTAAATACACTTATTGGTTAATTTTTATTTTAACTCCTGCAGCACAAGCCTGTTGGGCCGTGTCTGAGTCCAGTGAGGATCAGGCAGTTTATGCGGCCTCGTGGGAGGTGATGCACGTCTGGAACCCATCAGGGACTCAGACGACTTGCAGACTGTGTTTACCACATGCCTGTCAGCCCAATGCACCAGAGAAGGAAGCCTGCTGCGTATTCATTGTGTGCCCCGAGCAAGGTACTCATATAGATTACCAAAATGGCCATCAGTTATTTACTTCCTCTGTCTACCCCCATGGCTTGTCCCTTCCCACGCTGGCTCTGGCTGGCTGCATGTCTTGCTTTGGCTTCTGGGACATGAGAAAATAAGCCAGTGAAGGCGGAGAGAGTGCCTGGGATTGCTCTCTTGCTACCTTTGGAACCAGTATATCCACATGTAAACAAACCGCACGTAGTCTGCTAGTTGAGGAGACACGTGGCCTGCTGCTGCTGCTGCTGCTGCTAAGGCGCTTCAGTCGTCTCCGACTCTGTGCTACCCCAGAGACAGCAGCCCACCAGGCTCCCTTGTCCCTGGGATTCTCCAGGCAAGAACACTGGAGTGGGTTGCCATTTCCTTCTCCAATGCATGAAAGTGAAAAGTGAAAGTGAAGTCACTCAGTCGTGTCCGACTCCTAGCGACCCCATGGACTGCAGCCTACCAGGCTCCTCCATCCATGGGATTTTCCAGGCAAGAGTACTAGAGTGGGTTGCCATTGCCTTCTCCGACACATGGCCTAGCCATCTCTATTGTCCAGCTGATGACCAGCCAACCACCACACGGGTGGGTGAGGCCATTTCAGACCAGCAGTCTCCAGCCAACTTGCCAGCTGACCACGGATGCATACGGGTCTCAGCTGAGATCAGCTCAAAAGAGTCCATCTAGCCCAGCCCCAGTTGCTGATGGGCAGCATTGTGAGCTGGATAAACGGTGATGTTTAAACACTAAATTAGGAAGTGCTTTGTTATACGGCAAAAGCTAATTGATTCAGTCCTAGCCCTCAGTCTCTTCATCTATAAAACAGAGAGTAATGACTCACTTCAGAGGATTTCTTGAAGCTGAAACGAGTCCTAGCCTATAAGCAGTGTTCAGAATTTGCTCCATCCTTTTCTGCAAAAGATGAAATGCTGCAAATGGACCCCAATTCTTTGCTCCTCTCCCCCACTACATTCTGGTCCTGGCTCTTTCAGGGGAGTGTTGACTTTGGGCTTGGCCCTATGACTTGCAGGCTTCCCAGATGGTGCTAGTAGTAAAGAGTCTGCCTGCCAGTGTAGGAGATGTAAGAGACATGGGTTTGATCCTTGGGTTGGGAGATCCCCTGGAGGAGGGCATGGCAACCCACTCCAGTATTTTTGCCTGGAGAATCCCATGGATAGAGGAGCCTGGTGGGCTATAATCCATAGGGTCACAAAGAGTTGGGCACCACTGAAGCAACTTGGCATGTACACATGTCATGACTTGCTCTGGTCAATGATAATTATGGGCAGAAGTGACAGTGACTGGTTTGAACCTCGACTTTGAGCCCTCCATGGGCCCTCCAGCCCCAGTCATTGTCATCCGAGGAGCATCCTATGGATCAGCCCTGAGTGCAGCAGGAGGAAGAGATGCAGGTCCTTGCAGAGCTACCACCAAAATCCCCCCAACCAGAGCAGTCAGAAGCAGATTCGTTGACACCAGATCACCAACATATTGGTGAGGGTTGGGAGAGTTTGTTATGCAGCATTATTGGGGCAGTGGCTAACGGATGCAGATAAGATCCAAACTCACTGACCACATCTGAAAGGCTCTGTTCTGGTCAATTCTAATCAAGGCCAAAGGAGAGGGTTATAGCAGGGACTGGCTCCTTCCTTCTGCCACGTATTTTCTTACTCATGAAACCCCTACAGACCACTCTGTTGGGAGCAGCAGAACTGAGAACCACAAGCCTTTCTACATTTGACAGACAGTCTGCCACGTGTCAGGGACTGTGTCAGCCCTCTACAGGCACCGGGACTCCTAACACTCACAACAGCATTAGGAGGTAGGTTCTAGCCATACCCCCTCCCCAAGTCAAGAACAGAAGCCAGTGGGGTTGGGAAACGTAGCCAAGGGCAGGAGAGCCAGGAATTGAAATCCAAGACCCAACCTTAGCAGAGTCCCCCATCGATCAGAACTCAGCAGCCTAATTCCACTTGGTAAGCCCCAAATCTCCTGGGTTTCAGCTGCTGCCAGACTCAGCCAGTGCTCTGTGCTTACTGTCGATGCCTTAAAATACAATATCTCAGTTTATGAACTCAAGAATGCCTTTGTGAAGGAACACATTTCCTATGTCCAGATTCTGCATTCTTAATGGGAGTTCCATGAATCACTTTATCCCCCCTTCTTTTCTTTTTCGGAAACCTCTGTTGCAAGTGTGCAGCAGAGCACTCATTTCTGTGAACACATTTAATTTTCACATCTGAGTTGGTTGCAACTTCGAAAAGAGCAGGTATTGTTAGGCAGAGCAGAGCCTTGGTGAAGAACTAGTGAGTTATGGAAATTTCCTGCGACGGAACAGTCTCATTGGAACTCTGGTCCTCTGCTCATGCTTTTCTTTTGCACAGATGATCCTACCAGTAGGAGATCATATAATTTATCCACCAAACTGGGACACCTGTTACAGTGAAAAGGGCTTGGGAAAACAGATGCGACCTGAGACTTTTCTGGGCAAACCAGGATGTGTGGTCACCCCATCCCGTTAGGGAACTTTACAAAAATAATAACTAACCTTTGTAAAGGACTTTATGGTTTACTAGCCATTTCTATTGGAGAAGGCAATGGCAACTCACTCCAGTACTCTTGCCTGGAAAATCCCATGGACGGAGGAGCCTGGTAGGCTGCAGTCCATGAGGTCGCAAAGAGTTGGACGCGACTGAGTGACTTCACTTTCACTTTTCACTTTCATGCATTGGAGAAAGAAATGGCAACCCACTCCAATGTTTTGCCTGGAGAATCCCAGGGACGGGGGAGCCTGGTGGGCTGCCGTCTATGGGGTCGCACAGAGTCGGACAAGACTGAAGTGACTTAGCAGCAGCAGCAGCCATTTCTATAATGAGAAACATTATCATATCAGAGTATGGTTTAACAGGTGAGAAATCTGAAGCCTTGGAATTTGAAATGCCTGTGGAAAAGCATGCACCCCACAAAACGGGGGCTAGAACGTAGCTTTCTAACTCCAGATTGTTAGGATTTTGTTGGGTCCTTAAAATTGTTTTCCATGGCCTGTGCATAGAAGTCTACTTGATAAATATTTGTTGAGTGAATGAGTGAATGCAACAGTCAAGAAATAGCGAGACACGCAACAGTGCTGTATCTTGTGATTCTGTGAAGGACTCAGAGGTAGTTTGTAATGTACAAAATGGTTCTGTTCCCTTGGAACTTCTCTGAAATCGCCTAATAACTTAATTGCTCCTTAATAAGAAGGGATTCTGCCAATATCCCCTTCTTCTGCTCTGGGGTTGCTAGAAATGAGTACTTTGTTCTTTCCGGCGTGGGAGGATTTGGTTGATCTCTGTAATCAGCAAAGTGGGAACGATGTCTTTTTTCTTGTGTTCTCGGCCTCCCCTCACCCCCTCCAGCTATCCTTCCTGCTTTTGAATGTTGAGATGCTCTTTTATTTGTGATCCCCGCCTTCCACCCTGTGTCAGTGGGGGTTCCGCTACCTTTTATGAAGGCTTTGAAAGGCTTCCTCTTCCCCTCCAAAGTTTCCACTGAGGCTGTGTTTGCTGTAAACACTTACAAAGTTAGTTAAGTGGTATAATTCCCCGAGCACTTCTTTCTTACATTAGCCTTCATTTTTTTCTGGAGAAAAACGCTTTCACTCCTGAGAACCGGAGACAGCAGGGAGCGAGGTGAACGGTATGTCCTACTAAAATGTTTTGGCCATGGCATTCTGTGAATAGAGCTTTTAATGATTTTTTTAAATAGTAATGTCTTCTAGACATGAACTCACAAGGAAGGAAAGAGAGCGCCCATGTCTCTGTGCCCAGCCCTTGGGGCTTCCATGACAACCTGCCTGTTCATAGTCTCCAGCAGTTCAGCAGGTGTCTCAGGGGCTTGCTTTGATCTTCAGGAAGACCTTTCTCTGCCTTCTTGGACTAATCGAGCCATCCCTGCCCACTCCAACACAGGGTGAAAAAGTCCCGAGCAGAGGACCTCTTAGAACTGGACCAGAAGCCTGTGTTTGGGTTCAGCCATGGCCACAGCATTGACCTTCGCCATCCAGCCAGATGGTGAGGTTGCAGGATGTGTCCAGGGTGTTCAGCATGTAGGAAGCTGAATGTGGCTGTCAGCGTTTGCCAGTTAAACAGACTGAAATAAAAATAGAAGCGAGGGGTCGCCCGCCCAGGGCTTTCAAACAGTCTTGTTCCCACAAGGTGTAGGTGTCCCTCCCAGACACCCAGCCTCCTGACCGTTGGCTCTCCTGGCCTGTCTCCTTCAGAGGCCTGTCTGCCAGTACTGGGGTTGAAAGGGCCTTTGAGGTCATGTTCTCCTGGGCTCAGCTCTGTGATGCATTCGTCAGGTTCTCCAGAGATACAGAACCAGCAGAGGTAGAGACAGAGGTGTAGGTGGAGTTACAGATATGTAGATGTAGATACAGACAGATATAGATATGAGGAGATTTATTACAGAAGTTCTTCAGGTGATTATGTTGCAGCAAGGAGGATCCTTTTCAGGGTCTGAAAGTGGGCTCTTGTCTAACACTCACTAAATGAATTGTCCAGGAGACACGTGGGCTGACAAAGCAAGAGACTTTATTGGGAAGGGGCACCTGGGCAGAGAGCAGCGGGTAACCCAGGAGAACTGCTCTGCCACATGGCTTGCAGCCTCAGGTTTTATAGTGATGGGGTTAATTTCCTGGTTGTCTCTGGCCAGTCACTCTGACTTGGTCCTCCCTGGTGGGACACATGGCTCAGCCAAGATGGATTCCGGCGCGGGGGATTCCAGGAGGTCACGAGGACATGTGGGCTGCCGTCTCCTCTCTCCTTTTGACCTTTCCTGAACTCTTCCGGTTGGTGGTAGCTGGTCAGTTCCGTGTTCCTTACCAGGACCTCCTGTCACAAAATAACTCATGCAGATGATTACTGTGGTGCCTGACCAGGGTGGGCGGTTTCATTCAGTGTTTCCCCTAACAATTATGGAAGCTGAGAAGTCCCGTGATTTGCTGTCTACAAGCTGAAGAACCAGGAAAGCTGGTGGTGTAATTCAATCTGAGTCCCAAGACCTGAGAACCAGGGAGCTGGTTGTGTGAGTTCTGGTCCAAGTCTGAAGACTCAAGAACCAAAGGGTCAAGGCCTGAGGGCAGAAGAGGATGGATGTCCAGCTGCTGCAGAGAGAGAATGTGCCCTTCCTCTGCCTTTTGGGGGCTTCCCTGGTGGCTCAGAGGGTAAAGTGTCTGCCTGCGATGTGGGAGATTTGGATTCGATCCCTGGGTTGGGAACATCCCCTGGAGAAGGAAATGGCAGCCCACTCCAGTACTCTTGCCTAGAAAATCCCATGGATGGAGGAGGCTGGTAGGCTACAGTCCTTGGGATAGCAAAGAGTCACACACAACTGAGCATCTTCACTTCTGCCTTTTTGTTTTATTTGGGCCCTAAACAAATTGGACGATGCCCATCTGCACTGGTGAGGGGTGCCCTTCTTTATTCAGTCTGCCAATTCAAACATCCGTCTCTTCTGGAGACACCCTCATGGACTCATCCAGAAATCGTATTTTACCAGCTCTCTAAGCCCGCTTAGCCCAGCCAAGTGGACACGCAGAATAGGCCATCACAGGCGTACGCATGCTCTAGAACTCCCATGGGATCAGGCTGGGGCTGGATGGGTCCTGAAATTGTCCCGCTGCCACCTGTGTCCCCGGGAGCAAGCCTTTCATAAATCACTCACACGAGTTCTTGTCCTGGAGGGACCTAACTTATGACTCCCATTTGTAGGAAAAGTGCAGGTTTGCAGGAGTGAGAATTTCAGCAGGACTCTCTCAGGAAGGGACACCCCTCTGTCTCTGTGCCAGAGTTTGCTCAAGGAACTCCAGAGTATGAATTTCTTCATCAGCACACATGCCCAATAGGTTATCAGCCTCCAACATGACAGTCAGTCTGCAGGTAGCACCTCAGGTAGTATGGCACCTTACATGCCAGCACGCACGATTGGGTGAAGATGGGCAAGGAGCAGAGCAGTGCTCGGGGAGGTAGCAGGCTGTGAGACGAAGGCCCCATCCTAAGAAACTCAAGCAGTGGGCACTTCTGAACCCAGGAGAAGGAGAGGGGGCGGCACACACCCCACCAAGCCCGAGGAGCCTCTGGGTCACAGACTAGAGAGGGACGAAGTGGGAAGATAGAAACCATTCAGCAGTTTGGGGGCTGCTGCTACTGCTAAGTCACTTCAGTCGTGTCCGACTCTGTGCGACCCCAGAGACGGAAGCCCACCAGGCTCCCCCGTCCCTGGGATTCTCCAGGCAAGAACACTGGAGTGGGTTGCCATTTCCTTCTCCAATGCATGAAAGTGAAAAGTGAAAGTGAAGTCGCTCAGTCGTGTCCGACTCTTAGCAATCCCATGGACTGCAGCCTACCAAGCTCCTCCATCCAAGGGATTTTCCAGGCAAGAGTACTGGAGTGGGGTGCCATTGCTTTCTCCAAGTTTGGGGGCAGGAGAGGATAAAAAACACTCCAGAGTCAGCTGAAAATGAAACTGCTGCATTTTTAGAAAGCACTACATCCCAGATGCGGAAGTGAGCAGAATTGGGGTGACTCTTTGCATCTCCCGAGGTGTGATTATGAGCTGCTTTGAAAAGCCATCTACTGTGTGTGGAGATCTTAAAGATGCCCAGGGCAGTGAGGACCAGGAGAGCAGGGGTCTGGTTCCAGCCCTGCCATCAGTCCTCCATTTGACCTTGGGCAAATCATGTGACCTTTCGGGCTTTAGGCTAAGTGAGCTTTGAATTTGCTTCTGGCTCTAACATTACAGGATCCAGTCTGAAGCCCTCCTTTCTCAAGGAGGAAGCGGACAGTGGGACCAGGTAATGGTGTGGGGCCACTCTAGTAGCCTGGCCAGTAGATGGCAGAGCCAGAGCTCACACTGTCCTCTTTGGCAGGAGGAGTCTGAAGCTGACCTGACAGTTTTGGGGGCACGTCTGCCTAGACCATAGGGGACAGCCTTCCTCCTCCAAAGCCTGACCACTTGAAACATCTTAGCTTTCTGAAAAAAGAGAATATCAGCAGAAAGCCCTGAGGGCTTCTGAGGAGGTCAAAACCTTTCAGTGCCCCAGCTATGGGAGAGAGTAATGGCAGTCACTGCAGTGATAGTCATGCGGCAGCCTGTGAGCTGAACAAAGCACGCACGCACAGGCATGCCGCCGCCGCTGCCGCCGCCAAGTCGCTTCAGTCTTAGACGGCAGCCCACCAGGCTCCCCCGGCCTGGGATTTTCCAGGCAAGAGTACTGGAGTGGGGTGCCATTGCCTTCTCCCAGGCATACCACTAAATACTCTTAATACACTATGTTACTTATGTGGGATATTTAGTATCAAAAATGCTATATCTCTCTTCTCCCCCCAAATCCTCCTAAAAATATCCAGTGGTACCCATAATATCCTCCAGCCATTCAAATAGGGTTGCTTCTACCTTCGGAGAAGGCAATGGCACCCCCCTCCAGTACTCTTGCCTGGAAAATCCCATGGACGGAGGAGCCTGGTAGGCTGCAGTCCATGGGGTCGCTAAGAGTCAGGCACGACTGAGCAACTTCACTTTCACTTTTCACTTTCATGCATTGGAGAAGGAAATGGCAACCCACTCCAGTGTTCTTGCCTGGAGAATCCCAGGGACGGGGGAACCTGGTGGGCTGCTATCTATGGGGTCGCACAGAGTCGGACACGACTGAAGCGACTTAGCAGCAGCAGGGACATTGACCATTAAGGTCAGTGAAAGGGCAGGGGAATTCATGAGCAAGTGTTCTTGAATCTAAGCTCAGCAGCGTGAATGCCCCAGTTCAAGGTGGCAAAACCAAGCTGAACGTAGCAGTGAGGGGTGGCAGTGAGTGGTGAGCACCTGGCCTAGAACAGGTGAAGGTACTAGTCACCCAGCAGAGGGAAGCCTTCTTTACAGCTGGAATATGATAAAATTTGATTGAACTTTGTTATATTTGGAGAGATATGAAAATGTCTTTGGTTGGGTTGTGTGTGTTAGCCGCTCAGTCGTGTCCATCTCTTTGCAACCCCACAATTGTAGCCTGCAAGGCTTCTCTGTCCATGAAATTCTCCAGGCAAGAATACTGAAGTGGATTGCCATTCCCTTCTCTAGAGGATCTTCCCTACACAGGGATCGAACCCTGGTCTCCTGCATTGCAGGTAGATTCTTTACCATCTAAGCCACCAGGAAATCCAGTATCTAAGTCTTAGTGAAATCAACAAAACTAACTCCTGGTTACACAGGTAGTTTAAAAATTACACAGTGCCTCTATTCAAAAAGAGAAGAGTCCTGATCTGTCTATAGAGTCCTGGGGACTGTATACCTCATTGTAGCCCCTTTGTGCGCACACAGGGCCCTTGTGTGTTGTTTCCACACCAGCCACGCTGGAGAAAGTCCAGGGACACCAGGTCATCGTGTCTTGTCTCTGCCCGTGCTGGGGAGCTCTGCTGGTGCTTGGGCACATGCAGTGTAAACAACATGTCCCTGTGTGGTGCTCCCACCCTGTCACTTGCCACAACCACCCTCTTCACGTCCCCCCAACATCTCTCGCTCCTCTCTTTCTCCTCTGTCCTCCAGAGAGAGTTCTGTCTTTCCACACACACGTCCCAGACCTCTAAGACTGGATAGAGAGACCCAGGCCGGAGTGGGGAGAGGGAAGAGGGATTCAGTAGAAGGCAGAGACTTGAAAGCCACGTGGATTAAGGATCTGGGACACTCAGAAGCAGAATTTTGAGAGGGAAGTGTTTATAGTCTGAGAACCCCTGCAGAGGTTGTATAAGAGCTGGAGAAAAAAGGAAAGTAGGAAAAAAAGAGTTTTCAGGAGTGTTTCTAGATATTATACTTTGGGTCTCCTTCGATATTCTTCCAAAGGAGGTTGGAGTTATTTGTAATTGCTCACTGTTGCTTGATAGTCTCTAACATGACACTATCTGAGACTGGACCACATGGGGCCTCAGGATTTACTCAGGTTACACATGGTCATCTTGGAAAAGTTGGAGCCACTTCCAGGGCTTCTGAGGTTATTTTGCTATCCAGCATGTGAGGAACCATGGGCCAATTAAGAAATACTTGAATGAAATGAGTTGGAATGCATGAACAGCCAGCTCCCCTTCACTTTGTATCGGTCCTCTGAGGCTAGCCTAGTCCCTCCTGAGGCTGTGGAATGGACTCTTTCCATTTTATCTGCTTGACCATAAGTGTTGCCTTTGTGCATCGTGGACCTTGAATATAAACACATCTGCTCAAGAAATCCTCAAGTTGGGACTTGCCTGGCAGTCCGGTGGTTAAGACTTCACCTTCCAATGCAGGAGGGGGAGATTTAATCTCTGGTCGAGGAGCTAAGATTTTTGCAGCCATAAAAAGCCAAAGTATTAAACAGAAGCAATTTTGTAATTCAATAAAGACTTAAAAAAAAAAAAAAAGGTCCACATTGAAAACAAAAATCTTAGAAATCCCCAAGTTCACATCATGTCTGGTTCATATTTGAGATATTTTCAAAACCCCTACCAAAGGAAGAAAAAAATGAAAGAAAGGAAAGGAAGAAGGCGAGAGGAGGAGAAAAGGAGAAAGAAAACAAAGCCCCCCTGCTCTGAGCCAGATGCCAGGGCTGAGACTTCACACTGAGTGTTCTTGGTCCTCCAACAACCACATGCTCATGATCTGCCCTCCCCAGGTTTGAGGGAACCGAGTCTCAGAGAGGTTGAGAAACTTACCAACCGCAAGTCACGTTACTAAAGCCCAGTTCTACCTGCTTGGCAAATCTGACCTCTTTATAGCAGGGCACTGGTCTGTCCAAGCCTCCTGCCATACTGCCAGTCTGGGTCTCTCCAAACCAGCCAGTTGTCCTCATGCAGAGTTCTGTGGACCGAGAAAGATGAGGGTTGGGCTCCTAGGAGCTTCTCCAGGTGGGAAACCTGCAGCCATACAAGTTGAGTGCCAGCTCCCTGAGGCCTGGCTGGAAGCGACCTCCGGGAGCTTAAAAACAGGGCCTTGGAAGGATGTCCAGATCCCAGTGTATCCTCGTGCCACTTGGGGACAGTGTGTTCCAGTGGGAATTGCTGAGGACCAGGAGACTTGGGCTCCACTCTATGACCCAGGGGAGTCAGACTCAGCAAACCTCAGCAAACTACCACACAATTGCACTCATCTCACACGCTAGTAAAGTAATGCTCAAAATTCTCCAAGCCAGGCTTCAGCAATACATGAACCATGAACTTCCAGATGTTCAAGCTGGTTTTAGAAAAGGCAGAGGAACCAGAGATCAAATTGCCAACATCCATTGGATCATGGAAAAAGCAAGAAAGTTCCAGAAAAATATCTATTTCTGCTTTATTGACTATGCCAAAGCCTTTGACTGTGTGGATCACAATAAACTGTGGAAAATTCTGAAAGAGATGGGAATCCCAGACCACCTGACCTGCCTCTTGAGAAATTTGTATGCAGATCAACTACTGCAGGCTGCAGTAGTTGAAGCTCAAGGGCTTTAGAGGGAGGGTTCAGGAGTTGTGACTCACTTAGTTGCTCCGCAGCATGTGGAATCTTCCTGGACCAGGGATCGAACCCAGTCCCCTGCATCCGGCAGGCGGTTTCTTATCCACTGAGCCACCAAGAAGTCCCGGTTTCACATCTTGTGAAGTAGAGGGCAGGCATTTGTGTCCCCATTAGCAGATGTAGAAACCGAGGCTCTGGAAGTCCACGTTCCATGGCTGATAGGTGGTAGAGGAGCCCTGGCCTTTGAGTCCTTTGAGTCCTTGTCACCTGCTTCTCCCTCTGTGTTGCATCCAGCACCAGCCTGCCCTACCCAGGTCCATCACCTGCTCCCCTCAAAACATGCTGAGCTGACAAAGGCTTGTAAGGCTGATATTTGGTCTGCTTGTGGTCCAAAACATCACTCACAGGGCTACCAGCTGTGGCCAGGCACCATCAGGTTCAAATCAGGAAGGGAGTGTGTGCCTGGCTTATTATGGCTCACAGGGAGGAAAAACCACTCAAAGAACTTGTGCTGCTGGTGGCGGGGTGCAGAGTGTCACCTTTAGACAAGAGGGGCGAGTGACAAATGAGAGGACCCCTCCGCTGGGGCTCAGCAAATGAATTTACTACCTCCAGCTCAAAGCGCTGGTCTCGTTTCCGTGGAATAACATTTATTTCCATTTGATGGATGAGGCATAAATCAACTTCTCTGTATTTGCTGGGTGTACTATGCTATTTCTTTAAAAAAAAAAAAAGTTTGAAAGGTAATTCTTCCCAGAACTGGATTAATGATTGCATGTCTCCTGTTACCAGGGTTTGTAAGACCAGGATTGACAGCTGTTTTAGAGCTCCCCAGCTGGGAATGGTTTGTTTAACAAACACGGCAGGACACTTACATGCTCCCCTGGCTGCCTGTTCTCATTCCCATCTTGTAGGATGGCACTATGCCCACTCACAAGCCGTCAGCTCCCTGCCCTCGGGCAGAGGTGCCAGAGAACTGAGGCTGTAAACTGGCATCAAGCAGCACACAGAGGATGCTTGGCTTTTCCTTTGCCTGAGGTTCCCCCCTGCAACCCAAAGCCCCTGCATTCTCTCCATATGCACTTCCCTAAGCTGGCCCCTGAGTATTACGACAGGATTCTGAACAAGCAGTAGTCACCAGTGAGTACTGAGTGCATGTGATGAGTCAGACATGGGTTAGACACTTGAGATTCTCTCATTTAAGCTTCACAGCAACTCTTGCAGGTTTTCAGGTAGATAATATTATTACTCCCCATTCTACAGGTGGAGAAGAAGTGGAGGCTCATAGAATTTAAGCAACCCACCCAACATCTCTAAGTTGTTAAGTAGTGAAGCTAGGAGAGACCCAAGGGCAAGACCAAACAGTTCACAGGTAGGAAAATTCACACGGCAGTAAACATATGGAAAATTAAAGATTGGAATAAATTAAAATGAAAGCAACACTGGTTTACCATATCTGATCTTTCAAATTAGTAAGCAAATAAATATTTCTTATAATCATACTCAGTGATGATATAGTTGCTTCAGTCATGTCCAACTTGTTGAATTAGAGGTGGCCACAAATTTTTTGACACTCCTCCTATTGAGAAATGATGTCTCAGAGCCCTCTCCTTGAACCTGGATGGGCTCTATGACAGCTTTGACAGCAGACTATGACAGAAGTGATGCTGTGCCTTAGGACACTGGCAGCTTCCACTTCCTGTCTCTGAGAACCCTGGCTCACCTGTGGTGCCCTGAGCCGCCCTATAAGAGGTCTGACTGCTCTGCTGGAGAGACCTGGGGAGGAGGCCCTGAGAACACGTGAAGACAGTGAAGGATGTGACAAAGCCCAGCCTTCCAGCCACCCCTGCCAGGGTGCACACCATGTCGGGAAGCCTTCTTGGACCCTCCAGACAAGACCAAATGCCAGCTTAACACCACCAAAAAAGTAGACTTATTTCCCCCATGTTAAGAATATTTTATTTATCTTTTGAGATTACATATTTTTTATTGCTGTTCTAATACAATCGATTAGACATAAAAATTTCCAAGAGCCTCTCAGAAATGGGGATCCAGCGGGGACCATAAGGAGCAGAAGAACCAACTGGCTGAGCCCTGCCTGGATTCTTGACCCTCACAATTGTCAGAGAATAAAATGGCTGTAACTTTAAGTTGCTTACTTTTAGAATAGTTTGTTCTGGAGTAGTATATAATGGGAAAACCTGAAGTGAACCAGAATGTTGAAAGCACTCTCAAACCCTATGGGAGCAGGAAACACTAGGGAAAACTTTCCAGAAAGCAATTTGGCAATATGTACCTAATTAAGATATGTGTATATATTTATAATGTTATATATATATTTAAAGAGAGAGAGAGAGAGGCTGTGCTGGGTCTTAGTTGTGGCATGCACAATCTTTGATCTTCCCTGCAGCATGCAGGATCTTTAGTTGTGGTGTGCTGGAGTCTTAGCCACTGGGCCACCAAGGAAGTCCCCTAATTAGGATCTTTATTTGTTTCCGTTGCTTCCATTAAATTTCACCATTCCAATAGATGCAGGGATCTTTATTTTTTTGGGCTCCAAAATCACTGCAGATGGTGACTGCAGCCATGAAATTAAAAGATGCTTACTCCTTGGAAGAAAAGTTATGACCAACCTAGATAGCATATTGAAAAACAGAGACATTACTTTGCCAACAAAGGTCCATCTAGTCAAGGCTATTGTTTTTCCAGTGGTCATGTATGGATGTGAGAGTTGGACTGTGAAGAAAGCTGAGCACCGAAGAACTGATGCTTTGGAACTGTGGTGTTGGAGAAGACTCTTGAGAGTCCCTTGGACTGCAAGGAGATCCAACCAGTCCATTCTGAAGGAGATCAGCCCTGGGATTTCTTTGGAGGGAATGATGCTGAAGCTGAAACGCCAGTACTTTGGCCACCTCATGCGACGAGTTGACTCATTGGAAAAGACTCTGATGCTGGGAGGGATTGGGGGCAGGAGGAGAAGGGGAAAACAGAGGATGAGATGGCTGGATGGCATCACTGACTCGATGGACGTGAGTCTGAGTGAACTCCGGGAGTTGGTGATGGACAGGGAGCCCTGGAGTGCTGCAATTCATGGGGTCACAAAGAGTTGGACACAACTGAGCGACTGAACTGGCTGACTGACTCCAAGCAAATAACTAAAAATGTGGACAGTGCTTTATAAATATTTCATTTCAGCTCTATTTATATTAACATAAAATCTAACAGTCAAAATATCAAACATGAAGAAAATTTAAGTCATTGCAGAATGAAACACTATCACATTCCATAGTATTTTTAAAAAGTTAAGAGTTTTTAATGATGGTGGAAAGGACTCTAAGCTGTTTTTAATAGTGCTTAACAATGTTAAAAATACATACATACATGAATGCTGTAAAGAAATATGCCAAAAAGAATAATCATAGTTGCCTCTAGGTTAGCAGGATTATGGATGATTTCTCTCAAACTCTTCCAATGTTTCTCTACCTTCCAAGTTGTTTATAGTGAGACTGCTTTCCCAGTTTCTTATGAGAAGATAAATAAAAACAAACAAAAACAGAAAAGGAGAAGAGCCTTTGAAATCAATACCAAAAGACTCTTGAATGCAGGTGGGCACTGGGGTGGAGAAAACCTTTCACCCAAATACAAGCTATAAGATATGCAGGTTGACATTTGAAGAAAGACACTTGTCTTTCCAAGGATACTACGAATTTACACTTAATCTGTAAATGTTTGAGCAAAGAGATCCAATGAAGTCCTAGGATTGTGAGAGCTGCTAGGCCCACGCATCCCCTTCTTCAGGAAACCCTAATCCACAGGCCCACACCAGGTAGGCCGTGATCCACTCCCCTATCCCAACCTAACTCTGAATTTCCAAAGTACTTGATCTGTCTTGTTCATTTAACCCTGTTCAGTGAGCGTTGTCTGCTGCCAGACCCTGTAGTCAGCACCGAGATCCAAATGATGGAGCCAGTTCTTGCATTCAGGGCTTTTAGTACAAGCTGGTTTCAAAGCCCCTGGCACCTTTTGGTTGAACCAGATGCTGCATCCATGACTTATTTCCTCTGTTAGCCTGCAAGGTATCTGAGAGTAGCATCCAAGTTACCAAGACTGGGGCTGGGCACGTAGCAGGCACCTGTCAGGCATCTGTGGAAGGAACAGTGCTTCGAAGGCCCTGCCCACTTCTCTGCATTGTCGTCAAATGTGCTAAAGTACGCACAGCGTGTGGCGTAAATGGCAAACTAACATACGAGCAGGAAGAGCAGAGTGATTAATTACACAGAAGGCGAAACACTGAGCGTTTTCACATAAGGGGAAAGTATGCCCTGATCTGCATTTGCCTGGGAAGCAATTCTGCCTTCTAAATAAGACTTTCTTGTTCCAAAAAGTGGGAGCAGAGAAAATAGATCATCAGTCTCCAAGATGTCAGCTCCCAGGCAGAAGCGGATGGGAGCAAAAGTCTGAGCCTTGATTGCTCCTGCTATTGTTCTGTTGTGGCAACCTTTAATAACAGCCTTGATGAAAAGGGTAAGTGTCATAAGCAAAAGGCAAGGACTGATGAAATTCCACGAGCGCTATTGCATGCCAGAGATAACGCTTAGTTTTCCTTTGTATCTGTGAATGTTTCCAAAGGCATAATTCCTTCTTATAGTCTTAAATCTTCTGTTTATAAGGGGAGCGCTGAATCATGAAGATTGACAGAAGGGCAGACAAGGGATCACCTGCCCTCCAGCTGTCATGTGCCTAAATGCCACCTCCAGTGTGTGCTCATGGCGTGCACATGGACCCCACCCAGAGCATCTTAGCAGGTTTTGGGAGACAGGGATGGGCATGAAATTCCCAAGCAGGTGGTCCCAGGTCCTCAGGTTGAGAAGTTGTGCCAAGGGTGTGTGCTGATTCAGGGGATCGCCAAAAGTAAGCTGGTTAGAATAATGGGGAACAGAGTAGGGAGAAGTCAGCTGAGTTTTTCTTACAAGATTTTATATGTTCACTTGTTTATCCATTTCTTCATTTATTTTATACAAACATTTGTGCATGCATGCTAAGTCACTTTGGTCATGTCCAACTCTTTGAGACCCTATGAACTGTAGGCTCCTCTGTCCATCGGATTCTCCAGGCAAGAAGACTAGAGTGGGTTGCCATACCCTTCTCCAGGGGATCTTCCCAACCTAGGGATCGAACCCACATCTTCTGTGTCTCCTGCGTTGCAGGTGTATTCTGTTACCATTAGCACCGCCTGGGAAGCCCATACAAATATTTACTTAATACCAATTATGTGTCAAGGAAAGGACTGAAACAACCCAGTGAAGGTCATTGGCAACCTAAGGAACATTTTTTTTTAATTGAAGTATAGTTCACTTACAGTGTTGTGTTAGTTTCAGGTGTACAGCAAAGTGATTCAGTTATACATACATATATTATCTATTTTTTCGGGTTATTTTCCCCTATGCATGAGTGCTAAGTCACTTCAGTCATGTCTGACACATTGCGACCCACCAGTCTCCTCTGCCCTGGGATTTCGCAGGCAAGAATACTGGAGCAGGTTGCCATGCCCTCCTCCAGGAGATCTTTCCAACCCAGAGATCAAACCCGTGTCTCCTATGTCTCCTGCATTGCAGGCAGATTCTTTACCGCTGAGCCACCAGGGAAGTTCGTTTTCCCCTTACAGTAATTACAAAATATTGAGTATCGTTCCCTGTGCTATGTAGGAGGTCCTTGTTGGTTACCGTTTCTATAGGGAGCACGTGCTAGTTTGTTGTGGGCTTAATCAGTGGAGGTGGGGAAATGGGCTCCGTGAGTGCTCGTGAATTTTGTACGAAGGCTGGTTTGGAAGAGGAGAAAATGAGAGAGAGAGAGAGAGAGAGAGAAGGGGAGGGAAGGAAAGGGAAGGATGGGAAGAGAAGACAATAGACAGAGGAGGGATCCAGGAGTTTTAAACAATGAGTTGACGGGTGGAAGACTCGAGCAAGACTCAAGGAAGTGGCCAATAGGAAGAAAGAGACTGATGACCCAGGAAGAGGCAGAAACAGTCTTCGGAATGAGTCCCTCAGAAGCGGGGATGGGATAGGATCCAGGGCCAGAGATGAAGCTCCAACCCTGCATCTGAGCTTCGTGGTTAAACAGTGGTCACACGCTGGTTCTGCCGGATACTGTGTGCGTGGCCTTGGGCAAGGGTCTCACCCTCTGTGTCCCTCAGGCTCTTTGCCTGTGATGTGGGGGTGGTACTGGTGCCTTCATCATCAGGTTATCATGAGGGTTCAGTGAAGTAACACATGGAGAGACTTCATGGTGAGCAGCCCATAAGCATTATCTGTTGGTGGTATTATTATTGAAACAGGCGAAAACGAGGAGAGGATGGACGAGGTCAGGATGGTTTGAGGGCTTCTGTTTTCTCTGTCCAACTGGCGGGCGAGTTCACCTGCGGAGAGGAGGGGCCACCCTGGAAGAGTCGTGCAGACATCTGAGGAGGGGGCTAAGATGCAAAGTGGTCTTAACTGAGCATTGCAGGGGGAGCTGCCCCCAAAAAGGTCAGCGCTGAAGCCCAGCTGAGTTTGGCGCCACCAGGTCCAGGCCCCAACTCGCTCAGGGTGTGACAGCACCAGTGAGCAGCCCAACCGGGCGCTGGTGCGGAGCTGGGCGCCCAAGGTGGGGCCGGTGCGGTGGGCACCACGGACGCCCGTCCCTTCCTTCCACCCTCTCGGGCTTCGTCCTGTCCTGCACCTGCAGGGATACATGCCCTCCCCCGGCAGCAAGCCTGGCTCACTTGGGGTGAGGCGTGCAGATGATGCAGGTTGAATCATGGACCCGCCAGGAAAAGACTTCTGTGCTCACATCACCGGTCTAAGTTAGGAGCATTACCCAAGGGCATGGGAAGACGTCCACAAAGTAAGCAATTGCGTCATAATACCAAGATGAAGCTCTTATTGTACCACAGGAGGCAAGTTTGACAGCCGTACCATTACTTTAAATGAACTCTTTTAAATTTCTTTTCATGTGCACATTAGATGCTCTTATGTTAGTGACACCCAAGAAATGCTTGGTATAACCAGCCCTCAGACTCTTCAGGACCATGGCGCAGGGTGCCATGACACAGACTGGCAGCCACAGAGTCACGTAAGAAGCATCGCTTTGTGCATACAACTGCTAAGGCTCGGGATGAAAGCGTTGTCTCCTGGAACATCTCAACTGTAACATCTGCTTGACAAAAAATGTCTGATTAGACGACTCTTATGGAACAAAGTCTAACATATCAAGCATACCGTTTTCAAAAGAAAATTTTTACTGCTCACCACTTAACATTAGACTAATAACATTCAGTGTGGTTCATCTATGTTTTCAAAATACATAGAGATGTTTAATTAAGCAGTGAATATCTTTTTTTCTTTCACAAACAGCTTAAAATAAGGTTCATCAAAACGTGATTTTAATTTGATCACCTGCCTTTTGAAGTCAAGTCTCTCCAACTCCAGCAAAGTGTGGGGTTGAGGCAATTATCTGAATTATTCAGGAACCAGAATTTTACCCTAAATCATCACATTCCTAGAGAACAAAGACTATCTGTCAGTTCAGCCGAAAAGCAGAAAAATTGAACACTTTGCTCTTTTTCTACATGAAATAGCACATACGCGGCCTTATTTTCTCTGAGCTAATTGGCTAATGAATTCTATTTGACCCTGTACAAAGAGGAAGAAAAATCTTAAGAAGATGAAGCCAAGAAGTTAAAGATTCCTTCTCTTTGCAAAAGTCGGCAGAGATCTATATTTACCAAACGTTATTCTGCTTCGTTTCTGGTGCCAAATTGGAACTTTCTGAAGAATGGTGTTCAAGCCTTTTCTTAGTTCTCCAGCAATGTTTCAGCTCATCTGTGTTCTTTGTTCATACCTTCTCACCTGAAAACTATTCCATAAATATAGAATGAATTGTAGAGAATTATTTTATATTCAATTTTCTCTTCTTTACAAGTCATTCAAGAATACTTTAGAAACTTTAGTGACTCATGGAGCTAATACTAAAATTTATAAATTCTGCCACTTCCCTAGTGACAACATAATTTAGGATGAAAATCGACTTTGTGTGGAAAGGCTTAGACCCTAGGAATGGTGATTTAGCTAGAAGCTCTGGCTATCCTAGTCTCTTCATTAAAATAAAAAGTTTCCTCCTGAGGTGAGTTTGACTTTGAATAAAGCAAACCCGTGTTGGAGGAAAGGAAGTGTGGGGGTGGATTGTTTATTTCATCTCAGATAAAACAACAGATCGCCAATTAATTAGGATCTGAAAGAACAGAAGTACTCTAGGCATTTCTAATTTTGTAATTCTCAAAGTGTAAGTCCCTTCAGACTCACAAAGCTTATATGGCAACACGGTATGCTCAGGAAAATGTTGGGGTGGAGTTTGAGTCTCTGTCTCAGAGTTTGTCTGAAGGAAGGAACAGGAGGGCGAGATTACGTGCACACTGGAGCCACCCCGGTGTGGTCACCGCCTCCCCCAGATGATGAGCATCAGCTGATTCATCTTGATTTCGATGCTGCGGACACTTGCTCCCAGCGCCTGCCCTGTTTCCATGGTAACCAAGGGACAGCATCCTTGTCCACATGCTTTCGGAACCTCATTAAATCAGGCAGCAGGACAGCAGCTGTGTTCTCCACGCGTTGCTCTGACAGCCATGCACTAATTTTATGATGCTCAGGTGATTTTGGGCGCTTTCTAGGCCAGACTGTTGAGAATGTGTAGATAGTGAGACAGATGGCAGAATAAATAAATATTGCCAAAGTGTTTAATGCACACAAATTTTCTGAAAGGTGCGAACCAACAATGGTAATGTTATTGACTGAGGTAATTTGAAGCCAAATAATAAATACGAAGAGGATGGGATGCTCTCGGAAAATGTTAACTTGAGGTGCTCTTCTGATGATAGTGGTCTCTTGGGAAAATAGCACTTCACAAGAGTCACTAATGTGGTTCTAAGACAGCTGGTGCCCCAGAATGTGAAGTTCTGAAGTACAGAACTTTCCTTTCCCTCCCTAGCATCTTATTATTTCCTGGATTCAAAGAAATCTGAAGAGAAGTCTTTGTACACACAGACACACACACACACGGATATAGATGTCTGATTAAATCAAGAAGTCAGCCCAAAGCCCCGTTTATACCAAAATGAATGCAGATTTGACAAATCCTGAGTTAAGAGCCAGATCCCTCCCACTGCTTCTTACCCTCAAGGGTGCTTGAAGATACTCGTTCAATAGAAAGGAGGCCAGAACAGATATGTCTTGCAAATTTCCAACGGTAATCCAAAAATTTCTTCAAGCTGAGAATGGCAGAGCAAGTGTTGGATTCATCAGCTTTAATGAAGATGACCAACAGCTAAGAAGAGAGTCCCAGGGCTTCTGCTGCTCTCACGCAGAGGAAAGGAGCACTTCTTCCCCAGATCTGGAGCCAGACTCCCGGGACCCCAGCCCTGCCCGGCTCCTGCTAGAGGCATGGCCTTGGGCAAGTTGTCTAACTTCTCACTGCTTCACCTCTAAGCCAGAGACATTCATGGTCCCTACCTCTGCCCCCACGGGTTTTTTGTTTTTTTTTTTTTGCAAACATAATGAATTCATCTCTGACTTAGATGCTTAGAAAGGTTCCTGGTGCTACTCAAGGCGTAGGCAGTTAAAGTTTTCTTCCTTATGCTAATTCCACTTTTCCCACAAAACAGTTACAAAAAATGGTCTGGTTTTGCAGGAAGTTGGACAGGTGCCTGAAAACCTCTGATCTAGTGCATACTCATGAGCTGTGCCATATCATGTAGTGACTTAACCCCCCTGAGCCTCAGTCTGTTCACCTGAAATAGCAGAACCCACCACCTGGGGTTCTGAGGATGAAATGAGGGAGCACTCACCTGGTGCGTGTCCCCAGGGAAGAGCTCAGTCTGTGAGAGTCACGCTGTTCTTAGGATTAAGTTGTTGTTTGTCAAAACTATGCTAAAATCTTAGGAAAACTAGGTTTTGTCTTAATCTAACACAGAAAGTAAAAATAATACAGAGGGTTTCCCTGCTGGCTCAGTGGTAAAGAATCCGCCTGCCAATGCAGGAGACATGGGTTCAATCCCTGAGCTGGGAAGATCTCACATGCAATTAAGCCCCTGCACAACAACTATTGAGCCTGTGCTCTAGAGCCCAGGAACCGCAATTACTGAGCCCATGTGCCACGATGCTGAAGCCCATGTGCCCTAAAGCCCTGCTCTGCAGCAAGAGAAGCCACCGCAATGAGAAGCCCTCCCACTGCAACTGGAGAGTAGTCTCCATTTGCTGAAACTAGATAAAAGCCTACACAGCAACAAAGATCCAACACAGCCAAAAAAAAAAAATAAATAAATAAAATTTAAAAAGTAATACAGAGTGAGGTAGTGCTTGAATAGATTTTGGATTGCACATGTGAATTTTAAAAACAGGAAAGAAATTGCTCCTTGAAAAATTATCTCTTGATCTTTGTGTGAACTCAGGCCTTATAGGAGATTCTGTATCTTTAGCCTTCAAAAATCACATAGTGAAACATTCTGTGTTAGAAGAGGTCAAGAATTATGTAAATCTTCATGGAATTAGTCAGGATCAGAATCCCATTAATAAACATATCAAGAGTTGGAGCTGTTACTAGATACTCCCATTCTTTCTGTAATGAAAAAAATCCATTATTGGGTGATTGTCCAGTATACAAATTTTCACTGTTACTCTGAGACTGGGTAATACTTGTGGGTTCAGTTCAGTTCAGTTCAGTTCAGTCACTCAGTCGTGTCCGACTCTTTGCGACCCCATGAATCCCAGCACGCCAGGCCTCCCTGTCCATCACCAACTTCCGGAGTTCACTCAGACTCACGTCCATCGAGTCAGTGATGCCATCCAGCCATCTCATCCTCTGTCTTCCCCTTCTCCTCCTGCCCCCAATCCCTCCCAGCATCAGAGTCTTTTCTGATGAGTCAACTCTTCACATGAGGTGGCCAAAGTACTGGAGTTTCAGCTTCAGCATCATTCCCTCCAAAGAAATCCCAGGGCTGATCTCCTTCAGAATGGACTGATTGGATCTCCTTGTAGTCCAAAGGACTCTCAAGAGTCTTCTCCAACACCACAGTTCAAAGGCATCAATTATTCGGTGCTCAGCCTGGGTAATCAATTAAAATTCCATAATGTAGAATGTATGCTTAGTTGCTCAGTCATGTCTGACTCTCTGTGACCCCATGGACTGTAACCCACCAGGCTTCTCTGTTCCTGGGGATTCTCCAGGCAAGAATACTAGAGTGGGTTGCCATGCCCTCCTCCAGGGGATCTTCCCAACCCTGGACCTTCCTAACTCTGTGACTTCCTAACCCTGGATCAAACCAGGTCTTCCCCATTGCAGGCGGATTCTTTACTGACTGAGCCACAAGGGAAGCCCATAATGTAGATTAGTAAGTGTCTACTTCAAGGGTCCAAGAATAGAGAAGCTGGATTTGGAGGGAGAGAGTCTGCAATGGCCTCAGTGACCCCATGGAGCTGCTAGTGCCTCTAATACTTGTTCCTCCTGGAGCCATAGAATCCTTCTGCTTCCTTCTTGACTCTGCTGAACAGGATTGACTTCGGGGTGTGGAGTCTAAGAAGAATGACACCACTTATTTTAGAATATGAACAAACAAGTGCCCATGTATGTCCTTCATAAAGCCCTGTGCTAATTGCCAGAAGGACTCAGAGGTCCATCAGACACTGTCCTTAGCCTTGGGGAGGCTGTGGTCAAATAGGAAAGAGAGTCTCATACAGTCAGTACAAAAATGGGATGGAAAGAGAGTGAGGATGGGGGTGGAACACGTGCTCAGCAACCCGTTTGCTAAGTTAGAGCCTGGCGTTGCCATATAGGAGAGGCTGCTCACACTTAAATCCACATCAGGGGCATGGCCAGCCCTAGGAAGCCCTCTCACAGGCAGGAGGTGAGAAAGAGCACCAGGGCACCCAGCACCTTCTCTGACATTCCTTCCTCTGCCAACAAATCTGACCTTCCCTCTCCCTTCAGGTAAAAATTGGAGGCTTCTATTATTTTGGTATTACTGTGCATTTGTGCATACTAAGCCACTTCAGTCATGTCCAACTCTGTGCAACTCTATGGACTATAGGCTGCCAGGCTCCTCTGTCTATTGGACTTTGCAGGCAAGAATACTAGAGTGGGTTTCAATGCCCTTCTCTAAGGGATCTTCTCGACCCAGGAATCAAATCTGCATCTCCTGCATTTGCAGGCCCTTTCTTTTCCACTGGTATCATCTGGGAAGCCCCTTTGGTGTTACCATTCTCCCCCAAATATGGAAGAGATACATGCTTACAGAAACAGAAAGAAGAAAAGAAAAACAAATGAACAAAACAACCACCATTCAAAATGACTATTTGAATCTTGGTGAACTTATTCCCAATCATTTTCTGTTTTTAATTTCTTTTAGTGTATATGTGAACACATAGTTTATTTTTAATCCTGATTTTTCATTTAACATGAAAATGAATGCCTTTATAAAAACTCTGTACACAGCAGTCTGTGACTGCATATGTTCTGTTCCATTATAATTTACCTACACATTCCACTATTGTTTAGGTTTTTTCCTAATCTTTTCTGTTATACATAATTTACAAGAAACATCTTTGTGCCTAAAATGGCATTTCTAAAGCTGATATCTCTTCAAAGATATCCTGTAAGATGTTTTAATAGATAAAGTGTCCTGTGCTCAAATTAGTTTGTTAAAGCCTGGGTTGAAGAAATAAACATCTTCTGTGCAGGAATGTTCAGAGCCTTTGTACTTGGTGTATTGTGAATCTTCAACAGAGGGGTACACTTCCCATGAAATTAAAAGACACTTATCCGTGTATGGTAAAACCAATACAATATTGTAAAGTAAAAAAATAAATAGATAAATGATGAAAAAAAAAAAGACACTTGCTCCTTGGAAGAAAAGCTATGACCAACCTAGACAGCATATTAAAAAGCAGAGACATTACTTTGCCAACAAAGGTCCATCTAGTCAAAGCTATGGTTTTTCCAGTAGCCATGTATGGATGTGAGAGTTGAAGTATAAAGAAATCTGAGCACCGAAGAACTGATGCTTTTGAACTATGGCGTTGGAGAAGACTCTTGAGAGTCCCTTGGACTGCAAGGGGATCAAAGCGGTCAATCCTAAAGGAAATCAGTCTTGAATATTCATTGGATGGACCGATGCTGAAGCTGAAGCTCCAACACTTTGGCCCCCTAATGTGAAGAACTGACTCATTGGAAAAGACCCTGATGCTGGGAAAAATTGAAGGCAGGAAGAGAAGGGGATTACAGAGCATGAGATGGTTGGATGGCATCACGGACTTGATGGACATGAGTTTGAGCGAGCTCTGGAAGCTGGTGATGGACAGGGAGGCCTAGTGCTGTAGTCCATGGGGTCAAAAAGAGTTGGACACAAGTGAGCAGCTCAACTGAACTGAACACTTACCAGACTTCATGGACCATGGAATCCTTCCTTTTCAAGACTTTATTAGCATGACTGACACTTTTCAATAGAATTAAGATGTAGTTCTTTTTTTTTTTTTTGGCAAAAACACATTTGAAATATCTTTGAAAAACTTTTAAAATGACTAATGTGTCCCTGATATCAAAATCAGACAGGGTAGATCAAGATAGAAAAACTATGGGTCATTTGCTTTTAAATGCAAATGCAACCATCCAAAAGAAAATTTTAGCAAATCAATTACAACAGGGTGTAAAACAGATTAAGGATGCAAAGACCCTTCAGCATTGAGAAATGTAGTAATATAAACTATTACATTGAAAGATGAAGAAAAAAAATCTAGTGATCATCTTAGGCGACATCAAGACAGCCTACAAAATTTCAGATTTATTCTAGATTTAAATGAAAAGGAAAAACTCTTAGAAAATAGCTATAAAATAAAAACAGCTATAAAATAAAACTTTTTAAATGAAATGGAATACATAATAGAATACAAAATTAATATCTAAATAAGGATATTTGGACTGAAATTAGGAATAAAACAAGAATACCTTCTCTAAGTATTATTATTCTACACCACGTGGAACATCTAGCTACTGCATGCTGGTGGGGAAAGTACTTACTATGTTGATTAAAATAATAATTTAGAAATATGTTTCTGTTTAAGAGTTCCTGGGAAAATCCAATAACCATTAATTGAATAGAAATCTTTAGTTAAAATTCCATATTAGCTAGGGAAAAAAGAACCAAATAGCTACTTGGCTAAACAAGAAAATTTCTTAAAGGAAAAAGACAAAACAATAATGAAAAATCAAAAGTAAGCACAGACACAGATGGATCAAAATGTAGATATTTAAAGATTATATTATTATATTAAATACAAAAAATATATAAATAATTAAACACTAACCAAAAATCTTGCAAATTAAGAACCACAGTCTTAGCTAATGTTTAGGTCAAACAGAAAATTAAAGGGAAATAGCAAACCACTTAGAAAATAATGAAGAAACACTTTATTCTAAAAATCTATAATACACATTGAAATGCCTTAAAAAATCTATAGATATAAGTGTTTAGTTATCAAAGATGAAAAATAAGGAAAGAATAATAGAAAGAAACCAGAAAGTAGAAAGGGAACTATAAAATAAATGAAAAGAAAGAAAGTGGAAATTTATTAATTTAAAAGACAAAGTTAATGAAATAGAAAACCATAGCAACCAAGACAGTAGAAGGATAAATTAATCCAAAAGCTGTTTCTTTCGAAAGAACACTAAAAAAAGTGTGATTAAGGAAAATATACACAATAAAAATGAGAATAGAAATTGAATCACAGGTAAAAGAGAACTTATAAAAAAATGAGGAAATATAACATGTAATACTATGGCAAATACTTTGAAAATGGAGAGTGAAAAAATTAAGTATAAATTACCTAAATTGGTCCAATAAAAAAGTAGAAACTCTGAATAGACCAGTTACTACAGAAGAAATTGCAAAGCTACTTAAAGCTATATTAAGACACATACAAAGCAAGATAGTTTCACAGCTGAACTCTATCTAACTTTTAAAGATCAGATAAATAAATCCAATATTATGTAAAGTATTCTTGGCCAGAAATAAAGAAATCTTCCCAATTAAATTTATGTAGTTTGCATGTCTTTAATACCAAAATCTGACCAAAAAATTATAAAAAACAATTATAGTCTGATTTAACTTATGAAAATCAATGTAAAAAATCTAAATAGAATTTTTTAGAATCCATCAATGTAGCAAAAGAATATTTTGATATTTTTATTAAAAAACTTTTCATAAGGCAAAACAGGTTCAGCAGCTCTACAATTATCAACACAATGCATTGCATTAGTAAATTAAAGGAGTAAAATCATTTGATCAAATCAACAGATGCTAGAAAGGCAATTGATAAAATATAGTGGTAACTTTATCCCTAATAAAATTTTTAAGTAAAATGGATAGAGAAGTAAATAACTTAATAACTACATTACTTACTTGTTTACTAAATGACTATTTACTAAATTAATAAAGACCATTTAATAAAATCAATAGCAAATATATTCTATAAGAGGAATATATTAAATAATATCAATTAAATTAGAAATTAGACAGTGATGCCTGCCATTGCTGTTTTTATTAATTATTGTCCTTAAAGTTTTAGCAGAAGCAATACAAGTATTATGGGTTGAATTGTGTTTCCACTGAAAAAATGCTGAAGCCCTAACCTGAAGTTCCTGTGAGTCCCATCTTATTTGGAAATAGGATCTTTGCAGATGATCAAGTTAAAAGGAGGTCATTAGGATTGGGCCCTAATCCACTACTACCAATGTCCTTATAAGAAGGAGAAATTTGGACACACACATGTACTCAGGACAGATTTTGTGTGTGTGGAGGTGGGGGGAGTCTCTAAAATCACAGCGGATGGTGACTGCAGCCATGAAATTCAAAAACACTTGCTCCTTGGAAAGAAAGCTATTACAAACATAGACAGTGCAGAGACATCACTTTGCCAACAAAAGTCCATGTAGTCAAAGCTATGGTTTTTCTAGTAGTCATGTACAGATATGAGAGTTGGATCATAAAGAAGGCTGAGCACTAAAGAAGTGATGCTTTTGAACTGTAGTGCTGGAGAAGACTCTTGAGAGTCCCTTGGACTGCAAAGAGATCAAACCAGTCAATCCTAAGGAAAATCAACCCTGAATATTCATTGGAAAGACTGATGCTGAAGCTGAAGTTCCAATAATTTGGCCACCTGATGTGAAGAGCCAACTCATTGGAAAATTCTCTGATGCTGGAAAAGATTGAGGGCAGGAGGAGAAGGGGACGACAGAGGATGAGATGGTTGGATGGCATCACCAACTCAATGGATATGAATTTGAGCAAGCTCCAGGAGATAGCAGGGGAGAGAGGAACCTGACGTGCTACAGTCCATGGGGTCACAAAGAGCCAGACACGACTCAGTGACTGAACAACATGCACTCAGGAAAAATGCCATAGAACAGAAAGGCAGAGATTGGGGTGACGCTTCTACAAACGAAGGAACACCCAGGATTGCCAGCCAGTCACTGGAAGCTTGGGGAGAGGCATGAAAACGATTCTGCCCCCCAACTCAGAAGGACCCAGCCCTGAATCCACCTTGCTCTCCGAACTGTGAGACAATGCATTCTGCTTTTAAGCCACTCTATAATCCTTTGCTCTGGCAACCCTAGCAAAGTAATGCAACATGAAAATTGAATAACAGATATAAGCATTAGAAAAGAGACAACTACCTGTTTTTAATAATGTTACAACCTTATACCCAGAAAACCCCAAAAGATTTTTTTTGTTACTAGAATAATAATATGTAAGGTGCCCTCATACAAGATGAAGGCACAACGCGCAGTAGCTTTCCTCTCTTCTCAGTGTGAGCATTGTCTGGATTCCCTCCATCCGCCCTCCTGATCCGCTGCCCTCGCCTCCTGCCTGGCTCTGCTCACGTGTGTGGACTTCCTTGTCCTCTGGATTCCAGCTGGGTTCAGCAAGTGGGAACACTGGTAGGAGGTCAGAGGACAGCAGGAGGGAGAGATAGGGTGTCTTTCTTTCTGCCATCTGTGGATGGGAGATGGCTGCTCCTCTACCAAAGGCTCCTCTCCAGCTAGCCTGTCCTGGGGAAGCTGTAGCTTTCCCTCCGGGTTCTGTAAGCAGCTCCCTTGCAGCCCTCCTGCCTGCTTTGGCTCACCGTGGCGTGCTTCTCCACTCACTCATTGGCTTCCCTTACTTATACCCATACCTTTATGTATACTTTCTTTTCTCTATTATAAATATTTTTATTGGAATATAATTTCTCTACGATATTGTGTTGGTTTCTCGTATACAATGAAGTGAATCAGCCATATGCATACATATATCCCCTTCCTCTTGGACCTCCCTTCCACATCCTCCCCCCCGCCCCACCACCCATCCACCTAGGTCATTACAGAGCATGGAACTGAGCGTCCTGTGCTTTATAGCAAGTTCCCACGAGCTAGCTATTTTCCAGGGCTTCCCAGGTGGCACTAGTGGTAAAGAACCCACCAGCAATGCAGGAGACGCCAGAGACGCCCATGGTAGTGTATCTACATCAGTCCTGATCTCCCAATTCATCCCACCCTTCCTTTCTCCCGCTGTGTCCACATGTCTGCTCCCTATGTCTGAGTCTCTATTCCTGCCTTGAAAATAGATTCATCCGTACCATTTGTCTAGATTCCTCATACTTGCATTAATATACGATATTTGTACTTTCTTGTCAAATATTTTCAGTACGCTGCTCCATATTCCATGTGCTTCTGGCCAGATCACTGCCACAAGCGCCCAGAAGTGGAAACTGGAAAATATATTTCATTCACAATGGTAACAAAATCCACAAATAGTATTTCACAAAAAATGTGCAGTCTCTAAAAGGAGAAAACCAAAGGCACATATTGGATGATAGAAGACAAGAGTTGAACAAATATTCTTTTTGGATTAGAAGACTTACTGCCATAAAAAGTCAATTCTCCTAAATTAATATATGAAAGTAATATAATTGCAATTAAAATCTCAGTGAGTTGTTTCCAAATTGGATGGAATGATATTAAAGCTTAAATGGAAGAGTAAGTGCCCCCAGAATAGCTAAGAAAGTTACGGAAAAGAACAGTGAGTACACTTCCTCACAAAATAATGGGTCGTGATCTAAGCTCTGCAATCAAGTCAGTGTGGCTTCAGAAAGAGACAAAGAGATCAGGGGAACCAAAGAGAGAAGCAAGACTTGGATCTCAGCAAGTACAAAAATATAATAGACTACAAGGTTTCATTTCAGTGGAAAAAAGATGGATTATTTAATAAATAGTGTCAGTATAATGGATGTCTGAAGGAAGATATCATTGGATCCTTATTTACATCACATTAAAAAACATAATCTAGATGGACTGAAGATTTGAAAGTAAAACAAAAAAAAGAAACTAAAAATTTCAAGAAAATATAGAATTTGTATGCATACTATCTAGGGACAGTAAAGGCCTTCTTAATCACCACTGGAAACCTACAAGTCATAGATTTTAAATTTATACACATACACACACGTATATATATAGTCTTTAAATTCTAGGAAGACAAACTGGGCTCAGTACACAGTCAACAGTGCGTGTGTGTGTGTGCGCGCGCGCGTGCGCGCACGTGCGTTCTCAGTATGAGTGATCAGTCGTGTCCAAGTCTTTGTGACTCCATAGACTGTAGCTTACCAGGCTTTGTCCATGGGATTATTTCAGCAAGAATACTGGAATGGGTTGCCATTTCCTCCTTCAGAGATCTTCCCCACCCAGGGATCGAACGGGCATCTCCTGCATGTCCTGCATTGGTGGGCAGATTCTTTACCACTGAGCCACCTGAGAAGCCCAACAGACAATGGTAATTTTGTAATGTGTTTGTAATGTATTTAGGTGTCAGTTTGCCCTTAGAGACTCCAGAGGAAAACTGGGGCGGATAGGGGTCTTTCTTCCTGTTCCGGTGTATTCTCAGGCTGCTCCCGCTGTATGCAGTGGCCGCTAGTGTGCACGACCCCCAGTGGGGACACCCTCTGTGAGTTTCAGTGGTACCACATCTGCAGGGGGCTTCCAGGAGTTCAGAGGTGTCTCTAGTGATGGAGATCCATGCCAGTCTCACCGGTCCCATGCTGTTCCTCCACGGAAGGAGGAACAAGGACCAGCCCCAGAGTCTTCACTGATGTCCACTCTTCCCGTGACCCAGTTGCACACTTTCTCCAAATCTCTGCTCAAGTGCCAGCTCTGCGATGTCCTCCCTGAGCACCCTGTCTAAAATAGCGCTATCTCCTCCACTGCCTCTGTCACTCCCATTCCCTTCTCTTCCACTCCCCTCTGACTCCCATGCATTTACCCGTTGGTTGTCCATCTGTCCCTCTAGAATGGAAGCTCTGTGAGCAGAGGGATTTGATCTGCTTTGTTCAGAACTGTATACAGCTGGCAACAGCAGTGCCTGGTATATAGCAGGTGTTCAGTAAGTGTTTGTTGAATGAGTGAGTGAATGACTTGACAGCCAGTGGACTAGAAAAATTTTAAGTAACTCAAAATTGGGGCTTCCCTGGTGGCTCGGTGGTAAGCAATCTGCCTGCCAGTGCAGGAGACACGGGTTCAATCCCTGGTCTGAGAAGATTCCACATACCTTGGAGCAGCTAAGCCCGTGTGCCTCAACTACTAAGCCTGTGCTGTAGAGCCCAAGTTCCACAGCAAGAGAAGCCACCGAGATGAGAAGCCCGTGCACCCCAGCTAGTGAGAAGTCCCTGTTCTCTGCAATAAGAGAACAGTCCACGCAGCACTGAAAACCCAGGACAGCCAAAACTAAAATAAATAAATAACTCACATTTTATTATTAATATTGGTAGGGATGAGCGCTGAAGGATATGCCCACATTATAAATTGTCACAACCCTTTTTTAAGATGCTGTCTGGAAGTGTTTATCCCATTCGTGGGAGTCTAATCCACAGAAATAAAAATAGAAGGACATAAGAGGATATTTATTTGTGCATTATTTAGCAAAAAAAAAAGGGGGGGAAATTAAATTAAACCCTGTCAGGAGGAGAATGGTGGAATAAATCACGGCACAACCACATTATGAAATATAATGTAGCAATTTATTATAAAATGAACTAAAGTTATACAAGTTGTTTTGGAGGGATTTGTGTGAGATTCTGTCGAATTCAAAAGGCAATGCTCAAAAATATGTGTATTCAGACTTAAAGAACCAACTTATGTTGCCAGGGGGGAAGAATGGGGACAAGGAATAGTTAGGGAGTTTGGAATGGACATGTACACACTGCTATATTTAAAATGAATAACCAACAAGATCCTGCTGTATAGCACATGGGACTCTGCTCAGTGTTATCTGGAAGCCTGGATGGGGGGGAGTTTGGGGGAGAATGGAGACATGTATCTGTATGGCAGAGTCCCTTTGCTGTCCACCTAAAACTATCACAGCATTGTTAATCAGCTTTACTCCAATACAAAATAAAAAGTTTAAAAAAAGAAATATTTGTATAATATGTCTTTTGCATATTTTAAACCTTTAAATCTTTGAAATTATTTTTTATTAAAAACTATGCTAATAACATAAAATGAGTACCTGCAATGTACTGAGAAATAATGCAAACATACCAAAGAAATAAAATTGTCTCACTTAAGAAAGATGTTACTTCATTAATTATTCATACAGATACAATGTTTACTTTTCTTATTGAGTAACAAAATGGTTATATACCACAATAGAAGTGTGGAAAAATTCTGAGAGGGTGGTATCCCAAAGATTTTCTTGAGGCGATAACTTGCTCTAATGTGGTTTTAAGAGAAATGATAGTTTAGATCAAGAAGAAGGTGGCAAATGGCTAACTAATTTGCTTGCTAAAAAGTTTTTACTTATGTGGGAATATCAGATTCATAGGCGCATGCACAAAAGTTCCATAAATGAGGGTTATACAAAGTTCCATAAATCAAGGTGATAAGAAATTAGTAATGGTAATTATGAACTAAATAATTAAATAATTTGCATCATTAGTATATTATTTTTCAAAAAAGATCTATCAATGCATCTGAAAGTGAAAGTGTTAGTTGCTCACTTACGTCCGACTCTTTGTGACCCCATGGACTGTAGCCCACCAGGCTCCTCTGTCTGTAATTCTCCAGGCAAGAATACTGGAGTGGTTCAGTTCAGTTCAGTTCAGTTGCTCAGTCATGTCTGACTCTTTGCGACCCCATGAACCGCAGCACGCCAGGCCTCCCTGTCCATCACCAACTCCCAGAGTCCACCCAAACCCATATCCATTGTGTCGGTGATGCCATCCAACCATCTCATCCTCTGTCGTCCCCTTCTCCTCCCACCTTCAATCTTTCCCAGCATCAGGGTCTTTTCCAATGAGTCAGCTCTTCTCATCAGGTGGCCAAAGGATTGGAGTCTCAGCTTCAACATCAGTCCCTCCAATGAACACCCAGGACTGATTTCCTTTAGGATGGACTGGTTGGATCTCCTTGCAGTCCAAGGGACTCTCAAGAGTCTTCTGCAACACCACAGTTCAAAAGCATCAATTCTTCGGCGCTCAGCTTTCTTTATAGTCCAACTCTCACATCCATGACTATTGGAAAAACCATAGCCTTGACTAGACAGACCTTTGTTGGCAAAGTAATGTCTCTGCTTTTGAATATGCTGTCTAGGTTGGTCATAACTTTCCTTCCAAGGAGCAAGAGTCTTTTAATTTCATGGCTACAATCACCATCTGCAGTGATTTTGGAGCCCAGAAAAATAAAGTCAGCCATGGTTTCCACATCTATTTGCCATGAAGTGATGGGACCGGATGCCATGATCTTAGTTTACTGAATGTTGAGCTTTAAGCCAACTACCAATTCCTTCTCCAAGGCATCTTCTTAACCCAGAGATTGAACCCAGGTCTTCTGCATTGCAGGCAGATTCTTTACTACCTGAGTCACCAGGGAAGCCCCATTAATGCATCTACTGAAGAATTACATTTGATGTAATATGTTGCATGCATTCAGACATAATCTAGCTTGAAAAACTCCTGCAATGTAGCAATCACTAATAAACCAAGAGACATAGGATAAACAAAGAAAATTGTTATCTATTTGTAGTTGTAAGGAAAGAAATTGAATTGTTTGTATGGTCAACTGTTCCTAAAGTTTCCAAACTTCATCTTCCCATCAACATGTATATTTGAGAATAGAGGATTGTGCAAATCCTGATGAGGGGTACCATGACCTATTTCACAAGGAGAGTCAATATTCACTGAAGACAGAAGTAATTTATTAACTGCTTTTAAAAATCTCAAACTTCAGGCAAATTACAAGTATGGTACAGATAACTCTTTTCATGAACCATTTCAGAGAAAGTTACCTACATGATGTTCCAAATATTTAGTATATATTGTGTATTCCTACAAAAAAAGATGTTCTCCAACATAAATACATTTCAACTAAAAAATCAGGAAATTAACATTGATATAATACTATTATCTGACCCACAGGCAGTATTCAAGGCTTCCAAGTTATCCCAATAATGTTTTTACAGAAAAAGGGTCCAGTTTAGAGTCACAGGTGGAGTTTAGCTGTCACCCATCACTTCATGGCAAATAGATGGGGAAACAGCGGCAGACTTTATCTTGGGGGCTCCAAAATCACTGCAGATGGTGACTGCAGCCATGAAATGAAAAGACGCTTGCTCCTTGGAAGAAAAGTTGTGGCCAACCTAGACAGCATATTAAAAAACAGAGACATTACTTTGACAACAAAAGTCAGCCTAGTCAAAGCTATGGTTTTTTCAGTAGTCACATATGGATGTGAGAGTTGGACTATAAAGAAAACTGGGCAACGAAGAATTGATGCTTTTGAACTGTGGTGTTGGAGAAGACTCTTGAGAGTCCCTTGGACTGCAAGGAGTTCCAACCAGTCCATACTAAAAGAAATAAATCCTGAATATTCATTGAAAGGACTGATGCTAAAGCTGAAACTCCAATCCTTTTGCCACCTGATGCAAAGAACTGACTCATTGGAAAAGACCCTGATGCTGGGAAAGATTGAAGGTGGGAGGAGAAGGGGACGACAGAGGATGAGATGGTTGGATGGCATCACGGACTCAATGGACATGAGTTTGAGTAGACTCCGGAAGTTGGTGATGGCTAGGGAGGTGTGCTGGAGTCCATTGGCCTGCAAAGAGTCGGACATGACTAAGCGAGTAAACTGAACTGAACTGAACTGACGTTTTAAAGATTACAGACCAGTTATTTTGTGGAATTTCCCTCCATTTGGGTTTCCTATTTCCTCATGATTAGATTCACAGTACATATCTGTGACAAGAATACCACAGACATGATGCTGTGTTCTTCTGCTGCATCCTTCGAGGTGGCAGACAATCTCAATTTGTCCCATTACTGATGCTTAGTTTGATCCTTTGATTAAAGTGGAGTCTGACAGGCTTCTCTTCTGTAGAAGTTCTCTTTTTCTACTTGTAATTAATAAGTATGTTGTGGGGAGGTATTTTGAGACTATGTAGACATCCAATTCATCATCAAAATTTTAATTTACTCATTCATTTATTTACATCACTGTGAACTCAATTTCGTATTCTATTAGATGGGTTATAATTCATTGCTAAAATTATTTAGTTTGATCCTCAAATTATACCAGATTTGGCCAATGAGAGCTCCTTCAGTCTGGCTCCTGTCCTTTTGACTTGTCCTCATCGTTCTTTAAGCACTTTCTTACTTCTGGGCACAAAAAGAAACTCCAAGCTTGTTTTGTTATTTGTCTGTATCAGCCATGAAATCAGTCATTTCTCCAAGGTGCCTCAGTTTCTTTTAGTAAAAAACTGGTATTTAGAAACCAATATCTGAGTGGTAGGTGTGCTCAATGCTATTGCGATGTCCCTGCTTCTGGGTCTTTCTGCTGGACAGAATTAGGAAATACATCATATACATATTTACACTGTTTTTCCTATATACATCTGCTGCTGCTGCTAAGTTGCTTCAGTTGTGTCTGACTCTGTGTGACCCCATAGACAGCAGCCCACCAGGCTCCCTCATCCCTGGGATTCTCCAGGCAAGAACACTGGAGTGGGTTGCCATTTCCTTCTCCACTATATACATCTATATTTATTGAAAACCATGTGTTCACATCAACACATGAAGATTTTAACTTTCTTCTTTCCCATAATTGTAATCCCTTCTCAGACAATGAGAAACCTAGTTCCTATTATTCTTAGTATTTAATTCATCAGACTCTGAAGTGAATGCCGTCTTCACTCACACACTCTGACACTCTTCATCAGCCCATCTCCACCCTCTCCCCTCCATGAAGATGCCCCCTTTTCCCCATCCCGACATCTGTACTGAGCAGCTCCATTCCTGGAAGTACAGACGCCCCCCTCATGCCAGTCAGGTGCAAATGCAAACCCCTGCTCTGGGACACTGTAGCTCCCCCTGCCACCCACAGATGCCTTTTTGCTCAAGCCCACTGACCAGTTTCTCTGCACTGGACTTTTATGAACTTCGTTACCGGTTCACACAGCCTTAGTTAGATGCTGTAACCTAAGGAAACTTTCTGGGGACTGCATTGTCCCAGAAAGGTGAGGGAGTGGTGGAGCCCTCTAATATGGCCTGGGGGAGACAGCGCACTCCCCTGCTCCGCGTGGCCTCCCAGAATGAAAGTGGTCACCCTGCTATGGGTGTAACATAATGTGAGCAGGCAGCTGCTCCTGTGCCCTGGGAAGCCTGCACAAAAGGCCTTTGCAACCTCCACAGCCCTCACCATCACAAATGCCGCCTTGCCCCAATCCACTCTTTCGTAAGCTGGGCTGAAGACAGAAATTCCAGGGTGTACACCTGTCACACTTGCCGTGCAGCGGAATAGCACCTCCTGCCTACTGCCTCCTCCCACCCTCTGGGGTTGAGCCTTCCCGCGGTCTCACTGTGCACCGTTGAGAGACTAGCGAACTGAGAAGAAAAAGGCTTTTCTTGACTATAGATCTAACATTTTAAATAAGACTAAAAACATCATTGTCTTTTGCCATGAAATTACTGAAGGTGGAACTTAGTGAACTTATAATGTATCAAGGAGTGTAATTATGAGATAATTTAATTGCTAAATCATCCTGTCCAAATTAGAAACTGTTAAAAGCAGAGTCTGTGCTCATAAACATTTAATATTTTATACTAATTTTTATTTTATGCCTTCAATAAAAATGATGTAACAGTGTTGTCTTATATTTGAAAGGTTTGGAAATGCCTGTGAATGACTGTTACATTTTTGGCTCTCTGACACTCAGAAGACGGCGTTACTCAGCTTTTTCTTAACATTTCAATGATAATGATATGGTGAGGAGGAAAATGCGACACACTCGGGGAACTTAAATAGCTGTGAGAACATTCTAGTCACAGGTTGAGATTTGTTCATATGGAACCCGAGGTGTGAGTTTGCCACAGCATTCGCAGCTCTCTGATGCTCAGGAATCATCTTTTGTTTTGAAAACAGTCACACGCGCTCCCTCTCCAGAGGCTTCCAGGGCAGGGCTTTCGTCTTCCCTTTGTTTCTGAGAATCTCTCAGACGTAAGGAGCATTCTAGCAACTCGAAGCCAGGGCTCAGGGGCACCCGGGCACGGTTTAGAACCCAGCCAAATGAGGCACCGATCCTATACGGCACCTCCTTTTTTGTTGTTTTAGAGATCTTTTTTTTTTAAAGCTCCTCAAATCCAGGTCATTTTTTGTTTTATTTTTGTCTATCTGTGTCAGCTTTCGGCTTTTTTTTTTTTTTAACCTAGCTGTGGTGGGGGAATTGTGCCTGGAGCACACCCACCAGCATCGCTGAGGCATCTCCCAGTTCCCTCAGGAGCTGACCTGGCTGGAGAAAGTGAAAGACAACGGTGCTCCAAGCTTCCTCGGCTCAGATTGGAATGCCCACCCTCAGCCTCTTCGGATCTCAGCCCAGGGCTCCTTCGAGGACTCCTCAGGTGCAGGCTCCTCCTGGGAGCCATGTTGGATCACCACAGCGGAAGCAAACCTGCCCTCCTTCGAAGAGTCGCTGTTTTCTGGTGCCTTCCTAACGGCTCACCACTTTGAGCAAATCGTGACTCCTGACCTCTGTGCCATCTTCTGATCTCCTTGGGTAGGTAACACTAAGTTATTCGAAGGCAGGCACTCAGTGGGATTCAACCTTGAGTTTCTCACCATGCCTCAGTAGCACAAAAACAGGTATTGAATGAATAAAGGAAAGGAGAGATCAGACAGAATGAAGTTTCAGAGGGTAAAGCCTATATGCAATAAGCAGGTATCACAGAGGCTACAGCTTTAACAGTTAGTTACAGTTGTCTTTTTTTCATTTTTAATGTTGATTTATAATGTAGTATTTTTAAATTTTTGGCTGCATCCTGTGGCACGTAGGGTCTTAGTTCCCTGACCAGGGATCAAACCCACACTCCCTGCATTGGAAGGCCAAGTCTCAACCCACTGGACTCCAGAGAAGTCCCAGGTACAGTTGTCTTAAGAATGAGGAAGCCGAGCTAATGGAGAGGATAAGGTCTAACCAGGCATGGAGGGACATTGTGCTCAAATTCCCCTGTGGCCTTGGCTCCAATACACTTAGGTTCTTCTGAAATTCTGTAGCTTGGAGATGCCTGTGAAGAATCAGAGATGTCGTGGTCTTGGCTTCATTGTCAGGAACAGCTCAGGACTGGGATGTGAAATGTTGAAGTAAAAACTCAAAGCTTTCAAGAAAAAAGAAAGAAGACAGAGGCAGATGAGAACACAGAGCAATGAGGCCAAACAAGACCATCAGCCACACCTACAGCCATGCTTGGCCCACGAGCTCCCCCAGCCACACCTGGGCAGCTACATACCGGCCTCTACAACGTCAATAACACACGTACCGGACGGTCACTCCATCAGTTAAGCTATGCCCACCACCCCAAAGCGTGCCGGGTCACAGTCTGACTCACTGCGATCAGGGGCCTCCTTTTCTCTCCTCTTGATTGTGTGGAGTGGTTCTTGGCCTCGGGCTTCGTTTCACAGAGCCCGGTTCTGGATGGTCTCCAGCGTCTCTCCTCCGTGCTTACAAAAGAACCGGGCTGAGAGGGCAAATTGGGACCAGAAAGTTTTTTTGGAACTTCTTTTGGCGACAAGCCTAAAAAGCCATTAAAGCTAAAAGCCATGTAATTTTTCTGCTGGGCAGAGAATGGAGTGAGGGTCTGGTTCTATTTATGAAGATTCCTGCCTTTGTAGGAAGTTTGTGGTAGAAACAACCCATTTTGTGTTTTCAGTTTAAAAATGATTTCCTCTGCTCTGCTAGGTGAATAAATAATCGTGCTCCATTATGATAGAGATAATCATTTTGTTCACATATGAGGCTCTCTGGAAACAACAGATGATAAAGGATCAAGGCTGGGTATTAGGAAGTCTTAAACTTTTTCAAGTGTGTATCTTCGAAGAATGTTAAAGAATAAAGACATCCGGTAAAGGTCAAATTCGTGTTCTTATTTAAGGACTGTGTTCATTTGACATTTTGGTTGAGGAAAGACAGTTTCTCTGCTACTCAGAGAGGAAATAAAAGTTGTCTAATGGCAGCTGTAGTGTGGCTGTTAAACAAAGGCCTGATACTCATTTCCTCTCTGTTCTCAATCATTGGGGGTGGATGGATGGCTTTGCCAGATGAAGGAAGACAACAGTAAAGGAAAATAAAACAGGTCCCTATCCACGAAGACACAAACACAAAAACCATTTCAAATGAAACATGCTTGATGGACATCTTTAGTTTTAACATGCATACACAAATATGCAACCTGAAAAAATGGCTTTGGAGGGTAAAGTGAAAGTTGCTCAGTCACGTCGGACTCTTTGCAACCCCATGGACTATACAATACATGGAATTCTCCAGGCCAGAATACTGGAGTGGGTAGCCTTTCCCTTCTCCAGGGGATCTTCCCAACCCAGGGATTAAACCCAGGTCTCCCACATTGCAGGCAGATTCTTTACCAGCTGAGCCAAAAGGGAAGGATAAAAAGGAAACAAAAAAACAGTGGCAGAATTTCCTACAGACCCCAAATTTTGTGTTGGCTTGGAGGAATAAAGTGCTCGATGAAGACTGTCTTGTGAGTTTGGACCGCTTGACATGACTGATACTGTTCAGTGATGGTCAATCATTTAAACCAGTGGAAAGCCTCAGAGAGAAATGTTGTTGTCAAAAGGAACCTTGATTGTTTTCTACACCTCTTCCAGCCACTTAATCGCTGGCACAGAGGCATCGGGGTGTTCAGAAGCCCTGCCCATGGTGACTGCCCATGCTGAGCAGCTGCTGCTGGGCACAAGGACAGGCCCCGGAGTCCCAGCCTCTGCTGGCCTCTGAGCACCGTCCAGCATCGCCCCACCTGCCTACCTCAGACACGGTCTGTCTTGCTGTTGCCCACACCAAAGTCCTCCCAGCCTCTTAAGCAGCCATGGGAGCAAGCGTGATGCTGCTGAGCTTAATTCATCTTCCTCTTACAGACTGTGTTTAGGGCTGGCTGGCAAAGATCAATGCTTCTCCAGTGTGCTTTGGACCAGAAAGGAAATGAGCAGAGGGGTTTTCAGTTCACTGCAGCTATAACTGTCTCTGTACAACTCTGTCTTCCCTGCCCTGACCCACAGCGGGCCCCTCATTTGGACCATGGCTGGCATTGGTGGGTTGAATTCTGTTAAGAATCACCTGCCCACCTGCCCATTCGTTGGCAGCTGAGATATTTTGTTACAGGGCCCTTATTGTAAAATCTTTACTATCCATTTATTATAAATTACTACTGGTACATTTTCAAGTTGCCAGAAGAATTCTCTTCTGTAAGGCTACTGGCGTATCTTTAAAAAACTGTGATCTAAACATTCATTTAAATATTTATAGAAGGAGTAAAGTAGGAAACGATTGCTGTGAAAGTGATGACTTTGAATGCTATGTTTAAAAATTTGGTTTATCCCAACTTTTAAAAGAGTATATGCTGCATATATTGTTGATACATATATAAGAGATGAGGTTTTCCTTCATGAAAGAAAAGAAAGAACGGGAAAGATTCAGAAGCTATAGTAGTTATTGTTGTTGTTTGGTTGCTATGTCCGACTTTTTTACAACCCCATGGACTAGGCTGCCAGATTTGTCTGTCCATGGGATTTCCCAGGCAAGAATACTGGAGTGGGTTGCCATTCCCTTCTCCAGGGGATCTTCCCAACCCAGGGATGGACCCGTGTCGCCTGCATCTGCTGAATTGGCAGGCAGATTCTTTACCACTGAGCCACATGGGAAGCCCAAGAGTTCAGAAGGCAGAATTTTAATTAAGCAAGTACTTAAGGAATGTGAAAGCTGTTATGGGTTGGAGGGAGAAGAAAGGGAGAGGGAATGAATCTTGCTCAGCTAAAAGGAGAATCAACTCTGAGTTTTGCTTGAGATTGACACCTGTGCACCTCATCGCTAAGGAAAACAGCTTCCATTAGCATACAAGGACCTGGGGTTGCCATGACAAAGGAGACTTTTGCCAATGACTCAATGTCTTATTTTATTGGGATTTCTGAAAAGCACACATTTTTGTTAACTCTTAGTGTTATTTTCTGACTGTTGCTGTTTAGTGCTCAGTGGTGTCCGACTTTTTGTGAGTCGGACTGTCCATGGTCAAAATGAGCGAGACTGTTTTGTTTCTGTCCATGGAATTCATTAGGCAAGAATACTGGAGCGGGTTGCCATTCCCTTCTCCAGGGGATCTTCACAACCTAGGAATCGAACCCCAGTTTCCTGCATTGCAGGTAGATTCTTTACTGTCTGCACGACTAGGGAAGACTGCTGCTGCTGCTGCTAAGTCGCTTCAGTCGTGTCTGACTCTGTGTGACCCCATAGACGGCAGCCCACCAGGCTCCCCCGTCCCTGGGATTCTCCAGGCAAGAACACTGGAGTGGGTTGCCATCTCCTTCTCCAATGCATGAAAGCAAAAAGTGAAAGTGAAGTCGCTCAGTCGACTCCAACCCTCAGCGACCCCATGGACTGCAGCCTTCCAGGCTCCTCCATCCATGGGATTTTCCAGGCAAGAGTACTGCAGTGGGGTGCCATTGCCTTCTCCACTAGGGAAGACTACTACCCACTAAATGTGTCCGAGATGAGGATAAAAGAGAGTCTTCCACCTGCACCTCTTTAAAATTCAGAGGTAAAGTTCTCATCCCTGGTGGCTCAGCTGGTAAAGAATCCACCTGCAATGGGAGAGACCTGAGTGTGATCTCTAGGTTGGGAAGATCACCTGGAGAAGGGAAAGGTTACCCACCCAGTATTCTGGCCTGGAGAATTCCATGGACAGAGGAGCCTGGCAGGCTACAGTTCCTGGGGTCACACAGAGTTGGACATGACTGACCAACTTTTCAATTTCAAAGTCCTTATACCATGAGAGTCTGTGACTCTGTTTTAAGAAAATGTTGGGACCGGGAAGGAGTCAGGCTACCCAGGGCACATGGTTAATGATTTGGGACCTTAGAGTTGCACTTCATTATAAATAAAAGGCAGTTCTCATGTTCTAGTAAATATGTTGAAATGCTTTCTAAAATCCCTCTACCTCTAAGATTCCCAAATTCATCGCATAATTTATCGTTGTTTCTTGTTTGAGTGAGCAAAAGAAGCCTTTATTTTGTATTTTTTCATTTTTTAAATTCAATAAGCCAGTGCAAAAAAATCCTATGCATTCTAACCTATTTGGTCTCTCACAAAGCCCTTTAATTTGAAAGAAAATGAAGAATTATTATAGAGATCCACCAAAAAATTTTAATGCAAAATGAGCAAGACTGTTTTGTTTCTGCTACTGGTGCAATATTTTCTCACGGTTATGCTCTTGAAACATGAATCTGTGATAGTTTAAGAGCTGAATACATAATTTAATACTGCCCAAGGCCAGCATTAGCTAAAGCAGATGTTTGTGAAAGATGCATGTCTTTATTGGAGGTTTGAGCTGCCCTAATTCGGTCCATTTCACTCTGCCTCCCTTTCAGGGCTCACCATATCCTCTCTTCTGCAATGGCAGAGACTAGTAACACATACCCCGTTTAAAGGTAGCTCAGGAGAACCCACTATACACCGCGATGAAGCTGCCCCAAACACAGAAGGTGGTTGTCTTTGGGGGCTATTGACACATCACTGAATCCCTGAATCTCACAGCAGGAAGACCCTCAGGATGTTACTGGTTCAACTTGATGCTTGGATTCTCTGCAATGTCCCGGCCACATAGTTGAACTCTGCAGTGATGGGGACTCTCAAGGTCATACATTTGCTCTGTGACTACACAGCTCTCACAAGGAAGCAGTTGGAGGGTGGTGACTAGGAGCACCGATGTAGGAAGCCCCGCCCCATCCTCCCTGTGTGACCTCGGGCTAGGTCCTTTAACCTCTGTTTCCTCATGGCAGTAAGCACATAGCGTTGTTCTGAGGATCCAATGAGACACAGTATCTAGCATATTGTAAGGACTAAGTGGAAGCCATTTTTAATAATTTAAATGTTAGTCAGTGTCCCTTGCACTGGATTTCCAACCTCTGATTCCGGTTCTGCCCCCATAGCTGAGCCAGCTGCCAATCTCTCTCCCATGTGCCTGTCAGCCAGATATTAGAACATGTTCATCATTTTCACCTCTTTTTCCTCCATCCTTTGGACTCTTGATTACAATCACCCCTAGTCACTGACATTTCTCTGAATGTCCAATGTTCCCTCTCAGCCTGGACTTCCTCCTCTGTCACTTCCAACCTTCTTTGGCCTGATCAAATCCAGCTCCTCCTTCAGATCTCAACTAAGATGTCCCTTCTGCCTGAAGCCTTCCCTGGTCCCTGATGTATCTCCCAGAACCAATTGTTGCTTATTTATCCCAAACACTACCTTCAGTTTCGCAAGAAGAGGAAGATACAGGGAAAGAATTAAGCAGGAGTGGAGGCGGGGAAAACCCATATGGATCATGACTTGAAAAAAAGTAACCCTGCAGCAATGTGGATACAGAACTAATGTCACTAACCGAGATTAATGCTAACGATGTCATGTTTTGAGGGGGCAGTGACTTTACCTCTTAATGGCTGAAAGCATTGGTCTCCAGGAGGCGGGGTCAGTGGCTGCTTCATTCCTCATCTCCAGGCCCTGGAACAGTGCTGCTCACTAGATATTTCTCCAACATGTTTGTCATCATTTCTGAGAGCTTACACATCGATTTTCCAACATGCTCCTCCGGACAAACTCAGAGAGCCAACAGAGCTGTTTTCTTGTCTTTGCAGAGGAATAAAATGGGAACTTGGGAGCAGTGGCTCATGAAAGCCAAATTCAGTCCTAGCTCTGCAGAGCAGGACTCTTCTACGACACTGAATGTCTCTCCCTGTCTTCCCCACTGAGCACAGGGAAGGCTCCACACTTCACAAACGAGAAGTAACACTGATCAAATAGATACCTGCACAGACTCTTCCTCTTGTGAGGGAAAACAGGGTTATATCTGTCATCTTTATTCACATGGATGGTAAAGGCAGGAAGGCAGATCTCTGGGATCGTGGAGTGGGAAGAGGTCAGAGGGCGCTCTGTGCCCTGCCGCCCCCTCCCCCAGCTCAGCCTAACTCTTGGCCTTGGTCTCAGTGTTACATTGTCGTCTGAGGAACCATAGCTTGCTCCTCGTATAGCACGTGGTGTTGGCTATGCCTACTGCGCAGCTGTCTCCTCTTAGCTAGGACGATTCCTTGGCTCTTCTAGGAAGCAAGCAAAAGTGGGGCCTTTTCTGTTTGAAGGCACCTCACTCAGCCTTTGCAATGAAGTGGAGTTGTTTCTGTTGTTCAGTCGCTAAGCTGTGTCCGACTTTCTGCAACCCCATGGACTGCAGCACGCCAGGCTTCTCTATCCTCCACTATCTCCTGGAGTTTGCTCAAAGTCATGTCCATTGAGCCGGTGATGCCATCCAACCATCCCATCCTCTGTCTCCCCCTTCTCTTCTCACCCTCAATCTTTCCCAGCATCAGGGTCTTTTCCAGTGAGTCGGCTGTTCACATCAGGTGGCCAGGCCTCCTTACAAAGTCCAGCCTGAATTTAGGAAAAGGCCTCCATCTTCCTTTGTTTTCTGGAAAGACACACCCTGAGCTGATCCTGAACACTGAGTGCTTTTCCAAGTGTCTGAAAACAGTTGGAGAGAGTTTTGAACAAGGCCAGACAAACAACCATTTATTCCTTTTCATTCTCCCATCTCAAGTCTCCCCCTTGGGTGTGTTAAGCCCAAGCCAGGGACAATCCTGGCCAAATCTCAGTCTAGAATTCACAGCTGTGCTTTGCTGGTGCTGAGACCCAACTGAGAAGCAGTGATGAAGCTGGCCGGGAGGGGTTATGGAGACAGGCACAAACAGACCACATGCCCAGCAGGGAGACTGAACCGAGAGCCCCAACTCATTGGCCCACAAGTCTGCTTGGAAGCTCTGGCTACCCCAGAATCCTCCATCGTCCCAGCCACCCCTGTGGATGCACTTAGCCCAGAGACAGGAGAGTGGGAAGGAAATCAGCCTGGTTGAAGGAGGCACCACAATGAGCTTCAAGCCTGGTGAGAAAGCAGAGCTCACGGCAGTGTGGCCCAGATGGGTTTTGAGCCTTTATCTTGGGAATTCTAAAATCAACATGACAGGGATGATGGTATCTGACTCCTGAGCTAACAAAGACAAGAAAAGAAACCATAAGACTTCAGGAAGGAAGGGGTTTTACCACCGCGAGACTTATTTTTACAGGAGCCTTCACCAGTCTGCTCTATGAAATCTGCCTGAGCTTTAACAAAAAAATTCAAATTTACTCACCTGAGTTAGACTCCAAATCAGTGTCCTGAAGTATTGCCTTTGAGTCTTTTGTCAAGATCACATATGTACCTTTTCCAGATTCTATGCAAGAGCCATTTGAACTATAGTAAACGTAGACACACTCATTGATGGATTGATAGACAACATGTTGTATCGAAACAAGGTGAAAGATTTTTTTAAATTTTATAAAAATAGTTATCCTATTTATAGGTAAAGGGATTCGTGTTTAGTTTAACTAATTCTCCTTTTACCTCAAGAAATGACTTTGGAGTTTTGCTCACTGTAGTTGGAGTAGGAATGAGTCAAAATGAACCAAATATCACGTTGGCATAAACTACACAAAGAAGGCAAGAGGCTTCACGGAATTTGAGGAAAATAAGCTCTATCGCTTGCAAAATACTGAGTTGTTAGAGGGCAACATTTGATCTGCAAGGTTTGGGGGCTTACAGAGAAGCCGGTACACGTAGTTTTGTGATCTCCAGAGTGGAGCCGAGATTACAGAGCTTGCGGTAGAAGCTGTAACATATCCCCAGCTTCCTTTTTTCTGGGAAATAATTTTACATTATGACTGTTTGTGACTAAAATGTAGTTCTATTGCACAATATCACCCTCAGAGCCATCTTCCTCTGTGTCCAGGCTTCTGAATTACATCTCCAATATACCTTCAGGCTTATTACATACAATTAGGAAATCTTCTTAAGTAGCTCATTTTTCCCCCAAATATGTAATTTTGGCTGAATGATATTAAGGGGCTTAAAAAAAAAGATACCATTACATTAACTGAAATTATTACTATTTTAATTTGCCTGCGAAGCCTTTATTTCAAGTATCATTTCGTATAACTTGTAACTTGGTGGGTATCATAATCCTGATAGAATTTTAGCTACTTGATAGCCTGAGACATTTGGGGGGAAATCATTCCCCAAAGAAGATCAGTTTAATGAGTACTTCTGGTGTTAACTGTGAACCGCTATTTTCCACACTCTTAAAGCGCATGACGAAACCAGGGACTTGTGCCACCTTTTTTAATGTAACACCTGGTGGTCTGTTCCTCCCCTCTCCTGACCCTAACAGTCATCCTCCAGGAACGCCTGGCCAATTTCTGGAATTGATGGACTGCAGAAAAGGCAGAGGAGCCGAGCCAGCTTCCTGAAATAGCAAGTTTTAAGATGAATTTCTGGAACAGCCACCTCAAGGTGCAATACAATGAAACTTTCTCTTATAATTTTCAACCAGCCAAGCCTTTGCCAAGAGGGTATTATTTGTTGGAGAAAGTGACATCCCTGAGAATACAAAAAGCAAATCACTGAGAGCAATGGAAATCTCTAACTACTCACTATATTTCCTCTTCAGCTGAAACATGGTGCAAACTGGAACATGCCCTGTGAAATGTTAATCGTGGGTGTGGCATATGGTGGTCTCACGGTGGAAGTGGTGCTTGGGATTTCTCCCCTCTGCCCCAAACACAGCAACAACAAAATACCCAGCTGGTATTTCATATGGATTTTAAAAATTAAATCAAATATTAAATATATATTTTAAATATAAAAACATGGCTATGCTAAAAGAGTGAGCTAAACATCTTAATGGACCAGAAACAGAACTACAAAATGGAAAATGTCATGAACCAGAAGCCTATGGGGCTTTGAGCACTGAAGCAGACAGGGTGATAAAGAGTTGACTCCTGTGACCTGGACAATAGCATATAGTCGAGGACTAATGGTGAGCTTGGGATTCCCTGGTGGCTCAGTGGTGAAAAATCTGTCTGCCAATGCCAGAAACGCAGGTTTGATCCCTGGGTGGGGACGATTCCCTGGAGAAGAAAATGGCAAACTGCTCCAGTATTCTTGCCTGGAAAATCCCATGGATGGAGGAGCCTGGCAGGCTATAGTTCATGTGGTTGCAAAGAGTCGGACACAACTGAGTGACTGAGCACATACATACACACACACAGTGGGGGCTTTCTGCACACAGCTAAGGTCTGGGTTAGGCTTTCCACATGTGGAAGGAGCCAGAAAAAGGCCTAATTACTGTTTGCTGGCTGTGGCAGGGGTGGAAGGAGGCAGAGAGAGCAGCCCTGGTGGCACTCGGGCCAAGCTGTCCCCTGGTCTGGTGACTGGCTCTGGGACAACACCGGTATCACTGTGGGAATGGACGCTGAATTACTAGGGCAAGCCCTGGGGTCCAGGGTGCTTCCCAGTGTCCACAAACAGGTAGACAGAGTAGGCGTAGTCCATAGGGAGGCGGAAGCACCCGCTCAAGATGAACCTGCACGCTAAAATGTCAAAGCTTATGACAAAGAAAGCAACACTCAGAAAAGTAGACCCCAGTCTCAAATGTCAGGTGTATTCGTTTCTTATCGCAGCTATAACACGCTGACATAATCTTAGTGGCTTGCTGCTGCTGCTAAGTCACTTCAGTTGTGTCCGACTCTGTGCGACCCCATAGATGGCAGCCCACCAGGCTCCCCTGTCCCTAGGATTCTCCAGGCAAGAACACTGGAATGGGTTGCCATTTCCTTCTCCAGTGCATAAAAGTGAAAAGTGAAAGTGAAGTTGCTCAGTCATGTCTGACTCTTAGCGACCCCATGGATTGCGGCCCACCAGGGTTCTCCGTCCATGGGATTTTCCAGACAAGAGTACTGGAGTGGGGTGCCACTGCCTTCTCCACTTAGTGGCTTAGACCAACACAAATTTATCATGTCTTAATTCTGTAGTTCAGAAGACAGAACCAGAGTCCAGTGTGAAGCAAAAAATCATTTTTTAATTGAGAGGCTAAGGTCTGAAAATAAGCATCAATTATCTAACTGAAGAATGGTCTTGTGTATTGTAACCAGGTAGCTTAGTTCAGACCAATTATCTTGAATAAGACACAGAGCATCCCTGCCACTAGGGGCATTGTGGTAGTACAGCTGGCCCTGAACCATGAAGCGGGGAGAGGGTGTCATGGAAAGGGTGTTGAAAATATGTACACCTTGTGTACACTGTACCTGAGCTCCCTCTGTTCTTCAACTGTTGGAAAATGGATTTCCCACCTTATCCTTAGTTGGAATTTTGATCTAAAATGTATTCTATAGTTCAAATTTGGCCAAGTATTCCTAGGACAGAAATATGCAGATATTATCATCTAGAAGAAAATGCTGCTGAGTAGGGGATCAGAAGGTAAGAAAAGAATAAGTGTGTGTAAGCATAAAGAATCAAAATATAGTTGAGCACCTAATTGGACAACTGCCTTCTACCACTTCAACACTTGAATCTTCCTGGCTACTTGCACAGTATTGTTAAAAGTAGAATAAATCATCTGACATGACTAGGTTTTAGGAAAATATGTGAGAGTCATTCAGGCACAAAATCAGTTTGAAATAGATGAAATGTTCCATCTGAGTGGCTTCTACCAGGACAGAATGTTTCTAGCAGTGCAGTATTTTTAATCTTGTTTTAAAATAAATACTTTAATGTATAAATCACTCAATTGTAAAGGCACTTCAATTTTATTTTCCTTTAGTTTTGAGGTTTTGGAATTGCTCTGTGCAGTTCCAAGTAAAAGCTCTCAGATAAAACTTGCATGCCGAAAGCCACCATCACAAATGTGCAAGTACAACTATAAATTTATACAACGCTCAAGCTGTTTGTAGTTTGCAAAATTCGCTAATAAAATGCAGAAGTAGGGTTTCCGTTTACACTCGCTGGCGCTGGCACTGCTTGTGTATCTTTAGTGCAGGCAAAGATGGAAAATTCCATGCACAGAGAATCTTTTGTGGATGCGACAGTTTGCTAATATCTTAATGAGTGAATTATGATAATTATAGAAATCTTAGCTTTACATTATTTGTGAAGTGTGTGCGTGTGTGTGTATGACAGCCTTCCCAGGCAAACACAGCCTTCTGATTCAGCAGCATTCAGTGAGGAACATTTCTGTGCTAATAATACAAAATGGATCTTAAACTGCTGCATATTAATCAAATTCATTAAAGTACATTCATTAATTTGTGTATATAACAGCCAAACCGGGAATGTAGAGTTTGCTGATTTTGCACAAAATGCATGTATTAATGAATACTAAAACTTCCACATGAGTAATAGCTTTAAAATTTTTTTCATAAAGCAAAATTTTAAAGGGTAATACTGATAATTATTTTTTAAAACTTTTCCACTTTCACTTCATTTTGTATTATTTCGCTTTAAGTGGAAAAAATAAATATAGAAGAAAATAATTAAGAAATAAAGGGTAAGCCCCAAAGATTGTAAAGTAAAAAGAATGTAAGATTGGACAACATTAATATTAAATTCCCTACCTCTCCTTCAAATCAATTTAAAAAATAGATTCAGGGAACCTTAGACACAGTCTAAGGTCATGTACAAAGCATGAATTTGAAGCTATATTAGGAAAGAGCTTTTCAATTCCTATATGGCACTAGAGGTTGGGTGTGTGGCAAAGGAAAATAACAGCCATGAAGGTGCATCTGTATACTCACATGTCTAAAACTAATGGAACATTTTTACATATGTCAGGAGACCTAAGACTCGTATTAACAATCAGTGACTAGTTCTGGCTTCGGCAGCACATACACTAAAATTGGAATGATACAAAAACTAGTATGGCCCCTTCGTAAGAATGACATGCAAATCTACATTCTATTTATTTTTTTAAGAGGTAACCATGTGGTATGATAGATGTATTAATTAACTTGATTATGGTGACCATTTCAAAATGTACACATATTGTCATGTTGTACACTTTAAATATATACAATTTCATTTGTCCATTACTTGTCAATTTGTCAAAATAGAAAAAAAAAAAATCAGTACCTTTCTAACATTTTGCCCTTTCAGTTCAGTTCAGTTCAGTTGATCAGTTGTGTCCAACTCTTTGTGACCCCATGGACTGCAGCACACCAGGCTTCCCTGTCCATCACCAACTCCCAGAGCTTTCTCAAACTCATGTCTGTCGAGTCAGTGATGCCATCCAACCATCTCCTCCTCTGTCGTCCCCTTCTCCTCCTGCCTTCAGTCTTTCCCAGCATCAAGGTCTTTTCCAGTGAGTCAGTTCTTTGCATCAGGTGGCCAAAGTATTGGAGCTTCCGCTTCAGTTTTGCCCTTTACCTGAATGCTAACTGCTCAGAAGACAAGACTCATTTCTTTGTCCTCTGTGGCCCTAAGCACAGCGCCTGGCATGTAGCGGGCACTCAGTTAATAGGAAATTTAAAATAACTCTTGAACAAAGCAAAATATGGTAAGAGTTATATGAGAGGTATAAACACATTCACAGAGGAAACACCGGTGAGGCTTCAGGTCAGCGGCTGCGTGCTGATCTGCAAGCTTCCTGAAGACAAGACCCTCCAGTTTCTTCCTCTCTGGTATTCCGAAGAACCCTACTCCTATGTCATTCACGGGAGAGAAAGCGAGTGTGAAATTCCTAAGTTTGATCCCAGACATACTGAATTTTCTTATTAATTAGGAGGAATCTGCCAACTTTCTAGACTGTGCGTCCTTGCTCAAGACTAATGCTGTACATCAGCATTTCTCACACTGTGTTCCCCAGCACTCTCGTGCTCTATGAGGTAAAAAGGGGTAGGAAAAAGGTTAAGTTACTAAAATACTTCTGGTTCTCTTGTGCTGAGAGCTTTACAATGTACATGAATCTATCAAGGGTTCTGAGAAGTCTTGTCCTGTACACATCTGTGTTCCTTTTCTAAACCTAGTACTCCCTAAAATGATGCGAACCAGAACCAATTTTCCCATAGGATCTGTTAATATATCATGAGACATGACTGTTGCCACATGTCTAATTCCTCTGCTAAAAATTCTCTTGCATTCTGTTGGCCATGTGTGCGTGTGTGCTCAGTCACTTCAGTCAGGTCCGACTCTTTGCGACCCTATGGACAGTAGCCCACTAGGCGCCTCTGTCCCTGGGATTCTTCAGGCAAGATTACTGGAGTGGGTTGTCATGCCCTCCTCCAGGGAACCTTCCCCACCCAGGGACCGAATCCGCGTCTCCTGCATTGCAGGCAGATTCTTTACTGCTGAGCCGCTGTGGGAGCCCCTGTTAGCCACTGGAGCCATAAAACCATATATGAGAGACCCAGGGGGACTCCTTGGTCCATGTCTTTGTCTTTAAGAACAAACTTCAATTGTTTAGCTAAGTGAGAACTTTCCCTGTATTTAATGAGCTTCTAAACTTCACTTGTTCTCCTGTCTTATTCTAACACCATCAACATGGCAAAGTTATCTTACCTATTTCTTGCTCTTTAAAAGACTGAGGTAAAATGGCTCCATACTCTTTTTATGTTTCTCTCCTCAAACTGATTCAGTTGAAACCTTAGTTTTCTCTTCTCCAGATTCAAATCATTCTGTTTTTTCTCAAAGATTTTAAGTTGTGCCTCCTTTTTGTCATTGTTCTTGAGCTATAATTGACATATGACATTGGTTTCAGGCATAAGGCATTGTGATTCAATATTTGTATATACTGCAAAATGATCACCATAGTAAGTCTAATTAACATCCATCACTACACAGTTACAAATTTGTGTATAGTATGATAAAAACTTAAATCTACTCTGTCAGCAACTTTCAATATACAATATTATAAATTATTGTCACTGTGCTATGTATTACATCCCCATGATTTGAATTGTAAGTTTGTACCTTTTGACCCTATTCACCCATTTTTCCTTTCCAACCATCAATCTGTTCTTTGTATCTATAGGTTTAGTTTCTTTTCTTAAGTCTTCATATGTGAGATCATAGAGTATTTGTCTTTGACTTATTATGTATCTGACTTATTATATCACTTAGCATAATGCCCTCAAAGTCCATACATGTCAAAAATGGCAAGATTTCCTTCTTTTCTTATGACTGAATAATACTCTATGATATATACACAAATATCACTTTTTCTTTTTCTGTTCATCCATCAGTGGACACTTAGGTTTCTTGCATAATGCTGCAATGATTATGGAGGTGCATATAACTTTTCAAGCTAGTTTTTTCATTTCCTTCAGATGAATGTCCAGTAGAACTCCTGGATCATATGGTAGTTCTATCTTAATTTTCTGAGGAACCTCCATACTATTTTGCACAGTGGCTGCACCAGATTACATTCCCATTGACAATGCACAAGAGTTCCCTTTTGTCCACTTCCTTGCCAATACTTATTTGTCTTTTTGATAATTGCCATTCTAACAAGTGAGAAGTAATATCTTGGTTTTGTTTTGCATTTCCCTGAAAGTTGTAACTCCTTCTTACTCTATTTCATGATATTGTAGATCCTCAGAAGTAAAATTGGAAAGCTCATTTGGTGAACATCTGAGTGGTATTAAATATATTTGCCATATGCAAAATTAAGTGTTTCATCACTGACTGGTATTAAATATTATAATTCTGATTGCTATATTAATTCCAGTTATACTAAACCCCTCTCCTCTTATACACAAGCAGTTTACTTCTCTTTCTTAATTTTCCTTTTTTCTTTGGCTCCTATTGAGTACCTTCTCCCACCAAGGTAATTTTTGATTCTATTATTACATTCTAATAGTTTCTCAAGATGCTGAGCACTAATTCTACTTCTTTAGATATACTGTCTCTCAACTAGGATGATGAAAAGCAATTGCTTCTGCTAATAATTAAAACACTGAAACTTGTGAACTGTTCACCTCGTTCATAAATAAAAATAGATCCGGGTAATAACCTCACCCTCATGCCCCATAATCCAAGACACTTTCTCAAGTGGGAGCAAAAGGGCCAGGTTTATGGGCTGGGAATTACACACATGTCATAACCTCTGCAATCAGTAATCTGGGTAAACCACAGGGGTGAGACCCATGTGGCAACTGCTAGTCATATCTGCTAAAGAGGGACAACAACAAGAAACACACTTTACCTGAATTCTATCTCAGCCTACTTGGGATGAGACTCTGAGTGTGCTTTCTCTGGTTGTAGACAGTATGGGATCACCGCAGTACCACTGGAGTCAGGGGCTGAGATCAAGTCGCTCAGTAGTTATGGGACAGTAGGAAAGTAAATGGATGCGATGCCTCATTTTCTCATCTGCAAAATGCAGTGACACTGAACAGCATTATGGGGATGGAAGGCTGGAACATATATACAAGCCCGCTGCAAATGCAGGGCGCTACATACCAGCAATGGTTTCCAGTGCTCCAGAACCAGAGACCCCCGTGAAAGGGCTTGGGTGCCATTGAGAGTAAAAGGCTGCCTCTCAGCCCCACAGACACCCGGGCACAGTCACCTTTGTCTGTTTTGCAAACTGGGCTTCCAAGAAAGAATTCCTTTGAAAATTTCACTGAATAAAAAGGGGGTGAAGGTTGAAAACCACAGATACAAAGTATTAATCCAAGTAATTACTATAATTACAAAATGGTTATTTCATATTTGTGTGTATAATGTTTAAATTTGTACATGTAACATACACATAACCTAGAGGTTTGTACATTCTTACATGTAACGTACAAACGCTAAAAGTAGTGTAGTGTATAAAACCTCTTGCTGCTCGCAACATCACCATGAAAACCTATGTTTTGGTTCTCAAAAGATGGTAGCTTGGTTTTTTGTTCTTCAGAAATAAACATATCAAGTGATGCTGTTCATTAAATTGCATGGTATGAAACAATGTCGTACATGACACATATACATGACCAACACAACCAAACATTAAGCTACACAACATGAGTTCTCTTAATTATTAGCTGTCATATTGAGATTAAATTGGGCATTAAATTAAGTTTAAAAAGAGATTAAATTGTGACATGAGGTACAGTAAAGACACAATAGGCATTGAAAATAAAAGGCAATTATTCAGAATGAAATCACAGTATTAGGGACCTGAATACTTGTCGCTTTCAAATTTAAATCTAAGTTTATTTTAGTCTAAAAATAGGGATGAAAAGTGAATTTCATCATCTCAGTCTCTTAAATTTGGAAATCAATGGTCTATCATTTACCATCCATAACTGAAGTTTTCTGACAATGTTGACTTTTAATTCTGATATCAAGAAGTTTCTATCAATTTATACCACATTTTATGCTTGCATATAGTTATTTTCTCTACCTAAATTTCTCCTTAGTTGATAAGCTCTATGGTCGAGCTTAATATTAAGATACTTTTTCAATCTTTTAAAATCAACTTTTCCTCTTTAACCTTTGCATATCCCCCATGGGCTAGAAAGATTTGTCAAGCTTTAACTTCCGTAATTTGTATATTGTACATTACAACTAAAGAATAGTCTTTCTTTAGCACACCATCAAGCCCATAGAAATTTCAACATGCTTTCCACTTTTTCCGCCTCACTCTTCCTGTTTGAAGATCCCTAATTTTAGAGAATACAGTGTTAAGAATATGATGTACACAAACGTGAAGTAATCTTGTCAGCCATGCTCTTTTATAGTTGCAGCCCACAGGCTAATCTTCTTGCAGCCAGAGCTTATGGAGTTGTCCTTGTGAATCTTATTTTCATCAGAAATGCCTTCTCCTAAAAAAAAAAAAAAAAAAAAAAAAAAAACCAAAGCCCCCAAGTTGACCTTACCCAAGGGATATAAATGATGTAAAATAATTTCTTTTAAAAATGAAATGATGAATTCACCACTTTACTTGCATGATCAATGCTGGAAATGTTGTGATAAGCTTGTAACTTTAATATTTGAAGCTTGGAACTTGAAGCTTCCAAGATGAAATTCTGTTTCCCCAATGGAAGTGCCATATTTTTATTCAAAGCTTTTTTTCTTTTTATGCCATTCTAGGATACAGTTCTAGTCCATGATTTGTATTTGGATGTGGCACAGATTTTGAAATTTCATTAATAAAAACAAATGCATTTTCTGGTTGATTTCTTCATAGAGCCTTTCTACTGCTTCAAATTGTCCACTGAGGTCATTCGTAGCAGTCGGGGAGTGTGTGGTGCCTTGGACTGGTCCAGGTTTCTGAAATCTATGTCATGCATTCTGCATGGGAGGCTGAATGTTAAGACCTTTCACAAACACTTGCACAAACAGGAGCCTGTTTACAAAATGACTCCCAAAGCCATCAGTCTCTCTGCCAGCATTTGTCTGTCAATCTTCCAAGTTCTGAGGTCCCACAGTAGCTTTAGTTCTCCGTGTTTCCCAGGCCACCCAGCCTGGGCAGAAAAGAGTCAAAGTGACAGTCACAAAACACATTGCTCTCATTCTACCTCCAGGGAGTTGGGAAAACCCTTGAGCTATTCACCACACTCCTCCCTTCTCTTCCAGCCTCTGTGAATAAGGTCTCCTGCTGCTCTGGGGCCCTAGTCTGCTCCAAGCTCTCTTAGGTAAAACCTCTTGATTTCAAGGTGACCTGGGCTTTGTCCCACCACAGCAAAGTGACAAGGGTCTAGGCTGGGATACAATGTAAATGACATACTCCTGCTAACCCCCAAGTCCTCTTCCTCCACCATTACAGGAGCACAATCCTGTAATTGTTTTGTGCTGCGTTTCCTTCTAGGTGAGACGGCACTGTAGAGGTTAAGGGGTGGAGGGAGCAAATGAAGAGATGGGCCAACCAAAGATGATGTGGATTGGCAGACTGAGGGCACACCCATTTGGGCAGGTCAGAAGTTCATCGTTAACCCATCCTTTCAGATGGTCAATTTTACCCAAATCAACATCTGAAAGAGATCGTCCAACCCCAGAAGTGAGCTACATTGTGGTAAATAAAACAATTTATGAATCTCTTTAGAATTCCAGATGGATTCCAGACTACCCTTACAGGGCTGGCTCCTTGGACATCTACCTAAGTGGTCAGGCGTCACTCAGCCTCAGTCTCTGCTCAATGTGAAAAGTCACTTTCTCTTCCTCCCAAGGATATCATCCCCCCAAGGCCTGGGAACCCTCCTGCAAACGTCTTGGCGGGGCCTGACTGCCAGGAATCCCCAGGGAACACTGGCCCGGGTCCTCAGGGTGGCCTTATAGCTCTAAAGAATTCCTGGGTCAGGAAGGGAGACTCCACAGTCAACTCCTCTTGCAAGAGGGCAGCTATAGCATGGGTGGCAGGGGTTTCATATTGGGTCACTGGAGACCCACAGGAATGGCTGCTGGACAGTAGCAGGGGGCACGGGCCTTCAGCTCACTGCTGCTGCTACTGCTAAGTCACTTCAGTCGTGTCCGACTCTGTGTGACCCCATGGACAGAGGCCCACCAGGCTCCCCCGTCCCTGGGATTCTCCAGGCAAGAACACTGGAGTGGGTTGCCATTTCCTTCTTCAATGTATGAAAGTGAAAAGTGAAAGTGAAGTCGCTCAGTCGTGTCCGACTCTTAGCGACCCCATGGACTGCAGCCCACCAGGCTCCTCTGCCCATGGGATTTTCCAGGCAAGAGCACTGGAGTGGGGTGCCATCGCCTTCTCTGCCTTCAGTGCACAAGGGCTGGTAACAGCAGTGGTTGATGGCTGCCTTGTGACGACTGCCAGGCAAAGCCTCCTGGGTAATGGCTGCTGCCCAGTGGCAGCTGGGTAAAGACTGCTGGGTAATGGATACCGGGCAATAGCGGGTGAGCAATGGCTACTGGGTCATAGATGCTGGGCTTTGGCTTGGCACCTGGCCTGGCCCAGCCCATGTCAGCAGTAAGATGACCACGTGGGCTTTATTTCCTCATGGGGCACTATCCTTGGTAATCACTCATGGTCCAGGAGGCCCCTAACTGAACGCACTAAACACTTTATAATCTGTGAAGGATGCATTACCAATTTCTAACAAGGTAACGGCTACCATCCCCCTTTTCACCCGTCATCTCATCACTTCCTCCCCATGCGCTGCTTCACTGTGAGCTTATTGTCACTTCCTGCGCCACTTAAACTGACATCCAAACAGAATCGTGGGATCATTAATTTTTTAATCTGTCCAATTAACTATAGCCTTGTTAACAAATTTTAAAATAATGTAAGTAAATGGTACCCAGATAACCTCTTTGTAGACTTTATCCCGCTCCGTAAACTAAATCTCAAATGAGCAAAGAAATGTGGGTGTTCTCTCAATACAGTTCATGTGAATTTTCTTTCTACCTAGTTTTGTTTTGGATGGGGAAAAGAATGAGCTCTGTTTTGGATAGTGTGTTTTATTGCTAAATACAAATATTTAGGATAACATGAACACATAAAATTTAGAAATGGCTGTCCAGAGAGAAAATCATTTGTCAAAACTTGCATAGCAAGAAATAGCAAGACTAGAACAATGTCCTGAATGTTTTGTTTTTCTGCACAGTGCCCTCATTTCCCCTCTTGATATCTGTCAGAATTTATATATAACAACTGCAAGTTCAAGCATTATTTTCTAAATCAAAAGAGTGGAAACTTTTAGAGGAAGCTCAAAGGCTGTGCCTTGATTAGCGTAGACAACTAGATTAGAATCAGTGGCAGTATCTCTCTGAGCAAAATCTTCCAATTTTATTCTTGTCACTCCCTGGGGAGCAATTGCAATTGTGGGTGCATTGCGCTCTCTGGCCTCCTTTGATCTCTTTATTCAGATCTCCTGTTTACTGTATTAAAACAATGCGCTGCATTCATCGGGCAGTCTTTGTTCATCACATCAGATCTTGTGCACCGTTGTTTCAGTCAAGGGCACAAGTGTGCATCTGGCCTTATTTATGAGTCCTCTGACAAAGATTAAATTTTATTTTTCCCATCTTTTGAAAGAGTTGTGCTGTGGAGATTTACTAGATTAGGTGAGTATTGATTTTTTTCCCCCTGCTCTCTCATCCCTCCCTTTGGATGCAGAGTCAAGTTTCCTTGCTATGATTCTTGTTCCTGAAAAAGGAAAGATTATGTCTTTGGAGACGTCTGGAGAAGCTCGGCATTCCATTTTATAATGATGGGTCAAGATGTTTGAATCTGTGACAGCCCCTGTCTGTCCTGTTCTGATTCTCTCTGGTATAAGAACGATGGCCTTTTCTTTCTCTTCCTTGCTGTGCTGTTATTTGTCAGTCGGTGGAAGCTGGAAGGTGGTGCTGTTTAGCATGTAAATAAACCAACACTTTTTCCAGTAAATAGCTCTGCGTGGCATTGTGTGCCAGGAACTCTCATCCACACAATGATGAATTCAGTTCCTGCGTTGTGCTTTCCTTTCCTGTCCTTTCGCAGAGGGAAAGGTGATCACACTGTAATTATAGAAGTCCTTTTTACTTTATTTTTTTCTGATTGTGCCCCTAGTTTTTTCCAGGCTCCTAGTAGATAGCACTTCCCTTTGCTAAGATAAAATTCCTAAGGCAGTTTTTTGGAATTAATTTACTTCCTGTCGTCCAGTGTTTTATAGATGATGTAAATGAAGGATGTGGCTTACAGATCTATTTAAAGAGACGTGCTTATCCTTCATGGTTCTAACCAGATGAGTGGGCACATGCTTTTGCATTTTTATTTAAACCCCACTGAAGTTGGTCATTATATTTTGAATGCCACAGCACGTCTATACCTTTATTTAAAGGATCTTGTTCATTCATCCATATAATGATTGGCATTGGCTATAACTTGATGCAATGTTACACTATTTTAATTCTTTCTCAGGCAGTGTTATCTTTGATCACTTCCTATTCACTGAGAAAAACCCCCATACAATTGCAATCCCACATTATGTTTCAGTGATGATGCCAAGTACTCCCTGGAATATAGCTATTCAAGGCACTTTCTCCACCCTCAGGCTGCTCATTAAAGGGATGGCAGTTTCTAACTTTAATGAATAAGGTAGAGCGCAAATTCCACTCTTCTTTCAAAGAGACTCTCTGGTTTTCAAAAAGTGTTTTCTGCTGCCTATTTCTTTGTTTAATTGGGAATGGTGCATACTCCTACATAATCATGGCCACAACTCAGTATGCAAAGTATTTCCCTGTCACATTTTCTTTTTGTGTGATTCAAGTGTATATTTCATCAAAGAATTCCAGAGAAAGTTCTGTATCTTCTCTCAAAAACAAAAAATAACAACAACCAAACCCCCCTCCCCCCACCGCCGAAAAAAAAACAAAGGAACCACCGTGTGTTACGCAGAGTGCATCCAGATGATCATCTTGTCTGTGGATAGAGTAACTCTTATATTCTTTGGTTTTTCATGCTTCTTCTAACCAAACACTGGTTTAATATGTTCTTTTAACCCAGGGACCTTGGTGGCAGCTCCAAAACCTCATTGAAAAGCTTAGCAAGAAAGAGCCAAGTAAGACAATAACAGGGACCAGTATTTAGGAAAACTGTCTTCTTTTCAAAATCTGGTAGCCTAAAAACCAGCCAAATGATGTAGTCTCCATGTTTAAAAGTATAAATTATCTTTCTTCTTTTTCAACAAATCAAATAGAGTCTTAAAGTTTCTGTTTATCTCTCAGTGAAGTATGACCATGTGGAAACATGAAAACAAAGTTTAGGAGGAATTTAAGGTTTTAAGGCAAGTGTGGATAACTCAGCTCACACCCACGTTAGGCAATGCTATCAGTTCAGTTCAGTTCAGTCGCTTTGTGACCCCATGAACCGTGCCACACCAGGCCTCCCTGTCCATCACCAGCTCCCGGAGTTCACTCAGACCCATGTGCATTGAGTCAGTGATGCCATCCAACCATCTCATCCTCTGTCATATGGAAGCAGGTGAGAATGGGCTCACTGCCATTTCTGCCATACTCAGGTTCTGAGACAGGGAGGCCTGGAGTGCTGCAGTCCACGGGGTTGCCAAGAGTTGGACACAACTGGTGAGAGAACAACAGCCAAAGTTTCTGAGACCTTCTTTCCTCAACTCAGAAATGGGCCAATACTTGAGCCCTCAAGCACTCGCTGATTCACAGGTTTTGCGGGCAGCCATATGAGCAGGGGGGACCCTGAGGACATTAGCATATGTATTCAAACCCTGAAGGTATTAGTGGAACTAGTGACACCCACAACAAACCCTGGCTCTTATCGTCATTTATTCACACCAGTTAAGTGCGTGACAGTGTTTAGATGGTGTGCTCTGTATTCCCATAGAGCTTAACACATGCTTGGGGAAATGCATCTAATTTATTTGAAATGACGAGAGAACCCTAGAAAGCAGTTAAAACTAAATGTTAACTTGGGCTTAGTTAGCATTAGACACACTTACCTTAAGAAAAAATTCTTATTTATCTGAAAGTCCAACTTAACTGGACATCCTGTATTTTATCCAGCAAGCCTAGCTTTTCCGTGGTGTATCAGCCTCGTGAGAGCTATGATCCCACCGCTGCCTTCTACTGGCTTACACACTCCCCACCTAGAAAAGAAACGGTTTTCACACGCACCCTGCCTTCCCATTCACAAAGTGTCCCATACACATATTTAAATTTAATCTTTCACTGCAGCCCTGTGAGATGGGTATTAATCCCACTTGCCAGATGAAGAAAACAAGGCTCAAAGAGACGATCTAATTTTCTAACTCAAGCATCCATGAGATCCTGAGCCCAAATGTGACTCAAGTCCAGGGTTTTTCATGCCGCACAGTTGCCAGCAGTGTTCCACAGCTGGGCTCTTTCTCCACTTCACAAAGCTTCCATTTGTTCAGATCTCCTGCCAGCTTTCCCATTGGAATGGCAACTTCCTGCCCAGAGCTGTTTACTCTCCACTCATTGCCCCTGGCTAATGCCACCATCCGTCTGTTTGGAGGATGGAGAACTCGGGACCACTTTGTAGGGGAGATTGTGATGGTTTTCCCCAGGACTCTTCTCCTACTCTCATTTCTTAGCATTCTTTATGAATGAACTGGCACTCTGGCTGAAAATTTGAAATTGCCTGTGACGCTGAACTCTTTAAGCTGGCTGATCAATGAAGTTGATTGCCTTTTTTGTTCTAGAAATTTTTATTTTGCTAATAATGCAGACGATGGAAGTGAGAAAAGAACCCTAACAATTTTTTAATTGTTAATATTTCACAATTTTAATTGTCATTTTCCTTCATTGTATAATGCAAACTGTAAAAATAGTCAAACTATGCATACGTGTAAGAAACCAAATGCAGATGTCCCTGCTCCACTTTTTTCTCACTTCGTAGAAATCATCCTTGTATCAGATTGGTATGTGAAAAAAAGCGAAAGTGTTAGTTGTGTCTGACTCTTTGCGAACCCATGGACTGGAGCCTACCAGGCTCCTCTGTCCATGGGATTCTCTAGGCAGGAATACTGGATTGGGTTGCCATTTCCTTCTTCAGGGGATCTTCTTGACCCAGGTGTTGAACCTGGGTCTCCTGCATTACAGGCGGATTCTCTACCATCTGAGCCACCAGGGAAGCCCCATCAGATTGGTATTATTCCTCCAAGAGCTTTTCTTATAATTATGCAAATATATGCATTGTAATTACTTTATAAAAACGTGGCCACTTTGCTATGCAACTTTTTTCACTTAAATAATTATCTTGGAGACTTTCACGTCATTACACATAGATTCACCCTTTATTTTTGATGGCTACAGTGTATTTCGTTGTAGATATGCCACAGTTTCTTTAATCAATACCTCATTAGTGTACATTGGATTTTTCTACATATTTTTCTTTTTTCAAGCAATGCTTCAATTTCTGTGAGTGTGTCTAGAGAATTAATTCCTAGAACTGGGATGCCTAGACCAAAGAACATGTACATTTGATATGTGAGGAAGAATCACTAAATGGCTCTCCAGCAGGATTTTGCCTGTTTTTCCTTGCACCACTTCCTTTTTCCAGTTTGTTTTGGGATTTTTCACTTTTTCTTGTTTTCTACAATGGATACCAACTCAATGGACATGAGTTTGAGCCAGCTCCGGGAGAAGGTGAAAGACAGGGAAGCCTGACACGTCCATGGGGTCGCAAAGAGTCGGACACAACTTAGCTACTGGACAACAGCAGCAGTGGATATACATTTTTACCCTGCATGTGTGGCAAGCACATTTCCCAGCTTATCTTTTATCTCTGATTTTGTTTATAGTATTCTTTATTGTGCAAATGTGTTTAATTTTTAGGGAGCCTCACTGTCTGTGGTTTTGATTTTCCTTGCCATATCAAAAAAAAAAACTTTCCCCATGCCAATGTTATACAAGTCATTCATGATTTCTTTTAGTACTTTCATGGTTTTAGATTTCTATATTTAAGCCTTTGAAGCATCTAATCTATTTCAATGTAAACAATGTAATAAAGATTTAACTTTATGTTTTCCAAATGGCTAAACATCTGAGTTATCCATCATCTCCTCATTGATTTGAAATGCCACTTTTATCAAACACTGAATTTATGTAGATGCTCGAGTATATTCTGGGCGCTGTATTCTGATCTGTTGACATCTCTACCAATTCCTGAGTCAGTATGACACTTCTTAAAATACTGAGTTTCATAATATACTTTAATATCTGTTAGAGCAAGTTTTTTACTCCCCAAATAGCAGAAGATTGCTAAGTTACAGCAAAAGTTTCCTTTCTTGCCAGCCATGGCACTGGTCTCAGCCCTCTCACCCCAGTTAGCAGTTTGGTCTGTGTCCTTCCAGACTCTGATCTATGTATTTACACATGTATTTACAGACTTGAAAATACAGGTATGCCCAGGCACACAACAAAGGGCTGACACCAGGGCTGATGGTCAGCCAGACCATAAGGAAAGCTATTAAATATTGAACTAGGTTCCGTATACTCCGTCTCTTAATCGTGTCTGACTGTTTTGCAGCCCCATGAACTGTAGCCCGCCAGGCTCCTCTGTCCGTGGGATTCTCCAGGGGTGGCTTGCCACGCCGTCCTCCAGGAGATCTTCCTGACCCAGGGATGGAACCTGCGTCTCTTGTGTCTCCTGCATTGGCAGGCAGGTTCTTTACCACTAGCGCCTCTTGGGAAGCTGCCAGTTCCATACTAGTTGGTGAACAGCAGTAGCTTCCAGGTCTCTCTACTAACTCATCCTGGACTGCTTCTGCTCCTTCCAGCATAAAATCTATTACTGCATCAGACGTTGCATATGTGTTCACAAATAGCATTGGTTTACTTTGTGTGTATGTGTTATTTTTGTCATGCTTGGTGTGAGGATTATACTGGCTCTATTGAATGAGTTGAGAAACCCTCCGTCTTTTTTGTTAATTCCTTGGAACAAACTAAATGCCACAGGAGTCATTGGTTCCTTTGGAAAAACTTGTTTATTAAACCTTTGGGGCCTGTTGTCCTTTTTGAAGTGGGGGAGGAGCATGAAGATAGACAATTTGGACAGCCTGTTACATTTATCTGGGCTTAGTGTTCTATTTAGGGTTTTTTATTGCCTTTGTTAAGAAAATTGTGATAATTTTTATTTTTCTAGGAAGTAATTTTCTGTAAATAGTATGAGCAATGGAGTCTAACTCCATCAATTACCAGTTCTTTTGAAATAGACTTTGCTTTTTATTACAGTTAAGTTTGCAGAAAGATTGAAATTTCCCTTATACCTGGCACCCAGGTTCCCCTATCCTTAATGTAGTATGGCACACTTGTAACAATTAAAGAACTTTTTTATAAGGGTTTTTTTTAAGTCTCTATTTAATTTATTACAATATTGTTTCTATTTTATGGTTTTTGAATGAGAGGCACGTGGGATCTTTGCTCCCCAACCAGGGATAGAACCCACACCTCCTGCATTGGAAGACACTGTACCACCCGGGAAGTCCCTGTTGACGCCTTCTTATTACAGATCCTAGTTTATTCAGAGTCCTTTAGATTTTCCTAATGTTCTCCTTCTGTTCCAGGATCCCATCTAGGACATCACACGACATGTAGTCACTGTGTCTCCTTGGCTCCTCCTGACTCTGGTGGTTTCTCAGACTTTCCTCATTTGTGGTGCCCTCTACAGGTTTTGTATTTTGGCTGTGCCGGGCCTTCATGGTGGTCTTAGTTGCCCTGTGGCCTGTGGGATCTTAGTGCCCTGACCAGGGATCGAACCCATGTCTCCTCCATTGCAGGGTGGATTCTTTACCACTGGACCACCAGGGAAGTCCTGTCCTCTGCAGTTTTGAGGAGTGTGGGTTGGACATCCTCTATGGAAATTTGTGTGAAGTTTTTTCATGATAAGACTGGAGTGGTCATGGGAGGAAGATCATAGAGATCAAGTGCCATGTCCATCTCATCATGTCAAGGGTACGTCTTCTTTGTGCGGTTTTTGATCATGAATGCTGCTGTTGACCACGTGACTGAGGCGGTGCTTGGGAGGGGTCTCCACTTGAAGCTCTTCTTTGCCCCTGTTCCATTTTGGAAGGAAAACAGTTAAGGAATAGGGAGTTATGCTCCACCTTTTTGAGGATTGAGTATCCACATAAATTATTAGAATTCTTCTGCAAGAAGATTTGTCTATTTGCCCCCATTTTTAATCTATTCAGTCATTGATTTTTATCAGCATGGACTCATGGATAGTTATTTTATACCTTGAATTATAATCTAATACAACCTTATTTTGTGGCTTTAATTGCTCCATCTTCAGCCTTTGGAAGTTCTCTCAGCTGGCTCCTATGTCTCTTGGACATATCCCTATTTTAGAGAGGCTTTTCTATTTTCTATTTGTTACTTTTTTAAGCACTAGCATACTTTCTAGCCCTCCAAGATATTCCAAGCTCATCTTGTATATTTCCTGCCCTAGTGCTAGAATCATCACTTTCTCCAAAGAGCCCTGATTCCTTTCAATGGAGTTGCTGTTGTTTAGTCATTGTAAGTCGTGCCCGACTCTTTGCAGCCCCATGGACTGCAGCACGCCAGGCTCCTCTGTCCTCCACTGTCTCCCGAAGTTTGCTTTAACGCATGTCCATTGAGTCGATGATGCTGTCTAACCACAGTCACCCCTTTCTCCTTTTGCCTTCAACCTTTGCCAGTATCAGGGTCTTTTCCAATGAGTCGGCTCTTTGCATCAGGTGGCCAAAGTATTGGAGCTTCAGCGTCGGTCCTTCCAATGAATATTCAGGGTTGATTTCCTTTAGGATTGACTAGTTTAATTTCTGTGCAGTCCAAAGTATTCTCAAGAGTCTTCTCAAGCACCACAATTCGAAAGTATCAGTTCTTTGGTGATCAGCCTTCTTTATGGCCCAATTCTTACATCCATACATGACTACTGGAAAAGCCATAGCTTTGATTATATGGACTTTTGTTTACAAAGTAATGTCTCTGCTTTTGAATATGCTGACTGGGTTGGTCATAACTTTCCTTCCAAGGAGTAAACATCTTTTAATTTCATGGCTGCAATCACCATCTGCAGTGATTTTGGAGCCCAGAAAAATAAAGTCAGCCACTGTTTCCACTATTTCCCCTTCTATTTGACATGAAGTGATGGGACCAGATGCCATGATCTTAGTTTTCTTGAATGTCGAGTTTTAAGCCAGCTTAAAACTGTCACTCTCCTCTTTCACCTTCATCAAGAGGTTCTTTAGTTCCTCTTCACTTTCTGTCATTAGAATGGTATCATCTGCATATCTGAGGTTGCTGATATTTCTCCCAGCAATCTTGATTCCACCTTATGATTCATCCAGCCCGGCATTTTGCATGATGTACTCTATATATAAGTTAAATAAGCAGGGTGACAATAGACAGCCTTGTTGTACTCCTTTCCCAATTTGGAACCAGTCTATTGTTCCATGTCTAGTTCTAACTGTTGCTTCTTGACTGCATCTTGGAGTGTGCCTCTCAGGAGTCAGGAGAAAGTGAAAGTGAAGTTGCTCATTTATGTCTGACTCTTTGCGACCCCATGGACTGTATACTTCATGGAATTCTCCAGGCCAGAATCCTGGAGTGGGTAGCCTTTCCCTTCTCCAGGGGATCTTCCCAACCCAGGGATCTAACCCAGGACTCCCTCACTGCAGGCGGATTCTTTACCAGCTGAGCCACCAGGGAAGCCAGGTAAAGTGGTTCGGTATTCCCATCTCTAAAAATTTCCCACAGTTTGCAGTCATCTGCTCATTCAAAGGCTTTAGTGTAGTCAGTGAAGCAGAAGTATATGTTTCTTCTGGGACTCCCTTTCTCCATAATCCAACGAATGTTGGCAATTTGAACTCTGGTTCCTCTGCCTCTTCGAAACCCAGCTTGTATATCTGGAAGTTCTCAGTTCATGTATTGTTGAAGCTGTTTTGAGCATAACCTTGCTAGCTGTGACATGAGCCCAGTTGTACAGTAGTTTGAACATTCTTTGGCATTGTCCTTCTTTGGGGCTGGAATGAAAACTGACCTTTTCCAGTCCTGTGGCCACTGCTGAGTTTTCCAAATTTGCTACATACTGAGTGCAGCACTTTCATGGCATAATCTTTTAGGATTTGAAATAGCTCAACTGGAATTCTATCACCTCCACTACCCTTGTTCCTAGTGACGCTTCCTACGGCCCACTTGGCTTCACACTCCAGGATGTCTGGCTCTAGGAGACTGATCACACCATCATATTTATCTGGGTCATTAAGACCTTTTTTGTATAGTTTTGTATATTCTTGCTGCCTCTTCTTAATCTCTTAAGCTTCTGTTAGATCCATACCATTTCTGTCCTTTATCATGCCCATCCTTGCATGAAATGTTCCCTGGATATCTCCAATTTTCTTGAAGAGATCTCTATGAAATAGGGTATCAGTAAACAAGATCTGGGCACTTGGCATGCTTATTGCTACTGGGATGTTGTTTCTTTTTTAGTTTTCTTTTAACTAGATACCTGCCTGTAGTTATGTCAACTATGTTATTTTCATAGCTGGATCTTTCCAATTTAGTAGACTCTCTTAGGAGACAAATGAAGGCAAGGTCCTTTCTCTGGCTGCCAAGATGTCTCTTCCAAGTCTTGCAGTGACCTGGAGGTCATTAGCCTTAGACTTAAGAGCTCGCTCTCAACAAACAGCCCCACTCCCTTCAGTGTTCATGATAGTGGGTTCAGTCTTGCAGAGATTTTATGGAACACCAAAGGATCTAAATTTAAGTTAAAAATTCAGCTCATGCTTTTGCCAGTGTAAGTAACTTTATTGACGTGAAGGTGGAGTAAAGAGAGCTTCTAAGCAAAGCTAAGTTCTGCCGAGCGTGGGCAGTGATAACTGCCACAATACACTCCTCTGCCTGGCAGTTGGTGCGTTTCTCTTAATATAATTTTTAAGATTTATTAAAACATTTTCTTACAAGACAGTAAGTAGGCAACTATTCCTTATTAAGATTTTTCCATGACTTTGATTATGTTTTGTATTTCTTTTCTGGGACTTCCCAGGTGGTGCAGTGGTAAAGAATCTGCCTGCCAATGTAGAAGACATAAGAGACACAGGTTTGATCCCTAAGTCTGGAAGATCCCCTGGAGGATGGCATGGCAAGCCACTTCAGTATTCTTGCCTGGAAAATTCCATGGACAGAGGAGCCTGGTGGGCTACAGTCCATGGGATAGCAAAGAGTCGGACGTGGCTGAGCATGCAAACCCATATTTCTTTCCTAATATTTTTATGTATGTTTTCTATATTTTTTACAGTTATAATTGCCAGAGATTTCTTTTATCAGCTATTTGGAGGAAACAGCTATTGATTATGTTGATCAAGTTTGCCCCTTTGCTCTCTATTTCGATAATTTCTAATTTTATTCTAGAGATGAGTTATGAATAAAAAAGTCTTTCCTTATTTTATTTTACTGTTCTTTTTCAAACTACTTGAGTTGAAAACTTAATCATTTATTTTCTTTTTAGTCTTCACTGTTTTCTAATAAATGTATCTAAGTCAATATAGTTTCTTTTTAATAGCATTGTTGGCCGCATCTCCATAACTTTAATTTGTAGTGTCTTGATTTTTATCAGTTTCTAACTGTTCTGTAGAGTTGATGGAATTCTCTAGGCCAGAATACTGGAGTGGGTAGCCTTTCCCTTCTCTAGGGGATCTTCTCAACCCAGCGATTGAACCCAGGTCTCTTGCATTCAGGCAGATTCTTTACCAGCTGAGCCACAAGGAAAGCCCAAGAATACTGGAATGGGTAGCCTATCCTTTCTCCAGTGCATCTTCCCAACCCAGGAATTGAATTGGGGTCTCTTGCTTTGCAGGTGGATTCTTTACCAACTGAGCTAACTGTTCTATAATTTTATGCTTATTTTCCTTTTAAAATTGTGTTATCTAGAAGAGAAAATTTAATGTCCAAGGTTTTAGAATTTTCTAGTTTAGTCAACTTCTAGTTTAATTGAATTATAGTCAAAGAGTGGTATTTTTTTATGGTTTCTACCTTTGAGAACTGAGATTTCTTTGGTATAATACTTGAACATTTGAAATGGTTTTGAGTAGAAATGACTGTTTTCCATTTTGTTGGGCATATGCTTCTGCATATATCAAGTAAAGTTTTGCAGTTGTAAGTCCTGTTTTTGCAAATGTGTTCTTAGTTATTTTATCAACTTGTTGCTTTATAAATGGGATATGTCTTTCATTGTATTTGCTAATTAGTGATTATATTTAGGTGATAAAAACCATTTGAAAGTGAAAGTGAAGTCTCTCAGTCATGTCCGACTCTTTGTGACCCCATGGACTGTAGCCTACCAGGCTCCTCTGTCCATGGGATTTTCCAGGCAATAGTACTGGAGTGGATTGCCATTTCCTTCTCCAGGGGATCTTCCTGACCCAGGGATTGAACCCGGGTCTCCTGCATTGTAGACAGACGCTTTACCGTCTGAGCCACCAGGGAAGTCTAGTTTTGTGTATTAATGTCATAGCCAGCTACCTTATTAACGGATATTTTTACACTAGTTTTTATTTCACGTGTGTACTCTATCAGTCATAGCATCTAAAAATAATGAGAATTGTCCTCCTGTTTCTTGTCTATGTTTCTTATTTGATTTACTTGTCTAATTACATTGGCTAAAACTTCTAGCATAATGATGAGCGTACAGCAGGAAGGCTGGAGGTAGAAGGTGTCAGTTTATTTGGTGGCTCAACCCTGTCCACTCTGAGTCATGTGGCAGCTCTGGAGCACATCTGTGTTTTAAACACAGCATTACCACATTAATACATAAATATTAATATAAATAAAAATACTAATATAAAATATAGATAACAGTAAACATATAGAAGAGCCACAGCATTCATGTTTGTCTTTTACCTGTAATGCAGATGCTTTCCCAAAAGCCCCCAGCAGGTGCCCCTTGGCAAGGGAGGCTGGGAACCTGGGAGGACAGAAATATAATGATTGACTTCTGTTCGAGGTTTTCAAATGTATTAGCCAGAGTTGTACAAGCTATTGTTTTGAATTCTTTTAACTCCCTTTATATCTATGGTTATTTTTCTATTCCTTTTTTCTGATTTTGTGTTTTTATGCTTTCTCACTTTTTTGGTCGGTTAGTCTACCAAGTTGTTTGTTTATTTTACTCTGGAGCTTTCCTCTTAAAGAACCAGCTCTTGATTTTATAGTATCAGTTCTTCCAGTTTTGTTTGCTATTTCACTTATATCTGCATTTATCTTTATTAATTCCTTGCTTTTGCTGTTTGTGTACATTTTGTTGTTATTTTCCTACATGCCTGATTTGGACGCTGAATTCGTTTGCCTCGATGTTTAACAGTTGATAGTGAGAGGATTTGAAGGGGTACTATCATCTGGGAACAGCTTTGGGATTCATTTCTCACTGTTGCTGTTGTCATTATTTTTAACTACTCTGCAGGTATGGTTTTGATCTCTTCTTTGGCTTAGGAGTAGTTTAGGAGATAACTGTACATTTACTAATAGCAAAGATTTTTTAATTTTTATTGTTCTCCTTTGCTGTTTAATTTTAGCTTTATTGACTTATGATCAGAAAGTCTGTACCTTTTATTTTTCTTAGAATTTGCTGAGGTTTTATCTGTTACCAAATTTTTGAAAACTATATAGACACTTAAATAGAAATTGCTATTAATTATATTAGTCAGATCCAATGTGTGTGTGTATTTACTTTTATTAGTCTATGGAAGTCACTAGTGATGAAGAAAAGTATATTAAAGTCTCCCCTTATTATCTTGCTTCAATTAGTTTATACTTTTATTTCCTACAATTTTTACTTTATCTATTTTGATACTATATTGTCCGGTATACAAAATGAATAAAACATGTATTTTCATTTTGAATTTTGTACCTCAACAATATAATACTTTTCTCCTTGAATTCAACTTAATATTAACATTGCAAACCCTGCTTTCCTTTATTTTGTTTGTGGCTGCCTGATGTATCTCTGGCCATTCTTTTGCTTTCAAAATTTGTCATAAGATATAGCTGCCTTTAGTTTTTTATTCCATTTGCATTGATTTTTATAATAACTATGTATCATTTCCATTTTGTAATTCTATTTAATATTTTATGGCTTTTTTGTTTCCTTATTTTTTTTTCCTTTGTGTTCTTTCTTTTGCTATATATTTTGGCTTGTTTTTTATTTTTTCTTGACCTGGGAATCATATAGAAGACACACAATCTGCTTCAATTTCCAGCAAATGGTTATCTTTATAATTTTAAACAGTATTTTAAAATCTTTCTTCACTCCAATTTAGAAAATGAAATATTATGGTGAAATTAGTAGCCTTATATTTCTTTTGCTTGCTTCACTTTTTTTCTTCCTAATTTTAATTGGTACATTCTAATATATTTAACTGGTATATATTTTAAAATCTCAGTGTATTATCATGTTTTTATATTTGCACAGAACATTTACATCCTTTTTGTAACAACAATTTTTGTATAATTTTTTCAGCAAAAATTTTAAAAGTTTTGTATATAAATTTACTTCCTGTATTTAATAACATTGGGCTTCCCTGGTGGCTCAGTGGTAAAGGATCCGCCTGCCAAAGCAGGAAATGCAGGAGACAAGGGTTCAACCCCTGAGTTGCCATTCTCTTCTCCAGGGGATCTTCTCAACCCAGGGATCAAACCCATGTCTCCTTCATTGCAGGCAAATTCTTTACCATCTGAATCATCAGGGAAGTCCCAGAGCTTTTGAGACCAACTTAGCTTTTCACATTCAAAGAGACTTGTCCTGTCTTTTTTCTCTGTGTGGAATGTTCTTTATTTCTAAAGTTCAGTAAACTCCCCTGATATGTCTTCCTATTGTTGATCATTGTTTTTTCATTATATTTTGTGAGCTGATTTGATGGACAGTGAGAGTCCCTTGGAAAGCAAGGAGATAGATCAAACCAGTCAATCTTAAAGGAAATCAACCCTGAATACTCTTTGGAAGGACTGATGCTGAAGCTGAAACATCAGTCCTGATACTTTGGTCACCTAATGTGAATAGCTGACTCATTGGAAAAGACCCTGATGCTGGGAAAGATTGAAGGCAGAAGGAGAAGAGGGTGACAGAGGATGAGATGGGTGGATGGCATTACCTATGCAAAGACATGAACTTGGGCAAACTCTGGGAGATGGTGAGGGACAGGGAAGCCTGGCGTGCTGCAGTCCATGGGGTTGTGAAAAGTCGGACACGACTTGGCAATTAGACAACAACAAATGATGATTAATCTTACATAGCAACTTGGCTGGGTTAAGGGTGCCCAGACAACTGGTAAAGCATTTCTAGATGTGTCTGGAAGGATCTCTCTAAAGGAGATTAGCATCTGAATCAGACTGAGTAGGTAAGACCACCCTCACCGATGCCAACAGGCGTCATTCAATCCATTGAGTTGCTGAATTGGACAAAAAGATGGACAAAGGGCAAAACTTATTCTTTGCTTGAACTGGACATCCATTTTCTCCTGCCCTTGAACACCGACACACTTGATTCTCAGGCCTTTGGACTACATTATACCACCAGCTGTCTTGGTTCTCCAGCTGGTAGAGGGCAAATCATGGGGAGCCACAAGGTGGAAGAAAGCTTGGAACATTTGTGGAGCATATGAATAGAGGTGATGGCTGCTTATATAACTGGAAAATGGTGAGTGAAAGAACAGTATAATTTGAGCTTTGAGAGGGAAACAGGGGACAGATTGTACAAGGACTTACAGATCCTGCTAAGGAGTTGTGTTTTGTCTTGGTTTTAAATTCAATAGGAAACCACCAAATGATGTTAAGCAAAAGACATGATCTGATGCACATTTTTACAAATTTGCTGTTATTGAACATGGGGAATGGATTGGAGAGGAAAGTGAGAATGAGATGGAAGCAGTAGGGATGCTAACCTTGTCTTCAATCTCACACTCAAAGCAAATCGTCCAGCCTGTTTTAGGTTAAATTTACCAGAAATATATATTCACTCTTGGCTAAATAGCTCATGCTACATTTAAATCCATATACTCCTGGCTGAATAGCTCATTCTACATTTAAATCCCTAAAGGGTCAATTAAAAATTGTCTCATTCTTTTTATGTTAAATGTTTGTTTCCTTTGTCTCCGTCAAATTTCCTTTGTCTTTGTCAAATTCAAGCAGTAGGAATGTCCATGTAGTGGATGAAAATTAAACCACCCCACTGAGTAAACACCCCACTCATAGTTATCTCATCCTACGACCTAGGCCTCTGCAAAAACAAGCTGTGAAGTCTTTAACCTTGACTTTAGCTAGTTTCAGCGAGTGGCCATGTTCATCCTTATGGTTGGCTGATACCAGGCTGGTTCCAGAAGGGGAACCACCCCAGGGTTCTTGCGACTCCTTCCTGTCCCCTGGCTCCCCCTCGGGTTATCCCCCTTGCTTTCTCCCAGAGTCTCTTCAGCTCTGCTTCCTAATTTAATAGTTTCTCTTCCTTTTTCCCAGTCCATCCACTGTGAATGTTTGGGTCCATCATTTCTTCCTGGGCCAGCTCTTGCCAAGGAGATAAACTTAAGTGCTCCTACCGCCTCCCACACCCTGGTTTTTATAACTGCCTGCTCCAGGTCCCAGGCACCCACTCGTGCAGAGGTGAGGCTGGCCCTCAGGAACAATGTAAGACTCACTATGAGTCCTAAGATAACAGCCATGCTCATTCAGCAGTTCTTCGGTGACTCTTGGTTTTGGTATTGGCACAGTCTGTTGACTTAAAATAGTTTTGACAGGTACTTGAAAGCATATTCTGACATTTATGTCTAGGTATCTTGATTCCAAATCATGGTTAGAAAAGTGAGCCCAAGCCAATTGATGATGTAGGCTGACTAGCAAGGACATGGTCTGATCTGATACAAGTGTGCCACATTGAGGACTCAGATCTCATAAGAAATTACTGTCAGTGACATGATTTTTCTAAAATAAGGGGAAACATGATAAAGTGAACAAGGAAATAAAATAATCTTCCCTCAGTTTTCACCATTGTTGCATTCCTGGACATTGCATTGTTATACAGAAACCATGCAAAAAGTATTTTGTGCTGATGCATTGAACACTGGGCTAGGTTGCAGGATGAGTGGGGTATTTACCTGCCTGAATGAGACAGGTAGTGGTTGTATCAAGGATGGTTTTGTCAAGTAGGACCATCCCGACCATTTGGTTAAGAGGTCTTAGCCAAATACCTGCCCATGGTACCAAACAAGCACTGTAATGACCAAAAATCACCACTGCAAATTTCTAAAACACCCCTAGGGGGTGGTGCAACTCCCTCAAGAGCTACTGATGAAATAAACTGAGCCCTCCTCATGAAACCTTTCATAGATCACAGCATAGAGGACCATCAAATGAGTTTATACTTTAAAGAGCTGAGAACAATGCTTGGCATGTTGTAAGCTCTGTATATGCATCTCTTATATACATAAATAAGTAGAGTCAATGCCAATAGAAATATGCCAGGTTTTTCTTAAGTTAATGAGCAGACAAGTATGAGGGCTGAGCCCAGGTGGCCTGCTGATATTTTTAATGGTATAAAATGTACACAGGGTCTTCCCTGGGAGCCCAGTGGTTAAGACTCAGAGCTTCCATGGCAAGTGGCTCAGGTTCAGTCCCTGCTTAGGGAACTAAGATCCCCAGTGCAGTCAAAAATTAACTAACTAAATAAATAATAAAAGAAATAAGATGAATAAACTCTGGAAACAAAGAAATAAAAAAAATTTTAGAACTTCAAAGAATAAAATGTACACAAGTTATGAAGTGTAATAATTTGTGTGAAAAGAGAGGAAGAATAACCTATTTAATCTATATATTTGCATTTATAAACAGGGATTTGTTTGCCCCTGGAGAGAGGAACTGCATTCCTGAGGGAGAGCATCAGAAGAGACTTCTTACTATAACCACTCTGAAGCTTTGATACTCTGAACAAAGTGAATGAAATGCCTAATTCAAAATAAATAATACATATTTTTAAAAATTTAAACAATTTAACATATACTTAGGATAACAAGATTCTGTGTTGTAATGAGACATGAAGTTCACTTCAGTTCAGCCACTCAGTCATGTCTGATTCTTTGCAACCCCATGAACTGCAGCACGCCAGGCCTCCTGGTCCATCACCAACTGCCAGAGTTTACCCAAACTCATGTCCATCGAGTTGGTGATGCCATCCAACTATCTCATCCTCTATCATCCCCTTCTCCTCTTGCCCCCAGTCTCTCCCAGCATCAGAGTCTTTTCCGATGAGTCAAATCTTTGCATGAGGTGGCCAAAGTATTGGAGTTTCAGCTTCAACATCATTCCTTCCAATGAACACCCAGGACTGATCTCCTTTAGGATGGACTAGTTGGATCTCCTTGCGATCCAAGGGACTCTCAAGAGTCTTCTCCAACACCACAGTTCAAAAGCATCAATTCTTCGGTGCTCAGCTTTCTTCACAGTCCAACTCTCACATCCATACATGACCACAGGAAAAACCATAGCCTTGACTAGACAGACCTTTGTTGGCCAAGTAATGTCTCTGCTTTTGAATATGCTGTCTAGGTTGGTCTACTTTCCTTCCAAGGAGTAAGCGTCTTTTAATTTCATGGCTGTAATCACCATCTGCAGTGATTTTGGAGCCCCCCCCAAAATAAAGTCTGACAGTGTTTCCACTGTTTCCCCATCTATTTGCCATGAAGTGATGGGATCAGATAAAGCTCAACATTCAGAAAACGAAGATCATGGCATCCGGTCCCATCACTTCATGGGAAATAGATGGGGAAACAGTGGAAACAGTGTCAGACTTTATTTTTCTGGGCTCCAAAATCACTGCAGATGGTGACTGCAGTCATGAAATTAAAAGACGCTTACTCCTTGGAAGGAAAGTTATGACCAACCTAGATAGCATATTCAAAAGCAGAGACATTACTTTGCCAACAAAGTTCATCTAGTCAAGGCTATGGTTTTTCCTGTGGTCATGTATGGATGTGAGAGTTGGACTGTGAAGAAGGCTGAGCACCGAAGAATTGATGCTTTTGAACTGTGGTGTTGGAGAAGACTCTCAAGAGTCCCTTGTACCGCAAGGTGATCCAACCAGTCCATTCTGAAGGAGATCAGCCCTGGGATTTCTTTGGAAGGAATGATGCTAAAGCTGAAACTGCAGTACTTTGGCCACCTCATGCGAAGAGTTGACTCGTTGGAGAAGACTTTGATTCTGGGAGGGATTGGGGGCAGGAGGAGAAGGGGACGACAGAGGATGAGATGGCTGGATGGCATCACTGACTCAATGGACGTGAGTCTGAGTGAACTCCGGGAGTTGGTGATGCCAGGGAGGCCTGGCATGCTGTGATTCATGGGGTCACAAAGAGTCGGACATGACTGAGCGACTGATCTGATCTGATGGAACCAGATGCCATGATCTTCGTTTTCTAAATGTTGAGCTTTAAGCCAACTTTTTAACTCTCCTCTTTCACTTTCATCAAGAGGCTTTTTAGTTCCTCTTCACTTTCTGCCATAAGGGTGGTGTCATCTGCATATATAAGGTTATTTATACTTCTCCCAACAATCTTGATTCCAGAAGAAGCTTGTGCTTCTTCCAGCCCAGAATTTCTCATGATGTACTCTGCATAGAAGCTAAATAAGCAGGGTGACAATAGACAGCCTTGATGTACTCCTTTTCCTATTTGGAACCAGTCTGTTGTTCCATGTCCAGTTCTAACCTTTGCTTCCTGACCTGCATATAGGTTTCTCAAGAGGCAGGTCAGGCGCTCTGGTATTCCCATCTCTTTCAGAATTTTCCAGAGTTTATTCTGATCCACACAGTCAAAGGCTTTGACATAGTCAATAAAGCAGAAATAGATGTTTTTCTGGAACTCTCTTGCTTTTTCGATGATCCAGTGGATGTTGGCAATTTGATCTCTGATTCCTCTGCCTTTTCTAAAACCAGCTTGAACATCTGGAAGTTCATGGTTCACGTATTGCTGAAGCCTGGCTTGGAGAATTTTGAGCATTACTTTACTAGCATGTGAGATGAGTGCAATTGTGAGGTAGTTTGAGCATTCTTTGGCATTGCCTTTCTTTGGGATTGGAATGAAAACTGACCTTTTCCAGTCCTGTGGCCACTGCTGAGTTTTCCAAATTTGCTGGTATATTGAGTGCAGCACTTTCACAGCATCATCTTTCAGGATTTAAGATAGCTCAACTGGAATTCCATCACCTCCACTAGCTATGTGCGTAGTGATGCTTTCTAAGGCCCACTTGACTTCACATTCCAGGATGTCTGGCTCTAGATGAGTGATCACACCATCGTGATTATCTGGGTCATGAAGATCTTTTTTGTATAGTTCTTCTGTGTATTCTTGCCACCTCTTCTTAATATCTTCTGCTTCTGTTAGGTCCATAGCGTTTCTGTCCTTTATGGAGTCCATCTTTGCATGAAATATTCCCTTGGTATCTCTAATTTTCTTGAAGAGATCTCTAGTCTTTCCCATTCTGTTGTTTTCCTCTATTTCTTTGCATTGATCACTGAGGAAGGCTTTCTTATCTCTCCTTGCTATTCTTTGGAACTCTGCATTCAGATGCTTATATCTTTCCTTTTCTCCTTTGCTTTTCACTTCTCTTCTTTTCACAGCTATTTGTAAGGCCTCCTCAGACAGCCATTTTGCTTTTTTGCATTTCTTCTCCATGGGGATGGTCTTGATCCCTGTCTCCTGTACAATGTCATGAACCTCCGTCCATAGTTCATCATGCTGTCTGTGTATCAGATCTAGTCCCTTAAATCTATTTCTCACTTCTACTGTATAATCATAAGGGATTTGATTTAGGTCATACCTGAATGGTCTAGTGGTTTTCCCTACTTTCTTCAATTTAAGTCTGAATTTGGCAATAAGGAGTTCATGATCTGAGCCACAGTCAGCTCCCAGTCTTGTTTTTGCTGACTGTATAGACCTTCTCCATCCTTGGCTGCAAAGAATATAATCACTCTGATTTTGGTGTTGACCATCTGGTGATGTCCATGTGTAGAGTCTTCTCTTGTGTTGTTGGAAGAGGGTGTTTGCTATGACCAGTGAGTTTTCTTGGCAAAACTATTAGCCTTTGCCCTGCTTCATTCAGTACTCCAAGGCCAAATTTGCCTGTTACTCCAGGTGTTTCTTGGCTTCCTACTTTTGCATTTCAGTCCCCCATAATGAAGCTATGAGGAGTTTCCGTAAATGACAATACTATTTACTTTCTACAACCAAGCCAAGTTTGTATGTAGATTTTCTCTTCTTACTCAATTCTCCATTTCCTGTTATTAAAGTCAATGTCAACAATACTTCCTAATCCTGTATAGTTTAATTTTCATTAAACTGGAACTACATTTATCTCATTAACATTCAAACCCAGTTCACTTCCTCCAATCCTTAGGTGCCTGGGACTTTGCAGACTTGTAGACAGTGATAATTCTGCATACTAACCTCCATTTGTTGGACCTTCCTAAAGAGTATGGTCACCATGCAGCCAGCAGGTGGGAGAGGTGAGGCTGGCAGGACACGTGAGAAACATAGAAGGTGTAGCAAACAAGGACTGAAGCATCTGGAACTTTCAGGACCACAGACCCTCATTGGGAGGAATCTTTAGAGACTATTCATGTTACTCCTGTTTTCTCCTCCCCTGCCACCCTGCTTCCCTCTTCTGTCTTTCCATCTTTTCCCTCTCCTTTCCCTCCCTCCTTCCTTCATTAAGAAATGATGAAACAGAGGTTCAAAGAAGAACTTTCTCCAGCATCATCCAGCAAGTGAGTGGCAGAACTAGAAATCAGACCCAAGTCTTCTTTTGGAAAAATGGTGCAGATGTAAAAGACCATCCCCCCTGTCTTCTTGACTTTTCTCAGTGTCTGCTTTATTTCCTTCCCCCTGTGGGTGGCAGAGAGGGAAGGCAGCTGAGGAGCTTGCACACAGAGGCTTCTCTGTCCTACACCAAAGTCTAAAAAACGCCTGGGTAGCACCTGGAGGACCATAATCTTCAAGCCGTGGCAATGTGACTACAGGCTGGGAGTGACAAGCAAAACACACACTCCTGCTGGTGTGAATCATGGTGCAAACTGAGAAGGTCAAGGCACAGCTGTGCTTGATGCCGAACATTCAACCTCTTTGCACTGATGCCAAGTTGAATCTTGGACATGGTGTTTGGGGTGAAGTAGAAAAGAATAGCTTTATTGCTTTGTCAGGCAAAGGGGGACATAGTGGGCTCCTGCCCTTGAAAACTGCCCTCCCCACTAGGGAGGATTTGGTGAGGAGTTTTTATACCAGAGGTTCAAGATCAGGGTTGCTGATAAGATTAGAGTGTGTGCAGGGCCTACACTTGTTTAATCTGGTCTCAGGTGATCCTCTATGGAATTAAGAATGCTGATGTCTTCCATTTATTGGGGGGCTTTAGTTCTATAAGGGCTTCCCTGGTGGTTCAGATGCTAAAGAATCCACCTGCAATACAGGAGACCCAGGTTTGATCCCTGGGTCGGGAAGATCCCCTGGAGAAGCAAATGGCAACCCACTCCAGTACTCTTGCCTGGAGAATGCCGTGGACAGAGGAGCCTGGTGGGCTACAGTCTATGAGGTCGCAGAGTCAGACACGACTGAGGGAATAACGCTACACTGAGCTCTACAAGGAGCTCGCAGATGCTGTTGTGTGTATCCCTGGAGGCCGAGCTAGGACCCTGCTCCAAGGCTGCACTGCTGCTTCTTGGCTGCCCCTCCCTTGTCTCCGTATCCTCTCCCTTTCCTGTGTAGCAACTGTTCAGATCTGTCCTTTGGAACTCAGGGAAGATTGTGGAGGCTAGAGTCCGTCCCCAACAAATAAGGAATCAGGGACACGGAAAAGCTTCCATGCCCAGGAGCCCCACAGGGTCCCACTTGGTTTCATGCTTACCAAGGAGCAGCAGAGGCGGAGGGGAGGGGTGAGGGCAGACAGAAAACACCTTCCCAGCTCGGGGGTAAGCCCTCCTCTTGATGTCAATATGTCAGAAGACTCAAACATGCCATCTTCATACTGGATCCCTCCTGCAGGCACCTCATTGTAACTCAAAGAAACTTTGAAAATAACTTGTAAAAAGCCTCACTTGTATGGTCTGTGCAGCAAAGGGGGCTTCCTTCCCCTGTGGCTCATTGGTAAAGAATCTGCCTGGAATGCTGGGGACAGATATAGGGTGGGGAATCCATGGGTGGGGAAGATCCCCTGGGGGAGGAAATGGCAACCCACTCACAGTATTTTTACCTGGAAAACCCCATGGTCAGAGGAGCCTGGCAGGCTACAGTCCATGGGGTCTCAAAGAACTGGACACGACCAAGTAACAATCACTCGCTCACTCACTTGCAATGAAGAGTGAAGTATAAACTGATATCCCAGTACCAAATTCATCCTGGGTTTGGGAAGACTGCTTCCCTTTTGGGTGGAGGGAGTAGAGACATTAGAAATGATCCCCTCTCAGAAAGAACTTTCCTGGAAGGCTTCTTTTTTTGGTCTCTTTTCTCTCTCCATTGAAAAGGATAAGATGATTAAAAAGATTCCCACGTCTATTTTCAAATTATGTCAGAAAAGTAGATTAAAGGTTTTATGCTTAGGAAAATGGGGATAAATATTCAAACATAAATTATGGCAGTATTAATAATTGCACGTTTGTGCTAAGTAACTAGAAAATTATTTGAGCATTAATTCCATTTACATATGTTCATTCAGATTTGTATCCCTGAAGCATGCAAGTATTTGGGGTTTGAAACATTTAATCACTTAGTAAGCAGCCCTCAATGGGATTGCCATTTATTTATTGTCTTTATTGATTTTCCTACACAGGAGAATGCTTGTGGTGAATAAAAACTGACTGCTGAAGTGAAAGAGCCCTATCTTTTCTAGCGCAGAACAAAAGTGCCTTGAAAAAAAAAAGCAACCTGTTTTGAGATCATCCCAGCTCAGGGCCAGAATGCTGTTCCATTCATTTGTGAGAAACTCTTCTCCCTTTGGTATGGTATTCTGTTGTTTCTAGACAGATGCCTTGAGTAGCACTTGCTTTTCTGTTCAAGTTGAATTTTCGAAGTAAGTCTCTTTCTGAGCATGGTGGACCCCCAGCCTCACAGGAGCACAGTTGGTTCTTAGTCTATGCAGAGGCCCTGCCAACAGGAAACCTGGAAAAACCTAGAATCCAATCCATTGGTCGAGACATATCATCTTCCTTAATCTGTTTTCAAAGAAATCTCCTGGGTGACTTCACTGTGAAGTTTTCATGAAGAGGAAGGCCTGAAATAATCACAACAGCCCTAATAATGAGAACACAGAGACCTGAGAACACTCATCAGCGCTGTTCAGAGTTCCCCAACCAGCTTAAGTGAAAAAGATTTCAAAGTTCAAGGATATCTCCCTCCCAAGGAGGGGAGTGTAACTCCCACCCCTTAAATGCCGGCTACTCTTTGTGCATGCTAAAGTCTACTCTTTGCAACCCCATGGATTGTAGCCTGCCAGGTTCCTCTGTCCATGGGAATTTTCAGGCAAGAATACTGGAGTGGGTTGCCAGTTTCTTCTTCAGGGAATCTTCTTGACCCAGGGATTGAACCCAGGTCTCCTGCATCACAGGCAGATTCTTTACTGACTGAGCCACCAGAGAAGCCCTGCCTTTGTGATTTCCTTCCAAAAAACACAGCATGGAGGTGGGGTGGGAAGTAATGATGCAGCAGAGGAACTCGAGTTGATGGAGGTTAGCACTGCCAGAGAAAATGCCCCAAAGGTTCAGAAGTTGATCTGGTGCTCACAGTTAGCCATGCTCTTCTCCTATGAGTCCCCATCTCACAGGAACCAAACTCACTTATTCTGAGACCATGATTAAATGAGACAAAAGAAGGCCACTCTACACTTTTATCTAAGCCCAGGCAAAAATGAGGTCACTATGTCACCCACAAAATCCCACACACCCCTCTCTTGGCCAGAAGGAGTGACTGCCCATCTTCACCATGACAGTTTTTCAATGTGCAACCTGGCCTCCCACAGATTAAGATTTAGATACAGTGGTATCTGTGTAGGTAGACAAATACAGAGAAGGATCAATAGCCTTTGGCTAAAGATCTTCCCTGGTAGCTCAGGTGATAAAGAATCCACCTGCAATCCAGGAGACCCTGGTTCAATCCCTGCTTCAGGAAGATCCCCTGGAGAAGAGAATCCCACTTCAGTATTCTTGCCTGGAGAATCCCATGAACAGAGGAGCCCAGCAGGCTAGAGTCCATGGGGTTGTAACGAGTCAGACATGACTCAGTGACTTTCACTTTCCTTTAGTATATCCATCTTTGGAAGAGGAAAAGGAAAAGCATAATAAGACATAGCTAGTTTAAAATCCAAATTCTGATTTTATAGATATATAATGTCCAGGCTGCTACAAGATGAACATGGGTTCCAGCCGTGTTGAGACAGCAGTTCTTTGTGCAGGATGTTCAGTAGTGTTGTGTATCCAACAGTAGGAAAAGCCAGGATCAAGGAAGGATGTTCACTTAGAAGAAAGCAACACTGGCCATCCATACACCTTCCTGACTGCATTCTGTCACAGAGAGATTCATTAGTTCAGTAATTTTAGTTAATCTAACCAGATAGTGCAATTTTATCTTGTATATAGCACTGATCTTCTATTTTGGTGTCAGCTTTTCAACAAGTATTAATTATGGGGAGGAAAAATGTTGTGCAAGATTCCTTTCCTATAGATACCAGTCATATAACTGCTCTGCTGTCTGACCAGCTAGAGCTTACAGTGCAGAGGAAATCTTCATTTCCTTACTTCCATGTGTGTTCAGTCATGTCTGACTTTTTGCAACCTCATGGACTGTAGCCTGCCAGGCTCCTCTGTCCATGGGATTTCCCAGGCAAAAATACTGGAGTGGTTGCCATTTCCTACTCCAGGGGATCTTTCTGACCCGGGGATTGAACCTGCATCTCCTGCATTGGCAGGCAGATTCTTTACTACTGCACCAACTGGGAAGCCCTTATTTTCTTCAATCAGCCCTAAATCATCATCAAAGCTCAAAGAACCAAAAGGTTCTTTCTAGTACCCTCTACTAACACACCCACAGCTCCCTCGATATGTGTGCTCTTGGTGCAGGGAGTGACAACCTAACAAATTTCAGTGCAGCAGTGTTCTTGGTGGCTGTTGACCAAACGACATTCACAGCATCATCACTGACAGTCACGTGCCCTTGATAATGTGACGAGTCTGCAGTCTCCCAAACCTCACAACCCCAGACTAAGCAGGAGAAAAGGATCAGACAAACCCAAATTGAGAGACATGCTACAAAATGCCTGAGCAGTCCTCCTCAACACTGTCAAGGCCAACAAAAACCAAGGAAAGTCTGGGAAGCTGTCACAGCCCAGAGAGGTCCAAGACCTGATGGCTAAGTATAGTGTCCTATCTTGGATGGATCCTAAGACAGACAAGGGGTATTAGAGGAAAATTAATGACATTGTGATAGAGAAGAGAATTTCGTTAACAACAAATCTTTTTTGAGATGGAGTTGCCTTCAGGGCACAGTTAAAATGTTGTTTATGTTTCTCTCTCCATCCTCTCCCTGTGTTGATCGTTTCTCAGGCAGACTCATCTTAGAGCAATGAGGCTGCTGCAGCTTCGACCCCTTGAACACCCAGAAGACGAGATTCTCCAGTCGATCCGACCTCACCCTGCCTGGGTCAAGTGTTTCTTCCTGGACTAAGATTAGCCGTCAGTTACTCTCAAACCCCATAGACCAGGAAGATTACTAGGGACTGAGGGATAGCTGGTTTCCCAGGAGGAGGGACAACCCAACTCCAGCCCAGTGACAAAAGAACTTGAAGGGCAGCTACACATGGCCTGGGAAAGCTGCATCACCACTACCCCTACCCTCCCACCCCCGCAGCTTTGGGATGGAAGTGTCTCTAACTCTTACCGACCCTCCCCAGTCGGTCCCCAACAAGGGTCCTTCTGCCTGGTACTGCTGGTGCCATTAGAACCAGGCCGACTTTGGTTCAGGAGCAAAAAGAAAGCTCTGTTGCTGATCTCATAATGGAGAGGGATGAGCTCTCTCTCGAGGACAGGCTCTACCAGGCAGGACCACTGTTCAGGGGCTTCATCAGCAGGGAGGGAGGGGGCGGGGCTCCCCGGGGGCGGGGCTCTCCAGGGGGCGGGGCTCTCCAGGGGGCGGGGCTCTCCAGGGGGCGGGGCTCTCCAGGGGCGGGGCAGATGCGCGGCTCACTGGATCCCGCGCCAGGTGCAGCCTCTCTGCACGTGGCCCTCCGCCACCACCATCTTGAACTGAGGGTCGTGTGCAGCCTTGAGGGCTGACGTGTTAGTGCAGCCCGTTTCTCACTAGGAGCTCTGGTCTGAAGCGCAGATTTTGAGGCTTCTGCACGTGACCCGCTGTGAGCAAGTGATAGACTGAGCACAAGGAGGAAAAAAAAGTTAGACTTTATTTTATTACCCAGATTCTAGTTTTATTTTCTAGGAATTGTTAATGGGCTTTGCTGGTGACATAACCACATAGGAGCAGTGGGAAGATAGAATGAGATATTCTTTGTCCAAGTGCCTAGAACACGCCGATGCTCCGTGGATGTTAGCTTGCTCTGTGCCTTTCCTAGTCCGAGGGTTTCCGTGAGTATTTCTCCTTCCATTGGAGGAGTTAAGCAATTACGGTAAGGCTACACTAGAGCATTTATAGAACTGTGTTGCTGCCATGAGTCACTGTGAAGAATCGTTTATGCTATTAACCTGTGTAAATTTTAGACTTTTTAAAAATAGTAAGTTATATAGGTCATCGCATTATACCTGTAGCTATCAAATTCTCCTTGTTGGTTAATTTATCTTTAAAGACTCAAGAATGTAATTCACGTAATTACTACCTACGCCGTATTTCATTTATGGTCTCTGTGAGTCACGGATCTTCTTTCTATAACTGAAAACATTTGGTGCAATTAATTCAAGAGGTCTGCCACATGTGTTGTATAACCACGCTTAACTCAAATTGTAGAAACCTGTGTTGTGTTTGATGCTTGTGCCCTGGAATTCTCACACAAGATATGACATCCCCTAGTTACACTCGTTGGAGGCGAGAAATAGAGGACTGTGTTCTTCTTTCGTCATCTGAATGAAGGTTTCATTAATTTTTTTCTTGAAAAATCTTTGCAATGCATTTCCCTATTTTTTTGAGCTTCTGAATTAAATAAACACACCTTGCTTCTATTTGATTTCGATTGTTTGCTTGGCCTAGTTTCCCTGCAAGTACTTGGTAAAATCGGATAACTGTGTGTGTGTGTGTTGCGCAGTGTCTGTGCTAATCTACTCACCCTTGGGTTTTGAAGTGTTGCTATAATCTACTGTCTTTATCTTTTGCTGGATTTTTAAGGGGATATTTTATTGCCTGTCATTACCTTTCATAGTAACTTCCAGGCACTGCATTCCAGCAGCCTCTCAGGTACCCAGTGCTACTCACCCGGCCCTCTGTGCTTAGAGAGAATCTCATGCCTTCCCCGCAAGCCACATCTTACACCTCCAGCAGCTCTGCCTTTTGGCACACTTTAAATGTTTTTATTCTAGATGAGTTGTTAAAGCTTCAACATGAGAGATAATGCCTTTTAAGATGAGGATAAACTCCCTGATGCCTGTGATGATATAATTTGCACAGTATGTTCCCAGCCTCTGCCTAGACGCAGCACCGTGACGATGGCCCGTCCTGTATGGGTGGCTGTTGTGGGCCTTGAGAAAATTCTCCAGTGGTGTGACCATGGTACTGAGAGACCAGATCTGCCTCGTCTCTCAGAGGGGTGGCAAGGTCAATTTGCAAGGCACGTACTGAAATCTTTCCATACAGATGTCTTGATTTGTTTCCTCGTGGTGGAATATGTCTTTGTATTGTACTTGAACAGAACCTAATGCATGAGCATAGTCACCAGATTCAGGTAGCCCACCTACCTCGATTCTGTGCTGCCCTGATGGGCTTTGCTGCCTAAAGATACAGGCAGGCACCTGACATCCAGATAAGTTCCACAAACATTCCTTGACCACCTACTGTGCACCAACCACCACAGAACTGTGGTACAGAAATAAGAAAAGACCCCTATAAGGAGCTGGCATCCTAATCCTATTAGCTTGAAATTCGGCATTTCTGTCTTCATTCATTCATTCAGGAAACGTGTCTTGTGTTCTTGCTGTGGGCCAGGTCCTCGGCTAAGTGTTACGGATGCAGTGGTGAGCGAGGCACACTAGACATGGTCCCCACCCTTATAGAGCTGAAATCTAGCCCTAGTTCTATGTTAGGAAAAGATACAGCAGAAACTAGCTTAACTTACAGGATTAACCATGCAGGCAGCATGCAGTTTTAAAAAAGTAACCTACAAGGAAAAATCAAAATGACTCCTTCCTATGTCTAATAGCCTGATGACCATGAAACTGTTGCTGCTGCTTCAGTGTCTCAAGGTAAATGCAAACCTCTCTCCCTCAGTCTCTCATTGACAGATTATACCTGGATTTTTCTTCATATCTCATCAAGTGGAAAGAGTGTTGAACTACTATTTGGCTGCTATATCCTAGGAGGGTGCTGTCTGTGGTTTAATTTTGTGACCAGAATATATTGCTCACTGCACAAATGGATAGGAAACTAACCACTTTCCCAGTTTTTTGTGTGTTTTTTTTTTTTAATATAGATTGAGGGAGAAAACAGCAGAGAGACTTTTTAGACTGCATGGAACTTGGTTATTTTAAACTACTGTTAGGTTTACCCTCCAGATTAATTTGGTGTGTAATAGGGCTTTATGGCCAAAGTTGGCATTTGTTTATAAATAATGCTCTTTAAAGGATGAAGTGCATATGATTATGGAGGAAACAGTTCACAGAGTAGTTCATACTGTTGTTTTCTCTAAGATAGTGGTTCTCAAATGGGGGCAGTTCTCCCCTGGGGGACTTTGGCAATGTCTGGAGACATTTTTGGTTGTCATAACGGAGGAAGCAGGTGCTATCAACAACTAATGGACAAAGGCCAGGGACACTGCTAAACATCCCATGATGCATAGCACAGCCCACACAACAGAGAATTATCTGGCCCCAAATGTCTCCAGTTCCAAGGTTGAGAAAGCCTCTTTTAAAATAATCCCACTGTAGAGACAGTGCTACCTGTGATGTGGAGGCTAAGTTGCCAAAACCAGAGGAATTTTGTGAAAGCGAGTCCGGCTTTCTCCCCCTGCTCTCTGATTATCTTCTTTGTCTATTTACCCATCATTTAGTTCCCTTGTGTTATGAAGCTTTTTGTGTGTTTTTTTTGTTTTTTTTTTTTTATGGACTTAACTATATGAGCTTTTCATTGCCCATTCTAAAATCGTGACTGGTTGTAATGTAAATTGTATAACACATCTCTCTGCAGCTTCAGATTCCGCAACTTAAACCTCCTAGGCTGCTTATCTGTCTTCCACCACCTACCTGCGTTTTATGCACTGCACTTGGCATTCTTGATTGTTCCTTTCATATTAATTTCAATGGTGCCCGGAGGGTACCTCTCACCATATAATAGGTTGCTTTGTGAACAATTCCAGTAAGAGAACCATTCTGCCCAAACAGTGAGATACTCTGGAATGTAAAAAAGATACCCCTCAGTGTATCATTCTCATTTCTAGCATAGCAGTGCTTTCTGCAATTGTGTTGAAATTAAAATGAAGATGAATTATTTGTTTCCCCTTTCACTTTAAAAGTGCCCCCACTGTTTCAGGTATGTTAGCGTTCAGGTATTATGTTAGCCATATGAAACAGTTAGAGCTTGAAAGTTACCGTTGGACATGGATGAATATTTATTTTGTACTTAAATTTCCAAATCGTTAAGTATCCCTTGTCCCGAGATCATGATTTCCATCATAATAGACTTCTGCGACATTCAAGTTGTTCCAGCTTTTGATTGACCATTTGGAATATGACAGCTGTTTGTCGCATTTCGTTTGGCTGCGGCTTCCCCTAGTTCATTTGCGACTGTCCCTCGAGCATTGTTTGCCTTCGGTGATGTCTAAAGTAACTCGCCTCTGTCTTTTCAGAAATCTTTGTCCTGAAGGGAAAACTAAAAAGACTTTCTCAAAATGGTGTTGGTGTTGGTGTTGTTTTTTAATGCAATGCCTTTAGTTAGCAGGGAAAGTGGGACATTTAGGGGTTTCAAAGATGCCAGGTTAGAGCTGTTCACTTGAAAATCAAGTCTGTTAGAGCACAGGACCTGTTGACATTACTGTCCTTTCTGTGGCTTAAGAAAAGGCACAGCAAAAAACTAAAACCAACAGTCTGATATTTTCAAGTTGGGTCTTTACTTTGCAGAAAGGCTCTGTCACCACCTACCTCTGTGGTCCCTGAGTTTATGCTTGTAACTTACAGTGAGTTTGGACACCGGTGGCCTCACGGACCCTGCACCCCTGGCTGCCCAGCATCCCACTGCATGACCAGGAACCGCTGTTTCTTCCTCTGAACTGTGATGCCATTTTCCCCCTCCAGGTCCAATGCATCTTCCCATACAGCCACTGCTGGGATGGCTCCCACCTGTTGTTCCATCCTTAATGTATGCTGTATTTTAGGCCCGAGTGGTCATCCTAAAACTTCGATTGCCTCACTTCTTGCAAATATCAGAAAAACAAAGACCAAAATCCCTCTAGCGTGCCCAAGCAAGCCTTCTGAAGTGGGGCCCTAAGACTGCTTTTCTCCTCCGTGTTTCGTTTACCTGCAGTCCTGGAATACTCAGCTTCAGGCAAACATCTTTATTCTCAGTCCTAGAAAAATGCCTTTCGCTTTCTTATCATTACCCCCCACCAGCAATGAGTCATTCTTCGTGAAAATCCTGTGAAAACTCAGATGTAACCTTCATGAGCTTTCCTTGATCACCCCAGTTAAAAGAGGAGCATCTTCCTTTGAAATTAATTTATAGGTCACTTATTCTTACTACTTGCTTCATTGAATTCAGGTCTCTACTCCAATGGCCCTGCTTCAGAAAGCCTTTCCCCTTTAAAATAGCACACCAATCATTTTCTATCCCTTTATACTTTTTAATCTTCCGCTAAAAAGTAAGCTTCATGAGGGGAAAGATTTTATCTGTCTGGTTCACCAGTCAGCTTCACAGCACCTGGAATAGACCCTCAATGTGTATTTGTTGAATAAATGTTTCTGGGTCCTTATCTTCTCCTTTGTAGTATTAGTTGTCTTTATGCTGAACTGTGAGTTGCAAATATCAGATTGTCTAGATTGTGAGTTCCTTTATTGGGGGGAGAGGGGGTGATCATGTCTTATTGCTTTTGCATTCTACCTGCCCCCCATTTCATCCCTCTTGCCCCTCTCCAAAAAAATAAATCAATAAAAACCTCATGGGATCATAAACATAGTAGGCAGAGTTCCTGGTGCATAGTGGATGTTGAATAAAGTGTTGTAATGAGTCCTTTCAAAAAGAATATTAATCAGACTTCTGCTTCTGACCAAGATGAAGCAACAGATTTGCTTTTCCACCAGAACAGCTAAAAAGCAAGACAAGCTATTTAGAAGCAATGACTTTTAAGACATTGTACATTGAATCGTTAAGAACAGAGATTCCTAAAATATAAACGATACAAATGAGCTTACTTACAAAACAGAAAGAAAACTCACAGACTTAGAGAAAGTGCTTATGGTTACTGGGGAGAAGGATGAGGAGGGAGGGTTAGGGAATTTGGGATGGACATGTACAACTGCTATATTTAAAATGGATAACCAACAAGGACCTACCGTATAGCACATGGAACTCGGCTCAATGTTATGTGGTAGCCTGGATGGGACGGGAGTTTGAAGAATGGATACATGTGTATGTATGGCTAAGTCTCTTCACTGTTCACCTGAAGCTATCACAACATTGTTAAGTGGCTATACCCCAATACAAAATAAAAAGTTTAAAAACATAAAAAATATTTTTTTTAAAAAAAGAAAATAGATTCCTGAGAGATAAAAAACTAATGAGATGATTTCTTAAAAACAAAAAAAAAAGGCCATTCTATATTAGTTGAATATTTATTTCTACATGATATTTCAGTTTAATTTCTCTCAATAAACTTTAAAATTTTTATTTATTTTTAATTGAAGGATAATTGCTTTACAATATTGTATTGGTTTCCGCCATACATCGGCATGAATCAGCTATAGGTATACATATGTCCCTTTCCTCTTGAACCTCCCTCCCACCCCATCCCACCCCTCTGGGTTGTCACAGAGCCCTGGTTTGAGTTCCCTGAGTCATACAGCAAATTCCCAGTGGCTATCCATTTTGCACAAAGTAATGTATATGTTTCCATGCTACTCTCTCCATTTGTCCCACCCTCTCCGTCTCCTCCCCTGAGATGAGTTCTATAATTGCCCCCAAATTTCTGCTTGGAGAAAGTTTCCAGGCCCCAGCACAGAACAGGGAATCTGCAGAGGACAGTGGATTCCCTGATTTTAGGAGACAGGCAGGGAGTCTTGGGTTGCCAAGGTAACTAAGAGACAATCGAGAGGAGTCTGTAGATAAGAGAGCTGCACAAAAAGAGAGCTCTGAAGCTCTTCAGAAGGTCCCACTTGAATATCTAAACAAACACTGATCAATGAATGTATCCATATGAGGAAACCACTCAAGGCAAGGGAAGGAGTCACCAGAGAGGGTTAGAGAGAATAGTGCCTAAAGTTCGTGGAGGGCAGAAAATAGTGCATGTTCCCAACAATTACAGTAGAAAACTTCATAATTCATGGAGTAATAGAGCACTATGAAGGGTCTTGCCTCAGAAGTGGGGTTATCAACCCTGTACTGAGCACATTTCTTTTTCCACCTAGCGCAGCTTAAAAGCAGGAGCCAAAAATATCAAACTGTCTCCAAATAATTTAACTGGGTCCCAGATCAAAGCACAGGAATATTTTTAGGAATAAATGAATAAATAATTTAAAAATTGCCAAGTATACAAAGAAGCTGAAAAGTACAATTCAATCCATTGAAACTGATGGAGAAATGACATCAGTGATAGAATTAGTAGACAAGGATGTTAAAACAATTGTTACCATATTCTATATAAAGAAGATAGAAAAAGACTGAACATGTTAAATAGAAACATGGAAGACATAAAAAATGAATACAAGTCAAACTTCTAGGGTTGAAAACGATAACATCAAAGGTAAAAATATAACCTCAACTAACTTAATTTTCCTATCATTGGAGTCTCTAAAGGAGAAGGCTTCCCTGATGTCCCAGATGGTAAAGAATCTGCCTGCAATGCAAGAGACTCCTGTTCAATCCCTGGGTTGGAAAGATCCCTTGGAGAAGGGAATGGCTATCCACTCCAGTGTTCTTGCCTGGAGAATTCCATGGACTGGGAGCCTGGAGGGCTGCAGTCCATGGGGTTACAAAGAGTTGGACATGACTGGGTGACTAACACTTTCACTTTCAAAGAAGAGGAAAGAGCAGAGAAGGAAAAATATTTGAAACAACAGAAATGAGAATCTTCTCGAATTTGATGAAAACTATATAAACCCATAGGTAGAAGAAGCTCAACAAACCCAAGCTCAAGAAGCATAAAACTATACAACTGCACATCATAACCAAATCACTTAACACAAGTGATAAGAAGAAATCTTAAGTAAGAAACAGGAAAAGGAATATCACACAGAGAAACAAAGATAGAATGACAGCAGGTTTCTTAGTGGAAAAAAGACAATGAAGCAACATCTTTAATATACTAGGGGAAAAAGCCTCAATCCAGAATCTCTACCCAGTGAAAATGTCTTTTAAAATAAAGGCAATACATACATCTATATACAAAAGCTGGATCAGTTCATCACCAGCAGATCTGAATAGCAAGAAATGTTAATGAAGTCCTTCAGGCAGCAGGGAAATGATAGAAAATGGAAATACACAAGGAAATGAAGAGTAACAGAAATGGTAACTACAAGTATAAACATTAAGTTTTTTTTAATATCATTTTAATTAAAAAAATAATCCATTACTTAAATAAAAAATGGCAAAGTATGATGTGTCGATAATACATGCAGATGTGAAATATATGACAATAGCACAAGGCCAGAAGGAGAGAAATAGAAGCATATTCTTGTAAACTTCCTATGGCAAATGGGGTGTAGTATAATACTATTTAAAGATGGACTGTGAAAAGTCAAATATATACACAAAACCCTAAAGCAAATGCTAAAACAACGCAATAAGAGCTATAACTAGTAAACCAACAAAGCAGATAAAATGGAATTTTAAAAAACAACTATTTAATCCAAAAGATGGCATATAAAGACAAAAAAGAGAACCAAAAACTTATAGGACCAAAAAAAAAAAAAAAAAAATACAGCTAGATGATAGCTTTAGACTCCTAAATGTTTGAATGAGGGTCTCAGCAAATCCTCTCCCCCCAAAAGCAAAATAAAACTAGAAAAATGGTCACAAAGAATCATTTCAGGTCTCTAGGAACTGACCAAAGGCAGACAACAGATTGAGAAGTTATTCAATAAAGCTGCTGAACCTTGAAAGGAACAGTGGGAGTCTGTGGAATTTTAGCCCAGGGCCACTGCCTTCCTCCTCTTTCCACCCAGGTCCGCTGTGGGTAGTTCTACCAGGATGTGGCAGAGAGGCTGGCTTTATTTCAAACAAAATGCAGCAAAATCTATGCTCAAGAAATGCCGAAGGAAGTTCTCCAGGCTGAAAGGAAATAATAACTGTAACTCAAATCCACACCAAGGGATAAAGAAAACTAGTAAAGGTAATTATAAAAGTATAAATACATTTTTCTCTTATTAACTTATTAAAAAGACAGTTACACAAACAGCAATTATGATACTATATTATTGAGCTTACAACATATAGCTACGTGACATGTGACAATAAAAGCACAATGGAGGGGATAGGAAATGGAGGATATTGGAGCAAGGAAATGACTCCAAATGGTAATTCCAATCCATATGAAGAAATGAAGAATACACGAGAAGTATACAGGTTAATATAGAAGAGTTTATGCATACATTTTTCTTCTTCTGTTAACTTCTTTAAAAGATTGTAAAAAGCAGTACTTACAAAACTATATTGTTGAATCTGTAACATATATAGATGAAATTATATGCTGACGATCAAACAAAGAAAGGAGAAAGGAATGGAGCTATATTGGAGAAATGTTTTTCTATTTTCATGAAATTAAGTTGATATTAATCTGAAGTATATTATAATAAATTAAAATATGCATTGTAATCCTCAGAGAAACCACTAATAAAGTACTTCAGAAATAGTTTAAAACAAACAAAGGAATTAATATGGTATACTAGGAAATATCTGATTATTCCCTGGTAGCTCAGTTGGTAAAGAATCTGCCTGCAGTGCGGGAGACCCAAGTTTGATCCCTGGGTAGGGAGATGCCCTGGAGAAGGAACGGGCAACCCACTGCAGTATTATTACCTGGAAAATCCCATGGACAGAGGAGCCTGGCAGGCTACAGTCTATGGGATCACGTACGAAAGAATGCAGTAAAGAAGAAATGGGAACAGAAAGGCTATGAGACATAGAAACCAAATAGCAAAATAGGAGCTGTAAATTAAACCACATGGTAATTACATTAAATATGAATGGATTAAACATTCCAATCAAAAGACAGAGATTATCTGACAGGATTAAAAGCAAATACAAAAACAAAAAGAAACAAGATCCAACTATATATGTCTTTCTGCTCCTCAGAAGATACTGATAAGAGAATGAAAAAATAAATTATGGACTTGGAAAAAATATTTGCAAATCACATATGGCTAAAATGAAAAAGACTGACCATAACAAGTGTTGGACAGGATAAGAAACAACTGGAACTCTCACATCCTCACATGGAATGTAACATGGTACAACCAGTTTGGAAAACAGTTCAGTCGTTTCTTACAAAGTTAAAATTATATCTACCATATGAATCAGCCATTACACTGCTATGTATTTATCTAAGAGAGATGAAAACTTAGATCTACACAAAGCCTTGTACACAAATATTCACAGCTCTATTTATAGTGGACAAAACTGGAAACAACACAGTTGTCTATCAACAGGTAAACGGATTATGGTGAAGATATACAGCTTTTCTTTCCATTCACTTGTTGATAGACATTTGTGCTGTTTCCACTGATGCAAAGAGCTGACTCATTGGAAAAGACCCTGCTGCTGGGAAAGATTGAGGGCAGGGGGAGAAGGGAGCAACAGAGGATGAGATGGTTGGATAGCATCATTGACTCAGTGCGCATGAATTTAAGCAAACTCTGGGAGATAGTGGAGGACAGGGAAGCCTGGTGTGCTGCGGTTCATGGGGTCACAAAGAGTCTGGCACAACTTAGCCACTGAACAACAGCAACAACTCAGAAATAAAAGGAATAAACTACTGATACGTGTAACAACATGGATGAATGTTAAAGAAGCCAGACCAAACTAAAAAACAGTACATACTGCGTGATTCCAATTATATGAAATTATACAAAATGCACACTAATCTGCAGAGACAGAAGTAGATCAGTGATTGCCTGGGGCACTGAGCTGGTGAGCTGGTGAAGAGAGGTGGGAGAGAAAGATTGCAAACGGGCCCAAGGAAAGTTTTAGGGTAATGGGTATGTTCATTATCTTAATTGTGATAATGATGTCACAATTGTATATAAATGTCAAAATATCAAATTGTACTCCTTAAACACGTTTATTGTATGTCAATAATATCTCAAACTTTTTTTTTTTTTTAAATACTAATCAATGAAGTATTCTGCCTCTAGCTTACCTACACCTTTGTCCTTCCCCACAACAATTAACCGACAGTTTCTGGGCTTCCCTGGTAGCTCAGTGGTAAAGAATCTGCCTGTTAATGCAGGAGACATGGGTTCAATTTCTGGGTTGGGAAGATCCCCTGGAGAAGGAAATGGCAACGCACTCTAGTATTCTTCTGGAAAATCCCATGGACAGAGGAGCCTGGTGGGCTACAGTCCATAGGGTGGCAAGAGTTAGACACAACTTAGTGACTAAAACAACAACAACAGTCCAGTGACTATCCCTTAAATGCTACTTAACTTGTGAATGAGTAAAAGAATAGTAAATGAGCCAGTTACCAACCCGTTATTTATCCTAACATAAATGCCTCAGTATTTTCAATTCCTGCTGAAAAAATGGGAACAAACAGTTTATTCTTTCAGGACAATTTTCATGTGTAGCTGGACATTGATTCCAATTTCAGAACACTTAAGATATGAGACACAAAGTAGCTTTACAATTTATGGCTCTAAAATTCATAGCAAACACAAAATGAGTGTCATACTCAGTGATTAGAGCTATTCATTTTAGCATATGAGGGTATCCAAGAATTGCTTCTGCCTCCAACCCTATTTCTTAAATCAATAAATGGATATCTTTTAGACTACAGTTCACATAAAATTTATCCAGATGATTTGTGCTTTTATAATACAAAAAAGATCTTCAAGACCAAGATAATCACGATGGTGTGATCACTGACCTAGAGCCAGACATCCTGGAATGTGAAGTCAAGTGGGCCTTAGAAAGCATCACTACAAACAAAGCTAGTGGAGGTGATGGAATTCCAGTTGAGCTATTTCAAATCCTGAAAGATGATGCTGTGAAAGTGCTGCACTCTATATGCCAGCAAATTTGGAAAACTCAGCAGTGGCCACAGGACTGGAAAAGGTCAGTTTTCATTCCAATCCCAAAGAAAGGCAATGCCAAAGAATGCTCAAACTACCGCACAATTGCAGTCATCTCACATGCTAGTAAAGTAATGCTCAAAATTCTCCAAGCCAGGCTTCTGCAATATGTGAACCATGAACTTCCTGATGTTCAAGCTGGTTTTAGAAAAGGCAGAGGAACCAGAGATCAAATTGCCAACATCCGCTGGATCATGGAAAAAGCAAGAGAGTTCCAGAAAAACATCTATTTCTGCTTTATTGACTATGCCAAAGCCTTTGACTGTGTGGATCACAATAAACTGTGGAAAATTCTGAAAGAGATGGGAATACCAGACCTCCTGACCTGCCTTTTGAGAAACATATATGCAGGTCAGGAAGCAACAGTTAGAACTGGACATGGAACAACAGACTGGTTCCAAATAGGAAAAGGAGTACGTCAAGGCTGTATATTGTCACCCTGCTTACTTAACTTCTATGCAGAGTACATCATGAGGAACGCTGGGCTGGAAGAAGCACAAGCTGGAATCAAGATTGCCGGAAGAAATATAAATAACCTCAGATATGCAGATGACACCACCCTTATGGCAGAAAGTGAAGAGGAACTAAAAAGCCTCTTGATGAAAGTGAAAGTGGAGAGTGAAAAAGTTGGCTTAAAGCTCAACATTCAGAAAACGAAGATCATGGCATCTGGTCCCATCACTTCATGGGAAATAGATGGGGAAACAGTGGAAACAGTGTCAGACTTTATTTTTCTGGGCTCCAAAATCACTGCAGATGGTGACTGAAGCCAAGAAATTAAAAGACACTTACTCCTTGGAAGAAAAAAGTTATGACCAACCTAGATAGCATATTGAAAAGCAGAGACATTACTTTGCCAACAAAGGTCCGTCTAGTCAAGGCTGTGGTTTTTCCAGTGGTCATGTATGGATGTGAGAGTTGGACTGTGAAGAAAGCTGAGCACTGAAGAATTGATGCTTTTGAACTGTAGTGTTAGAGAAGACTCTTGAGAGTCCCTTGGACTGCAAGGACATCCAACCAGTCCATACTGAAGGAGATCAGCCCTGGGTGTTCTTTGGAAGGAATGATGCTAAAGCTGAAACTGCAGTACTTTGGCCACCTCATGCGAAGAGTTGACTCATTGGAAAAGACTCTATTGCTGGGAGGGATTGGGGGCAGGAGGAGAAGGGGACGACAGAGGATGAGATGGCTGGATGGCATCACTGACTTGATGGACGTGAGTCTGAGTGAATTCCTGGAGTTGGTGATGGACAGGGAGGACTGGCGTGCTGCGATTCATGGGGTCGCAAAGAGTCGGACATGACTGAGCGACTGAACTGAACTGAACTGAACTGAATATTGCTTTAGTTACCTGTCAGGATTTAAGGTTCTATTCCAGGTATTCTCTTAAAAATAACTGATTATGATGGTTATACAAACTAGAACTCTAGGACAAGTAGCTATTGAGCCTATGAAATATTTATAAACCACCTTTATTGTGGGTCTTTTCTACCGGATTTTAATATACATATGCTATCCTTTGTCCAGCTTCTTCCAGATATTGGGCTCCTGCTCTTTAAAGAGTAATAGATGATTTGAGCCTAAGCTTATTTATGTAGCAGCTATTAAGCAATCAATAGGATTTCAATTTCTCAAACGGTCTCTTAGTTTCATAAAGCATCACTTTTTTATACTACAAAAACAGCATCCTCCTTGAGAAAAGATCCAGATCATAATTAAATTACATTGAAACTTTTACTCGTCACTGACCTTACAGTGGTGAAGTTGAATCCGCAGGGTCTGATGAGAGGCAGTATGCCTTTGCAAAAGACCATGAGCCTTGAACTCATGACCTGGGTTCGAAGTGGCTCCTCTACTTGTTACCTTAGACAGATCTCCATCTGGTTTCCTCATTAGTTTAGAAATGGATATATATCATAAATACCTTGCAAAGTTATTTTAAAGAAGAAGATAAAAAATTATTTTAAAATACCAGCATGGTGCTTAGTATAGAGTGGTGGTGGTTTAGTCGCTAAGTCATGTCCGACTCTTGTGACCCCATAAACCATAGCCCACCAGTCTCCTCTGTGCATGGGATTCTCCAGGCAAGAATACTGGAGTAGGTTGCCATTTCCTTCTCCAGGGGATCTTCCCGACCCAAAATTGAACCCAGGTCTCCTGCATTTCAGGCAGATTCTTTACCGACTGAGGTGTGAGGGGAGCCCAGAATGAATGTCTTGAAAGAATGTGTGCTCCGTTGTGCCTGACTCTTTGTGACCCCATAGACTGTGGACTGCCAGGCTCCTCTGATCATGGAATTCTCCAGGCAAGAATACTGGAGTGGGCAGCTATTTCCTTCTCCAGGGGATCTTTCCGACTCAGGAATTGAACCCAGGTCTCCTGCATTGGCAGGCAGATTCTTTACCACTAAGCCACCTGGGAAGCCTAGTACAGAGTACAGGGTAGGTATCCAACAAATCAAACAGTTCAGTTGTTCAATTGCTCAGTTGTGTCCCACTCTTTGCAACCCCATGAACTGCAGCATGCCAGGCTTCCCAGTCCTTCACCAACTCCCAGAGCTTCCTTGATGTTCATCAGGTCAGTGATGCCATCGAATCATCTCATCTTCTCTCGTCCCCTTCTCCTCCTGCCTTCAATCTTTCCCAGCATCAGGATCCTTTCCCTGATGAAGTCAGTTCTTCGCATTAGGTGGCCAAAGTATTGGAGTTTCAGCTTCAGCATCAGTCCTTCCAATGAATATTCAGGACTGATTTCCTTTAGGATGGACTGGTTGGATCTCCTTGCAGTCCAAGGGACTCTCAAGAGTCTTCTTCAATACCACAGTTCAAAAGCATCAATTCTTGGCGCTCAGCTTTCTTTATAGTTCAACGTTCACATCCATACATGACTACTGGAAAAACCATAGCTGGAGAAGGGAATGGCAAACCCCTTCAGTATTCTTGAGAACCCCATGAACAGTATGAAAAGACAAATCAATAAATGTTAGCTTATTTACTTATTTTCATAGATTATTCCATTTTCCTTTAGAGTAGCAAATATTGGCTCTACCACTTGCCAGCTGTGACTTTGGATAAGGTGGGTCTCAGTTTCAGCAGCTGAAAAGTGAGAATAATCTTGTTTTAAGGATCAAAACAAGATAATTTACACTGAAGAGTTTCATCAGTTGCAGAGTATTTGTGAAGGTGAGATGGTCTTTCTCTCTCAAAGCTTCAGCCAGGCATGGTATTTGCTGGAGATGGTAAAAAGATTGTAACTAAATGTTAGTGGCCTCACTGGGTGGGATTCCATGCTGAGTGGACAGGCCTGAAAAAGATTTTCACCAAAAATATATGAATCACTGGGTTCAGGTCTCGGTCTGTACTAGGCCCTGGGATCCAGTGATGAACAAGCTGACAAAGTCTTACTCAGACAAAGCAAGGCTGTGGGCCCAAAAGGTGAGTCAGCGGAGGTCGAGGGGGACCAGTCAAATGTGTTTCCAGATTCTGCTTCTAAAGAACTCCTCCATCCACCCTTTTCTTACCATCTTTATCCACTACCCTAGTAAAACTGCCCCACTATATCTTTGCTACTACTTAATTACATGGCATATGCCATTCATTTCTAAATAATAACAAAGAATAAGAAGAAGAAATTAAAAAGTTATATTTTTACCCTCATTTCCAGTGTTTTCTTTTATTGCCAGTTTTGGATTTTAATGCCATGCAGGCAGCAAAGGTGGCCTCTGAGATTTATGCTCTTTGCTATTCAAGATGTTATTTTTTTTAGCATGATTAATGTTTAATTTTATGAATGCTTTTTTAATGTTTGAAGAGAATGACAATTCTCTACTTTTGTTCAGTAAATTCTGTAACCTGTTAAGTCAAGCTTATAAGTTGTGCTGTTCTAATAACCTTTGGGCTCACTTTTGTTAACTGGATCTGTAAATTTCTGAGAAATGTCTACTCTCATTTTCCCATATACCCTATCTCATCTGCTTCCTCGTATCCAGGAAATCACTATCATTGCTTTTTCTTCTCAGTGTTATAGAGTTAATATTTAAAAAATTATTTTACCTACCATGTCTAGGGCTTGGGGGCAAGACAAAAAATAGATACCTATACCCAATGAAACGTCCCTTCTCTTAGTATTATATGTGTACAAAACTCGTATTATAGCAAGGGCCTGTGTTTGGGAAGGGGAGGGGAGGGGGTCTGCCCAAGAATTCCAGAAGAGGCACTGAAGCTCCTCTGTGCACACATGTGATACAGAAGGCAGGCTGAGTTGGGGGTTTTCTTTTAATAGTTTCTTTATTTTCGGCTATCCTGGGCCTTTGTTGCTTTTTTCCAGTTGTCGCAAGCGGGAGGTAGTCCCTAGTTGCGATGCACCGGCTTCTCGTTGTGGTGGCTCCTCTAATTGTGGAGCGCAGGCTCTGTGGCACAAGGGCTTTAGCAGTTGTGGTTTCTGGGCTCCAGAGCCCAGGCTCCGTAGTTGTGGCACTTGGGCTTAGTTGCTCAGCAGCATGTGGGATCTTCCTGGACCAGGGATTGAACCTGCATCTCCTGCATTGGCAGACGTATTCTTTACTGCTGGGCCACCTATGGGAAGCCCCCACACTGGGGTTAGATTATGGTTCTTAGCCTAGGTCTGCATTCACCAGCTGGGCCACCTTAGCAAGGTATTTCAAACAACAACAAGCTCAGTTTCCTGGTCTGTAAAATGGGGGTAATGATAGGAATGGCATTACAGGGTGGTGGGATTTCATGAAATAATAAGTAGGAGGCACTTAGAAGAGATCAGGCACAATCAAGCCCCTGGTAACTATCTCAGAGAGATAGTCACAGTTCTGCAGAGCCTTTCACCAAGCACTGAGGATACAAGAACAAGATGCAAGCCAGTGCTCTGAAATCTCTTACTGTCTGCCTAGCTCAGCACTGAATACCATTAGATGCTTAATAGATATGTTTGATTATTAGGCTGAGTAGAAATACAGTTCTTACACTTGAGGAATTTCCACTCTAATGGAGAAAAGAGAACAAACAAAAACCCAAATTCCCAAGAACACAAATTAGATTTACATAAATAGGCACAAATATATTGTAGCAGTTACAGTCTGAGGGGTTGCTAGAATAATTAGAATAATCCAAACAAAAAAGGATTGGCTCTGTAAATTCACCTCCAACGTAGAATCCGTTATAGGTTCTTTTAAAAAACAAAGATAAAAGAAGGCCTGCACATGGGATATATTTAATATGTACATTTATTTAAAACTTTATTTTATGAGTGTGAGAGAAAAGACACCAAAAAGGTGCAAGTAAATATATTAGAACAATTTCATCATGAACCAGCACTCACTCAGCATTGCCTGAAGGCATGCTTTGTTTCACGGGTGTTGCTTTGAAAAGTTTTCCTATTGCCTTATACCAAGTTACTTCTCAGTTTCATACAAGCTGCCTGGAGACATTTGAATCTGCGGCCCCTTCAAAATATTCTGAAGTTGCCTCCATTCCCTTTAGAACTTGTAGAATCATTCTGTTGAAATATATTCAGCTTATCTTCAGTCAGTTCAGTTCAGTCACTCAGTCGTGTCTGACTCTTTGCGACCTCAGGGACTATAGCACTCCAGGCCTCCCTGTCCATTACCAACTTCCAGAGCTTGCTCAAACTCATGTCCGTCGCATCGGTGATGCCATCCAACCATCTCATCCTCGTTGTCCCCTTCTCCTCCTGCTTTTAATCTTTCCCAGCATCAGGGTCTTTTCCAATGAGTCAGTTCTTCACATCAGGTGGCCAAAGTATTAGAGCTTCAGCTTCAGCATCAGTCCTTTCAATGAATATTCAGGACTGATTTCCTTTAGGATGGACTGGTTTGATCTCCTTGCAGTCCAAGGAACTCTGAAGAGTCTTCTCCAACACTACCATTCAAAATTCTTCAGTGTTCAGCTTTCTTTATAGTCCAAATCTCACATCCATACATGACTACTGAAAAAACCATAGCTTTGACTAGATGGACTTTTGTCAGCAAAGAAATGACTCTGCTTTTTAATATTCTATCTAGGTTGGTCATAGCTTTTCTTCTAAGGAGCAAGCGTCTTTTAACTTCATGGCTGCAGTCACCATCTGCAGTGATTTGGAGCCCCAAGAAAATAAAGTCTGTCACTGTTTCCATTGTTTCCCCATCTATTTGCCATGAAGTGATATGACCAAATGCCATGATCTTAGTTTTCTGAATGTTGGGTTTTAAGTCAGCTCTTTCACTCTCCTCTTTTACTTTCAACCAGAGGCTCTTTAGTTCCTCTTCGCTTTCTGCCATAACGGTGGTATCATCTGCATACCTGAGGTAGTTATTGATATTTCCCCCTGCAATCTTGATTTCAGTTTGTTATTCATCCAGAGGATTTGTTTTGGCTGCACTGCTTGCGGAATCTTAGTTCCCGGACCAGGGATGGAACCCAGGCCCCAGAAGTGAAAACCTTGAGTCCTAACCATGAACCACTAGGGAATTCTCTTTGATCTTTTTTAAAACCAGAGATCTTTCTAATCAGTTGTGGTGAATAACAAGCATGATCAAGATGATAATTAATTCCATTTAGGGGTCAAAATGAAACATGAATATAATGTGATCATAAAATCTTCTGATTATATAATGCTCACTGTATACTAAACATATATATTAATCAAAAGATCAGTTTATCTGCCTAAATACTAATTTTAATTAATCTTTATGAAAGAGCTATGTGAGTGAGCAGCAGAACTGGGATTAAAACAGAAGCAACATGACACAGACTGTACGCTCTTACCCACGATCAGACTGTAATTATTGTAAGTAATTAGACTGATTTTCCTGTGTGACTCGTAGACTGGTTCAACCTCATGGCAGCACTGGGTTCTCACCAGCAGATGCCGTAAAACAGAAATGCCAAGTGCTTGTCTTAGATTAGTGGAAATTTGAAATGGAGATATACCGGCATTTTAAGTGCATCACAACTGGGTTTCAAGATTATTGGGTTTCAGTCTACTTTGTAGTGGTGGTTTCCTTTGGAAAAATTATTTGGCTTTTCTCCTGTTTCCTTATTTATAAGAGGCAACTAGCATCTGCCCACTCCCAACTTTATGATAACGTGAGGAATAATTACATGCTGTGTGCTTGGTTTTGAAGAGCGCCATGTTAGAGACATGATATTCATTAATTATGTATTAGTCTTTATTGCATACTTTATGCTCCTTCTGAGACTATATTTTTGACTTCTTTCACTGATGTTGTAACAAACAGTGGAATTAGTTTTCTTTGATCATTGCCTGTAGTGATCAGATAAAATTCTTTCCTGAAATTCTCAAGGGCCACTTGTCAGAGATGGAGCAGCATACTGGATTGGATGGGACTTGCTCACTTCCCAGAAAGAGACGGAAGGCAGGTCAGAGAACTCAATCACCACTGGGGGGAAGAGCTTTGGGGGAGGGTGCATAAAGAGAACAGCCAAGCAACCCCAGTGTGTCTGGGGGGCAACCATGCCTGCTCACCCCAGATTTGGGAATTTTGGGTATCCAACCAGGAGGATGGGTTCCAGTCAAAACTTGGAAGGCAGTGGTCCTTGTCCAGAAGATATGACCATGAACTCCAGGGTAGGATTAGGGCAAGACGTAGGCCCCATGGAAGGGAGGTCAGCAAGAGATAGATGAGGCTAGAGTGCCAAAGTGCCACCCTAGAGTGAGGAACTGGGCTGTGGAGCAGGGCAACTGGCTGTCACCTAGTAGGGAAACTGAGTCAGTAGCCTATTCAGAGAGCCTCGTGCCAACCACAGCAAGGGGGGAAGAGGTGCTGCGGCTCAGAAGCTGCGTGAACCCAGAGTTCTACTCAGGGGCAAAGGACTCTGGGGCTGGTGGCCACGAAGCCCCTTCATACAGCTGGTGTCAATGGGGATAAGAAGCCGCATGCCGGCCTCCAGAGACCACCCGCAAAGGCCGGCCCACAGAGGCCAGCCACAGAGGGTCTGGCTCTCCTCTGAAGGGGGTTGGCTTGGAGCGTGGGGTGCACCACTGCATCGCACAACTCTGAGGCCGTGTCCTCCTCGCTGCAGCCCATGTGAATTGTGTCCACCTCTCTCCAGCCCAACCCCTGCCGCCGCACAGTGCACAGCCTTGCAGGCTTTATGCAGTGTTCCTGGGCCGCGGCACCTGCTGGGAGAAGCCACCTGCAGACGTAATTGCTGGCAAATGGGGGTGCAAGCCAGGAACCAGCACTCTGCCTCCATCCACAGGCGACAGGCAGTGCCAAGCGGCCAGACACCACATTCACTTATCTTTCACTTTGTCTTATCTGGCCCTGGAGTGAGGGAGGAAGAACTTTGTAACAAGAAGGAAGAACGAATACTGGGGACATGGAAAAGAAGGTACGCGGACGCCGTGCCTTACTGGTGTGATTTTCCCACAGGCTCAATTTGCTTTCTGCCGCCCATTTTTCATTATACTGATTTCTGATACACAAGTCGAACACTGTTATACTGATGTAACAGAGGTATAAAGGGCACTTTTTATCATGGACCTGTTTATTCCTATCATGACTCTGCTTAAATTCTGTACTTAGGCTTTCCTTTTATTTTTAAAATGACTCCTTGAACATGAATGGTCATGGAAAATTTACTGTAGTATAATTGCATATAATCCTCGAACTTCATCCAAAAACAATTCCTGGGTAGCAGAGAACTGTCATATTCAATTGTGTTTCTTCATTGCAACAACCTTTGTGGGGGGAGGGGAAGCAATTTCATTTGCTTCATTTTCATACAAAGTAGAAGACCCATTGTGCTTTTGTAATTAAGTTCCCTCCCATCAGGAGAAGAGAACCTGTCTATGAAATGTGCATTGAACCCAAATGGAAAAGTTAATTCAAAATAAAAAGCAATGATTATCTTGTGTTTATTAATGAGATAAATATTTAATAAAATATCTCTGTTTTCATCTTTCTATTTTAAAACATGGCAATTTAAAAGCATTTTTGGATGTAATAGCACATTAAGAGCTTGAGTTACTAATTGGATTAAGTACTCTATATTTCTCAACCAAGTGCCTCTTGGCCATATCTTCACAGAAATAATGCAGCAATCTGAGTGACAAGAACCTCATCAAACCCCCTTTGCCTGTTTTGGGATAAAGGCTTATCTGAAAGTTAGAGTCCTAAGGCAGAGGCTTCATGGGTTGTGCTGGGAAATTGTGGTATTGTGATGTTAGATTTCATCAACTTATAATTTGAAGTTTGAAAATATTCAGGTTTTAGCAAGAATTTTTTTAGCCCTCTTGTACCCTTACCAGAAACCATCAGCATCAGTGGGCTCAGAAATTCTCTTGTCAGGAACCTGAGCAGCATATCAGGCTCAGAGAAGGGCTGAGCCTGGTCCCCAATCACTGCCACTCTGGCAAGAGTCACTCCTTGTTTGCACCTCTACACATCTTTGATCTCCTGGAGGAGGGTATGGCAATCCACTCCAGTATTCCTGCCTGGAGAATCCCACGGACGGAGGAGTCTGGAGGACTGCAGTCCATGGGGTTACAGAGTTGGACCCGACTGAGCAGCTAAGCACAGCCCACAGCACACGCATCTTTGTATCTCTCTTGCTCGTGTGCCCATTTCCTTTTGTATTTTCTGGGAAGCACCATAGCCTAGTGGAAAGAATACACATTCTGAAATCCTGTAAGCCAGATTCAAATCCTATTTCCCTTCAAATGGGGTAAACCAACAAGCTGAAGACTCAGGGAAGAGTTGCAGGTCAAGTCCAAAGGCAGACCACTGGCAGAATTCCCTCTTGCTTGGGGGACATTAGTCATTGTTCTAGTCAAGCCTTCAACTGATTAGATGAGGCTCTCCACATCACAGAGGGCAATCTGCTTTATTCATTGTCTACCAAGTTAAATGTCAGTTTCATCCAAAAATCACATTCACAGATATATCCAGAATAATATTTGACCAATCATCTGGGCACTGTGGCACAGCCAACTTGCCACATGAAATTAACCGCTGTGGGGTGATAGTCAAACATCTGATAGCGGTGATGTCACTGGCATCCTAAGTCAGAAGTGGACTCTGGCCATAACCAACCAGGTCAGCTGCCCTGTGTGACCCTGGGCAAGCCACTCAATCACTGTGTGCCTCAGTTTCCTCATTTTTAAAAGGCAGGGAACAATCCCTACTCCCCAGTCACTGAGAGCCTTATATAATACAGCTGGCTCAGAGCTGAAATACATTTGAGTTCCTTTTCAGGGCACAGAGCATGTGTTTTCCCGTCTGCCTGTTGCAGTTATTTAAGTTATAGTTGTTACAGTTATTTTGGTTTCTGCTGAATTCATTTGCTATTAGACACATAGTTTATGAGCACATACTATGTGCCAGGCGCTGTTCTGGATGGGGGACCCAGCACTGTGAATAAACAAAGCAGAGCTCCACTCTCTGCAGCGTATGCGCCAGTGGGGCGGGGGAGGGCAGGCAAGACAAACAACAAACAAGTAAACAAAACAACTTGAGATCAGTGCTGTAAAGAAGATACCTCAGGACAGTGGAACAGAGGCAGGAACAGGGGAGCTGGTTGGAGGCCTCAGGGAGGAGGTGACGTCTGAGCTGTCCTGTGCACAGGAGGGAGGAGCCAGCCTTGAGATGCTCCCAGGGCTGTATTCCCAGCAGAGGGGACCACAGGTACAGAAGCCCTGAAACATCAAAGAGCTCAGTGAACACGAGGAAGAGAAGAAAAACAGCATGCTGGCTAAGATATGGTCAGCTGGCAGAGAGCATTGGTAGCTGAGATCATAGACATGGGTGCTGTAGAGACAGGGAAGGCCGGCAGTTCTTGTAGGGTCTTGTAGGTCAGACTAAAGGGTTGGGTTTATTCCCAGTACACTGGCACCTACTGGAGGGTTTAAAGCAAGGAAGTGATGTAGAAAGATTTTTAAAAGACAACACTAGCCAGTGTGTTGTGGAGTGCTGCAAGAGGCAACCGTGGACACGGGAGGACTAGTTGGTAAGCTATTTCCCCAATCTGGGTAAGAAATAAAGGCAGCTGGGAGCAGCAAGATGGAAAGAGATGCGTGGATTGAGAGTGTAGTTAGGAGGTGGAGCCATTTGTGTGGGAGAGGCAGGTAAAAGATGAGGAGAGAAAGAGTGAGCTGGGTTTAGCTTGAGCAGGTGGCAGAGGGTGGAGCGATTCTCCAAGTGGTAAAAGCAAGAGAAGAATTACACGAGTTTCTTCCTTCATATGATGCTGGGTGTATGAGTTGGGGAAGGATGATGCAGATTCAAGAGTTCTGTGTGGCCATAGTAAGTCTGAGATGCCTGGAGAAGCCAAGCCTAGTGCATGAGCACAAGGGGAGAGGTCAGGGCCAAACATATAAGCCCAGTATCTCATCAGCCCCCAGGTAGCACTGAAAGCCATAAACTAGATGACATTAGCAAGGGGTAGGTAGGTAAAGAAGACAGTATGCTGAGACTGGGATTTCTGGTGGAGGAGGGAGAACCAGCCAAGGAGACTGGGAAATAACCATCAATGAGTGAGGTGACCCAGAAGCCACAAGAAGAGAAAAGACACTTTTCATGAGAGAATGGTTAACTTTTAGATGCTGCTAACAGATCCAATACTTTGGCCACTTGATGCAAAGAGCCAACTCATTGGAAAAGACTCTGATCCTGGGAACGATTGGGAGCAGGAGGAGAAGAGGGTGACAGAGGATGAGATGGTTGGATGGTATCATTGACTCAGTGGGCGTGAGTTTGAGCAAACTGCGGGAAATAGTGAAGAACAGGGAAGCCTGGCATGCTGTAGTCCATGGGATTGCAATGAGTTGACTTAGTGACTGAACAATAACAACAGGTTAGGCGAAATGAGGACAGAAAAGATCATTGTGTTGGACAGTTTGGAAGGTCTTTGGTGGCCCTGACAAGAGTAACCATAGGGGGCCACTGGGGCACAAACACAGCTGGCGAGATGGCCAGGGAGAGGATGGGATGGGAGGAGGGAGACGCATGCGTTGACACACCTAAGAAGCTTGAATGTGATCAGAGCAGAGTGAGGAGTCTGGGGAGTCGGCAGAAGGCTCTAGGAGGTGGTGTTTACCGTGGGAGACATTCATCAAACGTGCCTAAGTACTCATGGAGATGATCAGATAGAGAGAGAAAGTGGTCCTACAGGGGTGAGGGAGTGGAATTGCATGATGAGGCAAGAGGGGCGGGGAGGCAGAACACAGGGAGGAGAGTAGCTTTCTGGAGAAGCAAGGGCACTTCTCTCACAGTGGAAGAGTGGAGGTCAGAGTGGGTCCCTGTGCAGGGAACTGCTGGGGACGGGAGGGTGTGCCTTTTCTCAGAGAAGCAGGAGGCAGTTAGGAGTTTACTGCATTTAAGGATCAGAAGAAAAACCAGTATAGCCAGAATATTGTCAGCAAGTGGGAGAGTATTAGTAGGTGAGGTCAAAGATGTGGAGGGTAGCAGATAATGGACAGTGAAGAATTGACATAGTGAATAGGGAAGAGTGCTGAGGGAGTTGAGAAAAGAAAGAGTAGCATGAGATGGTTGTTTTGGAGATGAGGAAAGGTGAAATGCCCACGAAGCTTAGGAGGATCATCAGGGAGTGCTGATTTTGAGGGTGGAACTCAACCCAAGAGCACATTTCAGCTGTTGAGTGTTGGCCTGGGGTGAGCCGATGGCTGAGCGTCACTGGAGTTTCTGATTGGCCAGGCAGGTGAGGAGATGTGGAAGTGAGGCAGAGAGCAAGTGGAACTTAAGCTGGGTGGGAGGTGTATCTGCCTCCAGAGCAAACAGATGAAGCTCAGAGAATTCAGCTGGAGGAGAGTATAATAAATGTACTATTTGCAGAGATGGGATGGTCAGAACAACAAAGGGTGAGACCAGCTCCAGTCAAAAACCATTCCTACCTCTAGAGCTGTTGGGGCAGACAGAGGATTGGTGCCATCAGGTCTGGCAAGAGCTTGGAAGAGGGATGTCCCATGGCAGCTGCAACCACAGACGCCACCAGAACTGTGATGAGGCAGGGATGGAGCAAGACCTCTCCTACCCTTTACCTCTCTAGTCTCTTGAACATCCTGTCCATTGACCCAGCTGGAAATCAGAAGGCAAGGACACCAAGTATGTGCTCCTCAGAGGTCAGAGCACAGAGCAAGAGGTTGGGGAGAGGGTTAAGGAAAGAATTAACCCAGGAAGAGAGAATGGGCAGGAGGAACATGATGGATGATGCACAAATATCCTAGTGACAGCCCCCAGCTAATAGAAGATGAGGCTGAGAATGATGTCATCAGTTCTTTTCCTCCCACGAAGTTTAGCACAGGGCACTTCATGTAAAGACCCAGCGAATGTTGGACCCAATCAGATAGTTGATGTGATTAAGTGCTCAGGCTGCCTCCACTGCATATGGTTAGTGACTTATGAGATAAGCATCACCTAAATGCACTGTAGGTCTCAAGAGCCCTGAATTCTTACCTTCTTTAAACCCAATAACCCCATATCTCATACTTGAATCAAGTGAATAATTTAAAGCGCATATTTAAAACCTCTTACTGCACAAGTTAAGTTGCCATGCAAGTTATAATAGGAAAAAAATAGCAAACAGCATGTCTAGAGGAACAGGAATGGCCATATAAACTATGGAACACCCCCTACAGGGAATTTTTGGAAATGTATAAAATGATATCTACAAAAGATGTATAATAACAATAGTAAAAGTATATCTTGTGTTGTTCATTGAAAATGCAAACTTGCATCACAATGAAATCTAAATTATGGAGGGGGAAATATTGTATACCAGAAATGGAGTGGGGAAAATCCCACAAAAATGAGATCATATATTTGTTTTTCCCTTTTTTTTATATTTTACTGTATATTTCAAATCTTCAATAATTTTATTCTAAAAATATATCTTTAAGGAACCAGTGAGAATCTGGAAGTAATGACATCTTTTGCAAAAGCATCCATGGAATTTGGCAAATCAAACTTTTCCAGCATTTCCTCTCTCTACCTTCATTGCTTGTGGATATATTTTGTCTTTTTGTACCTAGGATTTCAATTCAGAAAGTCTTGCTTCATATGCTTTAGAACTTGGCTGAAAGAGTATTTGACACTTGAGATTCCAATATTTTGTAGCTCCAAACATGTCCACCCCAATATAGAACACCTAGTGAAAAATCTAGAAGAATTTAGTTGGCCATTAAAGTTCAGTTCAGTTCAGTTCAGTCGCTCAGTCATGTCCGACTCTTTGCGACCCCATGAATCGCAGCACGCCAGGCCTCCCTGTCCATCACCAACTCGCGGAGTTCACTCAAACTCATGTCCATCGAGTTGGTGATGCCGTCTAGCCATCTCATCCTCTGTCGTCCCCTTCTCCTCCTGCCCCCAATCCCTCCCAGCATCAGAGTCTTTTCCAATGAGTCAACTCTTCGCATGAGGTGGCCAAAATATTGGAGTTTCAGCTTTAGCATCAGTCCTTCCAAAGAACACCCGGGACTGATCTCCTTTAGAATGGACTGGTTGGATGTCCTTGCAGTCCAAGGGACTCTCAAAAGTCTTCTCCAATGCCATTAAAGTAGGTGATATCTAATGTTCATGAGTTTCAGTGGATAATACCACTGCATATTTTAAACATGGCCTAAAATGAGATGAAACAGGGATAGGGTGTCTGTCCTGTTTTTTAAACTACTTCTGTTGGGTCTGTATTCTGTTGGGTCTCACTTCAGGCTGTTAGAGTCCATAAACTAGATGGCTTATAAACAACAGACATTTATTTCTCCCCATTTTGAAGACCAAGATCAAGGCACTGGCAGCTTTGGTGTCTGATAAGAATTTGCTTCCTGCTTCATAGCTGGTATCTTCTTGCCATGTCTTCACGTGGCAGAGGAATGGAGGGACCTCTCACGGGTCCCTTTTACCAGGGCACTAATCCCATTAATGATTAAGTAGCCTAATCACCCCTCAAATACCCCTTCTCCTAATACCATCTTGCTGGGGGTTAGGTTTCAACACATGAATTTGGGGGCTGACAGAAACATTCAGTCCATATGGGGACTTTCTTCAAAGAAGCACCGAGGCAGTCACATGTGAAACAGCAGGAACTGGGATCCTTCTTAAGCTATGAGCCCTTTTAAAAACTCGGTTGGTTGATTTTAGGCTGCGCTGGGTCTGTTGCTAGGAGCAGGTTTTCTCCAGTTGTGGCGAGTAGGGGCTAGCGTTCACTGAGGTGTGCAGGCTTCTCACTGCGGTGGCTTCTTCCGTTGCAGAGCACGGGCTCTAGATGAGCAGGCTCGATAGTTGTGGCACAAGGGCCTAGCTGCCCCACGGCATGTGGAATCTTCCCGGACCAGGGATCGAACCTGTGTCCCCTGCATTAGCAGGCAGATTCTTAACCACTGGACCACCAGGGAAGTCCAGCCTCTCAGCTTTTTTACAGGCTAAGGAAACTTACCAACTCCAGGGAGCCTAACACAATCTACCCCGTAGATTCCTGGCAACCTCAGATCCCCAGGTGGTCCAAACCTCTTTTCACTTCCGGTGTTGGGGAACAATTGAGCTTGTGTCAGCATGTGCTGGGCACTCAGAAGTTGTTCCACGCCACATCCATTTAAGTGGATGTAACTTTTTATTATTACAGCCACTTATTTGAAGGCACATAATACCATCTGGAAGGGTTTTTCCAGGCAGTAGTAATTGATCACTCTGGAATTCAACTATTAAAAAATAAAGACATGGCTTTAATGTTTAGCTCTTGTCTCTCACGCTTGACAAGAATCCTCTTCATCCAGTCTGTGATGTGCTTCTCTTTTGTGTTTCAGTCTGAAAGAATAAGTCACTTTGGGTGAAAGGTGTCTAGACGTCCAGAAACTTTCATTCATGCAGACTTCAAACTATCACTTGGGAAAGTTGCCAACATTATTTGTTGTGTGTGCCCTTATTTCAGAGTCATGGGAGGTCTGAAGGAACTTCCAGAGTCACATCCACATAACCGCCGCTTAGTGAGCAGAGCTTCCTTGCTGTGAGCCACGTGCTGAATTCTTCTTATGAGTTCTAGCATGTTAGCCTTGTTAGCCTCCCTGAGTGGAATCCTCCCCATTTAAGGAAGATGAGGTTGAGACTGGGGCTTCCCTGGTGGCTCAAATGGTAAAGAATCTGCCTGTAATGCAGGAGACCCAGGTTCAGTCCCTGGGTCAGGAAGATTCCCCTGGAGAAGGGAATGGCTATGGGGTCTCAAAGAGTCAGACATGACTGAGCAACTGAGCGCGCGCGCACACACACACACAGGCTGAAATTTAGAGAGGCCAAATAACTCACTAAAAGCTCCCCAGGTAGTGAGTGACTGAAGTGGACCCCGTCTGGCAGAGTCCCAAACTCTGTGTGCTGCGTGCTTCTTCAGCATCCACCCCTGAGTGCCTGGGGGCCAGGAGCCCTGGACGACCAGGGACACATCTGGCATCAACAAAGTCAGGTCTGGGTCTACTTATCCTGATGCAGCAAGGGAGGACGGTCATGCCTCTGAAGTTCGGGGGACCTCTCAACAGGGAGAGATGAGCTTATGCTGGGGGACTGTAAAGATGGATTACAAAAGGGGAGCCAGCTTTGGGCGTTCACTGTCAAGATATGGGACAGTCAGCAGCTAGTACCCCGCCCATCTTTGTTCAGCGGGGAAGGACTAAAGTGGGGTGGGGACTGTCAGTAGCAAGAGAGCAGCAATCCCCCAGAATCACCAAGCAGAAGTCTTGGGGGCTGAAATACAGCCATGGATAGAAACCTTATTATGCAGCGTTGTCATGACCAGTTGGAAACGCTGCTTGTATTTCAATGGAAACTTCACAGTCTTCCCATCACAGAGCTGAGCTTCACTTTCTTAAGTAAAAACGATATGATTTATCCCATAGTAGGTATTGGGAATGTAGCAGGGAACATGACATGTTCTCCTCCTCTCAAAAGGTTAGCAAGAGAGGGCCAGGGAAGGGGGACACATTACTGAAGGTGATTTGTCCTCACTTTGTAACCAGGCTGTAGTCCTAATTGTTAAAATCTGCTGCACCCCTTCCACCCATCAGAAATGTTTGTGATGGTGAAATTTAAAAGGCAGCCCCACGGCCACTGCCCTGGTTATCAACTGAAATGGTCTCTCAACAGAACTAATGGAGCAGTCCAGCTCTATCCACCTCCCATTCTCTTCCTTACTGTCCCCAGGATGAGCTTGCTAATATCCAAACTGTTGTTCAATTGCTAAGTCATGTCCAACTCTTTGTGACCCCCACCGCCCCCAGATCCTTGCAAGGGGGCTGTCTCCCCATCCCACGGGCTCAGAGCACCAGCCACACTCAGTGGTTCAGAAGCATGGCGTCATTTGTTTCGTGTCTGTGTCTCATGCAGGACACCTTCACGTGCCCCATGAAGACAGAGGTGGTCTGTCGTGTCCACCCCAGTCCCCTGATGCCCAGCATGGTGGGAACACTGCCTGACACTCAGTCGATGCCTGATGTAGATGAATGTCTTCTTGACTGCATGCCCACCTCCCCAGTCAGATGCCTGCCCCTAAGCATTCCATGTATTTTCATCTCTATGTCCAGAAATTAGCCCAGAAGTGGTCATGTAGTAGGTACTCTTATTTCCTATAAAATGAGTGAGTGAACATTTTCCCCTTTGATCGCCCAATAAGTCATTTTAGAACCATGAAAAGGGAGTAAAATAATCCTGTGTTCTTTTACCTGACTTGAATAGAAATTTTTAGTCTCTCCAAAATTTCATCGTTTTCAAGTCTCAGCAGGCATACAAAACTTTTGGAAGCTCACTGCTTTGAGTTTTCATCACAGTTCAAATCACCGTGCTCCATGTAAAATGGAATTTGTATTTCTTGATCAGTATGGGGCCTTAGGCTCTCAAAAGAAAAACACGGCATATCTCACTGAAGACGCTTTAACTCTACATCTGAGCGGAACTACTCCTCTCCTCTCTGAAGGAAGTCTTTGAAAAGAAGTCATTGAAATTACTGACCTAGCAAATAAACAGAGCTACCCTAGACTTAGCCTTCATTACTGGGCGCATAAAACCTGCATACCCTATTGTCTGGGAAGGCGCACAGGATGTAAATGCCCTTCCAGCTGTGAGCCCTCCGGAGAGCAGGCCTTCAGCTGTTAATCTCTGCCCACTGTCTCCAGCATCAAAACGCAGCCTCCGAGACATCTTGAACAAGTAAATTACTGGGGAGCTTGAGTATGTTCTTTAACAACTACTTGCTCGAGAGAGGCTGACAGTTTTAAACGGGTGCATTTCCAAGTGACCTCATCAGATGTTTCCACGAAGATGTAAGCAACCTCAAGTCTGAGGAGCCTGCAGAGCAAGTATGAGGAGCACCCAGGCCACCCTGCCGGGGGCCCGGGCTGATACCCACACCCGAGGGAGCCCCCTGGCACGGAAAATCGCTCTTTGGAACATGTTTCTTTCGGGTTTTTCTGTGATCCTACAGAACCCTGGCTTTTCTTCATCTGAGAAGTTAATATTGCTCCTAGTCAGAAGTTTTCCTAAAGTGATCAGATGAGCTTTCACAAACGCGATCCTCTCTATTCCATCCCGATTTCTTTTACTTTCTCCTCCTGCTACTTGAACGTCATGGGCTTAATGTTTAAAATCTCAGAGGAGAGCAGAGGCTCCAGAAGGAGGGAGGGTATTTCATGCCACTCTTGGGAAGACTCAAACCTTACTTCCAGTTTTTTAAAAGAAAACTCTTCAAAACTGCGAAGCGTGAAGAAGTCAGAAACTTCTCATCCTGGTTTAATGACCAGAACGCCTTGGCTTATTCCCATTCAGATTTAGTTAGCATTCTCAACCCCAAGAAACCACCCAGACTCAAAGACAAGGTAGACTAGTCACTAACTGAGCCTTGCTTCTCTCTTCCTTAGGGTCTGAGGTTAACTACAAATGTGCCAGCGGCTAACTAATTAACCATCTAATGACTGGTGGTGGCTAGGGTCTCTGGATCTCGACCCAGGAGAAGGGCACAAGTGGCGAGACAATCGCACATCCCCAAATCTGAGAGACGAAGTCAAGGAACTGCATGCGTGCAACTGTGTCTCCAAGGCTGTGACTGTTTGTCCAGGCAATCAGTGGGCGATTTTGATGGCTCTTAGTTTGATAACACTCTGAATTTTGCAATACCAGTTCCCCCAGTCATTTTCAGTGCTGGATAGGGGGCCATGTCATCCTATATCACTACTTTGAAGTCACCCAAATAAATATTTATGAATTTCTGGTTACAACGCTTCTAAAACACTCTGTGATGGTCAAGGGCAATTTAGAAACAAATTTCTGTTTGTTCAGTCTTAGTTTTGGAAAGGGGTGCTACAGCAGATGGGCATGATATTGACGAGTGCATTTCAATGCTGTGGAATCCCATGGTATCCTAGCTTATTACAAGGCTGATGCTGGACACAGAGTAGCTGTTCGCTAAAGGCTTGTGCAGTTGGCGCTGATTAGATAGACCATGGGTCACAACCTGTCCTGTTGCACCTGTCGTGTAGAGAACAAGCATCACATACAGCTCACCCAGGAGGTGATGCTCCCCACCCACTGGAGCTTTACAAATGAAAGATTTTTAATGCAAATGAATTATATATTATACTTGAATAATGGACAGTAACTGAATAACACATTATCTCCATAAATATGTTCAACCAAAGCCTTAAGCATTATTCTTATTTACTAAAAAAGTAACCACAGAATTCATGTTAACTTGTAGCATTTTATGGAGCACAGTACCTTGCATTTGTTTTAGAAAGTCAACTTCCTGTCCAGAATGTATAAATTTAGTAGACCTTAAGGAAGAAGGTTGTGTGTACGTGTGTGCCTGCTGAGTCACTCAGTCGTGTCTGCCCCTGTGCAACCCCATGGACTGTGGTCCGCCAGGCTCCTCTGTCCATGGGTTTCTCCAGGAAAGAATGCTGGAGTGGGCTGCCATTTCCTTCTCCAGGGGATCTTCCCTACCCAGGGATCGAACCTGGGTCTCCTGCTTTGCAGGTAAATTCTTTCCCTACTGAGTCACCTGGAAAGTCCCTGAGGAAGAAACTTATTAGTATCTAACTCATAAGGTGCAAGAAATATCACAAGTTAAATGTAATGTCCCAAAGCCAGATACTGGTTAAATACAAAATATTTTAAAAATCACTTCTAATATTTAGATGTCAAACAGGATAATACATGCTGATTGTATTTTCATTTAGTTTATCTTACATGGGGATGAGTTTAAAACCAAATGGAGTGAGAGTGGGGAGAAGCAATTTAAGAAAATCAACATATTAAAAGGCACCTACCATGAGTGCAGTAAATACATTATTCAGCAGCAAGTTAGTGAGGCTGTATTTGCTTCTGAAGTTCTTACCAGAAAGAATGCTTTCTCCCTTAATCTATCGTCTGCTGCCTGACTTTACCCAAGCCATTGTGACTTATTCTACTGATCAAACAGGCTGAGCAAGTTGATTATCTATGCAAGGATGCTTCAGTGTAAAAGACATCTCGGGAGCAGTTCAACTTTCTAATTTTTAAAAAACAAAAGGGGCAAAAGAGAGGAGGGAATGGAGCCACAGGGCTTAATATCCAACTAATGAAATGCTAATGCACACAAATAAATTTTGAAAGAACACAAACATTGCTTTGAAATTAGTGATACCTCTTCCATTGTCTTAAAAAATGGAAGATTGAAACCTGTATCACGATGTTTACTATGTTTAATTTTCAATTGTTTCTTTGATGCTTCAGATAGAAAGATTTGCACCTGCAAAGAAAAAAGGCTCTGAACAGATTGCAAACACTCTGCAAACACTTCATCAGGAATGTTAGTTGTCAGCATACCCCCAGCACAAGGGAGCCTTGATGATATCTTATATGCCTTTGACTCCTTTTGATTAATAAATGCAAACAATTTTTCTCAGTAACCTCTGTTGCAATCTCTGCATGACAATCAGGGACAACCTCTGGTGAAGGGAGGCACTGGAGTCTGTTTTTGCTTCTTCGGCTGCAGAATAAATAGTTGATGTTTAATGCCTTTTGACAATTAGAGAATGAAGTCTCTGCAGCTATGCAATTTCAGCAACTGTTTATTATATCTGTTCCCTGCAATGAAAGATCAATGTTTACGATAATTTTAACTCCACTCTGGGTGGACAATTTGATTATTTCTTTCCCAGAGTTTCATGTCCTCTTTTATTGAATTCTTAGGTGCAAATATCATTGGCTTTTCACAAAATGGATTTGTGATGTTTCCATCAAAACAATGTATTGAATGGGCATTATAAGGAAGCCAAGTGTGACTCTCATGGAATATTCCGTTGTTACTTCCCAAGGCAAAGACAGTGGCTGAAACCTGTGAGAAAGTCAAGTTTGGTCCCTCTCTAAGCCCCGTAGTCTTCCTTTGGCAGTGCCTTAGCAAGATCCATGACTTTGCTGCAGGTATCAGGGCAGCAGGGCACTCTGGAATTGCAGAGTCTAGACTTCTCTGCTGCTGGGGAGCCTCTGCACAATGTGGAGGTGGTGGACAAGGGTGGCAGGGCTGTGGCATTGTATAGCTCCAGGAGACACGTCCCAGGGAATCGGGACAGAACAGTGGCCCGAGGCTGTGCGATGCACTCAGAGCTCTGGCAGATTTGTGTAAAGCTCAAGAGGTCAGGCATGCCAAGGAGGCCAGGGTACAGAGGAAAAAGCCTGAAGCTTAGACACTCTGGCGTACATGGGTCTGGATCCAGGGGTGTGACCCTATGGCTTCTGCCAGTCGTCCACTCATCTCTCCCTCACTTAGTGATTCATTCCAGTGGTCATGTATAGATGTGAGATTTGGACTATAAAGAAAGCTGAGCACCGAAGAATTGATGCTTTTGAACTGTGGTGTTGGAGAAGACTCTTGAGAGTCCCTTGGACTGCAAGGAGATCCAACCAGTCCGTCCTAAAGGAAATCAGTCCTGGGTGTTCATTGGAAGGACTGATGTTGAAGCTGAAATTCCAATACTCTGGCCACCTGATGCAAAGAACTGACTCATTGGAAAAGACCCCAATGCTGGGAAAAATTGAAGGCAGGAGGAGAAGGGGATGACAGAGGATGAGATGGTTGGATGGTATCACCAATGCGATGGACATGAGTTTGAGTAGGCTCTAGGAGTTGGTGATGGACAGGGAGGCCTGGCATGCTGCAGTCCATGGGGTCTCAAAGAATCGGACACGACTGAGGGACTGAACTGAACTGAAGTGATTCATTCAGTTATCCAATACATGTTCACTGGGTCCTCCCAATATGCCAGTCACCCGGGGCAACTGTGGGGAGCTGGTGGCCCAATGGAAAGGAGAATGATTTGGTACGTGTTTAGTCAGTTTGGGCTACTTTTGCAAGATGATGCAGACTGGGTTACTGATACACAACAGAAACTTATTTCTTTCAGTTCTTGAGGCTGTAATACCTGCTCAGGGTGCCGGCATAGTCAGGCTAGGGTCCTCTTCTGGGATACAGATAGCCGTTTTCACATATCCTTATGCAGAGGAAGGGGCAAGGGAGATTTCTTGGGTCTCTTTTATAAGGACACTAATCTCATTCCTACAGGCGCCATCCTTATGAACTAATCATCCCCAAAAGCCTCTCCTCACATGAGAGACTTGCATTTCTTTTTCTTTTATTTTGGCCACACTCCGCAACTTAGGATCTTAGTTCCCCTGCATGCATGAAAGCTGTCACTTCAGTGATGTCCAACTCTTTGAGACCCCACGGACCGTAGTCCGCCAGGCTCCCCTGTCTGTGCGATTCTCCAGGCAAGAATACTGGAGCGGGTTGTCAGGCCCTTCTCTAGGGGATCTTCCTGACCCGGGGATCAAACCCAAATCTCTTATATCTCTTGCATTGCAGACAGGTTATTTACCACTAGCACCACATTGAACTCATGGACAGTAAAAGCATGGAGTCCTGACCACTGGACTGCCCAGGAATTCCCCTAGAGGTTTGTATATCAACATATGAATCCGGGGTGGGGGACACCCTTGGTCCATAACATCAGGCTGTGGCTGGGAAGTGGACTAAGGACTAAACTGAGGCCTGCTCAGCGCATTGGGAGCTTGGTTTGAGTGCTGGGAGGGAACACTGCTCAGAGATGGGGTGTGGTGGGGTGGACTGAGCGGCCCTGTGGCCAAAGGAGGCAATGCCAACTTCTTTGAAAAGACCAGGCCAGGAAGGCAATCAGAGCATCCCTAGGGCCTGGAAGTTGGAGCGTTAGGCAAATTACCGTAACCACTGTCACTCTGTCTTGAAACAAGGGACAATAACTCCTGACAAGAGACTGGGTGGGTGGCTCTAATGAAATTGTGTATACAAAGCAAGTATAAAAGAGGATGTGCTAACAAATGACAGATGTAATGATGAATAGTGTTATAATTAATCTCCACTGGGCATAGCAGTTTCATGAGACTCTCACTTGGCCAAATACCATATATTCCTCTCCATCTCTACACTATTTAATTTCTTAGATTTGTCTTAATGACCTTGGCATCTGTATATTTGTTACCATAAGTCAGCTCAAATAATTTTTAGAAATGGATGGCATACATTGTAAATAGAATTATCTGGGATAATAAGTAGATTTCAAGTCCTACTGATGAATTGATCCATCCATCTTATTTTCAAGGTGCTTTCTATTCAGAAAAAGATAAAATGTCTGGGAGAAAAATAAGATGGAAGACAGAAGAATCTCAATTGTAGCTGATTATTTTTAGTTGGATGAACTGGTAGGAAGAAGTCCGCAGACTTTATGCACGACGAGACGGATGTGCTGTGAATGTGCTGCTATCATTGGATGAAGCCGTGTCACGTTCCGGCCAGCAATCAGCGTGGCAGGGGTTCGATGTGAAGAGTGACTGCAGGTGATAAATACTCCATCCTTCATACCCAGAGCTGATATTTGGGCCTGCCAATGCTTGGATCCACTGGCACTTTCTGACCCATGAGATCCGGACTCCAGGTGGCTGTGGGCAATGAGGCGCCAGCCTATATGGTATCAGGTGGGGCCCAAGAGATGTATTCTCCTAGAGGGTGGGCTTGGAAGGGAGTGTCCAAGAGCAGGGACCAGGTGAGCTTAAGCTTGTGTCCCGTCTGCCACTCGCTTTCCCGGGGCATGACCTTGCTGAGAAAGACTGAAGAGGCTAAATCCTCTCTCAGCCTCCAGTTCCCTGTCTGTAAAATGGGTGAAAATAACACCCACCTCAAAGGTGGAGTTAAGATCCTTGCTGAGCTCCTCATCCTTACTCTGGTATACAGTTAATATGAAATAAAAACATTCTTTTGAAGAAAGATGGTGATAATACTCCCGAATTTGCCCTGGTTGATAGCAGATTTCTACTCATATTAGAAGCTATGGAGATGTCTTTTTTTTTTTTTTTTAAGATATTTATTTGCCTGTCCTGGGTCTTAGTTGAGGCACTCGGGACCTTTGATCTTCGTTGCAGCACAGGGCATCTTTAGTTGAGGCATGCGAACTCTTAGTTGCTGCTTGTAGGATCTATTTCTCTAACCAGGGACTGAACCCAGGACCCTTGCATTGGGAGCACAGAGTCTTAGCCACTGGACCACCAGGGAAGTTCCTAAAGATGTCTTTAGAAAATACACTTTAAAGCAAATTTGAATTAAGGAAACGAGATGGTGGAAGCCCTAGTCATCTTGGATCTGAAGTAGTGAGTGAATAGCCCACGTCCTTTTGCAGGGGGTAATTACTCAGGACCAGATGCATTGGGCTGATGCAGGTTTGGCCTTGACCTGGGCAGCAGGGATGGTAGGTTTTGAATTTTGGCTGGGCCATTCTTGGGTGAGACTGAGGCAAGAAGGGAATCACTAAGGACTGTCTTCTACGAGGTGTGCCCCCAGGGTAGAGAAAAACTCCATGTAAACCCCTGGTAATAAGACCTGTGTACACCAGGGGGACACCTCCTTCTGTCCTCAGGACAACCAGATAAGACTCAGGACACAGAACAAGCAGAGTGAGGTTTGACCCCTGCGGGGTAGGGGTGTGTTCTGTTAGTCTTGTCCCTCCCCAGGTGGGTACTGAGCCCGCAAAGGCATGTTCTGATGGTACAGGCAGGGCTAGCATGCCAATGAAGACATTCCACAGAGATGAGCTACATCATCAATTTTATTTCATAGTTATCAACGCCAGTGTAGTGAGAAATAATATTAAATGTATAGCAATAGATAAAAAAGACCTTTAGAGGAGAGAGCTAATTAAGGAGTAAGGCTGGATTATTTAAAAGAAAAATTGTTCGTATGAAAGGAGATACCCTCAGAGCAGCCGACAGAGAAGTGAGGAAGTCAGCTCTCCGGGTAGGAGGAGAATGTGCAGCCTTCGCAAAGTGTTGATCTGGGACACGAAAATAATAGAAGAGTCTGCGGTCATTATGGATTGAGCCCGCCATGGGCTCCTGGTGTGAACTTGTTATCGGAGTATTTTATAGTCCACCTGACCGAAAAGAGCAACTGGACTGTGAAATGATAGAGCAAATAAAAAAAGCCGTAAAAGAGCCAGAGTGATAGTAATGGGAGATTTTAAGTACCTGAGCACAGAGCAGAGTGCATTAAGTGGATGAAATAAAGCTTGAAGCATGTGTGGAAGAGGCTTTGGGGATGGGAGAGTGGGAGGCGGGGAGGAGGCTGGCGAGGAGGGAGGGGAGTTTCTCCGGAGGGGACTGTTTAGCTCAGGATCTAACATATTAGTACCTAACACGGAAGGTATAATTAAAATCAGCATCTGCATTAGCATGCATGTTCCCGCTGCTGGTCAGCCCAGTCCTTTCTCTTGGCCTCTGCTTGCAAGAGGGTCTTCTAAATCCAGCTTTCTGCATCCATAGGAGGTTCCAGCACAGCCTCCAGTTCGTCCAACCCACACCTCAGGCATTTTGGGGGTGACCGTGTTAGTCTCTCTGTCATGTCCAACTCTTTTCAACCCTATGGACTGTAGCCCGCCAGGCTCCTCTATCCATGGGATTTTCCAGGCAAGAATACCGGAGTGGGTAGCCATTCCCTTCTCCAGGGGATATTTCCGACCCATGGATCAAACCCAGGTCTGTTGCATTGCAGGCAGATTCTTTATCATCTGAGCCGTGGCAGGGACTGGAATTCTAAGATCAATGTCAGCACTGATTCCTAAATTCAACACATTGCAGCCTTGTTCAAATTGCACTGTTTAGTGTATATTTCAGGAGAAGGCAATGGCACCCCACTCCAGTACTCTTGCCTGGAAAATCCCATGGGTGGAGGAGCCTGGTAGGCTGCAGTCCATGGGGTCGCTAAGTCGGACACGACTGAGTGACTTCACTTTCACTTTTCACTTTCAGCATTGGAGAAGGAAATGGCAACCCACTCCAGTGTTCTTGCCTGGAGAATCCCAGGGATGGGGGAGCCTGGTGGGCTGCCGTCGATGGGGTCACACAGAGTCGGACACGACTGAAGCGACTTAGCAGCAGCAGCAGCAGCAGTGTATATTTCAAGTTTACATTACATTTCTGGATTATAGCCTTAAAACATGTTTCTGAATAAGTCTCAGAGTGAGTGCTTCCTGTACCAGTAAATTATTAAATGCCTTTCCTCAAGATGATGCCAGGTCAGTCAAGCATGCTGCCCTGGGGGGCTCAGGCTGTAGGACCAGACACCCAGCACTCATAGGTGCTGGGGCAAAGGTAGGCCCCGGAAGCCCCATGACAAATCCTCGGTGACTGGTGACAGGTAACGAGCGAAGCCATGGGCGCATGGAAGTAAGGGAACTAGGGCAGGAGGAAAGCCACTGTCACGTCTCTGTTCTCAGGATCGTTTGTGAACCGAGTTGTCGCCCACCCTGGGGTAAGCCTGATCCAAACTCTCAGTCTGGGCATCGAGAAAAGAATCCCAAACCAATAGCCAGCTGGTAGGCCCAGTGTGGGTAGATGCTCAGCCCAGCTGTAACTGAGAGTGCCATGCATCACACCAGTAGTCCCCAAGCTTTTTGGCACCAGAGACCCGTTTTGTGGAAGACGGGTGGGAGAGAAGGTTTTGGGATGTTTCAAGTGCACCACATTTATCGTGCACTTTACTTCTATTGTGTCACTTCCCCGGTGGCTCAGACGGTAAATCATCTGCTTACAGTTTGGGAGACCCAGGTTCGATCCCTGGGTCGGGAAGATCCTCTGGAGAAGAAAATGGCAACCCACTCCAGTACTCTTGCCTGGAAAATCTCATGGACAGAGGAGCCTGGTAGGCAACAGTCCTTACTGAGTGACTTTCTTTCTTTCTTATTTCTATTATTATTACAGTGTCATATATAATGAAATAATTATACAATTGTCACTTGCCATTCACTGATCAGATTTTGACGTGAGTCTGCAAGCAGTTGCTGTATTACCGTCTCTGTGCAGTCAAACTCTGTGCTAATGATAATTTGCATTTGCAGCCACTCTCCAGCATTACTGCATCAGCTCCACCTGAGATCGTCAGGCACTGGATTCTCATAAGGAGCCGATACCTGGATCCCTCACATACAGTTCTCAGTGGGGTCTGAGCTCCTATGAGAACCTAATGCCACCACTGATCTGACAAGAGGAGTTGCTTAGGCAGTAATGCAAATGCTTAGTTGCTCAGTCATGTCTGACTCTTTATGACCCTATGGACTGTAGCCTACCAGGCTCCTCCTCTGTCCATGGAACTTTCCAGGCAAGAATACTGGAGTGGGTTGTGATTTCCTTCTCCAGGGGATCTTCCCAACCCAAGGAGCGGGAAACCCAGGGGCTTCCCAGGTGGTGCTAGTGGTAAAGAGTCAGCCTGTCAATAAAGAAGACACAATTGATGGGGAGCAGCTGTAAACACAGATGACGCCTCCATCTGTAGCCCACCTGACACCTCTGTCCATGGGATTTCCCAGCAAGAGTACTGGAGCAAGTTGTCATTCCCTCCTCTGGGAATCTTCTTGACCCAGGGAATGAACCCACATCTCCTGCGTCTGTAACTGAGAGATGCCAAGTTCTGAGCTTTCAGATGCAAGAGGTGGAGTGGGTGGGGAACAGCCCAGGGTCCAAACCATCACACAGGAGCACCAGGCACAGTGTGCAGGCCTCCTCGGGGGGCCAAACCATCACACAGGAGCGCCAGGCACAGTGCGGGGCCTCCTCCGGGGGCAGTCTCTCCTCAGCCCCGGTCCGCTCTGCCCCTGTCTCTGCAGGGGCGTGGTGACTGTATTCCAAGGTTGTGGGGAGGAATGAAGTCCCCCCACCACCTCCCATCCCTTTCTGTTCAGTTTCCTTTGTTTCTGAAGCACTTGGTTCTAACACACCAAACTCCAAAAGGTGGCTCAGCATGCCCCCTTCACAATGCAAAAATAAAACCCTGGCAAAATATTATTTTAGCTATTTGTTCTGAGATGATGCTTGCCATTTTCAGGATGTTAATAATGGGCTCTGAGGGGATTTTTCTCCCTGGGTCCAATAACAATGTTATAAAATTAAACATCCATGTGAGTGAAGGAAATTGAAGTAATTATCCTGCAGAGTGGAGGAGAGCCTCTTCATGCTCCAGAGCACCCTCAGCCCTGGTCACAGCAAAGTAACCCCTGACAGCCGCTCTCCCATAGCAGAGCTCCTCTTCAGTGCCGGGAATCCACCAACATTTGGAAGCCTCATCCCTCCACATCATGTCCCCACTTAACACCCTTCCCTTCCTGGTGGCCCTCCAGGGCTTTGTTAGGCAGAAGCAAGAGCAGAGCAAAGAAGTTGTGTGATGGTCACCACATCCCTGCAGGGCCCACCCAAGGTCATCCCTGGCTCCGCCTCCCATGTGAGTACTCTCCGCTTCCCTGACCTCAGCGACTGGAACTCGCCTGCCAAACAGGAGATGCAGGTTTGATCCCCGGGTTGGGGGGCTCCCCTAGAGTAGGAAATGGCAACTCACTCCAGTCTTCTTGCTTGGGAAATCCCGTGGACAGAGGAACCTGGTGGGCTACAGTCCATGGGGTCTCAAAGGGTTAGACACGACTGAGCACGCACGCATGAGGTTCTAGGGAAGGGAGCTTTCGGTCCTTATTTAGCTTTGATCAAAAGTATTACGGCCTTGGTGTATGATAGGTACTTCTTATCTGCAAGGCTAACTTTATTGTAATGACAGCATAATGAGCAACAGGCTACTTTCAGACGCTGGAGATGAATGCCTTTTCCTACCTTCCTTTGTCTGCCTCCAGGACACTCATCACCCCAAAATATATGGTTTCCTGTCAGTCTGGAGGTCCCCGCTCTCCTTTGTCTGCCCATGGACACTTGCTGTTTATAAGATGCATGGTTTCCTGCCATTTGGCCCATGCTCTCCTTTCTCTATTCATATCTAGCTACCCACGTGCTGTAACTAAGTCTGAGCTGAGAAGAGGAGTGGGGTGGGGTTGGTGGGGCTTCTGTCTGCCTCACCCTTGACCCCTGGGCCACTGAGGGCAAGAGGAGCTTCCCAGAGTGTCGGTTTTCCTTACAGAGAGAAATATCCACCTCACTCTCCTCCAGAGATATTGTGTGTGCATGTGAAATAATGGATAGAAGTACTTTTTCAAAGCACCATGCAAATGCAAAATAGTGATGCCATTGTCTGAAGTTCAGATCAATCTGATGTATTATCATGGAAGCAGGGGTCACACTGGAAAATCCATTAGTGGAGTCTTCTGGGCTAAAAGATTCCAGTTTGGATTCTAGCACAACCATGACAATTGTAAGCTGCTCCGCTAGTGCATATTAAACGGCTCTGTTGCCTGAATAAAGGTTGTTTGCTTTGATGGCTCTTCATTTCCACAGTTGCTCATCTTTTTTGCATAAAAATACCTGTGCAGCCCTGCTCCCAGAGCCTTATATTTATTTGCTTTGTGTGGATTGGTTATCATATTTCTGCTAAGAAGGACAGTCTGAGGAATAAGCAGGAATGCTTCACCTTACTCCATGGTAACACATCTGTCCTTGGAATGAGGATTCACTCATTCATTCATTCATTTGTTCCATAAATACCTGTGTATCAGCACAAATCCTGAGCTATGACTCTTTCTTCATAAATCTTGCAGTGTTTCTATTTCAAAATATTTTCTTAGATCCACTTTTATACAACTCCACAAATCCATTTATCAAGGAAAATTTGGAGACCAACTGTTGGTTTTCAGTCTCAGCACTCTTGATGGATCTTTGGAGAACTTCCAGCAAATCACTAGGCGCATCTCCTGTGTTGGGTGCACTGCTCCCCGTTCAGCCGCACCTTTCCCCACACCAGGCAGGTTTGGCTTGGAGCATCTTGTGGGGGCTTCTCTCCCTGGCGAGAATGTCCACTGGCCATCAGGTGGGTGGCCACTATGAGCCTTATTTCCTAGGTGGCCAATGAGCTTTGAGTCAAAAAGGACAGCTGGGAGTGGAGGGCAGGTGAAGCTAGGAAAAGTCATTAGCTAGATTCCACCAGGAAGAACCGAAACCAGAGGACACTGTCAAGTGGCCACCTCCCCAGGAGAAAGCCAGGGCGGAGGATGGGGAGGGGTCCCAGCAGCCAGGGCAGAGGATGGGGAGGGGTCCCAGCAGCCAGGGCGGAGGATGGGGAGGGGTCCCAGCAGCCAGGGCGGAGGATGGGGAGGGGTTCCAGCAGCCAGGGTGGAGGATGGGGAGGGGTCCCAGCAGCCAGGGCGGAGGATGGGGAGGGGTCCCAGCAGCCAGGGTGGAGGATGGGGAGGGGTCCCAGCAGCCAGGGTGGAGGATGGGGAGGGGTCCCAGCAGCCAGGGTGGAGGATGGGGAGGGGTCCCAGCTAAGCCCTTAGCACTGGTGGCTGAAGCAGCCACATGTGTGTGCTCAGTCGCTTCAGTCGTGTCCAACTCTGTGCGCCGCTAGGGACTCTAGCCAGCCAGGCTCCTCTATCCATGGGCTTCTCCAAAGCAAGAATACTGGAGTGGGCTGCCATGCCCTCCTCCAGGGGATCTTCCCAGGGATCAAACCCATGGTGTCTCCTGCATCTTCTGCATTGCAGGCGGATTCTTTACTGCTGAACCACCCAGGAAGCCCTCAGCAGCCATGTTTAGAGCCAAATACATGGAGCCCACCCTCCATCCTTGCAACATAAGTTAACGAGGGGTGTTTATTTACTTCTGTGTCCCAAGCCTTTTATGGCCACCCCATGCATATCTTAATGTGCCAGCGGTCGCCACCTGGGTACCATCTGACATTTAATGCATCCTGGTGACATTTTTCCCAGCAGCCACAAGATCCTGAATTGTTTCAATGAACCGTTCCGTTTTGCCCACCCGGCTGCCGCCTTACCTGAGCCGTGACCCAGAGGCAGCCCTCACTCATCCTTTCAGCTCGGTGGGGACCAGTCAGCACTGCCAGGCTCTTTGTTTTCCCGAATCTGTGGCTGGGGCATCTGCAGATTAGCTAATGGAGGGTGCTCCATCTTGCCAAATGTTAATGGTGTAAAATGTGATCATTTTGCTGACAAATGTAAACAGGTTTCATTCTGACTTGCGGTAGGAATAATCCCTCAGTTTTGCAACCTGGGAACAATAGATTTTGTTGATGTTGATTGCTCCATTTCTAGCTCCTTCCAATGATACAGCGATTCTTTCCGTTGCAGCTTTCAGGTGATACGTGTATGATGTTTTCTCATTAGCTCCCTAATGATCGATACGGTGAATTCCGCGTCTGCGTTGCACCACCTTATAACCGCAAATGAACCTGTTAGAGCAGTCAGTGCAGACACATCTCCTGTCTCACTCCTGCCTGCTCTGAGAAGTTTCTTTTCCTTCCTCCAAAGTCATCAAGAGCTCAGAGGTCTGTGAGATGATGCTCTCCCCTCATGTGTTTCTCTCCTGCTCAGTGCAACACACCAGGGAAATACCTTTTCATTTTAACCTTGGGTTAATATTAACAGTCTGAGAATTTTTCCTGAGGAAGTCATTTTACACATATCTCCACTTCTGCAAATATATGCAAGAGGTACCCTCCCCATGTGGCTCTCATTATGACATTTCTCCCCAAATTTTAGTGAAAGAAATGTTTAAAATTACATGGGGATTTGGCATTAAATTCCACACTTAAGGAGCCCACTGGTAGGACTCTGCTTGATGGCCTCTAAATTAGTAATGAGGAATTCATTAATTTATATTGCATTTCTACTCCTGTCCTAGGCCCTGGGGAGACTGAGGGGAACAAAAACCCTCCTCGGAGAGCCTGCAAGCTGGTGGGAGAGACAAAAACAATGATGCTGCTGATTGTAGAGACGAAACCCTGGTGAGGGCTGGGCAGGACCGGGGCTCCCAGGACAGGCGACCAGGCACCTGAGGTCACCAGTGGTGACCTGGAGGGAATTCCTCATGGACTGAAAGCGCAAGGGTGCATGGGAGCGGAAGTGAGCATGAGGAAGCCCCCAGGTCAAAGGTGAGCAGCATCCCAGGAGATGGGGGAGGAAAAGGGAGAGGGGAAGCCCGTATGGGAACAAGTGGAAGAAGGAAGCTAGGATCTCCATCCTGGGAGCAGAGGGAGGCAGAGAAGGGAGTGGATGGTGAAGACACGACCAAATTTCTGGCTTGAAAGCAGTCACCCTGGATTTGGCTGGAGAATAGGTTGGGGATGTTCCAGATGGCATGAGGGTGGCCCAGTCAGAAGGCTTTTTTAGGAGTCCAGGAAGGTAGTGGCGGTAGCTCGGACTGAGGGTTTGGAGGGAGAGAAAGAGATGCGCCTGGATGGAGTGGACACCTGGGCGGTAGGGTGGGCAGGACTTGGTAGTGGACAGGAGAGGCCGTGGTAAGGACGGCTCTGACGGGCTTGGCTGCTGCAACAGTTTATGGAAACAGGCGGCCCTGAAAGAGGACCTGTTTATAGAGAAAGACTGTGACTTCTAGGTGCCTGCGTGATATTTCAATGCATCCTTGGGTTTTCTTTATATAAAGTTCTGATGAAATTAGTGCAAGTAGCGTTACACACACACCCACACACACAAACATGTCTGCTCCTGATACACAGCAGTGGGCCCTGCAGTCAGGATTCTGGTGCCCAGGGTTGGCAGGACAGGCAAGAATTCCCAGTGTAGACAGAGCTTCCACAGAGGGAGCACCCTGGCCTCCGCAGTCAGTAAGGGAGGGCAGCGTGGAGCAAAGCGGGCAATGGTGGGTCAGGTCAATGTCCACAGGATGGCGGGGAGGGGAGACCCTCACAGGGCAGGGCCCCTCTGGACCTGTCTCATCCCATGTGGTGTGACACTGGGCAGGTTCTACCCCGGGCAGGAAGCCAGCAATTTGGGGAGGTAAGTTGGGGGGATCTTCCTTACTGGGGAGCCTGCCTGGGCCCAAGAATCAGGCTGTGTTCTCCAGGAGGCTTTTCTCAGCTGTTAAGCTGGGATTTTGCTGGAGTCAGAGCGTTCTGTCCCTCACACCCCAGCAACACTCAGCAGCACCTTGGCCTGGGCATCCCTCAGATCCTTCCCCCTGCCTGGAACGCCCACCCGGCCCCCAGCCTACCCTCCTCAGCCTCAAGGTCCCCCCTCGGCATCACTCCCTCCCGGGGGGCCCTCTGTGGCTCCACTCACCCCGCCTCCTACCCCAGGTGGGTCACGACCTCCCCCAGGGCCCACTCCTCCCTCTCCCTGAGCTTATGTGTCGATTTGGGAGTTTCATGTATGTATCTGTCATCACCACATGTTACCGGTTCAGAGTCCCTCTGTGCCACTGGCCTTGGGCTGGCTCAGAGTGACCGTCAAGGAACCAAGAGTGGCCGTTGCTGGAGACACTGAGATAGGAGGACAGATTTCAGCCAAGCTGCTCACCTGCCCTGGATGCCAGGAGGAAGCATCTCTGACTTCTGGCAAAGTGCTGCCTGCTCCGTGGGAATGCCCCGGGGGGCACAGGAGGATGGGAGGAGGGGTGTGAGTGCAGACCAGGGCAGGAACTGGACATGAGCATCTCCTTACAATTCCAGGGGGCTCAACCAAGCAAAAACCAGAAATTAGAAAGCATGGGAAGACGTGCTTCTGGTGGTAGGCGTCTCATAGAAATAGTCACTGGGAACCTTACTACCTTCTAAACACTAAGCCTCCTATTGGTGTTATCTCATTTAATCCCCACGACAACCCTGTGAGATATAAAAGCTGTTATCCTTATTGTACAGATGACATACAGAGAGGCTCAGTCACTTGCACAGGGTTACACCGCTAAAGAGCTGGATTCAAACTCAGACTTCCAGTGCCAGAACCTGTACTCTGGTGTGACCTTAACAGGAAGGGCAGTGACTGAGGCACGTTTTAAAATGGGAAAAGCCTTCCCTCCAAGACTGGAAACCCTCGTGTTCTTAAAAATCAGATTATAATAGTGCATAGGCTTTTCATTATAAAGGCTGACATGGTCTGCAAACAATCTGAGCCAAGCTGAGCACAGATCTCCTTCCAGGAGGGAGACCCAGGGTTATGAAGGAGGTGAGAGAAGAGGTAGTCAGGTATGGATGTGAAAGCTGGACTATAAAGAAAGCTGAGCACCGAAGAATTGATGCTTTTGAACTGTGATGTTGGAGAAGACTCTTGAGAGTCCCTTGAACTGCAAGGAGATCCAACCAGTCCATCCTAGAGGAAATCAGTCCTGAATATTTATTGGAAGGACTGATGCTGAAGCTGAAACTCCAATACTCTGGCCATCTGATGCGAAGAGCTGACTCATTTGAAAAGACCGTGATGCTGGGAGAGATTAAGGGTGGGAGGAGAAGGGGGTAACAGAGGATGAGATGGTTGAATTACATCACCGACTCAAAGGACATGAGTTTGAGTAGGCTCTGGGAGTTGGTGATGGCCAGGGAGGTCTTGCGTGCTGCAGTCCATGGGGTCGCAAAGAGTCAGAGACAACTGAGTGACTGAACTGAACTGAGAGAAGAGGTAAGCACTTCTTCTTAGGGGACCGGGTGAGCCAGAATTGGGGACTGGGGTGGGAATCAGGCAGGATGGGGCAAGTTTTGTCAGGATGAGACAATAGAAAATCATGAGGCTGTCCAAATTGAGAAGGAACGTGAAGCCTAATATGAAGAGCATGCCAGAACCATAAGGGAAGAGGCTGCAGGATGAGGGTATGTGTGTCTCTAGTGTGGGCTCGTGCATGAGGCGCCTGCCAGTGGGGGCCTGGAAGTTGGGCAGGTGTGGTACCATGAGAGCATTGCCTGTCTCGGTCCTCCGCCCGCTCCCATTCACGTGAGACTCTGTACTAGCCAGGTTGGGTGCGCGGCCCAGGGACAAGATGGGGAAAGTGAGGTCCTGCCCCGGGAGCAAGCAGTCTACATGCTGGGTGATTGTCACCACGTGGCCCAGACTTTGTGTGTATCAGCTCATCCATTCCCACAGCAAGGAAGATGCTGTGACACCCCTCCGTGTTACAGATGAGGAAGCAGAGGCTTACGGACGTGGAGTTACCCACCAAGTCCACAAAGCTGACCAAGGTGCAGCAATGGTGGACGGAGGGTCCAGACCTGCGTGTCTGGCTCAGAGCCACGTTTTGAACTGCCATGCTGAGCTGCCTCCTTGCCTGGGGCACAGGAGACCACCACGTGCAAGTCCACCATCCCATGAAGGCTGCTGGAGACCAGAGCCAATTAAAAGGCAGGGCAGAGATTGAAACCATCTCATGGAACAATAAGGCTGACGTGACTAAATGCCAAGGTGATGAAAAGACACTGAAATTAGACCAACAGTGGAGAACAGCCATCATGAAACTAGGATGTTTTCTTGGGAATCAGATATTTCTCATGCTACGATATCATTTGAGGGGAAAAAAAGAACATAGAAAATATTCTTAAATTTCCAATTCCTATTTAGAAACATTATGTAAAGAGTTAGCACCAGCAAAGGGAAATGAAAATGAACTGGAGAAGAGGCCAGATGCAAGAACTTATTGGCAGGAGGAGAGAAAAGGCGCCTGATACACACGCAGGTTGTGATGCATTTGACCTGAGTGAACAGCGTTGGGAAAGCACTCTTCCAGGGCAGAGGCGGAAATGGAAGGAAATGTACCGAGGAATGAGTAAGTGCTTCATTCCCGGAGGTGAATGGGGACCTATCATGGAACATGTCTGGGTTGGGGGGAGACAGAGCCTATCGGTAGAAGGAGAGCTAACACAGCACAGATGTGGGGTGGCTGGTGAGTTACAGGTTCCTTGGATGGAAACCGGGCAGATGTGGGATTGTCTGAAAGTATGATGCAGGAGGAGGGTTATGTTGTAAGTACTGCAGGATAAATTAGCCCAACTGAGGGTGAGAAGGGCTTCCCTGGTGGCTCAGACAGTAAAGAATCTGCCTGCAATGCGGGAGACCCGGGTTCGATCCCTGGGTCGGGAAGATCCCATGGAGAAGGGAATGACAACCCACACCAGTCTTCTTGCCTGGAAATCCCATGAACAGAGGAGCCTGGCGGGCTGCAGTCCATGGGGTCGCAAAGAGTTGGACATGCCTGAGGGTGAGAAAGGACAGTGATGGAAATGAAGGTGTGACCATATAGCGCAAAGTGCTTTGCTGTGAAAGAAAGCAAAAGGAGGAAGAAAACACAAAACAAAAGACACCACCACCCAACAATACCAAATCCAACAGCAAAATAAAATGAGGACTTCCCTGGTGGCTGAAACCCCAATACTTTGGCCACCTGATGCACAGAGCTGACTCATTTGAAAAGACCCTGATGCTGGGAAAGATTGGGGGCAGGAGGAAAAGGGGACGACAGAGGATGAGATGGTTGGATGGCATCACCAACTCAATGGACATGAGTTTGGGTAAACTCTGGGAGTTGGTGATGGACAGGGAGGCCTGGCATGCTGCAATCCATGGGGTGGCAAAGAGTCGGACACGACTGAGCAACTGAACTGAACTGGTGGCTCAGTGGTGATGAATCTGCCTGCCAATGCGGGAGACATGGGACAGTCCCACATGCTGCAGAGCGACTAAGCCGGTGCACCGAAACTATTGAGCCTGTGCTCGAGAGCCCAGTACTGAAGCCATCATGCTCCAGGGTCCACACTCCACAGCGAGAGAAGCTACCAGGATGAGAAGGCCACACACTGTGACAATGAGCAGTCCCCACTTGCAACAACTACAGAAAAGCCCAAGCGGCAACAAAGACCCAGCACAGCCATAAATAAATAAGTCAATTTATTTAAAAATTAAAGGAACCCTCTTTTAAAAAAAAAAAAAAAGTATGGAATAGGATACAGACAGTACTGCAGATGGTGACTGCAGCCATGAAATTAAAAGACGCTTACTCCTTAGCAGGGGAGTAATGACCAACCTAGACAGCATATTAAAAAGCCCAGACATTACTTTGCCGACAAAGGTCCATCTAGTCAAGGCTATGGTTTTTCCAGTGTTCATGTATGAATGTGAGAGTTGGACTATAAAGAAAGCTGAGTGCCAAAGAAATGATGCTTTTGAACTGTGGTGTTGGAGAAGACTCTTGAGAGTCCCTTGGACTGCAAGGAGATCCAACCAGTCCATCCTAAAGGAGATTAGTCCTGGGTGTTCATTGGAGGGACTGATGTTGAAGCTGAAACTCCAATACTTTGGCCACCTGATGCGAAGAGCTGACTCATTTGAAAAGACCCTGATGCTGGGAAAGATTGAGGGCAGAAGGAGAAGGGGACGACAGAGGATGAGATGGTTGGATGGCATCACTGACTCAATGAACATGGGTTTGGGTGGACTCCGGGAGTTGGTGATAGACAGGGAGGCCTGGCGTGCTGCAGTTCATGGGGTCACAAAGAGTTGGACATGACTGAGTGACTGAACTGAGCTGAGTACTATGGAAAATTTGACCCCAAGGCTATACTTTAAAATAAGAGCTACCACGGCCGAGAGAAAGCGTTTCAAAACTTGGGGGTGGGGATCAGGCTATACAACCAAGGTCGCACCCTAGTAATTCCTGGTGTTAACTGGTTGCTACTGGGCCTTCCAAGCTGGGTAACTTTGAAACTTAGTGTTTAAAGGACTGATGGTTAAATCAGAGTAGCTGGATTGCGGGGAGGGGTGCGGGGGGTGGGGGAAAGCATGGGAAATTTTTTTTATTGTGCTAAAGTATACATAAGACAAAATTTACATTTTGAGCAGTTTAAAATGTTAAGTAGAATTAAATCTGCACACTGTTGTGCAAGCATCACCATTATCCATCTCCAGAACTTTTCATTCTCCCAAACTGAGACTCTGTACCCATCGCAAAAGTCTCCTTTTCCCCTACTCCCCGGTAGCCTCTATTTTACTTTCTGTCTCTTGGAATTTTACTATTCCAGGTAACTCCAAAAGTGGAATCAGAATATTTGCCCTTTTACGTCTGCCTATTTTCATTTTGAATAATGTCCCCCAGTCTCATCCATGTTGTAGCTGGTGTCAGAACTTCAGGCTGAATGACATTTCATCATACGGAGAGAACACATTTTATGTATTCATTTCCATCTTTTGGCTAGTGTGAACAATGCTCTTATGATCATTGATTTACAAGAATCTGTTCAAGTCCTTACTTTCAGTTCTTTTGGATATATATGCAGAATTGGAATTGCTGGATCATATGGTAATTTTACATTTAAAGAATACTCTTTAAGACTCTTTTCTATACTCTTTTCCACAGCAGCTGCATCATTTTATATTCCCACCAGCAATGCACAAGAGTTCCAATTTCTCAAATTTTTTGCCAAAATTTGTTGTTTTCTGGGCTTAAACATTTTTGTTATAATAGTCACTCTAATAGATGTGAGGGCTTCCCTGGTGGCTCGGTGGTAAAGAATCCACCTGTAATGTAGTAGAGGCAGGTTCAATCCCTCAGTCAGGAAGATCCCCTGGAGAAGGAAATGGCAGCCCACTCCACTATTCTTGCCTGGAGAATCCCATGAACAGAGCAGCCTGGCGGGCTACAGTTCCTAAAGTCACAGAGTCAGACAGGATTTAGCAACTAACAGCAGTAGATGTGAAATAGAAACTTATCTTAGAAAAGCATGGAATTTATGTCTTTTAAAATCATTAGAGAAATTTTGTTTTGTTCAGGTCAAATGAAACTCGGTTCTAGTCTGAAAGTCTGGATATCCATGATTTCACAAAATCTGGAAGCAATAACTAGGCTTGGGCAGAATTTTGCAGCTGTCAAACACATGGGTGTTGTGCCTGGAAAATACGATAAGGTATCAGACCAGAGGGATGGGTGGGATTATTGGTGTTGTATTGTTGCGGTCCTCATTTTAAAGATGAGGAGACTAGACAGCAAGAGAACGCAGTGACTTTCCAATGCCACACTGTTAGTGAGTGTTAGAGGCAGGACGTGCTCTCAGGGCTGCTCTACTACATGTCACATTCCTTCCCTGATATCACACTGCAGGTAAACCTCAGCATCTAAACAAATGCTCAAAATATGGTTTGTACATATGGTGCTATGTAAATATTTATAAATGAATTACCTATGTATATAAGTATACATACACACACCTGTCTATTCTGGGTGTAGGGTAGGGTTTTGTTTAATTAATTAATTTATCTATTTACTTTGGCTGCCCTAGGTCTTCATTTGTGCACGCCAGCTTTCTCTAGTTGCTGCGAGCAGGGGCTACTCTCCAGTTATGGTGTGCAGGCTTCTCATCGCGGTGGCTTCTCTTGCTCTGGAGCATGGGCTCAGCAGTTGCAGCACGCAGACTTAGTTGCCTTGGGGCATGTGGAATCTTTTCAGGCCAGGGATCGAACCCATGTCCTCTGCATTAGCAGGCAGATTCTTTACCACTAGACCACCAAGGAAGTCCAGGGCAGGCTTTTAGATACAAGGTAATCAACCCCTCTGTCCTCAAATTGGTCACTATTCCATTAAATATTTCAATATAAACCAATTCTGAAATAAACATGAATAACAAATATGTGATGATAAGGATGAGAAAGGTTAATTTGTAAAGCATGCTTAGCTTTATCAAAGGCATCTATCCGTTCAGTTCAGTCACTCAGTTGTGTCCAACTCTGCGACCCTGTGGACTGCAGCACGCCAGGCCTCCTTGTCCATCACCAACTCCCAACTTGCTCAAACTCATGTCCATCGAGTTGGTGATGCCAACCAACCATCTCATCCTCTGTCGTCCCCTTCTCCTCCTGCTTTCAATCTTTCCCAACATCAGGGTCTTCTAAGGAGTCAGTTTTTCATATCAGGTGGCCAAAGTATTAAAGCTTCAGCTTCAGCATCAGTCTTTCCAATGAATATTCAGTACTGATTTCCTTTAGGATTGACTGGTTGGATCTCCTTGCAGTCCAAGGGACTCTCAAGAGTCTTCTCCAACACCATAGTTCAAAAGCATCAATTCTTTGGCACTCAGCTCTCTTTAAGGTCCAACTCTCACATCCATACATGACTACTGGAGAAACCAAAGGCATCAATAAGACCATGTAAATTAAAGCACATGTGGATGCCAAATATGACTACTGACTGAGTCATCAAATCACAAACACCACCAGGCCACGTGGCATAAAGCGCGGACAGGTAAATGGGACATCGATGCAGCCCAGAATCCAAGTCTGACTGACAAGTCAATAGCTACTTTTAGTTCCATGCTTTCACATCTTTTATTCCCTCCCTACTCCTGCCACCCCCTCCTTCCCCTTCCCCTGAAAGCATAAGTATACCCTAATGGAAAGACAACAAACTGGGAAATTGGTGACAAGACTCAAAGAAAAGTAGGAGATAAAAGGGAAAAAAGGACTGTTATTATCATTTTGCAGGCATTATCTCAAGCCCTGTACTTTCAAATGGGCTACAGGTCCTCAATGACTTCTTAGTTCTTTCTTCTTGGTTCTTAGCTCACACCAGGTCTCATACATGGGAGTCCCTGCTGGTTTCAGCAGAGCTGGCTGAAAATTGAGGGTTAATTTAGCTACAAATCAACAGCATCCATGGCACTGGATCCTGCAAATTCAGGGAGAAATTTATTTAGTTCACTGTACCTGATTTATAAAAGGTTCTACTTTGCTTTCAGGAGTATAATAAATATTAATTAACTTGCAGTAATCTTACTTAACATTTTTATAGTAGCTTCATAAAGCATAATTAAGATAACAGACCAAAGACTATATCAATACTAGGTATTATTATCTTGCTTCATTAATTTTCAAAAATATAGTGTCTAAGCAATATCTTAATCACCCAGATAAGTGGAATTCAGTCATAGTACTTGCCAAGGGACACTTTTCAAGGTATGAGGGGAGCTAGCAGGTTTCTGGATTGGGGAACAAGAGTTGGGGAGGAAAGTTAGTGAACATCTGCTCATCAGCAGCACCCTTCATAAATATTATGAAGCTCAATAATCAGATGAAGAGACTGAGCTTCGGAGAGGCTACCTGCCCTGAGGATGTACCTTGAATAACTATCAGAACCCATTCCCTTACTTCCTGGAGCACAAGATCCTGAGCTCCTGGGAAACAATGACTTTTCCCACAGTGCACTCTCAATCAGAGGCCCAGGGTGCCTTTCTCTGGGGAGAAATAATGGGGAAATATGAAAAGAACAAACACGAAGAGCTCGGTGTGCAAGGATGGCGTGGGAGTGGATGATCACACCTCAAACACGTGCACGGTTATTTTACAGAAGATGGTCATAAGCTTTGCTTCATTGATTTTCAGGGAAGAAAAGGAAGGGAATGAGAGACAATGGAGGCATTAGGATTTGGAGTAGAGGAGGAGGAATCAGCAGTGAAGCCAGGTACCAGGGAAGTTCAAACCCCCACTGGCGAATTGTGAAAATAAAATAGTCTCATTGGGTTGGTCCTGCCTGAAAGTGTGCTAGACAAGGGGGAAAAGATTGCAGGTGTACAACTCACTATGAGTCAAGGGCTCTGAGATTTGAAGCTAGTGGAGGAGAAAGGGAAAAGACAGCCACGCCTACTGCACAGGGGAATATCCACGGCAAAAGCCCTCTGATATCCCCCGCAATGATGAGATTCATAAACTCTGCCTGGCGTTTTTTAATCTTAAGCAAGTATCAGCTTACTGCTTCCTTAGAGACAGACTATGTATGTACAAGGGAGGAGACCATGTAATTTTTGTTGTTGTTGTTGCAAATTTCCTGTTAAAGTCTGTATGTGTCCAGAAAGTATTCTTGCTTTTTTTGCGGGGACACATTTGGGGAGCATAATTTACATACAGTACGATTCACCCATGTTACATACACAGTAAGGTGAGTCTGGGCAGATGGACACTATCACCTAACCTCCACCACAGTCGAGACATAGAGTGGTTTCATCACTCCAGAGTTCTCTGCTGCAGTCAATCCCTTCCCCCAACCACGACAACCTATTTGGTGTTCATATAGCTTCACCTTTTCTAGAATTTTATACAAATTGAATTGTCAGCCTCTAGTCTTCTTGTTTGGCTCCTTTCATTTCGCATGATATTTTTGAGATAAATCTGTATTGTATCAGTAACTTGTTCCTTTTCACTGCTGAATAATATTTCATTGACAAATAAACAACAATATGCTTATCCATTAACCATTTAAAGACATCTGGGTTGTTTCTAGTTTGGGGCTATCCTGAATACTGCTGCTACAAACATTCGTGTACTAGTCTTCATGTAGACGTATTCATTTTGGATAGACATCTATAAGTAGCATTGATAGAGTTGTTGACACGCGTGTGTAACTTTGATAAGACTGTCAAGTTGTTTTTCAGTGTGGCTGCACGGTTTTTTTATTGTCATCAGCAGTAAAGTTTGTTTCTGTGAGCATCTTTTCATTTGCCTATTGGCCATTTGTAGATCTCCTTTTATGAAATTTCTGTTAAAATCTTGTGCTCTTTTTTTTTTAATGGGCCATTCATCTTTTTTAAATTATTAATTGAGTTGTAAGAGTCCTCTCTATGTTCTCAACACCAGCCCCTTGTCATATTTGTTTTACAAACACGTTCTGCTGAGCTGTGGCTTACCTTTTCTTTCTTAACTTTGATGAAGAGCAAAAGGTTTTTTTGTTTGTTTGTTTGTTTGTTTTTTTGTTTTTGCTTTGCTTTTTAAGAAATCTTTTAAACCAATGGTCACAAAGGTTTTTCCTGATATTGACTTACAGCGACTTCATAGTTTTAAAGTCCTGCAGTTATGTCTATGATCTATTTTACATTAATTTTTTAATACGGTGAGAGATAAGGATTGGGGTTCAGTTTTCCTGTGGCTATCCAATTGTTCTTTTGAAAAGACCAGTTCACATTGAATTACCTTGTGCAAAACAATTGACCACGTAAATCAGAGTCTCAGCCTATATGTCTGTTCTTATGCCAATACTGTGTTGCCTTCCTTACTGTGATTTTATATTAAACCTTGAGATAAGTTAGTGTGAATCCTCCAAACTTGCTCTTCTTAAATAATTATTTTGGCTGTTCTAGGTCCTTTGAATTTCCATGTAAATTTTAGTTTAGATTATCAGTTTCTACAGAAAGAACTTCTAAGAATTTGATTAGAATTCTGCCGAATCTGTTGACCAGTTTGGGGAACTCTTCACAATATTCAATCTTCCAATTCATGCACATATTACATCTCACCTTTTCTTTATGTTTTTCAATTTATCCACCAATATTTTGAAGTGCATGGCTCTTGCACATATTTTATTAAATTCATTCCTAAATAATTCATATTTTATATTACTGTGAATGATATTTAAAATTTTACTTTCCAGTTGTTCATTGCTGGTACATTAAAGTATTGCTGAGTTTTAAACTAACTTTATACTGAGGATCTTACTAAAATCATTGATTAGTTCTAGAACCTTTTTGGAAATTCCTTGGGAATTATTTTCTATGTACACAAGCATGTGTCCTGAGAATAAAAAATAGTTTTACTTCTTCCTTTTCAATCTGTATAAATGAGTGTGTGTGCATGTGTGTGTGTGTATGTGTGTGTACTCTGTTGCACTTGCTAGGACTTTCCGTGTAAGGCTGAACAGATGTGGTGAGAGTGGGCATCCTTTGACCATTCCCAATCTCAGGGAGGAAAGTGTTCATTATTTCATCTTTAAGTATGGTCTTTTCTATAGGTTTTTTTTAATGTAAATTCTCTTTATCAGTTTGAGGAAGTTTTATCCTATTGCTAGTTTGCAGAGAGTTTTCAGCAACAGGTGTTATGTTTTACCAAATACTTTTCCTGATTCTATTGAGATAATTGTATGGTCTTCTTGGTATTCTGTTAATATAAAGGTTTACAATGGTTAACTTTTTAATGATAAACCAACCTTGCATTCCTGGTATTTGTTTTGTTGTTGTTGTTGATTTTCTAAAGTTTTTTCTTCTGATGTCTTTTTCTGATGTTGGTATCAGGGTAATTCTGACTTCATAAAATAAGTTTCTGTGCTTTCTGAAAGAACTTTCCATAGGATTGGTACTATTTCTGCCTTAAATTTTGATAGAATTCACCAAAAATGTCATGAATGTCTAGATTGATTTTAATAGATAACTCAATTTCTTTATTCAATGTTTTATTCATTCTTGAGTTCATTTTTATAATCTGTATCTTTCAAGGGATTTATCATTTCATCTAATTTACTGCATTCATTGGCATTAAGTTCTTCATAGTAATTCCTTTTAAAAAATACCTGTAGAATTCCTTTTCTCATGCATCATGATATTGGTACATTTTGTCTTCTTTCTTTCTTAATCAGTCTAGGTAAATGTCTATTAAATTTATTGATATTTTTCAAAAAACAAACTTTTGGTTTTAATTATTTTTTCTGTGTATTTTGTTTTCTGTTTTATTGATTTCCACTCTTCATTATTTCATACTTTCTACTTACTTTGGGTTTAATTTGCTTATCTAGTTCTAGCCTTTTTAAATTGGAGTTTAGATTACTGACTTGAGAACATTTTGCTTTTCTAGGTTTCCCTGATAGGAGGATAAAGAATCCTCCTACAATGCAGGAGACCCCAGTTTGATTCCTGGGTCGGGCAGATCCACTGGAGAAGGGATAGGCTACCCACCCCAGTGTTCTTGGGCTTCCCTTGTGGCTCAGCTGGTAAAGAATCCACCTGCAGTGTGAGAGACCTGGGTTCGATCCCTGGAGAAGGGAAAGGCTACCCACTCCAGTATTCTGGACTAGAGAATTCCGTGGACTGTATAGTCCATGGGATCACAAAGAATCGGACACAACTGAGTGACTTTCACTACTTACTACTTAACGTAAAGGATTTAAAGACATTCATCTGGGGACTTCACTGGTGGTCAGTGGTTAAAACCTCACGTTCCAATGCAGGGGATGTGGGTTCCATCAATGCTTGAGGAGCGACACATGCCTTGTGGCCAAAAATCCAAAACATAAAACAGAAGCAATATTGTAACAAATTCAATGCAGGCTTTAAAATGGTCCACATTCAAAAGAGTCTTTTAACAAGATAAAAGATGTTCATTTTACTTTGTGCACTAATTTTACTGTACCTCACTAATTTTGATAAATCATGTTTTCATTTTCATTTAACTTAAAATATTGAAATTTTTTCCACAATCCATGGGTTATCTAGAAGTGTTTAATTTCCAAAAAAGCAAAAGCATTGCTTCGCTGACAAAGGTCTGTCTAGTCAAACCTACGGTTTTTCCAGTAGTCATGTATGAATATGAGAGTTGCACCATAAAGAAGGGTGAATGCTAAAGAATTGATGCTTTTGAACTGTGGTGGAGAAGACTCTTGAGAGTCTCTTGGACTGCAAGGAGATCAAACCAGTCCATCCTAAAGGAAATTAATCCTGAATATTCATTAGAAGGACTGATGCTGAAGCTGAAGCTCTGATACTTTGGCCACCTGACATGAAGAGCTGACTCCTTAGAAAAGCCCCTGATGCTGGGAAAGACTGAAGGCGGGAGGAGAAGGGGACGACAGAGGATGGGATGGTTAGATGGCATCACTGACTCAATAGACATGAGTTTGAGCAAGCTCTGGGAGATGGTGAAGGATAAGGAAGCCTGGCATGCTGCAGTCCATGGGGTCACAAATAGTCAAACACGAACGAGTGACTGAACAACAGCAACAACAATTTCCAAATATTGGGGGATATTTCGGAGATCATTCTGTTTTTGATTGCTGTGTATGTGTGTGCTCAGTCACTCGGTTGTGTCTGATTCTGCGCAATCTCATGGACTGTAGCCCACAAGCCTCCACTGCCCATGGAATTTTCTAGGCAAGAATACTGGAATGAGTTTCCATTTCCTACTGCAGGGGATCTTCCCAACCCAGAGACTGAACCCCAGACTCCAGCATCTCCTGCATTGGCAGGTGGATTCTCCACCACTGTGCCACCTGGGAAGTCCCATTTTTTATTGCTAGCATAATTCTATTGTGATTAGGGTACTGCTTTCACACTTTCTAAATTTATTGAGACTTGTTCTACAGTTTATCTTAGTAAATGTTCCAGGTGTCCTTGGGGAAAAATGTGTGTTCTGCTCTTACTGAACAGATAAATGTCAACGGGTCCGACTGATTGATATTGTTAACAAGTCTCCTCCATCGTTACTGCTTTTTTTTTTTTAAACCCACACTAAAATGGGAGCATTGAAATTGCCCACTATAATTGTGGGGTATCTATTTCAATTTTTAGTTCTGTCCATTTTGCGTCATATATTTTGTAACCGCTACTACATGGACCGAATTTAGTGTGTCATTGTTGTATCTTCCTGCTGCACCAACCTTGTTGTCATTATGAATTATCCATCTTGGTCTCTAATAATTCTCTTTGACTTAAAACTTATTTTATCTAACATTAATAGAGTCATCGCAGCTTTCTTATTCCCCTATGTCAGTCAGCATGTGATTTTAAAACAACAGTAAGAACCACTAAGAATGATAGAGAATATGCAATTTTTCTAAGGGATTTGACTTTGAGTCATTACGGAAGAGCATTAGATGGTTTCTGTCCATTTGCTGGCTCTGCATCTCAGCGTGGGCTTGGACCAGAGAGACTGAGGGGACCTGGCAGGAGAGATGCAGCTGCAGACCTAGCCACCCGCACCCCAGCAACAAGGTGGGCCGCTCAATCAGCCATCTCACCTGTGTGTATGAGTGTGTGTGAGCGGCAACAGCGCCTAGAGCCCCGGTACTCACCTTCCAAGTGTTCAGAGAACACTCTTGCCATACATTCATATATCAGGTGATGAAATGAGATCTTTATTGATCTTGACAGCATGTTGTTCAGTTGCTAAGTCATGTCCAACTCATTGTGACCCCATGGACTGCAGCACGCCAGGCTCCTATCCTTCACTATCTAAAGTTCAGCAATTTCACTTGAGGATTTAGACACAGTTTGTGCGCAGACCCTTCCCCCTCACAGCCACTATACTTCCAGTTTCTCTGCCAAGTTCATGTCCTGCCCTTCTGTAAATATGGAACCTGCCTCAGCAGACTCACAGCAAGCTTATTTCTACCTTTGAGCAGCCGGGTGACTTGCCAACACTCTGGCCCTCAGGTTCCCCATTTGTAAAGTCAGGCATTGGAAGTGGAACAAGGTGACCCCCCCCCCCCCACCAGAGCCCTTCCAGTTCTAAGTAAACACTAAGGAAACTCTAAATAAACATGTATGCCCTCAAGCATCACCGATTCAATGGACATGAATTTGAGCAAACTCGGGGAGATAGTGAAGGATAGAGGAGCCTGGTGTGCTACAGTCCACAGGGTCGAAACAAGTTGGACACGACTTAGCAACTGAACAACATGCCCTCAAGATCAACAAAGATCTCATTTCATCACCTGATGTATTAAAGACCACCTGATCCTGCATGGCCTTATTTCTCAGCTGCAGTCACTTCATTTCTCAGCCCACTTACAGTCAAAATGCAGATTGCTTCAATCACCCCCATGGATTACGAGCACCGAGGCGAGAGGAGGCAATTAGCCTGAAAGATGCTTTAGGTTCCTGTGCGTAATCCAAACTCCTAGGGTATTTTGTTGCTTCAACTGTACATGCTAGGTAGCTTTGGTCTGTTAATCTGCTACTTTGGGTCTCTGAGATTCAATAATCCCCACATATCTTCTGAAAGAAATTCCGTCTGAAATTCTTTAGGCTATGGTTTTTCTCAAGGCCACTGGTTAGCTGACTTTATAAATAAACTGAGTAGTGTGTTCTCATCATTAACAATACAAATTCCAGGAACCCTGTTAAGAAAAGCATCACTGTGGTGCGCTGAGCTTCTGTTATTTTTTTATATGGAGTAAGAGCTTCTTTAGTTCACCAAACTTCATTGTTGCCTCCAGTAGAACAGAATGAAAATAGCTTTCTATGGTTCTGCTGAATCTCACTGTTTATAAACAAATATACCTGGAGACAAATGATTCTGAGTGCTCCAGGCTTGTTTGATAATTTATTTGTAGTATTTGTGTATGTCAGGGACTCAGAACTCAAAAATTCCAAAACAATCCAGAAGGCCATCCACCCGGCTTTCTCAAATGAGCTGAAATGACCTTTATTTGGTAGTGCACTGGAGGCAGAATTACACTTGTGTTTTTGGGTTGGGAATGAGTGGACTGGACTGAGGTGTATGAGGCTTGCCTCCTCTTCAGCAGGCTCTCTAAGGGAGAGAGTTTTTGATTCCAAGTTTTGTAAACTTTGTTGATAAATGTAAAAATATCACAGTAATCTCCAACAGGTAGCACATGAGCTTTAAAAAAGCTCAGGGCCGACGGGTGATGGGGGGAAGGTTTAATTTGCAATTCAAGCCAATTTTTTGCAAGTGATAATGCATTTTGACCCCTTTTCTTTTTTTAAACTTTCTATTTTGTATTGGGGTACAGCCAATTAGCAATGTTGTGATAGTTTCAGATGAACAAACAAGAGACTCAGCTATGCATGTACATGTATCCATCCGTTCTCCCCACAAACCTGCTCTCCCATCCAGGCCACCACGTAACACTGAGCAGAGTTCCATGTGTTTGCTATACAATGAGTGCAGTGTGTACATGACCTTCCTAAGCTCCCTGATTATCTCTTCCCCCCAACAAATATAAGTTCATTTTCCAAGTCTGTGAGTCTCTTTCTATTTTGTAAGAAAGTTCATTTGTATCATTTCTTTTTAGAGTTCACATGTAAAGTATGTCATATGGTATTTCCTCTTCTCTGTGTGACTTAACTTCACGCAGTATGACCCTCTCTAGGTCCATCCATGTTGCTGCAAATGGCATTATTTTGACACGTTTTCTGACTTAGCCAATAGTTTAGGCCCATAGCTCTTTATTGGGGATATAATTCCTTCAAAATAATTTATTAGCCCTAACCATGAACATGTTGTTTTATATTGCAAAAGTTTGTAGTATTACAAGGGCAGACCAGTACCACCAGATATCATTAAAAAGAATGAGGAAAAGCTATATATAATGACCTGGGGATTGATAGAATTTTAAAAGACAAAAGCAATTCGCAGAACAATACATATAGCATGATCCCATTTTACTTTTTTTTTAAAGTGTACATGTCTGTATTCATATCCTTTCAGAAGAAAATAGCTAGGAGGGTGCACGGCAAACTATCATCAGCAGTTATCTCTCAGGGGAGAACTAGAGCGACTGGAAAGGGCTTTCTACTTCACAGATCATGTGTGAGGTGGTGATGACTTTTTTTTTCTCCAGGGTGTTCAAATTAAAGAAAAAAAATCTTCCAGAAGAAGAAAAACAATAGGAAGAGAGGAGGGAGTCTTGAGCCCAAAGCATCTGCTGTATCAGGGAGACTCAAGGATCCCCCAGATGAGGAGAGGAGGGTGTGGGGCCGGGGATTCATCTGGACCACCTTGGGCACAGCTTGGAAGGCAAAGGAGATGGGGACAGTTTTGCCAAGATGTAGCCAGGGCTTCTCAACCTCAGTCCCGTTGACTCTGGGGCTGATCGTTCTGTCCTGTGCATCGTTAGGATGCTTGGCCGCAACCACTAGATGCCAGCAGCACCCCCAACCCCACTGAGATGGCCCAAAACATCTCCAGACATGGCACGTGTTCCCTGGGAGGCAGGACAGTTCTCACTTAAGAATGACTAGTATAAAACAATAAACGCTGGAAAGGGTGTGGAGAGAAGGGAACCCTCCCACATGGTTGGTGGAAGTGTGACTTGGTACAGCCACTATGGAGGTTCCCTAAAAAGCTAAAAATAGACCTTCCATATGACCCTGCAATCCCAGTCCTAGGCATATATCCAGAGAAAAACACGATCCATAAGGATACATGCACCCCATTGCTCATTGCAGCACTGTATACAGTAGCCAAGATGTGGAAGCAAGCTAAATGTCCATGGACAGAGGACTGGATAAAGAAGATGTGGTATGTATAAACAATGGAATGTTACTCAGCCATTCAAAAGAATGAAATAATGCCATTTGCAGCAACATGGATGGACCTAGAAAGTGTCACACTGAGTAAATTAAATTAGAGGAGAATTATCATATGATATCCCTTATGTGTGGAATTTAAAAAAAAATAAAAAAAATAAAAATAAAAAATAAAAAGAAATAATACAAATGAACTTACTTACAAAACAGAAAGAGACTCACAGACTTAGGAAACAAACTTATGGTTGCTGGGGGTGAAGAGATAGATAGGGAGTTTGGGAAGGTCATGTGTGTGCATGTGTGCTAAGTCACCTCAGTCACGTCTGACTTTTTGTGACGCTGTGGACTGTAGCCCCCCCAGGCTCCCCTGTCCATGGGATTCTCCAGACAAGAATACTGGATTGGGTTGCCATGCCCTCCTCTAGGGGAATCTTCCCAACTCAGGGATTGAACTCAGGTCTCCTGCAGGTCCTGCACTGCAGGTGGATTCTGTACCGCTGAGCCACCAGGGAAGCCCCAGGAAGATCATGTACACACCGTTATATTCAAAATGAATAACCAACTGTATAGCACATGGAATTCTACTCAGTGTCATGTGCCAGCCTGGATGGGAGGGGAGTTTGGGGGAGAATGGATACATGTACGTGTAGACTGAGTCCCATCACTGTTCACCTGAAACTCTCACAACATTGTTAATAGGCTACACTCCAATGCCAAATACAAAGTTTTAAAAAACTGAATTCGTGGATAAGCTCTTCCAACAAAGATTAAAGAAGATCTGAAAAAAAAAAAAGAATTACTGGTGTAGACGATGTGAATGATGGGGCAGGACATGGGGAGAGAAGCTGAGAGTCGGAAGTGGCAATCTGGGCTCCATCCACACACCATCTCTGGAGCTTGATGGGAGCACTCAGGGTAAGACAACAGGGAGGACAAGGAGGGCCTCAGGTGCCTGAACATTGGATAAGCAAGTTTAAAAGGTGTAACAGTTTAAGCAGAATAAGCCAGAGAAGAAATACCAGAGAGGCAGACAGAAGCAGAGGAGCATGGTACCTGAAAGCTAAGTGGAAGGTGGTGAACACAGAGCTGTCAGCGTTGGCAGGATGGTGTCATGGACTGAACGTTGCTGAAGCCCTAACTCCCAGTGTGACTGCATTTGGAAACAAAGCTTTTAAGGAGGTAAAGTTAAATGCAGTTGTAAGGGTGGGACCCTAAGCCAGTAGGACTGGTGCCCTTTTAAGAAGAGAAGGAAGGACTTCCCTGGTGGTCCAGTGGCTGAGACTCCAGGCTCCCCATGCAGGGGGCCGCTGTGCGATCCCTGAGTGGGGAACTAGATCCCACATGCCACAACTAAAGATTCCAGGCGCCAAAACCAGGACCGGGTGCAGCCAAAGAAATGAATCAATATTTTTAAAAAGAAGAGGAAGATACACAAAGAATGTGCATGTACAAAGGAAAGGCTGTGTGAGGACACAGGGAGGTAGATGGTGACCATCTGCAAACCAGGGAGAGAGGTCCCACCAGAAACCAAACCTGCCAGCACCTTGATCTTGAGCATCCAGCCTCCAGCACCGCATGGGAATCAGCATCTGCCGTGGAAGGCCCCCAGGCCATGGTGTTCTCTTATGGCAGCCCAAGCTAAGTCAGTGGGGGTTCAAACATCAGGAGGTCGCCAGGGTTCTAAAGAAGACTGCCCGGGAGCTGAGGGGTAGAAGTCAGGTCATCATCAGGACAGAGGATCAGGGGTCAGAGAGAGGGCGCAAGAGGGAAGCTCAACAAGGCTGTGCAAGGAGAAGGAAGACAGAAGTCTGCAGCCATCAGCAGAGAGGTGGGGCAAAGGGAAGATATTTCTTTTATAATCAGAAAGATTTGATTTAGCTAAAGAATCCACCTGCAATGCAGGAGACGCAGGAGACACAAGATTATTCCCTGAATTGGGAAGATCCCCTGGAGAAGGGCATGGCAACCCACTCCAGTATTCTTGCCTGGAGAATCCCATGGACAGAGGAGCCTGGGGGGCTACAGTCCACAGGGTTGTGAAGAGTTGGATGTGACTGAGCGACTGAGCACAGCACAACACAGATCACAGCTCAGTGAGGATTCTCAAGATAACTGTTCAGGTTCTTAATCTCCTGACAATGTATACTTGTAGGCCCAATGTCTATTTCCTATTATTCTCAGTATCTTCAAATTTGCCTTCTGGTTATAAATGTGACATATGCATAATATTTACATCATATTATATATGTGATATGTACTTTTTTGTTGTTGTTTTTTAGTCACCCAGCCATATCCGACTCTTTGCAATCCCATGGACTGCAGCACGCCAGGCCTCCCTGTCCCTCACCATCTCCCAAAGTTTTCTCAAGTTCATGTCCACATGTGGGTGTATATGTATATTCATTTGTAAAGAAAACAGGAAGAAGAAAGTAGAATAATGCAACCAATCTCACCCCCCAGCAGTGAAGATGTACATTTCATTTCCATTGTTTTCATATTGGGAGATTTCCTTCCAGTCTTTTCTCTGTATATTTTAAAACAAAATTGGGATCATACAGTATGATCTGTTGCTTTGAACCCTCCTTTTTTCAACTGGGCATTGAGTCATAGGTATTTGCCCATCATTAAATATTTTTCAAATGTGATTTAAAAAAATCTTTTGCATTTTATTCCCTTGTATTTTAAATTTAATTTAATCAATTAATTTATTTTTGGCTACATTGGGTCTTAGTTGCAGCACGCAGGATCTTTCGCTGGGACACAGGGGCTTTTCCCAGACCTGGGATTGAGCCTGTGCCCCCTGCATTGGAAGGCAGATTCTTAACCACCGGACTACCAGGGAAGGCCCCAAATATGATTTTAATAACCACATCGAAGTCCAGCTTGTGAAAATAACATGATTTATTAATAACTGTTTCCCTATTTTAGAAAGTTAGATTGTTTCCCAATTTTCAGCAGTATGCATACACAACGATAGACCTTCTTTACATAAACTTTGATGTACATCAGTACTTATACCATTCCATTTTTACCCTGGTTATGAATCAGACAGTTCTGAGAAGGCATCACTACACATTCTTTTTTTGCAGTTTCATTTTTAAAAACGATTCTCCACCCTTCACGCTGCAGATCCTCAGATTGCCTATCAGAAAGAAACCTGCCGTTTAAAAAAAAAAAAAATGTTCTCGTCTGAATGGCTCCCTCACTGATTTATTCCCTGCATTTCCTTTTCATGGTTTTTAATTAAATTTTCAATGTGGTCTTGAATTAGAACCCTATCTATAAAAACCAAAACTTTTAACAGAATGTTTGGGGCATCTAAATCACCTTGGTGAATTTCTGATCACCTGGAACTGTTTGAAACAGAGCATCCACTCTGCAGATGAATGAGGTTGAATCGTGTTCTCTGTCCCCGTCCTAAGGAATACTTTCCATCGGCCCATCACCCCATGCAGCTTAACACCCACTGGAAGGGTTGTTATCATATCAGGCAGGGAAAGACACTGCCTGGGCAGCCAAGGACACACACGCACGCACACACACACACCTGGTAAAAGTCTCCCAGATTCAGAAGTTGCTGGGAGGAGCAGACAGATCCACAGAGCAGAAGCAGGAACAATGTGCGCTGGCAAGGATTTTGCTGTTTGTTTTGGTTTGCTTTTGGCCTTTCCCATTCACCTCATTCCTCCCACACACAGCTGAGTCCCACCAGAGTTTTAGAGAGAACAGGAATTCTGGCTACTCCACTGCCTGTTTATGCTCAGATTTCCACCACATGCTGAGAGACACACATTCTTTCCAGGCTTTTCCCTCTAAGGGACAGTTTTACACCCGGGTCCTCCTGGGTCTTGAGCCAGAGTCAGGAGCAGTAAGAGCACAGCTTCACTGGGAGGGAGAAAGGCAAATCCTGGGGCTCCCTGAGCCACACCTTTGCCTCTTGTAGTCTCTAGGGCTCAAGGGCTCTCATCCCTCAGACCTCAAGTATTTTTTATACCCATCTCTCATGTATTTTTTTTTCAAAGCAGCATTTTCATTTTCTTCAGCTACGTACCCAGGAGTGGAATTGCTGGATTATATGGTGGTTTTGTACTCAGTTTTTGAGGAACCTGCATACAGTTTTCATAACGGCTGCACAAATTTACAATCCCATCAACAGTGTAGGAGGATTTACTTTTCTCCACATCCTCTGTATCATTTGTAGATTCTGTGATGATGGCCGTTCTGACTGGTGTGAGGTGAGACCTCATTGTGGTTTTGATTTGCATTTCTCCAATGATTTGCAATGTTGAACATATTTTCATGTACCTGTTGGCCATCTGTATGTCTTCTTTGGAGAAATGTCTATGCAGGTCTTCTGCCTAATTTTTACCTGGGTTGTTTGGTTTTTTGATGTTGAGTTGTATGAGCTGTTTATATATTTTGGCTCTTAACCCCTTATCAGTCATATCATTTTCAAATATTTGCTCCCATTCAGTAAGTTGTCTTTTCATATGTTAGTGGTTTCCTTTGCTGTGAAAAAGCTTTTCAGTTTAAGTTGGATTTGTTTGGTGGCTCAGACCATAAAGAATCCGCCTGCAATGCAGGAGATCCAGGTTTGATCCCTGGGTTGGGAAGATCCCCTGGAAAAGGGAATGGCAATCCACTCCAGCATTCTTGTCTGGAGAATCCCATGGACAGAGGAGCCTGGTGGCTGCAGTCCATGGGGTCGCCAAGAGTTGGACTTGACTGAGTGACTAAGCATGCATGCATGCCTGACATGGACTTCTCATTAGGAACTTACCTGCCTTCATGGGGACCAGGTTTCCTCCGCCCAGAGTAGGGTGAGGGCACCTCATCCTTAGTAGGTTTCAGTGGAAGTGAGCCAGAAGACGAGAGAGCCGAGGCTGATTTTTTTCCAACTAGAGCAAAACTTTGTGAATTTCTTAGGTTGACCTCAATTCTTTTTTATTATAATATTACTCAAATATGTGCAAACATAAATTAGGTAGAATTTCTTTGTGGTTATAGCCCTTCTACATCTATAAAAACCGAAACAAATTTAAAGATTACATACAAAGAAAAGCATAAAGTTGTAAAAGTCCAGTTAAAAGCATGAGTTTAATGTAACATGATGTTGCTGCGCTAGAATTAAACCACCTCTCATCCTCTCCTTGGGGTACTGCTGGGTGGGCAGGGTCAGGTGTTCCAGGGTCTCAACTCCCCAGTGTCTGCCTCTGACGCCCCCTACCTCCCTCTGTTGCAGGAACTTTTCCCGGTTCACTTCCTGGGGACCCTGCACCTGCCCGGCATATCATGACATCATCCGGGCTTCACCTGGTGCGGGGCATTCTTAACAAACTATCCTCTATCTGCTTGTGGTTGACCTGACTCCAACTCCATCCTACCCACAGTTACAAGGCTGGGCACAACATTTGGTTACATGGCAAGGTTCCATACTATGTTGATACGGATTTTAGGAGAGTACTGTCAGAATAAAAGAACAAAAGTTTCTAGTTATCATTGGCACTTAGAAGAATCCAAGAATATGACCTTGAACCACGGGCTGAGACACCCGTGGTGGTGGGGTGGTGGTGACAGAAACGGAGCTTAAGAGACCAGGTTTGCAAATAACCATTTAAAGCTGATGGGCTTTGGGCAAGTCTTTTTAACCTTTTTAAGTCTCAGTTTTTCTGTCTGAAAATTGGGAGCAATAAGAGTATCTGCCTCGCAAAGTTGATGAGTCATGTGAGATGAGCTAATGAATTAGGGCTCTCTACTGCGTTGACAAGTGTCCCCCTAAAATTCAGGCCCTCTCAGAACCTGTGGACATGACCTTGTTTGGAAGTCAGGTCTTTGCAGATGTAATTGATTTAAGATGAAGTCACACTGTGTAAGGGTGAGCCTACTCTAATGCCTGGTGCCCTTATAAGAAGTGGGCAATTTGGATACAGAGGTATAGAGTCGGGGCGGAGGTGGGGAGATACCTGGGTTGACAGAGGCAAGGATTGCAATGATGTTTCTACAACACAGAAAATGCAGGGGGTTGCTGGACTGCAGGACGCTGGAAGAGACGCATGGTATAGATTCTCCCCTCAGAGACATCAAGAAGGATCCAACCTACTAACACTTTCATTTTGGACTTCAGCCTCCAGAGCTGTGAGACAACGAACTTACGCTGTCTGAAGCCACCCACTGAGCGGCACTTCATTACTGCACCCTTCGGAAAGTAATAGATGTACAGCACTGTGCTTGACAAATGCAGTGAACAATATATGCTGGCTTGTCATTAGCAGATGAGAATTCCAGGCACTTAAAGAAGTAAAAGATGGTTTACAAATGCAAGCTTCTTTTTTTTTTTTTTTAATTTTATTTATTTGGCTGCACTGAGTCTTGGTTGCAGCATTCGGGATCTTCGTTGCAGTGCTTAGACTTGGTAGTTGGGGTGCATGGGCTCAGTTGCCCTGCAGCATGTGGAATCTTAGTTCCCCCACCAAGGATCAAACCCACACCTCCTGCATTGCAAGGTGGATTCTTAACCACTAGACCACCAGGGAAGTCCCCAAATCCAAGTTTCTATTCTCATCTCCCTCTTCAGTTTCATCCCACGGGTTTAACCCCCACGTGAAGCATGTATCATCATCAATATTCAGTACAGTGCCACACTTTTCATTTTACAAAGCTTTTTCCTACAGATTTTTTCAGTTAATTCTCACTATGACACTATGGAGTAGATAAAATTAACAATTTTTGCACATTGGCCAAGGAATCTTTTAGAGCTAATTGGCTAAATGCAATGTGGTTTCCCAGATTAGATCCTGGAAGAGAAAAAGGATGTTAGTGGGAAAACCGGCAAAATTCAATTACAGTCAGTGACTTGGTTTATAGTAATGTACCAGTGACAGTTTCTTAATTTTGACAAATGCAGCATGTTTATGTAAGATGTTGTCAATTTATGGAATCTGGGTGAGTGGTATATAGAAACTCTCTGCCTATCTCTGCAACTTGTCTTTAAATCTCAAATTACACAAAGTTAAAAGTTGACTTTTAAAAAGTATATTGGAAATACTTTCCAGCTGATTTGAATATTACATTGACTGTCACTGAGCAACCCTAGCAGATAAAAAAAATCTGACAAAGTTGTGACCTTTATCTCTGCATCCATATTTAAAAAAAAAAAAAAAAACAGTGTCTTTCCACTATTATTAAAACTCCAGATAGAGAATTTGGAAGATGCATAAAATGGAAAGAAAGAAAGAAATCTCACCATGGTCTTGACACTGAAAAGCACTCCCCCACTAGTGTTTTGTTCTGTCTCTCACCTTTTTGGTTTGGGCTTTAGGTGTGTGCAAACCTCCTGATCACACACCCACCTGGGCAGGTGTATGTTGTTGAGAGAAACTCAGTCACGCTAGGGGAGGAGGAGACTTTAAAACTCACAGCCGGGAATCTTCCTTTGATATTGGAGTATATTTGATTTACAATGATGTGTCAGTTTCAGGTGTATAGCAGAGTGATTTAGTTATATGTATATATCCACCTATTCTTTTCAGCTTCTTTTCCCATATAGGTTATTACACATTACTGAGTAGAATTCCTTGTGTTATATGATAGGCCCTTATTGATCATCTATTTTATATACAGTGGTGTGTATATGTTAATCCCAAGCTCCTAATTTATCCCTCCTCCAAGTCTTCCCCCTTTGGTAGCTATAAGTTTGTTTTCTAGGTCCCTGAATCTGTTTCAGTTTATAAATAAGTTCATTTGTATCATTTTTTTAGATTCCACATTTAAGATATCATATGATATTTGTCTTTCTCTATCTGGCTTACTTCACAGTATGACAATCTCTAGGTCCAACCAACCATGTCACTGCAAATGGTACTATTTCATTCTTTTTATGGCTGAGTAATATTCCATTATCTATATGTACCGCATTTTCTTTATCCAGTCATCTATTGATGGACATTTGTTTACATGTCTTGGCTATTGTGAATAATGCTGCAATGAACACTGGGATGCATGGATCTTTTTGAAGTGTGGTTTTCTCCAGGTATGTGCCCATAAATGGGATTGTTGGGTCATATGCCAACTTTATTTTTAGTTTTTTTAAGGAACCTCCATAGTGCTCCATCTTCATAGCACTGTGTACTGTGCTAAGTGGTGTCTGACTCTTGGCAACCCTATGGACTGTGGCCTGCTAGGCTCCTCTGTCCATGGGACTCTCCAGGCAAGAATACTGGAGTGAGTTGCCACGTCCTCCTCCAGGGGATCTTCCTGACCCAGGGATCAAACCCACATCTCTTAAGTCTCCTGCTTTGGCAGGCGGGTTCTTTACCACTAGCACCATCTGGGAAGCCCACCAACAGTGTGAGAGGTTTCCCTTTTTTCCACATACTCTCCAGAATTTATTGTTTGCAGACTTTTTAATGATGGCCATTCTGACCAGTATGTAAAACTCACAGCCACAAACCCTCATGCACCCAACACGTTCCTGCTTCAGGACTTCTGGAATTATACACACACACAGACACACACGCAGACACACCACACACACTCATAGTGCTCCTGTCTCACCCGGTAACTGTTCTTAGTTGGGGAAGTAGGAGCAGCGAGAGGCGCATGCTCCTCTTCCCGTGACCGGCACCACCAGTCCCGAGATCCCTGCTCCCGCCCCCACCATGTGGGTCCAGGCTGGTCCTGCTCCTACCTGAGTGCCTTCTCAGAGACTTGCCTCTCCTCTTTTGAATTGTTAGCATCTCCCTCCTCACTCCCAACAGCATAAAAGGGCTTCACCAGTGCTTTGAGATTTAAAGACAAGTTGCAGAGATAGAGAGTTTCTAGATCCCATTCACCCAGAGTCCGGAAATGGACATCGTACATAAACATGCTGCATTTGTCAAAATTAGGAAACTGTCACTGGTGCATTACTCTAAACCAAGTCACAGACTAACTTTTGGGGACCTCAGCACCCTAGCTCTCACCCCTTTTTCTACTCCCATCTCATCAGAACTCCTTGGAAGACCTGACTACAGTCTCTGTCTCCACTTCCTTGACCTGCTCCAACCAGGCTTCTGGTTTGGGGTCAGGGAGACACCTGTCTCTCAGTGGTGTTCCCATCAATGTCCGTGTTGTGGAAATCTGCCCTTCTCTGATCCCACCTTTCTGACGCCTTGCTGCGTGGCCCCCAGCTGAGTATTCCATCCCTCTCTTGGGGTCTCACATACCGCCCTCTCCTGGGCTTCCTTCTCTCTTCATCTCAGCCTCCTGGCTGATGCCCCTCCTTATCAGGCCTCAGAACCTGGCCCTGCATCCTTTCCAAACTTCTCTCACGCTGTCCCCCTGCCACACTGTGCCCTCTGTCTGTTCTGCAAATGAGCCACCCTTGCTCCTGCCTCAGGACCTTTGCACTGACTCCTCCACTGCTGCAGCGCTCGTCCCATTGATGCCCTCAGGGGTGTTTCTATCTTAGAATTCAGACCTTGGCTCAAATACCTCAACCGCAGAAAGGCTTTCCCTGATGGCCCCAGTCCTTTCTTGTCTCATCCAGGATTTCTCGTTTGCTTATTTGCTGGCTTATCATAGTTCTCCACCCCTTCCCTGCTACCGCTGGTGTGTTTGTCCCACTAGAGCCCAGAGCTCTCATGTCTTGGTCATGGCTCCATAACAATACCTGGCACCTGCTCAAGAGATATTTGCTGAGTAAATGGATTAGTGGTGAGGCTATAGTTCTGCAGTTTTTTAGTTTTTGTTTTTTTTTTTTTCCTGCCTGGATGTGTTTATAGACTTCCACTCTTTCAGATACTGTTTCCAATGGCTGCACTGTAGTCTACATAGCTGAGACACTCCAATGCATTGACTCCTTTTCTTCTTTTGGAATGTATATAAATTAAAGTTTTTCCCTATTATAAATAAGTCTTCAATGAACATCTTTACATATAAAACTTTTTATGTTTTTCAGATTATATCCTTAGGGTAGAATTCCAGAAATGGAAATGTTCATCAAAAGTCTCTTTTGTCCTTTAGAAGATGACATCTACAGGGAAAAAGTCACTTTGTATTTTGTGTAGATGACCCAAGCATATATAAAGTATTATGATCACGGAGTACTTTCTGCCCAACACTGTTTTGGCTTAGTCACTCAGTCGTGTCCAACTCTTGCGACCCCATGCACTGTAGCCTGCCAGGCTCCTCTGTCTGTGGGATTTTCCAGGCCAGAATACTGGAGCGGGTTGCCATTTCCTTCTCCAGGGGATCTTCCCAAACCAGGAATCGAAACCTGACTTTCCTGCATTACAGGCAGACACTTTACTGACTGAGCTATGAGGGAAGCCCAACACTGTGAAAGGTACTATAAGTAGAAATAAGGTAAGAAAATGGCTAATCTCTCTCTCTCTTTTTTTTTTAAGGCATTACAAAGGAACATGGCAGAACATAGCTTTGACCTGAACTAACTTGAACATGCAATGGCACCCCACTCCAGTACTGTTGCCTGGAAAATCCCATGGATGGAGGAGCCTGGTAGGCTGCAGTCCATGGGGTCGCTAAGAGTCAGACACGACTGAGCAACTTCACTTTCACTTTCCACTTTCATGCATTGGAGAAGGAAATGGCAACCCACTCCAGTGTTCTTGCCTGGAGAATCCCATGGATGGAGAAGCCTGGTGGGCTGCCATCTATGGAGTCGCACAGAGTCGGACACGACTGAAGTGACTTAGCAGCAGCAACTTGAACACAGTGGGTGCCAGCAGGGGTTCAGTCGCAGGACTGACAGAACCTGGGAGGCTGTTGAGTCTTAGAAGGAAGCGACTGCTTCTGCTCCGTATGTTCTGTAATCCTTGTATGGCACGTTACAGTTTATCATTCAGTTCTGTCATTTTCTCGGGTGGTCCTCAGAGGCACCTGGAGGGAGATTCGGTGTTCTCCTTTGCAGAGGGAAATGTGGACTGATTTGCCCAGGATCACAGAGGTGGACCCCAAGCCCAAAAGGTCTGACTGCGAGCCCAGGGCCGTGACTTCCTCCCTCCCCGTGGAGAGTCAGTGCTCCAGTCCATCAAGCCAAAATGGCTGGATGGATTATCCCAGGTTTGGAAGGCATGTTAGAGGCAGGCTCGTGTAAGGTCCTGGCAGTGGAGCCCTCACGAGCTCACATCAAGGGCCCCTCAAAGACAAAGACACAGGACAACATCCCCCAGGGAGGCTGAAGCTGCCATTTGCCCAGGGGCTTGTGTGGACTCAGATGGCAGTGACCATGGGCAGAGATAGTGAGCGGGAACCTCCGTCAGGCCAGGAGCCCTGCGGCTCCTTCCAGGGGCAGTGTTGGTGTCATTCCAGATGCTTCTCACACAGGCAACTCCTGTGCTTCAGCCTAGAAAAGGTGGGTCAGCCTGGGCTTTGGTAAAAAGCACATGAATTCATAAAACATTAAAGCTGAAAGAAGTTCAGAGATCATCGAGTCCTCGCCATTTAATGTATAGATAAGGAAACCATCTGGAGAAGCGAATTTCCAAGGCCACACAGCAAGTTAGAAGCGAGCCCAAACAATATTTTTCTTTATTACAGCATGATGCCTCTCATCCGTAGAGTATTATTAAAGAAATGCAGCTTTATGATTTTCAAGTACTTAGAGTTGCACTAAAAAAATCACCTGTCCAAAGCTCTCAGGGAAGCAACTTTAATGAATAGATAAATTATGTTTTCTAGACAAATGGGCACCCCCCACCCAAGGGCATTTGAAAGAAGTCTACAAATCTTTTCTGAATCTTTCTTTCCCTGTGGATTTTCTTAGCACACTCCCTTAGTACTGGACAAAGATGGGCTTTAGCCAGTGATCATTGAGATTATCAGAGACTTCAAATGGTGGGATCCAGTGAATGAGGACCTGCTGCTCCGTGAACTATTGGGCATCACTGCTTAGTCTCCTGATGGTACATAACCCTGCAGGGAAATGAGACATTTCCTAAGCCATCAGACACTTGACCTGGGCAAGGATGGGAAGACAGGACAGTTTGATGGAATGGGAATATGTTTCATATAATTTTCTGTGCCAATTGAATTGTCCCTGAGATGTTTTATCCCATCTGCACATTCTAGCCATGGCATGGGTTGGAGAGGGGTTAAGCAGTGGTGGAGAAGCCCCAGTCTGCTTGTCCGGAAGATGGTGGGCAGGTGTGCATATGGAGAGTCCCGGCCTCTTCCTCTTACCTGTCTTCCCACAGTTCTATCTCTGCCCCTTCAGACCTGCTCATGTGTCTTCATCAGACCATCAGAAAGGAGGTTACACATTCTTTGTTAAGAACACTTATGAAAGGCTTTTTTTTTTTACATATAGATCCTTGCACTGTCACAGAACTGATTCCCCTCAGTGATTAAATGATCTTTTATATTCCATTAAAACCGTTCTGTAAGAGCAAATCAGTTTGCCATCTCATCAACCTTCTCGTGATGGGAAAGTCTTGAAAAAGACAGCCATTTTTAACATATCTTCTCAAATAAGAGGCAGGTCATCTGGGAATATCTGAAGGAAACAAGGGTTTCATTTGACATTTCCTTTCTCCACTCCCGAGCATGCTTGGGACATACTCTGCACCAAAATTATTAAAACCATGATGAGATAGAGTGAGACTAACGCTGGAGGTTATTGGTGGTGGGTAGGGTTTTGGTGACATAGTTTTCCTTTTTGTCTTCCCTCCATCCATTCAATCCAAAATGACAGCCTTGAAAATTCCTCTGTGATGTTCACCATGTTCTAAAACATGACAACGACCATAATTCAAATTTATGGCTGGGTTTGTGTGTGTGTGTGAGTGTGTGTGCTTTCTGGTTTTTTTTAAACTAGTAATGAAGTTGTAAATGCAGCATTTCTTTCATTACCTATTCATTAAAGATATGACATGAAAACAGAGTTTCCATGGAAATGGCTTTGTGGATTCTGAGAACATAATAAGAATTTCATTGTTTACACTACAGCACAGATAACTGGCGGGTGTTACTGTAGCTGGTAAAGTCTTATTTAGCTCCACGAATGCGTGTAAGGGCACAGGGGTAGTGTGGTCGGTCCTCCCCGCCGCCTGCTTGCGAGCAGAAGCTTCACGACTATCAGTACACACGTGCTTTAGGATGGAAAGGATTCATTGAGCTATTCTTTTCAACACACTTCAATATTGAAACAGTCCAAATAAAAAAGGCCAAAATAGTTCCACTCAAGACTCCATTTAACATCAAGTCAAGTCCATTTAATGTAAAGAAAGATTTTTCTCCACTAATGTTTGGGCTAAGATATGAGACTGCTTGAGTTCAAGTCTTGACTTTTATGCTTATTAGGTGTTAATAATGATAAACCTCAATTAAGTGACTTAGCCTCTCTCCAAGCCTTAGTGTTCTTATCTGTGAAATAGGGGCAATATACATACATGATACATTATATATAATATAATACATGTATATATAAGTGTATATATGAGTGTGCATACCAGATCTGGGGGGAGATTAAAGGGGAAAATGCCAAAAGCACTTACCCGGCTCCTGTAAGGTGTTCCTTACCTGTGATGTGGTGTTGTCATTGCTTGCCTTTGACAAGGTGATAAAAACTGACAGGTGCCAACCTTCAGGCCTGGGTCAAATGTCTCTCTACCCAGGGCTCTCCCTGGAGGTAGGAGTGCTTCCTCCTTGCTCTGAGCAGCCACAGAAGCCACCTGCCCCTCTCTTGCAGCATTTTCCAGCTCCTTTTTGCCTTTAATGATGTGCGGGTTTATTCCTCTCCCCATGAGGTCATGCTCTCCTGAAAGGCACGGTCTACCCCAGCCTTGCCTGTCATACCCCGGGGCCTGGCACAAAGAAGAAACCTCTCAAAAGAAAAGTATGATTTATGAAAAAAAATTAAATTGGTTAAAACCTACTGTGTCAATTCAATTCAAGGAATATGCTGTGTCTTTTTTGGTTTGGTTTGGTTTGGTTTGGAAGATGGGAGTAGCATAAGGAGGCCAAGATTTTTTTTTTTAATTTAAAAGAATGTAGAAAATGCATGACACTCGGTTGAAAATGAGAGTCCCTGATGACGAAGATCCACTGCAGGTTTTCAAAACATTCCCACACCACCTGTCCTGGAAGGTCAGGGCTAGAGGGAGGAGGAGGCACCCAGGGTGCAGATCTCATGGATCACTCACTCTCAGGACTCCCGATGGCTGGTACCTGTGATGCTCTAGGCACCTCACATCTTTGCCCCGGACCCAGCCCTGTGTCCTGTGGCCAAAGGGGCCGGATTCTGTTTGTCAGCACTGGGCTATGGTACAAAGCTCTCTTGGACTGAGTCACATAAAGTCCTTCCCTAGTACTTCAGAGAGAAACATAAAACAGTAAGGACGAGAACGCTTCCTAACACAGCAGACGGAGATGTAACCGGGTAACACTGGCTGTTACACTTTGCAGACAAAGTGATAACATTTGGGTCTTATTTATAAAACAGACATTAATCCAGTTCTGCATGACTGTAGCACAATTTACTCCAAACATGCCAGGAAGCCTTCTAGCCTATTAAAATAAGTGCTCCACTGTCTTAATCTCTACTTTGATTCCTGATTGCTGGCATCCAGATGAGAGAAAGAGACTCAACCATGAAGACATGCTTGACATGGACTATGACGATATAAAAGGAATTTTAATTGCCAGAAGTATTCCTTAAATAAGTATACAAGTTAGCGGAAGGGGTGCAGGGAGAGAGACACACGCAGGCATTTTCCCCAGCCTATTGTTTCCTACACCAGGGGGGATGCACTCACCACCTTTCCTAGGTGCTCAGGTAAACTGAATGTGACTAGACCCCTCATCATGCAGGGAGGCAAGTTAAAACCGGAAAACGGACTCTTAAACGTACATGGAAATGGAAAGGGCATAATTTATCCAAAACAATTTTGAAAAAGAAGAACAAAATTGGAGAATGTATACTACTTGATTACAAGACTTGTTAAAAAGCTATAATCATCAAGACAGTGTGGTACTGCCATAAAGACAGACAGAGATGAATGGAACAGAATAGAGTCCAGAAGTCAACCCACATATACACAATCAATCGCTTTTCAACGAAGAGGTCAGAGCAATTTAATAGGAAAAGGATAATGGTGGTAGAGTAATTGGATTTACATGCAAAAAAAAAAAAAAACCCACCCAACCCTTACCTCACACCATATACAAGAATGAACATGAAACAGATCATATATCTAAATGTAAGAGCTCAGATTATAAAACTCCTAGAGAAAACGTTGAAGTAGATTTGACAAAGATTTCTAAAATATAACAAAAACAAACAAAAAGAACAAACCATATAATTTAAAAAGCTATTACATTGATTTCATTAAAATTAAAACTTGAAGTCTTCCCTGGTGGCTCAGTGGTAAAGAATTCTCCTGCCAATGCAGGAGACGTGGGTTCAGTCCCTGATCCAGGAAGACCCACGTGCCTTGCAGCAACGAAGCCCGTGCACCACAGCTGCCGAGCCTGTGCTCTGGAGCCGAGAGCTGCAACTGCTGAGCCTCTGAGCCACAACCACTGAAGGCCACACAAAGTAGAGCCTGTGTGTCCTAGACCCTGTGCCCCACATCAGGAGGAAGCCCCCACAGTGAGAAGCTTGCACACCACAACTCGAGAGCAGCCCCCACTCCCCACAGCTAAAGAAAAGCCCTCGCAACAATGAAGACCCAGCACAGCCAAAATAAAGAAATAAAATTATCAAGAATTAAACCTTCAGAAGTCTTTGTTTTGAAAATGAAAAGGCAAGCCATAAACTGGGAGAAAATATTTCTAAAAATTTATCTGACAAAGGACTTGTATCTAAATACATAAAGAACTTCTATAATAGAATGATAAGACAACCCAGTTTTAAAATGGGGAAATATTTGAATGGACACTTTATGAAAAAAGACCTGTAGATGACAAATAAGCATGTGAAAAAGTGCTTAGCATCAGTACTCAATTAGGGAAATACAGATTAAAACCACTATGTGGTTTTTTTTTTGTGGCACCTTTGTCAGGTTTTGGTATTAGGGTGATGGTGGCCTCATAGAATGAGTTTGGAAGTTTACCTTCCTCTGCAATTTTCTGAAAGAGTTTGAGTAGGATTCGTGTTAGCTCTTCTCTAAATTTTTGGTAGACAATATCACTGATGAACATAGATGCAAAAATCCTTAACAAAATTCTAGCAAACAGAATCCAACAACACATTAAAAAGATCATACATCATGACCAAGTGGCCTTTATCCCAGGGATGCAAGGATTCGTCAATATCTGCAAATCAATCAGTGTAATACACCACATTAACAAATTGAAAAATAAAAGCCATATGATTATCTCAATAGATGCAGAGAAAGCCTTTGACAAAATTCAACATCCATTTATGATAAAAAAAAAAAAAAAACCAGAAAGCAGGAATAGAAGGAACATACCTCAACATAATAAAAGCTATATATGACAAACCCACAACAAACATTATCCTCAATGGTGAAAAATTGAAAGCATTTGCCCTAAAGTCAGGAACAAGACAAAGGTGCCCACTCTCACCACTACTATTCAACATAGTTTTGGAAGTTTTGGCCACAGCAATAAGAGCAGAAAAAGAAATAAAAGGAATCCAAATTCGAAAAGAAGAAGTAAAACTCTCACTGTTTGCAGATGACATGATCCTCTACATAGAAAACCCTAAAGACTCCACCAGAAAATTACTAGAGCTAATCAATGAATATAGTAAAGTTGCAGGATATAAAATCAACACACAGAAATCCCTTACATTCCTATACACAAGTAATGAGAAAATAGAAAGAGAAATTAAGGAAACAATTCCATTCTCCATTGCAACGAAAAGAATAAAATACTTAGGAATATATTTACCTAAAGAAACAAAAGACCTATATATAGAAAACTATAAAACATTGGTGAAAGAAATCAAAGAGGACACAAATAGATGGAGAAATATACCGTGCTCGTGGATTGGAAGAATTTATATAGTGAAAATGAGTATACTACCCAAAGCAATTTATAGATTCAATGCAATCCCTATCAAGCTACCAACGGTATATTTCACAGAGCTAGAACAAATAATTTCACAATTTATATGAAAATACAAAAAACCTCAAATAGTCAAAGCAATCTTGAGAAAGAAGAACGGAACTGGAGGAATCAACCTGCCTGACTTCAGGCTTTACTACAAAGCCATAGTCATCAAGACTGTACGGTACTGGCACAAAGACAGAAATATAGATCAATGGAACAAAATAGAAAGCCCAGAGATAAATCCACACACCTATGGACACCTTATCTTTGACAAAGGAGGCAAGAATATACAGCAGAGAAAAGATAATCTCTTTAACAAGTGGTGCTGGGAAAACTGGTCAACCACTTGTAAAAGAATGAAACTAGAACACTTTCTAACACCATACACAAAAAGAAACTCAAAATGGATTAAAGATCTAAATGTAAGACCAGAAAATATAAAACTCCTAGAGGAGAACATAGGCAAAACACTCTCCGACATAAATCACATCAGGATCCTCTATGACCCACCTCCCAGAATATTGGAAATAAAAGCAAAAATAAACAAATGTGAACTAATTAAAATTAAAAGTTTCTGCACAACAAAGGAAACTCTAAGCAAGGTGAAAAGACAGCCTTCAGAATGGGAGAAAATTATAGCAAATGAAGCAACTGACAAAGAATTAATCTCAAAAATATACAAGCAACTCCTGCAGCTCAATTCCAGAAAAATAAATGACCCAATCAAAAAATGGGCCAAAGAACTAAACAGACATTTCTCCAAAGAAAACATACAGATGGCTAACAAACACATGAAAAGATGCTCAACATCACTCATTATCAGAGAAATGCAAATCAAAACCACTATGAGGTACCATTTCACGCCAGTCAGAATGGCTGCTATCCAAAAGTCTACAAGCAATAAATGCTGGAGAGGGTGTGGAGAAAAGGGAACCCTCGTACACTGTTGGTGGGAATGCAAACTAGTACAGCCACTATGGAGAACTGTGTGGAGATTCCTTAAAAAACTGGAAATAGAACTGCCATATGACCCAGCAATCCCACTTCTGGGCATACACACTGAGGAAATCAGAATTGAAAGAGACACATGTACCCCAATATTCATCGCAGTACTGTTTATAATAAATAGCCAGGACATGGAAGCAACCTAGATGTCCATCAGCAGATGAATGGATAAGAAAGCTGTGGTACATATACACAATGGAGTATTACTCAGTCATTAAAAAGAATACATTTGAATCAGTTCTAATGAGGTGGATGAAACTGGAGCCTATTATACAGAGTGAAGTAAGCCAGAAAGAAAAACACCAATACAGTATCAGTTCAGTTCAGTTCAGTCGCTCAGTCGTGTCCGACTCTTTGCGACCCCATGAATCACAGCACGCCAGGCCTCCCTATCCATCACAAACTCCTGGAGTTCACTGAGACTCATGTCCATTGAGTCAGTGATGCCATCCAGCCATCTCATCCTCTGTCATCCCTTTTTCCTCCTGCCCCCAATCCCTCCCAGCGTCAGAGTCTTTTCCAATGAGTCAGCTCTTTGCATGAGGTGGCCAAAGTACTGGAGTTTCAGCTTCAGCATCATTCCTTCCAAAGAAATCCCAGGGCTGATCTCCTTCAGAATGGACTGGTTGGATCTCTTTGCTGTCCAAGGGACTCTCAAGAGTCTTCTCCAACACCACAGTTCAAAACCATCAATTCTTCGGCCCTCAGCCTTCTTCACAGTCCAACTCTCACATCCATACATGACCACTGGAAAAACCATAGCCTTGACTAGATGGACCTTTGTTGGCAAAGTAATGTCTCTGCTTTTAAATTATGCTATCTAGGTTGGTCATAACTTTCCTTCTAAGGAGTAAGTGTCTTTTAATTTCATGGCTGCAGTCACCATCTGCAGTGATTTTGGAGCCCAGAAAAATAAAGTCTGACACTGCTTCCACTGTTTCCCCATCTATTTCCCATGAAGTGATGGGACCGGATGCCATGATCTTCATTTTCTCAATGTTAAGCTTTAAGCCAACTTTTTCACTCTCCACTTTCACTTTCATCAAGAGGCTTTTTAGTTCCTCTTCACTTTCTGTCAGAAGGGTGGTGTCATCTGCATATCTGAGGTTATTGATACTTCTCCCAGCAATCTTGATTCCAGCTTGTGTTTCTTCCAGCCCAGCGTTTCTCATGATGTACTCTGCATAGAAGTTAAATAAGCAGGGTGACAATATACAGCCTTGACGTACTCCTTTTCCTATTTGGAACCAGTCTGTGGTTCCATGTTCAGTTCTAACTGTTGCTTCCTGACCTGCATACAGATTTCTCAAGAGGCAGGTCAGGTGGTCTGGGCTTCCCATCTCTTTCAGAATTTTCCATGGATTGTTGTGATCCACACAGTCAAAGGCTTTGGCATAGTCAATAAAGCAGAAATAGATGTTTTTCTGGAACTCTCTTGCTTTTTCAATGTTCCACTGGATGTTGGCAATTTGATCTCTGGTTCCTCTGCCTTTTCTAAAACCAGCTTGAACATCTGGAAGTTCACGGTTCATGTATTGCTGAAGCCTGGCTTGGAGAATTTTGAGCATTACTTTACTAGCGTGTGAGATGAGTGCAATTGTGCAGTAGTTTGAACACTCTTTGGCATTGCCTTTCTTTGGGATTGGAATGAAAACTGACCTTTTCCAGTCCTGTGGTCACTGCTGAGTTTTCCAAATTTGCTGGCATATAGAGTGCAGCACTTTCACAGCATCATCTTTCAGGATTTGAAATAGCTCAACTGGAATTCCATCACCTCCACTAGCTTTGTTTGTAGTGATGCAATGCATATATATGGAATTTAGAGAGATGGTTATAACCCTGTATGTGAGACAGCAAAAGAGACACAGATGTATAGAACAGTCTTTTGTACTCTATGGGAGAAGGCAAGGGTGGGATGATTAGAGAGAATGGCATTTAAACATGTATATTATCATATGTGAAATGAATCACCAGTTCAGGTTCGATGCACTGGGATGACCCAGAGGGATGGGATGGGGAGGGAGGTGGGAGGGGGGTTCAGGATGGGGAACACATGTATACCCATGGCCGATTTATGTCAATGTATGGCAAAACCAATACAATATTGTAAAGTAATTAGCCTCCAATTAAAATAAATAAATTTATATTAAAAATAAAAAAAAAAACCACTATGTGAAATCATTACATATCCATTAGAATGGCTAACAGGAAAAGACTGACCACACCAAGTGCTGGGGAGGATTTGGAATGAATCCTCACACATGGCTAATTGGAATATAAAATGATACAGCTACTTCTGAAAACATTTTGGCAGTTTCTTAGAAAGCTAAACATAGACCTACCATACGAACTCGCCATTCCCTTCCTAAGTGTTTACCCAAAAGAAATGAAAGCATATGCTCATACAAAGACCGTACTCAAAACTTCAGAGCAGCTTTATTTGTAATAGTCAAAAGCTGGAAAAAAAATACAAATGTCCATCAACAGGTGGACTTATAGTCCATATGTGCTGGACTAAGCAATACAGTGGAATGAACTATTATAGCAGCATTGAGGATTTTTCATGCCGAACAAGAAAGACAAAGAATGCATACTGTGTGAGTCTGTTTATATAAAATTCTATGAGATGCACATTCATCTATAATGACAGAAAAGTCTGTCTGGGGATGGGGGTGCAAAGAGGATGGGGGAAATGGATAACTAAGGAAACTTTGGAGGACACAGATCTGTTCAGTGTCTTGACTCTGGGGATGGTTTCATGGGTGTATACATACCCCCCAGTCCATCAAATCATACACTTTAAACATGCACAGTTTATTATATGTCAATGTTAACTCAAAGAGCTGGGTGTTTTTTTAAGTGAAACAAAGCAGTAGATGAGTGAGAAAAATAGTATCACTCATGGCCCCAAAACTGTAGGAGGAGCTATGCAACATCCCATGATCCTTCTTCTTCCAAGTTTCCCCCAAACGAGGCCAACAGGAACCATGCAGGAGCCTTGCCCAGAGGCACCTGAAGAAGTGGATCCAAGCATCTCAGTGTGACCTCTGAAGGACACTGGGATCCCCTCCGTGAGGGGCTGGCTTCTCTGCTGTTGGCTGATGTGCTCCCATCTGGAACAGAGCAACGGGCATCCAGCTCTGGGTACCCCCGAAGCCCCCTCTCTGGATCCCCCATTGGCAGAGACCCTTTCATTCCCCACAAGAGCAGGAGCTTGTGTCCCTGGCCCAGGTGACAAGCATCCTGTTGCCCTTGTGACACCAGCAGGAATCCTTTCTCTGACAAATAGCTCTGCAATTCCTACTACTGAGCGGAACTGACAACCTCCTCCCTCCCTCCCCAGGCCTCAGCCCTTAGGCCTCCATCCAGGATCTGACAGTATCTGGGCGCCCTCTGCACACCCTTTGTCCACCCATGGTTGTCATAGCAACAAATGACAGCTGCAAACATTACTGAGGTGTGATACTCTTAAATAAAACTGTTCAATAACAATGATAATTGATTAATATTTTATACTCCAAGGGTAACTCTATTTTCATTGTCTCATTATTTAACAATAATTAGATGATTGCACAAAACTGCATGATTAGAGGACAGCAGAGCCGGGCTTCAAAACCAAGATTGTCCCCTAGGTCTTGTACCAGTGTTTTCCAAATCTTGGTGAAATTTGTGCTCTATTTGTCCTCTCAATTAATTAGTATTTTTCCTTAAGCGGATTACCTTTTGTAAAATAATACATTGAGTTTTAAATGTCATGTCACTTCTGTAAATAAAAAATAAGTATCATTTGTCACAAATGGGGAACAGTAACTATAAAAGCAAATGCAGTGAATACACAATAATATTATTAACAGCTGGCCTGAAGCTATTGTCTGCAGAAGGCTCTAAGCCTGGGGCATTGGAAAGGCCTTAAAGACTAACACCCAAGTGGAATTTTGTTCCTGGCTGGAACTAAATTGACTCAAAGGGAATAACTGGCATAAGTCCACTGATAGTTATTGCCCATCTTGGTGCCACCTAAAAGCATCTCAGGGGCTTTGTACGCCAGGCTCAGCCACCTCGAGCTGTGTGAGCAGGCAGGGGAGGCCGTCCTGTTGTGAATGTTGCCATCTTACCAGTTCTGGGGCAGTATGGCCAGTCAGAAGAGTGCTGGCTTTGTGGGTTTTTTAATTAACGGATTTATTTTTGACTGCATGGGATCTTCGTTGCTGCGCGGGCTTTCTCTAGGTGCAGGGGGCAGGGGTTACTCTTCGGTGCGATGCGAGGGCTTATCGTGATGGCTTCTCTTGTTGCGGAGCACATGCTCTAGGTGCACAGGTTTTAGCAGCTGCGGCACTCGGGCTCCTTAGCTGTGGCTCACGGGCTTAGTTGCTGCTCAGCATATGGAATCTTCCCGGGCCAGGGATTGAACCCGTGTCCCCTGCTTTGGCAGGCAGATTCTTATCCACAGTAGCATCAGGGAAGTCTTGGCTTTGTGTTTTGAAGACTCAGGTCTCAGCTCTGACTCTTGAAATAGTCCTGTGGCCCTGGTCTTCTGTGTTACTCAGGTTCTCCAGGAAAACAGAACCAGCAGGAGATTATCTATCTATCTATCTATCTATCTTCCATCTACTATGAGGAGTTATATGACTGTGGAGGCTGAGAAAAATCACATGATCTGCCGTCTGCAGCTGGAATGAAGCCAGTGATATAGTTCCAGTTCAGTTCAGTTCAGTCGCTCAGTCATGTCCGACTCTTTATGACCCCATGAACCACAGCACGCCAGGCCTCCCTGTCCATCACCAACTCCCGGAGTTTACCCAAACTCATGTCCATTGAGTCGGTGACACCATCCAACCATCCTCTGTCATCCCCTTCTCCTCCTGCCTTCAATTCCTCCCAGCATCAGGGTCTTTTCAAATGAGTCAGCTCTTCGCATCAGGTGACCAAAATATTGGAGTTTCAGCTTCAACATCAGTCCTTCCAATGAACACCCAGGACTGATCTCCTCTAGGATGGACTGGTTGGATCTCCTTGCAGTCCAAGGGACTCTCAAGAGTCTTCTCCAACACCACACTTCAAAAGCATCAATTCTTCGGTGCGCAGCTTTCTTTAGTTCCAGTCTGAGCCCCAAACCCTGAGAACCAGAGGAGCCAATGGTGGAAATTCCAGTGCACAACCAGGAGAAGATGATATCCTGGTTCAGTCAGTGAGCCAGGGAGCCCTCAGTGGATTGGCAGATGCCCACCCACATGGGAAGGGCAACCTGCTTTACTGAGTCCACCAGTGCAAGTGCTAATCTCACCCAGAAACACCCTCACACAATGATACCTCATCTGGGCGTGCAGTGGCCCAGTCAAGGTGACGCATAGAATCAGCCATCTGGTCCTCCAAGGCTCAACTCTCTTCTCCCACAGAAGCCTGGGGCGAGGAAGCAGGGTGCACAGCACCCAGGAGCTGGCACTTCTGGACAGTGGGCAGTCCTCCCCTCCCGTGAGACTTGCCCCAGGCCACATGCTTGCAGTGAGTGGGGTCCTGCTCTGGAGCCCACCTACGACCCACTTCCATCAGCTTTTCTAGTAGAAGTCCGCCCTCAGCATCCACAGTGTCCAGCACCGTGTGGGGTGAGGCAGGGCAAGCCCACAGCAGACAAAACACAGGGTCCCTTCAGAGTCTCTGCAACAGAACCTGATGGTTTGATTTCTGCTCGACGAGCACACACGCCCTGCTGGTCCTCCTGGTCGTGTGTCCTCGAGCTGTTTGGAGAGCCTGAACAGACGCACAGAGGGGCACTTACTTCTGCTCTCTGGCCAGCCTAAGAGCCTCTCTGGGATGCGCATTCTGTCTCAAATTGGGGGGATGCAGGGGACTTGATTTACTACAGAGCTCGCCAGCACCAAGTCTGAACAACCAGCGCTCCCCCCTTGCCACGAATGGGGCTTTACTTCTGAAGCTCAGAACAGTGATTCAGAGAAAAATATTTCCATGCATTTTCAAGGTCAGAAAAGAAAGTGAAGAGCATCAATATGGAGCAGGCATTGCTGGAGTCAAACAGACACTAGCATCAGACACCCAAAAGCAGAGATTAGCTACACACAGCTGGCTGCCAACCTAATGTATCTGCTCACATATGCGAGTGTGTGTGTATGTGTTTCTCTATGGAGCTCTCAGGGGCTGGTTGTCAACCTCAGCATTTCTTGGATGGGGCCAAAGCAAGATGTGCTTTCTTAAGGATTTTGTTTACTGTCAGATGTTGTCTGGCCCCTGAACAAAATCTCAGGGACTTTCTTCTCCTAAAGCTGAGGGTTGATCGAGTCCCCTCCTTGCAGGGACAGCTCGCCTCCTTCCACGGGTCCCCCCACCTTGCAAAGGCTGCTCCTCCCCTCTGGTCTCCCCTGAGTCCTTGGAACCAGCAGTACAGGATTCACTCCTGGGGATTCAAACCCCCTTGCGTGAAGACACAGCCTGAGACAAGTGAGGCCTGGGACGGCGAGGATGGGACACTTTTCATTCTATGTTTTTTAGCTATTTATTTATTTGGCTCCTTGGGTCTTAGTCGCAGCCCTCAGGATCTTCATTGTCGCATGCAGGCTCCAGGGCACACAGGCTCAGCAGTCGCAGCAGTGGGCTCAGGGGCCCCAAGGCATAGGGGATCTTAGTTCCCCGACCAGGGATGGAACCTGAGTCCCCTGCATTGGAAGGTGGATTCTTAACCACTGGACCACACAGGGAAGTCCCTCATCCTATTTTACTAAGATTGTTGTCCAACTCACTAAGCCAGTAGATGGGAGTTGGGTTTGTGTAGATGAAAGAGCTGGGTGGGGTCACAGGGAGTCTGGCCAGCCGGGTCCTGGACACATTCACCCCCATAACCCTGAGTGAGTCATTTATCTTCTTGGGGGCTTGGTTTCCCTGTCTGTAAAAGGAGAATGAAGCTGTTCCTTACTCATTTTTCTGAGGCTGCAGCACCATTGTGATTAATGCTAAAGTAAAAGGTGCTGTACTGAGGAGAGACTGACTACTCTTCCAGGGACAATGGCCATCTAACAGCATGGTGACGGGAAGGGAGGGGGCTCTCAGTCACTGGGGCCTCCCCGCAGGTTACTGTGTGATGCTGGCTGAGCCAGTGGTCCCCAGGAAAAGAGGACACTCCCACCCATCTGCCTTCATAATCAGAACCTTGACATATGCACACCCTTGTGAGCATGCTCAGTCACTTCTGTCATGTCTGACTCTTTACGACCCTATGGACTCTAGCCTGCCAAGCTCCTCTGTCCATGGGACTCTCCAGGCAAGAATACTGGAGTGGGTTGCTATGCCTTCCTCCAGGGGGGTCTTCCCAGCCCAGGGATTGAACCCAAGTCTCTTGCATTGCAGACAAATTCTTTACCCACTGAGCCACCTGGGAAGCCCATCCACACCCATAATGCACCAGAATTCACCTGCGTTCAGTTTTTCAAACAAAACACCCTGTGTCAGTGGCTTCATTGGAAAAGAATCAAAATAAAAACAAATGTCCCCATGCCTCCCCCTGCCCAGAACTCCCTCAGCGTGTCACCCCCTCTTACCCCTCCACACCCAGCGTGTCCACCGCTCTCCGAAATTCTCTGCGACACCTGGAACACACTCCACGAGACGCACCGGTTCTCAACCTGCACTCGGACAACCTGTGAGGTCTCCGTCCACATTTAAGGACAAATGCCTGCATCTGTTCGCTTTAGGAAGAGAAAAGAAGCCAGCCTGCCCCTGATTTTCAAAGGCAACAATGACTCCAACAGGGGAGAAAGCTGGTTTTGCTTCCTTTCCTGTGCTTTCTAAAGGAAAGACTGTGAAACACTCTTCAGCCTGGAGGAGGGGAGGTTTGAAGGAGGTTTGAACCCTCTCCCAAGGTTGAAGGATGCTCGGGTGAAGAGCTGCTCTCCGTCATAAGGAGGATGTGGGGACACGAAGGAACGTGTGTCACCAAGAGGGACCCTTCCACCACAGATGAGGGGCTTCTCCCAGCAGTGACTGTGCAGGCTGCTCCCCGGGAGAGAAGTGCAGGACTCAACAGCGGGGCTCACAGAAGGTTCCCGAGGCTTCTCGATAACTATTTGTCGGAATGTTTGCTCTCTAAGAAATTCCTGCCTCGAGGAAAACTGGCCTACACAGTTTCAGTCATCCCACTCTGCATTAGCATTTTAAGACTTTGAAATAAAAACAGACAAAAAAAAATTTGCTGTGACTGTGTCTAAGTTACAACTGTTGCATCCAACATTCATTAGTAAAAAGCGAAGATATATACAACCTTTCTTTAGAATACAGATGACTGGTTGGTCTTTTTAATTTTTTTTTAACTTGTACAATTTCATTTCCCAAAAGACTCCCCTCACCTCACCCACACCTCCCTGATAAATATTCCCCTACACATTCATGAATGCATACGGTAGCAAAAAGTATCATTTCCCTAAATATAACTGAGTTATTGGCACTGTATATTCTTGTGGCCTTTCTATTTTAGAGTTCAGAAAACATGCTCAAATACAGCAGTGCACGGAGTATAAAGGACAGAAAGGAACTTAAGGTCACATTATCTTCTTGGTGGTGAAGGTATTTTTTACCTGTCAGTTGGTTTCATACAGCCCATTGATAACCATGTGAAATCCGACTTCATGAATAATTCGATTCCTCCTGTTTTCCCAGAGAACCATAAATTGTATTTATTTGGTATTATGTGTTATCATTTTCATAGAAGGAGAGCTTTAAAAGTTTATGCTGCACATTTTGTGTGTTATCTCAAAATGCTTAAATGTTTGGAAGGCAGGCATTACGTGGGACTAACGGGGGAATTATTTCAAGCCCAAATTTTCAGGCCTGACCTCTGATATGTATTTATTCAGTTCAGTTCAGTTCAGTTCAGTCTCTCAGTTGTGTCCGACTCTTTGCAACCCTGTGGACTGCAGCACGCCAGGCTTCCCTGTCTATCATTGGGGAGTTCGGACAGAAAGTGGTCCACTGGAGAAGGGAATGGCAAACCACTTCAGTATTCTTGCCTTGAGAACACCAGAAATAGTATGATGGGTATTCATATCGAATGCAAAAGGTGAAATTCCACACTTGTCAAGATAAAGCAACAGCTCACACTAAACGGAAATCATACCTAAACTGATCTTCCATCCAAATTTCTCAGCCTAACCCATAAGAGATTAGAGTTGTGGATAATGTTGATTACTGGGGTTTCCTCTTTGCAGTTTGAATAATGCTTCTCTGTTCTCCACACTGGTGGACGTTCTCTGAGAAGCACAACCAGAAAGAAAGCAATCCTCAGGCCAGCTTCTTTCTGAAGGGAGCTTCTGCTGGGACCCCAGCATCTCAGGAGAACAGCTTTGCTCCTCAGTAGCTGACAAACAAGGCCAGCATGATCGATCTTTCGGCTTAAGGACATCTTACATATTTATGGAGTGACATCTTTCTCCATCAAGATTCACGATCTAGATTTTCAGCTGCCAAGAGGGACCTCGGCCACTGTCCTAGAGAGTGTCACATTGATATGGCCTTTTCATTTTTCACATTCAGAGAGCAGAGTGAATCAAAGTCAGAGGCATGCAAATATATAGTCAGAAGACAATAAAAACAACAAAGTCTTCCTCTTTCAGATTTCAAAGGCAGCAGGCATAGAACCTGTTTCATGAAGTGAACTTCAATTCAGGGAGGATTTTGTAAATAGCACTTCAGCTTAGGATCCAATGTGTTTCTTGAAATCTGAATTTAAAATTACTATTCTAATTATTTAGCAAAAAGGTCAGTCTATACTATGTTACAATTGCAAATTTTAAAAACATGATTTCCATGGTAGGTTGAGAGCTGAAAAACTAAATTTGGAGGTTAAATTAAAATGTTTGACATACAAGGATTCTACAATAAGCCTTAATTGTGCGATTAGGTGCCTTATAGCAAGCACACATTGTATAAATAACAAACTATATCTTTTACATAGAAGTTAGCAGTAAGTATGGTCCCAGTCATCATGAGATGACTATTTTTAATACAAATTATAGCTTACACACAACTGTTGAGTTGCTGAGCCTGGGAGACTCACTCTGTCTTATAACTATTATTAGTAATTCATGGAAATTGATTACCTGGACAGCAGTCAGATCCTTACTATTTCGTGGCAGAGATGATAAACACAACCATTTGTTGTCAGGGTGATTTTTTTTCTTCTTTAAAAAAAACATTCATTAAAACTGCTGGAAATCTTGCTGGTTAAAACAGGAGGTTGCTGTTTTCTGAGCACTTTATGCCTCTTGGAGGAGAATTCATTATAATAACAGAGTACTGGGCTGACTCTATTTGTGTGAGACAATGGCCTCTTTGGAAATGCTAGATGTGTACCAAAATGAATGTACACTGCCCTCACAGAGATAAAAATATTGATTGTAGGGGCACCACAGCCTAAAGACTCGAGGTTATTGGAAAATAATGAAATCTCGTCTTTCTGCTCTAGCATTTTAACTCCCCTGATTATCGCTAGAGTACTTAATTATCCAGCAAGCACATCTCCAGTAACAGGCAGAGTTCTAAAGAGGAACAATCAAAAATTTCTTACTTGATTTTTTGGCTTGTTGTTTTTTCCCCTAAAAGGTTGAAATTAAGTGCCTTCCTCCCTCTTGTAATACATTCTAGGATCAAGACTGTGAAGAAAGCATAAAACTAGAGGTTAAGAAATAGCTTAGTAAATTCTGGCCACCCAGATAATTGGATTTAAAATGTTCTTTCTTTCGTGTTAACCAGGCACTTTCCCGATGAAGACAATTCCTGCTTGTCTAGTTTCCTGGGCCCGTCTTGGTGTAGCTGTCATTGCTGTTCAGTTACTAAATCATGTACAACTCTTGGCAACCCCATGGGATGCAGCGCATCAGGCTCCTCTGTTTTTCCACTATCTCCCAGATTTGCTCAAATGGATGTCCATAACATCTTGGCAAAATGTATTCTCTAAGGACACTTTATTTAGCTTAATTCCATTGGATTAAAAAAAGGAAGACCTATTTGATGTTTACAAGAGTTTCACCTTAAATATAAAGGCTATACATCCCATGGACGGAGGAGCCTGGTAGGCTGCTGTCCATGGGGTCGCTTAGAGTCGGACATGACTGAGCGACTTCACTTTCCCTTTTCACTTTCATGCATTGGAGAAGGAAATGGCAACCCGCTCCAGTGTTCTTGCCTGGAGAATCCCAGGGACAGGGGAGCCTGATGGGCTGCCGTCTATGGGGGTCGCACAGAGTTGGACACAACTGAAGTGACTTAGCAGCAGCAGCAGCAGCAGCATAAAGGAATTATTAGGTTAAAAGAAAAAAGATAGAAAAAGATATTGAAATCTTAACTATATATTATAAATTATGGAGAAACTGATGTGGCTCTATTAACATAACACTACAAGAGATCAAGAAGGAGGTTTTTAATGAAAACAGGTTCACTAATTGGGAAGAGCTAACAATGTTAAATGTGTAGTCACCCAATCATGGAGCATGAGAACACATTAAAAAATAACTGTAGGGAGAAGTAGCAGCTGATGGTTTTAACACTCCATTCTTAGTAATTGATGGACCAGTAGACAAAAAGTCAGACACCAAGAGAATCGCATTATCTATAAGCTTGCTGTTGTTGTTGTTTAGTCACTAGGTCATGTCCGACTCTTCGTGACCCCATGGACTGCAGCCCACCAGTCTCCTCCATCCATGGGATTCTCCAGGCAAGAATACTGGGGTGTGTTGCCATGCCCTCCTCCAAGGGATCTTCCCAACCCAGGGACTGAACCCAAGTGTCCTATGTCTCCTGCAGGGGCAGGCAGGTTCTTTACCACTAGCGCCACCTGGGCAGCCCCAGTACTCCACTGTGTATGTTGTTTATTCACCATGTCTTCTTCATCCATTCGTCTGTTGGTGGACATCTAGGTTGTCTCCATGTCTTGGATTTTGTGAATAGTTGCTGCTATGAACATAGGGGTGCATGCATCTTTTTGAATTAGGATTTTCTCTGGATATATACTCAAGAGTGGGATTTCTGGAACATATGGGGATTCTATTTTCAGTTTTCTGAGGAACTTACATACGTTTTTCATAGTGGGTTTCCCAACTTACATTCCCACCAACAGTGTAGGAGGGTTATCTTCTCTCCACACCCTCTCCAGCATTTATTTGTAGAATTTTTAATAATGGCTATTCTGACTAGTGTGAGGTGGTTACCTAGTTTCTTTAATAATTAGCAATGTTGAGCATCTTTTCATGTGCCTGTTGGGCATTTGTATTTTTTTTTTTTTTGGAGAAATGTCAATTTAGGTCTTTTGCCCATTTTTCGATTGGGTTGTTTGGTTTATTGAGTTATATGAGCTATTTGTATATTTTGGAAATTAAGCTCTTGTCAGTTGCACTGTTTGCAAATACAAAATGCTTCAATATTTTGAAATTAAACAATACACTTCTAAATAACCTATGAGACAAAGAAACAATCACAGGAAAAATTAGAAAAATTTTAAACTGAATGATAATGAAAATGCAACATGTCAAACTTTTGGGGTTGAAGTTAAGTAGTGGTTAGAGAGAAATCTATAACTTTAAATACTTGTTTTAGAAAGGAATGATAGTCTAATCTTAATGATCTATGCTTCCCCTTTAATAATATGGAAAAAAGAAAAACAAATTAAGCACAAAGTAAATGGTAGGAGAAAAAAAATGAAATTCCTACCTATCACCATGTTCAAAGGCAAACTACAGGCAAATCAAACATAATTGTAAATATGAAATCATAAAGTCCATTCAATAAAGTATTTTATGATCAGTGTATTTATGATCCAGGAGAAGGGAATGACTTTCATAATGAAACTTCAGTAGCACAAATCATAAAACATAAGATGTATGAATTTAATTACATCAAAAGTAAGGATTTCTGGTCCATGAAAGACACTATAGATAAAGATTAAAGTAAGATGAAAGCATGGAATTTATTTGCAGTGTCTAAAACCAACAAAAGATATCTGGTATAGCAAAGGATGTCCAGCAAATCTAAGGAAAAGGACAGCCCCAATAGAAAAATAGGGAAAAGACATGGAAAGTCAATTCACAGAAGAGGAATCCTAAAAGGCTAGAGGGACAATTTAAAGAAACTCAAATTTACTAAAAATCAGAAAGTGACAGTTAAACCAGCAATGAGATATCATTTTACGTCTACGAGGTTGGCAAAAATTAGAAAGTGAGATGACTTCAAGTATTGGAAAAGATATGGAGATATGAAATTTCCATGGACTACTGGTAAGAACATAAAAAGTTACAACCATTCTGAAACCAACCTCAGCTGTTCTTAGTCAGTGTTACTATTACAACCCCTATTATCCAGCAATCTCATCCTATCTATACCTCCCCAAGAAGTTCTCAAACGGGGACATGTACAAGTATGTTCCCAAAGGGACACGTGAGGAACAGGGTTACAGGTAGTGGAGGGGAGTTGAAGGTAACCCAGGGTCCCAGCCCAGAGAGTGGACAGCTCACACAGAGTGGGGTGATCATGCACAAAGGGATGTTTACTGCGGCCAGAAACAATACCATAGCAATGTGGATGGACCATAAACTTGGTGCTCAGTGAGGAAAGGAAGAAATGGGGAAGTGGGGATCACAGATAAAAGAAAACGAAGATGAAAAACCAGAAAAGAGAAGAAGGGAAATCAGTATGCATGAAGGTATTTTGCATACGCACACAAAATTTAGACACAACATGCGTTTATAGTCATCAGAGAATAATCAATTATGGTACATCCACTAAATGAATTATTAAAATTATGTAAGAATTTTATGAATGCTAGTGATACTAAATTTTTTAAAAAACAGATACAAATTATATCATAATATGAATATGACTATTTTTTAAAAAGAAAGAGTATATACATACATAAGCACATAGGAAAAAACACCAGAAGAGGAAAAAATTGAAGTGCTACAAACAGTAGTGTTAGAATGGTGAGATTATGGATAATTGTTTTCCCTGTTTCTATTTACTGTTACATTTATGTTTATATATTTATTTTCGTGTTTTCTGTTTCAGAATTTCTTTGTAAACTATGTTCTTCTCTTTCAGTTAACTGATCACTTACAAATAAATATGGGAAAAGAACAAAGTTTTACCTAAACTTAAAAATCACTGCAGGTGGTGACTGCAGCCATGAAATTAAAAGACACTTACTCCTTGGAAGGAGAGTTATGACCAACCTAGATAGCATATTGAAAAGCAGAGACATTACTTTGCCAACAAAGGTCCGTCTAGTCAAGGCTGTGGTTTTTCCAGTGGTCATGTATGGATGTGGAGTTGGACTGTGAAGAAGGCTGAGCACCGAAGAATTGATGCATTTGAACTGTGGTGTTGGAGAAGACTCTTGAGAGTCCCTTGGACTGCAAGGAGATCCAACCAGTCCATCCTAAAAGAGATCAGCCCTGGGATTTCTTTGGAAGGAATGATGCTAAAGCTGAAACTCCAGTACTTTGGCCACCTCATGCGAAGAGTTGACTCATTGGAAAAGACTCTGATGCTGGGAGGGATTGGGGGCAGGAGGAGAAGGGGACGACAGAGGATGAGATGGCTGGATGGCATCACTGACACGATGGACGTGAGTCTGAGTGAACTCCGGAAGTTGATGATGGACAGGGAGGCCTGACGTGCTGCAATTCATGGGGTCTCAAAGAGTCGGACACAACTGAGCGACTGAACTGAACTGAACTGAAAGTGTATCTGGACTTGCCTGGTGGCTCAGCTGGTAAGCCTGGTAAACAGGCTTCCCTGGTGGCTCAGACAGTAAAGCGTCTCCCTGCCATGCAGGAGACCGGGTTTCAATCCCTGGGTTGGGCAGATCCCCTGGAGAAGGAAATGGCAACCCACTCCAGTACTCTTGCCTGGAAAATTCCATAGATGGAGAAGCCTGGTAGGCTACAGTCCATGTGGTCACAAAGAGTCAGGCACGACTGAGTGACTTCACTTTCACTTTTAGCTGGTAAAGAATCCACCTAAAATGTGGGAGACCTGGGTTCAATCCCTGGGTTGGGAAGATCCCCTGGAGAAGGGAACAGCTACCCAGTCCAGGATTCTGGCCTGGAGAATTCCATGGACTGAATAGTCCACGGGGTGGCAAAGAGTCGGACACGACTGAGCGACTTTCACTTTCAAAGTGTATCTAGAACATTCCCAGTTCTCAAGCTGACTTGAAAGGCTGGGTCAGTTCATCAGTCATAAGCAGTGGCGAGCCCCACCTCCAATGCTGGAGCGTGGCATGTTCCTGTCTTAGTGATCTTGACTGTGAGGAGTGTCATACTTACCCTGGGGTGAAGGGTAAGTGTCATACTTACCCTTGACTGGGGTGAAGGGCTTTGGAGTTCTTTGAGATTGGGAATTGTGTCTATGAGAACCTTAACTTTAGGTCTTGACATAACACTATGAAAAAGTTGAATCTGCCCACAGTGACTTGTGGTCATTTGTAAAGCACTTTTACTATGTTCTTGAGGGCAGGCCAGTACAGGCAGGAAGTGCAGATGAGTTTGTATTTTTCTTTTTTCCTTTCCTCTCCTTTTAAACTTTTATGGTGATTTTCTCCCTATTTTCATATGGATGATGTTAGCCTAGAGACTTATTTTGAGAAATTGTGCTATAGCATCTTTTGTTTTCATTCTTCACTGTTGATCATTCTAAAAGCGAGAAAGAACCATTTCAATGGGAAAAGATAAGTCTAGAGTTAAAAGAAAAAGATGATCGGGGATGACTTCAGAATACTCAAATGTTCCAATTTCGTTTAGACCCACCACCAGGACTATTTTGTCGCCTTCTAGTTTAAATTCCAAAGGTTATTTGCAGAGATGTATAAAGTATGTATTATGAATGAAGACAAAACCGTAGAATTTAATTTGCCAAGGGATCCTTTCACAGAAGCTATACATAGCTCCAGACATCAACTTTAGCCCAGCAAGGAATCCCCAGAGAGAAGAAATAAATCTCAAATATTGTTTGCAGATGTGCAGGAATCAGAAACCACCCATATTATATAGGACTGTTTCCGTTTTTTTCTTTATCCTCCTAATTTTCCCCTGTGTCTCTTTCTCGTCTACTCTCACTTATTTCTGTCTCTTAAGACACGTAATGAAAGGCTGTCTCTAGGTCTTATCAGACATCTGTGGTTTTCCTTTCCTTCCATAACTGTCAGAAAAAAGAAAGTGGATAGTAGTTATCTGCAAAGTATCCTGTATTTCACCTTTATTATCTGTGTGCTACACTATCCTAGATCTAACCCCTTGACAGTCATAAAGAGAAAATCTTTTTAAGAAATTGATCTACCACTGCTGCCTATTCTTCATGAGAGGATGTGATCCTTTCATTTATTACAGAATAATCATCCTTAATGCCAAAGCGTGTGACGCAATATGCTAAACATGTGTTCTGGGCCATTCATCAGAAATAACGGCAGCGAAGCGCATGGAGGAGCTTTGGTTGTCCTGCGTAGACAGTGGCCAGGGAAGGACTTAGGTCAGCTTGGGTCCTGGCCACACCAAGTTCCGTAATACCATGTTGCATTTAAACAGAGCACTCAGGGAGGAGATCAGAGAAAGGGCTCTCATTTAATTCACCTTAACAGTGTTTTTAATGAAAAATGTTGAGAGACAGGTAAGATGCAAAGGGTTTGAGCCTTGAAGTCAGGGAGACTTGGGTTTGAATTTTACTGTCATTATCGTCCCATGTATGATTTTGGAAAAATGGTGAGTCTCTGTGTCTTAGTTTGCTCATCTCTAAACTGAGGGGAGGAGGTAATAATGCTACCCTGAAGGACTGGCCTGAAGACTTCAAGAGAGGATCTAGCACAGAGTAGACATTCAACAAACAGTGGAATTCTTCTAAAAATGATGTTCTATAGCCAATGAAACAATATTAATAATAGAGGTTATGAGCAGTGGTTCTCAGAGTGTGTTTAGGGGGCCTCTGGAGGTCCCTGAGAATATTATAATAATATAAAGATGTCATCTGCTTTCTTTCACTCTCATTCTTTTACTACCATGTAGTACAGAGTTTTCCAGAGGCTACATGCTGTGTCATAATACAATAAATTGAATGCAGAAGCAGATAAGTCCTCTTGCATTAAGCCAAACGTTAAAGAGATTTGCAAAAATGTAAAACAATGCCACTCTATTTACTATAATGTTTTTAGAAAATATAGTAATTTTTTATAATATTATATTATTTATAACACCATGTTGGTTACCAATTAAAATTATTATACAGATAGCTTTTAATATATAGTCAATAACCATTTTCCAAGCATGATTTAAAGAAATATAATGGAAAATCCACACTAGTCTCAAAAATATAATACACCTAAGAATAAAATTAGCGAAGAATGCATAGGATGTACATGAATAACTATATACAACTCCACTGAGAAACATAAAAATGATTTTTAAGATAGAGAAACATATTTTACTCTTAGGTAAAAATACTCAGTACTTCTTTCTAAATCTAACTAGAATTCAATAGAGTCTCAGTCATAATGCCAACAGAACTTTTTTTGGAACTTGAAAAAAATCATTTTAGGGCTCATCTGAAAGAATAGCTTATGAGAATAACAAGAAAAATCTGAAATACAAAATTAATGGAGCACTTGCTCTGGCAAGTATTAGAGTCAATAATGCTGGTTTCTAAAACAATATGTACTGACACAGCAATAAACAGACTAGTGGAACACGCACGAGCAAACCCGAGATTACACAAGAAAACGGTGTTTAAGGACAAGGCCCGGAATCAATGAGTGAAGGATGAAGTACTTACTAAGTGGAGATGGGGAAATCTGCTAGCTATTTGTAACCTTACTCTCCTTGTTTATTGTTGTTTAGTCACTAAGACGAGTCTGACTCTTTTATGACCCCAGGGACTGTGACCCACCAGGGTCCTCTGTCCAAGGGGTTTCCCAGGCAAGAATACTGGAGTGGGGTGCCATTTCCTTCTCTAGGGGATCTTCCAGACCCAAGGATTGAACCTGCATCTCCTGCTTTGGCAGGGGGATTCTTTACCACTGACCCACCAGGGAGGCCCAAATGAATTACAGGTGGTTCAAAGAGTTCAGTGTAAAATTGTTGTTGCTGTTCAGGCACTGTTGTGTCCAACTCTTTGAGACCCCATGAACTGCAGCACACCAGGCTTCCCTGTCCTTCACCGTCTCCTGGAGTCTGCTCAAACTCATGTCCGTTGAGTCGGTGATGCCATCCAACCATCTCGTCCTCTGTCCTCCCCCGTCTCCTCCTGCCTTTGATCTTTCCCAGCATCAGGGTCTTTTCCAATGAGTCGGCTCTTCACATCAAGTGGCCAAAGTATGGAAGCTTCAGTTTCAGCATCAGTACTTCCAATGCATATTCAGGACTGATTTCCTTTAGGATTGACTGGTTTGATCTCATTGCTGTCCAAGGGATTCTCAAGAGTCTTCTCCAGCTCAACAATTCAAAAACATCAGTTCTTCAGTGCTCAGCCTTCTTTAAGTTCCAGCTCTCACATCTGTACATTACTACTGGAAAAACCATAGCTTTGACCATATAGATCTTCGTTGGCAAAGTGATATCTCTGCTTCTTAATATGCTGTCTAGGTTTGTCGTAGCTTTTCTTCCAAGGCGCAAGCATCTTTTAATTTCATGGCTGCAGTCAACATCCTTATTGATTTTTGAGTCCAACAGTTCAATGAAGAATTGTAACTATAACTATATAGTTTTCAGAAAAAAACAATGGAGAATATTTTCATGCTCTTGGAAGAGATCCTTTCTCAATATAAACACCAAGGACAGAAAACTTTAGAGAAATGATTGAATATTTTATTATATAAAAACACTTAAATTTCATGTCAAAAACATGAACAAGTTTAAAGACAGAGAAAGATATTTATAAGCTCTATGACAAAGGGTTAATAATGTTAATTTGCATACATAACAATATAAAACAGAATATCAGAAAGACAATTGAGTAGGTCATTCACAAAAGTAAAAATGGCTCTTAAACTTGTAAAAATTCAGCTTACTGACACTTCAGGAAATGATCATTAAAACTATAAAATATTATTTTCTACATCAAGTTGACAAAGATTTAAAAGGGTGATAACACATAGTGTAGCGAACAGTGTAGCTTAACAGGCACTTTCTTGTTCAGTTGATGTTAGTACAAACTGTCAAAAGCTTGTTGCATGGAAATTTAGTGATAACTCTCAAATAATAGTAGTAGTAACTAGCACTCATCTTTTATTGACTTTAATGGGCATTACTTCTCGTATTCTATTAGTAAGCAGGATATTGGCTACTGTCTTGCATTATGAAATGCACACAGCACACACACACATAAAGTTATATCTAGGAAGTAATCATTCATTTCTATTTTACTATGGGCTTTTAAAAGTAAGGGATATCTATCAAAATGTATCAAAAGAATTTTTGGTATCTATTGCTAATATATGGTGGAATATATTATTAGATTTCATAATATTAAACCATCTTTACTTTTCTACAAAGAACTCCTCTTGGTCATAATTCCTTTAATACTCCATAGAACTAGTGGTAAAAAAAAAAAAATCCATCTGCCAATGCAGGAGATGCAAGAGACTCAGGTTCGATCCCTAAGTCAGGAAGATCCCTACAGAATAAATGGCAACCCACTCCAGTATTCTTGCCTGGAAAATTCCATGGACAGAGGAGCCTGGTGGGCTACAGTCCATGGGGTCCCAAAGAGTCAGACATGACTGAGGAGAAGTAGCAGACTGTACTTCAATAGAGGAGCCTGATTTTCACCTGGGTATTGAGGGAACTTGTCCTGCTGTTTGTCTGTCAGTAGGCCTTTTGGTTTGTTGCATGCTTTCATTTACAAATTCTGGCTTTCTAACCAGATTTTATAGGTTTTTCTTGCTTTTCTATGACTGGAAAGAGCTCACAAAGCATAGAAATTATCTGTTCTTTGAAAGTCTAAATAAATCACCCATGAAACCCTCTGGAACCTTTGTCGGCCAAGACTTTTTAAAACTACTTCCTCTTTCCTTGGTTATGAGCCCACTTAGATTTTCTAGTTACCTTTCCATTGATTGTGGACTTGGGTATTTTCCTTGGAAATCATTTATTTCATTCTTATATTTAAGTGAATCAGCATAAATTAAGCAAAGTACTATCTTAAAACCTTCAAACCTCCATGCTTCATTTCCCTGTGTGATTCCTAGTTTTGTATATTTAGGCTTTCTCTTTTAGTTCTTGACTAAGCTAGTTAGTAGATTAATACAATGCATTGATCACCGCCTCTCAAGAACTACCTCTTGGGTTTATTTATTAGTGATACCATCTCATAATTTATCAATATTTAATTTTGTCTCAATTTTTTACTTCCATTTTCCTAAGATTTATGAAATCTTTATTTAACAGATTTTATTTTTTTTAGAGCACGTTCAGATTCACAGCAAAACTGAGCAGAAAACACAGATTCTTTTTATTACTTAGATACCTGAGTTATGTGTTTTTTTGTTTTTAACAAAGTGCTTAATGGAAAATGCCATTAGAGTCTAACTTCAGCTATATCTCAAAGGTTTTAAAGTCACATTTTTATTGTAGTCATTTCCCAGATATCCTATAGTTATTCATTTTATTTCTTTTTTGACTTAAAAAATGGGTTAGAAAGGAGGACACTTGTTTGGTTTAGAGGCTTGGGAGATTTGTTTTTTGTCCACTTTTGTTATGAGCTCCCAGAATATTTAGCAAAGACTGTGGTACTTTTTCTTCTTTGGGGAAACACATCAAATTTTGTTGCAGTTTGTGAAAACTCTGTAAAGGTACCATTGGCAGCTGCACAGGTATCCTGGGTGAAGTCAATACATCTATTGCTGCTGCTACTGCTGCTAAGTCGCTTCAGTCGTGTCCAACTCTGTGCGACCCCATAGACGGCAGCCCACCAGGCTCCCCCATCCCTGGGATTCTCCAGGCCAGAGTACTGGAGTGGGTTGCCATTTCCTTCTCCAATGCACGAAAGTGAAAAGTGAAAGTGAAGTCACTCAGTCGTGTCCGACTCCTAGCGACCCCATGGAGTGCAGCCTACCAGGCTCTTCCGCCCATGGGATTTTCCAGGCAAGAGTACTGGAGTGGGGTACCATTGCCTTCTCCAATACATCTATTAGACCTGCCTTATTAATTATAGTGTTCAGACTTAAACATGCTCGTCTTTGTTTCCTAGTTCACCCCTAAAGAGGACTCTCAAAGTCTTCACTGCAATTTTATCTCTCCTGCATTTCTTGAGTTTTCTTTATACAGTTCAATAATTAGGCTTTATTTAGTCAATAAACATTATGACAAGTTTATCTTGTATACTATACTCTTTGAGTTAGTGAAATCTCTTCACTTTGTAAGTGATAGAAAACCCAACTCAAACTTGTTTAAACAATGAATGGAATGCACTGGTTCTTGTTACTAACAAATCAAAGCAGTGGGGCCTGATTTAGCAGCCCCAATGATGCTAAAACAGCACATAAAACATTGGCCAGCTTAAACCGGATTTGCTCCCTTAAAACAGGTTGTTGATTAATCAAACCTTGAGTTATTTAACAGAGACAGGATCCCATGCCCCTAGGATGGGAACTCAAAGAATAGAAATGTTGCTGCCAGAGCCCTTTACAAGAGAGGTCATTCAATACGGAAAAGCTGGCTTCCCACACCCAGGGTAACTTATATGAACTAATTTGTTGTTCAGTTGCTCAGTTGTGTCCAACTCTTTGCAACCCCATGAACTGCACGCCAGGCTTCCCTGTCTTTCACTATCTCCCAGAGTTTGCTCAAACTCTTGTCCACTGAGTTGGTGATGCCATCCAACCATTTCATCCTCTTTCACCCCCTTCTTCTCTTGCCTTCAATTTTTCCCAGCATCAGGGTGTTTTCCATTTGAGTTGGCTCTTTGCATCAGGTGGCCAAAATGTTGAAGCTTCAGCTTCAGCATCAGTCCTTTCAGTGAATATTCAGGGTTGATTTAAGGCTAGCCAGTCAGCTTCTGCTTCTCACTCCTTATATTTCACCCTGAGCCCTGGATATAGAGACAGGTTTGGAACCTGGTCACCCATCTCCTTGCTGCCCAACCTGGCAACAAAATGCTTTCTTTCTGCAAAAGCAGGCACCGTAGCCCTTGCTCCTGTGTGCATTGGACGGAGAGCCCTTGCTCAGCAAGCTACCAAGATCTGATTTCTCTCCCTCCTTCTACTTTTGTGGAGCATCTATTTTCTTTTGGGGCTCATCCCCAGACTGAAACTGAGTCATTCTCACCTTAAGATGCATGGCTAATGATGGAAAACTGATAAATTCCTCAAGAGAGGTAGGAAGTCAGGATAATCCTGGGGGGAATACGTTCTGGAAAGACAACTGAGAAATGTCCATTCAATACCCTCCTAACTATTGCCTTGCTCAATGAGTTTTTCCTTGAATTCTTCTTTGATATTCATACTAAAATCTGCTTTTCAAAATTCTGCTGGCTGTATCTTTGCCTACCCTGCACAGTATGTTTCAATATGCTAGGTGCATCCTGTGGAGATGAAGCCACATCCACTGATTCACCTTTAGGAAAGATGGGCAGGCTTAAATCATCGCATACCTGCCCTGCATGAAAAGGTCCACCTTTCTTCATGGCAATATCAGCGCTTACTATTTATCGCTTTACCCTGGCCATTACGTGAAATGCCCATGCTTGTAACACCACTAATTCTCTGTCTCTGTGTTCAGACAAGCCCCAATTACTGTCAGAGCCCTCACTGTCCAAGCTGTGTCCAAGCACCTCTAGTCATTTCCTGCCACTGAGACCATTTACTTACTGCAATTGTCCTCCTTTTTCCGATCCCTTTTACTATCTCAAAGCTTTTCTCTAACTTGGTTTCTCAAAGGTAAATTCTCCCACTCCTACACATGGGCTCTCGTGTACCACCTTTCTACCCAAAAGTCCTCTGGTGCTCTCGCAGATGCTGTGGGTGTCCTGCCCACGCCTCCGCACCCTTCACCTCTACAAGCCGAAGGACCTGGTGCTGTGCTATGCTCAGTCATGTCCGACTCTTTGTGACCCTATGGACTGTAGCCCACCAGGCTCCTATGCCCATGGAATTTTCCAGGCAAGAATACTGGAGTGGGTTGCTATTTCCTCCTCCAAGGAATCTTCCTGACCCAGGAATCGAACTTGAGTCTCCTGCACTGCAGGTGGATTCTTTACCATCTAAGCAACCAGGGAAGTCCTAAAAAAGTAAATAACCTGGTGCTGTGCTATGCCAAAGAAGCCTTCCTGCAAACACTGGGGCTCTCTGCCAAGGGTTTTAGCTTCAGTGTTTGGAAGAGGAAATGTTTGGGAAGCAGCTTTGCCTGGAGACATGGACGATGGTAAGAACTACCTGGCTGCCAAGTCCCATGGTCGGGTTCGTTCTGAAGCATGTTGCTCCCTTTCTATAAGGCCACATAAAGATTCCACCTGCAACACAGGAGATACAGGAGAGCTGGGTTTGATCCCTGGGTCGGGAAGATCCCCTGGAGGAGGGATATGACAACCCACTGGAGCGACAACCCACTCCAGTATTCTTGCCTGAAAAATCCCATGGACAGAAGAGCCTGATGGGTTACAGTCCAAAGGGTCTCAAAGAGTCAGGCATGACTGAGCAACCTAGCACACACAGAAGGACTGAGCCCACCCCAGTGACTGGCCCCATAATCCCTCCTTCTGTGGCTTCCTTCCCTATCTGTCTTCCTTCACCATGCCTCTGTCAGTATTTCCTGGGAATACTTCCCAGATAAACTATCTATCCCTTCAATCCTTAGCTTAGTATCTGCTTCTAGGGGAACCCAAATCAAGACACTCCCTAGAGAGATGAAAGGCGCTAAGCTTTGCTATGAAAATGTTTATTTAAACAATCTGAACAAAGTGTCCCTTAAACTTCCAAGTACAGTCATCCTACTGATAGTTATATCTCTTATATAAACTCAGACACGACAGCATGTGTTGAACACCTATGTGCAATGTGCTAAGTGAGGTACCAATGGAGCTGGAGGGATGGTATCTGCCCACAAAGGGCTTAGGGGAGGAATTTGAACATTTATATAAATCTCTCAACTCCTGAGAGTTATTAGTGTTTATAAAAATGGAAAGTGTTTGAGAGTATTTTTATCCTTTTGAAAATCTGTTTTTTGTAATCAAATTTGAAAAGATACCAAAAAAATTATGAATTATAATACACTTAAGATGTAAGTAACAGCAATTCAGTGATCAGGTACCCATCACTCAGTTTAAGGAAAAAAAATTTCAACTTGTGATTGAAGTCAGCCCGTGTATGTCCCTCCCAGATCTTCGAATCCCCCCCATCGCCTGCCAAGTAACCATGATCCTGAGTTCTCTGTATACCATTCTCACTTTCAATAATTCCGCTGTGCGTTTGTAACCCTGAACAAAATATGTTTTAGTTTTGTTTGTTTTTAAACTTTTAATCCCTGGCCTCTCCCCTTTTCCCTCTTAGCTTACAAAGTATGAATCTCATTTTCTTATTTTAATCATTACCCTAGAGATAGTAACAGCCACACTTCACTTATTGTACTAAAATATACAACTGATGACTATCTTTACTTTCCCTTCAGACAATACAAGACCTAATAACTCTTTAATTCTGACCACCCCCTCCAGACGTTAGTGCTATTTTCTAAGTGTTCTTATTTATCTTTTTTCAGCCCAGGGGAATTGTTAATATTGTCTTATTCAGTCTGTGCTTGGTAAGCTTCAGATGCTTTCTTCACCCTTTGCTCTTCCTTACATCTCAGCACTTCCATCTAGACCGCTTTCCTTCTGCCTAAAGCCCATCTTTTAGAATTTCCTTTACTTGGAGTTCTACTAAGAGACTGCAGTCTCCCTGTTTTCTCAAAAGATATTTTACTGGGTACATTACTCTAGGTTGATAGTTATTTTTTCTTTAGATGCTGATAATACCATTCCACCATATTTGGGCTTTTGTTCTTCCTATTAAGAAGTCAGTGGTCAAACCAATTATCATGTTTTTGAAGGTAATTTCATTCTGGAATTTTTTTAAGATTTTCTCTGTTTCACACTGTAATAGGTCTATATGTAGAACATCCTTCTATTCGTCTTGCTTGGGATTCACTGGTGTTCCTCAAACTCTGGACTGGCATCTTTCATGACTCATGGGAAATGACTGGCCATCATCTCTCCAAATATTGCCTCAGAAACCCCTATCAGACTTGTGCTGGACCTTCTCATTCCAACCTCCATATCTCTTTATCAGTCTTCTGTTCCATATCTTAATCTCTCTGTGCTTCCCTGTGGGAAAGTTTTTAGGTCTACCTTTTGTTTTACTAACTTTCATCAGCTGTGTCTAATTGCTTTCGCTTGAGGTTTTTAATAGCAATCATTCTGCTTTTCATTTTTAAAGTTCTATTTCTTTCATATCTGCTTGGACATCATAATCTCTTATTCATTCATCACGTTTTCTTTCACTCATTTTTTTCTTTAAACATGTATTTTTATTTTGCATCCCTTATGTTAATTTCAATAACTGAAGTCTTTGGGGAGCTTGATTCTCCTCTCTCTATCTGCTGGCATTCACTATTGATACATTACTTTCTCATGTCTTTTACTATGTGTGTTTACTTCTCCAAAATGTATATGTATGTGTTATTTGAGGCCCAGATAGAAGATGGATTTACCTAGGTGGTTTGCTTCTGGGAGGACAACAGGCCTGTAACCACTTTAAATAACCTGAAGTAAATGAGAGAAATCAGCATCAGTTGGAATGAATTTGAGTGAGAGGCAAATCTGGATGGGGCAGCTTGTGCTTATGTATTCTCATGGAGGCACGCCATGCCAGCCCCATGGTTCAAAAACATAGTTATGCTAGTAACTGGGGGGAGTGGGAGAGGTGGTTTAATTTCTATTTTACTCTTTTAAAAAAGATGAACCTCAATCCAGTTTTTTGTCTAACAGGCAAAAGAGTTAAGTGGTTCTTTACCAAAGAAGACACATGAATGGCACAAAAGAAAATATATATGACATGATGCTCCACATCATTACTCACTAGGAAAATGAGAATTGAAACTCCAATAAGATACCACCATATATCCACTAGAATGCTAAAATTAAAAAGACTGAAATCAACCATCAGGCAGTCAGTTCAGCCACTCAGTCAATCCAACTTTTTGTGACCCCATGGACTACAGCATGCCAGGTTTCCCTGTCTAACACCAACTCCCAGAAATAGCTCAAACTCATGTCCATTGAGTCAGTGATGCCATCCAACCATCTCATCCTCTGTCATCGCCTTCTCTTCCTGCCTTCAGTCTTTCTGAGTATCAGGGTCTTTTCTAATGAGCCAGCTCTTTACATCAGATGGCCAAAGTACTGGAGCTTCAGCTTCAGCATCAGCACTCCAATGAATATTCAGGGTTGATTTTCTTTAGGATTGACTGGTTTCATCTCCTTGCAGTCCAAGGGACTCTCAAGAGTCTTCTCCAACACTACAGTTCAAAAGCATCAATTCTTCAGTGCTCAGCTTTTTTTATGGTCCAGCTCTCATATCCATACATGACTACTGGAAAAACCATAGCTTTGACTAGACAGACGTTTGTCGACAAAGTAATGTCTCTGCTTTTTAATATGCTGTCTAGGTTGGTCATAGCTTTTCTTCCAAGGACCAAGCATCTTCTAATTTCATGTCTGCAGTCGCCATCTGCAATGATTTTGAAGCCCCCCAAAATAAATTCTGTCACTGTTTCCCTTGTCTCCCCATCTATTTGCCATGAAGTGATGGGACTGGATGCCATGATCTTCATTTTTTGAATGTTGAGTTTTAAGCCAGATTCTTCACTCTCCTCTTTCCCCTTCATCAAGAGGTTCTTTGGTTCCTCTTTGCGGTCTGCCATGAGGGTGCTATCATCTGTATATCTGAGGTTCTTGATATTTCTCCTGGAAATCTTGATTCCAGCTTGTGCTTCACCCAGCCTGGTATTTCACATGATGTACACTGGATATAAATTAAATGAGCAGGGTGACAATATACAGCCTTGATGTACTCCTTTCCCAATCTGGAACCAGTCCATCATTCCATGTCTGGTTCTAACTGTTGCTTCTTGACCTGCATACAGGTTTCTCAGGAGGTAGCTAAGGTGGTCTGGAATTCTTATCTCTTTAAGAATGTCCCACTTTGTTGTGATCCACACAGTCAAAGGATTTAGTGTAGTCAGTGAAGCAGAAGTACATGTTTTTCTGGAATTCTCTTGCTTTTTTCTATGATCCAATGGATGTTGGCAATTTGAAACAAATCCTACTCCAATAAAATTCTTTTATTTTTTTAATTAAAAATACAGATGATGCAGTGAAGGTGCTGCACTCAATATGCCAGCAAATTTGGAAAACTCAGCAGTGGCCACAGGACTGGAAAAGGTCAGTTTTCATTCCAATCCCAAAGAAAGGCAATGCCAAAGAATGCTCAACCTACCGCACAATTGCACTCATCTCACACGCTAGTAAAGTAATGCTCAAAATTCTCCAAGCCAGGCTTCAGCAATAGGTGAACCGTGAACTTCCTGATGTTCAAGCTGGTTTTAGAAAAGGCAGAGGAACCAGAGATCAAATTGCCAACATCCGCTGGATCATGGAAAAAGCAAGAGAGTCCCAGAAAAACATCTATTTCTGCTTTATTGACTATGCCAAAGCCTTTGACTGCGTGGATCACGATAAACTGTGGAAAATTCTGAAAGAGATGGGAATACCAGACCACCTGACCTGCCTCTTGAGAAATCTGTATGCGGGTCAGGAAGCAACAGTTAGAACTGGACGTGGACCCACAGACTGGTTCCAAATAGGAAAAGGAGTACGTCAAGGCTGTATATTGTCACCCCGCTTATTTAACTTCTATGCAGAGTACATCATGAGAAACGCTGGGCTGGAAGAAACACAAGCTGGAATCAAGATTGCCGGGAGAAATATCGATAACCTCAGATATGCAGATGACACCACCCTTATGGCAGAAAGTGAAGAGGAACTAAAAAGCCTCTTGATGAAAGTGAAAGTGGAGAGTGAAAAAGTTGGCTTAAAGCTCAACATTCAGAAAACGAAGGTCATGGCATCTGGTCCCATCACTTCATGGGAAATAGATGGGGAAACAGTGGAAGCAGTGTCAGACTTTATTTTTCTGGGCTCCAAAATCACTGCAGACGGTGACTGCAGCCATGAAATTAAAAGACACTTACTCCTTGGGAGGAAAGTTATGACCAACCTAGATAGCATATTGAAAAGCAGAGACATTACTTTGCCAACAAAGGTCCATCTAGTCAAGGCTATGGTTTTTCCGGTGGTCATGTATGGATGTGAGAGTTGGACTGTGAAGAAGGCTGAGCGCCGAAGAATTGATGGTTTTGTACTGTGGTGTTGGAGAAGACTCTTGAGAGTCCCTTGGACTGCAAGGTGATCCATCCAGTCCATTCTGAAGATCAGCCCTGGGATTTCTTTGGAAGGAATGATGCTAAAGCTGAAACTCCAGTACTTTTGGCCACCTCATGCGAAGCGTTGATTCATTGGAAAATACTCTGATGCTGGGAGGGATTGGAGGCAGGAGGAGAAGCGGATGACAGAGGATAAGATGGCTGGATGGCATCACTGATTCGATGGACATGAGTCTGAGTGAACTCCGGGAGTTGGTGTAGACAGGGAGGCCTGGCGTGCTGGGATTCATGGGGTCGCAAAGAGTCGGACATGACTGAGTGACTGAACTGAACTGAACTGAATTAAAAATACTGATTTTTTTAAGTATCAATGATCATGTGAAACAACTGGACCTCTCACACACTGCTAGTGGAAAATTTAAATGGTACACTCATTTTTAAAATTAATTTTTATTGAAGTATAGTTGATTTACAATGTTTTTAGTTTCTGCTGTACAGCTAAGTGAATCAATTGTATATATATCCATTCTTTTTTAGATTCTATTCCCATATAAGTCATTACAGAGTATTGAGTAAGTTTCCCTGTGCAATATAGTAAATTCTTATTATATATCTATTTTGTACATCAAAAGTTCAGTTCAGTCACTCAGTCGTGTCCGACTGTTTGCCACCCCATGAACCGCAGCACACCAGGCCTCCCTGTCCATCACCAATTCCTGGAGTTCACCCAAACTCATGTCCATCAAGTCGGTGATGCCATCCAGCCATTTCATCCTCTGTCATCCCCTTCTCCTCCTGCCCTCAATCTCTCCCATCATCAGGGTCTTTTCAAAAGAGTCAGCTCTTCGGATCAGGTGGCCAAAGTAGTGGAGTTTCAGCTTCAGCATCAGTCCTTCCAATGAACACCTAGAACTGATCTCCTTTAGGATGGACTGGTTGGATCTTCTTGCAGTCCAAGGGACTCTCAAGAGTCTTCTCCAACACCACAGTTCAAAACCATCAATTCTTCGGCGCTCAGCCTTCTTCACAGTCCAACTCTCACATCCATACATGACCACAGGGAAAACCATAGCCTTGACTAGATGGACCTTTGTTGGCAAAGTAATGTCTCTGCTTTTCAATATGCTATCTAGGTTGGTCATAACTTTCCTTCCAAGGAGTAAGCATCTTTTAATTTAATTGCTGCAGTGTGTATATATCAATCCCAATCTTCCAGTTTATCCCTCCCCCCTCTGCTTATTAACCATAAGTTTGTTTTCTACATCAGTGACTATTTCTGTTTTACAAATAGGTTCATTTGCACCATTTTTTAAATTCCACGTAAAAGTGATATACTAATGATGTAAGCCTTCGGAGCCGAGTTTCTCAGCCTCATCACTATTGACATTTTGGACCAGATGATTCTTTGTTGTGGGAGGTTGTTCTGTGCATTGCAGAGTGTTTTGCAGCATCCTTAGCCTCTGCCCAGTAGGTGCCAGTAGCAACTCGCTAGCTATAGCAATCAAAATGTCTCCAGACATTGCCAAATGTGCCCTGGTAGGCAAAATCCCCCTCGGTTAAGCCAGCTATTGCTTTACGGTAGCAGCATGGGTTCTCCCTTTATATTTCCAGGATACACAGGTTTTGAGCTTTGTCTCCTTTATGCATGGAGCCATGAAAATCAAAATTCAAGGTTATCCTGTTCATCAAATTCTCTCAAGAAGAAAACAACCTACTTCAATGTCCTATTTTTTTCATCACCGATACTCTTAAAAGGGGGTGTGTGCATGTATGGGTGAGTATCTCAGAATACCCAGTCTGCCACATTACCAGAAATGGGAGCTATTTTAACATTCTTTTTCTTATTTCTTTTCACCCAGTCTTCATTCTCTTTACTTCTATCAAATTCTTACCTTTAACAAGAAAATAAGAGCAAAATGAAATTTACAGATAATTTATTTTAATCAACATTTTTAAACTTCCTCCCATTATTAACCATTATAGGAAAAGCTTTCAGATTACCAAAATTGTGCTTCCATTTATTCCCCCTTTACTTTTCTGTCTTGGTCCCTGAAATCAGTGGCCTTCTGGAGCCAGGTTACAAGGCTCGGGAGAGCTGACTTTGCAGCTCCCCTCTCACATCTGCATTCAGTGAAGTCATTTTGCTACATTGAAAACAGGCCGCGTTGGGAGTATTTGCACCATGGAAATCAGCAAATGCTGCAAATCCGGTTTCTTATTTCTCAGAGTTGTTGGGCCAGCCTTTAGTAGCACACCACAACAGAAATGGACCGAAAAAAATGTAAGAAAGACTATAGTTACTCCTTTAGTTCTTTATTATTGCCTTGACTGTGTGTCCACCCTGATGGCTCAGACAGCGGTGACAATGATGAATCCGCCTGCAATGCAGGAGACCTGGGTTCAGTTCCTGGGTCGGGAAGATCCCCTAGAGAAGGAAATGGAAATCCACGTGAGTATTCTTGCCTGGAGAATTCCATGGACAAAAGAGTCTGGTGGGCTACAGTTCATGGGGTCGCATAGAGTCAGACATGACTGAATAACTAACAGACACGTATCTATCCCAGCTTTCTCTTCTGTTATGGGTTGGGTTGTATCCACCCAAATCCATATGTTGTGGACCTAAAAATATAACTGTATTTGAAGACAGTTTTTAAAGAGGTGATTAAGTTAAAATGGGGTCCTTGGGGTAGATTGGCCCCAATCCAATGTGGCCGATCTCCTTAAAGGAAGAGATTAAAGAGCAGACACATGTGAGGGAGGAGCATGTGAAGACGTTGGAGAACGTGGCCACCTGAAAGCCGAGGAGAGAGGCATCAGAAGAAATCAACCCTGAAGACACCTTGATCCCAGACTTCCAGGCCCCAGAACTGTGAGAAAATTCATCTCTGTTGTTTAAGCAACCCAGTTTGTAGTTACAGCAGCCCTAGCAAACATATGTTTTCACTTTGATTTTCTTATTCTTAGTGCATTTCTTAGTGCACCCAGTATGAAAATCTGGACCAGCTGGTATCTGTGACCAGAACGTAATGAGGCCAAGGTCATGGGCTTAGTTACAGGGTGGAAAAGAGGAGGCAGACTTCTCCATCACTTCAGAAGGCCCCTGATGCCAACTGACCGCGACATGTAAACGTTTGCCTAATCAGAAGATCAACCCAAGAGAAAGTCTGCTAGCCCATGAATACTTCCTTAAAAAAGTACCTCTAAAGTCTAGGCCCTGCTAGTGGCAACTTCATCTTCTTGGAGTCAGCATATTCCATTTTTCATAACTGTTATCCTAACGCTTCTTGACTAGAATCTAAAAAAAAACCCAATTCTCTTCCAACTTTCATCCTCAAACCAGCTTCATGTACCATTGAGGATGAGATTCCAATCTACCCCAATGAAGAAGAAAATTTATTAAAACCTTTATTTCCCATGAGAAACTCTGAAACTCTTAATGTTCATGCTCATTTAGCAATGATTTGAATAAATCCTCCCTTTTTTCAACTAGACAGGAAGACAAAACCTTGACTCCACTCCTCTCGGGGCTTCCCTGCTGATGCTAGTGGCAAAGAACCCATGGATGTAGCAGACGCTTCCTCACGCTGAGCCCTCCTTGGCCGCTGGGTCTTATTTCCATTGAACACTCTTTTGCTGCTGTGTTTTCCCTTCTTTTTCCCTTCTGTTCTAATCAATAACTCATGAAGCACAAAGGGGACTTGCATTGGCTCTTTGATTTGCTGTGTACATCACTTGAAGTGTTACATTTTAGAACCCAATTTTTAAAAATCATTTACACTTCAGAGTAGAAAAATAGCAACATTACTCGATGATTCAATTAAATTATCCCAGGTTAATGTGCTCACTGTCAGCAATGAATAACCACAAGTGTGTAGCCAATGAATAGACTATAAAGCTCTATCTCTTTCACAGGTCTATAGTTTATTTTGTGAGCATATTAAAATATATTTTCTAATAGGAAAAAAAATGAGATGCCCTTTGTTTACTCCTTTTTACAGCAAGTTAGTGCCTATCATTCCCAGGACAATAGCTTCCTTAAACCTACAACAATAGCTTTTATCTCTTCAAGCCCCAGAGGACACTGGGAAAATCTCTCACTTGGGTTAACTTTGCTGAATATATTTAACCAGTAAATTATTTGCCTTCCCAACTGGAAGAACCAATATACATTTATGTTCTAGGAATGGTTTGTTTTACTAACTTTATGAGTGAAGACCTCAAGAGTAGCAAAGCCAAGGGACATTTAATTAAGTTATATTTGCTTTTTCATGATCTTTAGCTCTAGCTTATAAATCAAGAATCAATGAGTACTTAATTTCCTCTTATAGCATTAAAAGTAATTGCTTCATAAATTCACTTTAGTAATCCAAATATTTGCACACAGTACAGCACAAAGAGAAGTTGTTTCACTGATGAGATCCTAACTTTTATTTTATTAGTATAAAATGGAGCTTGCTCATTTTATAGCTTATGATTTTCCTGGCTGCCTCAAATTTCTTTTTGAAGCAGACAGGATATAAATTTAAAATAAATACAATTATGACTTTACTTGAGAAAAAAAAAGCCAGTCTACTTACTTAACATATAACAAGAAATCATAGTTGCAGATATATTTCTGCTTAGTATGATTATAATGAGTAAGTTCTCCCCCCACCCACCCCTGCCAAATTGTACATGCTCAAAAAGCAACAGAAATATTTTCAAGGCTAGTTTAACCTTTACTTTACCGGTTTATTTTATTGTGGGGCAGGAGAGGAAGGAGAAAACTATTAATAAAATTGTTATCGGTGCTGCTAAGCTATTGACTATTGGCCAGCACCAGAGTCCAAAATTGTTTTATATTCTTTAACTGCTCTGTTCAAAATATTTTCCTAAATGTAGATGTGATGTTAAGATTTTCAAAGATAATGTTCATTGTCTGAGTCATTCAAGTCTCTGTTAACCAGAGTTGGCTTTCCCAGTTGTACAGATGAGCACCAAAGTGAGGTGGAATGAGAGCCCAGGCTCCTAGGGAGGCATGTGGCTGAGCTGAGCTGGGAAGAAACCCTGGTCTTCACACGGCAGGTCCAAGGCGATGGCTGCCCCACAGCTACTATAACTTGCGCTTTGTTTCACTTTACACATATGTCTTAGCCCCTATTACGCATCAGAGGCTTAGAAGGCTTATAGCTACAAGGAGAATGAAAACAGTGCCAGGTGACAGAAGCCAACATGAAGACCACATATTATGATTCCCCTTAAATGAAATATCTAGAACGGGAAACCCTGGAGAGAACAAAGCAGACTAGTAGTTGCCTAAGGCTGGGATAATGGAGAAATGGAGAGGGATGGGACAGGGAGTGACAGGTTTCTTTTGGAGGTAATGCAAGTAATCTAGAACTGATTGTGGTTGTTGAGTACAGAACTCTGTGAATTTATTGTAAAACCACTGATTTGTGCACTTTAAATGGGCATATTGTACCACCTGATGTGAAAAGCCCACTCATTGGAAAAGACCCTGATGTTGGAAAAGATTGAAGGCAGGAGGAGAAGGGGACGACAAAGGATGAGATGGATGGATGGTATCATCGACTCCATGGACGTGAGTTTGAGCAAACTCCGGCAGATGGTGAAGGACAGGGAAGCCTGGTGTGCTGCTGGGGTTGCAAAGAGTCAGACCACGACTGAACGACTGAACAACAATGACAAAGCAGTGTATAAACTTTATTTTGATAAAGTTATTTTTAAAGAAAATAGACCCAGCAGCTTGAGAAGCTACATCTCCTGCCATGGAGAAGGTGGATGTTAGCCTACTCCTTCTGGACTGTGCCTTTTGCACTAATCACCTCTGCATGTAGGCCAAATTCCCAAAAGCAGGACCCACCCTGGCTCCAGGAACAGCCCTGGGGACAACGTGAAGCTGCAAACTTGTTCCCAACTCCTGCCTCTCCTGCCTCTGCCACCATGCAGCATCCACCTCTCCAACTTGATGAGCGTGTGGGGCACTTTGGGGCATGTGTGAATCAGCTAGGCATAAGCATCACTTTAACTGTCTTTTCACTGTCAGATGCCAGACTGCTTTAGGACCAGTGACAGCAACCCCACAAGAAGGGCCTGTAGCCATGGGCCCTTGGAAGAGCGCCCCCCAACTCAGACAGAAGCCCTTCAGTCCCCCAGGTGCTGACCCCCGAACCCACTGGCCTTGGCTGCACCCAGCTTCAGAAAGTTCCCAGAGGTCTCCTGCAAGGCAAACCTCTGGCCATGCATATATACTCAGCTGATTCATAGTTTAAATGACCTCAATGCAGATGCTTGGTAGAAAAATAGTCGCTACAATTTGTTGTGCCTATTAGGGCCACATCCCCTGGAGAAGGGAAGTGCTATCCACTCCAGTATTCTAACCTAAAGAATTCCATGGACAGAGGAGCCTGGTGGGTCCCAGTCCATAGGGTCACAAAGAGTCAGACACGACTGAGCGAATAACACTTGGACATTTTCATGAGAGCCGCACTCTTTCCACCTCCCTATCCTTGTGGAGAGGGGTGGTTCTGCCCACAGCCTGGCTTCTATGCCTCCACCTGATGAAAGCTTATATTCATCTCTGCAAGGAGATGAATCTCTGCAAGGAGATGACTCAGGGTCACCTAATCCACAAGCCGATCAGTGATCCCCTTCTGTGTACTCCTAGAGCACTTCTCCTAGAGTCTAGGAGCGCTGATGTTATGATATGATCAGCCTTTTATGAGCCTAGGGCTCCGGGTCCAGGGGTGCCTGCTTCCACTCCTTGTGGCCCAGCTCTGGGCCCTGTGCCCATGGAGGCACCATCCCGCTGCGAATATTCAGCTTGAATTGAGTTCAGTCATTTCATAAGCAGAGACTTGATTGGGAGCTTGTAGGCAGAAGCATCAGAGTGCTACTTCCCAAAGCCTGAAAAGAAAAACAAGCTTGTTTCTTTAGTGATATCAAATGAGACAAAGGAAGGAAGAAACCGCCCGAGGTCACAGGCAACCGTCAGAGTGGAAGACTTCCATCCAAGCGCGATGGAATAATCAAGATTTATTTTTTAAATATTGTTATTAAATAAACATTACAGAAACTTTTGCATATCCAACTTATTTATAGCTTAAGGCATGAAAACCCACATTAGTGTGTTGAATTATAAGAATTCACTGCAGCCTGCTAGCTGACAGCACGTCAAATTATTTGCAAATATTTTCTGGAACAGTAACCTTGAAGGATGCCAGCCCCATTCAGTGTAACCTTATCACAAGACAGGAACCGAGCGAGGAGATGAGTTCCAAAGCAAAGGATGCTTTAGTTCCTGGAACCTCTGTCGGCTGTTTGAACAAGGAGTTTATCCCCCATCTCAGCCAAAAGCCTCGCTTGTATCTCTCGGGCATTTACATCTCTCTCTCCGCTGCACTTTAAAAAGATGGTATGCAGAAGGCCCCCTTGAGAAATTGTGCTCTGGGCAGGAATTTGTGAGTACATTAGTCACATTTAAGAGGCATTATATCCTCCAGTCTGCAATAACGTAGTTCTGCGAAAATTATGTAATCATTTTAACAAAGAGTCTCTAATTGACATGAAAAAGCAAAATCAAAATAAAAATGAATTTTAATGTGAGCAATACAGGCTCTTCGTTTTTACTCACCATCATGGAACACGGTCTAGGAGAGCAAGAAACCAGGACCTCATTCCTGGCTTCTGGCCTTAGGAAAACCACAGTGGTAGATTCCTCCAGGGGGTGGTTTTTCTTTAATATCCAATATCTCTACCTTACAAATGCCTCAGATATGTTTCTTTTTTTTTCTAATTTTCAACATTATTTTCAGTACTTTAAATATCTTTCTTTCCACCAAGGAAAATATTCTTTTGATGAAAAGCTATTATGGCCCATTTAAAAAATTGTGAAGTGGTTGGGTGGTTTAAAAATTATATCTAGATCATTTAGCAAGGTTGGCACAACATCTGACTTCTGAAATCAACATTTTGCCAAATATTTTAGCCATATCACAGTTGCTAAGCTAACGAGAAAATGCTAATCATTTGGCATAAACGTGGCCGTGTTAAAATTCAGCAAAATTGATTGCCTTCAAAACAACCTTTTGTTTTTGTCTCCAAAAAGCTGCTTTGCACATTTGATATAGGTAAGAACTCATTGCTTATCCTGACACTACCATCTTTCATGTCTTGAACAGGCTCTGTGTTTTTCTTTGTTGTCTCATCAACGAGTCCATCTTGCATCCTATTCGGTGAATTCAACAGTTGTTTGAGCACCTACTATTTGCTCAGTGCTGTGCTGTTCAGGGTGGTAATAGTACTCTGCAGGCTCCAAGCGCTACCATTGTGATAGATCAGGTGTCACCAGGGAAAAGAAAATAGTGTGTCTAGTGCATCATAGCAAGATTATAACATCCCAAACGACCTCGCAAAATTGCTTCATTTAGCTTCTCAATTCTCCTATGGTCTCAACAACATATTATTGAAAAGCAAGTCTGCATACCTGTTATCTGCATGGCCCTTTGGAGAGCATAAAAGTGACAGAAGACATGGGCCTCTCCTCTGAAAGAGCTTATAAACTAGTTCAGAAGACAAACCATTCAGTCCATAACAATGTTAAAAATCACACCAGCAGCACAATATATGTATCCAGAGAAGAAGAAATAAAATTCATTGAGCACCTACTATGTGCTGGGATGTTTCACACCTGTTAAAGGGCTTCCCAGATGGCTCAATGATAAACAATCCACCTGCCAATGCAAGAGATGTGAGTTCGATCCTTGGCTCAGGAAGATCTCCTGGAGGAAGAAATGGCAGCCCACCACTCCAGTATTCTTGCCTGGGAAATCCCAGGGACAGGAGCCTGGCAAGCTACAGTCCATGAAGTCACAAAAGAGTTGGACACGGCAGACCATGCATGCATGTACACAATAACTATCAATCTCAGCAAATGTGGCTCCCAGTGGCAACCCATGGCACACACCCAAGAGGGAAGGGAAAATGTACATGCCACAAAAAATGCAAAACTCTTCGCCACAGGGAGAGGACTTTTATCATATGTGTTTTTATAATTTTTTACACTATCACATGTATTTTCTTTTTAGTTAAAGCTTCTTAATCAAATGCATCTACATATATCTGAGCCTACCCCCGGTCTACTACATTGGAATCTCCCACATTCTCAAGTAAGAAAATTACTAGGCTTTACCATTAACTGATGGTTCCATTAACTGATTTAATTCCTTACCACTCAGGAAACTAAGGCTGAGAGCTGCCAAGGCATTTGCTTAAGACAACAAACTCTGCGAGTGGCTAAGATCAGGTATGGACACAAAGTCTCTCCATCTACTGAGATAAATAGTGGGGTCTGTCCATTATTCCATTAATATAGTATGTTACACTGATTTTCATAGGTCGAACCAACCTTGCCTTCCTAGGATAAACTCCACTTAGACATGAAATATAATCCTTTTCATATGTTGCTGGATTCAGTTTCCTAGTATTTTATTGAAGACTTTTGTACCTATATTCATAGAGGACACTGGTGTGCTTTCTTCTGATGTCTTTGTCTTGTTTTAATATTAGGGCAATATTGACATCTAGAATGACTTGGACAGTAGTCCCTCCTCTCCTATGTTTGGAAGGTTTAGTGAAGAATTGATGCTAATTCTTCTGTAAGGTTTGGTAGAAATTATCAGTGAAACCATCTGGTCCTGGATTTACTTTGAGCAAGCTTTTTGATTGCTAATTCAATCTCTTTACTTCTATTCAAATTTTCTATTTCTTCTCAAGTCAGTTTTGGTAATTTCTATCTTTTAGAAGAATTTGTCTATTTCTATCTATTTGTTCAGTTCAGTTCAGTTCAGTCACTCAGTAGTGTCCGACTCTTTGTGACCCCATGGACTGCAGTACGCGAGGCCTCCCTGTCCATCACCAACTCCCAGAGCTTACTCAAACTCATGTACATCAAGTCGGTGATGCCATCCAACCATCTCATCCTCTGTGGTCCCCTTCTCCTCCCACCTTCAATCTTTCCCAGCATCAGGGTCTTTTCCAATGAGTCAGTTCTACTTTGTTGGTGTACAGTTATTCATAGTATTAATACCTCATCTTCATTCTTTGTATTTAGCAGTAACATTCCCTCTTCCAATCCTGCTTTTAGTAATCCGGCTCTCTTTTTTCCTGATAAGTCTAAAGACTTTTCATTTTTTTTAATCTTGTTGCTTTTCATTGATTTTCTCTATTTTTATATTCTCTGTCTCATTTATTTCACCTTGAATCTTTATTATATCCCTCCTTCTGCTAGCTTTGAATTTAGTTTGCTCTTCTTTTTCTAGTTTGCTAAGGTGGAACCTTATTGATTCAGGATATTCTTTTTTTACTGTAATCACTTAAAGCTATATATTTCCCTCTAAACACTGTTTTTGCTGTGTCCCATAAGTTTTAGTATGTTGTGCTTTCATTTTCGGAGAAGTCAATGGCACTCCACTCCAGTACTCTTGCCTGGGAAATCCCATGGACGGAGGAGCCTGGTGGGCTACAGTCCATGGGGTCGCTAAGAGTCAGACATGACTGAGCGACTTCACTTTCACTTTTCACTTTCATGCATTGGAGAAGGAAATGGCAGCCCACTCCAGTGTTCTTGCCTGGAGAATCCCAGGGACGGGGAAGCCTGGTGGGCTTCCGTCTATGGGGTCGCACAGAGTCGGACACGACTGAAGTGACTTAGCAGCAGCAGCAGCAGCTTTCATTTTCATTCATTCAAAGGGTTTTCTAATTCCACTTATGATTTCTTCTTTGGTCAGTTGGTTATTTAAGCATATGTTGTTTAATTTCCACATATTTGTGCATTTCCCAAATTTCTTCTGTTATTGATTTCTAATTTCATCCTATTTTGGTTGGAGGACACACTTTGTGTGGCTTCAACCCTTGAAACTTATTGAGACTTGTTTCCACAAGTCTTCCATTTCCTTGTTCATCTTCTCTCTGGTTGTCTTTATTATTGAAAGTTAGGTGTTGAAGTGCCCAACTGTTATTGTTGAATCGTCTATTTCTTCCTTCAGTTCCGTCAGTGTTTGCTTTATGCATTTTGTAAATGTTTTAGATGCATAAATATTTATTATTGCTATACACTTTTGATATCTTTTATCATTACAAAATGTCCTTCTCTATTAATAATTTTTGTCTTAAGATCTATGTGTCTGATGTTAATGTAGCCACTCCAGTTCTTTTTTTTTATTAATATTTGCATGGTCTGTCTTTTCTATTCCTTGATTTTCAACCTATTTTTGTAGTTGAATCTAAACACATCTCTCATGGACAGCATGTAATTGAATCATTTTTAAAATCAATTTGATCAATATCTGCCTTTTAATTGAAATTTTAATCCATTTACATTTTATAATTACTGTTAGGATAAGGTTTATGTGTACAATTTTTCTGTTTGCTTTCTATACCTTCTGTCTTTTTTGTTCCTCTGTTCATCCATTATTGCTTTTTTGTGTTAAATTTTTTTTTCATGTACCACTTTAATTCCATTGTCACCTCTTTTTTTAAATGTAACTATTTTCTTAGGGGTGGACCTAGAGATCACATTTAACATCTTAATTTATAACAATACAGTTCAGAGTAATACCAACTTAGTTTTACTATTATACCAAAACTATATTCCTATACATTTCCATTATCTCCCTCATCTCTTCTGCTGTTACTGACATACAAATTACATTTTTATACATTGTATGTCATCTAACAGAAATTTGCAAGTATTGCCTTCTTATCTCTTAAATTAGATAGAAAGGAAGAATTACAAATAAAAAATACATTAATATCGTCCTTTCTATTTACCTATGTAAATGCCTTTAACTGGTATTCCTTATTTCTTCCTGTGGATTCAAGTTGCTGCTCCGTGTCCTTTCATTTCAGCCTTAAGGAATCCCGTTAATATTTCCTGTAGGGCAGGTCTGTTAGCAATGAAATTACTGTTTTTTTCTGGAAATATTTTAATTTCATTTTCAGAGGATAAGTTTCTGAATTTAATTCTTTCTTGGCCATCTTTCTTTCAGGACTTTGAATACTGTGATCCCACTGTCTTCTGGCCTCCATAGTTTCTGATGAGAACTTGGATTAATCTTACTGAGGATCTCTCAATACATGATGAGCTTTTACTTGCTGCATTTAAGAGTCTTTCTTTGTCTTTCAACAGTTGCATTGTGATGTATTTGGGTGTGAATCTCTGAGTTTAGTCTATTTGAAATTTGTTGATCTTGAGTGCATAGATGAATATACTTCATCAAATTTGGAAAGTTTTGGGCCATTATTTCTTCAAATATTCTTTCTCCTCCTTTCTCTCTTTCCTCTCCTTCTGGGATGCTGAGGATGTATATTTCAGTATGTTTCATGGAGTTCCACAGATTTGTTTATGCTTGCTCAAATTTGTGATTGAGTTCCTGTAGTAAATTCTTCAGAGAAGGCAATGGCACCCCACTCCAGTACTCTTGCCTGGAAAATCCCATGGACGGAGGAGCCTGGTGGGCTACAGTCCATGGGGTCACTGAGAGTCGGACACGACTGAGCGACTTCACTTTCACTTTTCACTCTTATGCATTGGAGAAGGAAATGGCAACCCACTCCAGTGTTCTTGCCTTGAGAATCCCAGGAACAGGGGAGCCTGGTGGGCTGCCGTCTATGGGGTCGCACAGAGTCGGACACGACTGAAGCAACTTAGCAGCAGTAATTTCTTTGAGAGATTCCCCCATAGCTCAGTTGGTAAAGAATCCACCTGCAATGCTGGAGACCCCCAGTTCGATTCCTGGGTCGAGAAGATCCACTGGAGAAGGGATAGGCTACCCACTCCAGTATTCTTGGGCTTCTCTGGTGGCTCAGCTGGTAAAGAATCTGCCTGCAATGCAGGAGACCTAGGTTCAATCCCTGGGTTGGGAAGATCCTGTGGAGAAGGGAAAGGTTACCCACTCCAGTATTCTGGCCTGGAGAATTCCATGGACTGTATTGTCCATGGGGTCGCCTAGTCAAAGCTATGGTTTTTCCAGTAGTCATGTATGGATGTGAGAGTTGGACTATAAAGAAAGCTGAGCACCAAAGAATATATGCTTTTGAACTGTGGTGTTGGAGAAGACTCTTGAGAGTCCCTTGGACTGCAAGGAGATCCAACCAGTCAATCCTAAAGGAAATCAATCCTGAATATTCACTGAAAGGACTGATGCTGAAGCTGAAATTCCAGTACTTTGGACACCTGATGTGAACTCATTGGAAAAGACCCTGATGCTGGGAAAGACTAAGGACAGGAGGAGAATGGGATGACAGAGGATAAGATGGTTGGATGGCATCACCAATATAATGGACATGAGTCTGAGTAGGCTCTGGGAGTTGGTGATGGACAGGGAGGCCTGGTGTGCTGCAGTCCATGGGATCACAAAGAGTCAGACACAACTGAGCAACTGAACTGAACTGAGTAAATTCTTCATTTCAATCATTATACTTTTCAAATCTAGAATTTCTATTTGGTTTTTTCCCTCATAATGTCTATTCTCTTACTGATATTCTCAATGTGGTCAGGTATCATTCTCATACTTTCATTTAGTTTTTTATATATGATTTCCTTTAGTTTTTGAACATATTTTAAGTAAATGATTTAAAATCCTTATCTAGTGAATTCCAGTGTCTGGACTTCCTCAGAAACAATTTCTGCTGACTTTTTCTTCCCTGTGTATGGACTTTACTGTAATTTCTTGTTTATTTGCAAGTCTTATGGTCTGTTCTGTTTTTGTGGTTTTGTTTTGCTGAAAACTAGATATTTAAAATAATATAATGTGACAACTCGGGAAATCAGATTCTCCCCCTTCCCCAGAGTTTCTGTTGCTGTTTGTTGTAATTGCTGTTGGTTTCTTAGAGACTTTTCTGAACCAATTCGGCAAAGTCTTATTCTTTGTGTATGTGGCCACTAAAATCTCTGCTCAGTTGTCTCAGTTCAGTTCATTTCAGTCGCTCAGTCGTGTCCGACTCTTTGCGATCCCCCCATAAATTGCAGCTCAGTTGTCTCAGTGGTCAGCTAATGATTGGACAGAGATTTCCTTAAATGCCTGGAACGAATTAGTCTTCCAGTCTTTGCTGGGAGTCTCTATAGATATGTTGGGCACTCCTGAGTAGTCAACCAGATCTCAACTCCATCTTAGCCTTCATTTGCTGCTTGTACAAAACCTCAAAGTTAGCCAAAGTTGAGAACCTGGGGCCTCCTTAGGTCTTTTCTGATCATATACACAGCACGGGGCATGTTCACATCCCTAAACATCTACTCGGCCTTTTAGATTCCTAACATGATGTTAGCTTTTCCCCAAGATCCCTATGTATGTCTCATTTCCCGTTTTTCCCTTTAAACTTTTTGGTTTGTATATTGTTTGCCCAAATGTTATCTACCACCTTAGGAAGCTAGAATGTTAAACAATTACCTCTAATTGTTTCTGACAAATGCCACCAAGGAAAAGGCTGTTCATATAGGGAGAGCTCTAAGTCATAGTTGCTGCTGCTGCTGCTGCTGCTGCTAAGTCACTTCAGTCGTGTCCGACTCTGTGCGACCCCATAGACGGCAGCCCACCAGGCTTCCCCGTCCCTGGGATTCTCCAGGCAAGAACACTGGAGTGGGTTGCCATTTCCTTCTCCAATGCATGAAAGTGAAAAGTGAAAGTGAAGTCTCTCAGTCGTGTCCGACTCTTAGCGACCCCATGGACTGCAGCCTACCAGGCTTCTCCGTCCATGGGATTTTCCAGGCAAAAGTACTGGAGTGGGGTGCCATTGCCTTCTCCGCTAAGTCATAGCAAATACATACAAATATGAGGTATGTCTTCCAGGAAATCACTAGAGTGGTCACACAGTGACAAGCCTCTGGTAATGGGGCTTTGAAGAAGCTGCAACCCTGTTTTGCCCCTTCCAGTGGCTGCCAAGATGCTGGTTTTCATTGTGATTACAAGATGTTGGTTTTCAAGGTTACTGTAGAGCTGAGGAAGGAATAATGGGAATAAGGCAAATAAAACTGCCATAAGTCTTGCTTTTCATGCTGAGATTCAGCCATTTTTCTTGAATAAATGCTCCTTGGGTTACTGCAAGACTTTGGTTAATTTCCAGAATTCTAAAAAAAAAAAAAAAAAAAAAATCATCTTTACCATTTCTCCTAATGTTCTCATTGCTTTTATAGAGGAGATGAGTTTCAGAGTTCCTTAGTCTGTTTTATTTTCTTGTTGTTGGCATCACCTTAAGCCAGGGGCTCTTGAATGCCACCATCCTATGGTGACTTCAAGAAGAAAGTGTGATTCATGGACCTGAAGTCAACAGTGAGAGCTCTGCTCTTGAGGTTGCAGTGGGCAAGGCAGGTTTCAGAGAACAGAAGGGACTTGAAGAGATCTTAAAGACAGATTTTAAATAGCCTACCTAATTGAGGAGGGAGGAGAGAACAGAACCTTCCAGAAAGATAAAGTGCTGCGGTATTTATTGTTTTAGGAAACTTGATGTTTTCAGTTTAGCCAAGAAAGTCACTACTGACTCAATATCAAAAATTACAGAAAAACAATTAGATTTCCAAATCCTGCCAGCCTCTGAGCCTATGCCAGATGAAACACCATGCTAAGGAGAAGGGCCTACTTCTCATCCAATACATTCATAATTGCCCTTTTGTACTATTAAGCTCGGCACAGTCAAGCATGAATAAAGTCTTTCCAGACAGCCTTTGGACAGAAACATCTCTCACTGTGCCACACAGCTCAAAGCCTGCCACTGGCCAGTCTTACTTAACCATCAAAATGGTTATCTACTTGTTCTACTGTCATTAGTTTAGAAAATTTTGTTCCTTCATTCATTTACTATACATTTGAGTATTCGCTGTGTGACAGATGCTGGTCAGGTGAATGGAGGTATAAGATATGGTCCTTCCTGATATGGACTCACCTTCTCCATAAGGTTTCACAAGCAGTGTGGGCAGAGTAGCATCAGGACACTGGGAAAGCCCAAGAGAGAGACATTCAGTGAAGTTTGAGGGAGGGATGGGATTCCCAGAGGAGGCATCCTACCTGAGCTTTAAAGGGACAAAGAGCTTTGCTAAGAAGTTGGTGGGAGGATGGGCCATATATTAGTCTGCTTGGGCTACTGTGACAAAGTATAACAGACTGGGTGGTTTAGAAAACACAGATTTATTTTCTTATAATTCTAGAAGCTGAAAGTACAAGATCGAGGTATCAGCAGGTTGGTTTCTCCTGAAGACTCTCTTCCTGTCTTGCAGACAGCCACCTCCTCACTATGCTGTCACAAAGACATGAGCTGGAAGGAGCCCTGGGCTCTGAGTACCTGTACTGAACTTGCTGTGAGCAAAGATTCTCTTCTAAAACATTAAGACACTGAGATTTCAGAGTTTGTCATTTACAACTACCTGCATTATCTTCCTGAATACAATCACCCCAATCTCAAAGTTGTTTTTATCTTTTACATATTCCCTTCAAATTCTTATCAACATGCATTCATTTTTATGGAGCTGTAAGCATAGTGGACAAACCATTTTTACTTATTTTTAAACGTATACTGAAGCATGTTTACCTGTTATCTTCATAACTATCATCTGTGGGGCCTAGATAATATTTCACTAAACAAACTAAACCTGTCCCCAGTTGTTGAACATTCAGGTGTTTCCAATTATTCTGGTCTTTTAGGAAAAAATCCCACTACTATGTTCTCTTAGATGGAAGGGGTGCAGATCCCCTCATCTGACAGCTTTAGCATTGGTCAAGTCTGCACAGAGGGCTCAGAAGAATGATGCTGGTGTCTACATCCTGTTCAGGGCTCCAGAGGCTGGAAAGGCCTCATCTTCAGCTCACCTGCAGCTCCTTGTCAGGCACCAGCCCCTGACTTGGGCTCTCAGGCCATTTCAAGGCCTCCCTTTGGAGTCATGTGGGACTGAGACCCACCCTTGCTCGCCATCTCCTCCTTCTCTCTGCTTCTTATCCCTGGGTTCTTGTCCAGGATTCCATTCCATCCAGCTCCATCCAGGAGAGCCCAGGGAACCCACCCCCATCCCTCACCTTACCCAGACCCAAGCACATGCTTGGATCTTGGCTTGCAGCCTGGACAAATCAAACAACTTCCCAAGCCCTTGTATGGGTTGGGGGCTTGGTAGGGAACAAAAGGCTGGTTTTAATTATTTTATCTTAGGAGAGTTTATCAAAGGGATGATGTAGAAGGTGTGATCATGGAGAGGCAAAACCACATGGGATCACCCAAATCCCGGGGACTAGTAATATGAGGGGAAAAGAAAGAAAGTGAAGTCGTTCAGTCTTGTCCGACTCTTCGCAACCCCATGGATTGTAGCCTACCAGGCCCCGCCATCCATGGGATTTTCCAGGCAAGAGTACTAGAGTGGGTTGCCATTTCCTTCTCCTATAAGGAGCATTTTAAGAAGCTGGAGCAAGGTTCTCACCTTTAGCCCTCTGTCACGTGATCATCTCCTCAAAGGCCACCTCGGGGGTCTTCTCCTTGGGGAAGCCTCCCATGCCCCCACTTCCTCCTCCACCACTGGCTTCTTGAGAGCAGACACTATATAAGCAGAAGACTTGTCTTCCAGCGCCCAGCAGGTACCTGGGCAGCCCTTGGCACATAGCAGCTGCTCAGTAAATATTTGTTCAATGAATGGTCGAAGGATTAAATGAATAAAGAAAGAGGGGAGAGATACAGAGAAAAACCAGGAAATCAAACATTTACTTTTGATACTGCATCTGCCAGTTTTTGTGCTTTTATAACACAATTGACTGTTAAAAGTAACCTTAATTTGTCACTATCCCTTAAAATTAGAAATTAGTTTATTTCATCTATTGGAAAACCAAATTTTGGCACCTTTCAAATGTGTTAAGCATGCTACTACCAGAATAAATATGTCTGTTTAACAACCGGAGAAATGCAGTAAGACTTTTCAGGCAATTAAAGAGAACTTCTAACCCAACCCCTCACCAACAGACGGTCTTGTGAGTAGAATAAACATTGAGACTAGTCAATGAAATTTGCTCCAGAAAGATGAAAAAAAACAAAATCACGTCTTTAAAATCCTTGTATACACAAACACATATAATTTACTTAGCCTAAAAAGAAGTAGCCCTCTGAAATAATTGGATGACTGTATACCTTCACAGTTTTGAAAATCCACCTTGGGAACTAAAGGGCCTTGTGATTTTTGTCTGTGAAACATTTATTTGCAAGAGTAATTTTATTATCTGTTTTACATTTATTAAAGAAAAAACTAATAAGACTTTTATTACTCTAAAATGTTATAAAGCACCATTAACCTGGCATTGGGCAAGAAAATATACCTCCTAAAATTATATAGCAAGATACACTACAGAGATGGAAAAGGGGAGCAAACACCAGAAAAGGGGTGATTTCTATAATAAGCCCTCCAAGGGGAGCTGCCTTTGGGGCGTGGAAATTTGTATTCAATCCATACCTAGCAGGTCTGTTAGATTTAAGACACAGAATTTAATCAGATAAACAGCTTCAGTTGTGTCTGACTCTTTGCAACCCCATGGACTGTAGCCTACCAGGTTCCTCTGTTCATGGGATTCTCCAGGCAAGAATACTGGAGTGGGTTGCCATGCCCTCCTCCAGGGATCTTCCCCACACAGGGATCAAACCCGTGTCTCTTATATCTCCTGGTTGGCAAGCGGGTTCTTTACCACTAGCGCCACCTGGGAAGCCCCAGTGAGGGCAACAGGTCATCAAATATTTACCATGGAGCCCAGTTTGAGCCCAAAGAAGCAAGCTGACACAGAAAAAAACCCAAGTTTTGGAACCAAAACATGGGCTTCAAGATGGCAGTGTCCTTCCTCCCTGGGAGGCCTCTGTTTTGTCTCCACAATAGGACTATACAGTCACAGGCTCTTATGCAGGTAGAAATGTTTGGGTAAACTATTTCAGCAGTACATCTGAATGCTTCAAATGCTTCAAATCAGGTTTCAAAACATGATTCAACATCTCTTCCCTTCAGATGGTTGCTTTGAGAGGCTGAGTCCAAACGTTATCTTCTCTCCTGATGCCCAGATTGGCATCTGAGAGGCCCCCAATGGGTCAGAAGATCCAAAGTTATCTCCCCATTGGAACTCTGAGAAGAAAGAGCCTTAAAGAGAATCACAGGTGAATAATGACTACAGACACCATAGGCAGAGGGGACCAGCCTATGCTTCCTCGGGGCATCAGAGGAGACAGCAGGAGGCATCAGAGGGGCATCACTCGTGCCTGAGTGAGGGCAAAAGAAGGCCTGGGTCTAGCCAGGGGCTCAAGGGCGAGGCTGTGGGTGGGCCCCTTCCCATGAGCCCGGGCCGAGCACCTCAGGAGATCTGAGTGGGGGTGAGGCACCTCAGGAGACCGCTGCTTCCCCGCCCAGCCCAGCCTGAGAGGCCACGACAGGCCAGAGGCCGGTTCCCCAGAGTCAGCCATGGAGGTGGGAGGGGACACGCGAAAAGGCCAAGCGTCCTTTTATTGACAAGCTGCAATATTCTGTCCTCAGGTGAACCTAGGATACACAAAGTCATCACCTTTCCACAATCGAATTTGTGACTGAAAAATATGTCTGCAATACATGAAAATACATGAAGACTACGGGGCTTTGCATTTGAAAATTGTCCGTGCCTCTTGATGAAGGTGAAAGAGGAGAGTGAAAAAGCTGGCTTAAACCTCAACGTTCAAAAAACTAAGATCATGGCATCCAGTCCCATTATTTCATGGCAAATATGGGGAAACAAAGGAAACAGAGACAGACCTTGTTGTCTTGGACTCCAAAATCACTGCAGACAGTGACTGCAGCCATGAAATTAAAAGACACTTGCTTCCTGGAAGAAAAGCGATGACAAACCTAGACAGTATATTAAAAAGCAGAGACGTCACTTTGCCAACAAAGGTTCATATAATCAAAGCTATGGTTTTTTTCAGTAGTCATGTACAGATGTGAGAGTTGGATTATAAAGACTGAGCACCCAAGAACTGATGCTTTTGAACTCTGGTGCTGGAGAAGACCCTTGAGAGTCCCTTGGACAGCAGGGACATCAAATCAATCAATCCTAAAGGAAATCAGTCCTGAATATTCATTGGAAAGACTGATGCTGACACTGAAGCTCCAATAGTTTGGCCACATGATAGAGCCGACTCACTGGAAAGGGCGCTGATGCTGGGAAAGATTGAGGGCAGGAGGAGAAGCGGGCAGCAGAGGATGAGGTGGCTGGATGGCATCACTGACTCAATGGATATGAGTTTGAGCAAGCTCTGGGAGATACTGAGGGACAGGGAAGCCTGGCGTGCTGCAGTCCATGGTGTCACAAAGAGTCAGACACGGCTGAGCAAATCAACGACAACAAATACAAATGCTTGATACTAGTTTGTTATTATTATTCATTGCTACAATCAAGCTATATTCATTTATTCAGTAAGTGAATAACTATTGTCTACCATGTGCTAGGCACCAATGAACATATGAAGATGCCAAAAGGAAGAAAGCAAACTCCTCACTCTCAAGGGGCTCCCCATCTGGTCTGGGGAGACAGACACGAGCAAATCCGTGGAGGGGACGCTGAGCACATCCGCTGGTGTAAGCGCAATGGAGGAAATAGGGCAGAGGTGCCAAGGGTGGTCAGGGAGGGCCTCCTGGAGAGGGCGACGCCTGAGCCAAGCCCAGGAGGGGAGGGAGCGTGCAGCTTTGAGAACCAGCAAGTGCTGAGAGGAAGGTGCAGGTACTGGTGCCTACAGGAGGGGCCCTGCAGGTGGGCTTGGGAAGCACAAGGAGGCAGGTGTGGCTGGAGCCAGAGAGAGGAGGGGGTGGGAAGTGAGGCCACAGCTGTGAGAGAGGCAGAGAGGGCAGGCCCCTGCGAGCCCCAGGCCACTCCCATTTTGACTTTGTGTGAAGCGTGAGCCATTGGAGAGTTGGGGGGAGGGGGGACACCTCCCCAGAGGCTGGCCTTTCAGCAAAGGAAGCAGGTGGGCAAAACAGCGCAGAAAGGAGCCCTTCTTTGGAGCACAGTGAATTTTCTTCTTGATTATCATATTTGGTCTTTCCAACTTCTTATTTTAGGGAAAACAAAAGATCTGGCCTTACATGGCTATTGGGGAACAAAGGGGCCACCATCATTTCTCTCTTTTGTAGCTCAAGACACACAAAAGAGCCTGAAAGATTTGCCCACGGTTATAAACTGGAATAATGGGGGAGAGAGAGCCAGAGGTCAGGCCCCATCCTTCAAGCCCTGCGGCACTCACCTGACAGGTGCCACCTCCAAAGGTGGGAGGGCCCTTCCGAGGGAAGCCAGGCACCGCCCCCCTCCACCCCCCGCACCCTGCCCAGGAGGGCTTTGCGGGGGCAGCAGCCTGAGACAGAGTCCTCTCCTCCCCTCAAGACAGCGAATGAGAACCCCGAACCTCAGGAGGGTGAGAAATAACCAACAAACCGCGGGGAAGTGCTTTATGGACGGCGGAAGGATGCTAAGTAACGGTAATGCAGCCGGGAAGGCGAGGCATAAACGGTGATGGAAAGAAGCCTGTCACCATGACTCAGGCTTTACAAGGCCAGCGGGGAGCCCTCGCGGCGACTGCTCGCCCGCCCGCCCGCCGCCAGGTGATGGAGCGCATCGCTCCCCGCCCCGCCTGTGCGGTGGGGTCCATCCGGACTCCGCCAGGACACCCCTCAGAACCAGGTATCAGCAACCGCTCAGAGCAGAAAAAAGAACAGGGCCCGGGACACCTCGAAAACGGTGGCTGCTGATGGCTCTCTCCTCCGTCCTAATGAAAACAATTACATGCGGGGAATAGGTGATGGGGTTGGGAGGGTCCTTCCCGCACGGTCTGCCTCCCCCAAGGCTAAGCACCGCTAACGAGCATCGGCTAGTTTATACATCACAGGGAAATGCACACTGGAGACGGAGCGGCTTTTCCTCCCCTTCTTATTTTGTTCCCTTTTGTAGATTGCTTTGTGCCCACGACCCCCACCACCCCCACCCCGCCCCGCGCCTTGATTCTTCACCCACCAGCCTGTTTTTGCACAGACCCCTGGCCTGACCTTTATTTTCTCTCTCTTCACGTCTCTGCCCTCAGCCAACTAATTTATTGATTGGCTTTTACCTAAGGCCAAATGAAGTTCTCCTTTATTGAGACAATTTCTCAAAGTCTGTAACTTGCAGACGACGACTTCACCTCACGTTCTCTTTAATTAAAGGAGAGCCGCTGATCAAGCTGGTCCACTGGCCACATGCATCTTAATTTCTTTTTACCCTGCCGGCTGCCTGGTGCAAGTGCTTCTAAGACACAAAGCCTCAGTTCACTCAGTTATTCACTCAGGAGGTACTTGCATGAAGAGGCAGCGCACCAGTTGCCCTAAAGAGTCTGTGGAGTTTAGACATGGATGGGCTTTGAGTTGAGTCATACTTCTCTGTTGAGTTGGACAAAATAAAATTTTAAAAATCATGTTACTTTGTTGAGAATTAGCTTTACCTAAAGGCTCCTTCTGTTTGAAAGATCCAGGCAATCTGATAAAATTGGCATGTACTGAATTTTTCACCACACCCTGCAGCTCACCACTTCTTTGTCTCTGCTGTCGCAGCTACAAATGAGCAATCCAAAAAACCCTTTCTGTAGCTCTGCTTGCTCAGTTCTAGACTTCCAAACCTCTTTTTTAAGATGAGTCTCAAAAGTAGGTTGGACCACACGTTTAAATCCCTTTATTTCACTAAACACCGTTGTAGGAAAACATGAGTCCTGGATTAGTATATGACTTCTACCTCATCTTTTATTAATGGAAAGATGCCAACCACAAAAGAACATAAATTCTATTTTCCTTTGCGAGATCACCAGCTTAAGAAAAGGCAAGGCATTCTACCTCAAACCATACCAGTGCAAGCTAACATGTGACACCTGATTTGTTTTAAATTATTTAAATAGCTAACACATTCACGAAGATCAAACACCTTTTAATGTGCAAAGGTAATTAGGGAAACTGCTCCTTGGAAGAAAAGCTATGGCAAACCTAGACAGCATATTAAAAAGCAGAGACATTACTTTGCCAACGAAGGTCCGTATAGTCAGTTATGGTTTTTCCAGTAGTCATGTACAGACATGAGAGTTGGACCATAAAGAAGGCTGAGCACCAAAGAATTGATGCTTTTGAATTGTGGTGCTAGAGAAGACTCTTGAGAGTCCCTTGGACTGCAAGGAAATCAAACCAGTCAATCCTAAAGGAAATAAACCCTGAATATTCATTGGAGTGCCAATGCTGAAGCTGAAGCTCCAAGACTTTGGCCACCTGATGCGAAGAACTGACTCATTGGAAAAGACCCTGATTCTGGGAAAGATCGAGGGCAGGAGGAGAAGGGGACAACAGGGATGAGATGGTTGGATATCATCACCACCAACTTAATGGACATGAATTTGAGCAAACTCTGGGAGACAGTGGAGGAGAGAGGAGCCTGGCATGCTGCAGTCCATAGGGTCAAAAAGAGTCAGACATGACTTAGGGATTGAACAGCAACAACAACAAAAATAAGTGAAAAATAGCATCTCCATTTTTATTTGCCCTTCTCTTATTTTGAGAGAAGATAAGCATCTTTTCATATGTTTAAGAAAAATTTGTATTTCTTTTTCTATTTGTTCATATCGCTTGCCTATTTTTCAACTGAGATTTTAGTTTGGGTTTTTTTTCCTTATCAGTAGTTAGGAGTTCTTTGTCTTCTTCCTATGGCATGAATGACAGTTTATCTGTCCAGTTTTTATTTGTCTGTTGGCTTTACTTTATAAGTTTTTTGTTTGCTTTCTTTTTTATATATGGTATGGTTGTGGTTGTTTTGCCGTAGAAGACTTTCACTATTGTGCTGTCAAATTTATCCGTGTTTTCTTGCTTTTGTCATGGTTAGAAAAGCCTTGTCCACTCCAAGATTAAAAAAGAATTCTCATTTCTCTTGCAGTAAACTTACAGTTTTCTATTTTGCATATAAATCTTCAATTCATTTATAATTTATCCTGATGGACAGTGTGAAGTTTAGATTATTATTTATTTTCCCAGATGACTACTCTCCCATCTCATCTGGTGAAAGCGTCTTTGCTGTGTCATCCAGAAAAGAAGACAACAGAAAATAAGTCATTACTGTCGGCAGTTTTGTTTTCATCCCTAGATTCACATAGAGACTTGGGGATATGTTCTTGATGGTTCCCTTAACTGCTTCCCTGCATCTCTGCTACATGTTCGAAGATCATAAATTCCTAATCACTATGTTTGTCAAATCCATCCTTGCAATCACCCAACCAGTTTTGTCTTTTGTCTTTTAAGTTAGTTTTTTAAATTTTTATTTATTTGGTGTGTTGGGTCTTCATTGCTGGAGAGGGCTTTTCTCTACCTGTGGCCAGCAAGGACTACTCTCTAGTTGCCATGGCTTCTCGTTGCAGAGCTGGCTCAAGAGCACAGCCTCAGAAGTGTGGTGCAAGGGCTTAGTTGCTCTGCGGCATGTAGGATCTTCCCTGATCAAGGATCAAACCCATGTCTCCTGCATTGGCAGGCAGGTTCTTAACCACTGAGCCACCAGGGAAGCCCTGTCTTTTGTCATTTTAATTAAGCTTCTTACTGAAGTGTGACATCATGCAGGAAAGCACACGGGTCATAAATAACTTTATGAAGTTTGACAAGGTGGGCACACCCAGGTAAGCATCTGGTTCAAGATCTAGACCATCACAGCATCCCAGAGCCCTTTCAGATCCCCCCCGGGTTCTGCCCCCCAAGGCTGACTGCTCATGATTTCTGTCACTGCAGGATGGTGTGCTTGATCAAGTCTGTATCACCTGGATATGCTGCACATGCGCTTTCCCGTCTGACTTCTTTCCCTGACATTGTGCTGATGAGATTCAACCACGTTTTTTGTGTCACAGCTCTTTATTCTCCTTGCTGGATAGTATTCTGTTGTGTGACTATAACACAGTGCATTTATCTATTCTAATGCTGACATTTGGATTGTTTCCAGTTTGGGACGATGATGAATACAGATGCTGTCAGCATTCTTGTCGTGTCTTTTGATGCACCTGTGTGACCTTTTCTAGCAGGAAAATACTTAGGAGTGGGACTCCTGGGTCCTAGGTTATACATGTAGTTGGCTCCGGTCTCTATAGCTATACAGTTTTTAAGTGTTTTTAAATTCAATTTAACAAAAAGTGTAAGCAGTTCATTTCTTGGGTCTCTGCTGTGTTTGGATACTTTATGTAAATGATCTCTCGAAATTTCCCAAGACCCTCAGATGCCAGTTCTATTATTGCCCTATTTTGCAGCTGAGGAAACTGAGGAGCACATGTTGTCTCTATTAAGAAGTTTCACTGATGAATCTGTAAAATGCCAGAGCTATCATATTTAGTAAAACTACTTATCTTTCAACAATTTGAGTTTCATTTTTATTTTTAAGACAGTTTTTAGAACAAGGATGACCTTATAAATACAAAAGAGATTACTGAGCATTTAGGAGAGTGAGTGATGTAATTCAAGACAAAATATGCTTTTAAGTTATTTATATTTGGGGCTTCCCTCATAGCTCAGTTGGTAAAGAATCCTCCTGCAATGCAGGAGACCCTGGTTCTATTCCTGGGTAGAGAAGGTCCACTAGAGAAGGGATAGGCTACCCACTCCAGTATTCTTGGACTTTGCTAGTGGCTCAGCTGGTGAAGAATCCCCCTGCAATGTGGGAGACCTGGGTTCGATCCCTGGGTTGGGAAGATCTCCTGGAGAAGGGAAAGGCTACCCACTCCAGTATTTATATTTATAATCGCTCTTATGTCTACAAGTGGTTGAGTAAGAAGTATCAAAAAGATAAGAGGTCATGAGTATCTATTGATTTATTCATATTTTTCAACAATGTCACTAAGCCTCTCCAGGTGTTAGAACTGGAACAAACCTATGGTAAAATGGTAAAGTAAAATGTGGTGAAAATTTTTAAATGTCCTGGACATTGGAAGCTAAGTTTCTATGGGTTCCACTGAAACCAAAGCAGTCTGACGTGTACTATCAAAGACCATGCACAAAGAGCTATTAGAATAAAGGAGAGATTGGGAAAAGACTTCCCTGGAATGGGATATTTGGGCTGGGCTTTAAAGGATAAATAGGAGTCTCTAGATGGATAATCAGAGGAAAGAGCTCATTTAAAAAGGTACATGTTGCATAATTAGGAAATATAATTCATGTGTGATTCAAGGGATATGAAGGGGAGAAGAATGAAGTGACAGGGAGCGATGCACAGATGTTGATCAGATCAGAGATAACCCTTGAATCCACACCAAGGATTTAGATTTCCTTCTGTATGTACTTGGGGGTACATCATACAGTGGCGATTCTAATAGATTGCATAGGGTTGTGCATTTTATACATTGCTGTCAATTTAAAACATTGGATTGACATTTTTAATAACAAAATACTATCTAAGACATTGAGGAGTCCTCACTGGAATTTCTAGTTTCCAGCTTTATGCCAGGTAGGGGGCGGTGGGAAGTGCTTTATGGAAGCGCTCTCATTCAATCAGATAAGGGCAGGTCAGTGCAAGCAGGGAACCAGAAAAAAAAATTGTAAGTATCTTAAACTCTACATTTAAGTTAAAACAAAGGTATACATATTTGACAATATTATACATACAACACCTCTTTAAGGGTAATGTCAGCTGTACGTTTTTTTTTTTATTTAAATGTATTTATTTTAATTGGAGGCTAATTACTTTACAATATTGTATTGGTTTTGCCATACATCAACATGAATCTGCCACAGGTGTACACGTGTTCCCCATCCTGAACCCCCCTCCCACCTCCCGATCACACAGTTAATACATTGTCATATGTTTTTATTTTGAAATACTTTATAATGGAGCAAGAACTAAAAGATATTCGCAAATAATCTTTTTGAACAATATTCTGTTTTTCATTTTCAATTATTGATTCTTTGATCCTTATCTTGAAAGTGAAAGTGTTGGTTGCCATGCAGTGTCCGGCTCATTGTCAGACACTATTCCATGGACTGTATGTAGCCCACGAGGTTCCTCAGTCTGTGCAATTCTCCAGGCAAGAACACTGGAGTGGGTAGCCATTCTCTTCTCCAGGGGTTCTTCCTGACCCAGGGATCAAGTGCAGCTCTCTTGCACTGCAGGCAGATTCTTTACCATCTGAGCCACCAGGGATAAGACAGCCGTTGTCTTGACCACTCCTAATTCTATAGCAACTTTTCAGTTACTTCTCTATGTTGAATCTTTTCAATGGCATTCAACTCATAGTTTACAGACACGTATTTTTCTCTGCTCCTACATTTCATCAGTTCATTTGACATTCAGTTAAATTACGTGGTTACAGTAACAAGTGTGCTCTTTTGTGCTCAGTCATGTCAAACTCTTTGCAACCCCGTGGACTGTATGTAACCCATCAGGCTCCTCTGTCCATGGAATTCTCAGGCAAGAATATTGGAGTGGGCAGCCATTCCTCAATTTAACTAGTCATCTACTGATAAGCATTTAGAGTGTTTCAAATTACAGTCTGGTGGAAATCATTTTTAAAAAGTCTCTGTACTCTTATACAAATATATTTATAGAAAATTTTTCAAAAGTAAAATTTCTGGAATTATTATACATTTAAAATCTAATTAGTGCTGCCAGATTTCCCACCAAAAAAGCTATGCCGTAGAACGTATACCCAAATTGATGCTGCCTGTTTCATTATATCCTTCTCATCACTTAGTATTATCAATCTTTAATCTTATAGGTAAAAATTGGTATTGTGTGATTGTTTTATTATTACATGACTTTATGAGCTTGTTTCAGCATGAAAAAAAAATGTAAGTTTGTACAACAGTCCATCCAATGAATGGAATTCATTTTATTTCACTTTTTGTACTTTTGTTTCCAGTCTTGTGCTATTACAAGTAATGGTATAGTGTTGCTGTATGCTGCTGTTCAGTCGCTAAGTATCCAACTCTGGGACCCCATGGAGTGCAGCATGCCAGGCTTTCCTGTCCTCCACCTCACAGAGCTTGCCCAGATTCATGTCCACTGAATCAGTGATACCATAGTATAGTAAACATTGTTATTTATAATTTTTGACCATATCTCTGTTTCTAGCATGAATTTTTTAATTGGCTTACTCGGTTAAAAAATATGAACATTTTAAAGGCTTTTGATGCATACTAACAAACTGCTTCCCAGAAATATTGAATTATTCCACACACCCAGCTTCAGTAGATGAGAATGACTGTCTTACTTGTCTGGCCATAATCATCCTTGGACTCTTTGGAAGTGAAAGTGTTATTTCATTATTTTATTTGATTGTTAGTAGCACAAAACATTTTATATTTATTCTCCATTTGTATTTTTCTTTCATCAGGTTCTTGCCCTTCACCTGTTATTCTGCTTTGTTGAGTACTTTTCTTATTGGGTCATAAGGACTATTTCAATATTAATTGTTTTAACATTAGGTCTCTTTTTCTTTTATATCTTTAACAGGAAATCTCCCATAAATATACAAGATCTAAACATGAAAAACATTAAAAAGTCTTTTAATGAGAGACATTAAAGAATAACCAAATGAAGAGAAAGCATATGACCATAGATAAGACTTCTTTTTAAATTATCATTAAAATATGTATTTTTATTACACAAGTAGAAGCTTTTTGCTATGAAAATGTAAAAACATGTTTCTATTGGGTTTATTATCTTTTTTAAAGAACTTATAGGAGTTTTTCATATTTCTTGACACATATCATCTTTTTCACAGGTATTTTTCAGTTTGTTGGCTATTTCACTTTTTTAAGTGTTTTTTATTAAGAAAAAAAAAGAATAAGAAGGCTTTTATTTTCATTTGGCCAAATTTAGCCATCTTTTGTCTTGTGATTAGCTTGTTTGGGTTTTGTTTAAGAAGTCTGTTGTAGCTCAATATCAGAGTGATAGTCACCTGTATTTTAGAAGTTTCACTTATGACAGTTAAGACTTTAATTCTTTTGGAGTTTATAGAGACCCATTTGATGTTTCATGTGGATAAACAGTTTCTTAGCTTCATTTATTGAGTCGTCTCTTTTTCCCCGTGAGTCCTCATGGCACCTCTGCTGTATTTCAAAGCCCCACATCTGTTCCTGGTCTCTCTGTCCGCTCCACTCACACTTTGCCTTTCCCTGCACCTATGCCACTATCTTAATTACCATGTGTGTAGAAGAAGACACACTTGAGATCTGTTAGGGTGAGTGTGCCTTACTCTCTCTTCTGAAAAATCCTATTAATACTCCTGGTGTTCTTGCTATTCCACATAAATAGAATACATTTCTCAAGTTTCACAGAAAATACGGAAGAGTGTTGTGCTGATTGTGGGGGGGTGGGGATGAAAATTCTATTCCCAAATGTAAAATTTCTCTCAGTTTATTTAGATCTTCTAAATGTGTCTCATTGAAGAATTTCATAATTTTAAGATTTCATCTTGTGTCTTTTATGGGTTTAATTGTAGGTATTGTATAGCATTGTCTTGCTATTACAACGATGACCTTCTTAATATTACATTTTCTAGTTTTATTGCTGGTATATAGAAATGCCACTGACGTTTGTCTTTGATTTCATATTCAGTTGCCTTGCTAAAGTCACCTTTAATTCTAAAAACGTGTGGATTATTTTGGATGTTCTATGTACTCAGTAATGTTATCTACAAATAACGAAAGTCATATATTTCTTCCTTTCCAGCCAAAATGTCTTTATTTTTCATGTCTTTATTATTCTTTGACAGGGACCTCCAGGAAAGTATTGAATAGCAGTGGCATTAGCGGGCGGCCTTGTCTTATTCCTACAAATCAGTATGACAAAAACAAACTAACTATTTGAAAAATGGAAAAGCCATAAGCCCATAAATTCACAGAGGAGGGAAAAGATACAACCTATAAATACACAACGAATTATGCAATTTTGTTAGTACTGAGGAAGTGCAAGCCAAGACAACAATAAAATGCTATTTTATTCCCATTCAATTGGCAAAATTTGAGAAGCCTGACATCCCACATGTTGGACACAATGTGGAACCAGTGGGATCCCTTAGGCCTTGCTGGTAGGACCCAGGAGATATTGGGGATAGGGGCCCAGCATACAGGAAATGTAAGCTTATGTTATTGTTTGACAGTTTGGATTAGATGGTGGGCACAGATGCTGATTGCAATCATCAAATAAGTAAACAAAAGAGCAAATAAGAGGGACTAACTTTGAGTGTGTACCTTAAACTAAGGCTTAAAATTAATCCTATTCTATGCATCAAAAGTCCAAAAAATAAAGGAAATGAAACATAAAAAAGAAAGTAAAATTCCCTCATAATCCCATTACTGAGAGACTTAGTTACTATTACTGTTGAAATTTTCCAAACATTCTTTCAGTCTACTTTTTTTTTTAACATTTATTTTATTTATTCATCTTGCTGCCTCAAATCTCAGTTGTGGCTCCTGGGCTTAGTTACTCCATGGTCTATGGGATCTTAGTTCCCAGACCAGGAACCAAACCCGCATCACTTGTGTTGCAAGGCAGATTCTTAACCACTGGACCAGCAGGGAAGTCCCTCTCAGTTCATTCTTATGCACATTTGTAGATAGGTTGGACTGGCAGAGGAGAGAGCTGTACTGCTAAAACAGCTGTATAGCTAAAACAAAATTGGGGTCATGCTGTATACACTGCTTTATGTTTATAGGCTTATTTATTTATAGGTTTTAAAAATTGCTATTGTCTTTTGTGACTTAGTCTAATGCTTTTCTGCTGAGAAAAGTTTTGAAAGAAGAGTGCATTAAAAAATTGTATAAGTAAGTGAAAAATCAATTAAAGAAAAAATATATATTTGACTCTAATATTTCCTTTGCAGATAATTGAGAAATGATGCTACTGACAGAGAGGGTGGGGGAAATAGAAAGTCCTACTAGGGAAGTTGGTTTGGGTGAGAGATAATATATATAACAATAGAGATTTTGAGTAGAAGGTAAACATCCAAGTTGGCTATTTAGTTGAAAATTCAAACTACAGGTCTGGATATGAAAATAACAGATGTCAATTTGGGGGGCTTCAGAGTGAGGAAAGTGAAAGTGTCATGGACTGTAGCCCACCAGGCTCCTCTGTCCTTGGGATTCTCCAGGCAGGAACACTGGAGTGGGTTGCCATTTCCTACTCCAGAGGATCTTCCCGACCCAAGGATCGAACCCGAGTCTCTTATGTCTCCTGCACTGGCAGACAGGTTCTTTTACCACTAGTACCACCTGGGAAGCCCCTCTTTGAAAAGATGGTTGATGCTGAAAGAGCACTATTATGAAGGGATAAATAAGCAGAAACTTCATGAAAATCCACTATTTGAGAAAGAAAAGAAAGTGCAAGGGCCCCAGAAGAGAAGAGACCAGAGAAATAAGAGACCAGGACAGTGTTGACAGAAGGGAAAGCAAGATTTTGAGGGTCAGTAGGGTCCAACGCAGCAGCAAAAATGGAGGAAGGTGAGAAAGCATTGTTGGTAGAGTGTGTCGAGTAGAAGTCCCATTGAAGGGAGTCGGGAGGTAGAAGAAGCGGAAATAAGCCAGGAGTTTCCTCAGTGCTGCACCCCTGTTCCTTGAGCCAACTATGGGTAAACCAGTTCATCTCCCAGCTCCTTGGGTGTGCGTTCCCATCCCTGCCAAAGAAGGACTTGCAGAGGTTAAGGCCACACCCTTCGCAGTTAAGTACAGGATTCTGACCAAGCCCTGTCCTCTCTGCCATGTTACCTTCCATCCTACCAGCCTCAAGAACCTCCAGCACAGACTTCTATTCCCAGGGCTGAGTGCAGGCCTGGCACTAGTGGGTGCTTTTCCCTGCATACTGGGTGGATGGAAGAATGAAGACGTTCTAAGAAAAGGTCTCAGAGGCTCCTGGTCGTACCCTGGGGAATGGTGTGTCTTTCTCGGGCACATATTAGTATACCGTTCGAACTTAAACACCAGGATACTCTGGCTCTGCTTAGAAAGTAAATGAATGTATCTTGGCATTAAGGGAGCAAACCGCTCGTGGCTAAATATTTTTTAATTTTAAATAAGTACCATGGGACTTTAGGGCTGAAGGATGAAGCCTCTTTAATTTGAATTAGCATCTTCCTATCTGTTCTTTTTCTCCTATATATGGTACAAAGATGTTGGGTGCATATGTATTTACTAATGTTCCTGAAATTATTTGAGAATGGAAAGTCTTAAGTAATCACATTTGCTTTTTTCCAAAAGAAATAGAAAAAAAATGTGATATCTATATCCTAGATTACACAAGAGAGTTGTTTCTTTCTTTTTTTAATCTGTTTACTGACAGGAAGAAAAAAATAGCAATAAAGGTGGGGGAAGGAAATCTGCTTTCTGACTAACACTTGATTTGGCTGACAGCACATAGAATCAGATAATTCCACAGGAAACTGACAAGCTAGATAGTGGTTGGGATGAAGCCTTAGACTTCCCTAAATATCCACCAATATTACTGTCTGATGCTTCACATTCACAAACCATTAGATTCAACATGTATATTTATGGTTTGATAATCAGCTGTCATTAACAGATGAATAAACAACATAATGTTCACTTTTCGAAGGAATACACAAATGGGAAACACAGTTCCAACAACCCACAAGCATTTACCTTGTTCCCCTCCATGAAAATTAAAAAGAAATTAATCTGTATCATTTTAATAGTTAAATCATATCTGATATTCTGTCTTATTTTAACTGGCAGAGCTTCAGACAGATTTCTTCTTTTCACATGAAATTTACTATGTCAACCTGTCTTATCAGTTAGGAAAAGTTGCATTAAATTTACTAGATTAGAGACAATCAGTCCATGGCTGTGTCTACATCGACAGAGGCTGTGCAGATACAACAACTCAACAAGGTCTTTTATGCTGACAGAATTTTTCAGTAGTTTTATCTGTATTGCTCACCAGCTTAGGCAAGTCACTTAACCTCTCTGTAGCTCAAACTCTTCAACTATAATGCAGAAACAATGCTATCTGCATTAGCCACCCTGGGAGTTATGATGATGGACCTAGAAAAGATACATCAAGTAAACCTCCAGACACTAGTCTTACATAGATGACAATGTGATGATGATGACAATTTCATCCAGGTGCAGTAGGGGACTGGCACACCACTACAGCTAATCTGCAGTTGACTGGCTGTGGATCTCCTGCATAGCAGCCCTTTTACACCTCAGAGGTATTTGTACACCCACGTTCAAAGCAGCATTCTTCGCAACAGCAAAAACGCAGAAGCAATCCAAGTGTTTGCTGATGAATACATAAATAAGTAGAATGTGGTATGTACATGAAATGGAATATTATTCAGCCTTTAAAAGGAAGGAAATTCTGGCATGTGTTAAAATGTGTGAATCTTGAGAACATTAAGCCTGTTACAAAGAGACAAATATTGTATATTTCCACTTATATGAGATACCTAGAGTAGTCAAGTACATAGAGACAGGAAGTAGAAGTGTGGTTTCCAGGAAGTGGTGAAGGGAATGGGGAGCTGTTGTTTAAGGAGAATGAAATTCCAGTTTTTTAAAGATGAAAACACGAGTTCTGGAGATGGATGGTAATGATGTTTGCACTGCAACGTAAATGCACTTACCACTACTGAGCTGTACACTCAAATGGTTAGGATAGCAAATTTTATGTGACATGTATTTTACCACAATTTAATTAAAAAAAACAAATTAGGCAATTAACCTATCCCCACCAAAAAAAAAAAAAAACCTCCACAGTAGTTTTCCAGGTCAAGATTGAGACCCCAGCATTCTCCTTTCTCCTGAGACCCCATTAAAAGAATACTGAAAAAGTTTTAAAATGTAGGATCACACACCAGTAAAGAGAACTGAAAAGAGCCATCAGAAAATAAACGAATTTCTAGATGATGTAAAGGTAATTTTATTGAAACAGAGCAGAGTGAGGCAGAAGCTGATGGGCAAGAGAGTTCAGTTGGAGCAGAAGTACCCGGAGTCCCCAAACCTGAAAACTGCAGACCTCCAGGGAGCAGCAGTGAGAAGCTGGGCTGAAAATATACATTTGTGAACGGTGTTCTATTTTTCTATTCTGAAGGTGGCTCAGTAGTAAAGAATCTGCCAGCCAATGCATGAGACACAAGAGACTGGTTCGATCCCTGGGTAGGGAAGATCCCCTAGAGAAGGAAATGGCAACCTGCTCCAATATCCTTGCCTGGAAAAGTGCATGGAGACTCAGAAACGACTGAGCAACTGAGCAGCCACACACACACACACACACACACACACACACGCACACACACACACTCTGTTCTGAATGGTCAAGTCCCCACACACACTCACAGATATGTTTCCCTGTAGACCCATCAGGGTTTTGCCAGGCATTGCTACCTAAGTGGAAGAAAATGGAGAGATTTTCTCTATGTCAATTTATTTAATAAAAATCTAAAGTGACCTGTATGCTGGTCAAGAAGCAACAACTAGAACTGGACATGAAACAATGGACTGGTTCCAAACTGGGAAAGGAGTACATCAAGGCTGTATATTGTCACCCTGCTTATTTATTTTATATGCAGAGTACATCATGTGAAATGCCAGGATGGATGAAGCACAAGCTGGAATCAAGATAGCCAAGAGAAATATCAATAACCTCAGATATGCAGAGGACACCACTCTATGGAAGAAAGCAAAGAGGAACTAAAGAGCCTCTTGATGAATGTGAAAGAGGAGAGTGAAAATTCTAGCTTAAAACTCAAAATTCAAAAAATGAAGATCATGGCATCTAGTCCCATCACTTCATGGAAAATAGATGAGGAGACAACGGAAACAGTGGCAGACTTTTTCCTGGGCTCCAAAATCACTGAAGATGATGACTGCAGTTGTGAAATTAAAAGATGCTTGCTCCTTGGAAGAAAAGCTGTGACCAACCTAGACAGCACATTAAAAACAGAGACACTACTTTGCTGACGAAGGTCCATATAGTCAAAGCTATGGTTTTTCCCAGTAGTCATGTATGGATGTGAGAGTTGGACCATAAAGAAGGTTGAGCACCGAAGAATTGGTGCTTTTGAACTGTGGTGTTGGAGAAGACTCTTGAGAGTCCCTTGGACTGCAAGGAGATCCAACCAGTCCATCCTAAAGGAAATCAGTCCTGATTATTCATTGGAAGGACTGATGATGAAGGTCCAATACTTTGGCCAACAGATGTGAAGAGCTGACTCATTAGAAAAGACCCTGATGCTGGGAAAGATTAAAGGCAGGAGGAGAAGGGGACCACAGAGGATAAGATGGTTAGATGGCATCACTGACTCCATGGACAAGAGGCTGAGCAAGCTCCAGGAGATGGTGAAGGACAGGGAAGCCTGGCATGCTGCGGTCCATGGGGTCGGACACGACTGAGCAACTGAACAACAAAAGAGCGAACAAGGGCAGCTTGTGAGTCTGCTCTTAGCCCAGAACAAAGCACTCAGTCTGGCAGGTGGGGCAGTCCCATCATGGAAGCTGTACCCTAGAGAATGCTACACCTTCAGGGCAGCAAGCCCCAAGCACAGCCTCAGGCCCCCAAGCAGGCATTTTTATCCCCTCTGTTTCAAACACACCAGACATTTGAGGAGTATCTGCAACACAAAAGAGAAAGATAAATAAGCAACCTTAGCAAAAATAGCTCTGCAAGAAACAGAAAAGGGATTTTTTAACTTTCTAATATCCTCGAAGAGATTTAAGATTATACTGCATCACTAAAATAAGAACAAGATGCTGTAAAAAAGGAAAAGAGAACCAAAGCTGAAATATATATACACATGTGCCAAGTCACTTCAGTCGTGTCTGACTCTTTGCAACCTCATGGGCTGTAGCCTGCCAGGCTCCTCTATCCATGGAATTCTCCAGGCAAGAATGCTGGAGTGGGTTACCATTTCCTTCCCAACTCAGGGATAGAACCCGAGTCTCCCACATTGCAGGCAGATTCTTTACCATCTGAGCCACCAGGGGACCTAACAGAAGCAGAAGATATTAAGAAGAGATGGCAAGAATACACAGAAGAACTGTACAAAAAAGAGCTTCACGATGAAGATAATCATGATGGTGTGATCGCTCACCTAGAGCCAGACATCCTGGAATGTGAAGTCAAGTGGGCCTTAGAAAGCATCACTACGAACAAAGCTAGTGGAGGTGATGGAATTCCAGTTGAGCTATTCCAAATCCTGAAAGATGATGCTGTGAAAGTGCTGCACTCAATATGCCAGCAAATTTGGAAAACTCAGCAGTGGCCACAGGACTGGAAAAGGTCAGTTTTCATTCCAATCCCAAAGAAAGGCAATGCCAAAGAATGCTCAACCTACCACACAATTGCACTCATCTCACACGCTAGTAAAGTAATGCTCAAAATTCTCCAAGCCAGGCTTCAGCAATATGTGAACAGTGAACTTTCAGATGTTCAAGCTGGTTTTAGAAAAGGCAGAGGAACCAGAGATCAAATTGCCAACATCTGCTGGATCATCGAAAAAGCAAGAGAGTTCCAGAAAAACATCTATTTCTGCTTTATTGACTATGCCAAAGCCTTTGACTGTGTGGATCACAAGAAACTGTGGAAAATTCTGAAACAGATGTGAATACCAGACCACCTGACCTGCCTCTTGAGAAACCTATATGCAGGTCAGGAAGCAACAGTTAGAACTGGCCATGGAACAACAGACTGGTTCCATATAGGAAAAGGAGTACGTCAAGTCTGTCTATTGTCACCCTGCTTATTTAACTTCTATGCAGAGTACATCATGAGAAACGCTGGGCTGGAAGAAGCACAAGCTGGAATCAAGATTGCTGGGAGAAATATCAATAACCTCAGATATGCAGATGACACCACCCTTATGGCAGAAAGTGAAGAGGAACTCAAAAGCCTCTTGAGGAAAGTGAAAGTGGAGAGTGAAAAAGTTGGCTTAAAGCTCAACATTCAGAAAACGAAGATCATGGTATCTGGTCCCATCACTTCATGGGAAATAGATGGGGAAACAGTGGAAACAGTGTCAGACTTTATTTTGGGGGGCTCCAAAATCACTGAAGATGGTGACTGCAGCCATGAAATTAAAAGATGCTTACTCCTTGGAAGGAAAGTTATGACCAACCTAGATAGCATATTGAAAAGCAGAGACATTGCTTTGCCAACAAAGGTCCATCTAGTCAAGGCTTTGGTTTTTCCAGTGGTCATGTATGGATGTGAGAGTTGGACTGTGAAGAAGGCTGAGCGCCGAAGAATTGATGCTTTTGAACTGTGGTGTTGGAGAAGACTCTTGAGAGTCCCTTGGACTGCAAGAAGATCCAACCAGTCCATCTGAAGGAGATCAGCCCTGGGATTTCTTTGGAAGGAATGATGCTAAAGCTGAAACTCCAGTACTTTGGCCACCTCGTGCGAAGAGTTGACTCATTGGAAAAGACTCTGATGCTGGGAGGGATTGGGGGCAGGAGGAGAAGGGGATGACAGAGGATGAGATGGCTGGATGGCATCACTGACTCGATGGATGTGAGTCTGAGTGAACTCCGAGAGTTGGTGATGGACAGGGAGGCCTGTCATGCTGCGATTCATGGGGTTGCAAAGAGTCGGACATGACTGAGCAACTGATCTGATCTGATCTGATATAATAGATCTGAAATAAAATAAAATAATAAATCAAAAAGACAAGGGTTAGGGGCTTCCCTGAGGGTCCAGTGGTTGGGACTCCACCCTTCCAAAGCAGGGGGCAGGGGTTCAATTCCCTAGTTGGGGAACTAAGATCCCACATGTCACACTAAGCAGCCAAAGAAAAGAAAAAAATACAAGAGTTGGAAACTGATGTCAAGGAAGTCTGAAAGCAAAGCTGAAAAATGAACAGAGAGAGAGGGCATTTAGCAGAAAAGTTAATAAATATAATGGATGAATCCAGTAAGTTCAATATTCATTTTGAAGCATTCTGAAGAGAAAGAATAGAAAAGACAGGAGAAAACTATTGAGGAAATAATGGGGGAAAATATTCCCAGGGTAAAAGAAAAAGTGAGACTTCAAATTAAAAGTGTGAAAGTAAAAAGGCCACATCTAAACATAGGAAGCAGACATCTTCTGTAGCTGACCCCAGAACAATTTCCTTCTTTCCTTCCCGCTGACAGTGCAGCAATGTGGGGCCGAGGCCGCAGGCAGACAGCCTATGACATCAGGAACTGGACACCCCTTCCAGCCCCAGGGAATGGATTTTAATTGGTCTTGGCGTGCATGCTCAGTCCCTTCAGTCGGGTCTGACTCTTTGCATCCCCATGGACTGTAGCCTGCCAGGCTCCTCTGTCCATGGGATTGTTCCAGGCAAGAATACTGGAGTGGGTTGCCGTTTTTGCCTCCAGAGGATCTTCCCAACCCAGGGATTGAATCCACATCTACTGGGACTCCTGCCTTGGCAGGCAGATTCTTTACCACTGAGTCAACTAGGAAGCCCATGATCGGTCTTAACCAACTATAATAAATTACATTGTCTTTCACCAACGAGTGTTGTCCTAGTCTGTTCAGGCTATAACAAAATAACACTGACTGGGTGTCTTACAAGCAACAAGCACCTGTTTTGCACAGTTCTGGAGGCTGGAAGTCCGCATGGTTGGGCTGCGGTGAAGGCCTTCTTCCAGGTTGCAGACAGCTGATTTGTTGCTGTATCTTCACATGGTAGATGGGGCTGTAGAGCTCTGTGGAGTCCCTTTTATAAGGGCACTAATCCCATTCATGAGGGCTTTATTCTCATGACCTAATCACCTCCCAAAGGCCCATGTGCTGATACTTTCTTGCTGTTCAATCGCTAAGTCTTGTCCAACTCTTTGCGATCCCATGAACTGCAGCACGCCAGGCTTCCCAGTCCTTCTCTGTCTCCTGGAGTTTGCTCAAATTCTTGTCCATTGAGTCAGTGATGCATCCAACCATCTCATCCGCTGTTGCCCCCTTCTCTTCCTGCCCTCAGTCTTTCCCAACATCAGGGTCTTTTCCAATGAGTGCTCTTCACATCAGGTGGCCCAAGTATTGGAGCTTCAGCTTAATCACCTCCTAATCATTTTGGGGGTTAGGGTTCAATATAAGAATCTGTGGGAACACAAACATTCAGATCATAGCAAATGTCCAGGGGTCAGTATCTCACTGTCCGAGCCTGGCCACCAGGTCCACTGTACTCTTTTCCTGACCGCTTCTTATGCTGCCTAGAAATGCATCGGACACATAACATGCAGTTGGGTGTTAACCATTTTTGTTGACTGAATGAACGAATGACTCAGTGAACCAATAAATGGCAAATGAGGAGGTGGGCAGCACCCGTAACTGCCCCTTGCACTTAAAGGTTCTTGCAGGTCCATGAGGATGGGAAGACTGGAAAATGCTGGAATATTTCTTAGTTTTCTTACCACCAAGAAACGTCAGTGATTTGAAGAAGGCTCAGTTGTGTCTGACTCTCTGCGACCCCGTGGACTATTCAGTCCATGGAATTCTCCAGGCCAGTATACTGGAGTGGGTAGCCTTTCCCTTCTCCAGGGGATCTTCCCAACCCAGGGATGGAACCCAGGTCTCCCACATTGCAGGCAGATTCTTTACCAGCTGAGCCACAAGGGAAGCCCAAGAATACTGGAGTGGGTAGCCTATCCTTTCTCCAGCGGATCTTCTCGACCCAGGAATAGAACCAGGGTCTCCTGCATTGCAGGCGGATTCTTTACCAGCTGAGGCACAGGGAAACCCTTAAGGAAGGGAGGGGCCCTCAGTAATTACTTCTGCCAGCCTGGCAGGAAGGTGGACTAAAGGAGGAGAAGAAAGTAACATTAAGTGCCTGTCTGGATTTGCCGTCTCACTTAATACTACAAGATTGTGAAACAGTCTCTAAACTATATTTTAATTAAAATATAGTTAGCTAATTCCCATTTAATTTACAGGAAAGTTGAGGCTTGGAGATATGAAGCAACTTGCCCAAGGTCATAGTGAGTGACTGGCAGAGCTGGGCTTAGAACTCGTACCCGACTCCAAACTCCACTACGTCTCACCTAACACCCTGGTAAGTCCAGTTCTGATTCTACTCCACCATTATTTATTAAACAGTTTCCTAGGGGTACCCTGGGGATATCTTACACAGATAACATTGTTCTTTGAGAAAATGAATTTGAAACTCTGAGTTTTTGAAAGAGTTGTAGCTCCCAGACACAGCAGCCTGTAGGAAGTTGGTGAAGCTTGTTCTGCGGGGTTCTGAGATCTGGCTGGAGGTCCGGTGTCTTTGGACCTAGGTCTGCTGGAAGTGGGAAGTAGGGACAACAGAGAACCCAGAGAGCAGGATGTTCACACCATGGCACAAAATTCCCAAGCATCATCAAAAAGAAGGACAAGAAAAGAAATACCCTTTCTTTTGCTGATGGTGGTACTTTCCTTGCCAAGATGGCAATTCCTCATCTGCTGGCCCCTGGCACAGGAGTCTAAAGTTTCCGGGCAACAGCTGAAGCTGCTAGTCCAGTAAGACCCTTGCTGTGTCCCCCAGAAAGAGTGGGTTCCCTTTGAGAGCAAAAAAAAACTTTCTTTTATAAACTTCTTACTTGAGAATAGCTGTAGATTTCCAGAACAATTGTGAAGATAATACAGATTTCCCATACACACACACCCAGTCTCCCCCTTTGTCAGCATCTTTCATTAGTATGGCTCCCTTGTCACCATTAATAAATCAACATTCCTCCACTATTATCAACTAAATGATAACACATTCATTTATTAAAGGATGATCAAATTAAAATATAGTCTACTAAATTATAATAAATAATTATTCAGATTTCCTTAGTTTTTTCCCTAATGTCCTTCTTCTGTTCTAGGATCCTACCCAGGATTCTACATCTTGTCATCCTGTCTCCCTCCGAGTTGTGACCGTCTAAGACTTTCCTTATTTGGGATGACCTTGGCAGCTCTGAGTAGTACTAGGTCAAGGGTTTCATAGGATGCCCGTCTGTTGGACTTAGCCTGATGTTCTTCTCATCTCCAGAAGGTGTGTGTGTTTTGACAGCGGTAAAGCGTCATTCTCATCACGTTGTTTTCAAGGGTGTAGGCTATCAGTATGACATCACTGTGGCGCTTAACCTTGCTTACCCGACTGCGATGGTATTTGTCTGGTTAGAACTTTTTTTTTAAGCAGAGTACAGAGCTGTGGAGATAGGAAACACAAACCCCCAGTCAGCTGTTGGGCATGACAGTAAGCAGGACCATCCCCGCTTCCACTCCTTCGATTCAGGCACCATGCCTTCTCCCTGCTAGAGAGGCAGGGCCAGCCATAGAGAGGCCTCTGATTTAATGCCTAAGCTGTGTCCCCAAGGTTGGCACACCAGCTTTTCAAGAGTGTTGCCTCTGAGCTGGCACAGCCTTTAGAAGGCTGTTGCATCACCCACTGAGGCTGGCTGGCGCAGGGCAGAGCAGTGTATGATGTGCACTGTGGATCCCATGGTCAGAGGCTCAACCCCGCACCTTCCTCACTGAGAACTAGGTCCCCTGGTTGAATTTATAGTGTGTGTGAATGATTCCATGCCTACAGATCAGGCATTCCATAAAACACCAGTTAATAGTGCTGGCTGAGCCTCTGTGGCAGGAAAGGTAAATCCGTACCTGGAGTAGGTATCTATCCCCTTGCGGATGAACCACTGGCCATTCCAGAATGCAAGGGCCCAATTAGTTTGATTTGCCACGAACCAACTGGTTGATCTCTTCAAGGAATCATGTCATATCAGAGGTTTCTGGTGGGTCTGTGTTGCCACAGGTTGGGCATTTGGAGGCAGGGACAGTTAGACTGATTCCAGTAGGTGGGTGTCCCTGCTGTTGAGCCCACGCATAGCCCTCACCTCTGCCATCATGGCCCCTCCAGTCACATGCCTATATTGTTCTTTGTAGGTGGTCAGTGATGAAGCCTGGTTAATGTCAACTGGCTGAGTCATGTCATCTGCTTTGCTATTCAGTTCTTCATCTGTAGTAAATGCCCTCAGTGAGCATTAATGTGTGATATAAACGACATCGCACCTTGTACTCCTCACATGCATCCAGCCATGTGTCTCTACCCACTGCCTTGTCTCTGGCCTTCCAGTCCCAACCAGCTGCCCAGGTCAGTGGCCACTCAGGAATCTGCACATTCTCACTCTTGCCGCAGCTTCTTGCACACGAAGCAGATGACACTATTTACTTCAGAAATGGTCCTTGGTCTGCCGCCCACCCAGGAGTGCAGGGGGCGGACTCAAGTTGAGTGTTGTGGTCTAAGGGTTGACGGCTGTGGGAACTACTGGGTTTTGTTTGATTGGTTAGATTTTTGTGATGGTGGCGGTGGTGGTGGGGTCTCCAAAAGGCCCCTTCACAGATCAAAAAAGACATATTTGTACCAAAGTCAACTGAGTCTCTATCCATGTACCTGCGTTTAGTTCTACTCTGTTCATGACACAAAGGTGTTCATAGTAAGCACAATATTTAAAGTAACTCACCAGAATGACCTGCAGCATACCACGTATTATATATTGATCGCTGCTATCATTTACTGAGGCTTTACTATGGGCTGGGCACTGTGCCAAGCACATTACCTGCATTCTCACATTACATACTCATGGCAGCCCTGTGAGTTTGGCAGTTTATTATTATTTTCATTCAACACATGAGAAGACAGACAGAAGCTCCAAGAAGTCTCCCAATCTAACTCTATACTCTTAACCATTCTGCTACTGGGCTTCAAATATGTTCTCTTGAGAGCAATTATGCTGCTTAGAAATACACATATGTATGCAGCTATGGATATCTGTATACAGATATACAGCCAAGTAGATCTACACTGAATATTTGAGAAGCTGGAGGAATAAAAATCCTCCCTGCCTGTGCCTCCCATGGGCTGGGTGCAATGGGAGGAAGTTGGAAGCAAGACAGTGCGTTGACACAGCCCACGTGGGCCACCAGGGCACAGAGCATCTCTGGAGTGGGGTGGAGAAGGTGGAGAGTAAGTTTATAGAAGAGAACCATCACACTGGTTTGCCATCTCTCTCCCCAACCAAGATGTAATTTCTAAAAGCACAGAGTTGTATGGACTTTTATTGCTGTTATTCACTGATATATCCCAAACACCTAGAATAGTTTCTGACACAGAGTAGATGCATAGGAAACATTTGTTAAATAAATGAATGATTTCTTCCCAGAGTCAACTGACCAGCCAACATCATTTAAGTTAGGAGTCAGCAGACTACAGCAGGGACCCAATCCTGCCCTCTTCCTGTTTTTGTAAATAAAGTTTTATTGAAACAGCCATGCCTATTTGTTTACATATTGTCTGTAGCTACTTGTAAGCTACAACAGAAGAATTAAGCAGGTGCTGCCAGACGAGACAGCCTGCAAAACTGAAAGTAGGTTACTGTCTAGTCCTTTCCAGGAAAAGTTTGCTGACTTCTCTGGTTGTAGGACTTGGAGAAAATAAAGAGCCGGGGGTCAGGAGTTATTGCATGTCAAGACCTGAACAGGTTGTGATGGGAACTATTTTCTGAGCCTGAATTCTGTTTACTGCATTACCTCTGCACAAATCCCACATGCTCCTGAAGAAGCAAGTCTTTTTATGTAGAAGAAAACCCCTTCACAAAGACATCTCATCCACAGGTGAAACCAATGGTGCCATCCATGAATAGACGCTTTGTCTGAGGGGCTTCAGTGGGTTCTCATCCTATCAATCCTGGTGACTTATGTAGTGAAGAGATGCCTAAGGTGGTTCTACCCAAAGAGCTTCTGTTTGCCAGACTTTTTGGGTCCAGCCGAGGAGGATGGTGACACTCTTACCCCCCTGCGTGCCCTTGCTCTCCAGAACTCCCTTCTAGAGTCTCCACAGGGTTTAAGCTCAACCATGAATCACATTTTCCCCCTCAGTTTTAGACCTAGAACCACAAACTTCAGCTCAAGTATTTAACTTTGGGGAAGGCAAGGTAAAGGTTATGGAGCACAGGGCAGTTTAAATTTCCAAAGAACCTTCAGCATGGCAGGGTGTGGTAAGGAAGCCTTCTAACTGCCCTAAGCCACCGAAGTCCATCACAGTGACTGCTTCTATGTGCCTCATTCCCCTGCCAGTCCTTTATCAGTCATCCTCTTAGTCTCCCCCTCAAAAAAGGCATCGATAATCATCACTTTCTGTTACAGACTGAATGTCTGTGTCTCTCTTAAAATCAACATCTTGAAGCCCTAACCTCTGATGTGATGAGATTTAGAGGTGGAGCTCTTGGAAAATAATTAGGTTGTGATGGTGGAGCCTTCCTGACTGGGATTAATGCTACAAGATCGTATGGCCCACAAAACAGAAAACACTTACCGTGTGGTCTCTGCCATTGAGGATCCAAGAAGGTGGTCATCAACAAGCCAGGAAGCAGACCCTCCCCAGACCCCAACCGTGCTAGAACTCTGACACTGGACTTCTAGCCTCCAGAACTCTGTGCAAGAAATGTCTGTTGTTTAAGCCCTGACTCCTCAGGCTATGCTTCCCATGCAGCACTGGTGATAAAGAACCTGCCTGCCAATGCAGGAGACGCGACAGAGGCTGGTTCAACCCCGGAGTCGGGGAGAGTCCCTGGAGGAAAACATGGCAACCCATATTCTTGCCTGGAGACTCCCATGGACAGAGGAACCTGGCAGGCTACAGTCCATGGAGTCACAAAGAGTCGAACACGACTGAAGCAACTTAACACGCACTTCAGTCTATGGTATTTATTATAGCAGCCTGAGCCAACTCATCTTCCCCATCTTTGTGGGGTGCTTCCTGCCTCTAAACCCCAATATTACATGGCAGCCCTCTCTACAAAGCCCACCAGGATAACCACAGTCATCAGTCAGACTGAAATTCTATGCACTCAGAGACACATTCTTTGCACCCATAACATGGCGTTTGGATACCCATTGACTGCATGGACACCAACAGTAAGTCATTTGCATCCAGGATCATCCAGACAAAATAAACAGCTGAGTCCTAACTCAGGGGGGCAAGGTTTTGCTGATGCAGTGCTTCTCCTGGTGAGGCTTCATTGGGGTGAATGAATTATCCTCAAGGGTTTCAGTAACTCCCTGATCAATTTATGAACCTGGGGAATACACACCTATTATACCACATAAATTGTTGTTCTGCTAACCTGCATTGAATACAAACAACTTATTACTGGAAGCTTCTTTACATTGCCAAATGTAGCAGTAGTAATATTATTAATATTTCATTTGGAGGAGCCAAAACTGAGAACATAGAAGATACCCTCCACCCACCACTTCTCAGCACACACTTTCAGAATATACGCAATAGTTCAGAGAGACATGTGGCTGATTTGGGGTGACTTTATGGTAACCTGTGCTAGTCTTGCTTTATTTCACAAGGTTCTATTTTTGAGAGCCTTTGGAGAATGAGGACCATGAAAAGGTATTTCTGGCACTGTGGGGGATGTTTGCTGTAGTAACTGTTTAAAGACAGTTGGAATGAAAGCTTAAATACTTATGTAATAGAGAGACGTACTCACATCTGTGTGTAAAATAAGCAGATAAAATGGTGCTCAAATTAGATCTGATTCTCCCCCTAGAATTGGCAACGTGTAAGTGAGGCTGGCAAGTGATGGCAGGCATCAGATGACAGCCGAACGAGAATGGCAAAACTGCAACGCCAGCCTCATCCAGGCAGCCGGTGTCAGGTGACTTGCCCATCCATAAAGAAGCAAATGGAAAAGATCGCAAGAGCTGGGATGCTGAGATAGCAGAACAATGCTTTGAGGAGTGCCAGCAAATCAGTGTTCAATCATGAGTGTTTGTCTGAAGTCCGATAGAACTGCAAGACAAACATTTAATTCACTTATGCCAAGTCCACCCACCATCCCAGACAGGCTTAATATCAATAAGATTGCCCTGGTCCAATATGTATGTCACAAAAGAAAATGATCATTCTTATGGGTCCCCCCAGAGATTGGGGAAACTGGTGAGAAATTTCTGGTGCTATTTTGAAAAGTTGAATCCAATGGAATGAAAACAAAGATGCCTACCTGAAACTACCACTTGAGGGAAAAAACAAAATAAAAGATGTAAGTAAAACAACGCGGATAGTCTGCAGTTATCAGCTAATGCGTGTGGTCGGCCTTACCTAGATTTGGACTTATGGTTTCTTGTTTTTCTTTAACACTGACATCTCAGCGCTGAAGACAAATGTTCGTTCACTTGTTTAGAATAAGAAATGGGTTGTGCTGGTTTGTAGGGGCTTCCCAGGTGGCATTAGTGGTAAAGAACCTACCTACCAATGCAGCAGACCCAAGAGACGCAGGTTCAACCTCTGGAGGAAGAAATGGCAACCCACTCCAGTATTCTTGCCTGGAGAATTCCATGGACAGAGGAGCCTGGCAAGCTACAGTTTGTGGGGTCTCACAGAGTCAGACACAACTGAAGTGACTTAGCATGCACAAACACACAATGAAGTGGGATTTTCTTTTAATTCAGAATATATTACCCACCAGTGGGATTTGAGGGGCTTCCCAGGTACCTCAGCTGGTAAAGAATCCCCTGCAATGCAGGAGACTCCGGTTCAATTCCTAGGTCAGGAAGATCCTCTGGAGAAGGGATAGGCTACCCACTCCAGTATTCTTGGGCTTCCCTGGTGGCTCAGCTGGTAAAATATCCACTTGCAATGCAGGAGACCTGGGTTCTATCCCTGGGTTGAGAAGATCCCCTGGAGAAGGGAATGGCTACCCACTCCAATATTCTGGCCTAGAGAATTCCATGGACCGAATAAGTCCTTGGGGTCCCAAAGAGTTGGACACGGCTGAGCCATTTTCACAGTGGGATTTGAAGGGAGAAGGTCTGGTTGAAAGTAAAAACAAGCTTCTCGCAAGGGTATTTTCGACTATGAAAGAATCGAAAAGAAGTCGGTTCCTTAGGCTTCTCACTGTTTGGAAAACAAAGCACAGTTTCCTCTTCAGTTTTCCATTTTGTAAACAATTTGGCACAATAATATCGCCTCCCGTTTTCATTTGACCAGCTCACAGTATGAGGTCAAGTTGAAGAGCTAAAAGGAAGTCTAACAGGAACAGCACTGAAAAGAAGTTCGGAATTCAGGGCTCTCCCAGGAGGGGGTTGGGGAGCCTTGGGGAGGGGGCATCAGGAAGGGGCCGCTGGCCACGGCCCCAGAGCCCCAGGCCCGCAGGCCCCGCGCGGGAAGAGCGGGCGGCCATCTGTACTCAGGCTTCTTTCTGGCAGAGGGACGGCGTGGTTTGCCCTTGGTGGGGGCTGAGGGCAGACCCAGCCCATGGAGGAGGCCTCTGGAAGGCTCTTTCCAGGCAGTCTGCCTGCCTGCCGGAGAAGCCGGACAGCACTGGGTTTTGAAGCAAGTCTGACGGGGAACCAAGAGCCGGAAGCCAGGGTCCCTCTCTTCTGCCAAAGCCACTTCTGTGGCAGCATCGCGGCTCCAGGATACCTGTGTCCAGATGGACACTTTGACCTTGGCCGTGGCCACGCGGGATCTCTTTTGTCCATGCCGGGCCTGTGCTTGGCCGGACTGCACGAAGGGCGGGAGGGGGTGGCCATCTGGCACGGGAGGTGCTGGCTGACAGGTGGCTTAGCGGCAGGAGAACTTTCCAGGCTGAAACAAATCTGAGGATGGCCATAGAGCTCACAGAACCCTCAGGGTCAAGGTGGATGGTGGAGGGGAAAGGTCAGCCCCCAGGAACGGGGTCGCCCCCACGGCTGCTGCCCTCGCATGGCCCTGAGCAAAATCCCTGGACCACGAGTCTGCCACCACCCAAGTGGAGGGGAGAGGACAGGGGCCATGAGAGGAGGAGAGGTTTTGGGGGTCTCTATACATGGACCACTGCCCACAATCTCGTGTGTCCCAAGGCATGTTCAAGGTGGCCTTTAATGACCGTTCTGGTAGCTTCTTTTGGAAGGTGATGGACTTGGCCTGATCCTACGTGACTCGGGCTTGAGGGGGCAGTGGCACAAGGGTTTCTGTCCCTGGTGCTCGGGGACCTGCTTCCACCAGCCTGGCTGCTTTGCCAAAGGACAAGGAAAACACTTGGGGCAGGAGCAGCCGTGGTCATTTACTCACTCTCTCTTGACCTGGCAAAGCCCTTGAGCTCACATTTGTTCACTTATGAAGTAAGGGAGACAAATCTGGTAGATTGTCTCTAGATTCCTCAGGAGGAATGAGGTCTTTGCAGCCAGACAATTCTGAGCTTGAGTCCTGGCTCTATCACTTACACGTTACTTGATCTTGGAGGAATTACCTGTCTCACCTGAGCCTTCAGCCTCTCATTGGTGAAGTGGTATAACAAAGCCTCATCTAACCTGAGGGTGAGTGGAACAAAGCTCTCAGAGCAGGGGACACACAGTGAGTTGTCTCCTCTTCTGGTTGATCTCTTCCTGAAGGTCTCTTCAGTTTAAAAATTCTGTGATTCTATATATGCTGGAAAACCCCATCTTAATCTGCAGCATCTTTGGGATCCTATTCTGTCAGAACTGACTTTCTTGCACAGATAGGAGATGGCACCTTTGCACATGCATCGTCTCTATAGAAGGTATGGCTGCCATGCAATCACCTGGACTGGGGAAATCGCTGGTCCCACCAGCGGTAAGCCCCATCAGCGATTTCCCTTCCTGCTGCGGAACCACTCAGGGCATTCCCCACAGGCTTGGTGTCCTTCTCGGCCCTGGGTTGCTTCTTCAGGGAAGTCTTGGCCACCTGATGTGAAGAACTGACTCATTGGAAAAAACCCTGATGCTGGGATAGATTGAGTTGAGAGGAGACGGGGATGACAGAGGATGAGATGGTTGCATGGCATCACCAACTCAATGGACATGAGTTTGAGTAAGCTCCGGGAGTTGGTGATGGACAGAGAGGCCTGGCGTGCTGCAGTCCATGGGGTCACAAAGAGTCGGACATGACTGAGCAACTGAATTGAACTGAGTTCTCAGATATTCACACCCACCTCATGTGGAAGCGGTCTGGTCCTTCCACCAGTGGCCGTGAACCACAGGAGTATAACAAGACTACACTAGAAATCTTTGCCAAGGGGCAGGTGGCCAGCCCACCTGGAACTCCTGTACCAGAGATTTGCAGAGGGGTCTGGGGGTCTGCTTTTCTGAAAGCTGAGGTTGCATGGAAAAAAGAAACTGATAGCTAACAGGCAAACAGCATCAAAGGAAGCATTTAGAAAGCAATGGAGGATTTGTGAAGAAAAGAAACTTGTTCGGAGGTTATCTTTGCAAAAAGGCATGATGAATAATTCATTCTTTTTACTAATTCAACATCAGTTTATTGACTACCAAGTACAGTATATCATTCTGGGGACTCAAAATCCTGAAGCTGAACCACTCTTTACAGATGGAATCTTCCAGACTCATGATTCTCCAGGTGAGGAGACTGAGGCCCAAGAAGAGATGTGACTCAGCTGATGTTACATAGCCAGTGGCTTGAGAGAGCTAGCGGCCAGATGTCCACCCGCCACCCCTGTCCAGCGGGGATCACAGACAAGTTTTGTTTCATCTACCAAGGTTCTTTTGCCAATTTCAAGGTGGGGTGTGGAATTAATCTTCTTATTAAGATCTTACCACATGGGACACCGGGGCTGTGCCTCCCACAGGCAGGATCTGCGGAGGCCTGCCTCCCTTCAAAGGAAGCGGGAGCCTCGCTTGGCCATGAGCCTGCCCTCCGCTTGGCCTTCATTTACGTCACCTGCCTGGCCCCTGGGGTGAGAGTTTGTATCCCTGCCTGAGGGAGAAGAGACTGGAAGAAAGAGAAGCACAAATAACATCTTCCCAGCCCAGATCCGCAAACAGGGAGGGGTGGCCAGCCAGGTGCCCAAGGAGCCCTCGGGGGCCAGACCTCAATTAGACATTCCAGCAAGAAAAGGATGGTTATATCGAGGTTAAAATGAAGATGTATGACTGACTTATTTACACTCACGTTACGAGCAAGCTGTATGAGCCATGGGGATTTTTCACTGGGCCTGATGCCATGAGTCCCAGAATTTGGGGGCTTCTTATCCAGACTGACAGAAATAAAAGCTTAATCCTGAAAAAAATAGAAAGAATTGGGGACTTCTTTCCCAGAGGACCTTGATATCCCCAGTGTCCACAAAGATTTAAAAGGGTTTTTCTCGATCTTTCTCCCTGCCACAGAGAGGCAGCCTGCCCTTTCCCACTTCCTTTGCCAGCTGGAAACGGCTTCCACCTCCCCCATATACTGAGCCAATGTCTCCCCACACTTTCCCGCTCCCCCCAAGAGAGTCCATTGCCGAGGAGGGTCTGGAGTCTTCGGTTGCATTAGTTGGAAGTTCAGACAGGAATTTACCTTGACTCTTTTCATTCTGCAAATTAACCATGCTAGCAGAGCAGACGGTAAATGTTTAACTCCAGAGGAGAGCCCTCTGAAGACACTTTAGCAGGGCTTTCCTGCAGCCAGCCCACGTGCTGAGTATAAAGAATTACATTAAATCGTGCCCAGCCCTGACCGTCCCCACAGCCCCTCCTTTCTCAGACGTGAGATGGTGCCTTGAACCCAGACAGTCCTCCCCACATTTACTCTGAATGAGTCAGGTTTTACAGAACGTCTGCAAATAGAAACGCCAGGCTCAAGACTCTTTTATTAAAGGACGATGTACCTGGACTGGGGGCAATAGAGACTTCACGCCAGCCATTGACTGGAAACTGTCACCATCCTGCCCAGAAAGGCAGCAGCCCTAGAGCCAATCTTAAGGATCACGGAGGTGAGACCTCCATAAATTCCATTTTCACATGATCCTTCCAGAGGGGGTGAAGGAAGAGGCTGAAAGAACAGAACAAAAGGACCAAGGGCAGTGTCCTCTTGCCTTTTGAGCATCCTAAAAATGGACAGGGTCACTGCTGGGCACAAGATGTTCACACTGTCCCATCCCCTCATTGCTGATCAGAGCCCTGTTCATCCTCCAGGCTCCTACAGCCCTGCTCCACCCTGCAACAGCCCTGCTCCCCCCACAGCCTTCCCCTAGCCTCACAGCTCAAACCTTACAGCCCCTGGGCCCTTCTGCAGCCCGCACCTCCCTGGCACTGGCTCCCATCCGTCCCACGCTCAGAATTTGCTCGGCGACCTCAGTGTCCACACAGGGCTGCCCTGCTCTGTGCTCAGCTCCTGGAAGGCAGAAACGGCTGGATCATCTGTCTCCTCCACTCTCCCCACACTTCCTGAGCATCTCCAATGGTGCCTAGCCCAAAGCAGACGCTCAATACTATTGGCTCAAGTGAAGAAAATGACAGAGTTTAGTACGGCAAGGAAATATACAAGAATGATGTGTCAAAGAAAATTTGATTACAGAATATTCCAGGGCCAGGGATTCCTATGGAAATGACCTTATTTGGAAGTTGGGATTTGTACCTTAATTGATTCAGTTACTCTGCATCCCTGAGCACCTGCTCTGTGCCAGGTACCACAAGTGTTTCAACTCTCTGTCATGCCATGATAAGTCATTTCAGTCATGTCCGACTCTTTGCAACCCTATGGACTGTAGCCCACCAGGTTCCTCTGTCCATGGGATTTTCTAGGTAAGAATTCTGGAGTGGGTTGCCATGCCCTCCTCCAAGTTCAGCTCTTTTTGTTGTGCAGTTGCTAAGTCCTCTTTGTGACCCCATGGACTCCAGCACACCTCCAGACTCAGGCTTCCCTGTCCTTCACTACCTCCCAGTGTTTACTAAAACTCTTGTCCATTGAGTCAGTGATGCCATCCAACCATCTCATTCTCTGTTGCCCGCTTCTCCTCTTGCCCTCAATCTTTCTTAGCATCAGGATCTTTTCCAATGAGTTGGCTCTTTGCATCAGGTGGCCAAAGTGTTGGAGCTTCAGCATCAGTCCTTCCAATGAATATTCAGAGTTGATTTCCTTTAGGATTGACTGGTTGGAGTCTCCAAGGGACTCTCAAGAGTCTTCTTCAGCACCACAGTTCAAAAGCATCAATTCTTTGGCAGTAAAAACCACCAAAACAAATGGCTGAAAACAAGAGCCCAGGACTAAGTGAGGCCCCTAGGGCCCCAGGTGTAAGGAGATCTTCATTCTCAAGGCCTAACAAGTTACAGGGTGGGCACTTCCTTATACCTCTGCCCCAGGTGCCTTCTGGCCTCAACGCAGTCCCTGCCATGAGACAACCACCATTTCATCTCATGGAGCTGTGGGGCTACAGGCTCAGCAGGGAGGAATCTGCTCTCACCTGAGATGGTGTGGAGTTGCAGCAGGTTGGAATCTGGGGCTGGAGTCATCCGGGGGTTCCACTGAAATGCAGGGACAGTTGGGCCACTCTCCCTCCCCACATGGTTTGGCCACGTGGTCTCTCCAGAAAGATGGTCAGGCTCACATGGCAGTTCAGGCACCCCAAGAGTGTTCCAAGAGTGGGGAATGCAGAGTCCCAGACACTGGAGAGGCCGAGCCCAGAACTGGTGCAGCTTCCTTTCTGTAGCATCCTTATCGTCAATTCAGAACCAGCCAAGATCAGAGGAGTGGGGCATGCATACACCTCTCAGTGTGGTGAAGAATTGGTGGCCATTTTAACTCCCCATAAAGAATTAGAGAATAAGCTGTTCCCTAACTCCAGGAGGGATCATGGAAATAGGACGTTTGGGTGACCTGGGCTGGAACCCAGGCTTCACCACTTTCTCCAAGTTTTATTTTTGTCATTTATAAAATGGAGACGCTATTAGCTACCCGACAAGGTAGATGCCTGCTGTGCATCAAGTACTGTGACTGATCCCAGATATAAGGTGGTGAACAAGACAGATGGCAGTGCTTCTGGTGAAATGATGTTCTAATCAGAGAGATTATTTTTAAATGAAACATATCAATAAATTGATTACAAACTGGACACAGTTTTATGAAGGAAAAGCAGAGGGTGCTGAAATAATAAACGGATTAGGGAGAAGGATGGGGGACCATCCAATACAAGGGCACTAAGCCGAGACCTGGATGCTCAGAGGAGCTTAGGACTGAAGGCAACTGAGCCCCAGGGGAGACGGGACAGGGGAGAAGGTGGGAGGTGGCGATACTTCAAACTGAGGGGGAGGGGAGAAGGCTTTGTGGTGAGAACACGCTTGTTCATTGGCTTACCACTAACCCTGATAAGTTAAGTAAGACGAAACAGGGAGCAGTCAATTTGCAAAAAAACATTATGAGCACCAGATGCCAAGCAGCAGTAGCTCTGGGGCTGAAAAGTATTTGGTGTTGACTCTTCTATTGAAGGTTTGAGTGATGGTGCGGAAATGATCCCCCTAACGCTTTTAAGACTAAGAAAGCCCAAGCCTTGCCCTCCTCAAAGCTCCGATCTCTTGGGAATGTTCACCAACACCACAGCGACAAGAGTTGCTGCTAAGTCGCTTCAGTCGTGTCCGACTCTGTGCAACCCCATGGACGGCAGCCCACCAGGCTCCCCCGTCCCTGGGATTCTCCAGGCAAGAACACTGGAGTGGGTTGCCATTTCCTTCTCCAATGCATGAAAGTGAAAAGTGAAAGTGAAGTCACTCAGTCGTGCCCGACTCTTAGCGACCCCATGGACTGCAGCCCACCAGGCTCCTCCGTCCATGGGATTTTCCAGGCAAGAGTACTGGAGTGGGGTGCCATCGCCTTCTCCGTAGGACAAGAGTGGTGGGCGTAAAACTTCAAAACTACCACCCCTCCAACATGTAAGTCCCCTTCTCAAGGGACTCTCACCATCCAGCAGTGCCAGCCTCCACCACACCTCCTCACTGGCATCTTCTCATCTCCTGCTTCCTTCCCCTCTTTCATCCAGTGCTGACCACTGGATCCAGCGAGCCAGTCTGTCTCCTCTTGAGACCTTTCCAACCCGCGGATGATTTCATCATCAGCATGCGTGTTCCATCCATCTCAGGCCTTATGACTTCTCAGCTACCTCAGCTCCACTGACCTCCATCCGCCCCCATCCATTCCGTGGCTACACTCCGGCCCTCTTCACCGCACTGAACTACTCCAGGGTGGACATCATGAGGTCAGGCCCCACTCTCTGACCACTCGTTCTTCTCCTCCTGGCCTTCTCACTCCGTCATCCTGCCTCATAGTTTCTTCCTCGTTTTGAGAACCTTGGGGGCAGCTGAGCTTTCATGGTAAGTCTCTTTCTGGCTTCCCTTTACCCTAACAATTAGGCAACAGGTTCTCCTGAGCACCACGCTGATAACACCCTCATCCTTATGCTTACCTCACACCTCCTGACAAGCCCCTTCTAAATAAACCCTTTGATAAGCCCAGGCCTACCCCCGATTCCCTCTTAAATCCACTGTAGTTGGATGTCCCCCTCCACCACTTCATCAGAAAGGCTCGCTCATGTCCACTGAGTCAGTGATGCCATCCAACCAGCTCATCCTCTTTCACCCCCGTCTCCTCCTGCCCTCCATCTACAACATAACATTCATGACCTGTACAATCCAAAATCACTCAACATACAAGGAGACAGGAAAATGCAATGCATTTCTCAAGAGAAAGGATGCTTTTTAAAAGACTACTTTTTCTGTATTTAAAAAATGTTTGTAATAACATAGGAAAATATCCAAAGCATGCATTTCTAGAATCTAATCATATCTTACCACCTCCATTGTTAAAGTAGATGTAGTCAAATGGAGATGTTAAAATAACCCTGTGAAAACGGCAGGTGGGGACACCACACTAATTTCCAAATGGATCTCTTGTTTTCATCTTTGCCTTCCTAGAGCCTACTCTCAACACAGCACCAGAGAAACCCTCTCAAAATAGAAGTTAGATCATAACAGTCTTCTGCTATGCAAATAGGATCAAAGAATGTATATACCATGGAATACTACTCAACCATTCTAAAAAACAAAATTTTGCTATTTGCAGCAACATGGATGGACTTAAAAGAGAATTATGCTAAGTGAAATAAGCCTTTGACAGAGAAAGACAAATACTGTGTGGTATCACTTATATGTGGAATCTAAGAAATACAACAAATTAGTCAATATAACAAAAAAGCAGACTCATGGCTATGGAGAACAAACTAGTGGTTACCAATGGGGAAGGGGGCAGTATAGGGGTGGAGGAGGAGTAAGCACAAAATACTGGGTATAACATAGGCTCAAGGATATATTGTATAACACAGGGAATATAGTTAATATTTTGGAATACCTGTAAATGGAAAGTAATCTTGAAATTTTTCAGAAAAAATTTTTTTAATTTTTTAATTAAATGCTTGAATGCTCAGGAAAAGCAAAAGTTAAAAGTCTCAAAAAAAAAAATAGGAACAAAGAACAAGGGCAATAAATGGAAACTGTTAGAAATCATTAATGTCTAGCGGTAGATATTAATCCAGCTAAATGTATCAAATTCAATAACAGATTAAAAGGATAATCCATCATTATTAAGCAGAGTTTATTCTAAGACTGCAAAGTTGTTTAACATGCTAAATTTAATCAACATAATGCACCACATTTTCAAATGATATAATCATCTCAATAGATGCAGAACAAGTATTTAATAGAATTCAATATCCATTCATAACAAAAATAAGAGTAGTAGGAAACTTCTTTAAATTGAGAAACAGTACCCCCTAGAAAAGCTAAAAGAAGCATCATAATTAATGGTGAAATATTGAAATCCTCCCCTTACCTTCGGTATAAGAAATGAGACAAGATTGCTCACTGTCATTAACTTTTTTTAACATTGTACTAGAGATCGTCACTGGTGCAACAAAGCAAGGAAACATGCTTAAGTACAGAGAAAGAAAAGCTAAACTGCCATTATTCACAGACAAGTTCCAATCTTAGAAATGTAACACATGATACAAATAAGTAAATTTAACATAAGTGGATATAAGGTCAAGATACAGGAATCAGTTGCAACAGCAACACATAGTAAATTATATTCAAAAGTGGTATCATTTAAAACAGCATCAGAAAACAGAATATCCAGGAGTAAGTTTAACAAAAGGTGTTACAAAGTTGATACACATAACAAAAGGCAAACAATATCCATGGAAATGAAAGAAGACAAAGGAAGAAAAAGAGAAGGAAGACCACACTCATGAATTTAAAGGGTCAGTACAATAATGACCCTCATGCTGGGAAAGATCTGAGCCACAGTCAGCTCCTGGTCTTGATTTTGCTGACTGTATAGAGCTTCTCCATCTTTGGCTGCAGAGAATATAATCTATCTGATTTCAGTGTTGGCCATCTGGTGATGTCCATGTGTAGAGTCTTCTCTTGTGTTGTTGGAAGAGGGTGTTTGCTATGACCAGTGCATTCTCTTGGCAAAACTCTGTTAGCCTTTGCCCTGCTTCATTCTGTACTCCAAGGCCAAATGTGCCTGTTACTCCAGGTATCTCTTGACTTCCTACTTTTGCATTCCAGTTCCCTATAATGAAAAGGACATCTTTTTGGGTGTTAGTTCTAGAAGGTCTTGTAGGTCTTCATAGAACCATTCACCAGCTTCTTTGGTATTCTAATGGTTGGGGCATAGACTTGGATTGCTGTGACATGGAATGGTTTGCCTTGGAAACAAACAGAGATCATTCTGTCATTTTTGAGACTGCACCCAAGTACTGCATTTCAGACTCTTTTGTTGACTATGAGGGCTATTCCATTTTTCTAAGGGATTCTTGCCCACAGTAGTAGATATAATGGTCATCTGAGTTAAATTTGCCCATTCCAGTCCATTTTAGTTCATTGATTCCTAAAATGTCAATGTTCACTCTTGCCATTTCCTGTTTGACCACTTCCAATTTGCCTTGGTTCATGGACCTAACATTCCAGGTTCCTATGCAATATTGTTCTTTACAGCATCGGAATTTACTTCCATCACCAGTCACATCCACAACTGGGCATTGCTTTTGCTTTGGCTCCATCTCTTCATTCTTTCTGGAGTTAGTTCTCCACTGATTTCCAGTAGCATATTGGGCACCTACCAACCTGAGGAGTTCATCTTTCAGAGTCATATCTTTTTGCCCTTTCATACTGTTCATGGGGTTCTCAAGGCAAGAATACTGAAGTGGTTTGTTATTCCCTTCTCCAGTGGACCACATTTTGTCAGTATGTGAACTGTGAACTTCCAGATGTTCAAGCTGGATTTAGAAAAGGCAAAGGAATCAGAAATCAAATTGCCAACATCCATTGGATCATTGAAAAGGCAAGAGTTCCAGAAAAACATCTACTTCTGCTTTATTGACTATGCCAAAGCCTTTGATTGTGTGGATCACAACAAACTGTGGAAAATTATGAAAGAGCTGGGAATACCAGACCACCTTGGCTGCCTCCTGAGAAAACTATATGCAGGTCAAGAAGGAACAGTGAGAACTGGACATGGAACAGCAGACTGGTTCAAAATCAGGAAAGGAATACATCAAGGCTGTATATTGTCACCCTGTTTATTTAACTTATATGCAGAGTACATCATGCAAAATGCTGGGCTAGATGAAGCACAAGCTGGAATCAAGATTACTGGGAGAAATATCAATAACCTCAGATACGCAGATGATACCACCCTTATGGCAGAAAGTGAAGAGGAACTAAAGAGCCTTTTGATGAAGGTGAAAGAGGAGCATGAAAAAGTTGGCTTAAAACTCAACATCTAGAAAACTAAGATCATGGCTTCCAGTCCCATCACTTCATGACAGATAGATGGGGAGAAAATGGAAATAGTGAGAGACTTTATTTTTCTGAGCTCCAAAGTCACTGCAGATGGTGACTGCAGCAATGAAATTAAAAGACACTTGCTCCTTGGCAGAAAAACTATGACCAACCTAGACGTCATATTAAAAAGCAGAGACATTACATTGCCAACAAAGGTCTGTCTAGTCAAGGCTATGATTTTTCCAGTGGTCATGTATGGATGTAAGAGTTGGATTATAAAGAAAGCTGAGTGCAGAAGAATTGATGCTTTTGAACTGTGGTGTTGGAGAAGACTCTTGAAAGTCCCTTGGACTCCAAGGAGATCCAACCAGTCCATCCTAAAGGAAATCAGTCCTAAATGTTCATTGGAAGGACTGATGCTGAAGCTGAAACTCCAATACTTTGGCCACCTGATGCGAAGAGCTGACTCATTTGAAAAGACCCTGATGCTGGGAAAGATTGAAGGCAGGAGAAGGGGACGACAGAGGATGAGGTGGTCAGATGGCATCACCGATTCAATGGACAGGAGTTTGAGCAAGCTCCAGGAGTTGGCAATGGACAAGGAAGCCTGGTGTGCTGCAGTCCATGGGGTGACAAAGAATCGGACACAACTGAGTGACTGAAATGATTGATGTGAGGCGGTGGTGATGATTCGTTTTTCCTACGTGGCTATCCAGCTGACTCAGCCTTATCTATTGAAAGGCTCACCTTCTTCTGTTGCACAGATGCGTCTCCTCTGCCCTAAGTGCAGAGCTTGCATATGTGTGGGTCTCCTCCTGGATCCTGTGCTCCATTCCACTGCTCTAGTTGCCAATACCACACTGGCTGCTTTGCTCCAGTGTTGCAATAAATCTTCATATCTAACCAGTTAGAAATCAAAGGAGTGGTTACCTTTTGGTGGACAATCTGTGAGAGTACAAAGGGGGCTTTTGTTTGTTGTTCAGTCAATAAGTTGTGTCCAACTCTTTGCGACCCCATGGACTGCAGCACCCCAGGCTTCCCTGTCCATCACCAACTCCTGGAGCTCGCTCAAACTCATATCCTTTGTGTCGATGCCACCCAACCATCTCTTCTTCTGTTGCCCTCTTCTCCTCCTGCCTTCAATCATTCCCAGCATCAGGGTCTTTTCCAACAATTAGGCTCTTTGCATCAAGTGACTAAAGTATTGGAGCTTCAGCTTTAGCATCAGTCCTTCCAATGAATATTCAGGGTTCATTTCCTTTAGGATTGAAGGGGGTTAGGGGTGCTCCTAATTTTATTTATCTTTCAGTTGGTTAAATGGATGTGTTGACTTTGTGAAAATGTATGGAGTTTTACACTTTGTGCTCTATTTTGTACTTGTGTGAAAAGCTTACTTAAAACAAAAATGAATATTAAGCCCATAATGAAATCATTGATCCATCTGATAAAAGAATACCAGAGAGATGAAGTTCTTAGAAACTAAAAATACTATTATCAAAAAATTCAGTGGAACAGCAGAATGAGCATGGCTAAAGCCCAAGCTGGTATTCTCAATCGGGAATCAGCAAACTTTCTCTGTAAGAGTCAAATAGTCAGCATTTTAGGCACTGCGAGCCCTGCAGCCCCTGCCACACACCCACGTCACTCTGCCGTTGCACCCCAGAGGAGCCAGGGGCAATGTGTAAATGAATGAGCAAGGCGGTGCGTCAATAAAACTTTATTTATAAGCACCAAAACTTGAATTTTGTTTAATTTTCCCCCCTGCTTTGAAATATTATTTTTCTTATTCTTTTTATTTTTCTCTATCATTTAAAAATATAAAATCCATTCGTAGCCCAGAGCCATGCAGAAATAGGCAGTGGACCAAAATTTCCCCATAAGTTGCTCTTTGCTGACTTCTGGCCTAGAAGATGAGCCAAGGAAATCTCAGATAATTTACAGCAGACACTAGCAGCTAAAAAGTCAGAAAAGGGGAATGATAAAAGGTAAAATATTTGTTTATAAGAGTAAAATACAGGTGGATGTCAAGGCCACTATTTAGACTCCAAGGACCCACCAAGTGCCCAGGGAAATGACCAAAGGAAGGTCCACACGGTTTCAGACCTGTAAAGGTAAAAAGGAAATTCAGAATTGTTCCAGAGAGAAGAAAATGTTTTCTCTGGTTTGGCATGAGAGTCTCACTGACTCAGACTTTGCTTCAGCCACAAAAGTGATGGAAAATGGTGGCACAGGATCTCAAAGTTCTGCTGCAAAATGCTTTTGATTTGAAAGTCTATACACCATCAACCCATCAGTGAAACACAGGGGCAAAGCAAGAGTCCTTTGGATACACTCGGAGTCAGCAATATATGATGTGTACAATAAAATGAAGATCTCAGGAAAGTTCCTTGGAATCAGGAGAGTCATGTTTCTTCCTTTCTTTCTTTTAGTTTTTAATTGTGTCTTTTTAATTTTCTAAAAAATTTAACTAGTTGATTTACAGTATTGTGTTAGTTTCAGGTGTACAGCCTCAGATTCTTTTTCATTATAGGTTATTATAGGATGTTGAGTATAGTTCCCTGTGCTATACAGTAAATCCTTTTTGTTTATGTATATTTTTACATAGTGGTGGGTATCTGTTAATCCCATACTCCTAATTTATCCCTCCCCTCCATTTTCCCCTTTTTCTTTGTCTATAAGACTGCTTCTGTTCTGTAAATAAGTCAATTTGTACTTTCTTATATCCCATGTAAGTGATATAGTGTTTGCCTTCCTCTGTCTGACTGACTTCACTTAGTATGATAATCTCTAGGTCCATCCATGTTGCTGCAAATGACAATATTTGATTCTTTTTTGTGGCTGAGGAATATTCCATTGTATGTATATACCACATGTTCCTTATCCATTCATCTGTTGATGGACACTTGGGTTGCTCCATGCTTGGGTTATTGTAAATAGCGCTGCTATAAACACTAGGGCTTTCCTTGTGGCTCAGATGGTAAAGAATCTGCCTGCAATACTGGCAGACCAGGTGGGTTGGGAAGATCTCCTGGAAAAGGGAATGGCAACCCACGCCAGTATTGTTACCAGGAGAATTCCATGCGTAGAGGAGCATAAACATTAGGGTTCATATATCTTTTTTAATTAGTCCTCATCTTTTCCAGATATGTGCCCAGGGAGTGGGATTGCTGGATCACATGCCAATTCTATTTTTAGTTTTTTTTAAGGAACCTCCATATTGTTTTCCATAATGGCTGCTTCAATTTACATGCCCACCAAGAATGTAGGAGGGTTCCCTTTTCTTCACACCCTCTCCAGCACTTATGATTTGTAGACTTTTTGATGATGGTCATTCTGACCAGTGTGAAGTGATACCTCATTGTAGTTTTGATTTGCGTTTCTCTAACAATCAGTGGTGCAGAGCATCTTTCCATGTGCAGGATACACGTGTTTCTTGAGTGCACTGCTCTGATCAGGAATGTGAGGCTGTAGACATGATTAGTTGTTTACCTACAACCATGTCTCCCCACTCATTTTGCTAACTAACCCCAATTTTCTTTGCTATGAGATGGCAATGTGCTTCAGGCAGGCAGCTCAGAGTAAATATGAGTCTAAATCATTCATGGTCAATGCATTCTCTTTGCCAACGATCAGTTAGGGTTAGACATAAGATGAAATTCCAGCTTGTGAGATATTCAGGGAAACTTCTAGAAAGCTCCAAAAGAGGTCTTCCCCACTGATAAAAAGAAGCCCACAAAGGAGAAAGGCTCTTTCTCTGCTGCTCAAGTCATGTGTTTGCCCAAGGAGCTGGGCGCTGGATCACCTATTTGTAACATTAGGGAACACGCCTGAGAAAAACAGGTAACAAGAGGGTTATGTCAGAGTGGAAAATAGAACCTGGGTCTCTGATAATACCTGAGCTGCTTGATTAATCCTGCCTGAACCAGACTATCTCCAGACTCCTCAGTATGTGAGATAATAAATATTCTTTTCTTTAAGTCACTCCTAGTTGGGTTTTCTGTTATTTTCAACCAAGAGCATTCAATGTATATAAGCAATGAAATAAGAGTGTGCAGCATTCACCTATGTACACATTCGTAAACCCCTGATCTCAACTACGGAGAAGGCAATGGCACCCCACTCCAGTACTCTTGCCTGGAAAATCCCATGGATGGAGGAGCCTGGAAGGCTGCAGTCCGTGGGGTCACTAGAGTCGGACACGACTGAGCAACTTCACTTTCACTTTTCACTTTCATGCATTGGAGAAGGAAATGGCAACCTACTCCAGTGTTCTTGCCTGGACATTCCCAGGGACGGGGGAGCCTGGTGGGCTGCCGTCTATGGGGTCGCACAGAATCGGACACAACTGAAGCGACTTAGCAGCAGCAGCAGCAGATCTCAACTAGGCTGCCTGTGGAAGGGCCACAAAGGTGGTGCTGAAGCTGCTGAGATCAGGCTGCAAGCTGTAGGCCTCTTTGGTCTAGAAAAGCAAAATCTTAGTAAACATGATCAAAATCCATTAAGGAAAAGGCAGCATTGGTAAGATCAGGTGGGTTTGGATCCCCGAAATGCTGGAGGAGCTACAGCTCTTATCCACCACCAATACCAATGATCTCAAATGAAGACTTTCTTTATTTTATTTGCTCATAAAATCATATGCAGATGGAAATAAGCCCATGTACAGACACATTTACATATATACACATACACATGTAGAGAGGTTGACAGTTTCTTTTACATGCATCATATTATTTCAATTTTAAATATTCTGATGGGCTTAAATAATATCATACTGTTGTTTTAGTCTGTAGTTCCCTTACCACTAATTCTCATATGTGTGCTGGCCTGTTTGATTTTCGCTTTCATGAACTCCCCATTCGTATTACTGGTCCATTTTTCTCTTGGGTTGCCTCTTTCAGCTTTTTATTGTCAGTTTGTAAGAGCTCTTTGTGTGTAATATATAGAAATAACCTTTGTCATCACTATTAAATACGTTTCAAATCTATTGTTTGACTTTGTTTGTAATACCATTCATCATGCAAAGGTTTTTAATTTTTTTTTAATTTTTTATTTTATTTTATTTTTATTTATTTTAATTGGAAGCTAATTACTTTACAATATTGTATTGGTTTTGCCATACATCAACATGAATCCGCCATGGGTGTACACATGTTCCCAATCTTGAACCCCTCTCCCACCTCCCTCCCCATACCATCCCTCTGGGTCATCCCAGTGCACCAGCCCCGAGAATCCTGTATTATGCATCGAATCTGGACTGGCAATTCATTTCTTATATGATATTATACATGTTTCAATGCTCAAATATATCTATCTTTTCTTTTAAAGTTTTTGCATTTTAGCCTGGTAAATAAAGTCTCCTTTATACTTGGAGTCTGCTAAGTTTTGCTTCTTGTATTTAATTCTATAATTCATCTCTAATTTCTTATTAAATAAGACATAAGAATTCACTTTTATTTTCTTCTAGATGTATGATAAATCATGCCAGCAAAACTTATTAAATAATCTCTTTTCCCATTGAAGTGAACAATCACTTCTCATTTATTAAATTCTCTCCCAGTTCTATTAATATATAATTCCACTGATCAATCTGTCTGTTCTGATATAAATACCATATTGATTTTACTGCAGTGCCTTTATTGTATGGTACCTGATAAGACAAATGTCCCCTCATTAAGCTTCTCTCTCATAATTTCCTCATTATGCTATAACATTTATTCTTTTATAGACTTTTGAGGATTTTCACTATAAAAATTCCAATGACATGCTTTTACAGGAATAGAAAAAGACAACCCTAACATTACATGAAGTTGCAAAAGACCCCAAAGAGCCAAAACATTTCTGAAAAAGAACAAAGATGGAGGCATCACACATCCTGATTTAAACTAGACTACAAAGCTGTAGCAATAGTAACCAAATCAGTATGATATGAGCGTAAACACAGGCACACAGACAAAGGCAAGAGCAATGAGAGCCCAGGCGTAAACCCGTTCATAAATCAACTAAGATTTAACAAGGAAACTGAGAACATCCAATGAAGGAAAGACCGCCTCTTCGGTAAACGCTGCTGGGGACCTTCCCTGGTGCCCTAGCAGCGAAGACTGTGCTTCCACTGCAGGGAGCGTGGGTTCAGTGCCTGGTCAGAAAGATCCTGCTTGCCTCGCCGTACAGCCGAAAAAATAAAAAATAAATAAAATTGCTGTCTTTAAAAGTTGAAAAAAGAAAATAAATGGTGCTGGGAAAACTAAATATTTACATACAGAAGAATGATACTGGATGCTTATCTTACGTTACTCACAAAAATTAACTCAAAATGGATTAATGACTTAAATGTAGGACCATAAAACTCCTGAAATAAAACATAGGAAAAGATCTCCTTGTCATTGGTCTTGGCAATGATTTTATGGATATGACGCCAAAAGCACAAGCAATAAAAGCCAAAATAACTGAGTGGAGCCTCATCAAACTAAAAAGGCATCTGCACAGCAAAGAAAATCATCAACAAAATTGAAGAGGCACCTAAGAGTGGGAGGAAATATTTGTAAACCATACATCTAATAAGGAGTTAATATCCAAAATTTATAAGGAATTCGTGCAACTCAAGAGCAAAAAAACAAAATAATCTGATGGAAAATGGAAAAAGGACATGAATAAACATTTATCCAAAGATATTCAAATGGCCAATCAGTACATGGAAAGACACTCCACACCAGGAAAATGCAAATCAAATCCACAATGAGCTATCCCCTCACCCTGTTAGAATGGCTGTTATCAAGGAGACAAGAGCTAACAAGTACCAGCAAGGAGATGGAGAAAAGGGAACCCTGTGTGCTCTTGGTGGGAAAGTAAATTGGCGCAGCCACTATGGAAAATAATACGGAGTTTCCTCAAAAAAATAGAACTAACCATTTGTTTTCAGTCACTAAGTCGTGTTCAACTCTGCAACTCCATGGACTGCAGCACACCAGGCTCCCCTGTCCTTCACTATCTCCCAGAGTTTGCTCAAACTCATGTCCATTGAGTTTCGGATGCCATCCAACCATCTCACCCTCTGCCACCCCCTTCTCCTCCTGCCCTCAATCTTCCCCAGCATCAGGGTCTTTTCCAGTGAGTCGGCTTTTCATAGCAGATGGCCAAAGTATTGGAGCTTCATCTTCAGCATCAGTACTTCCAATGAATATTCAGGGTCGATTTCCTTTAGGATGGACTGGTTGAATATCCTTGCAGCCCAAGGAACTCTCAAGAATCTTCTCCAGCACGACAGTTCGAAAGCATCAGTTCTTGGGCTCTCAGCCTTCTTTATGGTCCAACTCTCACATCCATACAGAACTACAATATGATCCAGGAATCACACTTCTGGGTACATATCTGAAGGAAATAAAATCACTATATCAAAGAGGTATCTGCACCCCCATGTTCCCTGTAGCAATAGCTAAGACATGGAGATAAATAAGTGTCCATTGACAAATGAATGGATAACATGTGTCGATCAACTCACATGTACACAGAGAATGTTACTCAGCCACGAAAAGGAAGGAAATGCTGCCATTTGTGATGCCACAGATTTAAATTCTACTTCACCTGGTTTTGATACTCTAGTCTTTCTTTTTACTGTATTTGCTCAGTATCACTTTATCAATTCATTGTTTTCAACCTTATCTGATCATTTACATTTTAATATATGCATATTTTATTGAGTTCAGTTCAGTTCAGTCACTCAGTTGTGTCCGACTCTTTGCGACCCCATGAATTGCAGCACGCCAGGCCTCCCTGTCCATCACCAACTCTCGGAGTTCACTCAGACTCACATCCATCGAGTCGGTGATGCCATCCAGCCATCTCATCCTCTGTCATCCCCTTCTCCTCCTGCCCCCAATCCCTCCCAGCATCAGAGTCTTCTCCAATGAGTCAACTCTTCACATGAGGTGGCCAAAGTACTGGAGTTTCAGCTTTAGCATCATTCCTTCCAAAGAAATCCCAGGGCTGATCTCCTTCACAATGGACTGGTTGGATCTCCTTGCAGTCCAAGGGACTCTCAAGAGTCTTCTCCAACACTACAGTTCAAAAGCATCAGTTCTTCGGTGCTCAGCTTTCTTCACAGTCCAACTCTCACATCCGTACATGACCATTGGAAAAACCATAGCCTTGACTAGACGGACCTTTGTTGGCAAAGTAATGTCTCTGCTTTTGAATATGCTATCTAGGTTGGTCATAACTTTCCTTCCAAGGAGTAAGCGTCTTTTAATTTCATGGCTGCAATCACCATGTGCAGTGATTTTGGAGCCCAGAAAAATAAAGTCTGACAGTGTTTCCACTGTTTCCCCATCTATTTCCCATGAAGTGATGGGACCAGATGCCATGATCTTCGTTTTCTGAATGTTGAGCTTTAAGCCAATTTTTCCACTCTCCACTTTCACTTTCATCAAGAGGCTTTTTAGTTCCTCTTCACTTTCTGCCATAAGGGTGGTGTCATCTGCATATCTGAGGTTATTGATATTTCTCCCCTGGCAATCTTGATTCCAGCTTATGCTTCCTCCAGCCCAGCGTTCCTCATGATGTACTCTGCATATAAGTTAAATAAGCAGGGTGACAATATACAGCCTTGACATGCTCCTTTTCCTATTTGGAACCAGTCTGTTATTCCATGTCCAGTTCTAACTGTTGCTTCCTGACCTGCATACAGGTTTCTCAAGAGGCAGGTCAGGTGGTCTGGTATGTCATCAATTTGGGATTTTGCTATATAGTGTCTCCCTCTATTTTGCCCTGGCTTCCCAGGTGGTGCTAGTGGTAAAGAATCCACCTGCCAATGCAGGAGACATAATAGACATGGCTTCAATCCCTGGGATGGAGAAGAAACGGCAACCCACTCCACTATTCTTGCCTGGAGAATCCCATGGACAGAGGAGCCCAGTGGGCTACAGTCGATGGGGCTGTAAAGAGTCAGACATGACTGAGCAACTTAGCATACAGCACACAGCGTTACCCAGTTTTGTTGTAAATGTCCGTGGATTTGGGATTTTGCAATGTACTTTCTCTATTTTCACATAGATTTAAGGAGATGTAAAAACAATGCTGTATTCATGAGTCCATACTAATAAAAATGAATGATTAGATAAACAAATAGGAGAGAATAGGCAAAGTTTCTGTGCAGAAGAATTGCAAACAACTTACATAAATGTTCTGCTTTTCATGAGGTAGAGCCTGACTCTCACTTGTGAAGCATGGGCTGTCCATGGTGACTTCCTCCCGAGAGGACAGCAAGGGAGGTGGGAAGGTCACTTTACAGCAGAGAAACTGATGATACAACCACAGCCAGATGGTCAAGGTCAACATCAACAATGATAAGTCACACTGATGGTCTGTACCCTCGATAAGATACAATCAGCGTGGCCCTTTACCCCTCTGACCTTCCTCCTCAAAGCCCATAACCTCCATCTAAAAGTGAGAAAAACATCAGACAAATTCCAATCGAAGGGCACCCTACAAAATATCTAATCAGTGCTCCTGGAAACTGTCAAGGTCATCAAAACAAGGGAAGTCAGAGAAACCGTCACAGCCAAGAGGATCCTGAGGAGGCATGATGACTCAATGAACTGCGGTTTCCAGAATGGAATCAGAAAAGGGCATTACATTAAAAGCTAAGGCAATCTGAATAAAGGGTTGCTGCTGCTGCTGCTAAGTCGCTTCAGTCGTGTCCGACTCTGCGCGACCCCATAGACGGCAGCCCACCAGGCTCCCCCGTCCCTGGGATTCTCCAGGCAAGAACACTGGAGTGGGTTGCCATTTCCTTCTCCAATGCATGCAAGTGAAAAGTGAAAGTGAAGTCGCTCAGTCGTGTCCGACTCTTCGAGACCCCAGGGACTGCAGCCCACCAGGCTCCTCCATCCATAGGATTTTCCAGGCAAGAGTACTAGAGTGGGGTGCCATTGCCTTCTCCGGAATAAAGGGTGGACTTCAGTTAATAATAACATAGCAATGTCAGTTCATTAATAGAGACAGATGTACTATCTAATGTACATGGTTGATGACAGCAGAAACTGGGTGTAGGGTATATAGAACTCTCTTGTATTACCTTCACATTTGAAGGACCTCCCTGTAGCTCAAACAGTAAAGAATCCACCTGCAATGCAGGAGACCAGGGTTTGATCCCTGGGTTGGGAAGTTCCTCTGGAGAAGGGAATGGCTACCCACTCCAGTATTCTTGCCTGGAGAATTCCATGGACAGAGAAGCCTGGTGGGCTACAGCCCACGGGCTCACAAAGAGTCAGACACAACTGAGCAATTAACATGCATACATATTGTTCTATAAATCTAAAACTATTCTGAAATAGTTTTTTTTTTTAATCCAGGGGCCGGGGAAGGGTTCAAATATATAAGAGAAGCATTGCTCAAATACAGCGAAAGAGTAAGATGTGACATTATTTTAATGAATTGATGAAAAGCAAAAATGCAGAATCCATTTAGACATTCCCCTTTGAGTGGTCCAGGAAAAATGACATTGGAACCGTTGAGAAAGGAAATGCAATCACAATATAAGTTCTTTTCTGAAAAAATATTTGCATAATCATGTTAACGTAAGTGCTGATTATTAGCTTTAATTCTATAGAGTTTATTTGAAGAGAATCAAAATAAAATGATGGCCTTCTCTGCAAAACCAGAGTAAATAAACAACTAGAAGTTGGGAAGTGGAAAGGGAGGGCGAGGGGGTGGGAGACGGAGCGGCAACAGTCTCAGCTTACAAAAGAGAAAGTGCAGCGCGCTGCTTCTACTTGATGGAACAAGAAATAATGATGTCACTTTTTATATTTCACCAGCTTTCTTGAGGTGTAATTTACATGCCATAAAATTCACTCTTTTAACATACAATACAATGCTTATTAGTAAATTCACAGAGCCGGCAGAGTTTCTGCGGCTGCAGGAAGAGCCTCTGTGCCCATTTGCAATTATTCCCTCTTCCTACCCCCAGCTCCTGGCAACCAAGAACATTCCTGTCTGTATAGATTTGCCTTTTCCAGACATTTTGCACACATGGAGTCATACAATATGTGGTCTTTTGCTTCTGGCTTCTTTCACACAGCTTAATGTTTTTAAGGCCCATCCATGTTGCCGCATGCGCCAGTACTTCATTCCTTTTTACTGGTGAATAAACATTTTTGTGTGAATTTAGAACAAGTGGTATAGAATCTGCCTGCAATACAGGAAACGCAGGTTCGATCCCTGGGTTGAGAAGATCCTCTGGAGAAGGAAATGGCAGCCCACTCCAGTACTCTTGTCTGGGAAATCCGATGGATAGAGGAGCCTAGTGGGCTACAGTCCATGGGGTTGCAACAGAGTTGGAGACAACTTAGCAACTAGACAACAACAAGAAAATCATTGGTCTACACTGGGTTGTTTCCACCATTTGGCTGTAATGAATAATGCTGCTGTGGACGTTCTCATGCAAATCTTTGTGTGAACATGTGTGTTTGTTTCTTTTGGGTAAATACCTAAGAGTGAATTATTACTGGGGCATACAGTAAATTTATGTTTAACTTTTTAAGAAGCTGCCAAACTGTAGATAATTAACTATAGGTACAAACAATTTTTTTTAATAAAATAATGATTATAATTAAATGGGAAGGGGAAAATGCAAATACAAAATTAGTAAATGATTTAATGGTTTAAATTATTATCTTTAAGGAGTGGATAGGGAGAGGACCAGTGGGGTAAGAGAACCATTGTAAGGCCCTTGGCACAACCTATTTTTCTAACCATGCACATGTGTTACTGTGATTTGAATTTTTTACATTTTTATTTATCTATTATTTATTCACTTTTGGCTATGCTGGGTCTCCTTCATTGTGCACAGGCTTTCCCTGGTTGTTGTGTGAGCACTTCTCATTGCTCTTGAGGGAAGCCATGAGAACTATACAAAAGCAAGATGATAGGTTGGATGCTCGTGCAAGAAATTTAAGGAGGGCAAATTCTAGTGACACTGAAGTTAAATCTCCAGTACTTTGGCCACCGGATGCGAAGAGCCAGCTCATTGGAAAAGATCCTGATGCTGGGAAAGATTGAGGGCAGGAGGAGAAGGGGACGACAGAGGATGAGATGGTGGGATGGCATCACCAATTCAATAGACATGCGTTTGAACAAACTCTGGGAGATAGTGAAGGACCGGGGAGCCTGGCATGCTGCAGTCCATGGGGTCCAAAGAGTTGGATGCAACTTAGTGACTGCACAACAACAAATTCTAGTGATATTTAGGGAGGATATTTGTAAAAAAACAACAACTGAGAACTGCAGAGTGTCGATCCATGCCAATTATGTTGGAAACACACACAGCCATTATAATTGCTCACAGTCAGTAGGTAATGCCAACACTGGGAAACCCTAGGCTGAAGATTCAACTTTATAATGACCTAGGTTATGACACCACCCTTATGGCAGAAAGTGAAGAGGAACTAAAAAGCCTCTTGGTGAAAGTGAAAGAGGAGAGTGAAAAAATTGGCTTAAAGCACAACATTCAGAAAACGAAGATCATGGCATCTGGTCCCATCACTTCATGGGATATAGATGGGGAAACAGTGGAAACACTGTCAGACTTTATTTTTTTGGGCTCCAAAATCACTGCACTTGGTGATTGCAGCCATGAAATTAAAAGACGCTTACTCCTTGGAAGGAAAGTTATGACCAACCTAGATAGCATATTCAAAAGCAGAGACATTACTTTGCCAACAAAGGTCCGTCTAGTCAAGGCTATGGTTTTTCCAGTGGTCATGTACGGATGTGAGAGTTGGACTGTGAAGAAAGCTGAGCACCGAAGAACTGATGCTTTTGAACTGTAGTGTTGGAGAAGACTCTTGAGAGTCCCTTGGACTGCAAGGAGATCCAACCAGTCCATTGTGAAGGAGATCAGCCCTGGGATTTCTTTGGAAGGAATGATGCTTAAAGCTGAAACTCCAGTACTTTGGCCACCTCATGCGAAGAGCTGACTCATTGGAAAAGACTCTGATGCTGGGAGGGATTGGGGGCAGGAGGAGAAGGGGACGACAGAGGATGAGATGGCTGGATGGCATCACTGACTCGATGGACGTGAGTCTGAGTGAACTCTGAGAGTTGGTGATGGACAGGGAGGCCTGGCGTGCTGCGATTCATGGGGTGACAAAGAGTCAGACACGACTGAGTGACTGAACTGACTGAGGTTAATTACAATTCTCCAGAATGGACAACACCTCTTGTATGGTACCATTAGGAATGAGACTTTTGACAGACTTCCTTTGTTGTTGTTGTTTTTTTGTTTTCTCTTTTCTGTTTTGTTTTCCTTTTTGGCCATGCCAAGAAGCAAGTGGAACTTCCCCAGTCAGGGATCAAACTTGTGTCCCCTGCAGTGGAAGCACGAATTCTTAACCACTGGAGCGCCAGGGAAGCCCTGTTGTTTTTCATCACAGTGTCATTTAGCATATTTCACCCCAAGTTCATGTGTTCAAGTGAAGTGGTTTAGATATGGGGTTTATTTTTCTCAGCTCTCAGAGAGTGTAGGGCCGAGCAGTTTCCGGGTTGGCCCATGGCTGCATGGCATCAGGGCTCTGGGGCCGTGCCCTGGAGGCTCTGTTGGCCTGCCCCGGAGGGTCTGAAGGTGCAGCAGCGGTTCCAGGCATCCTCATGCAATAGCATTCAAGAGCAAGAAGAGACAGGGAAAGGGCTCTCCTCACCTGTCTCTCTGTCTCTCTCTCTTAAAGAGGAAGTCTCCTCCAGATGCTCCCAGGAGACTTCTCTTTACCCCTCAGCAGCTAGGATGGGCCACGTAGCTGTTCCTGAGCTGCAAGGGAGACCAGGCTTGCTGATGGGTGGATGTATTGATCTGTTAGGGCTGCCATAACAGAGTATCACAACTGGGTGGCTCAAGCAGCAGAAATATATTTTCTCACGGTTCTGGGAGCTGGAAAGGCCAGGTAAGGTGCCAGTGGACTGGTTTCAATGAGGACTCTCCCAGGCTCACAGACGGTCACCTCCTCTGTGTTTTCACGCAGCCTTTGCTCTGTGTGTGCAGTCCTGGTGTCTCGTCCTCTTCTCACAAGGTCACAAATCATACTGGGTGAAAGCCCACCCTTTTGACCTCATTTAACCTAAATGACTTCCTTAAAGGCCCATCTCCAAATGTAATAATATTGAGGGTTAGAACTTCAACATTTGAATTTCTGGGCAAACAATGCAGTCCATAATATAGACAAGTAGGAACACCTTCCCACACTCAACAGACTGATTCTGGTTTCTCTTCCTCTCTGAAATATCCAGAACTTGTGCTGCGCCTTATTTTAACTTTACTGTAAATTTTATAACAATAAAGCTCTTAGTACAACAGATTTCCTGGAAAGCCAAGGGCAGCCAGTGCTTCTGGTTTTCACCCAGAACTGTGAACTCATTCCACCGTCTGCTCTATCCCAGAAAACACACTCTGCCTATCACTTAACACTGCTTACAGGGGTCTTGACTTTTAAGCAAGATGACATTCAGAGTGTATTTAAATGCCGTCCATTACCATCAAATGGTGACATTTACTTCATTTGTAATTCAGAAAACGAAAACACATCTCCAAATATAGCAGAGACACTCAAATCAAAGATAATGGGCCAAAACAATTGTCGGCCCTTGTATTTCAAGTTTGGAGAACAGAGCTAATAAAAGATTAAAGAGAAGGCCCAGGAGCCGTAGGAACAAGTTTGAGCAATCATTTGTCACTTGAGGTTAGCACAGAAGTTATTTTAACAAGATATTACTTGCAGAATTTCCACCATAAATCTTTTATTAAGTCCAAGAATCTCAGTCAAGACATTTCCCATGCAGGATTGTCAGAAATAATGTTCCTTCATCACTCCCTTTAAAATCTGAGGATGAGAGACGCTAAGTGCTGACCGACTGACCTTTACATAAACCTAGTATTATTATTGATTTTCTCCTACTCAAAGAGGCAAAATACATTTTTTGGGAAGCGACCATTAACAAGCCTATTTAGATAAGCCAGGAAAAAGCCAATGAGTGTTTATTCTCTTCTCCTGTTTGCTTGAAGCGGAAGCCCTTGGGTGTAATAAGCCTCCACACATTTTGATCGCTCTTCATCACCCCTGGGCATGATAAAGAAAGAGCAGCAGAGGCAGCCTAGTCAGTGGGTGAAAAATGCAGAATCCCAGCAACCTTCACAGGCAGCGCTGACCTTCCTAATTAGGCAGGATTTCTTCCTATTAGAGTTTTCAGGAAAGAAGTCCTCACTCCCCTTGGTAGCCCTGCTCCGGCACATCATCCAACATTTCTGACTCCCAGCAACTAATAAGCTTGTTGCATCCACTGCAAATGTCTGTAAATTTTTTTTTTTTTTTTTGCATGTGGATGTTCAGTTGCCCGTTTGTTGAAAAGGCTCTTTTCTCCATTGTTTTGGTTGTCTTTGCCCTTTGTCAAAGACCAGTTGGCTCTATTTTCATGGGTCTACTTCTCTATCTCTTCCTCTCCTCCGTTGGTCTACGTGTCTGTTCCCTCACCAGTACCTCACTGTCTGTGGCTTTATAAGAAGTCTTGAAGTCAGGTGGTGTCTTCCAACATTCTACTTCTTCAGTGTTGCATCGGCTGCTCTGGATCTCTTGTCTCCATGTAAAATCTACCATCAGTTTCCTGCCAGTCACAAAATAACTTGCTGGGATTTTGACATCCACGGCAAGTGTTTTTTGGGTTTTTTTTTTTCTTTTTACTTGCCTCCTTTTTTAAAAAAAGCCACTTTTGAAGAAAGTGCCAGGCTCTTCCCATTTCTTGCCAAAGCAAGAACTTTTTTTATTGGCCTCGATCTGGTACACATCGGAGGCTGAGTCTAGGTCTCCAGAGACCATTGTGTGGCTGTCAGCTTCACACTGACGGAACTGGGCTCGTGGTTTATCATTGGTCAACTGCCAACATCTTAAAACATTAAGATCGCTCCCCTGGAATTTAAAACTAATTAAAATAAAAATCCATCAGCTTAGACAATGAGGATGTTTGAAATGAAGCAGAAACAAACACTTAAAGAAATCATATGTGTAATATACACTTGATAAATTTGTCCTCTAGGCCTTTGGTTTTAAAAAATACTGCTAAATAGGTTGTTAATGTTCTGATGCATGACAATTTTTTAGGTCTTCCCAAACCCTCTAAGTTGGATAATTAAAATATACGGTATATTAAGCAAGGCAATTATAAGAAGGAGAAGGATTTTTTAGATAAACTAACAGAAACTGAGTGTGTTATAAGATGCTTATGTTAAGACATATATAAAGTGAATTTAAAAAACTTTAACATTTTAACCGTGCAGGTGCTTTTTGTGAATAAGCCCAACAAGAACAAATTTTCATTATCATCCATTATAGTTACCTAAAATATTCCCTGTCTTCTGCCTTTAACACTCACCAATTCTAAAAGCAGATGCACATGATTCTTACAGGTATCTGCAATTCCTGAGTCTCAAAAAATATGTAAAAAAATCCACTGAGAGAAAACTTAAGATTTGCATCCTCTCTTACTAATATATGTAACGTTACAATAAAGATGGAAAAGAAATGGGATCTAGTGGTGTGCTGGCAAATACTTAACAACCAACCCTCTGTGGAGAAAAATTTCCACCCTGATTTCTAGTCTAGTGTTTTATATATTTCTGCACCCAAGTAATCATCAACCCTGATCAAGAAATAGAATGGTTATGACACCGTGGAATACTCCCACATTCTGCTTTACCAGTCATACTGTACAAACAACACACACTCACAGAATCACTATTTTGACCTCTTCTCTTGCACATTTATTTTGCCTGTTCTTAAACATCTTATAAGGGGCTTCCCTGATAGCTCAGTTGGTAAAGAATCTGCCTGCAATGCAGGAGACCTGGGTTTGATCCCTGGGTTGGGAAGATCCCCTGGTGGGATAGGCTACCCACTCCAGTATTCTGGCCTGGAGAATTCCAGGGACTGTACAGTCCATGGGGTCGCAAAGAGTAGGAATCAAATGGTTACATTGTGTATACTCTTTTGGGTCTGGCTTTTTTTCGTTACATCTGTGAGTGTCGGTCATGCTGTTGCCTATAGCTGTAGTTGGTTCTTTTTCATTTCTGCATAGTAGTCTGTTGTATGTCTACTCTTGATGAACGTTGAGTTGTTTTCAGTTTTAAAATAAAGCTGGGATGGACACTTCTGTACATTCCTTGGGGGGATATATGCACTTCACATCTCCTGTGTATGTATCTAAGACTCCGATTTCTAAGTTATAGGATATATGCTTGCACAACTGTACTAGATTCTGTCAAACGGGTTTCCAAAGAGATCATAGAAATTAACTCTCCCACTAGCAATGGATGGGAGCTCTAATTGCTCCACAAATCGTCACCAACACTTAGGATTTACAATCTTCTCAGCTTTAGCCATTCTGGAGATTGCACAGTGATGTCTTATTATGATGTAAATTTGCATTTCCTGGGGCTTCCGTGGTGGCTCAGTAGTAAAGAATCTACCAGTGTAGCAGACACAGGTTTGATCCTTGCTCCAGGAAAATCCCACATGCCACACCAGAGCAGCTAAGCCCATATGCCACAAATATTGGGCCCATGCTCTAGAGCATGGGAGCCTATGTACTGCAATTACTGAGGCCCAAGGGCCGGGAGCATGGGCTCTGCAACAAGAGAAAACACTGCAGTGGGAAACCCGTACCCTTCAACTAGAGAGCAGCCCCACTCTCTGCAACGAGAGAATGCCCACATGCAGCAAGGAAGACCTAATGCAGCCAAGAATAAAATAAATAAATACATTTGCATTTCCTGATGAATAATATCTAATGCTTCTTATATTCATATTTGCCATTTGAATACCCTTTTTTTTGTGAAACACCTGTTTGAGTCTTTTCCCATTTTTATTGGGTCATTTTTTTTTTATTGACTTGTAGGAGCTCTTTATATAATTTGGATACAAGTCCTTTGTTAGACATATGTGTAGCAGATATCTTCTTGGGTCTTTGATATGCCTTTTCACTCCTTAACAGTGTATTTTGATGAGCAAAAGTTTTAATTGCACAAGTTCTAAAACCACCATAAGACAGCATTATCACAGCACAAAGTTACCTGTCCACCTGACAGATTGTGTATTATGGGAACATGTGCCAAGAAGATGCATTTAATTTTACCTGGCCTTTAACTGGGCATAACATATGGGTTCTATGATTAAGTGTGAAGTTAAAGTCACTCATTCATGTCTGACTCTTTGCGACCCCATGGACTATACAGTCCATGGAATTCTCCAGGCTAGAATACTGGAGTGGGAAGCCTTTCCCTTCTCCAGGGGATCTTCCCAACCCAGGGATCGAACTCAGGTCTCTCGCATTGCAGGTGGATTTTTTACCAGCTGAGCCACAAGGGAAGCTGGAGGAATACTGGAGTGGGTAGCCTATCCCTTCTCCAGGGGATCTTCCCAACCCAGGAATCAAACCAGGGTCTCCTGCACTGCAGGTGGATTCTTCACCAGCTAAGCTATCAGGGAAGCCCTATGATTAAGTGTATACACGCTTAAGTCAGAAAAAGGCCAGGGTAGAACCACAGTCTCCTTCACAGCCATGCATTTATTGGAAGTTCAGACCTATGCACAGAGATAACTCGAGAAGCCTTATTCCAGGGTCAGTCCATGTGACTAGACTGGTAGCCCCACCTGGTTAAAATTGGACTCTAACACATTTGAAAAGACATGATTTTTTTAAATTATAGTCCTCAAAGACTTGTCACTAAAGTATTCCAAAAGTAATATTTAAGTCAATTATTTCATGTACCACTGGTGATTCTGTTTGAAAACTACAGTCCTAATATTTAAATAATTTTATAAAATTCAGAAGATATCTGCTGCAATCACCCTTGGAAGCCCCTTGACTGGCCTGGAAACCCCTAATGATGGCAAAGCAGACTATAGATTCCACTCTCCATGACCAATAAAAGCCGAGCCCATCTTCAGTCATGGGGAGACCTGTCTTTCTTCATTGTGGTGATGTACGGAAATTCATAACGTTCTATAAAACATGCAGCAGCAATCAATACAGATTTACAGCTGCATCCTCAATGAGACTTTAAATATTTATGCCGTTGCTTTACTTAAGTTACTCACTGAATTATATTGTACGGGATCCTTGCGCATTCAACACAACGTTGATTAAATACCCACTACTCTGTTTAGTGTTGTGTGTTAGGAAATTACATTCTTGCAGACGGCAAACAGCCAGCGAGCAAACCCACCCCAGTGAAGGCAGGATAACCTGACTTACTTTTCCGTGTCCATGTGCAAGCTGAGGACAGAGCTGTAGACAGGGAAGGAGATAAAGTAAGATATATTGACCTACTGTGTGCTATTTGTCATCGGGAAATCAGTCCTGAATATTCATTGGAAGGACTGGTGCTGAAGCTGAAGCTCCAATACTTTGGCCACCTGATGGGAAGATCTGACTCATTGGAAAAGACCCTGGTGCTGGGAAGATTGAAGTCGGGAGGAGAAGGGGGACGACAGAGGATAAGATGGCTGGATGGCATCACTGACTTGATAGACATGAGTTTGAGGAAGCTCTGGGAGCTAATGATGGACAGGGAGGCCTGGTGTGCTGCAGTCCATGGGGTCCCAAAGAGTCAGACATAACTGAGCAACTGAACTGGACTGATCTACCTGATCTTATGAGGAGGGCATTTTACGAGGAAACTGAGGCTTTGGTGAGTTGAAATAACTTCTTCAAAATCAAACACAGCTCCTGTGTGCAGTGAGGTGGGGACTGGGAACCGTATCCAAGTCTCTTTCATCATAAATCTTCCCTTTGTACACAGCGGCCAACAGCTGGGAGAAGGGAGTGAAGCTGGGGTTGCCTGAGACAGCTTGCTTTTTGTTGGCTGTTTTGAGGTAGGGTTAGGTCTGAATATGGGTTTCCCCATTGTCTCAGATAGTAAAGAATCTGCGTGCCAAGCAGGAGACCCCAGTTTCCTCTGTGGGTTGGAAGGATCCCCTGGAGAAGGAAATGTCAACCCACTCCAGTGTTGTTGCCTGGGAAATCCCATGGATGACAGAGGCAACTGGTGGTCTACAGTCCATGGGGTTGCAAAAGAGTTGGACACAACTTAGCAACTAAACAGCAACAATAATTCTGAATATATGTAAGGAGGCTTTGTTTGTATGTCTGGATCCATAGATTTCTCTCTTGCTGAGTTTTATGGTTGAGCCTAGTGTTTCTGCTGATAAATGTGTGCAGACAGGCTCCTCAAAACCCTATTCATTCCTAGAGATATTATTTAGTACATTTCTTTGATGGCTGGTGATGCACAAATTGGTTTTAATATCAATAATGTACCATTTGGAATACATTCAACGTGTAGGCCCGCCAAACAAATACCCCTCCATGTCAGAATTTATTGAATCCAGTCCTAGGAGGCTGCAGGAGAATGGAGTTCCTTAAGCAGAAGAGTAAACAGATGGTCTTTGGAAAGTGCTTGCATTCTGAAGAACCGAATTAGTTTTGGACAGAACGGAGTCACATATGCCAATACTCGTTGGCCAGCAGAGTGGTGGCCGAGAGGCACCAGCACTATCATGACATTCCTCAATCCTTTGGGCTTGATTTGGGCCCCAGGGATCTGATAGAAATGCTTAGGAGTTGTGAGGTGCCCCTTGGGTTGGATAGCATAGGGAGAGAACTGTAGGATTGGCAGACAGTAATTGAGAAGGAGCCCCACTCAGTTGAGAGCGTCTGAAGTTCAATGCATCCTTCAGGGCCACCTCCTCCGTGTTCAGAAATCAGTGAAGCTGTGATTGCCAGCTACTGACCTCATCCAAAATGTTAATCGCAACCCTCAAGGGGAGTCCATCGGCTCTGTGTGAGTGGGATTCCAAATGCCCTGGTTGCTTCTCACTCGCGCCCCCTCCCCCAGCTCTGAATCAACCCTTCCCCCTCTAGCTCCCTCTCTCTCTCTTCTTTTTGAGATCTTTTCTCCTCCATCTCCAATAATTCTGTCGATCCACCATCTTAACATGGACATTGACCCAGAGGCTCATCTAAACCTATCTTCAGTCTCCAGTTCCCTCTGCATCTGACACTCTCATCCCAAATTGAAGTACTGAGACCTGGCTTCCCTCCCCAGCACTCTGCTAAGCTACTTCCTCTAACAGAACTGAAATCTCCTAACCTGCACAAAGCCAGCACATCTCAGGAACGCAGTAAAGACGCTGGATAATTAAGCCAAGTGACCTTTCGGGCAGCGTCTGCTTCTTCAGCAGCTCTGCCCCGCTGAGCGCAGCTGGCCTTGCGCTCCATGTTCCCACCTCCCTCCCCAGCTCCTGGGGCCATGGACCTTTGGCTCCTCTTCTACTCCTCTGGACATTCTGCTTTTCCGGGCACCTCCAGATCCTCCCCAGTCACTTCTCCTCTTGATGCTGCCTTGACAGGAGCCATCGCACCTGGGCCAGGATTCCCAAACTCCAGCCTCTTTTTAATTTTTTAAGTGCTTCCAGAGGGCTGATTAGTATTGGTGCGGAACATGAATGTGGAGGCCAAGTCTCATGGGGGAACCTACCCAGTAGGCGAGCATCCCCATTGTGGGCTGCTTATGATCGCCGTAAGTGTTATGTGGAAAAGGTGCTGAATTTTTTTGAAGTTGAAACAACTTGATAAAATGTTAACACTGAATGTAGAGGGTGTCAGGCACCAGGGTACGTCCCTGGCAGTCCCATAGTTAAGACTCCGAGTTTCCATAAATTGCAAGGGGCACAGGTTCTATACAAGGTCAGGGAACTAAGATCCCACATGGAGCACAGTGGCCAAAAAAAAAAAAAAAAAGCACCAGGGTACTTACTCTAGTCTCTCAACTTCCCATATGCTCAAAATCACAGTCATAATTTTTAAAGAAACAAAACTATAACCCTAAAAAGGATGGTTAAATAAGTTTGAGACAGACTGGAGTGAACACAGTTAAACTGAGTTATTTATAGCAACCCTTCTCAGGGCCTCTGGGAGTCCAACGTGGGCTATGAAAGTGACGGTGCAGCTGACTCAACCACAGAAACCTTCTTCCAGATCCTAACACTGATGAGCCTGGACCAGTGGTCTGCCTTCTCAAGGTTCCTCCAGTATCTGAGGATGCCGATACTTCAGGCACAGCCTTGTCCTCAAGACTTAGAGACCAAGATGGGGGAGGAACACTTCATGTATACTTATGGCTGATTCATGTTGATGTTTGACAGAAAACAACAAAATTCTGTAAAGCAATTATCCTCCAACTAAAAAATAAGTAAATTTAAAAAATTATAAATTAAATCTAATTTTGAAACTCAAAAAAAAAAAAGAAAGAAAGAATGCAAATCCAGAATCTATCAGGATCCAATAAGGATGTGGCTTACCTGGGAGCAGGCTGATTATTCAGGCCCTCCTTGAAGACAGCACATTTAAAAATATTTGTGTAATGATTGGAGGGGTAGAAGTTCTTTTTGTATCAATAAGAATAGCCTAGATGTCTATGGTTGAAATAAGCAGTTTATTGTATGTACTGAACATAATGTTACAGCTCATCTGGCACGGCCTCTCCTTCAGCTAGTCTCTGAGCCCCCCAGGCTGGAAAGCATCAGGCACTCAGGGTAGAAGTGTTCTGCACGGAGTTGGAAGCCAATTTGAGAGTTCTCATCTAGGCTTTGCTGGGCAGGCACAGGGGACGTTTCTTATGTTGCTGTGGGGTATGTTTTGTATGTTCTGAGATTTACCAAACCAAGCGAGTATTGTTGGGAGGATGGGGTTATATTTAAACTAGAGAGTGTGGCTTGAGGTTGCTCTGTGCCTTGCTGGGCCAGCTGCATGATCACTCACTGGGTTTCTTTCTCCTTTAGTGGGAATGGGACCAAGCTACATTTCATGTGTCGTGTAGAGTCATATGTGGAAACGTGCGTTACTAGGCACCCATCTGTGATGGAGGCAGTAATGTCCTGCGGAAAGGTCAAGTTGCCCTTGTGCCTAATCCTGCCTGCCTTCACTGTAATCAAACTTCAAGCTGGACTCAGAGCCACCGAGAATATAAAGACTACCTTTCCCAGACTCTTTTGCAGCTGGCTAAGGTTATTTAATTCAGTTTTAACCAAAAGCCATGAAATTAAAAGATGCCTGCTCCTTGGAAGGAAAACTATGACCTACCTAGACAGCATGTTAAATAGCAGAGACATCACTTTGCCAACAAAGGTCCACATAGTCAAAGCTATGGCTTTCCCAGTAGTTATGTACGGATGTGAGAGCTAGACCATCAAGAAGGCTGAGTGTCAAAGAATTGATGCTTTTGAACTGTGGTGTTGGAGAGGACTCTTGAGTCCCTTGGACTGCAAGGAGATCAAACCAGTCAATCTTAAAGGAAATCAACCCTGAATTTTCATTGAATGGACTGATGCTGAAATTGAAGCTCCAATACTGTGGCCACCTGATTCGAGAAAGCAACTCACTGGAAAAGACCCTGATGCTGGGAAAGATTGAGGGCAGGAAAAGAAGGGGACAGCAGAGATGAGATGGTTAGACAGCACCACTGACTCAGTGGATATGAATATGAGCAAACTCGGGGAGAATGACCCGGGAGCCTAGCGTGCTATAGTCCATGGGGTTGCAGAGTAGGACACGACTTAGTGACTAAACAGCAACAGCAAACCAGTAGGATGTGACCCAGAGAAATGGTGCATCTTAAAAGGAAGGGACAAGCTCTCCTCTTTCCCTTTGGCCACTCCTGCTGGTCACAGTGAGGACATGACGGTCAAACCTCTTGGATGAAGCAGACAAAAACAATACATGAGGGATTGTGGAACCACAAGGGAGGAGGAGCTTGTACTCTGATGACTTCACGGAGCAGAACCACATTCCTGCTCAGACTTTCACATAAGTGAGAAATAGATGCCTGTTTCCATTAAGCCACTGGTATTAGATCCTTGTAATACCAGTACAAGCTCGAACCATTCCTAACAATGCTGATCCCTTAGAAGCTGCCTAACTGGTCCCCACCTAACCACTGCACCATGCAGGCATCTTCCTGGGAGTCAGGAAGATGACGCTGGAACTGGATCTTGGAGGACGTGGAGCTCAGAATACCCAAATGTAGGCAAGGAAGAAATCGGGAGACCCAGGAAGGAGGAGGGACGATTCATTCAACAGTTTTTTCCATCAGTTCTGGACACACACCCAAGTCCCCGAAGAATGCAAGAAAGAATGGTGGGGGAATTCATGAGAAGCAGGAGAGCATCTACTCAAGTCAAATCCGAGGAAAGCAGTAGGGACGCATCGGTTCAGAGGCTTTGGGTTGCAAGAAACAAAACTCCTGCACACACTGGAAGTCACAGGCTCACAGGACACCAAACTCAGGGTCGATGGGACACCAGGAAGTGCTGACCAGGCAGCCCGACTGCATCACCCAAATTGGGAGTTTGCCATCTTCATCATCCTCCCCCAAGCTTCGCTCCTGGTTCTGGGACAGCCGAAACTGTGACATTCGAAGCACTCTTTGTTCACCTTCAGAGAGAAAAAAAAACCCTGGCTCTCTCACAAGTAGGGAAGAACTTTCACAGAAGCTGCTGTGAAAAAAAAAAAAAACAAAAAACCTCAAGTCTCGTTGGCCAGAACTGAGTCCCCAGTCACCAACAGGAGGCACAGCCCACCCAGGTCCATCTCGCCTCAGACTAAGCCAGTTCCCAACACTATTTGCTGCTGTGCCCTGTGAGAGGGTGCAGCGGGCACGGGGGAGTCAACCCAGGGCACCCCTAGCATCCGACTAAAGGATACGGGCCAGATCACTCAGGTCCTCTGAAACAGGAGAGAAAGTCTTCAGCTCAGAATCAAGATATATAGAGGCTTACCACCTATCCTTTTCTCCCTTCTTCCATTTCAGCTGAAAATGTAAACCCAGGGAGATGGGGTGCTGGGCAGGGGAGGGTGTTGCACTGAGAATTAAATGAGTAAACAAGAAAGCCCTCTCCTACAGCCCAGGGAAGAGCAGGTATTTGCCCGGAGGTAATGTCGAAGGTTAAATACAGAGAAAATAACACAGTACACAATTATAGCTGTTCATTCTTCTGCTTAAAATGAGGAGTAAAGGTCACACATCAAATCACTGTGTTAAGTCCAGCAGTCACCTGCCTCCAATCACCTCAGCCCCTCTGTGAGGGAGCCACAAAGGCATCCATGTCCCCATTAATTAGAAGGCCAGGGCCCTCCGGAGGGCGGCCACACGGCCAACAGGTGAGCATTGCCAGGCCTCAGGTTAATTGCCGCCTTGAAGCCACAGGCTCCAGGCAGCTGCTGCTCCACGGAGTTTGCGTTGGTTTGAAGCAAAATGAGAGAAGTAAAGAAGACATGTGTTCTTACTAAAAGTAAAGCGCTGGCCTCGCCTCTGGGCGCTGTTCCTTCCTCCCTCATGATGGTGGGGAGTCCTCGGTTTCCGAAAGTGATGCTAAGTGGAGAAGATGGCTTTTAGATGTCTTCCTGACTCAAAGAAAGGAAGAGCTGATAACTGAAGGTCAGTGCCCAGGATCTCGTGTTCCTGATCAAGCTAGACTGTGAAATCCACATGCCTGGACCTGCTAACAGAGCCTACCATCCATGCGGGAAAAATGTCATCTGGGTCCCTCTGTCCCCCAATGGCAGGGACTCTGAAATGACCACCTGTGTTATCTGCACCTAAACAGGCTCAGCTCACGCACTGACCTATCTGACCAAACCTATGCTCACCTCTTCTCCAGACTAATGTCATGCCTGGGACCATGGACTCAGGTTCTTATTTTCCAGCCCTCACTCCAGCGCCATCCCTTGCTCCCGGGGCAGCTGGGGTGCCCACTGCACACAGCCGCTGCAGGTGCCCTGAGGCAGTGCTTCCCCAGGCACCAGGCTAGCCAGTAAAATGCCCCTCCATTGCCCACACCATCCCCTCCAGCTCTTCCTGTGCCTCATGCCAACCCTGCCTCGTAAAACACTTCCTCCTCGGCACTGCCTGAACAGCCAGGCCCCCAACCCATGCCCCATCTGTCTGCTCCTCTCTCCCTTCGATATCCCCAGCCTTCTTAGCTCTAAGGAGAAGGCCTCTGAAATGTGACTCTGCTCTCCATCCATGTCCTTGAAAGCGCTCAAGGTGCAGGCACAGTCTCTCAGTTCTAGAAAGAAACAGCCCTGCTAACCCAAGCACGAGGATGAGATGGCTGGATGGCATCACCGATGCAATGGACATGAACTTGGGCAAACTTCAGGAGGTGGTGAGGGACAGGGAGGCCTGGCAGGCTGCAGTCCATGGTGTTGCAAAGAGTCAGACAGGAATGGGTGACTGAACAGTGATGGCCCAAGCAAAGGTTACCCTGAATGTGCCATGTGTTCCCAGGGAGGATCTGAGTCACATCAAGGTGAGAGGCACGTGGATTCCGGGCTTACTGACCTCCATCTTACGCCTGTCACCTGTCAGCTGCCCGCCGCCCTGGGGCCCCTGTCAATCACACTTCTTTCACGAATCTTAATTCCATTTCGCGTCTGGCAAGCAAAAGCCTCTCTATGGATCATATCTGCAGAACTCAGGATAAAAGGGAGAGAGATTATTCAGTTAACTTGCTCAACATGGACCTCTCCTGAGAGTAACTGAAAATAGAGTCAGTATGTGACTCAAATCTTCCCATTGGGGCAGGGTCTCTTCTGGAATGACCACCTGAGCTGATCAGATGCCCTGGAAAATGGCCAAGGGTCTGCTTCTCTTTAAACAATCGCCTTGTGTTTGAGTTCGGTTTTGGGATACATCAATGCTGGGTTGATAGAGTATGAGATGAGATGAAAGAAGTATTAGAAACATTGAAACCCGCCTTCCCTCTGAAGTTCGTGGAAGTTCATACAGAGACATTGCTACTAACCTGCTTTCATGTTACAGACAATGTGTTCTGGCAGGTGCTAGAGCCCAACCCCAACCCTGGACCTCCCCCCGAAAAGTCGCTTGATTCCTTTCTTTTCTTTTAATTTTTATTGGTGTATAGTTGCTTTACAATGTCATGCCAGTTTCTACTGTAAAGCAAAGTGAATCAGCTACCCATATACATATATCCTGTCTTTTTCGGATTTCCTTTGCCTTTAGGTTCGATCCCTGGGTTGGGAAGATCCCCTGGTGAAGGGAAAGGCTACCCACTCCAGTATTCTGGCCTGAAGAATGCCATGGCCTGTATAGTCCATGGGGGTCACAAAGAGTCAGACACGACTGAGCGACTTTCAGTTTCACTTAGGTCACCAGGGTGCATTGAACAGAGCTCCCTGTGCTATATGACAGGTTTTCACTAGTTATCTCTTTTATGCATAGAATCAGTAGTGTGTACAGGTCAATCTCAATCTCCCAATTCATCCCACTCACCCACTTTCCCCCTCGGTATCCACACATTGGTTCTCTACGTCTGTGTCTCTATTTCCGCTTTGTAAATAAGATCATCCGTACCAATTTTTTCAGATCCCCCATACATGTGTTCGTGTATGATATTTGTTTTTCTCTTTCTGACTTACTTCACTCTGTATGACAGACTCTAGGTCCAAAGATACTCGATTTCAGTACAGCTTGAGAGGGGGTTGATGTCCTCGTCCAGCAAAAGAAATAATCTTTTATTTTGGAAAATGCCAAAGCTGTTTTCTTAAAACAGTTACCGTACTGCAGCGCTAAGTGCTCATATATGTTTCAACTACTGTGTTCATCCGTTATTAATATTTAGCCACATTTGTCTGTTCTCGTTTCCTCCTTCCTCCCTTTTCCCCCTCCCCCCTCCCTTTTCCCCCTCCCCCCTCATATGTAATGAATCTTTTTTTTTGCTGAACTAGTTTAGAAATTACAGAACCATGACCTGTTGCCTTTACATATGTCAGCATAGATTCATAAGAACAAAACAATCTCTCATGTAACCACAAACTTACTATCAAATTTGAGAAATTTAACCTTGACACAAAGTTACCATCATAGAGCCCAGACCCAAATTCTCAATTGCTCCAAGACTGTCTTTTGAAGCAGCGTTTTTCTGACTCAGGATTCAACCCCACAGGTGCATGTTGCGTGAACTGCGTGGCTCTGGTTTCCATTAACTAACACAGATCAAATCTGTTGCCAGTCTGCCTCCTGTGACTCGACAGCTTTGGAGAGAACAGACCACTTGTTTTGCAGCGTGTTTAGTCATTAAATTTGGGCCGTGCATACTGGGCAGAAGCGCCACACAGACAATGGGTCCTAAGTACCCGCATCAGTCCAGCCCTCTGTTGATGATGTTGACACTGACCACTTGGGTGGAGCACACCTGGGTGCATGCTCAGTCGCTCAGTCGTGTCTGACTCTTTTGCAACGCTATGGACTGTAGCCTGCCAGGCTTCTCTGTCTTTGGGATTTCCCAAGCAAGGATACTGGAGTGGGTTGCCCTTTCCTCCTCCAGGGAATCTTCCCTACCCAGGGATCAAACCAGTGTCTCCTATGTCTCCTGCGCTGGTAGGCGGATTCTTTACCACTGAGCCACCCGGGAACCCCCACTTAGGTAGGGCACTATCTGCCACATTTCTCCACTGTAATGGTACTCTTTTAAAAAAAAAAAGAATTATAATTGATGGGCTTCCCCAGTGGTCTAGTGGCTAAGACTCCACTCTCCCAATGCAGGGCGCCCAGGTTCAATTCCTGGTCAGGGAAATAGACCCCACGTGCTACATCTAAGACCTGGTGGAGCCAAGTAAGTAAATAAATACAGTTTTAAAAGGAAGGGAAAAATGAAATTACAATTTTTTTAAATTATAATTTATGAACAATGTGTGGGGAAAAGCTCTGAGACCTCAATTCAGAGTTTTCTGCTAAATAGTGCAAGGGATAACCACAAAGTTAAATAGGTCTCAATCTCTGCCATCGAGGAGTTCAGTCTGGCATAAAACACAGACAGACAAACACTGTCTATGATACAGACTCCAGTCATTTGAGAAAGGAAGCAGGAAGTGAACAGATTCATGAACTTCCCACACACAAAATCAAACAAGCTGGATGTTATAGTGAAGGCCCAAGCTAACTGCAGGTACCAAAGGGTACCTCTAACTCCAGATGTGATAACTGAGAACGATCTCTCAGGGACTTACCGTAAATGCAGAGTCTCTGGGCAAATCACCTGCAATTATAACCAGCTAGTCACAGAAGATGGAGAAGGCCATGGCACCCCACTCCAGTACTCTCGCCTGGAAAATCCCATGGACAGAGGAGCCTGGTGGGCTGCAGTCCATGGGGCTGCGAAGAGTCGGACACGACTGAGCGACTTCCCTTCCCTTTTCACTTTCATGCATTGGAGAAGGAAACGGCAACCCACTCCAGTGTTCTCGCCTGGAGAATCCCAGGGACAGGGGAGCCTGGTGGGTTGCCGTCTATGGGGTCACACAGAGTCAGACACGACTGAAGTGACTTAGCAGCAGGAGCAGCAGTCACGGAAGAAAAGGTGAAAATAATCAATAAACATGAAAAAATGTCCAGTCTCATCAGTGGTCAGAGAAATTCATGTCAGAATAATATTCTTCATCCATCAGAGCGTCAAAACTTAAAACCGTTGGTCACATCCAGGGCCAACAAGGGTACGGGGAAGCTGGTGAGAGTGTGAACTGTTACCTCTTTGGAGAAGAATCTCACAGATATCCTAAAATTTCAAACATCAAAGGATTTTGACCCAGGTTTCTCTATGAATGACTCCTTGAGATCAAGAAAGATGCCTGAAAACCAGGCATAAGTGGTAGAATTTCAGTCCATAGCAACAAAAACCCAATAAATGTCATCACCTTTACTCTTCTGAGTTAAATTGAACCTTGTCAGAAACCCATGGACTAAGTTAGCTGGTAATTCAATTTCAGTCATTTTGGAGGGTTCTGACACCCTTTGTAGCATCAGCAAGGTCCTAGAGATCTAGCATCATCAGAACATTTCTGGAAGAACAATCTGGTCTCCAGATCAGGTTGCTCTCTACAGTGCAGCTGGTGGGCCCAGAAAAACAGAGCTTAGAAACAAGGGGCTCAGTGTGGCCTCCCCAGCACCCCAGACTCCCATCCACCCTGAGGACCAGCCACCGCCCAGCAAGTCTAAAGGAATGGAGTCCAGGTCCCAGGACAAAGCCCTTTTCCCTGTCCTAATGTCAGAGGAAACTCCCAAATGCTTCCACCCCCAGGAAGTTTGCTTCTCCTGCCCCCACACACCCTCTCAGCCAAGTCTGGGTGGGGACCCCAAGGCCACCAGCTGGTCACTAGGCCATGGCAAGGCTGCCGAATCCTTTGTGTGAGTGCTGGAGACAGCCTCCACTGTAAACTCTCTGTGGGTGGGGCCCGTGTCCTTTACGTTGGCACCAACCAAACACAGGGTCTGGCAAGTTGTAGATGCCCAGTCAGTGTTTTTAAAGTGAATGAAGCCACAAGAAGGACAGCTGGATGGATGCATGGGTGGGTGAATAGATGGCTAGGTGGGTAGATGGCTGGATGGGTGGATAACTGTTCGTGTGGATGGATAGATGGGTGAGTGAGTGGATGAGTGAATGGGTGTTTGGGTGGATGAGTAGATAGATGGTCAGATAGATGGATGGATGAATGGCTAGATGACTGGATGGGTGGGTAAGTGGATAAATGAGTGGTTGGATTTATGGGCGGATAGATAGATGGAGAGACGGGTAAGGTAAATGGATGGGTGGTTGGATGGGTGGGTTGATGGATGGATAGATGGGTGGGGGTGATCTGAAAGACTCCTCAGGTTGCACAGTTTTCAAGGAGGCCAGAACAAGGGCTTTTTTCTTTTCCATAACCCCTGTAAAGTAAGCAGTGGGCCACCTCAAAGACCCCTTGGCATTGACCCATCTATTGTGTTGCTTTCCCAGGACTTATGCTGGTCTCCTTGATTCGGAAGGATTCTCCACATGGCTGGGGCCCTGTGCACCGAGCACACCAGCGACCTCGCCCAACAAGCCCTACAGCCAGCCCAACAGACCTCTCTCAGCAAGTGCCTCACCCAGGACACAGCCTGCTGACAAAAGCTGCCATGTGGAGGAGGACGGGTTAAGATGTATCTGCTGGATGAACAATGAAACCTATCCAGCAAAATGTAAATAATCACCTCATTTCTGCCATCCAGAAACAGAGCTACAGTTGCTCATTTTGTGTATACTTTCCCATTACTTTTAATTAGCACATATGTATTTCAGTACAAAATGGATCACTCGGTGATATACCACTTTATAATCAGCTTATTTCATATATTTTGACTAATTTCCACTTTCTTCAATAGCCTTCAAAAACATAAGATGCCATTACACGAATGTAGCATAATTTATTTAGCCGGCCTCCTTTTGTTGTTTCCAATTGTTCATTATTATAAGCTCTGCTGTGAAGGACAACCTTAGAACTCTATTTTTATAAACAGCCAGGATTATTTCCTTAGAAGAAATCTTTACTTGTAGAATTGCTCCATCAAAGACTATGCGGAATCACAAGGGTTTTCTTGAGCATTGCCAGATTGTCCTCTAGAAAGATTGTGCTAATTCACATGCCTCCTGGCAGAGTAACAGAATCCACATGTCTGGCACACTCACCTGCCCTGGTTTTAAAAACAAACATAGAAACAAGTTGCGATGCTCTCAAATATGTCTGCATAACTGGTGTGTGAAGGCAAACCGAAGCCCAGGGAGTGGAGGCAGCTCCTGGGAGAATGTGGGATAGTCAGCCTACTCCCATCTCTTGTTTGTGATAAAGGATCATCATCATAAAAGTGGTCGTTTTCACATTAAGGAAAATGTGGACATGGAAAGAATTGGAGTGTGGGTATTTACCTAGAGTTTCCCTTCCAGGGACAACCAGTGGAACATTTCAGAGCATTTCCTTACAGGACTTTTTTTTTCTGGGATGGATTCTTTCTTTTATGTGGTTGTGATACTACAGTAGTGTGGCGGTGTGTCCTGTTTTCTTTTTATTTACCAACATTTTATAAGTGCTTTTCTATCTTATTACAAACTCCTAGTAAGCCAGTTTTAACAAATGTGTAATATTCCTTCAAGTAAATGAGACGGCTTACCCTTTCCCTGTCGGATACCTTAGCTACATTCAAGATTATTAACCACATGGCACAAACGTTGGCATTTGTCCGTATGTATCCTCTTTTCTAACTTTTTATTTTATATTAGAGTTGATTAACAATGTAGTGTTAGTTTCAGGTGTATAACAAAGTGACTCAGTCATGAATATACATGTATCTATTCTTTTTTTCAAATTCTTTCCCCAGTAAGTTTGTTACAGAATATTGAGTAGCGTTCCCTGTGCTGTACAGCAGATCCTTATCCATTTTGATTATCCATTTAACCACATGGATATCCATTTTATCCACTGGTTATCCATTTTAAATATACAGTGTGTCCGTGTCAGTTCCAAACGCTTTACTTTAAACACATACGATGATAACTGAGGAATTTGTTTGAAGAAAGGGCACGTTTAGAGATGCTGACCTCCTTGGCAAACAATCAAGTGAGGGGACAAATGGGTCATCCACCACACGAGTGGATGTGATCTTGAGAGTTTTCCAGCAGGATCTTGACAAAATCACAGGGCCCAGAGCTGCAAGCCAGCAGGTAAGCATATCCATCGGGGACTCCCACCTGGGGTCCCAGGAGCATCCCTGTCTCCACGCACTGGGGCTGGGTTTTCATGAACCCCTGTGCGTGCTGTGGATGCAATCATAGGACAATCAAACACTCCATCTGCTTTTGTAGCAATTCCACATTTTGCTTCTTAATTTGTTTGGCAACTTTGACTTTCTGGATAACCAGCATTGTACTTTTGATGGTGTTCATGGGGTCCAGGTGCCTAACTCCGTTTTACAGCCTCTGTCTCCTCTACAAGTATGCTGCTGCTGAATACATAAGGAAGTGGGAATTGTTATTAAAAGTTGTCCCTACCCACTCAGCATTGTTCTCAATGTGAAAAATTTTAAATGTGTGGATGGAAGAATGTAAGCAGCTACAGACATGAGAAAAATTGGCCAGTCTCACCAATAATCAAAACAAAGGAAAATAAAACAGTAATGTCTTTATGGCTCACATCAAATTAGCAAATACTAAAAATGTATATTGTATGGTGATGGTGTGGTGATCCATCTTAGACTGGATGTAGGCTAGTTTAACCTTTCTTTTTTCTCAAGTATTTTTACTGCTTTATCAACAACTATGTAGATATAAATTAATCCAACAGCAATTAATACAAAAACTGAATGGCAGTCATAGAGCTCACCATGTAATAGAAGAGCACTATTCCCACTGCTATGGGAAGGCTCCCAAGAAATGATAAGATGAACAAGTCTCTGGGTCATTATCTGTCTACAGCTTCCCTGAGAGTTATTAAGAGCCCCTTTGGGGATGTCAGTGAGAGAGTCCATGAGAAGCTCATGGCAGGGGGTCTCACCCCCAGCCAGCATATCAGGAAGGGTGTGGGTGTGGACACATATTGGGGACCCAGCAGGAATGTGTCTGGGGGAGTAGGCTGCTCTATTTTTCTGCCCCTGAGCTCATCATGACTCACCCCTATCATCAAGAAGAGGTCAAAGCAGGACTCTTCTGTGAAATGCAATGAATATTCTGAGCTGATGCAAGAAGCAGAGATGGCCCTAGACACCAAACACAGGAAAGGTCCATCAGGCATCAGCAGATTTGCAAGGATGGGAACCAACAAATATAGGCTATCCATATGATGGAGTATTATTCAGCCATAAGAAAAGAGTGAAGTCCATATACTGTGACGTGGTGAAACTTCTAACAATATGCTAAATGAAACAAGCCAGACACAAAAGGACAAATGTTGTATGAACACACTTATATGGCATACCTAAAATAGTCAAATTGATAGAAAGTAGAATGGTGGCTGCCAGGGACTAGGGGGAGGAGAGAATTGGTGGCAGTGGGTAATTGCTTCATGAGGTCTTCCCTGGTGGCTCAGCAGTAAAGAATCTGCCTGCAATGCAGAAGACACAGGAGATGTGGATTTGATTTCTGGGTTGGGAAGATCCCCCCTGGTGAAGGGCACAGCTACCCACTCTAGTATTCTTGCCTGAAACATCCCATGGACAGAGGAGCCTGGTGGGCTGCAGTCCATGGGGACACAACTGAGCACAAGCGTGAGAATACAAGAGAATTGTTTAAAGGGTACAGATTTTCTGTCTGGAGTGATGACAAATTTTGGAAGCAGATAATAAAGTGAGGGTTGCACCACATTCTGCATGTAATCAATGTCACTGAATTGTATGCTTTAAAATGGTTAAAATGACAAGTTTTATGTGATATAAAATTTGCCACAATTTTTTAAATAGTTTTAGTGCAAAAAATAAAAAGATAGTGAAAGGGTAGAAGGCATCCTGTGGGGTAACGCTGCGCCTTTGTCTCACCTCACACTGCTTTGCTCTGTTGCCCAACGTCTGGTCCTCAGCTGGAGCCAGAGCTCATCCTCTCCATCACTGGGGGGCCCTTTTGCCTTGCACCTTGGTGCTTCTCCGGTTTCTTGCCTCCCAATCTTCCCTACATCAACGTTGTCATCTTGGTAAAATATAAACTGCAACAGCTTCCTGAAAAGGGGGTGTATGGTGTGTAAAGTTTTTAAGATTTTGCAACTCTCAGAATGTTTACTCTACTCTCAGATTTGATTGATAGGCTGAGTAGGAGTGGGGGTTGGAAATCATTTTCTTGCCATCTCTTTTGAAGGCTTTGCTCATTATGTTTTAGCTTCCAGATTGCTTTCAGGCTGAGAAGTCTAAAGCCAGTTTGACACCTGTCCCTGTGAATGTGATTTGTTTTCTTGTAGTGGGTTTATTTTATTTCTTCTCTCTGTGACAGCTCATAGCTTCAGTTCAGTTCAGTTCAGTTCAGTCATTCAGTCGTGTCCGACTCTTCACAACCCCATGAATTGCAGCACGCCAGGCCTCCCTGTCCATCATCAACTCCCAGAGTTCACTCAGACTCATATCCATTGAGTCAGTGATGTCATCCAGCCATCTCATCCTCTGTCGTCCCCTTCTCCTCCTGCCCCCAATCCCTCCCAGCATCAGGGTCTTTTCCAATGAGTCAACTCTTTGCATTAGGTGGCCAAAGTACTGGAGTTTCAGCTTTAGCATCATTCCTTCCAAAGAAATCCCAGGGCTGATCTCCTTCACAATGGACTGGTTGGATCTCCTTGCAGTCCAAGGGACTCTCAAGAGTCTTCTCAAACACCACAGTCCAAAAGCATTAATTCTTCAGCACTCAGCTTTCTTCACAGTCCAACTCTCACATCCATACATGACCACTGGAAAAACCATAGCCTTGACTAGATGGACATTTGTTGGCAAAGTAATGTCTCTGCTTTTCAATATGCTATCTAGGTTGGTCATAACTTTCCTTCCAAGGAGTAAGCGTCTTTTAATTTCATGGCTGCAGTCACCATGTGCAGTGATTTTGGAGCCCAGAAAAATAAGGTCTGACAGTGTTTCCACTGTTTCCCCATCTATTTCCCATGAAGTGATGGGGTCAGATGCCATGATCTTTGTTTTCTGAACGTTGAGTTTTAAGCCAACTTTTTCACTCTCCTCTTTCACTTTCATCAAGAGGCTTTTTAGTTCCTCTTCAGTTTCTGCCATAAGGGTGGTGTCATCTGCATATCTGAGGTTATTGATATTTCTCCCGGCAATCTTGATTCCAGCTTGTGTTTCTTCCAGCCCAGCGTTTCTCATGATGTACTCTGCATATAAGTTAAATAAGCAGGGTGACAATATACAGCCTTGTTTGTCCTCAATTCCTTGAAATTTTGAGAAGTGGTTCTCTTTCGATTCATAGTAATTTCAGGAGTTCTTTCCATCTGAAACCTATGTCCTTTTGTTTGGGAAATTTTTCTTGAATTAATTCACTTGTTATTTTCTCCTATTTTCTGTCTTCCCTCTCTCTGAACTGGTCTACTCATCCTCTGTTTAGTTTTTCAACCATTAGTCTTTTTGCTTTATTTTTGTAAGATTCCTCAACTTTATCTTCCAGTCCTTATTTATTTCCAGAAGGTTTTTAATCCCCAAGCAATATTTTTTATTGATTAGCTTTTAATTATGGGACCGGGGAGCCTGGTGGCTGCCGTCTATGGGGTCACACAGAGTCGGACATGACTGAAGTGACTTAGCATAGCATAGCATAGCATTGATTTATGGAAGCTCTTTGTATAATCTGGATTGAAGTCCTTTGTCTAATGTATGAATTGCAAATATCTAGTCTCACTCTGTGACTTACCTTTTCATTCTCTAATTGGTATCTTTTGAAGAGCAGAAATTCTAAATTTTAATGAACTCCAATTAATTTTTTATTTTATGATTAGTGCTTTTTTGTATCCTTTTTAAGAAGCTTTTGCCTACCTCAAGGTCCTGACAATATTCTCCTGTTTTGTTTGGGAAGTTTTAACGTTGTACCTTTTGCATTTGGATCTACAATTCATCCCAGTTTGGTTTTCTGTGTGTGGTGTGAGGTAGGGGTTAATGTGTCTGATAGTTTGCTTTGGCCTGTTTCTTTAGATGTCTTTACTTTAGGTAGTCCTTAGGGCCTTTCCAAGTGGTTCAGTGGTAAAAGAATCTATCTGCAAATGCAGGAGATGCAGGAGACTTGGATTTGATCCCTAGGTAGGGAAGATCCCCTGGAGAAGAGCATGGCAACCCATTCCAATATTCTTGCCTGAAAATCCCATGGACAGAAGAGCCTGGTGGGCTACAGTCCATGGGGTCACAAAGAGTCAGACACGACTGTGTTACTGAGCCACAGGTATTCCCACACTGGTAGGGAATGTCAAACATGAACTTCCCTACAGGTTCATCTAGGATATCCATGCATTAGTATCTTTACAGTCTTTCCTTTTGTGCTGGACAAACTCCCTAAAGAAGATTCCTTCAGTCTTCATCCTGGAGATTCCAGCCTAGCTGTCAGTGTTCCAGGGGTTAATGGAGGTGAGATCTGGGAGTCCCAGGAGCCACCCCTCATAGGTTCACATAGACCATCCAGTGTCATAAGCATCCCCATCCTTACTGCATCTGATGGCCCAACGCAGAGTTGCTCGGTTTTACCTTTTGCAGAGACTAATGTCCAAACTTATGCAAGGTAGAGAGGTGAGGGGATTCACTGTGCACCCAGCCAACAGAGTAAGGGGGTAGATCTAGGGATCTGACAGCTTCTGGAACAACTCACAGCTTCCCAGAGACTCAGTGATGCCCTGGCTCCTGCATGCTTTGAGGACTTGGCTGCGTACATCAAGTTGGTTTTCTGTTTTTTCCACAACCGGCTGGGGAGGCAGTCTTCTCAAATCTGCTAAAGCAGTTACCACTCGTCCATCTGTTTCCCAGATTCCCAGATGGTACTGCTGTTCTCCTTTCATGTTCTTGCGAGTTTTGCCTTTTTAAAAAAGTCCCCTTTCTGTAGTTGGGGAGAGGGGGCAAAATTAGTGTCTTCAATCTGCCATCTTTACCTAGAAGTTGGTGTACATTTTTTTTTTAAGAATGCAATTAATGATATAGATTTAAGTTTAGAAAGATTCATACCCTATAATTCCACATCTAGACTTCTAGGAATTTATCCTAAAGAAATCACCAGAAATATGGGCAAAAGTTTTCATCTCAATGTTCATTGCAGTGTTATTTATAAGGCAAAAAACTGAAAACAACCAAAATGCTCCACCATAGAGAAATGGTTTTGAAAATGATGGTACATCCATATGAGGAAATATTAAACATCATTAAAAATAATATGTATGAAGAATATTTAATGACAAGGGACATGTTCATGGCACATTCAGTAAGGGATAAAAGGGTATAAAACTATATGTTCAATTTCATCCCAATTTTGGATCAAGAGGGGTAGAGAGAAATGACTAGGAGGAGGAGGAGGGCGAGAGAAGGGGAATGTGGGGAGGAGACTGTGCAGGAACACCAAGAATTTAGATAATTTTTAGCTATTTTATTCATTTATTACAACAATCGGAAAAGCATAATTACTTTAAAATTAAAAAGAGGGTCTTGCCTTGTTCCAGTTAGCTTGTCGTTTCTCCCTAAACTTGCAATTTGCTTGCATGCCTCCACACCATGACTCATGAAGCCCCTGCTGGAAGCAGACTCCTTTTCTGGCAAACTCCTACATACCCCTCAGTGCCCAGCGCTAGCATCACCCTCTCTTGGGTTCCTGTCCGCCCCACACTGGCTTGGGAGTCTATTCTCTAATTCCTAAGCCCCATGTGCACATCTTTATTAGAAAGCCTCCCACACTATTATAACCGATGGTTTGATTTTCTATGAACTTCTGGAGGGAGAAGCATTGTCCCATTTGCCTTACATCCTCAGCCCCAGATTGGGTGCCAGGTGCAAAGCTGAGCTTCACTAAGGGTCCTCAGACGTGTTTGGAAGGAGCAAAGCTGAGGGGATGGGGCGGAGGAATGAATAATATTTTCATGGACTGTCACTAGGGGCTTAGTTGTATGCTAATCTGTGCTCTCCTAGTTTTCCATGACTATGAAAAGTCCAAACTGTTGGACATATAATGCGAAGCTCAAGATATTTGTGTTCATCAGGTGATACTACCCAAATTATAGTGACCAAGTTTAAGAGGAAATCATTTGCAAACATCTGTAGACTGGCCCTATCAACCAATCTTGGAGAGAAATGGCAAACCCCACAGGCCACAGCTGCTGTTGACAAGAGTAGATCGCAGCACAGGGCTCTGTAATAATTATCATTATTTAACATCATTCCACAAGGAACCATTAGAGGAACAAGGCTTGAAATTAGAGTCAAATGATTCCCTTTTCTCTTCAGTCTACACATACAAGACCCCAGCAGCACAGCGAGAGGGGTGGGAAAGCTGTGCTCGGTTATACTGTAATTATTTCTAACTCTATCCCCAACCCCAAAATACCATCTCGTCACATGGCTTGTCACTTTTGCATGGCTCAGTCTATCAGAACGTGTCATATTTTCCCAGCTTTTATTGCAGTAATCCTGGTAGAGTAATAGCTTATGCTAGAAGAATTTTTTTTAAAAAAAAGCTAGTGAAATGTTGTCCTGCCTTTATTCCTGCAAAGGCTTGGGAATGGCTGTCTCCTGTTTGACATGGGTCTACTGCAGCTAGGAGGTAAGCAATCTGCAGGGTAGGGGCACTGGAACACCCTGGCCCAGGCCACCAGCCCATGTGAGGCACGTGGATACTTTGGGGGTCAAAAGGACAACCTGTCCTTGTTGACAATACCCCAGGGGCTAAATGAGGACCACAGCCTTGTCAACCAAGTGTTCAGCTCTGGACCCCCCATTACCTCCCCTTTCTAACAGCATTGCTGTCTCCTCGTGGGAGCTCATATCATCAGAGGGACTGTAAACAAGTCCCTCCCCAACCCAAGGGGCAGACCTGTGGCTCATACAAGGCTGAGACTGGGCCCTCGCTGAGTGCAAGTCTTGAGCAGGTAGACCAGGTGTCCAGAAATGACGGCAACCCCAGCCTTCCCACCACAAATCTTTTCTTATTGTTCCACTTCCCTCCTCCCTCGCCAGCCCCATCAAGCTTCCTTGGTTTCTGCCTATTTCTGCACCAGGTCTCTAGTCTTCCCATTGATTCCAAATACTTTTACAATAAGTTCCCTTTAGCTTAGGTCCAGAGTCAGTTTCTGTTGCCTATAGCCTGAGCACACTGGCCAACTCATTTGTTCCTCCCCTTTTCTCCTGGGGTCCTCAGAGGCAGCTGAGAAATTCTGAACCTGGGAACGGCTGTGATGAAACCTTTTTCTCCTGCATCGGAATGGCATTCCCTTGATGAGCACCCCTCCTCAGGACCCCCCTCCAATCTTTGCAACCTTGCTTCCCCCTCCCCATCTCATCAGCACCCGTGATCTCTGCTGGCTGAGAGCCACTCTGTTTGGCCAGCCAGTCTTACTCAGGCTGCTTCCATTGGTAGAATGACCACTCCCATGCTGTGGGACCACCTGCCCCACAGCGCTGTTTGCTTGGACCCCAGAAGGAAACAACAGTGCCCCCTGCTCCCCAGCACTCCCCACACCCCTTTCAGGGTACTTAGCACACTTGGCCTTCTGTTACAGCCACATTTGCAAACGTCCCTTAAATTTTCCGACAGGAGTGATGTGTCAGTGGACTGTCGGAGAAGCTGCGACCTCCCCGCCTTGTCCTGCTGCCTGCCAGGGTGGCTGGTGTGCAGCGATCTGGCCATATGTAGAGATAGATTCAGCCATGCACCAACAAAGTCCCTGAAGCAGAAGCCAGGCTTGCCCGCCCTCATCACAGGATCCTTTCTGTAAGAACATTTGCTTGTCTTGCTCACTGTCTCTTGCAGACCTGGTCTCTGTTTTCCATTAAATGTCGAGTCCAATGGTCCCTCTTGATCAGAAAGGGAAGGCTTTCACTGCCATTAAAAACATCTTATTAAAAAGATGGACAGATTTGATAATAGAGAGTTGAAATGGGGTTTAAGTTCAGTCTGCACCTGGGAGATAGGACCGCTTCCTGGAGAGTCAATCTCAAAGGGCTGGGCCGAGCTTTCATCCTCCTCCATCCCCCACAGGTACACACACACACTCCCATGCACATGTATGAACACGCACTCATCCACACACACACTGCCGGCACCCAGCTGCACCCCAGCAGGACGCTGCTCCTCCCACGTGCCCTCAATCTCTTGCCCTCGGCCACTGCTTCAACTCCGTCCAAACCACCCTCTTCTCTCTCCACCTGGCAACATTCTTTTGGTCTCTCACAGCCCCCTGTTAAAACCCACCACTGCCAAGAAACCTTCCCACCACCCCTAGTCTAAGAGAATACCCCCTGCTTTCTCCCCGTGCCTTTGTAGCCCTCTGCTGGGGCTCACCAGCTTGCTCTCATTTATAGGAACTGGTATGTGTCAGTGCCTCCCACCAGATCACAATCCCCCAGGGAAAAGAGAAAAACCATTTCTCCTTTAGTTTCTTCATATGCAAAATGGGTACGATTACAGCCAGAGGGTTGCTGTGAAAATTAGAGTGAATATGCACAACCTCGACTTCATGCAATCCACTACCCTGGCATTTTGGGGATGGCTGTGTTAGTCGCTCAGTCATATCCGACTCTTTTGCAATCACATGGACTGTAGCCCCCAGGCTCCCCTGTCCATGGGATTTCCAATGGCACTTGTTGACCTGGTCTACTACTACCTTTGTGACCCCACAGCCAACTTTAAGCAGGTTTCGGTACAAGATGGAACAGAGAGGGAACCAGCAATAAGCAAAGATCAGTTTGGTTCATTGGAACCACTGTGGTACTTTCTGGAGCAGGATGGAAGGGGTATCACTGTGCATAATGAAGGCTTTCTCCAGGAACTGATCTCAGGAATCCCCCAAACACCACTGCTCAGGAGCTGTTCCCGCTTAGCACCCGCTGCAAGAGACTCCACAGCCTCTGTGGCACCCAAAACTGCAGGGACCCACTGTTTAACTGCCTTCTCCAGCTCCTCTGTAATGGCCAGCACAGGTCTGACTCAGGGAAGCAGCGTGAGTGGAAGCCAGGCTGGGGTTCTATGCCCAAGACCAGAGAAGTCTCAATGAGGGTACGTGTCTCCCTGGGCTCCTTCTGTGCCGTCCTGGAGTGCCAACAGAATGCACACACAGGTCTGTGCAAATTCACACCCACACCCAGACCACCCAGCAGTCCCACCGCTGGAACAACACAGCCATCAGGATCGCCCCTGTGCTGAGAATCCAAAGGCAAGAGCACCCAGCAGGGCTGTTCTTTCCCAACCTATTCATCCAACAAGTGTTTGCTGAGCAGTGACCCACTGGGGATGGAATGCCATCCTCTGCCAACACCTCCCCTGTTCTATCGCTGACTCACACCCCCGCCTGCTCCATAGGAAACTGATGCAACATGCCCAACATCACACCTTCAGTGTGTCCAGGTCTGTCTGATTCCCGCACATTTAATCAGTGTCCCCCAGGCCTCTTCTTGGTTTTTCATTGCGTTTTGTTCAAGTAAATCATGGGCTCCTATAAGCTCTCCAAGTATATCTAGATGGAAGTGTCAAACTAGAAGGAGAAAGCTCCTTCCTTTCAGTCATTCAATTAGCAAACAGTTCCTGATGCCAACTTTGCATCAGATCTCAGCAATACCCTGCTGAGAATACCTCCTGACGTGAGTAAGTCCTGTCCCCGCCCCACGCAACCAGCAGTCCAGTGGGAATCAGTGCAAACAATAGTGACCACATCCTAAGGATGGCCCATGAGCCATTGTTCTGGCCCTGGACTTTTCCTCTAGCCTATCTGCAAGGTTAGAATAAAAATAATAAGTGGGTAATCATCAAACACCACACATATGCATGCACACAAGGAAACATACCCTGTTGCAATGAGCAATGTTTTCACACCTCTGTTTTGGTTTTGCTCGTCACAGGCTAGGGTTTTCCTGTTGTCTTTTTTTCCTTTCTCCTTTCCCCTCTTTATTTCCCTGATATGACAACCCTGCCTGAAGAGCGTCGGAAAATCAGGCTGGATGAGACCTATCATTAGAAGTGCATTGATACTATTTAAGACAGGGCTCATTAAAACAAAATAATAAAGATCCAGATGATAACAGGGAAAGCAGGTTGTCTGGGTGCCACGGCACAAAATAGTTCGTTAGTGTTCCTAATTAATACTAACAACTGTCATGGAATAAAAATATCACACCCTTTAAGATCAGCCTGCCGATCAGGCGCTGTCCTAGCTGAAAAGCCCCAATGTCTGTTTCAGCGTGATCCTTTTCTGAAATAATTGGTGTGGTTTGATTGATAATGCAGATTCCTCTTTAAAAGAAAACACACTATTTTTCATAATCAGAGCTGGAATGCGTAATGAGCAGGCGGGTGATGCCTTTAGCATCAGGTCTGTCAAAGCGCGTGGTTATTTCCATATTGATGCAAACTAAGATATTACACTCCCTCATTACGTTGACGTGGCACATCTTTCAACAGTCAGCTCCGAATCATACATTCCTTGCAAACAAAATTACCTTCATTTTCTCCTTTGGTTCGGTAGAGCTAGCAGTTAAAATGTGCCCTAACAAGCTAATCAACTAATTTTTAGAATATGTTGGAACCGTTTAATATTCTAAAAGAAAACAAGAAAAAGTTGCTAATGGGTCTGCAGGCATAAACAGAAATAAATAGACAACTGGTTCATTGAGCATTAGCATACTTAAGTTTGAGCCAGTCACGGTGGAATTCATTTTGCAAGTCAAAAAAGCAGTATCTATTTGTATCCATAAGCCAAACAACCTCATTTACTCGGTACATACTTGAGTAGATAACCTTGGCGTGAAGGTAACAAGGAGAAAGGATCCTTTTTCAAAGAAGTGGTGTGTTCTCTGGGAGGAGAGGAGCCCAGGGGAGGGGCTGAGCTTTTGCAGCCTGGGTTCTGCCATGAGGAAGTACTCAGCTTCATCTGGGGTTGGGCCAAGAGCTCAGAGAAATCCCGAAGCCAAGTGCTTCCCAAGGAAGAGGATGAATGGCTCTTTCTCTGTTGGGCATCAGTGAAGGAGCTGGGGGAACACATGTTGAGGGCCTGCACCTGGGGTGGCCCCAGATGGGTGAAGAGGAGTCCAAAGGCCCAGACAAACCTGGTGGATCAGTCAGCTTTGACTTCCATAACAAAAGATCAGACTGGAGGGCTTAAACAACATACATTTGTTCCTCCCAGTTACAGAGGCTGGAAAGTCCAAGAGCAAGGTGTAGCCAGTTAGGTGCCCAACGAGAGCCCTCTTCCTGGCTTGCCTTCACACTGTATCCTATGCAGGAGAGAACAATCTCTGTTCTTCCTCTTCCTATAAAGCCACTAATCCCATCATGGGAGCCCCACCCTCATGAACTCATCTAATGCTAATTACCTCCTAAAAGCCCCATCTCCAAATACCAACATGCTGGGTGTTAGGGCTTTGGGAGAGACAATTCAGTCCATAGCACTTGTGTTTAAATCTCAGGCACTATGGTCTCACCAGCTATTTGCCTTGAGTTCTCATTGTAAAGTGGGGGGAAAGGGGATAAATGGCTCCCCCTCATAGAGCTGGAGCAAGACTTATATGAGGTAATGGATACAAAGGGCTTAGCACATGGGATGCCCCACTTGGGGGTTAGCCATTATGTCCCATTCCTCCTTTTTAGGAACCCTTGTACCCTTTCTGTACAGAAGCCTAACTCCCCTCCAGCCCCCAGACATGCCCATGGGGTGCCACCTTCCTGCCTTTGCTTCCTGCACCTTTTGCCTTCCTTCTGGACTGTCCTCCCTTCCTTCATTTTTCACCAACCTGAATCCTGCCCACCCTCATCTCTCCAGGCCTTCCTCCTGGACTCCCCCAAATCCTTCTCTGCTTCCCACTTCCCACCCTTGCCAACAAACAGGCTCCCCTTGACTTTGAGCTCTGATGTCATCTTCATTGATGACATCACAGAGGTGACTGCCTCTGTCCACTGAGTTGTGAGGTGTCAAGGTTGAGGACAGGGTCTTTATTTTTTGGTGTCAACACTGGCCATAATGCTTGGCATGCAGTAGACACTCAGGCCTTGTTTGCAGGACAGACAGATGAATGGATGAAGACAGACAGGTGGCTGGATGAAGGCACAGTACTTGGCATTTCTGTTAGGATGCTTCCCATCTTCTCTTTGACTGACAGGCAGTGATGCAGATACTTCTATCCCTTTCACTACACTGTCCTTGGAGGCCCCTCCCACCCTACTCAGCCCACTCCTCCTGTCCCTCTGGGTCCAGCACACACACCCTTATCAACTGGGCACCCTATGCTTTTAGAACATGGGCATTACCTACACGCAGGGTGATAGTCAACATCTTTAACAACCCATATGGCACCCGCCTGGACAAATGGGACTAATGCTGGAGATATGCCATTTAGAGGTGGACTGGCTACATGCCAGCCCTGCTTCTGTGTCTGCCCCAGAAGCCCAGCCAGGCCCAGGTTGGGCTGACCTCTGTTCCCAGCAGTGCCCGGCACAAAGTGAGTGCACTCAGTGGAGTCTGGATGGAGCCAGGCTGCCCCGGGCTTACCAGGCCACACAGAGCTGCCAGGGGCCCTGCCCCTGCCCCTCCCAGGGGTACACCACCCACACCCACCCTTGGATAGCACAACAAACCCTTCTCGTCTTCAACCAGCCCACTTTGCTAGACAGCTAAGACCAAAGACTGGCACTTCTCATTCTGTCACTGACCCCCAAATGTACTTCCATTAAAACATCTAAGATGAAATATAATCTGCCAGGCAATAACTCATCATTTTCCCCAAAGACCTTAACTATGACTCTTGGCTTAGGATTCAGTTATCTGCAAGTAATCAAGGCCTCCCCTTGGTAGGAAATTTTGCCATTGGTTCTGTAAGGCTTCACATTAGACCTGGTACGATTATCCCACTTTTCAGATGGAGAAAGTGGATACTCCTTGATGTTGAGTGCTTTACCCAAGTACTTCGCAGGGAAGAGCTGGGGTCAGTTCTTGAACCCAGGTCTTAGACAGCTAAGCACATTCGCTTGCCTATGTTCCTATGTTCCATATGCTTCTCTAGAACCTGTGAAATCCACCCATCCCTGCACAAAAGTCCTGTTTCTGTAGTGTAGTGGTTCCCATGCTTGCCTCACACATGAAAGGCCCCCAGTTCGAAACCAGGCAGAAACAAATTTCTCTCTGGGTTTCTCTGGTGGTTCAGATGGTAAAGAATCTGCCTGCAATGCAGCAGACCTGGGTTCTATCCCTGGGTCAGGAGGATCCCCTGGAGAAGGGAATGGCAACCCACTTCAGTATTTTTGCCTGGAGAATCCCTTGGACAGAGGGGCCTGTCAGGCTGCAGTCCATGGGGCCGCAGAGTCGGACACAATTGAGTGACTTTCACTCCACCACTGAGCAAAAGGTTCCAAGTATCTACTCAATGGCAATCCCTGTTCTGAAAACTGAGGTGGTAGAAAGAGCCCCTAAGATAGAAAGGAGCCTGCATGTTCAAAGAGGGAAGGGGAACTGGGGCTACAGGAGCAGGGACCACGATGAGATAGGAGGTGAGTAATGTCAAAGAAGTGAAGTTGACTTTCAGATTAGAGGACTTTTAGGAGGTTTGCATAATTTATTTCCTTTGGAAAACTGCTGTCTACATTTATAAGTACAGCCATGAATTTTCCTCTTTTGAAGAAAACCAGTAGGCAGAAATTGCTAGCCCATAACGCACAATCAAGGAGAAGGAGGAACATCACACACTGGCTTGAGAAGGAACTTTTCAGAGCTGATCACTGGAACCACAATTTAAGACAGTGCTCGTTTTAAGCTATACAGATTATCTTTTTAACTTTTTTTTTTTTTGACAAGCAAATTGGCAAAGATGAAAGAGTGAGAAGATACCATTTGCAAGTAGATGTGAAGCTGGAGGGGGTAGGGTGGTGGGGGGCAGGGTTGCCATGAGATAAAAGGGAAGCTAAGTCTTCTTCATTCCACAACAGCACGGAGCCCTGCTTCTTCACAGCATCTCGTGGTGAGAGATACTCATGGGGAAAACCCAGAAACCTTGTCTAGAAGGTAGACTTCTATTCCCATTATCCATATCACTAAGGCGGGGGGGTGTCATCCTGTTTTCACTTTTCTGATTCCTTTTTTTAAAATCGTAAAAAGTAAGAGATACTTAAAGGACCATGCTTCCATTTTTCTAGAAAGGGAGAGGTAAGAAATTGGTATAAATAGACCCTGTAAAACTGCATTCAGAGGTCAGAAGACAGCCGAAGGTGCTTCAGCTGAGGTACCAGCTGATCCACTTTTCGATGTTATGGCAACAAAACTGGGTGATGTTACAGGTGCCGGAGACATGCATGTTGGTGTTTTCGGCTTGCTCCATCCTTCAGGCAGGCATGACCTCGAATATCCACGTGTGAAGGGGTTGTCATGGAAACAGGCACTCACCCTCTGGACCCGTGAGACAACATGGCCCCAGGCATCTGAGCCACCAGCTGGGTGGGTGAGGACAAGGAGAGGCAGAAACTGGGCAGGGATGAGGGTACCCACAGTCCCCACCAGGATGCCTCCTTCCCCGGCCCCTGCGTGAGACGATGGCACTGAGGTAACTGAGAAGGAGGCTGGGGCTCAGCCCTCAGGAGGCTCCTGGTCCAGAAAGAGCCACTGGAGTGAATGCGAATCACCCTCACTCGAGGGGGCGTGGCCACTGCCAGGACAGAGGTGGAGCAGAAAGGGCGAGGGGGGAGTTGAGGGAGCTGTGAGGTCTGCAGGTTCAGGGATATGGCTTTTCAGTTGGGTGCTGCGGGAAGGCTGGGACCTTACATAGGGACAGTCCAGACAGAAGCCCCAGTGTTTTGAATTTCATTTCCCGGCAGTGGAGTGTGTGCCAGGGCAAAAAACACATCTGGAGAGACAGCTGTGCAGCTCAGCATCAATCAACAGCTTCAGTACAAGACTGCACAGATTTGTGTACAGCTGATAAGGTTCGGTTAGAGAAAACACCTTCTACAAACGCAGGTTGTGGCTTTCTGAGGGGTTGCTATAACGTCAGATTATAAAGATGCTGACGAGTGTTTCTAAATAGTCTAATGGTTCCTTTCATTGCTTGACTTGAGTATGGTAGCACAGCAAACTCTTGGAAATTAGCATCCACAGTAAAACTGGGGAGTTGAGGGTGCTGTTTTGGTGGGTGTTGATTTATTTTGTAATCAAATTATGTGCATTCTTTATAAGCCAAATAGGGTGGGGACAGGATTGATTCTAAGAATCATCAGTTTGTTATGAAAGCAGGAGCCCTAGACTGGGTCATCAAGAGGAGGCTGGAGCCTCTTCCCCCACATCATAGCTGCGGGACCATCAGGTGTCCGCCCCCTGCCTGGTGGCAGAGATGGTCACAGTGGCCCTCCCTGCAGTCTTTAAAGCCACACCTATGTCTCTTGCTAATATCTTCCAGGCAACTGGAAGATATCTGAGCCTGATCCAGAGAGCATGTCAGAAAGGAAATGGGACCAGATATCAGGTAAATCGAGTTGGAAAGAAACAGGTCTGCTCTCAGCTCTCAGCTGAGCCCTCCTGGGGGCCTGGTCAGGTTATGCCGCACCATCTGTGAGTTTCAGGCTGGAAGTTGTATGCTTTGGGAGCAGTCTGGAGCCGGTCATTTGACCCTATTTGGGACCTCCAAACTTGTGCTGCAGGAGATTGGAAAAAATATGCCCTCGCAGTCTCAGGGCACACAGGTGTTGGAGTCCTGTCTGGGGTAGAGTGGAGAGAATCACTGCACGTGCCCAGGAGTGGGCAAGGCAACCTCCCCTCTGACCCCCAAAGACCAGAGCCAGCAAAAGCGACAGCAATTCCACCCAGGACTCCCACCCTGAAGTGCTGGAGCTGCTTTGCTCAAAAGATACTTATTAACTATGGCATTCTGTCTTGTTTATTAATTAGTTAGCATCTTCAAAATGCTTTGAAGATGAAAAGAGCTGCTCTGGAGCAAAGTTTCTGTAGTTGTTTCTGCTGCTATGGCTAGAACGCCGCACAGACCACGCTCCACAGCCCTGTGGGTGATGGTGAGCCTTAAACAAAGAACAGAGTCCTGCCCCAGCGCTGTTGGAAGATTCCAGCACAATAGCAAAGACAAAACAAAACACCAGCAAAATGCAGTGCAGATGAATCAGACCCTTCTGAGCTTGACGGCTGGAAATCTGCAGGACTCTGGGGACTTACAGAGCCTTGGGCCATCCAGGAGCGCTCGTTGCCTGGACTTCAAGGCATGAGAAGCATCTGAATCAAGAAGCCTTTTGTTGCTCTCAAGGCTGCTCTCCGTGGACCCCATGAGCTTCATCTGAGTTGTTCCCATTTGTATGGATGGGGAAACTGAGGGGAACCCTAACCAGAAATCCCCTTTTCTAGCAAACCCTCCCTTGCGGAGTTGGTCTCTGCTTTCTCAGAGCTCCCAGGCATGGTCTGAACGGTTCATGCCAGGTTACCTAAATCCCTGCTGGCAGAGAAGCCCATCCCTCATAGGGGGACAGCAGAAACGGAGCACCAAGAAGCCAACAAATCCCAAACCTCGGGGCTCCTCACTTGCATGGCCCCGGCTGAGGCAGAGGGACCACTCTAGCAATCTTGTATTTGTGAGCTTGTATTCTTTCGAAGAGGGCCCCCCAAATTGGATAAGCTTCAGATCACATAAAGCTGGGCCACCCCAGCTCAACTGCCTTGTTCATCACTGTGTCCCCAAAGGCTACTCGCACTGTGCCTGACACACAGCATGAGACTTAACTCTGCAGAGTAGAGAGGCAAGTGAATAGGAAGAAGGATATACGAATGGGTAGAGTTGGGGAGAGGAAGGGAGGAAGGGGGGAAACATAGATGAATGCATGGTTGGATGGAGGGAGGGAGGGATAGAGGGGTGACAGATAATGGATGGATAAATGGAGAGTTGGATGAAGGGAAGGAGAGAAACAGTGTAAGAAGGAGGAAGGGAAGGACAGAAGGACGGAAGGAGAAAACATGGCTGAACAGTTGGATGGACTGATGGGTGGGTGAGTGGGAGGTGGATGGATGGATGAGTGGGCAGATGGATGGATGAATAGGTGGATGGATTGAAGGGAGAAGAGGTGTAGGTGAAATAGTGATAGCCAAGTTAGAACTGAAGAGAAATTGAAAGCTTTTGACTAAAGGGGAAGGGTTCTAGTTTAACTGGTAGCTGAAAAGGAGCTCAAAATTCAGGCAACTCAAATCCCTCCATTTCTACACATGAAAATATTGAGAGCTTCATGTAGTAGAGAATTTCCAGTAAAGAATCACCCACAAAGAGAGAAGGGCTTACAGAGACTGCTCCACGGCCACAGATAAAAACATCAACTGATATTCAAAGCAGGAAAAACAAACTACAAGTTCTGTTTATATTCCCAGTTTCAAGGTTAACTGTTTATTTGCAAAGTTCCATCTTCATGAGTTCATTGACCACCATCAATAAATTTAGAAGTGCTTGAATTTCAAAAACAGGGTCTTCTCTCTCCAGCCTATGATGGCATAGCAAGGCCTTGGGAGTCTGTCCTGTTGACATTTCTAGTGGAGCCATAACCAACAGCCAAGAGTTCCTTGTTCACATGTAAGCTCCATGAAGAGGTGAGCCAAAGCCAGGACCTACAATGCTTGAATGCTCTTCTCTGGTCATTTTGCCCGTCGCCGCTCAGGGTGTTTTGCAATTTATTTATTTGGTGGGTTGCATCGGGTCTTAGTTGCAGTGATCGGGATCTTTTGTTACAGCACATGGGCTCTCTCTTGCTGTGGTGTGGGCTCAGTAGTCACGGCAGGCGGGCCCAGTTGTCCCGCAGTGTGTGGGAGCCTTGCTCCCCGGCCAAGGATCGAGCCCATGTCCTCTGCATTGCAAGATGAACTCTCAATCACTGGACCACCAGGAAAGTCTCTGCCCCTCAGTTTTAAGAGGAAATCTGAAGGCTACAAGAAGGAAGGAAGACCTCCATTTGGCAAGAGTGGTGTTAATAAAGTTTTAATGGTGATCAGCTATCCAGTTTAAGCTTCAAAAGCTCCACATGCAAAAAAGATGCTTTAGTGACCTGAAGTGTGGCCCCACAAAGTGTGTCCACCAGAACCTGAAATGTGACCATACCTGGAATACTTGCAGATACGATTGGGCTTCCCAGGTGGTGCTAGCGGTAAAGAACCTGCCTGCCACTGCAGGACACATAAGAGATGCAGGTTCGATACCAGGGTTGGGAAGATCCCCTGGAGGAGGTCTGGCAACTTGTCCCAGTATTCTTGCCTGGAGAATCCCATGGATGAAGGAGCCTGGTGGGCTATGGTCCATAGGGTCACATAGAAACTGACGTGACTGAAGCCATTTACCATGCACACAGATATAATTAAGGTAAGCCTCTCATGATGAGATCATCTGGGATGAGAGTGGTCCTAAATCCAATGACAAGTGTCCTTATAAGAGAGAGAAAAAAAGACACAGGGGGACGTTCCTGGTGGTCAAGCGGTTAAGACCTTGCGCTTCCACTGCATGGGGCTTGGGTTTGGTCTCTGGCCAGGGAACTAAGACCCCACAGGCCACACAGTGTGGCCAAGAAGAAGAAAACAAAACAAAAACAAACAGAAGAAGACACAGAGACACAAGGAAGAAGACCCTGTGGAAACGGAGGCAGAGATAGGAGGGATGCGGCCACAAGCCCAGGGAAGCCTGGGCCTCCAGAAGCCGGAAGAGGCAAGGGAGGATGCCTCCTTTTTAGAAAGGGTGCATCTCCGCCAACACTACGATTCCAGACTTTCAGCCACCACAACTGCAAAAGAATAGATTTCTGTTGTTTTAAGCCACCCAGTTTGTGGTATTGATTGCTGCAACTCTTAGAAAACTAATATAGATACTTTTTCTTAGTTGACCCAAAACAAAAAAACCCTCTTTCCTCCTCCTCCTCAAAAGTCTCCTTTGGTGATAAAATACCTGTCTAAAGGGAATGGAAATGATTCAAATAAAATGCTAATTGTGATTAAATTCCTTCTTCCTGCAGGAAATAAAATCCCTATTAGCTAGACAAATGTAAACATTTGGGGAAAGTGGTTTCTGTCCCTAACTTTGCCGGATGTTCCTGTGTAGCCTTGTCCCACGTTCATATCCATGTAATTATCTGAAATGTGCATTCATATTATTGTATCTAATAAAACATATTCTTAGAGAGTAGCTGCACACCACACGGTATCTTTTACATGATAATTTCTCAATAATTCTTTATTCTCCTGGGTGTGGTTTAGGTGATATTCACTTCAAAGATGTGAATTCACCTTATTTACCAGGAAAAGAGAGAATCTAGAATTTTAATTTAAAACTGAGGGGAAATATTTATTCCTTTGGAGTAAAACAATCTTATGTTACCAGACCCATGATTTCCAAGTTAGAAATTAAATACTTTGATTTGGCAAAAAATAAAAAGGAAAGAAATCTGGGGATAATTTCTAAGTCATCATGCATTGGGTGTATTTAGCAACAATATTAGGCTTGAAGCAACTGTTAGAAGATTGTTTGAGCAATAACAAAAGTAAGCCAGTCTCGATTGAGTATCAGTAATATTAATAGCTACTATGAATTGAGTGTGGACTCTGCAAAGTGTAAAGCCAGATGCTCTACCTATGTAAGTGGTTCATGACCTGGGGTGCCTTTGTCCCCAGGGTATATTTGGTGATGTCCAGAGACATTTTTGGATGTCACAACTGCAGGGTCAAGAGTGGAGACAGTGCTACTGGGTCAAGGTCAGGGAGGCTGCTAAACTGTCTACAACCCACAGGGCAGCCCCCCACCCCACCACCACAAGGAAAGGTCCAGCCCTGAATGTCAATAGTGTGATGGTGAGAAACCCCGGTCTACTTGCTCCCACTCAGCCCCACCAATGATGCCCCATAGACCCAACCTACAGATCGGAAGACTGAGTTTCAGGGACAACAAGTAAATTGCCCACATCCCCAAGGCAAGATTAAAAACCCTTAGTTTCCTCTATACGGGATAGGTAACTAACAATCATTTACCAATAGCAGGGACCTAGAAACGAGTTCGGAGAAGGCAATGGCACCCCACTCCAGTAATCTTGCCTGGAAAATCCCGTGGACGGAGGAGCCTGGTGGGCTGCAGTCCATGGGGTTGCTAAGAGTCGGACACGACTGAACGACTTCCCTTTCACTTTTCACTTTCATGCATTGGAGAAGGAAATGGCAACCCCCTCCAGTGTTCTTACCTGGAGAATCCCAGGGACAGGAGAGCCTGGTGGGCTGCCGTCTATGGGGTCGTACAGAGTCAGACACGACTGAAGTGACTTAGCAGCAGCAGAAATGAGTTAAAGAATTTACAAATACTTCTGATGCCTGACAGCACGTTAAAGCAATGCAATAATTTCCATGGCTGCACGAGCTTCTGGTATTGACCATGAGGAGATCACAGTACCAAGGCAGGAACATGTTCTTTATAACCTACCGACCCACGTTAGCCTCTTCTCAGGTTCTTTTCTCTGCTTTATCATTCATAATTGGATAACTTTTCTGCAATTTTCTCCTTGGAACAGTGAAGATAAGGTTTCTGTTTAATCATCCTCCTCTAAGCGCTTGCAATCAGGCAGGATATTGCTGCTTTTAAAATAAGACAATGACATTTAATGACTTTCATTTCTTCCCATACAAAAGATTAATTTATATGCTGGAGTCATCGTTTCGTTGGGAAACTCAGCCTATTCTTTGTGAAATGCTGCAATATGATTAACAACTCAATCCCTCCCTTATAGTTTTAATTTTGTGGCTTTCTCTATGTATATTTACCTTCACAGTCTAATTTAGCCTTTGCTTTAGCATTAGGATAAAATTGGCCAATGAAGCAGAAGAGTGATGCTGTGTCCTCTCAGAGGAGCCCCGGGAGTCAAACTTCCTCATCTCCAGGTACTGCAGGTGCTTTAAAAAGATGGGACCATCATGGAGAGTGACTAGAGAATTTGGGTCCTCACTGGAAATGTTGGCCTAATCCAACAAATCAAGGCCTCCTATGAGCTGACCTTGACCTTCTCACCTCTCTTGGCATCCAGCCACACCAGGCAGTTCCTTTTCCCCAGAATATCCAACATTATCCTCCCATTTCCACATCTCTTCTTGAGACATTTCCCTCTTGCCCAGTTGCCTTCTCCCTGTCTTCCATCAAAATTCTATTTACCCTTCAAAGTTCATCTCAAATTGATCTTGGTGGCCTCGGCCTGCAGCAGCTTGAAGCAGGGCTTCGGTTCCCTGGCCAGAGATTGTGTCTGGGTCACGGTGGTAAGAGCACCAGATCCTAGCCACTAGACCAGTGGTCAGTGACAAGGCCCTGGCCATTCAGCTTTGTGGAAAAGAATTCCCACAAAGATGGAAAACAGTGAAGGAAGTAAAGTACTTGTTAAGAGGGGAAAGGATACAGTACATGCGATAGGCACACAGCAGACTCTGGGGTGAGTCGTGGAGTCACACCTCCTGGCAGTTTAAATCACTTTTATGGGGCATTTCTCTGGGTTTCCCTTGGACAATCATTTTGATGTGCCTGGTATCACAGCCCATATGTGGTATATCTTAGGATTCTCCCATGTGTGTGCACGCATCTCTTAGCCAAAATGGATTCTGCTAAAGAGGCCTATGGGTAGAGCATCCCTTGGCATCACTCCCCCTTTGACATCCAAAGAGACTTTCTGCACACATGTGGTCAGGGAGGTCTCCTGACTTTGAGAATAACAGGTATGGCAGGGTCCAACCCCTTCTCTTAATTGTCCTTCTATTCTCATTTTGGGATTCCAGTTTGCAGGGAATGGATCTCCTATCACTTTATCCTGGGGGTGAAGGGTATCTACCCCCTGCTTCAAAATGTCTTGTCCCTGAAGTCTTCGCCCACTCCCTTGTAGAGTGCCTCATTCCTTCCTAGGCTCACACGGTCCTTGCCACTGAAGCCCTGGTTTCATCCTGCTTTGTATGAAGATGGGAACAACCATTGCTTGCTGAGTACTCCAGTGGCCAAGCTCAGGTGTTATCATGACAGCTCTGAGCTGCCAAATCATACGTGTCATTTGATAGGGAAGTCCAGATTCAGAGAACTTGAGTGATGTGCTCAAGTCCACACAGTTATTAAGAGGGCTTAGTGAGCTGTGGGTTCAAACACTTGGGAAATTTTCCTTCTTATAAAACCCAGTGGAGTACAGTAGAAGCTAACTCAACATTGTGAAGTAACTATACCCCAACAAAAATTAATTTAAAAAAAAATAGCTAATGGAAAGCCCGTGGCAGTACTGAGAGAGAGAAGCATCTGAAAGTTCCCAGAGGAGGAGGGTCACCACGCCGCACCTCCACGGAGCCTGGCACCTCCACGGGCAGTGTGGACCCCCTCCCCAATTCACTACACAAAGTGGGCTGGACCTCCCCCCAGGCCCCCCCATGGACCTGTTCCCATTTAGACATTACCACGTTAAATATGCAAATGTGAAACCTTCTAAAGGTTCTAAAATGGTACCCTAAATCAATATTAATCAAATGTGTTTATCCATCACTTACAAGATACCCCCGCCCTCCTCCCCCGAAAAATCACGTCACTTCATGTCTCAAGCAAAGGAAAAGGGTTCAGTTGATCCTCAGGCTACGTTCTGGCCTCAGAAACTTGTTTCTAATTCTTCCTGATGTTAATGGCGAGTGTGACCTGTTTCCTAAGAGAAAAGATGCCCTTTTGGAATGGAGTCTTATAGGCCCTATTGTCCCTGCTACTCACAAGTGATGTGATCCATTGTGACAACCCCTCGGTGCCCCCAAAGCGATACATTACAGAAACCTGGAATGCTTACTGCAAAGGGTTTCATAGATGCTGTCAGGAAAAAGGAAATCATAATTTTAACAAACAGACTGCCTCATCTCTGACACAGAAAGCCCTCACCCCACTCCCCGTGCACATTCTCTGATATGACATAACCCCGTGATTGTGGACTGAAGAGTGCTCTCAGCTTCCCTCCAAGGCCCCCTACCCACCCACTGTCTCTCTGCCACCAGCTGCTATAAGCCCGATGACTTAAATCTGGTGCCATCCAGTATAAAATGTGCCCTCTGCCAGATTGCCTGTGGCCCAGAAAACCATGGCGGATCAAGCCGCAGGAGCCTTGGAGATCATCACTTTGGTGAATCTCAACCCGTATAGATAAACAGCTCCGGCTCTCTCTCCAAGAAAGCGCACATACACACAGACTCACCGTGTCAAGGAGTTTGCCGACCTACAAAGCCCATCCACGAAGTCCACGGAGGAGAATCCACGACCCACTCCCAGAGCGGCCCAGAAAACCATTACAGCTGGCCCAGATCCTACAGCCAAGGGCAGAAATAAGGCAAAAAGTCAGGTCCTGCATCTCTTGGGCAGTACAAGGAGATCTGCTCCATGCCCCGCCCCATTCTTCCCAGGGTCCCTCTTGATGGCAACCCGCTCGTGCTGCCCTCACACTGAATGAGGCTCGCCTTTCCCATGATCATGCATCTTGCTGTTGTTCAGTCGCTAAGTTGTATCCAACTCTTTGCAACCCCATGGACTGCAGAACGCCAGGCTTCCCTGTCCTTCACGATCTCCCGGAGTTTGCTGAAATTCATGTTCATTGAGCCGGTGATGCCATCCAGCCGTCTCATCCTCTGTCGCCTCCTTCTCCTCCTGCCCTCAATCTTTCCCAGCATCAGGGTCTTTTCCAACAAGTTGGTTCTTGCATCAGGTGGCCCAAGTATTGGAGCTGCAGCTTCAGCATCAGTCCTTCCAATGAATATTCAGGGTTGATTTCCTTTATGATCATACATGGGGTCCTTCATTATGTTTTTCCATGAAGAATAATACACATAATGAAATGAACACCGTTCAATAAATATTTGCAAAGGGGGCACACCAACCAAATCAACACATAACACACTCGGATCATCCTCCCTTATGCCCCTGCCAGTCACCCCCAGCCACAAAGACTTCTAGCACCTTCATTCGTCTTGCTTATTTTTTAATTTTATATAAACAGAAGCAAAGAGTACACACCCCTTTGTATCTGGATTCTTTCACTCAAAATTATGTTCAGGAGATTCATCTGTATCATTATATATAACTGTAGCAATAAGTTGCTCTTATTCATCACTGTAGAGTATTCCATGGCATGAACAGATCATAATTTAATTGTCTACCCTATTGTTGATGGACATCTGGGTTATTTCAGTTGGAGGCTACTGCAAACAGTGCTGCTATGAACTTTCTCATAAATGTCTTTTTTTCCTCTTTAGTATTTTATTTATTTATTTATTTTTGGCTGTGCTGGGTCTTTGTTGCTGCACGAGGGCTTCCTCTGGTTGCAGCGAGCAGGAGCTGCTCTCTAGTTGCAGGATGCGGGCTTCTCTTTAGGGTGGCTTCTCTTTCTGTGGAGCACAGACTCCAGGACGTGGGCTCGGAAGTAGCGGTGCACAGGGCTTAGTTGCTCCACAGCAGGTGGCATCTTCCTGGACCAGGGATCAAGTCTATGTCCTCTGCGTTGGCAAGCAGATTCTTAATCACTGGACCACCAGGGAAGTCTGTCTCATAAATATCTTTTTGATGAGTAAATGTATTTAACTATTTTGAGTATATACCTAGCAGTTGAAGTACTGAGTCACAGGGTATGTATTTTTGTTCAAATTTAGCAGATAATGCCGAAATGTTTTCCAACACATATATCCCAATTTACATTTCCACCAATGGTAAATAAGATGTCTGTTTCAGGTCCTCTTCAATGTGTGGTAGTATGAATCTTTTTTTTAATCTTAACCATTCAAATGGCTATTTAACCGTGGCTTTAATATGCCCTTGCCTTGTGATTAATGAGCTTGAGCATCTTTTCAGATATTTATTCATCATTTGGCTATTTATTGCTCTTTTATAAAACATTTATTCAAGTTTTTTGCCCATTTTTCTATTGGGTTGTTTGTCTTTTTCTTATTCGTTTGTGGGTTTTCTTTCTTGATAATTCTAGTAGAGTCCTTAGTCAATATATTTATTGCAAACATAAGCCACTCTTTTTATTCCCTTATTGGTGTCTTTTGGTTAAAAAATCTTAATTATAATATAGTCGTATATTTGTATACAGACATTACATACATCAGTATGTATATATATACATACGTATATATGTGTATATATAATCTTAATTATAATAGTCAAATAATGTGTATATACATGTGTATACATATACATATGTATGTCCAACTTATAAACCTCATCCTTTATAATGAGTGCTTTTGGTGTCCTGTTGTAGAAATCTTTGCCTAGCCCAAAGATCGGGAAAATATTCCCTACAGACTCTTCCAGAAGATTTATTGATTTATTTTTCACAGGTACATCCATGATTCACCTGAAACTGTTTCTTATGAATGGTGCAAGACAGGATTCAGGTTTCATTTTGTCCCATACGGGTATCTAGTCGAGCCAGTACCACTTACGTGTTGAAAAGGCTGCTCTTCCCTTAGTTCAGTGCCCTGCCACTCAATTTCAGTATAAATCAACCAACCTTATACATATGGGTCTATTTCTGGACTCTATTCTCTTCCATTGGACTATTTGTTTATCCTTGTGCCAATACCTATTAATACATTATGTTGAGGTATGTTCCTTCCACACCCATTTTATTGAGAGTTTTTAATCATAAATTAATGCTATATTTTGTCAAATGCTTTTTCTGCATCTATTGAGGTGATCATATTATTTTTATCCTTATTTTGTTAACATGATGCATCATGCAGATTGATTTGTGAGTGCTGAATCACCCTTTTATCCCTGAAATAAATTCCACTTGATCATGGTATATGACACTTTAAATGTATTGTTGTATTAGATTTGCTAATATTTTGTTGAGGATTTTTACATCTGTGTTCATCACGGACATTGACTCTTAATTTTCTTTTTGTGTTCTCCTTGTCTGGTTTTGGTATTAGGGTAATATCAGCCTTGTAAAATGAGCTAGAAACTATTCCCACTCCTTTGATTTTTTTGGAAGAGTTTCAGAAGAATAGGTATTAAATCATCTTAGAGTTTGGTAGAATTCACTAGTTAATCCATCTGGTCCTGGACACATGTTTTGGGGAAGGTTTTTGATTACAGTTTCAAGCTCCTTACCAGTGATCAGTCTATTCTGATTTACTATTTTTTTTTCATGATTCAACCCTGAAAGATTGTATGATTCTAAGAATTTATCTATTTCTTCTAGGTTGTCCAGTTTGTTCGGTTCAGTTCAGTTGCTCAGTCGTGTCCTACCCTTTGCGACCCCATGAATCGCAGCACACCAGGCCTCCCTGTCCATCATCAACTCCCGAAGCTTTCTCAAACTCATATCCATCAAGTCGGTGACGCCACTCAACCATCTCAACCCCTTCTCCTCCCATCTTCAATCTTTCCCAGCATCAGGGTCTTTTCCAAGGAGTCTGTTCTTCCCACCAGGTGGCCAAAGTATTGGAGTTTCAGCTTCAGCATCAGTCCTTTCAATAAATATTCAAGACGGATTTCCTTTAGGATGGACTGGTTGGATCTTCTTGCAGTCCCAGGGACACTCAAGAGTCTTCTCCAACACTGCAGTTCAAAAACATCAGTTCTTCGGTGCTCAGCTTTCTTTAGCAATGGTGAGGGATATAAGGAAATACAATATATTGTCAAAATCAGTTTGTGGGTTTTTCCTGGAGACCCAGCTGGTCTCTAATAAATTGAAAAGAAACAATTTTGTAGCCAACGTACTGCTCACTTTCTAGTGCTGATAATCCAGAGAATTCCACCCAGTGTAAACCTGACATTCTGTAACCTGACGGACAGAATAAAGTTTCTAGAACCTTCTGTGATCATGAGTCCTGCCACAAAGGTACTGTCCAACCAGTTCTATGCAACAGCCACTCTTTTTACAAAACTCCAAATCCTGTTACCCTATCGACTGAATCATCTTCAACAGAGGAAGAATCTTGGCTTTCCCTCCTCCCCACTGAGGGGTTCCCTGTGGTTTGGGGAGGCAGTAGCAGTCCCTGTGTCTCTTTCATCATTCTCTGTCTCTGCTCTGGTATAGCATCTGGCCAGCACGCACCTTCAGCCTTTTTGCCAAGATGTTCTACACGAATACTACCATGGCAGTAGATCTGTCTTAATGCAGTTTGCTCCTTTTACCAAGGAAAATGCTGTCTTTAAGAGGAATAAATGGTAACGTCCATGTGCATAACATTTGACACAGTATCCCATTTCTAAGAAATCATCTTAAAGGAATTATAGTAGACATACACAAAGATGCACATAAGAGTATATTCAATGAAGCATCATGCTGCTGCTGCTGCTGCTAAGTCACTTCAGTCGTGTCCAACTCTGTGCGACCCCATAGACGGCAGCCCACCAGGCTCCTCTGTCCCTGGGATTCTCCAGGCAAGAACACTGGAGTGGGTTGCCATTTCCTTCTCCAATGCATGAAAGTGAAAAGTGAAAGAAGTCGCTCAGTCATGTCCGACCTTCAGCAACCCCACGGACTGCAGCCTTCCAGGCTCCTCCGTCCATGGGATTTTCCAGGCAAGAGTACTGGAGTGAGGCATCATACTTGATTGCAAAAAATGAAAACCCTAAATTCATTAGTTGTGAAAAGACTACAAAAACAGTGGTCTCAGCTGAGTGATAGAACTGTTTGCAGCCTCTAAAAATCATGTGCTCAATATTTGCTGACTTATGAAAGTGGTCAAAGTAGAATAAGCAAGAAAAAAAGAGTGAAAAGTATTAAGTTGTTTTTAAAAGATTGAACTTGGTGTATAAGGTATGCATCAAGCAGATCTAAAAGGACACCACCAAAATATTACCAATGGTCACTACTGGGCAGGATAACGGTGGTTGGTTTCTGGTTTTCATATGTGAAGAGCCATCATTTCATTCCCTTCTTAGGAGATGAGGAAACATGTCACCCATCCGAATGGCTAGAGCCTCGTCCACATCAACATCAGACCACAAACACATCTGTTTTCAGGAATCTGCTTCTGTTAACTGGGCTCCAAAGAACCATTGTAGGTTTTAAAGCATTAATATTAGTCCTGAACATGGTTTTATTGGTAGCAAAAAAAAAATTTTAATACTAAAATATTGGGAAAGGACCAACTTTCAAAACCAGAAGCAGGTTTTTGAGGCCGGCACTCCCAGTGTGGACCTAAAAGTTCAGAGTCAGGCCTCCCATCGGGCCTGCTCAACTGACAGACGCGTGTTTTCCTTTCTGTTTTCCAAACTCTGAAATGCTGTTCCATTGTCTCTTCAACAATACATTTCCAGGGACTTCCCTGGTGGTCCAGTGGTTAAGAATCCACCTTCCAATGCAGGGAACACAGGTTCTATCCCCAGTGGGGGAACTAAGACCCCACATGAATCAGAGCAACTAAGCCCACAACTGCAACCAGAGAGAAACCTACCCACCACAATGACACAGCCAAGAAAATTTGCAAGCCACAACTAAGACCTCACACAGCCAAAAGTAAAATAAAGATTTCAAAATAACCATAATAACACATTTCCAAAGGCTAAAATACGTGACATGGATGAGGCTCCAAAGGCCCAAGATCTGCCCAGTGTGTGTGCTAGTCACTCAGCTGTGACTTTCTGCGACCCCCTGGACAGTAGCCCACCAGGCTCCTCTGTCCATTAAGTTCTCCAGGCAAAAATACTGGCCCTTCTTCAAGGGAATCTTCCTGACCCAGAGTTGGAACCCAAGTCTCCTGCATTTTCAGGCAGATTCTTTACCATCTGAGCCAACAGGGAAACCCAAGGTCTGCTCAGAGATGATTCACATCCAACAGAAGGTTGGCCAGAAAATAGGAGCAGGTGAAGAGGGACTCAGTATTTAGACAGCTTTGCACATAATCTACAGGTGATGAAAGGTGCCTGGCGAGAGCTTCCTCCTCATTTAAATATGTGATCTGGACTCTCCCTGGATCCCTCAGTTGTTTGTTTTTCCTGCTTCTTGCTACATCTTAAATTTGAGCATTATTTTAAGCAAAGTTGTTGTACGTTAATTTACTTTACCAAACACACAGAGTCGTCTTGAGAGCTGACATGATAGATGGTAACTGCGCGGGCTAGGGCCCCAAAGGCGGTAATTTGTGTTTTGAAATTCCTTAATTATATATGTACACAGTGACTCTAATAGCCCCCACAGAGGCACTGGGCCCAGCCGCAGTCCCTAAACACTCTCTCAGAAATAGGAATAAAAACTTGTAAACGAAGAGTTTTAAACCAGGGCTGGGGATAAATCAGAAATAAAAAATCTGCAGTCTGATATACAAGACATCCTAATCACCATGTCTATAATTACAAAGAAGAGTAAATCACTTTTTTAAAAACTGTGTTCTTGATGCAATAAAGAAGAATAATTAACTTTTAACTCAAAGCTGCCATCCTGATCCTGGATGACTGTGCTAACCCTTGGGAAAGGTAAGGATGACAAAGGAAACCAACTTTCAGACATGTGAAGAGTGCACGTGGTTCCACCGGGGCCTATGATTTTTTTTGTTCTTCACACAGCAAGGCGAATAAATAAGCCACTAAAACGATCATGCAAGGGAGAGGGCTTCTGTGTAAATAACGCGACGTTAAAAACAAGAAGGCAATTATGTTTTACAACATGAACTCTTGATTAATAAGCAGCATGCGTGTCCCTTCCCAGTGCACAAAGCGTTTTCACATAAAGCGGCTGGTGTGGGTTCCCTGCAGCCCCATGGGTAGATAGCATTGCCCCATTTTACAGAAGAGGAAACTGAGGCTTGGTGAATCGCTGTCTGGCAGACAGTCCCATGGTCCAGAGTGACGGCCCAGGAGCAGAATCTAGTCAGTCTTCTCAGCTGTTCCCTTCGGTGCAAAGGATAGAAAAGAAGCCATGGGCAGGGGGTGAGGGGTGGCTGGTCATGTGTGTCACATGGCACTGGCCCAGGCCGGGCGGCTGGTAGGGGGTTCCCAGAGACCTGGAGCTCAGAAACGCTGTGCAGCCACAACTAGGACAGCCCAGGGAGGACACCCCACTCCTGCCGCTGGCCCCAGTCCTCCTGCAGATGGCAGTGGGAGCTGCCTGAGGGCAGACCCCAGGCTGGCCATGGTTACACAACCATGTGAGTGTACTTAGTACTGCTGAACTGACTTCTGTATTTTATTTTATTTTTATTTATTTATTTGGCTGCACCCAGCTCATAGTGGTAGCACGTGGGGATCTAGCTCCCTGAGCAGAAGTTGAACCTGGGCCCCAACACCCCACCTGCATTGGGAGCACGCAGAGTCTTAGCCCCTGGACCACCAGGGAAGTCCCTGAACTGACTTTTCTAAACAGCATTTTTTCACTACATGTATTTTACCACAATAAAAAGGCACAAATGCTAGATTTTTATTAATCCCAAAAAGATTTCCAGTTCCACAGGTAAGGAGCTTGGAAGTCCCCACTCCATCCTAACAAGCAAAAACTGAATGAACTGAGCCACCAGCTCTTCTGAGATCTGTAAGTGAAGTGGGGTCACGGGGCAAGCTGCTGCCCCTGGAACTGGAGAGATGGAGAGATGGACAGACACAGACAATCGCAGCTTATGGAGCAGAAACCTCCACGGGAACCACTGCTAGGTTAGGAAACCCTGAACAAATTGCTGGAAGCTCCAAGAGGGCAAGTCAGAGCATCGAACACTCGGGGGAGACCCAATTCAGGATGGAGCCCCAGTCTTCGTAAGTTTTAGCTCCAGGTGCTCCTCTAGATGCTCCCAGTAAATATCAGAAAAATTTCATGCTTTCACTCTGGGGAGGGGAAAATGAGCTTTTATAAAATATACCATAGCGTTCTATCCCTCTTAACAAAGTCTGCCCTCAGGAGAAACTGCTGCTGCTGCTGCTGCTAAGTCGCTTCAGTCGTGTCCGACTCTGTGCGACCCCATAGACGGCAGCCCATCAGGCTTCCCCGTCCCTGGGATTCTCCAGGCAAGAACACTGGAGTGGGTTGCCATTTCCTTCTCCAATGCAGGAAAGAGAAAAGTGAAAGTGAAGTTGCTCAGCCGTGTCCGACTCTTAGCAACCCCATGGACTGCAGCCTTCCAGGCTCCTCTGTCCATGGGATTTTCCAGGCAAGAGTACTGGAGCGGGGTGCCATTGCCTTCTCCGAGGAGAAACTAGTTAACCAGGATCTAACCTGTTAGGGGCTGATCAGAACCTAACTGACCTGCAGGAAGGGAAATAGTCCAGTCCAGTCCACTTGAGCCATCCTGTCCCACCTGAAGAAGGAGGAACAAGCAAACTGAGAAACACTTGTGAAGTTCACAGGCACAGGCTCCCTACAAGATACTCCCTGCACCCACCAGAACTTCACTAAAGGCCTATTTACAGCAGTTCCTTTGACCCAGTACCTCATGTCCAAATAGCAACTGAAAAACTATGAGGCATACTAAAAGACAAAAAGCACAGTGTGAAGAGACAAAGCAAGTATCAAAACCAGACATAGCAGTCTGACGTTATCAGATGGAGAATTTAAAACAGCTCTGATTACAAACAACAAGGCCCTACTACATAGCACAGAGAACTATAAGTCAATATCCCGTGGTAAACCAAAGGTATATGAAAAAATATATATATGTATGTATAACTGAATCACTTTGCTATACAGCAGAAATGAAAACATAAGTCAAATATACTTGGATAAAATAAATTTTAGAAATAAATTTTTAAAAGTTAATAGGGATTTCCCTGGTGGTCCAGTGGTTAAGAGTCTGCCTTGCAATGCAGGGAACATGGGTTTGATCGCTGATCAGGGAACTAAGATCTCACATGCTGCCAGGGAACTAAATGAAAGATCCCGTGTGCTGCAAACAAGACCTTCACAGCTAAATAAATAAAATGTTTTTAATTTAATAAATCAACTATGATTAATATGCTAAGGGCTTTAATGGATAAAGAAGAGAGCATGCAGGAACAGATGGGCAATGTAACCAGAGAGATGGAGATCCAGAGAAAGAACCAAATGAAATGAATTCAGTCAAGAACACTGTAACAGAAATGAAGAATGCCTCAGATAGGCTTATTAATAGACTGGACACAGCTTGAGGAAAGAATCCCTGAGCTTGAGGATATGATAACAGAAACTTCCAAAACTGAAAATCAAAGAGAAGAAATGATTGGGAAAAAAAGAACAGAATAAGACTATGCTTGCTGTTGTTGTTTGTTCAGCTGTGAAGTCGTGTTTGACTCTTTTGTGACCCCCTGGACTATAGCCCATCAAGCTCCTCTGTTCACGGGATTTCCAGGCTAGAACACTGGAGGGGGTCGCCATTTCCTTCTCCAGGGGATCTTCCCAACCCAGGGGTTGAACCTGGATCTCCTGCATTGCAGGCAGATTCTTTATCATCTGAGTCACCAGGGAAGCCCAGATATAAACATCCTGAACAAAAAATATTTTTTAGAGACAGTCACACTTTTCAAAAGTTTCTGACAAAACGTGGTCCACTGGAGAAGGTAATGGCAAACCACTTCAGTATTCTTCCCTTGAGAACCCCATGAACAGTATGAAAAGGCAAAAAGATAGGGCGCTGAAAGATGAACTCCCCAGGATGGTAGGTGCCCAACATGATACTGGAGATCAGTGAAGAAATAACTCCAGAAAGAATGAAGAGATGGAGCCAAAGCAAAAACAACACACATTTGTGGATGTGATGGGTGATAGAGTAAAGTCTGATGCTGTAAAGAGCAATATTGCATAGGAACCTGGAATGTTAGGTCCATGAATCAAGGCAAATTGGAAGTGGTCAAACAGGAGATGGCAAGAGTGAACGTTAACATTCTAGGAATCAGTGAACTAAAATGGACTAGAATTGGTGAATTTAACTCAGATGACCATTATATCTACTACTGTGGGCAAGAATCCCTTAGAAGAAATGGAATAGCCCTCATAGTCAACAAGAGAGTCCGAAATGCAGTACTTGGGGGCAGTCTCAAAAATGACAGAATGATCTCTGTTCATTTCCAAGGCAAACCATTCAATATCACACTAATCCAAGTCTCTGCCCCAGCCACTAACACTGAAGAAGCTGGTGAATAGTTCTATGAAGACCTACAAGACGTTCTAGCACTAACACATAAAACAGATGTCCTTTTCATTATAGTGGACAGGAACGCAAAAGTAGGAAGTCGAGAAATACCTGGAGTAACAAGTAAATTTGCCCTTGGAGTATGGAATGAAGCAGGCCAAGGCTAATATAGTTTTGCCAAGAGAACGTACTGGTCATAGCAAACACCCTCTTCCAACAACACAAGAGAAGATTCTACACATGGTCAATACTGAAATCAGATTGATTATATTCTTTGCAGCCAAAGATGGAGAAGCTCTATACAGTCAGCAAAAACAAGACTGGGAGCTGACTGTGGCTCAGATCATGAACTCCTTATTGCAAAATTCAGACTTAAATTGAAGAAAATAGGGAAAATCACTAGACCATTCAGGTATGACCTAAATCAAAATCCCTTACAATTATACAGTGGAAGCGACAAATAGATTCAAGGGGTTAGATCTGATAGACAGAGTACCTGAAGAACTATGGATGGAGGTTCATGACATTGTACTGGAGGCAGTGATCAAGAGTATCCCCAAGAAAAAGAAATGCAAAAAGACAAAATGGTTGTCTGAGGAAGTCTTACAAATAGCTGTGAAAAAGAAGAGAAGCAAAAGGCAAAGGAGTAAAGGAAAGATATACCAATCTGAATGCAGAGTTCCAAAGAAGAGCAAGGAGAGATAAGAAAGCCTTCCTCAGTGATCAGGGCAAAGAAACAGAAGAAAACAATGGAATGGGAAAGACTAGAGATTTCTTCAAGAAAATTAAAGATACCAAGAGAACATTTCATGCAAAGATGAGCTCAATAAAGGACAGAAATGGTATGGACCTAACAGAAGCAGAAGATATTAAGAAGAGGTGGCAAGAATACACAGAAGAACTATACAAAAAAGATCTTCATGACCCAGATAATCACAATGGTGTGCTCACTCACCTAGGGCCAGACATCCTGGAATGTGAAGTCAAGTGGGCCTTAGGAAGCATCACTATGAACAAAGCTAGTGGAGGTGATGAAACTCCAGTTGAGCTATTTCAAATCCTGAAAGATGATGCTGTGAAAGTGCTGCACTCAATAGGCCAGCAAATTTGGAAAACTCAGCAGTGGCCACAGGACTGGAAAAGGTCAGTTTTCATTCCAATCCCTAAGAAAGGCAATGCCAAAGAATGCTCAAACTACTGCACAATTGCACTCATCTCACATGCTAGTAAAGTAGTGCTCAAAATTCTTCAAGCCAGGTTTCAACAGTATGCAAACTGTGAACTTCCAGATCTTCATGCTGGTTTTAGTAAGGCAGAGGAACCAGAGATCAAATTGCCAGCATCTGTTGGATCATTGAAAAAGCAAGAGAGTTCCAGAAAAACATCTATTTCTGCTTTATTGACTATGCCAAAGCCTTTGACTGTGTGGATCACAATAAACTGTGGGAAATTCTGAAAGAGATGGGAATAACAGACTACCTGACCTTCCTCCTGAGAAATCTGTATACAGGTCAGGAAGCAACAGTTAGAACTGAACATAGAACAACAGACTGGTTCCAAATAGGAAAAGGAGTACATCAAGGCTGTATATTGTCACCCTGTTTATTTAACTTATATGCAGAGTACATCATGAGAAACGCTGGGCTGGAGGAAGCACAAGCTGGAATCAAGATTGCCGGGAGAAATATTAATAACCTCAGATATGCAGATGACACCACCCTCATGGCAGAAAGTGAAGAACTAAAAAGCCTCTTGATGAAAGTGAAAGAGGAGAGTGAAAAAGTTGGCTTAAAGCTCAACATTCAAAAAACTAAGATCATGGCATCCAGTCCCATCATTTCATGGCAAATAGATGGGGAAACAGTGTCAGACTTTATTTTTCTGGGCTCCAAAATCACTGCAGATGGTGACTATAGCCTTGAAATTAAAACACTTACTCCTTGGAAGGAAAGTTATGAGCAACCTAGACAGCATATTGAAAAGCAGAGACATTACTTTGCCAACAAAGGTCCATCTAGTCAAGGTTATGGTTTTTCCAGTGGTCATGTATGGATGTGAGAGTTGGACTATAAAGAAAGCTGAGCACCAAAGAATTGATGCTTTTGAACTGTGGTGCTGGAGAAGACTCTTGCGAGTCCCTTGGACTGCATGGAGAGCCAACCAGTCCATCCTAAAGGAGACCAGTCCTGGGTGTTCATTGGAAGGACTGATGCTGAAGCTGAAACTCCAATACTTTGGCCACCTCATGCAAAGAGTTGACTCATTGGAAAAGACCCTGATGCTGGGAGGGATTGGGGACAGGAGGAGAAGGGGATGACAGAGGATGAGATGGTTGGATGGCATCACCGACTCAATGCACATGAGTTTGGGTGAACTCTGGGAGTTGGTGATTGACAGGGAGGCCTGGGGTGCTGCGATTCATGGGGTCACAAAGAGTTGGACACGACTGAGCGACTGAACTGAACTGACACTGTCTTGTTTACTGTAGCTTTATATAGTAAGTCTTTTAAAAAATATTTATTTATCTATTTAATTGGCTGCAGCAGGTCTTAGTAATGGCATACAAGATCTTCAGTTGGGGCATGCAAACTCTTAGTTGAGGCACGTGGGACCTAGTTCCTTGATCAGGGATCAAACCTGGGTCCTCTGCCTGGGGAGCTCAGAGTCCTAGCCACTGGACCACCAGGGAAGTTCCCTATAGTAAGTCTTGAAGTCAATAGTGTCAGTTCTCTGACTTTTTAAGAAAGTTTTATTGATTTTTAATTGGAGGATAATCGCTTTACAATATTGTGTTGGATCTGACTTCAATACTATGTTAGTTATTCTGGGTATTATGTTTCTCTATACAAATTTTAGAATCAGTTTGTCAAGACCCACAAAATAACTTGCTGGGATTTTGACTGAGATTGCACTGAAATTTCTAGATGAAGTTGGGGAGAACTGATATCTTGATACTATTGGGTCTTCCTATCCATGAGCATGGACTATCTGTTTATTTAGTTCTTTGATTTTGTTCATTGGAGCTTTATAATTTTCCTCTTATAAAAATTACACATATTTTGTTAAATATAAAACTAAGTGTTTCTTTTTGGGGGAGCTAATATAAATAGTGGGCTTCCCTGGTGGCTCAGAGGTTAAAGCATCTGCCTGGAATGCGGGAGACTGGGGTTCGATCCCTGGGTCGGGAAGATCCCCTGGAGAAGGAAATGGCAACCCACTCCAGTACTCTTGCCTGGAGAATCCCATGGAGGGAGAAGCCTGTATTGTGCTTTTAATTCCAAAGTCCAGTTATTCACTGCTGTTAAAAAGGAAAGCAATCGATTTCTGTGTGTTGACCTTGTATCTGCAGACTATAATTGCTTATTAGTTTCAGAAGATTTTGTTTTTGTTGAGTTTTTGCATTTTCTACATAGATAATCAAGTCATCTGAAAATACAGTTTTATTTCTTCCTCTCCAATAAATATACCTTTGGTTTCCTTGTCTTACTGCATTAGTTATGACTTACAATATGATGTTGAAAAGAGTGATGAGAGGTGATATCTTTGCCTTGTTCTTAATCTTAGTGGAAAATCTTCAAATTTCTGGTTACTAAGAATGAAGTTAGCTGTAGGTTTTTGTAGCTATTCTTCATCAAATTGAGAAAATTTCCTTATATTCCTAGTTTACTAAGTTTTTAACATGAATGGGTATTGGGTTTTGTCAAATGCTTTTTATGCAGTTTTGATATAATCATATTATTTTTCCACTTTAGCCTACTGATATGATGGACTGCATTGACTGACTTTTGGATGTTGAACCAGTCTGGCATACCTGGGATAAATACCACTTGGTTATGGTGTATAATTCTTTTCATATATTGTTTGATTCAATTTACTACTTTTTTTGAGAATCTATGTTCATGAGAAATATTGATCTGTAGTTTTCTTTCCATGTAATGTCTTTGTTTTGGTATTGGGGTAATGCAGATTTCATAAAATGAGTTACAAAGTGTACCTTCTGCTTATATCTTCTGAAAGAGGTTGTAGAAAATTAATATATCCTTAAATGTTCAATAAGTTCACAGTGAACATAACTGTGTCTGGTGCTTTCTGTTTTTGAAGTTTATTAATTATTACTTTAATGTCTTTCATAGATATAGGACTATTCAGATTGCCTATTCCTTTTTCTTGTGTGAGTTCTGGCAGATTGTGTCTTTAAAGGTTTTAGTCCTTGCATTTAGGTTATCAAATTTCTGGGCACAGTGTTGTTCATAATATTTCTTTTATTATCTTTTTAATATCTATGGGATCTGTAGTGATGTCCCCTCTTTTATTTCTGATATTAGTAATTTGGGTCCTCTCATTCTCTCTTTTTTTTCTTCCTGGCTAAAAGCTTGTTGATTACATTGATCTTTTCAGAGAATTAGCTTTTGTTTCCCTTGATTTTCTCTATTGATTTCTTGTTTTCCGTTTCATTGACTTCTGGTCTAATTTTTATTATTTTTTTTCTTCTGCTTTTTTCTAGCTCTTCCTTTTCTAGTTTCCCAAGGTGAAAACTTAGATAACTGATATTAAATCTTTCTTCTTGTCTAGGGATATACATCCATTTGCTAACAAAGGTCCGTCTAGTCAAGGCTATGGTTTTTCCTGTGATCATGTATGGATGTGAGAGTTGGACTGTGAAGAAAGCTGAGTGCTGAAGAATTGATGCTTTTGAAGTGTGGTGTTGGAGAAGACTCTTGAGAGCCCCTTGGACTGCAAGGAGATCCAACCAGTCCATTGTGAAGGAGATCAGCCCTGGGATTTCTTTGGAAGGAATGATGCTAAAGCTGAAACTCCAGTAGTTTGGCCACCTCATGTGAAAAGTTGACTCATTGGAAAAGACTCTGATGCTGGGAGGGATTGGGGGCAGGAGGAGAAGGGGATGACAGAGGATGAGATGGCTGGATGGCATCACCGACTCTATGGACGTGAGTTTGGGTGAACTCTGGGAGTTGGTGATGGACAGAGAGGCCTGGCGTGCTGCGATTCATGGGGTTGCAGAGTCAGACACGACTGAGCGACTGAACTGAACTGAGGGATACACATCTGATGCTATAAATTTCCCTCTAAGCACTAGTTACCTATATCTCATAAATTTTGACTAGCTGTGTTTTCATTTCCATCTAGTTCAAAATACTTTTTGTTTCTCTTGAGATTTCTTTGACTCATGTGTTCTTTCTTTCTTGACTAATATGCTGTTTAATCTCCACATATGTTGAGATTTTTCAGTTATATTTCTTTTTATTGCTTTCTAGTTTAACTCATTTGTGGTCTGAGAGCAGATATTATGTGATGTCAATTTATTTAAATTTTTTAAGGTGCTTCATGGTCCAGAATGTGGTCTATCTTGATAAACAATCCATGTGAACTTGAGAAGAATGTGGATGAAGTAGTCAATAGATGTCCATTATATCCAGTTAATTGATGATGTTCAACTATGTCCTTGCTAATTTTCTGCCTGCTGAATTTGCTCATTTCTGACAGATGGGTACTGAAGTCTCCAGCTATTCATATACTAGTGGATTCGTCTGTTTCTTCTTGCAGTTCTATCAGTTCATGCTGCACATATTTTGATTCTGTATTGTTAGGAGCATACACATTAAGGATTGGTATGTCCTCTTGGAGAACTGACTCCTTTTCTTTATGTAATGTCCTCTTTAACCCTGATAACTTGCATTGCTTTAAAGTCTTCTTTGTTTGAAATTACTATAGCTACTCTGGTTTTCTTTTAAGTTGTATTAACATAGTATATCTTTCTCCATCCACTTACTTTCAATCTATATGTGTTTTTATTAAATGGGTTTCTTATAGGTGAAATGTACTTGGGTCTTCTTTTTTGATTAACTCTGATAATCTCTTTTATTTAGTGCATTTAGACCACTGACATTCAACGTGTTTATTCATGTAGCTGAATTAGTATCTACCATGTGTACTACTTTTTCTATTTTTTGCCTTTGTTCTTTGTTCCTATTTTTATCTTTCACTATTTTTTCTGCCTTTTGTGGTTGAGCATTTTATATTATTTCATTTTCCCTCCTTTCTTACTGTATCAGTTACAATTTGGGAATGGCCTTTTTTTAATGGTTATATCAGTTTGTGATATACATTTATTTACAACTAATCTCAACCCACTTTCCTATAGCATTATACTGCTTTATGGGTAGTGTGGATACTTAATAATAACAAAATAATTCTAATTCAAATATATGTTTAAATTAGGATGAGAAAGTGAAAGTGAAAGTTGCTCAGTCGTGTCTGACTCTTTGCAACACCATGGACTATACAGTCCATGGAATTTTCCAGGCCAGAATACTGGAGTGGGTAGCTGTTCCCTTCTCCAGGGGATCTTCCCAACCCAGGGATCAAACCCAGGTCTCCCAAATTGCAGGTGGATTCTTTACCAGCCAAGCCACCAGGGAAGCCCCAAAATTAGGATGAGAGCTGTCATAATTCTACTCGTGATGGGGATATAGTAATTTTATACTCTAGTCCTCATCATTTAAAAAAATTGAGGTATAAGTGACATATATTAGTTTCAAGTAATATAGTTAGTCTCAGGTAATACAACATAATGATTTGATATTTGCACACAGTTCACCCCTGAAAAACATAGGTTTGAACTGCATGGTTCCACTTATACAGAGATTTTTTTTTGCAACATATACTATCATATAAATATGTTTACAATCAATGGTTGGTTGGATCTGCATTTGCAGAACCTGTAGTTGCAGGGTGCTAACTATAGGACTTGAGCATAAATGGATTTTGGTATCTGTGGCGGGTCCTAGATCCAGTTCCTGTGGACACTGAAAGATGACTGTATACTGTGCGGTGATCACCACAATAAGTCTAAGTCAACATCTGTCACTATAGATAGTTACAAAAAAGTTTTTTTTTTTTTTGTATGTGTGATAAGGACTTTTAAGATCTAGTCTCTTCAGTTCAGTTCAGTCACTCAGTCATGTCTGACTCTTTGTGATCCCATGGACTGCAGCATGCCAGGCCTGCCTCTCCATTACCAACTCCCAGAGTTTAATCAAACTCATGTACATTGAGTCAGTAATGCCATCCAACCATCTCATCCTCTGTCATCCCCTTCTCTTCCCATCATCAATCTTTCCCAGCATCAGGGTCTTTTCAAATAAGTCAGCTCTTCGCATCAGGTGGCCCAAGTATTGGAGTTTCAGCTTCAGCATCAGTCCTTCCAGTGAATATTCAGGACTGATTTCCTTTAGGATGGACTGGTTGGATCTCCTTGCAGTCCAAGGGACTCTCAAGAGTTTTCTCCAACACCACAGTTCAAAAGCATCAATTCTTCACTGTCAATTTCTTTGAATAGGCAAATAGACCAATAGAATAGAATAGAGAGAGAAAAAGAACCACATATAGTCAATCAATATAGGAGAAAATCTAGATAACCTTAGGTTTGGCAATGACTTTTTAGACACGACACCAAAGGCACAGTCTATGAAAGAAAAAATTGACAAGAGGCGCATCATCAAAATTTTAAAATTCTTCTCTGTGAAAGACACTGTAAAGAGAATAAAAAGATAAGCCACAGAACTCGGAGAAAATTTTTGCAAAAGACACATGTGATAAAGGACAGTTATCCAAAATATGCAAAGAGTTCTTAAAACTAAACAATAAGAAAATAAACAACCTAATTTAAAAACAAGCCAGAACTCTTAACAGACACCTCACCGAAGAAGATATACAGATGACAAATAAGCTTGTGAAGAGTTGCTCCACATCACAAATCATCAGGGAACGCAAATTAAAACAGCAATGAGGTACCACCATACACCCATTAGAATGGCCAAATCTGGAATCTTGACAACATCAAATGCTGACGAGCATATGGAGTAGTGAGAACTCTGATTGCCGGTGGGAACGCAAAATGACACAGCCACAATGGCAGACAGTTTCACAGTTTCTTACGAAACTTCACATTTTCTTATCACATGATCCAGCAATCAAGCTCTTTTATATTTAGGTAAAGGGGTTGATGTCCACACAAAGGCCTGCACATGACATCTATGGCAGCTTCATTCATAAAAAAGGGATAACAAAGCACCCCACTGAAATGGCTGTTGAAGAATCCACCAGGATGATCCCAAATCATGCCCTGCAATTGGCAGTGACTGCTATTAACTTCACCCCACGCTGGCCCAGGAGGAAGCAGATGTTACCAACCCATATAGGTCCTGTAGGGCAGGGTTACCTTGTCATCCATGTCCCAAGTCTGGAGGGGGCAGATGCATGAACAAAAGGTCACATAAAAGCCTGGATGGTCAGACCAGGGTAGGCTGAGGTCAGGAGCCAAAGAAGAAGGATTAGTGAGGAGAGCCTGGGGCAAGGTTGGACCAGGACAGACACTGAGGTGGGCCCACCGCTTACTGAGACCCTGCCAGAGCGTAGCTTCTGAAGGCTGCCATGCAGGCCTTCCATCAGATCCTCCTCTCCACCTCTCCCCTCCCAGACTGTGCATGCACAGAGAAAGCCCTGAGTATAGTAGAAAGAGCAGTGGACATGGCCACGGAGGACCTGGGAGACATCAAGGCCAAGGCCAAAGTCATACTCAAGTCATTGCATAAACTAAGACCCACCTTGGCTGACTCCAGGATGGTCTTCCCACCAAGTTCGTTGACCTGCACTAACCCATCATCTACACGCTGAGGCCATATGGCCAGGACCTCTGTCCCTTCCTGTGGACTTCTTCACACTCAGCCTGTCGCATGGAACATCTTACCAAAGGCTTGGTAAACCAAGGCAGGGTGACTTCTGCAAGAATTCGGGAGTGGGGCAGAAAGGTACCCAGCTCCAAGGCTCTATAATGCCCACCATGGCCTCCTCCCCTCTTCCGGCCAAAGCTTCTGGGGGCCTGGCTCCCATCTAACCCACACCCCGAGCCCCGGAGGCCCAGGAGGCAGAAGGTGCCAATCAAAATGGCCATCACAGCTCACTTAGTCTAATTGTGAATCTTCGCAGAGAAAGGGCTGAAGAGGGAGCTGACGTGAACGGTAAATCATTTCTGCGGGCAGGGGAGAAGCTTCCCTTGGAAATTAAGGGACGGCTGTTGACAGGCCGGACCATCAGAACGCCAGCTGCCTAATGAAGCAATAAAGGCCTTTGTTCTCCCCACTTCTCGCTGCCCTGCTCTTACATGTACAATTATTACAAAAATCAAAGAGAGGAATGTTGCCTTGAGATATGATTTCCATATTGGTATGGATTTTATTATACAAGCAGTACAATACGCTCCATTATCATTTTGATTATATGCGCCTTTCATTTGCACTATTGGACCATTATCTGCAGTACATCCATTACATTATAAGAAACTGGAACTCTATCCTTAAGATGAATTGTAAAAAAGGATTTCTATTTTTGCAGATTGATATTTCAGGGGAGAACATTAAACAGCAAACATTATTTGTAAAGTTTTTTTTTAACGTAAACTCTTAAAAGAAGGAAATAACCCTGATATTTCTAACAGACAGAAAAGCCCCAGGCTAGATGCAATAAATGATTGCAATTTAGAATGCGTGTACTATTAGGGACTCCTGATTAAATTGTAAGTTCCTTGAGAGAAAGGAAGTCAAATAGATGAAGCTGGGGATTCAGACTGCTGGCTGGGAGAGAGCAGACCCTGTACTTGGGAGACCAGAAAGATGTGGCTTTAGCCCCGGCCTCTGGACTGGAGGTTAGATCCACAGAGAGCCAGGGATGCTTCGGGTCAGGGGCTAGGAGGAGAGAGGGTGGGGACAGTTAACCATGAGTCTAGGTGGGGTGCTTGAGGTCACCAAATTCATTTCTCCCAGCTGAGACTCCCGGAAAAGGGGCCATCTGATTGTGACTCAGGAGAGCCAACCCAGTCTCTTGGAGGGGGACACAGTCCCCTCATGCCCACCGAGGTACCCGGGGCATCAGCTAGAAAGGCACCAGCAGGAGCACTGGGGAAGCGAAGGGAGAGCCACTGAGAGAGGAGCTAAGGAGAAGAGCTGTGTGGGTCGGTGCCCAGCGATAACTCTCAAACGGGACCCCCAGCCTCCTATCACCAGAAGCGAGGCAGACCTCAGCCTGGTGCCTTCCTGCTGTGGGAGCTCCACGGGGGCTGCTGCTAGCCGGACCCAAGGGCAAACTTGGCTCTGCCAAAGTCTAGGAGCTGTGTGTCCTTGGACAAAGTCCTCTGCCTCTCTGACTCTCAGTTTCCCCATGGATAAAATGCAGCTAATACCTCCTCTAACTCGGTCACAACTTTGCTGGGATGATCCAATAAAGCTACGGATAGGACAGAAAGACACTGTTTATTACATTAATAGCAATAATATAATAATGCAGACACTATCTCAAATATAATTACTCTTCCCAACTCAGCCTGTCTAAATCGCAGGCTTCATTCCATCATTTAGAGCCCAGCTCAAATGTCACCTCCTCCATGAGGCCCTGCCTGAATCCCAGCCAGAAGGGTCTGCTGTCATCTCTCCTGCCACACATGGCACTTTCTTTCTCTCGAATCACTTTTCACCTCTTCTGTTATATCAAAATTTCCAAACTTCCGGTCACCTTCTATTAGTAGTGTGTCACGAGATCAGTTTTGAGGGTTGCAACTAACACATTTTCTGTTTCAGTAAAATAAGCTAGAATGGGAAATGCATCATGCAAAGCAAAAATGAACACTGTTTCAAGAATTTATTTTTCCAGACAGTACATGAATGTACACGTGAATGATCACAATGTAATATATCCTCTTCTGATGGGTCACAGTTAAAAAGTTTGAAAGCCACTGTATCAACAAAGAGCTCCCTGAGGGCACCCCCATCGTGCCAGGTGAGCTTTATATGCCTCCTTGTGGCGAAGAGCCTAGCCCTTGATTCACATCATGAGCCCAACGCGCGTTTGTTGAATGCATCTTTGTTATTACACTTACTATTTTACTGCAAGAATTTACAAGTTGGACTGTTTGGGTTCAGGGAACATGTACAGTTACTGTCTCAGCTGATGGGATGGTCTGGGTCTTTACTATCTGTTCCTGCAGAAGCAATTAGAACTCTTTAGAAACAGTTTTTCCACTTGCATCAAGTATCACCTAAAAACTCCTGCCTCATTAGCAGCAAGCCAGGGAGGCTTATACATCCATCTTTTCTGCCACTCACTGCAACCCACTTGGCTGTGGATAGGACTAACTTGATCTTTAGAAGATCCTTTTATACACTGTTTTATTGATTTTAAAAACATTTTTAGTCGACACAATGAAAAGCTCACCCAGGGGTCTTCCTTCAGCTTCGGATTAAAAAAAAAAAAAGAAAAAAAATAAAAATCCATATCTTAACCCTTTATTGCCTGGAAGCTACCTTACCCCAGAGTGACCCTTGGGGCTGTAGTGGGACCAGATTTTACTCATGTGGTTCTCTGACTCCTTTTAGGGTAAATATATTGATTTTTGAATAAACATTTTCATTTATCCATCCTCTCCAGCTTCCTAATTGCTTGACGTGGAGCCTCCTGGGGTATGTTGCATGTTGATCTTTACCTTATTAAAAAAAAAAAACTGAGTGTTATTTTTAGAGCTTGTAGCTTTTTATTTATGGGAACCTATATCTCAAGTACAAGTTCATCAATTACTTTAATTCCCACTAAATGTGAAGCCGGATTTCAAGTGGTGCTGGAAGGTTAATGCATGCTTTTAGCTTCGGTTTAAATCTTGATGAGGATAGGAGGTGGTGGTTCTTAACCTTCCTCTCCTTTAGCCCATCGCCAGCCCCAGGGTCCAAGCCTGTGTGGCTCCCTAATCCCTCAGGGAGGGCAGGACTTGACTGAGGGACAGTCAGGGAGAAGACTGAAGGAAGGAAGGGAGGGAGAGAGGGAAAGAGGGAGGGAGGGAGGTGGATAATAGATGGATAGATGGATGGATGAATGGATGGGTGGATGGATAGCTGGATGGATGGGTGGGTGGATGAATGGATGGGTGCATGGATGAATGGAGATGAAAGTATGGATGGATGGATGGATGAACGGATGGGTAGATGGGTGGATGAATGGATGGATGGATGAGTGGATGAATGGGAGGATGGATGAATGGATGGATGGGTGGATGGGTGGATGGGAGGATGGATGAATGGATGAATGGGTGGATGGATAAATGGATGGATGGATGGATGGATACATGGATGGATGGATGGATACATGGATGGGTGGATGGATGAATGGATGAATAGACATGGATGGATGGATGAGTGAATGGATGAATGGATGGATAAACGTATGGATGGATAAATGGATGGATGGATGGGGATGGATGGATGAATGGTGATGGATGGATGGATGGATGGATGGGTGGATGGATGTGAGGATGGATGAATGGACAGGCATGGATGGGTGAATGGATGGATGGATGGATGGGTGGGTGGATGGGTGGATGAATGGGAGGATGGATGAATGGAGATGGATGGATGGATGGATGGATAAATGGATGGATGGATGGATGAATGGACATGGGTGAATGGATGAATGGACATGGATGGATGGATGAGTGGATGGATAAATGGATGGATGGATGAGTGGATGGATAAATGGATGGATGGATGAATGGATGGATAAATGTATGGAGGATGAATGGATGGATGGATGGATGAATGGACATGGATGGATGGTGAATAGATGGATGGATGGATGGATGTACATGGATGGATGGATGAGTGGATGGATGGATGAGTGGATGGATGGATGAATGAATGGATGGATGGATGAATGGACATGGATGGATGGGTGGATGGATGGATGGATGGATGAGTGGATGGATAAATGGATGGATGGATGGATGGATGGATGGATGAATGGATAAATGTATGGATGGATGAGTGGATGGATGGATGGGTGAATGGATGGATGGATGGATGGATGGGTGGGTGGATGGATGGATGGGTGGGTGGGTGGATGGATGGATGAATGGGTGGATGGATGGATGGATTGATGAATGGACATGGATGGATGGGTGAATGGATGGATGGATGGGTGGATGGATGGGTGGGTGGGTGGGTGAATGGATGGATGGATGGATGGGTGAATGGATGGATGGATGGGTGAATGGATGGATGGGTGGGTGAATGGATGGATGGATGGACAAGAATGGATGGGTGAGTGGATGGTTGGATGGATGAATGGATGGATGGGTGGGTGAATGGATGGAAGGATGGGTGAATGGATGGATGGGTGGGTGAATGGATGGATGGATGAATGGATGGATGGATGGGTGAATGAATGGATGGATGGATGAATGGATGGATGGATGGGTGAATGGATGAATGGATGGATGAATGGAGATGGATGGATGGATGAATGGAGATGGATGGATGGATGGATGGATGGACATGGATGGATGCGTGAATGGATGAATGGATGGATGAATGGACATGGATGGATGGATGAGTGGATGGATGGATGAGTGGATGGATGGATGGGTGAATGGATGGATAAATGTATGGATGGATGAATGGACATGGATGGATGGATGGGCGGATGGATGGATGGATGGATTGGTGGATGGATGAATGGGTGGGTGAATGGACATGGATGGGTGGGTGAATGGATGGATGGATGGGTGAATGGATGGATGGATGGGTGGAAGCAGGGAAGGAGGGGAGGGAGAGAGGAAGAGGGAAGGCTTGAGGGAGATGGATAATGGCTGGATGGATGTATGGATAGAGGGAAACAAGAAGGGAGGTGGGGGGACTGTAACTCTCTAGAAAGTCTTGAAGAGGCATTTGTGGCAAAAGCTCTAAAGAGCCTCTTGTCCTCTCCCGCGCCGAAGCCTCTTTTCCTCTTTCCAACTCTATCACCCTGAACTCACTCCCCCATGTTCCATCCCAGTGGGCTTTCTGCTCTCTTCTTCGTGAGTCTCTGAGCCCCTCCTAACCTTACTCATCCAGCTTTTTTCTCACTCTTTCCCCATCTCACCCCATCATGACTTGACAGCAGAGCAGGGTTAGACCAACGTGCTCTTCCTCAGATGGTGGCAGGGAGGAGTTGGGGCTAGGACATCGGTTTGCAGGCAGTCCCGCTGAGATGGGTCCCTGTCACAGACTAAAGCTCATGTCTATGTCTAGGAGAGGCTGGGGGGTATGCAGCTGCTTCCAGACTAGTTGAACTAAGGCTGCTTTTTACTTGGTAACCTGTTGCTGGAGACTAGTGTTCCATAGATGACAGTTTTGGAAAAACTCTTTAAGGATCATTTAAGGCAACAGAGAGAAAGGTGGCTGAGTATTAAAGGGGTCCCTACCTGCAGATCTCACTTCCACTATGAAGCGGGTGGCGGGGCCTCTGTTGCAGCATCAGGGGAGCCATGTGAGCCATATGGGAAAACCCGAAACAGAGGAGGAATGTAAACTGGATGAGCAAGAAACCACCTTGAGTGCCATTTCTGACTCTAGTGACTGTGGGAAGATTTTTTTCTCCAGCAGCATTTAGCAGGGCAGGAGGGTGCAAGGGGAGCAGGGCTCTAGCACCTCTTATAACAAGTGGGTTCCCCGCCCCCGCCAGCTAGGCTGCTGCAACCCTCCCAGCCTCAGTTTCCCCTTCTGCAAGCTGGGCTTCACATGTCCACCCTGAGAGATGTGACAAGAATGAAGTGCCCTGATGGATAGTGATGTCCTGAGCAAATTGCAGAAAGTGAAAAGGGCTTCTGCTGGAATTGGGGTCCTCTCCCTTTAGGTGCTGGTGGTACTTCAAGTCCAGAAATAACCCAAGCTGTCTGTTTCCAAGGGTGGTCAACCTGGGATCATTACTGGAGAACTGACCCTTGAACTGCCTGGTTACCAGTGAAGCTCAGGCAACTTGACCTACAGTTTGCCTGAAAGATGGGCTGCATCTCCAATCCTCTGGCTGCCCTGAGCCATCCTCAGCCTCAGAACTTTGCCTTCATTCATTCATTCACTCAGATCTTTGGTCATATTCATCTACATGAGGGCAGCAGGTGGGGAATGATACCGTTGCTGCCTGCACAGAACCCACAGTGGGTGCAGGTGGGGATGAAAGTCAGGTAAACAGGACTGTAGAGAGCTGACTCATTGGACTTCCCTGGTGGTCCAGTGGCTACGAATCTGCCTTCCAGTGCAGGGGACTCAGGTTTGATCCTTAGTCAGGGAACTAAGATCCCACATGCCATGGAGCAACTAAGCCTGTGTGCAGCAACTACTGAGCTGCCATGCCACAGAGAATCCATCCTCCACAATGAAAGATCCCACATGCTACAATCAACTAAGACCCAATGCAGCCAAATAAATAAATAAATATTTTTTTAAAAAAGAGAGAGAGCTGACTCTTTGAAAAAGACCCTGATGCTGGGAAAGATTGAAGGCAAAAGGAGAAGGAGGCGTCAGAAGATGAGATGGTTAGATAGCATCACCAACTCAATGGACATGAACCAGAATCAGCTGAGGGTTTTAAGATGCAAAGTGACACCATCCGTGTCTCTTAGACCAGGAGGCAGCACACTTTTTCTGTGAAGAATGGGTTAGTCAATATTTAGGCTTCATGGGCCAAGAGACAAAGTCAAGTATATTATACAGGGACAAATATAACAAGAGAAAAAGCAAACACCTACACTTGTTATTGATGAATTTTTGTGGTGCAGATCCGCTGCTGAAAGAAAGGAATTCTTTTTTGGGAGGACAGCTTTTTGCTTAATTGAGGTTCAAAGTTGTTCCCTATCATTGTATTGATTGCAAATGTTCATCTGTAAAAACCCTTCTCTGCTCGCAGAGGGGCCCTGGTTTAGAGCACGGGTGGTTAAAGATGTGGGAAAGTCCTGGCCCTTCTGGGGAAGAAGTAGTGAAGTTGCAAACCTGGAACAGATGAAGTCAACCCCAAGGAGGTATCCAGGAAGGCTTCTAGAAAGAGGTGAGACTTGGACAGAGGTTCAAGGTCAATGAGGACCAGGAGGACAGTTTGCATCCAGGCACAGAGTAAACTGGGGGTCGCAGCTGGAGTGCTGGGGGCTCATGACTGGCTCTGCAGAGCTATGGAGCAGTACAAGGACCCAGGGCCTCCTGAGGGTCAAAGGGACCACCCCCTTTTTGTAACAGGGCTGCTCAGAGGGGCATCTTGGAAAGAGCTTGCTCCAGAGAAGAGTAGAAACGGAGGGGGCAGGAAAGTCTGTGCCCCCACCCAGGTGAGCAGGGTCCAAGGGGCCACAGGGAAGGTGTGCATGAGCCAGGTGAGGGCACCTCCAGGAGCGAAGAGACCAGATGCCTCCAGGCTCCAGCTCAAGTGCCAAGACCTCATGGGCAGGCAGGGTCAAAACTCAGAAGAAAAAACAGGTGAGAAAGACCCAGCCAAGGTGCAGGCAGGGAAAGAGGTCTGGGGAAGCAGGCCTGTGACCCAGAGCAGCCCTAGGAGAATGAAGGAAAGCCAGTAAAGTGATGTCAGGGAAAGGGATCATCGTCAAAGGAAGGAGCAGGGAGGCTCAGGCCCTGCCAACTCAGACGAGGCATCCCCTGTGCCAACACTGAGGAGGCTGTGGGGCTGGACCGTGTTGGAGAGGTCTTCAGCAGGAGGTGAGGACGGATTCAGGACATGCCAGACAGACAGCTCCTTCCGGAAGCTTGCTTGTGAAACAGAAGAAAGTTGAAGGTCAGGTACAAAGGCTGGTGAAAAGCCAGGAGAGAGAGACCAGGTGAAGGGTGAGTTGAGTACCTGGATGTGATGGATCTTCATCTTAGACTAGAGGATGTTAAAGCAATGCATCGCTGCTCGGTCCTGGCCTACTCGGCTCAGCAGAGCTGCCATGAAGCCAGAGAGACAAGTCTCATGAAAAGGTGTGCTTCTCCTAAATAATATGCCCTCCCTTTATTTTTTTTCTTCCCTGAGACAGAGTAAATTTTAAAATTCAAAACGTCCTTCTTTTTGCTTTGGCCCCCAGGAAGTTCAGAGCTAAACCTTCAGGCCAAATTTTAAAACTATATGGAAGATTGGAATGATTTTCTCCCCTAACCCTTTTTCCACTCCTCTGCCTGCGTTTCCTCTGATCTCAGAATTCTATTTTTTATCTTTAAATTTCTGCCTAATGTTCCATTGTCTTCTTCTAGCAGACATCCTGCAGAATGAGGCAACGTGCCTCTAGGTGATTTGGTTTCCAGCAGCACCCTGGTCTCCACAGTGCCCCAAGGCCCGGAGTTTTCCCAGGTCTCTGTAAGGTGCCAAGGTGTCAGGACGGAGCTGTCTGTCCCTGCTTGCGTCCCCTTGACCCCCAGAGCTCTCCGACAAGCTGAGCCCACATTCTTCAGTTACTGCTTCAACATTGCTGAGCAAAAGGGGAAAAGCCAGTGCAATTCCTGACGAATCTTGAGTAAGTCAGATATAGGATTTTCGTCCCTCCACCTCTGGGAAGATTGTCAAATGAAACAATGTGGCTTTGAGCTTCTGACAGATGCTAATGAATTGTTGTTTACATTTTTGATTTACTGCCTAAACAAAGATAAGACATGCTCTTGAAAACACATTGAATGCACAATCCAAACACATCCATTAAATCTGTCACAATAAACATGACAGCTTTCTTCTAACCTAACAACTGGCATGCCTCATTTGCATATTAATGAGAAAACCAGGATCAGCCTGCACAAATTACTTATATCTCATGAAGGGGCCGCTCCTGATGACAGCGAAGCACTTGGGGGTGTAAATACACTGAGTTAATACCTTTGCTGTTTTGATGCCTTTTCCGTCTCTTTGCTCGGGCGGCCCTGGAGTCCTGGGTTGGTTACCTCCACCAGCTCTGTGGGTCTGGGGAGCCACAATGGGGGTCAGTGTGAGCTCAGGAAGAGCTGCGTGGGCCTCTGATCCTGTCACCACTCTGGGTATACTTACTGAGCATCTACTATGAGCCAGTCAGCATTTTCCAGTTGAGATGCCAGCTTGAGCATCGATTGTGCCTGAATGAACCAAAAGAAATGTACTAAAGGCGTATTGAGTATCAGCTAGGTATGAGGAACTTTCACAAGCAACATCACGTTTAAACCTCACAAGAAGTCCTCAAACGATGTTGACAGAAGCCCAGTGTACACACCCTCACGCCCTCCCCTCACCTGTGGCAGACATGACTACTCAGTGCCAGAACTCCTTCCAGCGGAGCCTGGAGTGGGTTGCCATTTCCTTCTCCAATGCATGAAAGTGAAAAGTGAAAGTGAAGTCACTCAGTCCTTTCCAACCCAAGACTCCGGGAGACTGCCTCCATACACAGGGGTCTACACAGGCAATGAAACCCATTGGTATCAGCCTTTAGGATGGGTATGATCGTAGCCATCAGAAAAAATGAGAAAATACTATCTCAGAAAGGCTAGGAGCCTACCCGGCTCACCCAGTTGGCAGGAGAAGAAGTCATGTTTCAAGCCTGGATCCTCCAGTTACCAGCCCGGCTCCCCTTCCCTGATCTTCTGTGACTTCCCATGTCTCCTAACACCCCCACACTTTACCTGGCTCCACCTGGCATGTGCACTTAGGTAGGAATGCCATCAGTTGTAACTGAAGGTATCAGCAACAAGACAACTCAAATTTAAGTGGCCAGAGAAGATAATGCCTCCAGGAGGGACAGTCCGGGCACCCACAGGACACACCAGTGATTTCCTCATGGACATCGCTGCTGAAATCGTGGGAAGGTCTGTCCCGCCCCGCCCCAGGAACTTCTCAGATGAATTTGGCTTTGCCATCTGTGAGTGACCTTGGGCTGTTGACTTCATTACTCTGAGCCTTACCTGCAAAGGGGAAACAACAACTCTCACTTCCTATCACTGTTGAAAACATAAAAGAGAGCTTGCTCTAAAGAACTCGGAACAGAGCCTGCCACACAGTAAGTGTTCAGTAAATAGTGGCTTTAAAAAGTGCCAAACCATCAACCATAGTAGTTTTTCTAACTCATTTACTCCAACCAGCTTCATCCTTGATGCTTCTTCCTTGATATAAACCAGAATCAAAGCAGGTGCTCTCAGAGGTGACAAGCCTGCTTCTCTTTCTTCCCCCCATCCTCCAGCATCTCCCAGGCGGGGGCCTGCCCCTCAGCTGCAACTTCTGAGTAGGGATAGCACTGCCCACCCAGCTTCCCTAGTTCCAAGATCAGCCCTTGTTTATCTCTTTAGAAGTCCCCATCCTTGTCCTCATTTGCACTTTGAAGCCCACACAACTCAAGCTTTGGCCTCCAGGCATTGAAAGGCTCCCCAAGCAGCCAAATTCATGGCTCCTCAAGCATACCAGATGGAGAAGGCAATGGCAACCCACTCCAGTACTCTTGCCTGGAAAATCCCACGGATGGAGGAGCCTGGTAGGCTGCAGTCCATGGGGTCACAAAGAGTCAGACACGACTGAGCAACTTCACTTTCACTTTTCACTTTTCACCCATTCCAGTGTTCTTGCCTGGAGAATCTCAGGGATGAAGGAGCCTGGTGGGCTGCCGTCTACGGGGTCGCACAGAGTCGGACACGACTGAAGTGACTTAGCAGCAGCAAGCATCCCAGAAGCCAGGGGCTCAGAATTTGAAGACAACAGCGAGATTCCAAGATTATAAGGTAGAACAGGCCAAAGGCATTCCATAGGAAAGGAATTCCCTAGGATTGTTGCTGCTGGAAATTTATTCCAGATTATTCTATCCACATGATTCCTCAAGAGAAAAGAGTTTTATACCAGCTGAATTAAGATGCAGATTGGGGCTTCCCTGGTGGCTCAGTGGTAAAGAATCCACCTGCCCATGCAGCAGAAACAGGTTCAATCCTTGATCCGGGAAGATCCCACATGCCACAGAGCAACTTACCCTGTGCACCATAGCTACTGAGCCTGTGCTCTGGGGCCTTGAAGCCACAACTACTGAGCCCATGTGCCAAAACTGCTGGGCCCTGAGCACCTAGAGCCTATGCTCCACAATAAGAGAATCTATGGCAATGAAAAGCCCACACACCACACAAAGAGTAGCCCGTGGTCACCACAGCAGAGAAAAGCCCATGGAGTAACAAAGATGCAGCATAGTAAAAAATAAATAAATAAAATTACTTCTGAAAAAAAAAAAGATGCAAATGGAAACAATTTTTGTGCTGTTCGTCTTTCCCTTTAAATTGTCTTTAGTTATCGTTTCTTGAGATCTGTGTGCCAGATTTTATAAGGGGTGTCACATGTTACAGGAAGCTCCTTAGATGGGCCCCAGTGCCCCCACGACTGTTTTTCACACCCTGTATAATACCCTCCCTCTGCGTGTGGGCTAGTCTGGAAAGTTTGCTTCTAACAAATAGAACATGGCAGGGATGATGAAATGTCACTTCCAAGATTAGGTTATAAAGTGACTGTGTTCCCACCTTGGGCTCTCTGTCTCCCACTGCTCACTCTGAGGGGAGCCAGGTCCCATGTTACAAGGCAGCCCCACGGAGAGGTCGACACAGTGGGGAACTGGAGGGGGCCTCCAGCCAACAACCAGCAAGAACCTGGGACCTCACTCCCTCAGCTCCTACCGAGAGCTACATGAGTAGCTGATGCCCAAGTTGAGCCTTGGATCCCCACCCACCGTCAGTCAAGCCTTCAGATGAAACTGCAGCCCTTGGCAACTGTTTAACTGACGTCTTGTTGGAGACCTTGAGGCAGAGGCACCTGGATCCCTGACTCATGGAAATTATGAGGTAATGAATGGTTGTTGTTCTCAGTTGCTAAATGTCGGGGCAGTTTATTGTGGAATAATAAATCATGAATACACAGTGAGTAGAAACATTTGAAATTTCTATTTATCAAATTTTTAAAATAGCTAAATATCAGCAACTTCCTGTGGGTCAAACTGAACACTTTATCCTGTTTGTTACATATACTATCCCACACAGCATGCCTCCCCTGTGCCAAGAATAGTGCTGGGCACCAGGGAACAAATGAATGGAGGTACAGTCATTGCTCCTAAGAAACCCGAGGAGCTCCACAACAGGCTTCAAATGGGCTTCAAGCCAGAATGGCCCAGAGCAGAGTCGATCCGGGAATCCTTGCCATGCTCCCACTGACCGAAGGGCAGACACGAAACACACAGACATCTGATGGTAATTATCTCAAAAAGATCAGACCTGTGGCATTTCTGCAAGGAGACTGATTCTGCCGCGATGCCTTCCATCTATTAGTCACTCTCTCACAATTATTTTGCCTTTCCTAATCAGCAAGCAGGCTTTTGAAGCCCTTTCTTGAACACATTTATCATCTCCAAATCTATGTGGAGAGAATCAATTTTATTTACCCTTGCTGAGCCTACCAGGATCTCATTTGTAATTAGAGAAGTGCGTGTACAGAAGCGGATTTGTTGTTGCTAAATTAGGTCAAACGTTCTCATCCTTGGAGTGTCTGGCATGTTTGTAACATGCCCCGGATCGCTGGCTGTGGGCGGTCTGAGGCTGTTCATCTCCTTCCTTCCATAAATCAATAGCCAACATTATTTTTCCTATCTGTGTCACTTAGGAAGAGTCTCCACTGCTCCCAGCCTGTCTGAGGGATCCACAGATGGAGAGGCCGTTGTTCCCAACCCACTAGGATGACGTCTAAAATGGATCTTGCCAACCCGAGTAGAAGATTCATCTGCAAGAAAGAAGCCAGGACCCTGTGGCCAAGGGTGACGTGGTGGCACCACATTGGGGAAGCAGTGTGGGAAAGCAAGCCCAGATATGTCCACAGGTCTCTTCCTCAGGAGCCCAGAGGGCTCGTGTCATCACAGCTGGGTCTTTTGGGGAGCAGAGAGGAGTGTCATTGCCTTGAACCCTTGTTGGCACAGGAACTCTGCTTCGCCTTGGATGGCCCTGTTCTTCTGGTGTCAAACTCATGGGCTCTGAAGAGCTACTACATCTTAAGGTTAGGGCTGACCCACGATGAGACCCAATCTGTGTTCCTTTTTTTTTTTTCTTTTAGTTTCCCAACCAGGGATCGAATCCATCCCCTTGCAGTAGAGGCACAGAGTCCTAACCACTAGACAACCAGAGAAGTCCCCCCAATCTATGTCCTAATTGCCCTCTTTCTGACCTTTCTAGATTCCCCTTTCAGAGTGGACAGCTGTGCTCAGGGACCACGTCTCCTTATGGGGCCTTTATTTGGGGAGTGTTCCAGGAAGGAAAAAGAATGGGAAACAGGTCCTCAGGCATCACAGAGGAGGGGTGATCCGGTAGCAGGCCCCCAACCCCTTTTTCACAATAAAGTCATACCTGACAGCTTACCCCATGGAGAAGCCTCATAAAAATTAAGATATTCTAGATATTCTTAGGAAAATGAAATATTGAAGAATGGCTCCCTGAGCTGATAATGGGAGTGCATTTGAAAAATAGACCAGTGCACCGTGTTTAAAAGCCTAAAGTCATAAAAGGTATTATGAATGGATGGATGGGGAACCTCTGCAAGCAGACTTCATTGATGTCACCGTAAGCGATGAACGCTGTCACTCTTCCTTATATATAACAAGAAGATATGCTGCTGCATCCAGATCTCATTGTAGAAACTGTCAGGCTCACTGAAATGGCATTGCAGAAACTATTTATGACGATACGAGGGAAAATACAAGGTTAAGAGATCTTTATCTGCTGTCTATGGAAATGTGCTTCCACAAGGCGGGGACGTGAAATAACCTTCCAGATAACCCATGACATTGGGGGAGCTGGAAAGTGAGATGAACCATCAGAGACGGAGCAGCATCCCAATTACGTGTCTGCTCCCCGCCCCCATGCCTTAACCTCCTGAACACATGAGTGTTTTTCACGCTTCTTATGCATTACCCACTCGAATCTTACAGCATTTGGTGTGACAGATTCATGTGATCCAACAACGAAAAATTCATCTCCACCCTCACTGCCCTCCACTACTTTCAGAAGGCAGAGAGGTTGCCGGGAACATCAGCCGGGTTGGAGACCAAATTTCTCAGCCCCCTTGCTTCAGGCATGACCATCCCAGTGTTTTACGTCAAGGAAATATGAATGGAACTGTGGTCCCTTCCAGGCCACACTTTTCTTAGAAGCAGCTGGGCTTCTTCCATAAGCTCTCTCTCCTTCCGATGCCTGGAGGCAGAGGAGTCACAGGCCCTCTGGGAATGGTGGAATTACAGCACCCAAGACCCCTTAGGGACCTGGGAGGAACCCGGGACCACCCACACTGCGCTTGACATAAAGTGAGAAGTGAAGTTCTATCTTACTGCTAAGCCAATGGAAATTTAGTGGTTGGTTTGTTGCAGCAGCTAGTGAGGTCCTCAGTAATGCAATTTACCACCTTTCTGAAGATCTAATTCATTCAGTTACCTATCATTCATTTAATGAACAGGAAATAGGGTCCAGCCCCCTCCTATAGGCCTAGAGTTAAGACCTGCTTTGGCACTGACCAGGGAGATTCCCTGATAGCTCAGATGGTAAAGTGTCTGCCTGCAATTCAGGAGACCCGGGTTCAATCCCTGGGTCGGGAAGATCCCCTGGAGAAGGAAATGGCAACCCATTCCAGTACTCATGCCTGGAAAATTCCATGGATGGAGAAGCCTGGTGGGCTACAGTTCACGGTGCCGCAAAGAGTCAGACACGACTGAGTGACTTCACTTTCTTTCACTTTCTCGGCATTGCCCAGTTTTGTGACTTGAGGTAACTTGGGAAAATTGCTTACGTTCTCTCAACTTCTTTGTCCTTTACTGTAAACTGAAGATTTTTAAAACTCTGACCCCAAGTGAGGGCAACCATCTGAGTTTTGCTGTTCTGGAGGAAAGAATTTGGAGGCGTGTGCATTCGTGGTTGTAGTTTAAAAGGCATAATTCACGAAACAGAGTCGGGGAATATTGCTCTGTGTTCTGAGGGTGGTAGCCTAAGGCATCTAGGAGGAAAACCTGGAAGAAAGAAGTAGGGGAGAGTTTCCAGACATTATATCCACTTTCTTTTGAAACCTCCTGCTACCTTTTTAACTGTTAGTGCTGACTTGTTACCCCTTTCTTAAATTTTTACTTAATTATTTTTGGTTGCACTGGGTCTTCGTTGCTGCGTGCAGACTTGTGATCGTTGCGATGAGCGGGGCTTACTCTTTGATGTCGTGCACGTGCGTCTCATTGCAGTGGCTTCTCTTCCTGTGGCCACAGGCTCTAGGGCGCACCGGCTTCAGTGGTTTGGACACGTGGGCTCAGCAGTCGTGGCTCACAGGCTCTAGAGCACAGGCTCAGCAGTCGTGGCCCGCGAGCTTAGTTGCTCTGCTGTGTGTGGAATCTTCCCAGACCAGGGATCGAACCTTGTCCCCTGCATTGGCAGGTGGGTTTCTTATCCACTGCACCACCAGGGAAGCCCAATAATCCCTTTTTTTAATTTATGTGGTTTTTATTTTTCTATCAGCTCTTCCTAAAAATCACACATTGGTGGCACGTTCATACCATTTCAGCCTGTTTTGGTTTTTTTTTTATTGAAGTATAGTTGATTTACAATGTCATGTTAATTTCTGCCGTGCAACAAAGTAGTTCACTTATACATATACATACATTCTTTTTCATTTTTTTTCCATTATGGCTTGTCACTGCGTATTGGATACAGTTTCCTATGCTACACAGTGGGACCTTGCTGTTTATCCATGCTATACGCAGTAGTCTCCATCTGCTAACCCCAAATCCCACTCCATCTCCCCACCACCCCACCTTGGCAACCACACATCTATTCTCTATGTCTAAGAATCTGTTTCATAGATAAGTTCAAGAGTGTCATATTTTAGATTCCACATATAAATGATATCATAGAGTATTTGTCTTTCTCTTTCTGGCTTTCTTCACTTAGTATGCTGCAAATGATAATATTTTATTCTTTTTTATCACCTGTTTTATTATTAGTCCCCTGGTTGTAACTCCTTTGCTGGCTGTATCAATAGTTCTCAATCCTTCTTTGTTCTTCAGTTCATTTTATTTCCTATTTCCCATTTTCTCATCTAGTTACATTGTTCCCTGTCTCTGCTTTTACATTTTCCTTTTGTATTGCTTAATGTATTAACATGTACATCCGTGGCTGATTCATGTCGATGTATGGCAAAAATCACCACAATATTGTAAAGTAATTAGCCTCCAATTAAAATAAATTAATTTTTTAAAAACATTAAAAAAATTTTAAAATCATTTAATCCTGATCCTTTTTCACAATAACCACAAAGTGGAGGCTCCCAAGGGTCCATCAGCAGATGATGGATAAAGCAGATGCAGTGCATTCCTACAACAGAATATGATGCAGCCATAAAAAAGAATGAAATTCTGCAGCATGCTACACCATGGATGAGCCCTGAGGACATTATGCTCAGTGAAATAAGCCAGATGCAAAAGGACTAATATTGTGTGATTCCACTTCCATGAAGTACGTAGAGTCCTCAGGTTCATAGAGAAAGAAAGGAGAATAGTGGTTGCCAGGGGGTGGGGAAAGGGAAATGGGGCTTATTATTAATATTTAGTAGGCACAGCGTCTCTATTTAAGACAGTGAAAAGGGTTCTGAGATGGATGGTAGTGAATTCTCTAAAGGGTTGAAATGGTAAATTTTATGGTTTGTATATTCTGCCACTTTCTTTTTTTTAATCCTGACGTTATGGGGTTCAAGTGAATATTAAATCAAATAATGCATGTAGAGTGCTTAGCACAGAGTGTAGCAGCAAAATTAAAGCTCTTGATAAGTGGCAATTATCATATACAAGAAGTGCCTACTATGTGCCTGGCACCATGCTGAGTTCTGGGGATACAATGGTGAACCAGAGAGAGCTTCTCCGCCTTCACCATGCCAGGGTTGGGAGGGCGGAGGGCCCGGCCAGTGCATCAAGCACAGCCTGTGACTGCTGGGAGGGAGGCAGCAGGGAAGGCTGGAAGCTTCCAACTCAGCCTTGGGTCCCGGACTTTCCTGCTGAAGCCTCAGTGTTCGGCCACCTGCACACAGGCGCGCGAGCTCCAGGGCCGCCAGCTTGGGTTCAAGTGCGCACGTGTCACAGGTCCCGAGGCAGAGGGGCCAGGCGTCCCTCTCAGCCCTGTGTCCCAGCCCCAGCCCAGCACCATGGAGACAGCAGGCACCTTAAAGTGTTCCTCTCCATTTCCTTCTCTGTTAGCCTCACAGAGCTCTCCAGCTTATGACATTCCCTAAAAGCAAGATTTAAATCTTCAAGGTAGAGCTTTGGAAGGAAAAGCCAAATAAACACATAAATATACAAAGACACGTGGCATCCACCGCAAACAACCCCCCTGATTCAGAGCTGAGAATCTCCTGGGAAGAGAGAGATGTGAAAGGCCCATCCACCCTGCTCTGAAGGCTCACAGAGCAGGAGGAACAACTAAATGCACATGGGAAAATATGTCAAGGGGGAACAGCATGCCAAGAGGGCACAGAGCCCAGCCTGAGGGGAGACTGCAGTGGGGGCCAAGGAAGCCAGGGTTCCTGACGCATGAGCCAGGTTATCTGGAGACACCAGCACCCTCACCTCCAGCAAGAGCACCCCAGCCACCCTAGGGACTCACCAACCCCTTCCAACCCCATCCACTGGAGCTGACTGCTTCCCTAGATGCGGGACCCAGGCCTGGGCAGTCAGGTAGCAAGCCTGGGTTCCAGAAGCCTTGCCAGGCCCATGAGGATATGGAGGGTCTCCTTCCACTGGGGGCATTGTCCTCACAGGAATGCAAGCCAGAGCTGTGGGCAGCCGTCTATGCCAACCCTTCCAGCCCTGTCTGAAAGAAGCAAGATCCCTCCCCCTCTGCTTTGGGTTACCTGAGCAAGCCAGGCTGCCCTTTTGCTGAAGACTGTTAAATAGAGTTTCTATGCAAGCAAAGTTGCTTCAGCCATAGCCACCAGGCTCCTCTGTCCATGGGATTCTCTAGGCAGGAATACTGAAGTTGGTTCCCTCCTTCAGGAGGTCTTCCCAAACCAGCAATTGAACCCGCATCTCCTGTATCTCCTGCATTGGCAGGAGGGTTCTTTACCATTGAGCCACCTTCAGGACTGATGCTGAAGCTGAAGCTCCAATACTTTGGCCACCTGATGCAAAGAGCCGACTCATTAGAGATGATCATGATGCTGGGAAAGATTGAAGGCAGAAGGAGAAGGGGATGACAGAGGATGAGAGGGTTGGATGGCATCACCAACTCAATGGACATGAGTCTGAGTAAATTCCAGGAGTTGGCGATGGACAGGGAGGCCTGGCATGCTGCAGTCCATGGGGTCATAAAGAGTCAGATACGACTGAGCAACTGGACACGACAATGCCACCTGGGAAGCCCCATAACGTGTCAATCAATATCTGTGTCTCTTCTCTCCCAATCCTATTTCTTCACCCCTGGGAAGGAGCTTGGGACCGTGGAGGTAGAAAGCATCACAATGATTCTTTATCACTCACTCACATTTGTAAGGTCACCAGCCTTCCTGGTTTTTCTGGTACTGAAGGGTTTTGGTGCTCAAACCAAGACAGACCCAGGCAAACTAGATTTACTCCTTTCTCTCCCTCTACCCCCATTCCCAGAATTTCTGGGTCAGCAGCAGTGGGAACAGGAGTGGCCGAGAGGAAGCCAGAGTCAGGCCCTCCATCCCTCATCCCGGCCATTGAAGACACTGAATCCGTGGCCAGGTTTGAGCTCACTCCATCCCAGCGACTCTCAACTGGCAATGTCCAGGACCCTGCAAACCAGAGCCTCGAACGTGTGTGCAGGGTGTGATGGAACCAAGGCAGGTCCTTGAAGGGAACAGCAGACCAGCACCATCCCCACCCACGGGTGGGGGCTCCAGAAAGAGCCCCTCACTGCAGTCTCCGGGCCTGGCGATTTCACAAGGAGCAAGTGGTTCTTCCCTGGTGATATGCTATTTGCCACGTGATACTGAAAGAGAAAAGGGTTGGGGCAAGAAGATTCTAGAAAACAAGGCTCTTTCTGCCTTCATGGTCCACCAGCCACCACAAAGTCGTATTGATGGTGACCAAGGGTTCATTTCACACCCTCCTCTGGATTCTTTGGGCTCCCAGGTGGTAAAGAACCTGCCTACCAAAGCAGGAGACACATGGGTTTGATCCCTGGGTTGGGAAGATGCCCTGGAGGAGGGAATGGCAACCCACTCTGCGGACAGAGGAGTCTGGGAGTTACAGTCCTTGGAGTTGCAAAGGGTCAGACACTTGGACTCTTCCCCCAACCTCGGCCTCCAGAAACAACAGGCCAGGCCTCCATCAGAGGGCCAGACACGACCTCCCAGGACCAGAGGATGATTTGTTGAGGGGAGAAGGAAGAAGGGGCAGATGGTGTTTGGAGCAGGCCGACAGGAAATGAGTGTAGATTTCCTGCTGGAAACCTTCGCCGCCAACTAGAGCTGAATTCCCCCTCTCTCAACCATCTCTTTCCCTTGCTTTCTCTTTCTGTCAATATGCTATTATCTCCCTTGACTCCTGCCCTCCTGAGAAAAATGAGGCAGGAAATAGACAATATAATGGGAAATACGGCAAATGCACATTTCCTGTCAACAGCATGCCTTACTAATAGGTCGTCAGATGCGTGTTTTATTAGAACAACGACTATGACAGCTACAATATTTCCAGAAACAAACTAGGGTGGATCTGAGCGAGCGGAACGTGGAAGGGGCCTTGCCAAGAACCAGCATGGGTCTGGGGCTTGGCTGTGTATCTGGGAGTCAGAGACCTCCCCATTCTAATCTTAGATCTGGCTCCAAGCACTGTGTGGCCGTGACTATGGACATGGATGCTCTGTCTCCCTCCCTTTCTGTTTCCCTGGCCTGAGGCTGGTGACGGCCCCCGAGCCTCCTTCCACCGAGAGGCCTGAGGATGTGGGAGCCTTGGGTGGCTGCCCCTCTAGATGCAGAGGCTTCCAGAGGTGCTGGCACAGGCAGTCTCTGCAGCCTGGCTGTTCTTCCTGGCAGCCTCCTAGTCTCAGGGTGACTGAGCTCTGCCTTCACCAGACAGGTCCCCTGCCACACTCCCGCTGAGCCAGGGCTCCAAGCCCGGGCCCATCTCAGCCCTCCCGTAGCCCACGCAAATGGATCCTGTCCAGGAAAGCAGATGTCTTCAGAGGTGGGTGGGAGGGGTTGGAAAGGCCAAAGACCTTATGGAAATGCCTCTGCTGGTGTATGCCCATTTCTCCAACCTTGGAGCAGGCTGTGTGCCTTAGAAAGCTACTGGCATCATCCCCATTTTACCAAGGAGCTGACTCCCAGAGCTGAACTTGAAACCTGGGTCCTTGACCTGGGGTCCACACGATCCCATGGGAGTGCTTCCAGCATCCAAAATATACCTTGTGTGGTTTGTGATGAGTGACCCCACCCCCGAGAGACCATGCCTGTCCCCGTGTCCCATTCCATGAGGCCAGAAGGCAGTTAACCTTCGTGTGCCACCTCCTCCTGGAGCCCAGGCAGCACCTGGCAGCAAGTAAGTGCTCAGCAAACATTTATGGAATGAATGAACATGTGCAGGTAGGAGTGGTCTGCCTGACTGCCCTGGCGTGGTTAAAGAGAGGAACAGATACTCACCTATCACCTGACTCACAGACGGAGCAGAAATCTCACAAGTGTCGCCAGCTCGACAATTCAGAGCCTGCCTCTTCCTTCCACCTTCCTGAAAAGGCAGGGTCAGCTCAGTTCAGTTCAGTCGCTCAGTCATGTCCAACTCTTTGCGAACCCACGGACTGCAGCATGCCAGGCTTCCCTGTCCATCACCAATTCCCAGAGCCTATTCAAACTCATGTCCATTGAGTTGGTAATGCCATCCAACCATCTTGTCCTCTGTCATCCCCTTCTCCTGCCTTCAAACTTCCCAGCATCAGGGTCTTTTCCAATGAGTCTGTTCTTTGCATCAAGTGGCCAAAGTATTGGAGTTTCAACTTCAGAATCAGTCCTTCCAATGAATATTCAAGACTGATTTCCTTTAGAATGGACTGGTTTGATCTTGCAGTCCAAAGGATTCTCAAGAGTCTTCTCCAACACCACAGTTCAAAAGCATCAATTCTTCAGCACTCAGCTTTCTTTATAGTCCAACTCTTACATCCATAAGTGACTACTGGGAAAACCATAGCTTTGACTAGATGGACCTTTGTGGGCAAAGTAACATCTCTGCTTTTTAATATGCTGTCTAGGTTGGTCATAACTTTTCTTCTAAGGAGCAAGCATCTTTGAATTTCATGGCTGCAGTCACCATCTGCAGTGATTTTGGAGCCCAAGAAAATAAAGTCTGTCACTGTTTCCATTGTTTCCCCATCTATCTGCCATGAAGTGATGGGACCAGATGCCATGATCTTAGTTTTCTGAATGTTGAGCTTTAAGCCAACTTTTTCACTCTTCTCTTTCACTTTCATCAAGAGGCTCTTTAGTTCTTCTTCACTTTCTGCTGTAAGGGTGGTGTCATCTGCATATCTGAAGTTATTGATAGTTCTCCCAGCAATCTTGATTCCAGCTTGCGATTCATCCAGCCCAGCGTTTTCGCATGATGTACTCTACATATAAGTTAAATAAGCAGGGTGACAATATACAACCTTGACATATTCCTTTCCCTATTTGGAACCAGTCTGTTATTCCATGTCCAGTTCTAATTCTTGCTTCTTGACCTGCATACACATTTCTCAGGAGGCAGGTCAGGTAGTCTGGTATTCCCATCTCTTGAAGAATTCTCCACAGTTTGTTGTGATCCACATAGTCAAAAGCTTTTGTGTAGTCAATAAAACAGAAATAGATGTTTTTTTCTGGAACTGTCTTGCTTTTTCGATGATCCAATGAATGTTGACAATTTGATGTCTGGTTCCTCTGCCTTTTCTAAATCCAGCTTGAACATCTGGAAATTCTCAGTTCACGTACTGTTGAAGCCTGGCTTGGAGAATTTTGAGCATTACCTTATTAGCGTGCGAGATGAGTGCAATTGTGCCATGGTTTGAGCATTCTTTGGCATTGCTTTTCTTTGGGATTAGAATGAAAACTGACCTTTTCCAGTCCTGTGGCCACTGCTGAGTTTTCCATATTTGCTGGCATATTGAGTGCAGCACTTTCACAGCATCATCTTTGAGGATTTGAAATAGCTCAACTGGAATGCCATCACCTCCACTAGCTTTGTTCGTAGTGATGCTTCCTAAGGCCCACTTGACTTTGCATTCCAGGCTTCTTGTTCTAGGTGAGTGATCACATCATCGTGGTTATCTGGGTCATGAAGATTTTTTTTGTATAGTTCTTCTGTGTATTCTTGCCATCTTTTCTTAATATCTTCTGATTCTGTTAGGTCCATACCATTTTTGTCCTTTATTGTGCCCATCTTTGCATGAAATGTTCCCTTGGTATCACTAACTTTCTTGAAGAGATCTCTAGTCTTTCCCATCCTGTTGTCTTCCTCTATTTCTTTGTGTTGATCACTGAGAAAGGCTTTGTTATCTCTCCATGCTATTCTTTGGAACTCTTCATTCAGATGGGTATATCTTTCCTTTTCTCCTTTGCCTTTAGCTTCTCTTCTCAGCTATTTGTAAGGCCTCCCCAGACAGCCATTTTGCCTTTTTGCATTTCCTTTTCCTGGATATGGTCTTGATCACTGCCTCCAGTACAATGTCACAATCCTCCATCCAAGTTCTTCAGACACTCTGTCTGTCAGATCTAATCCCTTGAATCTATTTGTCACTTACACTGTATAATCGTAAGGGATTTGATTTAGGTCATACCTGAATGGTCTAGTGATTTTCCCTACTTTCTTCAATTTAAGTCTGAATTTGGCAATAAGGAGTTCATGGTCTGAGCCACAGTCAACTCCCGGTCTTGTTTTTGCTGACTGCATAGAGCTTCTCCATCTTTGGCTGCAAATCATATAATCAATCTGATTTCAGTGTTGACCATCTGGTGATGTCCATGTGTAGAGTCTTCTCTTGTGTTGTTGGAAGAGGGCATTTGTTATGACCAGTGCATTCTCTTGGCAAAACTCTCTTAGCCTTTGCCCTGCTTCATTTTGTACTTCAAGGCCAAATCGGCCTGTTACTCCAGGTATTTCTCAACTTCCTACTTTTTTATTCCAGTCCCCTATAATGAAAAAGACATCTTTTTTGGGTGTTAGTTCTAGAAGGCCTTGTAGGTCTTCAAAGAACCGTTCAACTTCAGCTTCTTCAGCATTAGTGGTTGGGGCATCAGTTCAGTTCATTTCAGTTCTTGGATTACTGTGATTTTGAATGGTTTACCTTGAAAACCAACAGAGATCATTCTGTCGTTTTTGAGACTGCATCCAAGTACTTCATTTCTGACTCTTTTGTTGACTTTGATGGCTACTGCATTTCTTCTAAGGGTTTCTTGCCCACAGTAGTAGATATCATGGTCATCTGAATTAAATTCTCCCATTTCAGTCCATTTTAGTTCACTGATTCCTAAAATGTCGATGTTCATTTTTGCCATCTCCTGTTTGACCACTTCCAATTTGCCTTGATTCACGGAACTAACATTCCAGGTTCCTATGCAATATGTATATTACAGCATCAGACTTTACTTCCATCACCAGTCACATCCACAGTTGGGCGTTGTTTTTGCTTTGGTTCCGTCTCTTCATTCTTTCTGGTGTTATTTCTCCACTGATCTCCAGTAGCATATTGGGCACCTACCGACCTGAGGAGTTCATCTTTCAGTGTCATATCTTTTTGCCTTTTCATAATGTTCATGGGGGGCTTGCTTATCCCACTGCAGGGAGGACCACGAATCCAGAAATCAATGACCTCTGTGTTTTCTTGGGCTCTGTAGATTCCTGAGCTGGAAGGTCTGCTGCCAAGGAGCGGTGGTCTTGCGGGGAGGGAGGGGTTCATTTCCTTCAGAGTTTCAAAAAACGTGCAAGAGAAAGACACACACTTCGTTGCTCCTGGGACCCAGAACAGCAGCTAGAAGTGATGACTCTCGTGAGCAGAGCCCCAGGAGGAGAGCAGAAGGCAGGGAACCATTCAAGTCCATGCGGATTCTTGTTTTCTTTGTAGCAAATTTATTTAAAATGTTTAACCATAAATTGAGGGTTGCCTGTGCATGTACCCTTTCCAACTCCACCAGATTCTGAAGTGATACAACTGAGATCCATCAGGTGAGCAAAAATATAAACATGAGAGAAGAACGGAAGAGGGATGTAGTCAGGGATTTATGGGGGAAGAAAGTTTACTCTCCAGAGCAGAGTCTATAAATAGACCCCAAAAAATCACCAAGAAACAAAAATAGATGGTTAAGAAAAACAAGAGTAAGTTCTTACAGAACAAAAAGATTTGGTACAGCAATCATCTACTCAATTGATGGAACCGTTTCCAGATGAGTAAATGGGACGGCCAGAATTGAGTTCCCACCAAGGGCTGCTGGCCCTTCCCCCAGCCCCTGCGCTTTGTGGGTGCCTCCCAGACACCGAGCCCCGTGTCCTCCGGAGACACAGGGACCCCAGGGCGCCAGGGCTGCTTTCAAACAAAGGCAGTCCCATCCTTTTCAACAATGTCCTACTATGTCCAAATGTCAACTCAGCTTTCAGAAGCTGCAAAAGTGAGCTAGCAAGCTAGTCCATGTCCTTTGGGGGGTACATTATCTAATAAGAAATTGAAGACAAGTGCCCCCCAAATTATAAATCACAGCAGGAGAATTCCTCCCTAAGAGAATGCAGAGCTCTGTACTTTCTTTTGAAGAGAAAGGAGCTTACCTTCCATCATCAAAGCAATACAAACAGAAAGTTAGGAAAATACAGAACATAAAGAAGAAATTTTAAATAATCTATAAACCACCAACTAGAAATAATCACCCTCCACACCTTCTGACCTGTCTCCTTCCAGCTTTTGAACAGACATAAAATATTTATGTTTTATAAATTGCCTACATTATCCAGATATTATATCACAAGCAGTTTCCCGTGCCACTGGAAAACACAGCTTTTAAATGGTGCATATTTCATCACATGACCATGCTGTAATACGTGGAGCCAATGACTCTCTCCATGAGCTTTAGAAGTCTAGATTCTAGGGAACATGTAAATATAGGGAACATGTAAATAATACTGAAGTACAGAAGTTCCTCTGTAAGGAATGTCCATAATACGATTTTTACAAGTAGATTTACTAGGTTTAAGGAGAGAGTTCTATAATCTCTGATACATAGGCCAAATTGGATTTCCGAATGATTATGTCAATTTAAACTCTACTGGCAATGTACTAGGGCTTCCCTGGTGGCCAAGACAGTAAAGAATCTGCCTGCCATGCAGGAGACTCAGGTTCCCTCCCTGGATGGAGAAGAGATGATCTACTTCCTGTCTGCTGGCCAATTTGCAGTGCTATTTTTTTTTTTTAGAATTCCTCAGTCCATCCTAAAGGAAATCAGTCCTGAATATTCATTGGAAGGACTGATGCTGAAGCTGAAACTCCAATACTTCGGCCACCTGATGCGAAGAACTGACTCATTGGAAAAGACCTTGATGCTGGGAAAGATTGAAGGCAGGAGGAGAAGGGAACAACAGAGGATGAGATGGTTGGATGGCATCATCAACTCAATGGACTTGAGTTTGAGCAAGATCCGGGAGTTGGTGATAGACAGGGAAGCCTGGCGTGCTGCAGTCCATGGGGTCGCAAAGAGTCGGACACGACTGAGAGACTGAACTGAAATGAACTGAACTGAACTATAAAATGTTTATAGTAGAAGGGGTACTTCCCAGGTTTCATCAGGAGTTTTCCTAGTGGGAGTAGGATTTGCAGTAGAACCTAAAGAGTGGTGGAGAGAACAGGGCAATGATGCTCCCGACAGAAGAAACGCTGAGCAAAATGTCAAGGACAGGGATGGCCCTTTGGAAGTCCAAGATCAGTGCACAGTCCTGTTTGGCTGTGTTGAGGAAGGGCCGCAGGATGGACTGGAAAGATAAGCTGGACAAGTAAGAAGGGCCTCAATCACCAGTGTAAGCGGGCAGCTTGCAGTTTATCACAAATAATGGGAAACATGAAGCTTGGAAGAGGGGGGCATGCTACAACCTGCGCTTCATCCAGGAGGACTCTCATCTGGGCATTTGTGGTACAGGACTGGGCAGGAGAGGAGCCAACAGCAAGGAGACCCGTCTGAGCACCGCAGCAGTCCGGGGAGGAGGTAATGACAACCGAGGCTCCAGGGATGCTCAGGGCTGGGGAGCGTTGGTGTCCAGCATGCCGACCCCATGGTGGATCGATATGGGTTGCTTTCTCTCCACCACAAAGCTGTTAACTCCCTTGGGTCGGGGACTAAGTCTCACTCTCTTTTATAGAGTTCCTAGCTTTTGCTGGCAGGAGGCATTCACTACGTCCACACTGAATTGTAAATGATCACTCCATCTGGTTTCATTGACTCAATGAACACGGAAGAAACCCCAGACGAGCCAGACACTGTACCTGGATGTCTGAGGACACAGACATGGCCTCTGCTCTGGGAGCCAGCAGGGGAGGCGGCCTCTCCCAGGCCTGCAAGTCTGCTTCTCATGCCTGCTACCACGCGCTCAAGACAGGCACAGACAAGAACAGAGAGCTGGGAAGGGAGCTGACTGGCTGGACCCTTAGCGTGGTGACTCTGGTCATCAGCCACGCGTGCGTTCTTTCTCAGGGTCAGAGCCAAAGTCAGAGAAAGGACTCAGGGCGGTTTGAGAGGAGGTGTTAGTTGGTATTTAGACGGTCTTAGATGGGCCCCTTCGCAGGGCCTGAAGGCTGGGGCCACAGCAGCCGGCGGAATGAAGAAGGCCAACGCAGGAGGAGGAAGGGAAGGTGGGAGGAGGGGATGAGCTGCAGAGAAGGAAATGAAGGAGGAGGAAGCAGCTCTCCAGTGGAGTCGGGTGCAGGAAGCACATGGGGATGTGCTGGGGACGTGGAATTCTAACGTGGGTCAGAATCGCCTCGATTCTGGGGAAAGCTCAGATCCCTCCCTGCCACCCACTATCATCAGGAGTCTGCCAATTTTTTAAAATATTTATTTACTTCTTTGGCTGCACTGGGTCTTAGTTGCAGCATGCAGGATCTTCATTTGAGGCATGCAGACTCTTAGCTAAGGCATGTGGGATCTGGCTCCCTGACCAGGGATCACACCCAGGGCACCTGCGCTGGGAGTGCGGCATCTTGGCCACCGGACCACCAGGGAGGTCCAGGAGTCTGCTGGTTTTAATAAGGTGGGTGATATCCCCTCAGAGAGGCACTTTCCTGGTCTCCCCTCACTGAACCACTTCTATAGAGAAAACCCTGCAGGGACTCCGCTCACTGAGCAATGACATCTGACCTCCAGTAGACAGCTGACCATAGCTCCGTCTCTCACCGCCTCATGCCACCCCTGCCTGTCACCTCTGGCCATGTCCTGGGCATCGAGCAGCCCTGCTCCACAAGCTTCCACGGAGGTCTCGGGTCAGCGCGGCTCCTCCAGAAAGCCTTCCCAGACCCGCCTGCACTCCGATGAAGACCCCACCCCATGCACCCTTCCTGGACGCTCCTTCCCTCCCACCATGCTGTCACAGTCCATCCACAGGCTTTGCCAGTCACCTGCAGGGCTCCTCCTGGGCCCACGGGCTGCAGCCAGACTCTGCACGTTTAACAAACATCTCCATGGGTTCCATGGGAAGCTCAAGTGTGATAGTCAGTGCAGTTTGTCCTGAAAGGCAGGATCCTGTCTTAACAATAAGAAAAGCATCTATTGAGTTATTATCTCCTGAGCATTGTACCAATCACTTCTCACAAATTAGTTTTGGTGATTTATTAACCCAATTGACAGGTGAGGAAGCTGAGGCTCAGGTCAATAACTTGAGCAAAATCATGTGTCACATCTCAGCTGGGAAGAGATGCCTTACAAAGTGGTCACTTCAAGGAATAATTCCCTGCTGGTCTAGCGGTTAGGACTCCATGCGTTCACTGTGGAAGGTGAGGGTTCAATCCCTGGTCAGGGAACTAAGATCCCACAAGCTGAATGTCAAGCCCTAAAAAAAAAAAATCATTACAGGGGAGTTTATTAAAGGGGCAATTTCACAAAGTGGAGGCAAGACTGAAGGAAACCATCTTTCTGGATAGTGACAGCCAGGACCCCTGACCCCCGGGCCTGGGGGAGTGAGGGGTAAGGGCCACAGGGATCCACGGAGAGCACGTGTATGCAGGAAGCCTCTGGAAGGGAGGTGCAATCTAAGAGGAAGGAGCTGTGGGAATATGTGGCAACAACCAACAGCAACCAGCAAGGGGGGAGCTGAAGAAACACCCCCCCATAGAAACTCCCCTCCCCCACTCTCCTCCCGTGTCCTCTCTGGTCAGTGCCTCTCATAAGTAGGATCCATCAGCAGCCAGAGAGCAAAGGAGCCCATGGATGTGGGCTCCCAGGGCACAGAGCTGAGTGCAGAAGGATGGAGTAAATCTGGAGAGCCAACCGGCTGGAAGGTCCAGCGCCTTCCCACAGCCAGCAAGTGGCAGAGGGACCCAGACTTGCGTCCAGGTCCTTCATCCCCGCCCCACTCCACCCTAGCATCTCCAGGCATGCCTGGTGCCTGGCGCTTGGTAGGCATTCCACGCCTCTGTGTCATTTTGATTGAATGAATGAATGAGTGAATCGCTGAGTGAAATGCACATGGATATTGGCGTCAGATTTGATCTGCAGCTTCACCACCCAGTACAGTGTGACTTCGTGTCTCTGAGCCTCAGTTTTCTCATCTGTGAATTGTACACAATCATAGTCCCTCCCTCACCCCCCTGAGGTGAGAAGCACACAGGATAAGGTGCACAAAGTACCAAGCACAAGTTACTGTTATTGGTGATATAATACATGATCCAGTGCAGACGCTGTGTTCAAATGATGTAGACTTAGTCCTGTCTTTTGCTGTACTCATCTGATATATCTGAGGTAGGAGAGGTGGGGAGAGAGGTAGAAAGGGGCAAACAGAAGGGTTTTCCCTCACAGCAAGGGCTCTGTTCTCACTCTTTATGAAGAGCTCCCTCTAACTTCATTAGTCATGAGCATGGCATCAAGCAATAAGTTAATTTCTAACTGTGGCACTTGATAAATTTTCCATTTACCTCATTAGTTTTTACAGCCTGCAATATTGGTGAGAACACTTCCAATTAACCATATGGGAAGCTTCAGTATGGAATCACAACAATTTTTTTAAATGTGTTATTTAACCAAATAAGAATCACAGCCCTTAGAAATAAAGATTCTCTATTCCCAGGGAAGAGTTGCTTCCAGGAGGCCTGTCAGCTGGGGCCCTAGGTCAGGGCCTCACCTGGAGGGGGAGGTGCTGAGCTGGGTATTCGTCCTCCTCCCAAGATCTGGGAGGAACCACAGGGAGCCCAGCGAGGTCGTGAAAGTGAGGTCAGGGGCTCAGTGTCCAAACCCAACCGATCTCTGTAGACGTTCCTTGTTGGTTTCATTACAAAGCATTTCTTAACTTCTTATCTTGCTTGATGGGCACAGGAAGTCTCGTGATGGGAAGTGGTCTCCTTGTTCCGTAGCTGGGGACGCCAAGAGCCAGAGAGATTCTGGGGCTGCCATGATCGCAGGGCAGCCCGTGGTCCAGTGGGGGCCCACTCAGGCCCCTCTCCCTCCAACTCTGACCCTAGAAGAGGTATAGATGTGAGGGGGACTGTCCCATTCTTCAGGCTTTCCCAGGGCTCAGCACTGTGCTGCCTGTAAATGTTCTGATGTCAACCCTTGCCCCCAGGCCCTTAACTGAGTTTATGGTTAAGGCTGGGCCATCAGACCCAGGCCCCTCATACTGTGAGAGGTCCCAAACATGGACATAGGGTCAAAGTGTCCCCAAGAGTCTCCATCCTGAAACTGAAAAAAAAAGAGACATTTGGAGGACTTCCCTGGTGATCCAGTGGTTAAGAATCTGCCTTCCAATGCAAGGGACATAGGTTCCATCCCTGGTCAGGGAACTAAGATTCCACATGCCGTGGGGCAACTCACTGCAAGGGAGACTCAGCACAGCAAAAAAAAAAAAAAAAGAGGCATTTGAAATTTTGTCCTTGGACTAAGCTGGAGAGGCCAACTTAGTGATCATCGCAGCCACGCTGAGAAAGCAATAAGATTTGATGGAGCCGCCATGCTCCAGGCAGGCTGTGGGGAGGAGAGGAAGAGAGAGAGGTCTGGCAGCAACCTGAGGACGCCCTGACCCAGACTCCCCAAGACCCACTCTGTCCTGACTCCGCCAGTTTCTTCAGGTGTGTGAGTGTTCAGTCGTGTCCAACTCTTGCAACCCCATGGGCTTTAGCCCGCCAGGCTCCTTTGTACATGGAAAATTTCCAGGCAAGAATACTGAAACGGGTTGCCATTTCCTTCTCCAGAGGATCTTCCTGACCCAGGGATCAAACCTTCTTCTCCTGCATTGGCAGGCGGATTCTTTGCCACTGAGCCACCAGGGAATCCATTTTATCAATAAACCAGTGCCCTGCCATGCAGGCTGCTGGGGGCCGAGTAGGGTAGCTATCCTTGGAGCCAGCTGAGGGGGAAGCGAAGCCCTGGTGTCCTCGGCTGTGCATGGACCTGGGCAGACTAGATCAGTTGTTTTCAAACTGTCCACAGACCGCTGGGAAGGTCAGCAGGGCTGTGGTGTAGGATGGAGAGGAGATTGGGGCTCCCACCCCCACTTTGAGTTTCCAAAAGAGTCACATTTGATACTGAGTCTCAATAAAGTATGAAAGCTACTGGCCCAGGCAACCAATCCAGCTGACATCCTTTCCGTATTCACATACTGGCCCTGAGAAAAGCCTGAGATTCAGCCCAGGGCCCCTCCCACCAGTGGTTCTTGTTCTTCGTGGGGCCGCCGGGGGGCCGCTGAGCTCCCTTCCCCTTCCTCTTCCTCCCTGCTGTGAGCTATTCAGAGCACAGGAGCCTGCGGCTCTAGACCAGGGCTCCGCCCTGACACTCCAGCTTTCTCTGTTCTGCCCCATCATCACCTACTTTTTGAGGAGCAGGATCAGGTCTCAGGCATCTGTTGTGGTCTTCAGAGGGTGGAGGCTGGTCTCAGAACTGTGGGTTGGAAGACACGGGCTCTGGCTCCAATTCAGCAGCAACAGAAAGGCTGCTTCAATCCCATGAATCAGATCTGCCCCAAGTCCCAGTGACTTGAAGAATTCAAATTTCTCTTCTCCCCAGGACAAGGTGAAGGGCACACTGGCGCATGGCTCAGCGAGGTTGTTGTAGGCGTGAGGGCTTTCCGTCTTGCTGCCCAGTCGTCTTCAGTGTGGTGATGGGGTCACTCCCAATCCCTGCTCTGCTTGCATCTTGGGGACCCGCAGTGCCCGGGATCCTGGGGCGGCTTGGGCACCAGGAAGCACTAATAGAGGACTGGAGGGCAGATGGAGGGAGGGGGCTGGGTGACTGTGTGTGTGTCCCAGGGCACCTCTGACTGGTGGAGGCTATGCGGCTTAAGCTCTGACCAAACAATTTCCCTCTCCTCCTCCCCACCCCCAGCTCCTTCCAAGAAGTTCTTGCCATGATTCTGGATTACTTCTAGGCTGTCATATTAATAGTCCTTCCTCCCCTACCCCTCCAGGCCCCAGGAGTCTGAACAGTGTCGCATGATTGCTAACTTCTAGAGCAGGGTGGGTAGGGGTGTGGGGCCTCCCGGTTCCCTTTGCATCAGGCTCTTGCATCATCTATATAAGCTATCCTGCATCGGTTTTCTCTCTTTTAATCACTTAGAGTGACTCATGTTTCCTGGCTGGATCCCAGCTAACTCAACGGGCATCTTCAAGCTTTGTTTCTTTGTATCTTCATGGTTACAAGATAGCTGCTGCAGCTCCAGTCATTACATCCTCACTACAACCACACCAAAAGTCGAGAAAAGACAATTTCTCCTGCTTGCTGCTTCTTGTCAGGGAGGTAGACCCTTCCCAGAATTGGGAGTCAATACCAGTCAGAATTGAGTCAATACCAATACTCTAGCTGGAAGAGAGATTGGAAAAGAGAGTAATCCACCATTTTTAACCCCTGTAATGGGAGAAGGCTCATCAAGTAAGCAAAAGGGAGTTGCACAATGGCTGCTGAGGGACTAACCAACCACGTCCACAAGTGCGTGGCGTGAGATTGTGGTTAAGTCACTTCCTTTCTCTGGGCCTCAGTTTCCTCATCTGAAGAACAGGAGAGTCTGGAGGGCCCAGTGGTCTCTGTATATCCCCACAGCCCTTGGGTTTCAAGGAGGTGCCTCAGGGGCCACTGTGGGGCCAGGAAAGTGAAGTCTGAGGAGGTGGAATCCTGCTCCCAGTTCCACAAAAACAGTCTCACTTGATCTTTGTGGAAATAAAAGAATTCTGCTGGGTTTGCTGGTTTCTAACGTCCCTTGCCGCTCTCTCTAGGACCAGGATTCAAAGTTATAGATCAATTTATAAAAATGAGGAAATAACCAGGATGATGCTCTTGCTAAGAATGATCCATTAGCTGCGGGGGTTATTCATAATAAACTTTGGAGATTGATTAAGCTCCCTGGCTTTTTGCCAACTGTTAACCGGTCTGCCTGATGCTGCAGACTCCACGCTGCGGAGCAGAGACATTCTCCCTGGAACATTCTTGCCTCCCTCTGTTCTCTTCAATTATGAGAAGGCAAACCCCTTACATATATATAATTATTTTAAACTATTTATCTTGCACAAAGGAATTGATCTTTGCAGGTCTTTTTCATCGGCCTTGACACTGATGAATCTCCTCAGAGATGGTCCCAGAGAGGCGGACGCACCCCTAATGGATGGTTCATCTCATCTTAATGCACCCCCCACCCTCAGGGTCTTCTCCTTTTGGAATCTTCCCTGTTGTCCTCTGTGGGTTTAACTGTACAAATGCCATGCCAGGGAAGCCACCCACTCCATTCCTGTCGTCCCAAGGCCTCTTGTAGATTGAAGGTTCAAAGCCTCCAGTGGGGAAGCCTCAGGAGACCCCAGTCCTTTGCCAGAGAAGGCTCAGCCTCCTCCCCCCGAGAATAACAGACACCTTATTGAAGACGAGCGTCTTTATAGAACAGTCCTCGAACGCTTCCTCTGCCCCTGCATGGTCATAGAACACATCCAGCTGCTGCTCGGGTCACCCTCTCACGTGCTCTCTCTTCCTCGAGACTGCCCTGGTTGGTTCACACCTCATACCCTGCCCGGCACAGTAAGACAGTCCAGGTGATGCCACACCCATTTTACAGATAAAGAAGGTGAGGCCCAAAGGGGCCCAGGGGTCACATGACCCACCCAGGGTCACAGCGGGAATAAAGGACACAGTCAACACTTGAACTTGACCTGGAGGGTTCCGCGGGGAATGCCCACACAGGACAGACACGGGCCGACACACAGGTGACACCCTGCACGTGCTAGCTCTTCCCACTTCCTCTCATCCAGACTCTCCCCCAACCCCGGTCTGGGCTGCCTCTGCAGATTTGGCAGAGATCAATGAGGCTTGTGCAGACTCCTCACCGATCTCACAGCTTCTCTTTTTCAATAACCCATAGAAAAATAGGAACATCGTCCATCTCGGTCAGCTCAAACCCTAACAAGGTATCACAGACCCGGTGGCTTATAAACAACAGAAGTGTCCTGCTCACATATCTGGAGGCTGGCATTCTGATACCAAGGTGCCCACCTGGTTAGAGTCCCATGAGAGCCTTCTTCCCAGTCTCAGATGCCAACTTCTTGTTGTATTCTCCCATGGCAGAAAAAAAGCAGAGTGAAAACAAGCTCTCTTCTCTTCTCTTTATACTGATTTTTATCTGTTTACTTGACTGCGCTGGCTCTTAGTTGCAGCATGAGGGATCTTCAGTCTTCACTGAAGCATGCGGGATCTTTAGTCGTGGTGTGTGGGATCTAGCTTCCTGACCAGGGATCGAACCCAGACCCCCTGCACTTGGAGCACTGAGTCCTAGCCCCTAGACCACCAGGGAAGTCCCAGCGAGTGCTCTTCTTTCAAGGGCACTAATGCCATTCATGAGGGCTCCACCTTCAGGACCTAATCACTTCCCAGAGGCTCCACCCTCTAATACCATTATCACACTGGGTGTTGGGTTTCAACATATGAATTTTGGGGAGACATAAATATTCAGTCCATAACATGGTTTCTTCACAAAATATTCAAATAATATGGACAAAATAATACATATCATCATAATAAATAATAGAAAAAATTTAATTCAAGTCCCTGATCACCCCAAAGCCTCCTGCCCAAAGCAACTTCTGGCATTTGTGTCCTGTGGATCCTTCCAGATCTATATGTATGCATTTATGAATGCTGCTGCTAAGTCGCTTCAGTAGTGTCCGACTCTGTGCGACCCCGTAGATGGCAGCCCATCAGGCTCCCCCGTCCCTGGGATTCTCCAGGCAAGAATACTGGAGTGGGTTGCCATTTCCTTCTCCAATGCATGAAAGCGAAAACTGAAAGTGAAGTCGCTCAGTCGTGTCCAACTCTTAGTGACCCCATGGACTGCAGCCTAACAGGCTCCTCCGTCCATGGGATTTTCCAGGCAAGAGTACTGGAGTGGGGTGCCATTGCATTTATGAATACATGCATACAAAATATTATATAAGGAAATGTGGAGTTGAGGGGTTTTATCTGCTGGGATGTTATTAATTTAAGTGGTATCAAGCCATACACATCTTTCTGCAACTTGCGTACAAAATGCTCTAAATCAGCGTGCACATATTGGCCTCATTTGTCTTTTTCCTGCAGCTTAGTTGTCCAATACTTAGTATGGATGTGTTGTGGTTTGTTTAACTAGTCGCTTATTGATGGACATGTGGGTTTCTTCCAGCATCTCACTATTAAAAACACTGCTGCAGTGGGCATTCTGTCTTGGCTTCTTATACTGAACAGGCTATTTCTCTGGAGAAAACTGAGTATTTCTGTAGAAAAAAAGAAAGAAACCATAAACTAAATTAAAAGAGAATTTTCATTCTCGACTGGGAGAAAATATTTGTGACATACACAAAAAAAACTGTTAATAATCAGATTGTATGAAAAACTGTTTCAACTTAATAATGAAAAGACAAAAAAAGCTCAATTTAAAAAATGGGCAAAGAATGCAAAGAGGCAGTTCATAGAAGAAATGAAAATGGCTAGGAGGCATTAAGGACAGTCTTGCACCTCAGGGGTAATCAGGGAACAGCACACAAAAGCTCCCATAAGACCCTGTTCACTGCCCGGATTAGCCCACGTTTTCGGCTGAATGACGTGGGCCATGGGCGAGAGTTTGGGGAGATGTGCCTTGGCGTGCAGTCAAGGTGCAGCCCGAGCCGGTCCTTCCGGAGGGCGGTTTAGAAGCTCCTTTACACTTCCACATGTGCCTGCCCAGCAGCCCCGTAACTTCCCTTCTCGAGTTCACTTTACACAACAGCGGTGTCGGCAGCTCTTGCAGGCTCACGCTAGTCACACACACAAACCTGCCGCCCGGGTCAGACTCGGGCCCCAGAGGGGCCTGGAACAGAGCTGCAGAAGCTGTGTGCTTGGTGAGGCAGGAGGGGGACCATGACTCCAGGCTTCCGCTGCCCTCCCCAGCTCGAACAGCAGCATTTTCTACCCTGAGTTCAGGGCCCTGGGCCTCTGAGTGAAAACAGGGACAGGGCCACGAGGGGTTGGGAGAGGCGTTTCCCAGGTTAGGTTAGGTGATTCTGAAGAATCCCTGCCCCTCCTCCACACACACACACAATGATCTTTCCTTTTTAAAAAGTATTTATTTATTTATTTGGCTGCACCTGATCTTAGCTGTGGCTTGCAGGATCTAGTTCCCTGACCAAGGATTGAACTTGCGCTCCCTGCATCGGGGGCTCGGAGTCTTAGCCACTGGACCACCAGGGAGCTCCCACAATGATCTTTCTCGCGTGTTCCTGCTGAACCTAGAATGCTGCTTCCCTGCACACACAGCCGGACTGTGGCCAGAGCAGCAAGTATTAAGTCCACACTCCAGTCAGAGCAGGGCTCCCCGGTTCCTGAAGCCCTCACAGTCTTGGGGTGCAGGGGACTGCACCCCTGTGGCAGGCCTGACATCACACCTGACCTCCACAGACAGGTGACTTTGACCTCACGGCCCGCCTGGCTCCCAGAGACTTCAGCCTCTAATGGAGGCCTTGAGTCTGGACTTTGCCATCGGTGAATTCCGCCCCATCCTCCCCTTGCTGAGGCCGGGGAGGATGGTGGTCCAGCCTGGGCCCAGACGACAGAGTCGAACCCACACTGCACTCCCCTGAGACATGTCAGGCCTTGGAAAAGCCGTTTGGGGGCTTTGTTTATGAACTTGAAATGATCCCGTGACATGACTCGGGGAACAGAGGTGGACGCCTTACTCTTTGTGTTATGGGCCTTTCCAGCAGGATGGGCAAAGATAAAGGCCAGTCCAGGCCATAAAGTCCATTTATGTGAGAGAAATGACAACCCTTAAAGTCAAAGGCGAGTACCCGACTCAGATCAACCTGCAGCTTAACAGGCTGAAGCTCTCAGCCCCAAGGACGCTGGGATACAGACCAGAAAGACACAGCACTCTGGGATACTCCTTCAGGATGCCCCCTCGTCCTGACGCTTCCACAGCCCTGTCACATCCCCCAAGCCCCGCCTCCCCACTCCTTGATCAGGAAGCCAGAATTCCAGATCTCAAGTGTATCCTTGCTGCCAATATGAGGTTCTCGGTGATCTGAAATATCCCTGCAAATATTTCCTATTTTTAATAACATGGTATCAATTTGCAAACAGAGTAATGATCTCTGTTACTTTTCAGGAAATTATGTTTAATATACTTTACTAGAGCAAAGGAAGAACAATTTAATTGAAAGAGCTGCTATGAACCATATTTAACCTCAGATGTACTAAATGGAGTGTCTTGGAGATAAGTTATGGTTTTTAATTTAACGTAAACTATTCTGTGCAGAAGCACGGTGTTTTTGCCACTCTAATAACGACTGGTTTGGGTTTATGAACTATTTTTTCGATCGTCTTTTTCCTCTCATGAACACCGCTTGTGAATGTTTAAGTCCAATCCGGAGGCTTTCGCACATAAAATAGGAAGCGAAAGGCGCTACAGGCTGGGCGGGCTCCGCCGTCTGCGGGGACAGCTGGGCCTCAAATGTGACACGTCTCACACTGGAGAGGACCCCCGGGTTTTGAGGAGCACCCGTATTTCATCACCCCAGCCGATCCTGCGCCTGGCTGGCTCCTTCGTCACTCTGATGGATGGATTCCAGCCCCCAAATGAAGTTTCGTGCTCACCAAGATTAATTGCTGAAGGAAAAATATTGAAACTTTATTATTCATATAATTCATTTGAGGGGATGATCCCAAGAAAATGTACATGCAGTGGAAGTTCATCATTTGACAGTAATCGGAGGGAGGGGAGACAGAAGGAATCTCGAGGCAGCACCTCAGCACCTGACCCCCCACCTTACGGGAGCCACGGGCAACGGCGCCCGGGTGTGAGGAAAAAGCTGCTCTTTCAGTTCTCTCAACACTGCTTCCTGGGGTCCCCCTGCACCCAGCAGGGGTTTGGGTGAGTCCTCTGGTGGCTAGCCTGCTGCCCTGTTCTATTTCATTCAGATCTCTTGCTTATTTATGTTTGCTCGGTAGAGTGGGCAATTTTTTTTTTTTTTTTTTTTGGATACCTGGGCATCTCCTTGCCCTTCTTTGGGCAAGACAGCCAACTTCCCTTGGAGAAGCTGTGTCTCTGAGCTTCAGGTGAGACGCCTTGGGAAAAGCGTGTGACCAGCTGTTAGCCTGTGAGACCGATGCGTTCCTCCGGCCACAGGGACTGACTTATACGACCTCATCGGACATACGACCTCATCCAGGCCCGGGCCCTGCTGTCTTCTCCTTGAAAGGCTGACAGAGAAGCTGGTGCTTTTCCTCCCCACTGTGAAGGCTGAGACAGGGAAAGCCTGGAGCTGTGGGAACTCTCAAGCTGGCACAAGGGGAGAACAACCAAGAACCACAGGGGACGCCCAAGAGAGAGAAGAGAGAGACAGAGTCCTGCTGCAACATTTGGGCCCTGAGTCAAAACATACCTGAAGCCAGCCCTACTTCCGAACGTGGACTTTTTAGCTATGTGAGCCATATAGTCGGTCTTTGCTTAAGCCAGTTTGAGTGAAGTGTTCTCTCAGAGATCTTGCATCTTAAGTGAAATGACAAAAAAGGTCACCTAGAGGACCTTCATTCCAGCATCTTCATGACAAGGTTATGAAGGGTCAGTTCCTGTCCGCCACCCCAGCTTCCTAGAACTGCCATTATTGTACATCTTTTCCAAACCTGATTCTCTGCTGCTGCTACTGCTGCTAAGTCGCTTCAGTCGTGTCCGACTCTGTACGACCCCATAGACGGCAGCCCACCAGGCTCCCCCACCCCTGGGATTCTCCAGGCAAGAACACTGGAATGGGTTGCCATTTCCTTCTCCAATGCATGAAAGTGAAAAGTGAAAGAGAAGTCTCTCAGTTGTGTCCAACTCTTCGCAACCCCATGGATTGCAGCCTACCAGGCTCCTCCGTCCGTGGGATTTTCCAGGCAAGAGTACTGGAGTGGGATGCCATTGCCTTCTCCTAAACCTGATTATCTAGCCTCCCTTTAATAATTCATTCTACATGAGAGTCTGACAATAAGTTCATTTTCTGCTTATTGATAACTGGGCATTGGCTTCTGTTGCTGTGACCAGAGATGCCGGATATAACATAGAGGCGGTCAGTGGGGACAGTCCCTTGGCTCCTTTGCTGGACTCTTTCGTGCTCTCTTAGGCTGCAGGGCCCCAGGGCCTCAGTCACCTGGTCCGTCAGCAGCCCTGGATCCGCAGGCATCTCTGTGGACAGGGCTCAAAGACAGACAGCTGAGTGAAAAAAGCGTCTTGCAGCATGATAGCACTGATGGACAGTTTCAAAACACACAAAACACTGAAAATTGTTCACAGGTGCATACATATGTAGAAGAATCTCTAAAACGGAATGGGAAGGCTGCACACCAAGTTCACGGCCACGGTTGCCTCTGGGAAGTGGGGGAAGGAGAAACAGCTCTGGGGAGGAACTCCTCCGACTCTGTGTCCTAATGAAACGGAAAATTAAACGAGGGCCCTCCCAGCTCTCAGGGGCACAGGCAGCTGGGCTGAGATTTTGGCTGAGCTCTTGGTGGGGAGGTGTGACTCGTGGGTGCAGAAGGAGACCCTGGTTCCCAGCAGCTCATAGAGCAGGCAGTGACAGTCAAGCCGGGGTAAACCGGGAGGCAAGGGTGTGTGCGTGCCATCCAGGAGGAGGACCACTCATCACGGGAAGGTGGGCACAGTGAGGAAGGGGCTAGGTCACATCACCGGGACAGCATGATCCTGGCCTGAAGGACACCTGAGGTGTGGACGTGCAGATCGGTTTGCAGAATACAGACAAATACACAACCACATTATTCCCTTGTCTTTGCTGTAACATTGCACATTTTAAAAGTAAAAACCAAGGAAGATCCCCTGGAGGCGGGCACAGCAACCCACTCCAGTATTCTTGCCAAGAGAATCCCACGGAGAGAGGAGTCTGGCGGGCTACGGTCCGTGGGCTCGCGAAGAGTAGGACATGACTGAAGTGACTTAACACACATGAGGAAAAGTAAAAAATGCGAAAAAGACAAGAAAATGACCACCCAAAATCTCATCACATAGAAATAATCACTTTGAATGTTTTACTGAGGCTCCTCTTGTCTTGGCTACAAAAAGATAGATTTTTCTTCCTGAGTCAGGAAGTAGCATGCATAACATTTTAAACAAAGTTCGCGGGTGACTATTTGTGCAATAGCTTTCCCTTTGGAAGCAGGCTTATGGCCATGGGGAACAAAAGAAATAATAGTAATAATAGTAAATAATTATAAATAGTAAATAGTCATAATGTTTTCAATGGAAGGGCATTTTTTTAACACAGTTGTGTTTAATTTCTGCTGTACAGCAAATAGACTCATATATATAATATATATATATTATGTATTGTATAATATATATTATATATTGTATAATATATATAATATATGTATGCATTATACATATATATTATTTTTCATATTTTTTCCATTTTGGCTTATCACAGGGATTTTCAGGACAGTTCCCTGTGCTATACAGCAGGACCTTGTTTATCCATTCTATATATAATAGTTGGCATCTGCTAATCCCAAATTAGCAGATACTGGAAGAAGCACAAGCTGGAATCAAGATTGCCAGGAGAAATATCAATAACCTCAGATATGCAGATGACACCACCCTTATGGCAGAAAGTGAAGAGGAACTAAAAAGCCTCTTGATGAAAGTGAAAGTGGAGAGTGAAAAAGTTGGCTTAAAGCTCAACATTCAGAAAATGAAGATCATGGCATCCGGTCCCATCACTTCATGGGAAATAGATGGGGAAACATTGGAAACAGTGTCAGACTTTATTTTGGGGGGCTCCAAAATCACTGCAGATGGTGACTGCAGCCATGAAATTAAAAGACGCTTACTCCTTGGAAGGAAAGTTATGACCAACCTAGATAGCATATTGAAAAGCAGAGACATTACTTTGCCAACAAAGGTCCATCTAGTCAAGGCTATGGTTTTTCCAGTGGTCATGTATGGATGTGAGAGTTGGACTGTGAAGAAAGCTGAGCACCGAAGAATTGAAGCTTTTGAACTGTGGTGCTGGTGAAGACTCTTGAGAGTCCCTTGGACTGCAAGGAGATCAGCCCTGGGATTTCTTTGGAAGGAATGATGCTAAAGCTGAAACTCCAGTATTTTGGCCACCTCATGTGAAGAGTTGACTCATTGGAAAAGACTCTGATGCTGGGAGGGATTGGGGGCAGGAGGAGAAGGGGACGACAGAGGATGAGATGGTTGGATGGCATCACTGACTCAATGGACGTGAGTCTGAGTGAACTCCGGGTGTTGGTCATGGACAGGGAGGCCTGGCGTGCTGTGATTCATGGGGTCGCAAAGAGTCAGACATGACTGAGCGACTAAACTGAACTGAACTGAATCCCAAATTCCCAGTCCTTCCCTCCCCAAGCCTCCACCCACTTGGCAACTATAAGTCTGCTCTCTGTGTCTGTTAAGCCTGTTTCTGTTCCATAGGGATGTTCATTTGTTTTATAGTTTAGATTCCACGTGTAAGTGACACCATGTGGCATTTCTCTTTCTCTTTCTGACTTTCTTCACTTAGTGTGATCATCTCTAGGTCGTCCTTGTTGCTGCAAACAGCATAGACTGTCTCATTCTTTTTTGATGACTGAGTAGTATTCTATTTGGTACCACATCTTTATCCATTCATCTGCGATGGACACTGAGGTTGTTTACAGGTCTTAGTTTTTGTAAATAGTGCTGCTATTATGTTCACTACGTAAATAGTGAACATAGGGTGTGTGTATCTTTTTGAATTATAGCTTTGTCTGAGTGCAGGCCCAGGAATGGGATTGCTGGGTTGTAGAGCAACTCTATTTTTGTTTTTTTGAGAAACCTCCATATTTTCCATAGTGGCTGCATACACTATGTTCTGCATACAAAACTCTGCATACAAAATGTTCTGCATACACTAATTGACTCAATCCTCCCAACCCCAAGAAGTAGGTTGTTATTATAAATTCCCATTTTACAGATGAGAAAAGTGAGGCTCATGGAGATGTTTATATCTGGGTTTCACAACCGGTAAGTCAAGATTTTGACTATGCCAAAACTTTTGACTGTGTAGATCACAACAAACTGTGGAAAATTCTTAAACAGATGGGAATACCAGACCACCTGACCTGCCTCCTGAGATATCTGTATGCAGGTCAAGAAACAACAGTTAGAACCAGACACGGAACAACAGACTGGTTCCAAATAGGAAAAGGAGTATGTCAAGGCTGTATTTTGCCATCCTGCTTATTTAACTTGTATGCAAAGTAACATATGAAATACCAGGCTGGATGAAACCCAAGCTGGAATCAAGATTGCCAAGAGAAATATCAATAACCTCAGATATGCAGATGACACTACCCTTATGGCAAAAAGTGAAGAGAAACTAAAAAGCCTCTTGATGAAAGTGAAAGAGGAGAGTGAAAAAGCTGGCTTAAAACTCAACATTCAGAAAACCAAGATCATGGCATCTGGTCCCATCACTTCATGGCAAATAGATGGGGAAACAATGGAAACAGTGATAGGCTTTTTTTGGGGGGCCCAAAATCACTGCAGATGGTGACCGCAGCCATGAAATTCAAAGACACTTGCTCCTTGGAAGAAAAGCTATGACCAATCTAGACATCATATTTAAAAGCAGAAACATTGTTTTGCTGACAAAGGTCTGTCTAGTCAAAGCTATGGTTTTCCCAGTTTTCACGTATGGATGTTGAGAGTTGGACTATAAAGAAAGCTGAGCGCTAAAGAATTGATGCTTTTGAACTGTGGTATTGGAGAATACTCTTCAGCATCCCCTGGACTGCAAGGAGATCAAATCAGTCAATCCTAAAGGAAATCAGTCCTGAATATTCATTAGAAGGACTGGATGCTGAAGCTGAAGCTCCAATACTTTGGCCACCTGATGCAAAGAACTGACTCATTTGAAAAGACCTTGATGCTGGGAAAGATTGAAGGCAGGAGGAGAAGGGGATGACAGAGGATGAGATGGCTGGATGGCATCACGGACTCAATGGACATGAGTTTGAGTAAGCTCTGGGAGTTCGCAATGGACAGGGAGGCCTGGCGTGCTGCAATCCACAGGGTCGCAAAGAGCTGGACATGACCAAGCGACTGAACTGAACTGAAGTCAGTCTCCAGAGGACCTTGCTGGGGTCACTCCCACTGCCCGGCTGCCCCTCAGGGAAGATGCTAAGCTGACCTCATTTCATGTGGTCCCGGAGCCTTCCTCAGCACAGCAGGACATGTGGGTCGGCGCTGTCTGCCTGCCCTGCAGGTGAGGCTCACAGAGGAGTCATCATCTGCCCCATCATGTGGCTCCAGGGGCAACTTGGACAACTTCAGACCCTGGCCCTTCCCTCTGCCTGACCAAGGGGGACCAAGGCCACCAGCTTTCTGGGCCAGCACCCCTGCTGTCCAGGCAGCACAGCAGGCTCTTGACTGTCACTGAAGGAGTTTCCCACGCTGAGCCGGGCAGCCAAGAAGCCCGGCCTCTCTTTCCCACAGCGCCTTGGCAGAGGTCTGCACAGAGGGTGGCATGGACCCCTTGGTTCCAGCCGTCCCTGCGCCAGCAAGTTCACCCAAGCACAACTCTGTGCCTCCGACTGACGAATAATAAATTTAATAATTAAAGAATAATTAATTACACCTGAAACTTCTCACTTGGGGGTACAATTAGCCTCTGGCACCTTTTGAATGAGTTGCCAGTGACTAATTGTGCCCTCAAGGAGGCATTTGTAAGTACAATTAATTGTGTGCAAAATTGAACTCACAAATACTCAGGAACATAAAAATCATTCCCACAAAAAGAGTTTGTTCAGAATCCAGGCCGTTATTTTTTTAAAGGGTCCTGTGATGGGTTCCCCAGGGCTCCAGATGTGCCCTGGGGTCTCAGTGGGAGGCCGCCCTTCCCCCAGCATGGGGGTCCCCCAAGCTCGGAGCTTCCCACTGCCGTGGGAACCCCCAGGTGGCTCCTCCACAGAGCAGGGCATTGGCTCGTGACTCAGAGAGGTCACTATTTAGTACAGAGTCATGGGGATGGGAAAGCAGGAAGGATGAGCCAAGAGCTAAAGCATAAATTTGCCTTCTTTGACTCCTTCAACTTCTCTGTCAAGGTCATCCCAAACTGGAGGAGATTCTCGGCCTTCCGGGTCTTGCCCAGTGGCCAGCTCTTGGAGAAGCCCTCGGATTCAGGGCTTGGTGTTGGTGTCAGACCAGCTCTGGCCATCGTTGTCCAGTCACTAAGTTGTGTCCACCTCTGTGCAGCCCCACGGACTGTAGCTCACCAGGCTCCTCTGTCCATGGGATTTCCTAGGCAAGAATACTGGAGTAGGTTGCCATTTCCTACTCCAGGGAATCTTCCCAACACAGAGATCGAACCCACGTCTCTAACATCTCCTGCATTGGCAGCCCTGTTCTTTACCACTAGTGCCCCCTGGGAAGCCCCATCAATTCACCCTGAAACTCTATTATTAACCCTTTCAGATTCCACTCAGATGCCACAGCCCCTAAGAAGCATTTTGCTCTTCCAGGACAATGGATGCCCCTCTGGGAGTGTCTCAAAACCTGTGCTTTCTGCACTGGTTCTTCTGAGCTTTCTGCTCCAGACATTGGAAGGGAGAAAACTGTTCCTCACGTTCTATCCCCTGGGCCAACCGACGATCGGTAAGACTCAGACATTTATGTTTCCAGCAAAGCTGGAAACAAGCAAGTGTAGCCAAAGAGGGTGGAATTCCTTGCACTGCCTCTAGCCCAGCTGCAAGGGAGGAACAGCTGATAAGAACAGTTTTACAAAATTGAATGCTTTATCCTGGTTATTTTCATATTATTTCTGGGAAGTGAAGCCCCTTTGAGGGCACAAACATTTCATGCCCTGGGTCTCTATAGTTAAAAAGATTTGCGTTTCTTTATTAGATTTGCTTCTTGACAGTCCCTCAGTATGCTGTGCTGATCACCTAGAAGCCCCTGGAGGGACTAACTGCAGGGGGAGCCATCTGCTGTGTTCCTTGCTTGCAGTTTCAGGGCATTGAGAAGGCTTAATGAATCCCGGGTACAGGTTTGAGTGCAGAAAGGGGCCACCCACTTACAAAAGCCTGATGCTCTGTGACACTCTGTCATTCACCAAACACCCAGGACACACCTTTCAGGTGGCAGGCCCTGAACTAGCATGCTCTAGATCCAGAGATGATAAGACAAAAATCTCTCTCCAGGCTTGAGGGGAGAATACCAAAGCATTGGGAGCTGTCAGGAGACAGAGAAGCCCCAGGCAGGAAACACTCCCCTCCCACCAGGGGAGATGAGTTCTGAAAAGGGTTCTATAAGAGGAGTACTGGGGAAGGAGAGATATGGTGGTGTGTGTGAGAGAGAGAGAGACAGAGGCAGGGAGAGGTCTGAGATCATGAATCAGAACAAGAGTCAATGGTTTTGCCAACCAGCCCTCTCTTTTGGCACCCTGGCCGTCAGCTACAGGTCTGCAGGACTTTGTTTCCCCGGTTGCTATCTGCTTTCCCACAAAACAAAATACAGAAAGGAAAGGTCACTGGTGTATAAGAGAAAACCATGATTTGCTGATGCTTCTAGCTCCCCATGTTGCCTCCAGGACCTTAACGGAGAGGATTAAGAAGCAACCCAAGGCGCACAGCGCTCTGTCTGCAGAAGAAGGCGTGCTTCGGTGCACACAACTTAGAAAGGGAGTCGGATCAACTGAGTTCACAGACCAGCCCCAGCCTTCAAGTGGGACCAAGGGAAGACTCCTCCAGAGCTCCTGAGCCCCCCACCCACATCGCTCCCACTGCGTCCCGAGCTCCCCTTCCAGGACAGCCCCGTGTACCTGGGTTACAGGCACAGAGGTTGCAGTTCAGGGGGCCACTCACCCCTGGCCCCAAGGGCCAGCGAGAGCAGGTTACCAGAGGCCCCTCCAGCCCAGGGAATGGGCGCTGCGGGGGTGTGAGCCCGCTGTTCTTATGGGCTGAGCAGGGAAGGCTCTCCCTGCCACGGTGTGTGGCAAAGCCCTAGCTTTGGTGACACAGCTCAGATGCACGGGTCTCCCTGTCTGACCCTTACCATCTCAGTTTTTAGTCTCTGTTGGAAGTCCTGCCTCATTAAGAGACTTCCTGCTTCCTGCCATATTGGCCTTTTGGGCAGAATTTGCAATTAGAGTGTTAGAGTGGTGCTCTATTAACTGCAAAAATTGTGATTCTTAGATTGAGTTAATTGCTAATATCTGTATACAGTGTTCCCCCAAGATACTTTACATTACAGTAAATAAACTTCCCATCTGAATTCAGAGACATGATCAGAGGTTTTACAAATACCTAATTATATTTACAGAAAGCCAGGGCTTCCAAGGTGGCTCAGTGGTAAAGAATCCACCTGCCAGTGCAGGAGATGTAAGAAATGCAGGTTCAATTCCTGGGTTGGGAGGATGCCCTGGAGAAGGAAATGGCAACCCACTCCCGTATCCTTGCCTGTGAAATCCCATGGACAGAGGAGCCGGGCAGGCTACAGTCCATGGGGTCACAGAGAGTCAGACATGACTGAGCAACTCAGCAGGGTCCTCTCAGCTGCCCCCTTCTTCAACACTGTCTCAGCCCACTCTTCAGAAGCCAGCAGCTGCTGTGGTAGGTAAGTCACAGAGATTCTTTTCCATTCTTTCTCAGAAAATAACCCAAACCACCACACATATCCATTAGAACTCTTGGCACTACTCCTGGCTAGAAATGGCTCAGTAAAAAAAAAAAAAAAAAAAGTAGGACATTCTAAATGGTTTTCATTGGTCATGAGACGGATTGCCCAGTGCTGACAGCGGGAGTAGATATTATTGGTATAAGCCATTTTGTTTTGGTAATAGGAGTCCAAGCCTAAAAAAATGTCTAAACTCAGTTTCATAAAGTATATCTCCATACAGCAGCACACTCTGCAGCCAAAAAAATTATATAGTCCTGGCCTAAATTATTAGAAAGATGTTCATGCCAAGTTGCTGCTAAGTCACTTCAGCCGTGTCCAACTCTGTGCAACCCCATAGAAGGCAGCCCACCAGGCTCCCCCATCCCTGGGATTCTCCAGGCAAGAACACTGGAGTAGGTTGCCATTTCCTTCTCCAATGATGAAAGTGAAAAGTGAAAGCGAAGCCACTCAGTCGTGTCCAACTCGCAGTGAACCCAGGGACTGCAGCACCAGGCTCCTCTTTTCATGGGATTTTCCAGGCAAGAGTACTGGAGTGGGGTGCCATTGCCTTCTCCATCATGCTATGTTAAGGAAGAATAAATTAAAGATGAACATGTAGAGTTATTACATTTTTTTATACATATGCACATAAGGAGAGATCTGGAAGGAACATTAACAGTTATTGGTGATGAATTTGCCTGGTAATCTTCATTTCTTTATATATTTTTTTACCTAAATCATTTACATTGAGTGGGTATATCTTTTATAATTATGGAAAAAACCATTTTCATCTTGAAAAAAGAAAATAAAAAATATACAAACAACATGAAATAAAATTTGACCAAAAAAAAAAACTCTGAAAATGTGCGTGCCTTTGACCTGGTGGTTGCACTTTTGGAATCAGTCCTAAGGAAATAATCTGAAGTGCAAACAAAGCTGAATGGCACAAAATTATTAACTGCAGTAGTATTGATATTAACAAAATTGCCAAAAATCTCAATGGCAACCAAAGGAGTAATTTATGGCACAGTCAGAAGATGGGATATTTTATACCATTTTGGAGATTTTTGAAGACTTTGTGTTAACATGAGAAACATAGTTATATCATAATTATAAGTGGAAAGCAAAATGAAAGGAACCAAATTTGCCCTAAGAATGAAGAACCATTTAGAAAAATACAGAAGCAACCTTAAAAAGCAAATTAAATCCCTAGACAAGTCGAAACAGACCCCTCCCTGCCTCAGATTTCCCTCAAAATGATCACAGCAAATGTTGCCAGAGCCTGACATTCCTGCAGCATCGTCCACAGGGTCCACAGGCTCGCAGTGGTTTCCTCCTTTACAGGTAGAAATAGGGGTGACTCCGTGTCCGGGTGCTGAATGGCTTCCTAAGTGTTCTGACGATGCAGTTGTTGTGAATAAATACAAAAGGCTTCTCCAAACACTTGGGCAACACTCCAAACCCCGAATGCCTCCTTAGACAAAACAGAAGCATCACCCTCAGTGTTTTGCCGCTGAACAAAATCTAGATCCTGGAAATGGACAGTTTGCGCCCAACTGTAGGAGATTGCTCTCACTGGGAATGCTCTGCCATCAGAGAAGTACAGTTTAGTTCACTGGCGGCAGGGAAAGGGGGTGAGGTCCTTCCCTCTGGCCCCACTCCCTTGGGAAGGTGCCATCACCCAATCCCTGCCCACCTCACTTCCGTGCCTCTGTGCGTGGGAGGCACCATCGCACTCCTGGCACTTACAGATCGGGACTTTCTAAACCTGCACTGTTGGCAGTTGCTTTTATATTTACTCTCTCCTAAGTCGTGACCCTGAAAAGACATCTGGAGGGTCTGGATTGGAAAGGAAGATGACGCGGACCACACTCTGTTGTGCCTTCACTATTCTTTTTTTAGTTGTAAAACTAGTGTGCACATTTTTTATATAGAAAAAATATATCCTGGTCCAGGGAGATTCCACGTGCTGCCAAGCAACTAAATCCATGCAACCACAACCACCGAGCCTGTGCTCCAGAGCCCAGGAGCTGCAACTACAGAAACCCACGTGCCCAGAGCCCGTGCTCCACAACAAGAGAAGCCTCCACGATCAGAAGCCCGCGCACCCCAACTATAGAATAGCCCCCGCTCTCCACAGCCTGAGAAAGCCTTCACACCGCGATGAAGACCCAGCGCAACCAAAAATGAAACAAATAGACAAATAATGCAAAAAGAAAAAGTATAAAACGTACATAAAGTAAACAATGAAAGCCACTTCTCCACCCTTCCAAGCTCGGCTCCAGAGTGTGACATAATTCTCTGGGGAATTCACTTTTTTTTTTTCTCTCTCTCTCTTTCTCTCTCTTTTTTTAAAATTGCCTATATCTGATTATAAAATGGTTCATGTCCATCTCAGAGAATAGAGACACACACACAGGAATACATAGAAGTCCAGTGAAATCCTGATCCCCCAAAGATCACCCCTGTTCACACTTTGATATGTATCTTCTAATCTTTAGTCTATGCATATGTGCTTGAGTTCTTGTAACATTGGGAATCACACTTTAGTTCTGAATTCTAGCATGCCTTCTTAACTTAATATATCATGATCATTTTCCAATGCCACTAACTATTCTTTATGACAAAATTCTTATTGGTTATAGAATATTCCATTGGGTGATACATCATCCTTTGTTTATCCAATCCCCTATTGCTGGATAGTACGTTGTTTCTATTTTTTCACTGTCGTATCTCACACTGACAAACTATGTGTGCAAAAGTCCCTGGAGCTTCTCAGGAAACATTTCCAGAAATGGAATTCTTTGGAGAAGGGTAGAACCATTTCTGAGAATTTTAAATCTTTTTTATTTTACTTCTTCTTGTACTTACAAACACATACCATTTAATTTGCATGCTCTGTCTCTCAGCTCTGTCCAACTCTTTGCAACCCTATGGACTCTACATATAAGTTAAATAAGCAGAGTGACAATATATAACCTTGACGTACTCCTTTCCCAATTTGGAACCAGTCTGTTGTTCCATGTCAGCTTCTAATTGTTGCTTCTTGACCTGTATACAGATTTCTTAGGAGGAAGGTAAGGTGGTTTGGTAGTCCCATCTCCTGAAGAATTTTCCACAGTTTGTTGTGATCTACACAGTCAAAAGCTTTGGTGTAATCAGTAAAGCAGAAGTAGATGTTTTTCTGGAATTCTCTTGCTTTTGCTATGATCCAATGGATGTTGGCAATTTGATCTCTGGTTCCTCTGCCTTTTCTACCATCTCAAAACATTTTTGTATCCAGTTCAGTAAAGTATACTCACACTGTTGTGCAACAAATATCTAGAACATTTTTATGTTGTGAAACTGAAAACTCCATGCCCACCAAACGTTATTTCCTCTTTCCCCTTCCCCGAGCCCTCTTTCGACTTAGTGTTTCGTGGTTTTGTCCACTTTAGAGACTTCACATCAGTGGAAGCATACAACACTTGTCCTTTCGTGACTAGTTTACCTCACAGAGCATGATGTCCCCAAGGTTCATCCATGCTGCAGCGTATATCAAAATTCCCTTCCTTTTTAAGGCTGGATAATATTCCATGGTAAGTGTGCATCACATTTTGCTTATGCAATCATCAATCATCCGTCAGCGGACATTGGGATTGTTTCCACCTCTTGGCTACTGTGAACAGTGCTCCTATGATTGTGGGTGTACATACATCTCTTCAAGGTCCTGCTGTCAATTCTTTTGTGTTAAATACCCAGAAGCGGAATTGTGGGATCATAATTTTTACATTCTTTGAGGAACCTTCCGACCGCATTCCATAGAGGCTGCGTTATTTTACATTCTCACCAACAAAACAAAGCACGAGGGCTCCAGTCTCCTGACATCCTCACCAACACTCGTTTTTTGTTCTTTCAGTTGTGGCCATCTAATCCCACTTTTCGGAGAAGGCGATGGCACCCCCCTCCGGCACTCTTGCCTGGAAAATCCCATGGACGGAGGAGCCTGGTGGGCTGTAGTCCATGGGGTCGCTAAGAGTCAGATGCGACTGAGCGACTTCACTTTCACTTTCCACCTTCATGCATTGGAGAAGGAAATGGCAACCCACTCCAGTGTTCTTGCCTGGAGAATCCCAGGGACGGGGGAGCCTGGTGGGCTTCCATCTCTGGGGTCCCACAGAGTTGGACACGACTGAAGTGACTTAGTAGCAGCAGCAGCAATCCCACTTTTTGAACACACTCTGAGAAAACCATAATTCAAAAAGATTCATGCACCCCAATGCTCATTGCAGCACTCTTTACACTAGCTAGGACATAGAAGCAACCTAAATGCCCACGAGCAGAGGAATGGATAAAGAAGCTGTACATACATGCAATGGAATATTCCTCAGGCATAAACAGAATCAAAATTGAGTCAGTTCTAGCGATGTGGATGAACCTAGAGCCTGTCATACAGAGTAAGTCAGAAAGAGGAAAACAGATATTGTATATTAATGTGTTTATACAGAATCTAGAAAAATGGTACTGATGAAACTATTTGCAGGGCAGAAACAGAGACAAATGTAGAAGGAACTTGTGTAAACAGTAGGGGAAGGAGAGGGTGGGACGAATTAAGAGAGAAGTAGGAAAAAAAAACAAAACTAGCCATCCAAATGGGCGTCTTTTGTCACCAAAATATTGTCAGTGAACAGTGGTTTTGGTTTGCATTTTTCTAACATTTAGATGTTGAACATCTTTTCATATGCTGCTACTGCTAAGTCACTTCAGTCGTGTCCGACTCTGTGCGACCCCACAGACGGCAGCCACCAGGCTCCCCCATCCCTGGGATTCTCCAGGCAAGAACACTGGAGTGGGTTGCCATTTCCTTCTCCAATGCAGGAAAGTGAAAAGTGAAAGTGAAGTCGCTCAGTCGTGTCCGACTCTTAGCGACCCCATGGACTGCAGCCTACCAGGCTCCTCTATCCATGAGATTTTCCAGGGTAGTTGGCCATTTTTTGAGACTTTTAATACATAGTACCAAAACTTCCTCCAGAAAGTGGGGCCAGCTGAAACTCCCACCAGAAATGTGAGAGCAATCCTCCTTGCTTCTTAGACAATGTTCTCTGCCCCTCAGGTTTTAAACATTCTCCAAAAGATGTAGATGAAATGTTAAGAAAGCCATTCACATTTGCCTTGTGATGGTAACAAGTAAACACTATCTTTGAAGATAGAATTTCCTTGAGCTGGGCAAGGCTGACCTCAATTTTCTGCTACCAGAACATTGGGATTCAAGTCTTTGTTTTGCTGGGCTTTCAGAATCATTTTCCTGTTCTAAACAGTTGCATTGCTCCTGAGTCTTATCATTAAGGTTTAAATGGCCCTTGGACTGGGGGCATTTGGAGCATTCACACGAAAGATTGCTCCAAAAAGAAGCCCTCGGGTTTGAGTGACAAGCTTAAGCAAATCTTGCCTTGTTATTCTTGGTCTTCTACTCCAGGGCCCATTGTCTTACTCTGCTGCTCCTGCCAACTCCTCCATAATACAGTAAAAAAATCAAAGCCTTAAGTAATAGGAGGTTATTTGCAAATGGTATTCTTTTTTTTGTTTAAGTAGAGCAGTTCCTTGTTAATAAATGAAATTTATTGAAAACTCTTTAGAGAATCCTCATGAGTAACAGAGGCTGGACAGTCTGTTCCCAGCCACCAGTGGTGACAAGAAGAAAAAGAAAATGGCTCTCTGTCGACTACTAAAGTTCCTCCCAAAGAACCCTCTTTTGAAAATTAGAGTTTTGCACATTTCCCAAGTGTATCTTCATGTGAACTTAGAAGTTACAGCCACTTTTCAGTCTGGCCATTCACTAGGTGTTCTGTCCATCGTCACTTGAGCCAAGTGAGTGCAGCCGCTTCCAGAATGCCGCCAAGCGCCAGGCTTCCCGTGACACGTATTTCCAGAAGTGCCGTGGTTGGAGGATGTAAGACCCCCAAGGGTTCTTAGAATCACTTAGGGACTTGGTACCAGGCAAGGGCTGTAAGGAAATGCCAACCACCAATTTCCATGTTATCGGCAAACCTATCAGATATTTATTTCTGTCTCAAGTCATCACGCAGAAGAATGGGAGTCATGCTATGGAAATTCATACAACACTGCACCAGGATACTGGATGTCAAGTCCCACCAGAAGACAAAGGCACACTCCAGATAGAACCATTTAAGGCAGGTTGGTGTTTTAAATTTAATTTTTGGTTGTTCTGGGTCTTCATGGCTACACGCAGGCTTTCTCTCATTTCGGCAAGCGGGGGCTGCTCTTCATCAGTGTGCGAGCTTCTCACTGCAGCGGCTTCCCTTGTTGCAGAGCGCAGACTCGAGGCACTCAGGCTGTTGCGGTGCACAGGCTTAGAGGCCCTGCAGCAAGTGGCGTCTTCCTGGTCCAAGGACTGAACCTGTGTGCCCTGCATTGGCAGCTGGATTCTTAACCACTGAACCACCAGGGACGTTCTGAGCAGGGTTAACTTTGTAAAGCGTGGGTCTAGGGAAACCCCACCATCCAGTGCAGCAACCTGAGGCTAGCAGAAGCTGAGCTGTTATCAGCTCTAGGTCCAAAGGGCTGGGAAAGGAAGAAGTTACTACAACACAGAGAGATATGGTGCTTGTCACAGGGAACGTTGAAGAAGGACATACTGATGCATGCTACGATAGGAGGAACCTTGGAAACGTTATGCCAAATGAAAGAAGCCAGACCAAAGGCCACTAATCACATGACTTCATTTATAGGCAATGTCCAGAAGAGGCAAATCCACAGACACAACAAATAGATTAGCGGCTGCCTAGGGTTGAGAGAAGGGAGGAAAAAAGAATGACTCCTAATGGATTCCAGGTTTCTTTTGGGGCTGATGAAAATGATGGGATTAAATAGAAGTGGTCATTGTGCAACCCTATGAATACACTATAAGCCACTGAAATGGTACTTTTTTAAAAGATAGTGACATTTATGGTATGTGAATTTTATCTCAAGAAATATTTAAAAGGGGGCCTGGAGCGTGACCTTTGGTGAAAAAGCAGTCTGTCCAAGGCAACCAGGTGAGGATGGTAGGAGGAAGGAGGAGAGAGGAGAGTAGGGAACAAATGCACGGACTTCCCTCTCCTTTCTCCTCTGGTGGACGGGGGCTCCTCATTGGTCAAACCCAACTGGAAGTCAGCAGGTGAGCAAATGTTGGTGTCCGCTATACAGGTCAGCCTCTACGGCAGACCGCGGGTGGGAAAGGACTCAGAGTGGGTCTGGAGGGTGAATGGGAGCCATCTGGACACCAGAATAAAAGGAAAATAAGAATACGTAAAGGAGGGGACTTCCCTGGTGGTCCAGTGGTTGAGACTTCACCTTCCAACGCAGGGGGTGCAGGTTTGATCCCTGATCTGGGAACTAAGATCCCACGTGCCTCACTGCCAAAAAACCAAAATGTAAAACAGAAGTAGTCTTGTAACAAATTAATTCAATAAAGAGTTTAAAAATGGTCCACATCCAAAAAATCTTTCAAGAAGAATACATAAATGAAATGAAGCTAAAACTGATGAGAGAATTTAAAAGCTGTCCTATAAGAGACTCCCTAGTTACAAGAGTTAGTTCAGACTTGGGGTGTGAGTGAGCAAGCAACTAGCACAGAAAGGAAACCTACCAGAAAGGAGGCGCGGGGTGTCCCGTAGGTAAAAACAAGCTCGAGGGGAAAACTGAAGGGTGGACACTGTGCACGCTTTGGGTTGACTGACTTGCAGTGACGATGCAGGAAAGATGCAACACGAAAGTGGGCAAAAAAATTGCTGTTCTTCTGCACTGGCTCAAGATTCATAAAGACTTCCCTCCCTGCACTCAGCTGGCGGGGTGCTGCTCCCTTGAAAAGACTTCCGACACCAGAAAATCACAGAATGCCACACTGCACGAGAAGATTGTCCAGGGCACTTGATAAGGGCTTGGCACTGGGGTCAGACCACCCGAGTGAAAACCCCTGTTCTAACAGTTACTCCTCTATGACCTGTGGACTCAATTACCCTATGCCGTGGTTTCTTAGCCTCTAAAATGGGAATAATTAAAATCCACACTACATGAGGTTGTTGTGAAAGCAAATGAAATATTACGTGGCAAGGGTTTGGTGCTGCCCTGGCACACCGTAAGTTCTTAATAAATGTCCTGATTGGCTCATTTTTTGTTGTTGTTGTTGTTCAGCCGCTCAGTTGTGTCTGACTCTGCAACCCCGTGGACTGCAGCACGCCAGGCTTCCCTATCCATCACCATCTCCCAGAGCTTACTCAAACTTATGCCCATTGAGTCAGTGATGCCATCCAACCATCTCATCCTCTGTCATCCCCTTCTCCTCCCGCCTTAAATCTTTCCCAGCATCAGGGCTTTTCCAAGGAGTCAGTTCTTCACATCAGGTGGCCAAAATATTGGAGTTTCAGCTTCAACATCAGTCCTTGCAATGAATATTCAGGACTGATTTCCTTTAGGATGGACTGGTTGGATCTCCTTGCTGTCCAAAGGACGCTGAAGAGTCTTCTCCAACACCACAGTTCAAAAGCATCAATTCTTCAGTGCTCAGCTTTTTTATGGTCCAGCTCTCACATCTGTACATGACTACTGGAAAAACCATAGCTTTGACTAGACAGACGTTTGTCGACAAAGTAATGTCTCTGCTTTTTAATATGCTGTCTAGATTGGTCAGAGCTTTCCTTCTAAGGAGCAAGCGTCTTTTGATTTCATGGCTGCAGTCACCATCTGCAGTGATTTGGGAGCCCAGAAAAATAAAGTCTGTCACTGATTCCATTGTTTCCCCATCTATTTGCCATGAAGTGATGGGACCGAATACCACAATCTTAGTTTTCTGAATGTTGAGCTTTAAGACAACTTTTTCACTCTCCTCTTTTACTTTCATCAAGAGGCTCTTTAGTTCCTCTTCACTTTCTGCCATAAGGGTGGTATCATCTGTGTGTCTGAGGTTTTTGATATTTCTCCCGGCAATCTTGATTCCAGCTTGTGCTTCATCCAGCCCAGTGTTTTGCACCGTGTACTCTGCATATAAGTTAAATAAGCAGGGTGACAATATACAGCCTTGACGTACTCCTTTCCCTATTTGGAACCAGTCCATTGTCCCCTGGCCTTTTCTAGTTGTTGCTTCTTGATCTGCATACAGATTTCTCAGGAGGCAGGTCAGATGGTCTGGTATTCCCATCTCTTTAAGAATTTTCCAGTTTGCTGTGATCCACATAGTCAAACGCTTCAGCGTAGTCAAAGAAGCAGAAGTAGTTGTTTTTCTGGAACTCTCTTGCTTTTTCTATGATCCAACAGATGTTAGCAATTTGATCTCTGGTTCCTCTGCCTTTTCTAAATCCAACTTGAACATCTGGAAGTTCTCGGTTCAAGTACTGTTGAAGCCTAGCTAGGAGAATTTTGAGCATCACTTTGCTAGCATGTGAAATAAGTGTAATTGTGCAGTAGTCTGAGCATTCTTTGACATTACCTTTCTTTGAGATTGGAATGAAAATCAACTTTTTCCAGTTCTGTGGCCCTGCTGAGTTTTCCACATTCACTGACATACTGAGTGCAGCACTTTAACAGCATCATCTTTTAAGAGTTGGTCATTTTTTAAAATATTTATTTATTTGGCTTTTTAAAAAATATTTATTTATTTGGCTTTGCCAGGTCTTAGTTTTGGCATGCAGGATCTTCGATCTTTGTTGTGGCATGGGAGATTTCTTTAGTTGTGGCATATAGGATCTAGTTCCCTGACCAGGAATCGAATCCAGGCCCCCTGCATTGGGAACTTGAAGTCTTAGCCACTGGACCACCAGGGAAGTCCCCAGGTTGACTCTTGACTAAAATGGTGACATAAGAGTTGACAAGCCCTGCACCACCATCTCATTTCATTTGCTCATTTTCACAGAAAAGGAGAAGGCCCCCAAGAGGGGCATGATCGATCCAAAGTCACATGATCAGAAAAAAGACAGTCAAGACAAGAACCCAACTTCCAGTCTCCCCACACCACAAGTTATTCTCAGCAGTGGCTCTTGTGTTTGTACTTTGCCTCAAAACAGTCCCTGGCAGCCCATATGGACCAAAGAGAGCAAAAATATCAGAAGCCAGGGAGTGCTTTACGCGCAGTAAACTTTCAGCAAATGCTCCTGACACGAACTTGTGAATTTTTGTAACCATCGCCTGCCCACCCCCGACATTCTTTGAGGGCAGGGTCTGTTCCCAAATCGTCCTTGTCTTTCCAGTGCCTGGCACGGGAGCTTGGCATAAATTAAGTGCTTAATAAATATTTTACATGTATTAATTATTAACATTTCAGGCTATTTATAAACAGCTATGTGGGAAAAGCCCAGTTGGGATTACGACCTGTATCAGAGGTTAAATTCTCAGTCCACTTCCAAAGAGCCATGTCAAAACACAGCTGTAATCCACCCAGGAAGTCTGGCTTCCTCGTAACGACATAAAAGTGAAAATGCCGTTCAAGGGGACACGTGAACTGATCCCAGAGTTACAAATTATCCTCTGGCTGGCCTCTGCCAGCTGATCCAAGAAAAAAGAAAAAAAAAAAAAGCCCCTAGGCCCAAATGTTATGCATTTATTTTAAATAAAATTCCACTCTCCCTCTCTAGTGGGTATTGCTATATCAAATGATTCGTCAAGTCCTCAACCCTGGCACCTATGAATATGACCTTGCTTGGAAATGCAGATGTCTTTGCAGATGTAACTAAGGTCAGATAAGGTCATATTGGATTAGGGTGGGCTCTGACCCCATGACAGGCTTCCCTGGTAGCTCTGCTAGTAAAGAATCTGCCTGCAATGCAGGAGGTGGTGGTGTTTGTGGTTTAGTTGCTAAGTCGTGTCCAACTCTTGCGATCCCATGGATTGTAGCCCACCGGGCTCCTCTGTCCATGGGATTCTCCAGACAAGAATACTGGAGTGAGTTGCCATTTCCTTCTCCAACAATGCAGGAGAGCCTGGTTCAATTCCTGGGTCGGGAAGATCCCCTGGAGAATGGATAGGCTACCCACTCCAGTATTCTTGGGCTTCCCTGGTGGCTCAGATGATAAAGAATCCACCTGCAATGTGGGAGACCTGGGTTCGATCCCTGGGTTGGGAAGATCCCCTGGATGAGGGCATGGCAACCCATTCCAGTATTCTTGTCTGAAGAATCCTAAGGACAGAGGAGCCTGGTGGCTACAGTCCATGGGGTGGCAAAGAATCGGACATGACTTAAGTGACTGAACACAGCACTGCCACCGTGACTGGTATCCTCATAAGAAGAGAAAACAGAGGTGCAGATGTAGACACACAGGAAGACTGAGGCAGAGGGGGCAGTGATGAGTCCCAAGCCAGAGTGCCAGCAACCACCAGAAACTGGAGAGGAGAGGAAGGATCCTCCCCTAGAAGCTTCAGAAACAGCGTGGCCCTGCCAACACCTTGATTCAGATCTCTGGCCTCCAGAACTGGATATTCTCCTGATGTTGTAAGCCGCCCAGTCTGTGGTCCATCCCTGTCTCTCTTGTTCTTACGTTTCCTGTCAATTTCTGCTGAACAGGAAGCTCTGGACAGGTAAGAAAGAAAGTTATACTGACAGAGGGCTTCCCAGGTTGTGCTAGCGGTAAAGGATCTGCCTGCCAGGGCAAAAGGCACAAGAGATGCAGGTTCTATCCCGGGTTGGGACAATCCCCTGGAGAAGGGAATAGCTATCCACTCCAGCATTCCTGCCTGGAGAATTCCGTGGACTGAAGAGCCTAGCAGGCTATAGTCCATGGGGTCACAAAGAGTCAGACATGCCTGAGTTTGCACACACGCACAAATATACCACTTAGTGATCTCCTACTATGTGCCAGGCTCTGAACCAGAGGTTCCCACAGTTTATCTCAGTGACTCCTGTCAATAATCCTAATGAGCTAAGCACTCACTTATTCATATAACACATGGTTATAGAACACCTCCTAGTGAGACTGTCTCAGCATGAGTTTCCCCAGAAGCAGGATCTCAGACAAGGTCTTGCATGCGAGAGCTTTACTTGGGAGGTGGTCCCAGGAAGCAGGAGTAGGGGTATTGGGAGTGGAACTAGAGCAGCAGGGGCTCACTTATCCTGGAAACTCTAAGAAGTGTGCAGAACACACGTCAGAAGTGCACGTCCAGGGAGCTGGAGCCCAGAGCATTGACCCACCGCTCCCACTCCCAATAATGATCATCACTTGTAGGAATCCCTCTCCACACATACTTCATTTCCCCTACCTTCTGAGCTGTAGCTCAGTGCAGGCGAAGGCAATCCTTTGGTGTTAAAAAAGGCTCAGGGCAGAACACGGAAAGTTGTGCTGTTCGTGTGTGTGCGTGTGTGTATGTGTGTGTGTGTGTGTGGTGTGTCTGTCAGTGTCGGGGGAGCCTGAGCTTGCACTCAGGCATCCAGCCCATCTTGCTGTGAAATCAGAGGCAGGTCAATAGATTTGAGAGATGAGACTGGCTACGTAATTTGCAGGACTCAGTGCAGAATGCAAATGCAGGGTGCCTTGTTAAAAATTATTAAAGCATTTTCTGAGGGCAGCCGCAGAGCATTAAAACCCAACAGAGGGCCCTTCTAAGCCCACGGCCTGTGTAACTGCTCATTTTGCAGCCATGATGCTGGCCAGTAGTGGAGAGCCCACCAGCATGTGTGCTAAGAGCTACTATGTCCCGGGGGCCATAATGAATGCTTCACACATGCAGCAAGTGGTATTTATTTGCATCCTGCCTTACATCAGTCACATTGAATATTTCTTTTTAGTGGGCGTGAATTTAGACACATACACATCTCTTCCGGGCTGGGAGTCCCTAAGCCCACACTTGGTCTGACCACCTCCTCGCTGACAACCTTGAGTCCAAACCTGACAACTTCTGATTCACGTGCAAAGGAGTTTGGCCAAAGCCTGAGCAGCACATGCTGTTGTGCTGTTTACCCGATGACCACCTCTGACATCAGCACATCACAAAGAGCTGCCATTGAACATGGACACAGCTTTTCTGCCTTACCCCGCGTAACTTGGAGAAGGCAGTGGCACCCACTCCAGTGCTCTTGCCTGGAAAATCCCATGGATGGAGGAGTCTGGTGGGCCGCAGTCCATGAGGTCGCTAAGAGTCGGGCACGACTGAGCGACTTCACTTTCACTTTTCACTTTCATACATTGGAGAAGGAAATGGCAACCCACTCGAGTATTCTTCCCTGGAGAATCCCAGGGACAGAGGGGCCTAGTGGGCTGCCATCTTGGGGTCGCACAGAGTTGGACACAACTGAAGCGACTTAGCAGCAGCAGCAGCTGCGTAACTCTGCCAGAATGCCACAGATACCACATCATTTTTTCCCTGTCATCACGAAGACATTCATGGGAAATTTGAAAATGATTTATCAGGTCCTTGGGCTTCCATGATTATAGTTTTATGAACAGTAATTTGCAGGGGCCTCAGAAAGCGGCAGACCCCCTAAATACTGAACTTGCTGTCTCTAAGGAAGCTCACCCTCAAGTTCCAGAGAAGAGCAGGAGGGAGACCTGGTCTCTGCTCAGAAGGGCCGGGAGAGCTCATGACCACCGGACGGAATCTGTGCACTGCAGCTGGGTCCTCGATCCCTCTCAAAAAAATCTAGTAAAAGATGTTTCAAAAAGTTGGGGAAATTTGAAAACCACCTGGGAATTAAGCAGAGCTTCTCAAACTCTCTGCAGTGAAGAACCAGTTTTTGTTTTTATTTTGTTGGTGTGTCTCAGATGCTTTTCAGCGAAGGCAATGGCAACCCACTCCAGTACTCTTGCCTGGAAAATCCCAAGGATGGAGGACCCTGGTAGGCCACAGTCCATGGGGTCAAGAAGAGTCGGACACGACTGAGTGACTTCACTTTCACTTTTCACTTTCATGCATTGGAGAAGGAAATGGCAACCCACTCCAGTGTTCTTGCCTGGAGAATCCCAGGGACAGGAGGGCCTGGTGGGCTGCTGTCTATGGGGTCGCACAGAGTCAGACACAACTGAAGCGACTCAGCAGCAGCAGCAGCAGATGCTTTTATAAAATATAATAAAAGTTAATTTCTTGAAGATAAAATATACAAAAATGCAAGCCCAGGTTGTTTGTTATTAAACTTATGAGGTCTAAAATTACCCTGTCAAAGTACTATGAAAGTGGGATTTCCCTGGTCATCCAGTGGCTTAGACTCCACGCTCCCAATGCAGGGGGCCCAGGTTAGATCCCTGGTCAGGGAACTAGATCCCAAGTGCTGCAACTAAAGATCCCTCTTGCCATAGCTAAGATCCAGTGCAACAAAACATAAATATTTTTAGAAAAATTACTATAAAATTTCTGAAACCTTGCTCTCACTTTCATTATTTAGCTTGTTCCTGATAGTCTGCAGGGTGACCCCAGTGAGCCAGCCACACACTGAACAGCAGTGAATTGGCAGCCTTGATAGTAAGAGGACTTGCTCATTTTCACAGATGTGATAAGATTTTGGGGGCCTGTAGTAGAAGATCTTTCTTATTAGGAGACACATGCTGAAGTATTTAGGGAGAAAACATCAGGATATCTGCAATTGACTCTCAAATGATTCAAGAAAAATAAAGTATCTATGATAGAAAAGGTCCATATAGTCAAAGCTATGGTTTTTCCAGTAGTCATATACGTATGTGATAGCTGGACCATAAAGAAGGCTGAATGCCAAAACACTGATGCTTTGAACTGTGGTGCTGGAGAAGACTTGAGAGTCCCTTGGACTGCAAGGAGATCAAACCAGTCAATCCTAAAGGAGATCAGTCCTGAATATTCACTGGAAGGACTGAAGCTGAAGCTGAAACTCCAATACTTTGGCCACCTGATGCGAAGAGCGGACTCATTGGAAAAGACCCTGAAGCTGGGAAAGATTGAGGGCAGGAGGAGAAGGGGACGACAGAGGAGGAGATGGTCAGATGGCATCACCGACTCAATGGACATGAGTTTGAGCAAGCTCTGGGAGTTGGTGACGGACAGGGAAGCCTGGCGTGCTGCAGTCCATGGGGTCACAAAGAGTTGGACACGACTGAGTGACTAACAACAAGGATAGCAAAAAACAGCGACAGCAAATGTGACAAAATGTGAACTAACTGTTGTAATATAACAAGTGGTGAGTCTGTGGGTATTCACTGTACTCTTTTTTTTTTTTTAATTTTTTTTTATTTTTAAACTTTACATAATTGTATTAGTTTTGCCAAATATCAAAATGAATCCGCCACAGGTATACATGTGTTCCCCATCCTGAACCCTCCTCCCTCCTCCCTCCCCATACCCTCCCTCTGGGTCGTCCCAGTGCACCAGCCCCAAGCATCCAGTATCGTGCATCGAACCTGGACTGGCGACTCGTTTCATACATGATATTTTACATGTTTCAATGCCATTCTCCCCAATCTTCCCTCCCTCTCCCTCCCCCACAGAGTCCATAAGACTGATCTATACATCAGTGTCTCTTCTGCTGTCACTGTACTCTTAAATCAACTTCTCTACAGATTTGAGCAATCTTGAAAAGTTGAGGCTGGGAAGAAAAACTAGCAGATCACTGCTTCGTTTCTTCCCAGCACAAATTAAACTTGAGGGCAAGTCTCCAGAGATGCACAGGCCTGGGACCAGGGGCACTTACCAGTCCACATCCCGGGGAGCACTGGGCATGCAGACAGCAGAGCCAGGGAGAGCCTGGAAGTCCTCAGACCTGAGGCTCTTTCTTTCTTTTGGCTGTGCTGGGTCTTTGCTGCTATGCAGGCTTTTCTCTAGCTGCAGAGAGTGGGAGCTACTCTCCTGTTGCTGAACACAGGCTCTAGGTGCACAGGCTTCAGTAGCTGTAGAATGCGGGCTCAGGAGTCGCAACCCAAAGGCTTAGTTGCTCCATGGCATGTGGGATCTTCCTTGACCGGGGATTGAACCCGTGTTGCCTGCACTGGCTGGCAGATTCTTATCCACGCCACCCCCAGGGAAGCCCAGAAGTGCAGTTTCATCCTGGACGCCCCAGCCTGTCTGCCGAGTGGCTTTGACGAGTGATCCAAGCTTGCAGCCTCAGCAGCCTCATCTGAAATGCAAGAGCCGCCCTTGCTAATATGAGATAAATGATGCTATCCTGGGACAAGTGAGTGCACCGTGAATGGTGGGAATTGGCAAGCCTAGGCTCCCCTGGTCAGCTGACCTGATGACCTTATTTGTGGACTTTTCAGGGCTGCACCTTTTTTAGTTCCCCAAGGAGGAGGGACTCACTGACGTCAGTTCCAGTTTAGGACCTTTTGCAGGTGACGGAACTGCAGGTTGCATGACAAGTTTTAGACCCCAAACCCAATTCTGCTTGGAGATGAGTAACACACTCTTTGACGATGGTGTTCCTTTCCCCGCGTGCAGCAATTCCAGGGGGCTGGCCACCCCCTTGGCCATTCCAGCAGCTGTCCCACTGTGGACTGTGGGCTGAGTCACATCAGCGGCCTATATTACTCTGGTGTTAGTCATGGTTTCTGACATGTCTGGACATCCTCATGTCACAGAAAAGCTAACTTAAAATTAACATTCTGGGACTTCCCTGGTGATTCAGTGGTTAAGATCTGCAAGGGGTCCAGGTTCAATTCCTGGTCAAGAAACTAGATCCCATATACTGCAACTAAGACTCAGTGCAAATAAGTAAATAAATATATATATATATATATATTTTTTTTTAATTAATATTTCAAGGGTAGGGTCTCAAGCAGGGTGTGTGATAAGGTGGCCTCTTAAGAGGCCAAGGGGCTTTTGAGACTGATGTTAACTCTGTTTGACTGTATGGGACACTAACAGAGAATTCTAAGCTTTCCCACTGCACAGGGATTGGACATGTTTTATCATGGAGAAGGAAATGGCAATCCACTCCAGTATCCTTGCCTGGAGAATCCCATGGACGAAGGAGCCTGGTAGGTTACAGTCCACAGGGTGGCAAAGAATCGGACATGACGGAGCGACTTCACTTCACTTCACTTATCACGTATTTCAATCAGTTTCCCAAAGCAAATGAAGTACAGTATACTTGGAGGTTAGACAAACAGCCCTGCATTCTAGATCTGCCACTTGCTGACTGAGGGACCTTCAGGCAAGAGACTGAAATAGGACCAGCTACTAATCTGTGGGGTTCAGGGTAAAATGAAGATGCAAGGTCCTGGTTCAAATTGTTCAGAATTTCAAGACAGCAACTGCAGAGCATTAAAGCAAGCTCAGGGCCCTCTTGAACAGGAGCCTGTGTGACTACATGGGTCACAGCCCGTGGAGCCAGTCTTGCACCAAGTCCTCCTTCATTTTTCACAGACAGCCTGCCTTGGGGTCTACACCCTGCCTCAAACTACAGTGAGGATTGAAACGGCTAACGCGTGTGCCAGTGCGGTTTGCACGGGGTCCTCTCTCCAGGGAGGCAGCAACTGGCTCAAGTTAATCTCGTACCAAGGGTCCAGGCCAGGCACAGAGGAGACCTTCCTTCAGTGTTTGTTGAGTAGTAGTAGTACCTCAATATGTTTGTTTATTTCCTCCGTATGTTACACTACTGATTCACTCACTTCCACAATCAGCAGGCTTGTTTTTGTTTTCCTAGGACTGGAGTCACTGTTTTTCAAAGGATTCAGGCAGTGTTTGTGTGTGTATGTGTGTGTGTTTAATTAAAAAATAAAAGTGATGGGCTTAAACCCAAATGCCAATTAAATCCTGAAACTGAGAGCTTCATCCACTTCGATCCGTACCCCTCACTTCATAGAGTGTGAGCATAGAAGTTTTAACATGTGTTTGCAAAGGGCCACAGCATCTGCAAAGGCAAAATGTACTCGCTGATCTGAATTATTTACGAAGCACATCGTGGTTGTATCATAGCCACCAGGAACACAGCTACTCCACGGAAAACAGCCCGGCAAAATTCCCACCTTCATTCAGGACAGCAACTGAGAGCTTCAGATAATGTGGTTCTGAAGTGAGCTGAACCCTCAACAACACAGATAGCTGAGTGACAATACAGTCAAGTCCAACTCCCAGCAACTCTCGCCACACAGACCCTTGATATACTCAAGTGCATGCAACTAGTCCACTTTATTGCACAAAACAGTCACAATAAAAGAACCCACTATTATCTAGGGCCACTATCTTTTTTCTACAACCGTTGGTTCCTAGAAATGAAACAGGAGAGAGATAGGGAGAGAAGAAATAAGGCCCTCAGTTAGAAGTCTTTGATGAAGGCAGGGACAGGCAAAAGCTCCCGCCCTCCACCAGTGGCCGTCCAGGAGGCCTTTTACAGGCCCCAGGGTCCAGAGACATCAAAGCTGCTCTCAGGGAGGCACAAAGAGGGGAAGGAATTATGCCTTCCTGTTTAAAGACTGCCAAACAGGAGAAAATAAGTGCCTTTCAAACTCAACATTTCACACTGCGGCTATGGATTCCATTTTTTCCACTACTTTTAAAAAAAACTTTTTATTTTGAAATAATTCTTAACAGAGAAGTGGTTAGTCCTCCCATATATCCATTACTCTGATTCACCAGTTTTTAACATTTGGCACATGGGTTTTATATACTTATTATTTTTTTCTAGACTGTTTGTTGCATATATCATTTTCTTTTGCCCTTTCACTTTTTAAAGTTAAAAATAATATAACAGAATGAAGATTTAAAAAAAAAAGCTTTCAGGATAACCCCCAATCCTACCTCCCTAATACTAGGTTCAATTAAAAATGACTTGATTCTCTTTGTCAGTTTGCATATATGATTTTTGTAGAGCTCAGATCTCTTGAAATATACTCTCTGAATGATTCATTCATCCATCCAAGAAATACTTAACCTAGTAAGTACCTCCTTCAATCCAGGCCCTACAAAACCAGTCAAACCATCGTGTAATTTCATGTTACAAAATGTGATAGCTGCTATTAAGAGCAATTCGTGCAATTTTCTCCAAAGGAAAAGTCCCTTGCCCTGACTCAGGGATGTTGGTATGGCTGGGGCTTTTGTGGTATTTATTAATATTTTCCCACCAACTTCTAAAAAAAAATATTTTAGTTGGTTATGGTAAGAACATATAAGCAACCCTACAGTAAATCAAAAAGTCAACAAGTGAACTGGAAACTCTTTTCAACAGTGTCTCAGACTAGTTTTTCCAAATCCAGGAAGCGATCCTGTGTCACACATCAGTGCCAAGCAAGGAGATTTTACTGAGCTTTATTTTCCACAGTATGTACTATCAAACACTTGGTCTTTTGCTGTCCAGACATAACATTGTATGGAAAGAGTTCATATGCCTTTTCAAACAACACAAACCAGCCCTCTCTCATAGCAAGTTCAAGATCACTTCTCACGGAGGAAGGCAAAAGCTAATTCCTGGAACGTGACAAGTAGAGTGGCTGGCATCCTTGGGCATTCACATTTGACTTTAGCTTCGTCTGAGCCCAAGGCAACAAAGAATCATGATGGTTTACAGTTTTTAATTTCTTTTTTAAACTTTTCCTTTTGTACTGGGGGTATAGCCGATTAAGAATGTGACAGTTTCAGGTGAACAAGTGAAGGACTCAGCGATACACACACAGACATACATACACAAGTACCCATTCTCTCCCAAACTCTGCTTCCATCCTGGTCACTACAGAACACTGAGCAGAGCCCCATGCGCTGTACAGTAGGTGCCTGTCGGCTATCCATTTTAAACATAGCAGTGGGTTTACACTTTTCAATTAGCTGTTAAAAGCAAACCATTAGACCATGAAAGATGCCATTTGTTTATTTACATACATGTATGTGTATGTACCGGCTTCTCTGGTGGCTCAGACAGTAAAGAATCTGCCTGCAATGTGGGAGACCTGGGTTCGATCCCTGGGTTGGGAAGATCCCCTGGAGAAGGGAATGGCTATCCACTCCAGTATTCTTGCTTGGAGAATTCCATGGACAGAGGAGCCTGGTGGGCTATACAGTCCATGGGGTCGCAAAGAGTCAGACACAACAGAGCCACTTTCACTTTCTTTCGTGTGTAAGTATGTATGCGAGGCTTCCCAGGTGGTGCAAGTGGTGAAGAACCTGCCTGCCAATGTAGGAGACATAAGCAACAAGAGACGTGAGTTGGATCCCTGGGTCGGGCACAGTCCATGGGGTTGCAAAGACTCGGACACAACTGCGTGACTAACACACACAGTTCATCCATGGGGGAAGGTGGCCCTGTGGGAGGGACTGGGGTGAGTGGTGTGTGCTCTGGCGAAAAGGCAGCATCTCCCAGGGTCAGCTGTGCCAGGCCTGGTCGGCAGGGGATGGCCAAGTCCACAGGAGAAATGCCCCTGCTCTGTGTGTGCTGAGAACTATCCACCGGCCCACACTCTGCAGCACTGCGCCTTCTCTGGGCCAGACCCCTCAAGTGGAGAGAGAAGTGCTTTCCCCAGAGCCTCAGGGTTGGAAAACACCCCTGATTTGAGTCCCAAATTCCAGTACCCAGAAAGGAGGGAGACTTCTTGAACAAGGGGAGAAGTCACTCTGCTAAGGACTTTTAAGTACCAAAGGAGAACTGATAGCCCAGAAGAAACAGAATCAAACCAGAAGGCACAAAGGTGCCTGTTTTGGCACCATCTACCAGGAATGGAGGCTCCCCAGGCCAGTAAACTGAGTCCCTAGAATAAAGGGAAAGCCTCTTCTACGGCACACTGCCGGGCAGTGTGTACATTTCCAACGCCTCCCACTTCAGAAGCCTGATTAACAAGATCGCTGCTGCCACATCACTTCAGTAATGTCTGGCTCCTAGCGACACTATAGAATGTAACCCACAAGCCTCCTCTGTCCATGAGATCTTCCAGGCAAGAATATTGGAGTGGATTGCCATGCCCTCCTCCAGGGGATCTTACCTACCCAGGGATCAGACCAGTACCTCTTAGGTCTCCTGCATTGGCAGGCAGTTTCTTTACCATTAGATTACCTGAACAAATGAAATATTCTGGGTGAATGGATTTTTCTATTTAACTCAGATCATCAGGAAAAAGTGATAACGGATCTTTTGCAAGGCAAAAAAAAAAAAAAAAAGTGTTAGATGCAATATTTCTGAACTATTTATATTACATCTTTCTTAATATGAAAGTAATATGTGGAATTCTGATTCTCAGTAATCATTTATTTTTTACTTTCACTATTACAGCTTTTGTTTGTTGTTCTGAAATTGATCCTCAGGAGTCTTAAAATCCACCATACCATACCCATCTTTGTCTTTTTATTTTTTAACCAGTGTCTGACAGCACATTTATTTTGGGACATTCCTTATTTTTTTCTTCCTTTAAAGATTAGATTGAAGGTTTATTACTAAAAAATGAAGAAAGAAAAACCTGTCATATAGGAAGCTAAAAATATGTTTTTAAAGTAAGTAAGTTTGCCTTTTTTGAATCCATGCTAATAATGAAGATATGTGTATATAAACAAAATCAGATGGACAGGTGTCTAACCCCAGCTCCTCACTCACCAGCAGTGTGACCTTGGGGAAGTCACATGAAGTCTTTGGCTTTCACGTGCTCTCAACTGTGAAATGGGGATAATACTAGCATGTCTCTTTAGGGGTTGGTATGAGGATTAAAGATGCATGTCAAGGGCTTAACCCAGTGCCAGGCATCCCAGTGAGTCAAGGACCAGCATTTGTTGCTGTTATAATTATTTTTGTGACTCTTTTCTGTGTCTTTCACAATCCATGTTGGGACACCAGAAATTAAACCTGACCAATTAAATAGGATTAGATGGGAAGAGAGCACAGAGAGTACTAAAAACTTAGCATCTCAGTACTATATACTGTAAAGGTAACTGGCATAGATCAAACTTAGTCAAAGACATTCATTTAGAAAATTAACTGAATTATATTTTAAAACATTTTCATCTTGACTTTTTTCTTATTGAAAAAATACCTTTATACATAATTTTAAGTATAAACTAAGGTTTGTAAAACAAAAGCTACTTTACAACATTTATATTGCAGTAAAACGTGCATAAAATTTACCATTTCGAGGTTTACAGTTGTGAGGCATCAGGCACATTCACAACTGTTGTGGAATCTGTCACCAGCATCCGTTTCCAGAACTTGTTCATCATTCCAAGCAGAAACTCTGTGCCCATTAAACAGCAACTCCCCTTTCTCCCCTCTTCCCTGCCCTTGGTCATCTCTTTCCATTTGTCTCCATGATTTCACTGATCCCAGACACCTCCTATCAGTGGAATCGTAATATTTACCCTCTCGTCTCTGGTTTGTCTCACTTGGCATAATGTCCCAAGGCAGGTCCATGTGTACCATGTGTTGGAACTCTCTCCTTTTTAAAGGCTGAATAATATTCTATTGTGTGTATAGACCACATTTTTCATCTATTCATCCTTTGACAGATATTTGGGTTATTTCCACCTTTTGGCTACTGTTATGAACATTGGCATACAAATACTTGCTTGAGACTCTGCTTCCCACTATTCTGTGTATATACCTAGAATTGGAATTGTTGATCATCTAGTAAATTCTACAGTACTTTTTGAGGAACTACCAAACTGTTTTCCACAGTGGCTGCACCAATTTATATTTAATTTCTAATTTCTGACATCGTTACCAACATTTGATATATATATTTTTATAATAGCCATCTTGATGAATATGATATATCTTTCTGTGATATTGATTCACATGTTCCTTATGTTAGGGAAATCTCCTTGTTGGTCATTTGTATATATCTTCCTTTGAGAAATGTCTATTCAACTCTTTGCCCATTTAAACATTCCTGTTGCTGTGTGGAACATCTTTTTAAAAACTGGAGTTTGAGGGGCTTCCCTGGTGGTCCAGTGGTTAAGAATCTGCCTGCCAGTGCAGAGGACAGGGGTTCAGTCCCTGGGATAGAAGATCCCACATGCCACAGCTAAAGAGAAAAGACCCTGCAGGCCGCAACTAAGATCTGGCATGGCCAAATAAATAAATATTTTTTTAAAAATTGGAATTTGAAATAACTCAAATTATTGGGGGCAAATAATTTGTGTTGGGGGCAAATGGACTCTATTTCAAAATACACGTTATCAAGGTGAAATGAGAAATGTTTTGGTTCTGAGGATACTTTTTTCTTTTTTAAACATTCTTAAAACAATGAACACAGTATTTTCTAAGTTTAGGTCAAATTCATGTAGACATACAAGTTGAACAAGTGATCTAAAAAAAGCATTTGACTTTCTTTCTGTGCTTTCTGGGTGAAAAGAGGGCCACTCAGAACCAAAGATCATCAGTGAAATAAGCAAGCAGAAAATCTTTCTGGTTATTATAGTTTATGCCTAAAAGGCAGAAAAGCAGATAACAGTAGTCCAGTAGTCTGGGGTGGGTGGGGTCACGGTATAATCTAGAACTATCTTGGGTGCCATGACCTTGATGCATAACTGCTGGGGAGAGGAGCGCCTCGAAGATGTTTCTGGGGGTGCGGGGTGGTCAGAAGATGGGGACCATTAAGAGTGCGGCTCTGGCGGTTTTTCAGCGGAACCGGAGCCACTCCAGCCGGCCCTCCAGGGCCTAATAGGGTCAAGCAGAAAACGAGCTTCGGACATCCTAGTAACAGAATTTTGTGATCTAGAGGGTGTGAAAAGCCTCGTCCCGCCCTGCCGCCCCTTCTAGGAGGTCTTCAGTAGGGTTCGAAAACCTATTGTTGGATGATAAAGCAACCATCAGGAGTCAGGACCCCCACAAGGCCAGTCGCGCCTGCCAACCTGGGCGCACTTTAGCACACGCTGCGGGCCTGAGTAGGGGTTTTAAAAATGTTAATAGACCGAGAGGCCTAGAGCTGCGCTCTTGGGGAGGCAGAACAGTACCCCGCGGTTCGGGGGCCCTTTCTCTGACCCCCAGGCCCCAGCTGAAGTTACCTCCGATTCGTAGGGCGTGGTGCACTCCCGGGTACGCGGGAAGCCAAACCCGGCGACTCAGCTCCGGGAACCGCTGCCCCGGCGGCCTGCAGAGGCCAGGCCTCACACCCCTCCCCACGCCTTTCCAGCTCAACATCTCAATCCACTTCGTAACATCTCAATATGGTTTTTAAACAAATCGAGACGAAGGGCTCCGTTCAGCCCACACCGGGGGCCCTCGGAGGACGCGCGGCCGATCTTGCGGGCGAAAGATGAGAGTCGGTGGGCTTCTGGGTCGCAGGGAAAAGAGCCCTCCCAGCCCGCATCGCGGAGTCCCTCCAGCAAACCGCGCTCCAAAGCCGCGGGCCACGGGCGTGGGATGTAGCTGCAGCCGGCGCTCGGCCTGGATCCCAGGTTTGGTGTCCAGACACCAACCTCGGGGCCCCGGGACGGCGCACGAGCCCAGGTCCCCGACTCTGGGGCTGGGTGAAGGTGGGGGTACCCAGCCGCGGAGCGCCTCCGTCCCGCGGGTCCCGGAGCTCCCACCCAAAGGCAAGGCTTTAAAAATAGCCCCGGCGAGAACCAGGCAACAGGAAGGAACATTTTTTTTTTTTAATGTGTAAAAAATGTTTTGCTTCTCGTAGGGAACACAACCGCTGCGAGTTCCAGCACATCGGGCTCCCTCCGCGCGCACCCACAGCCATCCACCGCCCCTCGGGCCAGGCGCGGGCAAGCGTCTCCCGGATCCGGATTTGGGGAGCGCAAGTGCCCCCTGTGGCCGGCCCGCGCCTGACCCCGCGGGCCTGAGAAGGCAGAAGCGGCCGGCGGAGGGGCCCGGGAGGAAGTTGGAGCCGCGGGGCCGGGAAGGGGGCAGGTCGGCGCCGCGGGCCTGGCGAGGGGCCCGCCGGAGCCAGGGCCACCCTGGGGCGCCGCGCCAAGGCCCGCGCGCACTCGAGTCCCCCCACGTGGCCGGCCGCCCGGGGCCCCACGTGGAAGGGGCGGAGAAGGAAGGAGGGCGGCTGGAGGGCCGGGCTCCCGGCCGCGGCCGCCGGACCCCCCTCAACCCCGCCCGGCCCCTGCCCCGAGGCCCCAGCGCGTCTTCAGGGCCTCCCGGGCGGGGCCAGGCCGGGAAGTGCCCGCCGCGCCCGGCCCCCTCGCCCGCCCGCCGTGCCCGTGTGCACTTTCGCGGAGCCACTAATCCCCCGAGAGAGCCGATTTGTAGTGAGGAGTATCTGTAGGGGGCGAGGCCGGCCCATGTGGGGTTGTGTCATTGGTTTGCAAAGAGAGACCCCGCCTTTGCCCAAAAAAAAAAAAAAAAAAAAAAAAAAAAAGGGAGCGAGGAGTGAGCGAGCGGCGACCCTCACCTCGCCTCCCGCCTCGCTCCTGCGCAGCCGGCGGCCACCTCGAGACGCGGCCGCGCCGCTTCTTTCCCTTTCCTTTTCTCTTCGTTTTCCTCCTCCTTCCCCGGAGGAGAAAACAAATAAAGAAGAGCAAATAGCCGGGAGGCGCTCGGCTTCCCGGACGCTCCCTTCCTCCGCCCCCCCACCCAACCCGATCCAAGTTGGAAACAGCATCCTCTCGGGGGTGAGCGCGGCGCGGGGCGGGTGCTGGCCTGGGACCCCCAGCGCGGCCCCCTCCCGGCGGGCGGGCGGGCGGGCGCGGGGCCGGGACCGGGCTGGGGAGGATCGGGAGCCGGGTGGGCGGAGGAAGGGGGTGGGGTGGGTGGGGAAGTAGGAAGAGGCTCGGCTGCGAGGGGAGGAGGAGGAAGGGAAGGGGAGGGGAAGGCTGGGGTGGGGAGCGGAGGGGAGGGGAGGGGAGGGGAGGCCGGGAGGGGGGAGGGGCGGGGAGCTGGAGAGATTAAGTTTTTGTGTGTGTGTCCCTGTGTGCGTGTGTCATTTTAAGGTGGCCCGGGAGCGGCCCAGAGGAGCCGGCGGCGGCCCGAGGAGCGAGGGACGGAGCCGGGAGCCATGCCGCGCTGACCCGGGGGGCCCGCACAGCCGCCGCCGCCGCCACCGCCGCCGGGTGGGGTGGAAGGGGCGGGAGCCGCCGCCGCTGCCGCCGCCGCCGCCGCCACCTCCCGGGTGGGCGCCCTTCGCCGTGGACGCCGGCGGCCCGGGACGAGGTAAGGGGGGGGCCTGGGGGAGGGCTGGGGCCGCTGCCGCCCCCGCCTCACCTGCAGCCGCGGGCTGGGGGGCGCCGCGCCCGCGCCTCACTGCGCCACTGGGGGAGGAGGAGGAGGGCGAAGGACACCGAGCCGGCATCCGAGGACATCTTTGGTCTGCGCCCCCCCCACCCCCGGCCCGGTGTCCCCGTTCGGCGCTCGAGGGGTGGGCGCAGGCCTGGGGGTCCCTGCCTGCCGTCCCCCCCTCCACCCGCCGCCGCCGATCGCGCCCGCTGGCCGCTGTTTGCGCCAGGATTTTTGTTGTTGTGATGAGAGTTGATGAATGCGAAGTAGGCGGTCACCTTCCTTCCCATCAGGATTGGCAAAAAAAAAAAAAAAGAAAGAAACCCCGAGCGCGGCGGCGTCCGGAGGGCAGCGGCGGCGGCGGCGTCTCGGCGACGGTTTCCTAGGCGCCCCCGTCTCCCGTTCCCCGAGGCCGGTGGGTGCGCGCGCGCGCGGGGGCCGCCAGCGACCCAGGCCGAGCGCGCGGCGCGCCGCGGGGACAATACGGCCGGATCCCCCGGGGACCGGGAGTCCGAGCGCACGGGGCCTGGGGCCTGCGGGGCGGGGGCGGGGGAGGGGACCGGGGGTCCGCTGGGAAAACGGGGCGCGCGCGGCTCCGGGCCCCCAGGGGAGCGGCCCCTGCTGGCAGGGGATCCCGCGCGGCGCCCCGGGAGCGCAAGTGAGAGACGGGAACGCAGGCGAAGTAGAACCCTTTTGTTTTGCCGGCCCCGCATTGTTGGCTCCTCCGGGCAGCCGGGCCACATCTGCCGCCGCCGCCGCCGCCACTGCCACGCCGGGCTCGGCCCGCCAAAGTCGCAGCGGGGCGGGGGCCCGGGGCGAGCCGGGCGACGGGCGCGGGCGGGGGCCGAGCTGGCCGGGCATTTCCTCTGCCCGGCCGCGCTCGCGCCGGCACCACTTCCTCCTCGCCCGCTGCTGCCGCGGCCGCCGCGAACCCGGCCCGCCCGCCCGCCTCCCCCCGCCCTGGCCGCACTTTTCGGGTGGGGCGAACCCAAACGAAAAAGTTTCGCAGGAGGGGCTGGCGAGGGCGCGCCCCGGGCGGCGGGGACTCGGCGCGGCGCAGCGACAGCCGAGCGGCCGCGATCGCCTCTTCCTCCTTGTCCTCCGCGGCGCCGGACCGACCCGCGCGGCCGAGGGGAAGCGCCTTTCTTTCTCTGCCTGGCGCTCTTCCCAGCTCCCCGGGGCAAGTTGGACACGGGCGCGCGGGATCCGGGGCGCGCGGTGGCCCTTCACCAGCCGGAGAGGCCCGCGGCGTGGCCGGTCGCCCGCTGCCCACGCAGCGCCCGGGTGCTGGGAGGCCGCGGGCCCAGGAGCTCGGCGCGGTCACCGCCGGCCGCGTCGAGACACACACGCGCACACACTCCCTCCGGTGGCTTCGCTTTCCGCCGCCGCCGATGGTCTCGGACACCGAGTGTGAGTGCGCCCGCGAGTGTATGTAGTGCTCCCAGCTCCCCGAATACTTTTTCCGGAGGCGGCCCAAGCAGCTGTTGGCTCCAAGGGTCCCCGTGCTTAGTATTTAACAAGTGAAAGGAATTTTTCGTAGAAATCCCCGCTTGATCTGCGTCCTTGGCGGTGGAGATTGGTGGCGGTGGCCTGCGTCGTCACGCCAGGCTCACTTGCTCTCTCCGGGGTAAACAGATCTTTCTGGATTTTTCCGCGTTTTTTTTTTGTTTTTTTTTTTTTTTTTAATTTTTAGACTGGAGATCGGGTTAAGTTCTTAGAGAGTCAAACGTGAGTGGCTCGAAGGGTAGACCAGAGAATTCTATCCTATAAATATGCATTGAGAATTTAAAATGCTAAGTGCCTTATTTGCAATTCTGTTGGATATTGTAGAGACTGGTATATTTTTATCTGACATGGATAATTTGGAGGGGACGTTTATTTTGGTTAGTTTACTAAGTGATTCTGCCTCCCAACTTCGGTGAAATAAATCAAACTTTCCTACTCCTTCAAAGAAGACACTTCTCTGCTAGGTGTTTGGGTTCAAAGACAAGTTTAAAATTTACCTCCTGTTCAGTTCTTAACTGCTGTTCTGCCTCCATGGTTCTCAAAGTAGAACTTCAGTTTTCATGTGCTTAGGAGAATTCCACTGTTTTGATTTAAAAAAAAAATTTTGTTCCCCCTACATTTTGAAGTAATGGGACTTTTAAGGATCTTGTTTTTATAATCATTTGATTTAAAAGAGTACTTCTTAGAGCAATTACAAAGTAATATTCAAAATGCTAATTAAACACTTTCAGTCAGAGCAGCTTTCATATTGAAACAGGATTTCTTTTCTCTTTTTTAAGTACCAGGAACCCTATCCCAGAGTTGAAACACTAAATATCCTTTTGTCTAGCATCAGATCTCTGCGCGGCTCTGACACTCGTCTGTAAAAACCCTAGTGCCCTTTTTATTGCCCCCAAAAGAAAAGTTAATGAGATGGTAGATTTCAAGCAAAAAACCAGGCCCTCCTTCTTGCAAAATATGCTTCCAGTTGCCATTGAAGTTAGATGCTAGCTGTGAATGCACTTGCCTTTAATGAAACCAGTTTAATAGTTCACACTTGATCAAGTATAACAGGACCAAACAAAGGAGATACGCCAGCATATTTCTGTAGAGCATTGAGGGGTTTAGGGCAAGTGTTTATGCCGGGTCACCCCCTCCCCCAACTCTGTCCCTGGTAGAAGGGAGTGAGGGTTGAAGGCAAAGGGAATTTATGACACTGATTGGTTTTCTGTGCCCGAGGGGTAGGGACCCCTGTTTGTCCCTGTAGAAAACAGTTATTAGAGCAAATTTATGAATCTTGGGTTCGGAGCTTGTTTTGGACCTGACTAGGTGCCTTTTGGTTTATTTCTTTTTCCTGTTGATAAAGCAAGGGGGTGGGGGGGGGGTGGAGATAAAGCTAGGTTTGTTTTTGTCCTCTTTTCTGATTGTGCATTAATAACAGCTGGGTGGAGGGTGCTCTCTGTAGCTCTGTGGATTTGAGCTCAGAGCCCTACTATTTAAGATTTCAGTTGGGATCTTTGAAACTGTCCCTTAATTGGGTGTTCTCCTGGGTGAGGGGCAAGGCGAATTACCATCTCTTATCTGTGATTTAAGCAACAGCAGCAGCAACAAGAGGAAAAAAAGAAAGAAAACCAACAAAAACCTCTGTCCTTAAGAGGGTCTTTTCGGGGCTGGAATTGCAACTTATGTCTGGCACTTAGTCATTGACTAGGTGAAGAAATATTTGCAAAGTGTGTGTCTTGAAAGTTAAAAAAGTTTAAAAGTTTGGCTACTTAAAAACAAATACTACTAGCATTGTAAAAATACACCAGTGACATACTTTGTGAGATATTTTGGCCTTTTAAGACTCAGGGCACACCTGTTCCTGCAAAGTGGAGTTTGCTTTCCCTGGCATTGTTAATCTGGTCGTGTACACAAGATGAAACAGGAAAACTGGCTATCTGTATAATGATTAACTAGCCATCAGTTACCCTTTCAGGGAATAATCAATACGTTTACTCTTGACTTGTAAAACTCCAGAAGGAAATCCTATTCATAAGTCTGAAAAGTGTTTTAATGAGAGACGAAGTGCAACAAACAGCAACAGCAACAAACAAAACTGCAAAGTTAACCTGGAACTTTTTTAGCGCTCTGAGTAGCTAGCGACCAGGTAAAGGATGAGTGTGTACATAGTGTAACATACTGCGTTAAGCACAGTGCAGGAGTGGGAACGAATTTTATTGCTGTTAAAATATTCTGGCCAAGGGAGCTCAGGTTGGCTCACACCATTGGAAATCCTTGAGGTTCAAAACCAAAAGGGTGGCCCCGCTGGGGTCTAACGCCCCAAAGCCATTTGCCAACCGTTCTCTGCATCATGAATCATTTTTGAAGGCAAAGTTATCCCCTTTGCACTTAACACTTTTCCCTAAATGGAAAAAATGTAAAGCGTTTACAGCAACCATAGAATGGCCACCCCAGCTGTCATTTTTTACCACTGTCATTTCGATAGAAAAGGGCTGTCACCATAAGGTATGTGAGTACAAGCCTGGGTCCCTCTGTGAATAATCTTTCTATCGGCGAAAGCGGCAGTCCAAGTGTCTCGTGTTCCTGATACTGGCCACAAATACATGTTCATATAGGGCATGTTTGGGAAAGGAGATTTATCTGTTCTTCAGAGCACAATTCCGGTAGTGTTTCCACCGCCTGGCTGATAGTTCAATTACAGCGGTGGAACACATTTTCGTAGTAATTAAGAAAACGGGAGTGCAGTTTGCTTGACCCTTCGAATAGACATACTCATCCTTAACACCGCGTATTGAAACGCTGCGCCTTGTTCCCCAAGAAGGTTCCTGTGCGATTCACTAGCTAAGGAATGCTTGTGTGGACTTCCCCTCCTGCAGACTTTTAGCAGGCGCAGGAAAACGCTGGAATGGATATGCTCTCAGAGGCTATACTGCCTGGGCAGTATCAGTTTTCTCCTTTCCAGCTGGTAAGCATGTCCTAATTTACGCTGCTACAGTTAAAGTTACAGCGTCCTGGGAAAGAAGGAAAAATATAAAACTCCCCACCCTACCACCCTCACCTAATCTTTTGAAGTTAATTTTTGTTCAAGTGTGTGTTTGATGGAATATGTATCAAAGACTCATGAAAGGGATTTTTTTCTTTTTTTTTTAAACATACCTATGTCTGGGTTTGGAAAATTATACTTAATAATTGCTAAAAACTTCAGAACCATCTTTAAGGGTGTTCAGCCTTTCTTTTGATCATGATTTAATGGACAGTAGTATCCAGGTGCCATCAGTGTGACTCTAATAATCTGAACAAATTAACGTCTCAGCTTCATGTGTAGTTTGCTCTTAGCATCATTATTAGTGTTTCCAGCCGAAATTACAGCTACACTTGGGCCTTCAGGACTGCACCAGTGAAAAGAAGGGCTTTGCACATTGTGCTAAAAACCGGGATTCGCAGATGAATACAGAATGTACAATGGTGAGCGGCCAGGCCATTGTTTGTGCGGAATGTTGACAGTGGGAGCCAAGGGGCAGCTTCATTCTCTAACTGCCCGGGAACACAGACACTTCAGGAGCTGCACACGGGTGGGAACCAGCCTCACAGTCATCCGTCTTTGCCCAGCCGCTGGCCTGCTCCCTTTCCAGACTTTTTCTTAGAAGGTGGTCTTTTCTGGACTGCCAGGGAACTTTGTGTGCTTTGTCTTCTCAGTGATCTACTTTTTTGGAGACCAGATTCTGAAAGCAGATAACAGGGTTCTTCAGAGAAAGCGTACATGAGGCAAACGTTCTGTCTCCCTGGAATGCAGTTTTCAGAAATCATACTCAACCCTTACCAGAAATCAAGGCATCTGAAGTCACAGGAAGCAGTGGTGTTTATTTTTATTATTTTCCTCACATTAAAGTCGTTTTGGGTTTGTTGGTGGTGGTAGGGGAAGTGCAGTGAAAATGAGTATTTGTTGGATTTTTGTATTTTGCTGCACAGCTGCTGCTATTTCTGGAAACGTTCCTCTGAGTTGCATCTTCTTCCTCCATTCACCAAGCTTCCTGCTTGCACATGGGAGCTGAGGTTCCCAAGTGGGGCCAAAACTCTTGCTACAGGGGCGGGCACTCCTGTTGACCTTTTTCGCCCCTCCCAGAACTGGGGGCAGTGTGGCCCTGGCTCCTTGTTGAGGCCTGACTGATGCCGTTCTGATTGGGGTGAGGAGCTTTGGTTACAACTTTGGGGGCCAGTTGACTTTCCACCTGTATCTAGCCTGGTTCTTCGTTGAGTGAATGTTTTAGAAATGATCTGCTTTAACTGTTTCTGGAACGAAATGTAACAGATGGTTGCTTAAGGTTGGCTTAATAGTCACAACAACAGTGATAAGACACTTGGGTTCTTACTCATGGATTCATGTAAGGGATGCTTTTCCTTTCACGGAGAATTGTGACTTTGCTCCTGGGTAGTAATAGGGCCTTCATTATCCCCAGGACCATCGGATGGTATTTAGGGGATGTTAATCCCGAATAGCTGTTGTTGCTTGAACTTGGTGGGCAGCCTGCCTTTGGGTGTTGTTTACTGAGAGTCCAAACATGTCTTGGGATGGGGGGACGCGGTGCTTTTCAACAGAACCCTGTGATTCTTAAAATCCTTTGGGCTTGTAAAAAACCCAACAACAACAAAACTTTACATTGTTACTTTCCCTCCCTCTCAAAAGTGCTCAGAAAGGTGCTTTTTGCATTAAAGTAAATCCTTAGTTATGACTTGAGTTGCTATTAATTGGCTTGAAGATTGGTTCGAAGTCGTGGCCACGTTTCTGTGTCTCATCCCAGCCCAGGTTGTGGCAGAATCTTGGAAGGGCCTTTGAACAGAGTTCGTCACATGAGGAATGTGTAGGTCTCTCTGCAGCGCCCAGGCTGGCCACAGGGTTTTAAACTCACTGCTCTGCTCCAGCCATGCCTGAAATCTGGACTTCAGCACAGGACGAACAAAAACTTCATTATGGAGTCATGGAATCCCTGGAAGTTTCTTTGGAAAGAATAGGAGACTGAGATCATAGAGGTCAGCTCCTCTGGCCTGATTCCCCAAGCATGGCAATTTATAAAGCTTGACGGGTGAAAATGCCCTGCATCCAACCCGGAAGTGATTGTGTTGTTGGTAGCGGCCCCAGGTGTGTGAGTCTGTGTGGAGGGATGGGGGTAGGGGGCGGGAGGACCTTCAGGTGAATTTCCTTGGCTTTCGTGGGTAGAGGCCACCTTTACCGTGTGCACCTTTCCTGCTGAAGGAACCCTGGCTGGGACTTGATTCTTTGGCTAATGGATGTGTTTAGTGCGGTCGGTTCAGAAGTGCAAACAAAGTCTGCTTGTTCAGCCCCAGGTGGGCCTCACACCCATTTGGATGGTGAGGAGCTGGTAGGGTGTTGCACCTTCCGGGTCTGCCCACCTGGAAGGCAGCCTGGGCCAGCAGGGAGCAAGGGGGAGTGGGATGGGGGAGGGGGTAAGGGGACTGGGGTGGGCTCAAGAGTTCAGAAAGCCCTTTCCAGGGATGGTCGAGGGGACTGAAGTGGAGCTGCCTCGCCTGGTCACACAGGCATGCTTTGCTGGGAGGGACAGAGAGCTAGTGACACCAGGGAGGCCTTGCTGTGGGAGCTGCCAGGCCAGATGGGCTGCGTGGGCTCCTAGCACTGGCTGAACTTGACTGACCACTGGGCCCCTGCGTGGGGCAGAGGCTTTCCAAACAGCAGAGACCCCCCACACACACAGTTCATGCTTGGGGGCAGCTGCTAAGGAACTGAGGGGTAGGAATGCTGCAATTTCTTCCTGGTGGTGTGATAAACGTTTTGAAAAGTTTCTTTCTAGCTTCTTCAGACAGTGAACTGTGTGGGCTGCAATGCTGGCTGATTCCTCCAGCCGCCCCTTGGGGCCTGGATGAAGCCAGAGGCCCAGTGTGGATACCACGGTTTCTGCCCGTATTCCAGGTACAGGAAGGACACAGTGATGTACCTGATTCCATTTCCTCAGCGCTTTGTGGTCGTGGGCTAGAAGTCACTCCAGGGGGGCAATCAATAAAGAGTATATTTTGCCGTGCAGATAGCAATATGGACATATAAGTGCCTACAAGTAAAATCTCAGAATGTTTTTGATCTTAAGAACATTTCACAGTCATTAATCTTCACGACGCTCCTGCGGGCTAGGTAAATAGAGCAATTCCTATTTTATGCGAGGAAGAAATGTTGAATTGCCTCTGCCAAGTCATAAAGAGGCTGATCTCCGCCTCCTGTTTCCGTAGCTGGAGTTTGGGGGCCCCGGGCGCCCGGGAACCCCATCGTCCCGCCCAGACTGACCGCAGGGCGACTTCCGGGCCCCTGCTCGACCTTGTGCTGCGGGGAGGGCAAAGCTGGGGCCTGGGTGAAGGCAAACCCGCCCTACCTGGCCGCGCGCTACCTGGAGGGGGGCGTGGTCTGCGGCTGCCCCGCCCCGAACGCGCCCCGCCAGCCGGGGTGCTGGGCCTTGCTGGAAGGACGGGGTCTCCTGGCGTCTGGGGTTCGGGGCTTCTGGGACCCCAGCCCCGAAGGTGAGGTCCCCCTGACCCCCGGGAGCCCGCGGACCCGGCGGCTCCTTCCCTCCCCTCCAGACTGGTTTACCTGAAGGCTCCGCCTCCGAAGACCGCCCGCCTGCGGCCTCGCCCCGGCGATCCTTCCCTGCCCCCGGGGGAGGGGGCCCTCGGCTATCTGTTGTACCTGCCACCCCCACCCCATCCACAGAGCGGACCCCGACTCTGCCGGAAGCGCCCCTCCCCCGGCGCTTCGCCCTTTCACTTGTAGATAGGGAGCCGCTTCCCGCTGCGGGGCCGCCGTCGAGAGGCGCTGGAGATGGCCCTTCCCCCCCGCAGTGCCCACTTCCTCCTCCTCCCACCTCCCGCAGCCCCGTGCGGAGTCCCTCCCCTTCGCGGCCGCCCACCCGCGGGCTGGCCCGCGCCCTTCCCAGCCCCCGCCAGCCACCCCGCCCCTGGCCGGTACCTGGAAGGATCCGGGAGAGGACGCATGACACCGAGGTGGGCCCCGACCCCGCTAGCGAGGCTTGGAGCAGAAGCAGGTATCCCGCTAGACCGTGCCCCAGCCAACCCCACTCGACGATCGCAGGCTCCGGGGACCTTAGAGCTGGAGTCGTGTGTGGTCCCGCCCGCCACTCCCCCCCACCCCCACCGGACAGGGAGGTTCGTCCGTTGCACGGTGGTGGCTCAGATGCAACGAGCTGGTAGACGGTCCCATGCCTGGCCGGGGCCTGGCCGGCTCCGCATCCTGTCCCTGGGGCGGTGTTGAGGCCGCAGTTTCCGCCGCCACCTTCAAGTCCGGGGTATTTGGCTTGAACTGCGCAGAGCGCGGCCGTAGCTTCGAGGGCTCCCGGGCCTTTGCAGGCTTCTCCAGGCTGGGAGCCGGATGGGCCATGTGACCAGAGGCTGCGGCCAGAAAGTGAAGAGCCAGGATGACTTTTCCTTTCTGCACCCCTCTTCTCCTTGGAGGAGGAATTTCTCTGGCGCTCTCTCGCCCCGCAGGCTTAACTTGTTACCCAAGTAGTGCTTACGGGCTATTTAAGTCGTTCTGTTTTTGTGATAACACTGCGGACTACCCTTTATTGAGCCTCTGGTTAGTATCTTTCTCACTCTCACTTAGACGCTTGGCCAGTGTTTGCATTGAACCTTCACCACAAGGTGGGTGAGGTGTCGGGAACAGGGCGTGCTCCTGCCCTCCAGGTGGCCGAGCTGGGACTTGAAGAAGCTCCTGGAGATGAGGACCAGCCCCCTGGTGGGGGGGCTCTTCCCCGCCGCCCTGAGAGCAGGGGGGAGGTGAGCATTAAGGCTTGCCCCACATCTGGCACTTTCTCCCCAGGGTTCAGATGGCTTCACCGAAACAATGGTCTTTCTCAGGCCCAGAGTTGCCTTCCAGATCACATGGGGCTATGAGAAGTCTGGCTTGTTTTAATTTCCGTCTTTGATTAGTGGTCTTTTGTTGGGATCTCACGATCTAATGCCAACGAAGGGTTTCTAGATGGTTTCCTGGACCAGGCCTGTTTTAAATTCACTCAGCTTTCTGAGTTAATGAACAGCATGGCTGCTGAGCAGAAGCCTGAGGCTCAGTAGAGGGCCCTGTTGGGTGCAGGGGTTGGGGGAGAGTTCTCTCTCTGGACCACAGACTCACTGTCCGGGCAAAGACCAGACACCAGAAGGACCCTGAGGGCTGGGCACAGGGCCTTGGTCCAGCCTCTCCCAGGCAGAAGTGATGGTCACTGTTTCACCAATCAAGAAGCAGAGTGGGGGGCGGGAGATTAAGCCACTTAGAGGGCCAGAAGCCAGCTCCACCTGGCTCTGGTTTTTCTGTGATTGTTTGAGGCTTCTTCTGGCTTTTGATTTGGGACTTGGGTGCCTTTGGGGGTGGCTTTGCTGTGCTCCCCACGTCCGACCCCTTCTGTCCTCCTGATCCTCTTTTCCCTTGTCTCTGTCTGGGGGATGTCGCTGAAGGGCAGCCCTCCCCCAAACACGCATGTGTGTGCATGAGCACGCACACACGCTGGCCCTGGGATTATGTGGATAGCTTTCAGTGTTTGGGGTTTTTTGGTGGTAAAATTGGATTTAGTGGCCAGGTGCCTTTTCTACCAGTAGGTAAGGCTCGGATTTACAAGTCTGTGGTCCAGGTGAGTGATCTCAGTCTCCTTCCCGGCAGGTTCCCCTTGCTTGGGGGAAGGGCTGGAGGTGGTTGGGGCGCTCCCCTCCCTCCCTCTGGCTGTTCCCTCTTGCCTGCTGGATTCATTATGCACGTCTTCCAGTGGGAGTGAACCCCTGTGTTCATCGTGGGGAATCTGGGAAAAGAGACCAGGGAGATGGTGAGGATTTCACCTAATCGGAATAGTCTTGTTTGCACCACTCCAGTAAAAACTGGCCAGAAACTTGATTCTGCTGGGTAAACCTCCTTTGGGTTGCTGCCCTGCATTTGTGTTGGCCTTGGAAAGGAATTTGAATGAATACTCCCGAACAAAAGGAGCAGCTTTCTTTTCACAGAGGCTATCAGAGAATTGAAAGGGAATGGCACAAAGTTGGGTGTGTCCTGAAATCTGGAGACTGGCCCTGCCTTGAGTGATTAACTCACCTGAAAGGCACCCGGAGCAGGTGATGTGGGAGCGCTCTGACTGACCTTGGCTTCCTTTAGGGTAAGGTCCCCACGAGATGGAGATTTTCCTGAAAAACAGGCTTTCCTTTAATTATGAGATTATCTTCCTGCCCTGCAACGCCTCTCTTCCTTTAGTTGAACACGTGTGTGCTTGCAGACACGTGTGTGCTTGGGAACTAGATCCCTGAATTCTTTGCTGATGCCCCAGGGCTCCAGTAGGGTGGGCGGGGGATGGTGGTCAGGGATGCTAAAGACTGCCTGTTTCAAACTTTGGGTTCTGCCTGTTCCCAGAGAGTTGAGGGCAGCTCGGGGTGGGTTCTTTTTACCACTGCATCTGGTTAGCCCCATTGTGGGGGCTCAGTGCCAGCTTGGGTCAGGATTATGCCCCGTGATTCTGTCTAAGCCCCCCCACCCCCCCTGCCGTTTTCGAACAGGTTCTCCGTTCTGCTTTCCCCATGGGAAAGCGGGGGTGTGTGGCGGGCTGCAGCCCTGCTGGGATCAGCCTTGGGCCAACTCACCACCTCTTAGGCCTCCGCAGTGCTCAGTGGAGAAGCTGCTTCCTTGGGGTCGTTCAGCCTGGAGGGTGGATGTGGCTGGATCTTAGGGCAACTAAACAACACAGGAATGTTCTGCTGCTGCTGCTAAGTCGCTTCAGTCGTGTCCGACTCTGTGCGACCCCATAGACGGCAGCCCTCCGGGCTCCCCCGTCCCTGGGATTCTCCAGGCAAGAAGACTGGAGTGGGTTGCCATTTCCTTCTCCAATGCATGAAAGTGAGAAGTGAAAGGGAAGTCACTCAGTCGTGTCCAACTCTTCACGACCCCATGGACTGCAGCCCACCAGGCTCCTCCGTCCATGGGATTTTCCAGGCAAGAGTACTGGAGTGGGGTGCCATCTCCTTCTCCCCAGGAATGTTCTGGTGGCTCTCATAGTTTTGTCAGCCGGGGCCAGTCGAGAGCCAGATTTGCAGATGCCCCCAGAACATCTTTTGGGTCTTCAGATGTGTATCGTCGTCCGGCCCCAGGTTTAGGGACCCCTGGCTCAGCAGAAAGGCCCCTGGGCTCGGCCCTCCAGCACAGTGCAAGGGAAATGGGATCAGTTTGCACATGCCCGTGTTGGTGAGTACACCAGGTTTCCCAAGACCCAGTTTTTCTCCGCCTTGTGCAGAGTTCTGTTTTTTCTCCCCCTTCCTCCAAGATGTTTGCTGCTTTTTGCTCAGGGCTGAGTTTTTGGGTTTTTTTTTTCTCCACACTCAAAACATCCTTTCTTCTCATTTCTCAACTAAGCCTGGGATTTAGAATGTGGCTTCATCTGACAAAAGCCAGGAGATTTCAGAATTAATGTTGGAATTCTATCTGTAATGATGTCTTCCTGGATATTTAAGGAGGGCTTTGAACAGTGGGTGATTTTTTTTTTTCCTTCCCTAAAACTGGCCAGACGTACTCCCCCAAGTAGTGGGCAGAGGAAGCGGCTCAAAGCGGTTTGAGTTTTCTTTGCGATAATTGTGAGCTTGCCTTACTTGAGTCTCCCCGTGTCCCAGGGGCAGGAAGGGAGAGGGCTTGTGACTAACGGTTGTCTGGGTTGTGCTCTTGATGTATGTGCGTCTCAGATGGCCCGAGAGCATAGACGCCACTCACAGCTCAGCAGAACCACTTGAAATGTACGTTGCAAGTATAACTCTGGTTCTCAGAAAGGTTTCTCTACAGGGGAGATTAAAGGATTTTTTCCTAATTTATTTCATCCTCTTGAGCAGCAGTGGGTGGGCTGAGGTCTTGGAGGGGGAGTGACTGACTGATGGGAGTCGGGTCTGGGTGCCCTTGTTCGTGGAGAGCAGGGCAGGGTCAGGGCAGGGACCACTTTTTGACCATGCTTGTAGCTGGGAGTTTTGCAGCCTGGTGATTACTCGGCACATCCGGCTCCAGGCTTGGATCCAAAAGCTTTTCTCTGGGCCACCCCGGAAGCCCACTTTGGAGCACTGGGTGGATCTCAGTGTTACCTGGGCACTTTTTCTCTGATGGCGTGGGAGAGGTCCCAGCAAAAGGCCTCCTTTCCCAGGACTGGGGCTGGGCTGAGGGAGGAAGGGCACTGCTTCAACGTTAACACCCATCACCACCAGCAGGGGAGCAGGCGTCAGATGTGACAGACTGTTCTAGAAAGCGTGGGAAAAAAAGGAAGGATGACGTGAGACCTGTGAGTGCATTCGTAATTTCCTGAGCCCTTGCAAAGGGCTGTGTTGCTGAATCTGAAGCAAGAGTAAGAATAGGGTGGGCTGCGAGGGTCTGATGAGGTCATATTTATAAAGTGCTTCAGTTCAGTTCAGTCGCTAGGTTGTGTCTGACTCTTTGCAACCCCAGGAACTGCAGCACGCCAGGCCTCCCTGTCCATCACCAACTCCCAGAGCTTACCCAAACTCATGTCCATTGAGTCGGTGATGCCATCCAACCATCTCATCCTCTGTCGTCCCCTTCTCCTCCTGCCTTCAATCTTGTCCAGCATCAGGGTCTTTCCCAGGGAGTCAGTTCTTCGCATCAGGTGGCCAAAGTACTGCAGTTTCAGCTTCAGCATCAGTCCTTCCAATGAATATTCAAGACTGATTTCCTTTAGGATGGACTGGATGGATCTCCTTGCAGTCCAGGGGACTCAAGAGTCTTCTCCAACACCACAGTTCAAAAGCATCAATTCTTTGGTGCTCAGCTTTCTTCATAGTCCAACTCTCACATCCCTACGTGACTACTGGAAAAACCCTAGCTTTGACTAGAAGGATTTTTGTTAGCAAAGTAATGTCTCTGCTTTTTATTATGCTGTCTAGGTTGGTCATAACTTTTCTTCCAAGGAACAAGCGTCTTTTAATTTCTTGGCTGCAGTTAGCATCTGCAGTGATTTTGGAGCCTCAAAAAATAGTCTGTTACTGTTTCCATTGTTTCCCCATCTATTTGCCATGAAGTGATGGGACTGGATGCCATGATCTTAGTTTTCTGAATGTTGAGTTTTAAGCCAACTTTTTCACTCTCCTCTTTCACTTTCATCAAAAGGCTCTTTAGTTCTTCTTCACTTTCTGCCATAAGGGTGGTGTCATCTGCATATCTGAGGTTATTGATATTTCTCCCAGCAATCTTGATTCCAGATTGCGCTTCATCCAGCCCAGTGTTTCTCATGATGTACTCCACATATAAGTTAAATAAGCAGGGTGACAGTTAACAGCTTTGATGTACTCCTTTCCTGATTTGGAACCAGTCTTTTGTTCCATGTCCAGTTCTAACTGTAGCTTCTTGACCTGCATACATACAGATTTCTCAGGAGGCAGGTTAGATGGTCTGGTATTCCCATCTCTTGAAGAGTTTTCCACGGTTTGTTGTGATCCACACAGACAAAGGCTTTGGCATAGTCAATAAAGAAGTTTTTCTGGAACTCTTTAGCTTTTTCAATGATGAAACAGATGTTGGCAATTTGATCTCTGGTTCCTCTCCTTTTTCTAAATCCAGCTTGAACATCTGGAAGTTCATGGTTCACGTACTATTGAAGCCTGGCTTGGAGAATTTTGAACATTACTTTGCTAGCATGTGAGATGAATGCAATTGTGCGGTAGTTTGAACATTCTTTGGCATTGCCTTTCTTTGGGATTGAATTGAAAACTGACCTTTTCCAGTCCTGTGGCCACTGCTGCGTTTTCCAAATTTGCTGGCACATTGAGTGCAGCACTTTCGCAGCATCATCTTTTAGAATTTGAAATACCTCAACTGGAATAAAGCGCTTAGATCAGGCCTGATGTTGTTGAGTTGCTAAGTCAAGTCTGATTCTTTTGTGATCCCATGGGCTATAGCCCGCCAGGCTCCTCTGTCCATGGGATTCTCCTGGCAAGAATACTGGAGTGTGTTGCCATTTCCTTCTCCCAGCTACAGGCATGGTCAAAAAGTGGTCCCTGCACTGACCCCACCCTTCTCTCCACTAACAGCAAGGCACTGGGGATCTTCTAGACCAAGGGATCAAACCCAAGTCTCTTGCACTGGCAGGCGGATTCTTTACCACTGAGCCACCAGCGAAATCCAATTTGAATTTTTCAAGAATCACCATCTACTTTACTTCCATACAGATTTTGCCCTAATGCGCCCTGTGTGTGTGCTCAATCAATCAGTTAACTCTTTTGCGACCCCATGAACTGTAGCCAGCCAGGCTCCTCTGTCCTTGGAATTTTCCAGGCAAGGATACTGGAGTGGGTAGCCATTTCCTCTTCTAGGGGGATCTTCCCTACCCAGGGATGGAACCTGAATCTCTTGCATCTCCTGCATTGCAGGCAGATTGTTTACCACTGTGCCAGTGTGTTAAATTTATAAATACAAAATAAACAGAGAAGTCAGTTAGTTGCTCTTGCACTGAGCAATTGATGCTTTTGAAGTGTGTTGTTGGAGAAGACTCTCGAAAGTCCCTTGGACTGCAAAGAGATCCAACCAGTCCTTCCTGAAGGAAATCAGTCCTGAATATTCATTGGAAGGACTGATGCTGAAGCTGAAACTCCAATACTTTGGCCACCTGATGTGAAGAATCGACTCATTGGAAAAGACCCTGATGCTGGGAAAGATTGAAGGCAGAAGGGGATGACAGAGGATAAGATGGTTGGATGGCATCACCGACGCAATGGACAGGAGTTTGAGTAAACTCCGGGAGTGGGTGATGGACAGGGAAGCCTGGCGTGCTGCAGTCCTTGGGAATCACAAAAGTCACTGACTTTTTGAGTGAGTGAGTGAACTGAACTGAACTGAGGTGCTGTGTGCCCTGAGGAGCAGATTTTCTTTTGCATTCCTGGAAAGAGCTCAGGAAATCTTGATGGAGGCACTGGAAGGGGAGGGGTTGCCTTCAGGGGACATCTGAGAAGGTTCCCTGGGGCTTGATTGCTTTGGTTGTGCTGGGTAGGAGACAGGCAAGATCTTGCTAGGCAAGATGGTGGGTGGGTCCTGTCCTAGGGGAATGGGTCCTCTAGGGGACGGAGACTTGATCCTTTGCACCAAAGAGGTGAATGAGTCTCCCAGAGTCAGGGGAAGCCCCAGGTGAAGGGGGTGGGGCCCAGGAAGAAGTGTTTGGGGTGAGAGTTCCAGCCCTGGTGCTCTTAAAGAAATACTGCTATACAATGGGAATTTGCTCTAGGGCTCAGGAAACTCAAATAGGGGCTCTCTATCAACCTAGAGGGGTGGGGTGGGGTGGGGAGGGAGACGGGAGGGAGCTTCAAAAGGGAGGGGATGTATGTATACCTATGGCTGATTCATGTTGAGATTTGACAGAAAACAGCAAAATTCTGTAAAGCAATTATCCTTCAGTAAAAAATAAATTAATAAAAAAATTAGTAAAATGAAACTGTATACCAAAAAAAAAAAAAAAAGCAACCTAAACAGGGCTGGGAGGGTGGAAGGGAGGCTGGCTTGGGTAGGGAGTGATTCCTGGGGCCTAAGTGATGAACCGAAAACTGTTCGGGAAGGTTGTTTTTAGATGGTGGGGTGTGACTTGGTGTTAGGTCCCTCTGAGGGATGCCCAGTAAAATATTTACTTTCTATTTAAGATCTACTTTCCCTTCCCAGAGAAGGAAGAACGAGTGAGGGGTTGGGTGCTGCGCCTCCTCTGCCCGATTACAGGCGGCGCCCTGGGCCTCGGGGGTCTGCTGGTGATGCCGCTCGGCTCCTCTTCCCAGAGGAGGTAAAAGCACGGCGGAGGAGCGCCTGACAGCCACGTCCCTGGGTGTTTGGGACAAGGCCCTCTCCCTGTCCCCTTCTCCGCACACATCTGCCTTCATGTGTCCCCTTCCTCGTGCTGGAGTAGGAGCGTCCGAGCATCTGGAGCACAGCAGCTGTGAACTTGCTTCCCAGAGAACCACGTGTTGGGTTTGCCTTCCTGGCACGTGGTGGGCACTCGGTCAGCAGCGGCGCTGGTGACCCGCCTGGGTCCAGCTGGGTGTCCGATGTGCCGTGGGTGTTTGTGTGTCCCCATCTGGGCCAGGAAGTCATCTCCTCACAGGGCAGTCGCCCACTCTTAGAAATGGGCTGGCTGTCTCCCAGGGCCAGACGCACAATGGGTGTGGACCGGTTACCCCGACCCCCAGCTGTGCCACTGCTCCCAGCTGCCCCATTGGGTCAGGTGAGCGAGAAACGGTTGGGGGCGGGGGACTGGGGTTAGGGAATGTGTCCTTCCAGAGCCTGTGGAAGAGACCGATCGTCACCTTCGGGGTGGCTGGTCATTTCATGGACCAGCAGCTTCCTCTGGCTTAATTCGTACTGTTAAAAGAAACGTCACTTGTGAAGCGAGATGATCCTTGCAAATGCCCTTGGGAGGCAGCCAGGGGTGGAATGCAAGGGCATTTCTGGGGTCAGGGGCCGGAATGCCCTATTGCCACATTTGCAAATGTGCACAGAAAGGAAGGCTGATGCAGGTGGGAAGGGTTCGAACGTGAGCTGTTTGATACTCTTGGCGTTGGTGATGGAGGAAAAGAGTGGCAATATCTGCAGATTTGGTGGTTCTTAGGTAACTGAGTAAGTGTCCTGCCCCTGCCCCACCCCTCCTCTGCACACTGTGTCTCGTTTCATCTAGAACAGAGAGTTGGGAGTGGGGTCTTCCCCTGGTGGCTCAGACCGAAAAGAATTCGCCTGCAATGCAGGAAACCCGGGTTCGATCCATGAGTCCAGAAGATCCCCTGGAGAAAGGGATGGCTTCCCACTCCAGTATTCTTGCCTGAAAAAGTCCATGGACAGAGGAGCCTGACAGGCTACAGACCATGGGGTCGCAGAGAGTCGGACACGACTGAGTGACTAAGCACACAAGCACGTGCGTGCGCGTGCGCACACACACACACACACACAGGAATAGGGAGGGGTCCTCTGTGCACTGTTTATCAGAAGGGAGCAGGTGAGTTGGGCACACAGTCAGTGGCAAGAAGCTGGCTGTGGGCTTGGTGGTTTTCACATGAGTGACTCACGGTCCCCGGGGAGGGCTACTGGCTGCCCAGGTGCCCTGAAAGGGTGGCCTCTGGAGCAGGTGGAGCCCCAGGGCACCCTTGGCTGGGAGTCAGTCTCCTGGGGCTCCACCTGAGGGACATCTGGACTGAGAACCACCAGGAGGGGGTTCTCAACGCAGCCAGTCCAGAGCCTGCCAACTGCATGCACACCATCTTTCTTTAAAAACAAACCACATACCCACACAACTTGAGTCTAGTTGTTGAACATTTGGCATGACCAATGATTGAAGGCTTTTATATTTGAATACTCTTCCCCCATCTGAATGAATAGATCTCAAAGTGGAAATCTGGATTTCTGCCTGACCCAGTCTCTCGTTGTTTTTTTTTTTTTTTGGCTTAAGCGGGGGTTCTACCCCCTCAACCAGCACTCAATATTCTGAGGGACTTGAGGGAAATTTTGTGTGTGTGTGTGCGCACGCACACGCGCGCCCGTTAAAAGTTGGAGCTGGGTCTTTGTTCCGATGCACTTGACTTTTAACTGTCTCTTCTGACCAGTCAGCAGTGCTCACGGGGAGGAGGCTGGTCTGAGCGTCGTAGCCTAGTGGTAAGACAAATTGTTTTTACAAATTACTTTTTAGTAAGGTATGAGGCGCGCTGGCAGTGGAGCGCACTTTGAAAGTCTGTATACGCAGGCCGAGGATGGGTGCGGCGGAGTTGGTGACTGTCTTTGAAGGCAGAGGTCAGCAGGAGGCACTCCCACCTCACCACATGGGCGAGTGAAGTCTGCATCGACTTTTTAATCTCGCTTGTGTGTTATTTCATCCATGTTGCCAAGCAGATTTGGGGATGACACTTTTCTGTTTCAGAAATGCAGATAAACACGTTTTGTGGCAAATCCTTTTTTACCTTGGTGAATTTATTGATGAGTGTATTGATTAGTATTGAATCAATATAGAATTTATTGATTAGCTTCAGTGAGGCTGATCGCTTATGTTGCTGTATCGAGGACAGCAGAGGTGTTTGTAGAAACACCTTATCATACACTTTGTAGGTCCTTTTTTAGGAACACCTTATCATACACTTGCTTGTTTTGTTTTGGTGATGACCTCGGTAGGAGGTGGTAAGGCTTTCCCAATACAGGGACGGGCTTCAAGTTAATAAACGATGGCGCAGAATCTGAACTGGTTCTTTTTTCCAACACCAGGCTGCTTAGAGAATGGCTGTGTATCCAGATAGTTCTAGGGATGGGGTGTGTGTGTGTGTGTGTGTGTGTGTACGCATTCCAAGGCAGAGAAGCGTGCGGGGTGGTACCCCTGTGTTGAGGTCTGGAGGACCCTGTGGCACATGCCCTGTGCCAGCTGAAGAGTGAACTTGCAAGGCTGTGTGCAATGTCCACCGAGGATTTAAGGGGTCTCCACCTGCCTCTTGCTATGAGGTTGGCAACTGTGGTCTTGGGCACAGGAAAGAATTTGCCCTTTCTGGTTTGAGTAACTGCTTTCTGGGGGGCAGTTTGGGGTATTTTTTGACTGTCAGGCCAAGCCACTTTCTGTGAGAGAAATGATAGCCATTACCGTCACCCTTACCTGGCAAAGTGGCACAGAGCTAAGTGGGCCACACGTTGAAAGCTTACCAACTGTGCTTAAATATGAGAAGTGGGAGCCTTTGGGGCCCCAGTAGTCTCTTTGGGGGCTGCTTTTGCACTTGGGTTAGCAAGGAAATGACTTTATGATTTATGGTGTCTATGAAGACTAGCATACCTATCTATTTTCATATAGACATCTTAATAGAGATTAAATACAAAATAAAGCAGAATACATGAACAGAGATATTCCCATAAGCAATGTTGTCGTGTTAGGCAGTGTAATTATGGTTTGTACACTTCCCAATTAAGCAGTTATGTATTACTGGGAAAACCACCTTTAAGAGATTGAGGAAAGCTTTATAACTTAGTAGATTAAATAAAAATGGATGTATAATATTTTATGCATAGGGTTTAAAATTTTTACAGCGTATGCTAAGGTAGCTCAATTGGGATTGATTTGTGGAAATTGATGCTGTGACATTGAGATGCATTTGCTTCTTCTGAAAATTGCCTGTTGAACCAAGATCTGCTTCTTCAGCAAATAGAGCTCCTACTGTGTGACCGATGCCAAGGCTGCAGGCAAGAGCAAGGAGGATTTACTCTGAAGTTCAGAGAGCTGGGATGGGGGCAGGGTGCATCCCAAGTGCAGGGGTGGAGGGTGGGTCCTCTCCAGGCCAGGGGGCTGTTCTTCTGGCCTGAGGAAGTGCAGTGTTGGGTGGCTCTGGTAACTCAGATGGTAAAGAGTCAGCCTGCAGTGTCGGAGACCCAGGTTTGATCCCTGGGTCGGGAAGATCCCCTAGAGAAGGAAATGGCAACCCACTCCAGTATTCTCTGGAAAAATCCCATGGACAGAGGAGCCTGGTGGGCTACAGTCCATGGGGTTGCAAAGAGTCATAGGGGCATGACTGAGTGACTAACACTTTGAGCATGGAACCTCCAGACGTCCACCTCCCATCCTGGCGACCCTGGGGCTCAGCTGCAGGCCTGGGGAAGGTCCCTGCCTCCTTGTATCCTCGAGGTGGGTGGGCGTTCTTCGTATCCACCTCTGATGTGTGTGAGGACTCAGTGAGTTAATGCATGACAAACCCTCAACATTGCACCCTGAGTTCTCTCCAGTGTGGGCTTTATTGTTTTTATCATTATTCTTATTCTCTCTTTGTTGGAGTAAAGAGTATAAGGTGTGGGGCAGTCGGTGGGGCTGGGGAGGCCAAGCGAGAGGGCCAGATTTACCGCCACCAGACACAGCATTTTATCTTTTTGTTTGTTGCTGTGCCGTACTCAGTCGTATCTGGCTCTTTGTGACCCCATCCAGGCTCCTCTGTCCATGGGATTCTCCAGGCAAGAACACTGGCGTGGGTTGACATTTCTTTCTCCAGGGGATCGAACCCAAGTCTCTGGCATCTCCTGCATTGACAGGCAGATTCTTTACCACTGCGTCACCTGAAAAGCCCCTTTATTTTATTTACTTATTTTTATTTTGGCTGCACAGCATGGCTTGTGGGATCTTAGTTCCCCCACCAGGGATTGAATCCATGCCCCAGGAGTTGAGAGTCTTAACCACTTGACCACCAGGAAGTCCTGGGATCAACTTTTTAAGAATGCTATATAGATATACTTTCTGTACAGTAAAATTCACCCTTTCAGCGTGCAATTCTGCGTGTTTTGTCCAACGCTGTGCAAAAGCCATGTGGTTGCGGACCAGTTTGGTCACCAAGGGAGGTCCCGGGAGCCCCTTGTGGTGATTCCGCCCTCCCTCATCCCGCCCACCACTGCTGCAGTTTTCCCTCTTCAACAGTAGCAAGGCCAGCCTGGGAAGCGTGGGGAAGTACCTGGGTGTTCGTGTGAGGTGCCAGGGTTTTCTCGGATGTCTATCATGTCCGAGGGTTCCGCCGGCTCAGGGAGACCCTCCAGGCTCAGCAGACAGACTTGCCTGAGTGGGTCCCACCGTGTCACCACAGGGAGGAACACTCAAGGAAGTTAAGGATACTTAAGGAAGTTGGCCCAGGCTGGGTAGACTCTGTGGTTGGAATCTTTATCTGCTCCATTAATTCCCCCAGCCCCCCAAGGGGCCCCCTCCTCCTTCAAGCGGGCAATTCCACACCCACACCTCGTGCCTGGGTACACCTCCGGTCATTGTCCCTGGACTCTCCACGGACACACACACACACACACACACACACAAAACAGCTGCTCACCTTCCTCCCCGGGTTCCGCCAGCCCCTCTTGGAAGGTGCCTGGGGACAGGTGCCTCCTCTGCCCACCACGGCCGCCGGCTCCATGTCCAGAGGGCTTGGGAGTGACCGTGGGTCACCGGCTCCTTCCTGTTCTCTCGGTGCGGAAGTGTTTGAGCAGAGAGCCAGGCAGTGTTTGCTCTCGGGTTCCTGCATGCCCAGGCTGGTCCCTGTGTCTCTAGGGGTGCAGGGCATCCCTCACAGCCTAGCCTGGCTTCCCGCAGGTAGAGACCAGACCCCAGTCTGTGGTCGAGGAGGCTGGTTGGTGGGCAGCCTGCAGGGACCAGCGCCCTTTCCTGTGGGAGGGTCAGCGGTGGGTCACCTGGGTTGGCGTCCCACCCTGGAGCCAGAGTCCTGGGTTCCACTGCCACCTTTGCCAGCTCCTGTGTGTCACAGGGGACCCTGGTTTCTCTCAGGAGGAGGTGTATGATGAAGGCCGGCCCCTCTGCACCCAGAGGGCGTGCTTGTGAGTGGTCTCTGTTGCACTTTGGGAAGGAAGCTACCACCAGCTCACTCTTCATAGTCTTAAAATATTCTCTGTGTCTGTTCATTTGGGGGAAATTTTATGAAATGAGTCTTTGAATTTTTGAAATTGTTAAGTGGGGATCACTGCACTTATTAGTGTTCCGGTTGTTGCTGGAGCTGTCTTTTCAGGGCTTGTGGTTTGCGCCCAGTACCCCAGCGCTCAGGGCAGGGAGAGGGCTCACCGGGCGGAGTGACTCCCAGTGCGTTTTGCCAGCATTCACTGTTAACAAACCTTCTGATGCCTATGAGCTCAGACGCCCCTGACCTTGATTCTTGGCCTGAGATTTCCATCTAAGCATCCTTGGCCTCTTTGGGGTGGTCATCCGTGAGCTGACACACATACTATGAGTGCAGCAGAGACGTGACCACATGCTTAGAATATTTGGGGGAGCTTCCAGATGCAAAGAGGTTGGAGCCTGGGGTTAGTTGCTGAAAGGTTGGCGCCCCAGTGGAACAAGGGCTGTTTGAAGCAGCATTTTGAGCTGCTTGTCCCTGGGTGGCTTCCACACTCTGGACGGTTCTTCCTTGGGGTGGGGGGACGGCGCGGAGCGGGACACGACACCACCAGCCCATGGGGAGACCCGAGTCCTCCCAGCCTGGGGACCTGGCTGCTGGGAGGTTCTGGGGTCCAGAAGCTGCCACAACCACCCTGAGACTGCGTTGCCCTCCCATCCTTGCCCAGGGGAGAAAAGTTGCCCAAACACTGGAATTTATTTACAGGAAAAATCAAAGGCTGGATTTTATTTAAAGGGCAGGGAAGTGGTTTCTGTCCGGAGGGGCTCTGGAAGCATCTTCGGTGGTCCCGTGTACACATGACCTTCTTACCCAGGCGGTGGCTGTCTGAGTCCTGGGGAGCACAGTAGGACTGCAGGTCTAGGCTCCCAGGGCCTGCCCGTGTCCTTCCTGCACCCAGGGTGCCTCCCCTGCGCCCTCCTGGGGCTCCACTTCTGTCTCTGCAGGGTAGCTCCCCAGGTTAACACAGGTAACAGGTGGGAAGCTGCTTCACTTGCATGGATCCTGAAATCGCAGCGGTCTTGGAGGGAAGGGAGTGGGCAACCGCTGCTGAGTGCCCAGGCCCCACTGGCTTCGGCGGGCAATCGTGCCTGAGGTGTGCAAATTGTCAAGTGACTATTTCAGAGAGTGCCAGTTAAGAAAGGCCTCTGCCTTCACTCGGAAACACTAGAAATATGTTAATCAGGTGGGTCTATAATAATAATTTTTCTTGAGCACCGGGAGTGAGCCAGGAGGGGAGACGATAAGAACAGATGAATTTGGTGCCTTCATAATAGAAACAGCTGAGGCGCCCTTCCTGCTGGAGGTTGATCTTCAGCACATGAGGTTCTTTCTGGGCAGCTCAGTCACCTGCAGGGACACAGCCCTTTGAAATCTTGGTGGGATTTGAATGAAAAGCCCGTTTCCTTGGACAGCTTCCCAGGTGGCACTAGTAGTAAAGAACCCGCCCGCCAATGCTGGAGACATAAGAGACGCAGGTTCCACCCCTGGGCCCGGAAGATCCCTTGGAGGAGGGCACGGCAACCCACTCCAGTCTTCTTGGCTGGAGAACCCCACGGACAGAGGAGCCTGGCGGGCCGCAGTGGGATCGCACAGTCAGACAGCACGAGCGACTAACCCTTGCACAGCTAAGCAGCTGCGTGTATTGCTGGCTGTGCACAAGTGTGACAAGTTGTTTGGGTTTCGCTAGTCTTGTGTCTCACACCCAAGAATCATGAATCACACCCAGGACCAAGAATCATGGTCCTGAAGGGAAGTTTCAAGGCTCTGGAAGCTGCCGGGAACACAAGAGGCTTGTCCTTTCCGAAAACGTACATTTTTGTTTCCATGTGGGTAGTGGTGGCTTGCTGGTTTAATTTTCTTTCTTAACCTTTTGGCTTGGAGAACTTTTCTTTTTGGTTATGGTAATTATCCTTCCCTGACATGTAAATTGATTACACATTTGATTATCCATGAGCCTCCCTCTGCCTCTTATTTAGGCTTATTTTTAGCACAGTCCTTGAAACCTCAGCATGAGACTGTCCATCTTTGGCTGTTTTTGAAGGTCGTTTTAATCAGGTGCCTCACAAGTCAACGTGGTGGGAACAGGCCTGGGCTGCTGGATGAGCTGGGGGTTTGCTCTGGACATCTCCAAGTTCTGAGCTGTCTTCATCTTGGTCAACATGGGGATGAGTGAACTTGACTAGCAGCCGCCTGGTTGGATCTGGAAGGTCTCCGACGGTGGGATTACAAGGGCTGAAGGGTGAGCTAAGGTGGAGGAAACCCACCTGGATAGGATCTGTTTCATAAGGTTCAAGCTTTGCTCCAGGTCAAATTGATGCCTGTCCCTGGCTCTGTGTGCAAAAGCCCATTGCCAGCCTGGGTTTTGTAAATCGGTAAGAGCAGTGTGGTAGGGTTTGGGGGTTCGGGGGTCTCCGTCTTCTTGTCCTGGGGGCCCTTTGCTGCATCTGATTCTTCTCAGGGGACACCTAAGTAAGTCAACAGTCCGGTGGACTCCCGGATGTTTTCTGAGCCTCACCTTGATAAAGAATAAAAACGTTTTAGTGCTTGATTTGATTTGTTTGCTGGAAGATTAGTACAAAAGCAGGAAGGAAAAAGAATGTGTGGTGGAGGTGATTGCTGGAGACTGGCAGAGGGTTATTTACGGATTTTTGCTGACAGTCCTTGTTTAAAGGAATTCCCTGCGAGATTTATGAAGCCTTTCCAATTTATTGTCTTTCCAAGTAAGGTAAGCAAATAAATAGGTTATTCTCTTTTATTATGAACCTCGCCAAAGTAAGATTAAAAATAAGAGGAAACAGGGCTCCATTTTTTTTTTTTTTCCAGCCCAGTGTGTTTCTGGAATTTGGAAAGCATCTTGGGAAGGCTTTTTGTTTTGTTTTTGGCTCGAGCACATTGTGCATTTAAAAGATAAAGTCTGACCCTTGATATTGTGTGTGCTGTTCCCCATCCTTGAGAGCTGGCTGAACTCCTGCAGGGGACTGTGGGTGGGGGGTGCTGGCAGTTGAGCCCATCACAGTCAGCAAGGCCTCACAGGCCCCCGAGCCAGCCTCCTGCTCTGAGATCAGTCACCACTGTGGCACCAGAGGGGACTCTGGGTCTGCAGACAGTATAGCGCTTTGTGAAAAAAAGCAAAATCTGTTCTGGTCAAACGGAACTTTTCCTCCACTTTCCTTCGTATTTGCTTAATTTTCTCATCCCTTTCCCATTTTAATCTCCTTCTCTGCAGTTGTGGGTGGTTTTGATAGTTTGGTGAATTATGATTTTGGTGACATTGGTGTGTGAAGACCCAGGTGGAAAATTTTTTACTTCTAGGTAAAGAAGCAGCAGGAACATGAGACCTTGTAATAAAACAAACATCTCGTTTCCTGGTGGTGATGTCAGGGCTGAAGGTTTGGGTGGGGAAAAGTTTGACCCGACCCCTCCCAGCTATAGCTCGCTCCACCCTTCCCCTGCCCGGAGCCCATTTGAAGTCAGAGCCCCTTCCAGGCTGTAGGCAGCGCCGCCCGGGAGACGCCCTGTTGCCATTTTGGGAGAATGTGTTTTATGTGTCTGTCCCTGTATGTCTGTGGCCTAGTGATGCTATTTTGGAGGGACTAATAGTCAGCGTTTTGGAGGGTGTCTTGTAACAGACCGCGCTATCCGAGTTCCTCAGCCCCCAGGCAGGTGGTAGGTGTTTGCTGTGGGTTGGGTGGATTTAGCGCTGCGGGGGCGGGTCAGGAGTCAATTGGACCTATGGCAGGGAGGCTTGGAAAGATGCCCTGGGCACGAATCCTGTGAAAATGGGCTCCGTGGAGTTCGTCTTCCTTCCTGCCCACTTACTCCATGGCACCTGCTCTCTGGTGGGCCTTCTGTATTCTCGCGGCTATCGAGCCTTGGGCAGTGTCCCTAGCTAGTGTGGTGGCCTGAACCAGCCTGACCCAATCCGGCCCGCAAGGAGCAGGCCACGTAGCCAGAGGGCAGTGGACACGCAGGTGAGCCGGTAAGGGAAGACTCCCGGTGGCCCGTGAACTCACCAGGACAGGATGGGGAGAGGGGACCAGGCGTGCTGGGTGGTGATGTGGTGGTGGTGGTTTAGTCGCTAAGTCGTGTCCGACTCTTGTGGCCCAGGGACTGTAGCCTTCCAGGCTCCTCTGTCCATGGGGTTCTCCAGGCAAGAATACCGGAGTGTGTTATGCTGAAGGGGGGAGTAAAGGAAACCCTGGAGGAGTTCCAGGGAATTGTCTTCTTTAGAGACAGTGGGCTGCTGTGGAAGGTGCTGGGGGAGGGGTTTTGGTGCCCCCAGGTAGGAGGAAGCAAACACATGTGTGATACTTGGACCCGGGAGAGGGTCCCTTTAACTGGACCAAGTGGGTTGGGGGTACCCAGACCCCTGGGCGCTGGGGGTCTCGTTCACCCACCGGAGGTCTGGGAAGTCCTCTTGAAGGGGGTGGGCTATGGGCTCCCTCCAGCTCCCCCCTCTCCTTGGAGGCCATCACGCCCTTTGCCCCCATCCTTTTTATCATTGCCTGGACCTGCGATCACCTGGGGAAGCTTTGGAAACAAGCCCAGCCCCTCCGGAGGTTCTGAGTCCCTGGTTGCGGGCTGGAACCCGCCCGGTAGATTAACAAGCTCCCAGGTGGCTCTGATGGGCAGTCGGGTAGAGAGGCCCTTCCCCGCCCAGCTGAGGCCACGTGGCCCTTTCCAAGCCCGGGGGCTAGAAGGCAGGGCCTCAAAGAGTCGGGCAACTCCTAACTTCCCTGCCCCACACGCTGGAGGCAGGGGCAGAGAAGGGCTTCTTGGGAGGCCCAGCCCCTCAGCCAGGTGTCGGCTGTGACAGGTACGCCTCTGCCGCCGGGCCAGGTGACCAGAGCCACTCACCGAGGAGCGGCCTGGTTCCCCATCACCGGGTGAGAGTCTGTGGGGCTGTTTCCTTTGCCAGGCTCTCCTGGAGCCAAAGTGCCCTCAGTTTGGCAACACAGGTGCCCGGGGGAGAGCTAGCTGCCGGGGTCCCATCCGCCTCAGGGCTCCTCCGGAAGGAAAGCGGCTGTCTCCCACCCTCGAGGAGAAACTCCAGGAGTGCTAGAATCTTCCTGCCGTGGTCAGTGTGTGGCTGCAAAGGAGAGAGTGGCTGTTGCCTAGGAAACAAAGCCGGAGGGCCTGACTCAGGCCTGTGGACCTCCCTGGGCTCCGTGCCTGGGTTGGGGGTGTGAACCCCAGGAATGGTATGAGTCTAGGGGAGGGTGGGGCGGGGAGGGTCCTGTGTGTGTTTTTTTGGTAGGAAAAGAATCCTGCGCTCAGCCGTGTCTCACGGGAATCTAGGGTGTTCAGCACCCCTGTGTGAGCTTTCTCGGCCTACGAAGGCTGGGTGGAGTGTGTGTGCTGTGAACTCACCAGGACAGGAGGGAGAGAGGGGACCGGGGGGCTGCGTAGTGCTGAAAGGGGAGTGAAGGAAACCCTGGAGGAGTTCCAGGGAATTGTCTTGTTTAGAGGCAGTGGGTTGCTGTGGAAGGCGCTGGGGGAGGAGGGGTTTTGGTGCCCCCAGGTAGGATGGAGCCAAACACACATGTGATACTTGGACCCGGGAAAGGGTCCCTTTAGCTGGACCAAGTGGGTTGGGGGTGCCCCAGGACCCTTTGTGAGTGATGCCACTTGGCTGCTGCCTCTGAATTATGGAAAGAAAAGGGTCTGAGAGTCGAAAAATCACACATCAGATCCTGGCGGACTGAGTGCTGAGTGCTGGGGTGAAGCCATTGCTGAGGGTTGGTGGTTAATGTGGGATGGGGGAGGAGACTGACCAGACCAACGGGCAGACCATGCTCTGACGCCCCCTCCGCCCCACATGGGTGAAGAGGGTGGCAGAAAGCAGAGGGGCCTGAATGCCGCAGGGGGTCTGTCCTGACGCTTAGTCTCATTTTGCTGAAGTCCTCCTGCCCCGTTGGCCTCTGCTGTAGGTGCCAGGTGGCCCTCCATGGGTGCACTCGGGGTCCATCTCTGCTTTTTCTGCTGTGGACTCTGGTGTGAGGCTCAAAGCCTCGGTGCCCCCTTGCCCATGAGTTGGGAGCAGGAGCAGTTACTTGATGGCGTGCGTGGCTGTTGGACTGAGAAGAGGTAACGGATTTAGGAGTTGGGCTGTGGTTTTGGGGAGCCCCCTTAGTCTTTGCACCCACAGCGAGCGAGAGCCCCAGGATGTGGCTTTTGAATGCTCGCCTTCCTCCCTTCTGATCACGTGCTTTTTAAAATCTCATCTGTAGTCTTTTGTTTCTTTAACATCATACAGGTGTCTTAAATGCCTTTGTGTGCTTTTGTTTTTGAAATCAAACTTCATTGCCAGCGGAAAAAAGAAAGCTGGATCAGTCTTGGGGCTGCGGCCAGGAAGTGTGTGTTGGACTCAGAATTCAGTTAAGCAGCCGTGGTTCCCCCAGGTCAGGCTCGGGGAGGATACAGCAGGAAGGAGGTGCTTCCTTGTCCCCACGTAGCTGTGGAGTTCACTTGGGTTTGAAGGTAGGCTTCAGAATTCTTCCTAAGGACAACTGAGTGTTTTAATGTTGGTTTATTATAACCAAGGCAGAAATGTCATTTCAAAAGACCAGTCCACTCTTTTTAGAGTGACTTACAGTTTACAACCGTGTTCTAATATGTTCTAATTACAGCCTCCAAACAACAACCTTGGTTTTCAGATGAAAAAAGATTCAGGACTCAGGTGAATGCGATGGCCCTCTGCATTCTCTGGGGGTGTCAGTGCGTTTCCTTGTCTCCTGGTCATTGAATGGTTTTTTAAAAGCTGCTGCTGCTAAGTCACCTCAGTCACGTCCGACTCTGTGTGACCCCACAGACTGCAGCTCTCCAGGCAAGAACACTGGAGTGGGTTGCCATTTCAGTGGATGTAAACTCACTGCCAAGATTTAACTTGGGTACCACTTACAGAGTGATGACAGGATGGAGACACAGACTAGAGGATGGGTGGGCATGTGAGCAGGGCTCTGGAGGAATCCGGACCCACCTTGGCCTGTATCCTACCATCCCAGACACTTCCCAAACATCCAGATATTTCCCAGCAGTGCCCCTTGACCCTGAGGGCCATAATGAGCTGGCTAGAGGCAGGTGCCTGCCCTGGGCAAGAATTTGACCCAAAATCTATGCACCATCTTTTGTGGGTACTAACCCACCTGCTGTACAGGTATTGGAACAAAACCAGGCACCTGGTAGCAGATTGTGCCTGGCTGTTTGAGCAAGATCCAGGGACCCAGAGCGCCTCTCCTTGCTGCTTCACTCAAAGTGTGAAGAGCTCTGTGTGAGAAGCAAGCCCAGGGTCAGGTGCAGATCCATGGGCTATAAGTGGATTTGAACTAACTTATCCTTTCTGATTTTTCTCTTGTGATATCTGTTACTTGCTGAGAAGAGTTTGTTTTCTGGGGCTGTCATTCAAAGCATCATTTTGTACCATACCATTAAAATTTTCAGAGTGTTTGCTGATTTGTGTTCATTGAAACTAAATTCATTAGGGTGATGTGAAAATAGCGCTCAACTGTTTACCAAATCGGATTCTTGTTTTTGATATTCCAGTACATCATCTGTTCTCACTTGAATGTCGTGGAATTAGTTGGTTAAGTGTTATGCAGATGAAAACTCATATTTTAGTGGAGTTTTTCTTTTTTTTTATAATTTGGATGCATTTATAAGAATATTATACCCAAGGTGCTCTATCTGCCATTTGAAGTGGAATCTGTACGGATGTGAGGATGTTGGGAGCTTGACTTGGCCTTGGAAAGTTTTCAAAACTTGCTGGGATCTTGACCCAGATCCAGGTCCCAAGTCAAACTGGTTGGAAACCCCCCTCACCCGACGGTCCCTCACCAGCTGGGTGACCTCTGGCAAGTCACCCAGTCCTGGGCCAGGCTCTGTGAAATTGAAATTCTTGTGTTTCTTTTACAAGGTTCGCTTGAAGACTTCAACAAGAGCGCTGTTATTTCATTGGTTTTCAACATTTGGGGACTGAAACTGATAATATGGCATAGCTTAATTAATTTATTTTTTCCCTGTTCTGAGTAGACTTATTAAACAATGCCAAGTCTAAGACTTGATATTTTTAGAGTTGATGGCCATGAAACCAATTTTGCAAACCTTTTCCAATGAAAGGACAGTTGCTCAACTTTTTACTTGATCATTGAGAGTCGAGTTGTGACCAGATTTCCACGTGAATGCCACAGCTGTGTGGCAATAAGAGAAGTTAATAGATGCACTTCCAGAATTGCTGGCATCTCTTTTCAGATTTGGTTCAGTGGTCATGTAGCCTTGGATTATGGTGTTCAGAGAGAGCTGAAGGCCTATATTGCTTCCAAAATAAGCCTCTCTTGAGATCGAGTTGGAACGTGTAAGTGTGGTGGAGATGACCAGATGTCTACCAGAGATCTGTGCTTCGTGCCAGTGGTGGGGACTTGCTGCTGCGGTGGCTGCCCCACCGCCACTCTGGCAGCTCCTGGAGACCCCGGGTAGTTGTTACCAGTGGAGCCCTGGTGGCAGTAGGTGTCACTTCCTGGGAGAAGTGGTTAGGAAGCAAGTGTGCTTTACGCAGTCTTTCTTACCTGCATTGTCAACCGGCTGTGGCCAGTCCAGAGGAGAAAGTGAGGATCCTGGACCCTTGAATCTCCACGTGAAGAGTTCCCCGCCCATCGGGAACACTGATCATTTCGTGATACAGAAGTAAGCTTTTATTGTGTTGAGTTGATATTCAATTTTGGGTTCATTTGTTAAAGCAGATAGTGTGAACTAACAACGCTGAGTTTGGGTAGTTGATTAACTTGATCATCCATCAAACCAACCCCTGCCTCACGTTCTGCTTCAGCGAGCAGGCGGCCACTTCTCCAGGTCCCCAGGCTTGGCGTCATGCCTTTCACTTCTCCACCTGCCCTGTCCATTCGTCACTAAGTCCTGGAGATCCGTCACCCTCCCCTCGTTGCAGGGGGCCCTCCCTGAGGGTGAGCATCCCCGCAGGACTTCCTGCCTCACACCTGCCAAGTGACAGCCACCTAAAACATGGGGTGTGGCCAGGTGGCCCCGGAAGTCTCTCTGTCGCTTGTTGGAGAAGATCAAAAGCAAGCCTTGGGTGGGAAAAGTGTTGCAGTGACTTGGCATGGTGTGGCTGTCATGAAAAGACACCTCTGATCTTTTCCTTCTGGGAATGTAACTGGTGGCCCCAAACACCTTCTGCAAGTGGACTCCAGCACCACATTCACAGAGCCCTCCTTCCACAGGCCTCTCCTAGCTAGGGCCGAGCTCAGTGGGGGATGCCAGCCTGTCCGCCGACTCCTCCCAACAGCCTGTCCTCTGGGCCTAGAGACTCCCCTCTGGCCTTGAACTGCCCGGCAGGCCAAGATTTCACCTTCCCTGTCTTCTCTAGAGGAGTCAGACCAGCGTCCCCTCTGCCCCCTATTTCACGTCTCCCAAGAAGTCTCTGGTACAGTCTGTTATTCATCTTGTTCTGGTATCTGTTTTTGGAGGTATCTGAACTAACACACATTGAATTTAAGATAAGGTAGGTCAAAGGGTCACTGCCCAGGAATTCCTTCCAGTTTGGGAAGCAAGTTTGCCTGCCTCCACAGGGCCAGGTCTGCCCAGATCAGGGTCTAGAATTCCGTCGGGAGTGGGTTTCTGTCCCTCTTGTGTGACAGCAGCGAATCCTTCAGGGTGCGTTTGTTGTAGCTTTCCTGCCACCTGGATGAAGCGTCGGTAATGGAACTGTAGCGGGTGCCACGTTGACCTTTTGGAGTGTTCACGCCCTAGCTTTTAATGGGAAAGTTGCATGTATTTTCAGTACTTGATACTTTAAAACCTCTTGGGTGATAGAGAGTCTGGTAGGCGCAGTCCATGTGTGACCTGGCACTGGGAATGCGACTGATGCCGAGAGGTCTGACCCATAGGACTCAGCATCTAAGGGCAGCCCGTTAAACGTCAGATGGAGTTCAGCGGCTTGTTTCCAAATGTGCCTTTGTAATCCGTGTGCTCTGTGGGAACTGTTTGTGGTCAAACAGCTGGGAGAGACTGAAGGCAGGAGGAGAAGGGGACAACAGAGGATGAGATGGTTGGGTGGCATCACTGACTCGATGGACATGAGTTTGAGCAAGCTCTGGGAGCTGGTGATGGACAGGGAAGCCTGGCGTGCTGCAGTCCATGGGGTCACAAAGAGTCGGACACGACTGAGCGACTGAACTGTGGTCAAAAAAAGGCTGCTCTTGGGGGTTCTGCCTTGAAGCACTGGAACCTACTGGATGCAAATGTGACTGCCCTGTGGGTTTATTCTCATTGGGTTGGGACCTTCTGTTTTATCAGCCTGCATTTATACAAATAGCCCTTAACCTGTCCTGGGCCTCCTTGAATTCACAGGTCTGTTTCTGGAGAGAACGGATGTTACTTAGACGCCCGCTGCTCCTACACTCTGGTTTGGGGTGACGATCCGTCTGGGCCTCTGGGGTTTCAGCTCTTGGTGGGGAAATGGCCCTGGCCTTGTGGGTATGTCTGTGGTTGTCATTTTTCAGATGGGCCAGAGCCAGCGGTCCCCCCCAAGTGGTCACGTGGTACAGCGAACCCCCCCAGACCCCAGGTCCAGCTCTCTCCACCCCCTTGCCCATCGGTCCATCTTGACTTGGCAGTGTTTCTCAGTGGTTCTCAGTCCTTGCTCAGCTCCACCCCTGCCTGGGTCCTTCAGCATGCATCTCATTTCTGAAGCTGACTTTTTGTGATTCCTTTAGTTTAGTTTTTCCTTTGAGATAGGACTTGGGGGAGGTGTTCAGCAGGGTGGGATAAATCCTAGTGAGCCAATCCATTTGTTTTGGCAGATTCACATACCTGGGTACCCCCAAGTATATCACAATATACAGCTTAGCACCAATCCAGAAACTTCCTTCATGACCCTTGACAGGTAGCCCCCATTCCAGTCTCCCTGGTCATCTCCGGCAAATACTCTCCACTCCCACAATGATTAATTTTTCATGTTCTAGCACTTAATATACTACCTATGTGTACACACATTATACATACATGTATATGTACACAGACAATATTACACACATGTATTATACCACATACACCTTTCAGCAAAAGCTTTCTAAATTCACTGTAACGTGTTTTTGAAATTTTGGGGTGTTCTCACCTGAACAATTGCCTGCTCCTTTTTTACTTGCTGTGTAGTATTCCAGTATAGCATCCTCTGTAGCGAGTGTATCCATGCACCTGTTGATGGACACTTTGGCAATCCTAAGTAAAGCTGGAGTGAACCATTCTCGTACATGCCTTTTTATGGACATATGTTTTCATTTCTCTTGGGTAAACTCCTAGAAGTGGAATGTTGGGTCATAGAATAGGTGTATGTTTCATTTTATAAAGCAGTTATAATAAAGTTTTACACCGCTGCCAATCACGTGTGGAAGATGGAGCTATTTTTTAAACCACTTAGCAGAACGCTGGCTTTCTGCTCAAGGGCAGTATAGTGGCATGGGGTACACCTTCCTCTCCCTTGGTCCCTCCACTAGCGAGATGGATGCAAAGTTTGCCCTGCTGCTCTGCTGGGAGTGGGCCATGAACTGTACCTGCTTTGGAGTGAGGAACGTTTTTGTTTTATTTCGAGGCCTGCTTTTCTTGGCTTTCCCTGGCGATTCAGGACAATCGTTGATTTCTCCTGGGCCGTGTCTCTCCCTGCTCCCATTCCCACACCATCTCCCAGCCCCTTCCCTACCTCTCAAATAACTGTGCTCTCCAGTGAAGCATGAGGGTCAGGGCCTTCAGTCCCTGGTGTTTCTTAACACTTGTGCCCACGGTTTTGCATTCACAACTGACAGAAGTTGATTTTCGGAGCCCGCTGATCATCACATGGGAGCGTGTGCATTTCTAGTTTGCTTCAGTGTGGGGGAACTGGCTGAGCAGGTGTGCTACGCAGCTCTCTAACCAGCCACAGACCAGTCACCCTGTGAGCTGGGCCACCCAGGAGCCCAGTGGTCTGGGGTGTGCTGGCCTTGGGGAGGCTACTGCCAGCTTCTCCAAGTCTCTTCAGGGCCAGTGCTTTTGGGGATATGGTTTATAGGGCTGCTGGTAGGTCCTAATGAGTGGATTACATTTTACTTTTTATATCTTGTCTTTTTGGAGAAAGTATTGGTTGTCCAAAAAGTTCATGCAGGTTTCCCCGTGAGCTAGAAAAACCCAAGCAAACTTTTTGGCCAACCCAATGCTTTGAGGATTTAAAAAAGAAAAAAGGATACTGTAAGAAGGGATGAGATTGGGAAGGACTAGAGTTGTTTAAAAAATGCACGTACAGGAACCACAGATTTCAGGACAGTTGGCTGTGAACAGTTCTCTTTTTGTGAGTTTAGAGAGACGGTGTGAGTCCTTGAGCTCACCCTAAAGAGAAATGCTTCGTTAGAGGGAGTTATGGGAGCAGAGGCCCTGTAATGACAAAGGTCCATATAGTCAAAGCTGTGGTCTTTTCAGTCGTCATATACAGACGTGAGAGTTGGGCCGTAAAGAAGGCTGAGCGCTGCAGAACTGATGCTTCCAAATTGTGGTGCCGGAGAAGACTCTTGAGAGTCCCTTGGACTGCAAGGAGATCAAACCAGTCAATCCTAAAGGAAATCAGTCCTGAATATTCATTGGAAGGGCTGATGCTGAAGCTGAAGCCCCAATACTTTGGCCACTTGATGAGAAGAGCCAACTCCTTGAAAAAGACCCTGATGCTGGGAGAGATGGAGTGCAGGAGGCAAAGGGGGTGACAGAGGATGAGATGGCTAGATGGCATCACTGACTCAGTGGACATAAATTTGAGCAAAGTTTGACAGAGAGTGAAGGACAAGGGGAGCCCGGCACGCTGCAGTCCATGGGGTCTCAAAGGGTCGGACACAGCTTAGCAACTGAACAACAGCAGCAAATAGGAGTTGAGGGTTCTACCGGCAGCTGAGGTCTGGCAACGCAAGCTGTTGCTTGGGCCGGGTCCGGGGCAAACTGAGAGGCACAATATTGAAGGAGAATTTAGGGGAAGCCATTCTGTGAGGAGCCCTTCTAACGGTATCATCTGATTGAGATAGAATTTTAGATTCTTCAGGCTTCCCTGGTGTCTTAAACAGTAAAGACTCTGCCTGCAATGCAGGAGACCTGAGTTCGATCCCTGGGTTGAGAAAATCCCCGGAAGAAGAGACTAGGAACCCGCTCCAGTATTCTTGCCTGGAGAATTCCGTGGACAGAGGAGCCTGGTGGGCTACAGTCCATGGGGTGGCAAAGAGTCCGACGAGACTGAGCGACTAACACTTTTTTTTTTTTTAAACAATACTTTTTAACTAGACCAGTTGATTTGGACTGGGTCATTCTCCCAAAATGACATTTGTCTCAACTGGATTTTTTTCTGGGTGTTTTTAGAGAAGATGATTGGCGTTTTCATTCTCACCTGGGAATTGTGATTCCAATGTGGAGGTAGACAAACGTAGGGGCAGGCATGGTCAGTTCCAGGATCAGAGACTTAAATCAGGGTCTGGACTTGGTTGAGTCTCGGACTCCCAACAGGGTAAAGCAGTGCTGTCCATGCTAGTGGACAATCTGAGTTTGGGGGTGGGAGGGACTTGCAGTCACGTAGCTGGTAGGCAGAGGTGGGAGGGTGGTGAGGTACATCTGGAGCTCCTTGGAGGGACTGAGGAAGACAGTGATTTGGGAGCGTCTGAGCGGGAGTTCAGGCAAAGTTGCTGTCTGTCCTTCTTCCATATCTGCTTCTCTAGCACTTGGTGTTCTGTTCTTGCTCGTTCTGGAACTCCTTGAAGACAAGGTTATGTCTGTCTCCAAATCTGGCTCTCGGCAGTGCCTGCCCCTCCGTTGGTGCGGTAGCAGAATGGGTGGAGTGGTGTGGGATCCAGCTGGGAAGGTGGATGGCAGATGAATAGGGGCTTTTGGCCTTGACCATCAGGAAGGAGTCTATGCCAGACTTTTTGGATGAGTGGGTGTGTGTCTATATATGGCTATAGCTACAGATATGTGTGTATACATTGGGTTCATTAAGCTTGATAGACAGCAAGGCTCAAAAAAAAGCACTGAAGCTGGAAGAGTCTACCGGGGCGGGAGTGCTGGACGGATGACTTCTGTGGGCCCCAGATGTGGGGAGACGGGAGGGAGCACATGTGGTGTTAACTGGGAAGGCCCCCCTCTTAGGAGGAGACTGGGGGTGCAGGAAGCACTCAAAAGGTCTCCCACGACACATAGACATCTAGGTTCAGCCGTGCTCTCTGGCTTCTCCGTGGGTGCCAGGGTCAGTGTGCAGGGTCTGGCCTCACGGGTGGTGTTTACTGGCCCTTCCTCTCCACGTGGTGGGGGGGTTGGGGTGGGTAGAGGTGGGGGTCCGCCACCCAAGGAAGGACGTACACCTGAATCCAAAGAGAAAGAGGAGTTCCCGTCATAACGCTTCTGTTTCCATGTGCTTGCTCTCTGTCAAGCCCCAGTGAATAGAGAATTGGCTCTAAGTCTCAGGAGTTGCCTGTTTTAAATGGAATTAGAACTGGAGTTACAGAAACTTGGTGTCTCTGGAGCTTTCCTCTCGCATCCCCCAGAGAAGTAGGTTTCCTAGAGGCAAAGCGACTTGCCTGAGGTCACAGTGTAGGATGAGACAGCAAGGTGTCCGCAGCTGAGGTTTCCCAGCTCCAGCCCAGATTTGGTTGTGAAGCGTATCCCCCCAACCCTGGTCCTCTCCCAGGCTGCCTACCAGACGGTGGGTAATCTGTCTCCAAGGCTCCCTGAGTTGTGCGGGCACGGGTCTGGCCTCCGCTTATCTCCTTCTTCCACGGGCAGCGCCCCTTCCCCAGGAGGAAGGCAGTGGGTGCAGAGCTGGGTTGGGTGATCTCCCCAGCCTCTGCCTTGATGCTTCTTGAGATAATTTTAGGATCCTCCTGCAACATTGGTTGGAGAGGGTGGTGGTAAAGCAGTTGACCTACCCATGTTTCATCAAGTTTGGCTGAGATACAAACAGATTGGCAGTGAAAAGTCCCCTTTCCCTCGTCTTAGAACAGACTCTGAGAGCTCTCTGTTCCTCTGCTGTCGTCTCTGCTGACTCCTAGGTTATCCCCATGCTGGTCCCTAGTTCTGAGGTTGAGCAGTTATGAAGAGTCTGCACCTCAGTTGGACACTTGGTATGCGACATGCTTAACTGACTTGAGGTCCTTTGGTCTGTTTTCTTTGTGAGCACTTGTAGTTGGCCGGGGGCTGGGGAGGCAGCCTTCGTTCTGCTTGCCTTCCATTGAAGACGCTTTTTACCTTTTGTTGTTGCTCAGTTGCTAAGTCGTGTCTGACTCTTTGCAACCCCATGGACTGCAGCACGCCAGGCTTCCCTGTCCTTCACCATCTCCCAGAGTTTGCTCAAACTCATGTCCATTGAGTTGATGATGCCATCCAACCATCTCATCCTCTGTCATCCCCTTCTCCTCCTGCCTTCAATCTTTCCCAGCATCAGGGTCTTTTCCAATTGAGTTGGCTCTCCTCATCAGGTGGCCAAAGTACTGGAGCTTCATCTTTAGTTTTTACAAAAAACTACCCTTATTATTAAAACACAGTAGTGCCATGGACCGTGTGTGTTGTCTTGAGTTCCCCAAACAGTTGATGTTGACAAAGGCTTGCATTCCTTAAGTTGAGAAAAGGAGGGCTACAGTGTAAGGCTTTATCTGTATCTCTAAGCATTTCAGAAGAAAGATATATCTGTGCTCTGTGTTTAAATATAGCCTGGTGTTTGCTACTGAGTTGGAGAAGAAGCAATAGAATATGTAGGTCATTGACTTAGAAGAATGAGTTTGGAGTTTTTCTTTGCATCTGATTAACACCGTCTTACAATTGGGCTGTTGATGCTGTGCCATAATTGGGTTACACAGAGTTCAACGAGATACCTGGGAGGGAAACTGCAGGAATCATAAGAAATACCTTTGCCCCTTAAGGCATTCAGGGGTGTGACTTGGTGTTGGTCCCAGGGGCCAGGTGCTTCGCAGCCAGTGTGGAAGCGTTAAGCCCTCTAGAGTTTTATGGGGAGGAAGCATTCTCAGAGCTGCTCTCCGGAGCAGATCCTCAGGAACAAGAGGAGAGGGCTCTACCTAATCAGGGTAAATGCCAGCGGTGTATTTTAATACATGCTTGATTCAGAACGCACTGTTTGGAATTGCATATTTAAAAGGAAACTGCCATCCCCCTTTGAAGGTACGTGACATTTAAAAGATCTGTAGCAGGCGATAGGTTTGACAGCTTCAAATTATATTTGAAAGAGTTTTTCTTTTGAGAAAGAAAATGATTACTTCTATTTTAAATGTCATCACAAAGATATAAACATGTTTAATCAAATTATATATTTAATTTATGTAGAATGTAATTTTTATTCCCGCAGAGGAGTCGCTGGTTATTTCTTTATCAGCTTTGAAGCTGGGCAACGTTTGAAAGCGTTCAGCTTTTTTGAGTAAATGGCTATTTAAGGGTTTATGGAATCTGAAAAAATAGTATTATGATGGAAATATGTTTTATCTGTACATTGTACCGAATGGCACATTTTGGGGAGAGGGGGACTACTTTCATGATTGTTTCTGGGAGGCATTGAAGATACACTCCTGTTGAATGGGTTGAAAGAAGTGTGACCCTGAAGACAATAAGGCGAGACAGCAAAGATGCTCCTGTAATTTTCTCCTTCTGGGTTCTTTGAATCAGCAGGGAGGTGCCGGGGAGTATTGAGACTGACTGCCAGCTCTCCTTAAAAGGGAGACAACACGCGATCTCGGGCCAGACTCCAAACGCCACCAAAGACCTTGAGGTTGATACAGTGTGATTAAGTTGGGTCACAAGAGGCTGACGGGGAGTTTGAGGGCAGCCTCAAGGTCCCCAGGCTGCTGGAAAAGCAGGAATGTAAGCTGTGGGTCAGCTCAGACAGGTGGCTCGCTGGTTCTGCCAATCTGCTAGGACTCACCAGCTCCAGAACTTTCTCTGAGTGAGCTGGGTGTTGGAAGGTGGCCAGCCCAGCGTACAACCGCATGTGTCAGCCAGGGATGGTCTTGCCCTGTTCCAGCCTGCCGCCTGGTGTTTTGAGGCAGCCCGGTGGGGTCCGGGAGCCCTGGGGTTCCTTGCCCACTCATCCACATGGAGCAGCCCCGGGGGCTGGCTTTCTCCTGTCCTCTCTGGAGCTGTTTCGTGAGATGTGACCTGGGGAGCCCTGGGCAGCTGGCAGCAGCTGGGCAAGAGAAACCAGTCAGTTGTGCCTGTTCCCAGGAAAGATCTTACGTAGCAAGCATCTTTGCCAGCTCCAGTGGAGAAGGTCAGGGTTCAGGAGCCATGTACCCTGGCAGCCAAAGGAAGCTGATCCCAGTTCAGAGCATGAAGCGTGTCAACAGGCTAGGCTCCTTGTGGCTCCTTGTGAACAAACCCCGGTCCACCACAGAATGGAATTGCCCTGTTTATTGGTCAGCATGCGCCAAAGGAACAGCCAAAACAGGACAAAGCTACTTGTTATTTTTGTAATTAAGTTTGTCATTGTGACATAATCAATCACATGTAAGTTGTTAAGACCCTTTACCTGGTTTTCCCCCAGTTGATAACATCTAGTAAAACATAGTGATGATAAGGTGACCAGGAAACTGATACTGATACAATCCACAGATACTGTTCAGATTTCCCCAGTGTTACATGTATTCGTTTGGGTGTATTCACTTCTCCTGCAGTTGTATCATATTCCACAATGAAGATACACAACAGTGTCCCAACCCACAAGGCTGTCCCCTTTTCCCCGTTTCCAGCCACACCCACTTTAGGTGGCACAGACAGTTCATGGCCCACATACAAGCTTGTCAGCAGGGCTGGCTGACTTCCAAAACCCTGCTTACTCAGAGAAAGTTCTGGAGCTAGAGTGTCCTGCCTCCTCCCCAGGCCCTAAAGCCTGACAACCTCTAATCTGTTCTCCATCTCTGTAATTTTGTCCCTTAAGAATGTTATAGAAATGGAATCAGATGATATGTGATGTGTAGCCTTTTGGGGCAGAGTGTTTTCCCTCAGCACAGTTCCCTTTGAAATTCATTCAGGTTCTTGTATTGCTGGCTGGTTCCTTTTTGTTGCTGAGGAATATTCCATCCCAAGATTTTTTAACCCAGTCTTAGACTGGAACCCTGGGTAAGAGGAGATCCATTGTGGAAACCTGACAGTTGCAAAATGAGAGGAGTGAGACCTCTCTGGCCTCTGCGTAGCTTGCCCGCATCTTGCAGCAGATGTCCATGGGGGCGATGTTTGAAGAAGCTTGTGTGCTCTGATAGCTTGGCTGGTTTGGGAAGCCAGTGGAAGGGCCTGCCTTCACCCTGTGAGTTGTGTTCATCTGTGCTGTTGTGATTTTGAACCGTGCACCCGGACTGAAACAAAAGTTGGGATAAAAGGTGACTGGATTTTGATATTTTATTATTAGCACCGCTGCTATGAAAATAACAGACGGGAGTTCTGGTCTTGTGCACGAGAGAAGTTAAAAACTGCGTGAACGTGATTTCTTTAGAGGAAACCCTGAGCACCTCACTGGCATTGGCATGCCTTCATGAGAGCTGTAAAGTGACATAGCCCCAGAATCTAATTTCACAGGGTTAGGGTTAGTTTTGAGGTGTTCTTCCCTCAGAAAGTGGATGTATTTGCACTGTGTTAAACATATATGCTTGTGTATTTACACACGTGTCCTGTCAGTGAGGACAGCATTTATGAAGTTATTACCCCTATGCAAGGTCATCTGTATTTTCAAAATTAATGAGTGCAACGGAGTGATTCGGTATGTGAAGAAGTTCATTGACGATCCCCAGTGTTACTTAGCCTGATACATATGAATCAGGAGGTTTGTATCATCAGGCTGTTTGTAGGGGGAGGTTCCCTTTCCCGATAAGATGCTCTCTGAGGTCTCATCTGGCTCTGGGATTTATTCTTTCTTTTTTTTGGCTGCACTGCACGCCATGTGGGAATGTGGGATCTTAGTTCTCCGACTAGGGATCGAAGCCGCGTCCTCTGCAGCCATGCATGGGAAGTGCAGAGTCGTAACCGCTGGAACACCAGGGAAGTCCCTGGGATTCATTCTGAAGGCGAGAATTTGTTGCCTGTAGAGGAGACTTACTTTGGCCCCATGAATTTCCTTTCCATTCGACCTTGGGTCTTCACTCGTGTTTGTATTTGCGGGGTTGCACTGCATCCTGCTCCCTGGGACACGCCTAGCGCTGTAAATGGATTTTAAAAAGTGAAGTCTTCTCTTTGGTTGCAGGTACAGCAGCCGGTCCATTTGATGGCAGTGAAGCGCTTCATGTCACACCGAAATCTCCCCTGAATCTATAGGTTTGGGTTTGAATACATTTGTTTTGAAATAAAACAGAATTTCCTTTAGGCCTTTCTTCTTCCCAGGACTCTGGATTCTTGAATCACCCTAGTCCTGTTAGAAAATCATTTGTTACACAGTAGAAGTGTTCACAGATACGTGTTAGAGCTGAGTGCTTCATCTGCGGCATCATGCATCACCCAGTGTGGCCCCTCATTCTAGGTAAGAGCGGTCATGTCCGGGGTTTATTGGTGAAGAAGTGAAACAAGGGATCAGGCAGCTTTTCTGGGGCCACTCCCAGCCCTTCAGTGCTCCTTGCTAGTGGGCTGGTCTCCAAGTTCTCCAAGATAAAAATTATGTTGTCCCTGCTCACCTTCCCTGGTGGCAGCCATCAGGTTTCCCTGGTGGCCCAGATGGTAAAGAATCGCTTGCAGTGCAAGAGACGTGGATTCGACCCCTGGGTCGGGAAGATCCCCTGGAGGAGGAAATGGCAACCCACTCCAGTTTTCTGGGAAATCCCATGGACAGAGGAGCCTGGAGGGGTACAGTCCGTGAGGCTGCAAAGAGTCAGACACGATGGAGGGATTAACGCTCTTCACTGCTCACCTGGAGCTGACCAACTAAACCAGTGAGAAACCTGGTAAAGTGGTCGGTGCCCTTACAATACACGATGGAGTTGGAGATGGGGAAACAGTTGGTGAGAGCTGGGGTCTGAGGGGTTGCTAACCAGCTGAATTCATTTTTACCCAACTCCCTCCCAGCTCGATACTCTGCCTATAGTCCCATGATCAGTAGCAGTTGGTATCTAAATCTAGTCACTTTTTTTGTGAGTAATTTTTCCAGGGCTTGTGAACTCAGCCGTTTGACTCTCAAGTCATATATGTGTGTGTGTGTGTGTATGTTTGCATTTTATGCTTCTCTCTGCTCATTCTTCTGCAGTCTAGTCTGTAGCCAAGAACTTGGCTGGAGCCTGCCAAATCCACCTTGTGGCAGTGCCATCCTGTCCTGCAGGCGCTGGGGAGAGTGGGTTCTGAGCTCCCCGTGGGATCCCAGCTGCATTGGTGCCCCTTCCCCTGCCCCTCTGGGCTTCTCCCAGGTCGATTGGCCGCTGGAATTCAGGTTGATATGTTGGCATCCAGACGAGGGACACCTTTTTGTTTTAAGAGTTTTTAACGTTTTTTTTTTTTTAAAAACCCCACTTTTAAAAAGTCTTTATTGAATTTGTTACAGTATCGCTGCTATATTTTATGTTTTGGTTTTTGGGCCCTGAGGCATGTGGGATCCAACCCACACCCTCTACATTGGAAGGTGAAGTCTCAACCACTGGGCCGCCAAGGAAGTCCCATCACCCTGTTTTTAGATTAACTTCATGAGCTTGGAGGGGATACCTTACTACTTCCTTTTGGACTCACCTGCACAGTGCAGCTTTACTTAAGGGCTTAGATCCTAAGTAGAGCCAGGAAGCAGCAGCAGCAGGTCCGTTGCTGTATTCCCAGCCTCAGCTCCCTCTCCTGATGTAGAAGCCCACACAGACTCACTGTGCGTTTTCCAGATTGTAAGAAACCTGCCCTTTACAGAAAGTAGAGAAATCGAGGAAACTATGAAGACTGTTTTTATGATCCAAAAGACTTCTATTTTAAAAATCGCCTTAGCATGGAAAAATAATTTCTCTTAACACTTTGGGTGTATTTTCTGTCTCGTGCACTAAGAAGTTGGAGAAGGAAATGGCAACCCACTCCAGTGTTCTTGCCTGGAGAATCCCAGGGATGGAGGAGCCTGGTGGGCTGCCACCTATGGGGTCGCGCAGAGTCGGACACGACTGAAGCGATTTAGCAGCACTAAGAAGTGAAATTCACTATTCAAAGAATATTTTTTTTAATTTATAAGATTTGGAGTCTGTTTGTTTTTCCATTTGACCTACAAGTGTTTTTCCTAAGTTATGAAGTGTTTGAATTTTTAAAACTGAATAATCTGTTGAGATTACAGGTATCATAATATACGTAGGTATACCATGATAATTGTTTGTCATGTCTCTAGTGTCGCAGAAATAGTTATCCAACTCTTTTCTGTTTTAGGGATCACCTTAGGTGGTTTGTATTTTTGGCGTGGTGTGTGGAATCTTGGTTCTCAGACCAGAGATCAAACCCATGCCGTTTGCATTGGAAGTGCAGAGTCTTAACCACTGGCTGCCAGGGAAACCCCTGAGATGATTTATTTTTATTTTTATCTAAATCTTGGCTCCTCCTCTAGTTACTGCTTAGGGGTAGAATGAGCTGGGGGATGAACTCTAACTTTTCAGAAATGGTACTCCTTCATACTCCCACTGAAGTGGTGGGAGTTGGGAGGGTGTTTGTCTCACCAACTCTTCAAACATTCTATTCTGCCATCCGTGGATTTTACATTAAAGATCCTCGGCTCAGTGGGTTTTTTGTCTCTGTGTTGAGCATCAGGAGACTTGCTTGCTGTCTGACCCTGTGCGCCTGCTCAGTGGGGTACCTGATGGAAAGGAACTCAGCACACCTCTTCTGCGCCCTGCAATCTAACAGGGAGAAAGCCGAGGCTGGGGCATTCTTTCAAGATGCCCCACTGGTTAGTGGTTGCTACTTGTTATGTTCTCTTCGTGGGCTAGCCCATCTCTCTCCCAGTCCTGGCAGGTTCTCGCACCTCTCCTAGAGGTGGAAGTGCCTGGGCCTGTAGCTCTCTGGTTCACTTACTGTCTGGATCCACAAAAGGCCACCTACAGTATCTCTGATTTGCCTTATGGACTTATACCCCTGTTGCCTGATGCACTGAGCCAGGCTGATTGTAAGGGGGTCCTTCCCCAGAAAGGACTCTCCACTCCTGGGCATTTCAGAGTTAACAAGGCGGCCTCATGGCTTGTCTGACATTGGGACAGACGCTCGGGGTCACAGCCAGGCTTCTGGGAGCTGGGGGTCAGACTGCTCAGACCAGCACTTCCACGGCCAGCTGGGCAGTTTAGGTGTGGGAACGCTGCTTGAATTCACAGGATGACGTTGTTGTGTGTGGGTTGCTGCTCACGGCTCCACTTTTCTTTCTTTCTTTCAAAACTTGGCTCACATCCGGCCTGAGCACCCGTCGATTTGCTTTCCATGTTCATTTTTCCAGCTGTATCCAACCCCACCCCCACCCTCAATCTGGCATCTTGATGCCCTTGTTTATTTCTCCATCTCTGGAGCCACTGAGAGCAGAGGCTTTCTCCAGACGATTGAAGCCCAGCTAATGCTATGAGGCTAGACTCCTCCCGGTCACCTAGCCCAGCTCAAATCTGGCTCTGTAGGGTGGGTGCGAAAGCAAAAAGCTCAAAGGCAGCTGAGGAATGGACACATTAATTGACTACATCTGAGACAACACTGAGAAAATACCCTATTTTGTTTTCCTTAAGAAAGTGGCTGGGTTCCAAGACTTCCCTTACACTTTTCCACTGGCTGTCCTTATATTTGAAGACAGAGTTCTGAAATCTTGGCTGTTGGGCCTCTTCGTGTTCTTAAAGCTTAAACCCAGCTGAAGATATTTAATATTACAGAATTTCCATAAGCATTCCCTCTGCAAAGACTGGATGTGAAGTTCGTGCCTGGAGGGCACGTTTCTTCTTGAAGCTGGAACTCTTGGACACAGGGGTAATCATGAAGTGTTGATTTGACCTTAGGTGTCTTGATAGTAGCGTAATTGTATCGGGACATGGAAAATTAACTTTCAGGGTCCCCACCCCTCCTCAATAAAGGGTAATTGTTTCCAAGCTAATTAATACGGTTTATTCATTATTAGGCAATCGTATATGGAATTGAATCCTGGGAAGGAATGACGTGGCTGTAGAAGGGGAAGGCATCTCAGGTCATACCGTGTTAACTCTGTCTTGCCCAGCTTTTCCGTCTTTGGAGGACTTTCTGCTTTCCTGGTGACAACCAGTCCAGAATTCCACACTGTTTTATGCCTGCTGGACCAGGTCTTTCTTGGGGCGAGAGGGCTGTTAACAGCCCCTGTGAGAGGCTGGGCCCCACCCCAGGTGACTTGGGTCAGCCTGAGGTCCTGGTTGGGGTCAGAGCACACTTGTGTGGCCCCCGAGTTCTGAGCCCAGGGGCAGAGGTTGGGGGGGGGGTCTACATCCCAGCAGCTCCTGGCCCTTCCCACTCAACCCACCTCACCCCCCGCTGCTCAGAGATGCCCTTCTGTGCTCCCAGCAGCCCCCCATGTATGCAGCTCTGGTGTCTTGGCCCAGTCCAAGTCCGAAACTATCTGTTTCTGTTGTGGATGATCGTGGGTCCCTGGATGTCGGGGAGAGCTGCTGAGGGTGGTCAGGTGTGAATCAGGAGCTGGAGGGATTGGGGAGGGGCCCAGGCTGTTCAGGGGTCCCGTGAGCTGTGCTCCAGGAGCCCGTGGCCTCAGATTGGCACCTCTGTGTGAGTGTCCTTCTGTCTGGGTGTGCCTCTCTGGCCAGAGGACTTCTTTTTGCTGATAGGGGTGGGTCGGTTCTGCAAGGCAGGCATTTGGTTTCTCTTGGGGACTTCTGGATTCCATGTCTGCTTGAGGCTTTTCCCCACCCGCCACCCTTGAACTTGAGATAGTTCTGAGGCTCTGCTGTGGATACACGGGGAAAGCCCCTGGCACCCACTTCCCAGGCCCTCATGTCCTTACTGTGACCCCATCCCTGAGGGTCACTCCCCTTTTGCACAGATTGACACGGTGCTGTGTGGCTGGTGTGTGCAGCGGGAACAGTGAACAGGTCACACAGGCCTGGCCTGGGGTGACCTCCAGATCACCACGGCTCCTCAGGACCGGCTTTTGTCTAGAGCTGGGGCTCAGGTTCCGTGTCTGTGGGTCCCTCTTGCAGCAACCCATGGGCAAGTGGTTCCTTCTGCCTGGGGTGCAGGTGGGCAGCTGGATGCCCCAGGGTGGGGCCCTGCAGCTGTGGGCAGCTGACCAGCATTTCCGAGAGTGACCGTGCATCACTTCAGTCATACTTATTTAAAAAACTTTTTCTTTTGTTTTGGTATAGCCAGTTAATGATGCCACGATAGTTTGAGGTGGACAGCAAAGGGACTCAGCCGTACCTACACGTGTATCCATTCTCCCCTAAATTCCCCTCCCATAACATTGAGCAGAGTTCCCTGTGCTGTACAGGAGGTCTTTGTTGGTTATCCATTTTAAACGCGGCCATGTGTGCCTGTCCATCCCGAGCTTCCCTACGACCCCTTCCCCTCATCCCCTCCTGACAACCCTAGACGCGTCCTCTGAAGCCTGTGAGTCTGCTTCTGTTTGGTAGATAAGTTCATGGGTGTCATTTCTTTTTAGATTCTGCATCTAAGGGATGTTATACGCTATTTCTCCATCTCTGTCTGACTTCACTCAGTATGTTCAGTTGTAAATTTGATAACAGGCGCCCTCTTGAGAGGGCCCGCCAGCAGCATCTGAGCCGAGAACACTGACGAGCACGAAGCCTGGGATTCTGGACCATTCTCCACCCGGTCCCGTGTTCCTTTCCTGAGCACAGCCTTGCCTCAGGACTCTCACCATGGGGAGGGCGGGTCCACCCTGCCGGCAGGGAGCATGCGGGTCCCTTTGTGACCTGGCAAGAGGTTCTGGACTCTTCAGCCAAACGGGAACCATTTATCTCATGATGCGAGCAGAGACTGGTTTGGTCCTTAGCTGAGGCTGGTGATGACACACTCATGTCGGGGTCACGTGCCGGTGTCTGATGACCACTAGCATTTACTGAGCGCTTGCTGGACCCTGCCCTGTGCCGAGCCCCCCAGGCATGATCTCTTCAAAAGGACCTGATCAGCCGTGAAGCAGACGCTGTCACCTCCATCTCAGATGGGACAGAGTCCCAGGGCATTGGTCACCTCGACCCGAGGAGCCTGGGATTCTTCGTGGAGTCCTGTTAACTCCACGCTCTCCCCTCCATTCCTCCCCACTCGCCCCTCTACTGCAGTAAATTCGTGATTGCCTGAGGGAAGAGTCTGTGGACTACTTTCTGGTTCTCCGTTGAAGTACTAAATTTTTAAAATTCATTTTTGGCGGCACTGGGTCTTTGTGGCCGCCCACAGCCTTTCTCTACTTGGCAGCGAGCAGGGGCTACTCTCTGGCCGAGGTGCGGGGGCTTCTCATTGCGGTGACTTCTCATCGCACCCACTGGTTGCAGCCCCGGGGCCCTACTTGCTCCGTGGCATGTGGACCAGGGATCAAACCTCTGTCCCCCACATTGGTAGGTGGATTCTTAACCACTGGACCAGCAGGAAAGTCCAGAAGTACTAAATGTGAAGGGGGCCCCCTGGATCCGAGATAAGCACAGCGTGAAGGAGGGCAGGTTCCAGTTAAGACCCGTTTTCTCTCTGCACCGGGTTTTCTTGCTTCTGTCCTCAGTTAGCCCTTGAGGACCTCCTCTGCTGCTCACAGATGTCCAGGCCAGGCCTCGCTTTTGCTCACTGGCCACCTTGTTCCTCCCAGCCAGAGGGAGAGGAACAGAGGCGCTTTCCTTGGAAGCCTGCCCCCGCCGCCCATGGCTGGACAGAGGACGGGCATTTCAAAGCCTCCGTGACCCAAATGTGAGTCCGACAGAGCAGAGAATCCAGGTGGGGCTCAGGCAGGCCCCGGGTGGTAGCAGAGCGGACTCATCACCGCTTTAGAGGCGTTAGAAATACTTCATCCATAGTCAGTGCCGGTAAGTGGGTACTTTGTGGTACCTGCCGCAGGTAGGGTTGGGGGGAGTCCCAGGGAGCCCACGCTGGGCTACCCGCATGGCCCTCTTCTCTGTAGAGTTTGGATGGGGCAGGACCTTCATGCAGGGCACAGAGCGGAGCACAGTGGCCACTGCTTGAGAGAGCAAAGTTCAAGTGGGAACGGGGCTGGTCCTCCCGGAATGAGCCAGGGCAGAGTCTCTCAGGCCCCCTTGCAGACCTTTTTAGAGTGCATCTCTTTCAGTTTTAACTGTGGACCTAAAAGGTAATTTTCATACACTCAACTCAGGATAAGAAGAAGCTAAGTCCAGGTGGTGGGGACTCGGCTAGGCAACGCGTCTCAATTTGTAAGTTTCCTGCATGAAAAGCCTAGCCTTGGCTCAGACCCCCGCAGGCCCTGGGTGCTGCCCCTTCGCGCACGCGTGTGTGTGTGTGTGTGCGTGCGTGCGTGCACGAGCTCACACCTTCATCATCAACTGCGGCAGAACACATTTGCCAAGTGGGTGCTGCCCCTTCTCGTGTGTGTGTGTATGTGTGTGTTGCCCCTCCCCTCCTGTGTGCGTGCACTTGCTCACACCTTCATCATTATCAACTGTGGTGGAACACATTTGCCAAGTGATGTTTAATAGATTCACCCAGGTTATTGTACAAAAATAGATGCCCTTTCCCTTGGCCAGATGAAGCCGAGTCAACTTGGAGCTTCCTGGCATCTACTGGCTGAGGCCGAGTTTTGTACTTTGTGGAACAGCCTGCTTAGGTTCCTGGGGTTGCTGGTTTAGGGGCGGTGGTGATTTTAATCAGCCCAGTCATTTCTGTGTCTTGTTGTATACTCCTGGAAGTTCTTAGAGGAATCCTGCCAAGAAAGCTTCCCCTGGCGAATCCTCGGGGCACGGCCCCCCGTTGTACTGTCATCAAGTATCTACGGAAACAAAGTGTTTTTGAATTTTTAGCCTTTCTGTGGCTCCAGCCTTTTTAAGTACTTCTTTTCCACCTTCAAGTAACAATGGGCATTCGCTTTAAAGACTCGGACAGTCTTCCAAGCTTTTTAATGTTCTTAATCCGCTAAAGGAGCTGTCACTGTTCACTTGGGCAGACTGCAGGCTCTTCCAAATTTTTGGCTTGAAATTCCATGGAAGGTCACCTCCTCTGTGAGGCCTTCTGCACAGTGGGGTTGTCTGTTCCCTATTTAATTAATTTCACTGTGAAGTATCTCAAGGAGAGAGTCTGTACCCACCACTAAGATCAGGTCGATTTTTAACGTCACCTTTGTCGTCGTGCCTTCGTTGAAAAGAATGTTACTGACACGCGTGTGTGTACACACACACACTTGTATGTTGTTGTTTAGTGGCTCAGTCATGTCCGACTCTTTTGCAGCTCCATGAACTGTAGCCTGTCAGGCTCCTCTGTCCAAGGGATTTCCCAGGCAAGAATACTGGAGTGGGTTTCCATTTCCTTCTCCAAGAAGTCTTCCTGACCCAGGGATTGGGAGATCCACATCTCCTGCATTGGCAGGCAGATTCTTTACCACTGAGCCACCTGGGAAGCCTTTTAAACATAAATAAATATATATTATTTATTTTTAATATGATATGTATTATATATATAGATATATATATTTTTTTTTTAGTTAAATGTTTGGTTTCCCGCAGTGTTCCATGTTTGATTTCCCGCTGTGTTCCAGACCTGGAGGAATTTGGAGATGAATGATGTGTAATCAAGGCATTAAAATATTTTAGAGACTTGATGTTGTGCAGAGTATGTCACAGCCTGGCAGTCTGACCGAAAGGTGTTACAGAAGATGTCCAGGCAATGGGATTTGAAGGGTGGATGAGACTTTGTTAGGCAGGTTCTCGCTGCCTCCAAAGGATGTTCCCTTGGCTGTAATAGATACTTAGTCAAGGAAACTGGCGTTAGAGGCTTGCGACCATGGAGAGCCCATGACTATCCGTCCCTTCCCAGCACGTCAGAGATTGGATGTCTCTGCTCTCCCCACCCACTCCCTTGAATTGGAAAGTTTGGGGTGTAAGGCAGTGTGGGGCACGGTGGGAGTGAATTACTTCTTGCCTTTGGGTATATGCTAACCTTGACCATAGAGACCACCATGTTCCCGTTCTTGACTCAGTACTAGTGGACAAGCAGAAGCTGGCTGGTGTCAGGGTTTGGACCCTTCCTTACATTAGAAAGAGCACAGGAATATGGCGTTCTTTCTTTCTTTCTTTTTCTTTTAATTAGGAAATTATTTATTTATTTGGCTGTGTTGGGCCTCAGTTGCAGCATGTAGAAATTGTTAGTTGTAGCACGTGGGAGCTAGTTCCCTGATCAGGGATTGAACCCGGGCCCCCTGTATTGGGAACGTAGAGTCTTAGCCGTTTGACCACCAGGGAAGTCTCAGGAGTATGGTTTCTTTTGAATGGTTTGAAAAGTAGAGTGCAGCTGGGAAACAGGTTACAGTAATTTCATACATTTTTTAAAAACATCAATCAACTGTTTGAATGCAGCTTGATTGTAAGGTGAGCCTGGAAATGGTCAGGGTCGGCTGCAAGAGTTCTTTCTCAGGGGACTTGAGAAGGACTGCCCGAAAACATGAACACACCTGGTGCCTGGCACCTCTGATGTTGCCGTTGTTTCTGTCCTTCCTGGGAACGGACGGCACAGGGAAGACACGCGTGCGCCTGGGTGTTTGCCTTTTCTGTCAGCCCTGGGAGCTGTGACTTCTGCATCCACCCCCTCTCACTGCTCTGAGTGCGCAGGAAGTGGTTCAGATAATGTGGAAGGTCCCATATATTTCCTCTTCCACGTATAGTAAAATAAATGTGAGTGCTGTTTAATGCATCACCTCGTTTCATATTGCATTTGCCAAGAAAGTGCAGTTTTATTGAACATTAGGATTGAATTCTTAACTGAGTAATCAATTTCAGTAGTAAGTTAAAATGCCTTCTATTAACGACACCTGCAGCCGTTCATCAGTTACAGTGGATTAACAGTTGTCAGCACTTAGCTAATAGCACTTATAAACCATGGGATTCTGGTTTGCACTTTATAATTCCATATTTCTCAAACTGCTGGTAAGATGGTTTGCTTGAAGGTATTGATTGTTTTGTCCCTTTGCTTGCTATTTGGAGATGTAAAGAAGTTAAATGACATTTTCACGGTGATGACACGGTATCACCTTCTGGTTTTGCACACTTGGCTTCGTGTCAAAATAGATGGAAAGAGATCATTTGTTCTGGTGCTCTACTGTTTAATTTGATCTGGTGTGTGACTAAAGCAAGACAAATAGTATTTTTAATGAAACCATTTAATAACCTCTGGTAGCTTAGAATCGAAGGCATTGGAAAAATGCAATTAAAGGATGGCTAGATGTAAACAACAAAGAAAGAAATCACTGCCTCAGCTCCACTGACCCATTTCATTTTTGCTTTCAGGGTTTCATCGCCTTAAATGGTTTTGAACCAATGAAGCTGGATTCTCTTAAAAAAGACGGACAGCCCATCGTGTGAACTATAGAGTTTGTGGACAAATTTATGTTGGTGAGTTATTATAAAATGGCTCCAGGTAAAAGTTCAGGTTTTTCAAAAAATCCCCTTTGGAATGTGTTTTCAATTTGTTGATGACTATGGATCTCCGGCAGCCTCTGGATATTTCATTGGGACGTTTACTAGAGGAATCATATCGATTGTCTTTCAATTAATTGCATCTGGTATTTTCATTTATCAAAAGCAAAATACATGTAATTAACTCTGAAGCAATACAGTTCAGTGTAAAGTGATGTTGCTGCTGCCGCTGCTGCTATAGAGATAAGTCAACGGAAATTACACTAGGAAACTCGAGTCAGGATGGAGCCGTGTTAGGGCTTCTCGACATATTAATTACAAAGAATAAAAATGAATTAGGGAAATAGCCCCATGCCATGCCGAGTGGCTCGAGCAAAATGGTAGATGGACGTCTTTAGGAAGAAAGCAGCCTGCTGATGCTGCTGCATCTTGAATGAGCTGAGAGTCTGAGAGTCACAGACCTCCAGGATGTCCTTTTTAAATTTTTTGCCACAACCTCACAGGCCTGCGGGAGAAAGTGTTAGTCACTCAGTTGTGTTCGACTCTTTGAGCCCCCATGGACTTAGCCTGCCAGGCTCTTCTGTCCACGGAATTCTCCAGGCAAGAATACTGGAGTGGGTAGCCATTCCCTTCTGCAGGGCATCTTCCAGACCCAGGGATTGAACCCATGTCTCCTACGTTGCAAGCGGATGCTTTACTGTTACCTGGCCAGGGATTAAACCTGTGCCCCCTGCAGTGGAAGTGTGGAGTCTTAACCGTTGGACCACCAGGGAAGTCTCCTCTAGGATGTCCTGAACATAGAATGATTTCTTTGTGGTGGAATGGATTAGGGATGTGGGTGTGTTATGAGGAGAGCCTTCAGTTGTCGGCCTTCATGTGGAGTGTGGTTGAGAAAATATTGATGGATAGTCTTAAGTCCCCTTCCCACCACCAGAGCAAGGACTTGGAGTGGGTGGGGTGAGGGGGCTTCTGAGTTAATTTCAACGTGTCTTTAGCCATTTCCCACAAAACCTTTACAGCGTCTCAAAGTGCCAACTTCTCAGAAATGATTGATTTTCATCCTGCTAGGGGAAAAAAAAATTTGCTCCTTAAGCTGACAGTGTAATTTTAAAGCCAGAAAAAAAAAAGGTGAGAAAACTTTCTTGGTGTTCTTTCTGTCTAGGCCCTGGGTTTACTCCCTGCAGTATTGAGTAGGACAGACCATCTCTTAGCTGTGGATCAGGGGCTCACAAAGAATTTGTGCAGCAGCGTCCGTGCCTGGGACTCCAAAGCAGGTCCCTGCACGTGGCTCTGGAGTAAATGTTAGTAATAACACAGAAATACACGCTGCCTTTAAAATGTTAGCCTTAGGCGGCCTGGCTTTGGTGGGTGGTCCTCCCTGGGCGTGAGACACTGACCCTCAGTCTCAAGCCAGCCAAGGGGGTGTGGTCCAGGAGGGATCTCCCTGTACAGTCTCCCCCCATTTCCCATGGAGGAAAGTCACTTGTCGGCCCTGGGGCTGCTCCCCCGGACCTGGGCCTGCAGAACCTGTTCCCCAGCAGGTCCCTCTTAAAGGCTTTTATTTGTGAAATGAGTAGTTCTACTGCAGTGGTCCCCGTGAGCCCCCGCCTTGTATTCTGGGTTGGCCAGAACATTTGTTTGGATTTTTTCCCATAACATCTTATGGAAAAATCCAAACGCACTTTTTGACCAACCCAATAGACGTCCAGAAACCTTTGCCAAGAGTCGTCTGAGAAGGCTGCCCGGCCGAAGGTCACAGCAGAGTGTGCAGGTCACAGAGGGTGACTTAGCAGAGAGGGCTCCGTAATCTTTGAACAAGTCTGAGTCTTTGTTTTGAAGGGATGAGAAGCTAGAAATAATCGGTGAACCTCCTTTGGGACAGTGGGACATGGGTGTGTCTGTTTTAGTCATGGAGGCCTCTCTCAACCATATATGCTCAGTTTTGCCTTTTAAAGCCAATATTTCTTTCTTTTCTGGCCGCCACTCATTCTTGTAAAAGAAGCCTTTGTTTTAAAGACCTCATGTGCTGTAATCTGCCCCAGGTTCTTGGGCAGGGACGTCATTGCACACATTCTTTGTGGACTTGGGAAAGTTCCAAGACAGGGCTCTGGGGCTGAAGATGTGTTCAGCGGCTCACAGCAGTGGAGATCCTTCAGGCTCCCACGCGCATCCAGTTTCACGTCCAACACTGGCAGTGCCCGAACCAAACATCAAAAAAATGGTTAAGTAACAGCGTTTTCATTTGACTCAACCTAATAATTGTACCACTGCAGGATCCTGTTGATCGGTGATCTCTATCTCAGAGAGAAGAACATTCAATTCAGTTCAGTTCAGTCTCTCAGTCGTGTCCGACTCTTTGCAACCCCATGAATCGCAGCACGCCAGGCCTCCCTGTCCATCACCAACTCCTGGAGTTCACTCACACTCATGTCCATCGAGTCGGTGATGCCATCCAGCCATCTCATCCTCTGTCTTCCCCTTTCCTTCCTGCCCCCAATTCCTCCCAGCATCAGAGTCTTTTCCAGTGAGCCAACTCTTCACATGAGGTGGCCAAAGTATTGGAGTTTCAGCTTTAGCATCAGTCCTTCCAGTGAACACCCAGGACCGATCGATCTCCTTTAGAATGGACGGGTTGGATCTCCTTGCAGTTCAAGGGATTCTCCAGAGTCTTTTCCAACACCACAGTTCAAAAGCATCAATTCTTCGATGCTTAGCTTTCGTCACAGTCTGACTCTCACATCCATATATGACCACTGGAAAAACCATAGCCTTGACTAGACGGACCTTTGTTGGCAAAGTAATATCTCTGCTTTTCAATATGCTGTCTAGGTTGGTGATAACTTTTGTTCCAAGGAGCAAGCATCTTTTAATTTCATGGCTGCAGTCATCATCTGCAGTGATTTTGGAGCCCCAAAAAATAAAGTCTGACACTGTTTCCAGTATTTCTCCATCTATTTCCCATGAAGTGATGAGACCAGATGCCATGATCTTCATTTTCTGAATGCTGAGCTTTAAGCCAACTTTTTCACTCTCCTCTTTCACTTTCAATAACAGGCTTTTGAGTTCCTCTTCACTTTCTGCCATAAGGGTGGTGTCATCTGCATATCTGAGGTTATTGATATTTCTCCTGGCAATCTTGATTCCAGCTTGTGCTTCATCCAGCCCAGCGTTTCTCATGATGTACTCTGCATATAAGTTAAATAAGCAGGGTGACAATATACAGCCTTGACGTACTCCTTTTCCTATTTGGAACCAGTCTGTTGTTCCATGTCCAGTTCTAACTTGCTTCCTGACCTGCATACAGGTTTCTCAAGAGGCAGGTCAGGTGGTCTGGGATTCCCATTTCTTTCAGAATTTTCCACAGTTTATTGTGATCCACACAGTCAAAGGCTTTGGTGTAGTCAATAAAGCAGAAATAGATGTTTTTCTGGAACTCTCTTGCTTTTTCCGTGATCCAGCGGATGTTGGCAATTTGATCTCTGGTTCCTCTGCCTTTTCTAACACCAGCTTGAACATTAACATAGCATAAATGCATCCAATGTCAGGATGAGATGGCAACACACTTCCTGTAACAAACTTCCTGGGCACCTAGCATGCTCAGACATTCCGCCTTGTATGATGGTTCTCGGGACGTAGGTGTTTTTAGCGTAACTTGTGGGAACAGGTTTTTTGCAGTGCTCTGGAAAAGCTCAAGAAGCTCAATGTGACCCTGGAGTTGGCCCTAATTGGAGCATGGCCACCATGCCTGGAGGATGATGCCTCGTGGTGTCTGCACTCTCACCCATGGCAACCGTGGCCCTGTTGGCCTGGCTCCTCCCCAGCACTGGGCAACCTGCCAGTAGATTAGCCTTTGCCCCTGACCACCCCCAGGTATACTCGCAGGGTGGGGTTCGTCCTTGTACCAGGAACATGTGTTAGTTCCGGGCTCTTCTCTCCTCGGCTCATTTCTGCACCCAGCACGGTGTACCCCACTTTTCGGGTGGCTATCCCCGATCAGCCCCACCTGTAGCCCCTCTGGGGAAGCATCTTGAATTGCAGCCTGAGAAAGGGACCCCATGTCGATTTCAACCTGATAGCTTACCTGTTGAGTTCTTCTAGACACATCTTTTTTAAGGTAGGGACAGGAGAAGGAAATAGATGAAGACTTCAGTTCGTGGGAAGCCCGTCTTGGAATGGCAGGTCTGCGTGGTGCTAGGACCATGCGTAGGTCTTTCTTGTCTTCTTGGCATATTTGTGCGTGTTCTCATTTAAGAGCATTAAGATTTCCCTATATTTCTAGACTTGATACTCTGGCTTTTGTGGATTTTTCTTTTCCTAACTTCAGACATTTCCACTTTCTCCCCAGAGGCTCCTCTGTCGTCCGTAATGAACAACTACCCGCTACGTTAAGATCTGTTGCACTTTGTCCTGCTTTTACTGTCCAGCCTGTAGCTGTTGCTTGCTCACTGGCTTCTGGAACCAGCGTCAGTTCTCCCGGGGTTCGGGTGGGTCCATTGTTTCTTCTTGTGCCATTTGTTATTAAGCGTTAATATTTGTAGCGGTGCCAGGTAACCTTGTAATTTCAACAGAAGTGTCGGGGAAAGAAATAAGTGCTTGTTGTCAAACGTCTACAACTAAGTGGAAACACAAATCACAGCCCTTAGCTTTTATTCTGTGAAGTGATGGTGGGGTAGCGGTGGCTGTGGTTTGGCAGACACGGGAGGGTATCCGGCTGCCTGCACCCAGAGAAGCGCGCGCGCTGCTTTATTTTGACAGATTGCGATAATGCTGTAGAAGCTTGACCGGCCTCACAAAACCCCAGGGAAAGGTGATCTGAGGTTCTCCAGGAGCCGGTGACTCAGGGGAGGGCCTCGCGAAGTCTGCCTTGGGGACCAGGCAGTTGTGACCTGAGTGTGGCTTCAGTGGGCCAGGGGGGTTCAGTCACGTCGTCTCCAGTCTTTAGGGTTTCTGCCAACACAGCTTCCTTCTCCCCCGACAGAAGGGGAAAGGACTGCCTTACCCCAGAAGCAAATGCCTGCACCCTGCAGCCACCCTGACTGCTGCTTCCCCCGGGCACTGGAGGGACCCGGCTCTGGTCACGCTGGTCCTCGGTTGTGGCCTCCAGGGTCCCCTGGAGCTCAGTCTGCTCAAAGGGCGTGTGATCCTCCTCTGACTTTTAGGCTAGAGGCACGGCTGCCAACATGAGAAACCACAAACCAGAGCACGATTCGCTGGGCCTTTCATCTCCGGGGACTCTCTAGATGAGAAACAGCCAGGAGGCCGCAATCCGGGCGGCGGGGATGATGCTGATGGACCTGCAGCTTGCTCTCTGTGGAGCGAGGGCAGGGCCCTGCTGGAGCTCTGGTTCCTGGTTCTTGTCTGTGTTTCTTCCTGAGCCGTGGATCCAAGCTCCTGCAGGGGCCCTTCTCTGGAAGGTGTTGCTCAGCCCTTATCCTTTCCTCCTAGAATTTCCAGATTCCCACGAGGCTTCTTGGGCAGCCCCAGGGAGATCAGCCAGCCAGTCCCCTTGTTCTGTTTTCAAATACTGTTTGTATCCTGCTCACACGGGTTGAGGTCCCCAGCCCTCTCGTTCTAGTGGGTCATTTTCCTGCTCTGTTGGTGCTGGTCCCTGCCTCCCGGCCCTCCAGACTGATGGCTGGTTCTAATCCAAGTCTCTTCCCCAGCCAGGGAGGCATGGAACTCTGGCATCCATGTGTCTGGAATATAGACAGTCTGCCTCCTGCACTTCCTGGGGTTCCCGGCCAGGGAGGGACTCTACTGAGCTGTTCTGCTGGGCAGGGGGTGGGCCTGCCTGGGAGAGACTGCTTCTTGCAGCCCTCTGTCCTGGGAGGGACATGAGTTGGGTCATCACCGAGCACGCCATTCAGTGTTGTGCAGGGACAGGCTAGATATTGGCCCTCTCTTCCCAAGATCCTATGACCTTGGCTGAGATTCCTGTTTTATTAGTGAGTAATAATAGTATTAATTTATTAAGTGATGCTGAGATCATATGCCAGCACGTGGGGCCCACGAGTAGACCTGGGCCTCAGACTCCGATGGTGTAACCCCAGATTCAGGGTTCCCTAGGTCCCTGCTGACACACTTCAGTCGTATGACTTGCTCCCTCCCAGCATACAGGACCCCTCTGTAGCGATGACTCTGTCATTATTGCCCCTGGGGTCTGCGGCTCTCTGGGAAGTTCATGTTCTCGTGTGTGTGATGGAGTCTGTCCCTGCCCCAGGCACTTGGTCCCCGGGATGCGGGGGCTGACTGTGGACTGGGGGCCTGTCCCTGGGGGTGTGACTGTGTGCCAGGGAAAACCCCTCTGAGTCCAGCCGTGATGGGGACCTGGACAAGCCCCCACACGGGGATTCCTGCCCCTGGCCTCCCTGATAGACAGGAGCAGCCGCCCCAGGTTCTGGGGCCACCAGAGGCCTGTGTCATGGGTCTGATCCTTATCACTTCCCTGGGACTGGGAGCCAGGTGGGTGTGGGAGGGAAGAGTGGATGGGGGTAAGGACCTGCGACAGGCTTAGGGCCAGGCCCGCCGATGGACATACTTCATGTTGACTGTAAGTTTCAGGTTGAGTGTGTACAGGTCAGTGTGTGAGTGGGTGGGGAAATGGACTTTCTCGTATATAAAATTGTTTGGGTCTCAGGCAAGCATTTTGCGTTGTGAGTAATTGGAGAGGAAGAGGTTATTTCTTTGTATAAATATTTTTGTTGAGCATTTATATGTTACCACTGCTGCTGTAAGTATTTCTAGAATGCATTGGGCCAGTTAAACATCTTTTTAAAATACAGTCTTAGTCTTAGGCCCTTTTGGTGGTCGTTCCATCTAGATCTTTGTGGAGGAACACACAGCAGCTCCCCAGGTTCAAGTGTACATCTGGCCCGGCTTTCAACTTCTCAGCTGTAAACGCTAAGGAAATATTGCACAGCCCAGGAAGCAGCCCAGGTGATGCGGGAAGATCCAGGACACTTCGGAGTTTCTTCATTTACTTTCTGGGTCTTGAGTTGCCGTATATTTTCTTAAGTCTTTCTTAAGTCTTGCCGTATATTTCCTAAGTCTTTAGGAAGTGGCTGGACTTCAGTCAGCCAAGGTGGAAGTGGCTTCCCCCTGCTCTCCCGTCTGTCTTAACATGTGGTGGAACACTTTTGCTTTATTGATGGTTGATTCTTTTATTTTCGGCAAACTTGGCAACTCCCACCTGGCCCCATGCTGTTAAAAATAGTCTTCCTGGTTAACTGAAGGCATTTGCAATTCATTCTTCCACGTAGCCATTAAGATAATTCCCTTAGACTCTGTACCAGTTAAAGATAAATAGGAGGTTTTAAAGAAAATGCCTTATAATCCGTCGGTTTGTGTGTGCAGGCAGATGGGTAATACTTGAGAATGTCCGCTGTGAGTGGACTCCTGTGAAAGGGGGTAAAATGCAACATTTTTCTGTACTTCTCTGAAGCAGCAGCCCGAACAGTGACATTTATACATATTTTATAACGTGGTTTCTTTAAGCAGAGGGTTCAAACAAATCAATTTCTCAGCAGTCTACTGTTTAAAAGCAACAGCAACAACCTGTGGGGTAAGTTACAGAAGCTGTTAAAATTAATTATATTTGTCAGAAAGATAGAACGTTACGGAAAAAATGTGAATATGCAGGGTTAAAAAACAGACCGTGGCTAGAAGCAGTTCCGAGCCTCTGATCCTGGTATTTAATTCCCATCTCTTCATGTGTCCACCGATTGGCTCGCGTGGCTCCCACCCGGGACCCGCTTTCCAGCCTCTCTGCACACTGACGGGTGGATCAGATGTCCTCGTGAGCGTCCTCAGATCCGCTTAGGGCAGCCTTGATTTGTCAGACAGCATTGTGCTGTCCTTTAATATAGGAGGTTTGCAGAAAATGAGTCTTGGTGCAAAGATATCTGGTTCCTGTGTCTTGTAACTAAACACCTGGTCCTTGGCCGCCTCCCTTTTCCGGTTCAGCGTATACATTGTTGAACTCAAAGGAAACCTTTGTTGGCCAGAGCAGGGTGTAACCTGCCACTCCTTGAAAAATTCAGCTGAAGCAGTACAGGGCAGCGCTCGGGTTCGTGGGGTCCAGAGGGAGGCTGTTGTTGTCTAGGTGGGGCTTTCATTCCGGGTCCTGGAGCCTCAGAACAGGTCTTGCAGTGCACGTTTCCAGGGTGCCCCTTGGTTCCTCAGGTCACAACCACCTGCGTCCCAGCCCCTCTGCATACTGCAGACAGGTGTCCACAACTCAGAAACGGGCGTGTGGGGAGAAGCACCATGGGAAAGGTGGGTCCTGCGTCCTGCGAGGTATTGACTCAAGTTGCCCTTGGCTCCATCCGCATCTCTTGATCAATACTGATAACCTTTTCTGGACGCCCATTGCCACCCCAGTTCGTGGGTCTTCACTCGTGTTTCCTGGGTGCTGGTGAGTTCCCCAGTCATTGTTAAGGCAGAAACCCAGGACTTGCGTCTCTTCTGACTCCATCAGGCGAGAGGAGACAAAGATTTTGTAAAGAAACTCCAATTCAGAAGTGGTGTTCTGTTATCATAGAACCTTCCAGAGTGATTTTTGCAAGCTTTCCAAAGCAGAGGCCACATCCGATGATGCCCTCATGATCTCTTTGATTTTCTGTACACGATCCACATGTTACAGATGCCACAGAACTACCTTTTTTTAAAAAAAAAAAAAAAAAAAAAACTATTTATTTATTTGGGTGCACCAGGTCTTAACTTGTGGCATGCAGGATCGACTTCCCTGACCAGGGCTTGAACTCGTGGCCTCTGCGATGGGGAGCATGGAGTCTTAGCCCCTGGACCACCAGGGACTTCCCAGGACTGCTTTTTGAATAAATGAATCCCGGGCTGTGGAGAGACCAGGGAGGTGCGGGGTGGCTGAGCCCATGCTGGAGTCGGCCCGTCTCAGCATCTGTCCGAAAGGAAGGGTTGACTCGGTGGCAACTGGGAGTGTGTTCTGCTGACAGAAGGCAAACCAGCATGTGCTTACACTACCTGTTTGGAGGAGGTGTGTGTGCACGCTCTGAAATGATAAATCCACGTTCCTGAACTTTGCGCAGCAGGAGAGCATGTCTGTGCCTCCCCTGCGTGCAGGTGTGCATGCATAGGGCGGGGAGTTTGAATTCTGTGTGTCTGGGGGACCCAGCTGTACTCTCCTCTCCTCTGGGGGGCTGTGCTTGTGGCGGCTTCGTGGGCAGGAGGGGCTTGTGTTTCAGCCACCATGATTGCGTCTAAGCTGGGATTACCAGGGCCGGGACGTCGCCCCAGGTCCCTTGGGGCCGAAGGACAGATGGTGCGCGTATCAGATTCCTTCATGGACACAGTGTGGCGGCCTGCCCTGCCCCGCCCGCCTTTGGAGATCTGGAGGCTGGGATTCTGTGCATGTGGATCTTGTTTGTTAAAAATCTGAACTTTGAGAATCCAGTGCTCCTGACTTTTCATAATTCAGTCAGGCTCACCTCCACTTCCTAATTACAGCGGAAGAGGACCTCCAAACTGCGATGCAGGGTTGAACTTCCTCTCAAAAGAGGGTCCTTATTGATTGGTACTCGGATCCCCCACGGCCAGTGGCTGCGCTGCGGAGGCCTGTTTCAGGCTGGAGAGACTTCTGCTGGCGTGTCTAAACGAGGCAGAGGGATGTGGCCTTAGGCTTGGCCGGAAAGCTGCCCAGCTCTGTAGTCTGGGACTGCGCGAGCAGGGAACAGCCCTCACGGCCTTGGCTCCTCCTCCTTGTGTTTCCATTGGCGAGGTCAAATTCGCAGTGGCCGAGGCCTTGGTGATGGTGCGGGGCAGGGTCCTAAAGGCGGAGCCAGGGCAGACTAAAGCCCTCTTTACTTAGTGCCTCGGGCTCGCTCTCTGCCAAATGCGGGTGAGCCGGTACTAAACCAGAGCTGTGGGGGTTCATTGAGACCTCATCGAGGAGGGCTCGGCCAGCACCTGGTGCGTCATGAGGGCTTCGTAGAGAATGACCGCCGTCGTCATCACCATTGTCGTCATTGGCAGCATCCTCACATGAGATGGTCACTCAGCTTGGAGGGGAGCCCAGTGACCTGCCCACGGCTGGAGGAGCACAGAGCCCAGGGCGCCCCTCGAAGGAAACACCCGTGCTCTGGCTGATGTAAACATTGAGATGAACTCTGTAGACTCCCTTGTTCATGGCAGCTCTGTCTAGCTTTCCTCTGGGATGTTGAAGTGGCATGCACCCCCCTCCCCTTTCCCACCAGCCTAGTAATGATGTTTCTTCGTCAAGAGATGGAGAAGGTGTAGGGTTCCCCAAGGCGTTCCCCACATGTTGCATGATGAGTTTGAGCTTTTATTTTCATGAGGATGAGTTTGAGCTTTTATTTTCATGAGGATGAGCTGATTGCAGCCATAGAAGAGGTGAGGTGCTGGCGGCCGGGATCTGTGCCCAGGTGTACCTGGCTTCCTGTCTAATGATGCGTGTCCTGGGAGCGGTCCCCCACTCTTCGGTCAGAGGCTCAGGTCTCTGCAGTTTGCCTGAACATTGAGTGTGACCAGCAGAGCTGAGGCCAACTGAGCCCCTGGTCTCTCCCCAGCGGTGACCGGGTCAGCCATGGAGAGGGACCAGCACACGGGGCTTTATCCTGAGAGGCGAGCCGGGAGAGGCTGGTTAGCACGGCCACTTCACATGAAAGGCTGTTAGATTCAGGTCACCGGGTTTGGACTCCTGCATTTTATGGCAACGTCTAAAAATGCAGATTTGTAACAACCAACGTTAATGAATTCAGACTGTTTGAATTTCACACTGAATAATGGCTGGAATTATCAGAGCTGGGGGCTTATGAGATCCTTGGATCAGTGTAATCTTTTCTCAAGATTCAGTTGATAGCATGATGTAATATCACATTACTTTTATTAACAGTCCTGGCCATAAAAGAAACACACCTATTAGGGCAGGAGAATTTAGTAAAAGTAGTAGAAATAATGAGACCATTTGGAATGTGTAATCTATTCGGTAAATTTCAAGATGCCACATCTCATTTAAAATGCAATGTTGTGCCCGTAGATATTGAAGGTAATACCCCTGTACCCTAGGGCTTCCTTTTTTTACATTAAAAGTACTCTATTTAAATGCAGATTTGATTTGCAATCTAGGAAGAGAAGCACAGAAGGACAGCTCTGCATCTATTGAATCAGTTCTGGTTTCCTGTAGTTCTGTGCCTTTTTCGCCCTCACCGTCTACCCCAAAGGGTCATTCTGTAAACACAACTTTAGGAAAGCACATGAAGTTTCAAAGGATAATAGCGTTGTAAAATCTTTGTCTTCCTTAGAATTTTCCTCCACACACCACCTCCCACCACCCCAAGCTGAAGAAATACAAAAGGCCCCCAGATTTCATCAGAGGGCAGAAGCTTGAACTGATTCACAAGAAATGAAAACACATCCAAGAACTCTGCTTAACCTAATTTCTTTCTAGAATGTGTTGCTTCTAATTCTGTGTGTGCATGTGTTTTTATCCCCCCCCCCCTCCCCGCCAAGTCCTGTCTTTCCATGGCTTTTTTTCCACGTGCATTTAAAGCTCGTTACCTGGAAGACTAATAGAACAGCCATATTACCGGGTGCAAATGTCAGGAAAAGACGAGGGTTTCCCTTCTGAGTACAGAAATGACGTGTTTGATGTTGAGCTTCAGTTACCAAAGAAATGGATTTATAGCTTTTGACATTCTACTCTTAGAATTAATTAGGTGGCTAATCATTATAAATACCATTTTCTTTTGCTGTTGTCTCCATTTAACAGAGCATCTCCTGCTATATGCACATGTCAGTTTCAAACTGAGAGTTGTGTTTTGGCTTTTATGCTCTGTCAAGGGAAAATGAAAGTAAATTCTTTATAATATGCTAATTGATCTATTTGGGAGTTTTCAGATATAGACAACATCTGTGCTTGCCAGTAACACAGTTAATAGCTTCGGATCTTCCACATAAGAAGAGATTTTCACTGCACGCGACCTCACTGAGACATGCTGTGTCCTCCCCAGAGCTTGGCTCTGTGGAATCTGGGGCCTGAGACCATGGGAGTGGTCCCTAAACTTTGTGTCACGAAGACCGATTTCACAGAAGACAACTTTTCCACAGACCAGGAAGAAGGGGTGGTAGTGGTTTTGGCACAGTTCACGCGTGTTACATTTATTTTGTATTTTTTTTATTTTTTTGTATTTTTTATTTTTTTGTATTTTTGTATTTTTTGTATTTTTTAATTTTTAATTATTTATTTTGGGCCGTGTTGGGTTTATGTAGCTTTGCTCAGGATTTCTTTAGTTGCAGTGAGCAGGGGCTACTCCTGGTTATGCTGCTCGGGCGTCTCACCGTGGTGACTTCTCTACTTGCAGAGCGCGGGCTGTCCATGCGCAGGCTCAGCCATTGTGGTGCACCAGCTCGGTCACTCCGCAGCACGTGGGATCTTCCAGGACCGGGGTTCGAACCCAAGTCCCCTGCGTTGGCAGGTGGGGATTCCTACCCACTGCACCACTGGGGAAGTCCCACGTTGTACACTTTTTATTTCTAATCTAATGCTGCCGCTGATCCGACAGGAAGCACCGGTCTGTGGCCCAGAGGCGGGGGACCCCCTGATAGGGAGGACGGCCAGCTCTAGTCTTGTGTCCCCACCCCTCACCCCAGCCTAGACCAGACTGGCTGGAGGGATGGGTTCAGAGCAGGTGACCCTGGGCTTGGGCAGCCCTCCAAACCTTTCTGTCCTCCTTGGAGATGCCACCTTCTCTGGTCACAGGGTGCCCTTGTATTTTCCCTTAGGCAGTGGTTTTGGCAACTCAAGAACGTGTTCTTTTCTTCCAAACCCATAGCTAGGAAGTGTCCTGTCTTTTACTACTAGGTGTGAGGAGCTGCACCCTGTAAATGCGGCCTCCTGGAAAGGGAGAGTCTGTCCAGCAGTTGGTGGCAGATGCTCCAGGTGGGCAGGGGAGGTGTCCCCCCAGTGTGCCTGGGCACTGGGGCTTGTGTTGCAGGCCTGCCCTGGCCACGGAGCACAGAGTTGAAAGGGCACTTATGTCTGGAGGCTTGAAGTGGTTCAGCGCTGGCTTGCAGAAGGAGGCAGGTTGAATCCAGTGTTCTGAGCAAGCTTATCCCTCCTGGGTGCTCAACCGCATTCAGCCTCCTGCATGTGGCTGGTCCTGTGAAGGTGGGGAACAGGAAATCTTTATTCTTATTATCTTAGGGGCTTCCCTGATAGCTCAGTTGGTAAAGAATCTGCGTGCAATGCAGGAGACCCTGGTTTGATTCCTGGGCTGGGAAGATCCCTTGGAGGAGGGATAGGCTACCCACTCCAGTATTCTTGGGCTTCCCTTGTGACTCAGCTGGTAAAGAATCTGCCTGCAATGCGGGAGACCTGGATTTGATCCCTGGGTTGGGAAGATCCCCTGGAGGCGGGAAACGCTACCCACTCCTGTGTTCTGGCCTGGAGAATTCCATGGACTGTATAGTCCATGGGGTAATGGGGTCACAAAGAGTCGGACACGACTGAGCAACTTTGAGTTTCCCTACAGTGGATAACGGGGGTGAGTTGCCTGCTCTTGGCTCCTGGCAGGAGCAGAGGTGGGGTTTGAACCTAGGTCTGGGTTGTACCTGCATACACAGCCTGTTAGCCCCGTCACCATCTCCCAGAAACCTCTGGACACTGGGTATAAAGGGCTTGATATCTATGTTGAGTGTCCCTGGCCAGCTGATCTGATTGTCCTCTCCCTGCAGACTCCCAAGTTTGTTTGCAGACAATCTCTGATCGGGGCCTTCTTGACCAAAATGCTCTCAGACAGCCGCTCTTATCGCGTTCTGTTTGGAATCCAGAGCTCCGAGGACCCAACCTGGCTGGGGGTGGCCCCAGACGAGGACCAGCCCCTCAGACTTTGCAGTAGTCAAGCCCCCGGGCTGGACCAGTGCAGGGAGGGGAGCTCTAACCTCAGAGGGTCTGTCCCTCCTGTTTTTATCTCTCTGTTTAGCAGAAGCAGCCCCCACACTGGCACTGTGAGGACGTAACTGGGGTGGGGGCCAGGCAGGGGAGAGGGATGAACAGCAGGTCTTCTCGCCTGCCTGCTCCCTGGAAGCCTGGCCCTCTCACCCCCAGGTCCTGGTCTTCCTGCAGGCTGCTGACCACAGAGACTCCAGCCAAGTGATGTATTAAGGGCTAGCCACGTGCTGGGCACTGCTCAGCGTGGTGTATCCTCCTGTGAGCCCTGATGCTCAGCCACCTGTGACGGTGTGTGGGTGTCATCGTTCCCAGCACAGGTAGAGAAATGGGCCGTGCCATCTGAGGGTTTCTGTCCAAGACCCTACAGCCCGTTCTGCGGGCTGAACACTTCCTACTTCACACCTGCCCAGGGACCGGCGGCTGAGAGGTTACAGTGCATAGTAGGGCCTTCGAGGGTGGTTAGTGACTTTACTGTTGGCCTCTTTTCAAAAAGTAGTTATTTGGCTGCTGGGTCTTAGTACAACACACAGAATCTTCGGTCCTTGTTGCAGCTTGCAGGGTGTTTTAGATGGGACGTGCAGCATCTTTAGTCGTGGCATGTGGGATGAGGGCCCCAAGCAGGGATTGAACCCGGGCTCCCCACATTGGCAGTGCAGAGTCTTAGCCCCCGGACCACCAGGGAAGTCCCTCTTTTCTCTCATTTGAACCTAGATCCTTTGGCAAAATCACTGCAGAGGGGTTGTCCTTGAGACTGCTGAGTTACCAGCACCTGTGACCTATTCATCTCTGGCTGAACTTGTCCATTCAGGTGCGCTTAGATGCACACACAGTCGCACACATTCAGATACACACACACACTCACATGCACACGGATGTGGACATGCTCCTACATGCACACATGGGGTGTGGCCCTCGTGGTGTACCCCGTGATGGAGGGGCTTCTCAGGCCCATCCCCGGGTGCTCGCCTTGGCTGACTCGGGATTGGCTTGGACACCTACGGGCTGTCTGCTTCCATGGTGGTGAGCAGAGGTCTTAGACAGAGTCATCCGTCTACGCTGTTGGCTGAAATGTTTATAGAAATTGAGTTGGGGGTAATTAGATGCTGCTGCTGCTTTCTCCATCTTCCCCAGCTTGACGCGTGGGGGCAGTTTCATCTGAGACTAGTAAATGTTATAATGGTTTTAAAAGAGGAAGCTGCGTGGCCCGGGCTGGCACGTGAGCTTCACCACTGTGGCCACCGGAGCCTCTCATCATGTATGGATCAGATGATTTTATTATGCCAACATTAATATTGGGCGCACACACATAATCTAGAGTCAGCAGGTTCATACACTACTATCTCATTAAATTTTCAGGCAAAAGCTGCAAAAATTAATTGGAGGCATGTAATAGTTTAGAGTGTGAGCCAGCTTATGGTAATATAAATTATATGAAGAGAAGACAGTTTTATATACTGAGAGGGGGAAAACCGGTTTACTTTAATGAGAAGAGAGAGAAATGTAGAGCTATTTTTTCATTACAGATACACTCCAAAGTGTTTGGACTTAGTTGATGAATAGAGTTAATTCTTTGCTACAGTTCCAATAATTCATGTTGCACAGTTTAATGACTTCTAGATAAAAACAGGATTGAAATGTTAATTCCTCTGAAGAAATTGGGGCACCCTTGTATATCAGGCTTTACCCCCTATTAAACTGCTAGTTAATTTCACTAAACAAGTCTCCTGGAGATATTTCATGCTACATAGACTTTTGTATTTCCTACCTGAGTTAGCTTACTTTCTTTTTTTAAAACCATTACGTACTCGATCGTCTTAAATGAGAGAATTTGTTGGGCAGGGCTGTGTCTACATGATTTGACCCAGTGGAGATTCGTGAACATGACATTCTGTATTTCAGAGACTAATAACTTTTCTTTTCTTTGCTTTTGGTTTGACTGTGGTTTTGGCTGGGTAGGTCTGTTGTCCCTGTTTTTGAGCTGGAAACTAAGAAATCTTGATCAGACCATATTCAATTCCTGAGGCTTTGTCTTAAATCATGCAGGAATTTTTCCTCATCACCATGTTTTTTTTTTGCGTTTTTGTTTTCTTTTTCACTTCTCTTAATGTGGGGGCTTTTTATTCCCGTGGAGTTGATTCAAAACTGAAATCAGCGTCTTCTCTTACTCTTTAACCTACTCTCAGAAAAAGATGAGTAGGAAGTATTAACTGTAGTAACAAAAACTTGGGCTTCCCAAGTGGCTCAGTGGTAAAAGAATCCGCCTGCAATGCAAGAGACGTGGGTTCCATCCCTGAGTTGGGAAGATCCCCTGGAGAAGGGAATGGCAATCCACTCCAGTGTTCTTGCCTGGGAGATCTCATGGACAGAGGCCATGGGGTCTCACAGAAGAGTTTGACATGACTTAGCGACTAAACAGCAACAAACAGAAAGTTGAGTGATGGTGGTGCTGTGTAATTAAGGAATATTCAGATCTTCGTATTTAGTCCCAGATTTTTTTGCCTTTTTTTTTTTTTTTTTTTTTTGGAGTGTGGTTATTGTTGTTTTGCTTTGGTTTTTGATTTGTTTGTTTTACATGGGGAACAGAAAACAAATTGAGTGTTTAAAAAGGGAGGGAAAAGATGACGCCACTCTGGTTCTCCGTTTTCTTGGTTTTCCTGGTTTGCCATCCACAGAGGATGCCGTGTTCAAAGAGCTTCCTAGAAAGGACTCCGTTAGGGCTGAGGAAGTGAAGACCTGGGAAGGCTGATTTTTGGGGGGAGGAAGGGCCTTGCCACAAAGCATGTGGGATCTGAGTTCCTCAACCAGGGATCAAACCCTCAGCTCCTGCATCCTTGCACTGGGAGTGCAGAGTTTTAACCACGGAAGCATCAGGGAAGTCCCAAGGCTGACTTTCAGGTCCCAGGAGGACACAGGGCCCGCTGCCTTCCACTCCACCCCCGACTCGTTAGTGACCACTGGGCCCAAATGTGGTTATGTCCTGGGAGTGGTCTTATGGATTCTGTTTATCGGGTTTGAGGTTCTTATCTGTTGAAGTAGGCTTTCTGAACCCGTCCATCCCTCTCTTTACCTTTGTTGGTTTAGGGACCTTCTAACATTTAGGGGTTTGGTCTTTTTTCCTGAGATCATTTGGTAGGTGTGTGTCCAGCTTTGGCTTCCAGAGCAGTCAGTGGCTCGGCTGGGAAGTGGAACGTGAACTTGGAGCCCAATGACAGACTTGCCCTGGGAGTCTGCTTTCATCTCCCGATCAGCAAATGTGCCCTTTGCGCTCCCAGCTTCTGCTTCCACCGCACACAGCTGTGGGTTGGGCACTGTCATGACATCTCCCAAGACGTCATATCAGTGATGTCTCTTCTGTCCCACGTCGGTGGAAAGTTAACTTGTGAACCGGAACCGTTGATCCCGGCCATTTCTTAGCGTTCCAGTTCCTTTGAAGCTTCAGAAGCTTCAACTTAGGATTCTTTTCAGGCTGTTTCTCAGCTTGGGGGCTGTTGACATTTGGGACCCCTACTGAGTCCCTATTGGGGAGCTGTCCTGTGAGTCCTGGCCCCACCCACCAAGTGCCAGGCTCACCCTTCCTACCTGCTTTCCGGCAGCCGGTGTCCAGACACATCACCCGGGGTGCCTTAGGTATAGGTGTCCCTCATTTTTTTCCCGGGCTGATGTCTCCTCCATGCCTGTCGGGAAATCACCTTCTAGCCACTTCTGCGTCTCTGGGAACACACGGCCTGCGCACCTGTGTTGGCTGCTTGCTCGCTGGTCTGGTGGAGGAGGAGGCCTCCTCCCTGCTCTGAGACACGGTCCTCCTCCTGCTCACCCCGCAGACTCGACATGGGTGGTTCCCGGCAGCACAGTCCCTTGTCCTGGTGGCCTGTCGGGATGGGCCCCCCGGTCCTTGGACACTGGGCCTTGGCATCCCTCAGTCTGAACTGGAGGAGCCTTCTCAGCGCCAGGCATAACTTACTGCCTGCTTTTCCCTGTTTCTTTAACTTTTAATTGAAACCGTTTAGTCACCACCCCTGCTGCTAGGAATCTGGGGACAATTAGGGAAGTCCCATCTGTCCTTTGAACCGCATTCTATTGCCTTTTCCGCGCTATCTCCAGAAGATGCGTTTGAACAGCCCTGTCTCTGCTCCCCCCTGGATGATGGTTGTTATCTCACTTGACTGAATTACGGCAACTCTTTAATTCATTTATTTTCCCCGGCGTGGGTTTGGGGATGATTTAGTGGAGTCGGACGCCTGGGTTTCCAGTGCAGAGCGGTGACACCACCAAGGCGGTCGGGGGGTGTTTCTAGTTGTCATTTAACAGAGGAGCACCTTCCCTGCCCGCCGTTCCCCCTGCCGCCTGGCACGAGCCCCTGTTTACCATTTCAAAACAAAGATTGGAAATGGCAGATGCCATGGGCTTTGCCAGTCTTTCCCCGAGGCGGGGAATTATCTGTCCAGTAATATTAGGTCAGTGAATTCCTACCCAGCTGTGTGCCTGAAAGGAGGGGAGGGGGAGGGGTGGCCTGGGTGCCGGTCAGGAAGGCTGTTTATAAATCTATAAATGGGTGAAACCAGCCCCTCTCCTGCTTTGCTATTTGGGAATTAAACAAAGCGTCATGAGTGGAAGGTGTGTCGGACAATCACTTTAACCAGTTTGCTTTCTAATGTGGAAAATCTCCCTAAAATAGGACCTACTGCCGTGATTGTCCGCAGACAGACAGGCTGGGTCAGACACTTGGACCAGAGCAGCACATGGGGTGACAGCGTGCCTGTTTTTGGCAAGAACTCGGTGACCAAGCCGGTTTTCTGTTTTCCCCGGGGGCCCCAGGGTGCCCATGTTTCTGGCTCCAGGTCACAGGACACAGTGAAGCTGTGTTCCTGGAGAGGGTTGCCATGCCCTCCGCCAGGGGATCTTCCCAGCCCAGGGATTGAACCCAGGTCTCCCGCATTGCAGACAGGTTCTTTACCAGCTGAGCCTCCAGGGAAGTCCATGAACACTGGAGTGGGGTAGCCTATCGCTTCTCCAGGGGATCTTCCCGACCCAGGAATCGAACTGAGTCTCCTGCATTGCAGGCGGATTCTTTACCAGCTGAGCTCTCAGGGAAGCCCTTGTTTCTGGAGGGTGTTTTTTTAACCCAGTACTAGGAGTGTTAGATGGAGAAGGCAATGGCACCCCACTCCAGTACTCTTGCCTGGAAAATCCCATGGACGGAGGAGCCTGGTAGGCTGCAGTCCATGGGGTCGCTAGGAGTCGGACACAACTGATTGACTTCACTTTCACTTTTCACTTTCTTGCATTGAAGAAGGAAATGGCAACCCACTCCAGTGTTCTTGCCTGGAGAATCCCAGGGACGGGGGAGCCTAGTGGGCTGCCGTCTATGGGGTGCACCAAGTCGGACACGACTGAAGTGACTTAGCTTAGCTTAGGAGTGTTAGATGCTTACTGAGAAAGCAGGCCAGGTGTTGATGGCTCTGACTTGCAGGTTTTTCCAGGAAAAGGCAGGAGCCGGGACACCACGGCAGGACAGAGCCCAGGCAGCTCGGGCCCCGGAGTCCCCGGCTGCCGGGTCCATGCAGTGCCGCCCAGCTCTGGGCACCGGTCATGCCCCGCCCTGCGGCCCCAGCTGGGCCGTGGGCTGCCCTTAAGCTCCAGGAGTGGCGGCTACCCCGGTGCCTCTGCGGAAGGCGGGCTGTGTCCCTGGAGGAAGGAAGGTTAGTAAGACACTCTCAGAGATTGTGAGTACGAGGTGATGAGTCAGACTCTTCAGACGTGGAAACCGGTATCGCCTCCAAAAATGGCCATGTGTGCCCTTTGACCTCCTAATTCTCCCTTCCCCACCCATTGCCAGGAAAGCTTTCATACACTAAGATGGTGTTATTTGATGGCAAAAAGACAGATGCCTCAAGCACCCGACACTGGGAAAATAGCTCGTTCGTTTTAAAATGCTTTCACAGTTTGAAATAACATAAGTAGAAGGCTTGTCTTGAAGTGGGAAGATCCAGTATTGAATGTACATTTATGAATAAACCCAGAGAAATACTCGTGGGGGAAATCTGATGATGAATATTTTATAGTGCTTATCTTTAGCTGGTAGAAGTTGGGTGTGTTTTTTTTCCCCCCACTCTCTTCTCATTCCAGTCAGTGTTCTCTAATGAATATATGTTGTCTTTTGTGTTGTTTTTTTAAATAGGGAAGAAATTTGCCGGTCATCTTGATGTTCCCAAAAGGGTCATATGCTTAATGAAGAGGGACGAAATGCACTACAAGATTTATAAAAACAAAACCAGTCATTCCAACTCAAGATAAAGCATCAGGGTTTTTTCCTCCGTGCTGTTCCTGAAATTATGTATAAAGGGTGTATAAACACAAGGGTTTCTGTTGACTCATCCAAAAGAACCCAGCCATCCCCGTATTTCCCTGCGATGGTGTTGGTCCTGTGAGTGGACGCAGGACTGTCTCTGTCAGTGGGCCTGTGCACTTGCTTTGTCTTTAGGTTTTCGCACCAACACCCACCCCTGCTGTTTTTGTCTTTCTTGGCCGAGCCGTTGTGCGCTGGGGTCCAGCTGCCCTTTGGTCGCTGTGTGACTTTGGGGAAATAAGTTCGTGCTCTCTTGTGCCTCAGTTTCCTCCTTAAAAGCAGGGGCAGTCGTGCCTGTCCAGTAGGACTCGAAGTACCAGTCGAGTCTGTGTTTGTCCGCCGGGTGAACTGCCCTGACTGCGAGAGCTCGGTCACAGTGCCGCTCTGTTGTCTTTGCTGGTGCCACTCTCATCTTCCCAGTGGTGGTTTGTTTTGATTTTTATTGGTGTATGGTTGATCTACAGTGTTGTTTCCCAGTGTTTTCAACAACCCGTGTTAGTTCTCATTCTCCCCATATTTGTAATCACACACGCATAACACTTAAAGCACAGAACTCAGTTCATAATACGCGTCCTTTGCACTTAACGGCCCTAATACAGCAGCCAAACTCTACCCTTCTCCTCAGAGCCTTTCACAGATTCTGTGCTTAAAGGAAAATCCCTTTTGGGTTACTCCTGTTCCTTCCCCTCCCCGCCACAAGCAGACGTTACGTGTCTGGAGCAGGCATGTTTGGGTCATGGTCTTCGAGGCCTGTGGCATTGGAGCTGCCTCCTGGAACCAGGAGAAATTCAGGGGTGGAGCCGGCCGGAAAAGTGTTTCCAGGGACAAAAAATGAGTGCTGACTTATGGGGGTGATGGGGCGGAGGTTTGTGAAAACAGAACCAGCAGAGGCCAAGGTGGGAATCCTACCAATTAAGCCAGTCCAGGATGGGACAGGTCCTAAGACCTGTGTGCTGGGTGATGGGCTTTCACTGGACAAAATTAAAACTGTCATTCAGTAACCCCAGGTTGACTCGTCCACCTGGAGTCAGGCTTTCCCTGCTCAGGCTGTTTCTTCTCTAGTTCACCTCTGTGCTCAGCTTTTTGAAGAAGAATTTCACTGATTCCATCAGGCAATTTTGTTGCCCCAATTTAAATTGTTCTTTGCATCAACATGCTCCTATGTCAGAAATCTCTTTAGTGGTGTTTGCTTTGTCACAAGAGTGTTGGAAAGGAAAACAATTTCTATTCTCGTGTAAAATCTGTTGCCAAGAGCAAATATCTGAAAGTTAAAAAGAGAATGTTTTACATCATGTTATCAGGCTCAGGAGTATCCTGTGCAGGGCTCAGCTTCTTTGGGGGACGTACATGAGACAAATGCTTCGTGGGAACACTTTATCATATTCTATCTCATGTTTTGGGGAAGAAATTAGAATCTGGCCTTTGGGTCTCCGATACTAATTTTACATCTTAGAAACCAAATTGATGAGTCCTGGCTAGAGTGAAAGGCACATCTGATAGGCTACAAAATTTAAATGGTCCCGTTTGATATTTTATCTTGTTTTGATTGATTTGCTCGGTAGAATTCATCATTGAATCATGAGGGCTGTGCAGAGCTGAGACTTGATATTTATCTCCCTTCCAATTGGATCTCCTTATTTGGGGTGTTTCTTTAAGGTAGATTTGCACAATGGTGAGAAGCAGAATTATGGGCAATGTGATGTGACGTGCTGCTCCTTTTGGTGTGTATTTTAATTTTAGTGGGGAGCATACCACACAGCTTGCCTGGTGGCTCAGACAGTAAAGCGTCTGCCTACAATGCAGGAGACCCAGGTTCGATCCCTGGGTCAGGAAGATCCTCTGGAGAAGGAAATTGAAACCCACTCCAGTACTCTTGCCTGGAAAATCCCATGGACAGAGGAGCGTGGTAGGCTATGGTCTATGGCGTCACAAAGAGTCCGGACACGACTGAGCAACTTCACTTTCATTTTATACCACGCAGCTTATGTGCACTTAATTTCCCATAGCAGGGATCGACCTGTGTCCCCTGCAATGGATACAGCCCCTGGCATGTATTTTAAGGAAAATCAGCACTCTTACACACCTTAGGTAGAACTGTTGTTTTCCAACAATTGGAAACAGTAAGTAATTCCCAGGAAAGAGACATCCTCATATGCCTTTGAGTCATACCGCACAGTCCAGAAGATAATGGCGCCAGAGGAAATGCAGAGGTCGTCAGGGGTGTGGGCTTTTCCACTGTGTCCACTGATGGATGGTGCTGGCGCTCCAGCCCTGCCTGGGCTCTCTGGCCATGACTGAGTGACAGACGCTATCAGATGAGTGTCTTGAATGAATGTGTGCTCAGTCGTGTCTCTTTGCAACCCCATGGACTGTAGCCCGCCAGGCTCCTCTGTCCATGGGATTCTCCAGGCAAGAATGCTGGAGTGGGCTGCCATTTCCTTCTCCAGGGCATCTTCCTGACCCCAGGGATCGAACCCAGGTCTCCTGCATTGGCAGGCGGATTCTTTACTGCCGAGCCACCTGGGAAGCCTATCAAACACTATCCAAGTAGAACCTTAAAGGGCATGGAAGGTTACTAGAGGGCAGCGTGGATGCTTGCAATTGGTGGAGAGGGAATGGTTTATAACTCTTCCCTTTGGGTGGTGGCTCATGACCAACCCTGGTATCCCTGTGTTGTCCCCTCCCCCAGCCCAGTTCCTTCCCCGTAACAAGGAAACCCGTGCCCCTTGCCAACTGCCTGCTCCGTTGACCTCGGTTTCTTCGTTACTCACTGCCTGCTGCCCCATTCCGGGAGCAGCATGAGGGATCCTGTGGTACGTATGTGACCCCTGGGAGGTGCCCGTGACGTCTGTCCCAGGAATGCGTGTGACCTTTAGACCCAGCAGGCAGAAGGAGGCGTGGGGGGGGGGGTTTGGGGGCAGAAGGAGACCGCGGGGTGTGTCCCCGGCGGCCCGCAGCCTGGGGTGCTGGGGTCAGATTCCAGGCCTGGGTGCGGCCGCACCTCCACCCCTGCAGAGCTCACAGAAGCAAGCTGAGCCTAGGGACTGGGCTCTGGAGCAGGAGTGTTACCTCGTGAAGGGAGGAGGCCACCAGCCCCAGAGGGCAGAGCTGGGTGGGGAGGCGGGAAATCGAGTTCTTTTACACCCAAGGAATGTTTCTTTTTTGGCCTCGCCCTTCAGATCATTCCCTGGTGGCTCAGATGTTAAGGGATCTGCCTGTAACTTGGGAGACCTCTGTTCAATCCCTGGATTAGGAAGATCCCCTGGAGAAGGAAATGGCAACCCACTCCAGTATTCTTGCCTGGAGAATCCCATGGACAGAGGAGCCTGGCTGGCTACAGCCCATGGGGTTGCAAAGAGTTGGACATGACTGAGTTACTTCACTTCACTTTCAGATCCTTAGTTCCCCAACCAGGGATTGAACCCAGGGCCCTTGGCAGAGTTCTAACCACTGGGCAACCAGGGAAGTCCCTAAACCTAAGGAATTCTTAAGATTAACACATTGTCCAGTCACGAGTCAGAGCCCCGTGTCTGGTGGACTGCCTGACAGGCCACCTGTTCAAGCCTGCAGGGTCCCTGCATGTCAGGAGAGTCTGCCTCCCAAAGATATCCTAGAGTCAACACATGGGAGAAGCCCACGCCCTGCTAGACGGTGGGGGGAGGGGGGAGGTTCTTGCTTGTCGGCCAACAGAAAACCTCCAAGAGAAAATAGATACAAAGAGAGATGCAAGGTGTCGGGTGATGGGTCAGTAGCTTTGCAGAGCTGGGAGGCTGGGCCCCTTTAGCAGACAGACCTCACCCTCTGGGGGCCGGCAGGATGTGCTCTGGTGTGAATGAATGGATGGTCCATCCCCAGGGCTTGGTTTCCTTTGACCAACTGACCCTCACAGATGCTTCTGTCCATAGCAAGAAAGGGGCCCAAACCCCTCTTTCCAGGATGGAGGTGGAGGCTGGTCAGCCTGTGCTCAACCACACATCCGTTCAAAAATCGTGTGTGTCAGTTCACACTTAAAACATTGTGTGCATGTACGTGCCAAAGGCTGTCCCAGGATTTGTGTGTACCGCTGACAAGCTGTCACGGAGCTTGTGTTCTGGGGGATGATAAGCCCCTGCTGATGGTCCTCCTGCGAGGTGTGTAGGTGTTGGACTGGGAATACAGTCTGACTTGGACAGAGTAGCCACTTCGTCAGGAGGCCTCCCAGGACGGAGCTGAGGTTGGGGTGGTGGAGGTCTGGGCGAGGGCCTCTGCACAGGGCATGCAGGACAACAGCCAGTGTGGCTGGGGCTGCACAAGAGGGCATGGCAGTGGGAGGCCTGGCCATCAGAGTCCCGCTCTTGATCATCAAGGCAGTGGGAGCTGTGGTTTCAAGGACTGTGTGATATGGTCAGATTTAAGTTTTGAAAAAAGCACTACCCCCTTAAGCCAAAAAAACTGAGACCCCTCGGTGGAAAATGGTTTTGAAAGAGGCCAGAATAGATGGAGACCATTTAAGTGGGCCTGTAAGATTGTGGTCCATCTATCTAGATTACTCATACTTTAGCCAAGAATGTCTGAGTTAACTTGGAGGTGGTGAGTTTGAAATCAATTGGAGTAGATTTCCCTGAAGTTTCCTGCTGGATGGTAGGTAGCATGGTCCCAGAATAACTTTTGAGGGTTTTTTGTTTGTTTGTTTGCCCTAATCTCAAATGTAAAGCTCACAGCTCTGCCTGGAGTCTGAGATGGAGTTGTTTCTGGTCCATGGGATTCTTGGGCTTCCCTGGTGGCTCAGATGGTAAAGAATCCTCCTGGAATGCAAGAGACCCAAGATTGATCTGTGGGTCGGGAAGATCCCCTGAAGAAGGGAATGGCAACCCACTCCAGTGCTCTTGCCTGGAGAATTCCATGGACAGGGGAGCCTGGGGGGCTACAGTCCATGGGGTTGCAGAGTCAGACACAGTGGAGTCACACACACACACACACACACACACACACACACACACACGTCTTTAACAGCAGAATCCCCCACTTGAACACTTTCTGAAACTGCCAGTGCAGACGGGGTAGCGATCCCGTCATGTGTCCTCAGAGTTTGCTTTCATTGTCAATAAAAAGCATCAGACAGGCGTGTCAGAAAGAGCCGAGATCCTGCTGTAAGGACTTGTCTTCACCCTCTCTTCTCAGCTGCTTAAATCGCTGTCAGGGCCTGCCTGTAGGAATCTTAGACAAGGGGGTTTTCTCTGATATAATTATGCTGCTAGTAAAAATCTTGGCGCCTTTTCTCCACTTTTCTTCTTAGCCACTAAAATGAAACTTTATCCTGGAGCTGGGAAGCCGTTTGCACCCTGCCTCCTGTTTCCTCTGGACGTCTTGGGGTCCCGGCTCAGGCGATGGGTGGGCGCGGTGGGTGGAGGGTGACTTCTGTCCTGGTGGCCAGGAGCCCCGGGTTGCCAGGGCAGCTCCAGGTGGGGTCGCCTTGGGGTTTTGCCCCAGAGCTGTTGCTGAGGAGAGGGCTGTTTGCACGGAGCCTAGGGCATGTTCAAGGGCAAGTGCACTTTAGTGGAGATTTGCAGATTGGGTGTCAGAGGCAGTGCCTTCTGGGCTCATGTGTCAAGCACCCAGTGTCAGGTGGAGAAGCTGGCGTGTTTGGGGGCAGCAGTGGGGCAGTGTTTCGGGATCACGAGGAGCCTGGGCGGAAAGGAGGCCCTGATGGTCAGCAAGGCCAGGCTGAAGGGAACAGGGAGCGGGAGGCGGGTGGCCTTGCTTCCTGGGTGGGGCGGTCCTGACCTGCCCTGTGATCAGAAGGCCCACCCTCTCTGCCAAGGAAGCCAGGATGGAAGGAGAGAGGCTTGTGGGTGCTTCTGAGAATCCCAGTGGCCTGAGAAATCCTGCCAGACTGGGGCCACCAGCGAGGGCTGCCAAGACAAGAGGCTGGGGAGGGTATTCCTCCCGGTGGTGCCCTCCCTATCTGGAGGGGCAGGGAGGGGCAGGGTGTGGGGCAAGTAGGGCTACAGGAACGCACCCGCAGGCCAGGCTGCCCTGGGCTCCTCCTAGAAGGACCCTGGGCTGGCCTCCCCTGCCGTGGCCCCCTGTGCTGTGGGCCAGGGCAGAGTCACAGGCCACCTGGATCCCCGCTGCGAAGGAGCTGCCCGGGCATCCTGGCTCCTTGCTCAGTACCAGTTTGGACTGTGAACTTGGAGGGCTTGGCCACGGCCATCTTCCTCACCTTCTGCACCTGAGGAAGCTGAATCTCCCATCAGTTTGTCTTTTGAGGGCGGGGGCTCATGTGAGGTGGTACCACAGGTGTCTGGTGATTCGGGGATAGGTCTCTGTGATGGGAGAGGTTGTTCCTGGGATAGGTCTCTGTCCTGTCATGTATCTAGAGATCCGTTTTGAGCCAGAGTCAAATCAAGAGCTTTTCCCAGGTGACCGGGCTGTGTTCACTCCCGTTTGGGGAACTCTGTTGGGACTGTGTGCTAGCCAGCCCCGGCGGTCTCACACCCAGCCACGTCTTTGGGGTCTGACTTTGTTGGCGCTGGCTTTAGCTGACCCCTGTCCTTGTCCTCCTAGGTCACATCCTCAGAGGGTGGTGGGGACAGCCACCCGGGGAAATGGTCTCTGCCCCTGGGTCCCAGGCAGGCCCCGCTCCCTGTGGTTCAGAGGCAGGAACACATCAATCCTGTGTTCTGGGCTCCTGGAAGCCCTCTCCTGGAGAAAGTGCTTCCAGAACTGAATTTTCTAGCAGCAAGAATGTGAAGAGTGGACGGTAGCGCCGAAGCCGGCTGGCCAGAGGAACGCAAGCGTGGCCATTTGCGCCGGCCGCGGCGATGGCACCGAAGGTGAGAGGGAGAGTTAGCTAAAAGCACTACCTGAGGCAAGAGGGATATGCAGTTTTTATAAGGATTGATTGATGGAAAAAGTCAAGAGGAGTTACAGAAAAAAAATTTTTTGTGGAAGCTCCTGACAGTCTTCTGCTTTCTCCAGAGAGACTGAGCGGTCAGGCTGCCCCGGGGCCCATGAACGGCTACCACGGTCAGCCCACCCGGCTCTGGTGGGGACCCCAGGCAGGCCTGGCCCCTGGGCCACCAGAAAGGATAAGTGAAGACCCCACGTCCTGCCGTGGGCCTCAGCCTTGCCACTGGGCTGCTGCCTAAGTCATCCCTGTCCGGTGGAGTTTGGGAACAGGGAAGGGTGTGTGAACTCTTGATCCTTCTCATGCCAGGGGCCTCGGGCTGAAGCCAGAGACCAGAAGTGGTTGTGGGTCCAGAGACCGCCTGAGGGGCCGTGCAGGCCTGGGGTTGAGGTGTTTCCGGTTCCATACTCGCTGGCCCGTTTCTCGGAGCCGCCCCAGCGCAGATAGAAGACAGGCAGGGAAGGGTCAGAAAGCCCTCTCTCTGCTTGGTCTCTCCTGCCTTTCTAGAGCTCTGCGGTTTGTTTGAGGCCAGTGAACCCCAGACTGCGATGGCAGAGTGGGGAGGCCTCACCTGCCCTTGTCTCAGCCCCCGCTTTACCCAGCGTGGGGCAGAGGGAGAACGGGACCCTAGGGTCCTCCTTGGTCCCTCTGTCTGTCACCCAGAGCTCCTGACGTGTGAATCGTGCTTTGTTGTTGTTTTGATCGTTTTACCTTCAGGAGTAACAAAATCACATTGCAGTGATTTGGGTTCTGTGTTGGAATGCCAATCAACTTTTTTTCCCTTTTTTCCCCATGATTTATTTATTTTTGGTGTACTAGGTCTTCGTTGCTGTGCGGGCCTTTCTGTAGTTGCTGTGGGCTGGGGCTTACTCTCTTGTGTGGTGCTCGGGCTTCTTAGCTGCAGTGCCTCCTCGTTGTGACTCATCTCCAGGGCGTGTGGGCCTCAGTAGTTGCGGCGTGTAGGCTCAGTAAATGCACTTCCCAGGTTCTAGAGCACAGGCTCAGTAATTGTGGTGTAGGGGCTTACCTGCATGGTAGCATGTGGGATCTTGCCGGCCCAGGGATCCAACCTTTGTCTCCTGCACTGGCAGGCGGATTGTTTACCGCTGAGCCGTCAGGGAAACGCTGAAATATCAGATAATCCTTAAACTTCATCACAACTTCTGGGGATATTTATGCCCATTTGTTTTTTTTTTTCCTTCAGTTTTATAGTCGATATAATTTCAGGCTTACAGACTAGTTGCAAGAATGAGACAAAGAATTTCTAATTACTTAGACACCCTCAAGTGATATTTTACCATATTTGCTCAGTTCTTTCATACACACAAACACAGAAGCATTATTTTTCTTGAACTCTCCGAGATTCTAAATACCTAACTCAGATGTGTTTAAGGGGAAAAAAAAAGTTTTTCCTAAGTCCCAGCACGTTCTTTTACAACACCAAGTATCAAAATCAGTAAATTAACACTGATGATATATATTATCTAGTCTTTAGACGATGTATGTAGATTTTGCCAATTGCCACAACAATGTTCTTTATGGCTCAGGAAACTTTAGTTGGCGTGTCTCCTTGAAAGAAAGTGAAAGAAAAAAGTGAAAGTCCCCTTGGTCATCTTTAATCCCTCAGCAATCCCTAATCTGCCTTTGGTCCATAACATTGATTTTTTTCTTTTTTTTTCTTAAACAAGAGCAGACCAGTCATGGTGTATGTCCTCCATCTGGTCTGTCTCAGGTTTTCTCCTTATTAAAGTCAGCTCATGTACTTTGGACAGGACTACTGGAGATGTGATGTGTTTCTGCGTGCATCCTCGCAGGAGGCACGTGACGTCAGTTTATCTCATCCCTGGTGAGGTTAACTTCAAACACTGCGTTTCAGTGCCGTTTCTGGTTTTCCCACTGTAAAGCTATGCTCTTTCCCTTTGTGATTAATAAGCATGTTGTGGGGAGATATTTTGTGACTATGGAGATACGCTGTTTACCTTCACACTTTCTCAGTCACTGATCTCAATGTCCATTGATGATTCTCACCCAAATCAATTATTATGATGGTTGCCAAGTTATAATTTTCAAACTCCATCCTTTCTTCGACATATGCTTATTTATGTTCTACATTTTTTTTTTTTAAAGAAGCTTCCCCCTTTCCCTTACATATAATAAGATAACGTGCTTTATTTGTATATGTGTAAAGCCTCCGGTTCTTATTTCACCTAATGGATTATGATCGTCATTCATTGTGATGTTCAAATCTCTTCAGATTTGGCCAGTGGGTGTCCAGCTGGCTACAGTATTATCTCGTATTTTTGAAATGCCTCTGTTTCTTGGAGCATTTCCATTCTTTCTGACTCAACCTCCTTTTCTCCCCCATGTCATCCTACACATGATTTTGTGTGTCTTTCTCCTACACACCATGTGTGGGTGTGAACTGGGTGGGGCTAGGGAGGCAGCATTGAGTATTTCTAGTTTGTGAGTAGGACATGTGTGTGATTGCACACTCGGAACATAGAAGTGTGCTTCTGTGCCCATGAGTTCAGAAGCTACTGCCTCGGGCTTCCCTGGGGCCGGCAGAGTCTCTCAGTGTCGACCTTTGGGGTCCAGCTTGAGACCCAAGTCTGGCCCTCCCAGATGGACCATGGCTAGGGTTCCCTCCATTCGGTAAATAATTTACGACTTCAGCTGCCATAGGCATGGATTTCTTTTTTTGGACCGCTGGTTTATTTCTTGCGTGCATCTGGAGACCTTTGTGGTGTTGGGGCTTGGAGTTGATTTGAGAAAGGATCCCTAGGATATCATGTTTCTAATGACGACAGTCAATATGGCACAGATGGCAGCCCCATGATGTTAGGGGTATTCACCAGCCAGCAGTGGTCAAACCCTGTCCTTCCAGAATGGTCAGGGGGCAGTGAGTGACCAGAGGCGAGGAGGAGGCTGTGCCCTGACAAGCCAGCCTGTCGCTTCCCCACAGCTGCCCGGACCCAGCTGTGCTGCTGGCGCTGGTCCTTGGTAAGAAAAGGAGGCAGGTGCCAGAGGTGGGCGGCTTGATTGAGGGTGTAGACTTGTGTGTGTGTTTACCCCCGAAGCCAAGGAGCCATGACGGGTGTATTTCTCTTTAGAGGTTTTGACTGCTGTTCCCTTAAGTAGAGTTATATGGAAGCTTGATTTATCTGCTCCAAAAAATATGGGCCCCTCAGAGAAGTTAAGCAGAGGATAAAATGCCTTCATGGTAGTTAAATTTACACTCGGTTAAAATGATTTGTGCGCTTTGCAGTAAGCCGTGATATTAAATGCATAAATATACAGCACAGTTAACTCGGAAGAACATTTTATTTGACAGGATCACTCAGATGCTCAGGTACACCATTGAAACCTTTTAGCACAGTTACTGGGATTTTAAACTTCTGCCTAAAATATTCAAAATCAAAGGGAAAGAATGTAAGTCAGTACTTCTCCACAGAGCGCTTAATACTGAAAGTGGGTTTTGTCACAGGAGAAAGCCTGTGGTTTCTAAATTCAGTCTCCCTGGCTTCATTGGAGGCCCTGTAAATAAACTCACCATTGAAATAGTTGCCCCTCCTTATTTTGGAGCTGATTCTATTCAGATTAACGCCGGTTATAGGTATTTCGGTCTTCTTCTGTCGGTGAGAACGTTGCCCTCTGGGAACGGGCACCTTGGCTCACACTGGGACACTGCTGGAGAATTAATAATTAATGCATGCTACTGTGTGGCCCACCCTTCTGTTTGGAGCCAGGGCTTGCTTTAATTTTCTGTGTATAATAGGCTGTTTCAAAACGGTCTTTCCTCATTGTTTCTTCATATCTTATTGAAACCATTCCACTGTTTGTTGTGGGAGGAGAGCCCAGAGGGTGTGGCATCCACGAGACTGAAGGCTGGTTTGGATCAATTAAGGCTCCCCGAGGGGTGCCTGGCACTGTGGGGGACGCCGGCAGATGTCAGAGTCAGCAGACACCGTGGAAGGTGCTGCTCCTCCAGTCTTCCCCCTACAAGGGACCAGGGGCCTCGACAAGCTGGAGTCCCGCTCGCAGCTTCTGGACTCCGGGTGGAGGGTGGGGAAAATTGACCCACCTAGAGATGGAGGTTGGGGTGCTCTTCCTCTGGTTTTCTGGTTGGCCTGGAAGAAGTTCCCTGGCCATGATCCACAGTAGGAAGACAGAATTCAAGAAAGAATATTATAGGGATATCCCCAGTGGTCTGGTGGTGGTGGTTGGTAGTGGTTTAGTTGCTGAGTTGTATCTGACTCTGTGCAACCCATGGAGTAGCCCACCAGGCTCCTCTGTCCATGGGATTCTCCAGGCAAGAATCCTGGAGTGGATTGCCATTACCTTCTCCAGGGGATCTTCCTGACCTGGGGATCAAACCTGGGTCTCCTGCATTGCAGGCAGATTTTTTACCGTCTGAGATATAGGGAAGCATAGTGGTAAGACTCCACATTTCCACTGCAGGGGGTGTGAATTTAATCCCTAGTTAGGGAACTGAGATCCCATAAGCCTCGGGATGACACACAAAAAAAAAGAAAAAGAAACGGTATCACTGGTATGGGTCAAAGTGAGTTGTGGGGCCTGCTCCCCGGTATATTTTTTAAAATGCTCCTGGGTCCCCCTGCATGAACTGGCTGCAGCTCCAGAATTGCCTCCTATAAAGTGGACTCCCCCCACCTGCCTCCTGCCCAGGCTGCACCTTTACAGTCCAGCCTGCCTGTACCCCCATGTCTCCTTAACACTTTCCCCATAGACTTGGAATTGATCCTGGTGGAGCTTATGAAGACCTGTCCAAGGCACTTTGGATTAAAACAGCTGTAGAAATCGAAGACTCGTGGATTGGCTATTTTGTTACTGTTGTTCAGTTACTAAGTCATGTCCGACTCTTTGCGACCCCCGTGGACTGCAGCAGTCCAAACTCTGTCCTCCACTATCCCCCGGAGTTTGCTCAAACTGATGTCCATCGAGTCGGTGATGCCATCCCACCATCTCATCCTCTGCCTCTAGAATGTCTAATTCTTAGTATTGGAGTGTCCTTGTGGACCACAACAGGTTCAGCTGCAAATCATTTATATATTTGATAATAAGACCTTACTTCCAGTGCGCTAGGGACAAAAAGTACCCTCCTCTTGTGATAGAGAGCGCTGTCCTTGCCGCAGGAAATGAGCCCTAGGTGTTGTCTTGATTGTTGATTTCAGCGCACAGGAGTGGCCTCCCACAAGAAGGGCTCTGTTTTGGTTCTTACAGCAATGTGACGATGAGGTCAGAGTAGGTTTCCTCCACTGCCTCCCCCGACGTTACATCCAGGGATGTCTGGATTCAGACCTGGCCCTTGAAGCAGTAACCCAAGGTAACCAAACATTGAAGTCACAGAATTCACAGGAGAGACTCCAGGTGGTGGCCCCGTTTAGACAGGATGTTGCAGAGGTGACCTGCGGCTGATGCAGTGTTCAAAGTGATCCTGAGCCTATGGAATGCAGTTGCCTTGGACACAGCTATTTCAGGAGTGATTTCTGCAGCTCACCTGGGTTCCCTTTCTTACAGGGAGGCTCCTGCTTGGCCACCCCAGAGAGCCCTTTTCATAAAAAATCCCAAGCACGGAACTTTTCCACCATGTGCCATTGGGCGACAGCTTTATTCTTTGATCCCTTCAGAAAATTAGAAATACCTGTCAGGGCTTCTGGTGGCTCGGTGGTCAAGAATCCACCTGCCAGTGCAGGAGATACGGGTTCCATCCATGATCTGGGAAGATCCTGCGTGCCACAGAGCAACTAAGATTGTGTGCTCCAGAGCCCAGTGAAGTTCAGTTGTACAGTCATGTCCGGCTCTTTGTGACCCCATGAACTGCAGCACACCAGGCTTCCCTGTCCATCATGAACTCATGTCCATCGGGTCGGTGATGCCATCCAACCATCTCATCCTCTGGCTGCAGCTACTGGAGCCCAGGTGCCCCAGAGCCTGTGCTCCGCAACAAGAGAAGCCACCACAAGGAGAAGCCCACACACTGCAACTAGAGAAAAGCCCACACAGCAGCGAAGACCCAAGCACAACCGAAAAAAAAAAAAAACAAAACCTAAACACTAGCTGTCAATGTTAGCTGCCAGTCCTTGTGAAGGAGGCAAGTCAGTCTGTTCTCTGCAGTCAGGGAGCTTGGAGTCCACGGCAGGCTGATCCTTCCTTCCTGGTCTCCAGTGCTGCCTGTCATTCTGATCACATCCATCAAGGAAGCATTTCCTCCCCTACGAGTGTCTCTGTCACCCACAGGTGCCTTCATGTCCCTGCAGACGCCAGAATCTAAGAACTCCGCCTCTTCCCCGCTCATGCTAGAAACACCGAGTCCTCCCTCTCCTTCCACATGTCTCGAAAATGTGGCTTTTCTTTATGTATGTAAACCTACATTCACAGCTTCGCACAATCGATAGCTTGTTGTCCCTTAGAATAGCTACGTTTTGGTGGTAGCAGCGCCTGACACCCATTGGATTTTTATTTAACTTGTAAAACCTTTGGGGGTGAGTGCCTCTGAAAACATAAAAGCTTTCGTGGAGGGCAAGAGCCATAATGTTGTTGTTTGCAAAATGGAGGCGTGATGCAGCTGGCCTCCGAGCTGACCTGTCGGTTCACTCCAGGAAGTAAAAGTTTGGATGACATCACTGCAGGGTTATTTCTTGTTATTGTAATTAATGGAGCAGCAGGAAGTAGCGAGACAGATGATTCTTGGCAAAAGTGATCCTTTAAAGGGGGAAGGATGAGAAGAGGGTCTGGGAAGGAAGAAACCTTTCTGGATGTTCAAACTCTCATGGGAAGAAATCTGGAAATGAGCAGACAGTCCTGAGAAATGAGCTGCCTCTGGCCAGCAGAGATGTCAGATTCTTAACCCCTGCTACAACTCAATTTCTCTTCCTTCTGTTGTCTCAAAGCCGTGCTGACCCGGCTGGCATTTGGTTTTGTGAGGCTCGTTTGTGCTTAAATGTGCCTTTTACGTGCAATCGTTGGCAGGAGGGCTCGTAAAAATGAGCTGGTGCTTCGCGGAGAGGTTCTTGCCTCTCAGATCCCCGTGTTGAGAGGATGCTGCCCAAGTCCATCCTTCAGCTCTCCAAGTTGGTGAGGACTGTAGAGCTGAAGGATGGACTTGGGCAGCATCCTGACGGCGATCGTGGGCAGGGCGGAAGCTTCCAGACCTGGAAGAGAGGTTAACTCTTCTTCCTCCACGTTAAGCTGCCCATGGTGTGTGAGCTGAGCAGGGTGGGATGGTTGTGGTGAGGGCACCCGCCAGGGAACTGTGGAGTTGGGGCTGGACCCCGTGAGTCCTGCCTGTACCACCCTCCTGGGAACAACACGGGACTCCGGTCCCCTGAGTGGAAGCCACATGGCTGAGTCGACACACTGGCTCAGGATCACCCCTGGGACTGGGGCAGTGGGACGTGGCCCAGAAGTGGGTGCTCCCTCTGGTGTTGGGACGCGGCATCTGGGTTGTGGGAATTTGGAGCTTGAGAAAGAAGGCAGCTGTTCATTGCGGGGAGGAAAAGAAAGCCTAGGGTAAGTGAAGGGACTCAGCTGCTTATTCATTTTTAAATTTTTCATGAAGACAGACTATGCAAAGAGTGGACAAACTGAAGAGTACAGCTTGATGAGGTTACACGGCAAATACACTGTTTAACCCCCACCTAGGGCAAGTCCCTCAGGAGTCTCTTCGAAGACCACCCCACCCCAAGCCACGTCTCTCTCTCCCCAAAGTTAGTCTTCCAACTTACATTAGCTTTGTTTTGTACTTACGGTGTTTTTTGCATTGCGTCTGTGAGATTCACCTGTGTTTCCTACAGACAGGAGTGTGTTTTACCCGCTGCTCTGTAATACTCCATTGTATGAACAGATATCAGTGACTGTATGCGTCTTACTGCTGCTGGGCATTTGGGGCTTTATACAGCCTTGGGCTGTCCCGGGTGTGGGAGGCCTCCCTGGTTCAGGCAGCTCACCTGGTCAGCCTTCTCTGCCTCTGTGAACCTGTAGCCCATGAGGAGGAACTGCCCCTGGGTGAGGGGGAGTTAAGCCGGTTAATATATAGAAAGGGCCAGGGCAACGGGGAGGCACAGGTGTGCTTCAAGGCACAGAAGAAACCACGGGAGAACTGGCATGAACGAGTGCTATGTATTTCAGAATGCACCCCTGGGCCACCCTGACGCCAGTGCCCAAAAGGCAGTGCTCGCCATGAACTCGCCAACAAGACCCCACGTCACCCCTGTGGCCAGCCGTATGGACCCCCTCCTCTCCCTGGGCTGTTCCATTGTCTTCCTCCCTGTACTCAGGGTTTTCCTAATGAAAACACTGCTGCTGTATGATCGGTGTGTTTGCTGGCAGTGACTTTGGCTCATGACTCTTACAGCCTAAGAACGTTTCCCCTCTATTATTTATCCTAAGCAGGATCTGAGTTATACAGAACATTGTCCCATGAAACTGTGTGCGGGTGCTTTAAGTGTGTTCTTTTACTGATTCTGGCTGTATTCCTCTCATTCAGAATTGCAAAGTGACCCACAGGCTTAAAGTCACAACATGCAAGGCTTGGATGGAACCTTTTGGAGGCCACTGGGTCACCCTCTTTGTTTTTCAGATGAGAACACCGAGGCCTGAAATGTGACTTATTTCCAGGGAGAGAGAAGCATCTGAACTCTTAGGTAGCTTTAGATTGCTTGCTTGCTGAACTTTTTCATTAAGATTCTCAGGGAGGTATTGGGAGGGGAAGTTTGGGGAGAACAGTTACCTTCCAAGTTTCCTTTTAGGGGAGTAAGGAGTGGAAAGGGGCAAATCCACTGTGAATTGGAGGCTCATTCTCCCAAACAGACAGCCTGTCCTCAAGACCACACCTGAAAATCCGGCCGCAGCTCCTCCCCACAGTCACCATGGTAGCGAGTGATACAGGGTGACCCCCCCATGATGCTTAGGTGATGCTACATGTCCCCGGGAATCAGCAGTCCAAGACTTTGCTTTCCTCAGCTTGGGCCAAGGTGGTGATTGTACATTGGCCCCTAAGTCCCATGAACAGTGTTGAGGTGGTTTTAGTTTTTTAAGACTTCTTTATTTTTTGGGTGTCGTGGGTCTTTATTGCTGCACAGCGGGCTTTCTCTAGTTGCGGCGAGCGGGGGCTAGTCTCCAGTTGCAGTGAGAGGGCTTCTCATCGCAGTGGCTTCTCTTGCTGAGGAGCACGGGCTCTAGGTCCCCAGGCTTCAGTGGTTAAAGCAAAGTGGGCTCAGTAGTTGTGGCCCCCTGGCTTAGCGGCTCTGTGCCATGTGGAATCTTCCCAGACCGGGGATCTAACTGGCATTCCTTGTGTTGCAAGGTGGACTTAACCACTGGAACACCAGGAAAATTCCTGAAGCTGTTTTAAAAGGAAATTCTGTGGGAAAGAAAGATCCATCGTCTTGCCAAAAAGTTCTGCAGAGTAGACGGTATCTCTAGACCCTCGGCATTGAAAATATACGTGTGGCTTTTTATGGAATGCCTCCTGAGACAAATGATGGTCACACTGGTGAGAATGTGTGAGAATTTTCTGTAGTCTAAAACTAGCGATAATGAGGAGGTGACCCCCTGATTCCAGCCGGGTGCCCTCATGCTGCAGCATCATCAGCACGCCCGCCCCGAGGGCCTGGTGGTCGTGGGAGCCCTGTAGAGCCGGAGGGTCTCAGAACAGGGCCGGGGAGGGGGGGTGGTGCCACTTAGCCTTGAAGGGTCCTTGTCGGCCCCACAGAGGCCACAGGTGAACTTGCACACTGCGTGTTGCCCTCTGACCGCAGCCATGTGCCCTGGTGAGAAAGTCTGGGCCCGCTTCCATGACAGAATTTCTCAAGCCTGGCAGTGTTGTCTCCGCTGGTACTGATTCGATGCCCGGAGACTTTTTTGGTGGTTCTGTGGGGGTGGGGTGCTACGGACACTTAGAGTCAGGAATGCGGCTAAACGTACAATGATGTGCAGGCCAGGCCCCCACAGGACAGGATTCAGGATTCACCGGCCAAATGTGAACAGGGTTGGGGAAGCCTGAAGATGCCCAGGTGACACTCAGCATCCTGTGTTGTTGGACACGTTTCAGGATCAGGGTCCAGGAGACTCGGGCTGGAGACTGGACTTGGGCAAGTCCCTGAGAACTCTCAGGAGCTGATTCCATGTGTGGCCTGTGGTCGAGAACAGACCGTCCTGTGGCCTGGGTAAGAGGGCATTTCCCAGCCTCCCAGCCCAGCACCTGGCCCTGGCTGGAGGGAGTGTTCTCTCTTGGGTCACTCGTATCCACGCCAGCAAGCCTGTTGCAGATTGCAAGTCGTACTGAACCTGTATTCTAAAAAAACATCCTTCTTTTTGTTTAGGAGGAAAAAAAAACCTTTGGTAGCCATAATGTTAGGTAACCCCTGTAGGAATCAAGGGCTTCCCAGATAGCACTAGCGGTATGAACCCGCCTGCCAGTGCAGGAGACCTAAGAGACGTGGCTTCCATTCCTTGTTCTGGAAGGGCTCCTGAAGGAAGACGTGGCAACCCACTCTAGGATTACTCGTGCCTGGAGAATCCCATGGACAAAGGAGCCTGGCGGGCCGCAGTCCATAGTGTTGCAAAGAGTTGGCCACGACTGAAGCAACTCAGGAGACTTGAGACCTAGGTTTGATCCTTGGGTTGGGAAGACCCCCAGAGAAGGAAATGGCAACCTACTATTCTTGCCTAGATAATCCCATGGACACAGCAGCCTGGCGGGCTACAGTCCATGGGGTTGCAAGGAGTTGAACACTAAGCAATCACGTACATGTGCACAAAGCAACTTCACACGCACACACAAGTGTAGGAATCAAGACATTTGGCTTGCCACATGAAAATTGTTGCCTGTGTAAAAATTCGTTTCCAATCCCATCAATACATTCACTTTATGGAAAAGTGCCAATTTGAAAGCAATGTGGAAGCCATTGGAGAAATGTGATGCTTTGGAGCTTCTAAGGGGATATCATCAACTTGAGATTAAGGGAAAAAACAATTATCAAAACTCAACTGCAGTGGCCCCCAGAAGCGCAACCATGGGATGGCGTCTTCAGGGTGATTTCTCAGGTGGGCTTTGACTGAAGACCCGGCTCGTTTGCAGCCAGCGGAGCCGTGTTCCTTTTCTGACGCAGTGTTCTTGGGCTCCGGAGGTGGATCTCAGCGGCTTGCTGTTCTGTCCTGACTCTATTTATTGCATCCACCACTTTAAGTAATGGCTTCGGTAATGATTGCCAAAACTGCAGACAGCGATTCTGTTCATGACTGGGGGCCTTGCTTATAAAATATCTGGTCCTGAAGCACCTATCAAGGGGAATACACCAAATCTCTGAGAGCAGCTTTTTATTGATTTGAGCGTTCAGGCCCTTCAAGCCAGGTGGGGAGACCTGTCGCCCCAGGTCTGCTTTGCATGTCCCTCTGAGGGTCCCAGACGGTCACCCGGCCCCTGGTGGTGGACGGTGTTGGGGGGATCCCCACTTCCCATGGGGAGCAGAGGCTGGTGTGTGACAGGCCCCAGGAATTGGCATCTTGCTTCCTGAACTTTTCTCCTGGGGCCTTTTCTCGCCGGGCCCGGGTTCCATCCTGGTGTCCAGCATCTGGCTATAAAAGCTGGTGCCCAGGCCCTGAGGTGGCATGCGTTGTAGGCACGGCCTGGCCCGGCCACCCTCGCAGCTTGGAGGGGAGGCGCCCGTCCTGACCGCCCGTCTTCCTTCTCCCAAGTGCTCCAGCTTCTACATCTGTGCGCAGCCGACTGTTTGGCTCCTTCTCCCCGTAGATGTTGCCAGATTCCGTTTCCTGCTCTCGTTCTGAAGTTGCAGCATCGGGTGGACATCTTTGTGAAGGTGTGGTATCTGTTGTGGAGAGCAGTGGACAGCACGGTGTCCATTTCTGGGGAGTCGCTTTCTGCTGATCGTTTTCTTGTTGAAGGGAAAATGCTGGACCTCTCGCCCTGGTTTCAGAGATTTATTGTCTGATCTGTTAAGGGTTTTCATTTCGCCGTTCCCGTCAGCCTGGCTTCTCTGAAGGGCTCTTAAAAACCTGGCTTGACTGGCCCCTTCTCTGGCTCCTTGGCTGGTTATCATCACCATTAGCTCTGTTTCAATTTGAGTCTTGTAAGTTTTACTGCCATCTTTCTGGTCTGACTTCACTTTTAGTGGGTGGGTGGGTTCCCCCTGCCTTGTTCCAGAAATTGAAACGCGAGTCTTCAGCATGTTGGATTAATTTCCTGCCCCACACCGGCTCACGCTTACTACATAAATGACCCATTTGTTAACAGGCTTCTCCACTTCCTCCGTCGGTGGCGTTCTGCATGTATTTCCTCGTTTTTTCCCCCAAATCCCTGGTTGGCCCCTCTAGTCCGATGCCAAGGACTGTTAGCCTTCAACAAGCTCAGAGGTTTGTGAACACCCCTCCCCCGTCACCTGGTTTCTGCCAGCCTGCCTGCTGCTACCCTGACCATGCCTACCCCCTCCTCCCCATCCCCAGCTCTGTCCATAGAATCTTCTGGATGCTGATGGAACAGTGCCTTAACACACAGAGCATGTATGCTCGGGAGGGTAGAAAGCAGGTAATCCCTGCCAGTGTGGAATTATTCTTTACAGGAATGCAGCGTCAGGGTGAACGATGGGTAACTTTTTTTTCTTTGATTTAATATTTTTCGATCGATTTTATGTTTATATGTATTTTTTTAAGTTTTACAGAAAAGTTGAGAAGATAATACAGAGATTCCCATATGCCCTGTACCCAGTTTTCCCTATCATTAACACCTGACGTGAGTGTGATTTTTACAATTAATGAACCAATACTGATAGATTTCTCCATAGTTAATTTAGAAACGGTAACTTTTTCTGTCTTTTCTACAGCACGCCATTTCTTAAGAGGCGTTAGCGTTCTGCTTTTGTCTTTTTGAAATGATGCCGCAGAGGAAATAATGACACATCTTCAGTTTCTCTTCAATTTTGGGGCGAGTGTCAGAGGGGCAGGCAAACAAAATATTCTGTGTAAAACCTCCATTAAAAAGGAGGTTTAGTCAGCAAAAGTCTCCATTTCCTGATTAAATAGCAAAACAAACAGAAGTGACCGTGTCGTAGCTTAGGAATTTAATACTGGAAAATAGAATTGCCTACATGGAAACTTTGAGCAAGTACGTGCTGGGAGAAACTCATTGTTGATGTTCTGTAGATTAGACTTATCCTGATTCTGGAATTTAAAACCTTCCAGAACTGGGGTGCTGTTGCTCTGCGGGGCCGGTGTTGCCAGCCGAAGGTCCCCACCGTTGGAGCTGCTGGAGGAGGCCTTCCCTCGGTGACAAGGCAGGGGACCAGGGAGCCTTGGCCGTGGCACGGCTGAGTGGAAGCGGCTGCCCTGGCAGCTGTTTGCTGGGAGGGTGGTAGGTACCCGCAATGCCCAGGCTCTTCGTGGGCGTCGCTCCATTTCATCCTTGGGGGCTTATCTTGCTGATCAGGAGCTGAAGGAACAGAGATGAAGTGCATGGTCCAAGGTCAAGCCTTGGGAGTCCAGAGGGAACCCGAGCCTCACGCGGAAAGAGATGGGCCTGGAGTGTTTGCTGAGGAGGAGCTGGGGTCACAGGGGCAGGCAGGCCCTGGGCCTCTGCTGGGGGCCAAGAGAGCCCGGCCTCCAGGTTGTGAAGGGCTTGGTGAGGCAATGAATGCCTCCCCGAAACCCTGAGCATCCCAGATTCCCTTGGGGCCGAGAGCGATGGCTCAGGAAGCCCTCTGTGTGGGGGGTGGGCATCAGGGGACTTCTCCAGCCAGTCTGAGGAACCAGGGCAGCTGTCTGGGCCAGAACCCTGGCAGCCTGGGAGCGCCCCCTCCTCGGTCCAGGAGGCTGGGCGTTCTCAGTGCCCCCATGAGATGAGCCTGTGACTCTGATCTTCCTTTCCACTGTGCACCATGCACCGTCGGGGCTTGTAGACTCTCTTTTAGGAGGAAAGTTCTCTTTTTCTTTGATCACTAAACCTTAGTTATTTAAAATGTTGTGGTTCATTCCTTCAGTCCTGTCTGCCTCTTTTTAGACCCTTTGGATCATAGCCCAGCAGGCAGGAATACTGGAGTGGGTTGCCATTTCCTTCTCCAGGGAATCTTCCTGACCCAGGGGTCGAACCCGAGTCTCCTGCACTGGCAGGCAGATTCTTTACCATCTGAGCCACTTGAGAAGCCCATTTAAAGTATACATAACATTTTCTTTGCTCCGTAAAGCACCTTATTGCTTTGAGAGAAACAGGACGGTAGGATTATACGTGCAGATTAACCGTTTCCTTTGATTTCTGTTGTTTGCTCTGTACATTATTATGTTTAGTTTGGTGGTAAAAAGTGCAGATGTAAGTTCGGATGCCTGAACTGGGAGAGTCGTTCTGTGGTGCGTGCCCTCTGCCCAGCAGGGGCTCAGGGGACATTGGTGGACAAGACTTGTTGTCCACACACCAGGAAGGTCCCTGGGGCAGGACCCTTGCCCCCTGAGCATCTGGAGTCTCATTGTTGGGGTTGCTGCCCCGTGGAGGGCAGTCATCACCCCCACTTTGGTTCCTGTGGCTTTGTTGGACACACCGGCCAAGGTGAGACGCACCCGGGTGTTGGGGGTGACTGGCGTCACCCGATGTTGCTGAGATGTGGGTCCTGAGCGAGTGGGCGCTGCGAGGCCTGACCAGGCCCCCATCAGATACTGAGGGGCCTGCAGCTCACTGGCTCCTGGGGGCTGACCCCGCGCCTGCTGACTTCCCAGGTAGGGCCAAGGTGACCTGGGCAGGCTAGGTGCGCCCCATGTCTTAGGATGCACGCACCACATTTTGGTGGCTGAGACAGTTACCGAGATGGTGAGAGGCAGTTGTTGACATGGTGAGAAATGGCACATACAGGACTGATTCCGCCCACCCACCCCCCAACCCGCCTTTTTAAATGCTCGTTGTTTTCTGGAACACTTTTAGGAAGTTGGGGATTGGCATAGAGTTCCCACTTACCCCCCACCACCACCATTTCTCTGTTCCTAACACGCCTTACGTTACTGTCGAACGTTTATTCCAATGAACGAGCCAGTGTCGACATGTTACTCTCTGAGGTCCATCTCATGCCGGTTACCTGATGTCCCTCTGTCCCAGGGCCCCCATCCGGACACCACGTGACATTTACTCCTTGTGGCTTCTTCACCGCCCCTCTGGGCTGTGACGGTGTCTCAGACTCGGCTTGCTTTTGCTGACCACGGCAGTTCTGAGGTGTCCGGTTGTGTGTTTTTTGTGGGGCTGTCCCTCTGTTGTGGTTTGTCTGCTGGTTTTCTCATGAGTAGACAGGGTTATGGGTTGTGTGGGAGCCATTTCTTGTGGGCTTTTTCAAACGAAAGATGCTTTAAAGGTGAATCTTGGCCAGCAAGTGACAAGCCACCCCGTGGAGTCGCCGTCCTTGGGTGCTCAGTCCTGTCCCTCAGACCGCGGCGTTAACCTCATGCTGCCCTAGGTCTGAGGACTTTCAGCAATCTCAGGCTCTTGCTGGGGTTCCGTTCATCGCAGACTTTTCCATGGAGCTGGAAAGACCATCCAGGGAGTCAGAGGCGGTCACCGCTCCCTGACCATGGACGTTCCCAGGCACAGAGTTGGTCTCTTCTGGAAGCTTCTGGAATCCCCTCGGGTCACCCTGAGGCATAAGTGAAGTGTTACTGAGGGCCACCACATCCTGGACTTGACTCTTCCTCATTCTGTTGTTGAAGTCTCAGAGAGGTGGCTTCTTTGATGGATGAGGAATCGAGGTGTGGAGGGCTGCAGAGTCCCATAGCTTGTCCATAAGGGATGAGAGTCAGCCCTCTCTCCTCAGGGGTCACCTTCCTCCACCGTTCAGACCTCCAGCAGTGGGACTGCCCCAGAGCTGTCCACTTCTCGTGTCGCCAGCCCCCAGAGCAGCATCACCACACTGTGTTGGTTTGTTTATTTATTAGGCTGTGCTAGGGCTTAGTTGATTGGAGAAGGAAATGGCAACCCACTCCAGTGTTCTTGCCTGGAGAATCCCAGGGACGGGGGAGCCTGGTGGCTGCCGTCTATGGGGTCACACAGAGTCGGACACAACTGAAGTGACTTAGCAGCAGCAGCAGGGCTTAGTTGTGGCCTGTGGGATCTAGTTCCCTGAGCAGATATCAAACCTGAGCCTCTTGCATTGGGAGCATGGAGTCTTAGCCACTGGACCACCAGGGACGTTCCTCACCCCACTTTTTTGGCATTTTCGTGTATCTGCCTCTCCCTGGGACTTCTCCCCAAGGACAGGGAGCCCTGCTTCCTCACCTGGTGTGTCTGGTACCACCCAGCCCAGCCCCATGGGTGTACCTAAAAATTGAGGCAGAGATCACTCTGGACTAGAGGTTTTGCAGACGGTTGCACTGGTCCTCTCTGCTGGGAGAGGGTCTCAGCCATGGCCTGGCAGAGGGGCAGCCAGCTGTGTCCAGCTGCTGCATTTAATGCAAGCACGGTATGGGCTCAAGGTTCTGACATCCCTCTGCCAACATCAGCCTGGGTGTTAGAGGAGCTCAGAGTCATCTGGATGAGAGCTGTCCATCGGCCTCACCTGGCAAGCCAGTCAGGACCACAGAGGAAGTGACACCCCCCGCCCCCACACCACTCCCCTTCTTCAGTGGAGGCTGAACAGATATTGCCTTGAGTCTTAAGCCTCAGGAGGATTTTTCTGCTGGGGCAGCCCACCGAGCCAGTGGGCACCGCTTCTAACTTGACGCACCCACCCACCCTTTCCCTGGACCCCCACTTAGTTCACAGCTCAGAGATCCACGAATTCAAAATCCGGGCGCTGGGTGCCCAGGGGCACAAATGTGGCATCTTTTTACTGGCTCCAAGTTTCACTTGAGCAGCTCCCCTGGCCCAAATCTCCCAGCCCCCAGGGGCTTCCAGTAGCCAGTGATGAGACCAGAAGCCCCATGGCAGTGGCTCCTTCTTATATTTTTGCTGAAGTTATTTACATTATGCCCACAGAGAAAGGTGGAAACCAGACTGCCTCGAAGTGAACCATCCCAGGGGTGGGCCCTGCAGGGTCATGAGCTCAGCAGAGCCCCAGGGCTGCAGGATTTCCATCTGGGCTCTCAGGATGGCTTGGACTTCCTGGAAGGATCAGACACCAGGGTCAGAGAACATTCCAGATAATATAGCTCGTGGCAGGGAAAGCGGCTGTTCATGGGCATTTTGTTTGTGTTCTTCCGAGACCTGATTTCCCCTTCCAGCTGCCGAACCTGGGAGATCCCTGGGTGTTCTCTGAAGCCGCCTCCTGATTGAGGGTTTGAACCCAGTGGCTCAGACAGTAAAGCGTCTGTCTACAATGCAGGAGACCTGGGTTCGATCCCTGGGTCGGGAAGATCCCCTGGAGAAGGAAATGGCAACCCACTGCAGTACTATTGCCTGGAAAATCCCATGGACAGAGGAGCCTGGTGGGCTGCAGTCCATGGGGCTGCAAAGAGTCGGACACAACTGAGCGACTTCACTTTCACTGATTGATCCACAGTCTATGTAGCGAGCGGCGTCCGGCCTGTGACACGGGATGACTCGGTGTGTTTCTGGTGGTGAACACTGCGTCACCACTCACAGAGCTCGCGCCCTCCGAGCGTCTCGCGTTGCACATGAATCAGCTGTGGTTACCTGTTGGGGGTGTTTGAAGATCATCATTAGAGAGTGTTCTCTGCTCAGTAGTAAAACCAGTGAGAAAGGGAAGGTTGTGAAACTAAAACCCGAAATATGCAAAACTTGGCCAAGAACGAAGACAAGAACAAAACCAGCTTTGAGCCAAGTGACCAAACCAGAAAGTTTTCATTCTCTCTTCTTCCTGTGACCTTGACCACAAACCCAGGCTGTATCTCCCCCGCGCACCACCACCGCCCCCACCCCCGCCCACCGCCCCCCTGCAATCCTTCTTCAGTCCCTCTGCAGGGAGGGGCTGAGAGTGACAAAAGGGACAAATTGGAGTGCGGCCAGAAATGGGAAAAATCAACAGCCTGGACACTCGTAACTTCTCTGATTTTTTTTTTTTTTTTTTAGAAACCAGCCTCTGCTTTGTATTTCACGATTTTCATAAGAATAAGATTCTAAAATGGATTCAGAGCCTCTGTTCTGAATATACAGATAGAAAATAAAGCCCGTTTATACAGCGGGTTGTGACATTGCTGTTTGTTTGTTGTTTGGGTTTTTTGACCATGCCTTGCAGCATGTGGGATCCTAGTTGTCCAACCGGGGATGACATCTGCGTGCCCCGCATTGAAAGGCAGTCTTAGCCACTGTACTGCCAGGGGAAGTCCCAATACTGGTGTGTTCTTAATGTAATTCAGATTCTTGAATTTAATTTGGGGTGCTTCTCTTTTGAGAGCGAGGGCTTTGAAGAAGTATCAGTGAGTGTTACAGAATTCTCCTTAAGAACCCCCTCCCCCCCCCAAAAAAAAAGGAAAGTTTTTTTCCCTCCAAAGGCCTCATATTCAGGAGTTGGGAAGAACTAAACTTAAAACTTGAGTGAAACTTGCTTTTTCCACTGATTGTGGATAAACAGGAAAGTAATTTACCCTGATTCAAATTAGAAAAAGATCAACCCATTTCAGTCCAGCAAGTATGGAATTAGGCGAGGAAGGCAGCAATCGTAACCCATGAGGTGGTGGGAAGTAACTGGAACAAAGCGTCTTGAGGAGCCTGGCGTTGCTGCCGTTTGGTTTCCGCCGGGTTGCATTGCTCATGTGCTTGGTCATGTCTGACTTTTTGTGACCCCCCCTGGACTGTAGCCCACCAGGCTCCTCTGTCCATGGGATTTCCCAGGCAAGAATGCTGGAGTGGGCTGCCATGCCCTTCTCCAGGGGATCTTCCTAGCCCAGGGATCTAACCTGGGTCTCCTGCGTTGGCAGGCAGATTCTTTACCACTGAGCCACCTGGGAAGCCCCAGTGTTGGTCTTCACCTAATTGTCTGGTGCAGCGGATATGTTATTTATAGATTTATTGTCCCGGCTGAAAATAAAAAAGCAATCAGCAATGATTTATTTCCGTGAATTTTTAATTCCAGAGTTCCTTCAGGTAGGCAGAATTGAAATATTACGGCGGGTTCCTAAAAGTCAGAGGGCCGAGGTTCCAGGGTGTCAGAGGGCAGCACCCCTGGGAGGGGGTGGGGAGTGATTCTGGTGCAGGTGAGCTTCGCGAGTCCCCACACCAGGCCTGTGCTAGGAAAATCTCGTCCTTCCAGATACCCTCTGGCTTTTGAGAATCTGTGTGACACAGCTGCAGGGGTGAGGGAACCTGGGTCTGCTTAATGCCTTTGTTTGCTTTCAAAGTTTGTCCTGCGAGAATTGAATTTGCAGAACTTTCATTCCCAGTAAAGCTGTCACTGATACAAAACACAGCAATAACTTAGGTGATGCAGTTAAACCACTATTGAGTTTGTGCCATCCAGGAGTTGATAAATCGTAGAGCTTCATTTGGTAGGAATCAGCAATTTTATGTGGCAATTAATTTTTTACTACTGGCGGGGAGCCAAGGGCCTAGATTTTTTACCCCAGTTTTTGTGTGTATTGAGAAGAACTTAACGGGGTTGCCACCGTGAGAAAGGATTCCATTTGAGGACTGCCCAGGGAGTGGCCGTGTTGGGGCCCTTGCTGCCTCTTCCGGGTTCCTTGTGTGGCCCGGGTCAGGCCCGTGAGCAAATGGCCACTCCTCCTCGGGGTGTGATGGGCCTACACAAGGCTTATGCAGGAGGAGATCATATGAATTTCCTAGGTAGGATGTTTCGGCTCACTAGAGCCATCTCCCACCCTCATTCCATGTCAGAAATGCGCTTGGAGTAACACATGATCAGCTTTCCAGACCTCTTCCCACGGAGGAGGATGGTGTGTTATTTGCTCACTGTTCCGTCTTGGGTCAACCCAAATTGTCTGTCGAGTGCAGTCTGTGGTGGGGAAAGTCCGGGTGCAGCTGATGCGACGTGGGGTACTCAACACTGCGGCGGGCAGCGTCCTCTCCAGGGTGCTGACCTGCTCCCTGGAGCCCAGCTGGCTGCCCACCTGCTGCCCTTGGGGCCACCAGGAAAATGCAGGGTGCTCCGTCTAACACGTCACTCGAAACAGGCCCCCCCGTGTGCTGAGAATTTGCTTCACCATCCGGTCCCCACAGCTGCTCTGCAAAGTGGGTGACGCTGTCCCCATTTTACAGATGGCAGTGAAGGTGTTGTTGCTCAGTCTTGTCCGACTCTTTGCGAATCCACAGACCCGCAGTCCTCCAGGCTCCTCTGTCCGTGGAGTTCTCCAGGCAAGAGTACTGGAGTGGGTAGCTATTCCCTTCTCCAGGGGATCTTCCCGACTCAGGGATCGAACTCACATCTCCCATACTGCAAGCGGATTCTTTACCATCGGAGCCACCAGGGGAAGCCCTTGCATGTTACAGACGGAGGACCTCACATATACGAAAGCAGAGAAAATTTGTACCAGACATCCACATCGTCCATGAAGGGCCATTTCCTATGCAGGCCGCGTTAAAGCAGAGCCTTGCCATTATTTCCCGGCATCAATAAATGGGTTCAGTTTATATTCCTAAATGATAAAGACCCCTTCATTTAAAAATGCAGTGACAATACCATTAGGGCACCTAAAGAAAATTGAAGTTTGTGACCTTGAAGTTTTGACCCCTTCCAGTTCAGGGCCACCTTCTCTCTGATTATCCATAGCTGGAGGGTGTAGACTGTGGGCCTCAGCGGCACACCCCTACCCCTCCCACCACCACCCCATGTAGCCCTTTGAAAATACTAACAGACGCCCATGAGCTTTGTCTCTGCCGCAGAGGCCAGTGTGGGGACTACACTGCTATAACGTGTTGGGAGTGGGGACCCTGATGCTAATAACCTATTTCCCGAGACTGTGAAAAGGGAGGAGGTGATGCCGCAAACACCGAGAATGGTGCTCGGACTATGGATGCTGGTCCCGATGCAGCTCTTCTCCCAGTGGTGCTGTTCACGTGGCCGTGGCCCGAGGGGCTGGGACCGGCTGCGGCATGCATCGGGCCCCAGAGTGCCAGCCTCGGTGCCGTTGGCCCTGGTTGGGGAGTGTCCGATCCCACCGCTCTGCTTCTCTGGACCCTTTTCTCCTCTCCCACGCCCTGATCACTGCGGGGCTGAGTCCCAGGCTGCCCTGATAAAGGACTGGGGTCTGTCTTCTCCAGCAGAGAGCAAAAGAGTTGGTTTTTGGTTTCACACGTTGGCTGTGCCTCAGAGCAGGTTGCAAGCAGGAAAGGGAACGTTTCCCCAAGCTCTCGGGCGGTGGCGGGGGAGGCGGTACACACCAGAAGCAGACACCACCTCCAGGGAACATGTGGGTGTCCCGCACCCCTGTGTCCAGAGCAAGAGCCTTTTTCCCTGATCTGAGTGTCTGCTTAGACGGTTCCACCAGAGGGGGCCGTTCCACTGGAAGTCCCGGCAGGAAATATTTTTACCCAGCTTGGCTGTCCTAGGAGACAAAAATAAGATGTTTGCTTTAGCAATTTACTTAGTCCTGAAAACATTCCTAAACAATGCCAAGGCCTCAGTTGAAAATAGTATGCTCAGCTTATTGGGATGGTCCCAGGAAGGATGTTTTGAGTGAAAATAAAGTGGATCATACCAGGGCTGTTTCCCTCCGCAGGAATCCCGTGAGAGTTCAGAATTACGAGGGTCTCGGGCAACCTGGGGCCTGTAGGGCCTGGCGGTGGGCTGTCCTGGGGCACACCTCTGGGCAGGCTGGAGGTTCTAGAGCAGGGGCAAAGCATCTACAGGTCTGAGGCCGAATGTCCCTCCCCCACCTTCACTTTTTAGTGCCCCGCCCCATTTCTCAAGGGGGTCTCCTGACTGGACTGTGCCCCCCAGGTCTGGGGGGCGCACGTCTGGCTGACATCCACCGACAGCCCGTCCTTAACTGGGAGAAACTCCTTTATCCATCTGAAATCTCTCCTGGCTTCCTCGCCCTCCTTGGTCATGGCTCTGCCTACACGGGACACAGGCGATCTTCTGCATGACTGCCCGGCGCATAATTGCAGGCAGAGATCATGGCTCCAGAACTTTCTCTTTTCCTTAAGCATGACCACTTCTTTCCAAGGTGGAGTTTCAGCAGGTGGGCTATGACACGTGTATACACACACACACACACACACACACACACACACACACACACATTGTAGCACATCACAGCCAGTAGAGGTGAGTAAGAAAACTGCATTTCCATTTAAAGGCCACTTGTGTCCTTTTCTTCTTTTTTTCTTTCTTTTTTAAAAAAGTGCTTGAACTCAAATACTTTCGAGTGATTGGTTTGATGACCTTTGTCTCGGGGAGGGCAGCAGACAGTGTGCCTTGCGCTGGTCCCTTTTGTAACCATGTGCGGCCGGAGGAGCCAGAGCGGCTCTATCGCGCACTCATTTTCCTTTGTGGATCCCCTTGGCAGTGTTTCGGTGGAGAATAAAAATAGCTCACGAGGCCCTGAAATAAAGGCTGCGTGGAATGCTTGTGCGCGTCAGCTGCGTGCTGTCACTTATGTTCAAATTCTCCATACTGTTCACTCCTCCAGAGAGTGGCTTGGAGACGTGGTTCGCAGCAGCCGCCCTCCGGCAACTGTCTGGTTCTGGGGGAGAGACCTCCCTGCCCGTGGCCCTGGAGGAGGAAGGACCTGAGGGTTTCCGTCCGGGCAGGGGACTGTGTTCAGCAGGGTGACAGCCGTGCGGGTCACCTGTGAGGCCTGGGTGAGCTGCTTAGGACCCGAACCCCCATCTCATCCTAACTGTCTCCCCCCAGAGAGCAGCTCAGTCAGACCCCACGCGGGCTCGTCCTTTACCGATGAGCCCAGAGGCTGGTAGATTCTCTAAGTCCTGGAAGCATGTGGTAGGCAGGACATCCTGAGAGGAGGGCCCCTCCCTTGCAAGGTTCCCTCCAGCCTCGGTGCCCTGGGGGATGATCAGCTGGCACAGTATGCTGACCTCAAGCTGTAGCCCTTCTTAGGGTCCAGGAATCTGTGAATCAGGCACGTCTTGGCCCCAAACGAAACTTTACCTGTATCACATTATTGTTCGAAGTTACGTATTCTGTTTCCCCCCATTTTCCACTACAGTTGGCCACATTTTAGAGTTGTTATTGTTGTTCAGTCGCTAAGTCATGTCCAACTCTTGGGACGCCACAGACTGCAGCACGCCCAGCCCCCCTGTCCATCACTGTTTCCTGGAGTTTGTTCCAAGTCATGTCCATTGAGTCGGTGATGCCACCCAACCATCTCATCCTCTGCCTTCCCCTTCTCCTTTTGCCTTCCATCTTTCCCAGCATCAAGGTCTTTTCCAATGAGTTGGCTCTTCACATCAGGTAACCAAAGTATTGGAGTGTTAGCATCAGTCCTTCCAATGGATATTCTGGGTTGATTTCCTTTTAGGATTGACTGGTTTGATCTTGCTGTCCAAAGGACTCTCAGGAGTCCTCCAGCACCACAGTTTGAAAGTATCGGTTCTTTGGAGCTCAGCTTTCTTTATGGTCCAGCTCTTACATACATACATGCCTACTGGAAAAACTATAACTTTCTCTATATGGACCATTGTCGGCAGAGCGATGTCTCTGTTTTTTAATACGCTGTCTAGGTTTGTCATAGTTTTCCTTCCAAGGAACAAGCTTAGGGACTAAAGTTTAAGTTCTCATTTCTTACATGAGATTGCATGACTATTAACTCTTCACAGAGCTGCAGGTGATTTTCTTCTCCATAAACCAACAAAACCCACCGGAATCCTGAAACAGCTAGCATTTTCTACTTAAGTCTGGACTTTAGAAAAATTCTCCTTTAGGTTACCAACTGTGTAGAAAAGTTATGTAATGCAACATACCAGACCGTTTTTATATAATTAGAACACAGAAACCTGCTTCTGCCTTTCCTGTTGGTATAGAGACATTTTGCAGGTCCTAGAAAATCAGCGTGCCCTGGGAAATGGAGTTTGGTGGTGGTGAGGTGTCTCAGGATCTGGCTGGCTCGGTTCTGTGATCTTTGAGCGTACGTTGTGTGGAGCGTCACCGTTTTTAACAGATGTACGGTGATGATACGTGCTCACCCCGTGCCGTGTTGCCACCGTCCTCCTGGTGCTCGTGGCTAGTAAAGAAAAGGCAGAAATTCGTGGGCACGGAGTGGAGTTGGCAGTGGCAGGGTTAGCTTTACCTGTCAACTGAAGAACTTTCGGTCCCTTTCTTTGAAACCTTTCTTGTGCCTGTCCTCTTGAAAGTGGATGTCTTTGGGAAGATTGGAAACTGAATTCCTGACTCCTCTCCTGCCTGGTAGGAGGGAGAAGGAGGCCGGTCTTCCAGAGGTGGATGGAGCTGGGTACAGTCTCTGCAGGCTGCACAGGGGGTTGAGTTCAGGTAAAACCCGCGGGCTGTCTGCTCAAGAGTCCGGGCTTCTGTGTAACCCAGCTCTGCTAGCTGTCTACAAAGGATAAACAGAACACTAATTCCAGAAGGCCTCCTCGTTTTATGTGACTCCAGTGAGATGCTTGAAAGGACCCCGGTTCATGAAAAGCCCCAGGCCTGGTTCCTGCAGTGGCAGGTCAGGGGGCCGCCGCCTCCCAAGACCCTCCTGTGAGTTTGTGGACAGGAAGCAGGCCGCCCAGCCCTGTGTCCTGAGTCAGAGGGACAAAGGCCAGGCCAGCCTGTCACCCGAGGGAACAGGGCAGTCCCGAGGAGGCTTAGGGGGTACACTCAAACTGGGCGGAACAGGCCAAGAGGCTTTGGAGGCTGGGTTTTGTCAACAGATGATTTTGGCCCTAGTTTAAGCCATGTTATGTACCAAGATTTCCTGTTTTTCCAAAACCCCTTGTTTTGGTTTTCGCAGTGATGGATTATTGAAATATTTGCTATTTGACTGACCCCTGTTGTTTTCCAACCAAAAAGTAAAACTGGGGATTTTGTTAAGAACCTCATTCTCTTTAAAGATGACTGCTCCTTCAGGAATATTTTGGCCTCTCTGGCTGATCAGCCAGCGGGTGAACAAAGACCTAATTGCCAGTCAGGGTCCTGGACGGATTTCTTAGCTCAGGGGCTGGCCTCTTGTGTAGCGGGGGGCGGGGTTGGTCCAAGGACAATTGAAAGGGGCTTTTTGTTCCTCTGGGCTAAGTTAAGCCATGTGTCTCTCTTTCTAGGAGTGTAGGTCTGGCCAATCAGAGCCGCATCAGTCCCACTCACTTCCTGCCGACCTTTCGACACCGACAGATGTTTTTTCTTACAAGTGTCATTAGGCCTCTCTACTCGCTGACCTCATCAAATTGTACTGGGGCCGTTTTCATAAGCTGTGTTGCTAAAAATTCATTTAACCCTTGCTGAGTTCCCCTCTGAGAATAAAAGCACTACCTCCTGTTTCAGCAGGTCTCTCTTCTATCCCCAGACCTAGTCGGGAGGGAGCTGAGCCCACCCTGGGTCCCATAGAGCTGGGCAGATCCACCGTGGAGAGCTATGGCTTCCACCTTGCGATGTAATGTAGGGCCTTTTCCTGGCATCCAGTGGTCGAGGCTTTGCCTTCCAATGCAGGGGGTGTGATGGGTTTGATCCCTCATCAGGGGGCTAAGACCCACGTGCCACATGGAGACAAAACGTAGAATAGATGAACCTGTTTGCAGTGCGGCAGCGGAGACACAGATACAGCAACAGACTTGGGGACCCAGTGCGGGAAGGAGATGGTGGGACGAATTGAGAGAGTAGCATGGAAGCATATCCGATACCTTATGTAGAATTAGATAGGCAGTGGGAATTTGCTGTATGATGCAGGGAGCTCAGATCCAGTGCTCTGTGACAACCTAGGCGGGTGGGATGGGGTGGCAAGTGGAAGGGAGGTTTAAGAAGGGACATTCAAATGTATACCTATGGCTGAATCATGTTGATGTATGGCAAAGTATTTATTTTAAAAAGAAGTATTGTAAAATTCAGTAAAGACTTTATAAATGGTCCACATGAAAAAAAAAAAAAACTTGAAAAAGAGAGGTATAATGAAGACTAATAACCCAAGATTGCAGTGAAGGACCCAACCACCTCACTATGAGGGAACCTTCTAGAATCTCGCAGCTTTGCATGTGGGTCTGGGTGTGATCACAGCTCATCAAGCCCTGGGGGCACAGGATGACCAGGAGGCAGGTCCCCAGTAGGTGCACCTCACCTGTGGGACCCAGACAAGCCGTTGCCTGTGGTGGGGCTGGGAGGGATCAAGCTGGGGTCCCAGGCCTGTGGAAGTTTCTGGAACTGATGCCCCTCCTCCGGGAGAACAGCCCACCACCATCTGACCAGAGGCCGGATCTGTTCTGGAGGCTGGAAGGTGATGCTGCTGTTTTGGCCTTTACACGATAGCTTGGAGACCAGCAGATTCTGAGAAGAGGATATTTCGAGCAGTCGCGGGGCCCCGGGTTGGGACTTTATCTGGAGGGATTTAGGCTTCCTCTGGGCTCACTCTTCCGCAAGTGCCTGGGATCGGGGTTGCACCTCTGCCCTGTGACAGCTGGGGTGCTGGGGACTTGCCCAAAGCCTCCTCCAGGGCTCGTGTGGTAACTGAAGTGGGCGATGAGGTGGGGCGTGCTGTGTGCCGCTAGACGCCATCGCTGTTGAATTCAGTGCTGCAGAATGTATTTTCGGCTATCTGTGTGCTGGAGTTAACCCTCCGCAAGCGCTTGGAGCCGAGCCTGCAGCCCATTAAATCCTCCCTGAGTGGTCGCTGTGGTTAAACTAACAGCTGTGGGTGCAAACGGTACTGTGGGAGGCCTCCCTTCCGCACGGTCCCACTCCCCCAAGGAGCCCTTCTGGGGGCTGGGTCCCTTCTGTCTGGGCTTGGTTTAATGTGTTTACAGACCAGTTTTTCTCTTTTGCTGATCTGGCTCTTGGCTTCCTTCTATGGCTCTTGGCTTCCTTCTATGGCTCTTGGCTTCCTTCTATGGCTGCTCCCTCCCTCAGGGTCTGGGATCTAGCTCTCCCACGGCAGGGAGTCATGTTAGATAGAGTTTAGGACTGGGGCAGTGGCTAACTGAAGCTGGGGTGACCAGGGAGTTACAAGGGGTGAACAGAAATACGAGCTAGGGGTTCAGTCTCTCGCTGAAAGCCAAAGAATGTTCCAGAAATACCATGGTTCCAAGAAATCACCAAGGACCACGTGAGCCTATGTGGACGATTGTGTGTTACACTCGTGCCCCCTTTTTTTGCCCCTCGGGTTCCGGGCAGGCTTGCTGGTATCTTAAGCTGCCCTCTGCCCTTTCGCATGCGGGAAACTCAGAAATGCTCTGCCGATTGACTTTCATATCACCTGCCTTCTTTTTGCTCTCCGCTTAAATAGCAGTTGCAGTTCAAGGACTTCTTCTAAGAATAAGAAAGCACGAGGGCCTGTTTATCCAGTGCATTCCCATGCAGAGGGGTGGCCTCCAGGGCTGCATTCTTAACGTGGGGCCCCAGACTGGGGACGTCTTTTTAATGTTCCAGATTTATGGGTGTGTGTGCGTCAGAGTGGAGACCCCAGGGTGCCCGAGTTAACTCTTTGCACACTGAGCGCAGCCCTGGAATTTATGGATGCATTTGGGGTCAGTGAAAACCCCGCGAGCCGCCCTGTTCTCCAGGCCTGTGGGCATTGCTGGTGTGCACAGAACGGAGCTCACCTAGGGTTTACATAGCTGGATATATCACAGACACCCCTCGTGTCAGCGTGGGCAGCCGGGGATTTACAGCAGCCAGCCGGCCTCTTGTTAGCATTCTCTGTCCTGTAGGTAATAGAAACTTGGTGCCGTTGCGGTACAGATGTATTACTGCTTTTGTCTTTCTGTTGAACGACTATACTGGTGAGTTTGACAGACGTGGTTCAGTTCACGTCAGTCACTCAGTCATGTCCAACTCTTTGCGACCCCATGGACTGCAGCATGCCAGGCTTCCCTGTCCATCACCAACTCCCAGAGCTTGCTCAAACTCCTGTCCATCAAGTCAGTGATGCCATCCAACCAGAGAGTGTTGTATTAGTTGTCTATGGCTCCGCGACAGACCGCCTCAAAACTTACCAGGTCTTAAAACAGCAAAACCTTCCCTTGGCATCTTCTCAGGTCAGGAATCCAACGCAGCTCAGCTGGGTGCCCTGACTGCGGTCTCTCATGGTAATTGCCAGCAGCGTGTCCGCCCGAGTTGCCACCTCATCTGAAGGCTCGACTGGGGAAGGCCTTTTGGGTGCTTGTTAGTGGGTTTTGGTTCCTCACTGGCCACCTCGGGTCTTTGGGCAGCCCCATAAGGCAGCTCACAACTGGGCAGCTGGATTCCCGGGAGGGAGAGGAAGGCCAGGGTTGGGGGGAGGGAGAGAGAAGATGCCCAAGATGGCAGGGTCTCAGCAGTGCATCCCACCCACCTGCCCAGTTGCTATGATCAAGTCTGTTCTTTAGCAGCAGAGAATAGACAGGAGGTGGGGTCACTGGGGGCCGTGTGTGTTTATTGTTCTGGTCTCCATAGCAAAGATGGAGTCTGTCCTGAGCAGAGAAGATGGAAGGTCATCAACCTCTTAAGAAGGGTCTGAAAATCCTCCACGGTCCCCTGACAGCTCACGCCCCTTCCTCACTGTTCCCTGGGCACCTCTATGCCAGCAGCAGGGGGCCGTGCAGAGCGGCCACGTCCCTGGGGTTCTGGGTTTAGGCAGCCCTTGCAGGAGCCGGGTAGATCACACCGACCTGTCCCCGCCACCTTCTTGGGGGTCCTGGGCAGCGGCTCGTCCTGTGCCGGCTCTTTGGCTCATCGTGTCGCTGGGCATGAAGGGCGGCCCTGGCCAGCGCCTGCCGATTGTGTCCTGGGGTGTGTGTGTGTTCATAGAGTCAGAGATGACTTCCGTTCAGAGTTTCCCAGGAAGTTTGGAAGCGTGGAGATGTACGCGCTGCCCTGATGGCATGTTAATGGAGGCAATTTGAGCCCCAGCGTTTACCCTGAGCTCCAAAGCAGAAACAATGTCTCATCACTGTGTACAGAATGCAGATCCCTCACAGAACCTGGCCCCAGACTGTTACCACCCAGACCCTGGTGTTCAAGACACAGCCCAGTCATCTGCTTGCTAGCACCTCAAAGGGCCATGCAGACCCTGGGCAGATTCCTGCCGAGTTGGAAACAAGGTCTGCCTGTGCCTGACCGAGGAGAAGGGATAGGGTGGTGGTGTGGAACACCCTTCCCCCGCCCCTGGCACCCAGGTGGGCACGTCTACCTGCGGCTAATGCAGAGGACACAGAGCCAAGGTGTTCAGAAGAGACTGGATTTGGGGAGCAGAACGCAGCTGAAAGCAAAGTAAGGTTGGCACCATTTGTGTGTCTCCCTTGGAAATGCTGGTGTGTCTTCCAGGAGGGAAGACAACCCTTGTCTTCTCAAGGGTTGTGGGAGTTTGTGCTGGGCCTACAGCCCCTCGGTCCCCCAGCCAGAGCCCGGTGCCCAGCAGAACAGCCCGGGGCACAGCCACAGGCATGTCAGTATTGGTTGTGTGTTCAGACTCGTGGCTGGACGTGGTTTGCCACGGCCTTTGCAGTAAGGCCAGGACCTGTAGAGGCCGCCTCTTCACTGCAGCTGGGCTTCCCACCAAGTTGGTCCTGCACTTCCTCAGCATCATTGGTGCAAGGTCCCAGACAGGTTTCAGGGGCAGTCACCCCAATATCATCCCGAGGTGTGGTTCGCTAGGGCTACCATGACAAAGCACTACCGCCGGGCCATTCAAGCAGCAGAAACGTCTTGTCACACTGTTCTGGAGGCAGAGATCTGAGAGCAGGTATCGGGCTTGGCTTCTGAGGACTGCAGCGTTGTCGCTCAGTCGCTCAGTCGTGTCCGACTCTTTGTGACCCCATCGACTGCAGCACGCCAGGCTCCTGTGTCCTTCACCATCTCCCTGAGCTTGCTCAAGCTTACGTCCATTGAGTCGGTGATACCACTCAACCGTCTCATCCTCTGTTGTCCCCTTCTCCTCCTGCCTTCAATCTTTTCCAGCATCAGGGCCTTTTCCAATCGAGTTGGCTCTTTGCATCAGGTGGCCAAAGTATTGGAGCTTCAGTTTCAACTTCAGCCCTTGCAGTGAATAATCAGAGTACCCCATATGGGCTGGGAAGGAGGCTCTATTCCAGGTCTCTTTTTTGTTTGTAAATGGCCGTCTTCATCCTGTGCCTCATGTGCTCTTCTGTCCACATCTCTGTGTCCAAATTTCCCCTTTTAGAAGGATCCCCACTCACCTTTGATTGTTGTTGTTCAATCACTGAGTAAGTCACGTCTGACTCTTTGCGACCCCCTGGACTGCAGCTCGCCAGGCTTCCCTGTCCTTCACCATCTCCCGAAGTTTGCTCAGAGTCTTGTCCATTGAGTCGGTGGTGCTGTCCATCACCTTGGATTAGGTGATGCCATCCTCTGATTAGGGCCTTAGTTTAACTTGATTATCTCCATAAAGACTATCTCCAAATAAAAAGCCACTGAGGAATTAAGGCTTAGGACTTCAACATAAATGGTGATAAGGGCATAATTCAGTCCATGACAGGGTGGTGTGGCTGTGGGCAGTTAGTAGAAACTGTGTTACGCCTTTGGGGGTCCATATACTCAGCCCACAGCTGAGCAGTCTGGGCTTATCAGGCGGGAGGCCCAGTGCTGCCAGGAGGGGGTGCTCAGGAGCCTGCCTTCCCCCAGAAGATCGTCTTCTCATCCCCGTGGGTTGTCTGGTCCTGGGACATGAACATGGCGTCCAGATGTCCAGCCCCTTGGAGCCTCCTTCCCCCTGTCCTTGGGGTGGTGGGGACCTCAACGAGTAGAGCATCCACATACATTAGCCCAGCAGACTTTTAAATGGCCAACACCTTGTCAAGACGTCTTTGGTAGGATTTGATGTGAAATGAGGATCCTTGGGTGTTAAGCACGCTGTCGGCCATAATTGTACAAACAGGCGCCTCTTCTCACACACGCCCCATCCTTCCCCACCAGCCCAGTCTGCGAAGAACCGAACTGATCATGATAAGGATTCACACCTAGAAAATTCTTGGGGAGGGTGGAGCCTTGTGGCCACCTCCTCTCCCCAGTCCCAGCAACTGCTCAACACCAGGCAACACTTTAGCCACAGCCCAGAAGATGCGGAGCCTCACACAGGGCAGAAATGGCATCATTCACCCTCACAGCTGTTGAAGCCAGCCAGGAGTCCGCAGAGGGAAAAAAAAATTCAAGGAGACTGGTTAAGAATACCCTGAAATGAACAGCACAACAAAAACAGCTAGTCTTTTTTCTTAATTTGATCGGCAAAGATGGATTCATGTGACACACAAGTGACACCCGCTTCACCCCACCCCCAGCCTCTCGCTGCCTCTCCCCCTTTCGCCATGGACGAACAAAGCTGGCCCCCCACCAACCCTTCCCACCCCTGGGGGCCGTTACACTGCCCGTCCTCCAGCTCAAAACCGCGTGAAGCAAAATGAATAGCCCCAAGCTCTTCTATTTCATGTTGTTAAATAGTTATGCAGAAGATGAAGATTTTCCTTTCCGTGACTCAGGTTGAAAAGATAAGGTCTGGGAAGAACCTCTTTTCTAACGAAAAGACTCTCTGGCATTCGTCGTGTCTGATTCCCTGCTAACATTTCTAGAAAACGCTTGCCTCAGAACACGGTGTCGTGTGGGCTTCCCTGCGCCTCCCCAGCTGCAGCCCACTGCCTTTTCCTTGTAGAGCAACGTGACAATGGGGTTTGGATATTTGTAAAGATCCAGGTGCAGAGTATCTGTCATGATACAGAGTTCTTACTCTGATCCCAAGGTCTGAGTTGGCCTTCTTGTGTGTCTGCCTTTGCGCAAGCAGCTCATCCTTTGCAATAAAGGATGGGCTGGCCCCAGGCCTGTGGAGCGCTCCTGCCCTGGCCATACCCTTGAGTGATGACCTGGGACGGGATGAGCTGAGCTGCGTGGGAGTCAAGCCCGGGTCCCCAGAAGCGCTCCTCCCAACCTGCATGCCTCAGTCTGGGCTGCGAGTGTGTTCAAAAGCCTTGCTTGGCTTTGGTTCTTGACTGGTGACCCTGTGATCCATCTGGCACCGAACTTGGGAAGGTGGGTCCCTACTCCTTCACTTTTGGAGTGAGCTCTGCTGTTTGTTTTTGAGATAATCTTTGCAGACACTTGGTTTCTGAACATGGACAAAGAATGCCAGCCAGCCATCCTTCATATGGATAATAACTTCATCTCTACTGGACCAGCTTGAACCCCCACCTCTCCTGTGAACCTGACCTGGGCCTCACCTGCTGGCCTCTCTCAGCCTCTCCTCTGGCATGAGGTAGCCCACGTGCCTCAGTTTTGTCCATCCTGAAGTGGGCTGTACAGAGTACTCTGCTCCACGAGGTCAGAGCGAATCCCACTTAATGTGGTTTTGGAACAAGCTGGGGACTGGGTTGCGGTGTCAGAGGCAGGGCGAGAAGAAGGGCAGAGAGGCTCACGCAGGGGGGCTTCCTGGAGCCGACAGAATCCCCCAGGATCTCTGTGCGTGTAGTCCTTCCAAAGGTATCACTTGCCAAGTCAGGCCAAGACTAAGCCATGTTGTCCAGTGGCATCTGTTGCTATGGCAACATTGGCTTTGAAGCGGTGGTGAGAAAGGATGCTGGTCCTACAGAGGTGTGGGGAGTGGGTGGGGTGTGTGTCCCCCTGCTTCAGCACTGATGGATGACCCCAGCCCCTCCTTTGCTTCTCCAGCAGGAACCATTTGGGTGCCCTGCCGGTACAGAGAAGGGAGCTGATTTACTGCATCCGTATGTCAGCTTTTTTAGAACGAGGTGATCAGCCTGGCAGGTAAAAGCCAGCATCCATAAGGGTTGCCGCCTCTGGGGTGGATTCAGGGGCCCCAAGAGAAGGCCCCCACCTCCCAGCTGGTGCCTCTAGCCAAAATCATTTCCTGAATAAGGTTGGGAAAATCCCCTTTTCCACCTTCCTTTCCAAATTACTGTTTAAGCCACGTGCCCTGCAGTCATCCCTGTGTCACAACAGAGGGACCCGGGGGTGAGGACAGTGGAGCAGCCTCCAGCTACGCGGGTGTGTGGAGTGCCCCAGGGGCTGTGGTGTGTAATGGAAACCCCGATGCCCTTTGCCCAGGCCCACCTCAGTCCTCTCCTCTCCTTGGAAATTGTGTCTCTGATTTGTCTTCATCTTTCACCGCTGTGGCTCCTTCCTTGTTGATGTATCAATGTCTTTACATGAGAAGCACAGATAGAATGGAAAATCATGCTTCGGGGTGGTCCATGGCCTTCCTTGGATCAGGACCCCCAAGCCCAGGGCCTTGAGCCCCCGCCCCCCGCTCTGTGACCCACCTCTCTGGCTCCCGCAGCTCTAAAAGGGAAACCTTGGCTACCAACCCAGAAGAGAGCGAGCTGGGCACGAGGGGATTGATCTTTGTGCCCTGTTTCTGTACCCTGGCTGTCCGTGTTTCCTAAAGGCTAAACACCTGTTGCTCTAAGGGAGGTTGGAGGTCTCTTCTGTCCCTTTTGCATCCTGAGATTGAGGGGATGTGCAGCCCGTCATCCTGAAGCCATCTCAGACCTTCCCTTTTGGAGGTATCTGGTCTCACTTTCTCCAGATTCTCGCAGAGTCCAAGTTAGGATTGAAAGAAGCCAAGAGGAGTCCCAGCAAAGCAGCTCCAGCCTCTGTCGCCTCAGAAAGGCCCTGCAGGGTGTGCAGTGCCCTCTGCTGGCCGACAGGCCCCACTGCTGGGCGCCTGGTCTCCTCTGGGTGGGTCTGCCCCAGGAATGACCAGAACAGAAGATCAGACCTCCTGGTGTTTCCATCGGCTTTGAGACCACAGACCTCCTCCCCATGTGCGTTGTTTCCAGGCTGCACAGTGTCACGAGCACGTGGGCTGGGACCTCACAAGGGCAGCAAAGCAGTTGTGTCCCCAATGGAAGCTGGACGCAGCGAAGCCAGTCTAGGTTCTAGGGCCTGCCAGTGGCAAGAAATCAAGAAGCAGATGTGTGCAAAATCTCCCATCAAGCTTTTTAAACTTTTAAGATCTCATTGTTCCTCTTTGATAACCAACAAATTGCTGTAAATGCAAGTGCAACTCATGAGAATAAAGCAAATACTCCAGAGCGGCCTTAGAAAGGTTAGATCTTCTTTACTCCCCACCTGGCATCCCAGCTGCCTTCCATAGTCTGTGTTTCAAGTCGAGCACGAGTTTATCATATGACCTCCGTTAGCTGTCTCCAGGTGGCTCCTGCTTCGGTGGCCCCCGGGTCCAAGCCCCAGGAGACATCAGTTATCCATGCTTTTACTCCATACTGGACCACAGCAAGTGTACATGGGCGCCCAGGCCTTGCATAGCCTGCAGGCATCACCTTCAGGCAATCTTCGGGGCACAGAGGGGCCACCCCAAAAGCCGCACCATGGCCAAGTCTCCTCTGAAGGCATTTCGTGAGACCTTTCCAAACTTTCTGACGTTCTGGCTTCTTCCTCTGTTCACTTTTACTCGCTCAGATATAAACTTGTTTCACTAATTTCTTGCATGTAATATGTGAAAAAGGATCAGTCCTCCGGTCAGGATGGGGCTTCCTCTGTCCACGGAGAAATTGAGGGTGCTTATCCCTTCACCCCGCTCAACTAGACTCTTCAGCGATCGATCAGAATTGCCAAAGGAGGAAGGGATCAGAAAGTTGGAACGGGAATATTCACTTGTGTGTCTTACGATTCCCCAGTCTCAACACAATGGAAGTAAAAGGTGTCATTTGACACTTCCTAATCTGGGTGAAAGTTTGCTTATTTGCCTTTACCCTTTTAGTTTCATTTTATTTTTTAAAGAATTCTCTAGTATTAGAATGAATAATGTTTATTTTGAGCATATTTGTCCATTCAGGTGCTTTAAAAATGTGTGAAAATTCTTAACACAGAAGTGTCTCGTTTTCTTCACCAACACTTAATTTTCATCATGACATAAATAAAACAACCAATTAGGAAAATCATGAATTGTTTTTGCTCCAGTCCTCTGTTCTTGATGAAAGCTTTTTAGCAAGTGAAAATATTTAGAATTCTTGAGTTTTACGTTGAACACCAGGAGATAATCTTTTCTAAATCTAAACCAAGCAAAAGGATGCACTCAGAAATTATTTGCTGGCCGAGGAGGTCTTCTCAGCGGAAGTGTGGTTTTCACATTGGCAGCCTCAAACCTCACAGGACGCTCTGGCATTCCACCTGCTAAAAGAGTCGCTTTCTATGTTTCTCTGCTGTCACACGCTTGACATAGATCACAGACTCTTTGTTTTTCTCCTTCAAAGCCCCAGAAAATGGTTTGGTGGAGTTTAGATGGGGGTTGGGGGGATCATAGACCCACAATTCCTTAACCTCACATCCAAATTGTAAAAAGCTCTGAAAACTTAAATTCTTTGTAACCCATTCAGTGGCAGATTTTGACCTGGCCTGAATTGTTGAGGGTATATCCTTGTATATTCTATTAATCCAGGTGGGTAAGTGTGTTCCTGTGTCCTAGCGTAGAAATGTTACTGCCTGTTTTGGGGGTCCATGATAACACGGCAGAAGCACTGGATTGCCTATTTAAAATCCCATGTGAATTCTGAAACCTGCCTGGCCTCTAGTGTTGGAGAGGGTGGTGGCCCTGTGCTCACAGCTCTGGAGTCGTCTATACTTCTCTCTGGGACACTGGTGTTGCGTCAGCCCCAGGGGCTCAAGGGTGGAGCCCATGGATCAGATGGAGGGCATGTGACGGGGTGTGACCTTGTCACCCTGGGGAAATACAAACCACCTTGGGCTTTCCCTGGTGGCTCAGACCTTAAAGCAACCACCTGCAATGCAGGACACCCAGGTTCAATCCCTGAGTAGGGAAGATCCCCTGGAGAAGAGCACGGCAACCCACTCCAGCATTCTTGCCTGGAGAATCCTGGCGGGCTAGCCACAGTCCAAGGAGTTGCAAGAGTCAGACAGTGTGGGAGACTCCAGGAATCAGATGGAGCCTCGGTGTGTATTGAAGGGTCTTACCTGGTTACCCCTGGGGGGGGGGGGGGGGGAGGGGGGAGGGGGGAGAGTCAGTGTCCCTGCTGCTAGTGCATACGTTCCCCTCTTTCCTCAAAACCCAAATATGCCTCAAAGCTACTGAGGCATCATCAGGGAGCAGTGGTAGTTTTTGGACGTGGATAAGATTAACTTCAATAAACTCATTTCCCACAACTGATCTTCCCCCAAAGCTGCTTTTTCTTAAAGTGCATGTTGGTTTTTTTTTTAAACATTTATTTATTAAATTTTTGTTGGAGTATAGTTAATTTACAATGTTGTGTTAGTTTCAGATGTACAGCAAAGGGAATAAGTGGTTATATGTATACATAGATCCACTCTTTTTTAGATTCTAGCCATAGATTATTTTGTTGAATAGTGCAGTTTTAATCATTTTTGTTATTAACTGGGGTGTTGTGTCCACCATTTGACCAAAGGCTACACCAGTGTTTTTCCCACTGATCGCTCACTCCTGTCAGTTCAGTCGCTCAGTTGTGTCCGACTCTGCGACCCCATGGACTGCAGCACTCCAGGCCTCCCTGTCCATCACCAGCTCCCGGAGCTTGCTCGAACTCATGTGCATCGAGTCGGTGATGCCATCTCGTCCTCTGTCGCTCCCTTCTCCTCCTGCCTTCCATCTTTCCAGCATCAGGGCCTTTTCTAGTGAGTCACCTCTCACTCCTGTAGGAAGCTTCTTTTGTTCTATCTGGATTTTAACTGGTCCTTCAGGCATAGTTGACGATCAAAACCCACATCCACCTCTTACGAGGATTCTTGGATGCTAAGTTGCTTCAGTCGTGTCCAACTCTTTGTGATTCTATGGACTTTAGCCCACTAGGCTCCTCTGTCCATGGGATTCTCCAGGCAAGAATACTGGAGTGGGTTGCCGTGCCCTCCTCCAGGGAATCTTCCCAACTTAGGGATCAAACCTGAGTCTCTTACTACTCCTGAATTGGCGGGCAGATTCTTTACCACTAGCACCACCTGGAAAGCCCCAAGGATTCTACCCAGCTTATCATCTGCTGTTGATGTTTGTTTGGCTTCTAAAGATTCTGGAAGAGGTTTTTTGCAGGGTAGCCTGAAGCCCTGGGCTTTATTTGGTACACCGTGAAGAAGCAGAGGGTTTTTTGGTCATTGGTGTTGCCTTTACCTGGATGCTCAGGCACAAGTTAGTGAGATGACCCTATCCTTGTCGGCCTTGGTAAAGGAGACCCCAGGAGTGGTGTCATTGCTTTAGGGATCCCAGGCTCAGAAAGGCAAGAGACCTCAGGATCCAATGCTGCTGGGGCTGCAGGCATCTCTTCTACTTGGTCTGTCTTGATTAACATAAAGTTTACATAGATTTTCTTAAAAGACTCGAAGGCTACCATCACCGTTAACTGGTTTTAGAGGAATTTTCACTTTGAGAGACATCATTGAAGACATCGTTTATTTTCTGTAAATTCCTTCATCTGCCTAATCTTTAAGAAGACTTGAAACTGGAAAAAAGAAACTGAGGGGGTCTTAGAAACTTATTTGAGATGTTGAGAATGCCAATTAGTGATGGCTAGGTTTTGGTCATTATAGTGATTCGGTCCTGAGCAGCAGGGCTGCTTGTGGTTTAGTTAATCTGCCCAGCTTTTAGTCCCAGAGTGGTGAGTGGGGAACCTTTCCTTTTCCTCAGTCTGAGTTTTGGGTGTTTTGCCTTTGTTTGTAAAGTGATGCCTTCCTTCCTTTTCTCCCTTCCGTTGACTCTCAGGTTTGTCTTTGAAGCCTGGTAGACAAATCTCCCGGGCCTGTAGCTTCCTTCTAGTATCTCCAAGGAGCTTTCTTTTCTTATTTAATCAATGTGTTTATCTATATTTTGGGGGGGGTGCACACTGTGCAGACTCTGGAATCATAGTTCCCTGTCCAGGGATCGAACCCCAGCCCTCAGCAGTAACAGTGGACCTCCAGGGAATTCCCCCAGGTAGCTTTCTCATGCAAGCATCTTTCTCTTTCCAAAGTAAGTTGAATTCCTAAACCTTTCAGCGCCTGATCACACCCCTCATCTCAGGCTGAGACTTCAGGCAGATCTTTTCCCTTTGGCGGGGGCGGAGGCGGGGCGGGGGTTGGGGGGGTTGGAGGGGAGGAGGCGGGTGGCGGGGTGGAGGCGGGGCGGGAAGGCAGGGTTTTTTCCTGTAAGGCTTGTGGGCAGTGTGCCCCTCCTACTTGTGAAAGGACCTGAGTTTCCTCTGGCCCTTTCTTATGTTTCGCTGCGATTTATCTCCAGCCTCGGCAGGAGGCGGGTGATCCAGTGTGACGGCGGCCCACGTCCAAGTAGGCCTCTGTCGCGCAGAGGAAGTCCTGAGCTGTTCTTAGAGGCCTGCCCTTGGGCTCCAGTTGTTTTCCTGTGTGTTCTCATCTGATCCTCACAGCTTCTTTGCAACACCATCCCTGTTGTGCAAACATGGAGCTGGCTCGTTCACAGTCATTTTGCAAGCGGGTTCTAGAACTCTCTTCCCACCTATACCACCATGGTTCAAAGGTTTATCATTTCAAAGTGGGACAACGTAATACATCCTCGTCCTGGTTTTTCTTCCCTATGTGGACCTTTATCTGTTTGTAGTTAAATATTGACCGGATGGTATCAATTGGTGATGGTACTAATAATCCCGGGGGCCCAGAGTTTGTGATGTATGTGTGGAGACTAGACTGGCGTACGGTAAGGGCAGAGGTTGGCTTGCATCGCTCAGGGACCCTGTCGAGGGAGCCCAGGACCGGTGTGCATGGCGGGGTGCTGGCATTCTTGCAGGGGACATCAGCTGGGGACCACTGCCTATAGCCCAGTTCTGAGCAGGGCCTGTCCCTGTCATTAGGAAAAGGGTTGTGCTCACTAAGTCCTCATAAATATCTCACTTCTTCGGAGGGTGAAGGGGGAAAATGTCATACTGCATACATCCTTGCTTCAAAATAAATATTGGGGGGAGGGGAGTCCTAGGGGGCGGGGGTAGAGGCTACCTGAAGCAGTGGTCACTGCCATAGTGTCCGGCCTCCGCCTGGTGCCCTTACGACTGAATTCTCCATCAGCAGGGCCAGTCTGAGTCGTGAGAGGTACCAAACCTGGAGGGAACCCCGTGGAGGGGCTGGTCCCCACCCCGACACCCCCCGCCCCAAGCAAGACACAGAAGGCAGTTGCCCTTTTTTTAATTTTTTTAAATAATACTAAGACGCACACAATTTGTGTAAGCTGATGCCTGATCTTTCCTTTGATTGCATAATCGAGATTCTACTTATCAATTTTTCAGGAAGCCATCTAATTATACAAATTAAAATTCAAAGGAAAGCAAAAAGAATGATTATGCCTCACTCAGGGAATTGGAGGAGGAGGAGGAGGGTGTGAAACCCGTCCTGCCTCAGATGATAATGCTGTCATTTCTCATCTCCACGGCACTTCACAAATATTAACTAATTAATTCTCCCACCCCCGGATGCTGTGGCTAACCTGGGGTCTGTCTCCGGAGCCAAGGAAGGAAGGGCCATCTCTTGATCAGACCCCAGGACCCAAGCAGATGAAAATTGCCAGCTGGCCTCTGAGGGGCTCTCTCGGGCACAAACCCTTGGTCCAGAGTTCCTGCTCCTCCGTCTGTCTGTCTCAAGTTGGCCAGTAACCACCTTCCCCACTTTGCATAATTACCTTTCACAAAGCCCCGCAAAAGTGAAGCCACTTTTTTTGACTTCATGGTATGCGGGACCTTAATTCCCTGACCAGGGATTGAACCCTTGCCCCCTGCATTGGAGGGATGGAGTCTTAACCACTGGACCACCAGCGGAGTCCCAAGGATTTTAGAAATCTGTCTACTCCATCTCCCTTTACCCAGATCTTCCCAGCAATGCCCTGGCTCACTTCAGGACCACCTTCATCTCCTTGCTTGTCCAACAGGGTCATTCCAGGCTGGGAAAGGATTTAGTATCTCTTGGATGTTGCCTTAATTATTTATGTGATTAGAAGTTGTGTTTTTTTTTTTTTTTTTTCCCTTGTTCTTTTTTTAAAAATCACATAATTATTGCCATAAATCTTTAGGGTGCCTTTTTAGCCTCATTGCTGAGAAATTAGCCATTAACTTCCAGGAAGTCACCTACCTTTTCATAGTCAGACCTGCATTTTCTGACCTTTGATAAAGTAACTCCCAGCATTCTGCATAATTGATGACCACCCATAACAATTCTCATTATTAACCCTGGAGCCTCGTGTTTGTCTCCTGCCCCCTCCTCATTTGTTGGATAACTGGGGGTGGGGTGGGGTGGGGGGGGTGTGTGTGTGTGTGTGTGGCAGTTGGTGGTGTGGGGGGGGGGGTGTGTGTGTATGGCAGTTGGTGGTGGTGTTAGGATAACCACAGCAATGAATCAGAAGCTCTAAGGCTTTGGAGGTTGCAGATGATGATTTATGGCCTCAACTGGCACGTTGGCTGAGCAGGGGATGAAGGTCAGGGCCTCCCCAAACAGGCAGCCCTGACTTTTCTCCACAAACTGGGCAGTGGAATGCCTCGGGAGTGGCCCAAATACCCCAACCCAAATGGGAGACCCCTCCTCCTGTGCCTCACCTGCTTGAAACACCACGGGAGTGGGACAGGCACAGGCCGCGGACCCCAGCAGTGGCCCCCCTGGAAGCCAGCAAGGCTTCGGAAGGTGGAATTGGGCAGGCCTTGGTTAGGTGGGGCATCCATTCCTGCCCCCTCCTTGGGCGGTGGGGGAAGGGTTTGAAAGGTGCTGAGCGGTGGCCAAAGGGCAGTTTTGGAAACCGCCTGGGGGATGGTGGTGGGAGAGCAGCCCCAGCTGGGTGCCTGCGTCCCTCCAGACACTGGGGTGGGCTCCCAGGCAGTCCAAGCTGGTCCCTGCCTCTGTCCCGTTGCAGCTTCCAGAGGTTACATAGCGACGCCACTGGCTGTCACTTGGTTTCTGGCACTGGAGGCCGAAGTATCCCGACCCAGGCTGGTCAGTGATTGGCATTGGCCGTCAACAGCAAGAGCTGCAGATGGTGCTGCTGACCGCTCTCAGGAACCGATGACCTTTCGTCTTGTTTGCCCGCTTCCCTCGGAGGCAGGAGACTGTCCCAGGGACAGGGAGCAAACCCTGTCTCCAGCCTTGGAGGAGAACAAGTCCCCCAGGGCAGGTCCCCTTGTCGCAAGTGGCAGCCAAGCCTGAATGACCGGTTGTCTTTGCCCCCAGGGTGTCCGGAGAGTAAGGCTTCTTTTCTCCTCGTTTCAGGGCGCGTAGTGGCGTAATGCCCGCAGACTCCTGCGAGGGCCCCTAAGTTCTTAGAGGACCGCTTTGCCTTTTGAATCAGAGAGGTGCAAAGTTCGATAAAGAATGGCCCTTGTGGATAAGCACAAAGTCAAGCGACAGCGATTGGACAGAATTTGCGAAGGTAAGAGCCAGCGTGGTTGGCGGTTTTTAAACAGAGAACGTGCAGACCGGCCCTGGGCTCCTGGACCCGGTCTCCTAGCCAGGCTGCTGCCCCATCCCCACCCACAGTCCCCGGCGCCTGTCTGTGGTGGTGTTGGTGGTCACCTGGCCTGCCCTTAGGTAGGCTGAAGTGGGCCCCAGGGCAGAGGTGGTGCTAGGAGGGCAGCTGGGGGGTCTGTGGTCCCAGGATCATTTTGCAAGTGAAAGAAAAGCTACTTTCTGAAGTTTCTGGACTTTCTCCGCTTCAAACGGAAACGGTTGCCGCCGCAAATAGCTAGAGCCCAGCGTAGCCCCTCATGATACGTTCATGTCCCTGGTTATCTTTGAAAATGTTCTGGAAGTTGTTCTGGTCATGAAAGGAAATTAAACAGAATTCAAATCTTACGGAAACAAGGGACAGAACTCTAAAATGTGGGTTAAGGACCATCCTCTCCTCGAGGGAGTGGTGAGAAGTCTAGGGAGTAGGCCTGGGCTGTGCGTGAAGTGTCCCTTGCCGGCCCACGTCCACGCTGCCAGGCTGCGTGGTTTGGCATGGCGTGGTCACTGGTGACTTCGCTGCAGCATTTCTCTCAGGGGCCGTGGAGGCCCTGGGCAGGGTGGGCTCAGCAGCCACGTGCTAGCGCCCTAGTTGGCCGGCTGACTCGGGCCCGGGAATGTGCCTCCCACAAGCTGTCCGCGTGGAATCGCTTCTAGATGTGGCTCAAGCTGGTGGTGTGGAGGCCTTAAAACTTGTGTTCTGCTCTGGCACTCTGCCCTGCGATGGCTCCCACCTAAAAGAACTGAAGAGCACCCCCTGTCCCCCACATCCCTGGGTATAAGGAGGTGTGGAGAATTAGGGATATTTTTAGATATAATTTTTCAAACCTACAGAAAGATGGATCCAGTGCGATGGACATTGATAACTCCCTTCAGCTATATTCACCAGCCGGTAACATTCGTTATCGCTTGCTTCCTTATATGCCGAGGTACATAGAGATGCGTGTGTGTGTGTGAGAGAGAGTATGAATGAATGGAGGATGGATGGATGGACTTTTCCAGAACTATCTGAAAGACAGCTGCAGATCCACCCGTTTATTCTTAAGTACCTTTGGCGGCAGGTATGACAGTCTCCTTTCCTACATAAACACACCACCACCATCACCCCCAGGGAACTGGGGGTCATTGCACGCTTATCTGACCTAGGTGGCGTGGTCGTGTCTCCCCCATGCATCTGTTTTAGCTGGCTTGTTTGCCTCTGTGCAGAAATCAGTCAAGGAGCATAAATGTGGCATTTAGTTGTCGTGTCTCTTTGGTCTCCTTAGTCAAAAATAATTCCCTGGCCTTTGACTTTCAGAAACATTGACATCATTGCAGAACCCAAGCCAGTAGGTTTGTGCAATGTCTCACCATCTCAGTTCACCTGATTGTTCAGGGGATTTTAAAGTTTTACATCGGTCCTTCGTTTTTGGTACCTAGTCCCCATTCCAGAAAGCCCCGGTGGATCAGCTTTCTAAGGTTGGTTATCAGGAATGTCTACTGGCTGATTGCACCCTGAACCCAGTGCTTATCTCGGGATGCTGCATCGGAGACCAGAATGTGGTCTCCGCCAGTGGCCTTTCCTTTCTGTGCTCAGGGCAGCCGGTGGCAGCAAAAAAACCATTGAAGTTTCCTTCAAACCCTCTTTCTCAGTCATAGTTCACCAGACCCCAGCCTTGCCTTTTTTTATAACAAATTCCAGCATCTCCTTTATTCATGAGCAGTGTTCCTGAGACAGTGCAGTCTTTCCGTGTGACTCTTGGCAACCCCCTGGACTGCAGCACGCGAGGAGACAGTTGCGATGGTTTGTTTGTTTTAATTTCTCACTCTCCACTGTCAAGGTAGATGCTTGACGTGAAGTGACCCAGGTGTAATTTATAATCCATGATCCCACACATTCATTTGGTGTCTCATGAAGTATAAGAGCTGTTTCAAGATGCTTCCTTGGTGCTCCTTGCATTTATAAGCTGTTGCAGAGCCTTTAAAGGTCAGGGACTGGGGGTCCCCATTTCCCAGGTGCTGCCGGCGAGGTACAGGGCAAGTCGGTGAGCAGCTCGGGCACCCAGGCCGTCTGCTGTTCTGCATTTGGCCTTGGCCTCCGATCAGCCCCGGGGATCCTGTCATTTCTTCCTCCTGACAGCCTCACACATCTCCCTCCCTGGCTTTGGATTCTCACCAGGCTCTGTTCTGGAAACCTGAACTAACCATTCGAGAATGTTCTCCTTGGAAGTCCAGCAACCCCAGCAAATGATTCTCTCCTTCCCACTGCCCCCACCCTACCACCGAGGATTTCCAGTATCTCTCATTGTTTTATGATTTAAAGCGTGAAGCTGCCCTCCTCTGCTCTGGGCTTGTAGGAACGTTGTTTTCTTACTCGGTCTCTGGGAACACACATTCCTTCCAATTCTCCCCTCCAACCTGCTGCCAATCCCAAGCCAGACAAGCCTTCAGATGGCCTCAAGGGTCCCTCCCAGCCCTCCACCTTCCGCAGTGAACCCCTTGTCTCCAGCCGAGCCCGACTGGGGTGGGAAATCACCCCTCCAAACATACTTCTCCCACATCTCTCTCTTCCTCCCAGAGCCCAGTCTGTTTCTCCCTGAAACCTTTCGCACCGGACCTTGGGGTCTCTTCCTCCTGAGCCACAGTCCCTTTGGGACCTAGTCTGTCCATCTTCATGCACCCAGAATCCACACCTTTGCGCCTCAAAGAGGATGTTCCTGCTCGAGATTAAGCAAAGTACAGAGTACAGCTTTGCGTCTCGCCACCCAAAGTCTTGGGTTCAGGTCAGTTCAGTCGCTCAGTCGTGTCCAACTCTTTGCGACCCCACGGACTGCAGCACGCCAGGCCTTCCTGTCCATCACCAACTCAGACTCATGTCCATTGAGTCGGTGATGCCATCCAACCATCTCATCCTCTGTCGTCCCCTTCTCCCGCCTTGGGGGCTCCATCAGAATCCATTAGAGAATAATAGTCTTTCAAGCTGACTTAAAAGCCAGGTTTTCTTTTTTTTTTTTTTTTCCAAAAAGCTATTCTTCTGTTTTGATACTTGTCATTTATTCTCTGCTCTTTCTCGAGGCCCACTCTGTGCTGTTGTATAACGATTGCATGGAGCAGGGTCTGTGAACAGACTTGACCGGACTGCAGTGCTCTCTTTCTGGTGTATGTATAGGTCTGGATTTTCCTGTTTAGTTTGCTGGCTTAATTGACACATTGTGTTTGTGAATTGCACCATTCAGAGTGTTCTAGGACCTAATGGCATCATGGCAGAACCAGTGTGATTTGCCCCAAGTATTTGTTGGCCAGAGAAGAGAGCTTGCCATTCCTTATTATGGTGGAAGTAACCCAATAGAGCATTTTCTGGGGCCCTGGGTTTACAGAACTGTAATATACCACAATGGTCTTACTGATGACTTTTTGTTAAAACTTCTTATTGTGGGTTATGGTACAATAAATCACTAAACACCATCCTTTCCTGTGGCTGTTGAAAATGTAATTTGGAGAAAAGTAGATATTTCATTTTACTTCATTTTGTTCGAATGTCTTATACATGTGGAAAAATGGTCCTGAGGATTATATCAGCTGAGCTAAGTCCCCTTCATTACATAATTCAGGAGAAGACTTCTCCTTTCCTCTACAGGACAAAAAGAAGTGTTGGAGACTTCCTATTAAATAAACAATCAAATTCAACATTCCTTACCTCTGAGTTAGCTTCCCTGGTGGCTCAATTGGTAAAGAGTCTGCCTGCAATGCAGGAGACCCAGGATCGATCCCTGGGTCGGGAAGATCCCCTGGAGAAGGGAATGGCAACCCACTCCAGTATTCTTGCCTGGAGAATTCCATCAACAGAGGAGCCTGGTGAGCTACAGTCCATAGGGTCACAAAAGTCAGACACGACTTACTAACTCTTCTGTTTCACCTCTGGGATGAAAACAGGGAATAAAAGGCAGTGAGGAAGATGGACGGGTTGGTTGGGGGGATGTGGAGAAGGAGACAAAGGTCATCTGGTGTCTGCTGAACACATAGTTATACATCTTGGAAATCTTTATCTAGATCAATCTTGTCCCTGAGGAGCACAAGAAAAGTCAGGGAGAGAATACTATAGGGATGAAGTGGAGGAAAACTGTTTCACCTGTGTCATTCTCTTCTTAATTGGATGAGCTTGCTGTTATGAAAGCACGTCTCCGTGGACCGTTCCCCCAGGGATGCTCATTCATGGTCCCAGAGTGTTCAAGGAGCAAAAATACTGTCTAAGAGCTGCTCGGTCTTCGAGGTGGCAGAAGCGGTGAGGGCGTCTGGGCCAGGTGAGAGCCCCCAGCAGGGAGGACTGGGAGCATCTTGTTGCCTGGCTCATGCCCTTTGGGGCCCACAGACCAGAAGGAGTGACCTGTATTTCCCCATAGGAAAAGCCTCATCTGTAGACTCGGACCAGAGTCATTCTAACTTCCATTTGTATGCTTTTTGTTTGACCTGTCTTAAGAAAAGGCATAGTAGAATTATTGTTTTGTTTTATGAAGCACTTGGAAGTACCTTATCAAGAAGCCACGTCAAAACTGGCCACCTATGTTGGTCCACAATCATTTCTAATAAATACCTTTAAATAGCCCCAAAATGTAGACCTTAAATGGTATTCATAATGTTGCTATACATTATAATTATATGTTTGGATCAGGCAATTATGTACATTTCCAGTAATTATGTGATTAGTGATAATTACATTAGGTATGTAAATATACAATAGTCAACCAGACATGACTTAAAACTCTAGTATAAATGAATAGAATGAAGCAACATGGTATTGAGGTAAAAGATCAGAAAAGGAAGGGGGAGAATGGTCCAGTTGCAGCTTCATAGACTTAGTTTGCGAAGGATAAATGTCCACGAGATAAATGGTTCAAAGAGAAGTTTGGAACAGCGGCCCCTGCCCTGGGATGCCCACTGTCACTTAGGGATTGGGTTTGTAGAGCTGCCCACACTCAGGCCCCCACTTACTGCAGATGAAAGCCGGGTTCAACATTGTAATCATTTCTCAGACGTCACTCATCTATGAAATGCAGACTCAAGCTACTCTCTGCGTTGGTTGATTTGCCGGTGGACTCTCATCGGGCTTGGCAGACTTTTTTTTTTTTAAACTTCCCACATTTCTAAAAGCAGTGTGTTAAGGCTGCTTCCATTTTGGGGTGTGGGGTGTGGGGACTTTAGTCCATGGCCAGGTGTGGCTTTTTATCAGCATCTGGGTATTGTCTTGTGGCCGCTGCTCTGCCTCTCGCCCCTACCACGATGGGTCATGCTCCCCCCCGAGGTGGGCAGCACCTGTCTCTGGTATTTGGGGTCACACCTCCTAGGCATGAGCCGCCTGCCTCGCCTTCCCATCCTGCTTCGCCCTGGGTGTGTTTCATCTTGGTCAGTGGCACCTTTGAGGGAAGAGTGTCTGCTCCAGGCCCAGTGAACTCCTCGCAGGAACCAGGGTTCCGACACACTGGGCCAGGCCTCCTTGTTCAGAGCAGGCCTGAGGACAGTAGGGTCTCCTGGCTTTGCAGAGCTGGAGGCCCTCAGACTGGGGGGGCATCGTGTCCCACACAGCCCAACCTGGTCACCAGTGCCTGGGGCGACCCTGCTGACAGCACCCCAAGATACAGGGCTTTGCTGCCTGCCTCCCACCCTCTGATTCCTTTTACAAATGACACGTGTGGGTGGAGTAAGACTTCCTCCCAAGAGACGTGGGAGTAAATCCCAACTGACTTACACTCATTGCATCGAACCATGACTTACTTGATGAGCGTCCTGGACATTGGGTGACTCCCTGGCTCTAGAGCGTAAGCGGGCTCTCGGTCTCCCTAGAGGCTTTCTGAGATGCTGGTGCTCCTTCAGGTCTGGGCTGGAACCTGGCTCGGGGGTGGCAGCAGTGGGGCTGTGCAGCGGCCTGGAGAGCCTTCTGGACGTGGTCATGCGCCTGCTCACCACCGGCTCCACGCTGCCTGTGCTCCTTGCACGGACATCAGAAGGGCTGGAACATCCACCACCCTGCCTCCTGCATTCTGGTTGGAGAGATGTATGTGTCTGGAGGGGGCTTCCCTGGAGACTCGGTGGTAAAGAATCCGCCTGGAAACAGGAGAGGCAGGTTCAATCCCTGGGTCAGGAAGATTCCCTGGAGGAGGAGATGGCAACCCACTCAGGTATTGTTGCCTGGGGCATCCATGGACAGAGGAGCCTGACGGGCTGGGGTCGCAAAAGAGTCGGACATGAGTTAGCGATTAAATGCCAACAGTGTGCCTAGAGGGTGCCCCCTTCCTGTTCGTACCCTGGAACGAGTGAAACACGTGTGTTGGCAGTCGGTCCTTTCTTGTCTGCAGAAGGTTCTTTATGGTTCTTTATGGCTCTTACCTTACAGCCAGGGCCCGTGTGAGCACAGCCGGGACAGCTGGGTCCCTGCCGGCAGGCTCAGATACTGCAAGCGGCCGTCTTCCTCTGCCGTCTTCACTCAGTGCCCACTGTGCCTGGGTCCTTGCAAGCGAGGGACTGTGCTTGCTTTAGCCTGGACTTGGGCTCAGAGAGCAAAGACTGTTGCCACAAAGTCTTGTTTCTCGTGCAGAGTCCTGTTCTTTGGGTTCGTTTTTACGTGTGTGTCCAGCCAGCAAGCATGTGATGAAGGGAAGGAAGGGCATGTCAGGAGGGAGAGGGCACCATCACCTTCATGAGGAAACCAGGGGATGTCTCCGGTTTCTAGGGGATTGCAGACGGATGCAATCGTGGGTGAGGTGTTTTCACCTCGAGAGCTGGCAGGTTTCTTTGGACTGGGGACATGTGACATTGGGGGAATTGAGGACGCTTGTTGGAGGTGGATTATATGAGCTGGAGCCAGGCAGGTGGAGAGGATTTGGGGATGATCAACGAAGGTGGTGTGAAACTATTCCTGATAAAAACCAATGAGGAGACGTAACACGGGAGTGTGTCGGGGTGAGGGTCGCGGCGTTGAGATGCATGGGGGATTCAGTGTCCTGAGACACTGCGATTTTGCAGGAAGAGCTGTTCCTGCAGGATTTTATGGAGAGGAAGGAGGCTGAGTTCTCCGAGCACCTACCGACCTTGTGTCAGGGATCCAGCCAGGTCTTTCCGAGTAGATTCTGTTCCGTGCTTTTCGCAGGCCCTGCATCCGAGGTGTGGTCCCAGCTTATATTTCCTGCTTCACCAGCACAGCCAAAACATGCCATAAAACAGACTTTTAAATCCCATAACCTGTGGGAGTCGAGTGTAACTTTCGTAACACGGCTCTCATTAAGCTGTACCATCATCTAGTCGAGAAATCGAGTCAGGAGCCATGCCCAAGCCTCCATTTTCATTTAAATGGCTAAATCATAAGTTCCAGGTGACCTGGGGCTGTTCAGCAGGCAGCTGATTTGGTTACAAGGCTCCACCTCGGGTCCTGGGTTTTCTCTGGAGAGTTGTGCTGATGACTAAAAGCCTCCTGCTCCGGTTGGGAGGCAGGAGCCCAGAGCCTGCATCCAGGAGCCTCTGGGGCTGCGTCCATCGTGGGATGACCGAGACGTCTAGTCGGTTCTGCTCATTTTGACTCTGTACTTTGTCACTTCGACGAAGACGGTCTTAAAGCCCTGCCAGACCCTGTTTGCTGTTTTTCTAGTGTACGTGGGGTTTATTTCCCCCTCTCTGATTTAGATTAGCCAAGTAAGTTGCTTTGGTAGGGGATACTATGGAGACAGAAAGAAAAAAAAAGAAAAACGTTTTAAAGACAGAAAGCTGTTTTTAAACATGTTAAACAAGCAACAACCCAACACAGGCTGTACACATTTAAAAGTAGGAAGTGGGATGTCACGGGCCTATTTTTGGCCATCACTGCCGGAAGTGAGTGTGACCCACTAACCCCTGCAGTGCCCGTGGGAGGCAAGGGGGCAGGGGCAATGCTGTGGCCTCTTTCTGGCCAACAGCAGGCGCAGGGAAGCATCTCCAGGGATTTCTGATTTCCACCTTGGCTTTCAGAGCTGCCTTGGGCTCCTGGCCCCAAGGACTGGAGAACCAGGAGATGGGGGGAAAAAGTCACTCAGTTGTGTCCAACTCTTTGCAACCCCATGGACTGTAGCCCGCCAGGCTCCTCTGTCCATGGGATTTCCCAGACAAGAATATGGGAATGGGTTGCCATTTCCTCCTCCAGGGAAATCCTCCCTACACAGGAATGGAAACCTGGGTCTCTGGCATTGCCATTGACCATCTGAGCCACCAGGGAAGTCCCAGGAGATGGAAAGCCCCAGCACAGGGAGGAAGGCCAGCCAAAGTGACCGATGCCTCAGAGTCTCCTCCTAAGAGAGGAGCGAGCACCCCTTGACGGCAGTTCAGAGTCTCCTCCTGAGAGAGGAGCGAGCCCTTGACGCCAGTTTGGCACAAACAGCACAGCTCTCAGGGGGACTGCTCAACCCAGCGACCTTCACGCAAATCCAGTCTTTAGATCCACAAAGTCCACCATATACCTGATGTTTTTCCACAAAGTCCACCATATACCTGATGTTTTTATTTCTTAAAGGCATGAAGGGACTTCTCTGGTGGCCCAGTAGTTAAGAATCCACCTTGCAATGTACAGCATGTGGTTCGATCCCTGGTCGGGGAACCAAGTAAGATCCCACATGTCGAGGGACACCTAACTTAGTCCCGGCACCACAACTAGAGAAGCGGGCATGCCACAGTGAAAGATCCCGCATGATGCAACTGAGACTGACACAGCCAAATAGATAAATTTTTTAAAAAAAGTGAGGACTAGACCCAGAGCAGTACTTCTATTTCCCATTCTTCTCAAGCAGTTTCCCAAGTCACTGTTGATGGCAGCATAAAACGCTTGTAGGAGATACATCCGAGGACTGCTCCGTGGAGGGCATCGCTGGTCGTCCCTCTGCTTGTCTGCCTCAGTTTTTTCCCTGCTCTTCTGGCACTGTCTAAATCACCTCAGTTTTCAGGTCTCTACAGTTTTCAGCTGATGCCTTATGTTGCACAGGGAATTGAAGACTTGGCTGTGGGATGTCGCGTATAACGTTGAGGTCCCCATTCAGATGATGCTACAGGGTCAGCTTTATCTTGGGTTTGTTTTGTCTGTGAGAGGATTTGGCTTGCCTGTTTCTTCTCACTTCTCTGAAGATGGCTTTTTCCTTTATGCAGTTTTCTGTAGTGAGAGACTCTTGCAGGATTACAAATGAAGTCTGCAAGACTCAGTAATCTTTCAGAAATTGGTCCCATCTCACTTTATTTAGTTAACATGAGATTTTTTTTTTTTTTTTTTTTTTTTTTTCAGGAAAACCCTCCCTTTTCTAAAGACTGCAGTGAGTTTTGTGTTTTTTTTTAATCTGCCAGGGTGTTCAGAAAAGTCCAAGTTCAGTTACAGGTGTTTTTACCTAACACAGGAAAACATCTGTCATAATATTTGGCAGGTTGCAGAGCTGAGGCTGCGTGAGTTTGGTTAGCTTCCAAGCAGAATGGGTCAGAAATTGATGGAAACAAATGGGCTTCCTCATTCTGGGGCCTAGCGTGAAGCCTCCCTGAAGCTCTCCTGCCCACTGCTGAGCTGCTCCTGGCGTTACTCCTTTGCACCTGATAAACCAGGGCTGTGGAGCACATGTGGTCCTAGGTCGTCCTGCTGAAGTGGAGGACTTAGCCGAAGACCAGTTAGTTATTTGTAAGTTGGGTGAGTTAGCACCAGCTACCCCACTGCAAAAAGATTTGGCACGACTTCAAAGCTCACCTATGTCCTTGAAGAGCATCTACACCACAAGTGGAGTTTTGCAGCATCAACACCACATTCGTGTTAAGTTTTTCTTTAGGACAGGAAGGAAGGGAAAGGAGACACTGAGATGGCATAGTGCTGATGGGTGCGGTCCGTTCGCTAGGCTGGGGGCCCTGGCTCTGACAGGGGCCCACTGCACCTGTTTCAAGGAGCTGGAGCAGTAATTCAGGAATTACTGTTGGATACTCAAGTGGCTGACTTTTATAAGTGACGTATGTTATATTGGGGGTTTGGAGAAACCTTAAGAAAATAACAGGATTCGTTTGTTAAAGAGGTTCCCCTTTTGCCGTTTTCACAGGGCTGTTAGTTTCCCCAGGTCAACACAGGGAATTCCAGAAAGCAGAGCGTTGGCTTTTGGAGTTAGACCTGGCTCCTGTGCATCTTGGTACCCAACTTCTCCATCCCCACATCTTGGGGATGGGCGAAACAGCCAGAGCAAGGCCTGGTACGGACATTGAACACATGTTGAGGCCCCTGTAATGAGGAACCTGGAAGGAAAACAGGATGTCAAAGATGCCCTGTTTATGGTTACCCTGAAGGGTCAGGCAGGGCCATTGCAGCCCTTCCCACCCAGCCAGCCAGTGTTCTCTGACCAGTGATGGAAGGGTGGAGGTGGCAGGGGCGGCAGTGGCAATGGGGCAGAACCCCCGCCGGGAGGCCACAAAGGCCCCTCTTGGCCAAAAGAGCCAAGATTGGGAGAAGAGGGTGACAGGTTTGGGTGGGCTGGGGCTGCCCAGGGTCATCAGGTTAGCGTCCTTTCTGGGGTGAGGACGTGTCCTGTTCGATACAGCAGGCCGGTTTTCCCACAGTCCCGTCTCCTTGCGGTCCTTCTCACCATGAGACCGCCCCATCTTTCCCTGCCCTCTCCTTTCCGGAGGGGAGGGAGTTCTGAGGAGGAGACCTGCGGAAATTGGGCTCGCCTGCCCAGCAGAGCTGGGAAACGACTGCTGCAACCAGATAGTGCTGTTTCCGTTTAGTTTGGGGCTCCGGCGTTTTCCTGTCCTTTTTGATTTATCTTCGTAGTGAACACATCCTTGGGCTGTTGGCGAGATGTGTGAATCTTGTCTCGTGTGTGGCCAGGCCTGTTGTCTCTGTGTCCCCTGCCCAGGCCTTTGAGCCCATGACAGCGAGTGTGCCAGAAGAGAAATTAGAGAAATTGGCGCCAGCAGGCTGCTTTCATAGATGGGAACCCAGCGTTTTGCAGTGTGGCCTTTTCATTTTTTTTTCCCTCACTGCCATGCATCCTAGGAGGTGGAGGGGGTTGGGGAGGATCAGAGTCGCTTTGCCATCTGCCAGGGCTTTTTCCCAGTTAACTTGAGGCCTTTTTGGCATTTTGGGGTCAGAAGTGGTGTTTAAGTCACAGCCTGGGATCCCGGGGCTGCCCCAGGCAGTGCTTTTGGCTCAGTCCCTCTGTAGTCAGTCAGGCTTTTCCCAGAGCTTTGGCTTTGGGGGACCAAGCCCTCTTTGGGGAGTCTTGTTGGTTTCAACAGAGCTTGTCCCAAAGTTTAATACGTACTGACCAGGCCGAGGGGGCACTGCCCTGTGTTTCCCTGTGCCTCCAGGTTCTGCACAGGGATTTGCACTCGCTTTCCTTCTCACTCTTAAGTTTTCAGTATTTCTCATTTAAAAAAAAAAAAAAAAAAAATTTTTTTTAACTGGTAATTCTCTTTAGAGATTCTAATGGAATTTTCGGTTAAGGGACATGTGGGTGAAGACGAAACATTCTGAAGTTTAATGGCTGCAAATATGTATATAGTCTTGTTTTTAAATGTTCTGACTATACACAGCCCTTGTAAGCGTGGGATTCCCAGCTTTCGGTTTCGCTGTGAATTCTGTGTCTTGGAAGCTACATTTGGAGGACCCCGGTCCCGTCTGGTGGCGCTTCCCAGGCCATGTCTGTATGTTTGAGGAAATGTTTTAATGCTCCTCTGTGGGGCTTTCCTGCATGCAGATAACTGCCGTCCTCTGCATTACTGCACCTAACGTCCCTGGTGGGCTCTGTCAAATCTTAATCCATGGGAATATGGGAGATGATCCACGAGATCTGAGCCAGGCCAAGCCTGCTAAAATTAATGTGTCCCTTGCAAACAGATTTAAAGGCAAACATGCCTCAGATGCAGCCTCCTCCCTCCCGGCTCTGCTTCATAACATTGGGGTTTAGTCGCTGACCTCTGTTGCCCTCTTAAAATGCTCAATTCTAGGCTACACATGGGCTGTATTTCTGTTGCCGTGGTTTTTCCAGGCGGTATGAAAGGGTCTGTGTTGTGTGATAATACGGGAAAGAATCCGTTTGGGCTTGAGCAATGTTAATAACTCGTTTGATTTGTAACCAGAGTCATCTCGGAGCCAGATTTCAATATTGGCAAAGCGTCAGGCGGCAGACCTGGCCCATCTCTCGGGCACCTCCTGCTCTAGAACTATGCGTGAGGCTTTTTCTTTCTTATCCCGCCTGCCTGCTCACATTTAATTTGTTCTTAGCCGTGTGCAATGGATTAACATTTCATCAGGGTGGATTAAGATTGCATCGACATTAAAGCAACCTTTTTCTATTTTCCTCCTGTCACTTTTAGGCGATCCTGATCCTAAAAAAGTGGGGGTGGGGGGGCACCTTCAGGAGGGGGCGGTGGGCTCATCCAAAAAGTGCCCTGGTGAGAACGGGGGAGATAAGCCAGGGCTTCAGTGTGAGAAGAATTCCCAGTCGCAGGTCGGGAGGCCTGGATGGAGCCCGCAGCCGGTTTCATCGGTCTAACGAGATGTCACATGGAACAAAAGCTTTAGGGGTTTTATTTAGCTCCTAATCCGCTCGCTGAGAGAGCGGAGGTCCATGTGAGTGCTCCAGCCGGGGGGAGGTGGGGGTGCCCGGCCGGCTGGCTGCAGCCTCCTTTCTGGGACTGAGCCGTAAAGAAAAGACCTCTGGTGCTACCGTTGGAGAGTGAGGCAAAGTTACCGTGAGTGTTTTGTCTACTAAGGTTTCAGAGAATTAATAATTCAGGCCATACTTTGAAATCGAAAACCCCCAGTTGGTCCTTCCTGCTGTCTCGGAAGGGTTAGAATACAGCCAGGTCTGGTTTGGATGCATGTAATTGAAGATTTATAAAGAAAGCCCTCCTCTTCTGCCTCTGGCCGCAGTCTTTTTTTTTTTTTTTTTTTTTTTCCTTTTTCAATGCCGGTTCCCAGCAGGCATATAAATATTGGTCGATCTCAGAGCTGGGATGCAGCCGGGTGGTACGAGGGCCCCTGGGAGGTCACCGAGGCTCCTGGGAGGAGAAGCTCTCTGACGGATGGAGGCGGAGAGGGCCCTTGGTACCCTGGGCTGCGGGATGTCGCCATGCCCGGGGCGGCTGAGCCCTGCCTCTACCGGGAGGCCTTCTACAGCACGGCCGCTGGAAGGAAGAGCTCCATCCCCGACTTCGCCTTTTACGACAGCAGACAGGCGGTGATGTCGGCCCGCGGGGCCCTGCTGCCAGGGGATTACTACAGTGACCCGGCCGGAGCCACCCGGGCACCCGGGGAGCCTCCGCACCATCGCCACCCGGGAGCTGGCCAGCCGCTGCCTGGTTATGGAGCGCCGGGCGGCAGGATGACGTGGGAGCCAGTGGCAGCCCGGGCCCCTGCCCTGCAGGACACCGGTCACCTGTACCGGGACCCTGGAGGTAAAATGATCCCCCAGGGGCAGCGATCACACAGCAGGGCCCCTTCGCCCGTGCGGTACATCGGGGAGCCAGCCGACAGCAGGTACGGGGCAGAGGCGCCAGCCTACCCCACCGGCCAGGTCTACAACGATGCGGGCGAGAGGCCGGTAGATTCCGCCACCTCCAGGCAGGCGGCCCCCACATGCCTGGTTGTGGACCCGGGAGCGGCAGCTGCCTCCGGGATCGGCGTGGGGACCGCCCCCAGCGCCCCACCCCGAGGCTACGGGCCAGCCCGGGAAGGCGTCCACCCCAGGATGGCTTATGAGAGGTGCGAATCCGATCCGTCCGCCTTCCAGGGGCCCGGGGGCAGCAAGAGGAGCGTGATGCCAGAGTTCCTGGCCCTACTGCGGGCAGAAGGCGTGTCGGAGGCCACGTTGGTGGCCCTGCTTCAGCAAGGCTTCGACTCCCCAGCCGTCCTGGCCACCATGGAGGACGCGGACATCAAGTGTGTGGCGCCCAACCTAGGCCAGGCCCGAGTGCTGAGCCGCCTGGCTAGCGGGTGCCGGACGGAGATGCAGCTGCGCAGACAGGGCCGGGGGCCGCCCCTGCCCCGCACGCGCTCCAGCAGCTTCAGCCACCGCAGCGAGCTCCAAGGCAACCAGGCCGGCCTGGGCGCTGCAGCCCTGCAGCCCCAGCCCCAGGCGGGGCCCCTGCAGGCGGCATCCCCTCGGGCTGTAGACCCCGCTCACCGCCGCCCCTCCAGCGCACCGTCCCAGCACCTCCTGGAGACCGCCGCCACCTACTCAGCCCCCAGGGTGGGCGCCCAAGCCGTCCACTTCCCGTCCAACTCCGGGTACAGCTCCCCGACCCCTTGTGCCCTGACCGCACGCCCAAGCCCTGCATACCCGCTGCAGCCCGGCGTGCCCTTGACTCACCCGGGCCCCAGGACTGCCTACTCGACGGCGTACACAGTGCCCATGGAACTGCTGAAGCGGGAGCGTGGCACAGCGGTCTCCCCTGTGCCCAGCCCCCACGGCAGCCCCCAGCTCCTGCGGAAGCCCGGCACGCCCCTGGAGCCCCCCACCCTGCCGCCAGCCAGCCAGAGCCTCCACACGCCTCACTCGCCCTACCAGAAGGTGGCCCGGCGGACAGGGGCCCCCATCATCGTCTCCACCATGCTGGCCCCGGAACCAAGTAATGCACCCCTCCCTGCCTTTTCCTCGCGGGAGACATTGAGGGGACGGACAGTGGGGGCCGAGGTCTGAGCAATGGACAGTGGGCCCCTCAGGTTCCTGTTGCTGTCGCTCTCCAGCCAAACCTGGAGAGACCAACCCACCCCCGACTCAGACCCACCTATACACCCCCTCCTCCAAACAGGGCACCCCAGCCAGCTGGACAACACACAGGAGGGCTCTCCTGGGTGAAACTGGTGTGTGTGCTTCAGGCTGACCGGCTAAGAATGGCATTACCTTCCTTTTTCTCCAGTTGAGCTCAAGCTGATTTGTGGATTTCCCTTTATTGGGAGGAAGCACAACTGTTTGGGAGGGCTGGGGGGAGGGGTGTGGAAATCATTCAGACCAGGATGAAGCCCTCAGCTCACAGGCAGTGGCGTTTTCTCCAGCTCATATTCAATGGCTTTGGAGAATGCTGGGTATTTGTCCAGCGCCTCCCTGTACAGTGGGCAGCATTCTTGCCATCAGAAGTGCTTTCTCGTGAGGAAACGCCCCTCTGAAGGGTCTACACAGTATCAGAGGTAGGGTTAACCACTGCCGAGCTAAAGATGGATGTGCTTCCAGACTTGTGTGTTAAACAAAGATGTTGAAATCCCTTAGAACTCCCTGTTTCAAAAACAAACTCAGTCTCGCATGTTGGAAAACACAGTTGGGGATTCTGCTTGCTTGTAGGGAAGAGTGTATTTCCATGTGGAGGAAAGAGAGAATGATCCTAGCTTGTTCTCTCCAAACCACGAGCCAAGTGGAATTGAGTGCGTGTGTGTCCCGGGCACCTGGATAGAGTTCCAGGTGGACACCCTCGGAGCCGTGCTTCAGAATTGTCATTTCGACCCTAGAATCCTTACTGACTATTTAAGCTGTAAATCAACTTTCTTCCTTTCTTTCCCTGTTCCCTTCAGCAGTTTAGAAAACTGCACCTTTTTTCAATGACTTTTTTTATTTTAATTAATTACTAGCATCATAGCGTGGATATAGTGGGATGAGAACTGTAAAAATAAGAGGGACCTTTTTGAAAATATCTCTTAAATAGCTGTGGATGGGACCTGGTAGCCTGATGTGGTAGCCCTGAGATAAGCGTTAGGTTTATCTGTTATGTTGGTGAAGCTGGTGATGGTTAAGCTACTCGCAGACTGAAATGGGGCTGTTGCTTTACAAGTTGACCTTCACACATTTCTTTCTTATTTCCAGAGAAGCATTGGTTGAATTTCTCTGTTGTCTCTCTATATATTCTAGTTTTGTCTCATGTATAGATTTTCTTTCTCAGTCTTATATAAAATGTATTTGACTTTTTAAAATCAGTATGTGGCAGGAGAAAAGTCAGATAGTGTTTCCCAGGGCCTGCGTCTTCCCCCTCACCGTCAAACATTCTTTCTTTGCAACCAACTAATTTGCATGGCGATGACATTTGTTGCTTCAGTAATTTCATCTGATAATGGCTGGGCTTGCAAAGCGGATCTGAAAACATATTCCTTAATTATGTGTTGCTAAGCAACGGGAGGGTTTGGTCATAATCACAGAAAGATTATCTGCATGCTCAAGTCCTGGAAAGGTTTTGCTGAAGGAGGACCTGTTAAATTGCCTTCTTTTCTTCTTCTTTTCATTTCTGTTTATTTTGCACTGCCTTCTAACAAAAACAGTCGCTGTTATTTGGGGACTGGGCGAGGGATCTTATTTAAGTTGTTTGGAGTGTGATTGTTAACACACGGTTCTGCAGACCTAGGGATATTGATTTTTGTTTCATTTGCATGGCAGCAAGCCAGTGCCAAGAAGCCTGCAGTCGGAAGTCTGCCAGGAAATGAATCTCTCTGTCAGATGATCTGTCCGTAGCAGTGTTTCCTCTCGTTCCTTCTCGAATGTTGAGTGTGTCATCGTAGCCCTCCCCCAGAAGCAGGGGGTGGGGTGGGGGTAGGCGCTCAGCTTGCCCCGGGAGCGTTGAGCCTGGATACGAGACATTTTGTGAGGCAGGATTCCTAAAGGCAATAGCAGATTGGGATCTGTTGGAGCCTACAGTCCTACTCCGGGCGGTCACTCTGCCCCCGGGGAGACTGAGGTCTCAGGGATGCACTGCAGACCTCGGGTCCGGAAACCTGAAGCTCATGGGGACAGCCCCACCGCCCCGAGCTGAAACGGGAGACGGCGATCTTTCAATCCAGATCCCGCCGCCTCAGTCATTTGCGGCACAACCAGCTTGAATAAATTCATTCTGGTCTTCACCTAATTCGCATGTTTGCTCCTGATCTGGCGGGGCAGGGGTGCCGGGAGGAGGCCTCTCTCCTCTCTCTGTCCAGACTGGTGATCCGAACGCTTGCAGTGGGTGGCTTGTTTGTTTCTGAGCGCTTGGTTTTATGTGCTTTGGGTATTTTAATCTTTTTCATCTTTTGTGTGTTTTTCCAAGTGACTTTCCATTTGCAGTTATTACAAAGTACTGGCTATATTCCCCGTGTTGTACGGCACATCCTTGAGTACATATTTTAATTTGTATTTGCTTTTCTCTGTCCGTGAACTACCTGCTTCATTTTGGTTGGCTTTGTTGGTATAAATAACTGGCTCCTGTGGACTGGGCAGTGGAGGGTAGCCAGGTGAGGACAGGCCCCCGGAGCAGCCCGCAGCTCCTGTGATGCGGGATTACTGGGGCTACATGTCAGACCCATGTAAGCGGCGGTACCTGCTGGATCTGCTGCTGTTTACACGCTGACCTGCTCGACTGGAGCACAGGCTGCGGAACCTTCTGGCAGTGGCTGTCACCCAGTGATGCCCCCTCCCGTGTCACGTGGCATTGACCGCAGCCAAGGATTTGCTGTCGCCCGAGCCCTCCCTGAGCTGGTGCAGCCGGACGCATCGTGTAAACAGCAGCTCCGCAGCCATCTTCACGGGTTTGTCCCCCTGAACACAGCCACGCACGTGGGCTGCAGGGGCCGCAGAGCTTCCAGTGTGAGAAGCACAGCCCCAGCCCAATCTTTTTCTGGCCCCTTTTGGTTTCTGTCCAGGCATTTTTCTAGATACAGCTCGATTGATGAAGTGCATCTGTAATCCCCATCTAGTGCCTGGGGACACTGCCCAGAGACCCCTCAGGACAGGAGAGGGGGTGTCTGGGGCCCGTCCACATGGGGCCGTGGGAGAGGCTGGTGGTGTCACCGTGTTAGGTCAACAGGAACTGGTCACTTTGGGTTCACTCCTGCTAGTGTCGTAGCAGTGGTTTCCAGCACCGCAGGTGTGCACGCTGGGTCCCCTGGGTCAGAAGTCCCATTGGATCTGAATGGAGGTTTGTTCTTGTCCGGCCCTCTCACACCTGGTGACTCCTCCCATGTCCCTGCCTTTGTTTGAAGGTCCCTCTGCACAGGAAGATCTGTGCTGGGGAGTGGGGTCCAAATGATTCACTGGTTCTGAGAATGATGACCCAGAAACCATCAGCCTGGAGAGGGGTGCCATGAGACCCCCAAAGACACCCTCCCACCAAGCCAGCTGATCACATCCACTCCCCAACCTCAAAACAGAGCTGGACCAGGAAGTGTGGGCTCAGCCAGCCCCCTGCATGTCTACATTCGGGGACTGGGTGTGGGGACTGAGCCTGGGAGCTAGCTGACCCTGCAGAGAGCAAGCAGTGGGATGCTGACCCTAGCTCTTCCATTGTTAAGACCCTACATCCTAACCCCAGGAGATGTGTGAAGGGAGCAGGCCTCTCTGGGCTGTGGTCCAGAGAGCATTCCTTAGCCCAGAGCCCTGGCTGAGCAAGGCAGGGCCAGAGCTTGGGGCTGGATCCTTCAGCACTGCTCCAGCCCCCGCTGTGTTCCAGGCCTGGGGTCAGGTGTTGGGCACTCACACGTGGGTGCAGCCCAGCCTGGGCTTCTGGGCATTCCCACCACCGCCCACCCAGTTAGTATATAAAAAGACAGTCACCTTAATGCGATAAGGACACACGTGGGGAGCCTGCAGCACTTGAAATGCATCCAGAGCCTGGCGCCCCGGCAGGGGGCACTGAGCGCAGGGCTCTGACTCCAGAATGAGCGTCAAACTGCAGCCGTGGTGGTCAGGCTGAGGGAGAGGTTACTGTGCAAACCGGCGAGAGGGTGGCTGTGTGTGTGTCAGCGTTTGTACCCCGGGAAGGCTGTTGAGGTCCTGGCTGCTGCCTGGGGCTCCCTGGGGCATCGCCAGGCTTCCCTTGCTGGTCGACCTCTACCTCCATGATCAGGAAATCCTAGCCTCAGTTCAGCTGGAAGGGGGTTCGTCCAGAGCTCTTCTTCTCCCCAGCAGTCACTTCCAAATCAAGCTCTCGGGAAGGAGCTGTGCACTTTCAAGGTGCTGGCAGGCCATTCCAACACCTGACGCGAGTCCCAGGTCAGTGAAATCAACAGGCTTGGTTTTGCTTTTGTATTTGGTAGGTGTTTGGGGCTGGCAGAAGGAAAATGGAGAAGGAAAGGGCAACCCACTCCAGTACTCTTGACTGGAAAATCCCATGGATGGAGGGGCCTGGTAGGTTACAGTCTATGGGGTCACAAAGAGTCGGACACGACTGAGCGACTTTGCTTTGAGGCCTTTTGGGGGGCTGGCCGCTTGCACCTGGGTTGAGAGTCCCAGCTCCCCCTTTGGTTCACTCTTCTTCCTCACCCAGGGTGCCCATCAGCCAGGCCTGCCCTGGTCATTGTCATTGTCCTGGGCCACTTCCCAGGCCCGGAGGTGGGAGTCTGTCTGGCCGTGGGGCATTCGGCTCACAGACTGGCCCTATCCCGAGCTCTCTGTCTCTCAGAAAGGCCCACTCTGACCTCTCAGGTATGGACTGGGTCCTTCTGTCCACGGAGGCTGGCATCCTGGTGAGCTGTGGCCTGGTGGCGTTCCAGCTGCTGTCCACGCGGCAGGCAGAGGGCAGTGCTGCCAGGCCTGGGTGAGGCTGAGCCGAACGGGCCTTTCACAGAACCGGGTCTCTGGACACTTCTGTCAATTCATCTCTGCGGCGTTCCACTCCCAGCTCTGTCTGCCCTGACCCCCGCTGCCAGGCGTGTATATCCATGGTCATACAAGGAGTGTGGTCTGTGGGAACTTGGGCTTTGGGTTTTCTTATTACTATTATTTATTTTCTTTGACTGTGGCATGTGGGATCTTAGTTCCCTCACCAGGGATCAAACCCATGCCCCATGCACTGGGAGCATTGGACCCCCAGGGAAATCCCATGTGGGGATGTAGGTGTGGACTGTCTAATAAACTCCACCCAATAAGGGGTGGGGGGAGTGGGCTCCTGGCTGCTTGGAGGGCTCTGAGGTCCTTGTTTAACAGGTTTTCAACCTGGCATGGTAAGGGACATGGAGAACGTGATTAATGAAGTTATTCTTGCTGCGCTTTCCTGCCATTCAGTTTAAAGGAATCGATCCGTGTTCTCATGAGGGAACGTGGGGCCAGGACTATGGCTGGACACCAGCCAGCTCTGCCCGCGTTCCCGCCACCAGACCCTCTTTGTGTGGCCCAGGGTGGCCGAGCCTTCTCATCTCTCAGGCATTTTCTCTTCCAGTTCTGGAAAGCAGGTCTGAGTAAAAAGAGTAGGGCCCGTGCACCAGGGCCTCTGCCTTCGGAAGCAGCCTGTCCCATGTGGCTCTGGTCTGCGGATAACAGTTTTGTGTATTAGCATCTCTTTCCAGCCCCCACCTCCTCTCTGCATTTTGAGAAGTGGCAGTCTCGTCCAGAGCAGCAGTTAGACTTTCCCGGGGACATGAGCCCCAAGACGGGGCGAGCTGTGGTGCGTTTATCTACCCGAGAAGAGCAAAGCCAGCACACCACCTTGCCACGTTACTTCCTCACGTGACCTTTGCCCTTGAGTATCCGGTGTCCACACAGGGCTCCTCCAGTTCACATTCTTCTGGGTGGGACCTGGGAGGACAGGAAGCAAAACCCAGAGTCCTCACTGGCTTTTGGTACCAGACACCTGACCAGCACACAATTTCTCCCATGGTGCCTGGAAGCACAGAAGGTTTCCTTTTGATAAAGTCCAGTTTCTTTCTTTCCCCTCTGGTTGCTTGTGGTTTTGGTGTCATCCTCCAAGGTCATGAAGCTTTATGCCTGTGTTTTCTTCCTAAAAAGTCTGGAGTGTTAGTTCTCCCGTTTAAGTCCTTGAAGCATCCTGAGTTGACTTGAATATAGAGTCGGGGGGGTGGTTCCTCTGCATTACTTTGGGTGGATGCCCGGTTGTCCAAGCACCATTTTTGCCTATTTATCTTATTGCTTGCTTTTGGCTGTGCTGGGTCTTCATGGCTGTCTGCGGGCTTTTCCCTGGTGCGGTGATTGGGGGCTACTCTCTAGTTGGGGGTGCGAGCTTCTCATTGCAGCGGCTCCTCTTGTTCTGGAGCGTGGGCCTCGGTAGTTGTGGCTCCTGGGCTCCATAGTTGTGACACACAGGCTTAGTTGCTCCACAGCATGTGGCATCTTCCTGGATCAGGAATCACACCCACGTCTCCTGCATTGGCAGGTGGAGTCTTTACCAGCGTGCTACCAAGGGAGCCCCAAGCACCATTTTTAAAAAGAGAAAAGTCAACATATATTAATGTGAAAGATTTGCAGGTGTTTGGAACCTATTTTTTGTCCCCAAGATTATACAAGGCAAGAATTCTAAAGCCATTTCTTAGGTTCTTTGCTGGTACATGGAGTTATTTTTCTTTAAGTTTATGAAAGGGAAATAGTGCTTTCATCCGTCACATAGCCCGCGTTAGCAACATAGAACCTACGTGTACCTAATGTGCTGCCTTTAGGTGTGTTTTACCCTCCTCTGAGGCTGGCTTATGCACAAAGGACGTTTTTAGTTATTTTTCATGTAATGGGGAAAAAAACAAGACTATTGACTTCTACTTGCTCCCTCCTGCTCAAGGAACAGGAAGGGACAGCTTTAACAGGGACAATTTAACAGGCAGTTAAATTTAGCCCAACAGTGGTGCTCAGCGTATGAATAAAGCACCCTTTGCCAAATTGTTAGGAGAGCATAAAATCAAACCTGTAAACACTTGTCCCCACCAAGGGGTGGGTGACTCTTGGGGATGTGTTTTCCCAAGCTCGGTTGAGAATTGATCCCAGGAAGGGTTTGCAGATGTGAGCGGAACAACTCCTTGTTTAACTGTGGGAGGGCTGGGTGAGGAAGCCCTGGTGCCGAGTTTGTCCTCCTGAGCGAGCTCTCTGGACGGGCCAGGAAGGGAGTCAGGGCTCTGTATCTGGCTCCTGTGAAGTGCTGGCGAGGCCACTGGGGAGCGGGTCCTCCCAATTCCTCCCAATACTGACTTGATCGGAGCTCAGAGCCCCCGCAGGGCTCAGGGGGCCCTCCTGGTCCCAAGTTCCCCTGGTAGGCCTCTTGCCCTCTCCAAGACTGGGGTCAGCGAAGCCAGCCCTGAGTGCCTCCGGACCTGCCCAGCCCAGTCAGTGTCCCCGCCCTGCAGCATCTGGGCGCAGTGATCGCATCTGATTCCCAGGAAGACTCTCGACAATTTCCCTTTTTAAAGTGAAAACTCTGAGGCTCAGAGGGGTTCGATTCTTCCCCAGGTCACACAGCAGGGCAAGCACTTTGGGCCAGCCTGTCTGACTCCAAACTGTTCTTGGTCGCTGGGTCAGGAGGAAGCACCAAGCACAGCTCAGGAAATTCAGTAGCGCTGGGAGCTGGGAGCACTGCTCCACGCCAGCAAGAGGCAGTCAAGAGGGTGATTCTGGAGCATGAGCCCAAGGTGCAGTGAGCTTCACCTCCCCAGGTGCGACATTGAGGGCAAGTTGGGGCCCCCTCCCCAGCCTTCTGAGGACCCATCACGTGGATGGGCCCAGGCTTTGCACGGCAGAAGCTCAGTGCTGGTGGCTCCCAGGGCACCTGCAGGCACTTGCCTGTCCCCAGCTGGTGCCCCGCAAGCTGCCCTGGGACACACGTGGCTCTGCTGTTGAGCCAAGCCCTTGTTCTCCGTACTGTGCTCCCTCCCGGGGAAGTCACCGAAATTAATTCTGTGTGATTAAATGGAATGTCAAATGTTCCTTGGTCCTAAGAGGATTTAAGCTTGGCTCTCAGAAGGGCTCTAACACACACACAAGGGTAAAATTGAGTAGATGGAGAAATAATAAGGGCAGAAAAAGATGAAGCTGGGGAATGCGGCCAGAGATCAGAGAGGACTCCCCATTGTCCTGTGCACAAAAGACAGGAAAGGATTTCACGCTGAGCTTCCTAGCCACCACGGTAAAGAGGGAAATGAGATTGTTGTGAGGTTCACATGTGCCTAAGACGGGACCACGGAGTCCATCGCTCCAAAGACCCTTTTCCTGAGCAATCAAGAGCTGAATTTTTGCTGCCCTCAACCACACGTCCAAAGAAGCCAGCAACGGCCCGAGGTGTGCGATGTAATGTCCTCTCCCCTGCCTGCCCCAGCCTGCGCCCTCCCATTGACAGGCTGCTACCCTGTGACTGGTTCCTGCCTCTCATCTGAAATTTCAGACAAAATTTGTCCCAGGGCTTTGTCCAGTTGAAGCTGTTGAGCTCACAGGCGCGGGTTTGGGGCCTGGCTGGGCTGCTTCGGCAGCTGGTGGCTGGCTTCCTCCCCAGCGTATCTGCCGCTTCCATCATCCAGCCCTTGGTTGGCATCGCCAAGTCCACGGGGAAGGGGCGGTTCTGCTCAGTTGAGGGGGCTCTCTGCCTGGGGGTGGGGTGGGGTGAATGTTGTCGTCAGCACCCCGGCCCAGGCCTGTCCCTTCCCCTCCAGCCGCGGTCCTTACAACTTCCCCTCTTCACCCCACCAGCTTCCCTGCTGGAGAGCTTTCTGTGAGAAGCTTTTTATTTGAAGGGATAAATATGGCTTTGTGATGGGTTCTAGTGTTTTCCTGTGAACTGGGCTTTGAGCCTGGATTGCTTAAGACATCATTAAGTTTTAAGAAAAAGTTATAGCGGAAAAGAGCAGGGTGGGGACGTCCGACCAGCTGTCGCACTTGGGAAAATGAACTTCCTGGCTGCTTTGGGGCCCGAGGGCAGCACGCTTGGCCTCCGGCCCGCCGGACAGCAAGCCTGTGAAAGGGTGCTTAAGACTCAGTTTCCTTTTGGGTTTTAGAGCCCCATGTAAAACTGCAATAAACCGAAAGCCTCGTCCCTGTTCTGTCTACTTCCTGGCCTTAGTGGCTGCCACGGCTAAGAAGCAGGGCAGTGTTTTGTTTTTATGGGCCCTTGGCTCAGGCAGTGCAGTTAGAAACATAAGCCCAAGTCTGCCAGGCTCTTCCAGGGGCCTTTAGGGAGAAGGGCATGTTGTCTGTTCCTCAGGGGCCCTGGTGGAGCTGGTCCTTCTGATCAGAGGGGACGAGTCAACCGCAGGGGCAACACTCGTGAGCAGCCCTGCCCTCCTCGTGGTGTGTCCGCTGTGACCCCCGACCTTGACTGGGGGGCTCACAGAGCCAGGCTTGTTCCACTGCTGTTTCCTGTGCTTTGGAAGGAGTGGCCCTTCAGGAATCGAGAAGACTGGGGTGTCCTCGGCCTGGTGGGGACCCCTCTGTGGGTCTTCCTGCCCCTGGGGTCCCGCCAGCCCTGCGCGAGCCCGTCACAGGCGGGCGGCACTCGGGCTGGGCCGTGGGTGTGTAGCGCCTGCCTCTGCCAGACTCCTGGCATCTGTCGGTTCTTTTCTCATCTTTACTTCACTGTGTTTCTCTCAAACATCCCCTTGTATCGTTGCTACGGGCACGTTTTTAGAACTTGAGAAATACTCAAGCGAAATATACAGTGAGTGGCTTCCACTGGCGTCCCCCCTGCCCCCATGCCGTGGGCAGGGCCTTCCTAGAAGTCTCCAAGGCTCAGGGGCTCAGCCCCCAGCCAAGAGAAGACCACCAACCTGGGCTGCTCAGCTTCCCCCGCCCAGTGTTGAGGCTGGGGTAGGGGGGGCGGGGGGAGTGGGCGACGGGTTTCTGAACACCCCGGCTTGTGAGCTGGGACCAGAGAGTGGCAGCTGCCCGCACGCAAGGGAGCAGGCCCTGGACGCCCACCTCTCAGCCAGTGCCCACCTCCTGCTGCGGGAGCCCTGGTCCCGGGAAGGGAAGCCGGGCCCTGACCCAGGAGCGGTGGGTGAGCTCGGCCGCTGAGACACGGCGTTGAGTTCACCAGGGTCACTGTCACGTGTGGCCTGGGGGCCCCTTTTGTCCTTGAGAAGTTCCTGCTGTGAAGGAGCTGCCACCAGGAAGGATGGGTGACAGGCTCGGGTCACTGGTGGCGGGGGCCATGGGGGGCTTCTGACTCCTGGCAACCCCCACACCAAGAGCAGAGGCTCCAGAGGCTCCCACGGACGCCGTTGATTGGAAAGGAGGCATGCATATGTTCCCGGCCAGAAGGGGCAACAGAGGTTGTCCCCGCTCCAGGCGTAAGCTACCTGGTCACTTGTCCCTCCAGGGACTCTTCCCCCATGTTGAGGGGGGCAAAGGTGCAGCCTCACCTGGACTGGGAGCCAGTGGGTCCTTGCACTTAGAGACCTGCTGTTCCCCAAGCCCAAAGCCTGCAGCCCTGCCCCCACACCACATCCCGGAAGCTGTGGGACCACCCACATGAGACTGAGCATTTGGGGGACATTTGGGGGACAAAGGACCATTAGGTCATTTGACCGAAAAGTCAGAAGCAGAGCCACACGTCCTTGGCTGCTTCAAATGTGTTTCTTGGTGGCGGGTTTGCTTCTCAGTGGCGTTCAGTGTGGTTTCCTCTGGACCGGTCAGCTGGGAGGGTCTCTTGCGCGCCGATGTGGGTGATGTTTGCCCCGCCCCCTGCCGAAAGCAGTAGGTTTCCAGGCAGAACATCAGGTGCTCTTCCAGGCAGAGGGGTTCACCGGGTGCACAGGAGGCTCCCTGGAGACTGGGGGGAACACTGAAGACCCGGGGCCACCCTGCAAGTAGCGTGTCCAGTGCAGCAGAGTCAGGGCATCTAGATGCCAGACAGCCTGCCCGTGTGTGAGTGTCTAAGAAAGTGCAAAATGGGCCTGGTTTTGTTCTTCAGCTCTATTGGGCAAAGGAAAAGTGTCTGTTGCTTCTTTTTCTCAGTTCCAGTTCCCCGGTGTGGTGTGGACCCTACACAGCTCAGGCTACCAGGACAGTTCACCTGGGTGGCTCTGAGGGGTCTTTCTGGAGGTGCAGAGCAGGCTGCGTCGGGTCTGCCGTGGCACTCAGGACCTCGCTGCGTCCTGTGGGGTCTTCGATTGTGGCACACAGACTCCCGAGTGTGGGCTTCGGTAGTCATGGCGCACGCGCTTAGCTGCTCCATGACAAGTGGGATCCTAGATCCCTGAGCAGGGATCAAACCCACATCCCCTGCAAGGTGGGTTCTTAACCACTGCACCACCAGGGAAGTCCCAGATTGTACTGTTCTTTAAACTAGATGGCGTGCTTCCCACAGGTCTGGCATGTAGACCTCTGCTTCCAAAAGCTGCCCTCATGTGCACCCTGGGTTCACGTGTCTGCCCAGTGAGCCTGGGGGGGGTGTGGGCAGTGGCCAGGGCCCTGGAGAGCCCATGAGCCTCCAGCTCGCCAGCTCTCTGTCCAGCTGTTAACCTGAGCTAAGGCAAGATGGCCTGAGAGCATCTCACTCGGAGGCCATGACTCATTAAGATCCATGTTTTATTTAAGAAGCTAAGCTACTTATTGGGCCACTCTGTAGCCATCTGGACCGAGCCTACAGCTGCCTTTATAGAGGTCACTAAAATCAGGACTGAGGAGTGGCTGCAAACCAGCACTCCCCCACCATGGGCCACACTCAGCCTTCTGGGGAGCCCCCCTAGTGTGGTTCGCCCCCAGCAGCGCCGCCCCTGCCTGAGGACGCAGAGGGCCAGATCTCCCCATACTTGCGGTTTTTCACGCCAGGGCGGTGCTTACTAGCGTATTCACAGCTGAGTAGAGGAACCTGACTTTGGAAGACTGAGGGGCATTCAAGTTGCTGATGGTCTTTCGGGAAAGGGCTGTGTGTGCAGTGACCACTGGGCTTCCTTCCTGCCTGATGGTACTGCTCATCCCTGGGCAACCTGTGAGCAGTGCCCACACAGCCATACTTTAGAGATGACTTGGGTTCTGTGCCCGACCACCCCAGTAAAGTATCAGAAATAAAGCAAGTTGCACTAACTTTTTTTCTTAGTGGTTTCATATTGGAATACTCTTGGTTAACAATGTTGTGTTAGTTTCAGGTGTACAGCAAAGTGATTCAGTTATTCATATCCATGTACCTGTTTTTTCAAATTCGTTTCCCATTTAGGTTATTACACAATACTGAGCAGAGTTCCGTGTGCTTTTCAGTAGGTCCTTGTTGGTTGTCTTAAAACATAACCGTGTGTGCTTGTCCATCGCAAACTCCCAATCTACACAGATTTTCTGGTTTCCCAGTGTGTTCCCTGGTGGCTCAGTCAATAAAGAATCCAGCTGCAATGCAGGAGACAGGGGTTCAGTCCTTGGGTAGGCAAGATACCCTAGAGAAGGAAATGGCAACCCACTCTGTTTTCAAAAGAAAGAAGAAAGTGAAGTCGCTCCATTGTGTCTGACTCTGCAACCCCAGTGACTGTAGCCTGCCAGGCTCCTCCGTCCACGGGATTTTCTAGGCGAGAGTACTGGAGTGGGTTGCCATTGCCTTCTCCAGGAGATCTTCCCGACCCAGAGATCAAACGCAGGTCTCCCGCGTTACAGGTGGACGCTTTACCCTCTGAGCTGCCAGGGAAGTCCCCACTGTTTTCGAAAGGCCACCCCAGAATCCTGCCGTTGCCAGGCCTTGGAGACAGGCCCTGGTGAGAGCTGTGTGGACAGCCTTGCCCATCACTGGGGGAGCCACTCCCTGACAGGGATGCTCGTGTTGGTGAACCAGTCCCATCACTGAACCACCCTCAGCTTGATCCCTGCTTGGGGCGCCTCACCTGGGGAAGTCCATCCTCCACGGGATCTCTTGCCTTGATCTGTCCTGGGGATGCCTGGGGACCGGCCTCTGGGGGTTCTTGCTGCACTGGCGATGGGTCCCTGCCAGTCAGAGGAGACGTGGGCTCTCTCCGCCTTGGCCTTGCCTTGCTGAACACATAAGTCTGCTGTCGCTGGGCGGCCGATGACCCCAGAACTTCTGGCTTGCAGGCAGCAGGGCTCTGCCGGGACTGGACGGCCTGTGGCGGCCCTCCTCTCGGCTGGATGGCTGGACCCTGGACCTGTGGTCCCGCCTCCCAGTGTGTCCCAGCTCACAGCTGATCTCAGTTTCACTGTGAATTTGGAAGGCATGGTGCCCACCCCGGGGGCCCAGCCTTGGAAGCGGTGCAGCAGCCCCTCTGTCACTCTGGGGGTTTCAGACTGAAGTTCAAGGCCAGCCCATTTCCCTGGAGTGGGGAAGTGGATTCCCCATCTTGGGATTGGTGGGGGGGAGCGACAGAGTTACCCTGGGACAGGGCGTGTGTCAGGCCACCAGGAACAGTACCAGGCACAGCCGAGGTCCTGCTGCAAGGAGTTGGGTGCAAACCCAGGCACCTGCCGCAGAGCCCAGCCCCACCCTGGGTGGGGGGCTCTCTCCCCTTCCTCTCCAGAAGCCCCCCCACCCCCTGCCCCCAGCAGAACAGAGGCCCGTCCCAGAGTGACTGCGGAGGGCTGCGCCTGGCTGGGGGGCCTTTGCGTCCTTCCCCTGGGGCCTCCCTACATCTCCCTGCTTCTTTCCACGCTCGCAGTGGTGGTGTCACGTGTGAAACACTGACCTTCACTTCCTTTACCCAATCAAGAGGGGGACTGGGTCCACTTAGCATGACCGGCAGATGTCAGCTAGCCTTGCGGGGCGCCCCACGGGGGTCAGCAGGGAGTCTGAGACCAAGACCGCTGGGATTGATTAGTCATGCCTGTCATGAGCGCAGTGGTTGTGTATCTGCATTTGTCGTCCGGGTCTGCTTTCCTCTCCAGCCCTGAGCACACGGCCATTCATCTCCAGCCTGCATCGAGTTGCAAGATGTTCCCATCTCGCTTGGCCTGTATTAGACGAGTGGACTTCCACATCTAGGCCCAGATAGAAACTGATTTCGTGTTTCTGATTTTGTTTTCATTCTTATTTTTTGGCTGTGCCGCATGGCTTGTGGGATCTTGGTTCCCCAACCTGGGGTTAAACCCCGGGCTCTCCCGGCAGTGGAATTGCAGAGTCCTGGCCACTGGACTGCCAGGGAATTCCCTCCTGTTCTAGGTTTTGAAGTATCTTGGGGGAAGCTGTTTCTTCTATAAGCCAGATTCTCTGTGCATGTAGAGTTCCCTGAGGAAAGCGTCCATGCCTGTATCCTCACTGGGGCCTAGAACCAGGCCAGGCTCTCACATGGCAGAGCTTGGAGGTGAGAAATCGGGAAGGAGCGGGGATGGATTGGATCTGAAGGTCCACTTTGAGGGCAGCCAGAAGCCTGTGAACCAGTGTCCACTCCAGTAACTGCCCTTTGCTTCCGCCGCTGTGGTTCCAGCAGGTCCCCAAACTGCCCTCAGGCTGTAGGTGTACCGTTCCTTGGTCATCACCTCCATCCCAGGACATTCCTGCCCAGGATCCTGGGACATTCCTGCTTGGGATTCCGGGCCAGTGAGAGAGGGCTCACTGCCACTCGGGCCAGGTAGGGCGCAGGATGGAGGGTGAGTGCTGGAGCGGGTCGTGTTGCGATGCAAAACTAGGTGTGAAAAGCGAGCCCGCCAAAGAAAAATTGGGTTCTCCGGCGTGCCAGGAGAGCATGTCTGCACTTGACCAAGTTTTCAAAATCAAACTGCAGCCTGGCCGCATCCCAGACTGGCCCGGAGAAAGCGGACGCGGCTTCCTGGGCCTGGGAGAGCTGCCCAGGGACACCGCAGAGAAAAGCACTTTTGCCAGATGAAAAGGCAGATAGCAGTGTGGGAACAAAGATGAGGTTTCCAAAAGTAACTGCACTCTTTTTTAACCTTAAAATAGCGCCACACTTAGGAACACACATCTTTCTGCAAATCCCTGCCTTGCAGCCGCTCTCTGAACCTCCCCTTCATCTTCTGCTGCTGCCGTGGTCCCTGCCATGAAAGGCGAGGGGCGTGCTCCTGCAGGTCAGGCACCTTCTTGGGGTGTTGGGGACAGTCACTACCTTCGCTCATTTTCCAGAACTGCTTTCTGAGTAAGCTCCAGCCAACTACAGAACGTTTGTTGTTAACAGTGTAGAACAGTTTTTGTAACATGGATAAACATGTTTACAAAGCAAGGGAAGCCTGCCCCCCACGAGGCTCCACAACCTCCTTCCCCAGGCAGGAGTCTGCTGTCCCAGGCCACGGGTGGACATGTAGACCCTTCAACACAGCCATGTTTGCGAGTTGAAAGCCGAGTCTCGGATAAGGGCTCGTTTCTGTCCCAGGGTCAGCATCTGGTTCCCGCTTGGCCCCACGAGTCATGAGCTGCAGCTCCGGGTCATGGAAACGCCAGCCCGTGAAACATGCTGCTCGTCAGACATGGGATCTGATTCTGCGTCTGACCTTCTGGGGATCGGAACTGACTAGCCCAGCCGAGAAGGGTGGGGCCATGCTGGGTTGCAGAAAATGGCCTTTTAATTGGGGACCAGCTGCATTTAAGGGATGGAGGGGAGATGTGACCAGATCCTTGCGAAGTGATGCGGGCTAGAGGGCAACAGGTGCAGGCCTGACATGTCCCTCCCCGCCCACTCCGAGCCTCTGGGGTCTGCATGGCCGCGTCTCCCCGTTCTCCCAAGGGCCACCTGCATGTGAGGATGGGAGCCGCCTTCTACCTTCCAGGCCCCCATGCGGGTCCTGGGAGCCAATGACCAGCTGGTTGATTGTCTCATCCTCTTGCTGAGTTGGGCAGAGCAGTGCGTCTTGTCTCGGGTCTTTCTGCGGCCCCATGCAGGTCTCTGTCTGCTGGCCTTTCCAGGTGCTTGCTCAGGGTGTCAGCTGTCAAGACCAGTGGTACCGCACAGAGAATCCCGGGCAGCAGGGAAGACCTTAGGATGGACTTGGGATGCATGGCAGGTCCTCTTCCTTCAGGGGTCCCAGCCCCATCTGTGCGTCCTGTGAGGCCTCAAATGGCAGCCTCGCTGTACCTGCCCAACCCCGTCTGTGAGCAGAGAGGTGACCCTGCACAGGTGTGGCCGTCCACACATGTGACTGTCATCCATTATCCTGGCCAGCCGGGCTTTGGGGACTCTGAGGTTGCTGCAGTGTGGGGACACTTCCTAAAATCTGGTCCATTGTTAAAAGAGGCCTCTCTGCCTGCTGGGTCAAACATGATTATTACAGCCACTATCTTTAGGGTAAAATTGTTCAACGACTAAAATCCGAAAGCTGCAAAATCACGTCTCAGACAGTTTGGTTCTTGAGTTGTGAGTGACAGAAGCCAACCTTTAGAAAATGATGCATGGTTCTGTGGGAAGGATGTCCACTGAACTCACTTGGTGTCCAGAAAGGTCAGGAAATACACCACAGGGCCGCTCTGCATGGCATGAGCACGTCGTCCCGTTTCTTCGACTGCAGCCCCATCAGCCTGCGGGAAGGAGCTGGTGCTGTTTTCCAGATAAGGTGGCATCAAGGCTGGGGGCCCGAAGTTTACCGACATCTCCCTGGGGCCCTCCCCTTTCCACCTTGGAATTCATAGAGTCCTTTCAACTTGGCATTTACTGGACCGCTGGTCACTCTTAACAAACCTCCAGCAACTCAGCCTGGTGTGGTCTTTGTTTTCCGCTAAGTGTGTCTAATTGCACAATTATTTGTGTGCAGCTGCAGCTCGAAGCAACACCAGGCCCGGGGCAGACATCAGAGGTAGCCTCGAGCTGGGGCGCTGCGTCCCTGCTTCTGAGGAAGCGAGCCTGAAACCAGCAAGTAATTGACACCAGGGGAGTCAGCTGAGCTTTCTCTGCCCTGTAGACCTAATGCTGGATGAGCTGTTGAAAGTGCACTGATATGCTTTCTGAGATGTGTCCAAGTGCAGTTGGAATTATTCTGAAATGGGTGGAGTGAGTTCATCAATGGGAAGGGAGACTGGAGAAGGGCAATGGTCAGCCTGACTTGAGGGCCGCCAGGACCTCATCATCAGGTGCTTTCTCGGCCTCTCCTGGGTCCTTGGTCCCTGAGTTTCAGTTTCAGCATCAGTCCTTCCAATGAATATTCAGGACTGATCTCCTTTAGGACGAACTGGTTGGATTTCCTTGCAGTCCAAGGGACTCTCAAGGGTCTTCTCCAACAACACAGTTCAAAAGCATCAATTCTTCGGCGCTCAGCTTTCTTGATAGTCCAACTCTCACATCCATACATGACTACTGCAAAGAACCATAGCCTTGACTATACGGACCTTTGTTGCCAAAGTAACATCTCTGCTTTTTAATATGCTGTCTAGGTTGGTCATAACTTTTCTTCCAAGGAGTAAGCATCTTTTAATTTCATACAGTTAAAAATGTTTCAAGTTGCCAGAAGCACTGGAGAATGTCTCAGTTAATATGAGGTGAGATGTAAAGTCTAATTGCTACTTCATCTTCCTGGCATTTCCTGGGCTCTTCCTGGGTTCCTCCAGCAAGACTGTAGGGACAGTGGCTTGAAATTAACTGGATTCTGAGGCATGCAGCTTGATGAGTCCCATCTGGAACTGAAGGAGCATTGTCTATCCAGCATGGCCCCTTTGTAGAAGCCGACCTTGACAGTGACCTGGCTAAGCCATCTTGTCTTCAGTGCTGGGGGCCTCATGTGGCCCCCTTAAAGCCTGGCTCTACACTGTGGTCCCTGCACTTCATCCAGAACACCTGTGAATCTTGCCCACTCCCACGTGCCAGCCAGCCATCCGCCCTCAGCATCCTTCCCCAGCCTTTGCACCTGAGCCTCATGCTCCCCCTGCATCTCTGACTCCTGCCTTACCATAGAGAGCTTGAAGCCGATATCTGAGCCTCAGGCTTCAGGAAGCCCATGGGTCTTGTGCGTTCTGCATGCCCAGCCTGAACGAGGGCAAAGGGTGGGTTACGCCAAAGAGAAAGACAACCCAAGTCAGGGAGGGAGGCAATCGCTAGGCAACCCAGAGTTTGTTTCCCAGGTAACGGGATGCATGGACTGATGCTGTGGATGGGTGCATTGCAGCAGTGGCCCCTCAGCCTCTCCAGGTGCCTGCCTGGTACCCACTGTTGTTTTCCCTTGTGGTGACTTTTTAATTAACTGCTTGGATCTCTAGTCCTGATCATGAAACTTTACAAATGTTGTCTGGTTAACCCTCCTGAGAGCACACACCACCCCTGACCCTGGAGTGAAGTTGGAGTGTTCTTCACCCAGTGGGAGGAGTAGCCTGGGCCAAGTGAGCACTTTTGCCCACGAGGTCCTCCAGGAGTCCAGCCTTGGGCTTTGTAGGAGGTGTAGAGGGTGAGGAGAAGCTGGAGGAAGAGAATGGGTCCTTTCGGGCTTGTCTCGCCATCTCACTCTCAGGGTGGGTGTGGACCCCAAGTTGGCACTGGCCACCCCTGCCCCACCCCACCCCCACCCCCAACTATCTCCTCTGGTGAAGTACTTTTCACCTTGTGCTTCTTCCTCATCTGCTAACAGGACAGCGGTGCCGTCTCAGGGGTGAGGGGAGGGTGTGGGGTGCCAGGTGACATCCCTGCTCCCCACTTCTCCCTCTGCGGGGTGTCCAGGGATCCTGTCTGCAGATGTCACTCTTGGTCTTTGGGGTATGTTCTCCCCATATGCACACAGCACCTCGGCTCTCATGGACCTTTCCGTTGGGGGCAAAGCAGGACGCTCGTGGGGTGCGCACCAGCCCCCCAACAAGCAGCTGGCCTCAGTGCTGTGGGATGTGGGCTGGGGACCCTGTCCCCACTCGGGAACTCAGCTTTACTTGGCCGCCCCCCCTTGGGGGAACCAGGTCCCAAGGAGGCAGTAAAGGTCTGGCTGCCACTTGAGGGCTGGGAGGGACCTTGATCACTTGTGAGCCCCAGCCAGGCACTGCCCAGAGGTAGCCTGCTGCCCCAGCCACCCCAGCTGGTTCTTCGCAGTCCAGAACAAAAGGCTTTTCTCTGCTCGAGTTCAAAGAGACGATTGTCTCCTGAAGATGCAGCTGTGGCGTGGGAGCACCATCCAGGACGCGTCCAGGCCGTGCGGGCGCTGGGGGGCCGGGTCCTGAGCCCTGGTGGCCAGCTGAGGAGGGGCCTCACCCATGGCCGTCTCATGGCGGCTGCGAGGGGAGCCCTTTCCAGCGGTTCTGGGCCGGGAGACCGAGGTCCCATGGGTGAGCTCGTCAGCGGCTCCTGCTTTGGCCTTCGGGAGCCTGAGTGAGCCCAGTGCTGAAAAGGATAAAGAGATTCTGTGCTCGGCCTGGCCCTGGTGCAGTGGCCATCGTCAGAGTTTATCTGAACATCTGAGAACCTCAGACGTGTGGAAGGCTGTCTTGTGACCTGTGATCTGATACCAGCTGACTCGCACTATGGTCCTTTGAGAAGATTCATTTGTCAAGTCCCCGGCAGGCCACCTGCCCCCACCACCCAGCACACCCCAGCACTCACACACACACACACACACACACACACACACACTTGTGATTTGGTAAGAAAACAGGAGTGGCCCTGTCCTGGCCACCTGGTGCTGTAGTTCCTCCTGAAGCCCAGGGATGGGTTGTGGTGATTTAACAGTGAAAGTCTCTCGGTTGTGACCAGCTCTCTGCGACTCCATGGACTATACAGTCCATCGAATTCTCCAGGCCAGAACACAGGAGAGGGTAGCCTTTCCCTTCTCCAGCGGATCGAACCCAGGGATCGAACCCAGGTCTCCCACATTGCAAGCAGATCCTTCACCAGCTGAGCCACCAGGGAAGCCTGAGAATACAGGAGTGGGTAGCCTATCCCTTCTCCAGAGGATCTTCCCGACCCAGGAATCAAACCAGGGCCTCTTGCATTGCAGGCAGATTCTTTAGCAACTGAACTATCAGGGAAGCCCAGGAAGGTGATTGAACATGGGGGCCAAAAATCCAAGACCTTCCAGTGTGAATGTGAAGGGAATGGCTTGGTCATAGAGGATGAGTTGCCCTGGGCTGATTTGTGTGCCCCGATGATGGGTCCCCACAGTGGAGGGCAGACCAGTCCTCCGTCGTTTGGGTTGGAGGCACGGCGCCACTGGAGAATGTGGACTTAGGCAGCGTGCAGGCAGGCCCGCCCCCTCGCCAGCTGTGGGGCCAGCATCCTTTGTCTCCACTGGAACCATCAGCACATGAAAACAGCTCTGGCTGGTCTAGGTAGCTGACTTGCACTGTGGTCCTTTGAGAAGATTCCTTTTGTCAAGTCCCCAGCAGGCCTCCTGCACCAACCCCCCCCCCCCCCCCCACACACACACACACACCACACACACACACTCTCATACACACATACCCCTTCTCCACTACCTCAGACTGACTGCTTCTCCTCACCGAGCCCAGCGAGAGGGTGCATGTTTCCCACGGGTTTCCTCCAGGAAGCTCTTACAGGATGTTGTTTAGTCGCTGAGTCGTGTCCAAGTCTTTGTGACCCCGTGGACCGCAGCACGCCAGGCTCCTCTGTGCTCCACTGTCTCCCAGAGTTTGTTCAGGTCCATGTCCGTTGAGTCGGCGATGCTATCTAACCATCCCATCCTCTGTCGCCCCCTTCTCCTCCTGCCTTCAATCTTTCCCAGCATCAGGGTCTTTTCTAATGAGTCGGCTCTTCACATCAGGTGGCCAAAGGATTGGAGCTTCAACTGCATCCCGCAGGATGCTGGCGCCCTAACGTGTCCCTCTTGTTTCACTTCGGCACATGTCACGCGTGTTTAGAAGGGCAGAGGGGTCTGGCAGGGACAACGAGGCACAGCAGAGGGGCCAAGTGAAGTCTGCTGTACCTCCAGGAGCCGTGGGCTAGACCCCCTCGGATGTCCTGAAGGTCTCTGGGTCTTGGAGGTTTAGGGGCAGCCAGGCAGCCCCGAGGCTGTCCCTGGTGGCAGCAGCGGGTGTGGGCTTGACCCGATCCCACATGGCGATAGAGCTGGCCGCATGTGGCCCCATAGAGGGGCATCTTAGCTCCTCTGTCAAAATGAGCTGCACAGATGTTCCTTCTCTGTCTCCTGGGCTGGTCCCAGAATCCTCCCAGGAGGGAGGCACGTGGATGCTGGAGTCGGGGCACCTCCCTGGGGGAGCCCGGCCACTTGGCACACGCACCCTGTCCCCTCCCTCCTCCTAGGTATCCGCCCCCAGATCATGAACGGCCCCCTGCACCCCCGCCCCCTGGTGGCGCTGCTCGACGGCAGAGACTGCACCGTGGAGATGCCCATCCTGAAGGACCTGGCCACCGTGGCCTTCTGCGATGCACAGTCCACCCAGGAGATCCACGAGAAGGTGGGCCCCACCCCATCCTGCCCGCCCGGCTGGGGTCACCCCTTAGGTCAGGTGGCAGCAGCTGGCACTCAGCGAGCACCCCTGCCAGGCCCTCCTTCTTTCTACCCTGGTCTCGGCTAGCCAGTGCCTTGCCCTCGTCCCTGAGCCTGCCCCCTGCCCCCATTCCCTGGCATCACCCAGAGTCACCAGCAGGCCCCCAGAGCCCCACCAGGGCCCTCTCCCCTAGGGGGATGCCTTGGACACCCAGGCCGCGCCCTCACCGGTCATCTTCCTGCCAGAACTCAAGGGCGATGGGGGCCTCCATCTGTGCTCTGCTTGCCCCTTCACAGGTTTTAAACGAGGCAGTCGGCGCCATGATGTATCACACCATCACGCTCACCAGGGAGGACCTGGAGAAGTTCAAGGCCCTGAGAGTGATCGTGCGGATAGGCAGCGGCTACGACAACGTCGACATCAAGGCTGCGGGCGAACTCGGTAAGTGCCCGGCAGTGCCTGCCGAGTGCCCGATGGAGCAGAGGAGGCCGGAACTGAGACAGCGCCCTGCTGGCTCTGGGCAGGAGGGTGGTAGCTGGTTTCAGAGGGAACCTAGCCAGCCAGACACACTTCCCTGCTGGAAGCAGAGGCCCCATCGAGGGGCCTGGGGGCTGTGTGGGGCTCTCTCACTTGGGAAGGACGTGAGCCAGACAAAGCCACAAGCCCTTCCCTGAAGAGGGGACTGCGTGAGCGGCTGCAGCCCTGTGCCGGCCGGCCAGGACCCACCAACCTGAGGTTACTCTGGCTGAGCGCACAGCTTGGTGTTCCTGGGGTGGAGGGTGCCCTTTTCTGGGTGTCCTCCAGTCCTGGGGTGGCACCATCTCCCCAGGGCAGCTGTCCACACGGGAACCTTCCCAGGTCAGGGCAGTGCAGGGGGACCACTGCCCAGCATCCCCCCGCCCACCCAGCAGATGGACACCCGAAGGCGGGACTCCTGGCTGCTTTCCAGACCCCTGGCTGCACACTCCCCGAGGGAGGGCATTGGCATGGCGGCCTGGCACCTGACGTGGGCACTAAGCGTGTTGGAGCGTTGGCAGAGATTCAAGGGCCCAATTTGAACATTCTCTGGCATTGCCCTTCTTTGGGATTGGAATGAAAACTGACCTTTTCAGTGGCCACTGCTGAGGTCTCCAGATTTGCTGGCATATTGAGTGCAGCACTCTGAACAGCCTCATCTTTTAGGATTTGAAATAGCTCAGCTGGAATTCCATGACCTCCACTGCCGTCATCACCACCACCAGGGGGCCCAAGCTTTGACCACAGGGGTCCCCAGGCTGCCCTGCTGTCTTTGGAGGGGCCAGGGAGGTCCTGCTGGACAAGCCCTTCTGAAGTCAGCTTCCTTGCTGTCTTGAAGCATGTCGGCCCGGCAGCTAGTACGCAGGTTGTGATCTGCCTGGTGCTCTGCGACCATGCGGCTGAGGCGGGCACCTCCCAGTGCCCAGGAACCCAGGCCTCTGAGCCCCTGCCTGCAACAGGCAGGAGGGTACACGCGGTGCCTGGCTCAGTCAGCTCGGTGTCACACCTGCGTGTGACCACCTACGCACGTGGCACCTGAGGGTTCTGGCCACAGCCCACTCACAGCTACCTGCTGCCTCTCCACCTGGGTGCACCCGGTGGGCTGCAGCTCCCGCTGAGGTCCCCTGCGTGCATCAGGGCTGCACCCAGTCCCTGAGCCGCAGGCGGAGTTTTATGGGCACCAGCAGGAAGCAGGGGGAGCCCTGACCCCAGTGGGGCCTGTTCTAAGTGGTGCTGACTCGGGTTTGATTCTCCATGAGGGCACTGGCCTGTTGTGCGATCTGGCAGGTGGTCTGGGAGTTTGGGCCTCAGCAGGTCGGGCTTGCCGCCCAGGTGACCCCCGAGGAAAAAGCAGGAGGTGGTCCCTGCCCCTCGGGTTCTTCTCTTCCCCTCGCCCATCCCGAGTGGGGCCTTGTGGCAGGTGGCTCAGAAGATCAATCTTGTTTTTTTCTGGGTGCCCCCTGGCCAGTCTCCAGCATCTCAACCCCTTCCCCAGGGCTCACTTGACCCCGTCCAAGAGAAGGGTCACGACAGGGGTCTGGCCGAGGGGGCTCCCACGTCCACCCTGAGTCACTCTCAGCCCCTCTTTGTCGCCACAGAGAAGCTTGGGGAAGACGTGAGCCTCCAGAAGCATGTCTAATGTAAACTAAAATTTTCCATTTTCCCCTGGCGCCAGAAGAATGTTTTTGTTTGAAAACAAACGTTCTTTGTGCTCTGGATGGAGCTGAGGTCCCAAGTTCAAGCAGCGACTGAGAAAGTGGGGCCCGGCTCCCCGAGGGCTCTGCACCCTTCCCTCCGCTCCGCCCCCACTTCCCGTCTCCACAGTGTGGCCCCTCGTGGCGTAGCCACCCGCACGTGTATGCCATCGGGCTTCCTTGCCCGGACCGGCTGTTCCTCTGGGGCAGGGGTGGGCTGGATGGGGGAGGCACCTGCCGTCTCTGCAGTCGCAGGGGCTGCACCCAAGTGGGGCCCCGCGGCCCTTACCCCCACCCCCACCGCAGAGGCCAGCCAGGGGCCTGCAGTGTCGGGTTGGAGGATGTAGACTGCGTGTCCGCGGAGGCCTTTTCACTGACCCCGCTCCGATCTGATAAGAGCGCGGCTTCAGGGACATCTGCTGGGCTGTCGGAAAAGGGGTGTTTTCAAATGTGGAATCTGCGGAAGGAGCCCGGGCCTGCATCCAGCTGTCCTTTGTCTCCATGTGCCTTCGCCACTTGCTCGGTCAGTTGACCTGTAATGAGGACAGAAGAGCAGGTGGCCCAGGCCTGCCCCTCCGGACGATGCCCGGGTTCCTAGCGTGTGTTCCCAGGAAGGCAGCTCCCCTCCAGCGCGCCCTAGGGCCTGGGCAGGTAGAGGATGTGTTGCCCCAGGGTCCAGGAAGGAGCAGGATGAGGCAGACAGTGGCTGGCGAGAGCCTGGGCCCAGACCGAGCACCATCCCTCTGAGCTTTTCTGGCAAGCTTGCTGATCTGGTGTCCAGTCTGGCCCAGGTCAGCAGATGAGAGCAGAGAGCAAAAGCAGCTTCTCCTGGGGGGTCGCTGAGCTCAGGGCGGCCCTCTTGGAGTGATGACATAGAAGGGGGTGCTCCACAGAGTGGGTCCCGTGTCCTGTCTCTGCGGGACAGCTGCAGGTATCCTGTGCCCCCACCCCTGACCAGGAGACAGAGGAAGGCAGGGGCCCGAAGCTGCAGCCCTGGTGTGTTTCCCGGGTTCCTGCGCCTGGGGTTCAAGGCGAACCTTTGCAGCCAGGCCACCACACTGGGCTGTCTGGACACCTGCATCCCTCCTGGAAAGCTGCTTGAGAGGCCGCCTCAGGCCTTTGTTGGGGCAGGGCAGGGGGGGTCGTTGCAGGCCTGCTGGGCAGCTGGAGGAGCTGTCCTTCCCCCATCTGACAAATACTCTCCTCCCCTGGCCAGTGAGGAGAATCAGAGCCCAGGCCCTTCCCATGTGAGACCTGGGGCAGGACTCCCCGAAGACCTCCGGTGCTGGCAGACTGGCCTTTGTCTCTGCTCCTCACGCAGACCCCGAGGGCTCAGCCTTCCGCAGCTGCTCTCAGCCCTGCAATGCTTTGCAAAAGTGGGGTGGGCACCTGTCGCTCGATCTTCTTTGCACCCGAGCAGGAGAGGGGTTGGGGTCCGCGGGACAAAGGTGAGACTGGACAACAGATGCATCCTGTCCCAGCCCGCGGGCCTTGAAGGTGTTTGTTTCTAATTCTGTCTTGCCTTTTTAAAAAAAAAAAAAAAGCAATAACACATTCATGACTTTAGACTCTTAGAATACAATTTTCAACAAAGTGCCAGTCTCCATACCCCAGCCCCACCTCGAGAGCAGGATCCAGAAGTTCATGCGTGGCAAGGAACCTCTGGGTCTCCAGGCCCTGCAGCCCGTCAGGGGCGGGACCTGCACGCTGCCTTCCTGCCACTGGAGGAGGGTGGTGGTCAGAGCTGGCTCGCTGCTCACTTCGCAGAGACTTGGGTCTAGAAGCACTGGGTCAGGGGGACGTGGGGTCAGTGAGGGGCTGAGGGGTGGTGAGCCAAGCCCTGGACAGCAATCCTCCTGGGATGGCCATGGGGCTGGAGGCCCCCAGGCCACAGAGACCCTGACCCGCAGGGACGACACGCGCACTGAGTGGCTTGCACCAGCCAATGCTGCCGCCCTGGGTGGCCTGGAAACCCTGGCGCTTCCCCACGGAACGTGGGGTTCTGATCCCCACTCCTGGCCTTCTGTCTTTCCCAGGGATCGCCGTGTGCAACATCCCATCCGCGGCGGTGGAGGAGACTGCGGACTCGACCATCTGCCACATCCTTAACCTGTACCGGCGGAACACCTGGCTGTACCAGGCACTGCGGGAAGGCACGCGGGTGCAGAGCGTTGAGCAGATCCGGGAGGTCGCCTCGGGGGCCGCCCGCATCCGCGGGGAGACACTGGGCCTCATTGGCTTCGGTAAGTGCGCCCCGCCCACCGCCCGGGGAGGGGCTGCCGCAGGGGCCCTCGGGGAGGCTTCACTGAAGCTGTAGGAGGCCCTCTTGGGCCAGAGGAGGGCTATGGTTGCATGGCTTGGGAGGTCAGAGGTCAAAGCTGGCTAAGGACCTGACCCCCAGGGAAGATGGGGACTGAAGCAAGACCCCGCCTGATGGGTGTGGGGAAGGGAGGAGGCAGCAGGAGGGCGTCCCCAGGGAGGGGCCGTGCTCCCTGACCGCCCCCAGGGGCAGAGGATGAAGGGCAGTGGCATGCTTGGCAGCTGGTGCCGGGTGGAAACCTGGGCAGCAGGCCGGGCTGAGCACCCGGAGGTGCCAGGCAGGGGTGGGTGCAAGGAGTTTCTGAAGGATTTCGAGCCAGTCAGATGATCAGCTTGGAAAACTCACCAGGGGAAACATGAGACCCAGCTGGCTGCTCTGGGTGGGCCTGGGGCGGGTTAGCCCCATGGGGAGCTCGGGGGGCCACACTGGGTGGAGAGCAGCCGGACTGCCAGGCTGTAGGCAACACAGGGGCCCGAGTCAAACAGGAGGGGGCTCTTGCTTGCTGCTGCATGTCAGTCCTGCTCCTTCCAGTTCTGTGACCTTGAGGAAAGGTCAAGAACTCTACCTCAAGGACCTTCCAGGACTGGACCTCTCTCTGCCTCAGTCTCCCCCGTCTGTACACTGGGGATGAGTGATATACAGCAGCTGCCCCTTAGAACTCAAAGAAGGCATGAGAATCCCGTGGGGTCGGTCCTGACTGCAGGGCTTGGCTTCCAGAAGGTTCCCCCAAACTGTCTCTCAGCCCTGAGCTTGGAGCTCTGTCTCTGAATAACAGGACCCCTGGGATGGCCATGGTGCCACCTTCAACAGGTAGAGGGAGCGTCTTCCAGGAATGCACATCTTTCCCGCACCCGAGTCTTGAGTCTAAGAGCCCAGGTGTCAGGGGTGATCACACTCTCGGAGGTAAACTTGTTACAAGAGTCCAGCTTTGTTTTTTCTTGAGTGGAAGGTGGAAAAGGACTAAGAAACGCTGGTGCCGAGCCGTAGCACCCTCTGCTGGTGCCAAAGGGCTTCCTGCTGCTCTAGGAGGTGGGCCTTGGAACTGGTTCTTAGACCATCGTGCGTTCTTGCCCCTGGTGGGCTCTGGCCACCATTAAGACCCTTGCCGTGCGAGTGGCCCGGCCACATGGAAAACACTCGTTTCCATGGCTTCTGACTCCAGGCATCACAGCAGGTTCTTAGAGGGGTCGTTTCTCGCGCTGTGTCCTTCCCCATCCGCCTTCTGAAAGCCAGTCCCGTGATGCCAGCCCACCTGCTCCAGGCTGTAAACCAAGCCTCCCACCCCGGTCACAGCGCCCCATACACAGTTTCTCCCTGCTGCCTCTGCTGGTCTCTGTAGCTTCCCAGAACTGCAGGCGGACCTGAGACAGGAGGGGGCTCGGTCGTGGGCAGCCTCGCCCCCTGCTGCCCGCCATCCAGGGCTGGAAGCACCCACTTGCCTAAGACTCTGCCCGGCTGCGGCAGCGGGCCCCCGAGTGTGGAGCGGGTGCCACCAAACCCAGTTCATGCCATCACGTGGGGCCCTGGATGGGCCGTCCTGAGCTTGACCCTGGCCCGCACTGGCCTGAAGACGGTGCTCAAGGCCAGCCTCCAGGTTGGGGACGAGCATGAAAGTCTGAAGGGAAAGCCTGCCATCAGTGACAGCGTGTGTACACACACAACACACACACCACACCACACACGCACGCGCCAAGACAGTTGGGATCTCCGACACTGGGTTTGACCTCCAGGTTGCGAACAAGCTTGAAAATATGAAGGGGAAGCCTGCCATCGGGGACAGTGTGTACACACACACTAAGGCCAAGGCAGTCGGGCTCTCCTCTCTGAGACTGGGTTTTGACCAAGTCAGTAAGAGAATTCAGCATCAGGTATTGTACAGTTTAGTCAGGAAAACCCCATGGTGGAAAGATGAGGGTCTGTGAATTTGCGAGCCGCAGAGCCATGAGACGTGACGTTGAAACTGGCCGTGACCCTCAGCCCCTGGAGCCGCCACCCAGACCCCATCTCCCCTTAAAGTGTCAGGACACGGGGCGGTGGGGGGGTGGGGTGCTGAGGACCCACGAAGCAGAGTTGGGGGTGTTCTGGTATTGGCTGTGAGCTCCCAGCAGCCGCGTAGTGGGGCTGTGTCCCACATCTCAGGTTCATTAGAGGAGGGTCTTTTGGTCGCCCTTGTTCCGGCCCATCTGCCATGGCAGCTCCTCTGCCGCGTGTGGCTGTAGTTCCTGCTTCACTGTGTGTGAGTGGCGACCCTGGGGACGGCTGGCATGAGGAGTATCCTGGTGACCCCTGCAGCTGTCCCTTCCGAAGGGCCTTCTGAAACCTTCGCCTCCAAAGCACAGCCGCTGTTACCAGTGTTGCCTGTTGAGATGCTGGTTCCGCTGGAGGGGGAGCCGGTCCGTCACTCCCTGCCCTCCAGTGGGCTTCCTGTCCCTTTCCCCTCCTGCACAGTGGAGCAGTGGTCTTCCCACCAGGATTTATCCTGTGCTGTCCCCAAATCGGCCCCTTCAAACATCATTCACACCATTTTGTGTTCCAGCTGAAAACTGCTCTGGAAAGTAAAGCGCTCCACCCCTGGGGGTCAGTGGGAGTCAGGGAAGCCTTTGCGTCCTGTTAGGTGACTTGTGGGCCCAGTCCACGTTCCACACAAGCTCAGAGCCCCACCAGACCGGTTCCCCATGGCAATGAGTGCTCAGGCCAGAGCACAGTGATCAGTTTACCCCTTCATGAGCAAACAGACCTAGTGGTAATTACATAAGAGAACAGTCCTGGTTCAACACTGAGAGCAGTAACGAGATGAAGCTCAGCTTAAGGCTGCTGTGTAAGCAAACAAGGAGGGGAAAGATAAATATGGAGGGGAGAGAATGCTGGTGGTTGGGAGGTAGGAGACAGACACGTGGAGGCCACTGGATTGTTCTCTCTGGTTATGTTTGAAAATGTGCATAACAATGACTGTTTTGAAAAAAAGCAACATCTGATAGTAAGTACACTTGATCAGCATTGCATTGCTCACCCAGGGAGCTGGCCCGGCTTCTGCCCAAGTGACCCAGGAAGGAAGAAGTGCTGGCGTGGCATTGCCAAACCTTGGGTGTTCAGGTCCTTCAGCAGCCACCACTGCTTGGCTCCAACTGCCAGCAGGCATGGCCAGCCCAGCTTCCCAGTCCCAGAAATAATGCAGGCAGCAGAGGTGGGGCACACCCCGCAAGGCCCCCCAGCCTGGTGACGAGGAGCGGCAGGAGGGGCCGGCCTCACTCACCGGGACGCTCTCTTTCTGCACAGGTCGCACGGGGCAGGCGGTTGCCGTTCGAGCCAAGGCCTTTGGATTCAGCGTCCTATTTTATGACCCCTACTTGCAGGATGGGACGGAGCGGTCCCTGGGCGTGCAGAGGGTCTATACCCTGCAGGACTTACTGTACCAGAGCGACTGCGTCTCCCTGCACTGCAATCTCAACGAGCATAACCACCACCTCATCAATGACTTCACCATAAAGCAGGTAAATGGAAACCGACACTGGAGAGCTTCTCTCCAAATGAAAGGGAGAATGGGAAACGTCCGTGGACCCACCAGCCTCCTGCAGCCCCACTTCCCTCCTGAAACCTCGGTACCGGCGCCTCCTGAGGGGGCAGCATCTGCTCACCAGCTTCTCTCCCACCCTGCCCCCCCACCCCCCCAGATGAGGCAAGGCGCCTTCCTAGTGAACGCAGCCCGCGGCGGACTGGTGGATGAGAAAGCCTTAGCCCAAGCCCTCAAAGAAGGCAGGATACGAGGGGCGGCCCTCGACGTGCACGAGTCGGAACCTTTCAGGTTGGTTTGGGGAGACTGTGGAGATGTTTGCAGCTGGAGCTCAGGACTCACACAGGGACTTGTAGGACCCAGGTCCTCACCCAACTCCTCACTGTGAACTTGGGGCAGCTGCCCAGACAGGTCCTGGGGAGGAGGCTTTAACCAGAGGCTAAAGGACTGCATTCTAAGGGCTGTACTGTATTCTCACAAAGGGTAAAAGGGCTAGAAGTTTCTCCAAAGATCACCAGAAAGGGGGCAGGCAGAAAAATAGGGAGAGCAGGCTGTGTCCACAGCCCGACCATCCCAGTGAGAGGCAGGCCAGTCAGTCCTCCAGAGAACTGTTTCCTCGTCCCGAGTACTCCTGACATTGTCATTACAGAGCAGTTGTATGAGTTGGGTTCCCAACCACCTAGAACACACCCTGCAGAATCCCTGTTTTATCTGCGTCAGCTAACATCCCACATGGCCAAGAGCTCCTGTTTGACCAGTCGGACAGGGAGTGATGTGCACTCGTCTCATTTCCTATGTTTTTGTACATTCACCCAGCTTTGCTCAGGGTCCCTTGAAAGATGCACCGAATCTCATCTGTACTCCCCACACAGCCTGGTATAGTGAGCAAGCCTCACTGGAGATGCGGGAGGCGGCCGCCACCGAGATCCGCCGGGCCATCACAGGTGAGCAGGCCGCAGACGTCAGGGTGAGAGGGCTTGCCATGGGCAGGAATTGCTTTTAGGGGTCAAGTCGAAGAAATGTGAGTGAATTGGGCCGTGCTTGTTTCAGAGGAAACCAATTCCCTTTTGTATAGTTTTGCGGACCTGGACGGGGAGCCGCCCTTCTGTTAGGCTGAGGGACCCATGTGACTCAGACCTGGAACAGGTCGTATGTTGCGAAATTATGAGCCAGCCCTTCCTATTAACAAGTAGGAGATTTGGGGAAACTTCCCTGGAGGCTTAGTGGTTGGGACTCTCCCTTCCAGTGCAGGGTGTGCGGGTTTGATCCCTGGTCGGGAGCGAAGATTCCCACATGCCTTGTGGCTAAAATACCAAAACAGACACAGTATTATAACCAAGACTTTTAAAATGGTCCAAAAGTAAAGAGACTAGCGTGGTAGCTGTTCCCCCAAAACAGCTAAGTATAATATTTAACTTCATTGTATGATTAATTTCAATCGTCTTATTCCAGGTCGCATCCCAGAGAGCTTAAGAAACTGTGTGAACAAGGAATTCTTTGTCACAACAGCTCCCTGGTCAGTAATAGATCAGCAAGCAATTCATCCAGAGCTCAATGGTGCCACATACAGGTGAGGAGAGGAATGGCCAGGGCCCTGCTCCCCAGGGGTGGGGGTTGGGGGGGTGCATAAAGCCAACGGGAGCACTGGCGGGAAATCCAGTCCCGTCCCCTCATCCCTGGTTTCAGTGGAGCAAATTTTAAGTTTTGGGGCAGAGCTGAGACTTGAACTTTCTATTTTAAAGGATACAGACTTTGAACCACTGTGCCAGGATGTGATTAAATATTTAGTGCGTGTAACAGGACCTGTACATGAAAGCTCCTGCTCTGGGCAAGCGGAGCTAAGTTATTTCTTCCCAGGTCCCATGGCTTTATTTACAGTTCACAGGTTCTATTAAAGTTCCGCTTGTGTTTTATCCTCATAAGCATTTTCAAGCCGCACTTGAGCCCAGCCCCAGGTTGGATTCCCCTGTACCCTTTAAGAGCCACATCCTAATTACTCCTCTAGACACAGCAAGGCTCCTTGGCCCCTAGGAAAACTGCTGGTGCTGGAAGGGCTCGCAGCTCCCAGGGCTCCTGCCTGGTGGTCCCTGAGCAGGGTCACTGTCACAGACGCAGGATGCGGAGCAGCAGCTTCCAGAGGGAAACACCATCCCCTTCACCGCAACTGTGAAGGGCTGGGTAACGCAGACGGATTCTAAAGCCCCTGCCTCGGAAGTACGTTCTGTCCTCAAAAAATGTTCATGTACCGAGTCACGTTTGTGCCCTGCGTACACACACAGCCATCCCTGCGCCTGCAGTGTAAGACGAACCCGTGTGCAGCTGCCCTCCAGGTATCTTCAGGGGGCCCGGCCTCCAGCCCATCGCCAGCTCACCATCAGCCCTGCTGCCCTTCCGCATCTGTTACAGGAGCACATAACCAACCCGTGCAGGAAGTCACACTTAGTAAGCGCACTTCAGGCTGTTAGTGAAGTGCAAGTTGCTCAGTCGTGTCCAACTCTTTGCGACCCAGGCCAGAATACTGGAGTGAGTGGCCTTTCCCTTCTCCGGGATCGAACCCAGGTCTCCTGCACTGCAGGCAGATCCTCTACCAGCTGAGCCACAAGGGAAGCCTATGCTGTTAGGAAATCATTAAATCCATTGATAATAGAAGACCCGGAGAACTTGAGTCTGTTTCGTACAGAAATGTTTACCCAGTGCGACAGTTTCCCCAAACAGTTAGTATGGGTTATTCACCGTCGTCTAAAAGCTACAAAATTAGTGCTTTATTGTTTATGAATTAGATGTCAGTGTTTAAATTTCCTGTGTGTATTTCTCCTTGCTTTGGAGGTAGGAAATTATTATTATTATATATATTCCATAAAAAAGGCAGAGCCAAGAGGTCGGCAACTTCCTGACCCTGAACTTAAACCAGCCCTTTCTCTCGTGTGCTCCTCAGATACCCGCCAGGCATCGTGGGCGTGGCTCCGGGAGGACTTCCTGCTGCCATGGAAGGGATCATCCCCGGAGGCATCCCGGTGACCCACAACCTCCCCACAGTGGCACATCCCTCCCAAGCTCCCTCTCCCAACCAGCCCACGAAACACGGGGACAATCGAGAGCACCCCAACGAGCAATAGCAGCAAGTGATGAAAGGTAATCATTCAGATACACCTGGGACCAAGAGACAGTGAAAAATGGACTAAGAGAAAACGAATTTGACAGTCTTTTTAACTGATTCTGGACATATGCATCATTGACGTTGCAGTGTTACAGCTACAAAAGAGCTAGAAGCCGAGACGTGGGAAAACTGAAGATGTCGTCTGCTTGCGGAAGCGCTGAAAGAGACTAGGACGTGATTTATTAACGACCAACTTCTGTTATTGTGTGTTAAGTTTTTCATCTGTGCATCAAATCACAAAGAATAAATAGATCTTTTTCCTTTATCAGTCCCTTGGGCACAGGAGGTCCTGAACACCTTGCTCTAGAATGTTGCATCAGGAGTTCCAAACATCAAAATAAAATATTAAGAGGAAATCCCCACCCTATGACTCTAGTCCCTTCGGTCCACGGGGCTGGTTACCTCTTTTGCTAATAGGAAGATTAAATTACTACAAAATGGGGAGAAAGCTGTCTGCCTGTGTTAGACACCGCGAGCACGGGATTGAAGACAGTACAGGCTCCTGTACAGAGAATTCTCTCCCATCTGAACTGCGTACTGAGCGGGCAAGTTGGTTGTGAGTTCAGTAAAACCCTCTGATGATGCAAAAAAAGAAAAAAGTATTAAGTTTCACAAGCTGTTTGTACTCAAATATATTTTCTCAGTTTCAGATCCTCAGCTATTTTATTGAGTGGAAAGTCTTGAACTGAAAAAGGTTCAAGAAGAATAATGTTGCATTTCCTTATGTCTCAGGAAACACTTTTTATGGTAACTTGTCAGATTGTCTATGAACAAACCCACTTTTTTAGACATTGATAAAGTCTTCTTTTCTTCACGTGATATTTTATACAAGAACACTTCAGGTGTGTTATTAGATGTGACTGATTTTAACAAATCCTATTAGATTTGTATCAACTAGTTACATGTTATATTCATAGTCTTTTGTGAATCATCGCCTTTTTGTTTAAAAGATGGCCTATTTTGAGCCTTTGTATAGGTACATTCCTGTTTTTGTGACAAAAAAAAAAAAACCTTTACAACTGTCCCAAACAGAAAAATAATGGCTATCAGAAATATGTTTTGTTTTAGTGTGAGTTACCGTTACTGTATTTGTTTATTGTAAAGGTGGACATTTAGCGTTCAGTGCAGTTTTCAATAAAAAGTAATAAAAATTTCTGTTAAGCTTTGAAATTCAAGTACATCTCACTAATGTAAAAGTTCTCTCGAGATGTTAACTCAATTAGCCCATTTCTTTCCCAACTCTTGTTATTCCCAGGTTCAAAGATTAACAATACTTTCCTATTTCATAACCAGACTCAAGAATGCTGATAATTACTTCATGTGATAAACCAAAACTTCACATATGTCCATTCTTAAGATGAAATGGGTGGATCAGAACTAAGTCAATTCAAGAAACAAAATTGTTAAGTTTTAGTTTTGATTTTAATTTACCCAAAAGTAAAATTACCTGACCCAAGCATTAATGCAGGAAGGGAGGTGAATCTCAAAAAATTGTTTGTAAATGATATTTACAAAGAAATGTTGCAAAATAACATCAGTCATTTCCATGTGTTAAGAACTTTCAGTTGATTTAATGAGTCTTCCTTTCTTAAATAGCATTAAATCCCTTCTGTAAATGCTGGTTAAGTCCAACAAGTCCAGATATCAAACACCTTTACAACTGCCCCGCCTCTTCCCATTTAAAAAAAAGTCACGGCAACTGAAAACATCAACCCCCTCACACTCATTTTAAGGTGGTGGTCCCATCCCAACTTTCCCGTGAAAAATTACATTAAAACCACCTGACGTGGATCGAGGTGGCGCGCATGGTTACTGACCTGTATCACCACTCCGGGGAGCGGAGCGGCGGTTCACTGTCGTCTTCATAACCACTTGTCAAGTGTGATCAGTGCGGGGAGGACATCTGCACACCAAGGAGGCCCCACCCGCCCATGCACAGCAGTGTCCCCTTAACACAGACTCGTCTGTCACAGGATGAGCCTAAGAGCCGAAGACATGAAAAGGCAGGCAGGCCCACATCCTGCCTTTTAATTTGAACAGAAACCACCACGCTGTATTCTCCCAAGAGGAACCGTAAAGTCAAGTCCATACAGTTCAGGTATTACCGTCCGGAGTCAACCAAAAGACACTGAGTTATCTGTCACCCCGCCACATGGAATCTGAGAAAGGACTGCAAATTCTGTCTTGGGACGATAGTTATGGCTGTTTGATAGTTCAAGAGCTTAACATACCATTGACTCACCAAAATGTTAGCCTTTACCAGCCAATCTGCTGTGAAAACCATTTAAAGCTCCGCCAAGTTTGAAGCCTAGGAACTGGAGTCTATATATATATATATATATATACACACACACACATATACACACACACACACACACATATATAGTTCTTTCCCACAGGGAAGAATGCTGTACCTGTTAAGCTAGATGTGGCCAGGGTCACGGATCTATAAACAGAGGCACCTCAGGGGACACATCACTCAGCAGACACAGCACATGGAGGCTGAAGACCGAGCTGCGGCTTCCCAAACAGCACTGACTATCCTGGAGCCCCTAGCCACCAGATGCTTCTCCCTCAAACCTTTCTCTTTGGCTTCTTCAACTGGTTTAACCGCAACTAGAATGGGTTGTCTGGCCACTGAAGAATTCTTCCTATATATGAAGAAAAGTTCATAGGGATGCTATGCTAAGTAGTCAGAATGGCAGCCTTCTAAATCCTTGCTTATTTACTGTCCAAAACGAAAACAAACCAGAGGATCCATTTTGTAAGAAAACATCAGCCCCTTGAAACAGTAACATACCAATATTATATCAAAATTCATTTATATGGGATCCAATTGCAAATATTCTTCCTGTAAGTTTTAGCATGCAGCAGCAGTGATGTTTCATCCTGGAAACACCTTTCAGGGAGGGAAGAAAAAACTAAAGAGATGACATCTCACAGGTATTTTACTATTTTTAGTATTTCAGCATCAAATCTGAGGTTGTGCACATTTCAATACCATCTAAATAGAACTTAGAAGAAAACAAGAAGCAAATATTTAAAGGTTTTCACAGCCTTTTTATCAAAGGGAAAGAGTGTGTATGTGTGTCTGAAATTCCTTGCCACATCAATAGTCTACAAAGTGCTTATCAGGACACTAAGTCTTTTTGTGTTCCTGAGATAGGTCTGAAATTTTTACCCAGTATTGAATGTATACCTGAAGTGGTCAAATAATACTTTTACAGAAAGTTTTTCTACCTAAGATTATAGTTATAACTTTAAATAAGAATGGCCACAATTAACCAACATGCAAAAATTCTCAGACTACTCACTGAGAAATTCATTATACAATGCATTTAAACCACCTTACTGCATTCTTAAAATCTTTATTCTATTCTGAACGGAAATTCGCAATTAGCCCAAGCAAAGGCATGCCTTTCTAACACAATTTGCTTAAAGCAGAGTTGATGATAAAGAATCCAAAGACCCTCTGCACGGCAACCTGGGAGTCTAATGTCCACAGAGGCAAGTGAGCAGACTTCATGTAATTCATTCAGTTCGACTGGGCTGGCTCCCCAACCACTGCCCTAATGTATATCCACGGGGTAACTACTCACAAGGAGACTGCTGCCCAGAGTCTGGTGGAGGAAGCCTCAGTTTAAGAGCACTCTTCCAAACAAATAAATACCTAAATATCGAAAGGCGGCTTATCAGAAACTGAAAAAGACAAAATAAGAGAAACCAAAACCCTTTTCAAAACAAGGGAACGATGTCTACATGAAGTTCACTCAATAAAAAATTCTGACTTTTCTTACAGTTTGTTCCTTAAAGATTTGATTTTATTGGGCACAACAGGAACTAAATTACTAATAAAAAATAAAAGCTTGTTTTTATTTTTATGTTTTGCTATGGATAATTTGTACAAAAAGTTTCCAAATCTCTACCGAGCTCTAGTGAGACAGAATGTAAAATGGATCTTTTCAGATGGAAGTAGAATGCCAGGTTCTACTTTAAAAAGAATTATCTCAAAGGAACAAAGAGTGACCTGCCATGTGCTTTTGGAGGTGCCCATGCTGGAAAAACTTCTCAATAATATGAAGATGCTGGTACAACTTTTCCTATTACACAACTTCTTACACAACCACATGCGTTACATTTATAGACAGATTTACAATCTGAAAGGAAAAAAGTTTTGTCTTAATAAAATTAGTTTTTTGTTTCTTTTTTACAAACTGTAGTCCAAAGTTCTGTCTCCTCATGCAGCAGACACATCATCTCTGTTGGGTATGGATCAGAAAAAACCCTCCCAAGCAGATCCTGCCAGGTTCGCTTCATTCCATGCCGTGTGCTCTGCTGGGAGCAACACACTCGTGGGGTCCCGCACAGAGCTGATCCCTTGGTCTTCTGTTCTTGGATTTTTTTTTTTTTTTTTTTTCATTCATCTTCATCATCTTCGTCTTCCTCTCCATCAGATAGGGATGTACAAGGCCGGATCTGTCGGTAGCGGTCAAGCCATTTTTCTACCATTTGCGTGACCAGGGGGTGATTTCGCCGCCGAGAGCTCTTCTGCATGGCCACGAGAACACCCCCCTCAGTCACGCAGCAGTCCAGCCACTCCCTGAGCAGTTTTTCTTGCTGTTCCTCATTACCTAGCTTTTAGAGGAATGTGAAGAAAAGGAAAAATAATATGACAGATCAGAGACGTGACAGGAAAAATTTCATAGAGACCTACAGCTGGTATGATTAATGAAAGCGCCAGAGCAACAAAGTGTTTCAACCTAGGTTCTACTCTCATCAATTTTATGTTTAAAACCCTATGGGTAAATAGGAAAAAATGTCAACTTGAAAATTCACAGACAAACCTAGAGGGAAGAACGGCCTAATGATAAGTTCATTTGTTTGATATAATGGCAAAAAGAAAGTGTTCTCCAATACATTGATTCTGGCAAAGAAAAGACTAGAAAGAAAAGTTGCAGCTTCAAAAAGAACAAGGTAAGTTTGCTCAGAAAGCTATGTATAGGGTGAAGTTACAAAAATTATCTATGAATTTTTTTCTTAATGTTATGCTTATAAAAAGTTTTATAATTACTATATTAAATAAAAGACCAATACTTTTTTATAAGAATATGGGTTTTCTGCGAGTATTCTTTCACACCTTCTCATCACTTCCCTGCGGCTACAGGGAGCTCCTACCTGCTGCTCCCACCACTGCCCAGGTACCTAGTCTCATCTGAGCGGCCAGTGCGTCTCTTCTATGCAAACTGGCTGCTGGCTCCCTAGCTCACCCACAGTAAAAGTCAGAAAAATTTAAATGACTGCTGACGGCCACCCCGCAGCCTCAGCCTCCTCTCCCCCTCACCCAGTCCCCACAAGCTACACCAGCCTTCCAATTCCCTCTGCTACAACTCTCCTCCCCCAGTTCCTGCAAGACTCCTTCCTCTTGAAGTCTCAAATTCAGGCGCCACCTCCTCAGTGACACCTTACCTTACCGCCCCCAGTTCAGCCACCGACACCCTGCACCCCACCCCTCCCTTTCCCCCTCACCCCATCTTTTTACTTCTCCTCAGCACTCATCACTACCTGAGGGCATGGACTTCCATCTTCACTGCTTTATCTCCACACAACACCTCCTACACAGCTGTTCTCAACAGGTAAACTTCAGTCTGTCTGACTAGGATTTATAGAAAGTGACAATTACTATGACTCAACTCAAAACTGTAAGTGGTAGTGCAGAGAGCAGCACGCCCGAGACACACCCAAGGCCAGGTTCTGGCACAGCGCTGCTACTTTGAGGAGTTAACTCGAGAAACAGGTGTCTTACCTCCTGAGCAGAAAGAAAGTGCACGTGGAGTAACTTCCTCTCACTGTCAACCAGAGGCAGAAACGTGATGGTGACATCGTCATCGGTGTTCAGGTTAGCACCAGCACCTCGGTTACCATAGCCATCATTTTCCATGGCAACCAAAGCAGAGAAGTGGCCCCTTGTATAGCCCAGAGCAATCGGACTTTTCCAACAAAAACTCTGTTCCCACAACAAAGGCAAATACACACCTGGAGAGAGGGAAGAAAATCACAATGGGATTTTCAGGATGTGACTGCAATGTGCCTTAAAATAATAAACAAGAAAGTTCCAAAATACTAATGATAATGGTTTACCTTGAAACCGAGTATATCCTAAGGTTTCTCCCCGAAAACTTTTATAATATTTTACTCCATAAACTATAATTGGTCGTCTAAGAATATGTGCAAGTACAAAAATGTGAGTCTGCTCCAAACTTGCTCCAGGCTGTACAGAACAAAACAAAAGAAAGAATTTCTCTTTAAAACATCCACTACCACCCTGGAAAACTGACATGTATAACAAAATGCTGCCCTCCTTCAGCACACTGTCTCCATTCATTAAAAAAAAAAGTATGGCACTACTACTGTCAGGCTAAGAAAGATTCCTCAAGTAGCGAAGTCCAACAAAAGACACCTGCAAAGCTTATACACAGATATCCTTCGCTATCCAAACTCAAGAACTAAACAGATCTGGTTAAATACTGATCTGAGGAATAAGAGATTAAGACAACAAAGGAGTCTTATTCACATAACTGCGGTCTGGTGAAGTTCCTCGTGAACTACAACAGGGTCCCCCCGAAGTGGAGAGAGGAGCCCGACTGTCCCACAGGGACACAAACAGCTTGCAAATGGCCACATCACCTAACACAGGAACACTCAACTGGCCTCCTTCCCTCAGCAACGACTCTGACAGCACCTTTACAGCAGGTGCATGTCTCAGACATGTACCCTGCCCAAAGGGTGAACCCCGCCCAAATGGCCCAATGACAGAAAGGACTTCCCTCATATTGTACTAAGGAATTATGGTGTTTTCTGCAAAGAAAAGAAGTGATTTGTTGTGCATATACATGAATTTCACAGTTCAGTATATTAATGAAGTGAAAGTTGCTCAGTCATGTCCGACTCTTTGCGACCCCACAGACTGTATAGTCCATGGAATTCTCCAGGCCAGAATACTGGAGTAAGGCCTTTCCCTTCTCCAGGTGATCTTCCCAACCCAGGGATCAAACCCAGGTCTCCCGCATTGCAGGCAGATTCTTTACCAGCTGAGCTACCAGGGAAGCCCAAGAATACTGGAGTGAGTAGCCTATCCCTTCTGCAGCGGATCTTCCCGACCCGGGAATTGAACTGGGGTCTCCGGCACTGCAGGCAGGTTCTTTACCACTCTCATTCATACTTCCCTGAGCTATGAGGGAAGTATATTAATAACACTTCGCAAAACTAGCACACATCTGAGAGACAACTCAACACATCTATACAAGTTCATTCCAATCACTTCTGTCCATGGAACCTTCTCCATGGCCTACCTCACATGGACACAGCATCAACCAGGTAGCCCTACGAAGACCACAACTTGAGCCTCAGGGGCCTGACAGCGCACCATCAGCACAGGAGTGCCCAGTATCAGTGAGTGATCTTGGACACAGAACGGGAGCTAACCCATAGGTGGGTAAAGCAGGCATAAAGCCACCATTTTTTTTTGAGTTTTATTTGAATATAGTTTATTTACAATGCTGTGCTAGTTTCTGCAGTAAAGTGAAATCATTTATACACAGACATACACCCACTCTTTCTTAGATTCTTTTCCTATAAAGATCATTACGGAGTTCCCTGTGCTATGCAGTAGGTCTTCAGTTATCAATTTTATATGTAGCAGTGCGTGTATGTCAATCCCCCAAAGCTACCTCTCCGTGAGGACAACATAACTGAAGAGCTATCTGGGGAAATATTTACGAGGTTAGAATCACCAAGTAAAACGTTCATTCTGACAGTTTTCTAGTCACTTAACATAAAAACATACTGCCCTCCCTGTTTAGCAGTGAGGCCTATGGTCACAGAACCGATCAGCAGTCAGTGGAACCCGAGTCACCTGATGCCAAGTCCCCAACTCTCCTCTGTACCACTCTGCCCCAATGTGGTCTCACTGCAAACCAAGGCATGCAGAGCAGCGGCCTCACTTTTTTCAGAGAAGCAACATGCCTGGAAGCATTCTTACCTGACTAGCAAGAGACAGTATAAATGCCCAGTCTTCTTGCCACTGTTCTTCTCTCAAGGAAAAATGTAAACCAAAGCTCTGAGAATACCAGGACTCCCAATCTTTCCAACGTGTATAAAACCTAAAAAGCAACACAGTAAAAAAGAAGCCTTTCTATAAATAGTTCATTTAATGTTCTAATCATTTAATGTAGTCTTTGAGCACTTCATATGCAGAGATTTAATAATTCATTTTACCTGGCTTGAAGTAAATTTTTCAAATTAAAAATGCCTCCACTCTGCTAGCAGACACTTTTTAACAATTTTCAGACATAATCTGATTCACCACCCACCAAACTTTCATCAGAACTTCAAACACTAATGACAAGAACAGCTGATTCCAACTGTCTACTATTGGTTTACAAATGAAAAACACTCAAAATCATCTGCGAGTCTGGATAAAATCAAAGACACTTTACACCATTAATGAACAGTATCCACTACTTAGTCACAGATTTAGAAAACAGCCCATGTGTTTACGAGAATATCAAAATCACTTCCTTGAGATTTCATTACATAAAATTATTTAAGTATCACATGACAATAAAAAAAAAATCCAACTATAAAAATAATCCCCTCTTCATGCTTAATACCTCTCTAAATACTTCAGCCTAATAAATTATGAAGATTAAAACTCAAACTAGGCCACTGGTAGACTGAATTACTAAAACAAAACATTCTTTTTCTTTATAACATCAAGTATACAATTAAGTAAAGCCAGATATAATTACATTGAAAACTGTGATCTTACAAACCAGCAAAGGCCTCTGAAGACAGATTAACCAGTAACAGATTACAAACAGTTAACCAGTTTGTAACATTACAATCCTCTCACATGTAATGAACTATCAATCCCCAATGCTTCTATGTACTTGAATTCTAGGTGAAAGAATAAAAAGATCAGAAAACATTCCCTCACTATTGTTGAAAAGTTAAGGTAGTAAATGCCTTAGTGTCACGCGTTTCTTTAACTTAATGTAGGGTTTTGTAAAAAGTAAATTAATGCTATTTTAGATTTAAAATAGAATGTTACAGAGGCTTAACTCTTGATTAGAAAAAAACTTTTTTTCTATTTACAGTAACCACAGGTTTTTTCTTTATAATTCAGGAATGTAAGTTTCAATGCCAAATGTTTAAAAATAAAATATGGATATCCCTCTTAAAATACCTAAGATATACAGAAATATATTTTAATGTACAAATGACAAAATACATTGTTTTGATATCAGTTTGGAAGAATTACTGTGAAACAGTTATTACAAACTGAAAGATGTATGTGGTAAGAAATTTCTTGGTTAGTGCCTAAAATCATTTTAATATTGAGACCGCTAAATTTGCCAGGAGTCAAACGATGACTACACTCAAAACTAAAGAGGACTGCAGAGCAGAGAGTTCAAAATATATTTTAAAATCACTCCCACCACAAAGACCTAAACTGTCCATCTACCTGACTCAGTCAAGGACACAAATCCGAACAGGAGACTAAGTGAGACAGCAATACAATTTGGCTTGACATTCAAAAGTCAATTTCAGGATGATAAGACTTAACACTCTATCTGATAATACTCCCGAAATTAATCTCCATGTTCAGTGCAATTTCTATCAAAATCCCAGAGGGCTTTTCTGCAGAAGCTAGAACCTAAAATTTGCCTAGAAGTCCAAAGGGAACAGCAAAAAGAATCTGAAGAAAAGAAGGATAAAGTTGGAAGACTTAATATTCCTGATTTCAAAACCTACCACAAAGCTATAATCATCAAGATAATCTAACACTGGCATACAGACAGACATAGAGATCAACAGGAAAAACCAAGAGTCCAGAAACAAACCTTTATTTTATGAAAATATTTTTCAACAAAAGTACCAAGTACTTGAATGAAAAAAATAAATTTAAAAACTGTAAATAACTATAATAAATATGTTAAGGGCTCTCTAATGGAAAAAGACAGCATGCAAGAGCAGATGGGCAATTTAGACAGAGAGATGGAAATCCTAAGACAGAACCAAAATGAAATTTCAGAGAGCAAAAGCACTAACAGAAATGAAAGTATTTTTGACAGCTTTATTAGCAGACTGGGCTTGGCTAAGGAAAGAACCTCTTAAAGATACATCAATACAAAACTTCAAATCCAAAAAGAAAAGATAACATGGACAAAAAAACAGAAGAATAACTGTGGGACAACTACAAAAGGTACAACATGTAACGTTACAGACAGTAAAGAGGGAGGAAAAAAGTAACAGGAAGAAATACTCGAAACAGTAAGGACTGAGAATTTCACCAAATTAGTGTCAGACACCACACCACAGATTCAGGAAGCTCAGAGAAAACCACGAAGGAAAATCGCCAGAAAAACCACACGTAGGCATACCATATTAAAACGACAGAAAATTAAAAAGTCCTGAAAGACGACAGAGTATAAAAAACACCTACCTAAAGAAAACTAAAAGAATTATAACCAACTTCTCAGAAACTATCCATACAAGCAAGAAGAGAATAAAGTGAAATATTTTTTAAAATTGAGAGGAAAAAACCCCACCAACCTAGAATTCTATACCCTGTGAAATTATCCTTCAAAAGTAAATGAGAGGACTTCTCTGGTGACACAGTGGAGAAGAATCCACCTGCCAATGCAGGAGACACAGGTTTGATCCCTGGTGGGGGAAGACCGCACACGCCGCAGGGCAGCTAAGCCTGTGCACCACAAGCCCCGCGCCTGCGCCCTAGAGCCGCGCCACAACCCCTGAGGGCCCTGCTCCCAGAGCCTGTGCTCCACAAGAGAAGCCACCACAAGGAGAAGCGCCTGTGCTGCAACAAAGAGGAGGCCCCTCTCGCCACAACTAGAGAAAGCCCACGCGCAGCAACAAAGACCCAGGACAGTCAAAAATAAATCTTTTCTTTTTTTCAACTAAGATAGAAATACATCCTTTTTCAGACAAAAATGGAGGCAATTTGTTGCCAGAGACCTGCTTCATAAATATTCAAAGAAGTTCTTTAGAAAGAAGGAAAATAACACAGATCAGAAATTTTGAACTACATAAAGGTCTTGATCTGCATCAAAAAATAAATTGAAGATAAAACTTGTTTTTACTTTTAATTGAGCTAACATCTATTCAAAATAATAGCAACAATATATTAAGTGTAAAACTTGATACATAGAGAGACACAATACTAAGCTACAAATCATATTTCTAAAATAACTGATTTTCCCCATTTATATTACCCTCACTTGGCTCTCTATTTGGATTGACATGTCGATAAAAGACAAGTACGATGTTCCATCTTGAGCACCTGAGTCAGTTCACATCACAGGTCCTCAACAGAAAAGCACAGCTACCACCACAAAAAAATGGCCTATCTTGAAGTGATGGGGGAGGGGTTTAAATAAAATTACTTTCTCCATTCTCATTTAGATATTTTATACAATGTAAGAGAATGTCTCATCCCACTTGATTTGGATTTATAAGCAAAGGAAATCCTAGCCAAAAAAAAACTGATTTAAAAGGAGACTGCACAAGTGACATGCTGGCCTTCTCCTTCTACCTTCTAATAGTAATAGCCATATATAAGACCCCAGTCAACAAACTGGTCACAACTCAAAAGAGTCACCATTTTAATGCTTATTCCGTAAGGCTAATATATTTGACCCACGTCACCGAAGCTCTGAATCTATGGCAACACATCCTCCCTCCCCATCTGATAGCCTTCATTCCCTTCTCCATCCTATCTCCACCTCAAGATACTGAAAAAGACCTCTGTGTGATCACTATAACCCTTGCAGCTTCCTCCACCTTAACTGTAAACCATCAGGTGAAGACCCTGTATGGCAGGGATGGAAGAGGTGGTACCAAGAGAGACATTATTTTCAGAAGCCTGTTCATATGCTGGCTGAAATATCCTTTTAGAGTTAAGGCCTCCGTTCCTGAAAGATCTGCTGCAACAGCACTTACCGTGGCTGCACCTTAAGACCCAGGCCTTCCCCACTCTACCAGCCATCAAGCCCAACCTCAGAGTATGCCACTCATCTGCTTTCACATTAAACTTGGAGACTTCAAGCGACTCAAAACTGGAATTTCAGTCCTAACATTAGTTACCACTGCTGAAATTTACAGTACACTTTCAACCTTACAACAAAGGCAGGATATTACCACCAGAGGAAAGACTCTAGGGTTGCCTGTTTTAAAGGACTTGCAAAATGGTAGATTTACCAAAATCCAGATCTAGCTTTCAGGCTGAGCACACCCAAAAAACAGATCCATCTTTCCAGGGCAGACACACGTTAATCAAACCTACAAGGCAGACCTATAAAACCACAGTACCCCAAACGACTATCATCCTCTCGGTGTGGGCAGGCCCACATAAACAACCAGAGCATGAGGATGCTGTCTGATGAGCACGCCACCCAATCCAGAGAGGTGAGACAGGATGGACACTTAATGGCATCAGGCTTACCTGGCCTGATGAGTCCACACCACAAAAGGAACGGTATTCCCCACAATACCAAATCAATCCACAGCAGTCTCCCTCCTCTAAAGGGCACAAAGTCCTCTTCACTGGACAAAGGCTAAATGACTAAACCATCAGATAACAGAGTCCACGTTGACTTTCTTAGATGTGGTAATGAGGATGTGATTGGGTAGTAGAATATCCTTGTTCTTAAAAGATACAGGATAAAACACTGAAGGAGAAAGCATCACAGTGTCTAAAACAAATTGTTTCTGCATTAATATATAGAGATGGAACACATACAGAAAAATGTTAAACATCAACAACTGATCAAGCCAATGAAGGAGGAGAGGCTGGGGTCCACCAGACTGATTTTAACTTTTCTGTGGATTTGAAAATTTGCAAAATTACAAAAATGTGGTCTTAAGAGTATCTGTCTCAGGAAGAAAAATGTGTAATACATAATATAATATCTTAAACCTGAACAAAAATACGAAATAATAGCTACTTTAATATATGAGCAAAGACCTTCCTATATTTAATAAGACCACTACCACAAATTCAAATGTTTGTTTTAAAGCTTAGCAAAACATATAAAACCACTGTGATGGTCAAAGTGTCTCAATGTCTAAAACCAAAGCTTCCCCCTCCCCCAGCTTCCATAAAAAAAAAAAACAACAGACAAAAAGCACCCAACCATTGTAAGGATAGGTTTCAGCTAGTGCTCTCCTGGATTTCCAAAGGGAAGCATGCCAGCTCACCAATGTGAACAGTCATGCAGACTGTCATGCAGGGCTTTCCGAAGCACCGAGTCCTTGTCGTAAATGCCCCAGGTAGCTTGTAGTACTGAATCCAGTAAGCAGTCTCCTGCAGTCCGGTTCCAAAGTGCATACAGTCGACTGTCCAAACGGGTAGCCAATTCCAATGACCAGTTTATAATTGGAGATTCTTCTTCTAACTCTATGAGGAATTTAACATATTCATATAAAACATCAATAAAGGAAACTGAAGATGATTCAAATAAATGGAAAGATATCCCATGCTCTTAAGACTCGAATTAATATTCTTAAAATGGCCACACTACCTAAAGCAACCTACAGATTTAAGGCAATTCCTATGAAATTACCCAAGACATCTTTCACAGAACTAGAAAAAATAATCCTAAACTTTATATGAACCATAAAAGATCCAGAATTGCCAAGGCACTCTTGAGAAAAAAGAACAAAGCAAGGGCTTCCTTGGTGTCTCAGTGGTAAAGAATCTGCCTGTCAATGCAGCAGACATGGGTTCAATCCCTTATCTGGGAAGACCCCACATGCCATGGAGCAACTAAGTCCGTGCACCCCAACTACTGAGTGTGTCTGTGCTCTAAAGCCCAGGAGCTACAACTACTGAGCCCAGGTGCCACAACCAGAGCCCATGCTCCACAACACGAGAAGCCACCACCACAAGTCCACACACCACAACTACAGAGTAGCCTCTGCTCTCCACTAGAGAAAAGCCCGCACAGCAACGAAGACCCAGCACAGCCAAAAAATAAATAAAATTTTGAACAAAGAACAAAGTAGGAGGTCCAACCCTCCCAAACTTCAGATAAGATTATAAAGCTACAGTAATCAAAACAGCATGGTATTCAGAAAAAGACAAAAAAAAAAAAAAAAAAAAAAGACACACGGCTGAGTGGAACAAAACAGCCCAGAAATAAACTCACACACCTATGGTCAATTAATCTTCAACAAAGGAGGTAAGAATATATAATGGGAAAAAAGCCTCTTCAACAAGCAGTGTTGGACAGCTTCATGTAAATCAATAAAGTTAAAACACATCTTCACACCAAATATAAAAATATGCTCAAAATGTTTAAAGATTTAAATATATGACATGACATCATGAAACTCCTAGAGAAGAACAAAGGCAAAACATTCTCTGACATAAACTGTACTAATATTTTCTTAGGTCAGTCTTCCAAGGCAATAGAAAAAAGCAAAATAAACAAATGGGACCTAATCAAACTTAAAAGCTTTTGCACAGCAAAGGACACCATAAACAAAGAGAGATGACACTGTTCGGAAGGGAGAAAATATCTGCAAACAATGCAACCAAAAACAGGCTTAACTTCTAAAATATACAAACAACTCACAGGTAACACAACCACAGAAAAACCACCCAACCAAAAAATGGGCAAAAAGACCTAACCAGGCATTTCTCCAAAGACATACAGATGTCCAAAAGGCACATGAAAAGATGCTTAACAACGCTAATTATTAGAATTATGCAAATCAAAACTACAATGAGATACCACCTCACATTGGTCAGAGTGATAATCATTTAAAAGTATACAAATACAAATGCTGGAGAGGGTGCAGAGAAAAGGACCAAGCCTCGTGCACTGCTGGCGCAGCCAATATGGAAACAGTATGGCGGTTCTTGAAAAAATTTAAAAAAAATAGAGCTGCCATATGATTCAGCAATCCCACTCCTGGGCATATACCTGGACAAAACCGTAATTCAAATAAACAAACGCTCCTCCTATGTTCACAGCAACACTATTCACAATAACCAAGACATGGAAACAATCTAAATGTCCCTTGACCGATGAATGGATGAAAACATGTGGTGCACATACACAATGGAATACTACTCAGGCAGAAAAAAGAATGAGATAATGCCATTCGCAGCAACATGGATGGCCTAGAGATTATCATACTAAGTGAAGTCAGAAAGACAAATACCATTTGATATCACTTAGAATGTGGAATGGAGAAGGCAATGGCACCCCACTCCAGTACTCTTGCCTGGAAAATCCCATGGACGGAAGAGCCTGGTGGGCTACAGTCCATGGGGTCGCTAAGAGTCAGACACGACTGAGCGACTTCACTTTCACTTTTCACTTTCATGCATTGGAGAAGGAAATGGAAACCCACTCCAGTGTTCTTGCCTGGAGAATCCCAGGGACAGGGGAGCCTGGTGGGCTGCCTTCTATGGGGTCACACAGAGTCAGAGACGACTGAAGCGACTTAGCACTAGCAGAATGTGGAAGCTAAAATATGACATAAATGAAATTCTCCAGGAAACAGATTCACAGACACAGAGAACAGACTTGTGGTGGCCAAGACTGGTGGGGGGATGGAGTGGAAGTTTGGGGTCAGCAGATGGAAACTAGTATATATGGAACAGATAAACAAGATCCTACTATATAGCATAGCGAACTATATTCAATTATCTGTGACAAACCATAATGGAAAAGAATATAAAAAAGAACATATGTTGAAGTATAACAGAATCACTTCGCTATATAGCAGAAGAAATTAACAATATTGTAAATCAACTATACTTCAATATAAATAAAGACGCAAGTAAGTAAATAAATGTAACATGTTCAGTTTCATTCTTCTGCAATTTAGAAATATTCTATTTGGAAGAAAGAAAGAAAGTGAAGTCACTCAGTCATGTCCAACTCTTTCCAACCCCATGGACTGTAGCCTACCAGGCTCCTAAGTCCATGGGATTTTCCAGGCAAGAATACTGGACTGGGTTGCCATTTCCTTCTCCAGGGGATCTTCCCGACCAGGTATTGAATTCCCACATTGCAGGCAGACACTTTACCATTTGCACCACCAGGGAAGCCCTTGGAAGAAAGAAACTATTCTCTAAAGTGTTAAAAAATGTACATGTAATATGCTAGTAACAGCTACAAATTTTGATCAATTGAAATATCAACTATTGAATATCAATTGAAATATAAAATACTTTAAGTAATGGAAACATCTTGAGGCCCTAGAATAATTTATTTAATTTTTAAAATCTTTATAATTTATTTTCTTAAAATGTTTATTATGAAAAAATACTCATCCTAGAATAGGAAACACAAAACCAAGATTTTAAAACTTTTATACCTTTATTCACTCTACCACAGTTATGAGCTGTAAACGAGCTGTTTTAACAGCATAATACAATACTGTTCTTAAGGACTTTATACATTTTCAGTTTAAAGTACAAATAAAATATGATGACTATACACCAAACTACTCCAAAGCTTACAAAGCAGAGCAAAACGTTTATTGAAATCACTAAAAATTACATTATACTCATTAGTTTCATGCTTACCTTTTTGAACATCTCTATCAAGCACCTCATCAAATAATTTTTCTTGGACTGTTGGAGGCAAGTCTTCAATATCTACAAAGAAAAACCTTATTTAAAAAGATCTTTAAATGCCTCATAACTTAAAAAATTTGATGCCAATATCTAACAGTAACTTCCTCTAAAATAACTCCCTTTCCACTGAAGACTGTCAAGTAGCGTCTTTTAAAAAACATGCATGTATCTCATGAGTTGTGTATATGAGGTGCAGAATACTTCCTTTCTGTACTTCATTATCAAAACAGTGACCTATCTACAAATAGTAAGAAGAAAAGCATCTGAACCAGTAATAATAATCAGCTATTATCAAAAAGGCAAGAGATAACAAATACTGCCAAGAACGCAGAGAAAGGGGAACCCCTGTGCACCACTGGGTGGGAATGTAAACTGGAGAAGCCACTATGGAAAACGTTATGGAGGATCCTCAAAAACATAAAATTATCATATATGATCCAGCAATCTCACTTCTGGGTTTACAGACAATAGAAATGACAAACCTGTATCCCCATGCTAGCTGCCATGTTACTCAAAATAGCCAACGTACGAAAACAACCAATGGGTGAATAAATATAAAATAGATGGGTTACTAAGCCATGAAAAAGACAGAATTGCGCCGTTTGCAACGTATAGAAGGGCCTTGGAGATGCTATGCTATGTGAAATAAGTTCAATGGAAGAAGACAAATACTGCTTGGCATCACTTATATACAGATCTTAAAAAAAAAAGATGGGGAGAAACTGGCGAAAGTACAAACTATAAGCCTTAAGATGAAGAAGGAGAGGACTTAATGTAAAGCATAGTGACGATAATCAGTAACACTGTACTGTACACTTGAAATTCTCTGAGAGAACAAAACATAAATGTTTTCACCCAAAATATAAATAGATAAATACAAGGTGAGGTAATAAGTGTGTTAACTAACTAGACTGGGTGGGGGTGGGGGGATCCTTTCACAATTTATTTGTGAATCAAATCACCATGGAATTCTCTAGGCAGAATACCGGAGTGGGCAGGTCGTCCCTTCTCCAGGGGATCTTCCAAACCCAGGGATCAAACCCAGGTCTCCAGCATTGCAGGCTGAATCTTTACCAGCCAAGCCACAAGAGAAGCCCAAGAATACTGGAGTGGGCAGCCTATCCCTTCTCCAGCAGATCTTCCCAACGAGGAACCGCATTGCAGGCGGATTCTTTACCAACTGAGCTATCAGGGAAGCCCCAAATCACCACAATGTGTATCTTAAAATCTTACAATTTTCTATGTTAATGACAACTTAATATAGAAGAGCAACAGAGGTCTCTGATACTCAGGTTAAAATAACAACAGACAAATTTTGTCTGTTTTCTGCCGCCCCAGCCCAGCCACGCTCAATCTCTGCTCAGAACTGTTTTTACAGACTTTAGAATCTTCTTATAAAAGTCAATGAACCCTTCCTTTTGGCACACAAATTTCTGTTTTTCTCACCTTCCTGAAATTCTCTATGCTCTATTCGGTTTACTAATTGAGTAGTCTAGAATAAAAAGCATGATTACCCTACAACATTTTTTTAAACTACAGAACTATTTTCAATTCAAAATAAAATCTAATCACTCAGTGTAATAAGTTTAAATATATAGAGAGTGCATTTGAAATGAAATTTGTCCAATTTTAAAACACGTTGTAATTTCCTATCATTTTGTAAATACCTCTGCTCACATCTTAATATAAGCTTAAAATAGAAAGCTCAGAACACTCAAAACCAAAATTTAAGTTTTACTTAGAAACTCTAGGTGTTCAGTGCATTTACTCAGTGTCAATTGAGAAAAACAACCTAGAAAACATTTCACTTGTCACGGAACTGGAAAATAAAAAGTTGCTTCACAAATACAGTAGAAATTAACATAATGAGTGAAGTAAAGTAATGACACTTTCAAAAGAATACCAGTATCTTTGATGCAAATAATTTGTATCTACCCATCAAAAACCCATGTTCTGACCTTATCTCCTAATATCAGGTAACCAATAGTTATCTAATTTAAAAATAATAAACACATATGAAAAGAAAAAGAAAAAAGCTGATTCATAACACTCTAAAATAAAGAGAAAAGGAAATGGATAAAACAGATTCTTACAAATATCTGAGGCCCACAAAGAAGTCAGTTATTTCCAGCTGCTGTCTTCCCCTCAGCTCTATAGCATTAGTTTATAAATGGCCTATATACTGATTACTTTCAGTAAAACAGGTCAAGTTGTATCTATAAGATAGCTACCATCTACTAATAGTGGCTATCTGTTTTCTAACAGAATCATTTTCATTCAGACACTGGAAGAATATAATAAAGTGGAAATTTGTTTTCACAAAGAGATTTGGAGTTACCTGCTGGCAATGTAAATGTTACAAGGTCAGTTAGGAAATAGCAAGCAAAGTCCCCCTTTCTCTGGTGAAGAGAGGCAGCGATCTCACGACGGATCTGCTCTGTCAGTTCAGGACACACCATTGCAGGAATACACTTTGCAGCTTGTTGAGACACCTTAAATACAAAAGAAACTTTCTTCTACATCTCATTCATCATCACTGGAAGCAGAAATCAACAGCATTAAAAAGAAATTACCAAAACTTTCCAGTAACTTAAGGTGTTTTTATTTTAAATATATGAGATATTGGTGTTATGTCCTCAACAGTATATGAGTATATATCAGTACAACTTTCCTGGGAAACAGTGATAAAAATGCTTTACCCTCTCAATTCGGTAATTCTACTTTTTAGTGGTGTTTATCCCAAGGAAATATACCAACAAGCACATAAAAATGTATGTAAGACAGAGCTATTCACAAAAGTTCATCACAGGAGAGGGAATGAGTACAGAAAGCAAAGTAAGAATAACCATCAGGCCCCTAATAAAAACATTCTTAAGCAGGGAATTCCAGCTCACAGAGAAAGAGGAAAGTAGAAGCAGGATCTTAGTTCTCCAACCAGGGATCAAACCCACACCGCTTGCAGTGGAAGCATCTTAACCACTGGACCACCAGGGAAGTCCCTATAATTTTGTATTTTTTAAAAAGCATCTGGCTTCCCCAAAGAGTAGAGCCGACAACAAAGCTCTGAAGTAGTACAACTCAACAGGAATGAAACCTGAGCAAGAACTTTCCTGTCCTTTTAAAATGATGAACAACAACAAAGGATGAAAAGGCATTATCTTACATTTAAGTTGTATTCCTCTGTGGAGCTCAAGAAATCTATACACAGATAATCCGGAAACCCAAGGTGAGCATCCATCTACTCGAGAGGAGATTAGTCTGCTGTGACCCTCCACTCGGTCACTACAGCCGCAGCCACTAACCTGGGCAACCTTCACGAACAGACTTCTAGTAACAAGCAGGGCTTGGAGCAGCAGATCTTCCAATAAAGCCACACACAAAGTTTTATGATACTGTCATCTACGTAACATACGTAGACACACTTAATTGTAATTACTACTGAGGTAAGTGACGGAGAAGGCAATGGCGCCCCACTCCAGTACTCTTGCCTGGAAAATTCCATGGATGGAGGAGCCTGGTAGGCTGTAGTCCATGGGGTTGCTAAGAGTCGGACACGACTGAGCGACTTCCCTTTCACTTTTCACCTTCATGCATTGGAGAAGGAAATGGCAACCCACTCCAGTGTTCTTGCCTGGAGAATCCCAGGGATGGGGGAGCCTGGTGGGCTTTCGTCTATGGGGTCGCAGAGTCGGACACGACTGAAGCGACTTAGCAGCAGCAGCAGCAAGTGAACAGAGTTTCAAACACCCTGTATACCCATGACAACCATCAGACATCCCCTTCTGAAAACACCTGCATGAACATTCAGTTCTAAACATCACTGGCCAGGATTAACACTGACGGTGAAGTTGTCACCACACCTGAACTCCACGAGCCCAACCTAAGCAACAAACTGTGGAAAAATAGTAAATATTTTCAGAATATAACCATTTCTCAAGTAACAGCATTAAAATGGATCTCAAAAGTAAACTCAAAAATAGCTTTCTCAAAACTGCTAACCCTCAGCCCCTCTGCAAAATCCTGGGGAGATTTTGAACACTGAACACCTCAGAAGAAACCTTAGAGCTAGTGACTGACTGCTAAACCTCTCCTCCTGCCACCATCCTTAAGCACTTGCCCCTGAAGCCTGCCCCTTATCTCCTAGCCTCTTCAGCCTCATGACTCTCCATCAGCTCCTTAGCCTACTAGCTAATTTAGGGCCCATGAACTTGGGAAGGGTCCATGAACTAGAACAGGAAGTTCAATTAAATTTAAATCCTTCATTTTACCTGCCTACATTTAAAATGCATGTTCTTATACATCACAAATTTAATATTCTGTCAACTACATATTTCAATGTAACTGATTTCCTTTGCAAACCTATTTTCTATTTTATACATTTAAAAACAACAGTTTGAAAAGCAGTCCATTTATTCCACCAGACTACAAATAGGGCTCATGGTTTAAAATCCAATTAAGTAAGCCCCCAGCCCCAGACACACATTCCCAAAATGTAACGCTCTCCTGTTCTCATCCCCAAAGGCCCTGGCTGGCTCCGTGCCCTGTCTGCAGACACAGCCCTCAGCCCAGACTCATGCTCTCCCCATCCCAGTCTCCCTACTGGCCCCTTCGATTCTGTCCTGTGGAGTACCCACACCAGAGAGACGAAATTCCACCACCGATTCCGTTCTTTCCCTAGAACAAGCGTCCTCTCCACCTCTCCCATGGCATGTGCCAGGGCTGGTCCACGTGTACCACAGAACATGGCAGAAATGATGGAGTATCACTTCCTACATTAGGCTACACAGAAAAGACACTGTGGTTTCCACCTCACTCACTCTCTCACTCTCTCTCCCTCTCTCTTCCTCACACTCTCTCGGCTCACCTGCTCAAGGAGAGACCAGCCAGCACATGACACGCAGCCCTACGGACAGGCCCACAGGACAAGAATCTGAAGCCTCCTGCCAACACCACGTTGAGTGTACTTAGGACCACAGCCTCTAGCCCCAGTCAAGCCTCTTGACAACAGTAGCCCTGGCAATCTGGAACCTCATGAGACCTTGAGCCAAAATCATTTAGCTAAGCTGCTCCTGTATTCCTTACTCTCAGAAACTGTGATGACAAGTGTTTGTTGTCGTAAGCTGCTAAGTTTTGAGGGGATTTGTTACCCAGCTGTAAATAAATACACTGGGGTTCTACTGTCTTCCACACTGTTAGTCCTCAGAATGCTCTTAGGAGGCTGATGGCTTACACCAGTCCCTCCAGAACCTTCTCAGAGACCTCTACCAGCTGGAGAGGAACCCGCTGTTGCTGCTGCTTACTTGCTAAGTTGTGTCCAATTCTTTGCGACCCCACAGACTGTAGCCCGCCAGGCTCCTCTGTCCATGGGATTCCTCAGGCAAGAATACTGGAGTGGGTTGCCATTCCCTTCTCCAGGGGATCTTCCCGACCCAGGGCTCAAATCCACGTTTCCTGCATTGGCAGGCGGACTCTTTACCACTGAGCCACCTGGGAAGCACACCACTAAAGACTTGCATCTTGGTTCACAGCTGCCTTCTCCTTCTTGTCTCCAGCCACCACCAGCAACTATGACTCCTCACGCCGTCCCGTCTGATACACAACTGGGTGTCACAACACAAGTGCAGCCAGACCTCACGACACTACAGAGACCACCTCGAACTGTCCCATCCCACGCTGCAGAACACCAGTCTCTCCAATCACAGAGCCACCTTCCAAACAGTCCCCTCCTCCCTTATCCTCTGTAGTGTGTCAGTCACTAAGTCATGTCCGACCATTTGCGACCCCACGGACTGTAGCCTGCCAGGCTCCTCTGTCCATGGGATTCTCCAGGCGAGAATACTGGAGTGGGTTGCCATTCCCTTCTCCAGGGAGTCTTCCCAACCTGGGGATCGAACTCAGGTCTCCTGCATTAAAGGCAGATTCTTCACCATCTGAGCCGCCAGGGAAGCCCTGTCTTCCTTCAGTAAGCCTGCCCTGTGCTTTCAGCACGACTGTTTCTCAAGGCCTACCTTGCCCCTGGTTTAACTGGACTCTTAGCAAACTAAAAACAATGGCAAGCTGTCTCAATCATGCTCCTACCTAACATTCATATTTCTTAACCACTCCTCCCACTTTATGCTTTGTGCGCAAATGTTTCCAGATACTGGAGAGTTCAAATATGCAAACAAGCATACACAGGAGTATACTGACCATAATGGATTTGAATCCACAACTAATCAAACACTGCACTTTTACCCTATTTCTTTAAAAAAAAAAATTACCTGGATGATACAGTCACATTCTAATTAATTCACTCCAACCTCTGTTACTTGTAGCATCTACCACGTTATCTAATCTAGAAACCTGGACGCCACTGTGACCCCACCACCACTTCTCCCCACAGCCAGTCCATCCACTTAACTCCGCTGGCATCTTCAGCATCTCTCTCAGACCAGCCACTGCCACGGCTGTCCCAGCGGGATTCCTGCCAGCGTCACTACAGTGTCCTAGCCAGGCTCGCCCCTAATTCCAGCAGCCAACACGCTGATCTTCTCACTCCCCTGTCCCTCCACCTAACCCTTTTCAGAGCCTTTAACTGCCCTCAGAATCATCTTCCAGTTCTTTGGCCTAGAAGATCCTTCACACTGCATCCCCTACTTGTCTCTCTCACTTCCCATCCACCATACAACCACGCTGAGCTACCCACCAGCTCCGAATTCGCCACAAACACCACCACCCCTGCCTCTGAACAGCTTCCTCAATGCCGTTCTCGTCTCCACCTATTTTGAAGCTAACTCATCCTACTCCTTCAGATCTCAGCTAAAACATGACCTGCTGCGGGTAAGAAGGTAAGGAAGGTACCGCAAAACACTTTCTCAAGTACTCCCCACAGCACCTGGCACTTACATCTATGAAATTGCACACTATACAGAATCACTGTAACTGGAGATTCACTGAAGCAGGAGCCAATGTCTTCACCATTGCACCCCTTTATGCCCAGTGCCTTCAACATGGTGGGTACTCGGTAAATATTTGCTAGCTGAATGAATGACTAATGCATTTCGGTTTTTTAAAAATCAAACATATGACTCAATCATTGTGGCAAAATGTCCTATTTTAAAAAACACATATCCCTTCTGTTGAAGTGTCTTAATTTTAAATGTCATTTTTAAAAGAGGACTGATCAAATCTAAAACATTTAAGAACTGAGAAATATTAAAACATCAAAAATGAAAACTAAAGAACACATTTCCTTCATATAAAAGAATATTTAATCAGAATGCCACACTCACCTCTGTAAGCAATACTGCTAGCATATCCTGCCTCTGAAAACGTATAGCCAGATGTACCAGAGTATAGCCAACATCGAAAGCAGAAGGGCGATTCAGCAAGCGGACTTCATCTGCAGTGAGCTGGCGGGCAATGTCCCCTCCCGACGATTTGTAAGCTTCAATAGCAGCTAAATCACCTTCTACAACACCTAAAACAAGCATCAGGACAGAAAATAAGTTTAATTCTATTTTTCTTCAAAAAGCACAAACCTGTAGCAGTCACTCAAAACTCTAATTCTCTGTGTTTCCTGGATCCCAGGGCATCATTCAAATGTCCTAGAGAATACAAAGGAAATGACAGTGTATTCCTTTCCCTTTCATTTCCTTCCAGAACTAGAACTGCCTAGCTGGGCACTTACCATCCCATTAGTGCTGGCTCCATGCTCTGGTAAAGTTTAGAGAAATTATTAGAATATATTAAGAGGATCAAAGATCAACCATCTAGTGTGAAGACATTAAAGCCCCTGTTTTCTGGTCCTGGTTCTGCAGAAACCAAGGAGACAAGGATGTGCTTGCTGCTGCTGTTGGGCAAGTTCTGCCCTTTATTCTGCCCCCCTCCCCTTTTATGGCTGTGCTGAGTGGCTTTGCAGGACCTTAGTTCCCCTCCAGGGATCAAACCCTGGTCCATGGCAGTAAAAGCACCAAATCCTAACCACTGGACTACCAGGGGTATCCCTATGCTGCATTTTTAAAGTTGAATCAAAGTAAATGCTGAGCCTTCCTTCCACATTGCTGTTAACTGGGAGACAATTAAGAGCAGTTAAAATAAATGTTTAATGTAAGTAAAAGTTAGCAATACTTTGATTTCAGAATTTCTCACAGTCAAGTCTTCCTTATACCCATTAAGAATTATTAAATTATTAATACAGTAAAACTTGAGCTAGATAATTTTGAATAGAAATATGCTAAAACAAAATGCGATAAACCAGTTGGGGGTAGAGGTACAAAACAAGTTTCCAATTTTCCCAAATCCATAAGGAACTTTCTGTTGCCATTAAACTATGTTATTATTCTTAACACAAATTAATGTCAGGTAATAACAGAAATCTTATTTAGTAAGTACAGTATATCTATGAATAATAAGCAAATAACCTTGGCAAAAAAATGAAGGTGCAGGTGAGCTTCACATTTACCACAAATAGTGGTACACACACACATACACACACCCCAAGACTGCAGGACTAAGTAACTGTTTCCTGAATTACATCAAGAAAAATCTGTTACATGAAATGCTACTACTAGCTAAAAATATTTCTTAGTATACTTGCATTTTAAACTGCTATCTTGAATTAGGAATTAGATAAATAAGACTTGCTCCTTAAAGTGTAACAGACTGGTTCAATGCAACAATCTCCCCCATTATTAAAAATAACAAAGCTTTAAAATGATAATTCCCACATTCACTGAATGCCCATGACACACAGAGCAATATGCCAGGCAATGTGAGAAATGTAAAAGCATGATTCCTATACTCAAAACAGCCCTTCAGCATAGTTGTGAGCTATAAAAAGCCAGCTTCAAAGTTTTCCAACTCTGGGATCAAAGATCCGTTCTGCAAAAACAGATCCTCTGCCCAGAAAGATGACCCCCAGCCCCTGAAACACAACATTTTTCAGGTTAAGAACCCATGGTTTCAAATGATAACACCTTCCTAGGTAAATTTTTATTTCACAGCAATATAGGTTAATACATTCCTCAACATAAACACCTAAGGACAGCTGTAGCCCCCACTCCAATACATAAAGGACTTCAACAAAACCTTATGAGGCACAGCGCCTTGGAGACGTCATCAGGGCTGAAACATAATATAGCTGGCATGAGATAAAAGGAGGCGGACTTCTCAAAAGACCAAGCCTGGAGGTCAGACACAGAAATCTAAAATCTACATGTTTTAATGAACAGATGAGAATAATCTAGTAGTGTTCATAACATTTTGAATAATTTAATGCTTTGTTTTTTTTAACTAAACATGCCCTGTTCCGTTTCTTTTCAGGTATACACTACTTCCTTACGAAGGCAACAACTTTTCACTTCGCCTCTAGCAAAGCTGTTCACTACTCCTAGGTGCAGTATCGCTGTACCTTTTACAGTTTTTAGCTTCAACCTTAAATTATATGCATCTATAAAATTTTGTGTGATATAAAAAATGTTCTAAGCACTTTCAAAAGCAACAAAGGGACCAAAAAGTTCTGATCAATTTACCTGAAAAAAGAGGAAGACCTACACAGTACATGTATATGCATGAGAGACAGTGTGTGTGTATACATATGCACACATATTTTTTTGTTTCCCAAAGATGAGGTAATCTAAAAGTAAATGCCAACTAACTATGCTTTTTTGGTTGGAGAAGAGATCTTCTAAATTGCTGTCTTCGCTATTTTAATTCATCACACAGCTGATGTCTGGAAGGATCTCACCTCAGAAATACATGCTCAAGAATTCATTTCCTCTCTAATGTTTCTGAAGGATTTCTGTAACTAGAAACTAATTAGCCAGTCACAGGTGGGGAGGAGTACAGACCAAACACCACAGCAAACTCAGCAGCTGTGCTTTGGAATTGTGACTTACAGTCTGCCTTCAAACTTAAGTGTATTTTACCAAAAACAGGACTTCAAATGATGAACTGCATGGTATGTGAATTACATCTCAATAAAGCTGACATATGTACATACAAACTGATTTCTATTTGGCCTAGTCCAAGATCTCAAAAACAATTACTTCCCCTGACCACAAGCTCTGCATTAAACTGCAAATGGGAAATACTGCCGCCCTTAGCCTGGAATATACACAGGAGGGCAGAAAATGAAGGTCAACAGAGATCTTGTTCTCTATTCTTCACAGCATAAAATAAATCTCCAAACCTTCCACAACACGAAAAACACAAATTCAACTACAGGGACAAAATAACATTTAAAAGAAAAATACTTCATTGTCTAATATTTTAGGAATACATAATTCCATTCTTTTCATTAACCACAATTAAGAGCTCATAGTTTCAGTTACTGGTGGGTGAATCTGGGCTACAAAAGATCAGTAAATTTATTACAAATCAAATTTCACGAGAATGTCAATGAACTGTCCAAATGTTTGTTGTATATCACTTACACACTGCTCAAGAGGAGCTAGTGATTAAAGTTTCTTCACAGATGGGTTTTCATTGTAAACATGGTGTCTAAAGGATCTGGCCTATACTGAGGTAATTTAAGTTTTAGCTACACATGTTTTCTTAGGGAGAAAAAAGCATTAGATTATATGCAAAGCAACTAAGAAAATGTCTTTGAGTCCTTCACATAACATTTTTACCACCTTTTAACATTAAGGGATAAAAGGAAAGCAGGAAGAAAGTAAAAGAAGTGGTAGGTAGGAAAATACAGTAAATAAATCTAAGTGGTAAAACCTCACTTAATGCAACAAAGACCATGAAAAAATTGGAAAGTTCCAGCAGAATAGAAATAGGTAACCTATACAAGCTTTCTAGGTTACTGACATCTCAGAATAACTCCAACAGTTAACGGAAGCTTCTCTGTAATATGTTGGTCTGAAAATTTAACTTATATTACACGCTCTGTCCCCTCCTACTCCAAGTGAAAGTCAAAGCCTTAGTCACTCAGTCGTGTCTGACTCTGCGACATCATGAACTGTAGCCCACCAGGCTTCTCTGTCCATAAAATTCTCCAGGCAAGAATACTGGAGTGGGTAGTCATTCCCTCCTCCAGAAGATCTTTGCAACCCAGGGACTGAACCCAGGTCTCCTGCACTGCAAGCAGATTCTTTACCTTCTGAGCCACCAGGGAAGCCCATGTTATGAAAACCAATTAAAAAGACAGCTGAAGGCACTCTGAGAAGATAAACTTTATAAAACTAATCGGCCATACCATTACGCATTCAAAATTGACTGAAACACACAACTAGCTAAGTGGTGGTACATAGTTACTGATAAAGCTAAAATACTTTTAAAAACATAGAGACCTTAGAATAAGTGAAATGAAAAAGAAGAAGAAGAAAAAAACTCATACTGTTCCGTAAGGTGGGCCAGGAGTAGAATTTAACATATTCTGAAGTCACAGGTCACAATTCACGGAGGACTTCACAGCTACTATGGAACTCCGTTGGTTAGAATATGGAGCTGGCTCATAGATATTTAGAAAACAGACTTATTTTTTCCCCCATATATGGCACAGTTTTCAAAGTTTTGCCTTGTTTCTTTTGACATAAAATCATAATGGTATCTAACTTTGAAAAGAATGCCAAATGGTAAAAAAAAAGCCAGGACTTACCTGAGCCCACATGGGCCAGCTCAACACTACCCTGGAGTTCTATGGTAGCTGTGACATCACAGCATGCTTATGCTGTGGGGTCAGGGTGGACTTGGAGTCAGCTGGCACAATTTCAGGAGCCCTTAAAGAGAAAAGTTAGTTTTAAGTGGTAATGTTCAGAATGCCCTTTACTCTGGTCAGCAGAAAGATGCAGATGTCGGTGGCTACAATGTCTGGACAGTTTTCCTCTACTCGGAGTCTAATTCCTTTAACTGTCTTTGCATACTAAAAAGGAAACTTGACCACCCAGTTCTTCAGACTCCTAACCATTTGGCTACAGTTCAAAGATGAACTTAAGACAGACACAGCCATCGCTCTCAATAACTCAAATAGAAGCTGTTTTTTAAATAAAATGACCTCAATATTTTTAGGTCTATCTTAAGTACATGCAAGCTCATGGCAATCCCAAAAACAGTTTGAGGAGACCAAACAAATCACCTTCTAAGATGCACTTTTCACATAATAACCAATGGCAACAAGTCAAAATCTATCATTTCTATTCATAGAATAGTGCAAATAAACAATACCTTTTCAAAAAACCAAGATGTGAAAACTATATATTGGAAACAAATTCTTAATTGAGTCTACACTTTATCAAGATGAGCTTCTATTCAATTCATTCAATAAACTTACTTCATTATGAAAAGATCCTCTCTATTTATTTCTGTCTGCATCGTGTGGCCTGTGGGCTCAATTTCCCAACCAAGGATTAAACCCAGGCCACAGCAGTGAAGGCTGAGAATCCTAACCACTAACCAGGGAACTCCCAGAAACATCCTCTTTAGAAAAATGAATTCAAATGATAGGGAAGTCAAAATAATAATCTAAGGAACACCTTTAAATGTTCTATAATTAATCACGACAAGTGATGATAAATGCAGTTTACACTTTCGAGCTCTTACCCTCTTACATCTTTGATGACTGTTAACTGCCATGGAAATATAAATCCCCACAGTCACCAAAAAAACACCTGAATTGACAGATACCTACATAAAGATCTTGCCATGCAAGAAGAATTACTGCTAAAAGCACAATGGAAGGGTAGAAAGGAACATGTCACAAAGTTATTTTGGGAAGGCGATCAGAGATGAGGATCAACTTTAATGGGTTAAAGATGAATGTGAGTTCAAATTAGAATGGTTACTTAAAATGTTGTCAAAAAGTCAACTGAAGGGATATTAAAGTTTTTCAAGAAAAAATTTCATCTGCTCTACTGTCAAGCTATCCGGGACAAATTTAAAACTAATCATTAGATGTTTAAAGTTATACCATTTTAGATCAGCCTTCTAAGAGGAAGTGAATTAGACTAAGTCTGCTGCTGCTGCCAAGTCACTTCAGTCATGTCCGACCCCACAGACAGCAGCCCACCAGGCTCCCCCATCCCTGGGATTCTCCAGGCAAGAACACTGGAGTGGGTTGCCATTTCCTTCTCCAATGCATGAAAGTGAAGAGACTTAAGTCTAGCTACTCTCTTTTACAAGTGAGAAAATTAGAGGGTACATAAGCATTTTAAAAGGGACAGACAGATAAAAAGAAAACCTCTCATGGCATAACTTTATACTTTTTAGATTATGTCCACATAACACTTCTTCTAGCCAAAATATTGATAGAATTAAGAAGAGAATCATCAGATTGGAAAAGATATTAGTTCATCCTGATAAGGTCCTCAGAAAGAAGCACAAAACAAGGAAGTTGCTATAATTTGCTACTGCAAGAGAAGGTTCCAAGCTTCAGTAAACACTCAGGGCCCCACAACAATCCACAGAAAAATCCACATAAAACTGAGTGGTACATTTTTCCCCCAAAGTTTCAAGCCCATATGTCCAACAACTCATTAGACATCCTCACTATAGCATGCCTAAAACAGAACTTCGTGTCTTCAATGTCTCGGAAAAATGATACCGATAGCCAACCCAACTGTCCAAGCCAAAAACCCGAGTATCTTTCTTAATTCTCACCTCAACTCCAATATCAATTCTTTCAAGTTTTATCCATCCTACCTTTGTAAAGTCTCTCTCAAATATATCCCCCTTATTCCATCCACCACTGTCTCGACCTCAGGTCGAGGCTGCACCCTTTCTTATCTGGACTGCCTTAATTTCCTTCTATATGATCTGCCTGCCTCCAGTGCTGCCCCCTCCCAATCTAGTCTCTAGACACTGACTGGAATAAGCTTCCCGACCACACATCAGATGAAGGCAGTCCCTTTCCAAATGTTTACCACTGCCCTTACACTAGGAGCTAAAATCTTTAACCAGATTAAAAGGCCTTGAAAGGTCCAGCATTACCCCGCAGCCATCTCTCTCACAGCTCCCATTCTACACTCCAACCTGCAGACTTGAATTGAATGGATGGGCCATGCTCTCTAGCCTCTGGGGTCTTAACGAAAGCAATTCCCTCTGACAGAAACACTCTTTCCCCTCTTCTAAGGTTCTGGCTTACGTCATCTCTTCCTGAAAGTCCTCTCCAAATCTCCCAATGAGATTAGGGTACACACTTACTGCTCTAGCCTCCTCTGTCTCCTCTCCTGAAATTATCACACTGCACTGACCAGACCACAAACTCACTGAGAGCCCTGACTTCTGAGTGCTTTGGGAGTACACTCAATGATCGTCTGAATGTGTACATGAATGGACAAAGAAAAGGTGAAAATTAAAACAACTCTGAAAAGCAATGGGAGGGTGGAACAGGTTGGACATTTGCCTTTGAGATTTCAAGATACCTAATAAAGCCATAATTGTTTAAGCAGAAGTGCGATACTGATATTAAAAACAAAAATCAAAATAAAGAGTCTCGAAACAAATGAAGCAGAACTATTTTATGCAAGATAGAACCACCCAAATCAAAGGAGAATTTAATAAGTCAAAATGGAAATTACTTGGAAAAAACATTTTAATCCTCAGTTTAAAAAAAAAAAGATGGTGAAAGACAAAATGCTGTAACTCTCCCCACCAAAAAAAGGTAAAGAAAATGTTCAACAGACATAGTACATATCTGTAATATAAACATTATTTATATTCACAAAGACTTCATACAACTTCATAAAATCACAAAAGAAAAATAGACAAAAGACATAAATCAATTCACAGAAAATAATACAAATGACTGACTAAATGAGATAGCTTGCTTCTTCTAATAACAAACATCAGCAAAGGTACAGCTATACAAGCAGTCTCTTACAGTGATGAGAATATAACCAGTCCAGTCCTTCCAGGAAGCAATTTACTATTACTAATATGCATAAAATACCTTTGACACATTTATATCATTTGATCCTATTATCCCATTTCCGGGAACCTAAGAAAAGCATCAGAAATGCTGACAATTTTATTCCTCAAAACATTATGAGAATAAAAAATTTCCAAATAAATCAAAGGCCAGTAGTAAGAGCTAGGTTAACAAAGTACGGCAACTCAAAGTCATAGCATACATTCATTTTTTTAAAGATGAAAATATTTTAATTACTTCAAAACGTAAACTTCAACAACAAAAGAATGTATTTCATTTGCATAAAAATATTAAAAACTGACTAATCAAGATGCACAAAATACACACACGAAAGATTTCTTCTATATAGAGACAGCATAAACTGTATTTTCTTCATAACGTCTCTCCCCTCTGACATATTCTACAATGAGGATGCTCTGCTTTTATTATTTAAAAATGAATTAAACTCATAAAGGAAGTCAGTATATAATGTCAAGTTTGATAAAACAAGAAAATACCGCTATGTCCATCAACAAATGAATAGACAAAGTGAGGCATATAAATGAAATGGAATTATTCCAACTTAAAAAAAAGGAAGGAAATTCTGACACATGTTACAACATGGATAAATCTTGAAGACATTACACTAAATGAAATAAGCCAGTCACAAATGGACAAACAGCATACGACTCCACTTCTAGGAGGCACCCAGGGTCGTCAAATTCACAGCGACAGCAGAGTGGCAGCTGCCAGGAGCAGGAAAAGAGGGAGTGGGGACTTACTGTATGCAGAGCTGCGGTTCTGCAAGGTGGAGAAAGTTCTGGACACAGATAATGGTTATTTATGTTACAGAATAATGTGAATGTACCAAAGCCATTGAACCGTACACTTAAAAACAGTTAAGATGGCAAATTTTGTCATGTATATTTCATCACAATTCAATTTTTTTAAAGGAAAAAAATGACAAAAGGACAATATTCAGAGATGGTAGAGGTCTTGCTTCAAAAATCACCTGTGTAGTGTTCCTCCCTCCTCCTCCAAAGATAAATGTTTATATTCACCTGATCACATCCAACTGAGGCTCATTCTGTAAAACAAATGGTCTGGCCTCTGAAAATGGTAATGACATGAGTAAACAAAAAACAAAAATAAAAACCACCTGAGACACTGTTTAGATTACAGGAGATAAAACAACTAAATAACCTTGACTGAATGGAGCTGGACCAGAAGTTATTAGTGAAACTAATAGTGAAGCTGAAATGGACTTCAAATATTAGTTTCTGGATAATTACACTGTGTGAATGGAGAAATGTGTTCTTAAAACATACAATGCTGAAATATTTAGGGGTAAATGTCATGACATCTAGAGCTAACTCTCAAGTTGTTCAGGAAAAATTATTACAGAGAGACGGAGACAAAAAAAAAAGAAGGCTCAAAATGTGGCAAAGTACTAACAACTGGAAAACCTATTTCAAAAGCATTTGGTGTTCAATGTATTATATTTGTAACTTATCTATTGGTTTTGAAATTTCTCAGAATGAAAGGCTGATGGGGGAAAGTTATCTCCACAAAGAACTGAAGGTGGAGAAAAGAAAAGGAAACTTATTTTTCTTTATAAATTCCTTCTATAACTGCTTGATTTTTATAACCGTGTGCATAGTTTATTAAATGTTTAAAGACATTTTATGGTAAACAGTCAAGTTCCCTGGAGTCTAAATATATCTTTTCATACTTAATATTTAAATGCTACTTTTGGATTTCATAATTCAATGTGTTCATTTAATATAGTATTTTTAAAGAAAGCAAGCCTTCACTAAATCAGTGATGCATATTCAAATGTCAGTACCATACAACCAAGAATCGTTAGACATATTCCCTTTCTCAGCATTAGGAGACATATTATAGTTGGCAGCCCTGTGTAATCAATCATTTCTAAAAGCCAGGAACTATGTCTCAGGGACTAAAGGCAACCAGAAGAATTCTGCCAGGGCTCTATTTCTGCCATTGTCATCCATCTGCCTTGACACACTCATTCCTGGAAGATTCTTTCTTATCCCAGGTGTCAGGAAGCACTATGAAAAGCCTTACTGAACTGGCCAGGGGATACACTTAAAATGAGTGTGTATTCCCTCCAGACTACAATCTTACATTTTGGAGAATTACCAAGATTCACTTAAAAACCATGACTTAAAATGTGATTTTAAAACAAGAGTTCCAAAAGCACAAGAGGAAATCCTTTGAAACTTGAAGAAAAACAAGACAGAACTAGCTGAAGATAATACTGCTTTCACAGTGCCAAAAAGAATTCCATTACCTGTAATATCAACTACCTAGGACAGGAAGGAGATCCACTACCAAAAATGTGTATGAAGTGAAGACACCAGCGTCCTTACAGCTACACGCACATCTCACACGAAGAGTATCACACAGAGTTAACCAAGGACATACAAGGCACTGCCAGCATCGCAGCAGCCTGCTTTCCTTTTAAGGATGCAGTGCCCAAGATCTGCTGCAGGAGTCTGCATATATTCTGGATTCTATTAAAAGCTTTTAATAGAATATTGCAACTCAAACCATTTTTTTTTAATGTTTTTAAAAGGTGTGATGGTTTTGAATGTCAAAGACTAAGAAGACCTTTTTTGCAGGCTCCACATTCATTCATACGTAAAGCAATGTATTAAGGAAAAAGGGACACTAAATAAGAGCATCTTTCAGGAGGACAGCTTGGTATCACTATAAAACCAACAAGCAAATAAAATGGTCCAGCAGTTACAGAATAACCATAGCTTAAAACTAAGCAATTCCACAAGGCAGGAAAAATTCTAAAGACGGAAACAGCTGCAGTTTATCAGGTATAAGCAAACACAGCAAAGCAAACAGAACAAATACTTCATACTAAAACCAAGCTCGAATAATGTGCCCTGGCTATGGAGGGCTGGGAAACACTAGCAAGTGCTAAGATTACCTTAGGATACAGCAATAAACTTCACTTAGGCATACTTATTTAGCTGACTCGAAAAAGACTGAAAACATTAATATTCATTGGCATCAAACATTGTTCAGAAGTCCCAGTAACAGCATTTCTTTCAACCAAATCAAGAAGGAAAAAAAAAAAAAACACCACCACACTGTGAATAAGAAATATATGGTCTTCATCTACTATTCCTGGCATATAACTCCTAAAAGCCGTGTAACTTCCTATTAAGAGCCATAAAGGCATCTTTTGTTACAGTACTTAGTTTTGTTCTCAGTTCCTAAATAGTTCAGAATGATAAAGATGAAATAAATAGGAGTCTTTTGTTACTCATATAGCAAGCCCTTTCAAACACCTCTGAGTTTATGTTAAAAGGTGACTTTTAGGAAAGCCTCTAAAGATGGAGGCTGGTTGCCAGGGGAACCAACCCAGAGATTCTAAGGTTGGAATGTTCAGCCCCACCCCACTACCACCTCCTTGTGGGGAGATGGGCTGAAGGTTGAAACACTCACCAGTGTCCAATGATTTAATCCATCGTGCCTTCATAAAAATCCCCAGTGCTGGGTTTGGAGAGCTTCTAGGCTGGTGAACCTGTGAAGGTGCTGCAAGAATCCCTTCCCATTCCGTGCCACATGCATCTCCTCCACCTGGCTATTCCTGAATCATGTATTTTTAATAATAAACCAGCAACCTAGTAAGTAAACTATTTTCCCGAATTCTGTAAGCCATTCTGACAAATTGAACCCAAGGAGGTGACTGTCAACCTAGGATTTATAGTCTACAGTCAGAAACACAGATGGCAACCTGGATTAGTATTGGCATCTGAAGGGGGTAGGAAAGAAGAGAGACAATCTAGTGGGACTGAGCCCTTAAACTGTGGGATCTGAGGCTATTTCCAGGTAGACATCTGTAAGAAAAAGAAATGCAAAAAAGCAAAATGGCTGTCTGAGGAGGCCTTACAAATAGCTGAGCAAAGAAGAGAAGCTAAAGGCAAAGGACAAAAGGAAAGATATACCCATCTGAATGCAGAGTTCCAAACAATAGCAAAGAGATAAGAAAGCCCATCTCAGTGAACAATGCGAAGAAATAGAGGGAAACAATAGACTGGCAAAGACTAGAGATCTCTTCAAGAAAATCAGAGATACCAAGGGAACATTTCATGCAAAGATGGGCACAATCAAGGACAGAGCTGGTATGGATCTAACAGAAGCAGAAGACATTAAGAGGTGACAAGAATACACAGAACTATACAGAAAAGATCTTAATGACCCAGGTAGCCACAATGGTGTGATTACTCACCTAGAGCCAGACATCTTAAAGCGAGAAGTAGGCCTTAGAAAGCATCACTACGTATGAAGCTAGTGGAGGTGATGGAATTCCAGTTGAGCTATTTCAAATCCTGAAAGATGATGCTGTGAAAGTGCTGCACTCAATATGCCAGCAAATATGGAAAACTCAGCAATGCCCACAGGACTGGAAAGATCAGTTTTCATTCCAATCCCAAAGAAAGGCAAATGCCAAAGAACGCTCAAACACCGGCACAACTGCACTCATTCCGCATGCTAGCAAAGTAATGCTCCAAATTCCCCAAGACAGGCTTCAACAGTACATGAACCAAGAACTTCCAGATGTTCAAGCTGGATTTAGAAAAGGCACAGGAGCCAGAGATCAAATTGCTAACATCTGTTGGATCCTAGAAAAAGCAAGACAGTTCCAGAAAAACATCTACTTCTGCTTTATTGACTACGCCAAAGACTTTGTGTGGATCACAACAAACTGTGGCAAACTGTATGCAGGTCAAGAAGCAACAGTTAGAACCAGATGTGGAACAATGGACTGGCTTGGGAAATCTGCCCCTGCCTCCTCCACCATCACACCACACACACAACACACACACACCACATACACATCCAGTAGCCCTTAATGCTACAAATGTAATCTAAGGGTACAGATGAATTTTTTCTTACAAACACACCTATATGCTACCTTTGTCTAGAAAAGGATAACAACGTAGTGATATCACATCTGGCGAGTCAGTAAGCCTCTTTGTGCCTCAACTTCTCCCATTATATAACAAAATAATGACTCTCGTTTTGACACTGAACTAGTGAAGATTAATTTTTTCTGAAACTGTCAAATTAAGATGCTCTGTAATTTTTTAAAATGTCATCTGTATTAATTTCCTATTGCTGCTTCTAACAAATTACTACAAATCTAGTGACTTAGGGCTTCCTTGGTGGCTCAGCTGGTAAAGAATCCGCATGCAATGCAGGAGACCTGGGTTCAATCCCTGGGTTTGGGAAGATCCCCTGGAGAAGGGAAAGGCTACCCACTCCAATATTCTGGCCTGGAGGATTCCATGGACTATCCATGCAGTCACAGAGAGTCAGACACAACTGAGGGAATTTCACTAGTGACTTAATACAAATTTTTTATCTTAAAATTTAGGAGAGGTCAGAAGTTCCACAGGGGTCTCACTGGGCTAAAATCAGGGTGCACTCCACAGGGAGAGTCTGGGGTAGCTGTGCCTTCTCCATCTTCTAGAGGCTGCCAGCATTCCTGAGCCAAGAGCCCTGCACCACTTGGAACCTCTGCTGCTCCACTGCCTCAGCTCATTCTCCTATCTCTATCTTTCACTGATTAAGGACCCACATTACACTGGGCTTGCCAGGATCATCTGGGATAATCTCTCCATCTCAAGGCCCTTGAATTACATCTTTTGCCAAGTAAAGCAGCATATTCATAGGTTCTGGGGACTAGGATTTAGGCCTTTTGGGGGGCTGGAGGATATTGTTCTGCCTGCCCAACTTTTTAGATCAGTCATGTACATCAGAGAAAACCCAAAGAGCTGGCAATAAGTGCCTACAAGTAAGTCAAGTATCAGGCAAGTAAAAAATACAAATTTGGACACTAACTTGTCACTAATATTGTATTTTTCCAAGATACCTAATGTTCTGTGTTTTCAGACAATTCAATAAAATACCTCAGCAGAGTAAATTAATAATTTTTAAGGCTAAAGGAGTACTTACTGAACTAGAAAACATAAGTTTCTATTTTTTTTTGTTTACAATAACTTATACGCCCTGAATTACCTCTAAAGTTAAAAAGTCACAGTCACTAAGACATATGAATAAATGGATAAAATCACTGTCTGTTATGTCAAGAATTTCCTTTTCTGTTTTGATGTTGTAATTTTCTTAGTATAAATCACCTTTACTATCATTCCAGTGCACAACACTACCATCCCTCAAAAACTAATACATGACTTTTTCTTCCATTGAAGTTAATTTTGTTTGGGTTATTGCACAACACTCCTTTCATTTGACCAGACACTGTATCTCAAAATTAGGAATTGAAAAAGTCATTATAGAAAATTACACACTGCAACGGGTATTTCTAGATGCAACACTGTGATTTATAGGGAAAAAAATCTTCAGATGACCACATATATACATACATATATATATGCAAAATTCAGACTTAAATTGAAGAAATTAGGGAAAACCATTAGACCATTAGGTATGACCTAAATCAAATCCGTTACGATTATACAGTGGAAGTGACAAATAGATTCAAGGGATTAGATCTGATAGAGGGCCTGAAGAACTATGGACAGAGGTTTGTGATACTGTACATGAGGCAGGGACCAAGACCATTTCCAAGAAAAAAGAAATGCAAAATGGCAAAACGGCCGTCTGATGAGGCCTTACAAATAGCTGAGAAGAGAAGAGAAGCTAAAGGCAAAGGATAATGGGGAAAATATACCCATCTGAATGCAGAGTTCCAAAGAACAGCAAAGAGATAAGAAAGTCTTCCTAACTGATCAATGCAAAGAAATAGAGGAAAACAATAGAATGGGAAAGACTAGAGATCTCTTCAAGAAAATTAGAGATACCAAGGAACATTTCATGCAAAGATGGGCATAATAAAGTACAGAGCTGGTATGGACCTAACAGAAGTAGAACATACTAAGAAGAGGTGGCAAGAATACACAGAGAACTATACAAAAAAGATTGTCACGACCCAGACAATCACAATGGTGTGATCACTCACCTAGAGCCAGACATCCAAGAATGCGAAGTCAAGTGGACCTTAGGAAGCATCACTACAAACAAAGCTAGTGGAGGTGATGGAATTCCAGTTGAGCTATTCCAAATCCTGAAAGATGATGCTGTGAAAGTGCTGCACTCAATATGCCAGCCAATCTGGAAAACTCAACAGTGGCCACAGGACTGGAAAAGGTCAGTTTTCATTCCAATCCCAAAGAAAGGCAATGCCAAAGAATGCTCAAACTACTGCACAATTGCACTCATCTCACACACTAGCAAAGTAATGCTCAAAATTCTCCAAGCCAGGATTCAACAATACGTGAACCGTGAATTTCCAGATGTTCAAGTTGGATTTAGAAAAGGCATAGGAACCAGAGATCAAACTACCAACATCCGCTGGATCATAGAAAAAGCAAGAGAGTTCCAGAAAAACATCTACTTCTGCTTTATTGACTACGCCATAGATTTAACGTGTAGATCACAACAAAGTGGAAAATCCTTCAAGAGATAGGAATACCAGACCACCTGACCTGCTTTCTGAGCAAACTGTATGCAGGTCAAGAAGCAACAGTTAGAACCACACGTGGAACAATGGACTGGCTCCAAACTGGGAAAGGAGTATGTCAAAGCTGTCTACTGTCGCCCTGCTTATTTAACTTATATGCAGAGTACATCATGCAAAATGTCCGGCTGGATGAAGCACAAGCTGGAATCAAGATTGCCAGGAGAAGTATCAATAATCTCAGATATGCAGATGACACCACCTTTAGGGCAGAAAACGAAGAAGAACTAAAGAGCCTCTTGATGAAAGTGAAGAGGATATAGTGAAAAAGTTGGCTTAAAACTCAACATTCAAAAAATTAAGATCATGGCATCCGTTCCCAGCACTTCATGGCAAACAGATGGGGAAACAATGGAAACAATGAGAGACTTTATTTTTGGAGCTCCAAAATCATGGCAGATGGTGACTGCAGCCATGAAATGAAAAGACACTTGCTCCTTGGGAGAAAAACTATGACAAAGCTAGACAGCATATCAAAAAGCAAAGACATTACTTTGCCAACAAAGGTCAAATTACTTTGCTAGTCAAAGCTATGGTTTTTCCAGTAGTCGTGTATGGATGTGAGAGGTGGACCACAAAGAAAGCTGAGTGCCAAAGAATTGATGCTTTGAGCTGTGGTATTGGAGTAGGGACTCTTGAGAGTCCCTTGGACTGCAAGGAGATCCAACCAGTCAATCCTAAAGGAAATCATCCCTGAATATTCATTAGAAGGACTGATACTGAAGCTCCAATACTTTGGCCACCTGATGTGAAGAACTGACTCCTTGGAAAAGACCCTGATGCTGGGAAAGATTGAAGGCGGGAGAAGGAGACAACAGAGAATTGAAACAATTGGATGGTATCACCGACTCGATGGATACAAGTTTGAGCAAGCTCCAGGAGCTGGTGAAGGACAGCAAATTCTGGCGTGCTGCAGTCCATGGGGTCGCAGAGCATGGGCACAACTGAGCAACTGAATTGAAATATATATAAATATAAATAAATAAATAAATATATATATACATACATATGACCTTCATCCACTGTTCCTGGCTCACAACTTCCCCAAACCCTTAAACTTCCTGAGTGATAAAAGCAGTGAGATAATATTTGGTCTCTTTTCCTCAGCTCCTGAAAACACATCAGGGTAGTTGACTTTTGGATCCCACCTCAAGGTGGGGGCTGGCTGCCAGGGGAACTAGCCATGTGATTAGAGGACTGTGACGTTCAGCTCTACCCACTATAGCACCCTGAGCTCCAGAGAGGGGAGAGGGAAGAGAAGTGGGAGACTCCCAGTGATCAATGATTTAATTAACCATGTCTATGTAATAAGGCCTCCGTAAAACCCCAAAAGGACAGTTTCAAGAGCCTCCAGACTGGTGACCACACAGAAATTTGAGGACAGAGGCATACTTGGAAAGAGCATCACGGAAGCTCCACGCCCCTTCCCCAAACCTTACTCTCTACACAGCTCTTCCATCTAGATGTTCATCTGTATCCTTTAATCATATCCTTTTATAATAAACCAGTGACCCAGTAAGTAAACTGCTTCTCTGAGTTATGTGAGGTTTTCTAACAAATTTATCAAACCCAAGGTGCGTGAGGGTGGGAGTGTCATGGGAGCCTCTGATTTATAGGCAGTCAGAAGTACAGGTTAACAACCTGGGCTTGGGGCTGGCTTCTGGCATCTGAAGTGGAGGGAGGTCTTCTGGGACTGACTCCTTCACCTACAGGATTTGATTCAACCTACAGGGTAGACAGTATCAGAACTGAGTTGAACTCTCAGGCACCCTGCTGGTGTTTTGAGAATTACCTGTTGAGACATGAGGAAGCGCCCCAATACAGACACATGTTGGAATTGAAACCCTTTACACAAGAGGAAGAACACACCATTAACAAAACCTTAGTAATTCACTTCCTTGAGAAAAACCATCATACACATGATTTTTAATACCAGTACCAAAATAAATTGAAAAGACCATTTTAAAATGCAAAAAGCTTATACACTAATTATTGTTAAAATGAAAAAAGTGTTAATGAAAGCAATACATTCTGACATGTTTAACAACACACAAGTTTTAGACATTTCTACAGTCTACAGTTAATATCTGACACTCTGGAGTGGACAGATGCATGTAACACTGTATATAGTAAGGGGGCCAAAATATAATCAGCATAAATACAGAATATAACTGCCACAAGTATTACTTTTCAACAGAAGTTATGAGAAAGGGAAAAACATTCCATCAAATACAACAAAATGTTTGCAGACACTTTGTAAGAAAAAATTAAATCTAACGTATCTCCTATGTTTTAAGAATCATCAATGTTTAGACACATCGGAATTTTGCTCAGTAATAAGATTACAATCCTCCTGACTCCATTTCAATATGCTCCATGATAATGCGATTCTGGGTTAGCTCATAAGTCTGATTCTCAACAGGGGTACACCAGTACACACTGTAGGTCACCCCAAAGCTTGGGGGCAACAGAGATGTTATTAATGCATGTTATCTCTAATGCCATTGCCAAGCACAATTCTTTTCCTCCTACGCCTTCAACAGCACTCTTTCTCACTGTCCTCCAATATCAAATCCTTTCCATCTTCATTAGTAGGGTCACTAGACAAGTTAAATGTAAGAAATATTCAGCTGCCTAAGGCAAAATGCAAAACAGGAAGCAACACGTCCAATGGCAACTGAATAATAACTTTTCAAGAAAAAAACTTTAAATATTCATCATGAAGATGGAGAAATTAAATGTGAAGAAATCTGACTTCAGACTTTCCATATCCATAGACCACCTAGTGATAAACTGAGACCTCTTATAAGAAGATCCATGGGACCTACTTGCTCTCTTAACCTGACAAGAAGCCAAGTTGGTTGAGGGCAGTCTGTAAGGTGAAAAGTACAGAATGGTAGGGAGAAAGCCAAGTGGAGAAATTTAAGAGAGAAGCAAAAAGGTTTGTCTCTGAAAGGTCTAGATGTCCAGATCCCAGTTTCCACAAAAGTTTATTCACTGATTAACAAAAATTTCAATGTCTGTTATGTATCAGGCACTGTTTAAGGTACTAGGAAACAGCTGTGAACTAAACAAACAAAATTCCTGGTCGTCATAAAGCTTAAGTTCTTGTATACTTATAGCTGATTCACAGTGTTGTACAGTAGAGACCAACAGAAGATTGTAGAGCAATTATCCTCCAATTAAAAATAAATTTGCTAAAAAAGTTTTAAGTTTTACGAAAGAGACAAATGAGGTGATTTCTAATAAGTATACTAGGAGGTTAACAAGTGTTGTGAAGAAAATGAAAGTTGGGGGAAAAGGATACAGAACAGGACTGAAATTTCAGATGCAGCAGTCAGGGAGGCCTCCCAGAGAAGATAACATGTGAGAAAATACCTGCAGGAGGTACATTCGCTAATCCTGCAAATCTAGAGAAAGTAATCCAGGAAGAGGAAATAGTGCAAAGGGCTTGAGGCTTATTTGCAGAAAAGAAAGGTTGCAAGAGTTGCTGGAATCAGAGAGAGAGAGAGAATGTGTCTAAAAATGGGGGAAGTAGGTGTGGGATAGAGAGCAGAAAGAGCCTAAAAATTGGCTTTTACTTTGAGCAACACAGGGAATCACTGGAGGAGTGAGTAGCTACTCCTGAGTGGAGTAGCTCCTATTCTGAGAACAATTTGTAAACAAGGATACAAACAAAGAGAGGATCATGGCTTGGACCAGGGTGATGACAGGTGGCCAGATTCTGGATATATTTTGAAGACAGAGCCAGTGAGAACGAAATATAAAAGAAAAAGGAGAAAGCCGAGGTTGACCAAAGCTTTGGACACAGCAAATATAAATGAACTTGCTGGGTCCAAAGTCCTAAACCAACATGGGAGAGAGAGAGAACAGATTTGAAAGGCTTGCTCAGATTTAGCCTCACTGAGTTTGAAATAACTACATATTCAAGGGAAAATGCTGCAGAGGCAGCAGCTGGATATGAGAGTCTAGGGTTCAGGCATACAAGAAGTTATCGTACAGATTTAACCTGAGATTCTTATCTGACCCTGTGTCTTTTCAAGGGATCAACTTGGGGGTCCCTTGTTGTTCTTCTAAAGGGCACCTGATTCGGTAGAAGAGCAGCACTAAAATAACGTGTTAGGTGGCGCTGCCTTAATTCCAGGGACACCATCATCTATCCAGGGGGAAAGGCAGACCATGATTAGAATCAACAGAGCTCCCAGAAAATAACCTGGCACTGAACCGCAGACATTCCAGAGACAGGCGCTATTTAAACCACACCTCTGCCGCTACCATTCGGGCACCCACTCCCAGATGCCTTTTCTTCTGGCTTTGGCACTGCTGTCCCCAACGTCCCCTCACCACACAAGAGAATATGACTGAGGTGAAACTTACACCCAACAGTCACATAAAAGACACTTTCTTAATACTGTGGAAACTTCAGCTTTAGCCTTCTCAATACTGAATCTTCATTCCCATTTTAAAATGCTGGCCTGAGGTTGAGATTTTTTATTTAAATTTCAAATGGGAAAGTCTCACATTTTATACTTAGGATAAATTTTATGCATAGTATACACTTTATACTTAGTGTACATACTTTGGAGATGATTTTTTTTTAATATATATGCTGCCAAAGTGAGTACTAAGATGGCTTTATTAAAGGTCTAAATCGGTAAGCCATAATATACCGTATCTAATGAAATCTGGAAAGCGTAAGGCAGACAGAAAGGGAGAAGATTAATTTCCAATACATGTGGACTTCTGCTAACCCAACACAATGTCAACAACTGAAAGTTAACGTATTTCAATGATATTTACAAATCAGGATAAGACTATCCAACAAAGACAGGACCAAAGTCTTTCATACAACTGTTTAGAACCATACTATACAGTGAAAACTCAAAAATACTTGCTGGTAGGAAACAGAATCCACAGTACCAAGAAACAATCAATTCTTAGCCCTAAGAACCTAGAAACTCTGGAGTATGTGGGAATGGGGACTTGACTTTGCTGAGTTATAAGAATTCAAAGAGGCAAAAAGATGGTTATCCAAAAAAACTCAATATATGGAAAGAAAGACAAACATCAAGAAGACACAGTAGTCAGAAATGCAAGAAATAACAGCCATAAAGACAAAGATATACTGACAGGTCTAACTTGTGCATGTCAAGGGGAACAAATATTTCAAAGCAGTTCTTATCATTAGATCCACTAACTTGAAGAAACAGTAACCCCAAAGAGGTTAAAAAAACCACTGCAACCTAGTTTCTTACCTTCTATACTACACACCACCTTACAGTTAATATTAACATATTACACTATTGCCTGCAAAAATAATCTTAACAGTGTTCCAAAAGACAGATGGGTAATTAAAGGATAATCACACCTAGATACAGAAGATCACATAAGATTCCATTTATATGGAATATTCACAATAATAGTCACTGAAACAGAAATCAGACTGCTGATTACCGGGGTCTTGGAGGTGTGGAACAACTGCTTAAATGGGTAACGGGTTTCTTCCAGGATGATGAAAATGTTTCAGAACTAGATGGAGGTGATGGTCGCACAACACTGTGGACATGCTAAATACCACCGAATTGTTCACTTTCAAAATGATGAGTTTTATGTTATGTGAATCTGACCTCAATTTTTAAACATTCATAATAAATAAAACCCTTCTGTATCTCCGGGTTTTAAAAAAAAGAAAAAACATTCACACCATATGTGGCACCTCAATTTGGGGAGAGAAAAAGAATCGCTGGGCTGTAGTGGGACAGCACAGACGGCTGAAGACAGCTCGTCCTCGTCCTTGTCCTCGTCACAGGAGAGAACGGGAGCTAACAGGTACTAAGTGCTGTTTCTGTGTCTTGTTCAGAAGGGCTCATCTGCTGGGACTTTCTTGGGGGGCCAGGACAAAGCTAAAACAAAAAAACAGATTTCTTGAAATCTACTCTTTGGACTTGTAGGTTCCTAAGTTATGTACTCCATATTCTTGGGGCTATATTCAGGAAAATAAACAAAATTAATTGGTACTAGGAAATACACACACATAACCACACACACACACATCCCCACAGCCATGTTTAAGGCATAGTTATTATTCCACACAAGATTTAACTTTAGTAGTCACTCAAAATTTTCTTTACAAAGCTGAATGTCAAAGTAAGCACCCAACTGGGATGACCCAGAGGGATGGTTCCGGGAGGGAGGTGGGAGGGGCGTTCAAGATGGGGAACACGTGTATACCCGTGGCAGATTCATGTTGATGTATGGCAAAACCAATACAATATTGTAAAGTAATTAACCTCCAATTAAAATAAATAAATTTATATTAAAAAAAAAGCAAGCACCCAATCCAAATTATTTAAATTTATATAATTCAAATAGCTAATCTACTCAAAAGCAGTGGGGGGCATACAAATAACTGCTTTCGTGAATTACAATCATAAATAATTAACTCACAAGATCAGTAACTGGAGAAAATCTTACTCTCACAACCTGTCTCTGTCCCTTAACAGCTCTGAGCCAGTAACTGAGATTAATATCCAGCATTTCCTTAGGAAAGTACCAAAACACACAAATCATGTTTGAACTACAAAATCAGCTGGCCACATGAAATCAGTTTCACGAAGTTTGCAAATATTCACTACAAGACATTCACAAAAAATTAACATCAGCGTTTTCAAGGTCAGTATTATGTCTGTTCAACTTCTTGGAGTCACACATTTTTGTGATATTTTTAACTTCTGACTGAAGCTTCTACCATCACAAGACGCTCACACTGTTTACAGACACTCCGAAGCTGCAGCTGGCGCTCCTTAGTCACATCTCCTTACAATTAAGCAGAGTAGCAGTTTTAAACTGCAGGTATATATTTCACTGCAGATATGTAAAAAACTCTGCTATAACTTGACATTTTTCTCTCTAAAGATGGAAAGACACATGCACAATGAAATGGGAGGCAATATAGGACAATGTTACGACAAGATCACAAATTCAGAGGTTCTCATGCATGCATACTGCGAGTAGTAGCTATCATGCTGAATTAACTAAACGCTAAATAATGTTGACCTTCCTTAGATCTTTCACGTTACTTTTAGTATCTTTTCCCAACCCATTCAAACAACAAGATCACAAATTCAGAGGTTCTTATGCATGCACACTGGGAGTGTAACTATCATGCTGAATGAACTAAATGCTAAATAATGTTACCTTCCTTATATCCTTCACGTCATTAATCTCTTTTCCCAATCCATTCAAAAAACACAGAAACTTACCCACACAAGCATTGAGGAACAGCCAGTCAGTCTTTTTCATCCTGTTTTTAATTTGCTTTAGTTTTTTGAAGTCCACTTCAAGTTCCTCCTTGCTGCCAACAGCACCAGCCAGCTCAATCCTCTGGAAATCCATTTTCACCTCCGAGTCCCGTTTCATAGTCGGCGGCGATCTTCTCTGGCTGTTGCCACTGCTACAGCTTCCTCTCCATCGAGCTCTGTCTTGCTCATTAATTATTGAAGAAGCCTCTTCAGTCTCTGCGAACTCGATTGCTTCAATATTATTAGGTCTGGGATGATCGCAAACAACACATTTTTTAGCCTTGGCCCAGTTTTCATATGTGCAAATAGAACAAGTCCAATGCTGGGTCCTTGTGTTCAGTTTATTTCTATCATTGTATTCCTCACAAGGATCAACAGAAAAAGCAACTGGTCTTGAGCCAGATCCTGAGGATTGAGGAGATTCTGTGGGACTCCTGGTCCTACGCTGCGATAAGCACTGAGTGCATCTGATTGCTCTTGGCCAGTTCAAATATGTGCACATGTGGCATGACCATTTATTGGCATTTTCCATGCTATATGAAGATTTAACCCTTGGTCTTGCACTAGAGTCTGGACAGATCAAAGGACTACTTCCTCCTTCGGTGCTGGAAGGATCCCAATCTCTACCAACATCACTTGAACCACTTTTAAATGGATCTTCTGTAATAATTGTCCCACTAGGTCTCTGGGCACGACACATGGTACACTTGATCGCAGACGGCCAGTTTTCATACGTACAGTATTCACAAGCCCACTTAATTCCACGTTCTGACATTGTGCACTTCTTGAAGTGAGTTATGTCAGGCAGGAAGCTATAAATAATTAGGACATGGTTATTAAAACAATAGCTACATAATTTCACCCCTGAAAACATGCCCAAAATATAAAAGTAACCTTCACCTTATAAAATATCAATTTCTCAAGATATGCATGTAACATTTCTTACTGAAATCTTTTTTTTTTTAAATTTCCAGAGAGACACTGGAGATAGTTCCCAAAGAAAAATCTTAGACCTGGGGATTTAATGAAAATGTACTTTGGAATGCAAGAGAGACAGGCAAAAGGAAGTTTGTTCTAAGAGGGAAGGAGGTTAAAGCAGGAAGCCTCTCACAGAAATGTTTCATCTCAGCCAGGTCATCACCATCAATTTATAAAAATAACCAGTAATTAAAAGATTCAAAGGTAAGGGATAGAACACAAACCATGTATCTTAAACACATAACATTCTTAAATTATGAGCAACAGACTATTATGCTATTGAGGCATAGTACCACGATGTTTGATTCACTAAAGAATTCAGAAGATCAGTCAACTCTATCGTTCTTCCTAAGGGAGAAAAGCAGCCTAAATGTGCTCATTCCCCACTGCTCTTAATAAGCACAGGTAGAAAAGATGTTGAGGAGTAATGCTTACAATTAACAAAGTAACAATGTGAAACAAGATAATGTTCCTTGATAGCCTATATCCTCAAAATCTTGCTCCGTCTAGAGTGCGAAAAGTAAAAACCGCACTTTACGTACTCTCAGGACAACCAATCGACAAAACATCCCTGCGATAACCACTAGCATAATGACTCCAATATAATTTTGAATATTTATACTCAAAATATTCAATATTTAAAATGCACTCAATTACATTAACTATTTAAAAGGTTCCTAGGATTCTACACTGGACTTACTAACACTACAAACTATGAAAACTTTATTATTTAATGACAACCAACTTATAAATACTTACACAGCAAATGTAATGATTTTTTTTAATGGCTTGAATTTAGACATTGGCCACAAAAGCCAGCCTTTCCCTTTTCTTAACTCCCTTTCTCAACTAAATGTGTATCATCCTGCTACCTATGTGAAACCAGAAAAGTGAAACAAATCTAGGGAAAGTAAAAGAAAATTTTCCTTCTCTTTCTCAAGGATTTTTCCTTTTGAACCTGGAAAGCAAAATCTTTCATTTAGAAGTGTATTATTACATCCCTGCTTGCCAAGTCCTCACTCCTTTTAATAGCATAAACTTTGTTAAGAGGACAATTTCACTATAAGAGAGCCTACTATTTAATAGCTAAAATAAAAATCACACTTACTAAGATTTTAGTTTCCATGCTATAACCTCCACCTTGTTGTACATGGTCAGAATGAAAGCACAGTTTATAAATCAGAACAAAGACAAGACTCAGTCGTCATGGTGGCTCAGATTCTGACTTCCTCAGGAGATACTGCAAAATGTAGTAAGTGGTTCTGCAGAATTGTGAATAGCTATTCCTGTAAAGGAGACCAAAACTGAATTTCACTTGAAGCCTACTACTTTATCCAAAAGTATTTATTTTTTAAAAAAGGCTTTATTTTTATAAATTCTCTATTCTAATCCTACTCATTTAATAATGGACTCCGATCTTTAGAATTTTAATATAGCAAAGAGTCAGCTGATTGGGTTGGTCAGTCAAATTAGGTACAGGAAAGATATTTTTCCCCTAAAACCTTAAACACATGTGTGTATGCACTATTATCATTCATCTTAAATTGGTAGTAGGGCTTCCCTCATAGCTCAGTTGGTAAAGAATCTGCCTGCAATGCAGGAGACCCCGGTTCAATTCCTGGGTGGGGAAGATTCCCTGGAGAAGGGATAGGCTACCCAATCTAGTATTTTTGGGCTTTCCTTGTGGTTCAGCTGGTAAGGAATCCGCCTGCAATGCAGGAGAACTGGGTTCGATCCCTGGGTTGGGAAGATTCCCCTGGAGAAGGGAGAGGCTACCCACTCCAGTATTCTGGCCTGGAGCATTCCATGGACTATATATAGTCCATGGGGTCGCAAAGAGTCGGACACAACTGACTGACTTACAATTTAAGTTGGTAGTACTAATAAGTCAATTCCTACCTGTATCACTTATTATTATTGCAGAGGGAAAGATGGTATAAACCAAAAGAAAAAAGCAAGTGTGTATATATACACACACACACACACACATAGCACTTATATTTAACTTTGAAGTCCTTTTCTCATTCAGCAGCTTCATTTTTCTCAAATCCAGGTAATTTGTTATTTATCTACTTAGATTTTTAAATTTAGTTTGAACCTACTGATTATATACAATCTGACAGCAACCCAAAAGTGTGTTGAAGGGCAAAGGCTAAAATCATAAAAGCATCCATAAAATGGACAATTGAGATTTAATGGCAACTTTCATATTCATTAGGCAGTTTCTTCCTTTGGTTTCTCAGGAATGAAATATAAATTACTTGCTCATGCTACTGGAAACTAAAATGAGCAAATAGAAACTTAACATGACGAGAACAAATGACATAATGTACATATCCAAGGATATGTAATCTCAATATTTAAAACATTCACATTCAAAAATTCACGCCTGCTTTGATAAGTATTACTTTGATATAGTCTCATCTAAACAGTTTGTGGCTTACATTACCTTAGCTAATCTTCATGGAATTAATACTGTGCCAGCATAACTTAAATGTCCATGTCTCACAGAAAACAAACAAAAGACCCTGTCATTAACAAATAAAAAATCATCATGTGAGCCTGGTAATAGCCTGTGTGTGCTGTGTGCTTAGTCGCACAGTCGTGTCCAACTCTGTGTGACCTCATGGCCTGTAGCCCACCAGGCAACTCTGTCCATGGGACTCTCCAGGCAAGAACACTGGAGTGGGTTGCCATGCCCTCCTCCAGGGGATCTTCCCAACCCAGGGATCGAACCCAGGTCTCTCGCACTGCAGGCAGATTCTTTACCTTGTGAGCCACCAAGGAAGCCCGGTACATAGCCTACCCCTCCCCAAAATTCAGGTAACTAAGGAATACCAAAACCAAGCTCAAGTTAAAAAAAAAAAAAAAAAAGAATTCTGAGGTAAGTGCATTATATTAGACAATGATACATATGTATACACTCTACTGAGATGTTGTAGGAGTAGATTTTTTATAACTGAAAGTTAAAATTCAGTTTTAACTACAGGGGAATTTGTAGTGTATTTACAATTTTGAGTAATTGACCTCAAAATAGATATATTTCTTCTGTAGTGTTCAGTAATACTTCACGAGTATGGTCTAGTTCACTATTAAACATGACAGTATAAAAAATGTTTACTTATGAGCCCCTCCCTTTCGCTAACCACTGACCCAAGCATCATAGTACTCATAGTTTTAATAGTGTTTGACCTTGGAAGTATATAATTAAAAGCAGTTGTGAATTTAATACTACAAAACTTTTTTACAAAGTTAAAATCCTAGAGAGAATTATCTCAGAGCATCATCTGCACCTGTGGTAACAGTAAATGGAATGGAAGAATAAAAATAACATCGGTTCAACTACGTGATTTTGCATTACTGAGATGACATTAATACTGAGTACACTTTTCTACCAAAGTCAAAACATCCCAAAAAGAACATGAAATTATTTTTAACAGCAACCAGCTCTAAGAGTTAATATTGCACACTGAAATAAAACCATTATTAAATATCTTTCAAGTAAACATATATTCAAATATCCAATTTACAAGCCTACTTTTGCATAAAACACAGCTTTCCAAATTCTATCCAGTGAATCATACTTCAGCTAACTGGTACACAAAGTAACAATAAAATCTATATAATAAGTGCCCTTCAAGGGGCATGAGATACAACTACTACTACTATTCTTAAATATTCCTTGGTTGAAATGCAATAGCAGCAGTTCCCATCTTGTGGACCAAAGAGTCCACAAATCTATACATCAAACCCTACCTGCAGACTGAATAATGTCTCCAAGTATATTAACCATTTTCTAGTATTAAATTCACAACTGTTTTTGATATACTTCCAAGTTCAAACACTAATAAAACTCAGTATTATCATGCATGAGTCAGTGGCTAGCAAAAGGGAGGGGCTCCTAACTAAACATTTTTTATACTGTCATGCTTAGCAGTGAATTAGACCAGTACTCTTGCCTGCAAAATCCCATGGATGGAGGAGCCTGGTGGGCTGCAGTCCATGGGGTCACTAAGAGTCGGATACGACTGAGCGACTTCACTTTCACTTTTCACTTTCATGCATTGGAGAAGGAAATGGCAACCCACTCCAGTGTTCTTGCCTGGAGAATCCCAGGGACGGGGGAGCCTGGTGGGCTGCCGTCTATGGGGTCGCACAGAGTCGGACACGACTGAAGTGACTTAGCAGCAGCAGACCATCCTTGTGAAGCATTACTAAACACTACGAAGAAACATATCTATTTTGAGGTCAATTACTCAAAATTGTAAATACACTACAAATTCCCCCAACCACCTACTAAAACTCTCTGAAGGAGAACTAGAGAAGTGAAATGGTCCTCACCAAATACAAACTCCTTGAGAAATAAACTGACAGAAACTTAACTGCCAGTTAGTGTCAAATGACAACCAGTTATCCAAAGGAAGGTCTAAGATATCAGTTTTATATTAGCTTTATTAGTAAGCCTATATTTAGTAATACAAATGTTAATTTTTAATGTAAATTGTTAATGTAGGTATTAATTAACATAAACCTGTGCAGATTTACAAGTGCTCAGAAAGCATTTTAGGGGAATAAAGATGAAAGCTAAAACTAGAAGGATACTCCAAGCATGTTGAATTTTCAGGTTCTATTAAAGTATTAGCACAAGTTAATTCTGAATGGCAAAATTTATATTTTAAAAAAGTACTATGCTTAACTTCTGAGCTCCAAATTCCACAGTCATTTCCTCTTTTCCCCTCAGCATCTTTCTACATCACTGTCTTCCTCGTAACAGTCAACAGAAAAAACAACTGGTCTTGAGCAAGATCCTAAAGCTTCATGATATGGTGGACCGTCTGTCTACAAATCTCACCTCATTGCAGGACTCCAACAGCTTGTCGCATTCCACACTAAACCTCTTATCGTCCACCTACAACAAACCCCAGGCTGACTTCTCTCTCCGGTTTCCATTAAGGACACCACTAACACTACTGGACCCAGCACAGCAACTCAGACTCATCTTGAATTCTGCCTTCACCCCATAGATTCTTTCCAGTGGTTTCTGTACAATCAGTTTTCTTTCCATTTCAGCAGCCATCAACCCTTTTTCAGTTCAGGTCAGAACTACTCTAATAGCCTCCTAAGCGCCTTCCCTTTCTAAATCCATCCAGCTCACCGTTCGCAAAATAATCCTAATAACAAGGCCCTCATTCTGAAACTCTTCTATAACAGCACAAACTCTCAGCTCCTTCCCAACACACAAACACAGCACACACCCCAGACCCACTCATGTACTACCAGCCCTCCACAATATACACATGAAGACATTACCTGAGAAAAACAAGCACGACAGACATATACACTCAGTTCTGGCAAATCCTACTCTTCCTTTAAAGCTTAGTTCAAATCTCATCTCTCTGATAAAGTTTTTCAAATCATTTCAAGTATATACACCCCAAGCAACCACAACACTTCCATCCACATTTGGCACCTACTGTATGTCTTCTTGGCTCTAGTTTCTGAAACACTGATTTGTGGAACACTGTGCTGTATCATTTCCTACACTCGGTTTTCAATCAGAGCTTCCCAGGTGCACCAGTGGTAAAGAATCCACCTGCCAATGCAGGAGACGCCTGGGACTTCGGTTCCATCCTTGGGTCAGGAAGATCGGAAATGGCAACCTGCTCCAGTACTCTTGCCTGGAAAACCCCATAGACAGAGGAGCCCGGCAGGGTCTAGTCCACGGGGTTGCAAAGAGTCAGACAGGACTGAGTGAGCACAGCAGAGCCAAGCTGTCAAGAACTTTGGCTCAGAGATTCTAATGGCATGGAATGGGGACCAGTCCTATGTTTAGAAAAATCCAGAGAGGAGACCATGTTGAGTGACCTAAACAGAGAAAGGAGTGGAGCTTTTGAGCAATTTCAGGAAAAATAGGAGAGATTCTAGAGGATGGGATCCACTCCTGTATCAAGACCTCAGTAGACAGTGCCTAGCACTAACAATAGGTACCAAGCCAAAGGCACACATGAGCTGGTTAAGTATTCAAGTCCTGAGGTGGCAAGGACACAAGTGCACAGACTTTTGCAGCCATTAAACATCCTCTGAGAGTCCTAAATCTGTGTGAAATCATGTACAAATGATTAAGAATCAGTAAGACCCAAAAAATATGCTGACCTTCACCTCCTTCAGAGATCACTGTTATCTATCTCATCTGTATACTAAACATATTCGCTAAGAAGATCCCTTCCAAGCAATGTGTGGATAAGTTGGACAAAATTACTTTGGTTAAAATAATAGTAATAATAGTTCAGTTCAGTTCAGTCACTCAGTCATGTCTGACTCTTTGCAACCCCATGAACCGCAGCACGCCAGGCCTCCCCGTCCATCACCAACTCCCGGAGTTCACCCAGACTCAGGTCCATCGAGTCAGTGCTGCCATCCAGCCATCTCATCCTCTGTCGTCCCCTTCTCTTCCTGCCCCCAATCCCTCCCAGCATCAGAGTCTTTTCCAATGAGTCAACTCTTCGCATGAGGTGGCCAAAGTACTGGAGTTTCAGCTTTAGCATCATTCCTTCCAAAGAAATCCCAGGGCTGATCTCCTTCAGAATGGACTGGTTGGATCTCCTTGCGGTACAAGGGACTCTCAAGAGTCTTCTCCACCACCACAGTACAAAACCATCAATTCTTCGGCTCTCAGCCTTCTTCACAGTCCAACTCTCACATCCATACATGACCACAGGAAAAACCATAGCCTTGACTAGATGAACCTTTGTTGGCAAAGGAATGTCTCTGCTTTTGAATATGCTATCTGAATATGCTATCTAGGTTGCTCATAACTTTTCTTCCAAGGAGTAAGCGTCTTTTAATTTCATGACTACAGTCACCATCTGCAGTGATTTTGGAGCCCAAAAAAACAAAGTCTGACACTGTTTCCCCATCTATTTCCCATGAAGTGATGGGACCTGATGCCATGATCTTCGTTTTCTGAATGTTGAGCTTTAAGCCAACCTTTTCACTCTCCACCTTCACTTTCATCAAGAGGCTTTTTAGTTCCTCTTCACTTTCTGCCATAAGGGTGGTGTCATCTGCATATCTGAGGTTATCGATATTTCCCCCGGCAGTCTTGATTCCAGCTTGTGCTTCTTCCAGTCCAGTGTTTCTCATGATGTACTCTGCATATAAGTTAAATAAGCAGGGTGACAATATACAGTCTTGATGTACTCCTTTTCCTATTTGGAACCAGTCTGTTGTTCCATGTCCAGTTCTAACTGTTGCTTCCTGACCTGCATACAAATTTCCCAAGAGGCAGATCAGGTGGTCTGATATTCCCATCTCTTTCAGAATTTTCCACAGTTTATTGTGGTCCACAGAGTCAAAAGCTTTGGCATAGTCAATAAAGCAGAAATAGATGTTTTTCTGGAACTCTTGCTTTTTCCATGATCCAGCAGATGTTGGCAATTTGATCTCTGGTTCCTCTGCCTTTTCTAAAACCAGCTTGAACATCAGGAAGTTCACGGTTCACATATTGCTGAAGCCTGGCTTGGAGAATTTTGAGCATTACTTTACTAGCGTGTGAGATGAGTGCAACTGTGCGGCAGTTTGAGCATTCTTTGGCATTGCCTTTCTTTGGGATGGAATGAAAACTGACCTTTTCCAGTCCTGTGGCCACTGCTGAGTTTTCCAAATTTGCTGGCATATTGAGTGCAGCACTTCCACAGCATCATCTTTCAGGATTTGAAATAGCTCAACTGGAATTCCATCACCTCCACTAGCTTTGTTTGTAGAGATGCTTTCTAAGGCCCACTTGACTTCACATTCCAGAATGTCTGGCTCTAGGTGAGTGATCACACCATCGTGACTATCTAGGTCGTGAAGATCTTTTTTGTACAGTTCTTCTGTGTATTCTTGCCATTTCTTCTTAATATCTTCTGCTTCTGTTAGGTCCATACCATTTCTGTCCTTTATCGAGCCCATCTTTGCATGAAATGTTCCCTTGGTAGCTCTAATTTTCTTGAAGAGATCTCTAGTCTTTCCCATTCTGTTGTTTTCCTCTATTTCTTTGCACTGATCACTGAAGACGGCTTTCTTATCTCTTCTTGCTATTCTTTGGAACTCTGCATTCAGATGCTTATATCTTTCCTTTTCTCTTTTGTTTTTTGCTTCTCTTCTTTTCACAGCTATTTGTAAGGCCTCCCCAGACAGCCATAGTTAAAAATAATAATAATTAACTAACACTGTCATGGTGACTTTGGCCTTACTGGCACCATGCCTTACTGGCAGTTACAAGTACAACCACTACAACTTCATTCTAACAAACCTAAGTCCTTAAAATATAACAAAGAATATAAAGTTTACATTTCAGTAAGTCAACACTGTGTTAATTAGGAAAATTAATAAAAGCTACAATGTTAATGGTTTCTCTTAAACCACCAGATAACTAGTACCCCACTGATACATAAACACAAGGTTAATTTACAGTATGTCAAATCTCAAACAATAGTACGGCTCCTTTTCAAAATCTGAATCCCAGTCATTTCAGGAGAAATTCTACCTATTTACATACTAGGGCTTTATCTGTAATTTCACCAACTTCCTCTGTACTCTCAAGTTTTTAGACAGTAACAAAAAAGACAGGAGGAGTAATAAATACAATAACAGATGGACACACAGATTGATCTTGAGCTACTGCAGAACCCATCTTAGCATGCTTCTTATACACAGTTTCAGACACATCACAGGTCAATCATGCACCACAAATTACAGTCCTTATAAACAAAACTAATTTAACAACCTAGGACTAGTTACAGGAGGTCTACTACACACTCAGAAATGTGCAAAGATGTATCCATGAGATAAAATATTGTCCTTATGCTCAGGACACCTGCAATTTAACTAGATAAAAGATGACTATGGCTTTTCTTAAATGCACACACAAGTGGGGAGATTATTTTAAGAGTGCACATCAAGCCAGCATTTAAAATACAGTAAAACAACTGTATTTTGCAAAAGCTATGAACATGTTACTTCACTCCGAATTTGGTTTTTATCATCCTATCCATCCTCTGTTCACACTGAACAGATTAGTCCCAATTAACAATATCCGCAGGAAGCAAACAATATCCATGGGGTTCTCCAGGCAAGAATACTGGAGTGGATTGCCATTTCCTTCTCCAGGGGATCCTCCTGACCCAGGGATTGAGTCTGGGTTTCCCACATTGTGGGTAGATTCTTTACTGTCTGAGCTACCAGGGAAGCCCGGATAGGAACCAAAAGTCACGATCAAACCTAGCCCAACTAAAGGCCATCTTTTTAACCAAACACTATCTTTTCTGTATGACAGAGAAAGAAAGGGTAGAAATTTTTTAAATAATCATTGAGTTCTGATATAAAAGTTGAAAAGCAGGCAGAAGCAAATGAATGAAATATTCCAGGGCAAAAGCAACTCAGAGCTATTACAAAGAAGTTATTCACAAATTTTATTTATTAACAGTGTGAAGTCATCCAATCAGATTACTTTTCTCACAATTCCTACTATAATGAATAACAGGAAAATAGGGTGGGGATTTTATGAGTTGCGTTTTCATTGCTTAGGCAGGGAGAACAAGCACACAGAAGTTTAGCAAAGGACAACCTAGGAAGGAATGCCAAAGACAGCAGTAGCTTGAGAAAGGACTGCTTACCCAACTATTAGAGATGAATGAGTGTACAGGCCAACTTTGTCTATTTCACAATTTTGCCAGGGTCAGCCTTGTCCAACTAAGAAAAGAAAATAGCTAACACGTAAGCATTTATTATATGCCAGATAATGTTCTAAGTACTGAATATATTATTAACTAATCTAATCCTCAGAACTCTATGAAACAGGTATTACTATTAATATAATCTCCAATTTTAAAGACTGGAAACAGGAAAAGAAAAGTTGAATAACTTTCCTGAAGTGACAAAACTGCTGTGTGGCAGAGCCAGGACTTGAACTTGGGCATTCTGGCTCCGAAGTCTGTACTAAACAGACAAGGTAGTAAAAATACATTTATACTGCAGCCCATAGTCACTTATTCCCATTATCCAGGATTTGGACAACTAATAAACTGTACTGAGTGACTCACTAAACAGTCTTTCCTAGATAACTAATAACAGACAATCTCTAAACAAGCTAACTAAACTTGAAAACACACACTTGGTCAAATTTTATTAGCTTTTTAAGTTACACAGAATCTTCCCAAAGCTTATCTAGATTGAGAACTACTGCAAAATGGCTAAAAAGTTAAGTAAGCAGGACCTAAAAAGTTATTTCTAAAAACAAGATAACACTAAGTTTTCCATGTAAAATTGAATGGGAAAAAGAAAAAAAACAACCTCATATATACATCATGGCTTTTGACTATAAAATGCTTTTTAAGTATTTTTTATTCTGGAGGCAATCCCTGGAGATGAAAATATAAAAGTCAGCTTGACTTCTCTTAAACCAATACACTTATCCAAACTACTGAAGAAATGAAAGTATATCAATTAAAAGTACATCAACAGAAAACCTTCCATTTTCATTGAGACAACTGAAAAAGGGCAAAGTCTCCCCAAATGATAGGCATGTGTGAATTTCACTACCTATCCATGGCCTTGTATTAGAGCAAAGACTGTGAGACAGAAAATAAATCATTTTTACTGCCAAGAGCCTCAGTTTTCTCATGTGTGAAAAAATGAGTTAAGATGATCTCCAGGGACTCCCTTGGTGGCACAGTGGATAAGAATCTGCCTGCCAATGCAGGGGACATGGGTTCAACCCCTAATCCAGGAAAATTCCACATGCCACGGAGCAACTAAGCCCATACGCCTCAACTACTGAGTCCAGGTTCGTGAGTCACAGCCAACGGGCTCCTGTGCCACAACTACTGAAGCCCTCACGCCTTAGAGCCCATGCACCGCAACCAGAGAGTAGCCCTTGCTGTCTGCCACGAGAGAAAGCCCCCATGCAGCAGTGAGGACCCAGCACAGCCAAAAACAAATAAATATAGCAGTTTGTAAAAACCCTAACTCGCAGAGTCTCACATTCTTCTCTGTAAAGACTCACTTTGGGGGGGGCAGATAAATTGGGAGCCTGGGATAGACATACGCACACTACTATACATAAAACAGATAGCTAATCAGGACCCACTACTGTACAGCACAGGGAACTCTCCTCAATGCTCTTTAATGGTATACTGTGTGCTCAGTCGTGTACAACTCTGTGACCCCATGGGCTGTAGCCCACCAGGGTGCTCTGTCCATGGGATTCTCCAGGCAAGAATACTGGCGTGGGTTGCCATTTCCTTCTCCAGGAGATCTTCCTGACCCAGGGATCGAGTCTTTAAGAAGATTCACTTTATTCATTTTGCAAATAAACACTTTTTAACTTTTCCCTGCTCCATCTGTGACACACTCCAACAGTCAAGCCCAAATTTTAAAATATGCACTTAATATTAAGTTAATGATCACTTAATATACCTAAACAGTATCAAAATCCTATTTCTAAAACAAAGTTATATCTATAAATTCATATATAATACCACCAATGAATTATTTGTGCCAAATAATGCATCAAACCTGAATGCAACTGAGTTTTGAGATGCAACTAGCAGTTTATAGGATCGTAAGGGATAGAGACTCAAACTGATTCCATGGAGATCCAATCAGTAAATTCCTCTGAGCTTGTGTATATTAAAACTTCTGCTTAGTTGTTCAGTCATGTCTGACTCTTCACAACCCCATGGACTGCAGCATGCCAGGCTCCTCTGTCCTAGGGATTCTCCAGGCAAGAATACTGGAGTGGGTTGCCATGCCTTCCTCCAGGGGATCTTCCCAACTCAGGGATTGAACCCAAGTCTCCTGCATTGCAGGTGAATTCTTTACCATCTGCACCACCAGAGGAGCCCATATTAAAACTTAAATATGTGCTAAAAATTAAACACGGAACTGATATTAAGAAGTTATTAAAATTTTAAGGTGTGATTAACAGTATGGTATCTATGTTTCTAAAAGAGTACTTCTCTCTTAAGAGACACATGCTGAGTTATTTATAGCATTATGTCTTGAATTTGCTTTAAATCCACTGGGGAGAAGCAAGAAGAATATAAATGAAACAAGACTGGACATGTGTTGCTAACTGGGTGATGGATTTACATGAGAATTCATTCTCCCAATCTCTCTGTATGTGTACTTGTTTGAAATTTTTCACAATGAAAAGTTTTTAAAATCTATCAAGAAGGTAACAAATGCTATTGCAGACTAAGAATCAAGCCTTTAATTCTAAGACTAGGTTGTTAAGACGAGAAAAGGATCAAGAGGCAGTATATCGTGTATTGTTAAGACTGTTACTCAAAACTTGGTCCAGGGTCCTGTGATATTCTACAAACTGTTTACTAGCTTACAGAGAAAATGAGTAATTTTACTAGCAATTTTAAAGAATTTTATGATTGCTGAAAATAGTAGTAAAACATCTGAGCACGTGTTTGAGATGCAATGCTAAAACATTTGAAAAACTTCTCTTCTTTTTACAACTCACAGGTATGGTTCATCAGAGAGAGAAAACATATCACAATATGAGCCAGCTTCTCTCACACTAAACTTGCAGATGAGTATCACACTTCAGAAAACCAAGACAGACTTAAATTGGAGTGACAAAAATCCATCTTTTCAACATTTCTTAGGAACCCAGGCAAAAACTCTCAACAAAATAGAAACAAATCAAATCCAACAATGTATAAAAAGAATTCTACATCAGAACTAAGTGGGGTTTATTCCAGATATGCAAGCTTAGTTCAATGTTCAAAAATCAATACACGTAACACATTCTATCAACAAGCTAAAGAAAAAAAAAAAAAAAAAATCACATGACCACATACATACATGAAGAAAAAGTATTTGACAAAATCCAACATGATTTAAAAAAAAACAAACACTCAGCAGATTTCAGGGGAACCTTCTCAATGCAATAAAGAGTATGTACAATAAACTTGCACATCAACTTTACACTTGATGGTGAAAAACTAGACACTTTTCAGCTAATACCCATATCAGGGCAAGGTCGTCCCCTCTCACCACTCCTTTTCAATGTCAAACTGGAAATTCCTGCGAGTACTGTAAAATAAGAAAAGAAAAGAAAAAGGATACAGATTGGGAAATAAGAAATCAAACTGTTCATATTCACAGATGACAGGATTGTCTATGAAGAAAATCCAAAAAAGAATCAACAAAACTACAGCTACTACAGGATTATAACAGGATTGCAGGATAAAGGTTAAGTAAGTCAATTGCTTTCCTATATACCAGCAATAAACAAATGGAATTTGAAATTTAAAACACATCACTATTTATATTAGCACCCCCAAAAACGGATTAAAGTCAGAGAACTTAGTGTTCTGACTTTTTGACTTACTATACAGTTACAGTGGGCTTCCCTGGTGCTTCAGATGGTAAAGAATCCGTCTGCAATGCAAGAGACCTGGGTTTGATGTCTGGGTTGGGAAGATCCCCTGAAGAAGGGAATAGCAACCCACCCCATTATTCTTGCCTAGAGAATCCCATGGACAGAGGAGCCTGGCAGGCTGCAGTCCATGGGGTCACACAGAGTCGGACAGGACTGAGCGACTTTCACTTTCATACAGTTACAGTAATCAAAACACTGGTACCGGTGAAAGAACAGGTCAATGAAATGGAATAGAGCCCAGAAATTGATCCACACATACAGAGTCAACTGATATTTGACTTGAATAAGCAAAGGCAATACAATGGAGAAAAAATCCTTCCAAAAAATTGTGCTGAAACCACTGGACAACCACATGCAAAAACAAAAATGGCTCACAGACCTCACACCCCTCACAAAAATTCCCTCAAAATGGATCACAGACAAAACGTTAAATTGCTGTTGTTGTTCAGTTGCTCAGTCGTGTCTGACTCTTTGCAACCCCATGAACCATGCAGCATGCCAGGCTTCCCTGTCGTTCAGTATCTCCTGGAGTTTTGCTCAAACTCATGTCCTTTGAGACAGTGATGCCATCCCACCATCTCATCCTCTGTTGTCCCCTTCTCCTCCTGCCTTCAATCTTTCCCAGCATCAGGGTCTTTTCCAATGAGTCAGCTCTTCCTATCAGAGGGCCAAAGTACTGGTGCTTCAGCACCAGTGCATCCAATGAATATTCAGAGTTGACTTCCTTTAGGATAGACTGGTTTGATCTCCTTTATGTACAAAAGGGACTTTCAAGGGTCTTCTTCAACACCACAGTTAGAAACGATCAATTCTTTGGGGCTAAGCCTTCTTTATAGTCCAACTCTCACAACCATACATGACTACTGGAAAAACCACAGCTTTGACTATATAGACCTTTTGTCGGCAAAGTGATGTCTCTGCTTTTTAATAACACCGCTTAGGTTCGTCATAGCTATTCTTTCAAGGAGCAAGGGTCTTGTGATTTCGAGGCTGCAGTCACCATCTGCAGTGATTTTGGAGCCTAAGAAAATGAAATCTGACACTTTCCACATTATCCCCATCTATTTGCCATGAAGTGATAGGACCAGATGCCATGATCTTAGTTTTTTGAATGTTGAGTTTTAAGCCAGCTTTTTCACTCTTTCACCTTCATGATGAGGCTCGTTGATCCTCTTCACTAAATGCAGAGCTATAAAATTCCCAGAAGATAATATGAAAGGAAATCTAGATAAACCCGACTATGCCAATGACTTTTCAGATAAAACCCAAAGACACAATCCATGAAAGATATACTTGATAAACTGGATTTATTAAAATTGAAAATTTCTGTTCTACAGAAGACATGGTCAAGAAAATGACAAGATAAGCCAAAAAATAGGAAAAAAATCTGATAAAGACTGTTATCTAAACTATAAAGAGCTCTTGAAACTCAATAATAATAAAACACCCTAATTAAAACAAGGGCAAAGACCTGAACAGACACTTCATCAAAGAAGATATACAGATGGCAAACAAGCATAAGAAAAAATATTCAACATTATACCTCATCAGTATGGGGTCGCACAGAGTCGGACACAACAAGCGACTTAGCAGCAGCAGAGAATTGCAAATTAAGACTGCAATGAGATATGACCACACAGCTCTTAGAATGACCAAAATCCAGAACACTAACAACAAATGCTAGAAAGGATACAGATCAACAAGAACTCTCATCCACTGCTGACTGGAATGCAAAGTGATACAACCAAGGTGGGAAGAGTCTGGCAATTTCTTCCCTTGTAACTCAGTCGGTAAAGAATCCACCTCCATTGCAGGAGATGGGGGTTCAATCCCTGGGTTGGGAAGATCCCCTGGAGAAGGAAATGTCAACCCACTCCAGTATTTTTGCCTGGAAAACCCCATGGACAGAGGAGTCTAGTGGGCTACAGTCCATGGGGCCCCAAGGGTCAGACACAACTTAGGGACTAAAGCACCACCAGTGTTTCATCATTGTTTAGTCACTAAGTTGTGTCTGACTCTGTGACCCAATAGACTGCTCTGTCTATGGGATTTCCCAGGAAAGAATACTGGAGTGGGTTGCCATATCCTTCTCCAGAGGACCTTCCCGACTCAGGGAGTGAACCCACATTTTCTGCATTGGCACACGGGTTATTTACCACTGAGCCACCAGGGAAACCCCTATTCTTGCCACATTGTTGTTATTCAGTCGCTAAGTCACATGTCCAACTCTTTGTAACCCCATGGACTACAGCAAGCCATGCTCCCCTGTCCTTCACTATCTCCCAGAGTTTGCTCAAACTCATGTCCACTGAGGCGATGATGCCATCTTATCATCTCGTCCTTTGTCACCCCCTTCTTCTTCTGCCCTCAGTCTTTCCCAGCACCAGGGTCTTTTTCCACTGAGCAGGCTCTCTTACCATATGACCAAGCAATTGTGTATCTTGGAATTTACTCCAAGGAGTTGAAATTATAGGTCCATACAAAACCCTGCACATGAATGTTTATAGCAGCTTTATTCATAACTGCCAAAACTTGCAATCAACCAAAGTTAAGAAGGTGAATGGATAAACTGTAGTACATCCAGACAAGAAAACAGCACTAAAGAAAAATGAACTAACAAGCCATGAAGAGAGATGGAGGAACCATAAAGGCATATTACTAAGTGAAAGAAGCCAGTCTGAAATGGCTATATTCTGTTTGATTCCAAGTACATAACACTCTGGAAAAGGCAAAACTAAAACTATGGAGATTAAAAAAAAAAGATCAGGGGGTTGGTGAGAGGGAGGGATGAACAGACAGAACACAGAGGATTTTTAGGGCAATGAAACTATCCTGTATGACATTATAATGGTGGATACATGTCATTATACATTTGTCAAAACCCATAAAATGTACACACCAAAAATGAACCTTAATGTAAGCTATGTACTCTGGTAATTATGCATCACAGTAGACTCATCAACATAACAAATGCACCACTCAGGTGCAGGATGCTGATAGTAAAAGAGGTTATGTATGTGTAGCGTGAGGAGTATAAAAACTTTATTTTCTGCTAAATTCTGTAGTGAACCTAAACTGCTCTAAAAAATAAAGACTTTAAAAAATCTACTTAACAATGTTTTTAGTCACTAATATCCAGGAAATATTTTCTTAAAAAAAAAAAAAAAAAAACAGTCCTCAGAATGACAGTAAGTTTTTAAAACTACATAACTTTTGGTGTGAACTTATTAGTAAAACTGCTCTAAAAAATAAAATCTGGGTTCCCCTGGTGGTCCTGTGGTTAAGAGTCCACCTTGCAATGCAGGAGACACGGGTTCAATCCCGAGTCTGGGAAGAGAGCACATGCCTCAGAGCAACTAAGCCCATGCGCCACCACTCTGAGTCCACTAGCCCTAGAGATCCATCCACAGCAAGGGAAGCAGCACAATGAGACGCCTGCACACCGCAACCCAAAAGCAGCCCTCGCAAAGCACCCAAGACCCAGTGCAGCCAAAGATAAATGAGTAAACAGAAGTGCCAAAAAAATAAATGAAAAATGAAATCTGAAATATGTTCACACCCAACATTTTGAATTTTAAAAAGACACTGAAATTAACATGAAGGGCTCCCACTAGCTAAATGTGAATCAACTCAAGCACCCACATAAAAATAGGAAAAGATTTTTGAAGTACGGACTAAAAGAAAACTCCGTAAGTCTCCAAACTAACAAATATATAATGGAGAAGAAAAGTTCCTCCTTACAACAGAAATCAAAGAAATGCAAAAGAACTAACTCGATTAAAAATTCACCATTTGGCAGTCTTCCCACTAGAATAAAAAAAAACGATCACGAGTGAACATTAAAACTAGTAGGTGAAAATTTGAGTATTAACAGGATATTTAAATAGTCTCTAAGTATTTCCCCAAAATCATAACTGGTTATGTCACCAAGCCAGCAGACACCTTAACTAAATAATCAAAGTTAACCACACCAGGAAAAACATCATTTGCCTTTTGTTATATTGTTCTAAGAACAAAACTGTGTCGTATTCTTGCCAAAAAGTACATCCTCTGACTACAATCATGAGAAAACATCAGAAATGCCGTATTAAGTGACTTTCTACAAAATTGCATGTGTGCTAAGTCACTTCAGTCGTGTCCAATTCTTTGTGACCCTATGGACTATAGTCCATCAAGCTCCTCTGTCCACAGGATTCTCCAGGCAAGGATACTGGAGTGGATTACCATGCCCTTCTCCAGGGTATCTTCCTGACCCAAGGATCAAATCCGCATCTCTTATGTCTCCTGCATTGGCAGGTGGGTTCTTTACCACTAGTGCCACTTGGGAAGCCCTACTACAAAATTACTAATCCTATATTCTTCAAAAACTTATCATGAAAAACAAGGACTTAATTGTTCCAATTAAAGGAGCTTATAAAAAACAAACACATGATCTCAGATTTTCTTTTGTGTTTATAAAGAACATTAACAGAACAACTGGCAAAATTTAAGATTTATAGAATCTTATTCTTAAGAATTAATCACACTGTTAATTTCCTGACTTTGATACCTCTATTGTGGTTACATAGGAGAAAGCCCTTTTTTTTTTTAATAAAATACACACTGAAATATTTAGAGATTAAAGGATATCAAGACTGCAATTTACTTTCAGACAGTTCTGGTGGGAAAACATATTTGTATTTATATATGTCCATGTGCGTGCGTGCGTGCTCAGTCGTGTCCTACTCTTTGTGACCCCGTGGACTGTAGCCCACCAGGCTCCTCTGTCCATGGGATTTTCCAGGCAAGAATACTGGAGTGGGTGACCATTTCCTCCTCCAGGGAGTCTTCCTGATCCAGGGATCAAACCTGCATCTCTTGTCTCCTGCATTGGCCAGTGGAGTCTTTACCACTGAGCCACCTGGGAGTCCACGAAACAGGTACACAACAGTCCTTTTGTATGAGAGCAAATGTGGCCTCCTATATCCCAAATATTTCTCAAGAATTGTCAGTTCTTTCTACCGCTACCACCAAGTCTTAGTTCATTACTTCTCTCAAATATTTTATTATTTTAACTTGTCTTCCTACCTTAATACTTCACATCTCCACCAAAGTACTCTGTTCAAAAAAGAAAAATCTGGTGTTGCTATTCAGCAACTTTAAAAATGTCAACACCCCACTAAAGTTAAAAGTCTTAAAAAGAACATAAAAGATCCTTACAAACACAAACACATGTGTGCGTCAAGAATATTCTACAGTATTTTCCTTCAGTGATTTACTGCCTTTCACCAAAGCATTATTATGGGAAAATGTACTGTACTTTACTTTGGGAAGATGAGTTCCATCTCTCAATATTTCATATAGAGAAGAACGCACTGCACTTCTTAGATGTGAGTTCATGTCCCTCTCCACCTGTTACTCAGTCGGGGATTTTGCCAAATCCTTGAGATCCAAGGCTCTTCACCTGAAAAAATTATGATGTGTTATCTGTCTTTCAGTTCAGTTCAGTCCAGTCGCTCAGTCGTCTCCGACTCTTTGCAACCCCATGAATCGCAGCACGCCAGGCCTCCCTGTCCATCACCAACTCCCAGAGTTCACCCAGACTCACGTCCATCGAGTCGGTGATGCCATCCAGCCATCTCATCCTCTGTCGTCCCCTTCTCCTCCTGCCCCCAATCCCTCCCAGCATCAGTCTTTTCCAATGAGTCAACTCTTGACTGCAGTCATGAGGTGGCCAAAGTACTGGAGTTTCAGCTTTAGCATCATTCCTTCCAAAGAAATCCCAGGGCTGATCTCCTTCAGAATGGACTGGTTGGAGCTCCTTGCAGTTCAAGGGACTCGCAAAAGTCTTCTCCAACACCACAGTTAAAAAACATCAATTCTTCGGCGCTCAGCCTTCTTCACAGTCCAACTCTCACATCCACACATGACCACAGGAAAAACCATAGCCTTGACTAGACGAATCTTTGTTGGCAAAGTAATCTCTCTGCTTTTCAATATGCTATTTAGGTTGGTCATAACTTTCCTTCCAAGGAGTAAGCGTCTTTTAATTTCATGGCTGCAGTCACCATCCGCAGTGATTTTGGAGCCCAAAAAAATAAAGTCTGACACTGTTTCCACTGTTTCCCCATCTATTTCCCATGAAGTGATGGGACCGGATGCCATGATCTTCGTTTTCTGAATGTTGTGCTTTAAGCCAACTTTTTCACTCTCCTCTTTCACTTTCATCAAGAGGCTCTTTAATTCCTCTTCACTTTCTGCCGTAAGGGTGGTGTCATCTCTATATCTGAGTTTATTGATATTTCTCCCAGAAATCTTGATTCCAGCTTGTGCTTCATCCAGCCCAGCGTTTCTCATGATGTACTCAGCATATAAGTTAAATAAGCAGGGTGACAACATACAGCCTTGATGTACTCCTTTTCCTATTTAGAACCAGTCTGTTGTTCCATGTCCAGTTCTAACTGTTGCTTGGGGACTAGTACCAATATTCTCAAGATCTACATCCTATAAATAATATGAACAAATGTGAGTTTGAAATAATACACCTTCGATTTTATATGAAGCTTCAGATCACAGAACATTTGTATTATTTCACTTCATCTTCAGAACCCTTGGGTACTTTCCAAACCCTCGGGTACAGAATCCCTCTGAGGTACAAGTATCTTCATTTTAATGACAATAAATCTGTGGCTTCAGGAAAGGTAAAATGAACTTGCCTACGGTTCAGGAACTTGCCCAAACTTCAGGAAGTAAAGCTCAAATTCTGACTTCTATTTTTCCCAACTAATACACCACAGCCTTCCAGAGTTACAAAAACATTTTCCCAGAATGAAACGTGACTATTAGATTACAAGATGGACTGACTGTATAGTCACTGTGTCTGGCTACCATGAGGCATTGACACTACCTCCAAAACAAGTCCCCAAATCTGAGTTTTTCTCCAGATTACCCTATCATGCCCCCCTCCAAGCCACCACCAACTCTCACATGGATTACTACATAACCTCCCCACTAATCTTGTTGCTTCTAATCTAGCCACCATCCTTGCATAGAAGCCAGATGCGTCTCTTAGAAGCCTAAACCAGGTTACCACACAAGTCTTATACCCTACTCACTCAGAATAAAATTAAAATTTCCCCAGTCTTTCTTGCAAATCTTTACATAAAAGCAGATTTCATTCTGTTCCTTTTACAAGCAAGCTGAGGCTCGCCGTGAGAGTTTTCCAGGAGCAATCTCCTCTGCCTAGAATTCTCTCTCCCTAGATTTTCACACGGCCAGCTCTTGTCATCAAAAACTAGATTTAAATATTACCTCCTCAAAAATCTTCCCTCACCGCACTGATGTCATTCTCCACCACATTATCCTACTTTCATTACATTGCTGGCAGAGCACTTATCACCATCTGGGTTTGGTTTGGGTATTTGGTTGTTTGCTTCTGTTTTTCCCTTGTTTGCTCTCTCTATATACTAGAATGTAAATACAGATTTTAAACTTAATACAACAAAGAGCCTCATCATATCCCCTCCCCACACAGAGGCAACCCTTCCTTCTTCCTACCTGTAAAGACGATCCACACTGGAGAGGATCATTTCTCCTTTCTATTTTCTAGCTCCTCGACAATACTAGCTCTAAGGGAAAATGAGGAGTAGGGACTGGAGAAGAGTAAGGCACTCACATCCAGGTGTTAGGATCGATACTCCAACCTCAACCACATGCTTAAGCCACACTATACCCTCTGCTGGCCCTTATATGTGACATGTAATTGTCACGTCTCCATCCCTTCACTATATATGGTTGCTTCTGCAAACAATGTTCTCTCATCCCGCTTGTATGTGTTTGTGTACAGACATATATATATACACACATACACACACACACACACACCTAGAAACCTTCTTCAAAGCCTAGCTTAACTGTTTCCACTCCTGTACAACCCTTCTTGATCCAATCATAATTTTGTGCTAAATTAGTCATTTCTTTACCACTTCACAGTACTTTGTTTAGTGGATTAAGGTTTGTTTCGAATGATCAACTATTAAAAAAAAAAAAACTCATTTTTATGTCTCTATAAACAGAGCTTGCTATAAAACAGCCGCTCACTGATCATTTAGTCAACAAAAAGCAATTCACTATTCCACTGATATCAAAGGATAGTATTTCAAACAAAGATTAGTCAAAAGTTCTGCAAATTGTTATCATTCCCACATTTAAAAACAAACTTTAGCATCATTAAATACCAAAAAAATGAAGTTAATTACCCACCCCAATCAGAAAAGGATTTAAAAGTGACTTGTTAAAAGTTACAGAAATGTCTTGCCCTCAGAATTCCAATCACAAGGATACTGCTGCAACCCAGTAGAACTCCATTTCTCCATCTGCAACGTCAGGATAATTTCTTCAGACACCCAGGGAATGCTGTCTTGCATATATAATCAATTTTAGTTGAGAATAATTATGTTACTAAAGCTAACTGAATTTCAGCAAATGATGCTGGGACTACTAGGCAGCCATCTGCAAAAAGAGTAAAGTTAGATCTCTATCTCATACTACATACAAAACTCAAAATTATCAAAGAGCTAAATGTAAGAGCAAAAACTGTAAAATGTGTAGAAGAAATGCAAATCTTCTTGACCTTGGATTAGACAATGGCTTAAGAGATAACACCAAAAGCATAAATGACAAAAGAAAATAGATAAACTGAACATCAAAATTAAAATCTTTGTACTTCAAAGAAAGCCGAGAAAAGTGAAGAGATAACCTATGGAATAAGAGAAAGTATTTGCAAACCACTTGCAAATCATCTGACTTCTATCCAGAATATATAAAGAACTCTCACAATCCAACAATAAAAAGACAAATAATCCAATTGAAAAATGGGCAAAGGACTGTAATAGACATTTCTCTAAAGCTACACAAATGACCAATAAGCACGTGAAAACATACTCAATACCATCAGCCATTAGAGAAATGCAAGTAAAAACTAGGAGACGCCACTTTACTCAGATGGCTATAATAAAAAAAACAAGTGTTAATGAGCATGTAGAGAAATGGAATCCTCATAATACACTGCTGGAAGAGAACAGTCACAAAGTCCCTCAAAGGTTAAGCACTGAGACACCATATAACCCAGCAACTCCACTCCTAGGTATATGCCCAAGAAAAATGAAAACTTATGTCCCCACAAAAGCTTGTACACAATGTTCATAGCAGCATATTTCATAAAAGCCAAAACACAGAAAAAACCTAAATGTCCCTCAAAGAATAGAAAAATATAAACAAAATGTGATATACACCCATGTATGGAATATTCATTATGCAGCCATAAAAAGAATGAAGTACTAATATATGCTACAACATGGATAAACATTAAAACATCAAGCTAAGTGAACAAAGCCAGAAACAAAAGGTCATACCCAGAAAGTTCCAAAAAGCAAAACTTGAATTTACACACACTGACAACTATTTATATAGCATTATATTAGGCTTTATAAGTAATTTAGAGATGACTTAAAGTGTATAGAAGGATGTGCATAAACCTATGGATCTAGACAAACCTTAAATACTTGGTTATTTCATATAAAGGAACTGGGTACCCCTGGATTTTGATATCCGAGGCGGATCCTGGAACAAATCCCCCATGGATACTGAGGGATGACCATATTGTATGATTCCTTCATGGCAAATAAATGGGCAGAAAATGGAAAACAGTAACAGACTTTATTTTCTCGGGCTCTAAAATCACTGCAGATAGTGACTTCAGCCACCAAATTAAAAGACCCTTGCTCCTTGGAAGAAAAGCCATGACAAACCTAGACAACGTATTAAAAATCAGAGACATCACTTTGCAGACAAAGGTCCGTATAGTCAAAGCTATGATTTTTCCAGTAGTCATTTATGATGTGAAAGTTGGCCCATAAAACAGCTGAGCACCAAAGATTGATGCTTTCGAACTGTGGTGCTGGAGAAGACTCTTGAGAGGACATCAAGGAGATCAAATTAGTCAATCCTAAAGGAAATCAACCCTGAATATTCATTGGAAGGAAGGACTGATGCTGATGTTCCAATACTTCGGCCACCTGATACAACCGACTGGTTGCAAAAGACTGATGCTGGGAAAGACTGAGGGTAAGAAGAGAAGGGGACAACAGTGGATGAGATGGTCAGATGGCATCATCGACTCAATGCACATGAGCTTGCGCAAACTCTTTGACAAGGAAACCTGGCATGCTGCAGTCCATGGGGTTCCAAAGAGTCGGACACTACTGAGTGACTGAACAACAACCAATTTACATAGAACAGGCAAATCCACAGAGAAAGTAGATTTCCAGCTGCCAGGAACTGGGGCAAAGGGAGAAGACTGCAAATAAGTACAGGGTCTCTTTGGAGGGTGAGAGAAATGTTCTGAATAGTGGTGATGGTTATTTAACTTTGTGAATACACTAAAAACTAATGAAATGAATACTTTAAAAGGGTGAATTTTACGTTATATGAACTAAACTTAGTTATATGAACTAAGTTTATTTAAGCTGTTTAATATTTTTAAATTTGGACCATTGTTGACATCTTTATTGAATGTTACAACACTGCCTGTTTTATGTTTTCATTTTTTTGCCACAAGGCATGTAGGATCTTAGCTCCCTGACTAGGGATCGATCCTGGACCGCATGCATTGGAAAGCTAAGTCTTAACCTCTGGCCCACCAGGGAATACCCTAAGCTGATATTCCTTAAAATTAAGAAACACCTGGAGATGTGCAACTGATTTTCAACAATGCTTTTATCCATTTGAATAGTTTTTACTTATGTAAATTCAATCCACATAAAAATCTGACTTGCCAAACAATACAAAATAAAAAACCAAAATTGCGTTGTGTTGCTTGAGAGGGAGTGGGGCAGTCTGTCCTCAATAAATTAACTATAAAAATAAAGGAAATCAGTGTTTGTTTTCATTACTAAAAAGTTCATTAGGCACCTGAAAAATTATTAATTTTATGTTCAATTTACCTAACCAACCTCCATTTTAAAATCCAAACTAATGACTCCTGTCAAACCAAAATACCAGACAGCAAAGAATGCTTACTGATCCTGATTTCTCAAGTGGTGAAATTACTGATGTAATTCTATGACAGTCCCTTTTACAAATGCAAGTAGCCTAAGTAAAAATGTTTAGTGTTTCTGGAAAGTTAACAGACCAATGTTAGCTTCAATTATGCTAAAAAGGTTTCCGAAGCTTAAAAAAAGATTTTATGTAAACTAGTTTCTAAAAACCAATCAATTTTAAGGGGGAGAAAAGTATTTTGATGAACTGGAGGAAGAGAACAAGTTTCTATATAGATGCAATGGATAAATCAAGATGATTTACTGCTAGGAGACTCTGTATCCACAAACCATCGGGCCTCCCACTCACACACACAACACAACAGGAACATACACACCTATTTTCCAACTGCATCAGCAACCACCCATGTACCGCATAATTACACGTATTATCCTTGGTAAACAAAACGACTATGGACCAGTTTGTGTTTTTCTTCCAACAGTGTTGACAGGTAGCAGTGAATCACATTCTCCTGAGCCTCACCTGCCTCATGATTAGTGACACATGCAGCCAACAACTGAGGTTAAAAATGCAAACTGAGATGACAGATGAACTTCCCCTCCCAGGATGCTAAATGCTACCTGTAAACTTCCCTGGTGGCTCAGTGGTAAAGAATCCACCTGCCGTGCAGCTGACACAGGTTCAATCCCTGGATCGGGAAGATCCTCTGGAGAAGGAAACAGCAATCCACTCCAGTATTCTTGCCTGGGAAATCTCATGGACAGAGGGTCCTGGGAGGCTACAGCCCCTGGGGTCACAAAAAGTCGGACACGACTTACAACTAAACATCAACAACAATACAAATATGAAACGACCATAATGTCACTGGTGCCAAATTCGAACCCAAGTAACCGACCCAGACTCAAAGATGAAATAAACCACAGACCTGTAGTACTTACTTTTATTTGAATAACACAATGATCATTATCAAAATGTTAAGCATCCTCTATAGAAAGAATTACGCTGATAATGTTGCTTAGTCTCTAAACCGTGTCCGACTTTGTGTGACCCCATGGATTGTAGCCCTCCACCAGGCTCCTCTGTCCATGGGATTCTCCAGGCAAGAATACTGACGTGGGCTGCCATTTCCTTCTCCAGGGGATTGTCCCAACCCAGGGATCGAACTTGCATCTCCTGCTTGGCAGGCAGATTTTTTTTTTAAAAAAAACCACTGAGCCACTTAGATACAAACATACTGGCAAAAAAAAATTTTTAGAGATTGTCATAGTTTTCAATGGACTGCAGCACGCTAGACTTCCCTGGCGTGCTGCAGTCCATGGGGTCGCAAAGAGTCAGATATGACTGAACCAACAGTTTCCAGTATTTTGCCTCATATATCAAGGTTCCAGCAACTCCAATACTTAGAGAAGTACAAACTTCATATTCTAGAACATCTCTAAAACCAAAAACACTTTGTCAGACCATGTATCCATATTTTCAGAGCGTAATATATGGTGCACAGATGTAGGGCTTAGGGTTCATACCGAGTCCTCAAAGATCTTAAAAATCTAATTGGGAAGTAGAATAAAAAGATAAATCGAAATCCAGGCCAGCATATTGTGAGGAGGAGAGAAAAAAAAAAAGATAAGGAAAACAGTCTCACACTGCAGAGGTGAGAATAGACCTCTTGGGGTTGAAGTAGTCAAGAAGGCTTCTCAAGGCCAGAATAAAGGGAATATCTATGAACACAAGAAGAAGAGGGTTTCAAACAGAAAGAAAAGCACAAAGAAAGGCCAAGAGGGACTTCAAAGGAACAACAAACAAGTTAGTTTGGCTGGAACTACAAGATTCACAAAGGGAAGAAATACGAGTTAAGATTGAAGAATGGATCAGGGACAGATTATAAAGAAACCTGAAAACCACACCAAGGAGTTACAACCTTACTTTGCATGTAACAGGGAGTGTCTGGAAGTTTTTATGTTGTGATATGAGAAGGTGAATGTTAACATGTGCAAGATATTATTTACTCAAAGCATTAGTGAAGCACAAATACTCCAGGTGAAACACATCACCGGGAGAAAAACGTATTCAAAGTCCAGGTACAAGAGCTTCTTTGGGGGGAAGGAGGGAAGTGAGCAGTAGTGCACAAATACTGACACTGACCCAAGTTAAACAAAAAGCTACAGAGGTCCACTTTTGCAATCCCCATTTGTTTCACGTTTCCACCTATTATAAAAGCAAGCTAAGCACAAAAGCACACTGAACAGCTCTCACTATATCAATTACACACAGGAGGCAATTTATCGCAAATATCCTACACCTGGGTCTTGAGTTCCAAACCTATGCTAAGCTCAGATTTTAAATGTAATATGCCAAAACCTTTATCAGCGCACAGAACTGAATCAAGGCCACAAGCCTTAAAACACACTGCCATGAAAGAGTTCATCGTACCCACCCGAGCACGTTCCAAAGTAAATAAATGGGTGTCTCAATGCTCCCAAGCATTAATAAAAGGGCTTGAAACAACAACAGAAATCAAAATCCCTCATGACATTCAAACAGGATCCTCCCCAAAGATTAAAATATGCCATTACTGTCCTCTTAGTGCCACTAACAGCCCTACAAAAACAATGTTATGAAATTTTAGCATAAGAAGGTGACTGCATATCTTGTCAAGAGCTAAAAATCAAACAGGGAAGCAGAGTTCTAAATTTCTTTATAATTGCCTCATTTAATTAATACTACTAATAACCAGGAGAAGAGGTCCAGCTTAATTGTTCACAAACGTAGATTAAATGATTTTCCTAAGGCCCCTAGCACAAGCCAAGATCAAAATTCCTCATGGTTTCCCCTGGCTTATGGTTTGAACACTGAGTCATCCATGCTTGATCAAAACATGGGTACCCTTGAGGTCGCACAAGTGATAAAGTCAACTAAAAAAAGAGACCTCAGGAAAAAACCACTCATTATATAACGTTTCTAAGAGCGAAACATTTCTCTTCAACTGGATTCCTAAAACATTTCTGTACATTAAATTTATTGACAACAACATAACAGATCACAGAGGGAACACACAGACCACAGTACTTGGGTGGAAGGGGACGGCGTTTAACCTGATACAAGTCTACGGAGTTACGGAATCAATTGACTGAAATACCAAATTCTCTGCCAGAAGAATTTCCAAACACCGGGGTTATCTCAAAGATAAATGGGGTCGGCTCAAACTTCCAGGCTGAACCTCAATTGCTGGTCCCTCGAGCTTAACATGCAAGTATTCATTATGGTCCTTTTGTCTGTGGAATGACCCCACACACCAAGCCACAGCCAAGGGAATAACAAGGTAAGTGTGCACGGAACCATCGTTTATTGCGAGCGAGAGGGCCAGACAATCTTTCCACTAGTTCCAGCTTCTCCCCCTCACCAGCCCCCCACCGCCCCTCAGCCCACCCCTGTCGGCCCCCACCTTTATTTTCTGAGAAAAAGGGAAACAACGGGAGGCACCCGCGAGAGGCGGAGAGGAAGCCGCCGGGGGGTGGGCTGAAATACAAGTTTGGGGGGAGCGGTACCAACTTGTGGCGACGGACCCAAGTATTGAGGGCCCTACTGCAGAGACCAGCCCGTAGGTGGCAGGAAAAGAAGTTGGGGTGGGGGGAATGGCGGGGGGAGGGGGGCGGGGGGGCGTAATCTGGCGGAAGAGAGGCGGCAGGGCAGGCAGCGCGTCCAGCCGCGGCGGACCGATGGTCGGTAAACAAGCCGGGAGGACCCACACCCTCCCACAGCCCCGGGCCTGTCCCCTCACTAGGAAAGCCCAAGATGGAAGCGCGGCGAGGCCAGCCCGTGCCCCCCTCCCCTCTCCTCGCCGGCGATGCTGCCCCCGGGGGTGGGGTGGGGGAAGACGCAGAGGGGGCGGCCCGGGAGACCCGGCGGCCAGGGTGCCGTGAAGGAGCGAGGGGCCGGCCAGGCCGCGCGGCGGGGCCGCCAGGGGCCTGAGGCAGGGCGCCCTCCCCGGGGGCCCCGGTTACCTGGCGGCGGCTCCTCCTCCAGCTCCTGCTCCTCCTCCCCGTCCGACGCTCGGCGCCCGGCAGCCGCGGCGGCGGCGACTCCCCCCCGAGCAGCCCGCGGCGACGAGCCGAGCCCGGCCCCTCTCCGCCTCCCTCCGCGCCTCCGCCCGCCCCGCTGCTGCCGCCTCCGCCCTCTCCCCACAGTCAGGACATGGTCTCCGCGGACCCGCGCGCGGCTCCCGCTGCCGGAGGCGGGGGCAGAGGGGCGGAGAGCAGGCGCGGAGGCGGGGGGACGCCGAGGGGAGGGGGGAGCGAGGAGGGGGGGCTGCCTCGGACGCAGCGGGCTCCTAATGGCGGCGGCGAGAGGCCCCGGAGCCAAATAAACCCCGAGGGTAGCCGCACAACGTCAAGTCCGGACCCCGCAGCTCGTCGCCCTGTCATTGGCCCCGAGGCCGCCAGCGGTGCAGCCAATGGGCGGCCGCCTCTTTCCAGGCGCGGGAGGCGGGCGGTAGAGAGCTGACGTCACGCAGGCGCCGGCCACGATTGTGAGGCAGCAGCGCGCGCCAGCCCCCCCAAGCCCCGCCCACTTTGCGGCGGCCGGGGCTGCGGAAACTCGGCGACCTGAGGGGGACGCAGAGAGGCGACCGTGCGGGCTCCGGAGACGCAGACGGGGCGACCAGGAGGGGTTCTCTTGGCTGCTTAACTCCTCGTGTCTCCTCTGTGCTACTGACTCGTCAGAAGTCTTAAGTCAACCCCCACGTCTCACCAAGTGAACTGCTTAGTGACAATTCTGCATCACTTTTTCTTAACACAGTTTCAGATTCTTGATAAGACACTAAAGAATATAAATGTTTCAGTTCAGTTCACTTGAGTCGTTCAGTCGTGTCCGACTCTTTGCGACCCCATAAATCGCAGCACGCCAGGCCTCCCCGTCCATCACCAACTCCCGGAGCTTACTCAAACTGTCCATCGAGTCGGTGATGCCATCCAGCCATCTCATCCTCTGTCATCCCCTTCTTCTCCTGCCCCCAATCCCTCCCAGCATCAGAGTCTTTTCCAATGAGTCAACTCTTCGCATGAGGTGGCCAAAGTACTGGAGTTTCAGCTTTAGCATCATTTCTTCCAAAGAAATCCCAGGGCTGATCTCCTTCAGAATGGACTGGTTGGATCTCCTTGCACCACAGTTCAAAAGCATCAATTCTTCGGCGCTCAGCTTTCTTTATAGTCCAACTCTCACATCCATGCATGACTACTGGAAAAACCATAGCCTTGACTAGACGAACCTTTGTTGGCAAAGTAATGTCTCTGCTTAAATGTTTGGTGCTGCTGCTAAGTCGCTTCAGTCGTGTCCGACTCTGTGCGACCCTATAGACGGCGGCCCACCAGGCTCCCCCGTCCCTGGGATTCTCCAGGCAAGAACACTGGAGTGGGTTGCCATTTCCTTCTCCAATGCATGAAAGTGAAAAGTGAAAGTGAAGTCGCTCAGTCGTGTCCGACTCTTCACGACCCCATGGTCTGCAGCCTACCAGGCTCCTCTGTCCATGGGATTTTCCAGGCAAGAGTACTGGAGTGGGGTGCCATTGCCTTCTCCAGCTTAAATGTTTAGGTTGAGGTAATTTAATTTTTATGTAGCTACTTTTTACCACGTCCATTTTTATTCCTGCTGCTGACTAAAAAAATGTCATGCCTTAAAGGAGAGAGTTGTTTTATTTAGTGGGAATGTTTAGGACTCCGAGCCTAGGAGAGATCGTCTTAGTTCAGTCAGTTCATTTCAGTCGCTCAGTCGTGTCGGACTCTTGGCGACCGCCCGGACTGCAGTACGCCAGGCCTCCCTGTCCATCACCGTCTCCCGGAGTGTACTCAAACTCATGTCCATTGAGTCAGTGATGCCATCCAACCATGTCATCCTCTGTCGTCCCCTTCTCCTCCTGCCTTCAATATTTCCCAGCATCAGGGTCTTTTCTAATGAGTCAGCTCTTCAAATCAGGTGGAGTTTCAGCTTCGGCATCAGTCCTTCCAATGAATATTCAGGACTGATTTCCTTTAGAATGGACTGGTTGGATCTTCTTGCAGTCCAAGGGACTCTCAAGAGTCTTCTCTAACAGCACAGTTGAAAAGCATCAATTTTTCAACACTCAGTTTTCTTTATGGTTCAACTCTCACATCCATACATGACTATTGGAAAAACCATAGCTTTGACTAGGCGGACCTTTGTTGGCAAAGTAATGTCTCTGCTTTTTAATATGCTGTCTAGGTGGGTCATAACTTTTCTTCTCAGTAACTCTGAAAAAACTGCTCCAAGGAGGCAAGGAGGAAGTCAGGCTATATAAAAGTTTGCAACAAAGGGAGCAGGCAGTCTGAACATCAAAGATCAAGTACCAGGTTAAGGAATTTAGCGTTCTATGTATAGGAAGATGCCAGCCCCTGGGCTCCCTGACTTCATTCCTTTCTTGTGTACCTCAGCTGTTGGGGGCCAATCCTGTTTCCTTGTTCATCTTAGGGAGTGGCAGGTGGCTGCTTCTTGCATCCCCCCAGCTCCTCAGCAATCACTGTGGGGGTGGCAGTGTCTGCTGGATCTCAGTTTTGGGATCCCTCATTGAGGTTTGGAGGCCAGAAAATGCTGATGGCTGTGATAGTTCTTGTTGATTAACATGGCAGGAGATATTTTCATTTCACACTGCCTTCCAGGCAGCTATCCATTTATATGTGTGTATGTGTAAGTTTATAGTGTATATTACTCAGATACATACATATATACATGATGAGAAGGCATGGAGTTATATGCCAGTTATGTCTCAAATTTTTTTAAAGAAGTCCAAGAGAATTTGCTTTTTGCTCTCTTCTACTACTTCCTAGCTCTAGTTTGGGGGAAACCTGATTGTCTAATGCCTGCCTTTTCTATAAGTGGTAAGGACCCCAAGTTCTGAAGAGAATATGTTATATGGTGATGTTTTGTATATTTCTGTCTTTCTTTCTCTTTTTTTTTACTCTTGTTGTTCAGTCACTAAGTTGTGTCCGGCTCTGCAGCCCCACCCACTGCAGCACACCAGATTTCCCTGTCGTTCACTCTCCTGGAGTTGGCTCAAACTCATGTCCATTGAGTCGATGATGCCATCCAACCATCTCATCCTCTGTCGCCCCTTTCTCCCCCAACCTCAGTCTTTCCCAGCATAAGGGTCTTTTCCAGTGAGGAGGCTCTTCTTGTCAGGTGGCCAGAGTATTGGAGATTCAGCTTCAGTATCAGTCCTTCCAATGAATGTTCAGAGTTGATTTCCTTTAGGATTGACTGGCTTGATCTCCTTGATGTACAAGGGACTCTCAAGAGTGTTTTCCAGCACCACAGTTCTAAAGCATCAATTCTTTGGTGCTCAGCCTTCTTTATGGTCCAACTCTCTCATCTGTACATAACTACTGGAAAAACCATAGCTTTGACTATACGGATCTTTATCGGCAAAGTGATGTCTCTGCTTTTGTTATACACTGTCTAGATTTGTCATAGCTTTTCCTCTTTTACTGTAAATGTAGTCAAATAGCCTAAGTCATTTAGTCATTTACTAAAACCCCATGAGTATATCATATTTTTCTGGCTGGAAAAGTGAAAGTCTCTCAGTCGTGTCCACCTCTTTGCGATCCCATAGACTATACAGTCCATGGAATTCTCCAGACCAGAATACTGGAGTGGGTAGCCTTTCCCTTCTCCAGGGGATCTGCCCAACCCAGGGATCGAAGCCAGATCTCCCTCATTTGCTTTTCTCAATCAGACTTCACCTTATACTTTTCAAACTTCAAATTTTATTTCAAGAATTTGAACGGACCATTAAAACACAGCAAGTCTTTAAAAGTTGTAAACCTCTTTAAAAGTTACCAGTTGGGGAAATATAGCACTGTCAAAGCGTTTAATAATAACATTTCTATTGGAGTTCTCAGCTTCAATAGAAAGAATTTATTAGAGTTTAATCGGATTTTTAAAACTTGGATGGAAACCTCATTTAGTAAAACTATGCCTGATATTCTCAGTCTCTTTTTGCAGAAATATGCAAAGGTTGCATGTGCAGCTTCACTATGGCCACTGAAGAGAAATACCTTATATAACTGCTTCTCATCAACTGCCTCTTACCTAATCATTGGTATGTTATATAAACCATTCCTGTGATTTTGAGATTTTCAATAACCACCATCTTCCCAAAGCAACATTTTTGCTCAAGTACTCATCAATAAATTGAGCTTAAACTCCAAGTCATTTTCCTACGAAACTTAACACACATTCTCCAACATATATTGAGCACAATTGAAGTTGAAATTAAACCATGGTATTATGAAAGATCACATGGTTCCACCAACATTGCACTTTGGAAATATTTCAGAGCCTCTGAGAACCTCCAGCTTGCCCTGCCTGAATCTGCACTGCAAGTTCCCAAGAACCACAGGATCAGGTGTTTTTGTTTAGTTTCAGTTGTAATTCATTTTATTAAGGAAAAAGGCTATTGTTTGAGTAAGCTTATTAACTCTTCATACAGTTTAGCAAACAAAGTCCATGTGCCGAGGAATAGCAAGCACACGAAGATGAGTAAGACACGCTCTGTGTTTGAGGAAACTACAGCATAGGAACGAGGACAAGACAAAAATAACCATAATTATGATAGGTGGTAGATATGCTAAGTAAATTCAAATAAAAATCATCTTGTAATTGAGAGGAAGAGCAACTCCAAAAACGACTGTATGTTGAAGCAGAAAAGGCATCTGATACCAAGCCAGGGGTTCTCAGCCCCAGCTACACATGAGGATCTTTTCAAAACACGCATATCTGGGGACCACCCAGAGCTACTGACACCATCCTCAGCTGGAGAGCTTGCCCTGGCTATGTGTTAAACATACTTCCCAGGTGAATATCATGTGCAGCCAAATATTGCTCTTGTACCAGCCCCACAGTTTGCAGATGTGGAAACTAATGCCTAGGGATTTTAAGTGACTTACCAAAAGCCAGACCATCTAAGTCTAAAATTAGAACGTAAAGCTCTTGATTCCCCAGTCAAATCTCCTTTCCATTGCGCCACATGCGAGTAAAAAGGATGTCAGCAAAGGCAGCAGACGGCACTGTCACAAAGACAGTGTTTGGCACAGAGATTAAATTATCATTCTCCTTACATATATTTCTGAGAACTATTTCATTTGGGAATTTTAAAAATCCTTTTTTTAAAAAAAAAAGTTCTTTTTCTTAGAACCTTTTTACTTAAGTGTAGGGAGAGACATTATAGTTTTGCTGACAACTAGCTTGTTTGGAGTTTATTTCAGGTGTTTTTCAAACTATCTACAGAAGATATGGCTTCCTGGTGGCTCAGTCAGTAAAGAATCTGCCTGCAATGCAGGAGACTGGGGTTCCATCCCTGGGTTGGGAAGATCCCCTAGAGAAGGAAATGGCCATCCACTCCAGTATTCTTGCCTGGGAAATCCCATGGACAGAGGAGCCTGGTGGGCTACAGTCAATGGGGTCACAAGAGTCAGGCAGGAGTTCGTGACTAAACCACCACCATAGAAGATAAAATTCTGTTTAATTTCCTGTGAAGGAATTGCTGTGAAGGTCTTGAATGCCAAACCATAGCTCTGTACTCAATTCCTTTACTAGTAGAAAGCCATGGAAAGGTTTGGAGCAGGCAGGTGCCAGTTTTTAGAAGTGAACCCGAAATACCTGTGAGACCAACCAATGTAGAACCAGAAACAGGGACAGAGAAACCAATTAAGAATCAAAGACCTAAAACCTGTGGGAATGGAAAGGAGGGGGCAGCCATGAAATAGAGTGACCGTAGAATGTTCCAGATTTGCCAGCCTTTGAATCTGGAGTAGACGAAAGAATCGAAAGTCAGGGATAAAACTCAGGAGAGGAACTAGATAAGAGGTGATACTGACCGCTGGACCGGGTGTGTTGAGACGCTAGGCTCAGAAGGAAATGTGCAACGCAAGGGAAATGTTGAAAACATGATCGGCTGGACCCAGAGATAGACATTAGGGAGTTATCTGTGCAGAAGTTACCATTGAAGCCGAAAGGAGCAGGGAAGAAAGAGAGAAACTCCCAAAGGAAGAGAAAAAGATGGGTCAAAAAGACAGGCGATGAAGAGTTGTTCTGGAAGCCCGGGGGTGGCAAGCCTCAAGAACACAAAGACAAACAGCCAGATTCCGCAGACTTAGGAGTTAGAACAGAGGAAAGGTCACTGGATTTGACAAACAAGAGCCTCAGTGACCTTCCAGAGAACAATACTCAGTAGGATGGTGGGGACAGAAGCCAGATTTCAAAAGCTACAGACATGTGTGGGCCTTGAAGCAGCAAGTATACACCAGTCTAAGATGTTTGGCAATGAGGGGAAGGCAGGGGATAAAAGAACAGACACAGGGAGGAACAAGAATGATGGAAAGGTTTTGTTAACTTTTACATATTTTTTTGTTTCATTGTTGTTTTGGCCACGCCACATGGCACATGGGATCTTAGTTCCCCAACCAGGGATTGAACCGGCACCCGCTGAGGTAGAAGCACAGAGTCCTAACCAGCGGACCACAGGGAAGTCCCCTTTTGCTTTTGTTGGTTTCTTGGCCGCCTCAAGTCGTCTTACTTGTGGCCCTCAGGCTAGCAGTTGTGATGCTCAGGCCTCGTTGCCCCACCCTATGTTGGATCTTAGTCGCCCAGCCCGGGATCAAACCCATGTCCCCTGCATTGCAAGGCAGATTCTCAACCACAGGACCACCAGGGAAGTCCCACATAATTTTTTTTTTTTTAATGAGCAAATCTGAGCACTTTGTAAGCAGAGGAGACAGAATTGTGGGGTGGGAAGCTCGGGAAGGATGAAAATCCAGGAGGAAGATAACCCAGAGCAGACTGATGTTTCTTAGCTAGGGGATGGGGAGGGAGCAATTTCCTTCCCACAGACAAGATAAAAGGAAGATGTGAGATATGCAGTTGCAGAGAAATTCGGATGGGAGAACTGGGGATGGTCGCACTTCATACCCTTTCTCCTCCTGGGGAAGGTCACCGGCTGAGGGCTGGGCTGGGAGCTGGAGGAGAACAGAGGGACTTTGGGACAATGGTTGTGGGGAAGCAAACCAAGGAGAGAGAAATAGAAAAGCAAAAGGAATCACATTTTCCAAAACGGTTCAGCTGCCCAGAGTCAGGCCTAGAACAGGGATGGGGGTGAGGGGGAAGACAGCAGAGACAACTAGAGGCGGGCCTTTCCAAATGGGGGACATGAAAGGCAACTTTGTTGAAGGAGATGAGAGGTTCAACTTGCTCAAGGACTGTGGGGGGATGCTGTGCTCTTTTGAAGCAAGTTGTCCAAAATTGGTGATCTTCCCTCCAAAGAAGTGTTAGAAACTTCAATCGTTACAAGAACAAAATCTCAGCTGTATTGCAGAAAATGTCAGTTCTATAAACTGCAAAATGTCTTCTACTTACTGTACCTGATTATACGTGATCCCTCAGTGGAAAATCCCTTTTGCAGTAGAAAATGTAAGATCATAACGTTGCCCGATCCATTCTCATGCCATAAATGCCACTGCTTTGTGGAATATACGCTCCCCCTGTGACTCCCGCCCCGGATGCCAACCCAACTGCAAACCTGCCTGGGAAAAGTCTCTCATGAAACCACAGAGTATGGGTGTTAAGGCATGAGACAGCACACAACCTGCTTGACTCTTCCAGATCCTGGCCTGTGCTAGGATGAGTCTGGTCAGATCTGTAGGAATTTATGCTCACAGTAACAAGTTCACCCTACATCTAGATTAAGACATTGTCATAAAACTTCAGCTACTAGATATCCCTATAAAGTGGGCTTCCCAGGTGGCGCTAGTGGTAAAGAATCCACCTGCCAATGCAGGAGCTGCAAGAGATGTGAGTTTGATCCCTGGGTTAGGAAGATCCCCTGAAGGAGAGCATGGCAACTCACTCCAGTGTTCTTGCCTGGAGAATCCCATGGACAGAGGAACTTGGTGGGTTACAGTCCTTGGGGTTGCAGAGTGGGACATGAGTGAGCAACTTAGCAGGCATGCACACATCCCTATAAAGTAGACAATGAATTATAAGAGAATTGTTGAAATTGTATAGAGTCTGTTTAGGAAGTTTGGAGACATTGACTATCTGAAACAACTTCGTCTGTTATTCTCTGGACCCAGACAAGTTTTGTAAGAGGCAACAATATGAGGTTGAAAGAACGTGGACTTTGGAGCCATGCAGACCTGAGTTTAAATTCTGCTCAACCTGCAGAGTCCCTTGGACAGCAAGGAGATCAAACCAGTCAATCCTAAAGGAAGTCAACCCTGAATATTCACTGGAAGGACGGATGCTAAAGCTGAAACTCCAGTACTCTGGCCACCTGAAATGAAGAGCCAACTCATTGGAAAAGACCCTGAAGTGGAAAGATTGAAGGCAGGAGGAGGAGGTGGTGACTGAGGATGAGGTGGTTGGATGGCATCATCGACTCAATGGACATGAGTTTGAGCAGACTCTGGGAGATGGTTAAAGACAGGGAAGCCTGGCATGCGGCAGTCCATAGTGTTGCAAAGAGTGGGACACGCCTGAGGAACTGAACACAATTGCCACTTAGCCAGCCTCTGAGTGCCAGTTTCCCCGTCTGAGAAACATAGGGTAAAATTTTGCTGGCAGTTAACTGAAGATTCACTGAGATAAGAGGGGACTTGTCCTGGCATAATCATAAATGATAAAAAAAATCATAAATTTTTTTTTAGAAAATACATCTTTGTTTCTACTAACCTTTAATTGAAATGTAGCAGTTATCATCATAGTCAACAAACCACAGAAGTACTAACAGACCTGGTGACTTTGCCAATAATAGAAATCACAACACATTACAGTCGTTCGGTTCAATTCAATACAGTTCAGTCACTCGGTCATGTCCAACTTTTTGTGACCCCATGGACTGCAGCACGCCAGGCTTCCCTGTCCATCACCAACTCCCAGAGCTTGCTCAAACTCATGTCCATAGAATCGATGATGCCATCCAACCATCTCATCCTCTGTCGTCCCCTTTTCCTCCTGCCTTCAATCTTTCCCATCATCAGGGTCTTTTCCAATGAGTCAGTTCTTCACATCAGATGCCCAGAGCATTGGACCTTCAGCTTCAACATCAGCCCTTCAAATGAATATTCAGGACTGATTTCCTTTAGGATTGACTGGTTTGATCTTCTTGCAGTCCAAGGGACTTTCAAGAGTCCTCTAATACCACAGCTCAAAAACATCATTTCATTTGTGCTCAGCTTTCTTTATAGTACAACTCTCACATCCATCCATGACTCCTGGAAAAACCATAGCTTTCACTAGACAGACCTTGACTAGACCCACCTTGACTAGACAGCCCTTTACAGTAGCTATCTCAAAACATGGCTTATCCTCATCATGACTACAGAAACCATGGTGGCTGCTAGACCTGCCACTAACTTGTTGTCTAATGTGTTATTTTGAAAGTACTTAAATGAATATTGTGTGCTCAGATTTATAGATTTTAAAATATTTGAGGCCTATATTTCAATATAATTGGTCTCCTTATAATCTCATTTATTTTATGCACTTGAAAAATTATTCCAAAGCGACCATCACACACACACACACACACACACACACACACACACACACACAAGATTGAGACTCTAACTAGTGGAGAGTTGCATTTTGTTTGTTTCTCAGGACAAAAAGACAAACGTCATGTAAAATAATCCGATTACTAACGTTGCAATACCAAGCACAGGGTAGCAAGCAATGCAGCTCCCTTGGAAAGGAGGATTGAGAAGTAGAGGGTGTGTTTGCAGGCAGATATGATTAGCCGAGCAAGTAGAAAAGAGAAAAAGTAGCAGGAGAAGGTGGGAAAGATAGGTAACTCTGCAAGGGATAGGATGTGTCTCAGTTAGGAAACCCTTGAAAAGTGAAAAGCAGATCTGATACCCAGTCACCCTCAAATATGCTTTAAGCCTCATCCCGTGTGAACAACATCAAAGGGGATATTTACTCCATTTATTGTTTCTATAAACAAATTTCTTCCCATTTTTGTGCTGACAAACTGACACGCCCACCACCCCCATCACGCACACGCACACGCACACGCACGCACACACACTCTCACACACGCACACGCACACACTCACACACGCGCACACACGCACGCACACACGCATGCACACGCACACACTCTCACACACAGGCCAAAAAGCATTCTGATCTAGAATCTAATCCTTTACTACATGTCTTATTATATCATGATCATGGAATTGAAAATATTCTGCCATTTTGCCAAATGCTAAAGTGATAAATAACCTACAAAGTTAGGAATGCCACAATACTTTTCATTCCTTTCCTTCCAATCATTTCAGAGACCACATAGTCTAAAAATATTTCAAAATATTTGAAAGCACTCATGATGTCATTCAAGTATTTCACAAGTTAATTAGGATGATTCATTCAAATGATTTCATTTGCTTCAAAAACAGTATGTAAATTCAAACTGTGGACCAAAGAGAGTAATCCTTGTGGCAGCTTCAGACCTGAGATGAAACCATTACGTTCACAATATTTTATTACCTACAATGTGGAAGATTTATAGTAGCTATAAATTTAAAATATGCAGGTGAAATGTGAACAGGGGGCTGATCAGACAGAAATGTTTTATAGCCAACATCAAATTATTTGGTTGTTCCACATAAGGAGTAAAGCATGAATTATGTAATTAATGAACTCATTGACTGCCAGGATTCATACATTATCTGGAGCTTGAACAGAAGGTATCATCTCTGTATTTTATGTATTTTGACTGTTTGATTCTAATGTATGTACTAATGAATCCTGAGCACTTCCAATAGCCCTTGGTACATACAGGTACTCGAGAACTATGTATTGAATGAATTAGCTTTCTTGATTTTTATACTTCAGGATCTTTTCAACCATCATTATTCTACGTCAATAACCTAACACATGTAAATTTTGTACAGGAACTTAGAATAGTCTGATACTTTCTTTCGTTTCTTTTTCTTTTAGTTTGTAATTTATATATCTTGTGAAGAATTTTAAATGTCAAGTGTTATAAATGAATGCTGATGAAAATCATATCTAACACTTACATTAACTTTTGCATTTAGCAGTCTTTAAAAAGAAAATAAGATGTATCTTCTGAAATTTTTCCAAGACTTGACAGGCTTTGGAACCACGGATACCTTGAAATTACAAGAGAAAATCCTCTGATGTTTTGTACTTTTCTGGAGATACGGTCTGCAGTTTTCATCAATTCTCTAAAGGCATTCCTCACCCACAAAAGGTTAAAGACCACTGTTTTAGACTATACTTTTTAGTCAGCAACAATAATTTGAGTTTTTAGAATTCGCTAATTTTCAAAGCATTTTACTATCCACTGTCTCATTGTATTCTTATCAGTTCTGTCAAGTAAGTATTATCTCCAATGATTGAAGAAAAGACCAAGGGATAAGAAGTTACAGGACTCACTTTTTTGGAATTAAAGCACAGGCTCTCAATGTCAATATTGTAACCCAGTGACCCAGCCTTTTCCATCTATCTAGCTGGGACCAAGAAAACACACAACTTTCAGATGTTTCTATAAAAGATGTCTGGAGTAAGCCTAAATACCAAGGCCTTCTCTACTCTTAAGATTTGTTTTTTCAGAAGTAGTCCTTGATAACAGAATTTATTGGAAGATCACAACTTACTGGCCTCACCACACTTGTCAAATAAGAGTCATCCATCCCAATTATAGGCTTCCCCGGTAGCTCAGCTGGTAAAGAATCTTCCTGCAATGCAGGAGACCCCGGTTCAATTCCTGCATTGGGAAGATCCGCTGGAGAAGGGAAAGACTACCCACTCCAGTATTCTGGCCTGGAGAATTCCATGGACTGTAGTCCAAGGAGTGTGCAAAGAGCTGGACACAACTGAGCAACTTTCACTTCACATCCCAATTATGGGGGAAAAGGAAAATAGCATAAGTAACCAACTTGAAGCCAAAGCTGATGGCTTTGGTTTCCGTGATGAACCTGAAAAAAAATGTGCTCAAAACAAGTGAATTTCTCACCCAACCTTTTAGGACAGATGATTAGCATCAGCTTCCGAGCACTTTAAGAGCTTTGCCTGAGTTCTCTTGAAGTGCTAGGGCAACACGCTGGAGGCTGATGGTGTGGGGAAGCAAGCAGGTCGGGCAGTTAACAGGAGTCCATGCCCCCTGCAGCACTGGTGGGCACAGGAAAGAAGGTGCTGCCAGGGTGAGGGCACACTCAGTACCACAGCCATCTGACCCTGGGCTACGGTGCTAAGGCCACTACTTGCCACGCCTCCAGAAGCTCTAGCAAGATGTCAGCAGCCTGGCTTGAGAACTGGGTGAATTGTACAACTACCTTGCAGATGGCAAATCCTTCCTCTTTTACATTGTCCGAGAATGTAAACAACTTACAACTCTAGGAGTGAAAAACAGCAAGGAGAGCTTAACAGGTTCTGAGCCGTTCATCATGAAATTCTATTCATGATGAAAATGTTTCCAAAAAGAAGTCAGAGGGAAAAGAACCAGTCTCCCAATAGAGGCTGTCGTAAGAAGACTCGCATGTCGGTGTCCCAGGCAGAAATACACAGCACGCACAAAGGGGAACACTGCAATTCTTTACACAGGTGTGGGCAGAAGAAAACCAACAAGGATGGTGAAACAACCCTGAGCTGGCAATAATGGGGAGTCATTACCAAATCCTGGAGACAGAGGAGTTATTGTAGGGAGGGCCACCTGGCAGGAGCTAGGGAACAAGCCAGAGGAAATATCCTGACCCCTCTGTCTCCCTGCAGTCTCTGCCAGGACCTCCCATTGGCCAAACCAAATGGGTGACCATAAGGCGAGGGAGCCGTGGAAGTAGTCCCTAAAGGTTAGTCTGCCCCAGGGGCACAGAACAAGGGAGAACAGTTCTGCAGGGACAAATGGAGGCTCTCCAGCCAACAGAAACTCCAGCATAACCAAAATAAAAGAATGGATTTAAAAAAATGGAAGCAACAAATTTGCCATTTTGAATCCCTTTGAAAGCAAAGACTATTCCACCCAACAACAATGTATTTTGAGAAAACTTGAATTTTCCTTTTTCTACAACAGCATGTTTGTATGCCAATAAGAAAGAATTATACTAATCCATTCTGTAGAACTCAGAAAAGATGGATGTCAGCGGTGGTACAGAAACATTCCAGTGAAATAATGAAGCATCATCAAGAAAAGACTTCCTAAAGTGAGAGGAAAGAAGTTTAAGTCCATGAATGGATAGGTTATCTCTTTCACAGTATATCTTTGGAATGAAATGATTTATTACAAAAGGGAAGATTTCTAGACTAGATTTAATGCCAGTCATCCTCATATGTCAAACAATTAAACTATATTTCTACTTATATCCAGCTGGGGGATATGAGAAACTTCTTTTATGGCTTCGTCATATGGTACAGTTTTGAGTCTCCAGGATTTCCATCACTGAGACCAGGATTAGAGACAAGGAACCTTTTATATTATTAAGTAGGAAAAAATTATGTTAAGCTAGCTCTAATACAGAGATAAATATATTTTAATAAAGCAGAGAGATTCACAAATGACATGTAGCTTTGTGTTAACACAATATTCCTGAAAGCTTCTCTAATTATAAAGGAAAACCCGTCTCGAATAAAACATTAGCAGTTTAATCCCTAGGTCACCATGCACAAAGGAAAAACTGACATTGCAGTGGCCTGGAGTCACTGGAACTGAAGCATAACGTTTTTCTTGTGTTGCTGTGCTGGCAGACAATGTCTGTCACTATTAGAAAGAAAGAAAATGAATCTTCAAGAGGAAGGTGTACTCTCGCTCAAGAGCTCAGAAAATAGACCTCCTTTTTTTTTTTTAAACAAAAACACATTAGCTTTCCATCAGAAAGCCACTCATACTCTATAAAAACTGCCTGAGTTGATACTGCATTGTGGCATGGGTCAACAATAGAAAGATGCTTTCTTTCCTGGCAATTATTTTCAACAGAAAAAGAAAATTTAAGATGTCCATTTGGAAATGTTTTCTTCAGAGTGTGGAACTTAAACTCATACCTTGACAATCAACCCAGTACTATTATTTCCATTCTCAAATGAAAGTTTTAAAAAATTATTTTCTGCTATAAAGCACAACAGTGAAATCTTTCATTTGGCTCCTCACCTGTGCAATTCCAAAGCAGCTGAAATGGAAGTCTACTGAAATAAACGCACCAAAATAATAAAGATGACAGACTCTAATTCTCCATTGGAGTTTTCCATTTGATTTTTTAAAAGTTAGGATGAGAACACCTTAAAATGTAGCTTTTCAAGGCCCTAGGGCTGAAGTATGGATTTATTTTCCTGAGATTCACAGCCGTCATTAACTTCAAAAGAAAATGAAGCTGGTGAGTATGGCAGAACATACTAGAAACTCTCCCCAACATCTATTCCTCTGTCCCTCCCAAGGAACAAAATGTCAGTTTCTACTGAAACCGTTACCCAGCTCAATGCCTTTACTGATTTTCCAAGTCTCCATGATAGGAGGCTGTGGCCATGTGACTAAGTTCCAGCCCATAATCTAATAATGTTATTTATGTATTTGGTTGTTGTTCAGTCACTCAGTCGTGTCTGACTCCTTGCAGCCTCATGGACTGCAGCTCGCCAGGCTTCTCTGTCCTTCACCATCTCCTGGAATTTGCTCAGATTCATGTCCATTGAGTCGATGATGCCATTCGACCATCTCAACCTCTGTCACCCTCTTCTCCTCCTGCCCTCAACCTTTATCAGGATCCGGGTCTTTTTCCAGAGAGTCAGGTGGCCAAAGTATTGAAGCTTCAGCTTCAGCATCAGTCCTTTCAGTTCACATTATGTCTGTGTGGGTTGTGATGGATTTTATGGAAATTTTTTTAAAAGGTAGGGAATGGGTCATTCTGCTTACCTATCTTCGTTCCTAGGGTATGGATGTGATGGCTGGAGCTCCTGTGACCATCTTGAACCATTAGGTGATTTTGAGGATGGTAGAGCAGAAGGTTGGGAGCCTGAAGCCCAATGATACAGCCTAGAGCCATTGCACAGGCTATGCATGAACTGGCTTTCCCCAGACATTTTATTCATGGGAAAGATATATCTGTCTTATATAAGCCACTGTTATTTGGGGATTTTCTTTACATTTTTATTGCTTAACATTCTGCCTTGCTTTTGTGAGAAGAAACCCTATTGAGGAACCAAAAGGATGAAGCGGGAAAGGATCATTGCAGAAAGTGTTTCATCCTTGGGAGATGCCAAAGATAACTTTCCTGAGTCTCTAAAAATATGACAATCAATGAAGTATCTGCTTCAAAGAAAACTGAATTCATAAACATTACAGGGGAAAAGAAGGTTTCTAACCAGCATATTTTTAATATGACATTTCCAATCTTTAAAATGACTTTTACCAAAATTGAATGTTATGTAGAACAAATTTTGACCAAAAAGATCGTGTAGCACAGTACTCACAAATCCTGAGGACCTTGATCAGCCCTTAGGTAGTATTTACAAGGAGAATACAGGATAAAGGACAAGTGTGTCCCCTCGTCTCTCTCTCCCCCAACTCAGGCGAGGTGACCTGCTCAAATGTTGCTCTCCCAAACCTCAACTTCTAAAACTCTCACTCACCCACCCCCTGTCAGTGCCACCTCCACTGCCACGCTCTCTCTCTCTTTAATTTCTCTTCTTACCGCCTACTACTATCTAACAAGCCACATACATATGTATATATTTTTTTTAATTTATGTATCTTATTAGTTGCCTATTTCCTGTGCCGGAATATAAGCTCCATGAGGGCAGGGATCTTTTTCTGTATTTGTAACCCTTACATGTGGGTGTCCCTGGTGGCTCAGTGGTACAGAATCCGCTTGCCGTGTAGGAGATGAGGGTTCGATCCCTGGGTTAGGATTAGATTCCCTGGAGAAGAAAATGGCAACCCACTCCTGTATTCTTGCCTGGGAAATCCCATGGACAGAGGAGCCCGGCGGGCTACAATCCATGGGTTCACCAGAGTCAGACATGACTCTAAACCACCAACAACCCTTATATGTAATGGAGTGCCTGGCCCACAGCATTTACTCAATAAATATACAATGTGCTGTAAAAGGAAGACTGTGAAAACGAAGCTTCTCTCTGACTGGATTGTAAGTGGACTGTAACCCCCGGGGTGGGTAGGACATCTGGGTTCATATGGCTCCAGCCCAGGGAGGCTTCGGCTGCAGAGACCTTGTGACCCTGTGCGTCTTGTCCCAGAGCAAGCTTCAGGGTGTGTAGCAAAGGCAATCCCCCAGGCCACGCACTCAGGAGGCCCCATAATGGGGCTCAAGTGTTCCACGGCTGCTTGCTATCTTGAATTATTTCTTATTAATTTTATCTTTGAATTTGTGTTTTGTAAGTGATGTTTCATGGGTCAGTGGAGTATGCATCAGGGAATCAGAGCCTGGATTCATTCAGCTGCCTACTCGCCTGCTGTGATGCTGTGACCACACCTGCCTTCACTCCAGGAGGGGTCCCGGGCATGGGCATGCAGGTGGGTCACACACACCCTGTGTGCCAAGTCACCAGGCAAGACCCCTGGCAACACTGGGATATTGCATTCGCCCCACAAATAACCCCATGACCCAGAGAAAAAGTGAAAGTTGCTCAGTTGTGTCCAACTCTTTGCAACCCCAAGGACTATACAATCCATGGAATTCTCCAGGCCAGAATACTGGAGTGGATAGCCGTTCCCTTTTCCAGGGGATCTTCCCAATGCAGGGATAAAACCCAGGTTTCCCGCATTGCAGACGGATTCTTTACCAGCTGAACCACAAGGGAAGCCTGAGAATACTAGAGTGGGTAGCCTATCCCTTCTCCAGTGGATCTTCACAATCCAGGAATTGAACCAGGGTCTCCTGTGTTGGCAGGCAGATTCTTTACCAGCTGAGCTGTGAGGCAAGCCCATGACCCAGAGAACATGACATTAAATAACAGACAAAGAACACCATGACTGATGAAGAAATCTCAGGTGAAGAAAAAAAAGGTCTTTTTTTTTTTTTTTCGCTTTTGAACAAGGATCCCCATATTTTCATATTACACTGGGCCCCACAAATGATACAGCAGGCCACACTGGGCACAGATGTGAGACTGGCCAAGGAAAAGACTCTACTCCAGGAGAGTCCATGTGTCCTGAGTCCAAGTCCACCTAGCCTTGCCACAGGAGTGCCGAGTTCTCCCAGACGCCCTGGAGGCACTGCCCACCCCACCCCGCCAATGTCCACCAGGGGATGCTGAGCACTGGAAACAGAGCCACTAAGCCCTTTCCCATCCCAGTGTCAGGTCAAGGGGCCCATCCAAGCCCCAGGCTTACCTCGATGCTTTTTGAACTGGTCTATGTTGCTGTTGTCCAGTCACTCAGTCGTGTCCGACTCTTTGCGACCACATGGACTGCAGCACGCCAGGCTTCCCTGTCCATCACCAACTCCCAGAGCTTGCTCAAACTCAAGTCCATTGAGTTGGTGATGCCATCTAGCTATCTCATCCTCTGTCACCCCCTTCTCCTCCTGCCCTCAGTCTTTCCCAGCCTCAGGGTGTTTTCCAGTGAGTCAGCTCTTCATATCAGGTGGCCGAAGTATTGGAACTTCAGCTTCAGCAGCAGTCCTTCCAACGAATAGTCAGGGTTGATTTCCTTTAGAATTGATGAGGCTATGTATGGATATAAATGCTTGGAGGCAGGAGTATGCAGCTAAGTGTAACCAGCTCTCTGGGGAAGGGTGCCCTGATTTGTAGTGTTTGCTGATTGTCAGGCTATAAATATTCCCTCCAGGGCCAATTCTGAGCTACCAATATTTGATAACTAGCTGGCAAAATTCTAGAAAATGAAATAATTGTCTCTCATAAGCAGACACAAGCAGACTGCCGCACATTACTGCTTGGAGGGAAGCAGAAAGAGATATCACTGTGATTCCATCTATAATCTGGAACAACAGGAAAGGCATCATTCACTGGAAAAACCCCCAAGAGCCTGAAAATGCGAAAAATATGCACCAAGTGATGAGAATAATAAAAATGAAAGCAAAGAGAAGATACACCACTTTTTAAAAATCAGACTGATAAAAATGTTAATTCTTGGAGCTTTCCTGGGGGTTCAGTGGTATAGAATCCGCCTGCCAATACAGGAGACACGGGTCAGTCCCTGGTCTGGGAAGATCCCACATGTCATGGAGCAACTAAGCCTGTGAGCCACAACTACTGAGCCTGGGCTCCAGAGCCTGGGGGCCCCAACTGCTGAGCCCACCTACCCGAGGGCCCGTGCTCTGAAACAAGAGAAGCCACCGCAGTGAGAAGCCCATGCACCACAACTGGGGAGTAGCCCCTGCTCGCCGCAACTAGAGAAAAATTTTGAGCAGCAGTGAAGACCCAGCAGAGCCAAAAATAAATAAATTTTAAAAATAAAGATATCAAGTTCCAAAAAAAAGAAAAAAGGATGTAATCGCTTTTAAAAAAATGTTAATTCTTAAGCTTTAGTGAGAAAATGAAGACCTAGTACAGCCAAAAATAAATAAATTTTAAAAATTTTAAAAAGAAAGATATCAAGTTCCTAAAAAAAAAAAAAAAGAGGATGTAGTCTCTTTTTTAAAATGTTAATTCTTAAACTTTGGTGAGAAAATGAAGACCCAGCAGAGCCAAAAATAAATAAATTTTTAAAAAGAAAGAGACAAGCTTCTAAAAAAAAAAGAGAGAGGATGTAACCTCTTTTTTAAAAAAAATGTTAATTCTTAAGTTTTGGTGAGACTGGGGGAAATGTCATTTTGTTCAGACACTTTGGAGAGCACTTGGATAGTGTTCAGTAAAATTGTAAATGTATGTAAGCACAGCAGTTCCTCTTGGGGGTAGCTGAGGGCAGCTCCCACATCGGTACAAGGATGTTCCCCTATAGGAGTCTGATCATGAGCTCCAGGATCTGTCCTCCAGCATCAACAGTTAGCAACTCATGGCCGGTCCTGTTTCAATTTTATCCCTACCTGCTTCTCTACTTCATTTATGGCAAGTAGAGAAGTAAATCCCAGGCATCATATTATGTCACTCATAAATATTTATTTTATCTCTGAAACTTAAAAAACAAAACAAAGAAGAAACCTGAAGTAGGCTTGTGTTGGGTATGGAGAATCACCAAGGAAGGGCAGATAAAAAGGCAAGGCTACTTTTATGAGCCCTCTGGAGTCTGGTTAGTTTACACGTAATGTTTCAAGCGCATTCCCTGAGGAAATCGTCCCTGTTCCTTACCAGAAACAGCGGGCTGAAGGGGCAGCCTTCTGGTGCTTGGCAGATTTTTGAGGTCAGATGGAATCTGTACTAGCTAATCGGCTTACTGGATAAAAAAAACTAAGGACTGAGATCTGCATTGTCCTTACAAACCTCTTAGGACTTCCCTGGTGGCTCAGACGGTAAAGCGTCTGTCTACAATGTGGGAGACCTGGGTTGGATCCCTGGGTCGGGAAGATCCCCTGGAGAAGGAAATGGCAATCCACTCCAGTACTATTGCCTGGAAAATCCCGTGGACAGAGGATCCTGGTAGGCTACAGTCCATGGGGTTGCAAAGAGTCGGACACTGAGTGACTTCACTTTCCTTTCCTTTCCAAACCTCTAATGCAGGGAGGGGGTGGTTCGTATCACTACAGTGGCTCCCTCCAACATTCGCTTTATCATCATTATTTAAAAATATGTGCCTCACTGCTATATTTAAAATGGATAAATGACAAGGGACTACTGTATAGCGCAGGGAACTCGCTCAATGTTATGCGGCAGCCTGGACTGGAGAAGAGTTTGAGGGAGAGTGGATAGATATGTGTATACGGCTGAGTCCCTTTGCTGTTCACCTGAAGCTATCACAACATTGTTAATCGGCTATACCCAGTACAAAATAAAAAGTTTAAAAAAAAAATTTATTTTTTTTCTAAAAAAAAAAAATGTGTGCCTGATACCCAGTAAATAAAAATAGCAAATGTGTAATTAACCACCTGAGAGATCTTTAAAATGACAGTGGTCTTGCTAAATTCACTCCTAGCTATAAAATTTTGTCTCTATGTAATATTTCATATTGAAAAAACATCATGCTAGTAGCAATGATTTTTCCAGGTTGTTTACAAACATTAATCAAAATAATTCCCCTTTCCAGTTTGCTGCTTTGGTTTGTGTTTTGTGGAAGGCCTTTCAGAACTTTGTTTTAATCTGAAAATAAATGGACCAGAGATTGAAAACTAGAAAAGGAAAAAATACGAAGCACTCTCACATTTTAAGAGACACTGCATGAAACTTAGTAAAATGCTCTATATTTAGTTTCAGTTAAGTGCTAGAAAATTTCCAGAATACAAAAGAGAATATTTTCTCCACATAGAACATGGCTTTCTAATTCCTCCACACTACAGGTAATTCCCCAAAACTGTTCCCTTACTTACGTTCACTCGGTAAGAATCATTACTCATTAGATTGAAGACTCCTTAGATTTTAAGCAGTAAGTAGCTGGTGGGGAGAGCAGAGAAAAGAAAGTGCAAAAGAACACTGTGATTAATTGTTTTTTTTTTTTTCTGATTAGGACATTCGGAAAGCAAAGAGATCTGGTTAGCTTTTCAGTTCAGTTCAGTTCAGTCGCTCAGTCGTGTCCGACTCTTTGCGACCCCATGAATCGCAGCAGGCCAGGCCTCCATCGAGTCGGTGATGCCATCCAGCTATCTCATCCTCTGTTGTCCCCTTCTCCTCCTGCCCCCAATCCCTCCCAGCATCAGGGTCTTTTCCACTCTGTGCTCTGTGACAACATAAAGGAGTGGGATGGGGTCGGGGGGCAGGTTCAAAAGGAGGGGACATATGCATACCTATGGTTGATTCACATTCATGTATAGCAGAAGCCAACACAACATTGTAAAGCAATTATCCTCCAATTAAAAATAATTTTTTTAAAAAAAAGATGCACATTTTTTTTTCACATTTAATGTCTTTGAATTCAGGATACATCTGTCTTAGCCCTATGTACTAGGCAAGGTAAGAGTCCCCAAATTCATGTCCATCCGGAAACTCAGAATGTGACCTTGTTTGGAAATAAAATCTTTGTAGATGCAATCAGTTACAATGAGGTCATCCTGTTTCAGGATGGCCTTAAAGCCCACATGCCTGGCATCCTTACAAGGAGAAGAGAGGACACATCAAAGACAGGGGCGACACAGGGAAGGCCACGTGACAACAGAGGCAGAGATTGCAGTGATATGTCTACATGCCAAGGAACACCGAGAACTCCCGGCAACCTCTGAAAGCTAGGAAGAGGCGAGAAGGGATCTGCCTATAGCGTTCCTTGCAGGAAGCATGGTCCTGCCAGCGCCTTAGTTTCTATCAGCCTCCAGGACTGTGAGAGAAGACATGCCTGCTGTGCCCAGCCACTCAGAGTGGGGCCATTTGTTTCCGACACTTAAGGAAACTAACATACCTGCAGAGCCTGCACACTTCTGTGTGTAAGTACACATGCACAACGTGCACACACTCGACACGCGCATGGGTTTGCTTGCTCTTCATTTCTCTTTCCTCATTTATACGGGAAGGAGGAAAAGAAGCAACAGGCTCTGAGCTGCCGGTGGCATTGACAGCCGGCCTCCTGGAAGCCCCGCAGCTCCCGGCTGTCAGCACGCATGTGCACGGGGGGGACTACTGGCCTGACCACTCTGCGAAGCTGGCACAGAGAAAGTCTGTCGAGGAATGAAAGGACCTACTAGTCAATCACGACATCAGTCTTCACCTACAAGACAAATGGTTGGTGTCCCGGGAAGTTTTCTTAACTTCAATTTGTTATCTGCTCTGAACTTGTCATCAACGGATAAACTTTAGCCTTCTCTGCCCCAGCTGTCTATCAATATATGGCTATCTAGCTCCACCCCCTTGACCAGGGCAAAAAACTAGAAAAAATAGTTGAATATGTTAAGTATTCTTGGATATGGGAAGACCTTTCTATGTATGATTTCAAAGCAAGAAAACCATAAAGAAGATTAACTGGTTTTAGAAAATAAAAATGTTAAATGTATGGGGAAAAAACCATCAATTAAAGGACAATTAAACCACCAAGGGGCCAGAGAAGCCAGAGGAGGGGCCGTGAGGGTGCCCATAGAGTGTCCATAACAAGTGTGTCAATGACAAGTGGTTGTCCAGTTGGCTTAGAGGTGAAAGGTCAGAGCAGCAGGATTTGGTCCTTGAGTGCTTCTTTCTTGAGGCACCCAGATGCCCCCTGACTGAAGGGGAGTGTGCTGAGCAGGCGTGATGGCAGGGTCAAGAAGCTGCAGCTGGAGGAGGAGAAGGAAGTGGGAACGCTTCCTTGAAGACTGACAGTCACCAGCCCCAAATCTAGAGGGACTTCTCAGCTGACTCCTTAGTGGCAGCAGACTTTGTATATACAGTGAAAGACCAGGCCAGAAAAGGGCATCATCCATCAACTTAAAATTCAGTATCCTGTTACCAAATGAGTTATTTAGCTGTTTCAATGATTGTGGACTTCCCTGGCGGTCCAGTGGTTAAGACTTCACACTTCCACTGCAAGGGGTGCAGCTTCGATCCCCAATTGGGGAACTAAGATCCCTCATGCTGCATGCCATGGTCAAAAAAACAAAGACACACACACACACACACACACAATTTATTGTAACTCACTCAGTTGACAAAGTCAAGAGGGTGATCTGCTGAAGCTGATGCAAACCTCCAAATCACAACTCTTGTCACCAAGCAGCTTAATCTACACGTGACTCAAATCCACACGTAACAGATCATCCTGTCTCTCGGCGAAATTGCAGGATTTCAGCATCTACAAGCTAGTTCTGGCTCCATGGCAACCCATATTACATAGCACAGGACAGCATCTGGAGATTCTAAACCCTGAGCCTGAGGCCTAAAGAAAAAGAAGTGGCAGCAGCATTTCAGTGACAGGCTCATTCACTAAAGGAATGAAGATTAAGAATTTAAGTCACAAAGGCTTGATAAATTACGGACTTGACAGTTTTCTTCCATGGTGGCCTAGTGGTAAAGAATCCACCAGCTAAGGGAGGAGACATGGGTTTAATCTGTGGGTTAGGAAGATCCCCTGGAGCAGGAAATGGCAACCCACTCCAATTTTCTTGCCTGAGAAACAGGCAAGCCTGGTGGGCAACAGTCCATGAGGGTGCAAAAGAGTCGGACACGACACAGCGACTAAACAACAACAACAAATTCTAGAAAAAAGGAGACAAAAGGGAACTGACTCTGCCTTTGGTCTTCATGTCAACCCACAGGAGGGACTAACCAGTGGTAGAGAAGATGCATCATGACAAGGTCCCCTGCAGGGTGGACAACGAACCAAAGTCAGGACCCAGAGGTATGTCCTGGACTCTTAAGAGAGAAGCTTTCAAAAGGTGTAGAGAAAAGGTACATTTGTCTTCCAGGGTCTGGAAAATTCTGACTGCTCCTACATCCGTCTCCTAAAGCACGATGGGGTCCAGCAGGAACAAGACCACACTGTGACTTGAAGATGTCATGAGGAGGGGGACAGAGGAGGTCAGAGGGGTGGTCACGTGGCCCCACGTGGCTGGGCGCATCAGTCCTCCGTCCTCCACGGGGCAGAGGGAAACCGCGGCAGTCTGACCCCGAGCTGCCAGCTGGAAGTTTCTCTACGTCGTCTCTTGTGCTCTGCCCTGGCTGGCTCCTGCCTTTCCCCTGCAGCCACTGTTGCTGCCTTCCCACTATCTGCCATGACTGGGTGACTTTGAGCTCATGCTTCCTGGATTCCTCCAGGCTGTGGCTGTTGGCTCTTTGAGGCTCTGGCTCCTCTGTTATCACCATTGTGGGTCCAGAGGTCATAGAAGGATTTGCCAAGACTATTGCACCTGGCCCCATATACAGTGGCAGGCAGAGGAGACTGGCGTGCCAAGAGAGAGAGGTGACAGAGGTGTATATCGCAAAGGTGGCCTGCTACTGTGACTGTTTTCTGAAGTGTCTGTGACTGTACAGTTTGTCCCCAAGGGACTGGCACACTCTTCGCTCCAGTCCTGTCCATACACGAGGCTCTGGCTTTCTCGAAAAAGCTTCCCTCTTGTCTGCCCAGGGCCCTAACCTTTGGACTTAATCCGGTTCTCTGGATTTGCCCTGATTGTCTCTTGTTAGCTCTTCCAGCTGATGACAAGTTGGGAAGATTGTCTTTCTGCTGTGACATTGCCCCACCATCCTGCCTTTCAGATTGCCTTCCAGGGGACTTCCCTTGTCTTCCAGTGGCTAAGACTCTGCGCTCCCAATGCAGGGGGCCTGGGTCCTATCCAGTCAGCGAACTAGATTCCACATACCCCAGCTGAGATCTAGCACAGCCAAATAAATAAATACTAAAAAAAAAAAAAGATTGCCGTCCAGGGTCCAGGTGAGCATCCCACTCAACCTTGGTTTCTCCAGGAGTACCCCAGCTTCTCTAGGGGGAGAAAATCAAACAAAGCTAATGTTTATTTCTTACAGAAGACCTGGAGAGTACAGAAAGGAATAAAGAAGAAAATTAAAATTGCCCATATGCCCCCAGCCAAGAGAGCTAATCACAGATAACATTTTAAAGAATTTCCAGAAATATGTAATTTGAATTTACCATTATTGAAGTTGTGTATGTATGTGTACATGTTTAAGTGTATTAAGTGTACATATATATTCACTCACATTTATCTTTTCCCTACATGATTATATATGTGTATACATATAAAGCTGAAACTCCAGTACTTTGGCCACCTCATGCGAAGAGTTGACTCATTGGAAAAGACTCTGATGCTGGGAGGGATTGGGGGCAGGAGGAAAAGGGGACGACAGAGGATGAGACGGCTGGATGGCATCGCGGACTCGATGGATGTGAGTTTGAGTGAACTCCGGGAGTTGGTGATGGACAGGGAGGCCCGGCATGCTACAATTCATGGGGTCGCAAAGAGTCGGACACGACTGAGCGACTGAACTGAACTGATGGGTGAACATAACATGCAAATTCTTAGAAAATGTTTTATGAAATAACTATATAAGTTTCTGTTTTATGAATATTCCATAAGTTAGCAATTCACCTCCTACTGGACTTTTAGGTTGTCTCTGAATGTTGCTACTTATAGGAAGAAAGAACGTCTATGCCCTCTACTGTGTTCTTTTTTTTTTTTTAATATATTTTTTTTAAATGTCAGTGGCTGGAGACTTTATTTCTATTTATTTTGGCCATGCCGTGGGAACAGTGAGACCTTAGCTTCCCTACCAGGGATTGAACCTGTGCCCCCAGTATCGCTCTCCCATGTCCTTGCCTCAACAACACAAGAGGGTGCCCCCCCAGAGGTGTCCCTCCTCCCCCAGCACCTCCGCAGGGAGACAGAGCGGCTAGTCCCACTGCCAGGGCTTGACCCTAACCTGGATCAGTGTTTAACTAACGGTCAGGGTTATGGAGCCTTCAAAGTGGTCAATTCCTCTCTCACAGCCTGGGTCAAATGTAGTGGGCCATCTTGCCTGGGCTGATCCACCTCACCCTCTGATGGAAAGACACCAGTAACTGCCATTGGTGTGGCAGCTGGGAGAGTGGACATCACATGGTTCTACCTTATCTGTCTTCACATTGCACCTGAGCGTGCAGAGCCCTGCTCCTGGATTTGACGTAGTGAGAAGGAAGAGGCCTTCTTTGCCACAGGTCTAGACAAGGTATTAGCAGAAAGCACTGCTTTGGGGTTATAGGCTAATTGCCTAGAGTAGTTATTTACCAGAATGTGGAATGTATGGAGAGACACACAAGACCCACGAGGCCCAGGCTGGCAACCCTTCCCAGCCTATCTTTACTCTGGGGTTGGGGAGGCTGGGGTGGTGGCAGAGGGGGTCTGCAGAACCAGTTTGGCTCTCTCTGTCATTGCTGTGATGCATCCCATTCCTTCCTCTAGGATGTAGGGACACTTGTCACTCACCAACCTCTCTGCATAGACAGAAAAATCTACACAGGCAAACGAGTGCTGAGCTCTGCTTCAGTTGTGTCTGACTCTTTGCAACCCTATGGGCTGTAGCCCACTAGGCTCCTTTGTCTATGGGATTCTCCAGGCAAGAACACTGGAGTGGGTTGCCATGCCCTCCTCCAAGGGATTTTCCCAGCCCAGGGATGGAACTTGCGTCTCTTATGTCCCCTGCCTTGGCTGGTGGGTTCTTTACCGCTAGTGCCACCTAGAAGGCCCCACACAGGCAGATGAGACTACCCATCAATCAACAGCTGAGACTCACTGGGCAGAATTTGTCCTAGAAAGGGACTTTGTTTTGATGTCATTGTTGAGGTTGTTTTAATAGCTGGATCAATAAAACACAGAGGAAAGTGGCCTGAAGTGGAGATTCCACGTAAGTTTCTGATTATGTGGTCAAGATTGAAGGCGGGAGGAGAGGGGGATGACAGAGGATGAGATGCCTAGATGGCATCACCAACTCGATGGACATGAGTTTGAGTAACTCCGGGAGTTGGTGATGGACAGGGAGGCCTAGCATGCTGCAGTCCATGGGGCTTCAGAGTCAGACATGACTGAGTGACTGAACTGAACTGAGCCCCAGAATTCTGTTCTCAGCAGCAAGATAGTGGAAGGAGCCAAGTGGGCAGAGCTGAGCAGGAGGCCTGTCCCTCAGGTTCAGCTGGACGGGGAGGGCTGGCTGGAAGTGACCAGGAAGCTTTGGGCCAGGACTTCCTGAGCAGGGGCTGTGATGAGGCCTTGTGGGCTCGCCCCAGGACTGAGGCAGCAGGTGGAAGGGTTCTGTCTGTGCTTAAGCCTCATTGAACACTTCTGGGTCAGGTCTGGTACACAACACGTGCTCGAGAATTCTTTCAGTCCCACATTAACTATTCAGACAAGAGAAATTTCCATACTATGTCTTATTTCCAAGACATTTCATGCAATCTCTATGCTTGCTTGCTAAGTCACTTCAGTCGTGTCCGACTCTGTGCGACCCCGTAGACGGCAGCCCACCAGGCTCCCCCATCCCTGGGATTCTCCAGGCAAGAACTCTGGAGTGGGTTGCCATTTCCTTCTCCAATGCATGAAAGCGAAAGGTAAAAGTGAAGTCACTCAGTCATGTCCGACTTAGCGACCCCATGGACCTACCAGGCTCCTCCATCTCTATGAGGACTAAACAAAACTTTTTTTCAATACTGAATGTGAATTTTGAAGCAAGAACATTAAAAATTCTTGGGATAATAAGAATTTGTAATGTTGGGATATGATTTTTACAACTCAGGGGGCAAACTTAATGTTTTAAAACTCTGCTAGAGGGTGCTCCTGGTGGTTCAGAAGTGAAGGATCTGCCCATGAGGGAGACATGGGTTTGATCCCTGGGTCAGGAAGATCTCACATGCTGTGGAGCAACTAAGTCTGTGTGCCACAACTATTGAGTTTATGGTCTGGAGCCCGGGAGCTGTAACTACTAAGCCAGCGTGCCCTAGAGCCCATGCTTCGCAAAAAGAGAAGCCCGCAATGAGAAGACCGCATGTTGCAATGACAGAGTAGCCTGCACTCGCCACAACCAGAGAAGAAGTCCACGAAGCAACAGAAACCCAGGACAGCAAAAATAAAATAAATATAAAATCAAATTATAAGATTCTGGTAGATTTGCCATGTAGCAATAGAGGAAGAATCATTATTTTATTTAGTTCTTCATTAAACAAGTCAAAGATACTAGGAGGACTTCTGGGTTGACATGGTGGATTGAACATGTGCATCTCACTTCGCTCCCTCCTGAAATCTACACAGAAGAGATGAAACAAGCAAAAGACAAAAATAGAAATCCACAAGGACAGAGAGAACACCAAGCACAGAAAGGAAAATACCAAGCACATTTTGGAAACTGGAAATCAAATGAGCTGGTGGTGACTGATTAGGAGACCCAAGAAAGTCAGGTCCTACCTCAGCGGTGAGGAAAGCTGAAGGCACTGGTTTACACTGCAGAAACTTGAAAAGACACAGGAGCTGGCAATACCCAGGGCTCCTTTGCACACTCAGTCACAAAACTACTGGTCACCATGAATGAATATAATGTGGTACATCCACAATGGAATCATATTCAGCACTGAAAAGAAATGATCTATCAAGCTGTGAAAAGACATTGAGGAAACTTAAAAGCATATTACTAAGTGAAAGAAGTCAGTCTGACAAGGCCACATACTGAACAGTTCCAACTAATGTGACATCTTGAAAAAAGAAAAACTATGGAAACATTAAAAAGATCACTCCAGACCATAAACTCAATTGTGGGAGAGGGTAGGATTGAAAATGGGGTACACAAGATTTTTATGGTGGTGGAATTACTCTGAATGAGACTATAATGGTGGTCATGTGTCTTTTATACATTTGTCCCAATCCATAGAATGCACACCACCAAAGGTGAACCCTACCATAAACTATGAACTTTGGTCGATAATGATGTGTGTGTGTTGGTTCATTGATTGTAATAAATGAACCATACAGATGCAGGGATATTGATGGTAGACAGGGGGAGTGTGGATGAGAGGTTTATAGGAAACTGTACTTTTCTTCTCCAATTTTCTGAGAACCCAAGACTGTTCTATACAATAAAAAAATGCCATAATTTTGTTCTATTTAGGAAATCCTTGCCCCACTTGGAATGTTCTCTTCCAATATTTTTATGATTTTAATATTTACATTATAATCCTTCAGGAATTTATTTTGGTTACTAGAAATCAGAATTCAGAGAAGGAAATGACAACCCACTCCAGTGTTCTTGCCTGGAGGATCCCAGGGACAGGGGAGCCTGGTGGGCTACCCTTTATGGGGTCACACAGAGTCGGACACGACTGAAGCGACTTAGCAGCAGCAGCAGCAGCAGCAGAAATCAGAATAGTGATTGCATAAGGGATTCTGTAAGGGAGAGGTGAGGGGGCAGGAGATGAGCTAGAAAGGGGCAGGAAGAATTTACTAGGATGATGGTTTTTTATATATATATAATATATAGTATATAGTATATATAATATAAAAATGTATATATTGTATATAATATGGTATATATTAATATATATTAAATATATAGCATATAAATATTATATATGCTGCTGCTGCTAAGTCGCTTCAGTCGTGTCCGACTCTGTGCAACCCCATGGACTGCAGCCTACCAGGCTTCTCTGTCCATGGGATTCTCCGGGCAAGAACACTGGAGTGGGTTGCCATTTCCTTCTCCAATGCATGAAAGTGGAAAGTGAAAGTGAAGTCGTTCAGTCGTGTCGGACTCTTAGCAACCCCATGGACTGCAGCCTACCAGGCTCCTCCATCCATGGGATTTTCTGGGCAACAGTACTGGAGTGGGGTGCCATTGCCTTCTCCGAAATATTATATATAATCACATATTATATATTATATTAAATATATATTATATTATATATAGTATTAAATATATGGACATATATATTTATTATACATATAATATATTACATATATTATAATATATTATATATAACATATGTTATATATAATAATATATTTAATATAATATAATAAAGTATACATTTTATATATTATATATTTTATATACTTTTTATATATAATATTTATATAATATAAATATATAAACATATATTATATTGATATAATATAAATATACAAATATATATTTAATATATAATATATATATTATATTTATAAAATATAAATATATAATATATAAATATATTTATAAAATATATGAAATATCTATTATAATATATAATTATATATTATATAAAAGTATATTTATAATATACATTAATACATATATACAACCAATATATATATATTTATATATATATCTTACAGGGTGGTGGATATACACCTTTATAAAAATCTATGAATCTGTACCTTTAAAATCAGTGCATTTTATTTTATGTAAATTGTACTTTAAAAATTACACTAAAAAGTTTAATAGGTTTAGAAGATAACACTGAAGAAATTTTCTAGAAAGTCAAGACACTAAGAAAAAATAGACAAGGATAAGAAAATCAGAGGACGGGTCCAGGAGGCACCCACCATTACGAATAGCACAAGTTCCTCCAGAAAAAGGAGAACCAAGAAGATAAAGGGGATGGAATTACCAAATAAATAATTTAAGAAAAATTTCTGAGAAGTAGTCTATATATGCATTTCAAATCTTAACTTTTCACTTAACCTCCCTGCTTGAGGATCACCCCTAATGTAAGTACTCAGAAATCTGCCTTATTATAAGCACTGCATGGTGCTCGCCTATTGGAGCGCTCATAATTACCTAACAGTCTTCTAATGACTGACATTTCTGCAGCTTCCAATCTTTTGATATTATAAGCAATGTTGCTAATACCATGTGGCTCATCGGGTAAAGAATCTGCCTGCAATGCAGGAGACACAGGAGATACGGGTTCCATCCCTGGGTGGGAAAGATCCCCTGGAGGAGGAAATGGCAATCTACTCCAGCATCCTTGACAGAGGAGCCTGGTGGGCTAGAGTCCAAAGGTTTGCAAAGGGTCGGAGGTGACTGACCGATTAAGAACATACACCTTCATAATTTCCCACGTAGAAGAATATCTCTAGAAAAATTTCTGGAAGTTAATTTGCTCAGTCTAAGGATATACGCACTTTAATTCTAATTGGTTTTGCTAGACTGCCCTCCATAAGATGGTACAGTCTACAATCCCACCTTGATATGAGTGCCATTTCCATTAATCTCATTAATATGCTGTATCAGTGAGCTTTTTCATCTTAGTCTAATGGGAAAAAGCACTACATCCCATTGTATTTTAATTTTCATTTCCCAAATTGAAGCTTTTGAAACGTGTTTTTGTGTTTAATATTTGGGAACAACATGAGCAATAAACTAGATAATAATGGATTATAATTAAAAGACTGAAATAGCCATGAGTCCATATTGATAAAAATGATTAACTGAATAAGGGGAAGAGAGGTGACAACTCTTCCTTACAGAAGAATCTCAATCAGTAAATGTTGAAGGAATGGGAGACTGATAATAGGTGATCACCACTGAAATCACAATGGGGCTTCCCTGGCAGTCCGGTGGTAAGACTCCATGCTACCAACGCAGGGGGCCTGGGTTTGACCCCGGGTCAGGAAACTAGATCCCACATGCCACAACTAAGAATTTGCATACCACAACTAACGTTAGCATGCTGAAACAAAGACCCAAAGCAGCCAAATAAATAATTAAAAAACCCAACATCACAGTAATTACTGCTACAGGTAAAACTCACTGATTGATGTTAAAATTAGTGGGTAAAAGTTTAAGAGCAAATAGGATATTTACATAATCTCAAAAATAGCTCACTCAAAATAATAACTTCAGAAGGGAAAATAGTAACTTTACAGGGTTGAAACAGCAGATACCTCTTCAGCCATACATTCAAGGTTAAGACATGAACACCACGGAGTCCTGATGCTGCACCAAGAAGGCACCTCACCCCTCAGTCTAATCAGGGGTAAATACAGACAAACCCAAACGGAGGGACATTCTACAAAATATCTAGTCAGTACTCTTTTCAAGTGTCCAGTTCAGTTCAGTTCAGTCACTCAGTCATGTCCGACTCTTTGCGACCCCATGAATCGCAGCACGCCAGGCCTCCCTGTCCATCACCAACTCCCAGAGCTTATGCAAACTCATGTCCATTGAGTCGGTGATGCCATACAACCATCTCATCCTCTGTCATCCCCTTCTCCTCCCGTCTTCAATCTTTCCCAGCATCAGGGTCTTTTCAAATGAGTCAGTTCTACACATCAGGTGGCCAAAGTATTGGAGTTTCAGCTTCAACATTAGTCCTTTAGGATGGTACTGGTTGGATCTCCTTGTAGTCCAAGCGACTCTTAAGAGTCTTCTCCAACACCACAGTTCAAAAGCATCAATTCTTCGCCGCTCAGCTTTCTTTATAGCCCAACTCTCACATCCATACATGCCCAAGGCATGGAAGACAAGGGAAAGACTGAAGAACTGTCACAGACGGGAAGAAACTAGAGACATGACAACCAAACGCAAAGAGGGGTCCTGAATTGGATAAAAAAAAAAGGACATTAGTGGAAAAAGTAGTGAAATACAAATAAACTCTGTATTCAGTTAGTACAGAGTACAGTGTCGTACTGTACAGGTATAGTATTGTACCAAAGTTAACTCTTAGTTTTGATAATTGTACTGTGGTTATGTAAGATGTTAATATTAGAGGAATCTGGGTGAAGAGTACATGGAAACTGTATTATCTTTGCAACTCTTCTGCAAGACTACAATTATCTCAAAATAAGACTGTAATTTTTAGTTAATTTTTTTTTGCCACGCACGCAGCATGTGGGATTTTACTTTCCCCAGGGATTGAACCTGTGTCCCCTACAAAACACAGATCCTTAACCACTGGACTGCCAGGGAAGTCTCAAGTTTGTTTTAAAAAGATATTTGTATTCTCTTTACTGTAAACTTTCTGCTCATGTATTGTACATTTATTTTTTAAACTGAATTTTTGTCTTTTACATAAAGATTTGCAGGAATTCTTTCACACATTAGAGGAAATGGACTTTTGTCATACATGCTACAATTAATTTTTTTCTGTCATTTGTCTCTGATTTTTGTTTCTGGTAAGTTTTAAAGCCAAAAAATTGTTTCATTTTTACATGGATGCATTGATTAGCTTTTCCTTCATGATTTCTGTCATATCTAGAAAGTTTTCCCCCTTGAAAAATGTTCTAATATTTTTATGGTTTTATTTTTTGACATTTAAAATCTTTTCCCTTCTGGAATTTTTTTTGGCTACCTAATTTTTTCAATATTTTTTACTAAACTCTCCACCTTTTTCTCACAGATTGAAACCCTACCTATATTATGTACATAATCATTCTTTATGCTAATTTTTTTTAAGTTCCACAAACTGCTTCTGAGGTTTCTATAAATAAACATTTAAGAATAGTCTGAAAAATTCAGAGAAGGAAGTATTAGGAGGGCAGAACTAACCTAACCAGGTATTAAAGTGTATTGCAAAACTAGTAATTCTAATAATTTGTTTACCAGGCTGTGAGCTCATTGACTGAAGGGCTGATTCATCTCTGTGCACAGTACCATCCTGGTGAGAACAGGGGCTCGATAAATGTTTGTTGAGTGACTAACTGAATGAATGAATGAATGAGTGACATGATTAGGAGAGATGAAAGCAATGATGTTGTCAAGAGCCTCCTCTGTCTCAGGCGCTTTACATGTGTTCTCCTTTTACCTCCCACCCCGCTTTTTTTTTTCTGCTGCCAGTCTAATCCTGAGCAAATAGGCTCAGAATTGTTGGGCCAGGATACTCAGCTGGTAATGAGGGTGAAGCTAAGATTTGGGCTTGATTGATCGCCCATCAAGCTCCCCAGAGCCTTGGAGAGGCCTCACCTGTGGCTTTTGCTAGCCTGGCCCAGGCCTAACTAAAGCCAGGGCCTGTTTGGGGCTGGGTCCGTACTTCCAAGGGCTTCCACAATGGCTCAGTAGTAAAGAATCTGCCTGCAATGTAGGAGACACAGGGGATTCCAGTTCAGTCCCTGGGTGGGGATGATCCCCTGGAGGAGGAAATGGCAACCCACTCCAGTATTCTTGCCTGGAGAATTCCATGGATTCTGTAGCCCTGGCAGGCTGCAGTCCATGAGGTCACACAGAGTCAGACAGGACAGAGCAGGCACGCAGGCAGGCCCCACCTCCGAAGCTGCTGCCCATCCTGCTGCAGAGTGTGACTTGGGCAAACTCTGCTGACAAGGACTGGATCCTCACCCAGGAGCCTGAGGCCCCCGCTGTCAAGGGGAGTAGTGGCCATGCCCCAGGCGTGTGTGCATGCCAAGTCACTTCAGTCGTCTCCAACTCTTTGCGGCACTATGGACTATAGCCCGCCAGGCTCCTCTGTCCATGGGATTCTCCAGGCAAGAATACTGGAGAGGGTTGCCATGCCCTCCTCCAGGGGATCTTCCCGACCCAGGGATTGTACCCACTTCCCTTATGTCTCCTGCATTGGCAGGCAGATTCTCTACCACTAGCACCACCTGGGAAGCTCCATGCCCCAAGGGAATTCAGGAATTTCTGTGGCTGCACAGAAACCTCATGGGTCACTTCTGGGAGGCACAAGACACCAGGTCTCACGTGGGCATGGACTAGGGCTCAGCAGGTGGGGTTCTAACCCAAGCCCAACTGCTGTGCATCTCGAACAAACCTTTACCCTCTCTGAGCCTCATCTACATGGTGGGGATGTTTTCCTTTATTGAGTTAAAATTTACAAACTGTTGAGACTTAGAAAACTTATGGTTAGACTTAGACTTATGGTTACTTGTTGGGGGGCCCTGGGGGGAAGGGATAGTTGGGGAGTTTGGGAGCAACATATACACATTGCTATATTTAGAATGGATAACCAACTAGGATTACCGTACAGCACAGGGAACTCTGCTCAATGTTACATGGCAGCCTGGATGGAGGGGAGTTTTGAGAAGAATGGATTAGTGTATATATATGGCTGAGTCCCTTTGCTATCCATCTGAAACTATCACAACATGGTTAATTGGCTATACTCCAATACAAAATAAGAAGTTAAAAAATTTTTACAAACTAGGAAAGGCACGGACTTTTCAGCACAGTTCAGTGTGTTTTGATAAAGTAGAACCAAAACCTGAATCAAGATACAGGACATTCCCATCACTGCAGAGAATTCTCTCAGTCAGTTCCTTGACGCTCAACCCCCTAGTGCCTTCTTGGACTTCCTATTAATGGAATCATGTAATATGTACTCTTTTGTGTCTGGATTCTTTCAGCATAACACATTTTCCAGCTTCATCCACGTTGCATGAATCAGCCCTATCGTGTGAACATACCACCCATATTCACCCATCCGCCCAACTATGGACCCCTGCGTTGTTTCTCGGTGGTGATTATGTTGAAGTTTTGGAGGATACGTATTTCCTTTTCTGTCGAGTAAATACCTTATGCAATGCAGAAACATGCTGCTCATCCCTCCTGTGAGAGAACACGCTGCTGGGGGCCCAGACAGCCAACACCCCAGCGCTGCCCCTCTGAACCCACCTCCCCCAGCTGCTCCCAGCCAGCAACCAAGCACAGAAGGAGAGGGGTGATTCGTGTCTGCCCATTCCTGCAGGATGTGGGGCTCCCCCGGACCCTGGGGTTCAGGGCCTCCCCTTCAGCCTGGCCCAGCCTCTTCTAAAGCTGCACCAAGGTTCGAGGCTTTTCTGAGCTCTTATGGGCTTCACTGTGTCCCCTCAAATCCGTACGTTGGAGTCCTGACCCTTGTATCCCAGAATGTGACTGTATTTGGCGACAGGGCCTTTCAAGAGGTGATTAAATTAAAATAAGGTTATTAACCTGGACTCTAATCCGATCTGCCTGGTACCTTCATAAGAAGAAGAGACTAGGACACAGATACACACGCACACAGGAAAAACCCTGTGAGGACAGAGCAAGAAGGGGCCACCTGCAAGCCAAGGAGAAGGGACTCCGAAGGAACCCAGACTGCCAACACACTGAGCGTGGACTTGTAGCCTCCAGAAGTGGGAGCAGAGATCTGCTGTTGAGCCCCGGTCTGGGCAGCCCGAGCAGACCAAGATGCCACCCAACCTTCCTCCCGGCCCCTCTCCTTGCTCAAGGCGGCAGGCTTCCTCCCCCTCATCCTCACAATAAATTTCTGCAGGTCTGACCCTGTCCTGGGTCTGCTTCTGACACAACCTGCCCGAAGCGCCACCCATGTCTAGGGGAGGTTCAGGAACGAGGCAGAGCCTGGCACAGAGCGGGGCCTCTGCCTGGCAGGGTCAGCGAAGTTCTGGACCAGCAGGGCGGGGAGGTGGTCCCTGATGCTCCCTTGCAGACTGGAGATGAGGCCAGATCCCTCCTCTGGGGCTGAGGCAGTGTGCCCTGGGAGGGGCAGGAAGGCCCTGATTGGCGTGTGTGTGTGGGGGGGGCGGTGTGTGGGGGGGGGTGTGGGGGGGGGGTGGGGGGGGGTGTGGGGGGGGGGGGGGGGGGGGGTCTCCTCCCCTCAGCCAGGGATTTGCCCTGGCAGCCAACCAAGAGAAGCAATTCCAGATTCCAGACAGGGGAGGGGCCTTCCGGGGGAGTCTCCGAAACGTGGGGAAACTGAGGCCAGGGTGACGGCTCTGTGATCTAGGTCGTCAGGCACACGAGCCCCTCCATGGGATTCACCGGGCCCAGCCTTGGCTGACATGCGGTCAGAAAGAACACCCCCAGCGGCACTGCCAGCTTGAGTTTGAGGTGGCCCTGCCGGTGTGTTCAGCTCCGTGCCCAGCCTCACCCTCCCGCCTGGACTCTGAAGGCTGGGGGCGGGGAGCTTGTCCCCAGGCAGGAAGGGGAGATGGTGGGTTGGCGCCGACCAGCGGGCTCTGCGGGGCTGGCGAGAAAGGGGGAGAAGCAGCCGCCGCCCCCAGCGGGGTCCTCAGGGGCCTCGCTCTCAGGAGGGCCGGGCAGGTAGGGCAGGGGCGAGGTCTGGGGGGCTTCGTGGGAGAGAGGAAGGAAGCGGGGAGGAGAGTAGGGAGGAAAGGGAACGCTGACAAACCACCTTGCTCGTTACAGCCTGTAAAGCGCTTTCCCACATCTTCGCTTTGTGATCTAGCCGCCCAATGAAGAAGGCAGATAATTTTCCCCAGGATGTGCGGACACAGGGCGTCCCCTCAGGCCGTCAGGCTCCAGCCTCCACCTGGCCCGGTTCCGACCCGGCCTCCGTCACACGCACCCCGCCCCCACCCCCATGTGGGCTCTGCGCACCCCTGCGGGCTTGTGGGGAGCCCCCAGTCCCTAAGGCCCACGTTTATCGGCCCACGTTTATTGGCCGGGCTTTGCAACCCTGGGGTCCCGGGCCAGCCCCAGCTTGACAGAGGAGCACGGAACACCATGAGCACTGAGACATTTCTGAGCTGGTTTGCCCCCAGCATCCTGCAGCCGCTCCAGGGACCATGGTTTCCAAGGCTGTGGCCCAGCGTCCCGCCCGGGCCCCTGGTTCAATCACCCCTCTTGAGTCCCCATTACGCACCACGTGTTCTGCTGGGTCCTAGGAGCCTGTGGAGACCAAGACTTGGGTCCTGCCCACATGGCTCCCCACATTGGACAGTCTTATCCAGACAGACTGCCCTGGTTGACCCTTTGAACAACAGAGGTTTGAACTGCAAGAGTCTACTTACATGCAGATTCTTTTCAATAAATAAATTGGCAACTTTTCTGGAGCTGTGTGACTATTTGAAAGAAACTTAGACAAACAGCCTAGCCTAGAAATATAAAAAAAATTAAGAAAAAGTTAGCTAGGTCATGAATGCATAGCATATACATAGATACTAGTCTATCCTTACATAGGCAGAAGGTAAGTGATATTTCATAGAAAATTAATACCATGTTAGTTTTCTTACTATTTTATAGCTTGACTTTTCAAGAATTACCTTCTCCTGCAACATGCCTCTCTTGTAATTGGAGAAACTATTTACCAGCCTGTTGTCTCAGATAAGTGTTTTTTTTTAAAAACATGTAACAATGTTTCCAATATTATATTATGAATGTTGCTGTCATACTGTGTGTTCTAAAAATTGTATAAGTCATTCATTAGTGTACAGTCTAGGCTACTGTGGACCAATCATATTGCTGTATTTTCAATATCAGTGCGGGAACTGTTGTACCTCTAAATAAATTTGAATTTCTTTTTCATAGAATCTTTTCATTTTTGATGTCTAGTATTAGTAACATGTGGACTGTCTACCTTGTTTTGCATCATATAAGACAATTTTGACATAGGTACTGATCCAGCTTGTAAACAGATGACATAAGCTTACAGTGTCGATAAACACACTGCAGTGCGGCAAGCGTATTTTCTTTCATGATTTTCTCAATATTTACTTTTCTCTAGCTTCCTTTATTGTAAGAATACAATATATAATCTGTTGGTGACAGCAGGCATGCATGCTCATTCATGTCCAACTCTTTGAGACCCCATGGACTGTAACCTTTCAGATTCCCTTGTCCATAGAATTTTCCAGAATACTGGAATGGGTTGCCATTTCCTACTCCAGGGGGTCTTTTAGACCCAGGCATCAAATCCGAGTCTCTTGTTTCTCCTGAATTGGCAGGTAGATGCTTTATGATTGCACCATCTGGGAAGCCCATATAATCCATACAACATACAAAATATATGTTAATTGGCTGTTTATGTTATCAGTAAGATTTCTGATCAGTAGCAGGCTATTAGTTAGGTTTGAAGGAGTCCAAATTTATATGTGGGCTTCCCCGATGGCTAGGCTGGTAAAGCAGGTAAAGAATCCGCCTGCAATGCAGGAGACACAGGAGAGGTGAGTTCGATACCTGGGTCAGAAGATCCTCTGGAGAAGGAAATGGCAACCTACTCCAGTATTCTTGCCAGAAAAATCCCATGGAGAGAAGCCTGATGGGCAACAGTCCAAAGGGTCGCAAAGAGTTGGACACGACTGAACAACTAAGCACACACAAGCACAGTTATATGTGGACTTTTGACCGTGAGGGTGGGAAGGGTCAGTGCCCCAACACCTGCATTTTTCCAGAGTTGACTGTATTTTGACAGATACTGTCACTGCCTTGAGACAAAGGACCGAGTCGGCTTAGACCCCCACACAGGTGGGAAGGGAACGTTCTGAGGCATGGAATCTTGCAGCCTGTTCCAAGTCCTGCCACCTAGGAGCCTGGCCAGGCACTTCTGCAGACAGAAAAGAGGTGCCAGAGGTAGAGACCAGACCAGACCTATCCTCCACCTCCCTCCTAACCAAGGTTAATAGTGGTCATGTAGTTATGCTGACACCAAGGATTCCTAAATCTAGAATTAAGGACTAAGAGGAAATGCACGAGCATATTAAGGGTGTTTGTGTTTGGGAAGAATCTAGAAGTGATTTCTATTTCTTTGAATTTTTCTAATTTAATGCATGTGTATTTCTTTTATCATGAAAAATCTTAAAGCTATACTCTTTTAGGTATATGACATTAGAAACATGATATTCCAACTTTTCTCCTTTTATCTCTATATTCTACCAGTGTTTAGCTGATGTAGTTTTTAACCAACTAGTCATACCACTGGAGAAGGCCATGGCACCCCACTCCAGTACTCTTGCCTGGAAAATCCCATGGACGGAGGAGCCTGGTAGGCTGCAGACCATGGGGTCGCGAAGAGTTGGACACAACTGAGCGACTTCACTTTCACTTTTCACTTTCATGCATTGGAGAAGGAAATGGCAGCCCACTCCAGTGTTCTTGCCTGGAGAATCCCAGGGACGGGGGAGCCTGGTGGGCTGCTGTCCCTGGGGTCACACAGAGTCGGACACGCCTGAAGCGACTTAGCAGCAGCAGCAGCAGCAGTCATACCACGTTCATTTCACTTACTAATATTCATCAGGAAGTATTCTTAAACTCCTCGTCTTTTATTTAGCAATCTTTAAAAGCTTCATTTATCAAAATGACACATGTTTATTATTTTAAAAAATAAAGAAACATTCCAAGAAGAATGTGGGAATTGTTCCCAAATTCCAGAGATAACCTCAATGAACATTTTGGCAAATATCTTCGGTTTGAATAAACCCAGTCATTTTAAAATTGATTTTGTTATTTTTTAGTGACTTGTTTTTTAATTGGTTATATAGTCACAAAGTTCAAAATCAAATTTCAAAATATGCAAAAGAAGGTAGGCATGAAACATAAAAGGTATATCTTCGTTAACAATAGATCTTCCAGAGGGGTGGTCCGGGGAGGGAGGTGGGAGGGGGGTTCAGGATGGGGAACACGGTACACCCGTGGCGGATTCATGCTGATGTATGGCAAAACCAATACAATATTGTAAAGTAATTAGCCTCCAATTAAAATAAATAAATTCATATTAAACAAACAATAGATCTTGTTGCATTTCAGTAAGTACGTTCTTTAGAAAGGTAAGACCATATTCCCCAGCACGGAGGTACCATAATTTATTTAATGCATCCTGGCTGAAGGTCATTTTGCTGAAATAGTTTTACCACTCTAGGTGAAAGCCCACAGCAGAAGAGGAGCTCTCTGAAGTACGCCTTGAAGCCTTTGCTTTTATTTTTCTATTTTTTGACTGCACCATGGGGCTTGCGGGATCCCAGTTCCCGGATCAGGAATTGAACCCGTGTCCCCTGCCGTGAAAGTGCAGTGGCCTAACCACTGGATCACCAGGGAAGTCCCAGAGTCTTTTGCTTTTAAACTGACCTGAATGGGAACCTCTCTCAGTCCAATTCAGCCCCTACTTTGCCTCATCAAGCCTGGCCTCCTGCATTTTAATGAAATGCTATCTTTTATAGGACCTTGATATCTGTTTTCCAATGTTTGAGAAATAAGTTGGCAAGAAAGAAAAAGTTCAGGGTCTACACACATCAAAGGTTTTTTCCTCTCCCAATGCCTTGCCTCCCCATGAGGTCATGGCCCTTACCCTGTAAGACCCAATGATCAGCGCCTCTCACTGGCCTTGCAGATGGTAAGGGACACTTGGATCTTGCAAGTTCATGACAAATGAGATGGGGGAAAAAAGTCGAGTTGGGCCTGTGTGTGCCTGAAATCATTCAGACATCTAGCGCATTAGTAATGACCTTCTTTGGAATGCTGGCTCCTCTTTTTCAAAAGAGGAATAGTTGGCTTGTGATGTTGTAGTTTTGCCCTTTCTTACCACCACCCACTCTCAGAAGTAGCAATCTCAAGCCTGTTTCCTTGGCTAAATATTTCTTCCTTTCTTCCTCAAGGGCACATGTAACCACACCCATTTGTATTCGGGAGCTACTCCCACGCAGGGGCTGGATTGATGGGGGTTTGTTGTTGTTGCCCAGTTACTAAATTGCGTCTAACTCTTTGCAATCCCATGGACTGCAGCACACCAGGCTTCCCTGTCCTTCACTATCTCCCCGAGTTTGCTCAAACTCGTGTCCATTGAGTCAGTGATTCCATCTAACCATCTCATCCTCTGTCGCCCCCTTCTCCTCCTGCCCTCAATCTTTCCCAGCATCAGGGTCTTTTCCAGTGAGGCAGCTCTTCAAATCAGGTGGCCCGAGTATTGGAGCTTTAGCTTCAGCATCAGTCCTTCCAATGAATATACAGGATTGATTTCCTTGAGGATTGACTGGTTTGATCTTGCTGTCCAAGGGACTCTCAAGAGTCTTCTCCAACACCACAGTTCAAAATCATCAGTTCTTCAGCACTCAGCCTTCTTTATTATCCAACTCTCACATCCGTACATGACTACTGGAGAAACCATAGCTTTGACTAGACAGACCTTTGTCGGTAAAGTGATGTTTCTGCTTTTTAATATGCTGTCTAGGTCTGTCAGAGTTCTTCCAAGGAGCAAGTGTCTTTTAATTTCATATCTGCAGTCACCCTTCACAGTGATTTTGGAGCCCAAGAAAATAAAATCTGCCACTGTTTCCATTTCCACCCCCATCATTTTGCCCTGAAGTGATGGGACCAGATTGGGATTCGGAAAGATCCAATGAGAAAATAAGAATGATAATGTGCACAAAGACTCCTTGAACTTTCTGGAGCTGGTAGAAGGACTGAAGGGGCCTTGGATGCCAGACAAGGTCTCTCACGAGGCTGGCAGGGGAGCGGTGCCCTCAAGTCCATGGGCAGGACCAAGGGCAGGGATACAGCTCAGCAACAAGGGCCTGGCCGAGGGATAGGAGGCGGCAGCCACACATCCACGCTGCCAATGCCAGCGATGTACTCATGATCCCATCACTCACACTTCCCATCCAGGCAGCAGGCATTTTTCAGAACGGTCTCTTTCAGAGTCGCAAGAAGGACAGAGCATGGGTGATCCACCCATTTTAGAAGGAACTGTATGCTCAGGGCACACCTTTTAGGAAGGCAGTGAAACAGGACTCAGGGGACACCTGGTGTGGGGAGGGGACAGCGTGCTGCTCTGGGGAAGGTCATTTCCCAGCTTGGATCACCTTGTGTTTCTCAGGGCGGCCCCATGATTTGGATTGAACAACAGAGTGGTTAACAACACAGGCTTAGGGCCAAGCTGTCAAGTTCGAGTCCTGACTCCACCCCCCACTTAGAAGCCCTGTAGCCTGCATTCATACCAGTTACCTAATCTCTCGGTTTCCTTAGCTGTACAGAGAGCTAAGGATGGGCTTCCCAGGTGGCTCAGTGCTAAAGAACCTGCCTGCCAATGTAGGAGATGCCAGAAATGTAGGTTTGATCCCTGGGTTGGGAAAAGCCCCTGGAGGAGGGCATGGCAACCCACTCCAGTATTCTTGCCTGGGAAATCCCATGTACAGAGGAGCCTGGCAGGCTACAGTCCATGGGACCAAACACACACACACAAAGGCAATAATAGTACTTGCCTCTTCAGCTGTTCTGAGGGTTAAGTGAGAAAACCACGTGCAGCCCTTATCCAATTCTCCATAAGGGCTTAACAGAGGTTAGCTGTGGTTATCATCTGGAGCACACACCCGGGGTTGGCCAGACCTGTTGTCATTACAGCCTGGCAGGCTCTGAAGGGGGCACAGATCTCAGGTCAGGGTGCTTTGCAGCCTGGAGTGCTTCATTATCCCCCCAGATGCAGAATGTCAGAGCTAGAGGACCTTGGTGGTCAGCTGGCCGGGAGATCAGAAAAGACTGAAGAGCTTAAAAGGCCAACAGACCCACACGCTCTCCAGGTGCTCCTGATGGGTGGCCAGGCTCGTGGATGACAAATTCAATCCCCTCCCTTCACAGCCGGGGAACTGAAGGGGCAGGGCAGGGCAGTGGCCAGTCCCAGGTCCTGCGGCCGGCCAGTGGCCAGGCTGGGGCTGCGATCCTGTCCTCAGAGTCCCCAGGTCTCTCCTTTCCCGCAAGGGCTCCCAGCAGCTGTGAGGCCACATGGGAAAACCAACAGAAAATGTCCCATGTCTTTGAAGCCGGTTTTTTAAGCCCAGAAGGTAGACTAGTGCATTTCTTGTCAATATATTTCAACACAATATATGGAAAGCAAGGATTTCCCTGGCAGTCCAGCAGTTAAGACGCCGTGCTTCCACTGCAGGGGGCATGGGTTCAATCCCCGGTTGGGCAGTTCCTGCATGCCATATGGTGCGGCCAAATAAAAGACTAAAAGCAAGCAAACTTCATGATGTTCAGTGTACCTGAATCTGGGTGGGAGCCTTCACCTGACTCATGGGCTGAGGACCCACTGGTTGGTGGGCTGCATAGAGAACTGTTTAATTTAGAGGACCCTTTCTCTGCTAATCAGGAGGATGTGTGTTCAGCCGTCTGTTTAAGAATTCACTCTTTTCAGAGGATAAATATCAGTCTGTCGTTTTGAAAGGGAACATATGGGAGTCAAATGACCACCATTTTCTTTTAATGGCAGACATGTGTTCATGAATATGTAAACGTCCAGAGGTGAGGCTGGAAAGCTCCGCTCTCACTGGGCAGGATTTTGTAGAAATAGTTTTTGCAGGAGGACCAGATGGCATTTGGGCTTCCAGAGACTGAGGGTCAGAGGGGCAGCCTTCACTCCCTTCTCCTCGCCCTCCAAAGGCAGCCCAGGGGAGGGGCCTCATTGTCTGACTTCTGTGCTTGCAGGCCTCCCCAGGAGGAGGGCCCAGGGAGACTCACACAGGGCTCGGTGTGGGGATGTTCCTCACCCATGTTGTTAAGTCACTAAGTCGCGTCTGACTCTTTGCGACCCCATGGACGGCAGCATACCAGGCTTCCCTGCCCTTCACTGCCAGCTCCTGGAGTTTGCTTAAATTCATGTTCATTGAGTCGGAGGTGCCATCCAACCATCTCCTCCTCTGTCGTCCCCTTCTTCTCCTGCCCTCAATCTTCCCCAGCATCAGGGTCATTTCCAACGAGTCAGCTCTTGGCATCAGGCGGCCAGAGTACTGGAGCTTCAGCTCAGCCACGTGGGCCTCACTGTCATCGCCATGGAGTGTAGATGATGCCACTGGTGAGGCATGGGTAAAGTGCCCAGACCCTGGCAGACACTGAGCAAGCCATGGGTGACGGTGGCTGTGGCGCCCAGCCCGGACTCCACCCACCATCCTGAGCTGGTTTGGGTAGAGATGCAGGCTCACTGCCATGCTGTGCTCTGCAGAGGGAACGCAGGGTCGGGCCACACCACAGAGTGGCCAGGGGCCCCCGTCTGCCACCCTGTCATTACCCACCCAGGGGTTCCCTGCCCCCAGCCTGGACCAAGGTGCCCTGGGCCCCTTCGGCCTCAGTGGGCTGCACGCACGGGCTGCTTGCTGCAATCACCAGGTCTGCTCTTTAACTCTGCCAGTGGCCCCAGCCCCACTCTGGACCAGCTGGATGAGAGCCCCAGCGGTGGGGCCTCGGTATTACTGATACCCCCGGGAGATTATACAGTGCCACCAGGGTGGAGAAGTGCTGATACAGTTGACGTGGAAACATGTGCTAAGATCATGGCATCGGGTCCCATCACTTGATGGCAAATAGATGGGGAAAAAATGGAAACAGGACAGATTTTATCTCCTTGGGCTCCAAAATCACTGGGGCCAGTGACTGGCAGCCATGAAATTAAAAGACGCTTGCTCCTTGGAAGAAAAGCTATGACAAACCTAGATACTGTTTTAAAAAGCAGAGACATCACTTTGCTGACAAAGGTCTGCAAGGAGTCGGACCTGACTGAGAGACTGAACAACAAATATGTAAAACAGATGGCCAGTGGGAATTTGCTGTGTGACTCAGGGAGCTCAAACCACGGCTCTGTGACAACCTAGAGGATGGGGTGGGATGTGGGAGGGAGGTTCAAGAGGGAGGGGCCATACATATATCTATGGCTGATTCATGTAGATGTACGGCAGAAATCAACAAAATATTGTAAAATGATTATCTTTCATTTAAAAACAAATATTAAAAAAAAAAGTTGATAGTCTGGACTCACAAGTTCAAGGCCGATGGTGTGTAGGTGTGAACTCAGCAGAGCTGTGCCAACCAGCCCCGTTGCTGCCACAGGGCCAAGTTACTGGCTGTTAGACAAAGGTGGGACTTCAAAGCCCAGATAGCGGCACTGCTACCTGGAGTGGACGAGGTGGGACACTGGCCCAGGTGCCTGTTGGGGTCAGAGGTCATGCGTAGCCTGGGCTGTGATCCTGGTGTGATCCTGGCACAGGCCCACAGGCTGCCTCTGGAAGGATCCCGGTCCAACAGCACACCCACCCATGGCCCGGGAAGGGCATCCCACTGGGGGATGGGACCAGCCTCTTTCTGGCAGCAGGAGACCAGCCAGGCAGCAGCCTCACCCCTTCTAGGTCCTTGGCGGTCTGTGAAATGCTAAGGACTGAGGTTCGGTCATTTGAGTAATAACAATAGCAACTTCATTACCATCTGTTTCCTGAGGGCTGCCTCAGGGTCTGGCTCATCCTACCCACTTCACATGCATTGCGTATGCTCAGTTCTTCAGTCATGTCCAACTCTTTGCAACCCCATGGACTGTAGCCTGCCAGGCTCCTCTGTCTATGGGATTCTCCAGGCAAGAATACTGGAGTGGGTTGCCATGCCCTCCTCCAGGGGATCTTCCCAACCCAGGGATCAAACTCTCGTCTTCTGCATTACAGGCAGATTCTTGACCACTGAGCCACCAGGGAAGCCCATCCCTATTTCATAGATAGAGAAATAAACTTGGTAACTAGCTCGAGGTCTAACCAAGAGTAAGCTTGCTGAGATAGAATTCACACCCTAATCTGGTGTGCCCAACTGCCCTGGATCCTTCTGCCAACCCCACTGCCCCCTGCTCCCCAGGGGGAGCTGAGACTTCGGGTAGAGAAGCCCACTGCCCAGACTTGCATCTTGGCAGTACGTGGGAAGCTGGGGTTCAGGCTCTTCACTTTTCATCCGTTCAGTCACTTGAGCAAAGCTCAGTTTGAGAGACTGACAGAGAATTCTGCTTCCAGCCATAAGGCAGGAGCGTTTTCTCCACTGAAAAGAACAAGAAAAACTGAGTAAATGTCTCTCTTTCTCTCTCCCTCCCTCCTCCCTTCTCTCTCTCCAGGTACATATTCTTCACCAGATAATTCTCTCAAACAATTTAGGAAAAAGTAACTCCAGTCTTACAAAAAAACAGCACTCTTCCAGAGAATAGAAATAAATGGACACTGCCCAACTCATTTTGCAGAGCCAACACAACCTTGATTTCACAACCGGATGAGGACATGGCAAGATAGGAAGATTACCAGAGAGTCTCTTTCATGAAGGCGGATGCAAAAATCCCTTAGCAAACTAAATCCACTTACATATGAAAAGGATAAGACCTGACAAGAATGTTCGCTCTATAAATGATAGTTTCAACATTAAAAATCAAGATATGTTACTACATTCAACTAAGCAAGGGGTAAAATCACACACTTTTGATAATATCCAATAGTCATTCAGAGTAATAATAAGAAACTCTCGGGAGACTAGGAAAGAAGGTTATAGAAAGGTAAGAAAACTTCCTCAGTCTGATAGAATATCTGCAAAAGAACCTCTTCCTAAATGTGAAATATTGAAAGCCTTCTCCCTGAGATCAGGAATAAGACAGGATGTACTCCATCACCGCTTGTATTTAACATTATATCATTATACTGAGGTATTGGCAAGAGCAAAATGTCAAAAGAGAAGTAATTGGTGTGAAGAATGGAAAGGAGGAAATAAGACTGTCATTATTTATAGAAAACACGATTGTATTCATAGAAAGTCAAAGTAATGTATAGATAAACTCTTAGAATGAATAAGAGATTAAGGCAGATTGCCGAGTACAAGGTGTGTATCAACAGACACTGGGTTTCAATACACTAATGACAAACCAGTAAAAAGGAAATTTATAAATATTACTATTTATAATATTATATGTGTTCTTGCACACACCTCTCTACATGTACACACAACACACATTAAACACCTTGGAATACAACTAAATGAAAGATATGAGAGATCTCTACACAGAACACAAAGTTTTGAAGGAAATAAATTAAGCCTTAAATAAATGGACAGCCATAACTGGCTTACAGATTAGAAGACGCAATATTGTTAAGATGTCAATTCTTCCCAATTGATCTATGGATGCAATGCAGTCAAAATCTCAGGAAGACTATTTGGAGAATGTGGAAACTGACGATCTGATTCCAAAGTCTGTATGGAAATGCGCAGAACCAAGAACGGCCACTCGCAAAGCTCAAGGAGTCACGCTGCCAGATATCAGCAGTTATAGCAAACCTTTGTCACAAAAAATCGGCCACTAGAAGAAAAGAGAATTCAGAAACAGACCTGGGTTCCATTTATGACAAATGTGACAATGGGATGCTATGGGGGAAAGGATTATCTTTAATAACTGGTGCTGGGTCAACTCAACTGCATATTCATAGAAAAAAGACAAATTTTGATCCTTAGGTCATGGAACATATACAAATTTTGACAGTTTATTTATACCATATGCAAAAATAAAAATATGAAATGTAAAATAATAAATCTTCTAGAGAAAAACTCAGCAGAAACTTTTCATGACATTGTAATAGGGAAAGACTTCTTGGGACTTCCCTGGCATCCCAGTGGTTAGGACTCCATGCTTTAATTGCCAAGGGCTTGGGTTTAATCCCTGGTCTGAGAACTAAGATTCCATAAGTCAAATGGTGTGACGAAAAAAGAAAAAAAAAAAAAATGATTTCTTAAACCAAATGCAAGAACCATAAAGGAAAACAATTGGTAAGTTAGATTAAAATTTTAAATTTCTGTTCAGCAAAAAAGCAGAGCCTTTGAGCTGGGAAAAGAATATGTGTTGGTCACACGTGTGTGCACGCACACACATGTGTGTGCATGCATATAATACAGGCGTCCCGGGTGGCTCAGAGGTAAAGAATCTGTCTGTCAAGCAGGAGGCACAGATTCAGTCTCTGGGTGGGGAAGATCTCCTGGAGAAGGAAGTGGCAACCCACTCCAGAATTCCTGCCTGGGAAATCCCATGGACAGAGGAAACTGGCGGGCTAAAGTCATGGGCTCCCAGAGTTGGACACAACTTAGCGACTAAACAGCAACACACAGCATCCATACAACATACATCCATGTGTATGTACACACACACACATATATGTATTTCAGTACTATGTGGAATCCCTGGAGAAAAAAATGGTAACTCATTCCAGTATTCTTGTCTGGAAAATCCCATGGACAGAGGAGCCTTGCAGGCTACAGTCCATGGGGTCAGGAAGAGTTGGACACGACTGAGCGACTAAGCCACCACTATGTGGAATACACATGAACTCTTAGGCAAATCCACGAGAAAAAGGCAGACAACATAACAGAAAAATGGGCTCAAACAAGAGCTTCACAAAAGGAATTATTCCAATGGCCAAAAAACAAAGAAAGGTGCTCAACATCGCTAATTCGCAGGCAAGTGAGACTTGAGTTGGAGATAGCCTCGCCTTGGGTAAACCTGGTTGACTCCGACACTGCCACCGCGAAGCTTCGGGACTTGAGGCCACCGTGATTGCCGCTCACACTGACCACAACGGCTAAGACGTTCTGAACTGACCGTACCGCGCGTGGGTGAGGCTGAAGCCCCTGGATTCTCATACCTGGCTGTTGGGAGTATGAACTGAGGTGACAACGCGGGACAAGTGTTGGCTCTATCTACCAAAGCGGAACAATTACACACCCTACGGCCAGCAGTTTACTCAGACATGTCCCCAAAAGAAATACGGATGTAGGTTCACCAAAGCACATGATGAGAATATTCCAACCTGCATCGCTTGCTGCCCCACCCCCAGAAAAGCCTCAAACCCTTATCCACAGTCAGACACTCGTTTTTGCTGCCCTCAACCACGTAGATGACTCACAAACATAACACTCAGTGAAAAAAGCAGACTCGATTACAAACAGAAAAAATTAATTTATGGTGTGTGTCTTAGCTTGGGCTGCTATACAGAACACCATAGGCTGCATGGTCTATAAACAACAGAAATATATTCCTCATAGTTCTGGAGGCTTATGTCTGAGATCCTCTTCCCGATTTGCAATCTCTCCTGTCTCCTTTTGAAGGACCCTAATTCCATCATCGGAGAAGGCAATGGCACCCCACTCTAGTACTCTTGCTTGGAAAATCCCATGGACGGAGGAGTCTGGTAGGCAGCAGTCCATGGGGTTGCTAAGAGTCGGACACGACAGAGCAACTTCACTTTCACTTTTCACTTTCACGCGTTGGAGAAGGAAATGCCAACCCACCCCATTGTTCTTGCCTGGAGAATCCCAGGGATGGGGGAGCCTGATGGGCTGCCGTCATGGGGTCGCACAGAGTCGGACACGACTGAAGTGACTTAGCAGCAGCAGCAGCAGCAGCAGCAATTCCATCATGAAGGTTCCACCCTCATGACCTAATCTAACCCTGATCACTTCTTAAAGGCCCCACCTCTAAGTACCATCCTACTGCGGGTAAGAGTTTCAACATATGAATTCTGAGAGGACACAAACATTCAGTCCATAACAGTAAGTCAGGACCATGAGAACAACATGGAAAGGGGACTTGAAGGGGCGTTCTAGGCATGTGTTTTAAATTGAGGTGTAATTGATCTATCACACTGTATGAGTTTCAACTGTTCACCATCATGATTCACTATATATACATACTGGGAAATGATCACCCCAATATGAGTATTTCCTGACCTTTATGTTGATTTCACGGTACATTTGCTTTGTGAAAATTCAACAACCACACATTTATAATTGTGTCCTTTCTGTGTATATGTTGTTGCTCAGTTGCTTAGTCATGTGTGACTCTTTGAGACCCCATGAACTCCAGCACGCCAGGATTCCCTGTCCTTCACCATCTCCTGGAGCTTGCTCAAACTCATGTCCATTGAGTGGGTGACACCATCCAACCATCTCGTCCTCTTTTGTCCCCTTTGGTTAAAAATGTAGTCAAACAATAAAGAAGGGAAGGGGAAAGAGGGAGCGGGGTGGAGAATAGAGAACAAGAGACAGGAGGAGGAGAGAAGAGGCCACAGCCCTCCCCAAGGAAACGGGGCTGACAATTGGTCCCGCCAGGTCTCCAGGAGCCTAAAGCACAATTTCCCAGCGTCGGTTGTGGCAAAGCACACTCAGGCTGGATCTGGTGGGGAACAGATGGTGCAAGAAAGGTGCCAGCGATCTTGCACCATCCCCCTTCTCCTGGGGGCTTGGATGTCACTCAGCCTCACTCTTCACTCTGTGCCCACTCTCCCTGGGTGGGTGGAGAGTTGAGTGCCAAATGCCGGATAAAGAACAGAGATTAATTTGATCCTCCACCTGGGTACCTCTGAGTCGGCAGGCCTAGGGTACTGGCAAACGGGGTGTGCGCGTGAGCTCCAGAGATGTGGCTGGCTGACCTCCACACCTTGATCCAACCTTCCAGTCTGAGCTGGGGCAGGGGAGGGGAGTGTGAGGATCAGGAAAGGGCCGCTGGGATGTCAGCTGCCCGGGAGGTGTCCCCAGACCCCTGCCCGGCTTTGATCGGGATGCCACAGAGGGCACTGCAGGCTGAGCCGAGGACAGCCAAGCTTCCTGAGCTGGGTGCCAAGCCCCACGGGGGCTCCAGAGTGAATGCTCGTCTGTTCTTTGTTTCCTTCAATCTGGGACAAACCTTGCCCGAGATCATCTCTTCTGGCTGACATTCTGAGTCCGTGAAGGTCTGGGGCAGACGTGGCTGAAGGAGGAGGCAGGAGTCCTGGGCTCTGGTTCGGCTGGGGGCGGGTCACAGGGCCGCCCTTGCCTCGGTTCCCTCTCCATAAGGGCTGAGCGTCCAGTGCTGCCCAGTATGGTAGCTGCTGATCACGCAGCATGTGGCTGTTTAAATCTAGACTTATATTAGTTAAAATTGAATAAGCTTTAAAATTCAGTCCTTTTTTTGTGCCAGCCCACAATGTGGCAAGTGGCTGCTGTATTGAACAGTGGGGGTATAGAGCATTTTCATCATCACAGAGAGTTTTATTGGACAGGGTTGGGTGAGACCAAAGAACCTGCCTGCAATGCAGGAGACTCAGATCTGATCCCCAAGTTGGGAAGATCCCCTGGAGAAGAGTATGGCAACCCACTCCAGTATTCTTGCCTGCAGAATCCCCACGGACAGAGGAGCCTGGCGGGCTACATTCCACAGGGTCACAAAGAGTTGGACACAGCTGAAGTGACTGAGCATGCTCGGGTGGGACCAATGTGTGGCTTCATGACCTTTTTTATTACCCAAAGATCACTCTGAAAGTGAAAGTTGCTCAGTCGTGTCCGACTTTGCCACCCTGTGGACTTCTCCATGGAATTCTTCAGGCCAGAATACTGGAGTGGGCAGCCTTTCCCTTCTCCCACCCAGGGGATCTTCCCAGCCCAGGGATCGAACCCATGTCTCCACATTGCAGGCGGATTCTTTACCAACTGAGCCGCCAACGGATAAACTGAGGAAGAGGAAATCAGAGTCCCTCGAGGTTCCTCATGTCCCACAATGGTTCCCAGGCTCTTCCATGGGGCCCATCTGTGCAAAGGCATCCAGCACCAGTGTCTGTAAAACTGTGTGTCAGGTACTGCTATATTTTAAATGGATCAACAACAAGGTCCTAGTGTACAACATAGGGAACTCGGCCTAACGTTATGTGGCAGGCTGGTTGTGGGGGAGTTTGGGGGAGAATGGGTACAGATATGTGTATGGCGGAGTGCCTCCATTGTTCACCTGAAGCTATAACAACATTGTTAACCAGCTGTTGTCATTTAGTTGCTAAGTCATGATGGACCCTTTGTGAGCCCATGGACTACAGCCCGCTAGGCTCCTCTGTCCATGGGATTTCCCAGACAAAAATACTGGAGTGGGTTGCCCGTTCCTTCTCCAGGGGATCTTCCCAACCCAGGGATCCAACCTGAATCTCCTGCACTGGCAGGCGGTTTCTTTACCACTGAGCCGCCAGGGAAGCCTCGTTAATTGGCTATGCTATGCTAAGTCACTTCAGTCGTGTCCGACTCTGTGCGACCCCATAGACGGCAGCCCACCAGGCTCCCCCATCCCTGGGATTCTCCAGGCAAGAACGCTGGAGTGGGTTGCCATTTCCTTCTCCAATGCGTGAAAGTGAAAAGTGAAAGTGAAGTCGCTGAGTCGTGTATAACTCTTAGCGACCCCATGGACTGCAGCCCACCAGGTTCCTCCGTCCATGGGATTTTCCAAGCAAGAGTACTGGAGTGGGGTGCCATCGCCTTCTCCGTAATTGGCTATATCCCAATACAAACTAAAAAGTTAAAAAAAAAAATAACTGCGTGTCTGGGATGAAGATGTAGTTTGAGACAGGAGTTGCCACAAGGTTATCAGTATTTGCTGCTTCCCAGGCTTTGTTTTCTTTACGTCGTATATTCTACCTCACTATCTTCCCCAAAACGCTATGAAAAGGTATTACCATTCATCTCCATCCGCAGGTGAGGCTCAGAGAGGTGGAGTAACTCACCCTAGAGCACATGGTTAAGGAATTCAAATGCCAGGTGATTCTGATTCCAAAGACCACCTCATAGGGCTGTTTTCAGCTGCCTTCCAGGCCTCGGAGAGGTGGGCAGAAGGCCCCTGATTTCACTGCTCCATGGCAGTTGGTGGGGAGGTGGGATGGGGGTGGTGGTGGAAGTCCCTCCATGGGGGGCTGGGGGCCCCTCCATCACCACCGGGCAGGGAGCGAGTCTGTGCCGAAAGCCTAAGTGCTTCCCTGGGACAGCTGGTCTGCTAAAGCAGGGGGCTCAGGAGAAAAGCCAGGACTGAATGGACGGGGAATCCTTCCCGCTGGACCAGAGCTGAGGGCCTGGACAGGTGGTGGGGAAGCGGAGAGCAAAAGGTGCAGTGCAGAGATAGAGTTTCTGCTCTGAAAGGAACGGGAAGGTAGGGGTCATGCTGGAAGAGCACCCCTCGGCAGGCGAGGTTGTCCTGGTTACCTGGAGGACCCCATGGGTGTGAGGCACCCCACAGAGGCGAGGACTGGCCTGTTCACCTTTCTCCTACCCACCCGCAGTACCTGCCTCACCTTTGGTTTTTCTTTAGCCTGAGGTCACTTTTCATCCAGACATGCTCGTTTCTTCTCATCTGTACAGCCTACACGTGAATACATTCAACACGGAGTTTTTACAAGCCCTGATTGGCCCAGGATGCAAACAGGCTTTGTCAGTTTCCCCCCATCAGGACCACACTGTTAAAGTAGGTGGGGAAAATCACTAGGGATTTGTAGGGATTGGTGATCCTACAAAATCACTAGCTCTCAAAATGTCATTTGGATCCTCGAGTTCAGTTTAGAAACTAGGGAACTAGATCCTGCAAGCTGCAATTAAGACCTGGAGCAGCCAAACAAACAAACATTTAAAAAACAAAAAATAAACAAAAAAAAACTTAAATCTACCAAAATACAAAAGTGTCGTTTTGGAAAATTTATAAATGAAGGCAGTAACATTGTAATCATTATTGATGACCTTCCATATCTTGTATACAGAAATATCTCGATAGTTTACCTCAAAGTGAAATCTAAGATTTCAGTGATATTTAGTGGTTTTCCTTGCTTCCTGAAGCAATATTTGAAGTATCAGATTGAGCTTTAGTTTTTGTGCTCAAGAAAAATTATTCTGCTGAGAAGACTTTACAAGTAAACATGATTGATTTTGTGTGGATAGTGTCCATGTAATGCAAGTTAAGAAGATCTAAAATTCTGGCCAAAGATTAGAAGATTTTCTGGATGGCTTAATTTGATACTTAGTGGATATATTCGGTTATACTGTGAATTATGCAATAAAAGATGTGAATCAATTAAATCAACTTTAAATCTCTTCATTTTTTTAAAAAATATCTTCTTTAAAAAGCGTCCTATTTACTACCACATCAAATATATACCAGAAAATGAAATAATATATCTTAGGAGCTAAGAACATAAAAATTGAAAATCAGAAGAATGTTTGGATCTCAATGAGGTGCTGGAGATACAAGAGTAGTCTGGAAATTGAATTGAGCCTTCAATATTATCTTTATTAGAAATTATAAAATAGTAGCAGTTAACATTTGGAAACTGAAAACACTTAAAGAGATTTCAGCAAATGATATTTTAACAGAGGTGTGAATACTTTAGTTCTGCAAGAAAGACATATTTTGGTTCTTGAAGCTGATTAAGTATTTGAACATATAAAACTGATAATGGAAACCATGAAAAGAAGCAGAAAGTATTAGAAAAACAAAGAAATATAACGTATCTTAGGAAACAACAAAGTGGCAATTCCTAGTAAAACCTATTAAATTATCTAATGAATTATATGAGAACACATTTGCTGTTCTATGATAAAAGTATACAAACAGAATGGACTTTGATGTCTTTTATTTGATCCTAAAATTGGGCCAACTGACATTTGCAAAGCTCTGTGGATTCTTGTTTTTTGTTTTTTTTAAGCTCTGGATTTTAAGTAAACAATAATTAATAAAATTCAGTCACCTTATATCACACTGTAACAAAAAATTTTCAAGACAGCTGATAATCGAGAAACTGGCTATCTAAAAACATTCCTACCATAAAGGCTAGAAAAATTCCAAAGGTAGATGCTTTGGGTTTAGCTGAGAGAGATTCCAGTGCTCAGAGTGAGTTGTTGATGATAGAAGTGATTCTCTATCCAGGCTGTATATCACTCAACGCTACTGATTTTATGAGAAATCCATTGGAAAAGAAATTTGATGTAATTTCCAAGTCAGACTGTGGCCCAGACAGGGGCGCCGTTTAGCTAGACATGGCTGTGCTCAACAAAAGATCACACTGAAACTTTCTAAAGATCAAAAAATGATTTGGAAATTATTAGAATAGAGGGGTGAATTGTATAAAGGACAATACATATCCTCCCATTATATATATATGAAATAGCTTTGTATATTTTAGGTTTTTTTCAAGAATAAAGGAAAATACAGTAATTTTTTATTTCTATATTAATATTTTTCCCATATCAGCCATTGAATATTTTTAATATCATCCTGCCTGTGAAAGAGTGAAGTAGGAGTTATCATCAGCCCTATCTTATTTTTATTTCCTCCCAGCTTTTATATTGTGTGAACTTTCAGACACACAGAAGAGTAGAAAGAATAGTACAAGGAACACTCATATACCCATCCCCTAGATTCAGCAATTGTTAACTTTTGCCACATTGTCTTTCTCTGTGTATGTGGGTTTTGAGCTCATTTGGGGCTCCCTAGTGGCTCAGATAGAGAAGGAAATGGCACCCCACTCCAGTACTCTTGCCTGGAAAATCCCATGGACGGAGGAGCCTGGTGGGCTGCAGTCCATGGGGTCATGAAGCGTCGGACACGACTGAGCGGCTTCACTTTCACTTCTCATTTTGATACACTGGAGAAGGAAATGGCACCCCACTCCAGTGTTCTTGCCTGGAGAATTCCAGGGGCAGGGGAGCCTGGTGGGCTGCCGTCTATGGGGTCACACAGAGTCGGACACGACTGAAGCGACTTAGCAGCAGCAGTGACTCAGAAGGTAAAAAATCTGCCTGCAATCCAGGAGACCCAAGTGCAATCCAGGAGACCCAGGTTCAATCCAGGAGACCCAGGTTCAATCCAGGAGACCCAGGTGCAATCCAGGAGACCCAAGTGCAATCCAGGAGACCCAGGTGCAATCCAGGAGACCCAAGTGCAATCCAGGAGACCCAGGTTCAATCCCTTGGTCAGGAAGATCCCCTGAGGAAGGGAATGGCAACCCACTCCAGTATTCTTGCCTGGAGAATTCCATGGACAGAGGAGCCTGGTGGGCTACAATCCATGAGGTCAAAGAGAGTCGGACACAACTGAGCAACTAACACTTTCAATTGAGACATTTGCTTGTGAGCTGCAGACATCATGATTTTTCACCTGTAAACATACAGATTGAATTTCCTGAAACCCAGGAGATTCTCTTACATAACTGTGATATTACTAATGTGTCTAAGAAAACCCACAATAATTTTGTAATATCATCTAACTTAGTCCCTATTTAAATTTCTCCTAATGTGTAGTTTTTTAATTTTTTATTTTACATTGGAGTATAGTTGATTTACAATGTTGTGTTAGGAAACCGTCCATCAGTAAATTCTTCATAACAACAGCAGCTGGAAGTTTTACTAGTAACCTCTCCAGAGAATAATCTCTGTCTTCCTGTCTAATTCTTCAGGAACTGGTATATCTATGGGCAGTTTTATTTGGGTCCCTCTCTTTTCATTCAACATTCCAGCGACAAATATTTATTGATCCCCATTCTTTGGCATCATCGACTCAATGGAAATAATTCAGTTCACTTCAGTCACTCAGTCATGCCCGACTCTTTGCGACCCCATGAATCGCAGCACGCCAGGCCTCCCCGTCCATCACCAACTTCCGGATTTCACCCAGACTCATGTCCATCGAGTCAATGATGCCATCCAGCCATCTCATCCTCTGTCATCCCCTTCTCCTCCTCCCCCAATCCCTCCCAGCATCAGAGTCTTTTCCAATGAGTCAATTCTTCGCATGAGGTGGCCAAAGTACTGGAGTTTCAGCTTTAGCATCATTCCTTCCAAAGAAATCCCAGGGCTGATCTCCTTCAGAATGGACTGGTTGGAGCTCCTTGCGGTCCAAGGGACTCTCAAGACACAGTTCAAAAGCATCAATTCTTCGGCGCTCAGCCTTCTTCACAGTCCAACTCTCACATCCATACATGACCACAGGAAAAACCATAGCCTTGACTAGATGAACCTTTGTTGGCAAAGGAATGTCTCTGCTTTTGAATATGCTATCTAGTTTGGTCATAACTTTCCTTCCAAGGAGTAAGCGTCTTTTAATTTCATGGCTACAGTCACCATCTGCAGTGATCTTGGAGCCCAAAAAAACAAAGTCTGACACTGTTTCCCCATCTATTTCCCATGAAGTGATGGGGCCGGATGCCATGATCTTCATTTTCTGAATGTTGAGCTTTAAGCCAACTTCTTCACTCTCCTCTTTCACTTTCATCAAGAGGCTTTTGAGTTCCTCTTCACTTTCTGCCATAAGGGTGGTGTCATCTGCATATCTGAGGTTATTGATATTTCTCCCGGCAATCTTGATTCCAGCTTGTGTTTCTTCCAGTCCAGCGTTTCTCATGATTGTACTCTGCATATAAGTTAAATAAGCAGGGTGACAATATACAGCCTTGATGTACTCCTTTTCCTATTTGGAACCAGTGTGAGCAAACTCCGGAAGGCAGTGAAGGATGGGGAAGGACACTAAATCACACAATTTAGTGATTGAACAACAACTCTTTGCCAAGCTCTTCTGGTGCCAGGAATTCTGAGATGCCTCCGTCCTTTGCCTGCCTCTGAGGGCCTCACATCCTACTGGAGAGTCAGACACAAGACTTATAACGCCATACAATGTGCTGAGTGCTATCCCCAAACATGTGCAGAGGAGCGGACAGAGGTGTCAACAAGGTACTCAGGTTGCACAAGCCTCCCAGGTAAGTCCGAAAGGTTTCCTCAAGGTGGTAACATTTGAGCTGGGCCTTAAGCAGTGAGTAGGATTTTGATAGACTGAGAAGATGCAGAACTTTTTAAGAATGCACATTGCACAAAGTTGGTCTCCACTTTCCATCTCACATGAGCCAGGGATGATCCTTGGATTCACCAGAGCCATCCCTCAATATCTGCAGGTGATGTCTTGGTGTCTCCCACCGCCCACCTCCCACACACCTACACCTGAGGATGCTCAAGTCTCTTATATAAAATGGAGGAGGGGGGTATTTGTACATAACCTACACACATCTTCTCATGTACTTCAAATCATGACAGAATTACAGTTGAGCTATTTAAAATCCTAAAGGATAATGCAATTAAAGTGCTGCACCCAATATGTCAGCAAATTTGGAAAACTCAGCAGGGGCCACTGGACTGGAAAAGGTCAGTTTTCATTCCAATCCCAAAGAAGGGCAATGCCAAAGAATGTTCAAACTACAGTTGCGCTCATTTCACATGCTAGGAGGTAATGCTCAAAATCCTTCAAGCTAGGCTTCATTAGTATGTGAACTGAGAAATTCCAGATGTACAAGCTGGGTTTTGAAGAGGCAGAGGAACCAGAGATCAAATTACCAACATTCATTGGATCATGGAGAAAACAAGTGGATTTCAGAAAAATATCTACTTCTGCTTCATTGACTATGCCAAAGCCTTTGACTGTGTGGATTGCAAAAAACTATGGAAAATTCTTCAAGAAATGGGACTTGCCTCCTGAGAAATCTGTATGCAGGTCAAGAAGCAACAGTTAGAACTTGACATGAACAATGGACTGGTTCCAAATTGGGGAAGGAGTTCAACAAGTCTGTATATTTTCATCCTGTTTATTTAACTTACATGTAGAGTACATCATGTGAATGCCAGGATGAATCACAAGCTGGACTCAAGATTGCAGAGAGAAAATATCAACAACCTTAGATACATAAATGATACCACTCTAATGGCTGAAAGTGAAGAGGAATTAAAGAGTCTCTTAATGAGGCTGAAAGCAGAGTGAAAAAGCTGACTTGAAATTCAACACTCAAAAAACCATGATCATGGCATTTAGTGCATCACTTCATGGCATATAGAAGGGAAAAAGTGGAAGTGGTGAGAAATTTTATTTTCTTGGGTCCAAAACCATTGTGGACGGTGACAGACAAAGTTATGACAAACGTAGACAGCATATTAAAAAGCAGAAACATCACTTTGCCAACAAAGGCCTGAATAGTCAAAGCTATAGTTTATCCAGTAGTCATGTGCACACGTGAGAGCTGGATCATAAAGAAGGCTGAGTGCCGAAGAACTGGTGCTTTCGAATTGTGGTGCTGGAGAAGACTCTTGAGAGTCCCTTTAACAGCAAGGAGATCAAACCAGTCAATCCTAAAGGAATTCAACCCTGAATATTCATTGGAAGGACTGTTGCTGAAGTTCCAATACTTTGGCCACCTGATGCAAAGAGCCGACTGATTGGAAAAAACCTTGATGCTGGGAAGGACTGAGGGCAATAGGAGAAAGGGGCGGCAGAGGATGAGATGGCTAGATAGCATCACCACCTCAATGGACATGAGTTTGAGCAAACTCCGGCAGACAGTGAAGGACAGAGGGGCCTGGTGTGCTACAGTCCGTGAAGATGTAAAGAGCAGGACATGACTTAGTGGCTGAGCAACAACAACAAAGTTTGCTCACGATACCTAATGCGATATAAAGATGATGTAAATGGCTGCCAGTGCATGGCAAATTCAAGTGTGGTAGCCTACAACTTTCTAACAATTGTTTCTCTGATGATTTCCAATCTGAGTTTGGTTTAATCCAGAGATGCAAAACCCACAGATACGGAGGGCTGACAGTACTTCTGGAGACTGGTTACTTCTTGTCCCCAGATTTCTCCAACACTCCCACTGAAACTGAAAGGTACTGTGGATGATTCACATCTTAGTACAAACAAACAACATCTGTTTGTAATCAGTCAAGAAAAATGACTAATGCCCCTGAGCTCTATAAAGCAGTGCCCACGGCTGGTCAGCCACAGCTAATGTCCCAAGCAAGCACATATTTGCTTTGGAATCAAACACCTCTGTCTTGTCTGTATGTGAATTGACTACAGAGGGTCTACCTCCTAACAGGTAACACAGTCTAAGGCTCCCAGCGCAGGCAGTGCACCATACTGAAGAATGACCACAAGCAGGCACACGAACCCTGCAGAGAGTTATCTGCAAGATCAAGGAAATCATTCTTACATACGAAGACTCCAAAAATCCACTCTGTAGTGAGCACTTAAGCCTTAGACGAATATTATTAGCAGGTGCTCTAGTTTTGAGTCAGTTTCAATCTCAGAAAGCATTTCTTAAATGCTTCTTGGGTATTTGGGAAATAGATTCTGAGCTAAGGCAAGTGGAATTGGCTCTGGATTTATTAGGGAAAAAAAATCACGGTCAATGCAAAACAAATCATAAATACAGGATTTCATCTGGAAATAAAAGTTGAATGCAGGGAAGTCGGCAGCATCAACAAGGCTGACCTTACATTGGCCACAAATCTAAAAAAAACTGAAGTGTGGTGGTGAAGAGCGAGTCAAGAATGTCTCCAGAATCACCTCTTGGGTGGCTGCATGACCTAATTCATGTAGCCAATGACCCCACATTTCTGAAGTCTTTTATTAAACCCTTAATGCAGACAGAAAGTGCAGTAAGTGAAGGACGGAAGACCTGCCACGATCTCTGTCAACACTTGCACTACTTTGGACTATCCTTCTAGATTATTTTCTGTCAATAGGAGTACTGCATAAAAACTTTTCCCCCACAAAAACCAGATCATACCTTCCGTGCTATTTGGAAACCTGACTTTCTGCATTTATCTAGAAATATTTCCATGTCAAGAAATCTTTTTGATTTCTACAATACATTTAGTAGCGGTAGACTATTTCTTCTGTGGGTATACCAAAACGTTAACTGTTCCACTACCATTAATTTCCAGTTTTTTACTACTGAAAATGCTGCCATGAACCACCTTTTGCTAAATCTGCCTGAACACAAGGCTACTTCCAAGAGCTGCATTCTGGACCACGTGTAGCACATGGCATCCAAGGCCCATCTCCCCGCTGATGAACCCAGGCTAGAGGGGGCCCTCCCCCAACCTCCGGGGTCAGAGCAAGCCCAGAATAACCCAGTAGATGGACACTGCGGCCTGACTCTTCTGCCTGACTTAGGACGTCACAAAAATCACTGTAAAAAAGAAGGCAGCTGAGCTAAATCCCAGGACTTGTCCCAAGTCTGCTTGTCATCAAGTTGAAAAGTAAACATTTTCCATTATTTATTAGCACCACATTTGCAGAAACGGTTGCCTCAGGCTCTGTGTCTAGTGGAATTAAGGTTTGCCGTGGGAAACGATGAAGCAGAACCTTGTTAACAGAGTGAAGATCTTTCAGTGACTGAAGTGAAACCTACAGTCAGGGCAAATCAGACCCAGAACACAGTTAATAACCATCACTTCTATTGTATCTTAATTTTATATTCCCCAACTCCTTTAACTTCCCTAAAATACAGATTCACAAGAGGGTCCATTTAAATGTTTTTATTAAAGCAGTTATAGTTACTGCCCCACGGTGTCTAGAATTTTAAAATCTATATCCTTAGGGTTTGAATGTTTGGGGATGAGATTTCTGTTTTTACGCTTTGCTCTTTCTCCACAAAAGCCAATTACAGCATGTTATTAAGCATTTCCAGACTTCCAAGCAAGTTAAAAGAATCCAGTCTTCTTTTCTCGAAATTAGTTGGAGGAGACTAAAAGGTTGCAAGCCACATTTTAAAATCCTACTGAAAACAGACTGTCACCTTGGATGCTGGAAGAGATCGTATGACACTACAGGCCCGCCCAGAATCCAGAATACACTCGTTATTCTGGATCTGCAGACGCTCCTTCTAGGTGCTTCTCTCATTCCAACGACACTCTAGGAGCCCCACATCCTCCAGCATCTCAATCGTTAGGTGACTTGGCTGAGGTGTCTCTTCAAACAAGATCAATGTGTGAAAGATGTCTTTCGGGAACTAAGGTTCAATTTTCTACTCAACTGATCTCTCTTGATAACTTGATATTTGACACATTCTTGAAATCAAGAGAAATCTTTTGGTAAATTGTATTTTTGGATTTCCCCTGAAACCAGCCTGATCAAAAAAATAAAAAACAAGTATGGAGATGAGTTTTCATGCCTTTTAAAAAAAACTATATGAAGTCAACTAAGAATGGCCAGAATGAGTCAACTGAGGCAAGACCTTGCCGGGTGTGGAGACAAACATTAAAACAATGGTATACCATGATTAAATAAGTTTTTATTGTCACATTTAACTGCTTTGTCAGATATACATTGTAGGTTTCAGTATGGCATAAAAAATAAAAATATTTTCCTGAATGTCAAAATCTGAACAGAGGAGATGGTGATGGCACTTAAAAAAAAAAAATTCACACTGGTGCTGAAGCTGCTAGAGGGTAGCTGATAAACACTGGAACAGATCTGCAGATAAAGCGGTCTGCAACATTTCAAATCAAACGGCAGTGGTATAAGGCCAACAAAACTGGAGAGCAGGAAGGTACAGACCCCACTGAGTAGCTATCTGAAGGATGACAGTTTGAACGTTTAATTTCCATTCAGACTAAACTTCTTTCCTACAAAATGAAACTACTTTTTCAGAACCTGGATTTTAAGCTTCCTTAACAACTTCCTTATTCTTACAGGTCGTAACGAGTCCAAAGAAAGGCAGTTATAATCCATGGCATTAGCTTCGTGGGCTGACCCTGCCGTAAATGGGGGAGGAGGGGTCTTGTCATCTCCAAACCAGGAGCCTGTCACGCTCATGAACGTCTGGAGTGGTGTCACACATTCTGGGCAAAACTAGAAAGCAAGCGTAATTAACTAAGAATGTTAAGTGCCTCCCCAAGGAAAGTCTCTACACATTCCACAGCTATATGCCCAATGGTAACTTAAAAAAGTGTGGTTATTTTGATTGGAAATGAATCTCTATTCAATAACCAAGCTTCCCAAACAGTTTATTAAATGTCTTTCTTCCACAAATAAAACTAACACTAGGATTTGTCAGAAGATCTACACGAATTATCTCCCTTACGTACGAACTTGGCTAAATCGGCTGTGTCTGGAGTCTGTTCCTCATAAAACTCAGGTCTGGAACAGAACTCCTTTCTGTTATACTGCTGTGTGTCCTTCATTTAAGACTCCAGAACAGAGACCATAAACGTGGCTAGTGCAACAGAGCAGTCACTGGGATTCCCCGAAAGAAAAATAAGTAATTTATTTTATGACATACTTATTTGGATGATTACTTACTGGTAATTAGTATTTCTACATTTTTTTTTAAAGGCAACCATTTTAAGTGACAATACATATCAGGCTAGTAGAAAAAAGTGGAAACAAAGCCCTCTCTTTTGATCTCACAAAGTCATGCAGACAAAAGAAGGTACGACTGATTTGTTCCAATCTTGGAAATTATCAAAATTTCTTTTCTGGCAAAGATGAATTTGGCTCATCATAGAAAGAAGGTTCTTTGAAGGCTGCTGCTAAACTAGTTTCCCTTTGAAAAAGTAAATCTCAAGGCATGATAGTGCAAGAGGTAAGGTTTTGATTTATAGAACATTTATAGACTAATTGTGCTTAGTCTCTAATTTCCAAATTATTTTAAAGAATAGAAACTACGTTGATAAGTTTATCTTTGCCTAAATTTACCAGTACATCCATGAATCGCACCAGAATTCGGACAATTTGATTATCTTAATGACTCTGTTGTGAGCCCTGCACACTGCATCCGCAGGTGAGGACCCCCTGCATGCGAGGCTCCTCCAAGGTCTGGGCCCAAAAACTCGTCTTGGGGAGTCCAGGGGCCTGAGAAAGCAGTTCTCCCCTCCAGAGGAAGTCCTCAAAAACTCTCTCAATGAGCGATTAAGAAAAACAGTGCTAACTGGAGAGTTTCTTGCGTTCAGTTAAATCTGGGAGGTCTGAGTGTTCCTGGAGCCCCCATCAGGGTGTGTCATGGGTCGAGAATCCCTTGAACGTGAGTATTCGCTATTAGGGGGCTCTGTAGGGTCAATCAAATTTTCATAATCACTGTCATCTGATTCCTCAGCACTGTCTCCAGCTGCTCTGTGGGAAGGAGGGGCATCTGCTCCACTTCCAGGATACTTCAGTCCAGCACTGGTGGAGGCGTAACTGGAGGAGCCCACAGCTTGAGGTCGAGGCATAAAGACGCTGCTTTCCATGCGAGAATGGCTCAGAGTACTTTCTTGATTATTTGGGTGAAGATCAGAATAAGGCGGAGGCGGGTCCGAGGCCTCTGTGTCTCCAAGAGTACTTCGACCTTCAGCTGTGAACCCTGGATAGGGCATCCGAGGGCTGAAGGTGGGGTCCACGCTCTCAGATGGCATCTGCCGGCTTACCATGGCCTGCTGCAATCCTGGGGGGAAAGAGGAAGGAAACTGTAACACTCTCTGTATTGTCCCAGCTTTGCATGTCAACACATTCAGTGGTCGACCTGACTGTTCTGAAAACAGCAACAAAGCAGTGCAATTTATTATTTCTGTGAATTACTGTACATTTGCACAGTATTTCATAATTTTCAAAAGCCTCAGAACAACTCTCTGAAGTACTACCGTTATCATTAATATTACCGTCTGTTATGCAGGCAAAGGACCAGAGGTCAGAAAGATCAGGTGACTTCACTAAGAGGACAGCGAGAAGTGGGGGCTCTGATACCCAAACACAGGTCTCTCAACTCCAGATCCAGTGCTATGACCCTTGCCTGCTGCTCACTGTGCTCAGAGACCACGGGGACAGAGGATAAAATTGAGAGTTGTCCCCACACTTGGTGGTCATCTGAATGTGAGTTTTTCCTTAATAGACCTCACATCAAAAAACAAAAAAAAACTTCTCGACAACTACTTGTCACAATATTCTTAAACATCTCTTTCTCCTTAAAAGTTCAAAGCCCTGGGACTTCCCTGGTGGTTGAGTGGCCAAGATGCTGCATCCCAATGCTGGGGGCCGGAGTCCAACCCCTGGTCCGGGAACCAGATCCCACATGCTGCACTAAGGTTTGCATATCACACTGAAGACTGCAGCTCCTGCACGCCACAGCAAAGACACGGCCCGACCAAAGAAACAGACATGAAGAAAAAAAAAGTTCAGAAAACAATACAACACTGCAAAAATATTTTTTAAATTAAATTAAAAAAACAGGGACTTCAAAAGTCCTGTGTTAGGTACTAGGCCATAACTTTATTGCATTTTTATGGTGGTAAAACTGAAACAGCCACACATGTATGAGTCTATGGCCTTTAAACTGTTTTCAAGTACATTTAAAAATATTATAAAAATGATTTGTACAAAATTTAGAAAAAAAAAAAAAAATGAAAATCACCCACAATTCTATCACTCAGATAGATATCTGAGTCATATCACCCAGGGGCCTGAGAACGCAGTTCTCCCCCACAGAGGAAGTCCTCAAAAACTCTCTCAATCAGCGATTAAGAAAAACAGTGCTAACTGGAGAGTTTCTTGCGTTCAGTTAAAATTTTGATGAAAAGAGTATAAGATTTGGGTTAAAAGACACACACCTCAGGTGTCAGGCACCCCAACTTCTCCAAATTCCAGCTCCATCATCCAGCTTTGTGTGTGTCTCTGTGTGTCCCTGTATTTTATCTGATTTATTTGGCTGCCCTGTGCAGCAGGCAGGCCCTTAGTTCCCCAACCAGGGATGGAATCTGTGCCCCCTGCAAGGGGAAGAGCCAAAGTCTTAACCACTAGTTAAATCTAGCGAGTTTCATAAAAAAGAATGAAATAATGCCATTTCCAGCAACATGGATGGAGCTACAGATTATCATACCAAGTGAAGTCAGACAGAGATAAATACCACTGATATTACTTACATATGGAATAAAAAAAACAAACAGAAAAACGGTACAAATGACCTTACTTACAAAACAGAAATAGGCTCACAGGCATAGAAAGCAAATATGGTTACCAAAGGGTGGGTGGGGAGGATAAATCAGGAGTCTGAGATTAACAGATACACACTACTGTACATAAGACCGATAAACCACAAGTCCTACTGGATAGCACAGTGAGCTATAGTCAACATCTTGTAATAACCTATAATGGAAAAGAATCTGAAAAATAATATATACACACACACACACACCTGAATTACCATGCTGTACTGAAACTAACATGACATTGTAAATCAACTGTATTTCAATAAAAATAATATTTTTAAAAATCTGGTGGTACTACAGCAGATGTCTGTTACCATGCTGGAGTTAATAGATTCTTGGGCTTAGTTCTCATTTAACCAGCTGGTTCCTTAGTGTAATGGTATCTGGCCACCCACTGCTATCAAAAACTAGACATTTAAAGTCTTTGCCGAGACCCTGCCCCGTGCATCAAATATAATGTTCACAGAATTTTAGGGAGCCCTTTTATGAGGCTCCAGTGAACACAGGACACGGCTCCTATGTCCTAGGCATGCCAGGGTTAACTTGGTAAGAAACATCACATCTACTGTACACAGACCATATCACTTCTTGGGAATTACTCTAACTTGCTTCAGCCTTTCTACCTTTGGTCTTTTTTCTTCCAGTATCAGAGACTTGAGAAGGATACCATGAAAAACAGTACTGTGCTTCTGGAAAAGCTAAAGACAAAGGGATGCCCTGTCCTAAGCAGCTTAACTTGGGGCCTGATGAATGTAGAAGAATGGATGTAATTTATCATATAATTTGAAGTTCAAAACCAGACATTTCCCTGATACTCAGGGGTAAAATGAATAAGAAGCTCACGTCTTTCTTGTTCCTTTTCATTCTTCCTCTGAGTGATCTGTCTTCTTAATTTGTTCACTTCTGCCTGACAAGATTCAACAACTCGCTCACTCTTTTCCACGTCTGCACACACTGCCTGAGGGAAAAATGACAACAAGAACAATTAGTTTCAAATCCAAGCATGAGGCACTTCATAAAGACAGCATCGATTATGACCCTAGGAAAAATCTGTATACTTTATTACGTTAAAAAGGAGACATTTCCCTGAGGTATACAACAAAACCATGAAGGCCCAAGAGACCAGTACTGCTGTTATTCACTGAACTGCTTTCTTAGTTAAGATGATTATGCTACTTAGCTTATACATTCTTGAATATGAATCTTTCCCTTGCTTACTCATCTTTATTTATATGAAAAGGGAATTTTGGTATCAGTCTAGCATAGGGTTTCCCGGGTGGTGCTACTGGTAAAGGACCCGTCCGCCAATGCAGGAGACCTAAGGGACTCGGGTTCAATCTCTGGTTGAAAAGATCCCCTGGAGGAGGGCATGGCAACCCACTGCAGTATTCCTGCCTGGAGAATCCTATGGACAGAGGAGCCTGGCGGGCTACAGTCCACAGGGTTACAAAGAGTCGGATACGACTGAAGTGACTTAGCACAGCACAGTCTAGCATAGGAGGATGAACAAAAGAAAGGAATGACATGCTTTCAACTTTTATTTATAATCAACAATTAAGCCTCGGATCACACACAGATTTATTTAATAGAAACCACAACTAGGAAAAGTTGAAAAAGAACTTGACTTTGAAACTTATTTTCTTTTTCAACTTTCCCTAGTCAATGTACTTTAACCATTCATATCAGGGCATGGACGTGATCTGGTGTTTGCAGGGCAGGCCTTAATCAATAGGCAATGAAATGTCTAATACATGCCACTTTGAGGTCTGTGAGACGGCACTGACAGTCTGCAAAGAGCATGGTCATGAATTCAGGACAAAAAGTTGCTTTTCACTGCACGTTCCTTCCATAGCAGAAATACCAGAAATCGCCGGAAAGTGGGCCAGTCACCAGTGAGTGAGGCTGGATTAAGTTCCCTGTGCTGCTACGGGGACCGTGACCCTGATTTGGAGCCTCACACTGGGATCTGCCCACTGCCTGCCTTCCCCTTTACCCCGGCCTGAACGAAGACTGCTCTCCTCTTTCTCAGTAGCTGCCTGTGCTCTTTCATTCCCTGGGCCCTTCCTCCAGGCCTGGGACAGCCTCTTCAGCCTGACCCCTCTTCTTCCTGTCCTCCAAGGCACTTTTGTTCTTAGGGTTTCAGAGCGAATCACCCCTAAAAACACTCTGGGGCTGATGACAAGAACGTGGGAAAGTACTGCCTGCACCTAGCTCAGGATCTGGCTTGCAGGAGACGTTTCCATAGATATTTGTTGCATGAATGCCTAGGAATGAACAGGCCCCACTGCACCCTCCCACTCAGTGGAGGCAGCTGTGGGCAGAGGAGTGGGCAGAGGAGTGAACTCAAATCAGGAGGCCGAGCTGTCCTGAGTTACCACGGGGCCTTTGGGTGCGGTCTCTACTTGGAGGCTAAGTGATGCGACAGCTATGTTCTTAGCAATCCTTCCTTAAACTGGGAATACATTTCTCTACGGAAAACGCTGTCATTAAGGAGGTCACAGAGTGATATTAAAACTGTACTTCAGAGTCTCCATGGCAGGCATATAGTGAGTGAGACAGGCTCTCGTAGACTGGCGTGAGTAACTACTACACACATCTGATATCATTTGGGGACTGATTTTTGGACCACAAGAGATTATTAAAAATTAAAGTAGAATTTAAAAAGCATTTGGGCAACATAAATACTGAAAGCTAGCGAATAAGTCAATTACCTGCACCTTCTCCTGAAGCGCATTATAAACCTGATAGATCGCCCTGATGTCTTTCATCACTCCGTCCTTGTCAAAAAAGTCAGCACTAGAAGACAGACAGAAACGAGGTTCACAGAGCGATCAGAACCGCAGTGAACGGAAGGCACTTTCCCATCATTTCCTCCTTAATCTACCGATTACTTAAATGCTGCAACCCCAGGGTAACAATGTTTCAGCAACAATGCCCATGTCCCTAGGGTTACACAAGAGAAAGAAGAGAGAACCCCTGTTGCCAAGACCACTGAAAAATAGTAGTTATTTTTTCCCTCACCCTATACATGTTTCAGGGACCACAGTTAGCTTTCAGAACCTCAGATATACACATAATCTACTCACATTTTTGCATCAGTTGCAAAAAAAGAAAAAAAATTGTGGCAAGTGATTAAAAAAATAAATATTGATTAAAGTAAATTTTATTTTCAATAAGCGTTCAGATTTTGATATACAGTAGTAGAGAAAGAGAATTGCCTTATTGGATTTTTCAGTGTTAATCATATCAAATGACGTCACATTTCTCCAGAAGCACAGTTAGCAAAAGAAAGGAAAAACATTCATTTTACCTTTCAACTTACCCGTGTTCTTTAATAACTTTGGCATAACTCTGAGAAGTATTTGGCACTGAAGACACTTTATACTCTTGCTGGCTAGTATTGCCTAGATTGGGAATAGCAAGGGATATCCTTTGATTATACCTGTGGGGGATTGAGAGAGAGACAGAGATCATGTTGAAAGCACCCCTCTACTTAAAGACTGGGTCTTGCCAACAGGAGCTTGAGTCTCTGCCCTGGGAACTAACAGAAGGTCTCACAGAGAACCCACTTCCACAGACCACCCAGGGTTATGTTGACTAGAAAAGTTTTCACTTCCCTTAAAGTAGGACTCAACTGTGAACTCCCGGAGGCAGAGGTTAGGTCTTCTGCATTTCCACAGCAACTGACAAGAGTGCTGAGGTGGTTTTAGGTGCTTAAAAACCTACTGACTGATGAAATCTTAGGAGTGGCTATTTAACAACTAATAATTATTTTTCACTGATGCTGATTTAATTTATTATACTATAAATGAACTTCTGTAGGAACCCTTTCTGTTGTTTACTGACATACCATGATCATATGATCTTTCTTTTTGCTTTAACAAGTTCCTAATGCAAAACCCCCATTAGCCAGTAGGTGGATCAATTTTACAATTTTGTCCTTGAAATCTATGTTTTAAAATTATAATCAGACTTACAGCACAACAGAACTGTATTTGTATATAATGGATTATGGAGAAGCAAATGATGATTTCCAGCTGTTTATTCTTGTAAGAACTGATGCATAATGAATGTCTTGCTAATGCTTCTTGACTCAAAAACTTATTTTAATTTATATAACTAACTGACAGGAAAATACCTTCTCTATCACAAAGAAAACCAGCTACAGGACAGTTATAAATACTCTTCTTTAAAGATGCTATAAAATGCTTATTTTCAAAGGCACAAATCTCAAGTACTTGTGTCAACATCTTTCCTATTATGTGGGCTGGTGAATGCTTTCTTTACCTTCGATTTGGTCTAAAGAGAACATATTCTAAAGCATGAGTGGAATTGTTGGCGGTGGAGATGAAGCTGAAGAGGAGGAAGACGAGGTCGGGCACCCCGAGGATGCGGGTGAGCTGCTTGTGGATCACCTGCTCTCGGTACGACATCTGCTGCTGCGTGTTTCGCCGGAATCGGTACCAACCGATCACTTTCTGCAACAGACACAGAAGAAAGAAGTGTTAAAAGCTGCATGAAATCCCACAAATTTCATTCTGAATGCATCTGCACAAACATTCATACCAAATTCACGTGCAACAGCACAAAACTGAAAGCAACACAACTGTCCCACCAACAGGTGAATGGATAAATAGAAATGTGGCGTACGCACACACTGACCTTCTACTCAGTGACACCAAGGAAGAAACACCGACACACGCAACACACATGAATCCCACATAATTATGCTGAGTGAGAGAAGCCAGAACAATAACAACAAAGATTATCATCATCATCATAAGAGCACAGGCTACAGGATTCTTTTTTTTTTTTGGGGGGGGCCACACTGCATGGCTTGTAGGATCTTAGTTCCCCAACCAGGACCGAACCTGGGCCACAGTGGTAAAAGCGCCAAGTCCTAATCACTGGACTGCCAGGGAATTCTCAATCTACGATTCGATGGCATGTAAATTCTAGAAAATGAAAATGACATAAAGCAGATCAGCAGATGACTGGGGCAGAGGTGAGGAGGAGGGATCAGAAAAGACCACGAGGAGACTTTGGCACGGACAGATATGTTCATTATCTTATTATGATGGTGGTTTCATGCATGTATACATATATCAAAACTTATCAAAGTATATGCTTTAAATATATGCAGTTTACTACATGTTAATTATACTTTAATACAACAATTTTAAAAGGTTAGCTTTGTCAGTGCTGACTATACCAGAACTTAAATCGGTATGTGATTCAAACTGACAAGCTCTTTGGAAGAACATTTTCACAATGTGATCTGCTGGATGTATGGAAGATGGAAGGCCTAAGAGACACCTGGGAGCTTGCTGGGCCCAATCAAAACCTGCAGAATTGGAGCTTCTAAGGGTACAGTCAGAAATCTGAATTTAAGATGAATTCTTAAGTTTTTTCTTATGTATAAAGTTTGAAAACCTCTGTTGTGGAGACATTTTAATTCTTTATAGGAAGAACAATCTTCCATAGCTTCTTTCTTTAAAACAAACTCTTTGAATGAAAATCCTAATGAAAGTAATTTAAAGTTGTTCAGATCAGTCGCTCAGTCGTGTCCGACTCTTTGCGACCCCATGAATCGCAGCACGCCAGGCCTCCCTGTCCATCACCAGCTCCTGGAGTTCAATCAAACTCACGTCCATCAAGTCAGTGATGCCATCCAGCCATCTCATCCTCTGTCGTCCCCTTTTCCTCCTGTCCCCAATCCCTCCCAGCTTCAGAGTCTTTTCCAATGAATCAACTCTTCGCATGAGGTGGCCAAAGTACTGGAGTTTCAGCTTTAGCATCATTCCTTCCAAATTAATGGTAAATTTAGATTATGTTTTAGAAACTTTCATAAAGGAAGGAAGTCAATCAACCTTTACTATTACAATTATTTTCACTAATTATCACAACAACCCTGAGAGGTGAATAATGTTTTCTGCACAGAGTTCATACCACATGCAAGGAACTACAGGGAGCAAAGTAACACTGCCTGCTCTTAAGAAGTACTGCTGCTGCTGCTTCTGCTAAGTCGATTCAGTCGTGTCCGACCCTGTGCGACCCCATAGATGGCAGCCCACCAGGCTCCCCCGTCCCTGGGATTCTCCAGGCAAGAGTACTGGAGTGGGTTGCCATTTCCTTCTCCAATGCATGAAAATGAAAAGTGAAAGTGAAGTCGCTCAGTCGTGTCCGACTCTTAGCGACCCCATGGACCGCAGCCCACCAGGCCCCTCTGCCCATGGGATTTTCCAGGCAAGAGTACTGGAGTGGGTTGCCACTGCCCTCTCCGTAAGAAGTACTACTGAAAATAAAGCATAATTCTAATTATATTGAAGCAATTAATTCTGGTACACTTTAAATATAAGGAAAACTCAAACACTTCTGTCAGTATAAATCTTAAGAGTGAAAAGTAGTTTTCCTTTAAAAAAATAAAAACAAAAAGAAAAATTATCAACTGCCTAGAGCTACTAGTATCAAAGAACATGGCATATTTCATGCTGAGTCTCGGCACTTTGAATTTAACTTGGGATTAGCTCCTCTGCAGGACTGGGTCACGTCTCACACCCTCTGCATTCCTGCAGAGGCCCGAGCACCAGTCAGCACATGGCCGTTCTCATGAAATACTCGCTGGTTAAAGAATCAAGCAAGTGGTGACTGCATGGATACTAACACTTTTCATTTACACTGACTCTACTTGTTTGATTCCATTTGTACTTTCTTAGAAACAGGAAGCCTTGTAAATTTATTGTGGATATTAACTTATTCATTTGATATTTGCTAAAAAGATAACCCTCTTCATTCTGATCAATGAGAGATAAGATGCCAAAATAATTCACACTGGTGACAGGTACAATTGTACCTTTTAGAGCTAATAAGCTGGTTGCAAGGCTATCGAGAACCGAGGTTACTGATGCGGAAGAGCACATATTTGATAGCTATTTTTGGGCCATGATGAAAAATTATGAATGTCTTTCCCTAAAACCTTATCTCTGCTGAAGCTTCAGACAATATTTCACAAAGACTCTCCTCTCTACTCTCCATGCTAGACACTGACTTACATTTTCTGGAGCCAAAGCAATTATCCCCAATACTGAGCACATTTGTCATCTTTAACTTGTGTTCTTTTTGGCCTTATGATAATATTAAGATGGCAGTTATATTTATCATTATCTGTTTCAGAGCAGATGCTTTCAGGAAGGCAGAAATCCTCCTCTCACTTGCTTTTTTTGGCCTGAGCCCAAAACCTGAGGGTGGTCAAAACTTTGTAAACATAATACGGCTTCTGCCAGGGCAGTAACTGAGCAGGCAACCAGGCTGCACCTACAGGGGAATTTCTCATATGAAAAAACATTGGCCTCTATCTTTAATCCAACTTTTTTTTTTAATTTAGCAATGTTGTGGAGTTCCTATATTTGAGAGCCACGTTTTTAGTAAATATTTTTCTATATATTTTATATATATTAATTGGTATTGTGACAAAAATCTTTATTAGGTTGTGTATTCTAATGGATTATTTTAGGACTCAAGAAACTTTTAAAATTACTACATACTTATTTTATGAGTTCAAATCACTGAACTTTACTTTGTAGGATTTTTCTTTCTTTTTTTCAGTGGGGGAGTCTCCCTGCTCCATTTCTAGGATTTTAGCTCCCCCACCAGGGACTGAACTCCGGCAGCCCTCAGGGCCCTTGGCAGTGAGACCACAGAGTCCCAACCACTGGACCACCTGGGAACTCTCAGTTCAGTTCAGTCACTCAGTCACGTCCAACTCTTTGCAACCCCATGGACTGCAGCATGCCAGGGTTCCCTGTGTATCACCAACTCCCAGAGCTGGCTTAAACTCATGCCCATCGAGTCGGTGATGCTATAAAAACATCTCCTCTGTTGTCCCTTTCTCCTCCTGTCTTCAATCTTTCCTAGCATTACGCTCTTTTCCAATAAGTGAGTTTTTCGCATCAGGTGGCCAAAGTACTGGAGCTTTATTTAGCTTCAGCATCAGTCCTTCCAAAGAATATTCAGGACTGATTTCCTTTAGGATTGACTGGTTTGATCTCCTTGCAGTCCAAGGGACTCTGAAGAGTCTTCTCCAACACCACAGCTCAAAAGCACCAATCTTCTGGTGCTCAGCTTGCTTTATGGCCCAGCTCTCACATCCATATATGACTAGGGGAAAAACCACAGCTTTGATGTTGCCAAAGTGATGTCTCTGCTTTTAATATGCTGTCAAGGTTGGTCAAAGCTTTTCTTCCACGGAGCAAGCATCTTTTAATTTCAAGGCTGCAGTCACCATCTCCAGTGATTTTGGAGCTTAAGAAAATATAGTCTGTCATTATTTCCACTGTTTCCCCATCTATTTGCCATAAAGGGGTAGGATCAGATGCCATGATCTTAGTTTTTTGAATGTGAGTTTTAGGCCAACTTTTTCACTCTTACTTTCACTTTCATCAAGAGGCTCTTTAGTTCCTCTTCACTTTCTGCAATAAGGGTGGTGTCATCTGCATATCTGAGGTTATTGAGATTTCTCCCCACAGTCTTGATTCCAGCTTGTGCTTCATCCAGGCCAGCATTTCACATGACACAATCTGCATATAAGTTAAATAAGCAAGGTGGCAATATGCAGCCTTGACATACTCCTTTCCCAATTTGGAACCAGTCTGTTGTTCCATGTCCAGTTCTAACTGTTGCTTCTTGATCTTCATACAGATTTCTCAGGAAGCAAGTAAGGTGGTCTGTTTTTCCCATCTCGCAGAATTTTCTACAGTTTATTGTGATCGACACAGTCAAAGGCTTTGGTGTAGTCAATAAAGTGGAAGTAGATGTTTTTCTGGAACTCTCTTGCTTTTTCGATGATCCAAAGGATGTTGGCAATCTGATCTCTCGTTCCTCTGCCTTTTCTAAATTCAGCTTGAACATCTGGAAGTTCTTGGCTTACATACTGTTGAAGCCTAACTTGGAGAATTTTGAGTATTACTTTGCTAGCATGTGAGATGAGTGCAATTGTGCGGTGGTTTGAACACTCTTTGGCATTGCCTTTCTTTGGGATTTGAATGAAAACTGATCTTTTCCAGTCCTGTGGCCATTGCTGAGTTTTCCATATTTTCTGGCATATTGAATAGTGCAGCACTTTCACACATCATCTTTTAGGATTTGAAATAGCTCAACTGGAATTCCATCACCTCCACTAGCTTTGTTTGTAGTGATGCTTCCTAAGGCCCACTTGACTTTGGACTCCAGGATGTCTGGTCTAGGTGAGTGATCACACCATCGTGGTTATCTGGGTCATAAAGATCTTTTTTTGTATAGTTCTGTGTATTCTTGCTACTTCTTCTTAGTATCTTTTGCTTCTGTTAGGTCCATACTGTTTCTGTCCTTTATTGTGCCCATCTTTGCATGAATGGTTCCCTTGGTATCTCTAATTTTCTTGAAGAGCTCTCTAATCTTTCCCATTCTGTTGTTTTCCTCTATCTCTTTGGAAGGCTTTCTTATTTCTCCTTGCTATTCTTTCGAACTCTGCATTCAAATGGGTGTATCTTTTCTTTTCTCCTTGGTCTTTAGCTTCTCTTCTTTTCTCAGCTATTTGTAAGACCTTCTCAGACAACCATTTTGCCTTTTTGCATTTCTTTTTCTTGGGGATGGTCTTGATCTCTGCCTCCTGTACAATGTCACGAACCTCTCTCCATAGTTCTTCAGGCACTCTATCAGATCAAATCCCTTGAATCTATTTGTCACTTCCACTGTATAGTCATAAGGGATTTGATTTAGGTCATACCTGAATGGTCTAGTGGTTTTCCCTACTTTCTTCAATTTAAGTCTGAATTTGGCAATAAGGAGTTCATGATCTGAACCACAGTCCACTCCCAGTCTTGTTTTTGCTGACTGTATAGAGCTTCTTCATCTTTGGCTGCAAAGAATATAATCAATCTGATTTCGGTGTTGACTGTCTGGTGATGTCCATGTGTAGAGTCTTCTCTTGTGTTGTTGGAAGACAGTGTTTGCTATGACCAGTGTGTTCTCTTGGTAAAACTCTATTAGCCTTTGCCCTGCTTCATTCTGTACTCTAAGGGCAGGTTTGCCTGTTACTCCAGGTATGTCTTGATTTCCTACTTTTGCATCCCAGTCCCCTGTAATGAAAAGGACATCTTTTTCTGGTGTTAGTTCTAGAAGGTCTTGTAGGCCATCATAGAACTGCTCAACTTCAGCTTCTTTGGCATTAGTGCTTGGGACATAGACTTGGATTACTGTGATAGTGAACGGTTTGCCTTGGAAATGAACAAAGATCATTCTGTCATTTTTGAGACTGCATCCAAGTATTGCATTTTGGACTCTTTTGTTGACTATGACGGCTACTCCATTTCTTCTAAAGGATTCTTGCCCATAGTAGTAGATATAATGGTCATCTGAGTTAAATTCACCCATTCCAGTCCATTTTAGTTCACTGATTCCTAAAATGTTGATGTTTGCCATCTCCTGACCACTTCCAATTTGCCTTGATTTATGGACGTAACATTCCAGGTTCCTATGCAATATTATTCTTTACAGCTTCGGAGTTTACTTTGATCACCAGTCACATCCACAACTGGGCACTGTTTTTTCTTTGGCTCTGTCTCTTCATTCTTTGGAGTTAGTTCCCCACTGATCTTCAGTAGCATATTAGGCATCTACCGAGCTGGGGAGTTCATTTTTCAGTGTCCTATCTCTTCACCTTTCCATACTTTTCATGGGGTACTCAAGGCAAGAATACTGAAGTGGTTTGCCATTGCCTTCTCCAGTGGACCACATTTTGTCAGAACTCTCTGTCAAGGAACTCCCAGAGCTTTTCAATTAAACATTAGCTTTGAAGCCTGCCTAGCAGAGAATCAATTTTTGAAATGTTTCCATTAGCACTTTCTTGAAGAGTTGATGTTAATTAAAAATAACTTTTTATATCAGATACTGTTTAAGTACATATGTATTTTTAAGCCGAACATTTTAAATTTAACTTTGTAGGTACTACTATAACCCCTTTGAGGTGAAGATGTAACTTTGTACCATTTCTGGGGAAAAATCCCCATACTAGAGTCAACTATACAGCTTTTCAGTCTAAATATTAAGTATCATCTTTTGTTTTGGGGCTACAAATTTGGATTCTTGAAAAAAAACCTCAAAGAGTTTATATTATGTATAAGGTGTCATAGGAAATACAATGAACATAAAATACAGTCTCTGCCTTTAACAAATTGTATGGAAAATAAAACCTAACTTCCAAGTAAATTGAAGAAACAAATTCCTGTCTTTTAATTGCACAAGAAAATATAATTGTTAATTTTAGCACAAAGCTTTAGAAAATCAAAACTGAAGATCAGGTTTTGAGAATCTGGGCCCCAGGAAAAGCAAAGATAACTCCAGTTAACAATCTATATTGGTCTTCTGTGTCTCAAAAGACCAAATCCAATTTTATTTATTATTTTTTAAAATATGATATGACATTTTAATACATAACTGAAATACAAAATATCATAGTAAATTAGCAAATCCAATTTAAAACCCCCAAATTAATTAAGAAAAGTGTCTCTATTTACTACTGAAAATGCTACATGATAGAGTTCATTTCTTTTTTCCAATTAGTTTCAATATAAAATATACTCTAAAAAACCTTATTATATAAAGTTTCCCCTCCTCAGCAACATCTCTGCTGCCTTTACTCAGAGTAACCACTTCTAGGTGTGGTTGGCTTTCTTCTGGATCTTTCTCTTTATATACCCAGACTTTTGTTTTTATAAAAAGCAGGCTCAAATTATTTCACTTAACTTGAAGAACTTTCTAAGTCACTCGTGAGAACCTCCCTTACCTTTTTAAGGGCTGCTTCATACCCCATGGGCCTCCCCAGAGGTGCAGTAGTAAAGAGTCCACCTGCCAATGCAGGAGGCACAAGAGACACGGGTTCAATCCCTGGATCAGGAAAAGGCCCTGGAGGAGGAAATGGCAACCCACTCCAATATTCTTGCCAGGCAAATTCCACGGAGAGAAGAACCTGGCAGGCTATAGTCCATGGGGTGGTCAAGAGTCGGAAGTGACTGAGCACGCATAAACTGTCATATTCCATAGTATGGAGGCACCAACATAATTTACTTAACCATTCCTTGCTGGTGGACATTTAGATTGCTTTCAAAATTCTCATTATTAAGCAAAGATGCAAGAAACATCTTTGTATGCTGCATTAAAAGGCCAGACTGCTGGGTTTAAATCTTGGCACCAACATTCGGGCTTATAACCTTAACCAAGATATTTATCCTTAGCTGTCTCAACTGTAAAATGGGGGTGATGATAACAACCTTATGGGGTGGGTATAAGGATTAAATGTGTCAGTACCTGGAAAGTGCTTAGTATACGGTCTGGCACAGAGCTAAAGTGTTCAATAACACACGTTTTCACACCTTTGTGCCTATTCGTCTGTTTTCTTGGGCCAGATTCCTCGAGATGGAACTCTATATTTAAAATTCTGTTATTGCACAACTCTCTCCCTAAATGTCTATATCAACTTACATTCCCACCAGCTACAGCTTCCCCACTTCCCACAACCTTGCCAACACTGGATATTAGCAATCCTTTTATACTTTTACCAACTGGATGGACAACAACAACAAAAAACAACAGTATTATGTGTTCCAATTTGCATTTCCTGATGAGAATGAACATTTTTTCCATTTACTTCTTGACCGTTGGTAGATTTCTTTTTTCTTTGTAATTTCCTGCTCATATTCTTTCTTTTTTCCACTTCAAATATTTTTTCTCTATTGAAAAGAAAATGTCCTGGTAATTTAATATATGGTGAGTGTTCTAGATAAGTGCTTCGGTAAGAATCTTCATGAAATTTTAGTTTTAGAGAGTATATAAAGCTTCATTATCTAAAATGTGAAAATAGATGGGATGAAGAAGTAAGGCGGTGGCTAGAGAATGAAGATGCTCCAGATGCCAGAATGTGCGCTTCAGGGAAATCACTGAGAATGGGCGAGTGAGACTGGGATCCCTGGGCTGCACTCACCCACTTCCGCACACCCGGGCAGGTGACCGTGTTAAAGACTCTCTGCCAACACGGTGCCCTTCCTGAGCCTGTCATCACCCACAAACACTGTCCTTTCCCCAGACCTTCTCCACACTTTCTATGTTTCCTTTTCCCTTACCTGCTTCTCTTTCTGCCTGTGCACCAGACGGTGGTTCTGAGAGGGCCCTACACTGGAAAGGCTGCCCATTTACTCTAGCTGCTTCTGAGGCCCTTTTTCGAACACCTGAGATGCCCCACACTGATTATTTTATGCACAGGTAATCTTTTAAAGGCTTTTTTATTATACATGCTTCTAAAGAATGGCATTTTGTTTTCTCTTTAACAAGCTTTCACTTTCATTGGTACTTTTCCTCCTCACGTGATGTTTTAGTGACTCATCTATTTTTCGGGAATCAATATACCAAGGTAAAAAAGTAAACCCCATACATGGTACAACAGAGTGAATTATGAATGAGACCATCACACAGTGCTGCAGCAATAAAACCTTAGCTCATTTTCAATTCTATTCAGACTTGTTTACCATATATATACACACAAGCAGAACATCATATGCATATGCTTACAGAAACAATAAACATATGACCTTTTGGGAAAACATCTATGTTCGATGTGAACTGAACTTGAAAGAGCAACACATCAAAAGATGTTTGACTGCAATCTACATTTTTTTAGGAATATTTTCCCTCATTATAAAATTAATGCATGTGTAGTATATGTTGGCAAAATTATTTTTTAAATTACCAAATAGGAAAATTAGAACCACCCAGAAGTAACTATTGTCAACTTTCTGGATTATAGTTCATGTTCTTTTTTCTCCTTCTGACTTTTACATAATGGAATCATACTCTAAATATCTAAATTTTGTTTTACATACTGTAAACATTGTATCATATCTACAGTTTACCTTTAAAATCTACTTGACAAAATTCTTACACATTAATAACAATCTCACTGTTTCATTTTACATTCCTTTCTGGTTTTGTTTGGGTGATAAAGATTGATTTCCAAATCAGACTGGGTGACAAACAGAACATACCTTTCTCCGATCTTTAAGAATCCTGTCCAAGCTCTCTTCATTAACTTTGCTTGCATAGTCATAAAAACTGTTTTTTTTTAAGAGGAAAAACATTTTATTAAAATTACATAGTATTTTGACAAAAATACGCTTAGCAACTTGTGTCTGTGTGTCACCTAACCCTGAAAGTTGGCAATAAAGCTACAACTGCTTATCTGCAATAGGTGCCAAATGGCACAGTGGTGAAGAACCTGCCTGTCTATGCAGAAGGTGCAAGAGATGCAGGTTTGATCCCTTCCCTGCAGGGAAGATCCCCTGCAGGAGGAAATGGCAACTCACTCCAGTATTCTTGCCTGGAGAATTCCATGGACAGAGAAGCCTGGCGGGCTACAGTTCATGGAGTTGCAAAGAGTTGGACACAACTGAACGACTGAGCACACACACACACACAATAAGTATATAAGAAAAAACAATCTAAATGTTTTGCTGATATGAGGTATCCTTTGCATCAAAGATTCCTCAAGAGACTGCTACATTCAAAAGGTATTACTTCCATAAGTGGAAATGCTGATACCAAGTAATTACAAAATGTGAGGCTTCAAATGACTGTGACATCTTTTCCTTGTCTCTAAGTGTCAATTATCTATGGGGGAAGAAAAGAACAGAGAAGCACATATTCTGAGAAATGAAGAAGGGAAATGAATATTTGCTGACTCCTTAATAAGACACTCGGCTGCATGCTTCCTCATGTTAATTCATTTCGTTTCTGTCTCACTGCTGGGAGGTAAGTACTAGTTCAGCCCAACAAGTCAACACTTTTTTCCCTCCATTTTTGTAAATAAAGATACTGCGGTTAAGTGACTTGCCCCAAATTACAGAACTGGCAGATGCAAGAGCTGGAATTTGGATCTAGGTCTGGCCAGCTTCAAATTGAAGGCACTCACCTTTAAAAGAGACCCATCTGACCAGGACCGTGTGAAGAGCATTTCGGGCATAATGATGTGTGACCTTTTCTATCACTGGTCCTGGTTTCAGGAATGCCACACCCCTCCTCCCACCACCACAAGCCCAGGCCTTACAGGCAGGAAGGAGTTCAAGTTACAGTAAAAACACTGAACTGGAAGTCAGGAGATACCAACTCCAGCTCTGTGCTGCTCCTCTCTATATGATCATGGGCAAGTCACTTGAACCTCACTGGCCTCCACTTCTTTATTTTTTTTTTTGCAAAATAAACAGTTTGGAGCAGACATATGATTTTCCATGGTTTCTTTCAGTCCTAAGAATGATGAGTCTATGGCTTCAATTATGAGTCTATGGGTCTAGGTTCTGGGTATTACTTTACTAACAGTGGCTTAAGGAACTCCTCAGAAAGACAAGGCAGGGCACACCTAGCAAAGTCTTAGATAGTCAGGGCCAAACAACAGGACCCTTTCTGATCCAGACCGAGGCTGTGAGTGGACCAGGGCCATTCACTGACTGCTGAATCATCAGCAATCGATCTCAATGCTCTGAGATTCTTTTCAGATGAACTGCTGATTCTTTGTTTGCTTCCTGCTCCTCTTCAGTTACATGTAAATCTAAGAGTGAGTTTCTCAGCTATTGTGGGGCTTTGTTCACAGGTAACAATCCTCTGAAATAAGGGGTAAGTGTGTGTGGGAGGGGTGGGGATAAGATGGGTGGTGAACACAGTGGAAGTCTCCAGGGGTTCTTGGGTGCAGGGCTGTTGGGGGTTTAGGTCAGCTGAGGATGGGAGCGGAGTCAGGGTGAAAGCTGCCGGGAACACATGGCAGCAACAACCAGGCACAAGGGATGGCAGCGTCCAGGCAGAAGTGCGGGCCCAGAGTGCTGAATTGAACTGGTATGGGCAGCAGTGCAAGGAGAGGATTGGCCTGGCTTTCACAAAGCAGAGGAACAGGGCCTCGGGGAGGTTTAAGAAACACAAGCGTGAAGGTCATCATATCTGTCAACAGGTGGAAGGGTTGGGGGCTCTGGAAGGAGGCAGAGGCCTGGACTGCAGTTTGGGGAGAAGTCCGGTGGAGGCGACATGCTGGTCACTTTCTCCCTCACCTTTGCCTCCATGGGCGTCTGCGTCACTTTCTCTCTTTGAATGTCTCTCCTCCTGTTTCTTTCTGTCCTTTAGTTGGTCATAACATGCAACTGGAATAATATTAACTTAAACCCCAAAAAGTAAGCTTTATGTTCCCTTTCCTTACACTTTAAAGTTGTACACGGAACACTTTTATGCCTCTTACAATATGCTTTTATCTCTATGTGATCCTTGATGAGCTGCTTTCTGTATGTTGACGAGCCCATGCTAGGAAGGCTGGCAGGAAGGCTTCCATTTTAAACCACTGAGGCCAGGGTTTATCTGCCCACCCTTCGCCTTTTCCTAACTTAACACAGCGCTACACACACGCATCTGACACTCAGTAAATCAGTGAACTTGGACCCCCTCAGTTATACTTAAAACACTACAGCCATAATCAGATACAAGTCTGAGTTCATTAGTTTTCAATCAATTAATCTTTTAGTAAGGACGAAAAGCTACAAAGAAGGATGTGGCTTACCTAAAAAGTTTTGAACAAGGCTGATGGTTATGGATTTCTGTAATCAGAAAGAGGAAATACATCTCAGTTAATCATGTAAGATACAGACAACTATAAAGTAGCTCAGGATTTAAAAAAAACTTTAAACCAAAATCTCAGACAATAAAAAGACAGTTTTCCCTTCCCAAAGAGTGTGTACACTGGTGAAGGCAGTGTCTCCTTAACACTTAAGCTCAGGGCCACCCTCCCAGGACAAAGTAAAACGGCCAATGACAGGTCTGGGCCCATCTGTTGGCGTGTGATAAGCACACGCCTGAAAGCGTTTATTCAAGATCACACAGCTATTGTGTGCTTTTGGTCAATCTTACCTTTTTCCAAGAGGAAAAAGGAACCACTGACTGGAAGCATTTAATCGAGGTGGATAAAAGCTGTGAGGACAGCATGAGGAAAGGAGGGCCTTAGCCAGTCTGCCACCAGTAATTCACTAACAGTGCAGGACAACTGGGACAGGTGTTTTGAAGGGGAAGGGTGAAAACTCGGAAAGTTTATTAGCCTTTTCAAAGCTTTTCAGCACAAGGGAAACAGCCATTTATAAGGCAGAGGCAAACAACTTCTGAAAAGATTGCTGTGATTTATTGTAGTGAACCATTTCTTCAAGTTCATCAGGGGGCTTAGGGTCTGGGTTGACGTACAAGACCATGGGACTAATTAACCACGCAATTCTATTAACAACATTCTCCTGGCCAGCAACTCATCACCTGCTGCTTATAAAGCCACAGCCACAGAGTTCCAGGCTGCAATTTTAACTCAATTAAAATGAAACCACAACCCTGAAGGACACTGGGCTATGCCCATTAGCTTCTGTACCGATGTGAGAGCTGCCAAAACACACAAAAATGCCAGTACTTCCACGGGGAAGAAAAGATTATTTGCCGAGTATAACTGTCGACACAGTGATGCAAACGGGAAAATCTCATCTAGAAATCCTCTCTTTTTATCACCAAAAATGATACAGTATACCATCAGAAGTTATTTCAGAGATACTGTCAGTAATTAGACTGCAGAACTTCTGTAGTAAAAATGTTAACTAGAGTTCAGGGGGAGGCAAAAAAAAAGTCCTCATCTACTTTAAAGGAATGAATATTTTGTTTAAGAAAATCCCTAGAGTAAATTCTGAACTCTGAAGACGCACTCCTGTCATCAATCCACCCCAGCAGACTTCCTTCATGATTTACAACCTGGATGAGAAGCATACTGAAGATATGCTCTAGATACCACACCATATTTTCTACAGGGTCAAAGCTTTCTCCTACAAGATTATGCAATGCCTAACTAAGCACTCCGTGGAGAAAACAGGGTGATGCTTTCAAACACGATTAAGCTGCAGACTGGCGTGACGTTGGCGGCTGTGACAGCTGCTAGGCAGACTTCTGGAAGCAGGGGAGCCAGGGCAGCCCGGCCTGGGATTCCAGAGTTCTGGAAGCCTCCAGAGCTCATCTGGCTGGTGGCTGCTGCTGCTACTAAGTCGCCTCAGTCATGTCCAACTCCGTACGACCCCATAGATGGCAGCCCACCAGGCTCCTCCATCCATGGGATTTTCCAGGCAAGAGTACTGGAGTGGGGTGCCGCCTGGTGGAGCCCCGGGATGCCCTGAACAAACCACTCACTGGCCCTCAGTTCAGCTCCCTCACGGTGTCGTTACTGACTTAACCTGAGAGCAGTTTTTTTTTTTCCCAACTCATGAGATTGTCTTTGTTCCTTTCTGACAGCACTCAGCCTGCATGCTCTGGTATTTCTGTAAACTTGTCTTCCTCTTCTCACAGTCCTGGAAGGCAGAGAGGCACTGGACATCCCTCTTACTGCCCAGCACTCGTCTCCTGCACTGGTGTTTTTCAATGACTGTTGGCGTGGCATTTCTGCCTGCACGTCTGTGAACACCCCCACGGGAACGCGCTGCTGCGCTGGCTTATCTTCCTGTCGCTGCGTCTCCTGCTGGTGGGTGGGCTGCATAGCCCTCTCATCCCTACTTCCATCTTTCCAGGAACGGCTGCTGCCATCACCTCATTAGCTAAGGGAGCTCTCTCGTTGCTCTCTCCTCCTGGCCACTCCCGCATGAAGGGCAGACAGTTCCACTTCAAGTGCGTGCTGCTGCTAAGTTGTTTCAGTCATGTCCGACTCTGTGCGACCCCAGAGACGGCAGCCCACCAAGCTCTTCTGTCCCTGGGATTCTCCAGGCAAGAACACTGGAGTGGGTTGCCATTTCCTTCTCGAATGCATGAAAGTGAAAAGTGAAAGTGAAGTCGCTCAGTCGTGTCCGACTCGTAGCAACCCCATGGACGGCAGCCCACCAGGCTCCTCCGTCCAGGGGATTCTCTAGGCAAGAGTACTGACTGGAGTGGAGTGCCATTGCCTTCTCTGGCAAGTGTGTGAGCACCGCTTTAAAAATGGATGTGTTCAAGACGAGTGCTCCCTCACAGCATGCCATTTCATATCAAGTCCTCCTTATTGTTCAGAGTCAGGAAAAGGTGTCCGTGTGTGGATTTAGGCATTTTCAACAAATACGAAATCGGGTCAATTTGTTATTTTAAAATATGCTGGAGGTTAAACTATCCAGAAAATTTCTTTGCGCTAGTGGTATGGAATACTTCTCCTGGTACGTTCGTTATCTCACGCTTGGGCCTTTAATCCAGGTTTTCCAGGGTCCCGGTTTACATTTTCTAATATTGTTATGTACTTACTTTTAAATGAAAAACACCACCAAAAAAAAAAAAAAGACAGAAAAAGACTACAATGATAACCATACATTTAATACTGGCAAATACTCTGTTTATGAGACCCATGATTGTTTCAACAATAAATTGAATGTAGCTAATAAATTAAACATTGTACAGCAATAGAGGGTCATCGTCATGGCCCTGTATTACCTGGGTCTGTCTGTCTGTTGGCACGTCTCCGTATCTGCAATACTATGGGAACTGGTATTTATGAATCAAAGATAAGAGTACACGATGCTGGAGAATTTAAATTACTTTACTATTCTGTTTCCTCAAAGATAAATAAACAGCCAGAACACTCATCAGAAATGCTACTTTTGTGGGCATGCCAGGCTAGCGCTCTTTCTTGCATGGTGTGCCGTCAGGTCCTTCTGGCAAACCCTCACACACCACATTAGTTTTGAAAACCCAAGTGCAAACAATGAATAATTGCACAGATGGCCAATGAAACCGAGTTCTCTATTTTAGGATTTTTAAAGAGTTAAGCAAGACAAAACACAGAAATCAAACCTCCGTGAAAGAGCAGCTACACCACAGCACGTCAAATATCAAGTATTTATTTACCAAGTCAGTATTGTGGGGAGTGGGTTTCATCGTTTTGGTTCTTTAGGAGATAGCTGTCTCTTGTTTTCCCCAACCCTCACCTCCTCAGTCCTCACCCTGGCCCCAGCCCAGGTACTAACGGAAACGAGAACAGGCTGAAATCAATGCTTTGGCCTCAGCATAACCTAACCTTCCAGCAGTATTTCAAACTACAAACCACTCACCTTCACGCCGTCTGTACTCTAGACACCCAGAAACAGGCCAGGCTCCCTGCATGTTTTATGCACTCCCTGCCCCGGGATGCCCTGAACAAACCACTCACTGGCCCTCAGTTCAGCTCCCTCACGGTGTCGTTACTGACTTAACCCGAGAGCAGTTTTTTTTTTCCCAACTCATGAGATTGTCTTTGTTCCTTTCTGACAGCACTCAGCCTGCATGCTCTGGTATTTCTGTAAACTTGTCTTCCTCTTCTCACAGTCCTGGAAGGCAGAGAGGCACTGGACATCCCTCTTACTGCCCAGCACTCGTCTCCTGCACTGGTGTTTTTCAATGACTGTTGGTTGCATAAATGCATCAAACAGCCCTTGCTCTGTTTTCAGTATCAGGACATGCTGTTCGGTGATGCACACCAGGTGAAAAACATATGATCCTTATTTATCAAAAGGAGACTGAGCCAAAGAGCCGCGCACCTACAAAACACCTTCATTTTCCCCAGTAAGCTCCCCCAGATCAGCTGTTTGGCTTAGTCCTCAGAAAGCTGTGTAGGTCTGACAAATATCTTCTGTAAACAAGTGTAAACATCTTTGCCAGATCCCTCTAGGGAGGACCAGCAGAACACACGCTTTCATTATGGTATGAGGTGATGCCGAGCATGGGCACAGCCCAAAGCGCACACTCAGGGCTCTCACCATGGCTGTGGAGAGACGTGTGTGCAATTCCACACAGCCATTCACAGGTCAGAGCACTTGGGTCAGGGACAGCTTCACAAAATACCTGAACTTACAGACTCGCACTGCGGGTTTACGCTGACTTACAAAGACATTTCATATCATTCCTAGTGAAAATAACTGGCATTGTGATCTGAGTGGCTTTCTATGTACTCTTTAAGTCTATTGTTAGGTTACAATCAGTCAACGGCCAAAGAACAAAAGAGGGTGCATGTATACAAGGAGAGTATTTCTCAGGCCCATGACTAGCTCACTTACCGATTACTTGCAGAAACTCTGTGCTGCTGATTTGGGAGTCACTGATGCTGAAGGTTTCCTCTTGCCTTACCTCTCCCAGCAAAAATCCTTCCTGAAAGCAATGGGGGAAGAGAGTTGCAGCTAAAAACAAAAATGATTTTTACCGGAATTAAGAGGAATTGAGGACATTACAATTTTATAATAATTTTAACAATAATCCAAATAAACTTGTCACATAAACTACCATTCCATAAACCAACAGGTATATGACTAAAGTACTTTGTGACACAGCTATTAACTGAATTGTTTGAATAAAGGATTCCATGACAAGATGAAATATTATTTTAATCCCTTCCCCTAAAACCCTGTTTTTCTCAAGTGAAAGTAAGTAGAGTGAATTCATCACCTAAATTCCACTAAGTGTAACAAGCAACATCAAAAAAGCTCAGGAAGCAGAAATATTCTAGGCTGCTTTCTTGAAACAGCATGTAATTTATTTCATTGTTTTAAAAACTCTGCTAATGACAATAGGGTAAAGAAAGAAGTTAATACAATGCACAACTAACTGCTCCTATGTGGGCTGGCAGGAGAAATTAGGATTCCAGCAAATAAGTTTTTCACTAGGTCAAAGTTTTTCCTTAATAAATGCTGAGATAAATTGATTTACTCCTTTGAGAACATACACCATCATCAACGATTCTGGATTACTCAGCACATAACCTACTGCTTCAGCATCTGCTCGAGTTCAGCACAAGCACCGCTGGAGAATGTTCACTCTAAATGGCAAATACCATCCCTGCAGGTGGTGAACTAACAGGCTGTCCCAGACTTCCCCTCCCTAGGCATCCTACACGGCTTACCCCTTCCCTCCATTCGGCTCTTCACTCAAACGGCACCTTATCAGAGAGGCCTTCCCTGGAGAGTGGAACAGAATCAAGAGTCTGCCACACACTGCTCCCTTTACCCTGCATCCTTTCTCTTCTCATATTTTTCTCCTGTTTCATATTTACACATACTAATGAATGCCTGCTCCGACTAAAATATGAGCTCCGTACGAGCCGGGATTCTATGTTCACTGTGCACTTCAGCACCTCGCACAGTGCCCAGCACACAAGAGCTGCTCAGCAAAGAGTGGCTGAATACATTTGGTGAAACAATGTCCTTTCTATTGTAGGTTGACTCTTCGAATAAATTTCCTAGTTTAAAAAGTCCCAGTTGGAATCTGTGGGGGTGAGGATGGAGAGATAGAGGCTTTTCAGCATAGCTGAATACATACATAACTCAATACAAAATACTGATTTAAAGGAGTGGAGTGTCATAAAAATCCCAAATCAGGCTTCGCTGGTGGCTCAGTGGTAAAGAATCCGCCTGCCGATGCAGGAGATATGGGTTCAGTCCTTGATCTGGAAAGATCCCACGTGCCGCGGAGCAACGAAGCCTGTGCACCATAACCACTGAGCCCGTGCTCCAGAGCCTGGGAGCTGCAACTCCTGAGACCATGGGCCACAACTGCTGACGCCCGAGCACCCAGAGCCCGTGCTCTGCAGCAAGAGAAGCCACTGCAATGCGAAGCCTGTGCACCTCAACGAGAGAGTAGCCCCCGCTCACCACAACCGCAGGAAAGCCCATGCAGCAACGAAAACACAGTCAAAAAAATTATATATGTACTAGAGAATCCATGACTACTAGTCTGGAAAATATGGACTAAAGCAGCTTGTTTTATCCTATGAAAGTCTTTCTTTATGAGTTCTCACTACAAAACACAAGCTGTGCCTTTGTAACAGATTAGAAAAATTTCTCTTTAGTCAAAGTGGAAAATACAATTGAAGATTCCTACACAACTTTAGACCTTAATATCTACAGATTCCTAGTGTTCCACAGCCCAAGGTTGCCAAATTTAGCAACTAAAAATGCAGGATAACCAGTTAAATCTGAATTTCAGATAAATGATGGATAATTTTAAGAAACAGGATATATTTATACTAAAAAATTGTTTACTGTTTATTTAAAATTCAGATTTAACTGGGTGCCCTGTATATTATCTGGCAGGCCTTAGTTTGAAAAAGTCGACAGTGACATCAAAACATTCTAAAGCTAAGTATAACACGGATGCTTATTTATCTATGGGTCTAGATTATCTGAACCACTCTTACTTTATAATAGTAGGCAAACTATAGTGTGTGGGCTAAATCCAGCCTAATGGCAGTTACTGTATGGCCTACAAGCTTAGAATAAGTTTCCACACTTTTAAATTGCTGAAATGAAAGAGAAAATGGGAGCAATATTTCATGATGTGTGAAAAATTATATAAAATTCAGTTTTGTGTCTACAAGTAAAGCTTTATTGGAAGAAGTCATTCTAATTTATTTATTGTCTATGGCTCCTTTCTCCCTACCAACCGCAGGGCTGAGTAGTTGCTACAAAGGCCACAAGGCTCAGGAGGCCTAAAATAATTACTGTCTGGCTCTTCACAGAAAAAGTTTGCTAACTCCAGCACTACAGAATAATGAGTGGCTTTAAACTAATTTGCCAGGACAAAACAATATACTACAAAAACAAATTCTTGGTTCTTCAACTTTAAAATGTGTGAAATTTTAATTACTTTAAAGTATTCTACATATGTAACTGTGGCAAGGTTAATATAAAAGGTATCCTTGTAGAGGATAAGATACAAGTTGCAAACTATTGCCATTGGTAAAAATTTCTATGAAGTCTGGCACCATGCCTGGCATAGTGCAGATATTAAAGAGATATCTCTTGAATCAAGTTAGTAACAATCTAGGTAACATGGCCATCTCACTGTAGACTATAAAAAAATAAAAACTAAAACTATCCACTTTTCAACAGGTTGCTTACAGTAATTTTGCTTTATATATAAAACTGTGATATTACTAGGCACTCCAAGAACTAGAGAGGTTAAGAAACAGGACTGAAACCATGTTTAACATTTCCAGGTGACACGAGCAGGATCACAAACTACCTGTAGAAGGAACTGCATTACATTATTAAAGAGCTGGCTGCAGTACCAGGGGCCTTAGTGTCCAGAGACAGGAGCTGCCTCTGGAAAAACCCATGTTGTGTATTATTTCTATAGTTGATCTCTACCACTGAACTGAAGCAATGATCGGTACAACACTTTAATGCCATCCAATTTACTAATGAAATCACCTCTCTACGAAATCAGTTTTATTGATGGAACCTAGGATCGCAGACATCAAACCAAACCCAGTTCCCTCTTCTGCAGTGTTCTCATTTTGCTTTGTAATGACAACACCCTCCCTCCCACTACATTTATTTAGTGAACTTAAATAATTCACTACTCAAATCATGTTAACACAATCTCTCAACTTGGTGGGCAAATACGTAAAGACAAAAATTATCTAATGTCATAAAAGAATTTGCATCCAGAAGCCAGGGACATTAAAAATGCACTTCCGATCACTCATACGTAAAGGCCTGTCACTTCCCTATTTTCACTGAGACTAGTTCCCGGGTCTTAGAACATTGGCCAGGGAACTAAACAAGCAAAGGCAAGGCCAAAGTAGACCCTCCACCGAACACTCCTGGTTACATCTGCATTTTTCATCGAGGCGAAGAAAACACACGCTCGCATCTAACAAGAGTAGTGACAGCCATAGTTACCCTCGTCGCACTCCACAACAACCTGTCAGACCAGAGGGCGCGGCTGGGAGTCTCCGCTCCTAGACTGAAGCGGGGGTCTCTCGGTTCCTTTCCGACTCCGGACACCCCCCATTAGTCTCGAAGCCTGACTCAGGGAGGGGCAGGCGCTGGGTTTCCAGGACTAAGCGACTCCTGCCACTGTCGGTGGCCGGCCGGGAAAGCCCTCCCCACCGGGAGACTGCTGTCCTGGGACGGGCATGCCGATGGAAGGCACCAAGTGAGGGGACGCCCATCTCGGGGTGGGGGGCGAAGGAGACCCGGGCAGCAAGAGTTCGCCGGCGGCGGGAGCCTCCCGGGTCATCAGTTCCTTCGCCAGCATAGGGGGCGAGGGGCAAAGGATCCCGGCTTCTCCACAGGCGTCGGCCTGAGACCGAGGCCGGAAGCCCTAGCAGCCGCGGCGGGTTGCGGGGAGTGGTTGGGGGCCCAACACCTACGTGGTCGGCGTTGCTGTTGGCGCTGTGGAAACACACAGCGCTGAAGGTGTAGCCCGAAATGGAAGCCGCCATGATGGAAAGCTCCAACTCCCCCATCATGCCCCGCGGCGGGCACGGAGCCTTCCGGCCGGCCAGCCCCTTCGCATGCTGGGAAATGAAGTCTTCGACGGGTGAGGCCAAGGGGCCCGAGAGCCCCCGGAGTGAGGGGTGAGAGGTGCAAGGTTTGCCGCCTTCATCACCGATTTTAGCACTGCATCCTCCGCGTGCAGTCTCGTGCTCTGCGCATCCCAGACACGGCGCCTTCTGTTACAGGTCTTGGTCGTTCCCCAAACAGAGTTTTGTCTTTGCACGCGAAATTTTTTAGTATTAAAAGCCTCTATTTGCCATGCTCAAGGATAAAGGAGGGAGTTGATTTAGGCACTTGTTCGGTTTGGGTTTGATGCAGAAGTAACATGATGTCATTTCAGTTTCCACATGACCCCTCTGGCTGCAATGTCCAGGACATAGCGGCTGGGGAAGGGCGCCGTCACAGTAGTCCAGACGCTGGGTGCCAGTGGTTTGGGGGTGGATAGAAGTGCGATGCTGGTGGCAGTGGAGGTGTTAAGAAGCAATTGGATTCTGGGTATGAAAGAAGACAAATGTAATGAAAAATCCATGGGAAGAAGATAAAATCAGCATAAATAATAAATAACAGTGAAAATGAACTACAACTAACTTCAGGGAAGGAACTAAACTTTCTAATCATTATTCTTCAATTCGTTCAGTCTTGCAGGTTCAAAACCGAGATTGTAATCTCTCACAGAGCTCCTCCCAGCACACTTCTTCCAAACTCAGCAAACTGAACTGTTTTCTGACAGTTGCACAGGCCAACAACCTTGGAACATTCCTGATGCTCCCCTTTGATCAGTCAGCACAGTTTTCAAAAATACATCGAGAATCCTACAACTTGCCACAGCATACCCATCACAGTGGTCCAAGCTATCCTGGATCACTGTAACAGCCTCTAACTCAAGGGGTCTGAACTGGAGGCAGTTTTGCTCCATGGGACAGCAGGCAAAAATGAGACATTTTTGGATTTTACAACAGATGGGGGTGGGGGGGAGGGAGCGTGGGGTGCCACCTGCATTTAGTGGTGAGAGGTCAAGGAGGCCACTAAATATCCTACAACGCATAGGACAGACCCTCACAACAGAGAATGATCCCACCCCGAAAGTCCATTGTATGAGGATGAAAAAGGCAGTGTGCTCACACTTCTGCCTTTAACCCTTTCCCGGCCAAGTCTGTTCTCAGTGTATTAGCCAAAACTGTCACACCAAAACTTAAATTTAAATCTCATTGCTTCTTGGTTAAATCCCCAACCTTACAATGATCCGACTCCTTCATTTCTTGCTGCTGTCCCCTTTGTTCACTCTGCTACAGCTACACTAGACTTCCTTCTGCTTCCTGGATAACCCTATCTCATTCTACCTCGGGGGCTTGGCACTCACTGTTCTGTTCACCTGGAATGCTCTTCTCCCAGAAAGCTGCAGGTTGACTCCATAGTCTCTGCTCTAGATGTGGTGATGTGTGACCCATACGTCCCCTTGTAAGACTGATTGAATTATTCTTCCAGGTGCTGACAGCCCTTTCTTGGATTTATCCTTCCTGGAATTCTCATTGTCCAAGGTCAATCCTCTTTTTCTGGGCAAAAAAGCATTCGAGATCTAGTCAGTGTATCCACAGATGAATAAAGGCCCACATCCTTCAATCCAACCTGAAAATTCCGAAGGATCATCCCAGCGTCACAGTGTCCTGTCAGGGGAGAGGGTGTTAGCTGAGGCTCCGTTGTGATGGTACCCCAGCCTGACTACTTCCTCTGTCCAACCCTGCTTCTCTCTCTTCCCCAATAGGTGGTGATCTTGAGAGCAGTTCCTAATAAATTTCTTCCATGTTCATCTCAGTCTTACAGTCTGCTTCCTTGGGGACACAGCCTGTGGCAAACTCTTTTAGCTTTTCGCTCAGTGCTACCCTCTCAGAGAATCCATCCCTTCTGACCCTAACCAGGATCACCTGGAATCTGACTGTTGTTTTGCCAGTTGGGGAGCATTTGAGAACTCCTGAAAGCACAGTTTCAGAGAAGCTGTAGGTAAGCAGGGTTCCAGCTGCAGGGACTGGCAGTGTCAGAGCGACACAGGCAACCCAAAGTATACTCAGGGCCTCCCTCCTGTCTTGTGTAACGAGCACCTGGCAGGAGGGACTGTGTTCCTTGGCACATTCCAGGTTCTCCCTGGTGATGGGCAGCTCTGCTCTGATTCAGCTTCTCTATCCCCCCACCAAGAATGTTGTCCTGGGAGATCAGAGGTGGTGCCCCACTCAGGACTAAACACTCAGAGTAATCCTGGAGCCAAAGAAGGAACTCTGTATAAATCGTGTTTTTTTCCAGGGCTCCATACCAACAACTGTTTATAGCATTCATCACACAGAGCAATCTTAAGTGTTGGCAAGACATCAGATTGAACAGAGCTGTATCTTTCATGGGCGCATCTTAATTAAAACCTAAAACCTTTTAAGACCCACTCAGTCACATTCAAGCTCCCTCTCTCGAGCATTGAGCATCAAGTCTAGAAAAGATCAAAACAACCATTCACTCAGGGCAGCCCTAATTGACTGTGGCATCTGGTGGTTTTATTACTCTGTAATAAGGTTATGCACTTTCTTGAGTTCTCTAATCACTATACACATAGATTCCCATCTGTCTTTTACCATATTCTACACCAGCACTTGCCTGAAGATCTTGGAACGTCTTGCGTCACAGGACATACACATGTGGTCATAACTGGGATTTCTGTGAGCTGGAAAGGCAACTATTGATGCCGCTCACCTCCAGGGACTTGTTAAGGTTCACTGGTTGGGAGCAGTCTCTCCCCAGTGAGGTGCTCCTGTGGAAGCTGAAGCACGCAGAGGTTAGGGGTCTTGGAAAGGGCCAGGTGCCTGGTTAGCTGCTTCGTGGAGACAGCATCCTGACTTCACTTAGAACTTTCTTCTCATTCAGCTCTCCTATTACCCGTGGTTGGCTACTTGGGCGGGCGGGAAGCGGTGGGGGTGGGGGACCCTAGGGCGTTCATTTCACCTGGCATAAAGTCCTTCCTCCACCAGTGACCTCAAGTCAGAAGAGGTCAGAATGCTAATTATCAAGGCAGGGTGCCAGCCACAAATGGAATTAGCTTTGGGCAGGAAAGCCAAATACTGCGATGGTCCGTCCCACCCATTTCTCAGATCTACCCACGACGTGGAGAGATGAGGTTATCTGTAAGTGTGGGTCGCTGAACGCTGTCAGCTTAGTTATCTGCTGTGGCTTCCCCACCGCCGGGCTTTTTCCAAAATGCAATGGCTTGAATAGTCCCTCACAAACAGCCGTCCCCATATCTAAGGTGCGCATACGCCGGGCATCCCGAAGCAGTGGGTGCGTTTGACGCTGGCTGGAGAGAGGGGGGACAGAGGCGAGGCCTAGCCCGGTGCACTCCTGGGCTAGGGTCCGAGGCGGCGCCGGGAGGAGCGCAAAACATCCGACCCCGCGGGGGCCGGAGCAGTAGAGAGGGTGGCCTCCCGCCTCCTAGAGGCGCCAGCCCGCCCGTCCGCTCTGCCCGCGCAGCGTCTCTATGGCGGCCCCAACGGCCGTCCGGGGCGCGGAGCGCGATGAACGAGGGCGCGGACTACGGCGGCGGCGCGGGAGGCGCGGCGCGGTCCCCAGGGTGCGGCCCCGAAGGGGATGGGTTTGTCCCGTCTGCGCTGGGAACCCGAGAGCAGTGAGTGTGGCGCGGGGCAGGGGAGGGTGAGCGTGGCTGTCTGGCCCAGGCCCCGGGAGAGGGGACGGAGGCATGGATCCCTGACGTGGTGATGGTGGTGGTGGGGGTCCCGGAAGATGGGGAGAGCGTGAGCGGGGCGTGATGGGTGGAAGCCGCAAGGGCCACCTTGGGAGAGAGTCAGGGCGACCTTCGGGAAGGAGTCCGGAGGGCCACATGTGAACAGGCCTTTCAAAGACTTTGACGTCTGAGGGGCCCGTGGGGTGCGGGGCGGGCCTTAAAGCTCCTGAGTGGGCTTTTTCAGGGAGTCTTAAGCTTTTGGGGGTAGGCTTGAGGAAAGGGCGGTGGTGGAGAAGACTCTTGAGAGCCCATTGGACTGCAAGGAGATCCAACCAGTCCATCCTAAAGGAGATCAGTCCTGGGTGTTCATTGGAAGGACTGATGTTGAAGCTGAAACTCCAATACTTTGGCCACCTGATGCGAATAACTGTCTCACTGAAAAAGACCCTGATGCTGGGAAAGATTGAAGGCGGGAGGAGAAGGAGACGACAGAGGATGGGGTGGTTGGATGGCATCACCGGCTCGATGGACATGAGTTTGAGCCACCTCCGGGAATTGGTGATGGACACGGAGGCCTGGTGTGCTGCGGTTAATGGGGTTGCAAAGAGTCGGACACGACTGAGCGACTGAACTGAACTGAGGAAAGGGAACTAGCGAGCGTGGGTCTGACAAGTAGGGCTGGTGGGCAAGGGTAGGAGGCCGGGCGACAATTGCCCGGCTTAGGGACCTGAGACGGAGAAGGCAATGGCACCCCACTCCAGTACTCTTGCCTGGAGAATCCCAGGGACGGGGGAGCCTGGTGGGCTTCCGTCTATGGGGTCACACAGAGTTCGACACGACTGAAGCGACTTAGCAGCAGCAGCAGTACATTATTAGTACAGTACTAGTACAAGGAGACGGAGAAGGCGATGGCACCCCACTCCAGTACTCTTGCCTGGAAAATCCCATGGACAGAGGAACCTGGTAAGCTGCAGTCCATGGGGTTTCTAGGAGTCCGACACGACTGAGCGACTTCCCTTTCACTTTTCACTTTCATGCATTGGAGAAGGAAATGGCAACCCACTCCAGTGTTCTTGCCTGGAGAATCCCAGGGACAGGGGAGCCTGGTGGGCTGCCGTCTCTGGGGTCGCACAGAGTCGGACACGACTGAAGCGACTTAGCAGCAGCAGCAGGGACCTGAGAAGGTTCAGTGGATGAGGGCAGAGACATGGAAGCTAGGAGGGGTGGGAGTCGGGGATGGTCTAAGGAGGGAGCAAGGACACAGTGGACATCTTGGGGTAGGAGAAAGCGATCTGACCTAAGCAGACGCTCAGTAACCATGTAGTGGGTTAGTAGATAGATGAATGAGTGACCGTGGGGAAAGGTAAGGATGAGAGGTAACTGGGAGAGAGACCAGGGATTCTAGAGACAGGAAGTAGGAAGAGGCGGCCATCGATGGGGGAGGAGTCCTTAAAAGGAGTAAGAGTAAGTTTTAAACTTAAAGCTGACTTTTAAGCGGAGCTTATCTTTAATGAATTCCATTGTGAGTAATCACCTCACTGATAGAAAATTCTCGTATCTCTGCATTTGAGACTGAAATGTACTGTAATGATGCTGCCTGTACAGTTTTGGACTTGTGTTTGGGATTTAGGGATTCTTGGACGGATACTCCTTTGTATTTTTAAAGCTAAAACATACACCGTTTTTAATGTTAGGCATTGTTCTGAGTGCTGTGCATGTATACATTTACTCTCATTTTTATAACATGAGGATGTTAAGAGATTGAGCGATGTGCACTTATCAACACTAATAATGTTTTAAGTTTCTGTCATAGCTATCCTTGTATGAGAACTATACATTGAATTCATAATACAGTTTAATTCAATAATTCGGTTTGCATTTGATTATTTATATAGTTGGGATGCTGTCTATAAGAGAGAACTGCAAACTTTCCAAGAATACGGAGATACAGGAGAAATCTGGTGAGTTAGAGAAAATAGTGGGATTATGATCCAGAAGCTTATGTGGGTGTGTGTGTGTATCTTTTAAGTGCTTATCCCAGAGAAAGTAAAAATCTTGGGAACCTTGGACTGAGTCTGGCTTAAATGGGTAGATTTAAAGAATCACTCTCTTTTCTTTTTTAATGGCCTAAGTATAAATTTGATGACAGTCTTAGGAAATAACCCTGATTTTGTAATTGTCCATTTTCAATAAGCAATGCAGTTTTGAACCAACAGCATGTACAAATGTTAATGCTGATGTAGAGAAATGTTGATAAGTAACATATCAACCTTATCCATTCTGTTATATTCTTGGGAGTGTTTCCTTCTTAATAATAGAGATGAAGATTAAGTTTACAGATAGTATTTCTTACTTAAAAAAAAAAATGTTAGTTGAGCATATTGAATAAGCTATGTAGGTGGGATATAGTTGTAACCTTTGTTCTCTAGCCCTTGGTAGTTGGACTGACTGATTCTCTGTTTCTAATAGGTTTGGAGAAGAGAGTATGACTCGACTAATAAGGTGGATGCAGAAACACAAGATTCCATTGGATGCTTCAGTGCTTGATATTGGAACTGGAAATGGTGTTTTCCTGGTTGAACTTGTTGGTACTATTAATATTCATGTGTTAGAGCCAAATTTAAAAATGAAATTAGGAAAAAAGACCTTGCAATTAGGGATACTCTAATCTAACAGTCTAATCCAGTGGTCTAACTCTCAAGTAGTAAAGCTGTCATGCCACTTAGTTTGAGAGTCACATAGTATGAGAGGAGACTGTATGGGCTGTGAGAAAGCACTAAATGAGAAAAACGGGGGATCTGAGTTCTAGTCTTGGTCCTTCTTGCTATACTCTCGACCTTGAACAAGCTCTTTTTTCTTTTCTCAGCTTTAGTTCTTTCTTAAAGATTTTACCTAGGTGATCTCTATGGGTTTCTTCTAGTTCAAAACTCTGGAAATCTGTATGTATTGCAATATAAAAGAAAGGTGATTTTTTGTACTTCCAGTAGAACATATCCCTCTTCTCAGGTGAGCACATGGTTTGAAGGGTGTTTTGCATATGGTTTGCAAAGAGCATTTTGTCCATGGAACTAAGTTTTGGTGCAGGGTCTGCTCCTAGCTAAACTGTCGCTGTTATATGCCTGTAGTGCCAAGTGCTGTGGAGGAAGTGTGAGACGGGCTTCATCTTTGATAGTTCTACTGTTTTAGTTTGTAAGGATATATACATAACAGTCAGATGTATTAAGTGACTACTACCTGCCAAGCCTTGTGCTGGGCACTGGAAATATGAAAATTTAGACCTTGGTGCTTGAGTTATTCACAGTACAGTATAGACTGACATAGACATGAATAACTAATGCTATAGCTTGATCTGTACAATAACATATATGCTGAGTGTAGGAAAGGGAGTGATTAAAGGGAGTCATTTGGGGAAGAGGGAAGAGAAAGGGTCTTAGAGGAGCTAATATCCAAGATTGGTGGAAATTGTGTTGAGTGTGAGTAGAGTATAAAGAGGGAGAGAATTTCAAGAAGTGGAAACAGTATTTAAAGGGATGAAGGTTTGAAACAGCATAACATGTTCTGGCCCTCTAAATTTGGTAAATTAGATTATAAAGTGTGTTGTGGGATAGACAGAACGGAGGATTAGATTAATTAAAAGTAGGAGCCATATCATGCCATGTGTAAGAGCTTAGATTTTGGTTTTCGGCTATGGGGAGCCATTCAAATGTTTGAAGCCATGAAATATGATTAGAAAAAATTGTAATAATTTTTTTTGAAATGTTGGGGTGTTGCATATGTACATTAAAGTGTGCAAACCAAACGAGTATGACTCAGTGCATTATCACAGTGAACAGACCTATCACTCTAATCAAGATGTAGAATATTACAGACTCTAGAGACCCCCCTTGAATTCCCTACTAATCCTCTCAGAGTTATTCCTCCTTCCTCTCTAAAGGTTATCACAGGGGTTTTAACATCATAGATTAATTTGCCTATTTTGGATGTATAAATGTAAGCCTTCAGTGTGTGCTTTCCAGTGTCTTTTGCTCAGCATTCTGTGAGAGTCACTCAACTTGTTGCTCGTAGCAGTTGATTCATTTTTGTTGCTGTATATGATTCTTTGTACGATTATATCACAGTTTTACTTACTCATTCTGTTGTTTACCTGTAGATTCTTTTGGATTTTAGTAGCTTACATGTAGAGGCTAATGATTTATCCTTTGTGACTGATAGTTTAACTATAGATTCTTTTACAGACTGAAAGACTAACACACACACACACACACACATATAATTATGCAAACTGTAAATAATGGTAGTTTTAATCTTTCCTTTCCAATCCTTTGTATTTTCCCCCTTGTTACACTGTTGGGATCTTTGGGAGAATGTTAAAAATCAGTGGTGACAGAAGACATCCTTGTCTTTTTTGCCCTTTTCAGAGAATGCATTTGGTGTTGCACTGTTAGATATGATGTATCTAATGAGTTAGTTTTGTAGATAACTCTGTTATCAGACCAAAGTTTCCTCGTATTTCTCCTTTGCTAAGTATGTGTGTGTGCTGTTATTGATTAAATGTTTTTCCTGTATCTGTTGAGATAATTATGTGAATTTTTTCCTGTATTCTGTTCATGTTAAATGCGTTTCGAAAATAAACCCAACTGATATGTAATAGATCAGTTTGAGAAGGATTTACATCTTTATAATGTTGAGTCTGTGAATCCATGGACATGATGAATTCGTCCATTTATTTAGTTCTTAATTTTCTCTCAGTAGTATTTTGTTGTTTTCTCTGTAGAGATCTTATATATTTTTCCTTGATTGACTCCTAGTTTTTTGTTGTTGTAATTGCTATTGTTACGCTTTTAAAATTTCATTTTCTAATAGTTTATTGCTATTATGTATAAGTACAAGAGATTTTTATATTGGTCTTGTATCCAGTGATTCACACATTCTTTCCAATAGTTAGTTTATAGATTCTTTTTTAAAATTAAAAAAAAAAATTTAAACATTTTATATTGGAGTAAAGTTTCAGGTGTACAGCAAAGTGATTCAGTTATGTATATACATGTATGTATTCTTTTTCAAATTCTTTTCCCATTTAGTGTGTTACATAATATTGAGTAGACTTCCCATAGGGATACAGTAGGTCCTATAGATTCTTGTGGGTTTTCTATAAAGACTTTAATGTCATGTGTAAATAATAGTGGTATTTCTTCTGTTCCATTCTTAATATTTTATTTATTAAAATGCTGTGTACTCTTCAGGTCAACGTAGAATAGAAATCATGAAGGCAGATAGCCCTCTAACACTGCCTGTTTTAAGAGGAAAGCTTCTAATATTTCACTGTTAAATATGATATTAGCGCTAGGCTTTTGTAGGTATTTATTGAAATTGATGATGTTTCTTTATATTCTAGATTGTTAAGAGTTTTTAATCTTAATGGATAGTGCACTTGATCTTTTGCTTTCTTTGATATTCATTGATATGATCAGATGATTTTTCTTCTTGATTTTGTTAGAATTGAATTGATTGATTTTGGTGGGGGCTCCTCAGTTTTTTTTTTAATTGACAATTTTATTGAGATAATTTTAGTGGTTGATTGATTTTAAAACAAACTTCCATTCCTGAAGTAAACTATGTTTGGTCATGGTGTATTATCCTTTTCATATAATGTTGGATTTGATTTGGTAGTATTTTACTTAGGAATTATATAGTATCCTGTTAGTCACTCAGTCATGTCTGACTCTTTGCGACCCCATGGACTGCAGCCCACCAGGCTCCTCTGTACATAGGATTTTCCAGGCAAGGATACTGGAGTGGTTTGCCATTTCCTTCTCCAGCAGATCTTCCCGAGCCAGGGATCGAACCCAGGTCTCTTGCACTGCAGGCAGATTGTATATAGCTTTATAAGAGAGATTAACCAGTAATTTTTCTTACTTGGAATTTTAATGTAAGGTTTTTTTTTTATCAAGGTTATGTTGCTCTAATAAAATGAGATGAGAATTGTCTTTATTTTTTTCAGATGATTTTTGTAAGATTGGCTTTGTTTCTTAGATGTTTGGAAGAATTCCTGGTGACATACTGTGAATGCTGTCTTGACTAAGGTAGCTTTTCAGTGAATCTTTAAGTTGGGTAGTGTGAGTCTTTCAACTGTGTTCTTTTTCAAATGTTGTTTTGTCTGTTCTAGTTCCTTTACATTTCCAAAGGAATTTGAGAATTAATTGTAAACATCTACAAAAGAATCCATGCTGAAAATTTGGTTTAAATTGAGCTGAATCTATTGTTTGAGGAGACTCCACATCTTTTGGGGAAGGAAATGGCAACCCACTCCAGTAGTCTTGCCTGGAGAATTCCATGCACAGGGTAGCCTGGTGGGCTACAGTCCATGCGGTTGCAAAGAGTTGGACACAACTGAGCAACTAACACACACGACATCTTTACTGAGTCTTCCAATTCATAAACATGGTATGTCTCTTCATTTATTAGATCTTCTTTGATTTCTTTAATCAGTATTGTTTAGTTTTCAGCATACAAATCTGTACATATTTTTTAGAGTTATACCTGTGTATTTGTGTGTGTGGAGTATTTAAAGTGGTATTGATTTTTGAAATTCAGTTTCCAGTTGTTTATTGCTAGAAATATGATTGATTTTTGTTTGTTTCCCTTGTGTCCTTAAATCTTGCATTTAATTGGTTCTAGAAGTTTTTTGGTGGATTTTCTGAGATTTTCTATATAGACAGTCATGTTAATTATGAATAGGGTAAGTTTATTTGATTCTTTGCAATATGTATGCCTTTCTTTTTTCTTCCTGCCTGATGACACTACATAGGTCTTCTAATACACACACAGCCTAAGACTGGTGATGGTGCATTTCTGTCTGGCTCCCATCCTAGGTGGAATGTCTTCCATTTTCCACCATTAAGTATGTATGTTAGCTGCAGGGTCTTATTAGATACATACTCTTTATCGTATTGAAGAAGTTCCCTTGTGTTTCTAGGATGACTGTTGAATTTTGTAAAAAAGTAGAATGAAATAATTTTTTTTGCATCAATGAATATAATCATGAGGTTTATTTTTTCTTTAGATTATTAATACAGTGGATTGTATTGATTTTCAAATATTGAACCAGTATTGAACTTGTGGAATATGCTTCATTCGGTCATAATACATAATTTTGTTTCTGTATTGCTAGATTCAGTTTGTTAATATTGTGTTGAGAACTTTTGCATCTGCATTCTTGAGGGATATTTGTCTGCAGTTTCCCTCAGTCCTGGAGTGTCCTTATCTGGTTTTTGCTTCAGGGTGTCTCTGGCCTTATGAAAAGAACGGGAAAGCATTGTCTCCTTTTTTAATTGTTTGAAGATATTGTGAAGCACTAGTGTCGTCTCCTCTTGAATGTTTGGTAGAATTCACAATTAAACCATTTAACTTGGAAATTGCTTTACTAAAGGTTTAAAGTATGGATTAAATTTAATAGTCATTTGAGAGAGTTTGCATGGATTGCAGTTTTTGAGGAATTAGTCCATTTTGAATTTGTGTGTATAGAGTTCTGCATTGTATTCTCGTTATCCTTTTAATATCTGTGGGATATGTATTGATGGGGCCTTGTTCATTCCTAATATCGGTTACTCTGTCTTCTCTTTTTTCTTTGATGATGATGCTAGAAATTCATTTTTTCCTGTCTTTTATAAAACTTGGCTTTTTTTTCATTGACCTTGTTTTTATGTTTTCAGTTTCAATGAGTTTTGCTCTTAATTTTATTATTTTTTCATTCTTTTTGCTTTTAATTTATTCTTGCTCTTTTTTCTAGCTTCTTAAAGTAAAAGCTTTTGATTTTTGATATTAGATTTTCCTTTTCTGATATAAACATTTAATGATATAAATGCTAAAAATTTTCCTATAGGTGTCCTGCACCCTTCAGACTTTGATATACTTTCTTTTTTGGGCTGTGCCATGTGTCTTGTGGGATTTTAGTTCCTTGACCAGGGATTGAACCCAGGCCCTTGGCAATAAAAGAACAGAGTCCCTAACCACCAGGACCACCAGGGATTCTCTAATTTTCCTCTTTGATCCATGGATTATTTAGAACTTTGTTTTTTAATTTCCAATTGTTGGGGATTTTTCTTTTTGTTCAGTTAAGTCAGTTCAGTTGCTCAGTCGTGTCCGACTCTTTGTGACCCCATGAATCGCAGCACGCCAGGCCTCCCTGTCCATCACCAACTCCCGAAGTTCAATCAAACTCACGTCCATCAAGTTGGTGATGCCATCCAGCCATCTCATCCTCTGTCGTCCCCTTCTCCTCCTGCCCCCAATCCCTCCCAGCATCAGGGTCTTTTCTAGTGAGTCAACTCTTTGCATGAGGTGGCCAAAGTATTGGGGTTTCAGCTTTAGCATCATTCTTTCCAATGAACACCAGGACTGATCTCCTTTAGGATGGACTGGTTGGACCTCCTTGCACTCCAAGGGACTCTCAAGAGTCTTCTCCAACACCACAGTTCAAAACTATCAATTCTTCGGTGCTTAGCTTTCTTCACAGTCCAAGTCTCACATCCATACCTGACCACTGGAAAAAACCATAGCCTTGACTAGATGGACCTTTGTTGGCAAAGTAATATCTCTGGTTTTTAGTATGCTATCTAGGTTGGTCATAACTTTGCTTCCAAGGAGTAAGCCTCTTTTAATTTCATGGCTACAGTCACCATCTGCAGTGATTTTGGAGCTGTCAAAAATGAAGTCTGACACTGTTTCCACTGTTTCCCCATCTATTTCCCATGAAGTGATGGGATCAGATGCCATGATCTTCGTTTTCTGAATGTTGAGCTTTAAGCCAACTTTTTCACTCTCCTCTTTCACTTTCATCAAGAGGCTTTTGAGTTCCTCTTCACTTTCTGCCATAAGGGTGGTGTCATCTGCATATCTGAGGTGATTGATATTTTTCCCGGCAATCTTGATTCCAGCTTGTGCTTCTTCCAGCCCAGCATTTCTCATGATATACTCTGCATATATGTTAAATAAGCAGGGTGACAATATACAGCCTTGTCGTACTCCTTTTCCTATTTATTAGATTATATCAGGGAACATACTTTGTATGATTTAAGTTCTTTTAAATGTGTTTGTTTTATTATCCAGGATATAATCCATCTTGGTGTATGTTTCACATGCACTTGAAAAAAAAAAAATGTTCTGCTGTTACCTGATAGAATGTGTTGACTAGATTTATGGTGTTTGATGGTGGTGGTATTCAATTCTATACCTTTACTGATTTTCTATTCTATTAATTATGGATATAGTAATGTTGAAGTGTCTATCTGACCAAACTGGTAAATTTGTCTGTTAATTTCTATTTCTGTCATTTTTTGCTACATGTATTTTCAAACTCTGTTCAGAGCATACACACTTAGGATTGTAAGTGTGTTTTGATTAATTGACCTGTTTATTACTGTATTATGTTCCTCTTTAACATTGGTAGTTTTTACTTTGAATTTCACTTTTAATGCTAATAATAAAGCTTTTAAAAAAATTGAGATATAATCTGCATGCCATAAAATCTACCCCTTTAAAGTGGTTTTCAGTATATTCACAAATTTGTGTAACCATCACCACTGTTTTAATTCCTGAAGATTTTCATCACCCCAAGGAGAAGCCCTGTATTCATTATCATTCACTCCTTATTGCCCACTCCCTTCAGTCCTTGGCAACCACTGATCTACATTTTGTCCCTGTGGATTTGTCTGTTCTGGACATTTCGTATAAATGGAACCATCAATCTGTGGTCTTTTGTGTCTGGCTTCTTTCATTTAACATACTATTCTCAAAGTTCATCCATATGGTAGCATGTATCAATACTATATTCCTCTTCTTGCCCAGTTAATATTCTGTTGTATGGATTTATCACATTTTATTTATCTACTTGCCAATTCATGGACTTTTAAGTTGCTTCTGTTTTTTTGGCTACTATGAAAAATGCTGCTATGAAAATTTATGTTTTTGTGTGGACATATGTTTTTATTTCTCTTGGGTATATAACCAGGTCCATACGGTTACTCTATATTTAACCTTTTGAGAAATTGCTTGACTGTTTCCACAGTGGCTATATCTTTATACATTTCCATGAGCACTGCTCCATTTTTTCCATATTCTCACCAGAACTTTTTAGTATGTGTCCTTTTGATTATAGCCATCCTTGTGGGTGTGAAGTTCAACATTTTTATATTAGTTTTTGCGTGATACATCTTTTCCTAGTCTTTCATTTTAACCAGCCTGTATCATTATATTTGAATTGAGTTTCTTGTAGCCAGCATATAGATGGGTCATTTTTTTTTAATCTTTTTTGAATTTCTATCCTTTAATTGCTCTATTTGGAACATTTACATTTAGATTTAGGTCTGCCATTTTTATTATTTTTTTTTCTTTGTTATCTCTGTTTTTCATTCTTCCTTTCTGCTTCCCTGCTTATTTTGGTTAATTTGACCATTTTTTAGTATTCCATTTTAATTAGATATATCTATATAAATGTCTTTGTATAGTTTCTTTAGTGGTTGCTCTAAGGATTTGACTATATCTCTGGCTTTTTTAGTGGTTGCTGTGGGTCAGGAAGATCCCCTGGGGAAGGAAATGGCAACCCATGACAGTATTCTTGCCTGGGAAATCCCATGGACAGAGAAACCTGGCAGGCTACAGTCCATGGGATTGCAAAAGAGTCAGACACGACTTAGTGACTAAACAATATTTAATGTGTTTGGAGCTTTTTTAGTACAGATTATAATATACATTATTTACACAATCTTCTTAGAATCAATGCTTTACCGTTTCAAGTGGAATGTAGAAAACCTTACAACATTTGAGTTTTTTAATCTTCCCTCCTTTATGTTGTAGTTGTCTTAAATATTATCATTATATATGTTGAAAATCCTGTTGGATAATCTTGTAATTATCCTTTGTATTCTCCTTTCAAAGGAGAATAGTAGTTAATAGTAGTTGTTAAGTAAGTAAAGATACTTTTGCAGTTTTTTCTTCATTCCTGATCTTCTGAGTGTGTGTATTTGTTCTGGAATTAATATTGTTTACTTTCTGTCTAAAGAACTTCCTTCAGGGATGATTTTTAGAGTAGCTTTGCTGGCTAGAAGTTTTCTTAGTGTTCCTTCATCTGAGAATGTCTTCATTTCACCTTCATTCCTGAGGGATGTTTTTGCTTAATATAGAATTCTTAATAATTGTTCTTTTAGCACTTTTAAAAATGTTGTGTCACTTCTTTCTGACTTCCATAGCTTTTTTAAAACTGTTATGAAATGTATTTGGCTGTACTGGGTCTTTGTTGTGGCCCACGGGATCTGTGATCTTCCTTGTGGCGTGCAAGATCTTCAGTTGCCGTGTGTGGGATCTAGTTCCATGACCAGGGAGATGGAACCCAGGCCCCTGCATTGGGAGCATGTAGTGTTAGCCACTGGACTACCAGGGAGGTCCCAGAACCGCCACGGTTTTTTATGAAGAATCTGCAGTTGTCTGAATTGTTGTGTTCTTGTAAGTAATGCATCATTTTTCTGAATGCTTTCAAGATTTTTTCCATTTTCTTCTAGTTTTTAGCAGTTTAATCATGATGTACCATGGCTTAGATTTCTTTCTGCTTATCCTATTAGGAGTTCACTGAGCTTTTTGAATCTAAGAACTTATGTCTTTCGTCAAATTTGGGATGTTTTCAGGCTCTCTGTGTTAAAATTTTTTTTCCCGTCAATAACATTCTTTCCTTTTGAGAGTCTGTAACTATCAGTTAGGCCTCTTTGTATTTATTGTCCCACAGGTCCCTGAAGTGCTGTTCATTTTTTTTCCAATTAGTTTTCTGTCTATGGATCAGATTTGATAACTAGCATTGATGTGTCTTCAAGTTCATTGACTTTTTCTTCTGTCATTTCCATTCTGCTGTTGAGTCCACATTTTGCAGTTGGTTGATAGTCTTTAAGGCTCTTTAAATTCTCTGTATATTGTTTATTTAACTTGGTGATCTATTTATTGTAGAAGGTAGTTTATTAATCCCAATGATTTTCCATGGTGTGGACTTTCTAATTGCATCTTTATAGTACCATTTAAGCATATTTTCTGGCCCCTGTGTTTTCTGTAGGTTGGGAGTTAGATCCAGAATAAGGGTCAGCAAACTATATAGTTTATTAGTCAAATCTAGGATTCCCTGTTTTTGTAAGGATTTCTTGGAATACAGCTATATTCACTTATTTACATTAGTGTCTATTGTTCATGTGCTGCAGGAGTAGAGTTGAGTAGGTGTGACAGAGACTGTGTGAGTGGCCAAGCCTCAAATATTTATGCTCTGTTCCTTTAAAGAAAAGGTTTGTTTACCCCTGATCCACAGATTTTTATCAAATTCAGTTTTTAAACAAGTAAATTTTATAGATGGTTATATAATGTTTGGTTTCCTGTATTTTTGTGATGTTAACAATCATTGCTCATATTTGGTGCTCTTTTCAGTGATCGCCTACCTTTTTGATGGAGATATATGCGTGTGTGTGTATACACACACATACATTTTTTTTGCTGGGTGTGTTATTTTAGATTGGCATTTTCCTTTCACTGTTTCCTGGCTTTCATTCTTTGACTTATTGTTAGCCATCAGTCTTATTGTTAGTCTTTAGAAGGTAATCTGTCATACTGTATCCCCCACCCCACTCCCTGAATGATTTTGAGATTTTTGTTTTTGGTTTTCATCAGATATATTATACTATTTGTATATAATATAAATTGTATATTGTGTCAGATGTATGTTATACTGTATTATCTTTGTTTTTATCGTGCCTTGAGTTTATAGTGCTTCTTGAATCTATGGCTTCAGATACTTTGTCAGAATTAGGAAATTCTCAGTCATATGTCATTTTCTCTTCTGCCCTATTTTTATTTCCTCCTTTTCTAAGACTGTTATATATATTTAGATCTTAATACTCTGTGCCATATTCTATCTTTTATGTTCTTTCCTGTTGTTAATTTTCCATCCTTCTGTCATTCTGTGCTTAACAGTGGCATTTTCTTCTGGCCTTTCTTCCACTTGAGTATTTTTTGTGTTTGTGTCCAGTCTGCCATCAAGCCCACCCTTGAATTTCTTAATTTAATTATTTCATTTAAAATTTTTCTTATTTGTATGGTTCTTTGTTATAGGTTTCAGTTCTGTTACAATTCCCCAGATTGTCATTTATTTCTGTGTTTTAAGGATTTGTTTCATTCTTTTTTGCTTTTTGCTTTTGACTGTGGCATGTGGGATCTTAGTTCCCCTACCAGGGCTTCCCCCTGCAGTGGATGTGCAGAGTCTTAACCACTGTACTGATAGGGAAGTTGCATTAAGTATCTGTTTCTGATCATTCTTTTATTTGAATCTGCTTTGGGCCTTTTCCTAATATAAGTTTTTCCCTCTTAGTTTTTGGTCATTTATTATTCCCTTGAATGTCTGCTTATTTCTCACTGAGTGCCAGAAACTGAATGTGAAAAATGTTGGCAATAGTTTGAGAATGAATGTTCTAGGAACTTAAAATGTCTGTGTATGCTTCTTATACAGTCTAAGGGAAGAGTAAACAAGTGTGGAGAAGCAGGAACTAGTTAGAGTCAATTGACAGACTCATCCTTCATTCTAGGTCTGATAGAGAAGGAAGTGAGGGAAATGGGGAGAAAACGAAGCTGTTAAAGAATGCCGATTGAGATCACTAAAAGAATAGGAGGTTGGCATCAAAGAAGGGATATTAGATTATTTTTTTTTGATACTAGATCTTAAGACTGAAAATAAAAGTGATCAAAGAGAAAAAAGTGCTCTGTGGAAAATAATTGTTGGGTTGAGTTTAGACTAGGAATCAGTCACTTAGAGTTGAAAAGTCTAGGTAAGTCTTAAATGACTGGTAAAGAGCAGGAAGAGAATTTCAGGCTACGCTTTACTTTGCAACTTCTTTTCTTCTTCAGATTTCCTTTGAAATTGCCTTTAGCCTGAATGGTCTGACAATGTTCAGCATAGTTAAGAGCTGAAGACCAGAGGCCATCATGCTTCTGGCCTTAGGCTTCTCACACCTCGCACCCTTCCTTGGGTTAATGTGGTTAGTAAACAGCTGGATTGCAGGTTTAGTTTCAAAACTCTTTAGTTCACTGAGCTTTCTTTAACTCTTTGGGGGTATTAATACCTGCCCAGTGTATGACAGGTTTTTTGTAAAGGTCTACTGGAATGTGTGAACTATTTTAAAAATACTGTACAAATGGAAGGTGGTTAATAGTCACATGGTTGGTGGAGAATTACGTGATTTATAATTGCACTCAAGGAAAAATTTTAAAAGCAAGGACTTACTACATATGCATTTAATTTATTCATGTAACTTAATTGTGTTAAGAAAAATTTATGACAGATTTATGTGTGAATAGGAGCATATCAGCATTGGAAATTAATACTACCTTTTTCTGCTTTAGGACAGAAATACACATATATTCTCATTGTCTTTGAGAAAATGAATTTCTTATGAAAAAGAAATCAAATATTGTAAAAGCAAATTGTCACATTATATGAATTTAAACTTTTAGTTTCTATTTAGATTCTATAATAAAATTTAAACATGTTATACTATTAGAGGGTATATGTCATTTGATGTATTAATAAAATAAAACAGTCTGGGTCCTAAAAGAATATTATAACTCATAGGTAAAACAGTATTTAAAATTTTAGAAAACTAAAGTATAAAATTATCTGTCTCCAGGCAAAATTTGGTTTCTCTGATGTTACTGGAATTGATTATTCTCCGTCTGCAATACAGCTTTCCGGAAGTATTATAGAAAAAGAAGGTTTATCTAACATTAAATTGAAGGTAACTATTATTTATATTGCTGCCATTGTTATTTTTATTTATAATAAGTTATAAAGTTTAAATGTGTCTGATGTATATTAATTTGCGGACATCCTTAAACTCATAAATTAAGGATCAATCATAAATAATCCAAAATGATAACTTTTTAAGTAACAGTATTAAAATTTTCAGTCTAGTCCGTTTGAGGAACTTATTTTCTCCTCTTCCTCTTATGTTCAAGTATGTTTATTTTGCCTTTCTGTCTCTCTTTTTTTGCAAATACACACGAATAATAGCTAACTTTGGATTAACCAGATAAAAAATTTGTGAATGCATAAAGTGGTATAATGCCCCAAGGATTACTTATTTTGCCCTCTGATCTGTGAGGAGATGACAGCACTTGCATTTACTTTTCCTCCTGGGCTCCTCTGAGCTCCAGGAACGCTGCGCATTCTGCAGTTCCACTTAGATAACTAATAGCCTATTAATTAGTCCAAGATAAAACTCGGGGTTTCTCCCTTTGCCTTCCCACTCACTCCCATGCCCATCCTACTCTTTCCTTTTTATTCAATAGCCAGGAATTCCCTGGTGATCCAGTGATGAGGACTTAATGCTCTCCTGGTTCAGTCCCTGATTGGGAAACTAAGATCTCAAAAGCTGTGAGGTGCTGCTGAAAAAATAATCCTAGAAACAATTTTGTTGGCTTTATCTTTAGAATATTTGAGAAAATGTGTCATTCCTTAATATTTCCACTGTTGCCTCCTAGATCCAAGCCACCATCAGCAGCCTCTTACTTGGCCTTCCCAATTCTACTCTTACCACTCTGCTGTCCATTACCACAGAGCAGCCAGAGTTATTTTATTTATATATATATATATAATTACATTTATTTTTAATTGAAGGATAATTGCTTTACAATATTGTGTTGGTTTCCGCCAGACATCAGCATGAATCAGCCCTAGGTATATATATGTTCCTTCCCTCTTGAACCTCCCTCCCACCTCCTTCCCCATCCCACCACTCTAGGTTGTTACAGAGCCCCAGGTCTGAGTTATTTTTTTAAAATGTAAATCAGCCTCCAGGCACTTGCCCATTGCATTTAGAATGGAATCTGAACCCCCACCCAGCCTTACAGAGAGAGCCCCTTGGTTTTTACCCCTTTCCATCTTTATCACTAATACTCTAGTCACTCTGACTTTCTTTCTGCTCCTGATACGTTTCAGCCTTGTTTTTCTCCAATCTTTATTCCTGCTGCTCTCTGCCTAGAATGTTCTTGCCCCAGATCTTAGTTTGTTTGGCTCATTCTCATCATTCTGATCTCTTCTCAAATATCACCTTCTTAAAGAGGTCTTGCCTGACTACTTTTCCAAAACATTTCTCTTCCTAATCACTCAGTGTCTTTATTTTTCTCCTCATAGCACTTTATCTGAAATAATTTGGTTAACTTATTTATTGTTTGCCTCTCCTTTTAGAGAATATGAGATATATTCTCATACAGAGATCTTTTGTTTTGTTTGCAGTTATAGTCCCAGGGCTTGAAATGTTCCTACATGTCATAGGTGTCTGTGAACTATCTGTTGTATACATGAATACTTTTATACAGGCATTTAGGATAGAAACTTCTCCAGACTTGACTCTTATGAGGGGTAGTCATGATTTTGCCTCAGGTGGAATGATGTGGGGTGGGAGTGGGAAGCCTATGTTTGAGTGTATGGAAACATACACTACACATTTTAAAGTCAAACAATAACGGAGTTTTAGATAATATACCATTTATAATTATTTTGTTTATATGAATAATCACAAACTGCTTAATTTTTCAAAGTAGCTTTTCAGAATTAATTTTGTTGGCAAATTATTTTGAATATTTTATGAAATTGAGGCAGATCACTATTCCAGATGCTTCTGAAGTATCAGTAAATTATTGAAAATGAATGAGATGAATGATACATGACTTTCAAAATCTGAAATGCATGATATTTGAAAAGTTAGGTAATTGTAGTTTAAACAATCCTTTAATTTCTTAAGCTTTGTGCTATTTGTTGTAGTTGCTTTGTAAGCTGCTGAGTCAAGGCAATACAACTTTTGATTTACCATGTTTACTTCAGGTCAGACAACTAGTAATATCAGCTAAAAATCATCACATTTCCAGTGACCTATTTGAGTTCCAGATACTTTTTTGTCATTTAAAAAATATGTCAAATATTCTGCTTTTCAACAGAAATAACTTTTTCATAAACTGGGCTTGTGAGTTCCATTATGTGCTGGTGTTATTAGGCAGTACACCTGGCTTTGATTTGTTTCCAAATTTGTAGAGATTTGGAATGTCCAGGAAACACTGTCAGTCTTGCTTACCAATCTTAGCTTTAATGATCTTGGAATGAAGCACATAAAAGTTAGCTGTAAAGTTGAAAATATGTTTATTATATGTAAAATGCCATTGTAATTAATTGCTCCTTTTATCTATCACTTTTTACAGATTGTTACTTAAATTTAGTAAAGATTGTGTGTAGATTGTTTCACATAGACATTGATTTTTAATATAGGTAGAAGACTTTTTGAACCCTTCCACAAAGTTGTCTGGATTTCATATTTGTATTGACAAAGGGACTTTTGATGCCATAAGCCTTAATCCTGACAACGCAATTGAGAAGAGGAAACAATATGTGGAATCTCTCTCCAGAGTGTTGAAAGTGAAAGGCTTTTTTCTAATAACCTCATGTAATTGGACCAAGGAAGAGTTGCTAGATGAATTCAGTGAAGGTAAACGGCTGTATATTGTTTAAATGTGTTCTTACCTCATGTTGAACGCACTCAAATAGGTTTTTTTCTTGGTGTTACAGTGTTTTACTTTTCTGTTTGTGGGAGTTGCCTGCTTTTCTTCTTTGTTAATAACCATGGCAGTACTTTTAACTGTATATTCAAAGAACAAAGAAATAATATTGGTTGAGATCCAGAGTCCTTTGTAAAATTTTCCAAGAAATTCTGGCAGTTAAGTACTAAAATTTATGAGCCTGTAAAAATTAAGTTCTTTATTTAAGCTGTATAATCTCTTATTTAGAGAATCAAAACAAAGAAAGCACATATATTGTGCTTCTGAATTCAGTGCACTGATATACCAGTAATTAGTAATAATAGTAATAATGCAGGTGGTATTAGTGTTTTTTAAAGTCTTATATGGTGAGAGTTTTAATTCTGTGGATACTGGTGCTCGTTTAGGTGTTGAGGATTTTTCTTCTTGTTTTAAGTGTATATTCTTTTTTTTTGACATTGCATAGAAGCAAAACATAGAAATTTAGAAGAATTACTGCGTATTAATTCTTGAGGAAATCTACTTTTTTGCAAGATTTTGGTGCCAAGACAGGAACATTTTTTTTTCCCCCAATTAGCAAAGTATAATTAGTACTGTGTCTACTAAATGGGAATCTTGTGAGAATCTTTAATCCATACGCAAATACTTTGAGCTTTGGCAGACTGTTCCTTGCATGGTTGAAGGATTATTTCACCTGTCACTTACTCATGCAATACACAGGCCTTTCTGGAAAGTACCTTGAGACTCTATAGCTAGATGTTTGCTTGGTTTTTCCTTACACTCCATTTGAGGTTAGTATTAAGGGTTTTTTTTTTAAGGAATGGGAAGAATTTTCAGGATGGAGTATTAATAAGTGACATGGTACTAAATTTGTGGTTAAATTTTGAACTTCAGTTGTCACAAGCTAACGGGAAATGGATTTATAACTAGGTTGCGTGTGCGTGCTTCATCTCAGAGTTTGTTTTCTTTTTGGTAGTGAGGGAATAGGCAGTAGGAGGGAGAACACTTAACACATGTCCTTCTGTGTGCATTCGATGGCTTTGGCAGGTTATATAATGTAAAACTTGAAGTGTTTGAAGCTTGAAATGGGAGCTTGAGGCTTCATTATTGCTGCCTCTGGAAAACAAGAATGATGTGATTTATTGTCTTTTATTTCATGTCATTAATTTTATTATCTTCTATGTTAGATTTGTTTCCTTTAGAACTGTTGAGGCCCTGTACCAATAGTCTTTTTTCCTGAAGCTTGACAGTTTTAATAAATGCTCAGCGTTACACTGTGTAGGGCAAGTTCCTTTCCTGGTGTTTAAATACAGGTGTTCTCTTTTACCCTTGAAACCACCAGACAAAAACATATTTGTCTGTCTTTGATAATGAGGAACAGACTTCAGCCTGGTAAAGAGTGCTTAAAAATCTGTCTTTGAGAACTACTAAGTAAATTCTTTAGCTTATGTTCAGTTTCAGAACTTAATGCAGAATTTAAATAAGCGAAATGTTGCCACAGGAAATGTTAAAGAAATAATTACATACACTGAAAACATTTTTCTTCTCTTAGAAAATGGTTTTTGGAGTTAGACACAGGACACTGCCACGCATCGCTGCCGAGGGGCTTCTCACTGGGGTTTAAGATTGGCTTCTGTGGTCCCTTTTGCACAGAATAAAGCTTGCTTCGCTAATTTTTTCAGGTTCTCTGCTTCTTTCCTAATTTGAAATGTAAATATTCATAAATCTGTTGAAATGAATTTTTCCTTTATAGCCCTATTATATAAATATTTGGTGGTGGTATTTGTTTAGGTTAAGATCGCTTAATCATTTGCCAGACACTGGGACGCTCTAATTTGATGTCCAAGGAACTTAACTTTCTTACAGCTAGGGAATTAAAAACTCGGAAACCTGTCTTGCAACAAAAGAAACCCAGATTCGTTATGGAAAACATTTGAAAATATCAGTAACCCCAACACATAAGTACATAGATTATAACAATTAAAATTAATTATCTCTGGTATACAACCACTTTTAACACTTTGATGTATTATCTACTGAAATATAACAGCTTAAATTCTGTAGTGTTAGTCCAGGGAGTTAAAAGATTAGTTCTAGAAAATTTACACAGACAGCTCCATTTTCTTTGGAAAATTTTTATTATGAAGTATTTGAAACACAAAATTTCAGAAAACAGATAGGAGCGTGTCTGCATGTATCCACCACAGTGGCTCCATTTTTTTAGCATTAAAATATATTATTTAAAAGGCCTGACCTTCTTTGGGAAAGTTTTCTCACGGTTTTTTTTTTTTTTTTTACAGTTATTAATTAGCATTTTAATATCTAGTTATTAAGATTTGGTGAACTTTGGTTACGAATATGAACTATGAAGAAAAGTATAAAAAACCAATTAATACAATAGTGTATATCCTTTTAAGCATTTTTTTCTGTTTACAAGAGTTATTTGAGCCTTAGCTCAGGCATGGAAACTTAGAAAATATAGGCATCTCCTTCCCCAAAAGAAAAAAAAGTTTCTCCCAAACTGCTGGTCCCATCGTGAGAGAAAACCATGGTAAACTGCCACCCACCCTTATTTGTCTTATTTTTTAAAAACAGAATAATAACATTAAATTTCCATTTTGTTTCATAGTTTAGGAGAACACCACATTATCTTATTTTGATCTTTACAAAATTACTGGAAGTGAGTTAGGGCAGTGATACCTGGAACCTCCTTGCATAGAAATTGAGGATTCTGGATGAGGTAAATTGACCTTAACCTAATAACCTGCCATCTAGTAAGTGGTGGAGGTGGGACTTGAACCAGAATGTTTGAATCCACGTTAAGTGGGGAAAAAAAAGAATCACCCTGCACTGCTTTGGCAGTTACTACTTCCTTGTCTTCCCAAGTTGAGTTCAGTTTGGGTCTGAATCTTGGGTTCTGAACTGTTTTTTTACTGTAGTAAAATATATATGACATAAAATTTACCATTTAGCCATTTTTAAGTGTTCAGTCCGGAGGCCTTAAGTACATGCTCATTATTGTGCAGCCATCACCCCATCACCCCCATCCATCTCCAGAGCTTTGTCATTTTTATTTCCTCATTATTTAACTTTTCTATGTTAAAGTGCTTTTATATATCTGATATGGATTAATTGAATTATATGTAGAAAGCACTCAAAACAGTACCTGATGCATGGTAAGACCTCAACACATGATAAGCTGCCTACAACTGGATGGTTAAGGAGGCTGACGGAGGTGCAGGGTTTGCATGCTTAATGGTAACGGTGCATGTGTCTTAGTCACTCGGTCGTGTTAAAACCTTTGTGACCCCATGGACTGTACCCACCAGGCTTCTCTGTCTGTGGGATTTCCCAGCCAAGAATACTCCTTCAGGGGATCTTCCCAATCCAGGGATTGAACCCGCATCTCCTGTATCTCCTGCATTGCAAGCAGATTCTTTACCTGCTGAGCCATTGAGGAAAGCCCTATGCATGAAGGGATGATGAAAAGGAAGTGAAGGAAATGAGGGATGGATGGAAAGCTTCTTTTCTTCAGTTTAATTTTGTCTGTTGCTTATTGATTTCAGTGTTTTGGAGTGTATATACATATACACATAGTGTAGAATTGAAAATCATAAAGTGAAGTTTAGTCACAATTCAGTTTGGAATCATGTAGTTTTATGAAAGGTTCTAAGGTGCTTTGTTAATACAAACATCCCTTCACTGTGGGAGTCAGTCCCTAATGAAAGTGTTTTAACTTTGGCAGGATTTGAACTTTTCGAAGAGCTGCCCACACCCAAGTTCAGCTTTGGAGGCCGATCTGGAAACAGTGTAGCAGCGTTGGTTTTCCAAAAAACGTGAGGCTTTTCACTGGACAGACTCAGTTAGTGTCTTTTTAAGAAGCTCTACATCAAAGTAAACCTGACACAGAAAATGCAAGTGCAAGTGAATGTTTAGTAAGTACACAGGATGCACATTTTGAGGAGAAATAATGGGTTGGTTAAAAAAAACATCATGAGCATGTAAGTGGTTGGGTTTTAGAGATCAACCAAGAATAATTTTAATATTTTCTTTTGTATTTGAGATGTAAATATTTCTCTTTCAGATTTAAAAAAATAATTCCTGTAACTGCTGAACAGCTAAAACTTTAAAGCAGTAAATGAATTTACAGAAAGCTTGTATCCTTGATTTTTGCACCTCGGTAAAGGTGAATTGAATATAGCTATTTATGAAGATTTGATCAAGCTATTCCAGGGTCAGACTAATAAGCCAAATGACTTTCTTAATTTTTTATTGGACTATTATAAAATATAATAAGTGTGATATTTTGGGTTGAATGGTGATTTTTTTTTAGTGCTTTAATATCTGAGAAAATATCTCAGCCCTTACGTGTGTAATTAAAATCAGATAAATATATCAGTTGATCAAGAAATATTTACTGAACTTTATTTTTTTGGCTGATGGTTTTCTGTACACTGTGACGGACAAACAGTAGGAGGAAAGACAACTGAGAGACACTGTTAGGGGCTGGCACTGTGTTTGGTTGCATTGTCTTACGGAGTCATTGAAGTCCCTCAGTATCTTCTACAGGCACGTATTACTTATTCCTGTTTCTACACATCAGACAGCTAGTACAGGATGGAGCCAGGGCTCCTCTCTGGGTCTGCCTCTAAAGCCTGTCTCTAGTAGTTTGCTTCCCAGGGCTAAGTCTCTGCCGTTATGGCATTTACAGTTCATTAGGGGAACCAGGACTGGTACACTGAAAATTCTGTCAGAGAAGTTGGGCAGTTATTTTTAGTGGCTCTGCAGCTCCTTGTTAGTGACTGTTGGTTGGTGGACTGTGAGAATAGTGAGTCATCCGTCATTAATTTTCACTGTCTCCCTACTTGTCTTACAAGACTGGCTAATCAAGAACTGAATTATGTCATTCTTTTGTCAAAGGTGGTGTAAGTTTTATATATATACATCCTCAGGGCTCTGGAGACAAGATGTTCTAGTTAGGCACTGATCAGCAAGAGAAACAGTTTATTTATGATCGTTTTTGAAAAAATAAGTTTTATTAATCCTCACTGCCATTTTGTCTATGGGCTGATGTTTTAATATTGGAGTCATAATACAGGTTTTTAAAAAATGACAATAGTGTTTATGATTTGCAGCCTTTGGGTCCTGTTGGGTTATAAAACAAACAGAATTTTTGTTTGTTTAGCAAATGCTTTTCCAGTACTGAGTAAGTCTAGCATTACACCCTTTTTCTTTTCATTTTTGTCTAGAGGGGGACAAGGGGAAGAGAAGAGTAGTTTGGTTTAGATCAACATTAATCAATCATTAAGATAACTATCTGCCTTGCACCGGATAATTGAATACATTTCCATAAACTTTCAACACAAATAACACTTTTGGAAAAGCTTTAATTTTTAACATGAAAACGTGAGAAATAAAATAAAATTTTGTTATTTAAAAATTAAATTTTAATTTTTAAAATATATGTGAAAATTAAAATAAAAAATTTTTAATTATAAAAATTAAGATATATGTGATTTAAACATATAAAATTAATTGTGTTGATGTTATAAACTAGACTCAGGATCTTAAACCACAGAAAAAGTGTTATATAATTTATTGAGGTGATCTTGTCTTTGTTGTTTTCCAGGTTAATATTTCTTGATTTTAAATACCATATTAGTGTGTAGGTACTCTTTTAGAATTCTGAGTTGTTAAGTTTATGCTATTGTGAAGCATCAGTGGAGCAAAACAGGCTTTCTGTGAAAACCAGACTAAGACATTGAGTTTGATTCACTGATAGTTGGAGAGCGCCTTTGTTGAAAAGCTCCTTGAGTCACTATTGTGGGGGTATGTGTGTTCCGTTTGCAGAGATGTAGGACTTTTGGCAGGGAATCATGGGACTGTTGATAAGGTTAGGAAAGGGGAGTTGTCATCTCTTCTTAGCAGTTTAATCCTGCTGGAAGCCAGCCTCTTGGAGATTGAAATCAGGACAAATGGAAGGTCCAAAGATGCTAACAATAAATTATTAATATTTTCAAATAATACCACACTTTCAAAACCAGGCCCCAAGTTATTGAAACAAGTCATAAACACGTTATTATCAAACTTAGTTTTGATACGTCGTATGGATATGTGGGTAACTGCGAAGGAAAGCATGCCGTTCTAAAAGGGAGCAGTAGGTTATGTAGTGAATGCTGTTTTATCTGGGCAAGAAGTTGGAATTGTAATTTTTTTTCATCAAAAGACACCCTTATTTTGAGAAGACTTGTTTAAAATGCAAACGAGATTTCTCTGTGGAGCCTGCACAGAATTGTTGCTTTTCACGATGATGTTATTGCCGCATAACAGTCCACTTCTGTGTGTAGGAAGTGTGTGTGCAAGTCCAAAGGGATTGGAGGCCTCAATGGGTGAGTTACACCAATTAACAAAGGGAAAGTTTTCAGAACATTTTGTTTTAAGCCAGGTGCACAAGTTAGAGTTGCTTTTTGGGCCTAGTGTTTATGTATCTGAGAATCAAACCTGACACTACTCTTGGCAGCTAGACTAAAGCCATTTTAAAATAAGTACAAACTGTCCTTGAATGATTTTTTTCCCTTTATAGTGGCAATGAGTTTGCCTTTTCTTCATCTGTGGTATGTGTGCAATTTTCTGTTTATTTTGGGGGAAGGAGGGAGGTAAACATACATGAAAAACTTTTAGTCTTTATATGAATAATGTGTTTCAATTCATTTATTTTTAAATTTTCTTGATACTGTAACACATTATCTATATGTTGACTTTCATTCACATTCATCCAGAGTATAATAGAAACCTTAATTTTAAAGAACCCAGATGAGTAATTAGGTTTTATGTGGCTTTGAGATAATTTTTCTTAAACTGATACGCAAAGAGAGTATCCCTGCCAATGTGAATAGACTTTGATTTATGTTCTCTTAAATAATTTTATTTATTTGTGTGTGTGTGTGTGTGTCTAGAAGCCTACGATGAAAAGGTATATGAGTGTGAAAAATTAGTTTGTCTCTACATCAGCATTCTACCCCTGTGGGGACACTTGGGTTTGATTCCCTGTTGTTAGCACTGTGAGCTAGATAGAAGGTATGTGCTCCAGAGACAGCCTTCTGCTCTGAGAGCAAGAGACCAAGTGTCTTGTGTTCCACTGTAGTAACCTCTTTAGACAGCCTTCTGCTCTGAGAGCAAGAGACCAAGTGTCTTGTGTTCCACTGTAGTAACCTCTTTAGCTGATTGTGTGTGTGTGGAGGAGGAGGGGTGCCGAGGGGTGTTGCTGGGGTCTGAAAGGAGTCTTATCTAGTACACTTCACAGGAAGGAGGCTGCCTGTGACCTGGAGTCTCGATTGTGGGAGGTGAGGAGTGTGGTAGGTTGAAGGACAATTCCATCGTGGGGAAAAAATTAGGAAACCCTGTCATTTCTCTTGGCTAGGCAGAAAACAGAGATGTCCTTAAAGAGGGGGGGAACACATGAGCATGTTTTATTAACAGTTAATAGAAGAAAATTAATGCTAATTTATTCTTCATACATACCATGCAATTTGTTAGAAAAGTAAAAGAATAGTTTGAAATTCTTTGGTCAATTGGTGGATTCCTATGTTAGGGGCATAGAAATGAAACTCAACATTAAGCAGACAAATACCCAAGCCCACAGGCTACATAAATGCTGAATAAAACCAGCTCTACAATGGAACTCTGAAAAGCGAGGGGTAAGAAGCCTAATGAATGATTGAATATGACCTTAGCAAAATCCCTGGAGTGTTGTTGAAAGATCATTCATTTCCAGCTTAGATGTCAAGATGGGCTCCAGTAACCAGAAGAAAAAAAAAAAAGGAGTTTGAGTCCGTGCTCACTGAGTTTTAAAAATCTTTACAACACAATGCATTAAACTAATCATTAACAGGACTTCTCTAACTGCATTTTAAGCTGCCACTGTATGGACCTGTGGTTTAGGCCCAGAGAAACCAAATTAAAAAGATAGGAATAATTCTCAAGACTTGAATGTATCACTGTCCTGCTTTTATGGAGTAGAACTTCAAAAACTGGGGCGCAGAGGCGGCAGAATGTACTTTTGTCATGCTGATACCATTGTAAGAAAGACTTTCGACCAAGATATCAATTGTGCCTTAAAGTATTTCCCAGTTACTTGCCTAGTTTATTGGAGGAAGATATAAAAAAACGAACCTACTTTTTTCATTTTTTAATTTACTTTTTGCGTTTTTAAGTGATCCTTCACAAAGAAGTCACAAATTCTTATATTTATAAATATGTATTTTTATTACTGCATCAGGAAATGGTAAGCATGTTAGCGAGCGAGCTTCATTGTGCATGGTATCCAGAAGCTTTTTAAGAAAAGTGAATCTGACAATATATTTGTTTCTCCAAATACCTAAAAATTTTCACATGAGCCAGCAATTAGCATACTCTGGATATTATCTGAGGAGCTCAGAAATATGAAATACTGTGGTTGAGTAAGGGGACCAGGAAGTGTATTTATCACTCTTCATTAACAGAGATGAAGCAGTGTATCATGATGTGATTGTAGCGGAATGGAAGCGCTGCTGGGGTGGCTGCTGGCTCCCCTGCTCTTGCATTCCTTGCTGCTTCAGAGTTGAGGGAATAGTCAGGACGAAGAGGCTAAATGTAGAAGAGAGTGGGTGCTGCAAGCTCACATTTTTCTCCCAACCCCTCCTCTAATATGAAAATGTCAGTCCTTTGTTCCCATCTAATTTTAGTACATCCTGACTAAAAAAAAAATGTTAGGATGATTTCCAACCGTGGAACTTGGAGGGGCGGGGTGGGAGAGGGGCAGAGTGGAGGAAAGAGCCGTTTACATTCCATATCCGTCTGCCGTTCTGTGACAGCATCTCACCCCTACTCTGTGGATTTTCGTGATGAAATAAATTTACATGCACTGGAGCAGCACTAATTAGGTTTTCCTTCCATGTCCTCAACAAGAAGTCTCACTGGAGTCTGAATGGGGAAAATCCTAATATGGTATTTAATAAAACGTACTGGGCTGAATTAAAGAGCTGTTTGCAAATTTTGGAAGACAGGCTTGAAATTGTGAGTGAAAACTACATGTTGTGTGATTTATAAATAGAGCCTTCATGAGTCAGTGAAACTGCTTGTATGCTATTTTTTGAATGAGAATAATATTTGTTGATTTTTGAGAATCAGTCATAAGCAAGTCAGAGTTATTTATTCTCTCTGGATTATACTTCATGGTAGATTTCATATATTGAAACTCACATTGGAATAAGCCTGACCTTTCCAAAAGTTTGCTCATTTAGTGAGCTAAGGTTTCCTTGTAAAATCTTTGTATGGTAAGGACACTACATAGCCAGAATTGAGAGATCATTTTGTTAAGTCCGTTTGATTAATGATTTAATTTGCAAAAAATGCAGTAATCACATTGATTTTTGAACTTGAAATTTGTTTTTGTTTTCATTTTACAATAGCATATAATTTGCTTTTAGAATCTATTAACTAGTAGAATAAATATCAGAAATGATATTTTTAAAATGCTAAATTTTGGGGGTGAAAATGACTGGAACCTAGGCAAGTCACTTTCCTTTTCTGGGCTTCCGTTTTTCTTTTTGTGAAAGAGGGGTGTTCAGTACGTGATACTTAAAGTTCCTCTCTACCTCTGTAATAGCTGGGATTGCCATGGACTGGGTGGCTCAAACAACAGAAATTTATTTTTCACAGTCTGAAGACTGGAAATTCCAACATCAAGGTGTGGACAAGGTAGGTTTCATCCTGAGGTCTCTTCTCTTGGCTTGTATGCAGCTGCCATCTCCCTGTTACGTTCACGTGTTCTCTTTGTGTGTGCTTGTGGGGAGAGAGTGTGTGCAGTGTGCAAACTCCCTGGTGGTTCTTATGAAGCTCTTGAGTGTTTCTTCTTGTAAGTGCACTGATCCCAAGGTGAGAGCTCCACCCTCATAACTTCATCTAGCCGTAATTACTTCCCAAAGGCCCCGCCTCCACATACTGTTTCTTTGGGTGTTAGAGCTTCAGCATAAATTTCTGGGGGATACAAACATTCAGTCCATAATAACTTCTGAAATTGACCTGAGGTTTAGAGAAAACTTAACAAAATAGATCTCCACGATATATGGAGAGTTTAAATACTCCATTAGCTAAATATCAGTTTTTAGGTCACTTTATGATTCTTTTAAACCAAATTAGCTATTCATGTATCTGAAAAAATACATGTACATATAATAAAACAGTTGAAGCCATCACATGATTGTTTTTCAGTCTGAAAATGTCTTTGTGCATTCATTGGTAAACTTTAGATTTGAGTATTGATTGCCCCGATATATATTTGATAATTCAGTTTGTATTCATTTGACACAGAGATGTTTTATATGAGAAACTCAGAAATTTACATCTAATTTTTCACTCCTACCTTAATTTTATTATTTTTTAAAACTTTTTTAATTTTTAAAAGTTTTGGGCTGTGCTGGGTCTTTGTTGCTTCAAGTGGGCTTTCTTTAGTTGTGGTGAAAGGGCTTCTCATTGCAGATGGTTTCTTTTGTTGCCGAGCATGGCCTCTCGAGCTCAAGGGCTTCGGTAGTTGTGGCTCCTGGGCTCAGTGGTTGCAGCCCTCAGGTTCTAGAGCTTATTGTGGTGTGCTTAGTCGCTCAGTCGCTCAGTCGTGTCAGACTGTCTGCGACCCCGTGGACTGTAGCTCACCAGGCTCCTCCTGGATTCTCCAGGCAAGAATCCTGGAGTGGGTGGCCATGTCCTCCTCCAGGGGGTCTTTCCAACCCAGGGATGGAGCCTTGGTCTCCCACATTGCAGGCAGATTCTTTACCTTCTGAGCCACCAGGGAAGCCCCTAGAGCTTGAAGGCTCAGTGTTTAATAGTTGTGGTATGAGGGCTTAGTTGCCCAGTGGCATGTAGAATCTTCCCAGACCAGGGATTCAACCCCTGCATTGGCAGGCAGACTCCTAACAACTGGGCCACCAGGGACTTTCCCCACCATAATTTTGATAAGGTGATAAATAATTTGATAAAACTATGATAACCCAAAGAATCTCCCTAATTTGATTCTTCCCTATTTAAAACATACACACCACACACTCAGAGATGACTTTATTTACCACTTGAAAGCCCTGGGTTTTTGAGGTTTCTACATTCTCATGCTATACAGAGTATAGTACATGGGTCTGCCCTTCTATATACCTTGTACTGTCCGTCTGTTCTATTGGAGAAGGCAATGGTACCCCACTCCAGTACTCTTGCCTGGAAAATCCCATGGAAAATCCCATGGATGGAGGAGCCTAGAAGGCTGCAGTCCATGGGGTCGCTGAGGGTCGGACACGACTGAGCGACTTCACTTTCACTTTTCACTTTCATGCATTGGAGAAGGAAATGGCAACCCACTCCAGTGTTCTTGCCTGGAGAATCCCAGGGATGGGGGAGCCTGGTGGGCTGCCGTCTATGGGGTCGCAGAGTCGGACACAACTGAAGTGACTTAGCAGCAGCAGCAGCAGCAGTCTGTTCTATAACTGCTTATCCCCCTCAGTGAAATTGAACTATTTTAAAGGTACTGGCAAAGTGCCTAGTATATAGTAGATACTTATTTCAAGTTGGTTACCCTTCAGTACCTTTCTTTGAAGTAGTTTGATATAGTGGAGAGAGAAGCAGTTGTGTAGACTATACATGATAGGGTAGTGAATATTACGTGAGAAAAATGTAAATCATCTTAGCATGATTCCTAGCACATACCAAAGCCAAATAAATATTCTTTTCTGCAAAGAAACCTTTTTCCCATTGGAGCTAATATATTGAATGGTTCAGGATTTTAACTCTCAGTGCCACCGAGTTAATGTATTCGGATCCATCCTAAGGCATTTGTATTCCAGGAGTGATGAGATGAGTGAGTAGAGGAGGATGAGAGGTAGACAAGAGGGAAAGGCTGGAATAGGTGGGGGCCTTTCCAGATTATCTTAAATCATACTGCACAGCTCCTCCTTCTTCAGTCTCTAGATGGGACTGGTGCTAAAAGCACCTTTTTATTTAGTAAGAAATGGAGACCGGATATCATAATGCTGGATTTTCATGAAATCCCCTTTATAATTTGTTGCAGCAGATTCTAGGAATCCCTCTCAGGTTTCTGATCATTATCTGTTTCAGAGGTCAGGAGGTAGTAATAAGTGTAGGTGTTGTGGGGAAAAGGTTACTGTGGATGCTTCTGAATTGAAAACAAATGGCCACGGATGTGGTACATTTTTCTCAGGTTTGAACTCCAAGGCTTTGTTTCCAGTGACCACTAATGCGGGACCGGACCAAGATCCCCCATGTGACCTTGTGTGTGTGTGTGTGCGCGCACACACGTGTGAGTCTCTCAGTTGCGTCCCACTCTTTGCGGTGACCCCAAGGACTGTAGCCCACCAGGCTCCTCTGTCCATGGAATTTCTCCCAGGCAAGAATACTGGAGTGGGTTGCCATTTGCCTCTGCAGGAGATCTTTCCAACCCGACTAGGCCACCTGGAAAGTTGGACTAAGATTTTTATCATTGATTTCCACCTTTCATTATCTAGGTTTGATTTCTTTGATCAGTGAATCATGTTTATTTTCTTTGCTGTAAGTTAGCAGACATTCACAGTGGCATTTTAAAGTTTGATGTTGGGCAGGCAGTACTTTAAGCAGTTTATATGATTTGACCTTGGTGTGTATTAGAACTGACAGTATAGTTGGTAAAGTACAGTGAATCAGTTGTTTACACTAGTGTAGAAAATGCTTGGTTTGCGGATTTGTTTACTTACTTAACCTTTTTATTAGTGGTTAAATGAATACCTTAATGCTTAGAGTGCTTAATATTACTATAGAAATGCTGGCCAGAGGAGTGTCACTTTCTCTAGGTAACTAACCTCCACGAGTTTAAGTCTGAATCATTTTAGAAGAAGCTCTACAGAGATGAGGTCAGTACAATATGATGTATATCATCAGGATAGAACATAATCAGAGTTTCACTACTTTCAATTCGGTAAACATTATAGTGGTTGAATATCTTGGTTTGATCAAGGTGTTTTTTGTTTTGTTTCTATGTGAAAATGAAAAGGAGATGTAAAGTAGTATTTAAAATTGCAAGCCAGCTTCTCATTCATATCAGTTCTGTTTCAGGTCAGCTGCAGGGCAGGCTAGGACAAAATAGGCAAGGCTGGCTGGCCCTCTTACAACAGTAATGGATAGGGTAAAACAAAACGTCTCGGCTTTTGGTTAATAGAGAAGACTGAGAGAACTGAGTGAGGAAATTCACAGGCTGGTAGAATACGTGGGGCAAATGTTCTTTTCATACTGCTCCCAGGGATGTTCTTCCATTGGAGCCAGAGACCAAATATTTTTTTTCTTGATATTTTAAATCCAAAGGATTCAGTCTTAAGATTGGGTATTTAAACTCTATGAAATCACAAGCTGTATCTTTCAGTTTCCTGTATACCTGATGAAAATGAAATTCACTCATTTCGTTTTCATGGGTAATAGGCAGGATAGTGGTAGCTTTAACTCACTAGGGATGAGTTAAAAATAGATTTTTCTTGAGGCAGTGACTTATATGACAGGTAGTTGATAGAAAAATTAAATTTGGGGCTGAATATCTCATACTAAATCTGAATTCCACTACAGAATATTTGAAGCAAAAAATTGAAATGATTTTCATTTGAAGATGACATAAACATTGAGTGTGCTGTTGAAGTGTTTTCTAGATTAAATTCAATGTGTAGCAATATGAAATGCTATAGCTTGTTTTTAGCGATGATTTTGGTAGAGTGTACTGAGGTAGACGCGGTTATAGGTGACTAACCGTGTTAGAGTGTTAGAGTCTGTTTCAGCTGAGACCATAAATAGATCAGGGAAAGGCCAGGAACTGATTATGCTTTTGAATCTTAGTATTAAAATAGTTTAAGTAGGTTTGGTAAGATTTACATATATCAGTAACTTTGAATGTAGATTTACTTTGCTATATTTTTACTTATTTACCATGCATAAACTTTCCAGTGTCTGTTTTTTCATGCTTGAGTTTTCTTTTAGCACATAATACTTCCAGGTACTATTAATTTTGCAAGGAAAAAGTAATATCAAATTGAAATAAGTTTTAACTGTTGCTCTGTTCTTTTAGGCTTCCTTTACTCAGAGCCCTTCCATGCAGTGAGTTGCAAGCGTGACATTTGCTGTGTTTTCAGCACCTGCCAACTTGGAAACCAGGGTTTGTGCTCAGGACTTAGGCTTACAACCCACACTTTGTGGTGCACAATGCCGTCCCAGCTGGCATGCTTCGTACCTCAATGGTGCTAGACGCTCAGTTACAAAGCTGTGCAGATTCACATGCGCTGATTTCAATAGGCAGTCTCCTTCAAGCTGCTTTCAACTCTCATTTTGTATCAAAAGAGTTAGATTGGTATCATTAAATTCACTGCTGTGCTTATTTTTCAATGAAAATAAATTCATTTTATTTAGCTCCTGAATCAAAAAATGACTGTCTTCGAGAACCAAAGTTCCTCTTAAAAAAAGGAGAATGTCTACAGATATGGGAGATAGATTTATGTATCTATATGAGATTCCAGCCAGGGCTATAACTCATTTTCATCAGTGGAAAGGTTTCAGAACAAAAGATAAAAAGAATAGAAAGGAAAGAACAGACGTATTAGTGTGTTGTAACACGCTTATGTAGGTAGGGCTGTTAGTTGAAGCTGGATCATACGTATGGGGACGATTATAGAACTTATTTTTCTGAATAAGCTCTGAATAAGAAAATTGCCCCCATAGTAGGCTCAGATTTTTGGCTTCCACTGACAACCAAAAACTTTCCATCATTTTCAAAGCAGTGTATTTTGCTAATAACTTCCTTTCAGTAGCCAGTCTCTGAAAATGTTTCAGGTGGACTTGGCGATGTCTATCTTCCCATCATCTATTATAAGCGATTTTAAAAGGTTCTGCTTTTATAAAGATCTTTTCAAGTGTAGAAAAGACAGTGTGAAATGTGAATGACTGGCTTTTAATACAGCACTTGTGACAAAGAAGCTGTGGCTTTGGGAAGCTGAATAAAGGGGTTAATACACATGCATCTGCATACTGCTGTTGGTTCCAACGTATAACATGTCTAATGTTTGTTTCACTCCCATTCTTAGTCTAAAAAGAATGTTATTCTCAGAGACAAACCAGTTTACCATCTTTCAGTGGTCACCACTCTTTTTATAATCATAGGTACAAATAAATTTAATGGGAAAAACTGAACAGTATTGACTGCTACTTGCTGAAATGTCAAAAGCTTAGCTCCCTGTTGTTTGAACATCATATTTATCTGGTTCTAAAGACACAAACACAGAACACCCACTAACTATCAAGGACATTTCTGAGTACTTAATCAGAACCCAATCTTTACCCTCCTCTGCACAAATGTGCTTAGGTGAATACTTTTATTAGCTTGTTGATACAAGTTATAGTTGGTTACACCCTTTCTTAGTAAAATACACCCTTATTGTCTCCTGTTGCTTAAGAGCTTTAAACTTGGAATGGGAGCACCGTCTAGTATAGAAAGCCACTCAGTTTCTATCTCCCCAGCAGTGCTGAGTGGACATGTCATGCATACCACACACACACAGGCATTCCTTCATTTGCAAGTTCTGCTTTGGGGAGGGGAGCCAGGAGAGCCAGTATTGACTGTACTTTTTCCCTGGGCTTCATATGTTGGTCTTGGAGTGAGACTGCAAGTAATCCCTACAGTTTATATTTCCCAGGGTGTTCTGTGCCTTAACCAGGTTAGTGTTGGTTGGTGATAATGGAAAAGTTGAAAGTGATAATTTTTGGATTATTTTATGGATTTATTCCTAAATTGGCCCATGAATTTGCATTTAGGTTTCCAGTTGTATTCTAAATCTGGTTTTGATTTGGTTTTGACCTTTAAGGACTGAACAAAGGTAGACAGCTTAGCCCTCCTACCCCCGTCCTCTGACTGCAGCTTACATTGTTTTAAATCCAGTTTGACTGAGTTTATATTTACTTCTTTGAATTAAGCAACTCTAATATACAAACTTTGGGGTAGGACTTTTTATAATAAAGGACTGTGTAGTATGGCCCTAAAAAACGGGGCATCATATATCTATTCTGCTGCTGCTGCTGCTAAGTCGCTTCAGTCGTGTCCAACTCTGTGTGACCCCATAGACGGCAGCCCACCGGGCTCCTCTGTCCCTGGGATTCTCCAGGCAAGAACACTGGAGTGGGTTGCCATTTCTTTCTCCAATGCATGCAAGGGAAAAGTGAAAGTGAACTCGCTCTGTCGTGCCCGACTCTTAGCAACCCCATGGACTGCAGCCTTCCAGGCTCCTCCGTCCATGGGATTTTCCAGGCAAGAGTACTGGAGTGGGGTGCCATTGCCTTCTCCATATCTATTCTGTAGGACTTTATTACATGATGTGGGAAGGCCCATAGTATGGAAGTCTAGTGACACAGGCCTTAATGTATGTATTTTTAGTCCTTAGACATTCAAATTAAGTAAATGAGAAATAGCTATTCATTGGTTAGTAGCACAACCCCTGAAGCAGATAGTTTTTAGTTCTCTACACTTTTAAGAAAGCCTAAAAACCAGAAAAACAGGCTGCTTTAGGTTGGAAAGGAGGTGTTACGGCAAAGGAGCTTGCCATAACCACAACCCTTGGAGTTTTGTGAGACTAAAATCTCACAACAACTGAAAGCAACAAGAATAATGGTTGCAGTAATTGTTTCCAGGCTCGGGACCCCTGAATTTTGTTTTTTAAGTTGACCCCATGAACTAGTAATTGCAGGAATAAACTGAATGTTTGCCAGCAGGAGTCACTCTAGGCCTCCTAATAAAAAGTAAATTAAACTATATCCGTAAAGCTCTCCCAGGCTGAGGTGACACTGCACGCGTAAGACGGCATGAGGCAGTGTTGCAGCACCCTCAAATTATCCCTGTGCCTTTCTTTGTTCCGTCTAGGAAGACTTGGTTTTTGCTTCTTTCAAAATTGGCCCTTGATAACTTGTTTTAAAGCAGAGTGTATATATAGGTCAGGATATTGGTCCCATAGTCTATATTAGCTTGGTTTGGCTTTCTTGGATGGATTGATTGTATCCCACATCATCTACTTGAATGAATGCTCACATCCTTCTCCTGGTTGTGCCTCTCAGTCTTGCAGCAGAAGTCACTGGTGTGAACTGTAGTTGGTGTGAAAGGAGATGTTAACTCGTGGTTTTCTGCAAAAGAATGGGTCCTGTGTAATGGGAAACTGAAATATGTTAGCAATAGCTGTGAAATATAATAGTTTCCCAAGTGCACACAAGCTCAAGAAGTTAATTGTTCATTTATGTTTGATACAGGGATTGAAACATTGGATTAAAACCAATTAAATGTTCCTAGAAGCAACAGAAAAAGTTTCCTGATTTATGAATAGAACCATTGAAATGGCGCAGACACAATCCATGTAAAGTAATGAGGTGTTTTGTTTTTTTGGCAAAGGAGAACACAAAACAGGCATAGGGAGTTCTTTTAAAAAAAAAGCCTCTCTTTAAAAACATCTCTTTTTGGACAAGGTCAATAAAATAACATACACCAGTAGGAAGGCCTAATGGGAAATCTAGGGCTTCACTTCACAAGGAAAACAATCCCCCTCCCCCAGGTGAGCGGCACAATGAAAATACTCTGCTTATTCTATCAGGGTTACATTCCTGAACTTAAGTCAACATCCTAAGTTACAGAACTAAACATGCTCTGCTTCTGCTTAGCAACCACAAATCCTTCCTTCACCAGTTGCATATATTTTGGATGTGGCTTCCGAAGTACACATTCCTTTATTTCGGTCAGCGCCCCGAGTTAGGAAAGGAGCGCTTTATTTTCCAAAAGTGCGACAGACAACACTCACACGGCTCCCCTCGTCCCCTGCCGCCCAGCACGCCACTGAAGCGATGGTTTCTTTAAAACCTCAAAAAAAAAAAAAAAAAAAAAAAAAAAAAAAAACCAAAACACCCCAACAACCCGGAAGCTGGACATCTGAAGTCCACGCGGCCCGGGGTTTTCGTCCCGGCTCGTGCGGGGGGCGGCCCCGGGGTCTCTAGCTCCGGGCCCGGGTGGCGGCAGCGCGGCCGGGGCCCGGGGCCACTTCCCGCGTTCCAGGGCCTCCCAGGCGCGAGCGCGGGCGGCTCGGCTCGCAGGACGCCCTCTAGCCCCGCCGGCGGCGCGCCGCGACCCCCCCGCCCCACTCCCCGCCCACCGGCGGCTGCGCGCACTGCACCCTCGCCCGCCGCCGCCGCCGCACGCCGCCCGGCTCCTGCACGCCGCCGCCGCCGCCGCGCCGAGCGCCAGGGCCCGCGACGCCACCGGTAGAGCGCCGGACCCAGGGACGAGCAGCCGCGGTCGGGCGGCCCCGCGGCGGCGGCGGGCGCGGGCGGGCGCGGGCGGCCTGGCCAGGGCCGGTTAAAGGGACGAGTTGCAAACAGTTCAGGAAGTGACAAGTCGATTTCCTCCTCCCCGGGAGCAGCTCCGTACAAAGCGCTCGGCGCCGGCAGGAGAGCGTGCGCGCGGCGGCCGCGCGGCGGGCAGCCCGGACGACTCGGCGAGCGCCGGCGGCGACTGCGCGGGGGCCCGCGGCCGGAGCGTCCCGCCGCGCACAGTAAGCGATCCCGGGCCGGGCGGTGACCGGGGGGCCGGTCCCGAGCGGAGGTCCCTGGCGAGTGTCCCCCGGCCGCCGGCGGTAGGGAGCCTGGCTCGCGGGGTGCACTGGCCTTAGCCCCCCCCCTTTTTTTAATATTTGTGTGGCTGATTTCCTTTTGGTCCGCCTGCCTGGTTTCGTGTGGGGCCGGGCGGTTTCTCTGGGCGCTGAGTGCCGCCGCTGGTGCATGCGTGAGACTTGTCAGAGCGCAGCCAGGGGAGCGAGCCAGTACGGCCCCTGCGGAAAAGTCTGCGCTTCCCCGGGGCGTGCGCGGGCACTGCTGCGCCCTGGGGTGTTCCCCCCCTCCACGTCTCAACTTGAGCCCCGGCGAACGCGCCGGGGACCCGGGCGTCCCCTCGCACCCCGAAGTTCCCTCATCGTTTTGCAGACAACTCTTTTGTTCGTGGAAGTTTGCGTCCGCCACCCCCGGGATGCGGGCGCGCAGCGGCGGGCTCCGCGGCGGCGGGACCGGCTGGAGAGGTCACGCTGGGGGTGGGAGAGTGTCCTGTCCGTGGCGGGGGAAAGCCCCCGCGGAGGCCGCGGCCACGGGGACTTGCGGAATGGGGTGGGGGTGGAGGGCCGTGCCGGCGTGGCTTTTGCACATGGCGAGAAGGGCCGTCCGGCACAGGGCACCCTGGCCGAGTCCCATCTTTGCCAGTCCTTGATTTGCAAGCCCGTGGGAGTCGGCTTCCCCGCTCGGGCTTTCTCTTGGTGGGGCGAGCACGAAGATGGGGAGGGCGCCCAGAGTCCGGGGAGGGCCGTGGGTTTGCATTGCCCGAAGTGCCTTCTTGGCCACCGCCCCCCCCCACCCCAGCTCCCCAGCTCCCCAGCTCCCCACCCCCGCCCGCAGACTTGAGGAACAATACTCGTGGCTCGGTACCGGGTGGCGGAGCCCTGGCGAGTGTCGAGAGCCGGGTCCCTCGCTCCCGGACGCCCTCTGAAGCCAGGCTCCCTGCATCCGAACGCCGGGCTTCATTCACACGTACTGTACTTCGTACGACGGTGAACAAAGAACAGCTCTTTGCAGCATTTGATGAATGGGATTCTGCCTCCTATAGGCCACACTCCGAGTCTTCCATACGTTACAGCCTCCGGACTCGGGGGGGGTGTTGGGCGAGTGGCCCCCCGCGCTGGGCAGCGCCCCGGGCTCGGGGACCTGGGCCGGGCGTTTGTGCAGCCGCCTCCGCCAGCTCGCCTTGCCGGAGCGGGTGCAGATGGAGCCAGGCTGACGGTTGTTCAACAGGAACAAATGTTTGTTGAATTGTTGGATGGTGGAGACAAGGGACTGTTTTCTATTGACTGCTGCAGGAGTTGGAATGGCATTGTTTATTGGCCTGGGAAGCCAGGCAAGCGTCTTGTGCAGCTTACAACATATTAGCAGACTTCCAAATGACATACTAGCATATGTGTTCCCAGCAGTTCCCACCGGCTGGAGGGAGATCCTTCCTTGATCCAGAACCCTGGACTCCGGGTGATTACAGTAAGACGCTACCAGGTTTGAGGACTTGGAAAGGAATGGAGTTAGTAGACTGGGTGAAACTCACTGTTTCTGCAGTTGGCTAGGTTTTGGTTTCATTTTAATTTATTCACTTAACAGTAACTTGTCTCAGTTACAGTTTTGATACTGAATTGCCGATCTGTAGTTTTTTTTTTTTCCCCTTCTCCCCCTCTCATTTTTCTCAGCTAGGGACAGCTAGATAAACTGAAAACAGCTACTTGTCCCAGTTTATAGGCCCATGTTAGTGGGAGAAGGTTTGGGTCTTAAGTTCAGGCTTGGTAACCCTTGACCCAGTGTCTGTGCTTGGCAAGGGCCGGGATCCTGCCAGCCATGGTCCAGACCGAGGAGCCAGCTCCCAGGGTGCTGCTGCAGCCCAGAAAATGAAAGGCACGGGGCAGGCCTGCTGCTTTCTCCAAGTGCTCCCCTCCAGAGAACAAGGCGGTTCCAATAATTGTACCCAAGGACTTCGTTTCCCCTGAGAAGTGATTATTGCAATGCAATCATTTTAACATAGAAAGCAAGTTTTAAATAAAAGCTTGCAGCATAGCTGCTGCAGAAGTGGGCTTGAATGTCCTCAGGCTAGCGGGACAAGTAGAGCATTCCACTGTTTTGATTGATGATGATGTTTTTAGTCAGTTTCTCCCTCCTGTTTTCAGCTCAGGGTAAGTTGCATGTAGCAGTAGCATTTTTGGAAGTTCGTAAAATTCTTGGAGGAAACAGAGCTTTAAGATACCGTATTGTAATCATGGCTGCTGCACTTAATTGGCGTTTTATGGGAGAAAGCCCTGTGGTTACCTCTTAGGCTCTTTCCCACCACGCCTTTTCGCCTTTATTCCCCTGTTGATTCCTTCACTCTTGCCCAGCCCCTCCAACTCCCCCGTTCTCTGGGAGCCTAGTGAGCTGGGTGTCCTTTAAATGGGTCCAGGGAGCAGGCGCCTGACCCGTGATGGAAGCTCAGGAAAGGCCAGCCAGCTTTCCTCCCCCTGCGGGAGGCTGGAGAGGAAAAGAGCCTGGCGTAAACTCTGGGAGCTGACGGCAGAGGACGCTCCGGAGCAACTTGGTGTACCTTTGCGTTGCTCTTTGAGAAAGCACACCCTTCTTTCCCCACCGCTGGATGCCGCGGGCGCTCAAGACTGTGCCTCGGACCCACTGTTGGGTTGTTACGTTGATGTTTTACCCAGGCAGTGTGACTTTTTTTTTGGATTGCATAAAGTGTGTGGAAAACTTTGTTCTTGCCCTTAAAAAAAAAAAAAAAAAGACTGAAATAAGCAAATACTCAGGTCAGCACAACTCCCATCATTACCACCACTTCACACACCTCTCTGATGTGTAATAAAAGAAACCTGGGGGCATAATTTGTTATGTAATACGCTGATAATACAAATTTCAGTTTTCGATGGAAACCAGATGTGGAGGGGCTCTAATTGATCCAGCCAGGGGGACACTTTAATAGATTCACTAGCCCTTGTAAACCCCAGAGGTGATTTTTTTTTGGGGGGGCGGGGACTTGAGAGGAGAATCCCAAACCCGGGACTTGTTCGAGGTTTTTGCCTCTCAGCTTCTCATCTTGCTGCAGCTGTCCTTTTTGTCAGACTCTTCCTCTCTTGAAAGAACCGGTTTGTTGCCAGCATGAAGCACATGGCTGGGTCTGGCAGGGCTCTGCTTGGCTTAACTCTGCTGGGCTTCACTCTCCTCCTCGCCTGGTCCAGCTGCCGGCCTGCCCTCCACCCTCCACAGCAGAGCCGGGACGGGGGACTTGGGTGCTGTGAGGAATGCTGACTGGTTTCCCCCAGCTCTTTTCTGCAATGTCTGATCATCCAGGGAGAGTTGCTGTTTAAACTTGCCCAACGAACAAACTTTCCAAAATCATCGACTCTCCTTCTCTGATTAATTTCTGTGTTTGTTTCCTGCCTAACTTTATGAGGGTTCTTTCTACACGACTGAGTCACCTTTATTATGGCCCAAGGTCGGGGACTGCACTGTAATATCTGACCCCACTAACAGTAGTTTCATTGCCTGCCGGGGATGTGAACTTTGGAAACAAACCCAGAGGCTTAGATACGCTGATGTGCCCGGAGACTCGCTTAGAAAATTTTTGTTTTAGCTCAGTTTACATTAACATGATTAATGACCCCAGCCACTGAAAAGTCTATATTCAAAAGCAATTTTACCGTTCCCGAGGGTTCTTCTTACGGCGAAGTAATTTTCTTGGCCAAACAACTTTGTTGTAAGGTAACTTCTTCTTTGATGTTTAATCCAAACCTCCTGTGCACACGGTTTTGGATCAAGGTTTGGGCTTCGAAAATTGCGGGTTGTGGTTTTGGTGGTGCCGGTCTTAACCCTCCCGAACTCTGATCGGGAGGCACCCGGGTTCTTGTCTCAGGAAAGTTCTCTGAGATCCGGAGCATCAGCAGAGAGGGGAGGAAACCTTCCAGAGGAAACTTGGCTTCGGGGTGTCCTGGAGGAGGGATACAAGAGGCTGGAGCGGAGGACAAGCTTTTTCTTTTTCTTTTCCCCTTTGCAGCGATTGAGGATACTTGAGCGTTTTCAAAAAACAGAGACGTCTTTGCTGCAGCTGCCTCCTGCTCCTCCTCCTGCTGCTTTTTCCTCATCTTCTTCCCTTTTTTTTTTTTTGTTAAGTGTGGGTTGATTGAGAGGGGAAATGCTGATGGGTGTGTCTGAAAGCAGCCTTAGGAACCCAAGAAAATAAAAACACATTTGAAGGACTCTGGAAGATTTTGCATTTCAAAGGGTCTACCTTGTAGAATTTCACATCACGTCAGGGAGAAGTGTGACGGGCACCCCGCTTCTTTATGATTCTCCTCTCCTGCTGCGGGGTTGGGGGGGGGGGGGGTTGCTGCACGGGACGCTGCTTTTAGCAGAGGGGAGGGGGACAGCCTGGCCAGACTGTGCAGGAATATCTCACAGCACCGCCCCCCCCCCCCCCCCCATAGGCAGCTGTAGTCCCTAGAGGGACTTTTTCTATCCGGCTCCCCGCTCAGGAGGTGAAAGCAAATCATGTTGGTAAAAAGCCCATTTGACCCCAGAACGCAGGACCAGGCCAACTCCTGGCTGTTCTGACTCTCCCATGAAACAAAGAAACAGATTCTCCTCCTGCGATGATATAATGGGGTTCCCAAGATGCAGGCCTGTACAAAAGTTGGGTGCAGTGGGATTTAGCTGAAATGGGGGTGGGCTATTTCAGAAATAATAGCAGTGCCCACTGGTTGTGGAGGCTCACCCTTGCCAGGGGCTTTGCATCCACTGTCTCTCAACTCTCAAAGCAGTCCTGCAGTTACAGCTGAAGAAACTGAGGCTGAGGGCGGTGCCAGGACACAACAGCTGGAAGACTGAGCAGCTGGGGGCTCTGTTTCATTCTCTCTGGCTCCACAAGCCTGCCTGCTCTCCATACACCGTGTTCATAAGATGCGGAGGCACCGAGTTCTGTTTTATCTCAAAGCATAAATTTTGTTTAGTCTTGTTAACACCACAGGGAAACTTAGAAATTTTAACTGCCTCTTTCCCTTGCCCCTCTGTTTTCCGCAGTCTTTTTTTTTTTCTTCCCCTTTTAAAGGAATGATTGAATTCTATTGCTGTATCTGCAGTGGGACCAAAGGCAGTGCTTCAGTTGGGAAGACTGAAATGTTTCGCTTTGTCTTTACAAAAGACAGATTCACAGGAAAATATGATTATTCCTAGTGACCTTCTGGGGGAAATGGGAAATAAATCTGGCAGCCCATTAGAAGCATCACCATGTATGCAGATCCCATTTTGCCTTCAAAGAGATTGTTAAAAGGATTTCCAGCATTTATCTCCCCCCCCTTTTTTCTTTTTTTTTTTTTTGTAGCTGAGTGAGATGTTTCAGAGTAAATCATTTTGTGGTACTTGCCACCCCAGGTTTGCACAATATGATGTTCTGTTTACATGCCCAAAGTAATCAAATAACTGAATACAGTTGTCCATCCTCCAGTGTGTGGGCACTTGGTATGCCCCAGCCAGGACTGGGCAGAGGCCCTGCGTTCTGTCTCAGACAGATGGCTCTTTGCAGGTTGATCCTGGTTTGTGTGTGGGGGTGGAGGCGGTGGGTGGGGGGAAGGCAGAGTGAAGACGCCCATCTCCAGCAAGGGCTGCCTGGCTGGGTCTTCTGGCTTTTGTGCTCCTCAGGGGTTTGTGGGAGAGGCCTGGGACCCCTCCATTGACTGAGTGTTTAGCATCCACAGAGGTGGTCCTCAACCTTGGCTGCATGTTAGAATCACCTGGGGAGGTTTAAAAAAAAAGTCTGGATGCCCAGACAGCATCTCGGACCAGTTACATCAGAATCTTGGAGAGAAGGGGTGGGACTCAGCGTTGATATTTTTAAAGCTTCTGAGTTGATTCCGTTGTGCATCTAAGACTGAGGCATGAGGACTGGAATAGACTCTGCGTATACCTCTCTCTCCTTCGTAGGGGATTAGGGGCCTTCCTGTTCAGGAGTGGAATAAACCTATTGGAATTTTCCACTGCTGCCGCCATGTCTCAGCGAAGGAGAATCTGAGCGGTACCCACCCCTGGGCCCAGTGCCTGCTGCAGGCATCGTCCAGGTAGTTCCTGTTTCGGCCTGGCCAGGTGCTCGCTGCCCCTCACAGGATTTGGTACAGCCCCTCTGAGCCACCTCCTTTCTGGAATGAAGAGGGCAGGTTTTATTCGGTCTGTTGTCACGTAGGCCCCGCATTCCTTCTGGAGGTTGGGCACATGGTGTCTGTGTGGGGCTCAGGCGGGAGGAAGCAATTTTGTCCATCGGTGATTCTCAGAGAGCTGCTGGGCCTTTTCATCTTGGTTTGCAGTGAGTGTCATACTGACAGCCACCCAAGGGTACCTGACTGCCGGGAACCTGTCCTTCTACATACTTGAGATCACGTTTTTCGTAGAGTTCCATTTCGGGTGAGCAGGGGCTGGGAGAGCAGGAGCTGCTGTGGCCCGCTGATGGGATCTTACAGAAGGTGAATCCCACCGCCAGAGATGGGGTGACTTTTCGCCTGGTCACATGGGCCGGTGCACAGAGAGACCAGAATCTGTGTCCCCGCCCTCCCCCTGTCCCTGGGTCCCCTACTCGAGTGCTGCCTCCTCTCCGGTGAGACTTTAGGACACTGTCTTGCTCGTGAGACAGCGTGCTGTGCAGTCCAGACCCACAGGCAGCATGGTCCTCATCCAGTGCTCTTTAGCCTGGTGAAACATGCCCTCCAACACCCTCAGTTGGCTTGGACCGTCCATCCCAGATTTCACTTCCTCCCCAGCGTGGGGGCAGCAGGCCTCTCTTTGGTCGTTGAGAGTACAGGGTTACTAAGTCCGCCATTGTCAACTGGGAAAACTGAGACCCGAGGGGAAGTGCTGAAACCTCGGGCTTGATCAAAAGGCCTTTGGTTGCTTTGGCAAAGGTTTGTCCATCTGCTCTTCTGGGCGCCGGAGGTGGCGCATAAATAAGGGCTCTTTTTCCTTCACTAGGAGTTGGGTTCGGGCCTAATGAGGTGGTCAGGCATGGGGGGGAGGTTTGTTCTTCCTGCCTTCATTTAGCAGACACTGATTGGACACCTGCCGGGCGTCCCTCGCAGAGCTGGCCACTTTTCTTCATTCGTTCACTGAGTCCTCAGCACAGCCTGTGGCTGAGGGACTCGCTCCGTCCCTTGCTGAAAACGCCACTGCTTAGAGAAATGACTTGGCCTTGGGTTTGAGGGACAGTGACCTCCCAGCTCTTCGTGATGGCCTCCATCCTGTCCCTGCCACCAGGCTCCCTTTTGGCCCAGTGGCTGCCCCCGGGGCAGCAGAGATGCGCTTCCTGCCATAAGCAGGGGGCATCGTCCGGGGAGATGGCCCCTGGCGGTTAGAGATTGGGCACTGAGCTGCCACCTCTAGGAGGGGGCCAGGTGGCCACGTGCCAGGGCCTGCCGCGGGGCCCGGGGAGCAGGGTCTGCCCAGGCCTGTGTCCCTGCAGTTGGAGCAGTTCCCCCGGGGGGAGGCGGTGGCTCGCCCTGAGAGGCCACCCTCCTTCCCGCCACCCTCTGGCTCAAGTGCTCTGACGGCCCGGTTGGGAGAGGCCTGCGCTGCGCCTGGAATTCCCCTTGCTCTGGCCTTCATGTTGGCCCGGGGCCTGGGAGTGCAGGGAGGTCCCGGGTGCCGCCTGCAAGCTGCCTCTCTGCCGGTTTGGAGGTGGAAGGACACAGGTCTCCACGGCCAGCCGCCTCTGCACTCAGGATGCGGGGGTGGGGCTGGGGTCTGTGGTTCTGAGACTCCAGGCAGGGTCTGGGATGCAGGGGGCCCTCTGTGGCATGGTCCTGGGGGCCCCCTCCTCCCGAAGGCCTGGGGACAGTCAGACGATGGGATTCCCCAGGGGAGGGTGGCGGGCCCGTGTCGGCTCACTTGCTGGATATGGTTGGCTGTGTGACCCCTGTGGCCTCGGGTCTCTCCTCTCGCCCGCCCTGCCTCCCAGTGCTTTCAGGGTTGGGTGGGGGCCTGTCCAGGAAGCCCCCCGGTGAAGGGTGTGGTGCTGCCCGGGGACGTGAGCTGGACTGGGTGGGCAGAAGTTCTGCCAGCCAGAGAACTACAGAGGAACTTGGGCAGGGAGGAGGGGAAACCCAAGGGCAGTTTTCAGCTCTGGCATCAGTGCCCGGGGTTTGAATCCTAGGTGTGCCCTCTGCTGACCGGTTGCTCTTAGGCAGGACTGCCTTTGCTGCCTGGGTTCCCTTGTCTGGAGTGTGGCCAGGCCTGGGTTGGGGGAAACTGAGGGAAACCATGGTTGGGGACACTCGGAGCCCAGTGTACGTTGGGGTGCAGCCCGTGGCAGGCACGTGCTCTTGGTGGGACCGGTGAGGGGAAGGACTGAGGTGACTGGTCCCTATGGCCAGTGGGTGACTGGACGAGGGACAGAGCCGTGGGGACTTGACTTGGAGCTGGACCTGGCTGGCCAGGTGAGGCTGGGTCAGGTAGAGAGCCTTTCTTCACTTCCAGTCTCCCTTGGCGGGCGTCTTGTGATTTAGGGGAAGAAGGGTGAAAGCCCACGTTAACGACCTGGTTTGCAGTGTGTCTCTCAGCTAAGATGGGCGAAATCTTTTGAGCTTTTTTGCTTGGGAAGCAAAATCTCCTGTTTACCAAAGGTGATTGAATTCGGTCCCGAGCATGGAACACTGGATGTGTGTCATGGTGTGGCCCCGTTATCTTGCCTCCACCCTCACCACCGTCTGGGAAGGAATTCTGTGGCCACTTCCTGGCCGCGCCCCTCTGAGGACTGAGGGTGGCAGGTCCTTCACTGTCTTTAAGGTTCTTCGCAGACTCGCCATTGCTGATGTCTTTATTTTGCCCCTCTTTTCAACTTGCTGAGCTGCCTTTCATAACTGCCCATGTCCTCTTGGGTCAGGTTATGTGGCTGGAGCTGGGGCGTTTGCTGAGGCATGTTTCACCAACTCCTGGGGTGCGAGTCCACTGCCTCCAGAACCCCTCTGCCCGCGCCCCTGCCCCCCAGCTGCCCCTGGTTTCTCCAGCAGCAAGAGCTCATCTAAGCTCATCAGAGCTTTTCAAACGAGTCCGTGACTGGGATGATGGAAGGGAGGGCCGTCCCCTTCCCAGGGAGTGGGTAGGCCAGTGGTCCCTGGCGGTCTCCATTCCCCACTTCTTATTTTCATGTTCATCTTTCTGCTTTTCTGGCCATGCTGCGCGGCCTGTGGGATCTTCATTTCCCACCCAGGGATTGAACCTGCGCTGCCCACAGAGGAAGCATGGCGTCTTAACCCCTGGACTTCCAGGGAAGTCCTCCTGGTGTCTCCCGAGTGTCCCCTCATCAGCCCCAGCCTGGTCCTCCTGTGGGGCTCGCAGGGTGGACAGTCTTGGCCCGAGAGGTCGCTGCTCTGCTTTGGACAGCTTTGGGGAGACCCTTTCCTGGGGAGACCTTCCTGGGGAGACCCTCTCCTTTGGGGAGCTTTGGGGAGACCCATTCCTGCAGGGGTGCACAGACTAATCACTGAGTCTGGGCGGCTGCCCCAACTCCGCCCCTGCCCTCAGTCTGGCTTGGGTGGCTGGGGCTGGCTTTAGAGAGCTCTCCCCGTAGAGGACCCACTGAGGTGGCTGGCCTGGGGTGGCCTCGACACAGACCCTTTTCCTGGACGTCACGAAGCTCAGTGACCAAGGGGCAGTGTGAAGGGGGTGACCAGGACATCCGGGCTGCCTCCGCCCTTGCTGGATGCGACAGAGCCCATCATCCTTGCCCTGTGTGCCTCTTCAGATGTATGGCTCCTTCTCTGGTGACCACAGAACACTCTGCATGCTGGTTCCTACCCCCCCCCCCCCATTCCCAGCGCAGTCCTGTTCAGTCAGTGGCTAGGAAGCGCCTACGGTATGTGTCAGCATCTCTGAAGAATCCTGAGTTGAGTGACCCTAATCCCTGCCTTTGAGGAACTTGTGGACTTGAGCCGCAGTCAGACTGCACTTGTGTTCATGCACTTCCCACCACGTGCCTGGGGCAGTGTAGTGGACATGTGGGTCCATGGGGCATTGGTGAGCCCCCAGTCCCGTGGGAGTCACAGGGGGTTCATTTAAACCGAGCCCTAGGGAGCAGGGCTCAGCAGGAGGCTTGAGGAAGGAGGGGTTTGGACGGATGCAGACTGGGTGGGGGCCGTGAAGGAGGCATTCTAGAACAGGGAGCAGGGAGCGCAGAGGCGTGGCGGCTGGAGACCACCCCCTCGTGGTGGAGGATGACCTAGGCTCGAGGGTGGGAAGCGCACCGCTGTGCCCGCAGCTCAGCCGTGAGTCAGGATGGTGCGGGTGCCGGACGGAGGAGTCCGGACTTTATCCTGGTGGGCCGGAAGCTGGGGGCACTTGCTGATGCTTCTGTCTCTGAGAGGCTTGGTGCTTGTGGAGCTTCACTGTGGAGTGGGGTTGGAGCAGACACCTGGGAGACCACAGAGTGACCCAGGAGAGAAGGCAGGGATGAGGGTCAAAAGAGGTAGTGGTTGGTTAGTCGGACACTTGCTGGAAGCTGGCGAGGAGGCAACTGGGAGGAGGAGATGGGAACAGCCTGCTCCTTACCAGGGGCCCCCTTCTGGGAAGACTGCTCAGGGGTCCCATCCTTTTGACCTCTGAGTGACCTTCTGGGAGAGCCCAAGACTAGCCCCCTACACAGGGAATTATCACCAAGTGGCACCTACTTGGCCGTAGGCATGTGGTTTGTGTTGATTTTAGTTGCAGCTCTTGCTTTCAGTGGGAGCATTTGGGATTCCCAAGACCTTCCAGAGTTCCTTGCCTGCACCTGTACTGGAACTAAAGGAATCAAAATGAACAAAGCCTTTTGGCATTGCATGAGCTGGAAAAGTCTGATTCAGGGTAAACCTGCTTTTTTTTTTTTTCTTTTCCCCTTAAAGGAGAAGAAAGTAACCACATTGGTGTGATGGAAAAAAGGAGTCTGGGTGCCCTTTGGGTTCTGCTATAGCGTGTTCTCGCTGGTGATCTCAAAGGGTGGGGAGTTGCTGACACAAACACGCGAGAATGTTCTGCACGGGTCACCTGGTGTCTGGCGCTCCTGTGAACTCCACACCCTCAGATGCCAGCCAGGATTCCAGGCCTTGGTGGCTGTGTGGCATGTGACTCAGGCCCAGAGAACGAGAACGAAGGAGAATAGTGAATCTCTAAGGCTGGGCCCTTCAGCAGCCCATCTCGGCTTTCAGGGTGTGTTTTCCAAGCCTCGTGGGGGGTTTTGTACATCAGCATTTAGTCTCCAGGAGGGAAGTTAAGTAAGCTGGCTGCTCCTGTTCATCTGATTCCCAGGGCAGTTAGCAAACCGCCCTCACCTGTTAGAAAGAAAAGTAAGAGAGTGGTCAGACCTGGTGAAGGCTGAAAGGGACCCAAAAGGTGAGCTGCAGAGCAGAGGGGAAGAGCCATCCCTGTCAGGCACCTGGACTGCCGGCTGAGGCATGTAGGGGGTGGCCTGTCCGCAGGTGATTGGGTTCTAATTTGCTTAAACGGAAAGTGTCAGATTTTTAAACCTTTTGTAAGATTCAGGCATGTCCTCGAGGGCTGCAGAAAAGACCCCAGGACATCTCTGCTCTTGGTCGTGGCCCGGAGCTCTCAGCTCAGCCTCTGAAGAACAGGGCCAGCCTGGCACAGGCTCTGGGTCGGCCCGAGGGCCCCTGGCCTGATGGTACCCTTCTCAGCTTTGAAGCGCGGATGCCCGGCCAGCCCTTCGCCTGCACCTGCTAGAGAAAGAGCAGGCTGGCCGCTTCTGCCTGGGGTCTGGGTGGATCTGTGGGGAGACCAGGTGAGGTCACGGGAGGCGGTGGGGTAGACTGTATGGTCTGCAGAGCTCAAGACGTTTACTGTCCGGCCTATTACAGAAAAAAAAAACAACAAGCTGACCCACTGCCTGTATGGATGGGTCTGTATACCAAACCTGTGCTGTTCAGCGTGGTAGCTGCTTAAAGTTTTTTCCAGCTTTATTGAGGGATAATTGGCACAATTATGATTGTTTAAATTTAAAACAGTAGAATTAAGAATTCAGTTCTTCACCTGCAGTAACGACTCATCACGTGCTCAGTAGCTACGTGCGGTTCCTCACTGTCATGTTGGAAGGCGCAGATATAAAACTTAGCCCAATGGCACAGAACGTTCTAGGGGCAGAAGTGTGCTAAACCTAGTCTCTCGTGCGTGTGTTAAATTGTGTCTGACTCTTGCAACCCCATGGACTGTATCCTGCCAGGCTCCTCTGTCCATGGGATTCTCCAGGCAAGAATACTGGAGTGGGGTTGCCATTTCCTTCTCCTGGGGATCTTCCGGACCCAGGGATCAAACCTGAGTCTCCTACGTCTCCTGTGTTGGGAGGTGGATTCTTTACCCCTGAGCCACCCGGGAAGCCCAGACCGTCTCCCAGTGTGTGAGGGAACCGGAAGTATGGAGGAGGCACTTCAGGGAAAGAAAGGACACAGGCTTCCCTGGCCCTAAAACACAGGGTGCAGAGTGAGTTCGTTGACTCAGAGGTGATGGAGAAATGTGTGATGCGAGAGGGGGGCCTCGGCCTGGAGTGGAGAAGCTGCCCCCAGACCTTCCTTCTCTGTGACTGTGGGCAAGCCCCTCACCATGCAGACCACGGTGCCCAACTCCAGGTGACCAGTAGCTACGCGAGGACCCCCTCAGCCCTGCCTCTCCAGCCTGTGACCCCAGCTCCTCTACCCCCGACTCCTGGCTCACCTGGGCTGGTGGCCACGTCAGCTCTGCTGTGCCCAGCACTTCCCCCCGCTGGTGTGTGTGTGTGTGCACATGCAGGTGTACACACACGCTGGGCTGTGTGGAAGTCCACAGAAATCCCCCCTTGCCTGTGTTCCGATCGCACTCTGCTCCAGACCACCTGGACCCGATGGGTCGTATCACTGTTCCTCCTGGGCTGGGCTGGGCACGTTTTTGTTTTGATAGAATGGCCATGTTTTCCATGGGCAACAGATGAGGAACTACTCTATTCATTTAGAATGGTGGCTTCTGTGTAGCATGAGGAAGGAAGAGACGTTCCAGACCCTGCCACTAGCCAGCGTCACGTGGCTTTCTCCTTAAAATGCCGTCAGCTGCAGCGCTGGGGCAGTCTGTTGACTAGCTGGGAGCTGGCTGAACTGTAGCTCTTGTCTTGCTTGATTCCCACATTTGCTGACTCCCAGTCTCTTTGGAAGCTAGTTAGGGGTAGAGTCATTCCGAGGTGGGGCAGCAAATGTGGGGAACATGGATGTGAGTTCTGTGCGTGGGGCCCGACTGAAAATGCATCGCTGCTGGAACTGCCTCCCCACATTGCTGGACGCTGGTGGACTCTGAAGGTGGAGAGACGCCGCGGGGTTGTTTTCCGCTGAGCTGTCCCGGTCTGGGGTTCACTGCCTTCACGAGATGGTGCATTTTGTCAGGAGTCCGGTCCACTTGTGCCCTTGGGAATGGCTGGGCCTGTCCACGTTGGGTTTCCATGAGTCCAGTCTGCTCGCATCACCCAGCTTAGACAGTGCCCACTCCCTTTGCGTCAGGATGAAAACATCTCCAAAATGCAAGCCTGAGATATCAGGAGGAGTTTCCCGGACTTTGGGCAAGAGTGCAAAAGGGAGGAAACCAGATAAGCCTGGTGCATTTAGCCACAGAGTTGCGTGAAAGAAGTGCTTGGTGAGGAGGAAGTTGGGGTTAAGAGGACACGCAGCAAGAGCCCTGGAAGCCCAGGCTTGATTGCGTACCCTCCTCTGACACTCGGCTTGCCTCTAGCCAGCCACTCAGGATGGTCTCCGGGGCCTGCCCTCTAAGGCTGGTGGGGGCCTGAGAACATTGGCAGATTGGGCCGTGCCTGGGATTGCTCACCGCTGGTCTCACCACCCAGAAAGGGGCAGTATGTGTGTCCCCCAGGAACCCTGGTACAGCACCTCACTGTGGAAGTGGCTCGTTACTTAGGGAGCTGGTGCTGGGTGAGCACCTGGTCACCCAGGCAATTGGCTGTTGGCTAATGAGCCCCACTCCACAGGAGGGGACTGAGCTGCGGGCATATCCGAGTGCAGGCCCATCCTCACAGGCTGGATCCCAGTTCTTCTGTTCCAAAGCCCATCTCTCCTCCACACCCGGTGCCATCCCCCGTCGGGGACTGTGCCACCATCTGCAAGAGGAGTCTCCTCTTCTCTGGACAGCACTCCCCCCGAACCCCGCCACCACCACTGTCTTACGTCCTGCGGGAAGAGAAGTAGGTTGCTCTGTGGGTTGACATTTAAGAAAGCCTACTTGATGGAGCTGTCCCTCTGAATATGTGGTTGTGGTACAAGAAGGCTTCATTTGTCCCAGGCTGTTTTGAAATCAGAGGCAGGAAACCCCCGTCTCATTTCTGTATCTTGCATAGAGGTCATCAAAACAGAACCCTGTGTTCTGTGCGGGAGTTGTGATCGAGGAAGCCAGCCACGTGTAGGCATCGGGGCTCCAGAACCATCTCTTCTGTCTGCCGGGTTTACTTGGATTTGTTTAAAGAACTTGGCATGGAAGCGCCCCTTCCCTGATACCCCACTGTGGGAGAGGCTGGAAGGGAGCCCTTCCAGTGAGGGTGGGCCAGACCCGGGGCGTCCTCTGCTCCCAGTAAGACCACAGCTCATGCACCTCTCTGATCACGCAGCTGGGAAGGCAGGCCTCTGCCGTTAGGGATTGCGAGCGTCATGGTGATGCCCTGGTGTGCTCTGAATTTCAGACAGTCTGCGCTTTCTAGTCCTTTTTAGGGCTTCCTCTAACTCAGAACCAGCCAGGAGTGATACAGATGAATATGCGTGACTTTGGGGTACTCAGGGCGCAGCCATCAGGCTCTTCGAACCGAGATGAAGTGCGGTTGTCTGGGTGACTTCAGAGCTTGAGTAGTCAGCGTCCTTTAGAGCAGAGGTTGTGCACCCATGGTCTGGGGGCCAGATGTGGTCCCCTGGCAGAGTTTGTTTGGCCCCCAGGGTGCTCTAGGCACTTCTGCATTTCTTGACAACATTTAAAAACCAAGATTGTACGAAGAAGTCTAGATGGTCAGCTTTTTCTGACACATCAGAAGATCTTTAATATAGTTTTATCCTGGGTCCTCTTTCCCCCGCCCACAGCTGGGCAGGGGTAGCCAGCCATCCAGCCCCCCGGGGGCTCCCTGCTCGGCAAAACAGTTCCTGCCCATCAGGCTTCACTTGTTTCTATTCCCTGCTTGGCTCTGGAAGATGTTTGAGATCACTGGAGTGGACATGCCGTTCAGAAGGCAGATTTAGGTTTTCTGGTCCCCCGGGTTGTATGGTTCAAGGTGCGCGGTGGTGGAAATGCCCAAGTGCACAGTCATTCCGTCCGTTATCTGGCTGGTTGTGCCACCTGCGAGGAAACTGACAGAGATGAGCCCGGGAAGTGCTCTGTTCATCTCCGTGAGGCTTCCCTCTGGCTGCTCCCATTGAACCTGCCCGCACGACCCCCAGTCTGCTCCGTGAAAAATGACCCTTGACTCCTGGAAGCCAGTCTCCAGCCTGGGGTTTCCCCCAGTTGCCTTGCAGGTCGTTTCTGTCCCCCCAAGCCCCTAAAGTCACATTCAGTTGCTTCACCCAGTTTAATCTTCTTAGTTCGAAAGTGCTCCCATGGTTTTAATAGATGATGTAGGATTTTCTTTTTTTAAACAAAGATTTAATCTCTAAATTATCTTGACAGGCAGTCTAGCTGCTATGTATCAAGTAGATAACTTCTGCTGGTGATCGAGAGAGAAAAAATTTCTCAGGGTAAATGAGAACACGCTTCTCAGAGTCTCTCAGCTTATTCTTTTCGACAGAGACTCAATGAACCAAGTGGAAGCAAAGAGCCTCCAAATGGCAATTTCTATTTTTTTTCCCCTAGGAATTGAGTTTTTCTTCTCGTATTCCTTCAGGTATTTAGTATCAGTCACTCCTTTCATTTACTCTCTTTTCTTCATCCCCATTTTTTTCCTCCGGTTGTGGCAGACATTCTGCCTCCCCATCTGCCTCCTCCTCCCCTCCCAGCCAGTCCATTCCATGCCTGTGGGCTTTGTCTAACCCCTGACCCCCAGGGCCAAGACTCCTGAGAAGGACCCCAAAGGCCCTGCCCCCACTGGTGTTCTTGAGAGCATTCTAGGCTCTGCTAGGAGGGCCTCAAGGACAAGCACTGAGTCATCTTTATCTAAGTCCCCACGTCCTGGCCCAGATGAAGTGCTGGCGGTGGGACCTAGACCTCCACCCCTTTCTGACCTCATGAACATTTGCATGAGACTCAAACCAGTCCATCCTAAAGGAAATCAACCCTGAATATTCATTGCAAGGACTGATACTGAAGCTCCAATACTTTGGCCTCTTGATGAGCCACCTCATTGGAAAAGAGCCTAATGCTGGGAAAGATTGAAGGTGGGAGGAGAAGGGGATGACAGAGAATGAGATGGTTGGATGGCATCATCGACTTAATGGACATGAGTTTGAGTAAACTCTGAGAGATAGTGGATTTCCCAAGTGATTCTAGTGGTAAAGAACCTACCTGCCAATGCAGGAGACATAAGAGACGTGGGTTCGATCCCTGGGTCAGGAAGATCCCCTGGAGGAGGGCATGGCAACCCACTCCAGTATTCTTGCCTGGAAACTCTGAAGGACGGAGGAGCCTGGCAGGCTACAGACCATAGGGTCGCCAAGAGTCTGACGTGACTGAAGCGACCTAGCACGCACGCCGGGAGATAGTGAAGGACAGGGAAGCCTGGCGTGCTGCAGCTTTGGAGTCACAGAGTCAGACGTGACTTACGGACTGAACAACAGCTTTGATGGACCCCCTTTTTTTCATCTGCAAAATTGTCCTCCCCCCCAAGTATCCGGGTTCTAAGGACCAAGGCAAGTAGAACATTGGTTTTCAAACTTTCAAGGAGCATCAGACTCACCTGGAGGGCTTGTTAAAGCCCTGATTGCTGGCCTCTGCTCAGAGAGTCTCTGATTCACTCTAGGTGGGGTGGGGAGTGAAACTTGGCATTTCTAACAGGTTTCCAGGTGAAGCAACTTGCTGCTTGTCCCGGGACCACGACTTTGAGAACCACTGCCCTGGTAACCACGTTGTTGAAAGAGGCTCCAGCGTTCACCCCAGCAAGGGTGTGGTTCCCAGCCACTGACTCTGATGCCTGCCCTGCTTGCGATTCTGATCGCCTTTTTACTTTGCTGTTCTGCAGACGTACACACAAAGCTTTACATCTTTTTAAAAAAATATATTTATTGACTTATTTGATGGCCAGGTCTTAGTTATGGCACATGGGATCTTTTGAGTTTTGGTTCCCCAGGTAGGTTTATTTTACCCTGTCTCATCAAGGAAAGGCCGTGCTTGGGCTGAGCTAACATCTGCATGGAGATGCTGGGTAACCTGCCTCCTCGAGGGCAGCTTGGTCCCCTCACAATGCGCATGCTCTGCATCTGCTTCGCATGACTTTGCAGGTATCAATCAGTCTTGAGGCAGAGGCGCCCTCTGACTCAGGTGTCCTGAAATCAGTGTTGTTGTCAGTGGCGGCTGCCTGCCTGCGAAGACGGATTTCACCTCATTTTTGGTTTTCAGTTTTCCTGTGTGAATCTGAAATCACTGCCTGTCTCCCGTCCGTCTTTAGCCTCGGATGGAGTATCTGGATGCGATGGCAGTCATCAGTCTTGCCTCACTTTGCAGTTTTCCGTGCAGTTTTGTTTTGTAAAGAAGTGTCCACGTCCCCCACCTCCCCGCCCATACTTCCCCTCAAAAACTAGGGGGACAATAAAGCAGTCATGGTTTTGAATGAAGCGTCTCTGTGCTGTGTCTGGGACTTGCTTCTTGCTGCCTGTCCTCTGCTGTCCCCGGACCCAGTCCCCCAGCAGCTGAAGCACGTGGGCCCTTGTGCTTTTGTGCTCTCATAGGCACACAAACACGTGGTGAGCGCGTGCTCGGCACAGGCCTTGATCACATATTTGTGACTCGGGAGTCCGGGACGGTCGTGACATTCTCACGTGGGGCAGGGCGTGGCCGCTCCCCCTCCCCTGGGAGCAAGCACAATTACTGTATTGTCTGTGGGCGGCTGAGCTAGCCGCGTGGGTCGGAGCCGGGCCCCTGGCGCGCCGAGAGAGCAGAGAAGCTGTTTCACCCTGTGTACCTTCCTGCTGCCGTTTTATGGAAGGGGGTGGTGTGGGACGCCCATTCAGGATGCTCTGGCACTGCTTGGCGGGTGCCCCTCGTGGTTCAGCTGCTGGCCTGGTGTTCCCACCCGCCGAGAGCTGGAGAGGTGGGGCCAGGCCAGGGGTGGGGAGGCTGGTGCGGCTGAGGCCACCCCTGGATGGCAGAGCCCCCACCCTCCAGAGGCTTGAGAGGGCTGCGGGCATCAGCCGGACACGTGCCCATTTGGGCAGCATGGGGCTCCTTCTGCCGAAGCGGGGAAGGGCCTCACCTGTCCCCAGCTCCCTGGCGTATGGGATGTGTCGCCAGTCGACTGCTCCTGGAGATGGCCTCACCCTGTCTCCATGAAGCCCGACACTCCTGCCGCCGCCTCTAGGACACCTGCCCAGACCTGGGCCTCCCCGTCTGGGGCCTCAGCTCGCTCCTGTCCTGCAGCACGTGTCTGCCCGGGCACTCGGTGTTGTTGCTGTTGTTCAGTTGCTCAGTTGTGTTCGACTCTTTGCAAACCTGTGGACTGCAGCACGCCAAGCTTCCCTGTCCTTCACCATCTCCCAGAGCTTGCTCAAACTCGTGTCCATTGAGTCAGTGATGCCATCCAACCATCTCATCCTCTGTCGTCCCCTTCTCCTCCTGCCAGCATCTTTCCCAGCATCAGGGTCTCTTCCACTGAGTCGGCTCCTGGCGTCAGGTGGCCAGAGTATTGGAGCTTCAGCTTCATCATCAGTCCTTCCAATGAATATTCAGGCTTTATTTCCTTTAGGATTGACTGGTTTGATCTTGCAGTCCAAGGAACTCTCAGAAGTCTTCTCGAACACCACAGTTGGAAAGCATCAGTTCTTCGGCTCTTAGCCTTCTTTATGGTCCAACTCTCACAACCATGCATGACTCCTGGAAAAACCGTAGCTTTGACTATATGGATCTTTGCCAACAAAGGGATGTCTCTGCTTTTCAGTACACGGTTCAGGTTTGTCGTGGCGTTTTTTCCAAGGTGTGCCTTGCGGTATACCTCTGGGAGCAGCGGGTGGTGTGTGAGGGCTTGGCTGGGTCCCTCCACCTTCCTCTCTCAGACCCTTGCATGGCCAGCCCGGGCAGTGTGGGACTGGGGACGCGGCCCTTGTACCAGGAGGAGGAGGCAGGGTGTGCGTAGGACCTGCCTGTTGAATCAGAGCCCCTCAGAAGCTGCCCTTTGTTCAGGAGCACAGCGTCACATGCACATCTCACTTCTCCCCGGAGGTCCTGCCCCTTGGCCCTCCTTGCTCACTGTGCTGGCTGCCGGCCCTCAGGCCTCCAGTTTCTCAGGGGATGCCAGCATTTGGGGGTGCTGCCTCCCTGCCAGCCCTGAGTGCAGTCAGGTGCTTTCTCCTAAAAGCTGAACTTGGGGGAGAAAAAAAAAACAAATAGGGAAGGACCCTGGGCTGAGGTTTTCCTGGGATTGGGTGTGTGAAGGGCCTCCTGCCAACCTGCCAGCCCGCCCAGGGAGCCTCCTGATGGGTATTTGCAAGTTTCTAGGAGGTGAGTGGTATCAGAGAGAGTGATTTTGTTCCGACCACATGCTCTGCTGCTGCTCTGCTGCCATGGAACCTAGACAGCTTTGAGCCCAGCCTCTCCGTGGACGAGGAGAGCATTCATGCAATGCTTCGAATTAGTGCCAACAGCAGAATTTTGATAGCTGCAGGGAAACCCCACAAGCAAGAGAGGTTTCAATAGCTTTTGGCATCAGGAAAGTCGAGACCCGACTTAATGGAGCGAATGTGTTTTTTGGGTTCAGCAAATGTTTCCCTGAGCAGCTATCCGTGTGAGGTCCTGTGACTCAGGGGACCGTGGTGGGTTCTCACCCTCCTGAAGCTCACAGCCTGCGGGGGAGATGGACACGCTGCCCGTTCATTTCACGCTCCTTTGATTCTCCGTCTGTGGGGTGGGCGAAGCCTTCCTGGAGAGGGAGACACCTGAACTGAGTCTTAAGAGCTGAGGGTCTTGAGCTCAGCTGGAGGTGGACAAGGCTAAGAGGTGAGCAACCAGAGAGCCCAGCGTGAGCAAAGCTCGGGACACGTGGAACCGTGGGGGTTATTTGGGTAACTACCGGCAGCTGTGTGAGAGAGTGTGCGCGCGTGTGTGTGTGTGATTTTTAAGAATAGACAATATGTACACTGGGTACAAACTCAGCTGTGAAAAGGAACTCTCCCTGCCTCCATCCCTGTCTCCCTGGTCGGCCTCGCCTTCTCTCTCTGGAAGAGCTCCTGTTGCCTTTTTGTTTATTCTCCCAGAGATACTCCATTGATGTGCAACCATATATAAATATATACAGACTTTTGATTTTAAACATTTATATGTTTTTTTGCATAGTACACACCTTCAAAGTTCAAAACATGCAAAATGGTATTCCGTGAAGAGCCTCCTCCCTACTCTGTTCTCAGCCACCCACTTCCTCTCCCCAAAGACCCCTCATATTGTTTCTTTTGCATCCTTCTATATTATGATTACATATATTTAGTTTTGCCCAAATAGGAGCTTGCTGTGTCCACTGTCTTTGCTTTCTCACTTAGCACTAGACTGGAAGATGATTTCCTCTTGGTACCTATCAAGTCTTTTGAAAAGCTGCATATTGTCCCTTGCATGGATGTCTGGGCAGCTGTTTATCCTGTCGTTACTGTTAGGCAGTTAAGTTGCTTTCCGTCTTATCTATGCTGAAGATGCATATTTTTTGCGCCCGAGCAGGACTAATCTGTAGGGCAGATTAATTTGGCATCTGAGGCTCAAGGGGGAAGGCCGCCTGGTTGACAGTAGCAGGGCACAGGCCATGTTTGCCCAAGTTATGTTTTTGCCTTTGTTCCGCTTTGTGGAAGGCAGGTGACTTTTAAATTGGGTTGGGCTGAAAGTTTGGGGGAGAAACTGTTTTATTCTGTTGGTGCCTCCCGTATCTGACCCCTCTGAGAAGTGGGACCCACTGTGGGCTTGTGAGTGCCACTGACCCCTGCGTGTGGCCAGTGTTGTTCAGTGGCTGGGCGAGGCCAGACCTGGGGCCCGCAGAGCAGCTTTGCCAGCCCTGGCTACTGGGGCCTGGTGGGCGTGAATGCCACGTCTGGGCACGCGGTGGGCTTTGCGCTTCATAAGCATCATGACTCAAGCAAGTATTCTGTTGGTTTATTAATAACTGATGTGAACAAGAATCTGCTCAGGAAGAAAACCCCCCCCACCGATGGGTCGGGGGAGACCCCAGCATGGCTTTGCATGCACCCCATAAAGTGGTGAGGCCCAGTTTTGCGCTCCGGAAGGCCCAGTTACATTATCATGTCTTAGGGATGATGGGGGGAGACCTCAGCGCGGCTTTGCATGCACCGCATAGAGGTGCTGATGCCCAGTTTTGAACGCACCCAGGTATGTTATCTTGTCATTTGTCTTTTAAAATGTAGTCCGTCTCTTAGTGCATTTTACTTTCTATTTCACTCATGCATCAGTTAATAATATTTACTTCTGTGGGCGGAGGGCCTGTGGCTTACATATGTTTTTGTCTTCAACGCCTGCGGACGCCAAGCAATGGCTGGACAAGGGCTTGTGGAGTGAATGAGCACAACCCTGTCCCAGCTGGCTTTCCCGGGAGGACAGCCTGCTGTTAACCGTTCACCCAGAGCACCTGAAACTTGGTTTTGGTGTCAAACGCTGACCTCTGTCCAAGGACCTGTTAAATTTCATCCAGTTTCATCTTGTCCTCTTACTCAGTCCGACAACTTCTTTTAAAAAAAAAAAAAAAGTTTTATTATTGTATCTATAACTCTGAGCACATTGATAATTTACACTCACCTCCCTGGGGCTTCCTCCTGGCCGAGGAGGCGGGCATTGCCCCTTCCTGCTCGTGCCTGCTTGGCATCTCTTCCAGAGGAGGCTCCTGAGCAGGGCGAGGTCCCTTCTACGTGGGGCGAAGGCCAGCTCGCCCGCTGGCGGGTTTGGGAGGTGCTCTGAGGCCTGGCTGTAGAGCTTAGCTGCTGACTTAGTGAAATGCGCTTCCTGAGGGTCGGACAAGTCTGCACCGCTCCCTGGTTGCTCTGGCCCCGGTAGGGGACGATGACAGCAGCGTGACAACGACAGCAGCCGCTGGCACGTCTGCAGGTTTTCAGGAATACTGGGGCATGTTGTGGACACATGTGGAATGAACCTCGTTTCTTCCGGGGCCCGAGCCATTTCTGACGAAGGAGGTGGTCTCCTCACCTCCCGAGGTTGGATTAAGTCTCTCAGGGCTCTCGGAGTCGCCCTTAGAGCTGTCAGGATACCCTAGAGGCCCTGCAAGCATTTAGCAGGGCTTCTGGAATTGGGTTGGCCCTGCCGTTTCCTCTTTAACCCCCTCGAGGGCTGTGCTCATGAGGCCGGTTGTCACATCCACCCTGGCGCTTAGAGGAAGTGGAGATGGGTTTGCAAATGAGGCGCCCCTCCCTTCCCCTGCCCCACGCCCTGCCGGAAGGTGAAACAGGAGCCGAGAGCAGCTGGTCCTTGCCTTTGGCCCCTGAACCGTTCTAAATCATTCAGAACCGGGTCTCTGGGCTTTGCTGTGAGTTCGGACCTCAGCCCTTCTCCCGCCTCCTCGAGAGTGTGGTGTTGCCTGTGCCGACAGGTGGCTGCTGTTCACAGAGTGGCTCTCTCTGCCTCGTGCTGATGTCAGCGTCATCTACGTGGAGATGGGCCCACCCTTCGGAAGCCCCCTGGGAGGCACCAGAGGCACAGCTTGGAGAAGGTTGACTGTGAGGTGGCCCGAAGTTCAAGGGTTCCTGTCACGACGACGGACCCTGAAGAGTTTCGTCTTGGCCGCCGACAGCGTTCTCGAACGTGCAGTGGCGCCTGCAGCACCAGGGGCAGAGGGGAGGGCGGAAGCCTCTGGGTAGATCGGTTAGCCGGGCTGATTCATTTCTGCACCAGACCCTGTAACACCAGTGGGTTCAGGAGGGTGAGGCCCTGGTCCGCAAGATGAGGTCAGGGTGTGACCTCCTGAGCGAGCGGCAGATGGGAGGCCTGGTGCTCACGTCCCTAGCAGTCCTTTACTGTTGCGTCACCTCCCCTGTTCCAGGGCGGCACTTGTGGTACCGCGGGGCCCCTGAGACAGAGAGGGGCTGCCTTCCAGCTGTGGCCCCAGTGCCGGCTGCTGCTGGGGGGACTCTGTGCGCTCTGCTCGGCAGCCGGGGGTTCTTTGAGGGCAAGGCTGGTGTGGCTGCAGTGGGTCAGGACCGCCTCTCCCTGCCCGAGCTGTGCTGGCTCGGAAGTGTGCCTGCAGTCTGGCTGGGGGCCGGTCCTCCAGCCCACCAAAAATCCATAAATATTTTGCTGAGGGGGAGGATATTCCTTTGCAGAAGGTAGGAGACCAAGGTGTGAAAACTGGTGAGTGACTTCACTTCCTGGCCTGCTAAGAAACTTCCTTCATCCCCGAACATTGTTAATGTCACTGAAAGACACCAGGCGCCCCTGCTGTGCTTAAGGACCAAGCTTGGAAAATGTGCTTATGCAAACACCCCGGTTTGCACCCATAGATCCGGAAGGGTGGGGCCAACCCCCCTCCCCAGCCCCAGAACCCAGGCGTCACCGGCCCCTCAGTGAGTATCCGGGTGGCTTCCTGCTCCCCACTCAGCTGTACAGAAGGTCATGGCTCAGGCTTGCGACGGCAGCGAGTGAGAATTCGGCCTTTGCTGTTGTCCGGGTTTCCCGGGATCTTGAATGCTGGAGGTCGGGTCTGAGCAGGACAGGAAAGGCCACCCAAGGCCTGGCCGCCAGAGCGTGACTGCAGGGCAGGCATCAGCCCTTCCTGCCCGCTCACAACAGTTCACAACAGCTCACAACACACTTTCAGCTTCTCTGATCGAGTCACCACTCCCCCGGGCTCCTTTTTTCATGATGCATGGGAGGAAACTGAGGCTCAGAGAGGCTGCAGGACCTGGCTGAACCACCCAGCTGGGGCTCATTGGGCAGACACAGAGCCCGCGTGGCCCAGGCTTCCAGGCGAGGGAACCAAGGCCATGCGGGGGACGTGAGTTGGCAAACGGGGCTGGGCTAGAGGCCGGGCCAGAGCCCTCGGCTCCCGAGCCCCGCCGCCTTCAGGAAGAGGCCACTTGGATTACTCTGTTCTTGTTCCATTTTTTTTTTTCTTTCTTTTTTTTTAACCCCTCCTCTTTTTTGTTTCCTTAACCGTGCTTTGATTACATTCACTGTACTTGTAAATAGGTCTGAGCGAAGAACAGGTCATGGTCGTCTTAGGCTAAGTGGCTTAACATGCAGTAGCTTATCTCAGGGGCCCCTGCTCTGTCTCCCCGTCCTCTGTTCTCTGCTTCGCCCTGGTCTGGAGGAGAAGGCGGTGTCTAGTCTGTGCTCCCTCAGTAAGTGCTGGTCCTCCACCCCCTCCGCCTCCCCGCCCAGCCTTCCTTTCCTTCCTTTTGAGTTCGCTCCTCGGACTCTAGTCCATAGGACGCTCTGTCTCGCGCGAGCGCTCTCTCTCTCTCTCTCTCTCACGCTCTCGCTCACGCTCTCGCTCTCGCTCTCGCTCTCGCTTGGTCGCTCTCGCTCTCTCTCGGGTTTGGCGGGTTAGAATGACTCCACCGGTAGCGAGGATAGGAGACTGGCCTGTCAGTTACTTCTCATGATGAATGAGCTCTTGACAGGTCATGCATGCAGCTGGCTTCAGTTTCAAGAAGCAGCTCAGGCTGTCTCGTTCCCATGTTCAGATTTGTTTTGGCTCCGGGTCTCAACACTTTCATGTCCCTGAATAATGTCCTTCCTCCCCCTCCTCTTGAAATGCTATTTGCTTAAAAAAAAACAAAACAAAAAAACCCAGCAGATCCCTCCAGCGCTGTGAGAGTGACTGTGTAAAGTCCCAGAGAACAGAGTCCCAGTTTGGTTCAACAGCTCATTGAACCAAAGCAAAGGTTTTGCTTGCCCTCCATCAAGACAGCCTCATGAGGGAGCCTGGGCCGCTTTGCTCTGCGCAGGGCACAGGGTGGGTTCTTCTCCCGCTGGGTGGCGTGGCCGCTCATCCTTCCCCCAAGACTGGGCCTTTGGCGGCTTTTGACTACCTGGAGGTCTAGCCCAGGGAATGGCAATCACTCTAGTTACTGCAGAAAACACCCCCAAGGATACACCTTACTCTGGGATGAGGGATCAGAGATGGGGTGAGCATGCTATCTCTAAGTACAGCAGATGCTTTATTCTCACTGCTCAGCCCCCCAAGAATCCCGGGCAGCCATGAGTCGGCTGTGTGGTGTAGCCAGGCCGTGCTGCCTCTCTGAGCCGAGTTTCCTCACCTGCCACAGGTGGACGGGAGCCCGAGGGCCCATGAGACTCAATCATGTATTCGATTATCTGGCCACTGCACCCCCCAGCGAGGTGAGCCTGTTCTGTGGCCTGGTAGCCAGTTCCCACGCGCTGGAGGAGGGCCCCCTCAGTGCTTGAACTGCAATCACCTGGGGACCTCGGTCTTCAGGGGCCCCACCATGCAGACCTTTCTTTCCTTAACTTCCCACTCGAGGGGGCTGACTTCTTACAGATCACAAAGCTTAGCAAAGTCATACGCGCATCCAGGGTGTCACAGCCGGCACGGGACTAAGCCGAGAGTGCTTCTGGACCTTGCGTCCAGTGCTCGTCCCCCAGCCTGTTACTGACTCCGCGAACAGACACGGATCAGGTTCCTGCTGTCGGAGGCTCTCTGTTGAGGCCAGAGGCAGGCCCACACCCAGACGACACACCTGGAGGGGAGAGCTCGCCAGAGCGCCCTGGAAATGGACTTGGAGAGAAGGGCAGGGTGGGCTGTGGGAGCCCAGAGAGATGGGGGCCAGTGGACTCAGAATCTGATATAGCGGGGAGCCGGCACCACTGGCCCAGGCCTGGGGGCACCCTGGCTTCCCTGGAAGGCCCTTCACCTCTTCCTCTTCCTTCCACACCTCACCCGGCGTGCCTGCACCTCCATGCGTTTGGGGTGGGGAAGCAGTGCCCACATGCTTTCACCCCCACCTTCCCGCCTCCCCACTCCCTGTCTCGGTGGGACCCCTAGTGCCAGTTCCATCGTTAAGCCCAGAAGGTTGAGGTGTGGCCTGGGGCACCTCGGGAAGAGCTTATAGAGAAGGGGTGTCTTGCAAACCCAGTGTCTGTACTTCGGTATCTGGTCCGTTTGAGAGATCAAACATTTGTGGGATAATTATGATAAATGTTAACAGATCCTGGAGTAGAAGCCTCGGTGGTTAAGACAGAGACTTTGGAATCCATCAGACGTGGTTGAATCCTTGCTTCACCCTTCTCAGCTGGGTGACCCTGGGCCTCAGCTTGTCCCTCTGTAAAATGGGAAATCAGCAGTGCCCACTCGAAGGGCTGCTCTGAGGACTTGGTAAGCCTGGGGGCCTCACTGCTCTGGTGGTTCAGACAGTAAAAGACTCTGCCTGCAGTGCAGGAGACGTGGGTCTTCCGTGGGTCGGGAAGATCCCCTGGATGCGGGCATGGCAACCCACTCTAGCATTCTCGCCCGGAGAATCCCATGGACAGAGGAGCCTGGCGGGCTACAGTCCACGGGGTCGCAAAGAGTCAGACACGACTGAGAGATTAACATTTTATTCATGCTCTGTTAAAGGTAGACCCCACATCACCTATTAATTTCCACAAACACAGACCAGGAAGCTACTGGGAAGATGGTGGATAAAAGGTTATTATTTGCTGTCTGTTGCCTCTGCTGTGGAGTTGCCTTAAATCAGTGATATTTGGTGTCAAGCATGTCCTTGGTGTTCAAGTATTGACGTAAGAGGTATCATCTGTCTCTGTTTTTCTGTCAGCGCATTGCAGGTGGTGAAGGCCTCACTCTTTGATCGGTCATTTTTCAGTAGGACCTGAAGACTTGGGAACCTAGGCCAAGGGAGTTAGTTTAAGCGTTCCACCAGCGTCTGGGAAACACATTCTCCAGGCATGTCCTCTTATTGAAACTGCAGACTCTTTCCAGTATCAGCTCGGTCTGGGAAAGTATGGGCTCTTGATAAAAGTTCCTAGGCAGCTTTTAACTTTTTATTCTTAAACTTAGATGCCTTTGCTACACAAGCTGCAAGCGAAAGGCCTCCCCAGGCAGATTTAATTCCCTTCTCTTGGCAGAGGTGGACCTTGACTGCGACCACAGGATTCAGTCTCTCCTCTCCACCCTTCCAGGAGTTTGTCACGGGATCTGGCAAAAGGCCGCATGGCCCCCTGAAAGATGCACTTCCTCAAACGTTCATAAATTAGCTTCCAGAGCCTGCCCACAGATTGCTTCTGTCACACCAGCAGCTGAGAAGTCACCGAAGCTGAGAAGTGCACGCAGCCTTCTCCAGGACCTTGCAGAACTGCTGTTTCTCTCCCATTTCCTTTGGTTAACGGGAGGGGGAGGGACATGGAGGCTGTGAGAGGAACGACTTGCTCAGGCCATCAGGAAAATCACTGTCAGCGGCCAAGGTTATGTTTAGGTTTTGCTCCGAGTCCTGTGTTTGGGGTGGTGAGATATTCTCCTGCTATAAAACTAACTTGCACAAGTAGTAAACACAGGATAAGGATATTAAAAGAAGGAAACATTTAATTGGGTGAGTTCCAGTGTGGTCAGTTTCTTTTCAAAGGGTAGCTCTTCAAAACGCATTACAGAAGCGTTTGGTAAACTCCTGTAATCTTCTGAAGAGTTATATAGAATTTGAGAGTTTACAGAACTTTTTGCATATATAAAGGAATTTGGTGTGCACTGGGCAGGGTTCCCACTCCCCAGAAGCTGAGCGTCTCCAACCACAGTGACATCAGACAGCTGGGTTCAGGGGCTTGCAGAAGGCACATTGCAGGTTGCAAACCAAAACCAAGAGAGCTGCTTGTTAGGAAAGGCTCGTGTGACAAAGCCAAGTCACTGCCTGTCTGTGAAGCGTCCTGAGGAGGCAGACCTGGATTCACATCTCGCCATCAGCCCTTCTAGGCTGCAGGATCTTGGGCAAATGCTTGATTTATTTTCCCGGAGCCTTAGTCTTCTCATCTGGAAGATGGGAATCCTGTTAGCAGCAACAGCTGTTCGTGGGAATTAGATGAAATGAGAAGAGCCCAGCCTGTCGTCGGTGCTCAGGGAGCTGGAGGCTGGAAGCACAGCTGTGAAGGGGTAGGTAGAGGAGGACCTGGAGCCAGGCTGCCGCGGGGCTGGGTTGAGGCCTCTTGTAGACTCAGGGCAGTGTCACTTGGTGCCCGTTGACCATCCATGGGTACCCTGGGCAGTGGGCACCGATGTCTGGGGCCTTCTTTGTGCTGCGCTGTTATGTGCCTTTGCTTAGCCTAATTCTCCCGGCAGCCCGCAGAGCAAAGGTGTTCTCACTTTGGTTTTAAAGATGAGGAAACTAAAGTCAGGTGACTTGCAGGGCGATGGCGAGGCTTGCCCAGTCCCTTAGCACGCATCCTTGCCCCACCCTGCACACGTCCTGTATGGGCAGTGGCAGCCACGTGGGCCCCTTAAAAAATTTTTTTTTCATATGTCTGTGCAGTGTAATTCAGTCTTTTGTGTTTGGTTTTATGAGTTTTGATAAATGCGTCAATGGAGTGGGCTTTTTCCATTTAAAAGTGTGACACCAGGAAGGGACTTCCCTGGCTGTCCTGTGGTTGAGGCTTCTCCTTCCGATGCAGGGGTTGTGGATTTGATGCCTGGTCGGGGAACAAAGGTCCCACGTGCTTCATGGCCAAAAAAACCAAAACAGAAGCAATATCACAGCAGATTCAATGAAGGCTTAAAAAAGTGGTCCACTTAAAAAAAAGTCTTGAAATAAAATTTTGACACAAGAAAACATTTGTTTTTCTTGCTGCTTTCATTTTGTGTCTCTACGAGATGAGGGATGTGTTCGCTAAACTTGTGGTCGTCATTTCATGATGTATGTGGGTCAGACCATAATGCTGTACACCTGTAACGTACACAGTGCCGGGTATCAATTTATATCAATAAAACTGGAAGGAAACGTTTGTTTTTAAAATCTGAGATCATTGTAAATTCACATGTAGCTGTAAGAAATCGTAGAAAGTGCTGTGTATCATTTTCTCAGCCTCCCGCAGTAGTTAACACGTTGCAAAAGAACAGTGCAAATCGCAAACAGGAAGTCGACACGGATGCAGTCGAGATACAGAACATTTCCATCACCTTGAGGGTCCCCGCCCTTTTCATAAGCACATCCTCCTCCCTCTCCCACCCGCCCATCCAGACCCCCAGCAGCATCTAAAGCTAGCCTTCCATTCTGTCCCTTTGTCATTTCAAGGCTGTTACATAAATAAGAGTCAGGCGGTAATTAACCTCTGGGGGGTTGGGACTGTTCACGCGGCATAATTCCCTGGAGATTCATCCAAGTAGGTATCAGTAGTTCGTCCCTTTCCAGTGCAGAGGGGCGTCCCACGGCATGTCTGTTCCACAGTCTGTTTAGCCAGTCACCCGTTGAAGGACATCTGGGTTGTTTCCTGGTTTTGGCTGTTATGAATAAAGCTGTTATGAGCATTCATGTGCAGGGCTTTGTGTGAACATAAGCTTGCATTTTTCTGAGTTGCGTGCCAAGGAGTGAGCTTGCTAGGTTGTATGGGAGTTGCTCGACGGGGCTTTGAAGGATGCGTTTGGGATGGAGAGGCAGGTCGGGTGGGGCTTTGCTGCAGGTGGGCTCCGGTGGGAGCACAGGCTGGGGAGCTCACCCCTGAGACCCTGGGTGGCTGGCTTCATCTGTCTGTAAACTGTTGTTAGTTACGCCTGTCGTGTAACTAGCGATAAAGCGCCTGGCTCACAGTCGGCGCTCAGTAGGTAGAAGCCGTTCTTAATATGGGCTCAGAGAAGACCGAGCAGGCCAGGGTAGGCTCTGTGCCCCACAGATGAGCTCAGCAGGCCTTTGTCGCTTGTGGGCTCTGGGGCACCTCCTCCTTACCTCAGGTAGAGCTGGGCACCCAGTTGTCCCTCAAAGGTCAAGTTCCTGGCTTCTGCCTGAAAAGTCCCTGGCCCCGTTCTCAGACTGGGCTCTGAGTCCCTGGACGGGCATTGGCATTCCCCAGTGATCTTGGCCAGGCCCATGCCACGGATCAAAGGAATCCCAGGGAATTCCACATGGTGCCAGGCTCTGCCGGTCTGGATTTGCCTCACAGGGTCTGAGAATGTGCCCAGATTATTTCAAAAGTTGCTACGATTCAGCCTGGTTCCAGAAACGTGTGAAGCTTTTGGTGTAGTCAAGACACGCTGCTAGGTGTTACAAAGAAAACAAACAAAATGACCGTTTCAACGGATCAACCCCCTCAACTCCAGCTCCTTGGGGACCCTCGCCTGGCTGCAAGATGGAGCCTGGCATCAGCGCCCTTGGTCTGGTGTGACTCTTGTCTTTCTAGCCCCTTGCCCCACTGCTGCTGCCCTTCTCCACATACCCTGTGTGCCCGCCACCCGTGGGCTGACGGCCCCCGCCCCCAGCACACGCAGGCCAGGCTGCCGGGCTTTGCTCCTGCTTCCCTCTTCCTAGTTGCCTCCTCCCTTCCTCTTGAAGTCTTACCTATTTTCTTTCTGATCAAAAAGGTGTTAATATGCTTACTGCACTGGATGAAATACACAAACAGCGTGTGCGTGTGTAAGGCTGTACACTCAAGGCGTGCCTTCTCCCACTCCAGGACCACGTGGTTATGGGGCCACACTGCACTCCTCCCCTTGCTGTTTTCATTTACAGTGAATCTTGGAGAGAGTGTCACGTCGGCACCACCAGAATCACCTCATTAAAACTGCTGTGCGGGTGACGTGGCGTTACTCGTTTACACGGTGGCCCTGTGATTTCTCTTACCGGTTGCCTGCGGGTTGCCGTCTGGGTTGTCCCCACTCCCGGCCTCTTCCAGCAGTGCTGTGCGTCACTGGCCCCTGTGCAGAGGTGTCTGTTTAGGACTCAGCCCCGGGTCCCCCTCTTCCTCCTGTCTGCCTCTGGTAGCTGTGGTTCCTGTGTTCCCAGCACTGTCTTTCCACGACTCCTGAGGACAGGGTTTGGTGCAGGACCTCTTTCCTCCTTCCAGCGCCTGCCGTGCTTACTGACTGCCCTGCTGCTGCTGCTAAGTCGCTTCAGTCGTGTCTGACTCTGTGTGATCCTATAGACGGCAGCCCCCTGGGCTCCCCTGTCCCTGGGAGTCTCCAGGCAAGAACACTGGAGTGGGTTGCCATTGCCTTCTCCAATGCATGAAAGTGAAAAGTGAAAGTGAAGTCTCTCAGTTGTGTCCGACTCCTAGCGACCCCACGGACTGCAGGCTCCTCCGTCCATGGGACTTCCCAGGCAAAAGAGTACTGGAGTGGGTTGCCATTGCCTTCTCCGACTGCTCTAGTTTCCAGGAATACATGGTCCTCTGGTATTCACCGATCTTGCTGCCCCTGGGTGCTCCGGCCTTCTGTAGGGGCTCTGCTGGGAGCAGAGACACGAGAGCCGAGACGCCTGCGCCACCACCTCTGTCCGGCTTTGTGCTTGGTACACAGCGGCGGCATCAGATGGGGTAGCTTGTTTCCATGGTGATAAGACTTCCACAGCATCTTTCTTACTGTTTTCACCACAGGGATCGACCATAATATTGCCAGTCCCCTCTAGATGGAACATTAGCTTTGAAAAGTTTTAGCTTTAAAATTCTGCCTTTTAAAAAAATTTTTGAGAGGACAGATGGTTGGGTGTCCATTGCTGAGAAGAGATCAGGACTCACGGGCTCCCCCATGCAACTAGTGGCTGTGGCTACTGTTTATTGAGCAGTTCTTCAAATGAGCTAGGGCTTCTCACCATGCAAACGGCTTGAATTCACATTTTCTCATAATGCAGCCGTCTTCTGAGGCAAGCTCTGGTGGTGGTCTTTTATGGCGAGAGGAAATCAAGGCTCAGAAAGGAAGTAACTTGGTAAAGGGCACTCAGCACATTTCAAGAGGTGGGATTCTGGCTCAGGTGTGCTTGGCTCAGGACTTGAGTTTATAACCAGTGAACCCTCCTGCCTTGCTAGGAGGAAGGGCCTGGGGAGGGCGGGTCACCCTGGGCCTGGGGTGATGGTTGGCGGCCCCAGAGCTGAATTGACGTTGCACCCAGAGAGAAGTCGGCCGCCATCAGGCCCGGTCTCCGATTCTGAGCTGCACAAAGGGTGCCTTTGAAGGGGGAGTCCAGGGCACCCCTCCGGGCGCTCTCCTGCACACATGCCCCCCGCTTTCCTCTGCTCCCAAGCCAAGTGTCCCGGGGGCTGGCGGGCATTCCTGGCTTGGCTTCCAGGCCAGACTTGGACGAGTGATCTGAAATTCTTTGCTGGGCCAGATGATACTTGGTCAGAACGTGTGTCACTTCTAGATGGATGTGGCTTTGAAACAGGTCTCCTGGTGTGACCTGGGGACCCCGCTGGGCCTCCCTCCCGAACAGTCAACCCTTTGAAAATGTATTGATTTCCCCCCTCCCCTTCCCTGCTTTTGCACTTTGGATGAACCTTGTTTTCGAAGAACAGTAGAAGGTAATTTTCCCATGCTTGCCAGCTGGCCTGTAATTGAGCAATTTCAATAACACCCACTGTAAAGTCTAATCGAAGTAAACAGGAAAATATGATTTATGATCTGGACAGCAAGTAAATACCAGGGTGCAATTAATTTTTACACAGAGCAGCAGATTCTAAAACATTTTCCTGCACTGACCAGTTTGTTTTTAATTACAGATTAGGAGCTGCTTTTTATGTATTTATTTTTTATTTTTTTACTTTTTGATGGTGATCTTCGGGTTCTGTGGATCTCTGTGACTTTCTCTGAGGGTGTAACCTTCAGAGGGGTGGGACAGAGATAGGATCAGAGGAATTAATTTGTAAGGAGCGATTCTCCCAACATGGGCTGCAGGCTGCACCTTTTGGGTGTTTGCTTGGTGGGAGATGACACTGGGTTGGGGAGATATTCCGGGCTGTGGAGAATGATGATGAGAGAGGGTCCCGAACTGCTGGGAGCTCAGAGGCGTGTGTGCAGGCCTTCCCCCGACCCCCATCCAGGGCTGTGGCGTGTTTTGGCTCATTCTGAGGAAGGAGACGGGTATGGAGGCACCTCTGCTGTCCACGTGTCACGCTGGAAATGTGATGCTTCCAAGGACAGGAAGCACGTGCCCTTGTAGTTCTTCCAGTAGCTTCTGTCCAGACCTGGGTGGAAAACAGGAGTCACTGCTGGTTGCCCAAGGGCCAGTGGCATGGGCTTCGACTGTGGGCTGGGTGAGTGCCCAACATCAGCCGACCTTGGGCTGTCTGTAGGGTCAGCTCTACCTAGGAGGTCGCAGGGCTTGAGCACACTTTGGGGGTGCAGCCCTGTGACCAGCCAGACCCCGAGATCTGTCTTAAAAAGGTGCCACGGCTGAGCTGAGAGTTACTGCTGTGCCCACCAGGGTGTTGGCTTTAGGGACGCTCCAGGGCCAGCATGGGGACTCCCAGGAAGGTGATTCTGGCCTTCGTGTCCCTCCACCCCCCCAGAAAGCATCTCAGCTCAGTGGTGAGGCAGTTCCATTCCCCAGCAGGGTCCCCACCTGGAGAGGAGGGGCTGTGTTTCTCGGGCCTCCCGCCTTCTGCCGTCCTGAGTCCCTCTGCCTTTCTTTTGTCTTTCCAGAGAGCTGACGTCACTCCGCTGTTTCCTGGAGGAGCCCCACCCTGATGGGGAGCAGCCTCTGCTGACGTCATCGCCCGGGAGACGCCCCATGAGGTCGCGTCTGCCCCCCCCGTCTGCCCACCTGAAGATGGCTCGTGCCCACCCTGGGCTGGTGCCCAGTGCCTGAGGCCCTTACCATGGTGATGATCCTGAGTCAAAGCCTCGACAAGCAGGGAGCCGACCCCGTGGCCTGCAGGACCTTCAACCCTGAGCCGGTAAGGGCCTGGTGGCCTCATTTGGAGGCCCGATGTCCTGGTGGGGCTCTGGACTGAGCAGACAGGCTTAGCAGACCGAGTCCAGAGGGCCCATGAGCAGAGCTCTGGGAGATATGGCCGCAGGGGCGACGGGCTGTCACCCAGAGCCTGGCTTTGTCCTCGCCAGCAGGAAGTAGCTGGCTCAGGTGGAGTCCTCTGGAGAGCAATGAGGGGAGGCCACCCCCTCACCCCCTGGTGAATAGTACCAAGGGGGTCTCTGCTGCCCCTGCCAGGCCGAGACCCATATGCCTCCTGGTCTCCACCCAGCAAGGTAGGTGGTTTCCAGAAGGTGGGGGGTGGTACCAGGATAAGGCCCGGCCTCCAAATGACGGTCGGAATAAGAGCTGCCATCTCAGAGATGTCAGGAGCGGGAGCCGGTGTAAAGGAGGGTGTGGTTGGGGGCCCGGGTGGTGGGCCCAGTGCTAGCGGCCCTGCACAAGGTTCTTCTCTGACCAAGAGAGCTGGTGAGCTGGAGCAGAGAGGCAGGGGGCCCGGCCTTCTTAGACTAGGAACAGAACGGCCTCCCGGTCCTCCTTGCAGCCCTCCTTCCTCAGAAGTGGGTGGGCTGCCCCGTGCTGAGGAAGCAGGAAGCAGTCCCACTCGGGCATGAACACTCTTGCAGTGGTGGGCTTTGCAGGTGGTCCGTCCCCAGGACTCTCTGCCGCTTCTGTGGGCAGGGCTTGGGGGCACCCCTCCTGGCACCTTCACAACCCCCTGTGAGACCCTGCGTTAGCACCTCTCGTGAGCTTCCTCCCCCGGTACCTCCCCAGTACCCACGCCGAGAGCGGGCAGGTGGGTCTCAGGTCATTGCAGGAGCTTGTGAAAGTCACCAAGACCCGCGTCCACCCCGCAGGGCTTCCCTGGGCACTGTGGGCTAGAGGAGCTCCACAGGAGGAGCCGGTGTCTGTCCGTCACCCCTTCCTTTTCCAGTTTGCTTTGAACGTGTCTCTCCATAGACTTGCTCCCATCATTCCCGCCGCTTCCCCTCTGGTCCCGCCTGTGTCCTCTCTTGCCCGGACTCTCATGGGAACTGGCCCCTGCTTCTGGCTCCTGCAGCCTCTTCTCCAGCAGCAGCAGCTGCAGGAGATGCAGGTCAGAGCGGCCCTCCTCCGCTCAGAGCCTTCTACCAGCTATCCCCCGCTCAGGCCGAGCAACACGCCAGTCCCTCACTTGGATGGATGGGGGCTGGCGTACCCTGGCCCTCGTAACCACTGGTTGCTCTCCACCACTTTACCCCCCTCAGTCTGCACACGCCTCGCTGGCCTACGTGCCTTGGGGCCTGTGCGCTTCCTCTGTGGCCTGGAACACCCGCCCTGAGCAGGGTTCCCTCCCTTCTTCCCTCCTTTTCTCGGGCCACTACCCACCCTCCCTTCCCACGTGCCGTCTGTCCCCTTTCCCTGGCCTTTTCTCTTCCCGGGCACCACCAGCCTTCCTCATGTTTTGATTAGAGATAACCTCATTTGTTCCCTGAGTTGACTTCTGCCCCAGAATCCGAGCTTCGCCAGGCAGGAACTTTTGTCTCTTTGGCTCCTTGCTGACCACCCCAGTGCCTGACCCTGGGCATGGTCCATGGTAGGTGCTCAGGGGACCTTGGCGGAGGGAGGGGATGTGGGTTCATGGAGCCAGGTTCTCAACTTGGCTTCGTTGAGTCTCTTCTCTGGTACTCAGCTTCCTAGCTAAGAGGTGCAGGTATGAGTTGATCTGTTTTCTGCTCTGGGTGCGTGTTTTCCTGGTGAAGTGAAAGCACCTCATGTGGAGTAGCTCTAACCAAGATGAGACGGCTCTCAGGGTGCAGGCCTCAAGGTCCCAGGGGACCCCCCCCCATTCTCTCCTCCCTTCCCTCCCCCCACCAGTCTGGTTCCAGCTGTGCTGTTGCTTCAATAGCCGCTAAATTTGGTTCCATCTGGAGGTGGGCCGGCCTGAGCTTGGCTGTGGAGCTGGTTCCGGGGCCCATGGGCCTGTGGTCAGCTGGGCTGCTCTTCCAAGAGACAGGACCTGAGCCCCTGCCAAGGAGGAGGGCGGCCTCCCAGCCCCGGCCGGGGAAGGAAAGAAAACTTCTCAGAAAAAGAAAAAGGAGCGACAGGCCAAGGGGAGCAAACGGCCACTGAAGGGGGCCCGGCAGTCGCTTTTGGAGAGGGGCCTCCCTGCGCCAGCCTGTGGGTGCGTCACGGCCTGGCCGGTTTCTGCCCTCACAGTGGGGTGGAGGCACAGTGAAGGCGAGGGGGCCAGGGCCTGCGGGGGGCCCGCCGAGGTGCCCTGCCTCCACCTCCCCGACTAACGGGAAACAGGGGGCCCAGGGGCAGGGGGGCACAGACGAGCAGGACGCAGGCTTCAGGTGCCCCGTCCACCACCAGGGCCTTCACACCACCACCCACCCCCCCGGCCTGTCTCCTGAGCTGCCACCGGCCTGGACTTCCTTGGGAAGAAGCATGGGCCATAAACAACCAAAGAACCCCCCTACCCCAGATAAGACCAGCCAAGTAACGACAGCCCCAGAACGTGAGATCAGCTGATTAGAATCCGCTCTGCACGGCCAGCCAGGGTGAGAGGAAGATGGGGGGAGTTTAGCTTCGACTTCCTAAACGAGTCGCATCATCCTCGGGTGAATACCATCAAGATAACGACAGGAAAAAGGGAAAAGCTGTCCTGTTTTGTTTTCTAATCAGACTAAGAAGATACCAGAAGTTGGGGTTTCAGATTAAAAAAAAAGGAATGGTGAATCACCCCCAGGCGGCTTCAGAATTAGGGAAGCGAGAGGCCCTGCAGTGAGGTCAGAGCCTAAAAAAAAGCTGCAGGTGAACGTGCCCTGGGCCTTGGAGACAGTGGTAGAGGAGAGGCTTGGGCACCGCACCCCCGCAACCAGGCCCCGACCTGCTTGCTTAGAGGGTCCCTGACGCGGTTTCCTGGTTCTCCTTTTTTCTATAAACTAAAACACTGGTGGCAACGTGACCGCCCTACTCCCCAGGGAGGCGAGAAGACAGCAAAGGGACTGACAGCCCTGGTCTCGCCTCCCCCACCGCTGTGGGTGGGGGCGGTGCGATGACTCGGTTCCCCTTTCCCCCACTCTGCCCGGTCGCCTTCCTTTCCCCCGTGAGCGGCCCTTCCTCCGAGTGTGCTAACATTAGCTGCTGCCGCTGGAAGGCCGCCCAGACATCTGACCTCGGGGCCAACCTTCCCCGAGCTCCTTCCCGCCCGCCCACGCTCCTGCCGAGGGCCCGTGGTCCCTCCTCCCCAGGCAAGCCTCCCGGCCCCCCTCTCTGGAGGCTGGAGACCGGAGGGAGCTTGGGGTGCCCTGCTCCGTGGAGGACGGGGCCGGGGAGCGGTGGGGTTGGGGGGGTGGACAGGAGCCGGAGGAGGGGCTCCAGGCCACCTCACTTTCCTCAGCCTGAAGGTATTCCCAGCCACAACAGACACTCCATGTTTTTGGAGCAGGTCCTTGCTTCCATGCTTGTCAGATGAGGACGCTGAGGGCCTTGCCCAGCAGGAGAGTTCAAGGGCCATGTCAGCTGCCCCAGGCACCCAGGCTCTAGTCCTGCTCACCTGGAGTCAGCATTAGGCCTGACGGGGCCCCAGCCAGGATCCCAAGCTGGAATCCCAAAGTGCGCGGAGCCTGAGGCCGTCCCAGTCTGCACCCCTATCGTCCTGGGCAGCAGAGACCACCCCCACCCCCATGGCTGTCCTGCAGCCTGGGAATCCGGGGCACCCACCCTGCGTCCATCAGCCTCCACCCTGGGGCGCTTCTCCCTTCTCAGCTTCTCTTCTTGGCCTGCCTCAGCCTCCCACTTTCCGCCACCCAGGGTTTCACCCTGTTCCCTTCCGGAGGCCGGAGTACCACCCTTGTTACCCCACCAGCGTGTGAGCGTGGGCCCGTCCGCATTGCCCCAAGGTGGCATGAGCAGAAGGAAGAGTGACGTTATCGCCCTAGTCTGCAGAAGGAAGCCACGAAGACGCATGGTGATGGCCAGAGAGGAGCTCGGCCATTTTCTGTCTGAGCTGGCTCCTCATTAAATGATGACCTGAATTGAGTCTTATTTAAGTCAGGGTTTCTCAGTCAGACAGACGGCCCCTGGAAACTCCGTTTGGTCTCCAACTTCTGTCTTTCCTATGGAAGATGTAGTTCCAAGCTTTCTCTGCTGATGCAAGGAGTCTCCCAGACACCAGGCTGTGCCCTGGTCGGGGCGGAGGGGCTCAGGAACAAAGGCTTCGGAGTAGCAGGAACAGCTCCAGGAGCAGAGCTCGTCATCCTGGGGACACAGCGAGGGCCCCGGGCGCACACTCGTGTGCGAACCCCGAGTGTCTTGTGAAACCTCAGATGGTGAGAGCTTCCTCCCCCCCCCTCACCCCCGGGGGGCCAGTCTGGCCTCACCACATTGTTGTCCACAGAGCAATGGGCTCATCAGCCTTCACACAGCGGGTGCAGAGGGCTTCGAGGGTTCAGGGAGGCTGGCTGCAGAACAGCACAAAGCAGTGGGGATAGACTGGCCCTGGACAACCTGGAGTCTGGGGGGAACCTCGGTGCTGGGCCCAGGGAGCGTGGCCAGCGGTCGGTGTGTGCACGGGGCCCTGGGAAGCGGTGGGTTATGCGATGTCCTGGCCTGCCCGCTGCCAGCCCAACCTTGTGGACAGGGCTCAGAAAGTGAGTTGGGGGCCCTGATCTTTTTTCTTTCTTTCTTTACCCCAACAGGAGGCAGAAGCCCCAGGGGGAAGTAGTTAGCTCATGACTCTTTCAGCCCTTTTCTGACCTTAAAGTTGGCCAGTGTCCTGTTAGTCAACATTTCTCTACTGCTACTTTGATGGGATTTGTCTCCACACACAAACCAGTTTGAAATGAGCATCACACGAGGATGAAGGAAAAGAAAGAGGGAAAAGCTGCATTTTTAGGTGGAACGGGAGGGCAGGGAAACGCCATTGCCCTCTACATATTTTGGCTGGTTTCCTTGTATCTTTTTAGTGAAGCAGGTTTCACTGACAAAGTATGCTTCCTCATGGTACTGGAAGCCTCTGCCCAAACACTACTTTGAGCGGTTGCGTGATATCCCTTCAAGTGGCCGAGCCTACTTCCCCCGTTATCCTTCTGGAAGACCCCCATGAAATCAGCCAGGGTTCCTTGGACATAAGCAGCTGGGGCCACCTCCCGCTGATACACACAGCAGAAGAGAACCCATTGGCGCGATCAAGAGAGACTTGGGAGAACTGGTGACTGAAGTTCCCGGAAAGGGCAGGGACAGGCCCACTGGGAGGATGGTGGAGGCGTGCGGGGGCTCCCCACCCGGTGGACCGGCCCAGCACCCCTTCGATCCAGGGGGCAGAGCCCTGGAGCAGGCATGTCCGGTCAGCCAGGCCCACCCTGTGTAGTGCAGGGGGCTGGGGTCGGGGTGACATCCCACCAGGACACTGCCCAGTGGGGAGGGGAGGAGCCCCAGTGCAAAATTGGGGTGCTGTTAGCAAAAGAAGGGCGCACACCGCCTGCCGTGCCGTTTAACACTCAGCACAGTGGGGGTTGTGCCAGGATGGGACACGGAGAAGGTGTCCCTTCTTGTCAGCTCTCCGTGTGCACGATGGCTGATCCCCCTGCACCCTGGGCACAGAGTCAGAGGCTGTGTGTGTGGGGGGGTTGCCCCCGACTTTATCTAGCTGATGCTGTCCTCCTCCCCTGCTGAGTTGCGACTTGGCAGGAGGCTAGTGATTTGGGAGGGCAGCGGGTTGCATCCAGGGAGAGTCCGTTTCCATCGGGCCTGTGTTCGCCAGGCACGTGGCAGCAAGGGCGGGCTTCGCGGGCCGCAGTGGCGGGGTGGCAGAGAAGCCCCGGGGCGCCCGCTCCGGGCCCGGGATGCTGTGGACTGGACCACGGCCTCAGGGAGGCTCGATCTCAGGGGCGAATGGAGTCTGAGCCCAGAAACAAAGCAAACATGTGCACGGGGTGGCGGGGGGGCAGCTTTCAGCAAGGTCCCGTGGAGAAGAGCGCCGGTGGGCAGGGCGCGTCTCAGCCGGGGAAGGCCACCAGGGAGGCCACATGACAGGAACCAGCTGCAGAGCCAAAGGCCCGGGAGGCAGCGAGCCGGACCGTCCCCAAGCGGCATGAGTGAGGCCAGGGTGGACGCAGGCTTGGCTCACGGGTTCCGGTGGGCGGCAGGGACGGGGGCACAGCCGGGTTTCATTCAGGTTGCTGTGAGTGGGGCGGCCATGGGGGCTGGGCCCCCGGGTCTGCATGGAGGACAGACGGTGCAGGTCGCGCCCAGGACCAGGTCAGGGGCTTACCTGGTCCCTTGGTGGACAACAGCGGTGCTCCAGCCGGGCGGCGTGGGGAGCCAGAGGAAGTCATACCACTAGTGTGCCCCCCAACCTGGCGAGCAGGTCCTCGCCGGGTGAGTGAGTGAGTGACTGAATGAATGAGTTTCGAGGGCCAGGTGTGCCCTGCGTGCTAACCTGTGGCTCCTCTCTGCGGGCCCAGACCCCACCCTCTCTGGTGCCCGCTTGTGGGCCACATTCCCGGGGGAGGGGACCCAGGTGACCCCTCTGCCTGAAACACGCCTGCTGAGCGAGAGGTCAGTCAGTGGGCAGCGCACCCCTGATGATCCGCGCGCAGCATGCCTGCCTCCGCGTCCGTAAACCCGGGCCCCTGGTGGCCCCTGCGTGTGCCAGGGTGGTGACACACGGCTCCTGCCTCTTCGCGCCCTCCAGCTCTCCCTGGCCCACCCTGCTTTGGGTTTCTGTGGGCCTCCAGCCTGCGTTAGGGCCCCCATCCCTGCCCTTCACAGGGATGCGCTGAGATGGGGTGGGGCTGTGGTTCCCAGTGGGTGTTGGCTCCGTGGTATAAAGGCTCCTGCAGCGTTGGGGACCATCCCCCTCGGCCGGCCAGGCCCGTGGCCTCAGCCAGGCCAGCTTCTGTCTCCCCCGAACCTTCCCTGGGCGCAGGGCCTGCCTGGATTCCACAGGCCGCACTGCCCGGAGGCAGGGCTCTGAATGTCTGTCACACCCGCTTTCCATGCAGTGACTCTGGGGTGAGCTGGGCGGGAGGCAGAGGCAGCCCATCTTTAACTTTTTCCAGGTATTTCCTCGGAGGGCTGTCGATTGGGTGGACCCTGGGAGGGAGACCTATCCTAAAAACATAAGGATTGTCTTCAATCCAAGGTGGGGGACTGGAGGAGGACAGCCCAGCCTCCCTTTGCACCCCCAACCCCCAACCCCATAAGTTCCTTCAGGACCATCTCTGTTTCCCCCAGGAAGCCCGCCCTGACCTTCAGCTCCCAGCACCCGTGGCCTGGCCCAGCTGCCTCCAGTCCTGCTCTCTGTCTGGACTGATTGTGTGACCTCTAGAAAAATGTGAGCTTCCTTGGGGCCGAGGCCACGTCCTTCACCTCTGTGTTCTAGGCTGGTCAGGACAGACCCTTAATAACCTGATCAGCGAACACACCGCTGGCCAAGGGCAAAGGTCCCCAGCTCGGGCAAACTGAGGACAGGGGTGGGGAGCCCCTGCCAGACGCCAGCTCCCCTCTTATCTGGGGGGGCCAGGTGTTTCTCGGCGGCCACACCCTCCCCTTCCAGACGTGAAAAGAGCCAGGGCCTGCGTCCCCCCCACCCCCGCCCCCCGCTCCTGGGACCAACAGCCAGGCGCGCATCCCTGTCCCTTGGGGCTCAGCTCAGCAGTGAGAGCCCCCTGTGAGCGCTGACCCTTCCGGAGCCGAGCGCTTCCTTCACCGCCGCGCGCTCCACCCCAGCACAAGCCTGCACGCGACTAGTCGCTGGTACATGTTTGTGGAGCAAGTGCATGAATGAATGAGTGAAGGAAGGGGTGAGTGAGGCCCTTCTTCCTGGGGCCCCGACGGGCATGGATGGTCTCCTCCTCATTGGAGGTCAGAACCGGCCTCTTGACCTGGGTCTCGGCTAGCGCACGAAGCCCCAGAATGTTCCAGGCTTAGGTTACCGTGGCGCTGTGGAGCGAGTGCCTGGATGCGGGGTTCTTCTGCGCGCCCCCCTACCCTGGCCTTTCACCCCGTGACCACAGTGAGGCAAGGTACGGGGTGAGAGGGGAGATGTGCAGTGTTTACAGGGGTCAAGGAAACCCTTGTAGAAATGTGGCACCAGGGAGTTCAGAGGCCATCGCCGTGTGTTGAGACCAGACGCAACCTGAGTTTCTGTTTCAGTTCTCGAGGGTGTCTTGGCGGGCGGGGGGGCCCCTCCTGGCTGCAAAACAGCTTCCGAGCCAGGGCCACCCTCTCGAGCTTCTTCACAGAGAAGGGGGAGCTGCTCTCCTTGCGTCCAGGAGGGAGGGCTGGGGGGTGGCAGGTGGGCCTCTACCCTTTGCTGGAGGCTCGTCCTGTCCCCGGGGACAGGAAGCGGTCGTCTGCCCTCCTCCCAGCCCCAGGCTGCAGGGAGGCTGCTCTCCAGCCCCTCCTGCGCCCTGACTCCGCATCACTCACGTGGACGAGTCCCCTAGTGTCAGGAGTCACGGGGCTCCCTTGTGTGTTTTTAAAGCCCGTTAACTTGATGGACTCCATAGCTCACCCAAGGCTCCGGACAAGAGCCCAGACCTAATTATGGGCAGATGTCTCTTTTAGTACTTGGTTTTTTTTTCCCCTCCTTTCCCTGATCTGACGTTTCCCACCCCCCACCCCCGCCACCCTCCATGCCTCCCCCTCCCCCCTTAACTGTGACTTGAGCGAGGGAGTCAGTGCAGGGTCATGTGCAGACGTGCTTCTTATGACTTGAAGAGTGATAGCTTTTCTGGTTGTTTGCAGCACACGCCAAAGAAGATGAGTCAAGGACCGACACTTTTCTCTTGTGGAATCATGGGTGAGTAACCAGGTGGCTGTGGACAGTCCTCCTCGAGCGCCTTCCCCCAGGGCCCGAGTCCTCCAGGGGGAGACGCTAGAAGCCCTTTCTGGACGCAGGCACAAGGAGCGGCCGCGGGGACTCTCTTCTGTGTTGTTGGAACTGTCTCGGTCTCGGTGCTGGAGCAGGGCAGGGGCTACGGGGGCTGAGTGAGGGGCTGGGCGCTGGTGCATGGTTTACAGACGTTATTTCCAGCAGTGACACCATGAGTTTGTGTCTGATCATTAAAGTGACCACGTTCATTTCTTTTTTTTTTTTAATTCAGAAAAATGCACCATTCGTGTAAAGTACAAAATAACAATCTCACGCAGCCCCAGGACCCAGTTATAACTACTGTTAATATTTTGGTGTAGTTTCTGTCCTTTGCAGGTTTTACATAGCCAAGTCCATGATGAACGTATGGTTATACAAAATTATTTATTAAAACTTTTGTTTTTGCTTTTTTTTTCTGCATACTAATAATGACCCATCATTTCCCTGAAGCATAAAAATTGCCCATCCCATGCGTGATAATGAGTCTATAATATTGTCTTCTAAGGAGGTAACTTGTTTCTCGGTTGTTGGGTAGGGCTGTTCTGTTGCTCTCACAATTGACGGTGACTCTGTCTGAATCTCGCTCTGCCTTTCGGATTATTCCTTAGGGTGGTTCCCAGGAGTGGAGTAGAGAGGCCGGGGGGCAGGCACATTTTCATTTTTAAGGCTCTTGCTTTGTGTTTCTGTTACGCTTTCCAGAAAGGTTGCCCTGGTGCCCTGTTCACATGCAAGTGCTAATTACCGTTGTCCATGAGGGGCCGAAAGGATGACTGCATTGACTGCTGATTCCTCTCTGCTCCCGGTGATCGGGCTGCTTCTCCTTGCGCCCTCTCCCGTGGACTCCTGCCCGCTTCCAGGACACGGCTCCTGATGAGTTTCTATAAGCCGGGCTTCCGTGGCGGGTCCCCTCTTTGGGGTTTTAGGTTTGCCTCCCCAGGACTGCGTTCAGTGCCCGTGGCCTTTTGTCTTGGCCCTTTTCCCTCTGGGCACAGCGTTTTCTTCTGCAGGCTCAGTTCCCATAGGTGGAAGGTGGGGGTGGTCCTGGGGAGTCCTCATCACGTGTCACAATGAGTGTGGTGCCGTGCCGGGCACCTGAGGTGCAGGGTCCCCCTGGACTCCACAGCTGCTCCAGGCGGCAGGCAGGGGCGCTCCACTCACATCTGGGGTGGCACTCAAGGCCCCTCAGTGGGCAGAGCTGGACCCCATGGCAGGGGAACGACTGTTTGCTTCTCACTCTCAAGCCGCAGCTGTGTGGGAGAGCCCTGGGTGGCCTCCTTGGTGCTTGCCCCCCGGGGAAATGGAGCCGGGGAGCTCACCTGGCCTTGGTTTACCCGTGTGACACACTTCTGAGGCCTGTCCCCACCAGAGGCTTGGCTGCACACCTTGGTTGTGGTTAACGGCTCTCAGCAAACCCTCCGCGCCCCATCCACGTGGCCCAGAAGCCCGCCTCCTCACCCTCTTCCTGGGCCAGACCCACAGTCGGGCTGCAGCTGGGCCGTCTTCCTCTGGTGTGTCTGGGAAGGGGAGTGAGCGGGGCTCCTGGGCATACCCACCCCTCTGCCCAGCTGCCCCGCCCCAGGTAGCTCAGAATTGGGCCAGACTGGTGACCCGGATGGTGGAACCCTTGGTCTTTATTTCAAGACCTTAACCGTCAGGCTTCCTCGGCCTTTGCTGCGAGCGCATCGCAATAAGTTAGAGCTCTCGAGGGTTCGTGATGGTGGTGCTGGCCCTCACACAGTCACTGCAAACTGTTTACCTTTTCCAAGCCTTAGTTTCCTCATCTGTGAAATGGGTGTTGGGACAGCACCTGCCTTGCTACAAGGTCTCCGAGACTCTTGGAAGGAGCTTGGCGCAGCGTGAGCACCGTACGTGACAAGTGGAGAAGAAGGCTGAGCTTAGATTGAGAATCCTGCTCCTGTGAGAGGCCTCCATGCCCCCAGGGACCACCTTGGTTTCCTTGGTGGGCATTGGATGGGAGGTGGTGCAGGTGCGAGTCACCCTTGTGGGGAAGGTGCTCAGGCCCGGGGAGCAAGGCAGAGGCGAGCAGGGGAGGTCTCTTCCCAGAGTCCCAGAAGAGTCCATCTGAGCCCGCCGAACCCAGCAGTCTGCCTTCTGCTGGGGGGGCCCGGGGCTACAGGATGACTGGGCTGCTGCCCCTCGGGGCTCTGGTGCACAGGGCGGCCCCTCAGGAAGGGCTCCCTGGCCCGTGGGCTCTTCGCCTCCACAAGATCTGTGCCCTCCTGCTCTGTCGGCTGGTGCCAGGGCCCTTCCAGGCAGTGAAGGACCATGGGGTCCGTGCTGTTACCCCCACTGCCACTTCCGTGACTTCTCTCTCTCTGTCTCCCATCTCTTCATCTTTCTGTTGTCCTAAGCCCTTCCTTGATTTGGGAGATCCTGACCCACCTGACAACACGTGCTACCAGGGCTTTTAGAAAAGTCGGCCCCAGTTCGGTTCAGTGTGCCTTGTTCTGGTCGGTGTTTATTGAGTCCCTGCTCCGTGCCAGAGAGTCAGTCCCTGCCCTCGAGGGGGCTTCTGTCTAGTGGAGGAGCAAGGCCAGGGAGCGTGGACTTCCCCTGGACCTGTGTGAAGGGGGCCCTCAGCGCTGTCCTCCTGGGCCTCCCTCTGCAGCCTGCACCTCGTGGGGTCCATGGGATTTAAGGAGACAGCAGCACCCGCGAGGCGCCGGCTCACACCCCACCTCCGTCCCTTCCCCGCACTTGCTGAGGTGGGTGTCAGGGGTCCGAGGCCGTCCCCAGGCTGTGTGCTTGTGGAGGCTCCGGCCTGGGACTCAGTGTGCGGCCGCGCTGTGACGCGCACGAGCAGCAGCCGCGGACTTTCTCTCTCCGTGCCTGGTTTTCCGTAGCAAAGAAGAGGACCGCCGGGGTGGGGGTGGGGGGTGCGCGGCCCTCAGCAAAGATGAAACCTCACGGCATTGTAATCACCAAACCCCCTGCCTGTCTCCTGAGACAGAGGACTCCGGTTCTGGCCCTGATTAGTGGAATTCTCCCATGAGAGCTGGGGACAGCGTGGACCTGGGACTCGGTATTTCCCTCTCAAGCCCCCTTGCAGGGGTCCTCGCTGAACACTGGGATGAGCTGGAGGGTTTCGTGAGTGTTCATAAGAAAACCCAGGCAAATGTGTTTGTTGGGAAGGGCCGGTTGGCTTCTTCTGGAGAAGCCGCCTTTGCTGGGAGCTCAGCCTCCCCTGCACCCAGGGAGATAAAATGCGTTACTAATATCATCAGTGTTCGCAACAATGTTTTGGCTTTTAAATACTTCGTGCTCAGTTATCCTGAGCTGGACTGCAGGGCCCTCCCGCAGGTCGAGTCCCCTCCCTTCAAGTTTGGAAGCTTGATACAAAGAAGTAGTTTTGTCCTTTTCCAGCGTGGGGGTGGGGAGACAAAGTCAGCGTGACTGTGGACAGGAGAAGCGGGGTGGAGGGGAGCCAGGCCAGGGCTGCCCTGCCCTGCCAGGGCTGAGTGCCCAGCCAGCCTGGGCACCACAGGTCTCCTTCTATAGCAGAGGCGATGCCATGCCTCTGGGTTTCTCTCCTCACCTCCCAGACCATCCTCAGCACGCCTCCTGGGCTGAACCGGAACTGCCTCTGCAAACAGCTTCTCTGGGGAGAGCCGTGTCTGCCCAGGGAATTGTGTTCCTGACTCAGGAAACCCTGGTCAGGTGGCAGCTTCAGGGGTGTGGCCTGCCCACCGGGTCAGCTGGCCTGACAGGTGAGCCAGCCCTGTTTGTAGCCGTGATTGCTTATGGGTGCACACGGGGGGCTGGCTGCGCCCGAGAGGACCTCCTCGAGCCAGGCTTGGGTGGGGCAGTCGCCAGGGAGTCCTTGGCCCATGGCTCCCTCCCCGTGGCTCCTCCACCATTGGGTCTGGGAGGTGGTTCTTCACGCTGACCCAGGGTCACGTGTGGATGGGTCAGATCTCTTTCGGTGAAACCGGACAAGCAGGTGAGAGGTGCCTCCATTCACCACCCTGGGCTCGGCTCCTTGCACCCCCTTGAACGAGTTCAGTGTTGCAAGGACACTGGACTCTGCCCACTTCTCTCTCCTCAGCCGTCGGGTGAGCAGGAGACCGGGAAATCAAACAACATGAGCAAGCACGTGCAACCCCGGTTACTTCTGAAAGGCCACTAGGAGAAGGCGTGTAAATACAAGTCCATGGACGGGGAACAAAACAATTCAGATGCTTAAAAAAGGAAAAAAAAAAAAAAATTGGGTGGAAACCCATAATTACTTTAGGAGTTATGGTAATAAATTATTTATTAATGTAAATTATCTCACAGGCAAAGAACATAGAGGAGACTTGAGCAGAAGGATCATACATTATGTATAAAAAGGAATTGTAAAAATATTACGGCAGCCCTCCTTGTGCCACTGTGGTTCAGGTTTGTCAGCATTTTAATTATAAGCCCTTACTTTCCATGTTTAATTACTCGCTGTTAAAGTCTGCTCTGTACACAGAAGGCTTGCTCCCGGGGGCACCCCCGTATTAGTTTCTACAGGGTACTCCAGTCGGCTGTGCTGAGCCGTGCAGGAGGAAGAGACTGCGCTTTGAGGTCGGGTAGCTTTTGGTCTTTTCACCCTCCCACCGTTTGTTGCTGAAAGTGGGCTGTGATTGCAGCAAGCGGGGAAAAAGCCAGCATTCGGAGGTTGAGCGTTTCGGGTTTCCAAGAGCAAACGAACACAACTGAAATGAAATGAGCCGCAGTAATAATGAAGCCAGAATTTCTGGTCTCTGCCGCTTTTTCAGTCTCTCCGAGATAGCCGCACTACACATCATCCTTGGACCCAGGGCCTCCTATAAGAACTGATTATTAGCCAAAATAGGCTAGTACAAAAATCCATAAAGAGTGCCTAGGATTGATTTTTAAAAACGTAGCTTATAAGGACTACTCTTATTGACTAGTCATTGGTGTGGCTTGCCCATCTCTAAAACGGCATAAGGTCTGTCCATGCAGAGTGCTTTCAGTCTTTCCTTTCACTACTTAGGTTTCAGATGTTTCTGGTATAAGGTACAGGATGGGACGTAGGGACAAAGTGTAGCTGGCACATGATGGCCATTGATGGTTGCAAAGGGAGCCTCCTGGGCCGCCTTCTCACCCAGGCTGGCCTGACATGGTGGGATGGGCGAGGGAGCCCCAGAGGTGCCAGAGGGCGGGGAACGGCAGCTGCCAGACTGGCCGTGGGCACCCCCCACCCCCACCCACGTGGTTCCTCTCCAGGCCGCTTCCAAGTGGAGAGACGGTCATTAGGAGGTAGCCTGGCCCCGCTGCGGGAGCACGGCCTTGGGACTACAGACCGCTGTTGGCGAGCGGCATGTCCCTAGGCGAGACGCGAGGCCATCCTGTCCTGGAGTTGGTCTCCCCAGCCGTCACGTGGGGGAGCGCTCTGCTGCCCTGCGGGATGAGAGCTGTGCTTGGGGTATGCACTGAGGCTTTCCCTCAACTTCAGTAAGGATCCCACTGAGGTGGGGGGGGGGTAGCTAATTGACAATTAATGCAGCTATATTGACAGTTTCCTGAAAAGCTCTTGCAGTGGCCAGTTTCCTGCTCTGTGTCACGGTGCCCAGCTTTGCTGTGCAGGTGGGTTTGGAGTTGAGTCCCTGGCTCCTGCTCATGGCCCATGCCCTGTGCAAACACGCAGCCAGGGTGGGAATCCGAAGGCGATGGATGGAACAGACCGCTCTGTCGCTTTGGAGTTTTCGTGGCCCTCGTCTTTTTCTGTTTGTTTCATCTTTGGCCCACGCTGTGCAGCATGTGTGGGATCTCGGTTCCCCGAGCAGGAATGGAGCTCTATGACCCCTGCAGGGGAAGCACAAGAGTCTCAACCACTGGGGCACCCAGGGGACGTCCTGCCATGTGAATACCAGCTTTTTCCTACAGATTTCTGGGGGTTGGGGTGCAGCAGGAGGTCCGTTCAAGGCAGGAAGGGCTGTCACAGGGCCCCAGCCCATGCTTCCGCCTACAGATGGGAGACCAGCCCATGCTCCCAGTGCCCAGTCTGGAGGGATTTACACCTCTTCACTGTCTGGGGATCCCCACTGGGCCTCTTTCTGTAAGAGAAAGAGCCCCCCCCACAAGCAGTGGCCGCTGCCACGGGCCACCCTCACCTGGCTGGTGACGGCAGGACCCCAGGAACCCCCTGTACCCACCAGCCTGTCAGACGTCTCCCCAGTGCCCTTCCAGCCAGCCTTCCCTGGGCGGGGCCAGGGGAGCATTGTCTCCAGCCATCCTGGCCCCTCATCCTCCGGCCCTGGGCAGCTGAGGTGCTTGGCATCCTGTGTTGTCCCTGAACCTAAGATGCACAGACATTCTCTGATTTATTGCAGGTGAAGGTGGACATCGCCAGAGGCTGAGGCTTGGGCAGGCAAAGCCCAGGAGCCTTTTCCTCCTGGCCCAGCCCTGTGTTGAGCCTCCATCCTGGTGACTCAGGGAAAGAGGTGCTCCCGTGGGCCAGGGGCTCCGGAGTCCATTTAAAAGCACATGGTGCCGTGTGGGCTTGCTCATGCCACTGTCCCGTGTCTGCGTTTCCACCTGTGCTCTTTTCGTAAGACCGATGTAATAAAGCGGGCTCCAGAAAGACATGGAGTTCCCACTGAAAGGGCTGGTGAGCTGCTCCCCTGCCCGAGATCAGGCAGAGAGTCCTTGCAGCCCGGAGGCCAAGTTAACACAGCCCCAGCCCCCAGGCCAGGGGAAGGGAGGCTGGTGTCAGCACAAGCAGACAGGTGTGAAATCCGAGAATGAGTCAGCCGGCCCCAATCCGACTGAGGCCGGCTCGCTCGGCCCGAGCGGCTGCAAGAGCCTTCCGTGTCTTGGGTCTGTGCTTCAGGTGTCTAACCTCTTCTAGAAACCACATTCTGTTGTGGTTATGTCACCATAGAGCGGCCTCCAAACACGGCATGAAGATATCCAAGGCTGTCTTGTGAACACAATATGAAGGCTTGTAGTCCACTAAGATTCTAGGCGCCCTGGGAATTTCCCTCCAAGTTTAAGGGCAGAAATGGAAACAAGAACATTTGAGGTCACATGCTATTTGTGTTTCTCTGGGTGTTTTCTTTCTCTGAGCTTGGGGATCCGTGCACCCAGCAGCCTCTGCCCTCCTCAGTCAAGGGATCTCCAGACCAAAGCCTGTGAGTGTGTGTGCACGATGCTAGGAGCGGGGAGAATCTGAGTTCCTGTCCCCCAGGTGCGGCCATCGGCTTCTTCCGTGCTTCCCAGAAACTTCAGGCTCGGTTGTGGAGCCTCAGCTTGGGAAGGTCCCTTGGAGGTCATCTGGTCAAGTCCGTCTGTGAGAGAGGGAGACAGCTTGTGTGATTTCTGTGTTTGCGTGGTTGGCCCCCACCCTCTGTAGAAAAAGCCCCGGGCGTGTGTATCCTGCACACACACCCACACACCCACTCCCGTGTATAAACCTCAAACTTGTGAAGATTGGCCCAGCAGGGAGATGGAGAAACCTGAGCTGTCCCTGAGGGTTGCAAGTCATGGGGCCATGGAGAACTTCAGCAGCCGGGGCCACTGTCCTTGGTCCGTACCGTCTCCGCTGGGGGCTTGGTGCTCGGACCTTCCCTGAGAAGCCGCAGGCCGCGGTGCATCTTGGGGGGTGGGGGCCTCCCGTTAGTCCCGTCACGTGAACGGTCAGCCTCTCAGGCCTTTCCCACTGGCTCTCCATCCAGAACACGCTGTGCAACTTGGGGTCCCCACCCCCGTCCTGTGCAAAGGGGACCTCAACATACTCTAAAGGCAAAGTCATCCTTCTCCATAATTCTGCTGTCTGTTGTTGCCCCAAACAAAGCCAGCGTTCAGTGATGTTCTGAATGCAGGCTTGTAGAGACCGACATGGTCCACCCTGCAGAAGCTTCCTGGTGTGGCTGGATGGTCTGACTGGGCCTCCATGGAGATGTTTGAAAGACACCCAGGTCCCTGTGCAGCCTGCAGTCTCGAACAGTGGTTCTCAACCACTTCACGTGAAAATAACCCGAGGAGTTTATTAAAAGGCAGGTTCCTGCTCTGAGAGATTCTGTGTATCACGGCAGGGACTGGGCCTAGGAATCTGCATATTAACACCCCCAGCAGACACCCCTCTGGTGCTCCCGAAAGCGCTCTTTGAGAACACCCAAGTCCCTGTTCCAGACACGCTGCACGTGGGAGGGCGGGGCTCACGCACCCGAGTCACCTCCAGTGTCGTCGTCACGGCCACCCTGCTGTCTCGCGAGCCTGTCCCGCGGCCTGCGAGGCGGCGGTTCCGTTCTCAGGGTAGCTGTGTGCAGAGGTTACAGTCGGTCTCCTTCTATAGATGGAGAAGCCGAGACTCAGAGAGGTGAAGTCACTTGCAGAGCTGGGGCTCGAACCCAGGTCCACAGCCTTCCCACCACGCCAAGTCCTGCAGTTCAGCAGACTCCTCGTGGCCACAGTCATCCTCGCTGTTGAAAGGGTTACGGTTGTTTGTGCAGAGACGGTGTTGAATGGAGGGGCGGGGGCGTCCGGTGTCCTCCCCTTGGAGCCTTACTGAGGCCTTCTGTACAACGGGACAGCGTGCCCAGCGCTCAGGGCGGTTTGCCATTAAAAATTAGCTTCTATTCCTGTTTCTTTTGTTTGGTGACCTGACCCAGCAAATCGCCTTCTGTTCCCTGAGCAAAGGGGGAAAACACACGGGCTAAACATAGCCTCGATTGTTTTTACTTTTCTTTATGTTGTACTTCTTGAAGTGATAAAGATAGAAACAATTAAAATATTATCTGCTTCGCAGACAGAACAAGTAGCCACCTGGCTGGTGTTGACACACAGTAGCAAGAGCTCAAATCAGGCAGGGCTTTGTGTTTTCAAAGTGACATGGCCACTGCTGGGCCAGCCACTGTCCCAGTCAGTTCCATACACAACCATCCCTGGCCCCAGTGGGGTGGGGAATTCATGGTACAGCCCAGGTCGGACCTGCTTGGCCAAGGGACGGCTGGTTACCTGTGCCAAGGGCAAGGGATAAGCGAGACCACGTGAACACCCACGGTGTGCTGTGTAGCATTTATCTGCTCTGTATCACCCTTCCCGCCCTCCACCCTGCACCGGCTGAGGTCTGCTGTGTGCCAAGCCCTGTGCTGGGCACGGGAACGTCAGGCCGGGACCGCCCTCTGGAACTTGTAGCTCAGCAGACGAAACAGACACATAAACAGATAACAAAGGTTCAGTTACTGCGAGACACGTGACTGAAAGTCTAGGCAAGGTGCTGCGGGTGCCCATAGGCTTGTGTGGGAATGGGTGGACCTGCAGAGGAGGCGATGTTCGAATTGGCTCTTCGATGGGGAGTGAGAGGCTGGCGGGAGGATACAGACAGGAGAATAACATCCTGGGTCTCTTCCCCCTTGGAGGAGGAGCTGCAGATCCATGGTGGTCACATTGCACCCTCATTTAACCAGTGGACTGAGTTGAGAACTGTTTCTGTGAATCCTCCCTGCAAGAGACGTTTTATGTGTTAAGGTCCTGTAGAGGCTTCCTCTTTAAAACAGGAGTAGTTCCTGTAGAGGGGGTAGGAACGCGTTCGAGTTAGCCACCCAACCCCAGTTCCCACTGGCGATTTGAGAGTTAACCTCAAAACAAATCATATGGGGGACTTCCCTGGTTGTCCAGTGGTTAAGAATCCGCCTTCCAGTGCAGGGGACATGGGTTCGATCCCTGGTCGGGGAACTAAGGTCCCACGTGCCACGGGGCAGCTGAGCCCCATGTGCCATGATTGCTGAGCCCACACACTGCAGTGAAGACCCAGCACAGCCAAAAATAAATAACAAAACAGCAACAACCACAAAAATCGTGTGCACACCCCTCTGTACATAGACGCTAGTCGCGCTCATTCCTGCCATTGCTCTATTAAGCTGTAGTTTTATGGGCTCTTCAGGGCTGTGGATGTGAAACCAGAAGGAGTGGGCCTCGAGGGCTGTTTCAGGGGTTTTCAAGGAATGCCTTGGTCTCCCTGATTCCTGTCTGACTTGTGCCGTGAATGGAGGTTTGGCGCCTGCAGTGTGGGCCTCCTGGGGAGACCATGCGCAGACGGAGCCTGGACGCCAGGCTGGAGTGTTTGCCGCGGGAAGCTGCTGCAGGAGACGGACCGTGAACATGTGGGGGCCTCAGAAAGTTCTCTGGAGAGAGAGAGAGAGGAGATGGGACTGGACTAGGGAGCCCCAAGGGGTCCAGTCAGGAAGCAGCGAGATCGCAGGTGGTCACTGCAGAGCAAAGGGCCCTGCTGAGCGAGAGAGACAGAATGTCAGTGCCTAACTGGCTCCTCTGCCATCCCCTTTTCTCATGGTTTCCCAGAGATGGGAAAGTTCCAGGACAGTGAGGTAAAAAAGGAGCAGAAAGGGGTATCTTCTGAGGACAGAATCCCTCTCCTTGACTTCCCGGGTCTCCCAGGGCCTGCGAGAGAGACTGTCTCTCGCGGGCTCCCGGCTCCTCAAGTCGGGGCCATGGTGGCGCCATCTTGGAGCCTTCACCACCCTTGGTCGGCTCCTCGGTTCCTTGCTTAGCCGGCCACTGGCCCACCGGGCACCTCAGGGCCTTGTCCTGAAAGAGAAGTCTGTGGCAAGTATTGTTCAGCGAGGACTTCCTGAAAGACTGAAGGAGCGAACCCAGAGGAGGATGGGGGTCCTAGGCCCCGGCCCTCCACATATTTGTACTTACCGAAACGTAGAAACTCCAAGAAACGAAAAGGAGAAAAAATCAACTAGCTCTCTGCCAATTGACTGTGAACATGTTGGCTTGTTCCTTTTTATCTTCCCATATAACGTATGTGTTTTACTAAAGAGGAGTCACGCTATCTCTATGGTTTTATGTCCTCTTTCTTTATGTCTTGTATTACATCATTAACATTTCCCCACATCATTAATATTCTTTGAAACCGCCTTTTTCATGTTCCATGTTGTTCCTTGATGCTTTATTTAACCACCCCTCTCCCCCATAGGACCTTTTTAGTTGTGTTTATCATTTTCCTATCACTCGTGTCATCTTGTGGAGAAGGAATGGCACCCACTCCAGCACTCTTGCCTGGAAAACCCCGTGGATGGAGGAGCCTGGTGGGCTGCAGTCCATGGGGTCGCTAGGAGTCGGGCACGACTGAGCGACTTCACTTTCACTTTTCACTTTCATGCATTGGAGGAGGACATGGCAACCCACTCCAGTGTTCTTGCCTGGAGAATCCCAGGGACGGGGGAGCCTGGTGGGCTGCCGTCTATGCGGTTGCACAGAGTTGGACACGACTGAAGCGACTTAGCAGCAGCAGCATGTCATTTTGAAGAACATCATCATACATAAATCTCCACTTTTTTTTGAAGGATAAGTTTTCTTCTTCTCAATCAGAGATGGTCGTGACTCAGTCAATGTTATTTTTTTTTTTTTTAATTTTACTGTTAGTTTACTGAACTTTCAACTGCTGATAAATGTCAAATTGAACTTCTTTTAAAAGAATGGTGACTACTTGAGGAATAGTGTATAATGAAGACCTGTTTTGAACAATGCATGCATACTAAGTCGCTTCCGTTGTGTCCAACTCTTTGTGACCCTGTGGACTACAGCCCTCCAGGCTCCTTTGTCCAGGGAATTCTCCAGGCAAGAATACTGGAGTGAGTTACCATTTCCTGCTCCAGGGGATCTTTCTGACCCAGGGATCGAACCTACTTCTCTTTATGTCTCCTGCATGGGCATGCGGGTTCCTTACCACTAGCACCACCTGGGAAGCCCATTTGGAACAAATGATTGCTATTTGCAAAAAGGTAAATTTTGGTAATGCTGTCAGATTGGCTTAAAGAAACACGTATCGAGACTGGCCATGCGCCAGGGCCCAGGCAGATTTCAGAGGTCAGATGACTTGGACAGTTAGCATCAGTCCTGCTTTGTTCCCGGCTGGCCTGATGAGGCAGGTCTCTCTCCTGCATCTCCAGCTTCTAAGGACCATGGCCCCCCCGACACATGGGAACAGCCTCTGGACAACTTATGCATGTCCCCTGTCCCAGGTCCCAGCCCCTCAGGTTCCAAGTCCCATGGCTGCGTCAGGGGCCCTCAAGGAAAGAGCACATGTTGAACCCCTTTGGCTTTTCCTCTGGCCCGTGACGCTCCCCCAACAAGAAGCTGCTGGTCATGACATTCACCATGGGCTCAGTGCCTGCCTCGGGTGTGTCTCTTGGGCCCTTTGAGGAGTGGCCCCTGGTAGAGGAGACGGTCCTCCAGTCCTTGCTGCACTCCTGTAGGTGATGTCACAGGTTTCTGAGTGATGGCTGATCTTGCATGACTGGTAGACTCCTTGAGGGCAGGGCCGAGGTGGGATTCCCCTGCGGCTGCCTCAGTGCCACGGTGTAGTGAAGAGAGCAGAGGGCTTTGGGTCGGGCCGGCCTGAGTTTGCATCTCTTCAGCTGTTAGCTGTGGCTTTGGGGCCACTTACTGCACCTCCCCAAGCCTGGGTCGCCCCATCTGGGCAGCGATGGTAGCCACGCAGGGCACACTGGTCACACCCACCACCCACGGGGCTTGCACAGTAGTTGACTGCCGTGCTGAGAATCCGCGCGCGTGAAATACCTGCTGACTGTCATTTCAGGTTTTACTTCTTCTACCAACTGACTGACTCAAACCATACTTTTCTCTGTATTCACATTTGCAGAGTTTATGAAGATGTGGAGATTAGAGAAAACCAGAAACATGTTAACACGTCGGTTCCCAGCAGCACAGCGTATTTCTTAACTCTGTTTTTGTTTTATTAACTATGTCAGATTTGTCTTTGAACTCCTCAGATTCTCAGCGCAGGGCCTGATTCCATAGCAGAAAACCAACACACAGTTCCTAGCAGGGTTGGCTTGTTTGTCCGTGCGTTCAAGGAGAGACCCCAATACGTAGGTTTAAATTGTACACTTAGGTCTTTTTGCAGCCCAAAACTTGATTCTATGGACTTTAGCAACCTTGTCCTGGATTTTAGCAAGTGAGCAAAAGCAAAGTCCTCGGTGATTGGCAGCTGTTGTTGTGGTTGGCTGTGGAGCCTTTTGGTCGAGGGGATGTAAATCAATAAAATATCCAGTTTCTATTGTCTGCCTTCATTTTAAAGAGGGGACTCAGGTCAACTAACCTGGCAGCACCTCCAGCCACCAGCTACTCTGGGGGTCCCGACACACTCAGCTTTGGTCGTGGTCTTCCCCCAGGCCGTCGAGTCCCAGCCCCAGAGCAGAGAGCCCTGAGACGGGACGTAGCAGGCACGTTATCCCTGCTCTGCTGCCGGCTAGGGCAGAGGCCGGGCAAATCGGTTTCGCTTCTAGAGGATGAGAGGCCTCTGGGGTGAACAGTAGTGCTTCAAACTGTCCTGGGAGGCTAGGGCTTCCCCAGTGGCTCAGTGGTATAGAATCCGCCTGCAGTGCAGGAGCCGCAGGAGACATGGGTTCCATCCCTGGATCGGAAAGACCTCCTGGAGGAGGGCATGGCACTGCTCCTCCGTATTCTTGCCTGGAGAATTCCAGGGACAGAGGAGCCTGGTGGGCTACAGGTCCACGGGGTGGCAAAGAGTCGGACATGACTGAAGTGACTTAGCGCGGGAGGCCGTGCAGTATGTTGGAAAGAAAACCGTGTCAGGAGTTGTAGGGCTGCCCTGCGTCTGACTCAGCACCTTGGGACTCACGTCCGTCCCTCTGAGCCTCAGTTTCTCATCTGTAAAGCGAGGCCAGACTGGATGACTTTTTAAGGGCCTTTCTGTCTCTAACCTCCTGTTTAAAACGGGTTCTCGGTGAGGCAAGAGAGGACCGGCATGAAGGCCCTTCTCAAAGCCCCGTTTCTCTCTTTTTTTGTCATTTCCGAACCAGAAAATGACAGATGGCGAGACCTGGACAGGAAGTGCCCCCTTCAGATTGACCAGCCGAGTGCCAGCATCTGGGAGTGCCTGCCGGACAAGTGCCAGGACGGTGCCCTGTGGCACCGGGAGGCGGCCACCACCTGCGCGGTCACCAACTTGATCAAAGACCTCAGCCTCAGCGACCACAACGGACACCCGTCCGCGCCCCCCAGCAAGCGCCAGTGCCGGTCGCTGTCCTTCTCGGACGAGATGGCCAGCTGCCGGACGTCGTGGCGGCCCTTGGGGTCCAAAGTCTGGACGCCGGTGGAGAAGAGGCGCTGCTACAGTGGGGGCAGCGTGCAGCGCTACTCCAATGGGTTCAGCACCATGCAGCGGAGCTCCAGCTTCAGCCTCCCATCCCGCGCCAACATGCTCTCCTCGCCCTACGACCCAGTAGGACTCCACCCGCGGCCCGGCGGCCTGCCTGGCCCGGGGGTGCCGGGCCCGGCCACCTGCGGACAGGCGGGTGACCTCTGGGGCCCCGCGGCGAGCCCCGTGGGCGGCGGCCGGCTGGACATGCAGCGCTCCCTGTCCTGCTCGCATGAGCAGTTCTCCTTTGTGGAGTACTGCCCGCCCTCCGCCAGCAGCACCCCCGCCTCGACGCCAGAGCCGGCCAGGCGCTCGGGCGGGCTGGCCCGCAGCCGCTCCCAGCCCTGCGTCCTTAACGACAAGAAGGTGGGCATCAAGCGGCGGCGCCCCGAGGAGGCACAGGAGCAGAGGCCCTCCCTGGATCTTGCCAAGATGGCACAGGTAAGAGCCCCTCCCTGCCCTGCCCTGAGGAGGTGCTGCAGAAGCCACCAGGGGTGTCTCGGAGCCTCCCTGGATCCCGGTCCAGTCCGGGAAAGGGCAGGGTGCCCTCATCGAAGAGGCCCAGGAAGCTGGTTCATTCCCTCGTTCTTAAAATCTGATACGGTGAAAGATGAAATCAAGCCCCCCACCCGCCACCCTTAAAGCCATTGCCGTTTCAAAGCAGAAGCGCGCTCTGCCGGCACTAGCAGCGCTGGGTGTGCAGGAGCAGAGCCAGGAAGAGGCAGGCGCAGCCTCACAGGCGCTGGGGGCCCCTCCTGGCCCTTCTCAGGGGCCTCCCCCAGGGGCCCCCGTCCCCACAGCTGCCGTAGGAACCACTCGCAAAGGCGGGGTTCAGCGTCACTCAGATCATGCTGATCCCGCGGTCAGGGCGGTAAGTGACGGTTTCAGAGGATGAGAGGACAGGGCCTGGGGGCGGGGGAGGCACGCACTCTTGTGAGTGAGCTGCCGAAAGCGTGCGTCCAGCAAGAAACGGCGCTCACCCTCGCTGCCCCTGGAGGTGTGGCCTCTGGCCACGTGCCCTGTCGCTCGCGCATCATCCTCTGTCTCGGGGCCCTGGCCGCCCTCGCTCGTGCTTGGTCTCGGGTGTTGGTTTGAGTGAGCTGAACTTGGAGTTAATGCACCATCATCAGAACAGCCTCCAAGCCTGAGAGCTGCCTGCATTGGGGAGTCCCGAGGGTCAGATCCCCAGGAGCAGGGCTGGCCCCTCGAGGACAGATGCGTACGGTGGGTTCTGGGTCCAGGGGGTCCTTGCGTGCTCAGGGCCATCTTTTCTAGTCTTATTATCTGAGCTTCAGTCCTGGCTAGGCTTGAGGGAACGGAGACCAGCTTGGTGGTGAGAGGTTGGCCTTGCTCGTGAGCATGTGGCCACGTCCAGACAGGCAGGCTTGACGTGTCCACTCCTTTCCAGGCGGGCCTCACTGCCTTCCTTCAGTTGCCAGTGCTGCCTTTTCTCCAGGCCTCTTCAGCTGAGAATGAAAAATACAGCTTCTGTTGATGGCATTTCCTCCTTTCTCCCTTAGTCCTCTGTCCCAATCTATAGGTCCCCACCCCAAAAAAGAAGAGAGGCAGGTGTCTCAGGTCCAGAGCCCCCGCCTGGCCCCCAGGTCCACTCTTTCTGGCCACCTTTGTCCGAGAGCCCAGGCCCTGGCTCTGGACCAATGGGTGGTGCCTGCCTTTCTCTGTGCCCATGGGGGTCGCCTGGGGAGGACCCCGCAGGACCCCCGCCCCCAGCCCTCCCATCGCCGCTTTCCCTTCCTCCCTGCCGCTGCTCCAGGTGAGTCCGAGCTGGTCAGCGATCTAACACATTCATTCAAGTTGGACAGGCAAGTGGAATTTTCCTTCCTGGAGAAATGTAAATAGGTAAAAATGCTGGAAAGGTGACAGATTTGGGCAAAGAAAATCTTCTGAAGAAAATCCAGAGCCACGAGTTCTGGGTGTGATAAAACGGCTTCAGTTAAATTTTTAATGCTGAGCTTATTTTATTAGCTAATAAGCTAGATAGGTAATAAAAACAATGTACATGTGTTATTATATTTTACTGGCCACAAATTGGAATAACACCACGGGCATCATCGGAGACATTTCCCGCCCTCACTCGGGTAGAAACCGTTTAAAAATACATTGTTTGGTGGGGCCGTGCCCAGATGTATAGATTGCTTCATCGGCTCCAGGCAGGCCTCCAAGATCCTGAGGAGGCTGCCCTCTGTCCGCCTGTCTTTCCCCAGCCAAGGCCTGGGGAGGGCAGAGTCCAGGGAAAGCAGAGAACGGGCCCCTGGGAGGCATGTGGGCCTAAGGGCTGCAGCCAGAGGCCTGGAGACGGATGGGCCCAAGCAGCCCCCCCCCCCAGCAAGCCTCTGGACCCGGCCGGCCCTCTTCCTGTGGGGTGGCGCCTGCTTCGACTCCCCCACCGGATGATTCATGGCCCTGGAAAGTGGGCCTTGCTCCTCTGGGAACCTCAAAACGCCAGGCCCAGGGCCACCTCTGTGCATCTGAAGAGCCTCGGATGCAGTCTGGAGCGTGTGGGACCCCTGTGCCTGGTACCCTGTGAGCCGGTGTCGCTGGCGCGGGACTTCCTGCCCCCAGACTCTGTCCTCCGCGTGGGCTTCCGGCATCAGTAGCCACCGGGGAGGGCGTCCTGTGCCAAGGGTCAGCGCTACTCTGCATGTCCTGCTGGCATTCCCTCCGCTGGACCTCAGACTCTCTCGTGGGTCTTTGGATCTTGGTTTGTATGTTTGTCTACCTGGCGGGAGGGGTTCCAGGTGAGCTTCGTCCTCCAGGAGCCCCTGTGTGCGTGGGCTCTGGGCCCAGGTGCTTGAGAGACTCGGTCTGCAGGTGCAAAGTGAATGCGCTTTGGTTGGACCTCTGGGATGACGGGCAGCTCTGAGAAGCCGTGGCCTCCCCCAACCCAGCAGCGCTGACCAGGGCTGGGACCTTCCCCAGGGTCCGTGTGTAAGCCCCCAGGGGCACCCCAGAGCCTCTCCAGACTGCTGGTGGAAAAAGGACCAGGGAGAGACCCCGAGAGAGGCAGGCAGGTGAAGAGACCAAACGCTCTGAGGTCCGGGGCTGCCTCATGCCCACAGGGAGCCAGGGAGCTGTGGGTGGGCCCCGCTCCAAGGGGCAGGCTCTCAGCTGGAAGCCTGGGGCATGAGGGTAGGTGTGATCTCGGGCTGGGGTACCCCTGGAAACAGGCCCTTCTGGAGCACGGTATTCCCCTTTAGGTCCTCACTTGGCTGGGCGGGGGACACTGATAAATCAGACAGCCTCAGAGATGGGGCAGAAGGCTGGTGGCCCCGGGAAAAGTGCTTCACATCTCTGTATAGCAGATAAATACTGTGCCGACCCCCGCCATCAACGTAGGACTGCTGGGAGGAACAGGAAATCACGTGTGTGCACGTGTGTAAGTGTGTTGAGTAGATGTGTCCATGTGTCTGTGTGTGTATATGTATGTTTGTAGCTTATGTATGGAGGTCTGTGTATAAAGGTCTGTGTGTGTCTGATTATCTGTTGACATGTGTGTGTGACTCCGTTTACACGTACATCACCCGTGCTCTGCCCCCCGCCCCCCACCGCCGGGGAGCTGACGGATGCTGACCGTTGTCATAGTGGGGGTCCCAGGGCTCGCTCTGGGCATCTCCAGGGGCAGAATCCGGCCCTGAGGGTGATGTTCTGCAGACTCCCCTCTTCATTCGTCCATCTCTTTCCTTCTGTTTTCAGTCCTGGCCACTCACTCCTTGTCGATTCCTCTTCTTGCCTCATCCTTGGCTTCTGGAAACGGGAAGGAGGCCTGGCCTGCAGCTGCGTTCCACTTGCAGTGGGCTCCGCGAGGGGGGCCAGGGGTCGTGAGAGGGGACAGAATCCGAATCTCCACCTGCCCGAGGAGGCTGGTCGGTGCGAGCATCCTTGTCACGTCTGTCACCGGGGAACCAGGATGGAGGGACTGCGGGAGCCCGCCGGGCGCCCCTGCCCACCCAGCCGGGGTGCGGGCACAGCGGTGCAGCTGGCGGCAACGGTGGCTGGGCCCCCACAGCAGTGGGGTGGGCGTGGGGCGGGGCGGATGGCAACTGCTTTCAAATTGTCTTTGCTGCGTCTTTTTTTTTTTAAATTCTGAATATAATTTTTTTAACTTTTGATTTTGCATTGGAGTGTTACCAGTTAACAGCGTTGTGCTCGTCTCCTGCGCACGGCAAGGTGACTCAGCCATACATATCCACGTGTCTCTGCTGCTTAAAACCTGCATGCCCCGCTCTCGGGCGGGGGAGCTGGTCCTGAGTAGGGGAGGGTGACTGCGGGGAGGAGGCCCTGGGGGGCGGATGACGCAAGGACCTGGCCCAGAAAGGCCGTCTCTCCCTCGAACTGCAACTGCAGCCGCTCTGTCCACAGAGTGAGAGGCTCAGAGGCAGCCGTGCCAGGTCTGACCCTTTCCTCGACCTCCCCGAGCCGCTTTCCTCGGGCCCCTGCAGCCTGGTGTTTCATATGAAGCCTCAGCCTCCCTTTTGCAAAATGGCAGCGTGTGCCAAGGAAGGCAGGGCCCAGCCTGAACATGTGAGTTGTGTATTAGCGGGACTTTCACTGACAGGATTATTAGCGCCTGCTTTTTTTGAAACTTGGTCTGACCGCCCAGCATTGGTTGACCCCCAGCAAGCCCTGGGCTCCGCACGGCCACTCAGACCTGGATCAGGTATGTGAGTGTGCGTAAGTCGCTTCAGTCGTGTCTGACTCTCTGTGACCCCACGGACCATGGCGTGCCAGGCTCCTCTGTCCATGGGATTCTCCAGGCAAGAATCCGGGAGCGGGGTTGGCATTTAAAAGCACAGTTAAAGATGACCCGCCGAACGCTGTGCCCTGGGTGGGTGTCACAGGCCCTGCCGTGTTTTTTAAGTCCAAGCTGGTCATCTTGAAAGAGCAACAAATTGTATTTCTCACAGTGCCTCCAACAGAAGGGAGACGCTTGTGAGGAGGGGTCCGGGGGTTGGAACAGAGGTTTGATTGATCGCAGCTGCCCACACGCTGTGGGCCCGCACCTCCCAGCACAGGCCTCTGAACAGGCAGCAACTGTTGTGTTAGCAGATGTTGGAGGGGCCTGTGAAAGCTGGCCAGGGGGAAGTTTGGGGTAAGAAAGAAGCCTGAGTTGGAAGCTATGCTGAGAGCCGGGGCCCGCAGACGGGTCCAGGAGGGCGGGTTGGCCAGGGCCGCGTGGGCTCTGACGTGGGAGGGCTTGATGCGGGAAGTTGCCCGAAGGGTCATCTCAGAGGCTCGTTGATAGCTCGTGCCACTCTGCTGGCAAGGTCCCTGGGCAAGGCAGCTCCTGGCTGGCCCCCTGCCCCTCTTCTGTATGTGGTGGGACCTCCTTTCCCAAGGGGTGGCCCTCACCCCACCTGCCGCACTCCCTTCTTGCTCGGGCCGCCTGGCAGCTGCAGACCAGCTGGGCTTTGTCTTGGCAGGGTCCCTGGGCCCAGGCCGGGTTGCCCAGGCCTTTATGGCCCTCTGCCCCCTCTGCCAGGGGCGGCCACCTCCCTGGCTCCAGCTTCCTGCCACGTTGCACCCTCAGCACCCTTCCTGACAGCCTGGGGAACCCTGCAGACGGTAGGCAGAGGAATTCAGAGGTGGGTCGCCCTCTGTAATGCAGAATGCAGACAGGTGCGAAGATCTTAGAGGAACGGTCATGGGAAGCCCTGGGATTCCAACTGAGATGAAATAAACGCTAAATAAGAGGAAAGGCCTGGGAACTCCCTGGCAGTCGGTGGTTAGGACTTGGTGCTTTCTCTGCCATGGCCCAGGTTCAATCCCCGGTCAGGGAGCTAAGATCCTGCCAGCCGCGTGGCATGGCCAAAATTTTTTTTAAAAAGCCAAGCCAAAACCCACTGTGGATGCATAGGAATGGTTGCTTCTGACGAGGGAACAGGCTGGGCCTGAACAGAGGAAGAGGTCCCTTGAGACCCGGGCTGTCAGAATGACGGTGCCCAGGGTGGCAGCTCCTGCTGTGCCCAGGACGGGCATCGCCGGCCAGGCAGGCTGTCCCTCCGGTTGAACTCACAGGCCATCTAGAATCTTCCCCCGCAGCGGTCTTTGCAGCCACTGCTAGCTGATTCTCCACCTCTGCCCTTGTCCACTCCTTGCTGAGAGTCAGGAGAGAGTGGTGAATTGCTGAAAGCCACGTGGCTCTCTGGAGGAGGCTGGGAAGGCCAGGTTCGGGGCTCTTCCTGTGGCGCAATCTGCCCCCAGGCGCCCTTCCCCGGTGGCTCACGCTCATGGACGCAGAGGCCATGGAGATGAAGCTAGGAGCTCTGGGGTCAGGGGGGGCTTGGCTCCCTATTCCATCCCTTGTTTGAGCTCTTGGTGCCCTTGGGCGGGTCACCTCTGTAAGCCTCCGTTTTGGTGTCTGGAAAGCATGGGAATGACCGTTCCGTTTCCCATGGGTTTGGATGGGACTCTGGTGGTGTGGGTCCAGCCAGGGCAATGCTGTAACAGCGGAGCCGCTCCCCGCAGCCTGCCTCCAGACGAGAGCCAGGCTCGCCACCCCTGGCACAGGGGTGCTGTGACCCCGTGGCCTGGAACAGGGAGAGGCCAGGGCGACCAGTTTCAGCTCTCTCTAGTCCTTCTTTCCTCTCCGAAACACCGCAGTCCTTCTTTTCTCTCCAAAAAAACCCAAAAGGGGTTCTCAGAATTTGAGGAAACCCCCTGGATCCCTCCTGTGTCCCCAGGCACAGCCACCAGGTTGCATAAGCAATCTGCTTAAGGTCACTCAGATCAGGGCCGAGTGTTGACACAATAGCTTTGATCTCCCGGGGAAAAGAAAAATAGAAGGAGTTCAACTGGGGACATGCCAGGGAGGCAGCTTCTAATGCCACTTGGTGATTTTCCATGCTTTAATCAAGGACCTCGCTGAGCTGAAGGGTGTTTGAGGCGACAAAACTCTAGGGGGTTCGCTGGGGTTGGGAGGGGTGGCCCACTGCATAAGCCAGGGGCCCAGACGAGCCAGATGAGCTCTGGGTGCCCTCGCCTTGCCGGGCCCTGCTCTGGTGCCAGGCGCGGAGGTGGCCGCCCCGCCTTCAGGAGGCCAGAGCCTGTGGGCAGGTGGAAAGCACATCCGAGGACATCTCCCCATCCCGCTTGGTGAGAAACGTCTGGAAAACGTCTCACACATGGTGCCGGGCATTTCCCAGGGAGCTTCCTGCGCACGGCGGTCCCTGCTCAGTGGGCCAAGCCCTGTGTCGGGCAGCAAGTGAACGACCAGGAGCCCAGCGCGGCATGGCGTCAGCGCCCTGTCCAGGTTACTGCACGTGCTGGGCCGTCTCTGGGGGTATTTAAAGGGGCCAGGCTTCTAGCATGTTCTCTCAGTGCCTTGGAATCGGGTGAGCAGGGCCATAAGCCGTGAGGCGGCCCTGCCGGTGTGCGCACAGGGGCTACTAGCAGAAGTGCATGTGCAAAGGTTGGAGTCAGGAAGGGGTGGGGAGGAGCCCAGAGTGCCCGGAGCAGGACCAGGTGGACAGGGGACCGGAGCATAGGGGGGCCTTCTTGGTAGGTCCTCTGAAGATGCTTGTCTTTTATTCTGAGTGCTGTGAGGGGAGCCTTAGAGAGTTTTAAGCAGGGGAGTAACAGCCCCCCGTCCCTAAGCTCCTGGTGGCAGGGAGCAGCGTGGACTTAGGGGTGGGGCCGGCTGTTGGCAGGCATGCCAGTGTGGACCAGCGTGGAGACACGCCTCCTTGTAAGGGGTGCAAACATCCCAGAGGTACGGCCAGCAGGCCCAGCCAGGGGATCGATCTTGCATTAGCGTCCAAGTCACCGTGGTCACAGACCTCACTCAGTGGGCCGAGCATCCATCACCTTAATCCCCAACGATAACGTTCCTTAAGCTGCTGCATTCAGAGTTGGCTGGCGGTAAGGCCCTTGTGTTATCCCGCCTAGAGCCCTCGCTTTGCCTGTATTTCTCCGTGATCTTCCCTCAGTAGCAGTGACGGGTAGCTGATCCCTGTGATTCGCTTTGTTTCCACACATGTCCTTGGAGCCATCCTGCCCCTGGCCCTTTACGCATCAGGCTCCCTCTGCCGTCCCCGGGAGCTCGGTTCCTACCCTTCCCATCACCCCTGCCTCCAGCCTCCATCTCCTTTGCTGAAGAGTCCCTGGTCTTGTCCACTTCTCTGAGTCTTCTCTCCTGGACTCGGCTGGGCGACTCGGGGCCACAGGACGTCTGCCAGCAGCCCTGCAGGCTCGTCCTGCTGGGTCGCATTTCAGGGGTGCCACATTGGGTCTGTTTACATTGGCCGGGGCAGCATCTCTGGAAAAGGAGAACCTACTAACACAGCCCAGGGAGCCCCGCGCAGCCTGGAAGGATGCAGGGGAAGGGGCTGCTTGACAGAAACCCGGAAGCATTCCAGCGTTCCCGTCCTATTCCTGGCTCCTCATCGGGAATGTCGGGGTCACACCCCCGGGAAGGTGCTCCACGCCCTCGGTGAGCCGGTGGGTCAGCCCCCAGGAGGGCCAGAGACCAGGAAGCAGGGAGCCATGTCCCTGAGACGGACGTGATTAATTACGAGCCGACGTGCCTGCCGCCTGCCCGTGGCTTCATCCTGTACAGGCTGCTGGCTTACGTGCGGACTCGGGTCGGATGAAGTTAGTCCCTTTGGTAACACAGTCCTCGATTGTCCTCAAACATGGCATTGACCTAGACTCCCTCTAAAATTTTGTGGAATCAGCTGTCCTGAGTTCCTGCCCTCTTCTTGCAGCCTCAGGCCCCCATCGAGAACTCCAGAAAGCGAATGCCATGCAAGAGGGCCAGTCCTGCGCTATGTCCCCGAGCTGGCAGGAACTGGGTTTTGCCTGGACTCGGGAGTGGGTGTTAATTGCCTATTTATGGCGAGAAGATTAACAATGCCTCCTTTGAAAGTTAGGCATAGTAGAACCCTTGGATAATTCCTGCTGGGGAGGGAGAAGGGTGGCTTTTTTTTTTCCCCTGCCTTGGAAAACAAAAGGAATGGTTGGTTCCAAAACATAACGAATCACCACGAGCTTCCTCTGTGAGCAGTAGCAGTGAGCTCACATCGCCATATGTCACTGAAGGCCACCAGGCCCAGCCCCCTTCGCTGAAACAGTGCAGGGGCCTGTCCTGCATTTAATCTCCGTTGACTGGGTGGTGGCTGTGGCGGGGCTGGGGGGCGGGGAGCGCTGCAGCTGTTTCCTTTCCAGAGCCCTGTGCCTGGGGAATGTGCCAGGCTGCCTGGATTAGCTGGGACCCTCTGCAGGGGGCGGAAACCACCCCATGGGTTGGAGAGTTTGGTATGGACGATGGTTAGGCAGGTTCCTGAAGACCAAGGAGGGGAGATACTCCCACGGGTGAGGGCCACAGCGGGAGGGGCTGCCCTTGGGAGGGTGGGGCTCGGCAGTGGGGTCCGCAGGCCCACTGGGGCTGAGGACGGGAGGGCCGTGAAGTGGGTTCCGTGAACATTGGGAAAGCTGCAAACTGGAAGCAAGTGCTGTGCGTGGACCAGACGCTCCCGAGGGGTGAGGAGCAGAGGCGGCCGCAGGAAGCAGGCGAAGTGATGCGCCTCCTCCAGCCTCGAGGGCTCCCCCAGCCCACCCGTGGGCACAGCCTCTGGCGGGGGGCACAGATGGCAGAGCCCCTCCCCTGGGGCAGAGTGCAGAATGGGAGAGGGCCTGGAGCTGACCCTTGGTGTGGGGCAGAGGGGCTCGCCATCCTAGGGCCTGGCCGTGGGCAGACTGTGCAGACCCAGGCAAGCCCTGTGCCCTCGGTGCCATCGGCGTCCTCGGCCACAGGAGCTAGGGGCCTGCCCCGTTCTCTTCTTCACTCTGCACCACCCTTGTCTGCACTCAGAGACGCTTCTCTGGGGAACTGCTGGGCGCCTGGCACTCAGGATGAAGTCCAGGGGCGTTTTCTGCAAGATGCACACCGTTTGACTTTTGTATCAGCTACTGTCAAGAAAGGGGGTGGATAAGACACAAGCAACTTAGCACGGACTCCCTGGACATGAGTTTGAGCAAACTCCTGGAGACGGTAGAGGACAGAGGAGCCTGGCGTGCCGCAGTCCGTGGGATCACAAAGAGTCGGACACGACTGAGCGAAAACAACAATAAGCCAGCACGCGATAGGCAAGATAATTTCCGATGGCAATGTGTGCTGCCAAGCAACTTGAGCAGGCTGGTGTGGTTTGGAACGCCAGGTGGGAGAGAGGAGGTGGAAGGGGCGGCCTCTGGTTGGAGGGATGGGGAGGCCCCCCAATCTTGAGGAGGTGACCGGATGGGGGGACGCCTTCAGCTCCCACATCTTCACCCACAAGCCTAGCTGAGGCCCTGGGGAGCCAGGTCTGCTGCCTCATCAGACCGGCGTGTGTCCGTAGCAGGAATAGAAGGGAGTTCATCGTTCTGACCCACCACCACCGCCACCCACCCGCTCCTGGGGTGTGGTCCTTTATACACTCGGAAGGGTTCCTCTCCTTCCTCTTCAGGGAAAAAAATTGAGTGTGGGCTGCCTGCTCACCTGCCAAGTTGGGAGACCACTGATGGCTGCCCTGGTCACTCTTCGGCCCCCACGACCCGTGGGCAAGACCTCCCCAAAGGGCCCCTGCCAAGGGTGGGTCCTGCCAGCCCTTGCCAGCCAGGATCCTGGGTGAGGCCGGGACCCAGGCTAGGCTTTGGGTTCCCTGCAGGTGGGGTGGGGGTGGTGATGTATGGCCCAGGGCCTCAGGACTTTCTCAGGAAGCATGGCTGTTCCTTGTCTAATCCACTAGGCTCACACAGGGATGGAGGAACCTCGATGTTCTGATGTCATCCCGTCTCAACAGACTCATCCTCCCAGCCCTTGGGCAGACAGGCTTTGCATTTCTTTCTTTCTTTTTTTACGTTTGCCCGTACCATGCAGCCAAAAGGGCAAACTCTCTGGGAGTTTGCTCCAACTCACGTCTGTCGAGTCGGTGTTAAATCGCTTGCATATTATCCATCCCCTTTCTCGACAGCTGATCCGAAAGTGACCGTGGTGAGTGTGGGATCTTAGTTCCCCAACCAGGGATCAAACCCTCGTCCCCTGCATTGGAAACACAGAGTCTTAACCACTGGACCACCAGGAACGTCCCAGCTTTGTCTTCTCGAGTTGTGAGTTTTCTGGCTGGAAAACCAGGGCACCGAGGTTTCAGCACCAGGGCCTCCCTCAGAGGCTGTTTCCACTCTGCCCGAGGACTGCAGCACAGCTGTTGTGATCCTTCCACAGTATCGGGATCCATATCCTTCTTCGGTGCAGGGCTGGAGCACACGGGAGACAGGCCCTCGGTCTGGCTCAGCCGTGCCCAGGGGAGGTCCTGCAGGTGGACCCATCTCCAGTCTGAAAGCGTCCTCTTAGCACCCGAAGCAGAGCCTTCGTTACCTGTTCCTGAGATTTGCTGGGGGATCTCTAAGCCCTTGGCCATTGCCACCCCCTCATCCCCAGAGTGACTCGTCTCCTGGGAAGGGCGGGCGTGGCGGCCAGTCCTGCACTTGCCCCAGCCCCGGGCCTGGCCGGCATGCCCTCTGACCCCCAGCCAGGCTGTCCTGGACACAGGCCCCTGGCCACTCCTCTCCCATCCCTCCTGGAGTCTCACTCACCCTCTGAAATGGTGGGCAGGCCTGGACGTGGAGAGAAGGGGCCTGAGAAATGGGCCTTCTGTGTCCCGGAAGGGAGGTTCCCGGCAAACCCCTTCCTGAAATGACTTGGCGAACAAGGTGCAAGGTGACCTTGAGGGTTTGCTGTGCTGATGGCCCAACCAGGCAGGGGCTGTGCTCACACTCACATAAGGGGCTCTTCTCGCCTCATCACCCTGATTCCTTGTCTGCCCCTTTCTCATGTGGGCACCCCGGGAAGGTCCCGAGACCAGGGCAGGGCCCTCATGGGCATCCTGGGTCTTCTCCCATCACGTGTCCCCTCTGGAAGGACGGGTCCCCGCTGGGACCCAGGGCCGGGCCCGCACACCCTCCGACTACCCCTCGGTAGTTGGAACAAGCTTTAAACAGGCCTGATCCACCTGGAGAAGTTCCATCTCACGTTAATCTGGAACAGTCTTGAACAATGGAAGTTTCCAAGAATTGATGGCAGATAGAAACGGAACAAGTACGCAGGCTGGGGAGCCAGCAACAGAGAAGACCCTTTTTTGTTGGGTTTAGAGCCAGCCCGGGCAGGTGTGGCACCGGCAGCATGTTGGGGGTGAGCATTGCAGCCGAGGTAGGCTGATTATGCAGCATTAACTGTTTGGTGAGAGGAGGGCCATGGTGTCTGAGACGATGTGAGGTTGATTGTGTCACTCAGCAGAGACAGCAGAACTTCAGCATGATGCACGCAGGGAGCCCGTGAGCAAACACTGTGCCCATGTCCTCCCCGACACCGTGGCCAGTGGGCGGTGGAAAGGTGGGTTCTGGACCTGGCGAGGCATGGCGGGGTAACTCTCGCCAGCTGGGGGGCCCTAGGCGCGTCACTGTCCTTCTCTGGGCCTCTGTGACCTCTGCTGTGCGCTGTGGTCTTTGAAATTCTGGGGGCACCTGGAGCTGGCTGGGTGTACAGACACCCTCTGGAGGTGCTGGCCCCGGATCAATGTGGTCACTCCTGTCATCACTGGTATTTCTTTGACTTGTTACTGCTTGTGACCTTGAAGTTTTACCATTAGCCTGATGGGCAGCCCAGAGAAGGAAGCAGCAGGCTGCCAGGAGGCCTGAGAGGGGCTGGGAGGCTGGAATGGAGGGTGGGGAGGGCGGGTGCTTGTGGGTTACCTGCTGACTCTGGGCAGGTGAGGTGGGAGCAGGTTTGCAGGAGAAACTCACCCATCGAATGTTCTCCTCAAGACAGCCCTGTGAGATCAACACATCTTATCCATTTTACAGGTTGTAACTGAATCTCAGCTCCATGCAGTGGAAACAGAATATGAGCCGTTGTTTTAAATTATTTCAAATTTTAAAATTTCTGATTATTTAAAAATTTCTGGTTATTGTTGTTCAGTCGCTCAGTCATGTCTGACTCTTTGCCACCCCATGAACTGCAGCATGCCAGGCTTCCCTGTCCTTCACCGTCTCCCGGAGTTTGCTCAAGCTCATGTCCATTGAGTCAGTGATGCCATCCAACCATCTCATCCTCTGTTGTCCCCTTCTCCTCCTGCCCTCAATCTTTCCCAACATCAGGGTCTTTTACAGTGAATCAGCTCTTTGTATCAGGTGGCCAAAGTATTGGAGCTTCAGCTTCAGCATCAGTCCTTCCAATGAATATTCAGGGCTGATTTCCTTTAGGATAGACTGGTTGGATCTCCTTGCAGTCCAAGGGACTCTCAAGAGTCTCCTCCAGCACCACAGTTTGAAGGCATCAATTCTTTGGCGCTCAGCTTGCTTTATGGTCCAGGTCTCAACTTGCTAGTAGCCACAGTTAAAAAGAAAAAATGAATAGGTAAAATTAATGACATCTTTTATTTAACTCAGTGTATCCAAAACAGTGTCATTTCAACATGCAATCAGTAGAAGTCAGTCATTAGTAGGGACGTGTGCTCATTTTCAGTATACCAAGTTTCCATGTACAGCACGTGTGTTACGGTTACTACACATCCCAGCGGGACTGGCCACACGTCCAATGCCCTGTGGCCCCAGGGGGCTAGTGGCTCCTCTTGTGTGCACTTGGAAGTGGGCCACCTGGCCCCCCAGCACTCATGCCGTGGGGTGCAAGGGCAGGTGTGGACCGGCCTGGGGCAGAGTGTGGTTCCTGAGCAGTCCTGTCCCTGGAGCTTGGCAGCCTCCTGACCACATTCTTCCTAGGAAATTGTATTTATGGTTGTAGTTTGCACCCTCTTGCCAGGGTGGACCTATAGGAAAGTGGGGCCTGTAGCTTCAGCAGCCTGGGAACTTCAGACAGGGCCCCACCCACCATGGGAACCTTCTGGGCCCTCAGACTCCAGGTAGCAACAACCCTGTGAGCTGATTCCAATCGGCATGCAGTGACGGGGTGCCAGTTCTGTGCAAGGGCCTGGAGCAGGGGCTCAGGGGCTCAGCACGCAGAAGACCCAGCCGCACCTTTAAGGAGCCTGCAGGCTGCAGAAGGGTCAGGTGGGAGCAAGTGTATCTAGGCAGCCACCTGCAAGCTGGTGAGGTAGTCGTGTCCTCTGGGGGTTTGGGTTCAAGTTCTGGACTCATCTCTTCATTCAGCCACTGCTGGCCAAGCTCCTGCTGTATGTCGGGCCCCTGGAGGCTCCAGGGCTGCAGCAGGAGATGGGGACGCTCCACCCCAGCCCTCTGGAAGTCACAGCATCAACACTTGATCACATAGAAACCTACAGACTTTGACCGGTGCTCGTAGCTCTGCCCTCTGTGAACGTAAAAGTCACTCAGTTGTGTCTGACTCTTTGTGACCCCATGGACTATACAGTCCATGGGATTCTCCAGGCCAGAATTCTGGAGTGGCCTTTCCCTTCTCCAGGGGATCTTCCCAATGCAGGGATTGAACCCAGGTCTCCTGCATTGTAGGTGGATTCTTTACCAGCTGAGCCACAAGGGAAGTCCAAGAATACTGGAGTGGGTAGCCTATCCCTTCTCCAGCCGATCTTCCTGACCCACGAATCGAACCGGGGTCTCCTGCATTACAGGCAGATTCTTTACCAGCTGAGCTATGAGGGAAGCCCAGCCCTCTGTGCCTTGGTCTTTTTTTCTGGTTAAATAGGATCCGTAGTGCCTGTTGTTGGGCTTAAAACAGGATGATGACCGCTGTAAGGACCCTCCCTGGCACCTGATGCACTCTCTGGAGTGCTCCAGGAATCCAGCAGTCAGGACCAGGGATGCCTGGTGGGTTTGCCGTGATGTGTGCAGGGCTCTCCGCTCCTTCTCAGGGGAGCCGCGATGCTCCCTGGTGGGCCTAGGCCTGGTACCCAAGCCCCTCCTCAGACCACGCCTCTGCTGGAGGGCAGAGCAGACACAGGGCCCCAAGATGCTCCCTTGACCGGAAACCGACCCATGTGGCTGGAGCTGTGGTTGGGATGGCGCGTGGAGCGTTGGGACCTTGTTCTGGATGCCATCGGGAGCCAAGGACAGTTCTGAACAGGACGGTGGGGTTTTAGAGCTCTGTCTGGCTGGGGGTAGGTTTGCAGGGAGCCCCCAGGGCAGACAGAGAAGGCTGGTGCCTGTGTATTTAGTGGCCCTCATGGAGATGGGGGGCTGTTGGAGTCCCAGTCATGCAGCGTGAACTGCTTTGGGCCCAGGGCCTTTTGGGGAATTCCTTGCCTGGCTCCTCTAGGCCTGAGTGTCCAGGGCCTGGAGGAGACGGGGAAGCCGCTGGCTGAGTTAACCTCTGCAAGGCCACCCTGTGAGTGCTTCCTCCCCCCACCAGACAGGGAAGTTCATCAGGGAAAAAGGAGGATGACCTAGTGTGTCCTTCGGGAAGCAAACTGAGTCAGAAAGGCCTTCCTTGTCCTCTCAGGAGCCAAGGAGGCCAGAGGCGACCCTCCTGAGCAGTGAGATGATGGGACCTCCTGCCTCAGTTTGGGTCACCTGTCTGGTCAGACTGCTGTCCACGCTGTCCCTTCATGTTGAGACCCGTTCGCCGGAGCCCTGCACCTTGTGTGGCCTGAGCCCCACCCTTTGAAACTTGGGTCCGCACGTGAGGATAAGACACACTGCTGACTCTTGCCGTGTGCGACAGTGTGCGTGCACTCTGCCTGTGTTTCCGCCCTCCACGGACCAGCAGGGGGCTTGGGTTCATGTAGTCACGTGGTGTCATGATTACAGTCCCCAAAAGTGAAGATTGCTCTTCCCATTTTGCAGAAGAAAAAACCGACATTCAGAGTGGCAGCCAAGCTCACAAGGTTAGGCATGGTGGGGCTGTGCGGTCCAGGTTCTCGCATTTATCGGGGGGTCAAGGTGGGACTCGGGGTGCCAGGCCCATTCCATCATCTCAGGTGTCCATGGGGGGGTTAGGGCCAGCAGAGACTGGAGCTCAGCGCGAGTCTTCCCTCCTCGGCTGTGATGGGCCTGTGGGGGGAAAGCCTGGTCCTGGGCGCTCAGGGCTCTGCTTAGGACAGGACAGTGGCCAGGCTCAGGGGTCAGGGCCCAGTCTTGGGGCGGCAGCTGGGGTCTCACGTGACATCTTGAGGGAAGCCTGACCTGGTCCCTGCTGTGCCAGCTGTTGGGGCTGTATAGACGGAGTTGTCAGCATCCTAGAAGAAGTAGGCTAAAACTGGAATATCACAGAGATCTGAAACTTCAGATCGAAGTCATGGCACTGAACAAGTGCCTAAGTGGGGACACTGATGGTGGCCTTGATGAAGCCCATGGACCTGCAAGAGGAACCCCAGGCTTTTTTTTTCTTTTTGGCTGCACTTCCCGGCATGTGGGATCTTAGTTCCCTGGCCAGGGATCAAACCTGCGCCCTCTGCATTGGAAGTATGCCATGCTGACCACAGGGAAGCCCAGCCCCAGGCTTCTGAAGAAGTACCTAAGGCTTAGTGTGAGAGGCTGGTGTGGGGGAAAAAGACAGCCCCCTCCTCCCTGGACCTTCCCAACTGCCCCAGCCCTCGAGCTACCCCGCAGTGCAGGCTGGTCCCGTGAGACTCATCCAGAGCCAGCCAGTAGGGAGGAGGGACGATGCGGGCGGAGTCTGTCCTTGCCCCAGGTCTCAGGATTCCCTGCGGGGCCCCTGTGGAGGCCAGACCTTCAGGGCAGGGGGCCTCCCCTTTGCCCCCAGTCTGCCCGGTTTCTCTTCTTCCTTGTGGTTACTGGTGGGACAGAGGGTGGTCGTGAGCCCCTCTCTGCCTGGGCCTCCCTGACCCTCAGTCTTTGACCCTGTGCCAGGGGTTCTGCAGGGACCACCCTTGTCCCAGAGCGGAACCTCAGGGGATCGGAGGCCCAGTGTCTGTTGAGTCCTATGTGGGATGTGACGTAACGGTTTATAATAATAGATTTGCTATCCTAACTAGCACTCTGCTGAGAGCACCCCTGGGATGCTGAGGGTTCAGTGGTGCCCCGCAGTAATCAGCCAGTGCCTCCAGGAGTGCTAGCAGCCGTCACCCCCAACCATGTAGACCGGGGTCAGCAAACTCCTGTTAGCCACTTTTGCAAATTGAGTTTGAGCGGCACACAGCCATGCCCGCGGCCTGTGGCTGCTTCCACGTCACAAGAGAGACCACGTGGTTCTCAAAGCCAGCAGCGTTCACTGTCTGTCTCTCTCAAAGACTGTGAGCAGCCCCTAACGGAGATGACCCCGTGCCTCAGTTTCCCCATTCGGAAAGCTCGACCGGGATTTGTTTGGCAGCTTCTCGCAAGAGCGGGTTCCCCAGGAGGGCCCTGCGCCGTGATCGCGGCGGTCAGGAATGTGAGGGGTGATGTCAGGCAGCCCGCCCCGACTGTCTCAGGCCCTGCTGGCTGCAGACTTGGCCCCTGTGGGGCCCCTTCCTTGCGGGCCATGAGAAGGAGCCGCTGGGAATCCCCTGGTGGTCCAGCAGTTAGGACTCTGCACTTCAACTGCTAGAGCCCAGGTTCCATCCCTTGATGGAGAGCTAAGATCCCAAAAGCCACGCATGGCTGAAAAAAAAAAAACCACACACACACAACAAAAAAGAAGGAGGTGCTGGCCAGGGAGCTGCCAGAGCTGGTTGCTTCTGGCTCACCAGGGCCCTGGCATCAGGACGAGCTGTTCAGTATCTCAATGCACAAAAGCATGATACCTTTTTAAGAAAATGAAAAACCACCTCCTCCCAGCAGCGGCCTGGCTCTGGAGGCGCTGGCTGGGTTGCTGGTCCAGTCCGCAGTGCTCCCATCTCCTCTCCTCCACGCCACCCTCCTGTCTCTGCCGCCACTCGTGCTTGGAGAGTGTGCGGCCACGGGGAGCCTGGTTCACTTCCTCCTGCTTTCACCCCCTCCCCCGGCTCTGTTATCATCCCTCGAAGAATTTCGGGTGAGGCTGTTCTGCCCAAGCTGCTAGGACACAACTCAAGATACAAGGGGTTTTCGTCACTCGGGACAAACCCCTGGAAAGTTTGCGCTGGCTGGGGACGCAGCAGCCTCCCAGCTGCCAGAGGTGTCCTGGCTCCGAGGCAGATAACCAGCTCGGAAGTTGCTAGAGGATATTAGCTCTGTGGCGACAGAACTTGGCCCAGCGAGGTGGGTCTGGAACAGCATTGTGAAAATAAGGGCAGGAAGGCTGGCTCTGACATTTAAGGGCCTCAGATGGCCGCGGTTTCCATCCTGCCTGCCCCCCCTCCAACACAGGCTCAGTCAACAGAGGCCGGCCTGTCCCAGGGCCGCCCCGTGCCTGAGAAATCCGAAGGCGGACCTCGGAGCCAAGAGGCTGCGGCCTGGGCTGAAGCGCCTTCGGGGACCAGGAATGTGGTTGGAAAGTTCTTAGCGCGACCAAGAGCCACTTCCACCACCACGGCGGCTGGCATCGGCCCTGCTGTGAAGCCAGCCGGCCATGAGCAGATGGGGAGAGGCAGTTTCGGCATAGGTGCGCGTCTCTCTGAAGAAGCTGCTCCCTGCAGGTCCCCTCATCCCCCAGCTTGTCAGCAGGGGGGTACCGTGCAGTGAACAGCCTGCTATATTCATGGTCGAGAGCAGGAAGACTGAGGGGCTCACGGTTTTTCCCAAGAATTGAGCTTCACAGACGACAAATTGTATGAACCTCAGCCCCCTGAGCTGAGCTGCTGCTGCGTCCAGGATGCTGGGGAGGGTGTGTGTGGCCAGCAAGTGTAGCCCCCGCCGGGGAGAGACACGCGTCCTCAGTCAGCTGCCATGAGACATCTGCTAAACTGAGGTCCCAGGAGCATCCCAGGCTCCTCCCTGGGAAGCGCTGGGTGGCAGTGAAGAGATACCTCCATCAGCATCGCTGTGGGCTGGGTGCCACTCTGGATGCTATGTAAGAGCTCCCTCCCTGCTCATGCCAGCCCGGGAAGTGGATGCTCTTAGCATCACGTCCGGTACTGCCAGGGACCCGGGAGCGGAGACCCGAGGAGTGACTTGCCTCAGGCCACGGAGCCAACCCCCACCCACCCACTCCTGCCCCCAGCAGGTGTGGGGTTTGAACCCAGGTGGTTTTGCCGAGAGCGTGTGCTGAGCTAGTGTGCAGCCGGACTCGGGAGGTGCAGGGAGGGGTCCAAAGGCTGGAGGTTTTCTAGGCGGAGCCAAGCAGCGGGGCATGGAAGGGGAGGAATGCAGCTCTGGAGTCCTGCCATGGGCGGCCCGTGCCCTTGCCTCCCTGCTCCGCAGCCTTCAAGGAGCACGTACGAGCACCTTTGTGCCCGTCTCCTGGGTGGGCCCAAGTGGACTCTTGTCCTGCCAGGCTTGTGCAGGAGGTTTTCTGAGGTCCAGCACTGTCGAACAGGTCTCAACTGGGAGCGTCTTCCATCCTGAGCTTGTATATCCGGGACGTAGAGAAAGCAGCCGTGTGGAGCCAACCCCTGTGGCCTCGAGAAGCACCATTACTGTGTGATCAGGGCTGGACACATGGCAGCGGGCAGAAGGGGACCCGCTGACATCTCTTCCAGGGTCAGTGCTCTGGGACCCTAGCAGAGTGACCCTCGGTTCTGGTCCTGAGCCTTCCCGGGGTGGCACGTTGTCAGGCAGCACAGAAGATGACCAGGCCTCCCTGCTGGCCCAGTAGGAACCGCCATCTCCAAACACAGCAGTGTTTTCTGCAGTTTAATGTCTAGCAAAGCCCTCTCCCCAGACTCGTGCCGACCTGCCCCTCTCCCTTGTGCTGGACAGTCTGTGGGTGAGGGTGGGCACGGACCTGGTTCTTCTCAGGCACCTCCAGAGTGCCCACCCAGTCTTGTGGGTCTTGAGATTAGTGATGAGAACAGCAGCTGCCTTCAATGGCCAGGCAGAAAAAGGGGCAGGTGGGAAAGAGCCCTAAAGTCTGCCAGAGAGCTGTGGAGCAGGCTGGCTGTGAGCGAGGCCTTTGGAAGCAGACAGAGAGCTGGGTGTGGGTCTAGCTGTGGGACCCTGAGCCTCGGTCTCCTTGTCTATGAAATGGGTGTGGTGATAGGGAGCTCAACGAGATGATGTCTGTCTTGCACTGAGGATGTAGCGGCACGTAACACCCGGTTCATGTCAGTTAGCAATATTCCTGTTGGAATGGGGCAAACAGTTGTATATCAACCCAGGTAATTTTTCCAGATTCATTATTTATTGTTTCTCCTGGCTACAGAGTTGATGTGTGCATGTATGCCGAGTCGTTTGAGTCGTGTCTTGACGCTGTGCAACCCTACGGACTGTAGCCCACCAGGCTCCCTTGGTCGTGGGATTCTCCAGGCAAGAATACTGGAAGTGGGTTGCCATGCCCTCTCCTCCAGAAGATCTTCCCAACCCAGGGATCAAACCCAAATCTCTAGTTGATATATACATGTAAAAAAAAATTTGCAAGTTGAGAAGGTAAAAAAAAAATTACAGTTTAGAAATGTAAACATACAGAAAGTGAAATTCCTCCAACATCTACACCCAGAGATCCTATCTTGGAGTGTCGGGTGTAGGTCCTTGCAGGCCTTTTTCTAAACCCCCGTAACACTGAATGGAGACACTCGAGGCCCCTTCCAGTCCAGGAATCCATTGATTGCACAGGTTTGCACATACTGCATGTGCCGTGATGACAGGAAGTGAGAATGTGTTCCTTTAAAAGAGAGAAGTGAAAGGAATAGTACTTACTGAAACAGAAAATCCACGCACCTAGTACTGGTTTTTTACTCTATCCAGTGAGAAAAGCAGACATGGTTTCAAAAGGAAAGCTGACCACAAAATTCTTGGCCCTGGGCAAAACAGAACTGAATTCTTACTAGGGCTGTGTGATCCCAGCCCTGTGACCAGTGTGTTGATTCTCTCGTACCACACGTCAGTGGTGATGCTGTTCTCTGTCTAACATTGCCGAACACTCTCCATGCTCTCGGACACCACGCCTCGTGTGATGTAATCAGCCCCGTCATCCATTCGGGGGGCCCACTGTCTTGGCTGCCCTGAGTGCAGCGTGGCCAGCTGGTTTCCAGCCCGTCCAAGCCCAAGAGTCACTTTCAGTGTCAGCCCCGCACCGCGGACTTGGAGCCGGCCTGCCGATGGGGCAGGGCCCTGCCATTGTTTGGTCTTGCTCCTCGTGAGTAGTTTGCACATGAGCCCAGCGAGCTGGTTTGGCTGTGTAACGTCGTCTAAGTGAACCATTCCATTCTGGGGCTGCGGTGCCCAGGAATGCCCGCGCCACAGCCGTGCTCCCGGGAGCCCCCCACCGCCATGCTCATTTGGGACACTCTTCTTTGTGGGGCCTGTGGTTCATCTTCCATGCCAGCCCTGCAAGGTCGGGGCGTGCATTTGATGTGTGAAAACCCCAAAGCGCCACCTCCCTCGTGTCTGTGTCTCCCCACCCCCACCCCGACCCAAGGCAGAAGCTGGCCCCCTCCTCCTGGGTTGGTTTTGCTCCCCGTGTAGGACCCATGTTCAAGGGGATCTCTGTCACCATCTGTCAGTCCAACTCCTCTCTCCGGGGACCTGCTGTGTTCAGGGCACTGTGCCGGTGCTGCGGAGCAGGAGAAATAGAAGCAGGACCCCCATTCCTTTCAGACGGGTCCCATGCATTCTGGGCCTGTTGCTGTGTGCTGTGCACCTACTGTGCGCGAGCACTGCTTACGTGGGCAGATGGTCAGCAGGAGCAGAGAGACCACGTCAGAGCCAGTGCTCAAGCCTGGAAGCCTGGGTAGCAGGGCAGAGAGTGCTAGGCAGAGAAGCAGGACGTTGCGGGGTGGGGGGTGGCACGAGTAACCGCCCCCCTCACCCCGAGGCTTGCTGTGTTGGCAGGAGCTGCTGGGGCCGGACCCGGGGGGCAGGGGCAGGCACTCACGCCTGGCCCAGCCCCAGCTCTGCCAACCGGGTGGTGCCCTAGAGGGCGATGGCTCATCTCCTGGAGTGACTGTCTCTCCGAATCCTGTGCTAGGCTTCTCGCCACTCCCCTTTCCCCAGCACCTCCGTCCTGTATGGGCCTCTAAGTGCCCGGGGATGGAAGGTCTCAGTGGGGAAAGCTGTCCACTTTTCCTAAAAAGCTGCCCCTGGTTTTCCTATAGACGTCCAAGGGGGGCTGTGACTCTGGGGTTCCTTAGCAGCCCAGCCAATCTTGGCGCAGACCCTGAACTCGGTGGAAACACCCCGCGTCAGAATGGGCTGCCTGCCGTGTGGGAGGGGGCGTCGCCGTGGGGGGTCCTGGCGTGTGGCTGGGAGATGGGGCTGACTGTGCCCCTGAGCTGCTCACGGCCCTGTCAGCCTATACGTGGCAGGACACGGGGACGGGTCTGGCTGGGAGTGTCCGACGTGGCGGTGAAGTTATGAATGGGCCGCTGGACCAAGGGTCTGGGGAAGCAGTCCTGGGCCCTGGAGTTCATCTTCCATGTCACCATCAGCGACCAAAAGACTTCCCAAAAAGCTGTGACCACTGTGCACCTTGGGCTTATGTAACCTTGGCTCTCTGGGGACCTGTGGCTTGTGTCAGCCTTGACTGTTGTCAGACAGATCTCTGTGCCTCTTCCTGTGTGTCTGACTTTTAAGAGCAGCCAGGATGACCCTGGTGTGAATCTGCTTGCGGGGCTCCTCGGGACAAACATGGGTAGGTGGGTGGGGACATCGGGCTGCCCTCTGGAGCCGCTGGCCGGCAGACCCAGGATTCAGAGCGGACAGCAGCACGTCAGAGCCACAGGGAGACCGAGTCACCTGCGACCCCAGCCACAGTGCATGCTCTGCCAGCCCTGACCCTGCCGGTAACTGGGGGCCATGGGTTCCTGCTGCCCTTCTTTGCAGGCTGGAAAGGAGACCCCTCCTGCACATGGCAGGCCGTGGGCTTTCTCCCCCAGCACGTGCCTCACGTGGGGCGGAAGGGCCCTTGGGGCAGATGAATCAGAGTCTGCCTTCCAGTAACTCACTTCTGTTTGTTCTGCTCCAAGTGGAAAATGCGCTCTCACCGCCACGTTGCCCCGGCCGCCATCCCCACGCCCTTCCCCAGGGACCAGAAGCCTGTCTGTGGGAGCGCCCCTTCCTTCCCACCAATCCCTGCAAGGCCACGGACCAGACACGCCCCTCTCTCGGAGACCCAGGGCTTGGGAGGGCCGGGTACCCAAGGCCTCAGGTCCCTTCCTTCCAAGATCTTTCTCTGAGCACCTTAGCGCTGGGTGCTAGGCACAGTGTCTAGCTCCCAGCATGTTTTTATCTTTGAATGCTTCATAAATATTTCCTTTGGTCAGATAATGAGCCTTTTGCTTTAGGATCCACACCCCAGAGTTTCCCTTCTTTCCAAATAAGGGAGATGTGGCTAGTGCCTGGGGTCCCTGGGGTTCCTTAGTGGCTCTGAGCACCCGTCTCTCCCGAGTCCACAAGGTGACCCGGCAGCCTTCGCTCTGGAATGGGTATTGATGGGAGCAGCTAGGAGAGCCTGCCCGGTGGAACCCAGCCCCTGAGGTTTACCAGCCGAGCCTCAGGCCCCACTGCTGGTCAGTGCCAAAAACGCAAGCCGGAGGATCCACCCAGCACCGGCCCTGACCGGATGACGGGCGTTCCAGACCTGCCTGCTGTGGTCCCCTCCCACTCGCCCAGCCCTTGAGAGCCAGACCGCGCCTTCATACGTCTCGCCTGTTTCTCCCCCGTGGGTCCCTCTGAGGTGGGTTCTGCTCGCCCTGCTGAGGGGTAGGGAGAGTGAGGCCCGGGTGGTGGGCCCGCCCACGGCCACATGGGGGGAGGGGTGCCCAGGTCTCCCTGGCTCCCTGTCTGGTGCCGCCACCCCAGTGTCCCCCTAGCGACAGACCCAAAACCCATCCCCACCTTGGCTATTGGCCGAGCCACTCGCGAGTAGACCACTACTGTGGCTCAGATGGTAAAAGAATCCACCTGCAAGGCAGGAGACCTGGGTTCAATCCCTGGGTTGGAAAGATCCATGGAGAAGGGAATGGCAACCCACTCCAGTATTCTTGCCTGGAGAATCCCACGGACAGAGGAACCTGGTGGTCTGCAGTCCATGGGGTTGCAAAGAGCCGGATACGACTGAGCGACCAACACTTGAAAGTAGAGGGCAGGGAGGGAGGCCTGGCTGCGGGGACCCTGGCAGCGCCCAGCCGGTTTCGGCTCCGTGGATGCCCCTGTTCAGTTGGCATCGGGGCCTTCTTGCTGCCCCAGCCTTCCTGGCATAGAGGAAGCCCGCCTTCCTAGCTGTAGGCCTGCTCTTCCTGAAATCTGGAAGACATCCCTTCCTGGCCTTGAGCATGGGTCTTCATCAGAGAAACTCATCACAACCTGTGTGAGCCGGAAGAAGCCTCCGCTTCCAAAGCGGGCACAGCAATCATCAACCTAGGTAGTTTCTAGGAGCAAAACAGGACAGTGTGCATGGGGTGTTTGAGGTGCAGACAGGCAGCCCCCGAGGCTTTTTCTAGCTGAGTTCTCTGCAGGGCCCCAGCGGACCCAGTTGGAAAGCGTAGTCCTGGCCTCGTTCGTGGGCCCATGGCTCCTCCCTCTTAGGGCTGCTGAGGCAGTGGGTCCCCCCAGGAAGGACGTGCCCTGTCGTCCACAGTCCCTTAGAAGCACCGGGATGGGGGAGCCCACGCTCACCCAGGGCATCCATGCCTGTGTATGGGCCTTCAAGGGCTGGAGGGAGATGGGAGGGGCCTGGGGATTCACCCCTCGAGTCTCAGCTGGGAAGGGCACGACTCCTTTCAGAGCCGCACCCCCACCAGACTCCTGCTCTTCCCCATACGGAAGGACTCAGGGCCCCAAGTTGGGAACCAGAGGGGCCAGGGAGACGCTGCCACTTTAGCCCTGCGTGCTGGTCCTTCCTTGTGGCTGTGTGGACTCACAAAGCTCTTCCCCACGCCCTGGACTCCTGGACCCCAGACCTCACCCCCGCCTTCAATCCCGTGACTCTGTGGGCAAAGCCACTGAGGCTCCAGGGAGGGAAGCGACTGTTGCCACGGTCACCCCGCAGCTCATCTCCAGGGCCGAGAGGCTGGGACCAGAGCCCATGGCGGAGAGGCACGGCCACAGCCTCTGCCACCGGGCAGCGGTGGGCCCTGGATGTGTCCTCCTTCGCCCTGGGCAGGATGTGGATGTGCCCTGCAAGCAGTACACCCCCAAGCACATGTCGTGCCTCAGACCTGCTGAGTAGAAACATCTTGGGAAACTGACGCTCCCCCTCTGCAGGGACAAACTGGGGCAAGTCTTGGGACCTCGGTGGAAGAGAGGGCTGGAAGTGAAGAACTTAGAGCAAAATTGTTCAACCTTATAAAGAGTTCTTGGAGAAAGCAGTGGCACCCCACTCCAGTACTCTTGCTTGGAAAATTCCATGGACAGAGGAGCCTGGTAGGCTGCAGTCCATGAGGTCGCAAAGAGTCGGACACAACTGAGTGACTTCACTTTCACTTTTCACTTTCATGCATTGTAGAAGGAAACGGCAACCCACTCCAGTGTTCTTGCCTGGAGAATCCCAGGGACAGAGGAGCCTGGTGGGCTGCCGTCTATGGGGTCGCACAGAGTCGGACACGACTGATGTGACTTAGCAGCAGCAGCAAAAAGAGTTCTTATTCTTACTGTACTTTGAGTCCAGATTGTGCTGGGTTTGAATTCTCCTGGGAAAGGAATCCTGGCTGGGTGCGGCGGGGACCTGCCTCGCCAGGCCTTCAGTCCCTGGAGCTCAGGACAGCGCCTGACACAGGGTGGGTGCACCACGGATGAGGAGGAAGAAAGGAATTGGTGAGTGAAGGCCCTCTGGGTTGAGGAATGTTCCCCAGGCTCAGGTCATCCTGACGCCGGGGTCGGTGTGAACGTTCCAGGCTCGGTCGGCATGGACTGCATGAGAGTCCAGCGTTGGGGAAGCCGGGGTGCCGTCTGCTGACCTGGGGCTGGCGACCCGTGTCCACGTCAGGGTTCACCAGGGTCTCCATGGCCTTGCTTCTCCAGAGTGGTCGGGCCCCGGGGCAGGAAGTCAGTTGATTGCACCGCACTGCCCTGCGGAGGAAGCAAAGGGGCTGCTGGGCTGGGATGTCCACCTGGGAGGCCGGCTGAGGAGGCAGCAATAAAGTGGGGTCTAGGCCCCGGGGCCCGTCGCGGGGCCTGTGCTTTCATTCAGCAGCTGGAGCTCCCATTGTGGTGCCCGTGGGTTGGGAGCAGGGCCGGGGTGCGAGCAGCAGTACCCGTGTACCTCTGCCTGTGGCTGTCCTCCTCAGCTCCAGCGCTGCCTGTCCTGGGCGGCTTGGAGGCCGAAGGAGACCCAGAAGGACCCCAGGCCCAGCCGTCAGCGCCAGCGGAAACGGAACACGGGGCTGTGAGCTGGGCTCAGACCTTGACTCCGGGTTGCAGGGTGACCGAGGCCGTCGGAGGCTCCCAGAGTGGATTGAAGGCTGGCGTTGACGCCTCTTCCTGTAGTGCAGATGCAGAGCCAGGCGGCAGGGACCAAGGCTCTGCTCGACCTCTCCGCCTCCTTTGCCGCTGCGGCGTTGGCTTTGGGGTTGTTTGAGGCCCGGGGGGGAGGGGGAGCCCTCGGGGAAGGGAGGGGCGTGCCCCCCAGCGCTCCCAGCTCCCAGAAGGCCCCACAGCCCTTCCTTCCCTGGCACGCTCACTGCCGAGGGCGGGAGAGGGCTTAGGGTCTGGAGCACACAAGATTCCCTCTGGGACGAGTCCGCTCCTTTCAGATAAGCCTCCCCCTCTGAAGACACATGCCAGCGGCTAAGGGAGGTTGGCTTGATAGGGAGATGGGGGACTTTTGTTCTGGGGAGAGAGGCTGGAAACTGGTCATCAGCAGAAGAAATGGTTTCTCATCTGGACTCCATCCCTTGGAGGGGGATGAGGCAGACGAGGCGCCGTGCCTGTGGAGGTCCGTGGGTGAGTCCTGGCCTCACCACTCTAGCCAGGTGGCCCTACTGAGCCTTGGGTTCTTCAGTTGGCAAACGGGGTGCGTCACTCACCTCACAGGGTTGGTGTGAGGATATCACGCAAGCCGCAGGGTGTAGAGCATCTCACACAGGCAGCCGCGCTGCGGACACTCGGCGGATGGTGGCGGCTGCCGACAGCATCGCCATCGTCGCTGTTCCTTCGTCATCAGCGCCCGTGTCACCATCCGTATCAGCACCACGGCCACACCGCCTCCACCACCCCTGTCTCACCGCAGTCCTCGTCCGCGTAGTCTTCATCGTCCCACCTGTCACCTTCTGGTCCCCACCGCTCCACCACCGTCGCCATCTCCGGCACCACCTTCAGCATCACCACCATCGCCTTATCACCACGATCCTCACTTTCTGCATCACCATCTCGCAGGCAGAGTCCAATCAGAGCCCTTAGAAGATCAGCCTCATGCCTGGCTCTCTGAATCGTAGTGGAATGCACTTTTCTTCATCTCTTGGTCACTGCAGTGACCCAGGCTTCTCTCCCTCTTCAAGACGGCTCTTTCACCTTTGGCCCCTTCCCACTGGGAGAAAGTTCTTCCTTGTCGGGAGAGGTTCCAGGGTTGGTTGCTGTCTTCTTAGGACTTACTCTAGGAGCACGGCAGAGCCTACAGTATCTTAAAATTATCCTGTACTTAATTATATTACGCAGAATAAGATATTCTGGCTCTATTAGGGAGAAAAGTCATCTGGTGGATAATTATGTCATCTGTGCATGTCACCAAGGCATCGTGTTATGACTTGAGTTCTTAATGCTGTAAATACCTCATGTGACTAGAGCTCTCCGTTTGCATGGAGAGGGAGCTAGGCCAGGAGGAGGGCTCTGGGGCTCAGCCCCACCTCTGTCATTCACTAGGTGCAGAATGCTGCACAATGGACTTTTTTTTTGAGCCACAGGGGTTTTTTGGTTTTCTTTTGGTTTTGGGTTTGTTTCTCCTGAAAAATGGGGCTAACAATAATGTGCTTTGTGGAGGCATTGTGAGGACCAGAGATGTACGGCATCGTTTGTGGGACAATTATGCCTCCAGTCCCTGATTGCTCCTTTGGAGCCTGAAGGACTAGGAGGGGTGGAGTGCACACTTCCCAGCACGTGTCAGGGCACACACAGCACCGTGAGAGTGCGCTCCTGGGGGCAGCTCCCTGGTCCCCAGTCCTGCCACCTTGTAGTCAGGCGCCTCGTGCGGCAGGCATCCTTCACACAGTGGAGCGCACATAGACTCGGGGTTACTCGGGGAGTTTGTTTAGAACTGGCGTTGTCCACATCTGTGCAGTTGTTGGGAGTTTGGCAAGACCGCCTGGTGTGCAGTGGAGAAAAAAGTCCACTGACTCACACGGAGGCGGGGCTGCTTGCGGGCTGCCTCCTGCTTCCTGCCGCGGCCTCTGTGCCTGGGCCGCGTGCCGGGCGGCACCCTCTCCACCCACCCCCTGTCTTGGTTGGTCAGGCGGGCGGTCCGAGGGTGCCAAGCCGGTCCCAGAAACAACTCGCAGGCTTCCATCCAGGTCGGTGTGCTGGGGTCTACTGAGACAACAGCATCTTCCTCTAGGAAAACGGCATGCAGACTTCTAGTCCCCAGGACTGGTTTCTCTGCTCCCAGCTTTGAGGATAAAGAGATGCAGGCAGTGCTAGTTGGCACCCATAATCCTCTGAGCCTGAAGGGACCTCCGTCTAATCGTGTCTGTGCATCTGGGGGTAAAAGGAGGCCCCAGGGAGGCGAGGCCCTTTGCCCAGGGTCACACAGTGAGCCGGCTGCCCCTCCCCGGACTCTGTCACCAGCCCTGGCCCTTCCCCCCATTGGCACCTTCCCCAGCAGGCCTGCAGCTGCTCCTGCACGTTGGCAGGACGGAGCTCTCCTCTCCTGCGGGCTTCCTCCTGCCTCCGCGGCGCCTCCCCGTGCCTCTCCTGTTGTGGCAGGCACTTCCCACTGCCTCCAGTGACGCGGCACATTCCTCCGGGGCCTGGTGCGCTGTGCTCTCTTCCCAGGGGAGCTTCCCACGATTGCTAATCCTGGCCAGGCCCTCTGAGCGGCCAGAGGAGCCCTGAGCAGGCCAGGCGGGTGCTTGCACCCGCGTTCTGGTGGCGGGACTGCGGGCAAGCCGTAGAGCCTGTCTCTTGAGTCCGCTTGCTCATCTACTTGGTGAAGACAAGAAGGGCATCTCAGGACTTGTTGCTGCAGGGGGGTGTGGGCACGGCCTTTGCTGCTGCTGTTTCCATGGGTCCTCCCCTCCCAAGCCTCAGGAAGGCCATCATCCTTGAGGTCTTGTGGTCTGCCAGGTGAGCTGACTGGGGACCCGTGATTGCCATTTTACAGATGGGGCGATGGAGGCTCTGGGGAGAGGTGATGGGGATGGCTTTATGGCAGGCTAGGTATAGAGCTCAGCCAGAACCCAGCAGCCTGGCACTCACCCACCCTCTCCCAGGTACAGCCCTGCTCCCTGCCTTCCTCTCCTCAGAGACTGTGGGCTCATGGCTTCTGGGCATGCAGGTCTCAGGGCAGCCATGCCCATCTGTCCCTCTCATACTTGGGGGTTTCCTACAGAGGCTTCCAGAGCCTTCCATATTTTTGCTTCTCGGAAGCTTCGATGCCCCCGGTCCCCCCAGAAAGAGGGCCTTCTCAGGAGGCAGGAAGAGTGCACCGTTTGGCCCCGCAGAGGCAAGCGGATTTTTCAGTATCCGAAGGAGAACCAAGAAGGCAGGAGTCCAGGGGAGGCAGCCGCTCACGGGCACGTTCCGTGCGTTTCCTGTTGACGCTGCTTTACCCACGCCCACTTCCTCTCCAGCCCTTGCCCCCACCCCGATACCCTGCCGGCTGACTGGTGGCCGAGTCCAGCTACCAGCATGCTCCGTTGTTGGCCTCCCTGGTAGTCTGGGCGCTGGCGGGGAACCCTGATCCCAGCACAGTGCCATCAGAGTCTGAAAGCTCCTCCTCTCTGTCTCTCTGGAAGCCTGAGACCCACGCTTCCTTGGCTCATCCCGGGTCTGCCCCTCAACGCCCGCAGCCTGGTGCCCGGGTTCTGCTGTGCCCTGGCTGGGACACCAGGCAGGTACCCTTGGTCTACTGCCGTGTGTCCAGGCACACACTCATCCTCTCGTAGCTGGCTTGGGACTCAGGACTCAGTCCCTGGTGGGCTCTCAGCTGGCCACCTTCCCTTCCTTCTTTGACCTGCTCACCTGAAGGGGCACCCACCCTGTTGACTACCCCCGGCCTCAAAATGGACAAATCAGCATCCAGCTTGAGGCTCTGAAACACTGGGTTGTCAGGGGTGGGGTTAGTATCAGGAGAAATGGCCAAGGCCCAGGGGTGCTGGGGCAGCTGCTTGGAGGGGGCAGCCAGCTGTGGCTTTCCGCCAGCCATTCATTCTGGTTACCAGGGCTCCGAGTCCCCATTTAAAATAATAAAGTCGAGTCTCTCGGGAAAATGGACATTAGATGAGATGGTATTTCAAAGGTGCTTGGTAGAGCGCCCGGGCCCGGCCAGGTGCTCAGCAAATGCTGGCCCGAGGCCTGGCCCCTTCGCCCCTTGCCAGCCTCGGCCTGTCCCAGCTGGACTCCTCAGAGGCCAGGCCGGTCTCCTCCTGCTCTGGTGGAGCCTGATGCTGGCCAGGAGGGAGACTGTGTCACCCTGTCACAGTCCCTGGGGCTGGTTCCCAGGGCCCTAGGCACCTTGGAGCCCACGGACAGAGCCTCACCTTAGACCCGGAGAGAACTGTGTCTGTGCCTTGGCTCTTTGGTTCTGTGCTCATCATAGCCCCCCCTCCCGTGGTTGAAGAGACATGGGCCGTTCTCCCCAGTACCTGCTTCCTGCCTCTTATAACCATAGGAGTCACCCCATGACAGTTCAGAACGAAGTCAGGTTCACTTGAAGGGAGTGGGCACAGACTGATCTCCCCGAAACAGGAGGGGTCATGGGGGAAAGGGCTGCAGAGAGTGGCCGTGGCCCACCTGGGCTGGAGGCCAGGGGTGTGAGTCCCCATAAACCCCTGTGTCCATGGTGAGCCCAACCTCGTGCCTTCAGCCCTGGGCCCGGTGTCCCAAAGGCCCTGGGCCTGTAGCAGAAGGACCGAGGGAGGAGCTGGAGGTGGTGGCATGTCAGTGGGAGAGCCCTGGGCTGGGGCAGCTGAGTCCTCGGAGTCCTTTTCCACATGGCTAGCCGGAGGATGTGTGTGCTTCTTTGCCTCGCCTGTCAGGCGCTGAAGATCTGGGGACGACGTTTGAACCCCGTTTTGGGGGCCAGAGCAGATTTAGGTCGTCTGCCTGGAAGCTGAAGCGGGAATCATCCTTTAAGGCGCCGAGCGGACACCTCAGAGTAAGAAAGCCACGCGTCCAGAACAGGGAGAGGTGTCGTGCTTCCCTAGGGCAGCATGTCCCGGCTCCAGCCGCGTCACCTCTGGGACTTGGTCGTTGTCTCGTGGAGGGAAGGAGACTGTCCTGCTCTGGAGAGGCTCTGTCTCTGCCCCACAGGTGCCGTGGTTTCCGCACTTCCCTTGCTCCAGTTCTGACGGTCACCTGGAGGTGACGTTTCTCAGGTGAGGCTGCCGACCGCGGCGAAAGAAAAGGCCCTGACCTCCCAGGTGGCTGCAGCCCCGGGGGCCCTGGTACGCGTTCTAGCCGCGGCCGGGAAATCTGATCCTCTGAACTGGGCAGCGGCAGAGGACAGGTGCCTTCCCGGTGCCCACTCGGTTCAGGTGCCCTGCAGGGTGGGTGCATCTGGGTGGCGGGCGTCTGGTTACTGGAAGACACAGGCAGCGCAGGCCCGCCCTCCCCACCGCCCCCGCCCCCAGGATGGGTTGTCCACTTTGTTCTCTCCATCCCCAGGGAGATGGCCCAGGAGCTGTGAAGGACGGTGACCCTGTCTGATGGCTTCTTGGCCCACGTCTCCTGCTGGCTCCCGGGCGATGCTGGGGTCTCTCCGCTCCCCCCGCCCGCCCCCCAATCCCCTCCAGGGAGGCCAGGCAAACGGGCACTTGGCCAGACAACCGCCCGCAGTGTGCGTCGCTGCTTTTCATCAGAAAAGGCGCCTGAGTCCCCTGCCAAAACCTGAGCCATCTCGCCCATTAATCAGGATTTCAGAATTCTCGGGGAGATCTTAGCAACTGCCTGGCACAAGCCCGACTCGATTTACCATCACCTGTCTGCCTTCGGAGCCAGCCCTGTCCACTGCTGCACCAGGGCCACCCCTGGTCCCAGAGCCTGTGTCAGGGGCCAAGACTGACCTCTCAGCAGGGCCTGAGGAGCCTCTGGGTTAGAATTAATGTTACTTTTATGCTAATTCTCAGTATTCCTTTTTTTTTTTTTTAACTTGAAAGAGAAAAAGGAGGCCAGACAGGTGTCCCAGATATCCCCAGATATCTCCAGGTTGAGGCCTGGAGAGGTGAGGCTACCCAGTCCATGTGCATGGAGGCCTCCGGGAGCCCGGGGCTGGCCCAGCCGCCTCTTGCTGCACTGAGGACTCCGCTTGGCTCCTTGCAAGGCCACCCTGGGGCTCCCCTGGTGAGACCAGGCCTCCTCCTTGTTCTGGGACTGCGCCCGAGGGCTGACCTCTGCACGCAGACCCCCCCCCCCCCCACCCCACAACAGCTCCTTTCCTTTTCATTCAGGCAAGAGTGTGAGGGGCCGGCCCCGTGGGTTCTGGAAACGGTGGGAGCCACCCTCGCCCTCCTGGGGACGGATGCTCCGGGCACGTTGGGTCCTCAGCTGAGGGGCTGCACACTCCACGCCCTCTGTCTCCCTTTCCCTCAACCAGAGGCAGCTCTGGCTAGAAAGGCCAGGCAGGCTGCCCTCCTCGGCGCCCCCTGACCCCACCGTTCCCATCACCGCTGCCTGCCCTCTCAGGTCACCTCGGGCCTCGGGGGTCTCTCCAGGTGCCCCCTCCCACCCCCACCCCCATCTGGGAAACTGCACCTCCTCCGAATATCCCTGGGAGGTCGCCCCTGGCCTCCGTCTGTGCCAAAAACCTCTGAGTAGGGCCTCTCGGAGATGTTCCCGGGGGGATGGACCTTGCTCAGCCGCCTGGATACCCGGGTAATTTGGAGAAGGGTTGCTGAATGCCACGCAGGTCAGCTGGAATTAACGGGCATTTCGTTGAGCGAACAGACTTGCCACCCACATCTTCCTCCACTGCTGGGCTGGGAGCTGTCCTGGAACTCTCAAGGGCACTGGAGAGGGGGGGAGGGGGATGGAGGGGGGCAGGGGGGACCCCCTGCCCCACTTCTGGGGGTTCTGATCTTGCCCTCGTGGAGCCAGAGCTCCCTGGTTTGCTGGCAGAGCTTCCGAGGGGGTGGTGGTGGGTACTTGTCGTGTGTGGTCAGTGGTTGCCGTGCTGGCTGTCCCTGGGGACCCCCGCTCTGCCAGCCCCGCAGCTCTGCAGGCTGGCCTTCATCGTCACTGCTTTCTGCTGAAACAGGCCCGGGGGCAGAGAGGCCAGGCCTCAGATAAACAGCTAGGAGGTGATTAAACCCGGCTCCCTTCTTCCCCTGACGATGACTGTCTCCATGGTCAGTGATCCCATGCCGGCCAGCTTGCAGGCACGGGGGGTGAATTTACCCCCGAGCAGAGCTGTGCAAGCTGTAGGCCGGCCCAGTCCCACCCACACCAGGTTCGACCTGTCTTCCTGAGCAGATTGGGTTGGCTGGGGGGAATGGAGGGGGCCCCCTCGTACAGGGAATGCTGGAAGGTTCCAGAGACCCCAGGGGCCAGGCTCTTCTGGGGGCTGGTGCCCAGGTGGGCCCTATTCCTTCCAGAGGCCCTCTGCCCCTGAGGATGGGGTGATGGTCTGAAGTGGACCCGTCCTCGCAGACTGCCAGCCGCGCCCGGAAGAGCCCAGCATTCACAGTCAGGCCTTGTCTTCAGAGGCCTCATTCTGCCCCAGGAGCAGCCTGGGAGGGACTCTGCTTTTAATTAGCCTAGTTTAGGAATGGCAGCTCTCAAGCCCTGGGAGGCGAATGCAGCCGCCTCGCTTTTGGAACCTGCTGCCAGTGGACACAGTTGTAGCTGCAGGAATGAAAACCAGGAAGAGAAAGGCCCATGGGCTTGCGTTTTTAATTGGCACCCCCCTTCACGGCCCCGCGCCTGCCCGCCAGCCCTCCCGGGACTCTGTTTGGGCAGCCTGGCCCGGCCTTCAAGTGATGGAGCCTTTCACAGCTTCAGACCGGTTTAAATGGCCCCGTGTGGGTTCCTGCAGCCCTTGCTGAAAGAGCATGGCACGATCGCCACACTGATAAACCCTGGGAAATTGATCGGCCACCTGCAGGCAGTGAATAGCGATCACCACCGGGAGCCCCGCAAGGCGGCTGGGCCGCCTATGGCCCCAGGGTCCTGCTGGAGAGAAAGGATATTTCTAAAGCTGCAATTATTTTTTCCCCCCCCGAGTCACTTGGAAGTTGCTCTCTTGTTTTGAGCTGGGAGAGTGGGGCGCTGGGTTCTGTGCTTCTCTGTTAACCTGAGCGCTTGACCGCTGGTGGCTCCTCTCCCTCTCGACGAAGCACAGCTTTCTTTCTCATCAGCCATCAAGGAAGGGACTTTTTTGTCTGTGTTTTGTGCGTGTCTTTCTGTCGTTTTTCTTTCTCTGAGATCATCTCAAGCTAACAGTGAGGGAAAAAAAGGCACATGTGAGCGATTCCGCCTCGACAGGTCCCACAATACCTTCAGGAATATCCATTTTTCTTGCTTTCACGAAAACACTGTGAGGTCTCACTTCGAGGGGACAATGGTGGAGATTAAAGCGGGAGGCAGCGGGAGGGCAAAGGGAAAAGTAGAAAGGCAGTTGGGCCGCCGCTGGGGAACTTTGTGCTGCAGTTGAGGGGGTTTATTCTGGATCCCCCCAACCCTGCCGGGACAATTTGGAGGTGGGGGGCAGAATTCTTAGCTCTTATTTAGTTTTGCAGTGAGGCCCCCGTTCTAAGTGCAAAAGAGAAAGAAGGCCATTCTGGTCCCCAGGTTTCTGTGAGCATACGTTGTGTGTGTTTCTGTGGGGCTGCTGATCTACAGGGCTTCGGGGCCCGTGTCCCCTTGGGGGCTTGGTGACCACAGGGCGTTGGTCTGGTGGCCGTCATGCAGTGGGGCAGGCCCGCGAGCTTCTGTTGGGCTGCCAGGGGGGCCCCCACCCCAGGCCAGTTCTCCTGCAGAGAGGACATGTCAGGCTTTAGGAGGTGGCATCTAGGGCCGTCTGGGCTCTGCCGGGCAGCGCTTCTGTCAAGGCAGAATCTCTCTGCCCCCTCCAGCCGCCCTCGAAGCTGGCCTGCTTTTGCCTCAATGGCCAGGAGTGGCGTTGGCACGAGGGGGGACCCGTCCCCGTGCGTTTGTCCACATATGCGGTTCTGGCTCTCACCCCTTCTCGTCTGGAGCCCCAGCCTCGTTAGCGCCCCTGGCCTGCTTGCCTGGCAGATTGCAAATGAGCCCAGGCAGGGTCAGTGTCCTTGAGATGGAGAAGAATGACCGCCCTGCGCCCTGAGCCCACCCAGCACTACCCCTGGCTGCAGCTCTCATGACCTGCTGGTGGGGCCCCCTGAGCTCGTTTTCCCTCCTGGTGTGCAGGGTGCTGTGTGTATGCACTGAGCACGTTGCACACGCGTGTGCAGCCTGCATGTGCCTATGCCATTTTGTCCAGAGAGTATCCTGAGGCACCCCATCACTGGGTGACCTCAGCAGGCTTCTCGGGCCTCTGTTTCTTCCTCTGTGCCCTGGGAGCCCTGACACTTGCCTGCTAGGGGTTCTGGAGAAACGTGTACAAGGCAGGCTCCCAGGTCAGGGGCATACGTTATCAGCTGTCTTTTTGGTAATATGTATCCCAGGTGGCGCTCGTGGTAAAGAATCCACCTGCCAATGCAGGAGACCAAGGAGACGCAGGTTCGATCCCTGCATCGGGACGATCCCCTGGAGAAGGAAATGGCAGCCCCCTCCTGTATTCTTGCCTGGAAAATCCCATGGACAGAGGATCCTGGTGGGCTACAGTCCATGGGGTCTCAAAGAGTCGGACACACACTTTGGTAATAAGACCCGCCCATCTGCTTGAAAGACAGAGGGTGGAGAAGGGGCCCTCTTCCTGGGTCCACGGGGCAGAGACTCAGCCTGCTGGTGGCCAGCCGGCCCCAGGGCTGCTATTCTTTGAAGGCCCTGGGGGCGTCTCCCGTGGGGATTTGAGAACCTCCTCTCCCAAGGCTCCTCTTTCTGAGAGAACTCGGGCTTCAGCTGATGACCCACACCGTCTGGCAGCTCCTTTTGGCAGTAGCCACTTGCAGATGGAAAGTTAGGGACTTCCCCATGGGTTCTGTGCTTTTTCCAAGTCATCAGACACTTTTACAAGAGAGAAGTAGGCTCATTTCCTGACTTGGGCTCAGCCGGTGATGATCTTAAGCTCGAGGCTGGGGCCCAGACCCGGAAGCTGAGGTCTCCTTTGCCCCTCTCTCCCATCTGACTCTGGGCCTGGCCCCACGTGGGGTCAGCCGGGGCATACCCTCCCTCTCGCCCCTGGCGGGTACCTGGAGGGCACCTCACCTCCCATCGGGGCTCCGTCACAGCTCACCTCAGCTGTCTGGACCAGGACAGACGCAGAGAGGTTCAAGTCCCATTGACTCTGCGATCATCAGTCATCGCTGGCATTGTAGCAGCTTGGAGTGCTTGCAAGATTGCGGAGCTGTGTGTGTCTGTGTGTGCGGTATGCGCACACATACATGTGCATGAATTTATATCTAAAGGGGAGAAGCGAGCGAGGGCCAAGCTGGGACCCTAGAAAGACGCTGGGTGCTGTGTGCACCCAGGCATTGTCTCTGGGCACCGGCTGGTTTCTCCTGTTTTGTCCTCCTTGGTACTGCCAGCATTTCCCCTGACGCATCATTCATCACCCGGGGCTGACTCCAGGGAAGAGTAACATGTTCGCGGCCTTTGCTCCTCTCTCCCATCTGGCTCTGGGCCTGGCCCCACGTGGGGTCAGCCTGGGCATACCCTCCCTCTTGCCCCTGGTGGGGCTGCTGCCCCAGTGGCGTCTGCCCCGTGGAGACCCCAGTCCTTTCCCGCTGCCTCTCCTTCCTGCACTCAGGCCTGTGGTCCCAGAGTCAGATGCCGGGGTTCAGATCGTCCCCACTTGCTCCCTGGGTGGCCTTGGCAATTCCCGAGCCTCCAGGGACGATCGAACCCCCGTCTGCACGTAGGGGTTTGTGCAGTGGGACAGTCCCAGGAAGCTCAGGGAGCAGGCTTAGTGGACATTCATCCTGCATTCATCAGAGGCTACACAGCTGCTCGAACATGAGAATGCACCCACAGAGATGCCCTGACTTTGTTGCTGGGACAAGGCAGGATTCCAGGGATGACGGGTGGAATTTACGGTAGCTCAGCCTCGTGGGTCGGCTTTCTTTATGTGAAGGAACGTCTGGATTGGAGAGTGATTTAGGGCTGCTCCAAGCCCTGCACATTCCTTGGGGGGCCATCCCGGAGCCCTCGTGGTCATAAGGGTCTTCGGCTGTCATGGTTGGGAATCTTTACCAAGTAGTAGGCGAGACTTGCCAGGGATGCCTGTGGAGTAGAAATCGGGGTGGGTTTCCACCACCGATTCAGGCATTTCTGGCGGCTGTGAGGTGCAGGGGTGATGGATAAGGGTACAGACAGAGCTGGGGCTGAACCTGGGCCAGCACAGGTCCCCCGGATCTCTCCGCCTGTGCTTGGAGGTGCTGGCCGAGCCGCCTCTCAGGGTTAGATGCTGAGACGATGGAATGAGAGGTTCACCCTGCGGGGCCAGGGCGTTCCCCTCAGGTGTGTTCGCTTGGACATCGAGGGCTTCAAGAGGCTTTGAGATGCCTGTGCTGAGTTTGCATGTCCCATCCAACAATGAAACAGTGATTAACAAAAGGGAAAAAATAGAAAAGGAAGAAAATAAGCCCATGGGGAAATTCACAGTTGTATTGAGGTGTGTCCCTGGGAAAAGCAAAGAGACAGGGACCCGCCCTGGCCAGCCCTTCCCTAGCTTACATTCTGGCCTCTGAGGGGGGAGTGCGTTCTGTGGGTTCACTGAGGCCCCAAGCTGGATCTTCCGCACGGTTGGCGTTGGGCTTCCAAGGGGGTGAGACTGCAGCTCAGCCCGGGACACTGGGCAGAGCTGGGATTCCAGGGCTCCTGGCCGTGTGCTGGGCTCCCATCCTGGCGCCCAGGCCCCGCCGACACGCCAGCCCTGCCCTGCTGCAGTGACGGATATGACTGGAGAGACATGACTTACACGGGTGGGAGGACAGGCCATCCTAGGAAAGGTGCCTGGTGGGCAAGAGCCCAGGGTGAGTCTCCCCCCGACCCTTCCCGTAACTAAGCGTCCTGTCTGCCTGTGAGACAAAGCTCCCAGGACAGGCGGTCCTCTGGCGGGGCCTCCAGGGGCTCGGGAGCACCAGGGGCCCACACAGCGTCCCTGCCACTCAGCCCGGGCTCTGTGGGAAGGGGCGGCCGGGCCCACAGAGGCGGAATGTGCCCAGGAATGTCCTGCTGTGCCCGCTGCCAGCGGGCATGTCCGTGGCCACCTGCCCTGCACCGGGCACGCTGGGACACGCTGGCTGAGCCCCACCGGCCGCCGCCTGCCCTCGCCCCCGTGGGGCCCCAGTACCCGGGACGGGCCAGCGCGGCCTCGCGTTTCCCAGCACGCCTGGGAGCTCTGCACTCCCGGATCACTTCCAGGCCGGATGGAGGTGGGTGAACGGCTGTCCGTCTCCCACCCCTGCCCGAACCCCGGGGCCAGGGCCAGCCCTCTGCCCCACCCCCGTCCTGGTGTACCTGGGCACCGCAAAGAGCTGTCGGGGGCGTCCCACGGAGCCAGGCCCTGTGGTGTCTCGCTTGAGCCCCGTCACCGCCCCACGTGAGCAGCTGTATTTCTCCATTTTGCAAACTGGGAAGAGCAGCTCAGGTTGCACAAGGAGGCCCCCGGGGAATGGCAGTCATCGTGGCCGAGGCGGGAATCCACTGCACGTGGGTGACCCTTCTGAGCCCTCCATTCAGCCTCCGCCCTTGTTCCCGTGCAGGCATCAGGGACGCAGCGAGCAGACTTGTTCCCTGGCCGAGCCCCCCCAGAACGCTGTCCGCCAGCCCGTGGGTGGGGGCTGGGCGGCTCCACTTGGGCTTTGTGGTGGGGGGAGGGTGTGTTAGCTGGGAGGTGAGGGGAGAGAGAGGTTTCTCCAGCGGGGCGATCCTGACTGAGGTGGGGGGCACCCCCGGGAGAGCTTAGCGCACCCAGTTGGCCTGAATGGGCAGGGCAGGGACAGCCAGGTTCACGTAGGACCAATGCCTCTCTCATTGTGGACACGGGCCAAGGACCTCCCCAGGATAAGCCCGGTGTGCGATAGGCTGGAGCCAGGTGTCCACACCCCTCGGGGGCGTCCTGGACGCCACACAGCCCTTGGGGCTTGCCCGTCGTCTCCTTCCTTCTTCAGGCTGGCACTGCACCCAGAGCCTGTGTTCGACGCCCCAGGTGGGGCTCAGCATCCCTCACAGGCATGGTGCCTCCAGGGGTGGAGGATTGCCCTTGAACCCTGACCTTAGACCTGGTCACAGAGCAAGGGAGTGGGCCTTGTGGCTTGTGACGTGGCCAGCTCTGTGGCCCGTGAGGTGCCCCTCTAGGTTTGGCCGGGGAGCCCCCACCTGATGCTGTTAGAAGCAAAGGCAATCAGACACTGTCTCCTGGCCTTCTGGGACCTCTTCCCAGCAGCCCTGCTGTGCCCGGCTCAGGGACGTGGGCAGGCCAGGGTGCCAAGTGGATGGTCTGGTCAGCGGGGACAAACCCCCTCCCTGGGGGCCTGCAGCCACCCTATTCCCCGAGCCTGCCCTCCCAGCCTGGCAACCCACGGGTGCTGAGTGTGCGGCAAATGAATGGTGGTGTCTGGGACCAGCTGGGGTCCTGGCTTCCTGGAGTTGAGGGGTGCTGGGACAACCCTAAGGTGGTCAGCGTAGGCTCTCCTGGCCTCAGGTTTGCCTGGAGTTCAGCCCGACGGTAGCAGGTTTCATTTGGATTTTCCAATATTTGGCCTTGCAGACACGGGGCATGCGTTTCATTTTCCTCAGCGGCCCTCTGGCCTGGGCCCGCTAGCTGGGAGTCAGTGCCGCGTGGCTGTTGCCGTGAAGTCCAGCCTTCCTCCAGGGCCATTGGTGTCAGTGCAGACACCGCCGGAGCCCGTGGTGTGGGGTGGATCCTGGCTATGCAGGTGGCCCCTGGATCCTGCTCGGACACTGTCCTTCCTGAAGTCGGGGGCCAGGGGCCTGGAGCTGCAGAGCTTGGAAGAGGGGCAGAACCAAACCAGAGAGGGTGGGAGTGTGAGCCCAGGGCATCCTCTGGGGGTCCTTCCAGCGGGAGGGGGGCGCTTGGTCCAGTCTGTAGAGGGCATGGGGGCGGCTCGCTTCTGGAGTTTTCCACGCCGAGGCCTGTTGGAGCAGAGAAACCGGCCAGTTGTGTTTCCGCAGGGTTTGCCTGCCTTTCTTTATGATTTATGTTTTATCGTTGAGGAGGAGATCTCGAAGAGCGCCTCCCCTCTCCCCCACCAAACAGAAAGGAAATGCAGCCGAATCGGACACTTTGAACTTAATCTGTGCTTCTCATCTCTTTGCCAGGTGTGGATATATGATGACAGGTGGCGAGGGGGTGGGGGGTTCCATGTTCACACGCGTTGCAGCTCCGGACCCCTGGCCCACACGTCCATCCTCGGCGTGTGTCCTAACCCTCCCTGGGGACCCAGGCTCTCGCGGGCCCTGGGGGGCTGCTGCCCTCAGACCACTTCTGATAGACAAGCAGCTTCCTTCCCGCCCCAGGCAGGGCTGGGCAGCCGCTCTGAATGGCCGGCACTGGCCCACTTGGACAAGGCTGGCGCAGGCTAAGAGACGGGCCTTGTCCAGGGAAAGCTGGGTTTGGGGCACAAAGCTGCCCCAGCCACGGCCTGGGGTCACCCATAAAGCCGGGCAGTGTTCTCCCACAGAGCGAGAGGAGCCCCCCAGGCCAGGCCCCCTCCAAGCGGGCGGGGAGCCCTGCAAACCTCTAGAACAACGAGATATTTTCCAAGGGGTTACCCCGGCCTGCGTCTGTGAGCGCGCCTACCAGCCCCGGGCAAAGGCCCGCACGGCTGACTGCCCACGTGCAGATGGCTGGCACATGTGTGGGCCGTTTGCCACTCAAGGGGCGGCCTTCCCCATGTGTTCCCGTCTTGTGCTTGTGAGAGACTCAGATTTAATTTGGTGATTATTAAGTGTAGGAACCCTGTAGGGTTTTGTTTTTTTTTTTTTCATCTGCACAAAGTACTGTTTTTTGGTAATGCATAAGCCTCATTCCTGCCAATAAGAGAGGAAAGTCGAAAAGAACTTTGGTGGAGAAACATTAAAATGATTTAAGATGGAGATTGTTGCGGCCGTGGGGAGGGTCTTTTTTTTTGAAAATCAGAGTGACCGTTTCAGTAAGATTTGCCTGTGAGTCATCCTTCTTTTTCATTCCTAATTTAGAGTGTCCCTTCCTCTGTAATATAAGCACACACGTATTTTATTTTTTGATGGTATTTTCACACGTTCAGAAATTAAAACAATACACAAGGGAAGTCTCGCTCCCATCCCCCGTGGCCTCAGGTTAACTCCTTGTTTGTTTCTTGTGATCCTTCCAGAATTCCTTTATGCAAGTACCAGCAAATAATAACGTTCTTGTTTCATTCTCCTTTCTTGTACAGAATTCAGCAGGCTGACATCTAGCCTTCTGCACCTCGCTGTCTTAAATCATAGACCCTGGAAGTGTTTCTGAGTCACAGCCCAGCTGTTGGCTGCCTTTTTCCAGCACAGGAGGGTCTGTTGTGTGGCTCTGCCCCACTTTCTTTTTCCCAGACCCCGGCTGTGGACCCCCGGGGCCGCAAGCATTCTTCTCAGCGTTGCCCGGGTCCTTACAGGCGTGTGCAGGTGTATCCTCTGTGGGCGCACCCCACATGCACACTCCTCGTCCGGGAGCCTGTTGCCCAGGTGACGCCGAGGGGGCCATGCTCCCCGACGATGCTGCAGGTGGTCCATTTCCCCACCGCCGCCCCAGCAGATCCTGCTCACATGTGGGTTTTGCCAACCAGAGAGGTGAAAACATGGTTTCTCCGTGTCATTTTAGTTTGCATTTTTCTAGTCAGTTGAACATCTTATAGTTAAAGGTCACTCGTGTGTTCTGCACTGTATTCATGTGCCCTTAAAAGAAAATGGAGGTGTTGCTCTGTTTCTTGATTGTACAGTAGCGTGTTATTCGCTTCAGGCGTGTCCGACTCTTGGCAAGCCCATGGACTGTAGCCCACCAGGCTCCTCTGTCCATGGGCGTCTCCAGGCAGGAATACTGGAGTGGGTTGCCATTTCCTTGTCCAGGGGATCTTCCCAATCCAGGGACTGAACCTGGGTTTCCTGCATTGCAGGCAGATACTTTACCTTCTGAGCCACCAGGGAAAGCTCCAAGTGTCCATTAGAGAGGTTGGTTTTGCATGTGCTGCTGCTGCTAAGCAAGTCACTTCAGTTGTGTCCAACTCTGTGTGACCCCATAGACGACAGCCCACCAGGCTCCCCCATCCCTGGGATTCTCAAGGCAAGAACACTGGAGTGGGTTGCCATTTCCTTCTCCAGTGCATGAAAATGAAACGTGAAAGTGAAGTCGTTCAGTCATGTCCCACTCGTAGCGACCCCATGGACTGCAGCCCACCAGGCTCCTCCGCCCGTGGGATTTTCCAGGCGAGAGTACTGGAGTGGAGTGCCATTGCCTTCTCTGTTTGCATGTGCTGTGAACTGCAAATGTTTGTTTCTGATTTGTTCTTTGTCTTTTGACATTCTTGAGCAGCTTTATTGGGGTATAATTCACATTATACCGTTCGCCCATTCGTAGCCAACGACCTTAGCGGTTTTTGTGCAGCCCTCGGCACAGTCGGTGTTAGGACAGCTTCCTCACCCCCCAGAGCAGCCTCACCCCCACTGCCAGTCGCTGTTCACGCTCAGCCCCCCACTAATCTGCTTTCTGCTCTTCCTGGATCTGCCTGTTGTGGGTCTTTCATATAAATGGGATCATACAGAAACGCCATCTCTCGTTGACCGGCTTCTTTCCCCAAGCAACGTGGTGACTTCAAAGTTCATTCCTGCTGGAGCGTGTGTCAGTGCTTCATTCCTTTTTATGACTGAAAAATACTCCCACCACATTTTATTTATCCAGCTGCTAGTTGACGGGACATTGGGGCGGTTTCCTCTTTTTGGATGTTATGAGTAACACCGCTGTGAACACTGATGGGCGCGTTTTTGTACGGGCATGTGTCTTCATTTTTCTTGGCTATATACCTGGGGTGCAACTGCTGTGTCCTGTAACTCTGTGCTTTAACATTTTCAGAAGCTGTCAGTCTCTGTTCCAAAGCGCGTACACCATCTTACATTCCCACCAGCGCCTTTGGTGTTTTTTGACATGTATACATTTTTATCAAATTTATTATTTCTTTTATGGATCTGAATTTTGGGTTTTAGAAAGGCCTTTCTATCCCAAGACTATAAAAGAATTCTCCTGTATTTCCTTTTAGTGTTTTTATGGTTTTATGTTGCAATATTTGGTCTATGTGGAGTTCATCCTGTATATAGTCTGAATATGGAGCCAGCCTTTTTTTCTCTTTTTTAATATGTCTACTCATTGGTCTCAATACCCGCTATTGAAAATTCCATCTTTTCCTGTCTGCTTTGAGATTCCATCTTTATGACATGCTAACCAGTCCATTCTAAAGGAAGGACTGATGCTAAAGCTGAAACTCCAGTACTTTGGCCACCTCATGCGAAGAGTTGACTCATTGGAAAAGACCCTGGTGCTGGGAGGGATTGGGGGCAGGAGGAGAAGGGGACGACAGAGGATGAGATGGCTGGATGGCATCGCCAACTCGATGGACGTGAGTCTGAGTGAACTCCGGGAGTTGGTGATGGACAGGGAGGCCTGGTGGAGAAGGCAATGGCACCCCACTCCAGTACTCTTGCCTGGAAAATCCCATGGACAGAGGAGGCTGGTAGGCTGCAGTCCATGGGGTCGCTAAGACTCGGACGCGACTGAGCGACTTAACTTTTCACTTTCATGCATTGGAGAAGGAAATGGCAACCCACTCCAGTATTCTTGCCTGGAGAATCCCAGGGACGGGGGAGCCTGGTGGGCTGCCGTTTATGGGGTCGCACAGAGTCGGACACGACTGAAGTGACTTAGCAGCAGCAGGGAGGCCTGGCATGCTGTGATTCATGGGGTCGTAGGGAGTCGGACACGACTGAGCGACTGAACTGAACTGAACCTGGGGCTATTTCAGAACATTCTCTATTGCATTAGTCTCTCTGTCTTCACGCAGTAATATACTCCTAATTATTGAGGCTCTGCAGCAAGTTTTAGCATCTGGTAGGACTAGTCTCAGGGTTTCCCTGGTAGCTCAGCTGGTAAAGAATCCACCTGCAATGCAGGAGAGACCTCAGTTGAATCCCTGGGTCAGGAAGATCCCCCAGAGAAGGGAAAGGCTACCCACTCCAGTATTCTGGCCTGGAGAATCCCATGGACAGAGAAGCCTGGTGGGCTATAGTCCATGGGGTTGCAAAGAGTGGGGACACCACTGAGTAATTAAGCACAGCACAGGACTAGGCTGTCCTAATTGTTCTTCACAGAAGCTTCCTGATCATTCTCACCTGTTTATTTTTCAGTTAAAAACTCGAGAATCTGCTTACTCTGAGATTGGAGGCGGGGGTCGAGGACTGCTGTTGACATTGCAGGTTGAGATTGTGTTAGATTTATGAAATAACTTGGGGAGAATTCACACCTTTTTGAGGTCGAGTCTTCTGTCCACAAGACAGGATGACTATTTGTTCAAGTCCACTGTTACATTCTATGAAGTTTTCTTCCTATTTCTCTCGCCAATTCTTGCATTTTTATTCCTAGGGATTTTCACCTTTTGTGTAACTGGCAGGTCTTCTTGCGGAATTCTGAAAGCAAGTTTTGGTTAAAAAGGGCAGTGGGTTTGACCATCTGTATTATAGATTCTGTTCCCAAAGCCGAGCCCCCTGACCCCTTGGCCATACAGTGCTGACCCCTGATGCCTTGGTCATACAGTACTGTCCACAGAGAGCCATGCCCCCTCCCTCAGCCTGAACACAGCGCAGTGGGCAGAGGAGGGACGGGGGAGATCAAGGTTTGCCAAGCGCCACCTTGGCTTCCTACGTGGTCTCAATGTAATGAACCCTCCAGACAATTCTGTGACTGTTGTGTGCTGTGCCACCTGGGGTCTCTTCGCTTCTCCCAGCCTCAGTTCACCTAATCTGCAGGTGAGGCTGCTAGGCTGATTGGTAATCTGTTCATTTTCCCAGAAAGCCTCGCCTTTCTCTGGAAGCCAATATCGGAACTGGTGGGACTGGTCTCGCCTAATTGTTGTTCACCGAGGCTTCCTGATTATTCTCACCTGTTTTAATTTTCAGTTTAAAAACTTGAGAACCAGCCTCTCTTGAGATGGGAGGGGGCAGACATGGAGCTCCTGGAGCAGGGCTGAGCCGGCCCCGGCGCTCTGCACTCAGGTCACCCTGTGCGTTGGTGTGGCCGCGGGGGCCTGGAGGCCCACCATCTGCTCTGGACTTTGGCCCCACCTTCAGTGCCCCTGCATCCCGGGCAGAGGCCGCCCCTGGAGTCCCCGAGCGTCCCCGCCGCACATTGGCCTCAGCTCCCCCCGCCAGTGTCCTGTGTGCTTTGGAAAGATCTCTTGACTTTAGTCAGGCGAAGAATCCTCTCCACACCAAGCTGAGAGCGAGGTGGTTTCACAAGTCCTGTCCTGAGTGTGTGCTGGCTGGAACACACACCGCAGAATGCTTCATTTCCCAGTTGTGAGCTGCTTGGCGTCAGCATCTGCACCTCTGTGCAGGCAGGCCATCTGCCCCCCCGCCCCAGGGAGCTGGTGTAGAAACGGCCTTCACCACAGTGTGGCCTGGGTATGGGGTGCTCCTGTGTGGGCTCCAGACCCTATAGGGCCGGCTACCGCTCGGAGGACACGACCTCCAGTTTGCGCGGACGCACAAGCTGAGCCCCCGGGGGCCAACCCCGCGGGTCCTTCCTTCCTATCCTACCAGGCTGCTCTCACACCTTCCATGACCTAGCCCCCAAGCCAGGCGGTGGAGCGCGGGTCAGGGCCATGGGGGCCCAGCAGGGTCCACTGGGCTCAGCCTGGCTCCTGGAGGGACGATGCAGACTGGGCTCTAGTGGACGAAGAAGAGCCTGCAGGGCTTGGGTGCTCAGGAGACGTTTCTTGACCTCTGCAGAGGGAAACCCGGGAAATGACCCAGGAAGTCCGGGCTTCCCAGTAACTGCCAGGGCCATCCGTGCACCCTCACAGATAGTCCCTGCCCAGCCCCAGCTGCCTGATTCTAGAGCCCGTGGTCTGGGAAGAACTTTTGAGTGTCCAGGTGCTCCCCGGGGCCTCCCTATCTGGGCTGCATGGCCGGCGTTTCCCATACTCCCGAGGGCAAGGGAGCAGTCCGGGCTCGAGGGGGCTGCCTCTCACGGGGGTCCCGTAGGTGAGTGTGACAGGGACAGACTAGGCCCAATGAGCAGGAAGTGGTGCTGGGCTCTGCGTCCTGAGCCCGGAGATGAGAAGCCGGGAGTGAGGGGCCGGCCGTGCCCACTGCCCCAGGCCACCTCCAGCCAGACCTACAGCTCTGACCTGGGGCAGCCCCACCACCTGACCCGTCGTTGGGCTCCCAGGCTTCCTGTAAGTGACAGTCCAGCCTTCATGCAAAATTCAGATTTACTAAAGATGGATTAATGATAGGCCCCAAGTAAGCCAGTGTCTTTTTTTTTTCTCTTATCTGAGATAATTAAAAACAAAAACACAGCACCACCCCAGGAAACCACACGCCTCACCACCGCCTTGGTTGTCACTATGCCAGCCTCCAGCATAAACGAGACTTAGAAAATTTCCAGGCCGCTAGCCATCCTCACGGCCTGGTGTTTTCCCGACACTTGGAGATTCTGCTCTGGAGAAGGCGTCTGTTTGGGGAGGAAATGCCCGGACTCTGCCAGCACCCGAGCCCAGCAGCTCCAGCAGAGGGGCCCCCGAAGCTCCAGGAGCCCCGGCCAGGCGGGGACCTGGTCTGGCCAAACTGACTGGCTGGTCGGGCTTGTTGGGATGCCCCTGTTTTTGAGGCGGTTCCCTCAAGATCAGTCACACAAAGCGATCTAGGAAGTTAGATGACCAGAAGCTGGCATCAGGAAAAAGCAAACGTGCCAGGCTGGAAGGCCGGTGCGGGAGAGGGGAGTTGGGCGCTGTCACCCTGCTGTCTGAGCAGGGGGAAGTGCCGTGTGCCTTGGGGGACCCGGGTCCCATCCCAGCACGGCGCAGAGAGGACGTTTCACCCGGGGCCCGGGGTGAGGACGCGGGCTGCCCCGAAGACAGGGCCCCTCCCCGCGGCCGCTCCTCCCCGGCAGTCCCGACCCGTGGACCTCACGGGCTGCCTTCGCGCATTCCTGTTTGGAAGGAACAGCACTGTGGGTGAGCCGTGGAGAGCAGAGCGCTTTGACCTCCCGTCTGAGGTCAGTTCCATGGAAGCGGGGCTGGAGTGCAGAATCTGGTCCCGGAGACCCTGCGGCTCCTGGGAGGAACCTGTAGGAAGTGCAGGAAGCAGCCAGGCCGGCCGCAGCCCAACTCCGGGGAGCACCGTCGTGTGAAGAGCACCTGGGGTTGGACCCCCCACCCCCAACCCCGGTCCGGGGCTGCTCCGGGACCCACGTCAGCCCGTCATTGGCCGGGGGTCTGCCTCAGGAGGATGGCCCAGGGGGGCTGGGGCTGTGCCAGCCAGCACGTTGGCACTAGGGAGCGGGCTTCCATAGTCGAGGGGGATGCCAGGAGCCCCCCCTTCTCATCCCTTTTCTGGTAGGACCCTTGTGAAGGCCCAGCAGTCAGGCCGGCAAGGACTGTTCCATTTCTGGAGCAAACAAGGCAACTCCAGACTCAGGTCCGGGTTCTCTGACCCCATCCGCTGCTCCTCCCTGGGGCCACATGTACCGTACTCCTGAGGCCTTCCTGGTTCCAGAGGTTCAAGGGCAAGTTGGGGCCTAAGAAACCAGGAGTGAGGAAAACAGTCGGTTCTCCTCAGGGCACTGTCTGCTTCAGGCCACGGCACCCCCTTGGCCCACCTTGCTCTTGGGCCCACACTGCCGCAGGCTGGCACAGGGATCCCTGGCCCCTGGGGACAGGATGGAGCTCACAGCCTGCTGCTGGGCAGGGTCGGGGGCGGGAGGCATGCACAGGGAGATGGGGCTGAGTCTGTTGAGTTCGGGTGAGTCTCCCAAGGTGGGGTTTGGTTTTCAGCTGGTAGCTCAAGGCAGAGTTGCCCTGAGCTGGTGAGGGGCTATGAGCTCTTCGCCCCTTGGCAGGGTGGGCACTTGGGGCTGGGTGTGGCTGCAAGTGCCAGGGGGTGCTCTCCCCCACCCAGGTCTGGTGGGCCTCTGCCTGCAGTGAGGGCTGCCTGGAGTTCCCAGGGGGATACCAGCAAAGATCCGCACAGGAGAAGGGGGCCCTTGCTCCTGACTGCAGAGCCTTGGGGAGATTGGATAGGTGTGTGGGCTGCGACGCGGCTGGATAGACCCTGCGATATGGCAGGTCTGATGGAAGCAGCTGGACTTTCAGGGCCCTACTCCAAAGTCACTCCAGACTCTCGGGCTGGGGTGCTGACGAGTATCTCCAGCCTCTAGCCTGAGGCCACATGGATGGTCCTCTCTGAGTTCTGTTACCTGGGCAGGCCTGTGCCCAAGTAGGCGGCCCAGCCCTGGGGCTAGGGCTGGGTTTCAAGAGAACAGAGTTTGGCGTAGGGGGTCTGTCCCCGAGCAACCACTTCACGCTGGAATGATGTGTTCACACGGTGCTTTGAACTTGTCCTCAGCTTTGCCGCTTTCCCCAGAGGGGCGCCCAGGCCTCCGGCAAGCCCGTGTAGCATTCTCCCGTGGGTGCTGAGGTCTCGGGGAGTGTGAGCTGCCAGGAGAGGCGGGGTGGGACCCGGCCCCCAGAGCCTGGCAGGCACAGCGCCACACCCTGGATGTTGGCATAGCACGGGCTCTGCTGGCTTGGAACCTGGGCGGGACACACAGCTGCCCCATTGTGACGGCCACATTCCTCCCCGGCAGGTGGGCCGTGCCACCGCTGGGACACTCTGCAGAGGGGTCTTGGTTTTCACCGTGGCTGCAACAGCTGAGTTTTGAGTCAACAGTGTTTTCAAGGTGACACTGGCCTTGTGGCCAAGGAGGAGGTGCCTTTGAGGACTTGCAGAAGGTGGGGCCAGGGGCGTCCCGGGGTTTGCTCTGACAACAGTCACCAACCAAACCTGGCAGCTCCTTGTCCTGCCTCAGAGCAGAAACGACCCAGTTATTCCAGACAGCCAGAACAGGGGCGGGGGCGGGGCTGGTGCCCTTGGCCCACCCCTCGTTGGTTGGGGGGGCCATGGCCCAGAGGTGGGAGGGTCTTGTCTGAAGTTGTCAGGCCTGTGTGTGGCAGAACCTAGGACTGTAACGGCAGCCTCTCTGACCTCAGTCCTCTCCCGGGCACACTCAAGGCAGAAGCCACATCTCAGAAAGGCCCCAGCAAACCGGGGTCCGCAGCACCCTGCTGCTGGCGTGGCCGCTGCATAACACGATTTGTGCCCAGACATGCCGTCACGGCTGCCGTGAAGGCAGGCACCCCCCTCAACACACACACCTTCGTCAGCACCTGGGGTCAGTCTGCTTGGCAGGCAGGATGCTCGGGAGGAGTTCCGGAAGACCCTGTTCTCGTGGTACAGCTCCCAGGAAGCAGGGAGGCCCGCTCAGGTCCTGCACATGGAGGGGAACATTATGGCCGTTCCCCCAGGGCTGCAAGCCCCAGGATCTCAGCCTCACCTGTGGCCCATTCGCAGCACACCGGGCTCACACTGGACGCCACTGTCTGTAACTGGACTCACATGGCTATGCACCGCCACTCCTTCCACTCCGCCACGTCTACAGGGCGAGAGACCATCTGGCCATGCAGGGGTTTAGATCTGGCTTCCCGGGGCCTCCCTCCTAGGCCTCCCTGCTGAGTCTGGGGTTTGATGCCCCTGCCTGGGCTGGGCCATCTTTCCTCCCTTCTACCCCCCACCCAGTTCTCCTCTTGTCCCGGCTCAGGTCTAGGCCTGTCCAGAGGGTGGCCGGGAGGTGGAGAGGCCTCAGGGGCCTCCCAGCTGGGGCTTATCCCCACCCAGGTTTGCGTTCTGACCCTGGGGACATGAAGGGTCTCGGGGGCCACTTTGCATGAGGAGCTGTCTCCCAGCAGCAGAGCAAGCGTGCCCAGTGAGGACTTGGGCCCTCTGAGCCCTACGTGGCCCAGCAGGGGCTCCGCGCCCCTAGGCTGGCTCCTGCTGCAGTCAGGGCCAGCATCTCAGGTCTAATGGGTGGCCTGGCTCTTCTCTCCTCAATCCCCCCAGCACCCCCCTCAACCCCCAGCCTGCCTTCCTCAGTTAATCAAAAGATTCCAGGACAAGCAGACCCATGAGAATGGGTTCCTCCACGGTGCAGGCAGGAACAAGGAAAGTGCGCACTGCGGGCCCCGCCACCTCCCTCCAGAGAGAGCGCCTTTTCTTTTCCATTTGCCCAGACTGCTTCAGCAGCTCGTGCGCCGTGACAGCCAGTGGTCGTCTTTATTTCAAAGCGACACATAAACACTGCCGTCACAAACGGACCAGGGCCCTCGGGGACGGGCCTGTGGCCTCGGCGTCGGTGGGCAGGCGGTGCTGCCCGCGTTCCCACCTCCCAAAGCCCGGATCCCCCCAGCCGCTGCCTCCAACGCTCCTCCCTTTCTGTCTCGTCCCTGGGAAGGGGCTGGGCTGCTTCTGTCCTGCCCGGGCCTCGCGCTCAGTCGTGGAAGCAGGCCTGTAGCTGGACCCACTTGTGCACAGTGCCGGCTGCCCCCTCTTGTGAGTGCGTGGGGTCGCGTCCAGGCTGTGGCTGCCGCCGGCGGGCCCTAGGCTGCCTCCTTCAGGCCGGCCACATTCACAGAGGCAGGGCTTGGCGGGCGCAGAGCTCTTGGCTCTTGCTGGGGCCTCAGATGGCCCTGAGGGACAGGTAGGGATCTTCTTAGGCCTGAGGCGGCCGCTGAGGCCTAAGCGTGGCTGGGGGTGGGGGGTCTGCCCATGGCCCCCAGCTGTGAGCCCTGCCCCGCCCCCAGCGGGGCTGAGACACCCACCACCCGAGGGCCCGGGAGCCCAGGGCCCCGTGTGGAACTGTGTACCACGAGAACATCAAGCCCACCCACCCACCCCCACCCCGCCCATGTCCCGTCCCCACCACGGTGAGAAGGTGGCGTGGGCCCCCGCGTCCGCTCTGAGCGCCAGCGCGGCCTGGCGGCTTCTCCCTCTACATCAGTGGGCCCGTTCCTGCTGTGTTCTTCCAACGGCTCAAGAGCCTCCCTCGGCCTGAAAAGACATGCTTTACGGAACCAGCATCACGGGGAATGATGCTGGGTCACTCCCTTCTTTCCACTGTAACAGTGTGATGAGGCACATTTGTGTTGCTGCGTCCGAACTGTTTTCTTGCGATAAAAATCCTAGAGGTGAACCTGCCACTTCGGTTTTGCAGGAAGGTTGTGCGTGAAGGCCTCTGAGCCTGCCCCCAACACCCTCCCTACTGCACCACCACCACCCCCAGTCCCCCCAGAACTGGATGTTAGAAAGTTTGTGCTCTTTGCCAGTTTGTAGACAAATAACTGCATTTTGAGGCTTCCCTGGTGGTTCAGACGGTAAAGCGTCTGCCTACAATGCGGGAGACCTGGGTTCAATCCCTAGGTCGGGGAGATCCCCTGAAGAAGGAAATGGCAACCCACTCCAGTACTCTTGCCTGGAGAATCCCATGGATGGAGGAGCCCGGTGGGCTACAGTGCATGGGGTTGCAAAGACTTGGACATGACTGAGTGACTTCAGTCACTCACTCAACTACATTTGTGTCTCTTGATTAACATGGTGTTCACCGGCCAGGGGTGGTTCTTCATGAGTTAACCAACAGCCCCTCTGTCCTTGCCGATGTTGGGGAGGGCATTCCATCGCCTGGTGGGCCCACCACCATGTAGCCCCCCAGGGGTCTTGGCCGGGCTGGGTGGGGCGTTCGGTCCTTGGATTCTGCGGGACTGCGACCCCTTGTGACCTGTGTCTGTCTTCCCCACAGAACTGTCAGACCTTCAGCAGTCTCAGCTGCCTGAACACAGGGACGGAGGACCGGAGCGCCCACAGCCCCTTCGCCCTGCACACCAGGTCCTGGGCCGCCCTGCACTCGGCCTCCAGCGCAGGGGGCAGGACGCCCGCCGGGACCCCGGTCCCTGAGCCTCTGCCCTCCTCCCTGGACGACCCGCTGGCCTGCCGGGAGGAGCCATGCTGCGAGGAGCCGGGCACAGCCTGGCGGGACCGCAGGACCCGCAGCAGCCCCTGCTCCCTGGACGGCGAGCTGGACATCGAGCAGATAGAGAACAACTGAGGGGCTGCAGGCCCTGGGTGGGGGCGGGGGGCAGGGGGTGGGAGGGCTCGTTCGAATCGAGGGGCCTCCTCCAGCTCACCCCCCAGGTGCGGTGGCGGGCCCTCCGGGGAGCCCCACCGCTGGGCCTGATCCGAGCTTCCTGGGAGGCGGGCATCAGGGCCCAGGAGCGAGCCCACCGCCTCCCGGAGATGCTGTCCCGCCTGCGGGGGTCCGGGCCGCCCCCCACTCCCCGCCCCGCAGTGCAGCATCTCAGCCTTTCACCAGCACGGCAGCCACGGTCCACGGAACCGCGGGGGCCGGGATGGAAGCTTCTCAGTCTCGGTCTCTTGCCCCCCTTTCACTTGTGGCACATCGATGGGCACGGCACCCCAGCCTTGCCCACTGGGCAGTCTCTCGGCGTCTGTGCAGGGCTGGGGTTTCCACCCCCAGCCCGGGTTTCCGCCTGAGGTCTGCATGCTGGCATCACGGGCCCACCCGCCCTCCCACTCTCAGGTTTGGGTCGGGGGGCCAGCCCTGCCGTGCCCTCCTCCCCTCGAGTGTGTATTCCGTGCCTTCTCTCCCAGGTCTCCCGTTCAGGCTCGGGAAGGCGGGGGAGGCTTCCTCGGTCGTTAACACCAGAACCGTTCGGCCTTAATTCCAGGTGTGGGCGATGGGGCCCTGCGTGCCGGGTGGACTCCCAGGGTCCAGGGAACACCTCGGGGTGTTGGGGGTTGCTTGTTAGAGGCCCGTCCAGTTGGGTAGACATCTGGTGGCTCCGTTGGCTGAGAAGGCAGAGGCGTGAGCCCCTCCCATGGTGTGGAGGTCCCAGCTCCAGACTCTTTGCTGCTCTGGGGCTGGGGGCTGAAGTTGGCAGGGTCAGCAGCTGGCAGCCGCTGTCCACGATGCCCTGCCACTGAGCAGTGAGCTCAGTAGACATGGGTGAGTGGAGAGACGTCCCCAGAGAAGGGCGGCCTTTTGAAAGCGTCCTCAGGGACAAGGGCCCTGTGCAGGTGCGCAGACCCAGGTCCTGGGCATGTTCCAGGACTAGGGGGTGCCTGTCGGCCATTCTGGGCCCGGACATCTACCAAGCACAGCCTTGTTGGTTGGGGGGGTTTGGGGGGGTGCCACCTCCCTGCTACCGCCCCAACCACAAGCACAGAATGGGGTGCCCACATGCCCTTCCTGGCTCCCGGTGCCCCAGCAGAGCCGCCCCAGGTCCACGAGGAGCCCCAACTCCTTGAGGCTTCTCTCCCAGACCGCTCCTCCTCAGCCCCGCTTTGCAGACATGCCCCATGGGGCTCTGGCTCCCCTGGAATCCAGCTGTCAGCAGCTCGGCGTCTTCTGCAGACAACAGCAGTGGGGGTCAGCTTATGAGCAAAGCGGCTCCTTTTCCCACAAGGCTCAGTCCATCCACGTGTCCCCTGCAGTCCGCTGCCACGCGACAGAGGCGCTCCGGGGATCCCTTTGGTCCCACTCACCTTCTGCTGACGGCAGAGCCCTCAGTGCTTGCAAGGGCTGAGGGCACATGGTTCTTTCTCTTTCCTCTGAAGAGAGACCAGGTTTGGGGAAACGTGACTTAAACCTTTACTTCTGGACATCCGAAGTGCGGTGGCTCAAGTTCTCATTTAGAGTTGGCTCTTCTTAAAAATCAGCTGTTTAAGATGCTTGCAGAAAACCCCAACTCCATGACCCGCCACCCTGCCCCCCTGAGATGGTGTCAGAAGCCGCAGGTTATAGAGCATCGTGGGCGTTTGGGCACTGGGCAGGTCCCGCCAAAGGGCACAGCTCCCCTGGGGAGCCAGACCAGGCGGCTCGTTGTCTTTGAGCCCATCCAGGGGACCCGGGGGCGTCCAGCAGCAGGTGCATGGACAGGAGAGTACGTGCCAGCGCCCCCTGGCCTCAGGGAGCCTGGGTGGGAGGCATGATACCTGACCCACACCGAGTGGCCACAGCGGGCATGCGCCCTGGACAGCAGCCCTTCCCCTGGACGCCCTTCCTCCGGGCCGGGAAGGGAGGCATGCAGTGGTGGGTGTCACAGGGCTGTAGTGCGCGTGGCCCCCTCGGACCCTGCCAGCCACCCCCCACCCCTTCTCAGGCCTGGTGGCAGGGAAGGACGAGCCGTGGCCCCACCCGCCCCATCTCCCTGCAGGCTGCTCCTGGGACCCATGAGGCAGAAGGGCTTGCAGCCCAGGGCAGGGTTTGGCCCTTCCCAGCCTCCTCAGGCCTCTCTTGGCTGTTCGTGCTCCCACAGAAGCTCCCCACCCAAGCCCAAGACAGCAGCAAGGAGGGGAGAGGATGACCAGTGACCCCTCAGAGAAAGAGGCAGCTGTGGGGTGGCTTCATGTCCGTCTTCCCATCAAAGAGAGCAGTCCCCATCTGTCTATAGAAGGTGCTGCCTGAGGCCCGTCTCTGGGCTCTGCTTCCCTGGCACCAGGACTCCTGGTCTTGAAGGGAGACTCTCTCTGACCACCCTGGGGTGGGGGGTGTCCCTAGGGGGCAGCAGGCCAGCTGGTGCCTCCTCCCCAGCCCCAAACCTCACTTCTGCCGGGACTCTGCCTCGTGCAGCCCATGAACTCCTGCCTGTAAGGGGGAACGGGGGAAGTTCAGAGCCAGGAGGGAGGGCTGTGCCAGGCTGTCTGCCTGCCCGGGGGCCCAGAAGGACAACAGCAGGGTCGCGCATTTGAAGGGTGTGGGGGCTTCCTGTTGGGGCACCCCCACTAAAGCCGCCGACTAACAGAGGCCGCTGCCCGTGGGGCCGGGCTGGGCATCGGGGCGGCAGCCTCAGCGTTTACATTACCGCATACCCTCTTGCCTTACTCGCGGTGGAGGCCACGGCCAGTGCAGCACCCGCGGGCAGACACGACTCCCAGGCCCCTGGAGAGCTCGTGAGGATTTTCACTCTCAGAAAGCCTTACTTTTCAACAAAATTTTTGTAGCAGGAAAAGTTTTTGTGAATTTGTATACGCTGAAAGAAATTTTAAAATGCAAAGTCCACCTTAGAAAGGAAACAAAACCCATTGTCCACAGGGGGCCCCAGAGCAAGGTGGGGGAGGGGCAGCCTGTGCGTTTCCACACCCTGGCTGGTGCTGCCCGAGCCTCCAGCCCACGCCCTGGACAGACGCCCCACCGCGGGCTCGAGTTTCATGCACCCTGGCCTGGAGGCAGGTCATCCACACGATGACTGTGTCAGATCCCACAGCCTGGGGTGCAAGCGGTCCCCACGCCCCGGCTCTGGGGGCAGCAACCCAGCCAGGACAGCGCCTCCATGTAGGCGATGGTGCCGCCGCTCGCTGCAGGCTCAAGGTGGCCGGACCCCTCCCACTGGCGCCTCTTTAAAGAGAAGAGAAAAGGATTTAACTAAAAAAAAATCCCAGACCACAGCAGAAATCTTATACCTAGCTAGAATAGTCCAATCTTCTAGCATAGTCTCCTTGGCAAAGAAACTGTGTCCCAGTGTGGGGGCCCACGTCCCGGGCGCGGGTGCCCGTGGGCTGGCCGTCTCTGGGGTCACGTGCGCTTTCCCAGCAGCTCCCATCGGTGCCCTGGAGCTTCAGGAAGCGTGGTGGCCGGAAAACGGGCCACGTCAGGCCCGGCCCCTGCCCGGGTGAAGCGCTGTGCAGGGATGGCGCTGGGTCTGCCCCCCACTGCCACCCACCGCAGCCTGCCCTCTGCGCAGGCCACAACTGTCTTGCACTAGGGCCGCTCTAGTCTCTCAGGAATCTGCTTGTTACTTTTACTGTGTAAATAAAGCTTCCTGGTTCAGTACCCAGCTGCTGTGAGCCGGCTGTGTGCTTTCTGTTGGGGGGTTGGGGGTGACGGATCGGAGGGTTGCACCTCTGCTCTGGGCTGGCACAGGCAGAGCCTGGGGCCTTTCTGTCCCCTCCAAGCCCCAGGGTCAGATCTGTAAAGTGGGGGGAGAGCTGACATCTCAGCACTCTAAAAATCTACCGGTGCAGGAGGCTGTGAGTGACTGACGGGAGGGCTGGCCATGGCCACAGCTGTGATCCAGGGGGCCCCCGGCTCCGGGGCAGTCATTAGAGTGCATGTGTGTTCTGGGCGGAGGACTTCTGCTCCTCGCTCCAGCCAGGAGCCAGGTACCCTACCCCCCTGTAATCCCCAAGTTTAGGAGCACTGAGGGACCTGCTTGTCACAGAGCCGTCGTGAGCATGTCAGCTCAGCCCCCAGCAGCACCCAGGCCAGGCCACACGGCCCTGATGCTATAAAGGGCCTGGCCTGAAAGTCCTGCCGGGTGCAGGGCCACCTGCCCACCAGGGTACACAGGCTGGGCCCTCCCTGCCCCGCAGAGGACGCACAGCTCAGGTCTGCACCGCTCGTGCCGAGGGGTCAGCAGCGCACACAGCTCAGCCCAGAGTGGGCTCCTGTGCCTGGCCCCCAAGTCACGGACCCTTTGCTCACCAAGCTCAGGAGACCATGATGCTTGCAGCCTTGGGGACAAATTTACGGAGGCGTGTGTAATTTCTAAGAAGCCAGGGTTGGCCCACGTCCTCTGACCACAGAGGCTATGGCTAGAGATCTCTTAGGTCCTAAGGACGCCCCCCAACCCTGGGAATGGGCCACCAGAGCACCCCACCCAGACTCGCCTTGTTTTCTGTTTAGCAGCTCTTCCTTTTTCAAATAGGCCCATGAACGTGCAGTTCACGAAGCAGGTGAGGCAAGGCTGGGGGTGGGAGGAGCCCCATGCCCTCCCCTGGCAGCCTTGTTAGCCCCAAGGCCAGGGGCCCAGAGACCCTGCCTCATGCTCCCCATGACTGGCAGAGGAGGCTCCCCCAGAGTGGCCCTGGATGGCTACGGCCTTAATAGCTCCTTACTCGCCCACCTCAGGCTACGTCCATGGCAGGGCTTGGATCTGGCTTCAGCACATCCCAGCTCAGCAGCCCCCTTGGTGCCTCGGCAGGGGCAGGGGCAGCAGGGGACACTGCCTCAAGCACAAGCTCTGGGGCTTGCAGCTCAAATGCCCTGCCGTTGGGTCCGGCCCAACTGAGGGCCACCCGCAGCCAACAGGGGCACCATCCATGGGCCACCAGGACGTAGGCTGCCTCTGAGCAGCCTCCTCACGTGCAGACAGGGCTTGTAACACTCCTGGGGCGTAAGTGAAAGAATCAACACCCAAAAGAACCCCAGGACCACCCTCCACGTATGGTGCGATCCCAACTGTTCAAACATTTATCTTCACGTGGAGCGAGGTGGAAGGAAATGCACACAAATGTTAACAGCGGTCAGACTCCAAGAGGCTCTGGTTCCTGTCTGAACTTTTCTGTTGATGTTCCTACAATGACACATGTTGCTTTTATCATCTTACGTGTTAATTGCTCAGTCGTGTCTGTTTGCGACCCCATGGACTGGAGCCTACCAGGCTCCTCTGTCCATGGGATTTCCCAGGCAAGAATACTGGAGTGGGTTGCCATTTCTGACTCCAGGGGATCTTCCTGACCTAGGGATGGAACTTGGATTTCCTGCATTGCAGGTAGATTCTTTACTGTCTGTTCAGTTCATGACTGAGTCAGACACTCAGTCATGTCTGACTGTTTGCGATCCCATGGACTGCAGCACGCCAGGCCTCCCTGTCCATCACCAACTCCCAGAGCTTACTCAAACTCACGTCCACTGAGTTGGTGATGCCATCCAACCATCTCGTCCTCTGTCGTCCCCTTCTCCTCCTGCCCTCAAACTTTCCCAGCATCAGGGTCTTGGACTTCACTGGTGGCTCAGCTGGTAAAGAATCTGCCTGCAATGTGGGAGACCTGGGTTCAATCCCTGGGTCAGGAAGATCCTCTGGCGAAGGGAATGGCAACCCACTCCAGTATTCTTGCCTGGAGAATCCCATGGACAGAGGAGCCTGGGGTTGCAAAGTCCAGGGGTTGCAAAGAGTTGGGCACTACGAGTGAGCAACTGAGCACACACACACAAAGTGGCTGAGGCTCAGGCGGTACACGGCGTCCCCAGAGTAGGGCTGGACCTCCATCCTGAAAGACACTACATCTCCAGGGGGAGGACGCCAGGGCACCCCTCGCCTGGGAAGTCACAGCCACCGGGTCCACCACAGGCCACCCCCCATGGAGGGACTGTGGAAAGGACCAGAAAGGGCCTGGGATGCAGTCAGACTTTGATTCGAGCACCTCAGTTTCCTTACCTGTAAAAGGGGGAGGTAACAGTGTCCACTTTGCTGAACCCACAGCTCGGGGCGGGAGGTGGTATGTTCTCTGCCCAAAGCAGGGGTCTACACCTGCTGTTCGTCTGACACCCTCTGCGTCCCACTCCTGGGCAGCAGGAACCACCAGCCACCTTCCTCCAGAGCCCCATTACCCTGGCTGCAGGCCCCTGCCGAGGACAGTGGGCAAGGGTGGCCCACGAAAAGAGCAAGATGAAAAAAGGGAACAAGCCGAATGGGAGGCTGCGGGCCTGCTCCCTCAGTCACCCTCCGAGCCCCGGCGAATTGCAGCCACCTCGTGCCTGCCTACAGCACCCAGCTCATCGCCTAAAGAGCTGGGATTAGGGGACCCCCTCCAGGGGCAGGGCATCTGCCTATTTTCCAGCTGATAGGCCAAACGCCCTGCCTCTGTTGCAAGCCAACACCATGAGCCTAACCAGTTACCTCTGATTTCCATGAGAAGACCCAGCACCATCTTTCTAATCCTGATTTAACAGGCCAGGGGACTCGGATTCAGGCAGAACGTTTTATCCTCACCTGCCTTTGTTTCATGGGAGTCCTGTTCTGGAGGACTCATGAGTTCTTTTATGAGAAGTCTCCCAAGATCTGTCAGTGGCTTCTGGGTGGATTTGGGGAGAAACAGAGCAATCAAGTTATCCGACCTGCTGACTGATTCTGAAACCTGAAACCGGGGCAGTGGGTGAATTCAGAAAGCCTGCAGCTCACCACCCTGACTGGAGGCCCATGCTTGCCCCGTCCACCTGGTCCCCATGGGGCCTCAGTGTTCCCCCCGCTCTGCTGAATGAAGGGCTTGAGGCAGGCGAGGTGTCTCGGGGCGCGGGCCCTCTGACGTGTAGGGGTTCAAGTCCAGGGTGGGATCAGTGACGGTCCTCCCAGCCCCCGAGCAGTTAGAGCCTGAGTCACTGCAGGTCAGGGCGGAGTTTATTTCACCATTAATTTCCTGGGGGTGACAAGTCAACAGTTAAGGCTCTAGCAGGTACCCTCCATCTACAACCTGGCATCCAGAGGTTAGAGTTCTCACGCTGAAGCACCACAGGGCGGCCCTGGGAGCCACTCTGTTTTGGCTCCGGAGGGGATGGGATGGGGAGAGGGGCTGCATGGTTTGGGAGGTGCACGGGGAGCACTGAGTGCCCACTCTGACACCGGGTGGGGGCCGGAGCCGCTGGGCTGTCCCGGGGAGGCTGGCTCAGCTCTGCCTACAAGGACGGTGCCCGGGAGACCCCCGCTTCCTCCAGGTGCTTCCCTAAAGCGCAGGGACTGTTCACTAAAAGACAGTGGGCAGTGCTTGCTTCGGCAGCACATATACTAAAATTGGAACGATACAGAGAAGATTAGCATGGCCCCTGCGCAAGGATGATACGCAAATTCGTGAAGCGTTCCATATTGAAAAAAAAAAAAAAAAAGACAGTGGGCAAACGCCTGAGTCCAATCAGGTAGCACATTTAAAGGATGTGGTGTGAATGGAGGGTGGGTGTGGGCATTCAACAAGTCTGCCCACCTCTCGACTTCCAGAGGGACAAACAGATGGGATGGGCCATCAGCGGGGATCAAACTCCCCCCAGGAGGCTGGGAGATGTGTCTGGGGAGGGTGAGGGGAGGAGAGGGTCGATAGAGGGAGACAGAGGAGGAACTGGTGGCTCAGGGGCCCAGAACTGCCTGGCTGGCACCCTCTTGCCTGCCTCTCCAGGGCGGAGGGCAGCACCCTGGGTGGTCTGGGCACGGGGCAGGGCGGCAGGAGGCGGGCCTCCCAGAAGGCCCGTCACTTGTCCGCGTGTTGCAGCAGCAGGTCCACGGCCTCTGCGAGGTTGTCCACGTATCCATCAGCCTTGACTTCCGGATGGTGCTCGTCGCTGGGCCTGGAGGGCAGGACAGAGGGTTAGCCGGTCAGTAACCCCTAGGTGACCCTCTGAGGTCACTGCCTTCCCAGCATCCAGCACAGGCCCGGCCTCACCCTCGGGAGGCTTCCAGGCCCTTCTGCGTCCCATCAGGCCAGGCTGGCCTTGGCTGGTGCGGTCCCTGTCCTCCCCCTGCCCCAGTCCCGGCCACCCCCACTCAGAAACACCCAGGCCTCCCTCTGCCTGGACTCCTCCCTGAGCCCCTCCTGTGGGCAGCTTGCTCAGAGCCCCGTGGCAGAGTGGCCGCTGGCCCCTGCTCCATCCATGCTGCCAGCAGAAGCATCATGCCCTGGACAGTGGGGCCCTGAGCTCCGTCCTGCTCCGAGTTTCCCACCCAGACCCCGGGGTGGGTGGGGGGCTCACATACCCCCAGTGGCTGCACCACCCAGCAGAGGAAGGCTCCTCGTAAAGCTGCTCTCCGGCTGAGATCTGGGGGGCGAGGACCGCGCAAACCCTGCATCTGTGCCCTCCTCTATTCCCCGAGGCCCCGCTGGACACGGAGAACAAGGGCAGTGAGGCCACACGATGAGGGCAGGTGTCCACAGGGCTGCAGGGGACCCTGTGCAGGGGCTGCGGCTGAGCCAGGCTCCCAGCAGACGTGAGAAGGGAAGGGGAACTAATGGGGCTCAGCCTCGGTCCCATGAGCGGGCAGGGACTCGGGGTGGGCTCCCGGGGACGACCCCCAGAGCCCTGACAGTTGTGGGAGTGGCCTAGAGGGTGGGCTATCAACTGGAGTGTGGGGCCCTGGTGACAGGAAGGCACCCCCTACCCCCACTGCTCGTGGGTTGGAGATTGATGGCAGGGGTGGGGGGGATACCCCAGTGCAGCTTCCCACGCTGAGGGGCTGCCGCTGGCATCACCCCAAAGTCCGAGCCAAACGCCCCAGGCAAGCATGAAAGCTCATCCACCCCAGCAGCGGGGCCACCACCTCGGACGCCCCCGGGAAGAAGTGGCTGAAGTGGGTTCTGACAACATCCTAAAAGTCAGGTTGCCCCTTTGGAAAGTTTTGATATTGAAAAAGCACTTGACCCTAAAATGGCCATCCTGAGCAAAGGCCGTGGAATTAAAGGCACTGCTCCTTGGAAGGAAACTTATGACCAACCTAGACAGCACATTAAAAAGCAGACATTACTTTGCCAACAAAGGTCTGTCTAGTCAAAGCTGTGGTTTTTCCAGTGGTCATGTATGGATGTGAGAGTTGGACCATAAAGAAAGCTGAGTGCCAAAGAATTGATGCTTTTGAACTGTGGTGTTGGAGAAGACTCTTGAGAGTCCCTTGGACTGCAAGGAGATCCAATCAGTCCATCCTAAAGGAGATCAGTGCTGAATATTCATTAGAAGGACTGATGTTGAAGCTGAAGCTCCAATACTTTGGCTACCTGATGCGAACAGCTGGCTCATTGGAAAAGACCCTGATGCTGGGAAAGACTGAAGGCAGGAGGAGAAGGGGAGGACAGGATGAGATGGTTGGATGGTATCACCGACTCAATGGACATGAGTTTGAGCAAGCTCTGGGAGTTGGTGATGGACAGGGAGGCCTGGCATGCTGCAGTCCATGGGGTCGCAAAGAGTCGGACATGACTGAGTGACTGACCTGAACTGAACTGAGCAAAGGTGCCTTTTGCAGGGGCTGGAGGGGGCGGTGAGTTACTGTGTGGCTTGTGGGATCCTAGCTCCCTGACCAGGGATCGAACCCATGCTCCCCACAGTGGCATTGCGGAGTCCTAACCTCTGGACCGTCAGGGGCGTCCTAGGCACATTTTCTTTCATAGAGCTTTCAGCCCGGTGGCTTGGAGGCCTCCTGCCCAGGGCTGCTGAGGCCTGAGAGCGGGGCAGGGGTGTGGGAGCGGGAAGTGTGGATACTCCTTATGACTGAGGAGGCCCGCCTTTGACTCTGCCCTGTGCCCCTCCCCGGGGCCTCTGCTCACTTGCCCACCCTCTTGTACAGGCTGAGCCACTTCTCTGCCTGCTGCAGTGACCCCCGCCGCCCCCCGGGCACGGCCCTCACCCATCTCCCATCCTCTTCTCCTTCTGTCCCCGGAGTGGAAGCGGGTGAGAAAATGGGGGATCAGAGAGGTTCAGAGACTAGCTTGAGGTCACACAGCAGGGAGGGCAGACCCAGATCTGACCCGGTTCTTCCAACTCCTGGCCTGATTCTGGGTGCCGGTGCCTCCAGGTGCGTGGGAACACATGTTCCCACCCCTCCAGCAAGGCCCCCGTGGGCAGCGCCTAGTCCAAGCAGAGGCCACCTGCAGGTGCCAGGGCCGGCAGGCATTGGGCATCGCTCCTGGTCTTCTCAAGAGTGACAAGCACACAAGGACCCTCACCCTTGCCTGCAGGATCAGCAACTCTTGCGTCAGTGGAGGTATTTAAGGGATTATTATTTCGCTCTTGCCAGACCCAAACATCTAGTGAACACGGGAATTTAAGACCCAAATTACCCCGTGTCGGTACTGAAATCCATGCTTGTTAACTGTCGAAAAGTTGTAGGTGGCACACACCCTGGACAACGGTGTTGGCACCGATTTTTGAGCCACGAGTCCACTCTAGGCGGGCAACACAACAAAAGGGCATCGGCGTGTCCACCAAAATCATGTGCTAGAATGTTCCGGCGGCTTCGGTCGTAATAGAAAAAAAGGTGGAAACTGCACAGATGTCCATCAACAGGGTAGTACGTGCACATGTCCGAACGGCCCGGGACACACCACCCATGGTGAGCTACCCCCAGGCTGCCAGGTCTACGCTTTGTCCCCCACAGACATCGCGGCGGGTGGAAAAAGCTGGGCTCAAGGAATCCAGGCCAGAGGACCTGTTCATGTCAAGTTCCGGAGTGGGTAATGCCAGCCTCCCGGGCAGAGGCCAGAAGACGGCTTCCTCTTGGGGGATGGGGTGGCAGTGTTCTAGACCTTGGCCCAGATGGTGATCACGGGGGTGGCTCGTGGGGGAAAGAGCATCGCACTGTTCACGTTCTGTGCACTTGACACGTGTGTAAACACACGTAGGGTCCCACTTGAGGTATTTTTACCTTGAAAGTGTCATTAAAAATTCTCATGTAAAGTCGCATATTCCATGTGTGCATGCTCAGTTGCTTCAGTCGTGTCCCGACTCTGCAGCCCCGTGGACTGTGGCCCGCCAGGCTCCTCTGTCCACGGGGATTGTCCAGGCAAGAATACTGGAGTGGGTTGTCATTTCCTCCTCCAGGGGATCTTCCCGACCCAGGGATTGAACCCATGTCTCCTGCACCTCCTGCGTTGGCAGGTGGATTCTTGGCCACCTGGGAAGCCCAAACTCACATGTAGAGGTGTCTATTTCCCATCGTGGCGGTTATTCTCTATGGCCCATGGATCAAACCCTACCAGCAGCCTGTTTTTGTACAGCACTTGAGATAAGAATAGTTTCTACATATTTAAAACTTTGTGAAAAGAAGAGAACGCAGAACACACAGCCCACAAGCCTCAAGCCACTGCCTCCTGGGCCTCCCCAGCAAAGGCTCTTGGGCCCCCGGCTCTGGCCGTCTGCCCTCCAGGGCCCCTCCCTTCCCATCCCCTCAGGGAGGGGCATTCATGGCCTCCTGGTGGGTCCGGGGTCTCTGCGGACAGCCCTTCCTGCAGGAGGGTCTTCCTCCTTGGAACTTGGGGCTCTCTGCCCAGGCCCTCCTAGAGTGCAGACAACCCCTCCCCTGAACATACTGAGGGGTGCCCCCCTCGCTCAGGTCTTTTTGAAGCAGGCAGGTGAGGGACTCCTCTCTGGGCAGCTCCCCCTGAGATGGGAGCGGCCTGGCCCAGGACACAGGGAGCCAGGCCCTGAGAGATGGAGACGGAGCTCCTGAATGGGCAGCAGACCCACCACGACAAACCGGCCCTCTGCCTCGGTTTCCTCCTTGGTGCGCTGAGCACAGCACAGCTCCACCCCTCACCCACCTGGTGACCACCAGTGAGCTGACACACCTCCGAGCGTGCAGTCCCTAGCCTCTGGATGGGCGGTGCTCCCAGGAGGCACGCAGAGACACACGCGGTTGGAGTGGGCAGGCCCGGAGGCAGATTTGGCATGGAGATCATGGCCAGTGAGGACTTGGCAGGCTGCTGGGAGCAGGCCAGGCAGGGATACTGGTGGGGGGCAGACAGATGGCATGAATGGATGGAGACCCATCGGCGTGCGAGGTACAGGGAAGACAGTGAGCTGGGTTGGGGGGGCGGCATTGCAGTGGGGGCCGGGGGTAGGGGGTGGCAGGGAGGCAGGACCCGAACAGACGTCCCGTCTCGTGCTCAGCCTGTGTGCGCGAGGCTGCGGCTCTGCACCGCGTGGAAGCGCCCTTACAGGTTTCCCTCGCGGAGGGCGGCCCTGAGGCCCGGCTCACTGATGTGTGGGGGTGCCCAGCCCCCACTCAGGAGGAGGCTGTTGGGGGAGGGGGATGTCTTCAGGCCATGCCCGCCCAGGTGCTGACACCCCCTGTGCCCTCTCTGTGCGCCCCTCAAGGGCAGATCCCTGACCTTTCTCTCCACCGCGATGGGGGAGGGGGATGGCAGGCAGGGCATCCTCAAAGCAGAGTGGAACCTCTCCCAGCAAACACCCACCCCCAGTCTTCATCTCCCGTCCTCGCTGGGGGCAGCTGGCCGCAGGACTGTCCACCTCGGACCTTCGCCAGCCCCCAGCCCAGGTTCACGGTCCAGTCGAACCAACTCCACCCTGAGGGGGAACCAGAAATCGCCCGTGAAAGAAGATGCCTCCTAATGAGATCCTAGGCGGCCCCACGTGGCATGCAGTACAAGCCGAGATGGGTACGCGGCTAATTATGCTTAATTACATATCATTTGAATTCAAGAATCCATTAAAAGAAAGGATTGCATTAGCAGCCAGCCGCTGTTTGCCAACACACAGAGGAAATCGTGGACTTTCATGTCGTAATTACGTGACGCTGCCGTGGGCAGCAGCTGGCTCTCCGGGGGCCCTAGTCCAGGCCCGCCCGCCCTGAGGCCCCTGAGGCCACTATGCCTGGCCGAACTGGTCAGGAGAAGACCACAGGCCATGCCGGTTGGTGACCTGTGATCCTCAGGGCCTCAAAGAGGTCACACTACAGAAGCTGAACCAAGAAGCCCAGCAGAGACATGCCCTTTGGCAGTGGGAACAGAAGCAGAGGGTGATGGACAAAGGGGCTGAGAGACACCCCTGGCCTTTGAGCAGGCCTTGCTCGGACAGGGCTGGACGTGCTGGGGAGGAAGCGGGGAGGCGGGAGGATGGGGAGGCGGGAGGATTGGGAGGGGGGAAGACTGAGGGGGTGAGGACTGAGAAGGGGAGGACTGTGAGGCGGGAGGACTGTGAGGTGGGAGGACTGAGAAGGGGAGGACGGAGAGGCGGGAGGACTGAGGGGGGGAGGACTGGGAGGGGGGAAGACTGAGGGAGTGAGGACTGAGAGGGGGAGGACTGAGAGGTGGGAGGACTGGAAGTGGGGAGGACTGAGGGGGGAGGACTGAGAGGCAGGAGGACTGGGAAGGGGAGGACTGAGATAGGAGCAGAGAAGAGACCGACCAGCAGACAGAGGGACGCACTTACCCGGGAAAAGAGGACGAGGATGGAGGAAAAAGAAACCGAGTCAGACAGAGAGAGAGAGAGAAAACAGGAGAGAAGGGGGGAGACAGCAGGGGGCAGAGAGACCCTCGGGGTGGGGAGCCGAGAGTGACGGAGGGAGGAAGGTAAGAAAGAGAACCGGAACACGGAAGTGTGGGGGAGCAGACACCGGAGTCCCCGAGCCCCTCTCCCCCTGGCGGATTAGGAGAGGCCCCGCTCTGTACCCCGAGGCTCAGCTGGGGCCCCCACGGGGGCCGTGACTGCAGCAGCCCTGCACCCCAGCGAGCTCCTCCAGAGCAGGGCCGCCCCAGGCCTGCGGAGGGCGGGCTCCCTGCTCTCTTCCCAGCCGGTGTCTCTTCACTTCCCGCGGCCTCGGTCTCCTCATCTGTAAGGTGGGTGTGGTCTGGCGCGTGGGGTCACTGAGAATGAAGCACCTGGCAGCTCGCCTGCACCCGGGGGGCCCTCGAGGGGAGGCCGGCTTTGGCCGCTCAGCCTTTGCCCTCTGCCCGCCCCGAGCCCACGGTCCAGTCCCACATTCAAAGTCGTGACCAGGGCTGAGAATGGAAGGACAGGGTGTGGGGTCTGAGGGAATTTGGGAGGCGATATGTAATCCGCCTGGCAATGCAGGAGACGTAAGAGATGCGGGTTCGATCCCTGGGTCAGGAATATCCCCTGGAGGAGGGCATGGCAACTCACTGCAATATTTTTGCCTGGAGAATCCCATGGACAGAGGAGCCTGATGGGCTATAGTCCATAGGGTCTCAAAGAGTCGGACATGACTGAAGCAACTTAGCGTGGCACAGAATGTGGGGATCAAGAAAGCTTCTAGAAGAAGGGGCATTAGGCTAGATCCTGGCCCCTGCCATCCATGTGAGCGTGGCCCTCAGGTCCTTCTCCGAAGTTGGAAACAGAAGCAGGTTCCCTGGGTGGCTGCGTGGCTGAGGGGAGGTGGATGCCTCTGCCCTCCCAGGCTCCTGTGTGGGGGCAGTGTCCAGGAGTCTCTGGTTGAGTGTGAGCCTGGGGACCCATGCAGATCCTTTCTCTCCTCACCAGCTCCCACCTCTCCCTGGGTAAACCCCGCTGTGGCTCCCTATTGCCCACATCACAGCCCAGCTCCTCAGCAGAGCAGACAAGTTTGTCCTAACGGGGTATCCTCTCAGTCACCCTGCGTCCAGGGCCCACCTTCTTCAGACAGTCCATGCTCTCCCACACCTCCGTCCACACTATGTCCCAGAAAGGCATGATCGCCAGGTCCTGCGCCACCTGCAAACTCCTACTCATCCTTCAAAGCCTTACCCTCCTGCTCCCATCTCCACCTCTATGCTCCGTAGCAAGCTGCTCTCTTTTCTGAGCACCCAGAACTTGCCCCCCTGCCCCCAGCTCTCATACCATGCTGGCCGAGCACCAGCTGACCTGAGCTGCCTAGAAGGAAGAGCTGGGCTTCCTGCCCCGGTGACCACCCACATGGGCCACACAGGCACCCAGGAAGGGTCTGCCAACCAGTAAATGAACAAAGGCCCCCACCCAGAGGGGCACCGCCTGTTAGTTATTCCGCCCCCTCACGCCCCGTGAGCGAGGGAAGGAGGCAACGGCAGAGGCAGAGAACAAGGCTAATCTGTGTCGGCCTGGACAGCTTCACAGGGCCCATCTTTGTACTGGCCCACCGAAAATGGCGGCTGGATGCCCAGCAGAGGAGCCCAGCAAGGAGCAGTCGCCATGCCCGCCCCCTCCTCCCTGGCTCCGCTGACCAAGGGGACCTCCCTGTGACATTCTCGAGGACACAGGGCCACCCTGCCCCACCCTTCCCCCACCCCCTAGCCCGGGTCTGCTCCAGGACAGGGCTGGGCAGAGACCAGAGGCCACGGCGCTGCCCGTATGGGGCACGGCGTGCATCCTCATCCAGATGGTTTTGGAAGTGCGGGCCGCACCCCGGGTGGCCAAGGGCTGGGTGCTAGGGCAGGCTGGGCCGGCCACGTGGATTCGGGGAACCAGGCCCTGGCTCCAGGGCAAGTGACCCAGCCAAGGCTGACGCCAACTCCGGGCTCTGCTGATGAAGTTGGAAGAAAAGGGCAGAGAGGGCTTCGATCTGTGGGCCGGAGGTGACGAGGCGGAGCCAAGGGTGTCTTACCAGCTGAGCCGCTGGAGTCCAAGACCCCGGGGGCCTGAGCGCCTGTTCCTAAGATGGTACAGGCCAGCGTGTGGCCTCCTGCAGACACCAGGGGGTGTGTACCGGGACCTGCTTCCACCTGCCCTCGTCCATTCTCTTCTGAGGGCGGGTGATGAGATCCTCATCACCGGCCACGGTCTAAAGATGGATGGGGCTTCCCACAGTCCACCTGCTGGCCCAGGATGCTCGCCGTCCAGACGGCAGTTTGCTAGGACCCAGAGGGACAAGCCAGTGATCCCCGGCCTGCGCTGGCTGCTGGCAGGTGCGACCGCGTGGTGGCGTGGCCTGGGAGGATGCTTCTGGCCACAGATCTCAGAGGTGGGGTGGGGTGGGCCCAGACTCAGGCTGACACCCCAGGCACCTCTGGGAACCTCTGGTTTAGTCCTGCTGCGGACGGAGAAACCAAGGCAGGAGCTGGTCTCTGCAGAGCCCCAGCCTGGAGCCTGCCAACAGCCGCCGAGCCCTGCTTCACACGGGGACTCTGACCCCAGTCCCTGCTTGCAAGGAAGCCACCTTGGAGACGAGGACCCTCCATCATCCTGCCTGGACTCCTCGTGGGCTCCAGGCCTGGATCCCTGGTCTCACTTGGAAACCTGCCCGGGCCTCAGGCCTGCGTCCTGGAGCCCCACCCACCAGACCCTCAGCTTCCCTGGCCTCCGGGTCCCCCACTGCCGGCCCTCTGTCTCGCCTGTTTGGGCCCAGCCTCGGTGGAGCAGAGCAGCCTGGAGCCCCCCGAGCCCCTCCTCCCGCCCCTCGGTCACCCAACCTGCTCGTGCAGATGGTGGTGGGGGCCCCCTCTGGACGCCTTAAAATCACGTGGTGGGTAATATACTGAAATAAAAACCCAGGCTTAAGACAGTCCTGGTCTCAGGCCCCTCTGAGGACCTCCCAGGGCTCCCTGGCCTGGAAGCCGACGGGGACACACTTCTACTGGCTGAGCCTCCCCGGAGGTCAGAGCTCTGCTTGGGGGTGGGGGTGGGGGAATGCCCCTGGGGCTCCCTATCCTGGCAGGTACCTGGGCCTCCCATGTCCGTCTGGCTGTCTGCTTCTCCGTGACGGGCAATGGGGTGGGGGTGGGGAGGGAAAGCTTCCCCCAGAGTACCCTCTTCCAATGGAGGCTTTGTAAATGACAAAGAGGTGCGCCCAGGTGAGCCAGGCCCCTTGGGGACCCAACTGTGGAGCCTGGAGCTGACGTCACGGGGGGAGGGGCAGGGGCACAGCAGGTTGGCTGCCTCCCCTCCCCCTCCCCGCAGCCTCTGCTTGTAGGAGGATCTAAAGATGGGGGAGGTCCTGGGCCCACCAGCTGGGAGACACTGGCTGTGCATGTGCACATGTGGGCTGGAGCGGGAGGGGGGCGCAGGGGTGCCCCCAGAGAGAAGAGAGGGTCACACCTGTGTCGAGCACCTTGCAGCCTCGGCCATTCCCCGGACGCCCCCTCTCCTTCAGGCAGGTGGCACCCCAGGGCCCAGAACCCCACTCAGGATGGCTGAGCCATCCCCCAGCTGGGAAGGACCAGGAGTCTCTCCCACCAGGAGGGGCACTTGCTGGACCTGGTGTGTGAACTGAGGCCGCAGAGGAACCTGCCGCTGACTCGAGGGCCCACCCCGCCCGCAGGCAGGTTCCAGGATGCGGGCAAAGCTCAGCCGGCTGGGGGCATGGGTGAGCCACAGACACTGCACCACAAGGCCAGGGGGACAGCTGGGCACCGGACCCGCGGCTGCTGCGGGTAGGCTTCGAGGAGCGTCTCCCATGTTCCCTGCACGAGGCCCCACGGTGGGCACCGGGATGGCCTGTTCTAGAGATGACCACACAGTCCTGCGGCGTGGGGGAGCCTGCCCACAGTCACAGGCAGTGAATGGCAGCGCTGGGCCCTCAATCCTGTGTGTCCGGATTTAAACCCAGGCTCTCTCTAGTGATTCTGCCCTTGGCACACGGGACAGATTGTGCGTCTGGGAACCGCTGATGTGCTGGCTGACCTCCGGCCAGGCTGAGAGCCCCGTGGGCAGGGGTGCACCCTGGCCTCTGGGTTAGCCCCTGGCCGGAGGTGGGCCCCAGGAAGGGTCTGCTACCTTTGACTAATGCCCGGAGGACAGCAGGGTGTTTGTGAGACACCAAAGAGGGAAAGAAAGGCACGGTCCACCCTGGAGCTGCAGAACACCACCCCTCCCCCAACCCCTCATGGCAGACCCCGGAACTCCTGAGCTGGGCCCTGGGGGCCCTGGCGCCCAGGCCAGGCCTGTTCCACCCAGGAGGAACCAGGCAGAGGACAGTGGGGGCCTGAGCCGTGGACCCTGGCATCCGCCCTGGGGCCCCTCTGCCCGCAGGAAGGAAACGAGGCTGTTTATGGGTGTTTCAGCCTAGTGGCACCTTGTCAACCAGAACTGACCCGATGAGCTAGCTGTTTCCTGCGAGGTTCTCCCTGCCCGTTGGCTGCGGGCACCTGGCGTGCTGAGAACCAACTTGGGGCGTGCAGACATGAGTGGGTGGTGCCGCATGGCCGCCCACTGGCCCATTCACAGACTCGAGAGGCTTCCTCACGCTGACAAACAAGGTCCCCTGAACCTCCAACCCTAGCTGGAGCCCTTGCCTCGTCCTTTGCCCGATGCATATGCACAGCAAGGCCGGAGTCACAAACCGGGGACCCCTGGATGTGTCTGGGTGGGGCCCGCATAAGAGTATTTCGAGAACAGGAGCTGGAAACTTGACTTCGTTTGAAAATCTGAAAGATTCCTAACACTGGGCTGGGGATTCCATAGGCAAAGCCAGTGGATACCGCATGGCAGCCGCTTCCTCAAATGGGGCAAGCGGCTTCTAGTTTACCACACTCCCCACCGTTCTCTATCATCTCCCCACTCTTAGACCAGGCCCAATCCCCTCCACCACGTTTCCTGCCTGCCCATGCGAGTCTCTGAATTTGCTGCCCCGCTCCAGCACCATTGGCTTTCTGGGACTCATTTCTCAAGGAACAAGCCGCTTCCTACAGGAAGCCTTCCCTGAAGCCTTGCCCCCGGCCCTCGTCTGTTAGGTGCCCCTTCTGTGCTCTGTGGCAACCTGTGTTCACCCCATTGGAGCACTGGTTACACTCTGCTGCAGTGTCTGGTTGCCTGGGCGACGCTCCCTCCAAATCCTGAGCTCCCTGAGCTCAGGGGCATCCCCGTGGTGGCCGTCTGCTGGGAGCTGGCAGAGACAGGAACAATCAGCCAACTGCCTGAGCAGACAAGCAAGGGGCCTCCTTCCTTCTGACCATTGGGAGCTGCGTGTCCTTGCCAGCATCTGGCTCCCTGTGAGCCTGAGCTGCCTAGAAACCTGGGTGTGGGGGCCACTCTGTCCCCAAGGCCATGGGGCAGGAAGGCAGGTATCTGAGGCTCCGGGCCCGGAAGCCCCGCCTGGCCTCACTGTCCCGCCCCTCCCGTGGGGCACATGCAATCTGGATCCTCATCTCCGTGGGGAGGCCCACTGCCCAGCCCCCGAGCGCCAGGCCACGGAGAGCTCCCTTGTGGAGAAGCGTTCACCAGAATGAAACCCTCTCCTGCTAACCCAGGCTCCCGGAGGCATGAGCGCGTCACCATGAGCACGACACCGCTAGTGGCCAGCGCCACTGAACCCGAAGAGGCAAGCGCCCTGCGCCCACCCAGGCCTGCAGGGCTCTGCGCCTTCACGCTAGGCGGGCTCCGACACCCGAGGGCAGGGCCCACGCTGCAGGCGTGGGTATTGGACGCAGAGGCTCACAGAAGCTGGGGGTGCACTAAACCACCACAAGGGGCCCGAGGCGTCAGGCAGGCGCCTGCCCTGTGCTTCCCCACTCCCAGCAATCTAAATCCAGTCTCCTTCACGTGGCCCACAAGGTCGCCCCAGAGCCCACCCGCCGCACCCCCCCATAGCCCCCCAACTCGGGTGTCCATATCCCGGCAAGTCTAAATCCAGTCTCCTTCTCGTGGTCCACGAGGTTGCCCCAGAGCCCGCCCGCCACACCCCGCCGGAACCCCCCAGCTCGGGTGTCCACACACTCACGTTCCCCAACTGTCCGTGTCACTGCCTAGAACATGCTCTCGTGCCCCCTCCTCTTTGTAAGGTCTAACTCAGAAAGAACCGCCCTCCACCCGCCACCATGGTCTCCGGGACCCATCCTACCCTCTGGATGAGTAAATGAACACCCACTCAGCCTCAGAGACACGGGGAATCCACTTGGGACATTTGAGAGTCATGGGAAGAGCACCCCAAAGTGGGTGGCTGTGTCAACAGAGCAGGCAGAGCTTCTTGGCACGGAGGGAACCACCAGGGCACCCAAGTCATGCCAGAGTGGTTAGCCATCACATACACCCCATGACTCCCACACATGGTCAAACAGCGAAAGTGGTTTCTCTCTCCTTTCCCCTTTTCCAGTCCCAGAAGACATCTCAGGTCTGACCCTGCTGCTGCTGTTGCAGCTACGTTGCTTCAGTTGTGTCCGACTCTGTGCGACCCCATAGACGGCAGCCCACCAGGCTCCCCCGCCCCTGGTCTGACCCTAGAGGCCCCTAATTACAACCACACCTGGCCCAGGGCAGGGGAGGGCCGGAGGGTGCCTGCTGGGCTGGGCAGAGGGTGCTTGACCCTGGCTTTGGACTGGGCTGGCCCTGACTGCTGTGTGGTCTTGAGGAAACACTCGGAGCCCCGCGTCTCTCGTGAGTGGGTCTGGAAAGACCCCCTCCCAGGGCTGTGGGGCAGAGGCAGGGGAAGACGCATGGAGGGCGGGCACGCGGATGTGTGGTTTGGGTGGGTGGCTGGCCGGCAGGCGCTGGACGGGCGGGTGAAGAGCCCTCGCGGGCTGCTCTGACCCGAGGGGAGGGGCAGAGTCCACAAGGTGGGCGTGAGATGCTCACATCGGGCTCGGTGTCTGCAGAGCTGCTGCCACCTGCGGAGACGGTCCCGAGGACCATGGATCTGAGGGGGGCCTTCCCCAGGGTGCAGCCAGGCTGCAGGGAACAAGTGCCGCCCTCCTACTCGGAGGGGCCGAGGCAGCGCTTACAGAGATGCTGGGTGACTGTGACCGGGGACGCTAGGACTCCTCAGGGAGGGAAGGGGGAGCCCCAGGGGGAGGCTGAACCAGCCAGTGCCCCGAAGCCCTGCCCTCGGGGCCCTCGTCTCCAAGCTGACGGGATGCTCCGTTCATAATATTGTTCCTAATAGTGACAGTCACTGAGGCCCTCTCCCCTGGGGGCCTCGCACGGGAATATACGGTGCTGCAGCCGCTGTGGTCTGTGCAGCAGCCCGGGAGATAGGCGCTACGGCCCCTATCTTACAGCTGACAAAGTGGAAGCTCAGAGAGGGCAAGTGGCCTGCCCGGGGTCACACAGCAGTGCTGGGAGGGCCCCTCTGCCTTTCTTCCCAACCTGCCGGAAGCACTGTCCGAGCCCCATAGGAGCCAGGGGCTGGGCTAGCAGGTGGTGGGCAGGGGGCCCACCCTCCAACAGACGAGACCCTGGCAGCTGTTCAGAGTATTTCGATAAAAACATGGGGAACACCTGGGGTGTGTTTAGATTAAAACCAGCTGGCCCAGCCCTTTCTATGGGCTCTCCGACGGCCGGATCTCCCGAGAGGTCACTCTGTGCCCCAGGGGCACACGCAGCAGTACTTCCTCCCTGCCTCCCCCACACACGCTCCCGTCCCCTCCTCCGGAGGCTAGACCGGGCCAGGGAGACCCCATGGCTAGCACAGCTGGCCCTCGGCCTGCACCCTCCAGGCCCTGGTTCTCATGAGGCGGTCCTTGATGGAGGGCACCCATACCCCACTCCCCTTGAAAAGTGAGGAAATCGAGATTTGGGATGGGTGAGAAGGAACTTGCCCAGAGCTCATGGAGGAGCAGAGCTTGAACCCAGAAGCCCTGTCCTGTCCATTAGCTCGAGAGGGAAGTCTCCGAAGGCGATGGGCCTGGCTGAGCCTCCTGGCTGCTGCTCAGGGACCAGCGTGCGGAGCTCTCATTCTGCAGAGCGTGCAGTTTCATCAGCTCCATGCCCCACCCCGGGGGCTCACATGGGAGACTTTACCTACTTTTTTGCGTGTGTGCCACTTCAAAGGGTTAAAACTGGAGCCTCACAAACCAGGGGGTTCAGCGGCCAAAGGCAGCTCGAGGTGCTCACGAGCATCAGAGCCAGCAGGCTTAGGTGAATTCAGGGCAGGATACCCTGCTCGCCCAGCAGCATGGCCAGAGGGCCAGCAGGGAGGGCTGGCAGCACATGAACAGGGGGCACCTCTCACCAGCAAGGGACGTGTGAACGGCTGCGGCATCCAGAAAACACTCGGCAGACACAGCATTTCCTAACGCTAAACACACGAATGGGGTGACCCTGGGATTCCACCGTGGGTGCGTGCCTGAGAGAAACGAGCCCGCGTCTACTGAGAGACGTGGACAGGGACATTCCATCGGCCCTGTACGGAGCGACCCCGAACAAGAAACAACCCGAGTGTCCATCAATCGCAGAATGAAGAACTGTGGGCCAGTCATACAATGAAACAACACACACCAGTGAGAAAGGCTCCCGAAACACAGGACAAAATGCATGAAACAAGGGTTGGGTTGTTTTTTAATTGTCCCAGGTAGACTAGAAAGACTCACAGTGACGTTTAGGACAGCGCCAGAAACTTGAGTTTGAACCCAAAAATGTCGGGACTTCCCGGGTGGTTCAGGGGTTAAGATGCCATGCTCCCAATGCAGGGGTCCCAGGTTCAATCTCTGGTCAAAGAACCAGATCCCACATGTTGCAACTAAGAGTTCACAAGCCACGCTAAAGATCACGCATGCCACCAACTAGGTCCAGTGCAGCCATGTAAATAAGTAATTTTTTAAAAAATGTACCCTTGAGTTCCCAGGCAGCCAAGGCAAAGAGTGAAATTGAGATTACAGAGAAGCAGACGACTGTTCATGAGAGACAACCGTTCCAGCTGCAGAGACCAGGAGGGTCTTGGCCCTGCCCACGTGGGGGCTTGTGTGGCCTCCAGCATAGCAGGGACCCAGCAGTGGGTGGGGAGGTGGGGGTCTGCAGGAGCTCAGAAAGGCCTTCTTCCTGGATGAGCGGACCTCTGGCCACCTCCCTCCAAGTGACTGTTGCGTGGCTCCAAGACTGGCTCAACCTGGTACCCTGACTTCCTAATGTCCTGCTCAGTGGGTCGCTGGCTTGTTCAGCCAAGGGTTTCCCAAACTAGTCCTACTTGCTCCCAAGTTCCCACCTAGACACCCCAAGTTCAGAGAAGTTCCTTCTCCTCTTTGGACTTTGGATTCTCCACTCATAAAACTCGGGGGTTTCAGCTGACCCTCCTGGCTCTTCAGCTCCTTTCTCTCATATGGGGGTGGATGTCCCAAGTTAGGGGCTGACAGGTGACCGAGGCAGATGCTGGCCTGGGACAAATGAGGTGGGGGGTGGGGGTGAGCAGGCTGGTGCAGCACAGGTAGCTGGGGACGGTCCCAGGAGCCAAGTGAAGCTTTAGAGCCTGTGGTTATTCACGGGGCTTCCCTGGGGGCTCCGATGGTAAAGCGTCTGCCTGTAGTGCGGGAGACCTGGGTTCGATCCTGGGTCAGGAAGATCCCCTAGAGAAGGAAATGGCAACCCACTCCAGTGTTCTTGTCTGGAGAATTCCATGGATGGAGGAGCCTGGTGGGCTACAGTCCATGGGGTCACAAAGAGTCAGACACGACTGAGCGACTTCACTTTCCCTTTCTGATTTATTAATGAGCTCCATGCATGGATTTCCCCACTCAGTTCCAATCGTGAACATCGCGGGGCTCGCAGGGCGCCTGAGGGGTTGGGTGGCAGTCGCTCCCTCCCTGGGCAGCCTGCTGTGTGCCCTCCCCATTCACTCAGCCCACCCGGTGGTCCCTGCGTGCACGGGATGCCCCTCCAAGCTGGCAAAGGGGGACCCCGAGGCCTCACACGTGGAGGACTCACTCCATCGTGAGGAGACAGCTGGCCCCGTTAAACGAGATGGTAAATGAAACATGGGATTCCAGGCGCCGAGAGCTCACGTGCTGTGCTCTGAGGGCCCTCAGAGTCAATCGCCTGTCACCTTCTAATCACAATCAGGAGCGTCCAGCACGAACGGGGCGGAAGAAGGACCTGCTGCCAGCTCGCTTGGGACCTGTTCCTGGGGTCAGCTGCCCACCTGTGCCACGGCCTTGTCTCCCCCCGCTCCTGAGCTCAGAGCGTGGGCTGCTCCTGTGAAAAGTGGGGGGAAGGAGACCCTCCGGGTCCCAAGGCTGGCAGGGGCCACAGTGGGGAGCACTCCTGTGTGTGCTCCTGGAGGGAGCACTTCGCACAGGGGCCCTGGGCGAGGGTCCACATCTACTGGGGCAGGTGACTTCCCCTTGTCCCCGGGAGACCCAGACAGGACACTGCACGCTGGGCAGTGGAAGTCAGCGTGGGCTCGGGGTGACAAGGCGGGGTGACGACCACCACGGACAGACGCCGGGAGGTACCGAAAGGGCCAAATTGTCCCAGGCGGTCATCATGAAACGCTTGCAGGGGCTGCTCACTGAGACGGATGCGCCTGTTCACGAGGAATGCTCCCTGCGGGGGCGGGGGGCTGCCCATGGACAGCAGCCCTGCCTCTGGCACAGCCCCCCATCCCCCCATCCCCCTGCATGTGGCGGGCTTGCAGTCTCTCCGTTTGTCCTGACGCATCCGTCCTGGGGCAAGACTACTCAGCCGCCCTCCTCCCCGGGGATGCAAGCTGACAGCCCTCTGTTGGAGGTCACGTGGCTGAAGATGTTAAGATCCATAAAAAGGATTAAGGGCTTCAGTCCCATTCCTGGAAACCTTCCCTAAGAATTTCATCCCCAGGGAACCTCATACAGAGTCTGGCACGTGGACGGTTTTCAGAAAAAGTGAGCTGAATTGAAGGACAAAAGCTACAGGTATAAGAGGAACCAGTCCAAACCAGTCAAACCACAGGGAGGGTACTTAAGTCTAGTATGGTTGATCTGCTTCGTAAAATAAGATGCTGCTGTGGACAACGGTCAGGGGAGGGGAGAGGGACGCATGAACGTGACCACGGCTACCAAGGGGGCTGGCAGGAAGCCAGAGGCGATGAACAGCCGTCTGAGCGTGGTGGGATGATGGCTGGGACCATTCCTCCCAGTTCCCTTGGAGGCTGCAGTAAAGCTGTCTTAATAAAGCTCACAATAAGAAAAGCAAATGTTCTAGTTTGGTCTTGTCACCGCTTCACTGGTGGTGTTAAGGAGGCTGGATAGTCAAGGGTATGCTCCAGACCAACCAGATACAATAAGAGGCACAGCGACTCCCCTAGGTCCAGCAACTCACCCGCTATGGGAGGGACAGTCCTGGCCAGCCCTAATCTTGGGGCCAGAGCTGGGCATGGCAAATGCCACCAGCTCTGTAGCTCATATCCATTGACTGCAGAGGACCTGCAGGCAGGCAGAGGTAACCTTGGGGCCGGAGGTACCTGCAACAGCCAACAAATGCCACTTAGAGACCACTTGGGGCTAGCCTTACCCTGAAGCCTTGCCCACCTGGCCACAGTGTCAGAGAGGCCTGAACCCACTGCCCTGGGGAGAGAGAGCCCTGGGGGTCCGCCCAGCACATCCTCGGTGGCACCTCCTTGAGGTCCAGCTGGCGAAGACGTCACATCTCACACCCTGGAGACGGGGACACGGGAGAGTAAGGGGTTTGCTTCAGGCCACATGGCCAGCACATGGTGGGGCTGGGACTCGGATTCAGCCTCCAGCGCTGGCGTCTTCCCTGTACCCAGGGGATGGAACAAGCCCCAAACATGGCAAATCGAACCCCGAGCCCAGGTACTGGAGGGAATTTAGGGCACAGCCCCTTCATTTCTCAGGTGAGGAAAACTGAGGCCCAGGGAGGGGTGGACCCCGGCTTGAGAGCCCCTGGGAGGCTGCACTGAGATGGGATGGGCTGCCCTCCCAGAGAGCTGAGCCAGCTCCCCCGGCACTCCCAGCCCCAGGCAGAGGGGGGTGCTGGGCTCCCTTCCTGCCAAGGCTCTCGTGCGCCTGCACTTACAGGGCAGGGGCCGGGCATCAGGGAGTGGGCACCGATGGGGAAACTGAGGCATGGGCCGGCGGGGGCCAGGAGTGAAACAGCGGAGAGCCAGGTGCCCCTCGCCCATGTTGATTTAGCACCTTCCACCCTGGCCAGGTTCCCCGAAAAAGCTGACGGATGCCACTTATTCATCACAGTCCAGACGGCACCTTGTAAACGGGCGAAGCCGCCCGGTGAGGGGGGCCATTCATTCTGGCCCTCGGGGACGCCAGCTTGCCGGGGGTAGCGTGCCCCACACTGGGCCGATTGTGAGGGCAGGGACCCTGTCCAAGCTGCCCCGGCTCCTGGCAGGCCACCGAGCCCTGGACGATTCCTAGACGGAACCCTGTTTTCTTCAGATTCACCTCCAGCCTGGGAGCGTGAGGGGCTCCTCCAGAACACTCACTCAACACTGCTCTGATGTTCCTCAGACCCTGGTCCTGCCCCACGATTTACTAGGAAGCCATAAACCAGTGTAAGACAGCCCTTTGCCCTGGGAGCTTCCCTTGTGGCTCAGCTGGTAAAAAATCTGCCTGCAATGAGGGAGACCCGGGTTTGATCCCTGGGTTGGGAAGATCCCCTGGAGGAGGAAATGGCAACCCACTCTAGTATTCTGGGCGGGAGAATTCCACGGACTGTATGGTCCATGGGGTCGCAAAGAGTCGGACACGACTGAGTGACTCACTTACTCACTCGGCTGGGAGCAGCTCCCACCTGGCTGTGGGCGGGGATGGTGCAGTCCTCCAGAACACTGGCTCAGGGAGCTTCAAGGGGGCGTTGTCTCCTTTATGGATGGGGGTGGGGTACCTGGCTGAGGGCAGCAGTTTAGGCTCAGGATTCGGAGGCCGTGGTGCTCCCCGGGTTTGGGGCAGCCCCAGTGACCCATCTTCTCTCTTAGCCCTCTCAACCTAGGATCCCCCTCCAGTGGCCTTGGGGACTTGAGCCTTGGGCTCAGGTGTGAAGGGCTCGGGTATGCCAGGATGGGATCATGGGCAGGCCAGCCTGGTGGTGAGGGGAAGGAGGGTAACAGGACCCACCTTCCCTGGGTGCTATGTGGGTTGAAGGTCGCACGGAAGGCAGGGCCCCGGGTGCCATCTGTCACGCTGCTCCTTCCTGGGTGCCACACTCTGGCCTGGGCCTGGAACCACAGGAACACCATCCCTCACCTGTCCCTTGGCCGAGGTGTGTCCAGGGATGGAGGCGCTACACTATATTTAACATCTCACGGAGCCCCTCCCCCTCATTCTCCCCTCCCCCAGGTTTCCTCCTTGCCTTACTGTCATATAAACTAACAATTAACTTGTCCACTGTGTGACCAAGTTATGACCAACTTAGCGTATTAAAAAGCAGAGACATTTCTTTGCCAACAAAGGTCCGTCTAGTCAAAGCTATGGTTTTTCCAGTAGTCATGTATGGATGTGAGAATTGGACTATAAAGAAAGCTGAGCCCCCAGGAATTGATGCTTTTGAACTGTGGTGTTGGAGAAGGCTCTTGAGAGTCCCTTGGACTGCATGGAGATCCAACCAGTCCATCCTAAAGGAGATCAGTCCTGAGTGTTCATTGGAAGGACTGATGTTGAAGCTGAAGCTCCAATACTTTGGCCACCTGATGCGAAGAGCTGACTCATTTGAGAAGACCCTGATGCTGGGAAAGATTGAAGGCAGGAGGAGAAAGGGACGACAGAAGATGAGACGGTTCGATGGCATCACCGACTCAATGGACATGAGTTTGAACCACCTCTGGGAGTTGGTGATGGACAGGGAGGCCTGGTGTGCTGCAGTCCATGGGGTCGCAAAGAGTTGGACACGGCTGAGGGACAGAGCTGACTGACTGTGTGACCAGGTGGAGGAAGGGGGTCTTACCTTGTCCCTCAACGAGGTTCTTCAGCAGGAAAAACCTGACTTCTTCCTCAGAACCCAAGGGTGCTGTCAGCCCCCTTTCTAGAGGCCCAGCGTTGGACAGGAGATGAGAATGCAAGTTTTCAGATCCAGCTGCTTATCAGAATCACCTGGGTTATGCTTTAGAACAGTGACCATCATGGGTGGGACCCGAGCTGCGGGTGCGGCTAAAGCAGGACCTGGAGGCAAATCTCCAGCTCTAGAATCCTTACACGGGAGGGAAGCTCTCAAATCCGCCATCTCAGCTTCCAGCTTAAGAAGAGCAAGAGAAACCCAAGGCAAGCAGAGGAAGGAAATAATAAAGATCAGAGCAGAAAACAACGAGATTGAAAACAGAAAAACAATAGGGAAAAATCACTGAAACAAAGAGCTAGGTCTTTGAAAAAGGTCAATTAGAAAAACTAATGCTTGAACCCCAGTCTTCTCCCCAAACCCAGAGAGGACCCGTTGCTGGTCTGGGGTTGGCGCAGAGGCCGGCTGGTCTAATCGCCCCCGGTGATTCGAATGGGTGGTGAGGACCACCTTGCCACCACACGCAGACCTGCCCAGCAGGAAGAAAGAGCAGCCTACCACAAGCGCTGCTTCAGTGTCCACCCCTGTAAAGCGAGGCGGCAGCACATTTCCAGCTGCTGGCCATGGCTGGGGCAAGTCTGTTTCCCACCTGAGCTTCGGTCTCCATGCCAGACAGTGTCCTAGACCCGACCTGCTCCGCCTCCGCTGCCCAGAGTCCCGGCTTCCCGGAGGCCCCTGAGCTAGCACGCTAGCAATCAGGCAGCCGGTCCTCAGGAGCCTTGCCTCCTCCGGTTTCCCACTGGAGCTGAGATGGACTCCACCCCACACCTCAGGTCCTGGGCTTGTGAACGAGGTCCTTCCAGCTTTGCTCCATGATCAGGAACCTCCACCTGGTGCTGCAGTGGCTTAAATGGCCCTTATCAACCGTGGTGACCAAATTCACCTCCTCCCACGATTCTGCACGGACCTTCCCTCCTCCAGGCTTTTCTCCCAGTAAGCCGATGCCCCACACGGACACTTGCCTGCCAGGACGTTAACAGGATGCCTGCTGACAGGCCCGCCATCCTTCCTACCCCCTTTAACTAACAAGCCGGGGCCCCGGAAGAGTGCTGAACACAACACCCGCCTTGACGCCACTTCGCCTCAGTTTCTGCAAGCTCCACACCCTCCCTTAGGGGCTTCTGTGTTCCCCGCACAGAGAGCGTGGAGACAGGAATGCCTCACGCCCAGGTCAGGTGGAAACCTCATGGAAGAGCAGTGAACTTGGGCCTTAGGAAAGCCCAGATCTTCTCTCTTCCTTTTCACTTGTTTTTGGCTGCCCTGGGTCTTTGTGGCTGCTCGCAGGCTTTCTCTAGTTGCAGGGTGCGAGGGCTGTTCTTCGATGGGGTGTGTGGGCTTCTCATTGCAGTGGCCTGGCTTATTGCGGAGCACCAGCTCTAGGGTGCAAGGGCTCAATTGTTGCAGTGCCCAGGCTTAGCGGCTTCCAGCCGAGTTACTGGGTGTGTCTTGGGGGACAACCCCCCCCACACCGTGCAGACTTAGGGGAGCCCTGGGCAGAGGAGATGGATGCCACCCCGTCCTCCTACAGCTCTCAGAGCCTGGGGCTAAGGCCCAGTACCGGCACAGTGGCGAGAGAGAGAGGGAGCCACCGACCCCATCACAGAGTAGCTGTGTCGGGGAAGGCCTGGATGTGCTCGCTGTTGCCAAAGTCCACATCACACCTTGACTCAGGATTCTGGGCCAGGAAAAGTTCCCTTAGCTCTCTTGGCACCTTCAGAGCACAAGAAAGACACCCCCTGCCTGTGTGTGTCCTTCATACCCTTGCCACCAGGCGAGGCAAGGCCGAGTCGACAGCCTGCATGGCGCCGCCCCTCCCGCTGCGGGGAAGCAGTGGGTGTATAAATATGTAGATGGGTTATTAATTAGGCCCTGGCCACCCATCGGCACCTCCGTTCCCTGGTAGCCCCGGGGCTCTTTCCTTTGCACAGCCCACAGCCGGTGCTTGCTCTGTAGCCCCCATCCCAGAAACGTGCGGGCCCACACTCTCCTGGCTCCATTTCATGTGCATTTAGAGGGAGAGGAACATTCGGACAGAGGAAGACGGAGAGAAGGGGACGCGCGTGAATGAGTGAGCTGTTGGTGCTATTCTTTGGAAAGGATGAAGCTTAACAGCTTGCAAAGCCAGTCAATTGCACATCTATTTTTCTAAGGGAGGAGGGCTGGGATGGAGAGAGCTTTCCTGAAAGGACTTGGCCTTGAAACATTAAGTCAAACAACTGGACTTGGCAGTGGCCAGCTTCTGAGCACAACCAACCTGGAGAAACTGGCGGCCCAGCACGGCGCGTCCGGCGCGTCAGGGCTGGGAATAATGAACTCATTCCGAGCCGGGCCCAGGGGCTGGAGAGGCTGTGCACTCGGGGGGCCCACAGATCAGAGGGGCAGCGGTACCAGGGACCCCCGGGTCTAAACCGAGAGCCTGACCTCATTTCTGTAGCTGTGGACCAAGGCTGCCCAGCAGGGAACCCCACAGATCTGACCCCACAGATGCAGGCGCACCAACAGTCTGTCCGGATGGACAGGAAAAGGCATGGTTCTGTGCTATTAACACAGGAAGGAAGTCCCAGTGGATGAAAATTACAGGGGCCAATCCCTAATTGGCGACTAAAGTTCACGGGGTGAGTCCCCCAGCACCGCAGCCTCCTCTGGAGGGCCTCTCACGTGCTTTCACAGTCCAGCTCCTGCGACCTGGGACAAAGGGGTCATGCAGAGCCTGTGTGGCCACTGCCTACTCCTTCTCTCGTCTGCCATCCCACCGGGGCCCGTGGGATGGCGACTCTGTGGCTGAGCCCACGTCCCAGTTTGGAAGCTGAATTTTAATTTTTGCTGATTAGCCTTTGTTTTTGGAGGTGGCTGAGAAGCCAGAATGGTAGACCCAAGCATCTGGCAGCTTAGGACCTCAGAAGTGTGCTCTGAGCAAGTGTGGCCACCACCAAGGAGGCGCTGTCTCTAGACTCTGGGTCGCTTTTCTCAGAAGGTGCCTGCCATCCACAGCCCTCCTGCGTGCCTGCATGCACGGAGCGGCCCCGGTGGCGTCTGGACAGCATTCCTGCGCACACCGGCCCGGAGGCGGTACGGGAACCCCGTGGCGCAGGGACGAGGTCTGGCACAGGTCTGCACGAGGTTCGGGAGAAGCCCTGTGTCCTCGCAGGCATGGCCCCGGTTTCTCTCCGACAGTTCTGCAGAAGGGGCACCCTAGGGTCATTTCAGAGTCCTCATTAGCTGTGCTGCTGGGGAAAGCCTTGATTTATGGCCGCTCCACCGTCTCACAAATAACCGCTGTGCTGGCAACACAGCCGCTCCAGAGAGGGAGCGTCTGGTTTTCCCTAACCTCTGGTCCTGCGTCCTCGGCTCCCAGACCACAAGGCAACCTGCGGGGCAGGCCCTTGGGCCGGGGGCGGGTGTCTCCTGACCCCCCTCCCACAGGCCTCGGTGTGTCCCCCCTCGGAAGGCAGATTTAAGCCCTGCGAGCTGCTGCCGTGGAGGGTCTTGCAAGAACCCACCAATACGGATGTTTCTGTGCAGATATTTATAAAATCTTCTTTTTTGAAAAGCTAAAAAGTCTAGCTTGCTGTGCTCTAGAGAGTAGTGCTTCAGGCCGCTGGGCCCGTGGTCACCCTGGAGGCAAGGCCCTGGCCGACACTCCTGGCCCCTAGCTCCTCTGGGCTGGGAACGCACCCTGAACCCCAACACACGCCTGTCCAGAGGTCCGTGTTTTCTCAGCCTTGGGCGCCTCGCCCACAGAGCACTTGTGGGTGTGTCTTGCTGGGGGGCGGGGCGGTCAGGGTGGGGAGTAGGACTTCCCCTTGAAGGCGGGGGCGGGGGCGGGGGCGGGGGCGGGGGGGGGGTGCTTTGCTGGTGCTCAGCCTGTGAGCTGGGGGTGCCCATCCTTACAGAGCCCAGGGGCCCCATCCCCACCCCACACCTGTGCTCAGCGGGGCTTTGACTGTGCAAGGTCAATGCCACACCCCGGAACCTCTCAGGGTTTTTTTTTAAACTCAGGGTGGGTTCCGGCCACTTGAGAAGAAAGGGCTAGAGCAAGCGTCCTGGAAGCAGAGTTGGGGGACAGAGGTGATGGCAGAGGAAGGGGCACAGCAGGGCCCAGTGGGGCTGGGGGGCATATCTCGTGCAAGGGGCAGGGGGCATGACCAGGGCGCTGGCTGCGACATATCAGGGTCACCTGGGATCAGGCTTGAAGCGAGGGATGGAGAAGAGACTGGTCAGTAAGGGGGACACAAATATCCAGATCGAATTGGGAGCAGACATGAAATTACAGGAGCACGTGTGTGAGAAAGATGGTTTTGGCCAAAATGACAGGTCAGGGGTGTCCCTGACTGGGGGGGAATCCCACTGCCATGATGTGCTGAGTTGGGGGAGCCTCACTCTTCTGTGGGGGTCCATGTCCTGCCACCTGGGGCCCTGGCCCCCGCCCTGGCTCCCACACACTCTGGACCTACCTCCCCACCCCCGGTGGCTCGAATGTAGGAAGGACAAGCGAGGGCTGCCTGGGCGCCCGCATAAAGCCACCAAGGCACAGAGGGGGCCGCTTTGGGGCCCTCTGCTTCCAGGCTCGAGGAGAGACAGCAGGCACGGGCAGTCTGCATGCCAGCTCCAGTGAGGCTCCGCCAGAGCTATGTCCTGGGGGCGCCACTGGATGGGCCAGGGTCAGAGGTCAGGGGCAAAGGTGTGTGGCTGTCTTTCCAGACTCGGATGGTGCAGAAGTCACGGCCTGGCACAGCCTCCTACCAGGCAGTGTGTCTTAGAGCGCTGGGGATTCTTAGCCCTTTCCTCTTCCCTTCTCCACTGCTCCCCCGGAACCCCTCTGCACCGTTCACCACTGGCTGCTCTGTGCTGTGCGAAGTTTACTCACACAGTCTCCTCTCTGCATAAGCCCCACCCACCCATCCGTCCGCCCTTTTTCCCGTGCTACATCAACATGCACGCTGGGAATGCGATCAGCTGATGTCTACATCGCTGACAGCAGTTTCACCCCAGAGGGGCTCATGGGACTGCATTTTCTTTAAGACAACATTAATTAGTTAAGTGGGCTGCACACAACCGTGTGCTGCGCAGGTCTGTATGGACCTGCACGTGTCTTTCCAACTCCATGTTCAGCTCAGTGCAGTTGCTCAGTCGTGTCCGACTCCGACCCCATGAATCGCAGCATGCCAGGCCTCCTTGTCCATCACCAACTCCTGAAGCTTGCTCCAACTCATGTCCATCGAGTCGGTGATGCCATCCAGCCATCTCATCCTCTGTCGTCCCCTTCTCCTCCTGCCCCCAATCTTTCCCAGCATCAGGGTCTTTTCCAATGAGTCAACTCTTCGCATCAGGTGGCCAAAATACTGGAGTTTCAGCTTCAGCGTCAGTCCTTCCAGTGAACACCCAGGACTGATCTCCTTTAGGATGGACTGGTTGGATCTCCTTGCAGTCCAAGGGACTCTCAAGAGTCTTCTCCAACACCACAGTTCAAAAGCATCAATTCTTCAGCACTCAGCTTTCTTCACAGTCCAACACTCACATCTATACATGACCACTGGAAAAACCATAGCCTTGACTAGATGGACCTTTGTTGGCAAAGTAATGTCTCTGCTTTTTAATATGCTATCTAGGTTGGTCATAACTTTCCTTCCAAGGAGTAAGCGTCTTTTAATTCCATGGCTGCAATCACCATCTGTCATGATTTTGGAGCCCCAAAAAATAAAGTCAGCCACTGTTTCCACTGTTTCCCCATCTATTTCCCATGAAGTGATGGGACCGGATGCCATGATCTTAGTTTTCTGAATGTTGAGCTTTAAGCCAACTTTTCCACTCTCACTTTCATCAAGAGGCTTTTTAGTTCCTCTTCACTTTCTGCCATAAGAGTGGTATCATCTGCATATCTGAGGTTATTGATATTTCTCCCAGCAATCTTCATTCCAGCTTGTGCTTCTTCCAGCCCAGCGTTTCTCATGATGTCCTCTGCATATAACTTAAATAAGCAGGGTGACAATATACAGCCTTGACATGGCTCAAAATCAGCTGTGATGGGAGTATTTACACTATGGGAAGTGGCAAGCACTACTAATCAGGCTTTCTCTCACCACTGAAGAGCTAGTTGTCACATGTAAGCAACTAGCTTGAACTTGTTAATCCCCCAAATTCCTCATCGTTTATAACAATTCCATGAGATAATGATTTATATGCTCATCTATAACTAAGCCTGCATGGTAGGGCAATTACCAAGATAATGACAGTAAAACTTCATGACTATTCATCCAGGCAAGGTTTTTTGAGATGAGAAAACCCTGTAGTTCATAACATTTTTTGAGTCATTTAATTTTATATTAGCAAGGCGGAGGACCATAGGAGAGCTGTGGCCTCTTTCCCATCCGTGGGCCTCTGTGCAGATCATTTCCTCTGCTGGAAAGCCTTATCCTCATTGCCTGCCAGAGAATCTGCCCTTTTTGAGACTCAGCTCAAATGTCACCTCCTCCAAGAAGCCTTCCCAGACTTTCGGAGACATATCTGGCTGTGCCCTTCACTAGGCAAACTCAGCCCTCAGCATGAAAATGAAAGTGTTACTTGCTTAGTCATGTCCGAGTCTGTGTGATCCCATAGACTCTAGCCTACCAGGCTCTTCTCTCCATGGGATTTTCCAGGCAAGAATACTGGAGTGGGTAGCCTTTCCCTTCTCCAGAGGATCTTCCCAACCCAGGGCCAAACCCAGGTCTCCCACATTGGAGGCAGATTCTTTACCAGCTGAGCCACAAGGGAAGCCCAAGAGTACTGGAGTGGATAGCCATGTCCTTCTCCAGGGGATCTTCCTGACCCAGGGATTGAACTGGGGTCTCCTGCATTTCAGGCAGATTCTTTACCATCTGAGCCACCAGAGAAGCCCAGGCAAAACTCAGCCCTTGGCAAAGTGGTGTCTCTAAGCCAGACTTTCCATTCTGTTTTGAGATCGTGTCTCTATTCCTCACAAACCTGGGGGAGCCTCCAAGGCAGGGGCCTGTCTCATTCACACTTGTCACTGACCACCGTCCACACTGGATCAGGTTAGGAGGGTGAGGGCAATCTCCCTTGACCTTCTGCTCCCCTGCCAGGACAGATGGAACACTGAAGGAACATTTCAGGCCTCTCTCTCCATCAGCCCCACCTCTAGAGGGAGAACTCATTAAGCTCAGTGATTCCCAGCCCATCACCCACCACCTCCTGCATCTCATTTAAACAGAAAGGAAACAAGATGGAGACCCACCCACAACATGTGGTACAGATGCGGGGTCAGGCGAGGGGAGGGGCGAGGACTGGCCTGCTTCACTACCTGGGACCTTCAGTTTGTTAGTCTTCCGCTTAAGAAAAATTTACTCTAAAATGCTTGCTGAATAACACATCAAGGGACTTCCCTGGTGATCCACTGGTTAAGAATCCGCCTTGCAATGCAGGGGACGAGGATTTGATCCCTGGTCAGGGAACTAAGATCTCACGTGCCCAGGGGCAACTAAGCCTGTGAGCCACAACGAGAGAGCCCAAGAGCTGAAGTGAAGATCCTACATACAGAGACTAAGGCCTGATGCAGCCCAACAAATAAATGAGTATTTAAAAACACACGTCTGACCAGAATGCAATTTCAATTACAAGAGCATCAAAAAGAGTAAAACACTTAGGAGTAAACGTAACAACAAATGCAAAACTTACACTCTGAAAGCTACAAAACATTGTTAAAGAAATTAAAGTTATAAATAAATGGAAAAGTATCCCATGTTCATGAAATGGAAGACTTAACGTGGTTAAGATGGTAAAGTCCCCAGAACTATAGACTCGATGCAATCCCTGTCAGATCCCAGTTGACTTCTCTGGAGAAACTGATGAGTTGATTCTAAAATTCATACACAATTGCAAAGGCCCTATAATAGCCAAAAACAATCTTGAAAAAGAGAACAAACTAGGATCCACACTTCCCTTTCTCAAAACGCACCACAAGGCAATCGTAAAAAGTCAGTGTGGCACAAGGAGGGACACACAGCTCAGCGGAATAGAGCTGAGAGTCCGGAAATGAAGCTGTGTGTGAAGGCTGACTGACTTTCAACAGGGCGCCAAGACCATTTAAAGGGGAAAGAACAATCTTTTCAACAAATACCGCTGGGACGACTGGATAGCCACATGCAAAAGAATAAAGTTGTACCCTTATCTCACATCACAGGCAAAAGTGAACTCAAAACGGCTCAAAGATCTAAATGTAAGAGCTAAAAAAAAAAGAACTTCTAGAAGAAAACACAAGGGTACATCCTCATGGCCTCCTCGGATTTGCCAAAGGATTCTTAGATATGACACAAAAAGCAGGAGCAGCAGAAGAAAAAATAGAGAATTTAGACTTTTAAAAACTTTTGTGCTTCAAAGGACATCATCAAGAAAATGCAAAGACAACCTAGAGAATGAGAGAAAATATTTGCAAATCGTATATTTGATAAGGGCCTATACTCTAGAATATCCCACATTGCAGGCAGACTCTTTACCAGCTGAGCCACAAGGGAAGCCCAAGAATACTGGAGTGGGTAGCCTATCCCTTCTCCAAGGGATCTTCCTGACCCAGGAATCGAACCGGAGGCTCCTGCATTGCAGGTGGATTCTTTACCAACTGAGCTACCAAGTAAGCCCAATGAAAGGACAACCCAATTTAAATATGGCAACAGAGATGATAGATATTTTTCCAGGGAAGATACATGAATGGCCAATAAGAGCATGATGAGATGCCTGACATTATCAGTCATCAGGGAACTGGAAATGAAAACAAGGATGGTACCACTTTACCACCCACTGAGATGGCCAGAGTCTAAAAGTCGAGAATAACAAGTGTAGGCAGGGATGTGAAGTAATCAATGCTCACGTGATGCTGCTAAGAATGTAAAATGGTGCAGCTGCTTTGGAAAACAGTCTGGCAGTTGCTCAGGTGATTAAAACCTGTTACCATACGACCCAGCAATTCTACTCCTGGGTGAAAAAAGTGGAAAAAGCCAGTCAAAAGAGAGCACATATTATATGGTTGTCACTCACGTATTTCCAGAATAGGGAAATCTATATAGAGAGAAAGTAGGTTAGGGGCTGCTCAGGGCTGGGAGGATGGGAGGAGGTGGCTTGGTGATAAATAATCTGCCAACCAATGCAGGAGACGTGGGTTTGATCCCTGGGTCAGGAATACCCCCTGGAGAAATAAATGGCTACCCACTCCAGTATTCTTGCCTGGAGAATCCCATGCACAGAGGAGCCTGGCTGTCCATGGAGTCGCAAGGAGTTGGACACAGCTGAGTGACTGAGCATGCACACAGCTAATGGTGAGAGTAGTACATGGCCTCTTTCAGAGAATACGCAAATGCTCTCAAATTGACTGATGATGCTGGTGTGTAAATATACTAACATCACTGAATTGTATACTTTAAATGGGTGAATTGCATGGTTGTGGATTATATCTCAATATAGCTGTTTTTATTTTTATCTTTTAAATTTTTTTAGCCACATCATGCAACTTGTGGGATCTTAGTTTCCCGGCCAGGTATCGAACCTTGTGCCCCCTGCAATGGAAGCTTGGAGTCTTAACCACTGGACCGTCAGGGAAGTCTAAGTACAGCTGTCTTTTAAAAGCCCTATTATAGGGGACGTCCTTGGCGGTCCAGTGGTTGAGACTCTGTGCTCTCAGTGCAGAACACTGCAGGGTCTGTATCCCACAAGCCGTGTGATGTAGCCTAAAGGAAAGAAAAGACAACCACAACACCAAAAACCACATTCAAAGAGAATGATGAAAGCAAATATGGAAAGCTGACATGGGACAGAAGTGGCATTACAGGTCACCGGGGAAAGAGTGGCCTATTAAAAGAAGGTTCTGGAACAGCTGGCTGTCCACATAGAAAATAAAGCGAAATCTCCGGCCTCACATGGCATACATGGCCAATTCAAGCATATTTAGAATCTAAACATGCAAAACAAAACTTTAAAAAACCTCTGGAGAAAAATGTAGAAGACCGGTTTTCTGACTGGGAACGGGAGGATGTCTTACACAAGATACAAAATGCACAAACCATAACAAAATGAAAACGGCTCCGATTAAGAAATCCGATTATAATTCCATTCCATACTTGTTCAACAAGACACCATGAGCAAGGTGAAAAGACAAAACAAACTAGACATAAGTGTTTGCAATACAGATAACTGACAAAGGAGCAGAACGCACGAAAGATGATTACAAATTGATTTTTAAAAAGACAAGCATTCCACGGCGAAGCACACGAAGGGCGTGAATGGGTAATTCACAGAAAGGGAACTTGAATGGTCATTAAACACTGAAAAAGTGCTCAACCACACCAAAAGTACAGGGAACGCAAATTACATTAAAATAAGGTATTACTACACCCTCCTTGAGTTGGAAAAGTTTTTCTAAAAAAACAAAACAGAACCTCACAGTATGGAGAATTGGCAAGAACGTGGAGAAATGGAGTTCTTTTCCACTGCGGGAGGGCGCGGAATTGGGCACGCCCCTTTGGGGGGATCGGTATATCTAATTAGTAACTGTGGCCCATGCTCCCTGAGTCAGTTCTGCTTTGGGACTAAACTGCCCTGATAACAGGAATCACTGAAGTCCGGCTGAAAGAAGAAAAGATTCCTGGGCCTTAAAAAACTCAGACCCGCCAAGGGACAGACCTGGTAATATGTATATTTAACAAGCTCTCCAAGGCGATGCTTACTACCCTGCAAATGCAGGGCGGGGGAGACTGTTCTGAAGAAAGCCTAGCCCATTTCCACAGGAGGCGTGCCAACACGGCTCGCCACAGCGTGATTTATAATCGTGAAAAACACTGGAAACCATCTGCATGTCCATCAACAGGAGCCTGGAATACGAATTGTGGGACAGCCATACATTGAAAGGCTTCCACGTAACTCCAGCCTTTCATGGCCAACTCTGCAATGCTCATTTCCAGAGGCTGGCCGGGCCTCTAAGTAAATAGGTCCTATGTGCGATTTTCCCCGCCGGTGCCACGCTGTGTGAACACAGTTGAGGGGAACTGTTAGGAGCTCGGTGCTGGGGGTTCTTGTAGCTTTCCACTGGCTGATTCTTTCCATTGGGAGGTGGGGGGAATCATGCTCGCCAGCTCTACAGTGGCGGCGGGCTGCCTAGCGCGGGAAGGCAGAGGGCACTGCACACCCCGGTGCGAGAGATGCCCCTGGAAAGAAGGGTTCTGTGGTCCAGCCTGGGTGAGGAGATGCGGGCTACCCCGCCCTTCTCTGCCAGTCACCACACCTGTCTCCTCACTTCAGGCCCCTGGGAGAGACCTGCCTGACAATTGGGACACTTGGGGAGACGTGTTGGGGCCGTGTTAGCCCAAAGCGGTCCAGCTTGGCCCAGATGACTTGCCCATGGCTCCTTTTCCACGTGATCCCCTTTCCTAGAAATCCCTCTGGCCCCTGTTGGGGCCTCAGAGCAGCCAGACATGGGTGGGACTGAAAATAAGCGATGCAAAGAACTCTTTTTTCCAAAGGCCAAAACCTAAGTGTGTGAGCCAGGAGTGGGTGGCCCTGTCGGCCAGGCTGCCCGGACGGAGTGGGCGGCGGGGGCACTGGGGCGGTGGGCAGGGGCCCAGCTCTCTAGGCGCTGCTCAGACCTGCAATTTCCCACACAGCAGAGCGTGAGCTGCCCGTGACCAGTGGCCATGTCTGGGTCCCCTGGGGCCTGTGCCCGCTCGGCACCTGGACACAGTTCACAAGGAGGACACAGGAATGTCCTTCCTGACCACGTTCCCTCCTCACCCCTGCCAGGTGCGCGTTTGACACCATCCTGCCAACTCCTCAGCCCCCGGAACCCCAGGCCATGCCTTCGGCTCGCCCGTTGGGAGAGGGCTTGGCAGGACGTGGGTGAGGCCCTTGGCCCCCTGCAGCCAGGAGCCCCATGTGGAGATGTGCCCCAGCAACCAGGCAGAGGGTGATGGGGAGGAGTCTGTGGAGGCTTCCTGGGGGTAGCACGTCCAGGGGGGCCTGGAAGAGCAATGATCCTGGACACAAGGCCGTGGGAGGTAGAGTAGCCTGGTGTGTCTGTCAATCAGCTCCTGCCCGGAGGCCTGGGGCCGGGGGGCTGGGCGAGGGCTGCTGGAGTAAGGCCTCCAGGCCCCTCAGCTGCCCCCACACGGGCACCCAGGGTAGGCTCCATCCAGCAACAGCGCCGGGGCAGAGACGAGCAGCCTGATCCACTGACTCCTGGGGCATTGTCACTCGGTCGGCCACTTCCCCGGCTGGACTGGTGCTGGGGGGCCCGGGGACCATGACGGCATGGCCTCGTCTCCGGAGCTCAGGCCTCGGGGGGAGACACACATGAATGGGTGATCATGGGAGCTAGAGTAGTTACTCACAGCCTGAGGGGACCATGGGAGAGGAAGTGCTGACGGCTGAGAAGATGGACAGGAGTGAAGGTGAGTACATGTGTGTGGGTAAGAGTGCACGTGTGAGGGCACATACATGTATGTGGGCATGTGTGCAGGTGCATGTGGGGGGCATGTATGCGCATGTGTATGGAGCTGTGTGGGCATGTGTGCATGTGGGGGTGTATACATATGTGTGGGCATGTGTGCAAGTGTATATGTGGGTGGGGGCATGTGTGTGCATTTGTGTGTGCACGCTTGTATGTGGGGCACCTGTGTGCATGTGTGTGGAGGCATGTGGGCATGTGGGGTGTATACATGTGTGTGGGCATGTGTGCAGATGTGTGCGTGTGTAGGCATGTGTGTGCATGTGTACAGAGGTGTGTGGGCATGTGTGCATGTGGGGATGTATATGTGTGTGTGGGTATGTGTGCATGTGTATGCGTGTGGGGCATGTGTGTGCATGTGTGTGTGTGCCTGTATGTGGGGCACCTGTGTGCATGTGTGTGGAGGCGTGTGGGCATGTGTGCACGTGGGGTGTATACATGTGTGTGGGCATGTGTGCAGATGTGTGTGTGTAGGCATGTGTGTGCGTGTGTACAGAGGTGTGTGGGCATGTGTGCATGTGGGGATGTATATGTGTGTGGGTATGTGTGCATGTGTATGCGTGTGGGGCATGTGTGTGCATGTGTGTGTGTGCCTGTATGCAGGGGCACCTGTGTGCATGTGTGTGGAGGTGTGTGTGAATTGCAGGGTATGTACATGTGTGGCTGTGTGTGTGTGCATGCCTGTATGCAGGGGCACCTGTGTGCATGTGTGTGGAGGCGTGTGGGCACGTGTGCATTGCAGGGTGTACCTCTGTGTGGGTGTGTGCATGTGCATGCCTGTATGTGGGCACCTGTGTGTGGAGGCATGGGTGCTGGTGTGTACATGTGTGTGCGTGGGCATGTGTGTATGCATGTATGAGGTGGGGCAGAGCCCATCATGGCCTCACCATGAGGGAGAGAGGGAGAGGTGACCCCGGCACCAGGTTTCACAGTGGGCAAGGCAGGGCCAGGCAGGGTTCGAAGGCCACCTGGCATCGCCTGAAGAGGGAAGGGCACAGGCAACCCTGCCTCGGGGCCTCGGGCTCCTTGAGGCCCTAGAAACCGGAGGCGGGCCTCTGGAGAGTGTCAAGAGTGACAACTTATGAACCTAATTAAGTTTCTTTCTTTGGATCAATAAAATTTCTGGTGGGCTCATTCCAGGGCACGCCTTGCTCTGGAGACAAGGTTAGCTGGAGGACGAGGCCACGTGGGTAGGCTGCGTGGGAGAGCCCCCCTCCAGGCCCAGGAGGCTGGGGGTGCTGGGGCCAGCCTGGCTGGCTAGAGCCTGGTGACACCCTGGCCTTGGGCCTCGGGGCGCCCACTCCCACACTGGGGGCCGGGGCAGCCAGCCCTACTTGGGTTCATCTCCCAATCAGCCACACTGGACAGGCTGGCACCTCTCTGGGCCTTGTTCCCCCCCGCTGTAAAGCAGGGGTGATAATGCTACCAACTTCCCGGGAGCAACACAGAGTCAGCATCAGGCCTACCAACAGTAAGCACACAAGGGGCACTGTTATTCTTACTCCATTTCCCATCGTGACACGCAAACAACAGCGCCTGCTCTGTCTCCTTTAGAGGCTGCTGGGCGGGTGGACACACACCCGAGGGCGCGGGATGATACACAGTCCCCTGGACACTGGCAGATGGAGGCTCGGCCTTGGCCTGGCGTTCAGCAGCTCACCTGGGGCACAGGCCAGATGGGACACGGGTGGGAGGCAGGGCCTGGGGGATCATCGGCTGTGCAAGGAGGGTGGGCGGCAGGCTCCCCCTGGACAGCACAGACACTAGCTAGGGCGCCCCATCTGGAACAGGCCTTGCACTGGCGCCCCGCCCTGCAGAGGCTCTCCCTGGTCCTCCAGCCCTGATCACTCAGGGAGGAGGAAGGGGGCCCTGGGAGACCCCTGTGCCCACGTTCCAGGCAGGCCTGGGGGCAGGCTGTGGAGGGGGTTGGCCCGCCACCTCGGCCCAAGCATCCTCCTGCTGCCTCACACTTCACACCAGCACTTTACCTCCTGCTGGGTTCTTAACGTTGTTGTTGTTGTTTTTTTTTTCTTTAAACATATTTCTGGGAAAGCTGTAGTTTTACTTTTGTCCTGCGAGGTTTGTTTTTCTAAAATATGTGTGCACTCTATTAGGCGATAAAATCTCCACATGAAGTCATCCTCAGCAGCTCATAATCAAAACCCCGGGTGTCCGGAGAACAAAGCGATTGAGAAAACCAGGACTGAGCCCTGTGGACAAAGTGCAAGTGACGGGCAGTTGGGAGCCACGTTTTCCTTTGGCTCAGACCTCTGCTTTGCGAACCACTGACGGCTGAGCGTTGCAGCAGACACCCAAGGGCTGCGAGCCTGTCCGTGGGCCAGGAGGTCGCCTGGAGTTCTGGTTCTGCCCAGGGCCCTGCCATCCAGACGGGTCATGGCTTCTGCTCACAGGCCCACAGCATCAACAGGATGGAACACTTACTCCTTTTGGGAGAACTGTACTCCCTCATCCACGCACATGACGGTTTTGGAGGCCAGAGTGTGGACGAAGAAGCCCAGCTCTGTCCCTGACCCCCCCTCACACACACAGAGCAGGTGACACGCTGGCAGCGGGTCTAGGGGAAGCTGGTGCAGGAAGAGGAGTGGACAAAGTGGATCAGGGACGCAGGGGAAGGATGGACGCGAGAGCTGGCACCTTCTTAATCATTTTTCCCACAGAGGCCAACGCCTTAACCTTGGCCTTCCAGCCTCCAGAAGTACAAGAAGACACGTGTCTGTTGCGTAAGCTCCCCGGTCTGTGTGGCCCGAGCAGACTAACACGTGGTGTCTGAGCAGGGGAAGGGAGGGGCCCACGCAGCACGTCCCCGGGAGAACTGGGACCATTTTGTGGCATGTCACTCAATTTGTTTTTTAACAGGCCTCCCAGGCGGCCCAGTGGTAAAGAGTCTGCCTGCCAATGCAGGAGACGCAGGAGACACGGGTTTGATCCCTTGATCCGGAAGATCCCCTGGAGAAGGAAATGGCAACCCACTCCAGTATTCTTGCCTGGAGAATGCCATGGACAGAGGAGCCTGGCGGGATACAGTCCATGGGGGTTGCAAAGAGTCAGACATGACTGAGCAGCCTATTCACGTGCCATACCATTCACTTATTGAAAGTGCAGAAGTCAATGGGTTTTTCTGTACCGCAGAACTGATTTTTCTAAATTGCAGTAAAACATATAGAACATAGAACTTGCTACTGTTTTTTTAACGGTCCAATCCAGTGGCATTCATGACATTCACAGTGCTGTGCAACCATGATCACAATCAAGCTCCAACAGGCTTAAAAACAGAAACAGAAACCAGTACCCCAAACAGGTCCTCTGTCCCCACCAAACAGTAACTCAGCCCCGGCAACCACTACTTGACTTCCTGCCTCTATGAGTTTGCCTCTTCCGGATATTTCACACAAGTGGAAACGTACAGTAAGTCATCCTTTTGGCCTGCTTATTTCACTAAGCATAGTCTTTAAGGTCCACTTACGTTGTAACGTGTGTCAGGAACTCATTCCTTTCTGCGGCTGAATAATATTCCATCGTAAAGAAAGACCACATTTCGTTTCTCCATTCACTGGCTGGGGGACGTTTGGGTTGTTTCCGCCTTTCTGCTGCTGTGAAGGACAGCGCTACGAACATTTGTGCATCGGGTCTGTTCGTCTTTGCTTTTGGATCCCTGCTCACTGTGGTACGTCTGAGTTTTCCCGTGTTTACGGGGAAGGGCGCCCAGGGCTGTGATTCCATTCTCAGCTCCGCATCAGGGGTACATGCCATCTCACTGCGGGTGACAACCGCCCTGATGATTTGGCTAAGTTGAGTCTCCTGGGGTCCACTGTAAAGTCCCCGTTTTCCCTTCTAAAACTGTTAAATATTCAGAGAGGGGTAGTTCAAGGCTATGTAAATAGTCTGTTGCTGCTTAAACTTCCAAAGGGCTTCTGTTTGGAACCTGCCAGGCTGGAGATGTCTACTGATGGGCAAGGGCCAGAGGTCACAAGGTTACTGATGCCAGAGCTCGGGAGGGTTGGCTGTAGGCTGAAGTTAAAGAAGCATCCCCGGTGGGGTTTGCAGCCACAGGCCCAGGCCAGTCACCTGAGGGGAGACCGGAGGAGAGTGGGTGGCTTCAGTCAGGCCACCCTGCCGCCTGCAGCGTCTCTAGACCAGGAGAGAGAGCAGGCTGAGAAGGAGCCCTGGTAATGACTGAGTGCTGAGGGCTGAGGGGAGAGCGTGACCTCAGCTAGCAAAACCTGGGAATCCGTCCTTCATTCTCCAAGACGACAAGCCGGCGGGGTCACCCTCCGCATCTCTGCCCAAGCCCGCTTGGCTTGCCTCCCATCACACCCTCACCCTGGTCCCTACACATAGTCCCTCTCATCCTTCAACCCAGAACTTTCATGGCAAGACTGTTCAAAGCAGTGAAAACGTAGAAACAGCAGTGTCCGTGACTCTGGGAATTATTAGGCATATGACAGCACGACTGTGTCACACTTGCCTGGCAGCTGCGAGAGACAAGGCGGCTCCGTACACGCTGAGCAGACACCCAGGGCGTACTAAGGGGGAAAGCAAGATTACTGCACTTTATACTTAGGGTATAATCCCATTAAAGTTTAAAAAAAAAAAGTATGTGTTTATATACACATCAAAGAGCCCCAGGGGGCCCATGTCAAACCGCAACAGTGATGATTATTCCCCGCAGCACGACGATGAGGCGGCATCCAATGCACGTGTTCCCACGTTACTGGAACAGAGTATTTCCTTAACAGTGGGCGTTTACTACTAGGTACGTTTGGCCACCACCTCTCTGTGGACCTCCTGCAGAGGCCGCCTAAGGGGTCTTGCTGCTTTTGCCCTCCCCTCTCCTGTCATCTCTCAACCCAGCAGCCAGAGGGACCCCTTCCAAGCATGAGGTCAGCCCCGGTCCTCTGTGCACATCCTGAAATGGGCCACCCGGCATAAAAGCAGAAGCCCCGATCCCTCTGACCCCCTCAACCGCTGCACCCCTGGCGCCCGGCACCCCACTCCCTGGCACCCTGCTTGTGGTTCACAGCCCCTCTGGTCTTCTCACATAGAATATGACCTGCCTGGTCACCTGCTCCATCGCCCACCCTCCCCTGCTAGCACGCGAGCCCACGTGGCAAAGACTTTGCCTCTCTAGCACTCTGATGGCTCCCGAATGCGCACCCCATGAGAGCTGGTTCAAGGAGTGAAGTCAACAGAAAAACCATGAAAACACTTGGATTTATCATAAGTTCTTTGATGTCCCTGATGAGCTGGACTGTATTACCATCAACACCGCAATGGCCCCTCTACCTTCCAAGGTCTTCCTTCCAGGTACATGGGGACATTCAGGGGATGTTTGGGCCAAGGATCTAAACGTTCACATTTATCATGTTATTTATTAAGTTTCTTGAATGGAAGTGAATGCACTTAATCTCTTCCTGACGTATGCTTACCCAGTCTCTAAAAGTGGCTGCTTATTCCTCAAACTGACATGGGGTCAATCATTTGACACAGAAATTCCATGGGTTAGGTAGGTTGTATCCAAGACAACAGAAAATACATGTTTACCAAACACTTACATATGGAATTTCATAGCAGCACTATTCACAATAGCTGAAAAGCAGAAACAACTCCAGTGTCCATTATTTGACAAATGGATAAATAATAGATGGTATATTCACATGATGAAATGGTATTCAGTGGTGAGAAGGAGTTCAGTTCTCACATACGCTATATACGTGCTCCAGCTGTGTTCACAGGCTGCCTTGAGCTCCACGTTCCCGTGTGCACTGGAAACCCTGACTCTCGCCTGGCACGTATGTCCCCCTCACCTGCCTATGATCATGAAGAGTGTCAGACACGGGGCTCCCAGTGCCAAGCACACACCCAGCAGAAATAGGTCTCACGGGTGCACACGACACGTAGCAATGTTCCAGCACCCCATTCCGGCTCCTAACAGCCCCTAGTGCCCGCATCATTGCCATGGGAAAAAACAGCAGAAACTACTGCAACGAGCAGGCGATCCAGCCTACACACTGTCACGGGAGATCTCACAAAGTTAGTGCCAAGCAGAAGAAGCCGGGATACGAGGGAGCACTCGCTGCGTGGCTCCATCTCATAAAGTAAAGACGTGGGAGTCTGGAGAGGGGTCGTCCCAGCGATGGGGGAGGGGACAGGAGAAGGCACGTGGGGGCTTCTGGGGCCGGGAAACATCCTGATTCTTGACCTGGGTGTGGGGGAGTGTTTACTGGATATATTTCCCTCTGTGAATATATATCAAGCTGTGTGTTTATAACACACACCCTTTTGTTATTTTCAATGAAGTTAAGGAAATTTTAGGAAGACCCACAGAGCATTACCTAGACAGCATAGTAAAAAGCAGAGACATTACTTTGTCAACAAAGGTCCGTCTAGTCAAGGCTATGGTTTTTCCAGTAGTCATGTATGGATGTGAGAGTTGGACTATAAAGAAAAAGAAAGCTGAGCACCGAAGAATTGATGGTTTTGAACTGTGGTGTTGGAGAAGACTCTTGAGAGTCCCTTGGACTGCAAGGAGATCCAATCAGTCCATCCTAAAAGAAATCAGTCCTGAATATTCATTGGAAGGACTGATGCTGAAGTTGAAACTCTAATACTTTGGCTACTTGATTCGAAGAACTGACTCATTGGAAAAGACCCTGATGCTGGGAAAGATTGAAGGTGGGAGAAAGGGACAACAGAGGATGAGATGTTTGGATGGCATACCAATTCGATGGACATGAGTTTGAGTAAACTCCAGGAGTTGGTGATGGACAGGGAGGCCTGGCGTGCTGCAGTCCATGGGGTCACAAAGAGTCGGACATGAATGAGCGACTGAACTCAACAGAACGTTATATAGCTACTGAAACCACGTGTTACAGTTGATCATAGGGAGCGGTGTGTGTGTGTGCGTGCACGTGTGTGTACACAAGTGTGTGCTGGTGTGTATGAGTATCCACACATGTGGTGCATGTGTGTGCTTGTCCTGGTGTGCACATATGACTATGTAGTGCCTGAGTGCATGTGTGTGTGTGCACGGTTATCTATGCACGCATATGCATGGGCGTGCACACAGACATCTAACCCAGGAGAAGGATGCGCCTTCAACCACAGGAGGCTACAGTCCACAGCTGCTAAGGTGAGTGGCCACCTGAGGCTGATCTGGGATGTTAGCCAACAGTACCGTCCTAGGTCAGCCAGAGTGCTGCTTTGTGGTCATCTGGGGACATTAAAGGAGTCAAAACTGCCCACAGAGGAGCCCATAAAGGACCTTCTCATTAGTAGCAGTAATACTAGTTGCCACATACTAAAGCAGTGTGAGGAGCCAGGCAGTACTTGAGTTTTCCATTCTATCATTTATGCCCATTCACGAGTGGAGGAGACCAAGGCTGAGGGGACAGCAAGTGTCTGGGCTGGGATCTGAACCCACCGGTGCCTCTGGTCACCCACAAGCATGGGCTCACTCCCTGCTGTGTGCGTTGGCCCTCATTTAAGGAACACGTATCACCTCCGGCTCTGCCCAGGCCTCTGGACACAGAGCTGACCCAGGCAGGACCCAGCCCACTGTGGGGACAGACCCAAGAACATTTAGCCCCATCAGAGACTGTGACAAAGGGCTGGGGTGTCCAGAGGGTGGAGGTGCAGGGTCCACACTCTCTGGGACCCTGAGACCAGGGCTGGAGTCCCAGCTCTGAGCTTCCAGGGATCCCAGGGAACTCCCCTTTTCCGTCCCCCTCCCCTTGTCAGTTCATCTGCCAGATAAGAGTGTAGCCTGGGCGCCCTCACTCTGAGAACTGGAGTAGGGCTGGTAGGAGTAGCTGAGGTCGGCACTGCTTCAGGCAAAGTGAGGCTGCCCGGGGGATCCACTGGAAAGGGCTGGGGGGCCAAGATGAACAAACTGTCCCCCAGACACCGCTGCTGACCCTCAGACCTTTGCAATCCATGGCTGAGGTGAACAGCTCAGCTGACCATTCACCCCTCACCCCCAACAGCCTCATGGTGACCTGGCCGTGATTCTGCTGGGATCCCACAAACTCTGCACAGAGGACCCCAAAAGATAGAGGTGGGCTGGGTAACAGGCTCCAGGTGCGGGGGTAAAGGGATAAATCCTGGTTTGTAGTGTTGCCGATTGTCAATACATCCACCCTGGTTAATTCAAGCTACCAACATGTCACGGCTGACTGCAGCTGAGAAGGTTGTGCACGACTGACTCTCACAAGCTGGGTCCCGGGGGGCCCAGCACTTCAAAGGCTTAAGCTACAGTTAACTCTCGGCACCTGCCCCAAAGGGCTTAGTGTCAGTTTTGGGAAAACTGGAGGAATGCGGCCCCAAAGCAGTGGCTGGTACCCAAGGTCTCTCAGCTTACTGCCCCTCCCCAGGGGACAAGCAGCAGAGTGTCCCCGGAGGGGCAAGGACCGCCCTTCCAAGAGTGGTGTCCTGGGGACCCAGTGATGCTAACCAGACTCTGGGTTAGCAGGAAGGCAGCCAGGCATGCGAAGGGGATATGATACGATGAGTGTCCTGTGTCCAGGATCGGCCTCTAAGAGACACTGGAGAAGGTGCCACCCCGCTCCCCAGGCCAGGCGGGCTGGGGAAACACCTGTCTGGGGGCCTCCCCTGCTGAGAGTGGCATGGCGACTGCCCACAACAAACAGGGCACAGCGGCCAAGCCTGGCTCTGCAGACAACCCAGGGGCGGAGCAGGCCACACGGAGCCCAACGCCTAGAGGCCTCTGAGGACAGCAGGGGTTCTCGCCCCCCGATGCCTTTGCTTGGTCAGGTTTCTGAAGGCGCAAAGCCCAATTTTCTCCACCACACACAAACGCAGAGGGGCAGCAGTGGTCTTCCAAACCGGCTGGACCCACTGTAACCTGATCCCTGCGCTGGAGCAGGGAGCTGGTGGCCACGGTCCGGCTCTGTTTGCCAATCTCTTCAGCTGCTGCCTGGTGACCTTGAGCAAGGCCAGATGCCCCCAGGCCTGTGGCCGCATGCTGAGACAGTGGGAGCTGGGCTTCCTCCCTGCCTGACAGAACCAGACGTGCCAAGAACGGACACCAGACAAGACCTTGAAGTCCTTGGATGAAGGTGGCCACCCAGGAAGCAAGGAAAGGGGCTGCCTCACTTCTGGGTCAGGCCTTGGAGCACTGGGCCCCCTCACGACACTGCTCCTAAGGATACCGGGTCAAAAGGAGACTCAGTGGGTGGCTCTCGATTTAAAAATATTTTTAGAAAGAGGTGCAAAACCTGGAAACCCAGCTCAACGGGTCCTGCTCCCCTGAGACTAAACCATCACCCCTTATCTAAATGCACTTCAGCAAAGACCTGTAAGTGACTTCTTAGGGACAGTGACCTGCATGGTGAGCCAGCGGCATCTGTGTTCTTCACCGACTTCAGTAAAGGATGCAGCAGAGACTAGACCTTACTTCCTACCCAAGGTCCAAGGACAAACCAACAAAACCCTCTGCCTCAACCAAAAATTATTTCCAAGGGAGGAAAAATGCCCTCTTCTCTCACACTTGCCTCTCAGTGCTGCAGGATGCTGCTGGAAGGCTCCAGGGAGCCTCGAGCATCTCAGGTGGGCCTCACCTGTCACCTAGGGTGCGGTTTGTGCACATCTGAGCAGAAAATGAAAAAAGCAAAGCCGCTCAGTCGTGTCTGACTCTCTGTGACCCCATGGACTGTGTAGCCTACCAGGTTCCTCCGTCCATGGGATTTTCCAGGCAAGGGTACTGGAGTGAGCTGCCATTTCCTTCTCCAGGGGATCTTCCCAACCCAGGGATCGAACCTGGGTCTCCCACACTGCAGACAGATGCTTTACCATCTGAGCCACCGAAGCCCTCATCTGAGCAGAACGTGTGTGAAGAAGGTATGGAGCTTCCGATGCCAAGAAATTCTCCCCCACCAGCTGGAGGTCCTACAGTCCAAGTCAGTTCTCACACTGTCCGCCTGGAAAGAGCGTCAAGGGCTCAGGCCCAGACTGTTCCCCACCCAACTTCAGAGGCTGAGGTCCAAGAGCCGCCGTGTTTCTGATATACCTGCTATAAATTAGAGGTCCCCACGATCCCCTACTCTGGGTCAACTCATTTGCTAGGAGAGCAGCTCTCAGAACTCAGAGTAATATTTACCCACGTGTGTAAGTTTATTTTAAAGGACATTATAAAGGATATGGAGCAAGGTAGAACTCTCCCAGCACCTCTACCTGCTCAGAAGCTTCCAGAAGCCCATCTTTCTGGGTTTCTATGGAGTCTTCATCACGCAGCCACGATTGACTAAGTCATTGGCAGTTGGTGACTTGACCTCAACCCCCAGTACCTCTCCCCTCCGCTGGGGTGTTGTGGGGAAATGAAAGTACCAAGCCTCTAATCACTGGGTGGGTTTCCCTGGCAACTAGCCCCATCTCAGGGACTTTCCAAAAGTCACCTCATTAACATAAACTCAGCAGCCTGCTGAAAGGGGTTTGTCATGCACATGAGATACTTCTGGCGCTCTTATCACTTAGGAAATTCCAAAGGTTCTAAGGGGCTCTGTGCCAGAAGCAGATGAAGACCAAACATACATTTCTTACTATAAAGTCACACTATCACAGAACCTGCGGGGGACATGTTTCGGGGAGGACATCACCACCAAACCGAGACATGGGTTCCTGGGATGGTTCCCGCCCCCCTGCTGCCTGGAGACTGCCTTCTGGCTTTATGGCTTTGTGGGAGAACAGGTGTGTCTGGTCCGTGAGGCCCACCAGCAGCCGTGTGGTTCTGGGATGAGCCTGTATCAGGCAGGTGCAGGGGAAGCCGGAGCAGTAAAGGGCTCAGAGCAAAGCCCACCCTCCCACCCCCTAACCCCTCACCCCATCTCCCGTCCCTGGAACTCAGAGCTGTTGTCAGATGGCTGTTCAATAACCCAGTGCGTACTACCCGTTCCCTGAGAATGCTTTGCTTTTGCTTGTGTGGTTTCCTTTTTTAATATATAACCTCTTCCATCATAAAAAGTTCATGTAGCCATATCACATGTTTGGAACTCAGAGATAAGAAGAAAACATTACCCATAACTCCAAGTAGAATGCACATACCCACCCCAGACTCAGCACCCTACACTGCAACCACCCCCTTCCTCATCCATCTCCCACTAGGGAGCCCGGAAGGACCAAAGGAGACCAGTGTTCAGACAGACAGGGAGATAACAGGTTGATTTCAATTCTCTAACTCAAACCACCATGAGTATCTGGGGACGTGGCCTTCCAGTCTCATTCCCCCAACAAGCATGCCTACTCCAGAACCGTCATCACCCTGAAACAAGAAAGTTTTGTTATCAGCTCCTATCAGATTATATCATAGGCATTTTTCTGGGTTGCTACATCAAAGGGGTTCCCCCACAGACACCATTTCATTGTTTTCGCAGTAAACCTTTTATCCTGAGATAACTATAGATTCACATGTGGTTTCTCCCAATAATAACACCTTGCAAAAACTATAGGATAATATCAAAACCAAAATATTGACATTCTTACAGTCAAAACACAGAGGATTTCCATGACCCTCATGATCCCTCATGTTGCCCTTTATAACCACACCCACCTCCCTCCTACCCAATGCATGTCTTAATCCCTGCCAACCACTAATCTGTTTTACATCACTATAAACTTACTGGGGCTTCCCAGGTGGTGCTAGTGGTAAAGAATCCACCTGCCAATGCAGGAGATGCAAGAGACGCGGGTTTGATTCCTGGGTCAGGAAGATCTCCTGGATGAGGAAATGGCAACCCACTCTAGTATGCTGGCCAGGAAAATCCCATGGACAGAGAAGTCTGACTGACTATTTTAATAATGCTATATACAAGTGATGAGATAGCACAGAATCTTCCGGGACAGGATTATTCACTGCATCAACAGTTTCTTTTCCTTGCTGAGTAGTATTCTATGCAACGGATATGTAGTTAAATTGTTCACCCACTGATGAGCATCTGAGTTGTTTCTAGTTTGGGGCTTGGAGAAAAACTGCTATGAACATTCACGGACAGGTTTTTGTGTGAATATGTTTTCATTTCTCTGTAATAAATGCCCAGGAGTGCCATGACCAAATCATATGACAGCTGCAGGCTTATTTATTTTTGGCCATGCTGTGCAGCCTGCAGGGTCTTAGTTCCCCAGTTAGGGATTGAACCTGCAGCCTTGGCAGTGAAAGCATGGAGTCCTAACCACTGGACCACCAGGAAACTTCTGATAGTTACACGTTTAGATGTTTAAAAACCTGCCGAACTATTTTCCCAATTGGTTGCACCATTTTATAGTGCCACCAGCCATGTCTGAGTGATCAGACTCTCAGCATCCACATCAGCATTAGCTGTTGTCATTATTTTTAATTTTAGCCATTCTGAGAGGTATGTAGTGATAGCTGGTGGTGGTTTTTGCATTTCCCTAATGACTAGTCATGTTGAACATCTTTTTTGAGTTTATTTGCTACTTGGTGAAATGTCTGTTCACTTTTTCCCATCTATTTTTTTCTCTTTGGGTTACCTCTATTTCTCTCCACATGTTCTCAGATTGTTTCCATTGTTCCCCCCCAAGGAGCAAACAAGCCCATCCAATGAGTTTTTAATTTTGGCTACTGTAGTTTTCAGTTCTAAAATCTCCTTTGGTTCTTTATTCTGTCTTCTATTTCTTTGCTGAGCCTGTCTACGTCTTTGTTGAGCTCTACTACTTTGTCACTTGTTTGCAGATGTGCTTGTTGAAGCATTTTCAAAGTAGCTGTTTTAACAACCTTTGTCCTAACATCTGTGTCATCTCATCGCTGGTGTTTGTCCATTGACTTTTCTCATTCAAGTTGAGATTTTCTTGGTTCTGGGTATGACAAGTGATTTTGTATTGCAATTGTGGACACGTGGGGTACGAGACTCTGGATCTCATGTAAACCTTCTCTTTTTAGCTGACTTCTTTGGGAACACGACTCCAGCAGATGAAGTAGGTAGAGCTGCTGTGTTACTGCCAGATGGGGCAGAAGTCCAGGTTCCCGACTTGGTCTCTGTGGACTCTGAGGTGCAGGAGGGGTGCTGATCACTGCCGGTCGGAGGCAAGGGGAGTTCCATCCTGGTTGGGAGGAACAGGAATGCCTCACAATTGCTTCCCATGGGGCCTCATTGACCACATGGAGAGTATCAGGTGGGAATCACCTTATTACTGCTGTTGGGGGTAGAATCACCATGGCTTTCCATGGGGCTTCCATCAACCACATGGAGAGTATTGGGTGGGAGTCACCTTATTACTGCTGTTGGGGGTAGAATCAAAATTGCTTCCCATGGGGCCTCCATCGACTGCATGGACTATGTCGGGTGGGAGTTGCCTTATTGCTGCTGTTAGGGGTAGAATCACAGAATCTCCATGTCATCCCCAGGGACACCCCAGCTGAGGAGCCCTCTTTATCACCCACCTCCTGACTCCCTATCTACTTGGCCTTCTATGACACCCACCAGCCCAGGGGTAAGAGGTTCATGACAGCCTCAAGAAGGTGGGAGTCTAGGCTCGTCGCTGGGTCCTTGCTGGCATGAGAGGGAACAGACCAGTTTACTCTGTGGCATTTGGCTGGCACAGAGTGGTTATCGACTACAAGTTCCTGTCTCGCTGGGCTGCCTAGAAGGACAGGCTTCTGTGGGGGCTTTTTGTCTGTGCCCCTTGGCGTTTCCAGGCTGCTGGCTTCTTCAGCTCCAAGTCTGGGATCCACCAGACAAAAAGAAAACCCAGGGAAATGACCACTGTGTCACTCCACGGCTCCAAAGGTCCCTGGCAGGCCTGCCCTCTTCTCTTCACCTTTCAGAGTCTTCTCATTGTGTTTCATAGCTACTGTCCAGGGTTTAGTTGCACTGAGCAGGAGGAATAGAGAAAGGATTTCAACTTCATCTTGTCCAAAGCAGAAGTCTCTCCAAGTGCTTTTCATGGTTGAGTTCATATTTTTTTGCTTCTTGTAACCAGGGTGGGTCTTGGGAGAAGCAGTGGCTGGTGTCTGACAGAAGACCCCTCAGCTCCCTGTCAAGTGTCTGCTTTGCAGAAGACCCTGGCGAGCTCTCGAGGGGCTCCTCAGGAGGGTGCTGGGCTCAGCAGCCCCCATTGCCATGACAGGCCCTTCCCTGTCCTTGGTCTTGACTAAGAGCAGAGCCTGTGCTGTGACCATAATCACCAAGCGCCCTTCGGTTGGAGTCGGGGGTCACTCGTGTGGCTACTTGGGCCTTTATTTTACTAGAAGGAAAACATGAGGCCATGGTGTTCCTTGTGCAAAGCCAATGAGCAGGATATTTTTGGACTTCCTCTTCCTCCTTCCCCGGCTTCAGCTAAACTTCGGCAATCTGGTCTTCTCCCTGCGGCCCATATTGAAAATGCAGATGAGCCTCTTTCAAAGCTGACTAGTACAGGCTGTAAAACTGTACATAAAACACAATTTCAATTATGTTTAAAAATACTTTAAGAAGGAGGGGTCTGGAAGGAAATATGTCATAATGTTAATTGATGTTATTGGTGGATTACAAAAGGATTCTTTTAGAGCTGCTTCTTTCAGATGGTTGATGATTTCCATATTTTCCAATATGAACATATTACACTCATAAAATTAAAAACAAATTTTTAAACCAAAATAAAATGTCTCCCGTGAAAAACTAAATAGTGAGTGTATGAAACCATCACTGGCTGCTTGTCTCATCTAGACCCGGGTTTATATCTTCAGACCACAAGTTGTGGTCAAGTCGGGACTCTGAGCCGCTGCACAAGATGCCAACCAGATCCAGGACCTGGAAAGTGGAAATGACGCCTCTTCCCTGCATGCCCGAAGCTGGTGTCTTGCCAGCCCCGAGGCTTCCAGTTTTGATGGTCCCTGGGGTAGCAACACTCCTGCAAAGAGTCACTGCACAGCTCTGACCGGAGAGAGACCCCATGGAACCTACTTTCCGTGGGCCCCAGAGCCAGCGGTACATACCCCACACAGACTCCCTCAGGCCCCACAATGGTCAGTGCCACCAAAGGACCAAGACTGCAGTGAAACCCAGCACTGCCAAGGCTCAACCTCTCCGCACTATGTTCGAGACCAGGCTTGCCGGAGGATATCCTCCAGGACAAAGACAAGAGAACTGCTCATTACCCTGCCTGAAATAATTCCCCCCACAAGGCGGCCTCCAGCCCTGCCACCCCCATCCCAGCCCGGGGTGGGGAGGGGGCCATGTGTACCATCTTCCCCAGCAGATACACCCGTGGCCTCACCGCCAAATCCCCTCTGTGGCCTTGGTGGGTGGCCTTCATTTCGGCAGGCAGCTCAGGTCCTGGCTGCCCTGGAAGGGTGTGGGCCCCAGGGAAGCCGGCCAGCCAGCCCCATGGCCGGGAGCCTGGGACCCACAGGCAGGCGAGTGCTGGAGACTGAACTCGGTCAGAGCCAGCTGGGGCGCATCACTGGCAGGTGCCCTCGGCCCCACCCAGATTCCTCCCGCAGATGGTCAGCACCAGCAGAGAACCAGGGGGCGGTAAGGAGCCAACACTTTCCAACTCGGGGACAGACTGAGCAAGCATTCTCCACCATCTAGGGGCAGCCCACCCCCTGGGGCCCCCTCTCTCTTTAGGCCTCTTTTCTCTTTGCTGTCCTAGGGTGTGGAAACCTTGCTCTGGGTCCCTCAGCTATCTGGAAACCATCATTAGCTTCCTCTCACAGAGGCGGGGCCACCTTGGGCCCCAGCGTGCTCAGTAACAGCTGCAGAGAACCGCGGTCGCTGGCCAGTTGGGAGAGCAGGCCAAGCCTGGCCATTGGCTGCCTCTTTATTTATAACTTCTTTTACTTCCAGTGTTAAAGCCTCGCAATTTCAACCGGAAAGGTCGAGAGAAAAATGAACGCCTTGACATTTTTTTCCAAACATCCTCCCAGAGGGCTCTTGGCAAGGGAGCCGTGGTTTCGCTGAGAGCATGAGAATGTCTGCGGCCCCGCAGAGCCCTCCTTGGAGTGGATCTATTTTTGTTTGCTGAGACATCTGTGCTCTGCGAAAGGCTCGACGCTGGCGACTGGGAAGGAAAACCAAAACATGTAAATGGGGGCTGAACGCTCTATCGAAATACAAGGGGGTCGCGAGCCGTTTCGCCACCTTGTCGGGTGGGCGCTGGGGGATCGGTGGCTGCATGAGGTGTGCCCCCTGTCCGCTAACCGCCGGTTTCCTCCGCCCAGCCTTCCCAGGAGGCTCCGGGTCCGAACTGGGCAAACCCCAAGCCAAGCGCGGCCACCCAAAACTGCCTAGGGATGAACCTGTCTGCCTCCCACCGGTTGGGACCTCGAGCAAGTGGCTTACTCCTCCCGCCCCGCCCACCCCGCCGCGCCCCGCCCTTCTAGCCCCGCCCCTCGCTCCCGCCCCACCCCGCTCTCCTCGCCCCGCCCACACCCCCGCCTCATCCCGCTCTCCTCGCCCCGCCCCGCCCCGCTCTCCTCGGGAAAGTGGGCCCCCGCACAGCAGCGCAAGCGCAGCCCAAGTCTGAGCAGCAAGCAGGCCGCAGCTCCCTGGGGATAGGGAGCCACAGGAGGATGTCCGCTCAGGGAGGACTTGGGCAGCCCTCCAGCCACTCCTTGATTGCAGGCTCAGATTGCTGAAGGGTCACTGTGTCCCCCGGAAAGGCTCTGAGAACACTCCCTGGAAGCCGCGGGGGCAACAGTACCCCAGGCCAGGTGGCCCAGCAGCTGCAGGGCGGGCCCCGGGGCGGCTGAGGCAGCTGTCTGTCCAGTTGCGGCGTGAGAAGGCAGGGCCGCGGGGTTGCTGGTGTCCTGCAGCCTATGGCGCCCTCGACTGTCACCCAGAGTCCTTAGGGCACCTATCTCCTGTGACCCCGAAGCGTCAGGCCAACGGGACAGTAAGGACAAGGGAAGAAGCAGGTACCAGAGGACAGGCTCCAGGTGCGCATCCCAGTTGTCGGGACACAGAGGGTGTGGTCGGGAGGGGCCCTAGACCACACCCCTCGGCTCCCGCTATGCTTCCCCTCTCCCAGCCCACCCCTCCCTAAACTCCCTGGACTCCCCAAGGTCTTACAGGTCTTGTCCACCTGCTCCACCACTCAGCCCCAGACCACCACCTGGGCCCCGACCCTGGTCACCCCCAGTCCACTCCTACATAGCTTCCCGACCCAGCCCCTTTTGCCCCCTTCCCTGGCTAGCCTGGCCTAGCATCACTGCAACATAGGGGCGACATCTGGCCCCACATGGCCTCCCCAGCTGAGCAGCTGGGTGATGACAAAGTCACACCCCAAGACCGGCACCCTAATCCTCCTCTGGGAAATGGATTTTACAAATGGGCTGTGACTGACTCCAAGGCAGACATCAGGGTTTTACACATTCTTGTCTCTCCAATTCCTGGGGACACAGAGATGTGAATACAAAGTAAAGTTCAGTTCAGTTCAGTCACTCAGTCGTGTCAGACTCTTCGCGACCCCATGGACTGCAGCACACCAGGCCTCCCTGTCCATCACCAACTCCCGGAGTTTTACTTTATGAAATAAAGTACAAAGCACTTTACAAAGTAAAGTTCATGAAGCTATTTGTCAATTCCAAACACAACAGGCAAGTATACCTGTGCTATGGTTTTCCCAGTAGTCACGTACAGACGTGACAGCTGGACCATAACTAAAGCTGAGCACCAAAGAACTGATGCTTTCAAACTGTGGTGCTGGGGAAGACTCGTGAGAGCGCCTTGGACAGCAAAGAGACCAAACCATTCAATCCTAAAGGAAATCAACCCTGAATATCCATTGGAAGCACTGATGCTGAAGCTCCAATACTTTGGCCACCAGATGCAAAGAGCTGATTCACTGGAAAAACCCTGATGCTGGGAAAGATTGAAGGCAAAAGGAGAAGGGGGTGGCAGAGGAGGAGATGGTTAGACAGCATCTAACTATCACTGACTCAATGGACATGAATTTGAGTAAACTGTGAGAAATAGTGAAGGACAGGGAAGCCTGGCATGCAGGAGTCCATGGGGCCACAAGGGAACCTAAACCCTCCCTGGGTGGAAGCCACCTACTCATCGTGTCCCCTGAATCAGACCCTGTCGACTCCTATGATGCCCTACGTGGTCTCTCCAGTCTGATGGGGTCTGACCCGCACTGCACACAGAATGAGAAGCAGGTGGGGGAGGCTCTTGCTGTGCACAGACCTCAAAGAGCCTTCACCCAAGACCCTGTCGAGAAGAAGGTATAGTCCTGGCTGGGCCACTCCCCAGCTGCACTGACTTAAGTTGTCTTCCTCTCTAAGCCTCAGTTTCCTCATCTGCAAAGTTGGGATAAGGCAGCATTCACCTTATTGCTCAATAAATACTAGTGATTATGATGAGACAGCTGGCAGCAAACTCCCACACTCTCCATCACTCAGCTGCAGGATTTCTCTAGTCTTCCTTCTCCCTGCCATGCCTCGGAGCACCCAAGGGGCCTGCTGGCTTTTATCACTCCTGATCTAATCAGCACACTGCTGCCCCCGCAGTGCTGGGACCCCGGCCACTTTAAGATCAGTTATTCGAGGATTTCATCCTTCCGTCACTTGCCTGACCTCTCACGGTATCAGGAGCAGGGCCTGACTCGGCACCAGAAACATCTGGAAACCACCCCCCACACCTTCCCAGGTGTCAGGCATAGCACCAGGCCCATCACATCCACCCAGAGCTCGTGTGAATCACAGGGCAACCGCAGCGATCCTCATTCTACAGCCCAGATAGCAGAGAAGTATTCACAAGTCACGGGGCTTGGAAAGGGCAGGTAGGGATTGCAGCCCTGGTCACTGTGACCCCAATTGCCTCTCAACTTAGAGCAACGGGGATTAAAGTGTCGTTTTTTCAGCTGGGATCCTTACACACACTGCCTGTCAGTCTCACATGCTGGAAATTAATTTCCCAGAATCTTTTCATCTCGGTATCTGATTGGATTAGAGAAACAAAAAAGAAGCATTTTCCCCAGAGAATAAATGACTCAGACTCTGCCTCCATCTTTGATGAAATGCAGGTTCCTCATTAAATGAAAGTCTTGGTTTTAAAAATATACAGTAAAAAATAAGAAAGAATATGCAGCTTACACAAGGAAAAATACCAGTGTCCAAGGAAGATGAAAAAAAAAAAAAACCTTTACTCTCCCTAGCAATCAAAGATGGTACCTTTTTCATATACCCAGAGAAAACCATAATTCCAAGAGATACATGCCATTTTCCCAATGTGTGTAGAACACTATTCACAATAGCCAGGACATGGAAGCAACCTAAATTCCCATCAACAGAGGACTGTATAAAGATGTGGACCATATATACAATGGAATATTACTAATCCATAAAATGGAAAGAATCCGCCTGCAATGTATGAGACCTGGGTTCAATCCCCAGCTTCGGAAGTTCCCCTGGAGAGGGGATAGGCTACCCATTCCAGTATTCTTGCCTGGAGAATCCCATGGACAGAGGAGCTATGGAGCTGGTGGGCTACAGTCCATGGGGTCGCACGGCCGGACACAACTGAGTGACTAAGCACACATAAAAAGGAATGAAATTGTGCCATTTACAGACGTGGATGGAACTAGAGACTCAAACAGAGTGAATTAAGTCAGGAAGAGAAAAACAAATGTTGTATATTAACACATATATGTGGAATCTAGAAAAACAGTACAAATGAATCTACTTGCAAAGCAGAAACAGAGACACAAATGTCTGGACACCAAGAGAGGAAAGGGAGAGGGTGGGATGAATTAGGAGATTGGGATTGACATATATATACTGCTATGTATAAAATGGGCTTCCCCGATGCCTCAGCAAGTAAAGAATCTGCCTGCAATACAGAAGGCGCACAACACACAGGAGATGTGGGTTTGATCCCTAGGCAGGGAAGATCCCCTGGAGGAGGAAATGGCAACCCACTCCAGTATTCTTGCCTGGAAAAATCCCATGGACAGAGGAGCCTGACCGGCTACAGTCCATGGGGTCACAAAGAGTTGGACACAACTGAGCATTCACACACATACAAAATAGACAACTAATGAGAACCTACCATATAGTATGGAGAGGGGGCAGAAAAGAAGGTACAATTTGCTTGTAGGACACATATTCTTAACCTTAAAAATGCATTTCAATATACAGTAGGTGCAGAGAAATACAATTTGATTCCATTTATACGAGATACCTAGAATCATCAAATCAGTCAGAAAGTACATTGGTAGATCCAGGGACTGAGGTGGGGTGGTGGGGGGAAGGGGGTTAGTGTTTAATGGGGAAAGAGTTTCAGTTTAGGAAGGTGAAAAATTCCAGAGCTGGATAATGGTGAGAGCTGCACAACTGTAACGTTTCCATATGGTTAAATAGTATGTTTTATACTATGTGACTTTTACCACAATTTAAAAAAAAAAAGTTAAAAAAGGATGGTGACTTTTTTTCTATCATTGGAGACAATGCTTTTAAATGATGATACAGTTCTCTGGTATTATCTGTTGGCAAGAATGTAAAGTAACAGAGATTGTCCATACTGCAAAGGGGAACACAACCAGAAGCCAGGAGGAGGAATTCTGCAGCACCACAGCCCTCAGAATTCTGCACATCCTTTGACCCAGCAACGCCATATGCGAGAGTTTGTCTTAATGCAAAAAAAAAAAAAAAAAATCACAAATAAGTGCAAGGCCCTGCTCCAAGAATGTTCCATGCAGTCCTGGTTACACTAAGGTAGAGCTGGAGACAAGGGACTGTCTAGCAACACGGAGAGTCCCCAAGGAGTAGGATGCAGCCATTGAAACAGTGACACAGGAGGGTGTTATGATGCAGCACGGTGTTATCGAACTGGTCGCTGAAGAGAGGAGTTTCAAAAACAGCACACGCTCCTAATCTCCCTTTTGGGTGGAATACGTAACCCACATCCTCCACACAGAAGGGCTGGAAGGGGGACCACCGCATGTTATCATAAGTCACCCCTGGGTGGGGGGCTGACTCAAGGTTTACTTTCTTTTTTCACTCCTCTGCTGCTGCTAAATCACTTCAGTCGTGTCCAACTCTGTGCGACCCCATAGACGGCAGCCCACCAGGCTCCCCCGTCCCTGGGCTCTCCAGGCAAGAACACTGGAGTGGGTTGCCATTTCCTTCTCCAATGCATGAAAGTGAAAAGTGAAAGTGAAGTCACTCAGTCGTGTCCAACTCTTAGCAACCCCATGGACTGCAGCCCACCAGGCTCCTCCATCCATGGGATTTTCCAGGCAAGAGTACTGGAGTGGGGTGCCATCGCCTTCTCCATTTCACTCCTCAGCTTCTCCTAAACTTTCAGCATCGAACGTGAGCACAGGTGAGGGAGCTGGGTGGCCTGAGTTTGAATCCTGCTGCTGCCGCCTCACAGCGGTGGCCTTTGGAGGTGGCGGGGACCGAAGGAGCCAGTGCATGTGAGCAGTGGGTGACCTGCTGTGTGACCTTGGGCTTAACTCATCTATAAGTGGGATAAAATAGCACCCACATCGTGGACTCGGCACTAGGCTCAGCGAGGCAACACCCTGAACAGCTCAGAGCAGAGCTGGGCCCAGAACAGGAGCTCACGAAGGCCCCTAATGTCATCAATCAACCAGAAAAAATACAAATTATTATATTGAATTTTGGAGGGGAAAAAGTGGCTAATGATCATGAGAGAGACCCCAGGCTGGATCTCCAGTTTCTCATCCTCCTGGAGAGGGTGGCTCCCTTCTCCCTCTGGCCCAGCCAAAGACCACCCACACAGCTCCAGGCCCCCTGCAGCACAGCCCAGTCCTGCCTGCTCCTTTCTACCCTGCACATGTGCCCACTCCTCCCCTTGCCCCACTAGCCCACCCAGGAGAGCGTGAGGGTCTGGGGCTCCCTTTGGGAGGGAAAGAAGAGGGTGATGATGAGAATGGCTCTGTTCAAACCCTGGTTCAAAACCACCTCCTTACTGGATGAAGTCAGGTCAGTCACTCAACCTTTCTCAGCCTCCATTGCCTCATCCATGAAAGGGCCTAAAATGCCAACTGCATCCAGCTGCGGTCACGGTCAGTGAATGGCTCTATGCAGTGCTTAGCCCAGAGTCTGGCACACAGGAGGTGCTTAAGAAATGACGACCGTCACAGGGATTTTCATTTCGTCCCTTGATATGGGTGTGCCGCCCCTTAACCATCACCTAGCCCTGGTGGAGACATCCCCGGCACCTGTCTGTCTCACTCCTATCCAGACATTTCTGCCAGATTCGCAGTCTCTGGGAAGAGAAAGGACAGTGTGCAGAAAGGAAGGGAGAAGAGCCAGCGCTGGGGCCACCAGGTACCCCAGACCCAGACACACATGGCGCGGAAAGCAGAGACACGGGCCCCACTCAGAGCCCACCTGGCTCACCCTGTTGCTCTGTGTCCTGCTCTGACCACTGCTGTCAACCACAAGGACTACAACAGCCGCAGCAGCATTCACTGAGTGCTGACTGTATACCACGTACTATGCTAAGGCCAAGCACCGAAGAATTGAGGCTTCTGAACTGTGGTGTTGGAGAAGACTCTTGAGAGTCCCTTGGACTGTGAGGAGATCCAACCAGTCCATTCTGAAGGAGATCAGCCCTGGGATTTCTTTGGAAGGAATGATGCTAAAGCTGAAACTCCAGTACTTTGGCCACCTCATGCGAAGAGTTGACTCATTGGAAAAGACTGATGCTGGGAGGGATTGGGGGCAGGAGGAGAAGGGGACAACAGAGGACGAGATGTTTGGATGGCATACCAATTCGATGGACATGAGTTCAAGTAAACTCCAGGAGTTGTTGATGGACAGAGAGGCCTGGCGTACTGTAGCCCATGGGGTCCCAAAAAATCGGACACTCCTTAGTGACTAAATAATAATTTAATGCAGTCATCATATCCCAATTATACAAACTGAGTCAAAGGGGTTAAATAACTTCTACCCAGCCAAGGTCATACCAGCTCCAAGTGGCAGAGGCTGCCAGGTCTAATCAGGGCCCCGCCACATTCCCTTCTATCTACGCCAGCGTCCCTCCCAAAGGATGCACGTGGCTATGTCTAAAGAAGCACCTGGTTCCTGGAGGAAGGGCCAGCAAGGGCCACAGGACATCCCCGTGCCTCCCAGCGCACCGCCACTTTCCTGAGCAGGAAGAGAACAGATTCCAAACAGATGAGCCTGCAGCAATCCTGGCGTGGAAGTGGCCCGCTGGGGGCTGCCTCTTATCTCCTGCTCCGGACGGGGTGGGGGCTGGCGGGTGGGCCTCTGTGGGGTTCGCCAAGCTGAGAGCACGACGAGGAACCAGGCAGCACACAGGAACAGGTGCGGTTCTGGCTCTAGTGTGCAGCTGTTGGACTTTTCCTGGGGTTGGGCCAGGGTAGGGAGTGGTGGTGGGGAGAGGGGTGCGGTCTGGAACACGCTGTATTAGAGGGGGGTTCCGTTTTCCTGGACACACACATTTGGAGGCCACGCACAAGCCACAGATGATCAAGGGCATCTGGATTTCTTGGCTGGCTCCCCAGGGTACAGGCCCGGGACGCAGCCCTGGGCTCTGTCTGTGTCCCCCGACCTTTGCACGGCTTACCCCCCAACACCACCTGCAGCTCCATACCTGCCCGCCAGCCCCAAATCCTCCTCCCTGGCTGGATTGGACCCCAGGGAGGGCCCATGGAGGCAGAATGCAGGCACAGCCAGGCCAGCGCTCAGGGCAGTCTTGACCCTACCCCACCAGGGCAGTGCTCCCCATGGAGCACAGGTGCAGCCTGGCTGCAGGGGGTGGGGCAGGAGGAAAGCCTGCAGGGAGACCCTCCCAACCGTGCAGGGGGCTCAGCACCACCGCGGGAAGAGCTGGCGAGGAAGCTCCCCATTCCCGGGAGTCTGGGAGCTCGCCTCGAGTTCAACACGTGGATCTCTCCCTCTCTTTCTGCACGACCTGTGTTGTCAGGCTGCGTCTTATTGAGCCAGAACACAAACTGAGCACTGGGGACAGCTCAGTCCTACGGACCCGGCTCCCCTGGGGCCGCCGTTCTCAGCCGGGTGCCTGTTCCAGGGCCTGGGGTGCTAACGGCGATGGAAGGGCTGACCCTGCCCCGTGAGGTGAGGCGCAGGCACTTGGTACCTGAGTCCCACTCCCCAGCCCGAGTGCGGCATCAAAGAGCCCTACGAGGCCACACGGGAGTGCGGGGCCTGGCCTTGTGATCAGCTTGGAAGGCCAGCTTAAAGGATATTCCCGTAATGGCAAGGTTTTTCATAAATGTTAATTATGGTTGACTTAATTAGCTCTGAACCCACTGATCTATGGATTATATTAGGTTTATAATTACCTTGACAGGCATATGGATTACAACGATGCTCCAATTAAACCCCAAGCGTATGGCATATAAATCAGCAGCGGGGTCCTCCTCATTCCCGGGGTCAGCCTATTAAAAGGCAGGAGCGTCAAGGCCCTTACACGGGGTCGGCCCTTCACAGGCTCAGGGGCACGGGGAGATGGGAGGGGGCGGGGTGGGGCCGTCCACACAGTCTCTGGTGTTGCCCCCATGGACGAGGCCACACGTCCAGGTGCAGCGGGGTGGGGGTGGCGGGATGGTGGGGCCTGGCCTGCAGGGCTGCAAGCTGTGCCCAGCTGGGCCACTTCTCTGTGGGCACCGCTGGGGACCCCCTTCTCTTCCCCCAAGGGGATCAGGACACTCGTCAGCTCGTTAATTATGACTCAGCCCCTCGGCCAGAGAGGTGTTAAATCCTTATCTCTAGGGTGAGCAGGGTGAGTAGTATTAACCCACTTTCAGGGTGCAGGGTGGGGTGACTGCAGAGGCTGCTGGGCCTGGGGTGGGGTAGGGAGGGAGGGCCCCTTCTTCTGAACCCCATTGACAGCCTGGAGGATGGAGGGGGTGAGCAGGGGGCCAGCAAGGGGAGGTTCGAGCACTCAGCCTAGGGGAGCAGGGCAGTGGCAGGGCAAGGACAGGAAGTGCCTGCGGTGGGCGGAGGGGGCCAGTGGGGCCTTGGGATGACAGAATTGCTCAGTTCAGGCGGTCATTCATGTCTGACTCTTTGCGACCCCATGAATCGCAGCACGCCAGGCCTCCCTGTCCATCACCAACTCCCGGAGTCCACCCAAACCCATGTCCATCGAGTCGGTGATGCCATCCAACCATCTCATCCTCTGTCATCCCCTTCTCCTCCTGCCCTCAATCTTCCCCAGCATCGGGGCCTTTTCTAACGAGTTGCTCAGGGTCCCTTAGAAAACCCGCTCTCAGGATGCTGGCCCCAAGACCGCAGCGCCCACAGCCCGGCAAGCTCCTTGGATGTCCTTTGTGTCTCACAAGTGAGCCCAGGCTCTGGGGGACCAGAGGTGGCAACCCCCTCCTGGGCCGAGCTGCCCTGCCCCTGAGGAGGCCTACAGGGGCCCCCACGCTGGAGTGGAGGGGCTACGGGCCCCTCACAGCAGCAGACTTTCTCCCGTGGAGCCCAGCCCAGCACGGGGGACCAGGGGCATTAGAACCCCAGAGGCTGTGGCCCTCCTATCTCCAGGGCCCCCATCACGCCTTGGCTCCTGCCATTCTGAGCCCCCTCCCCATCAGGATGCTCCCCTTCCACTGGACCCTCACCTCGCTGTGGTCAGGACGAGGCTCCGCACATCTAGGGCAGGGCCAGCTGGGCAGCTGCAGAACCCGCCCTCCCCCCTGCTTGGTCTCGGAGGCAGGGGGGTGTTGAGGCTGGGGAGGTGCAGGGGAGGTCGGGCTGCCTCCTCAGGCACCCTGGAGGACAGGCAGGTGGTGGCACAGGCAGGCATGACAATGAAGACAGCAGACACCATCTCCGGGGGAGACTGGACGTTGCGGGAGGTGGCGGCTCCTGTGGCCCCATCGTAGAGCTGGGTTATGAGACACGGAGGCACAGCAAGGCTCACACCGGGAACCCGGGACGGCACGGCTCCTCAGTGGTGAACCAGGCGTGTGTGCCAGGCTGTCGGGCTCCAGAAAGGTTCCAGAGCTCACCCAGTCCAGCCCTCTGTGGGGAGCAGAGCCGCCCCAGCTGGCTTCGAGCACGGAGGTCACCCTCAGGGCACAGAGCAGGCGGCAGAGCTGCAGGCAGGGGCTGTCTCAGGCCTCTGTGGCCAATGGGGCCCTCCCCTTGGCCATGGGTTCCTCACCCGCAGCTGGCATTCCAGAACCCTTTCCCAGAACCGGGGCCTAGAGAGCGGAAGCACGTATTCGCCACAATCAGTCGATGTGGGGAGAAGCCAGGCGCACGCACCTGTGCACACGCGTTCACACCAGCACGGAAGGGCCCTGTGCACACAGACACAGTGTGGCTGAGCTGGGCCACCTCCTGCATGTGGAACACACGCCTGTCCTCCCACCTGCACACGTGGCTAGAAATCTTACAGACATAAGCAGCTGCGCTATCTGAGCATGAATACTACACAGACGGTGGAGACAAGGCCTCTCTCCTGACAGCACAAGAAGGGGTGTGTCATGGGGGGCAATTATCCTCAAGCAAGGGCTCAACCACCAAGACCGGGGTCACGACCAGCCCCCTGCTCCCCGAGCTGCCTGAGGGCAGAGGCCACAAGGCACAGGTCGGGAGAGGGTACAGGAAGGTGTTAGCAGGAGACCAGACTCCCCATGGTCAGGAATGAGCCCCCTGTCGCAGGGGGTGTTCAAGCCCAGGTGGCAAGCACGAAGAAGGAGAGGAGCTCGGCCAACCCCCAGGTCTCTGAGGGGCCGGGGGGCAGGGCCATCAGCCTCGCACGCCAGGGTGCAGATGTCTGGGCCACCCTGCATGGCCAGCACTGTCCTCCTGGCCTGCAGTTACCCTATGGACGCTTTACAAACACAGCGGGATTCATTTCATCCTCAACACCTGATAAGGTAGGCGTTACCATCCCCACTTACAGTCAAAAAAAGCGAGGCTCAGAGCGCTGGTTACTTGCCCCAGAGTGGCTGGTCAGTCCACTGACCAAGTCAGGATTCCAATCTGGGCCTTTTGATTCCAGAGACCCCGCCCCTCGAGGCACCCAGAGGCCGGCCTGCCTGGCAGACTGTTCCAGGCACAGAAGCGCCCACTTCTGCAAATCACACCGCTGGCCACCATACAAGTCCATGTCCTCTGCCCCAGTTAAGGGGACAGAGTACCACATGGCTTCTTCTGTGAACTCTTAAGGCTTTACAGATATGACTGGCGCTCAAAAAAGTCTTTTTTTTTCCTTCCCCAGAACTAGGGATTAGAAACTGAGTTCCTTCCTTTCCCTTAAACTTCTGAAGTTAGCAGATAAGATTCATTCATCAAGGGGCTTTCATGTCCGTGATGCTGAGAAGTTGTTTTGAGGCAAAATCTAATTAGACTAAATTTTCATATTGGAAATACTAGCTCCCATTCAGGCCTAAATACAATAATCACCATCGCTACTTAAGAGTCAAGAGAAGCCATATGTTTTAAAAATGCACATTTTATTCTAATATGTCCCCCTTCTCTGTTCTTTTCAGGTCAAGGAGGCTTCGAGACCATGACCTTGACTGGTGAGAAGCCCATAGCAGAAAGCCCTGGACTGTGAGGTCAGCTGTCTGTATGGGAGGCAGAAGGGGCTGTGGAATAGTTCCGGGTGGGGGAGTGAAGACAGATTTGAACATCCGGAAGACAACCCCAGCGGCTATTTGAAGAACGGAGTGGGGGTGTCATAGAGGCAGAAAGGCTGGTTTTCTGGCGACCCTAACCCCAATTTTGTCTGAGGCAGTCATGGACGCCCATTCTTAGGCAGAGAATCATGGCTGGCTAAGTCGGCTGTGACGATTTCACTGCCTTTTGCCAGGTACTTCCTCCTTGAGAAGCCCTCATCAGGCATGTTCATGTGACCCAGTTCCAAAGATACAACTGCACATCCGGAAGTGAGGGAAGGTGGGCACCACTGGGAGAGCCATTTAAAAGGGCCACTCATGGGAGGAAAGCTCACTGGCACCGCCTTGAAGGTGGCCACGACACCCGGTCCACAGCAGCCATCTTTTGCCCATTAGGCGACAGACAGAAGGAAAAGCCAACTCAGTAAGCAGGGGAGAGTTTACCACGAAGCTAATGAGCCTTTGGTTTCATGCCCCTCAACAGCATAGGCACCTTCCAGGGCCCTAGAAATATGTTCACACGGTCATTTTTCTAATTGAAGTCAAACTGACGTAACGTGTGAACAGTCCTCAGTCGTGCCTGCCTCTGCGACCCCACGGACTGCAATCCATGGAATTCTCCAGGCCACAATACTGGAGTGGGTAGCCTTCCCCTTCTCCGGGGGATCTTCCTAACCCAGGGATCAAACCCAGGTCTCCTGCACTGCAGGCAGATTCCTTACCAGCTGAGCCACAGGGGAAGCCCTTACATAACATAAAATTTACCATTTTAAAGTGTACTTCAATAGCTTTTACTGCATTCACAATATTATACAACCTTCACCACTATCTAACTTCAGAACATTTCTGAAAAAAATGTTAAACGTGTCAAGTAGTTTAACCTGAAAAACCCTAAACATGTCAATTGCCCGTCACCATCCCTGGCTCCCCTGCAGCCCCCTGGCGACCACTAATGTACCTCTATCTCTACAGGCTTGCCTGTTCTGGACATTTCCTACAAATGGAACCACGCAGCATGTGGCTTTCGTGTGTGCGGCTTCTTCCATTCAGCATAACGCTTCCAAGGCTCATCCTTGTCAAAGCGTGAATCAGTACCTCATTCTCCTCCACGTGTGAATAGCACCCCACTGCTTGGAGAGAGGCCGCACTCTGCCTGTCCATTCATCAGTGGATGGACACCTTGGCTGTTTCCGCTTTGGGGATGTTATGAATGATGCTGCTCTGAACCCTCGTCTACACATTTGTGTACACTGATGTACGTATGTGTGGACATATGTTTTCAATTCTTTCCAACCTACATTACATTCATTAATCTACAGTATTCTTTTTCTTAAAATGCCCCTCTCCTCCAAGTTGCCTAAATTTCAGGCCTCAGTCTGGATTTACCCTGATAGTAAGTCTGGTGGATCAAAAAAGATGGATGAGACAGCCCGTGTTGAAGGGCAGCGCCAACCCTGGCTCTGAGGATCTCCAACTGCTTTCTTCAGAAAATAACCATCCCGATGGCTGAAGCCATGGCCAGCTGGTGTCCAGCAGCCGCAGCCACGGTGATCCTGACGAGGACAGGAGGTGACTGCAGGGGTCAGTGCGGGACACGAGAGACGAAGCCTTCGGGATGACCCTGGACTTCTCTCAGTGACTTGATGAAGTCTTTCACTGTCTTATTATTTAGCTAAGAATGTGAGTGAATACTTACCAAGCACATCCCAGCAGCTGGCAGGGGCCTTTGATACGTAACGTGGGAGCGGCTGACCGCCGCCCTGCCATGCACAGCACCTGACATGGCTCCGGGCACAGCTGGCACAAGGTGACCCTCCCCTCCCCGTCCGTTGTCCAAGGTCAGGATACGATGGTGGTGCAGCAGTACCCCCCCCTCCACCGTGTTCCTATGGACCCCGAGCCCCTCACAGCATCAGGCACACCCTGGACCTTCCTGATGGCTTGGCTGGGAGGACAGCCTGGCGACCCCAATTCCAGCAGCACCTACTGAAATGGAACACAGCCCCTCCCCCTCTTCCTGCCTCTTCCTGAAGCTCATTCTGAGCTGCGACAATCAGGGTCCAGAGCTGGACCAATGAGCATCTAATGGCAGCAGGCAGCTGCATTTTCTCCGCGACTGAGCTTCCTACCTCACTTGGAGCAGAACGACGGTGTCAGCCTTACAGACCCAAACCACATCGGAAGATTCTGCACTGATTTTCAGAAACATAGGAAAATCGAAAACCACAGTTATCCTCCAAGTGCACACTTACACACATACTTGTGCATTCTTGAAGACACATTCACATATACCCTGCATACACACACACACCCCCTCTCACACACATACACATGCATGAACACACACCCTCTCACACACACGTGTGCACACACACGCCCTCTCACACATACACATGTGTGCACAGGCCGTTACACACACATGCACACACGCCCTCTCACACACACACACGTGTGCACACACGCCCTGTTGAGTCTTGCATGCTGCCTGTGGACTTTGGGCCCTCCTCTTGGCTCCCTGGGAGCAGCCGTGAGCTGCTTACATTTCCAGGCTCCACAAAGACCCAGAGACCCCCTGCCCGTGAACTAAGGACCAGAGCATCAGGACCAGATGAGTGGCCTGGCCACCAAGGGCCTCAGAGTGGGCGGTGGGTGCACTGCCAGGGTCACCAGTGGTGAGCGACAGAGGGGAGAGGCAGGGCTCACCCCCCCGGAGGCTGAGAAGGCCCCTCAGCTCCCCAGGAGAAGAGCTGGAGGCTGACACCAGACTGTGAGCCGCCCCAAGCGGTGAGTTGTAATAACGATCGTGGAGGAAGCGGGGCCGCCTGTGGAGCTTCCAACTCGGGCCAGGTGTGACTCGACCGTGGGAGAAGCATGCTCTCATTCAATCCTGGCACGCCCGTGAAGTCCAGACAGCGCTCCACCCCCATTTCCAGGTGAGGACACAGGTGCTTCGGAGAAGGGCCAGGTTCACACCTGGACTATCGCCCGCCTGAGGGCGCCCTGCAGGTACCAAACGGAGCCGGGTGGGTCGCTGAGGGGAGCTGCTGGCAGAGCACCCTAGCTGTGGGCCACAGGCGCCACGAGAAGGTCAGGAGGGCAGATACGCAACAAAGGTCTTCCGTGACTCAGGCTCCAGGCCTGCAGGGCCTTCCCCTTCCAGTTCAGGAGGGGTGTCTCAGCAGAGCCTCTCAGAGGCCCCCGCTGTGATGCTCCTGTTCTCCGGAGGCAGAGGCCAAGTGTGGGCATGGGCTGCCCCTGTGCAGATGGCAGCATCTTGCCCAGTCCTCGGGGAGGTGGCACCCCTTCCAGGTGGGAATCCAAGCAGAAGGGGACCATCCTCTCTGCCCTCCAGCATCACAGTCTGCAGATGACATCAGAAGCCCCCGGCCCCCAGTGTGTTCTAGGAAGCCCGTGCTGCGTGTACTGAGGGATGCGTTCACAGGGGCTCTGGCTGATGGGACCACGATGCCCTTGACCCCACAGGAGGCCCTGTCCCGGGTCCACACTGCTGTCTCGCAGGATGTGAAGCTGTCTACCATTGGAGCTGCTGCGTGGAGTCCACTGGGGTGGTCGTGGTCCCCACTAACAGCTCAGGGGCTGAGCCCCGGGGTTCAGAAGTTCATCCCACTTGGAGCCAAAGGCCACATTCCTGCCGACCAGAGAGCCCTGCCCCACTCTCCCCACAAAGCAGCTCAGGATAAAAGTCCACCTGATGAGTCAGGCTCAGACCTCATCCACCATCTGGGCCCAGGGGGCTGTGAGCGCTCATCTTGCCACAGATGCCTCCTGGTCCACGGCACTCGGGGCCCGGGCCCGCTGAGGGGGCGTGGAGGCTCTCACACGGCAAGGGTGCACCTGGTGCTCAACGACTTTAGGGGCCTCCTTTTCCAGAAGAAGAATGTAAGTAATTTAACAGATTTCTGTGAGCCTCAAAAGTATCATGTATTTCTGACATGAGAAAAAAGATTTTTTTAAACATTTTCTTTGACCTTAAAAGTTTGAGGGTTTTTTTCCTTTTAATTTTGAAAGAAATTAAAACACCTTCATGAACCCCTTAAGGTATTTGGGGGCCCCATTAGCTGCAACTCCTGGCTCCAGTTCCTGGGGGCTCTGGAGCCCTGCCTGAGCCAGAACCCAGGAGTGGGCTCAATGGTCAGGAGAGGGGATGAGTGTCCGCTGTAAGCCACCAGGCACTCTGGCCCACTGGTCTCAGCACCCCACCTGTGCAGACCCTGGGGGCTGTTGCAGAAGATGTTCACGTTCCTGCAGCCCTCAGGCCCCGAGAGAAAATGCCGTTCCAACTGCTGACGGTGAGTGGAGTACACGGAGCAGGCTGCAGGTGGGGGCCCAGGCCGATGGGGTCTGGGGGGCCCTGGTGGAAGGAACCAGCGTCCCAGGCTCTGAGCCTGTGTGGGCAGCTTCCCTCAGGATGCTGTGAGCCACTCCAGATGCCCACGGGCTCCAGATTCTGGTGAAAGGCCCCTCCTGCAGGGCGACCTGGGGGAACAGGGGGCGGCCATGGCCTGAGCTGCACTCCTGGCTCAGGTGGGGACCCCTGTCTCTGGAGGCCCAAGGGCCCAGGCACGCCTGCCCACCCACCCAGAGCGCCTCTGCAGACTCTGTGGACAGCGGTGCCGCGGGGATGCTAGCCTTCCCCGCCAGGGTTCACCCAAGCCTGTGCCCCCCATCATCACACTGATGGGGACACCAACAAAAATGACAACAGCCAGAGCTTGCCACTCGCTCACCACGTGAGGGAAATGTGCTTAATGCTTTCTGCACAACACGCCGTTCTGTTCTCCCTCAGAGACCCATTTTAAAGATATGGAAACTGAGGCCTCAAGTGACTGAACTCAGGCAGGTGGCTCTGACTGCAGAGGCTTCACGGCCTCTCCTCGGGGGACTCAGGAAATGAAGGGGGCATTTTAGTTTTAAGAGCTGAAGAGCCAGAGGAGACATTTGGGGGGCTCCCAGTACACCTCAGGGGCACCCCTCATTTCCTCCAACCATCCAAGATCCAAGTCCCCCCAGAAAGAAGCCCTGAACAACCATCCTACACTTGAAGTCCATCTGCCCAAGTGGCAGCAAGAGTACCCCCGGACTGCACGAGGACAGGATAAAAACAATCCAATCCCTGTAGTATTTTGAGAAGCAAAGTGCCTTAAACTATCTCGGGAGGGAGCACGACTTCTCAGAAAGCGCCTCCCTCCTTCGCCACGCAGAGTTTAAGAGGCGGTGAGAGCCTGTGCTGCGAGCAGAACTTGAGTCAGCTCCCAGATACCTGGGTGACCCGCGCAAGTCAGCAGCCACGCTGGGCTTACTTTCGTGCAGGACGGGGTGGGAGGGACGCACCTGGACAATCAATCCCCAAGGGTTCCTAGATGTGCACGCCTCTCAAGAAATGGAAGGTCTGCCTGTAACCTCATCACCGCCGGTCTCCTCAGGAGCCAATCGGCAAATCCCCAGCAGTCACCTGCCCGGTCCAGAGTGAATGTGGGCAGCCTCCATCTCGGGGGAAGGAGGCCTGTCCACACCTTCCCTTCGGCCGGAGCAGCGGCCCGCTCTCCTGAAGGGGCTGGGTGCGCGCGGACCAGAGCCTCGGGGCGGCAGGCCTCTCCCTTCCTCACCGAGAACACTAAGGGTGGGCAGAGACGGCAGGCGGGGGTCCACGCAGCTGGTGGGGAGCCCCTGCAAAGAGCCACACCTAGTGGGTGCGGTGGGCCCCGCCCTGGGCACCAGGGTGGGAGGTTCCGGCAGGTCACCCGGGCAAGGGGCAACCGGAACAGGGGCGCCAGGAAGAGAGTCCAGTCAGGACCGGAGAGTCAGAACCCCGAGTCCTAGGAGGGTCTTTTCCCACTGTGGCCCCCGGGCCACACCTGCCCGCACCAAATCACTGCTCGGTGGCGGGACAAACCCACACGCTTATCCAGGCAACTCGGCAGCTCCTGCTTACGACGCAGCCTGCATTACTCACACCTGGCTGAGACCTCCAACGTCTTGGGTCACCTTGGCCTCCACTCTGCCCAAAGCACTGGGCACAGAGATGGGGGGCCCAAGGGAGCAGGAGATGGGGAGCCTGGCCCTTGGGGCAGGCCCTCATGCCAGCCACCTGGCTCTGTGGCCTCAGTTTCCTCATCTGTGAAATGGGGGCAGGGTGGCAAGTGAGCTGTTATCTCTGATGGGAACGGCCTTCAGGTACATCTTTGGATGGACCAGTGACAGGGCTCAGGGAGCTCTGGGCTCCTGGCATCTGATTCAGGCCTGGGCCTGGGCCGGGGTTGGGGGTGCAGAACAGGCTCCAAGCACCAGTGCCAACAGTCATCAACAGGTCCCGGCCTCCCCGCCTCACCCGACTGCCCGACGGGCTCCAGCAGGCTGGGCACGCCTGCCACCCACTCCCGGCAGCCTGATTCACGCCGTCCGGAGCCTCCCACCTGCGTCCCCACTTCTGAACAACAATGAGAAACCCCCGCCACAGGGGCAGAGACCTGACACCCCGACATCTCCTGGGGGCCCTTGACACCCCGGGCATTGTGTTCCCGTCTCCTGGCAGCACAGAGATGGAGAAAGCAGGTGAGGAAGCTGAGTCCAGGTGAGCAGGGTGGGGGCTGTGGTCAGGGCTCTGCCGTCAGACATACTTGGTTTGACTCCTGGGTCCCACCAGGTTACTAAATGTTTCTGTTGCTCAGAACCCAGAGATGTTGTATTTACCTTACAGGCTTGCTGTGCGAGGGCCCGGGCCACAGCCCGCACCCAGACCCTCACAGCTCAGTCCATCCAACTCCCGGCAGTGGAGGAGGGTGGAGCAGCTTCCAACAGGACCCATCAAGGCCCACTGTCCTAAACCAGTCCTTGCCGGACCGGTCTGATTCTCCTGGGCTCAGAGCTGCCGCACAGATTGGCTCTTAAATAACTCAGGTTCCCAACGGTCTCCAGTCAAGTGAGACCCTGGCCTGCTTCCTGCCTTCTGAAGGTTACTAACAAAGTGACCCAGGAGTTTCCCTGCCCTTCTCCCCTCCCCTCCTTCAGCCTCACCCCTGGGCTCACGGGACCTCAGGCAGACGTCCATGTGGGCTCAGGGATGCACCAGCTGGTCACCTGGAGGCCGGGTCCCTTGGCCAGCGGCCCAAGTGCTGCCCACCTACTCAGGCCTGCAGAGAGGAGCTCGGACGCTAGGAGGTGCTCGTGAGCTGCCACCCTGCCCTGGCAAGATCCGTCTGGGGCGGCCTCAGTGGGGCTGGACTAGAGTTTATGTTAAACCATTTCACGTGGAAACACTGAGGTTTCCTCTTTACTGGGGGGTTCCAAAGAAGGCTAACCCCATCTTCCCCCTCCTGGCTGATGCTGGCCAGAACTAGACAAGGAATGACACAGACGCATTGCCAGGATCCTGCCGGGCTCCAGCCGCAGCATCCGTGAGACCCATGAGGCCTGGGGGGACAGAACGGTCAGCAACGAGTGAGGGACAGGTCTGAGCCCATTCATCTGCTTCTCCAGCTCCTGCTGCTGTTGCTGCTCAGTCGTGTCCAACTCTGTGTGACCCCACAGACGGCAGCCCACCAGGCTCCCCCGTCCCTGGGATTCTCCAGGCAAGAACACTGGAGGGTTGCCATTTCCTTCTCTCAAGCTCCTAAATGCTTTCAAAGCAGAACTTCCACCCCAGCCCAGCAGAATCTGAGGCAGCCCCAACACAGACAAGACAGATGCGCAGGCTGAATTACAGCAAGGTCTGGAAGCCCCCCCAGTTGGTCCCCTGAAGGACCACAGCAGAACTGGGGCTTGGGCCCTAGCCTGAGGACAGACCCTGAGCCCCTGGGCTCAGCTCCCTTGGCAGCTGGGAGCAGCTCCTCAAAGTGCTGGCACCCCCGCCCAGCCGGACTTCACAGCATGCACCCCTGGAGGGCAACAAACTCCACTGGACTAGTCTAGAATGGTCCAGAAAGAAATGGACCGTACTCACAAGGTAACATGGCACATGGGGGAGGATTCAGAGCACTGGCTATGGAGTCGACTCCAGGGTTCAAAGAGGGGCTCTCATCCGCTCTGTGACCTTAGGTGAAGGTCCCGTGTCTGTCCCTGTTACAATTAGGGTTTTCCCAACAACGGTAAGAAGGAGACACATCCACAGTGAGGAAGCTGAGGCACAGAGAGGTTAGGTAACCAGCCCACAGCCACACAGCTGAGCACACAGGGGGCATCAGGTCCCAGGGCCTGTGTGCTTAACCACTGGGCTCCAAGGAGCAAGGCACATGAGAAAATACCCAGACCCCATGAAAGTCGTTCAGTTCAGTTCAGTTCAGTCGCTCAGTCATGTCCAACTCTTTGTGACCCAATGGCCTGCAGCACGCCAGGCCTCCCTGTCCATCACCAACTCCCAGAGTTTATTAAAATTCATGTCCATCAAGTCGGTGATGCCATCCAACCATCTCATCCTCTGTCATCTCCTTCTCCTCCCGCCTTCAATCTTTCCCAGCATCAGGGTCTTTTCAAATGAGTCAGTTCTTCGCACCAGGTGGTCAGAGGATTGGAGTTTCAGCTTCAGCATCAGTCCTTCCAATGAATATTTATGTGTAACTATTTGCACGTCCTGACGGCTACTTTCCACAGCTGCATCACTGAGCTCTTCCTGGCCCTGCGTAAGCCAGAGCCAAGCTACCGACGAGGCCAGAAACCACGAGAGATCTGTCAGGAGCCTGAGAGGGAGGGGACAAGCTCATCACGGCCTCGCCTGTACCTACCCGGCTCACCTGGACCTCACGGCATCCTACAAAAGCAGCAGCAGCATCTGTCTTCACAGACGGGAATGAAGCAGAGAGACGCAAAGTAGCCCGTGCAGGGTCACATGCGGGCCAGGTGGTGGCTCAGAGATGTCATTCCCTGCCATAAGCCCCCAAACTCACACCCTTCCGCCAGCCTGTCCCTGTCTGAGCCCCGGGCCAGACCTGGTCAGGCCGGGAGCTGTGCCCTGGCTTCCTCCCCACACAGCTGTGGTTTCTGACAAGCCACCATTGCTCCCTCTTGCCGCTGGTTGCCTCTACAACCTCACATTTGGGAGACTCTAAAAAATGAAAGAAAACCCACGGGTGCTGTAGTGGAGGAAGAAATCCAGCCCCTGAATGCCCAGTACCTGAGCACCCAGCCCCTGAGTATCTAGCCCCTGAGCACCCAGCTCCTGCGTGCCCAGCACCCGAGCACCCAGCATCAGGGCAAAGAGGCGCTACCAGTCTCCCAAGGGGCATCTGCTCCCGAAATACTGCAGCCACACTGCAAGGCTCCCTCCTGCAGCCCACTCACCACTCGGTCACGTTCTGGGGCCTTGAGGGGACTCCAGAAGCCCAGCACCTCCGGGCCCCCTGCCCAGACCCCTATGTCCTCAGCCCCATGCCCACATCCCTCACTCAGAGCCGGCAGTCTGGGGAGACCCAAGACAGGACACAGCAGGGCGGATGCTGTCCCTGCTGAGCCCACATCCTGAGCGCCACCCTCACAGCCCCCTCCCCCGGCACTCTGCGTCTCACGGAGTCCTCCTTGGGTGCCCCCAAGCCCCCAGGACACACACTCCGTGCCCATCACTGGGCTGGGGACCCTCCAGGCCACTTGGTCTCCCCACACAGTGCTGAATGCGTGAAGGTGCCTACAAAGCTGAGCTGCCCTCTGGGTGCCCTCTGGGTGGTAGGAGACGGCCTGGCAAGGATGGGGTGTGTCTCCCTGCATCTGGGTATGGGGTGGGGTAGGGTAGGAGCTTGCCCCTCCTCCCCGAGTAGTAAGCCTGGATATAGCCACCTGTGCCCTGTTTAAAAGAAAAGCCAAGCTTCCTAATCAAGCATCTGTCGGCTCATGATGGCTGGCCCCGTGGTATGCCCTGCTCCGCCTGGCTGCCACAAGGTCACAAACGGCGAGAGACCTGGCACATGGTTGTATTCTTCCCTTCCACCGTCCACGTCCGTAAACTTGTGCAAGCTTTTGACCGTTCCCCACACGGAGGGGAGGCTGGGAGCCCCTTTGGGAGAGTGCTTGGGGATCTAAGGATGAGGGAGAGCGCTTGGAAATCTGAGGATGTGGGGGTGAATTTTCAAAGCGGCACCTGAACACCCCAGTCGATGACCCCTGTGATTCTACCCAGGGGCGCGGGTCTGGCCGAGCCCACCCTCGAGAACGCCTGGGCTGTGGGGGGTCAGGCCGGCAGCCTCGGGCGCTCTGTGCTGCATGCTCCCGTGTATCACAGACCCACTTCCCCCTGCGCTTGTCGGCTCACCCGGCTCCTCCTGTGCTGAAGGCGCTGACGCTACTGCCCCCAAACTTCCATTTTAAAGATGAGAAGACTGAGGCTCAGCTGGGAGGTGGCGGAGCCGGGATTTGAGCCTGGGGTTCTTTTCCGTCTTCAGAGCACGTGATTGCCACAGTGGCGGCAGTAGCAGCCCAGGTGACACCCCTAACACCGCGTGACTAGGCTTTCATGGGGGCAAAGGGGGACAGCCTCGACAGACAGGCTGGCAACCAGCCGTGGAACGCCCTCTCTCCAGCCGGGAGACCCTGGGCGGGTCGGCATCTTCCCCAGAACGCCCGACTTCCCCTGCCCACCTGTGGGGCAAGGGTGAGAACCGTGACAAAAAAAAAAAAAATGGTCTGGGAAGCTGAAAGGCCTCTCCCAACGGGGAAGATCCTGGTTGCCCAGTTACACAGACCAGGGTGTCCGCCATGCGCGAGGCACGTGGGGATGATGAAATTGGCGAAAACCCAGTCCTATCACTCAAGGAACAGGAAGGGCATGAGGAGGGAGATGGATGGAGGTCTGGGGTCTTCCTCCCTGGTGGGAAGGCAGCTGGGCGCCCTGGCATGGGAGGGCGCATGGGAGGGGCAGAGCCCCTCATGAGGAGAGCGCTGCGGGGCGTGAGAGGGACACAGTCCAGCGGGGCCAGGGGTCAGCCAGGTACAGGGTGACAGACCAATTAAGTAAACAGGAATGACAGATGCCGGCTTCTTCCTGTCAGGGGAAAAAGGTACAGATGTGCAAAGGCACCAGGTTGGGATGGCCTGGTGGGGCTGGAGCGGGGTCAGAGGTGTTGGTGTGCACCCGTGGTCTTCTATGGGCACAGGCAGGAACAGAGACACGCGTGGTTGGACGTGTGAATTACGCACGCGCACGCACGCATGTCTCCCACCTCTGCCCAACAAGAGGGTCTGAGAGAAGGGATGATCAGAGGCAATCGAACATCCAGTGTCCTGGTCTTTGCTTCTAAATGTCACTTTCCACTCAAAGGCACTGGGGCTGCCGGGAGACACGGCTGACTCTGGCACTGAGGCGGAGACAGAACACAATGACCCTGAAACCGTTTTTCTGCCAGAAAGTAAGAAAGGGCTGGAAGACGGGGGGGTCAAAAGGACACAGAACCAGCTTGAAGAGGCTGTTACTGGCCACACCGGTGACCACTTGAGCATTCAAATGAATTACGATGCTTATACATTATCACCTAGTGGGTTACACAGGAATCCGTGAGTCCACACAGATAAAAATAAATAAGTGGGGAGAAAAGAACATTCTTCCGTACAATAGAGCATCAATCACAAATGTTAAGAATGAATGATGGAATTACTTGGTGGGCCATTACAGAAACAGTTAGCTCAAGGAGAAACAACAGACATTAAAACTAGTGGACGGGGGCTTCCCTGGTGGCTCAGTGGGAAAGAATCCTCCTGCCAATGCAGGAGACACGGGTTCGATCCCTGGTCTGGGAAGCCTCCATATGCCACGGAGCAACTGAGCCCGTGAGCCACAACCGCTGAGCCTGGGCTCTAGGGCCGGGGAGCCGCAACTCTGAGTCCACGAGCTGCAGCTACTGAAGCCCGAGCACCCAGAGCCTGTGCTCTGCAACCAGTAGCCTGAGCACCGCAACTGGGGAGCAGCCCCCGCTCCCCGCAGCTGGAGGAAAGGTCCTCGCGGCAATGAAGTTCCAGCACAGCCAAAAAAAAAACTCGTGGATGGAAAGTAGGGTGAGGAACAGGATTCTTACCCAAAGGGTCTCCCCACGAATAGTTATTCATTACAAAGGGAAGAAAACCCATAACTTTACGTAACGTTATGGCAGTCGCCACCTTAATCAGACAGGTTAACACATGACTGTTGTTGGCAAACCGACACTGCACGCTTCCCGACACGACGCACGGAGACGCGCACGGCATCGCTTCTGTGATGCTCTGGCCCCAAGTGCGTAACCTGGGCCATATCACGAGGGAGTATCAGACGAGATGACTGTCCTGGGATCTTTAAGACCGTCAGTGTCAAGACCGGCGAGGCCTCGGCGCCCCAGATGGGAGTCCAGAGACAGGCCTTGCCCCCAGGGCTGGAGTGTCCTCTCAATAAAGGAAGCAATGGAATTACCAGGAAGACCTGGGCAGGATCTGGCTCTGGGAGAAGGGTCCGTGGCATTTGTCTTTTCTGGAAATCTCCAAAAAGGTTTGGAAATTATCAGGCCATGGGAAATCCAGGTAATCCCCCCAAGGTGAGGGGTATTTGGGGTATAAGAGAAACGGCCTGGAGTGGGAGCCCACATGGACCCCAGCTTGCCACGGGATCCCCTTGACCTTGAGATGGCCCCTCTGCCACTCAGAGGCCCATACAGAGCTGGGGGAGCCCCCTAAGGCCCTTACAGGCGGGAGGACCCCGGGAAGCCATCATCAGACAAGGCCTTAACAACAGCAGGATTCCGGCCAGCAGAGGACGGGCGTGGTGACGGATGGAAGGGCGCCTTCTCCGTGGAGCCTCGGTCTCCCCGCGAGCTCACAGAGGAGACCTGGACCAGGAACCTTCACCAGGAACCCTGGGTTCTCAGGCCCCCTCCCCTGAGCAGATGCAGGGGAGCTGGAGGAAGAGAAGGGCACGGGAGAGGCTGGTGGGAGAGGCCTGGGATCCCGCTGCCGGTGGGGAGTCTCTCCACAGCCGGGCCCAGCACCTCGGGGCTCTCCACGAGGGCTGGCAGAGGAGGGGTGAGGCCGGGGGTGGAGGGGTGGGTGGGCTGCAGGGCCTGAGTGTGCGCTTGTGTGAGCGTGCAGGTGTACACCCTGCCCTCAAAGCCCCACTCGCTGGCAGCAAGGTGCCCACTGCTGGCCCCCGCTGAAAGCAGCGTGTGGAAGAGGGGAAATGAGTGCTGACCCTGTAAGACTGGAGGGCGGGGGGTGGGCAGTGAAGCCAGGGGTGGAGGTGAGGGCAGGAGCGGGCACAGGAGCAGGGACCTGGGGGCAGAGCATCTGGGCCCCCTGCGCGCTCCCCCGGGACCCTTCTAGGGCACAGCACAGCTCAGAGGCTGCCCCTGCCCACCCTCTCGGGTCTTCTCCACCAGGCCCCTCCCTGCCCTGGGTCAGAGACGTTGTCCCAGATGCCAAGGGGCAGGTGGGCTTGGACTGCACACATCAAGGCGGTGGGTGGAGGGCGGGGGTAGGGGGGGCGGGGGGGGCGGGGGGGGCGCCTGGGCCTTCAACAAGGGGAGCCTTGACCCCGCCTTCCGACCCCCTCAGTCCAGGGAGGGCTGACTCAAGCTCCTCTGCCCGGCATACACTCACCCCCAGCCAGTCTGCAAGTGCAGACTCAACAGTCCTGGGCACCCACTCCGTGCTGGGGCGGCTGGGAGCCCACCCTTGGGCGGCCACCCTTCAGGTTCAAATCCGTGTGTGTGTGTGTGTGTGTGTGTGTGTGTAAGTGTGTATGTGTGAGTGTGAGTATGTGTGAGTGTGAGTATGTGTGAGTGTGTGTATGTGTGTGTGTCAGCGTCCGGGAGCCCACCCTTGGGCGGCCACCCTTCAGGTTCAAATCCGTGTGTGAGTGTGTGTGTGTGAGAGTGTGAGTGTGTGTGAGTGTGAGAGAGTGTGTGAGTGTGTGTGTGGTGTGTGTGTGTGTGTGAGCCAGGGTATGGGACCTTGGGGGGTGGGGGCTGCTGCGGGGAGGTCACAGATGGCTGTGCGTGTGTGGTGGCCCAGAGAAGGCACTGATTTTGGTCACAGGGACCAGGGTCTCCACCCTGCCCGTTGCTGGATGAAGGAACTCAGAGGGTGCACAGTGTCCCTCCCAACCCGTAGGCCATGTCCTGGCACCGGACACGGAAGCAGAGGAGCCGGAGCGCCTGCTCCCAGGCCAGGAAGGGAATCTGCCTTGTGAAGAGGCCTGTGTCCAGCGACCCAGGGTCCTGCGTGTGAGCAGGGAGCCTGGCTGGGCCCTGGGGCTCAGGGCAGAGCCGTGCGCCAGCTCAGGAGCACCACGGCACTTGGGTTGCTTTGTCTTTAACCACGTTGCCCTATGAGGTGGTCTTTCTTCTAAAGAATCCCCCAACTCCCAGACCTATGGGAGGGTGGCACAGATGCACTTTAAAAAGCAACTGTTGTTCTGATAAGAATGCTGCACTTCCATTATAAAATACTTAGAAGACACGCGGATTCTTTACCAACTGAGCTATCAGGGAAGCCCTTAGGAGACACCCAAGGATGCAAAGGGCTCCTAGGTTGGGCTAGTGGTAAAGGACCCGCCTGCCAATGCAGGAGACATGAGAGACTCGGATTTGATCCCTGGGTTGGGAAGGAAGATCCCCTGGAGGAGGGCATGGCAACCCACTCCAGTATTTTTGCCTGGAGAATCCCGTGGACAGAGAAGCCTGGCAGGCTTGTCCATGGGGTCGCAGAGTCGGATGTGACTGAATCGACTTAGCACGCACACACGCAAGGATGCAAAGACACAACCAAACCCTCTCTAACAAGGAGATGCCTTTCTTTCCCACCTCTGCTGCTCAGGGCCTACACACCTGCATCTATGGCTTTAACCCCTGGGCTCCAGCTCTGATGCTAACAGCCCACGACCGAGAGGAAGAAGTCACAGGCTGGTTGGTGGATCAGGCGTGAATGACAGGCCCAGCTGGGATAACCGAGTCCCAGGGCCCCCCACCTGCCTGGGCGGCAGTTTCCACATCTCCAAGTAGGAGGCGGTAACGCTGTCATCCCAGGGATGGTGGTGGGGGAGTGGAACCGGAAGGACAGAGACATCCTGGCACCCATAGGTGTCCGTTTCAGGGCCGCAGACTCAGGGCGCGTGTGTGGCTCTGGCCCCGGCTTGTCTCCAGGGACGAGCACTCACCCCTCTCCAGGCTGCCCGTTCTATTCTGGGACCGCTCTGATACACCTTCAGGGCAGCCTCCTCTGAGGTTAAACAAGGATCCTTCCAGCGCTTTCCAGAGAGCGAGCCAGCAGGGCTGTGAGCTGAAGCCCACTGTCGAGGTCTCTATTTGCCCCTCAGCAAGGGCAGCATGGAAAAGTCTAACACATTTTTAGCATAGGGACCATACTTTTCTGGGGAGGTTTTTTGCGGGTCTGGTAGTTTTTGAATACTGTGGGTTATGATGGAATATTATAGATACTATATTGAAGATGCTCTGGGTTCTGTTTTTTAAAATTTTGGAAATAAAATGGTAGGCAGAAATGGAAAGAAATACAGATTACAATAAAAGAATTTATCTAAATGCTAACATTGCAAGGACTATTTTAAAAAGGTTGCGGGGGACACCATGGAGACCGGGGCTTGCACACCACACAAGCAGAAAAGGAGAGCCTGCAGACAGAGAGAGAGAAAGGAAGAGACTCCCAACTGTGCTGTTTGAGCACACCACGCCATCCACCTGCGTAAAGCAGCAGCACCCTGGGGCGGGTTCCCCAGTGGGCACGCATCATGGTCGACCGGCCTGGGGGAGACGGCTTTCTGGACCAACCCCGTGGTACCACACTGCTCCTGGGGCATCACTAACCAAAACGCTAATTCACTGGCCCGCTCGACTTCAAAGGCCAGAGGTGGGACCAGCTTCAGGCAGAGCTAGATCCAGGTGCTCCAACAACTGGGACTCTCTCTTCCTTTCCCTCTCTCTCTGTCTCCAGGCTCTCCTTGCCTGCTTGTCAGCTTCACCCTTAGACAGGCTTTCCCCTGGAAAGACACAGATGGCTACTGGTACTTCTCAGCTTCTATTTCACTGGCGACTTTCCTAGGGGTTCTCAAAAATCCTAGGCCCAGCTCAGATCACATACCCATTGCTGTGGCCAGGAGCTCCGCACGCTCCAGACTGACCCAGCCTGAGGCTGCCTGCTGGGCTGACTGCTGGTCCACTGATGTCCCACGGTGGGGTTGTTCCCAGACCCTCCCCCAACTGGCAGCCAGGATGGAGCCCGCAGGACCCAGGGGTGAGGCCCCCGAGCCCGGCATTAACTGGTTCTCCGCAGCTGGGTGGGCTGGGCTGCGGCCGGGCAGTAGCTGGCCATCTCCAGTCTCTGTGCTCAGCCTGCAGCCCTGCCTGAAGCTACATGGAAGCCCCTCCCCGGCCGGGAGCGTCTACCAAAGGCCCGAGGTTTAGGAGCGCTCACTCCACGAGGCAGAGGGTCCCGCCTGGAGCACATGTGCTCCACGATGGGACCAGGCTTGGTGGGCTCCCGACCCCTGGGTCTGCCGGCCAGGCCACCACCCACAACCCTGGCCTCCAAGAGTCTCATGGTGACAACTGACTGCTGGAAAGCCAACGCCCAGGTTCGCTCACTTCCTTCAAATACCACCTGGCCCTAGAAGAAAACTCCATCTCATTCCAAAGAGGAACCAGAGCCTCCTAAGGAAGATTTGAAGTCAGTGGCTGCAAAGTGATGGGAGACAGGGTCAAGGGCCAGGCTCGGGCAGCCGCTGTGTCAGGGCCAAGTCGGACCTGGCCGGTTCCACGCCAGCCTCTGGTTCCACCACCAGAGTCTCTGCGCCCCACATCCTCCAGCCTCGTGCAAAGTGGCTGGAATCTGCCTGCCCCCTCACCCCCGGCTGAGAGAACAGCGACCATGGGGACCCTAGCCCCAGCCCAGCTTCAGTGTGGACGGAGCGCCAGCCCCAGTCGAGGGCCCCTCCCAAGTCCAAAAGGGCAAACTGCTTGTCAAGAACATTCTGAGCTCATAAAACGTTATCCAGCCGTGAGTAAATAACAAAAAGACACCCAAAGCAGGCTCCACGCGGCCGAGTTACTGACACAGCGCGACCAGCGTGGGCCCTGCAGCGAGACGCCTGCTGTGCGGGTGCAAGGGGCAGCCGTCCGGGGTCCTCGCTCCGTTCCTGGCGTGTCCCCAGGAGGAGGGGTCGGGGGGGGCTGTCAGGAGGTGTGAAGGGTCAGCGAGATGTCCTGAGCGCCTCCTCTTCCACTGGGGAGACAGCATCTCACTGCTAGGAAGGACGTCTCTGGCCTGAATTTGTCAAAATAAGGGTGCACAGGGCCCGGCTCCCACGGAAGATGAGGCCTGTCCTTAGGAGAGAAGAAGGGGGCCATGGTGCCTGGGGGTGGGGGTGCAGCTCTCCCAGCCCAGCCCCCCATCACTCAGCCACCAAGCCCTGCCTGCGCCCTGAAGCGCAGCTGGGACCATGACTCCTGCAGCTCCTGGAATCTGACCGCAAGGTCTAGGTGTTCCCAGGAAGAAAACAGAGGCAGAAGCACCCACCTGGGGGCGGAGCAACCAGGCTCCAGCCCAGCCTCTGCCAAACCTTGCCAGGTGGCCTGGGGCAAGGCTGTAGCCAACTCAACTGGGAAGGCCTCTGGTGGCGGGGAGCCTGCACCCTAATCTCCAGGACTCACTGGCACCGTGAGGACCTGTCATCGAGGGGCTCAGGGCCCCGGGGGAGTTGGGACAGGACCTTACGGAGCTGGAGGAGCAGTGGCTTCTGGCTTCAGGCTGGAAGGTTCTGCCGGCAGCCCTGGTGCGTCACACATGCCAGGAAGGGGCAAGCAGGGAGAACGCCCGAAAGGCCTTACCTGCCGGCCGGGTGAGGACCACACCCTGGCTGGGCTGGACTTCCAGGCAGAGCAGGTATGATCAGCAAGCTTTGTGTGGTTTCAGCCATGACTCTGCTGCCCTGCTGGGCGGGTTGTGTTTGCACGCTGTCTGCCCTGGGAGCTTCGCTGGCTCCAGACACTGGGGTTGCCGGAGGGGGCCTGGCCCACTTTTCTGCAGGCCCCGAGCCTTCCTACTGGTAACAGTAGGGGCAGGCCCTGTGAAGCCCTCCTTCCGAAGCTCAGGCCCCCGTGACCTCGCCCCACTCTTTCACCCTTTTCTCTTTGGGCCATTTTGCGATACAAGCAGGAAGGAGAGAGGAGGACGAAGACATGGCAGGTCACAGGGAGACCTCCCAGCCATGGGCAAGTCCAAGTCCCACGCCCCCAGCAGTGCCGTGGTCGGACCCACAACCTCGTACATGCACATGTGTGTGAGTGCGTGCACAAGAAGACGCTGGCCTGAGGGGCACCTGCAGTGGGGCTGTCCAGAGGCCACCAGCGCCACCCACTCCAGTCCCAGGGAGAGGCCGGACCCCCATCAAGATTCACACTTGTTCAGCCTCCCCATGCGGCCCTAGGCCTCCAGCCAGTGGAGAAGCCACGTGGCCCAGCGTGAGCACCAGGCTCCTCACTGTAGGGCTCTCTGCCACCTGTGCCCTGGGACAAGGCCATCCTCCACCCACCTCGATCCCCCAGTGCAGTCAGGGCTGGGCCAGGGCCACCAGCAGGGGACACAGCGCACCCACTCGGGCCACTCAGAGGAGAGGCCCAGCGCATAGTAAGGACACCTCACTGTCCCCGCCCAGCTCCTGTCTGGTGCAGATATGGGCCACGACGACCTTCAGACCTAGTGTGGCCGGCTCGCAGAGGTGGCCAGAGGGGTGGAGAGCTCCAGGGGCAGGCAGGGCCACCCTAGAGGGGGAAGTTGGGTGCTGCCCCAGGGGGTGGGGGGTTGGACGGTTGGAATGCTGGCCCAGTCTCCAGGGTACCAAAGTGCCAAGGCTGCTCACTGGCCCCAAGCCAGCTACAGGGCCTGCCGTGAGCTTCAAGCAAGTGCCACACAGGCCTCATGCACCAAGAGTGCCATCTGCAGGGAGAAGGCGGCCGTGCAGGGGCCCCGCTGTCCACCAGAAAGGCACCCGGATGGGTGTGAGCAGTGAGGCGAGCCAGGACGCTCTAGTAGCCATGTTGCCAAGAATGAGAACAAACAAGTGAAATTAATATAAGTCATCAGGACTACGACACGTGATCGGTGTGAAATATTATGAATGGACCCTTTCATGTTCTTCTCCCACCGAGTCCTTGAATTCTCATGTATGCCCACTTTTAACCCAGCTTCATCTCCAGGGCTCCCCAGCACCTGCGGCTTGTGGCCACTGCATTAGACAGCGAGGCTCTGGAGAGCAGAGATGGAAGAAAACGTGGCTCGAGAAGGAGGCAGGTGGACTACTATCCTGGTTTTGTAAAATATCCAAATGTTACCAGAATATCCGTATGTCGTCAATTAGGCCGACTGTTGATTGGTCTCTCTCTCCAGGAGATGGGGCGACAGGGGCCTCAGAAAAGTGCCGACCCCAGTGGTGCGCGGTGGGACAGAGCCGCCCGCATGCCCACCTGCCCACTGGTGGGCTTCCTGACCACACATGTGGACCTTCCTCAGGGACTGAGCGACCTAGGGGTACATGTGGGGCCTGGGGCAAAGGCAAGACCTTCTCAGTTACAGGGGCACAGCTTGGGCTGGCCAGAAAGACCCCAACCGTGGCTACATTTAATCCCAGAAGACAAGTTTTTCTTCCTAAGAAATCAGAAATAGCCCAGTACATACACAAAAAAAAGACATGGTTCTCACTCTTCACCCCACTCTGAGCCTCAGCACCGTGTTCTTAGCAAGGAGGCCCCACTCCTGTGCCTGTGCTCACAGGGGCTCCCTGGGCCGGACCGGCTCCTGACAGGTGGCATGAGGGACTCGGCAGCACCGTCCAGCAGAGCATCAGGGCGCCAAGTCCTCCTGCTCAGCAACTCGGAGGGAGGGGGACAGAGGACCACAGGGGAGAGAATGTTGACAAGGCTTTGAGTCAGACATAAGCTGGACATAGCCAAGGAGACCCAGGAAATCCTCGAAACCCTCATTTGAGGACGTGGGGGAGAAAGGAGGTCCAAGTTTCAAGGCATGCTGGGGGCTTCAAGGGGGGCCTTTGACACCCTGGGAGGGCCAGGAAGAGGCTGGAAGGGACTTCTTGGCCTCAGACCCCCAGGGACGCTAAGACTTGCTCACTCACCTGGTGTTCCCCTACCTGTCCCAAATCCAAAGGCCGCCTGGGTCTCTCACACAGGAGACAGGCCTCAGAGTGAGGGTCAGGCCCTCGAATCGACTCCTCTGACCCGGTCTAAGCAGATTGCTCATAGCTGATGAGGTCCATCCCCGCCACCCCCACCCCACATCCAAATACCCAAGGCAACCACGTTTTAAGTAAGTCTCTGCAGCATCAACAAAACAGTACTTCCTCTGAATGGCCACAGTCAAAACCACCTAGAGTCAGGCAGGACGACACTCTGACATCTGAGACGGGCGAGAGAGCCACACTCGGACACTGCAGGGCACCTCCACACACAGCAAGTGCCCGGACCCCGACAGGCGCCTGACGGCGACCTACGCGAGGCCAGGCTGACTTCCCGGCAGAGAAGACACTCTGGAGATGGAGGCTCAGCTCCCAAGTGTCCCTGACTCATCCCTGGCCACACACCTGTCATCTTTAGGTGAGAGAGCCAGACACATGGAGGAAAAGGACAGGCAGTGACCAGAGGAGTCGCGCACAGCAGCTGTAACCTCCGAGCAGAGTGACCCGTCTGCCACGGGGCCAAGGGCACGAGGCCCAGGCTCTGCCACCCCAACCCACAATGCAGTGGGCTCGGCAGCCGGCCAGAGCCTTTAGTGCATGGTCTCTGCACGGCACCCTTCTCCAACCCCAGGTCTGAAACTCAGACCCCTTATCAAAAGCTGCTTTCCCTGCCACTCTCTGCTACTAACAGGCACCCAGGCCTGTCTAGGGGGCAGTTACCAAAAAGTCACTGGATGCCCACAGTCTGCTCTTACATCTGGAAGGAGAAACACCCTTTATTTTGGAGATGAAAAATGAAACCCTGGAATCCACGAGGCAGGCAGGCCATGGGAGGCAGGCTCCCACGGGCGCTTACCTGAACTTCCCGGTCCGCACCTGCAGGGCTCTCATCCCGTACCGCTGGGCACCGCCCACGTCGCCCACGATGTCATCCCCGATCATGATGGCCTGTCGGGCAGATAGTGAAAGGCGCTGAGAAGCGGTGTCGGGACGGCTTTCTTCCTGTGCTCCCTCATCTTTTCTGACATTGTAAACCTCTTGATTCGATGTTTCAAACCACCATCGTACACATTAAACAAGGTAATACTGTTGTCATATTGACTAAAAGTCAACCTGCTTGAATATATCTCCCACTGCCCGCCATGGGCTGCAGCTCTGAATGGTGCATATTTGCAGAACGTAAAATCAACCAACAGGTATCAAAGTGATATGAGGTGGCCTTCCCTGGCGTCTGAGCGGTAAAGAATGTGCCTGCCAATGCAGGGCACGCAGGTTCAATCCCTGATCTGGGAAGACCCTCCATGCCGAGGAGCAACTAAGCCTGTACACCACAACTACTGAGCCTGGGCCCGAGCGCTGGGGAGCCACAGCTACTGAAGCTCTAGAGCCGTAGAGCCCGTGCTCGCAACAAGAGAAGCCACCACAATGAGAAGCCCACGCTCCGCAACCAGAGAGCAGCCCCGGCTCCCCGAAACTAGGGAAAAGCCCGCACAGCACTGAAGACCCAGCACAGCCAGAAATAAACACACAGGAGCCACAGGGACACATGGGGAGCTGACACTGTCTCACCTCTGCTCGAACACAGGCTGAATTTTACCCCCAGCCAAAACTTCTGCAGGGCTTCCCTTGGGGCTCAGCTGGTAAAGAATCTGCCTGCAATGCAGGAGACCTGGGTTGGGAAGATCCCCTGGAGGAGGGAAAGGCTACCCACTCCAGTATTCTGGCCTGGAGAATTCCATGGACTGTAGAGTCCATGGGGTCACAAAGAGTCGGACACGACTGAGCGACTTTTACTTTCACAAATACTCTGTAACCAGGTTATTTTGTAAAAGCTAAGTGAATTTCTGGCCAATCTTTGTAGCCCCAACGGAGAAGCTTTTACTTTCAATGGTGAGTTTACCACTTATAAAAAGCAAAAAATTTATACAAACAGAAATACACACACATGTGTACGGAATACTCACAGCCTGGGTATCATTTCTAAAAGCAGCCCCTTCCCACCTGAAACAACTCAAAAACCAGATAAACCAGATGCAATCACAGTTTTCAAGACACTGGACATCAGGCAATGAAGGACAAGTGCTGAGATACAGGAGAAATAGACAGTCCTGTGGATTCCCCCGGGGACTGCCTTCAGGGTTTCCAGTCTGTGAGCACAGGGAGGGGGAGTCAGGCAGAGCCCAGACCCCCTGAATTGAGGAGGTGCAGCTCAGAGCTGGGAGACCGAGGCAGCGTATCAGAGAAGAGCGGGCACTGGGAGAACAGGGGAGATCTACGGAGGGTCCCCCTGAAGGATGCAGTGTCGGGCAGACTGCTGGTGAGCACAGGTGAGTGAGGAGACCACCCGAGGCCAGGGGAAGAGTCACACCAAAAATTAAAACAGAGCCGGGACCTCCTGCAGAGTTGGGGAATGGTACCTGTTCCCACCAATCAGACTGGAAAGTCAGACTGGAAAACGTTATAATGCACAGGGCACTGGGGAGCATTCAGAGAAGCGTCTCAACTCAGCAGTGAGGAATACCCAGCCCTAGAGTAAAGCCTGCTCTGTGCTGCCTCCCTACTTTTAAAAGCAAGATCTGGAAGGATTGAACTATTCCCAAGTGATTTGACTGTATCCCAGAACAAAGCACAAAAGTATTTTCCAGGTGGCGCTAGTGGTAAAGAACCCGCCTGCCGATGCGGGAGACAGAAGAGAGGTGGGTTCAGTCCCTGGGTGGGAAAGAGCCCCTGGAGGAGGGCATGGTCACTCACTCCAATATTCTGGCCTGGAGCATTCCATGGACAGAGGAGCCTGGTGGGCTTCAGTCCATGGGGTCACAAAGGGTCAGACATGACAGAAACGACTTAGCACCCACACAAAAATATCCAGCACTCAGAAAGATAAAATTGAATAAAAATGAATCCCATCTATGCAAAGATGACAAATAATCACACACAATGAAGAGGAAATCAACGAAAACTGAACTGGAACTGACCCAGATGTAAGAATTAGCAGACAAGGGCATTGCAGCAGGTGTTATTACTGTATTCCATACGTTCCCAAAGTTAGGTAGAGACCAATATCCAAATCAAGCTTCTAAAAGGGAAAACTACAATGTCTGAAACAAAAGACAAAAACACTTGATGAGATTAAATCCAGGTAAGACAATGAGGAAAAAAAGATTGATGAACTTAAAGACACAGCGATAGAAACGATCCCAAATGAAACACAGAGAGAAAAGATATATATATTTTTAAGAAAATGACCAAATGACGAAACTTCAAAAGGCCTGGAATCCCTGAAAGCAAGATGTTCAGAGAGGAGACAGAAACAATATTTGACGAAATATTGTCTGAAAAATTTCCAAACTCAACAAAAATGATAAATCCACAGCTCCAAGATCCCAATCAATACCAAGCACAAGACACATGAAGACAGTTACATTGAAGCACAACACAGGCAAATTGCTCAAAACCAGGGACGAGGAGAAAAACTTAAAACCAGCTGGAAGACTTAGAGTGAACTTATGGTTGCCGGGCGGAAGGACGGGGAGGGGGGATAGAGAGTTTGGGATGAACAGGTGTACACACTGCTATATTTAAAATGGATAACCAACAAGGACACTTAAGAGGCCCAGACCATAGAACTGCTCAACAGTTACCAAGCAAGAGTCAGGGGCGAGGGCCACAGTCAGCATTCCTGTTGCTGAAACCTCAGTCATCACTGGTGGATGTCCTTTCAACATAACAACCTGTGCGATGAATACCACCATTTAAATGGATTCGTATTCTTTACATGAAAGTGAAAATGGCTCAGTCGTGTCTGACTCTTTGCGACCCCATGGACTACACAGTCCATGGAATTCTCCAGGCCAGAACACTGGACTGGAGTGGGTAGCCTTTCCCTTCTCCAGGGGATCTTCCCAACCCAGGAATCGAACCCAGGTCTCCCGGCACTGCAGGCGGATTCTTTACCAGCTGAGCCACAAGGGAAGCCCAAGAACACTGGAGTGGGTAGCCTATCCCTTCTCCAGTGGATCTTGCTGACCCAGGGATCGAACTGGGGTTGATTCTTTACGTAAATAAATGTATTTTTAAAGAAGAAAAAGAGCAGCCTCCCTCACTCAACTACCGCACTGATTAAACGCTTCAAAATATTTTCAGGAAACGATTCTGCTAGTGCAAGTCAAGTCTAACACATCAGACACCAAACACATTCCAAGTCTGATCAGAAATGTCCTTGGTCGGAGGTCAGACAGCCCGAGGAACCGGGCTCCTGGGGCACAGTGAGTGTCCCGATGTTGACGGGGAGACAGGCTTTGAAACTGACAATTCTTCTTAAGTTTCTCTGAAATTCAGACCCTGGGTAGGGCCAATCAGTGAACAAATGCAGAAACCAAAACCAAGAAAAGTAAAAATGATACCTGTGAAGCAGTCACAAACTAGGGGACCCTTACCCGTCTATTTGAACTCTGCCTGTGAGGAGTCCAGATGGAATGTCCCTTCCATCTTGGAGTGGTAGGGGTGGAGACAGGGAATACAGAGGCCGGCCCCATGCGGCCACCAGACTTGTCAGACTGAGCTCAAGGCTCAGATGGGACCAGAGAAAGTCGGCCCGGGGTCCCAGCTGTGCGATAGGCTAGCCCTGCAATCTCGTGATCCACTTCAGTCTGTACAATGGGTACAACTAATGTGGTATTTAAACAGAAACATGGAAGTTAAGCATCCAGGGCAGTGCCTGGACATAATAAGCTATCTGTACATGTTTAAAAGGAAAATATATTAGGAAACGTTTTATTGAGTAAACTCCTAATCTAGCCCTATTAGAGACAGTCCACAGCCCTCACGACGGGCCTCCAGTGCCCCAGCCCTTCTGTATCGGGTCCTCTATGGGCCGGGCGGTGGGGACAGAGTGACTTAGAAACACAGTCCCCACCTTATGAAGCTCCCGGTGGAAGGCAGAGGACAGATGTTCATGAGGTAATTTCACACACACATAGCCAGGACCCGCAATAAAGCACAGGGAGGAAAAAAAGCAGGATGTGGTCAAGCCTGACCTCGTGGGGCTCACAGTGGTCAGGGAAGGCTTCCTGGAGGAGGTGAGGTTTTGAGTTTGGATCTGAAGGGAATGAGGTATCAACCAGGCTAGCAGGTATAGGAGGAGGAAGGGTGAGAGCCTTCCCCGAAGAAGACACCACACGTGTGTCAACCATACGTCAATAAACCTGAAGCAAATGTCCTTGGAAGCGTCTCCCGAGTGGGCCTTCAGATAATGAGGAATCGTGAGGCGCTTGTGGACAAGGGGACAAAGGCTGAGCTGGTGCTGCCCCAGGCGCCAGGGAGGCAGTTTCAGGTGAACACGAGGGTTTTCTAACAATTAGCACGGACTGCCTCAGAGGTACCAGACCCTGGTCACTTAATCATATTCCAGCAGAGACCAGAGGGACCTCCGTCAGAGAAGCTACTGAAGGACACGGGCCTGCGGGAGCGTGAGCAGGTGGCTGATGACCACGAGGGCTGAGAATTCCGCTGACCGCTAGGAGCTGCGCCCCCTGCGGGACATACGAGGTACCTGAAATACATTGCATTTCGTCCCAAACTTCATACAGCTCTGGACTTTCCTCCACCAAACTCTTGTTCGCCAACGTGTGTTACACATACTATTGATGCGTGATTTGATTTTAGGTAGAACAGAATGTACATTTTTAATACAACCATTAGTATTTATTTTTAGAGTAATCTATTTATGGTGAGTGATTCTGGTTTCCCATTTAGAGTAGGGATCGAAAGTTTCTTTTAGACACTTAAGTATATAGAATGAATCAATTTTAAGAAACATTAAGTTAATAATAGTGCCACAGGCAAGTATTTGGATATGGTAAAGCTGGAATTTTTTTTTTTTTTTTTTTTTCTAGAAAGTGATGCTGGGGAAAACACCATCAAATCCAAATGGGTTCATTTTTGTGTCTACGAGGTCCCATGCAGCTGTGTGTAAATCATCCATCACCCAAGAAGAAACAACCAGTGGCAACCCACGTTCCTTGAAGTGGGACCCGCCCCAGAGACGCTGCACACACACGCGAGTCTAAGGGTACCTGCAAAGCCAGGGTCACCTGGGCAACCACACAGCTCACCTGGCCGGAGAGGCCTAGGCAGCAGGCCGGCCACAAGCTCCAGTGGGAGATTCTGTTTTGACTTCCCAGGGAGTTGTCCTGACACTGTCAGGCCAGCCTCTAAACATCCACTGCGGTTCCAGCTCAGGACCCTGTCCACTGCTGCCAGGGGTCCCGGGGGCCACCTTGCTACAAGGCTCCTTGGAAATGAAATGGTCTTCCAATTATTAAACGTCATGCCTGGCATCTTTCATGCTCTGGGGGAAATACAATTTTGTGCACACACACACACGTACATGCAGCAGAAATTCCTCCCCACTCAAAACAGAAGCTCTGGGCCTTTCTGGGTGAGAATGTTTGCAGGCAGGACCCATGGAGGCAGAACCAGGGAAACCTGGGCCATTGGAAGAAGCTCACCGAGGAGCAGCAGCTACGGTTCTGCCTGACAACCCAACGGCTAAGCCCTGGCAGAGCCCAGAGCCATGGGTGAGCGGGGGGAGGGGTAGGGAGCAGGACCCCCTGGGTCTGCAGCCCCGGCTCAGCGAGGCCTGTCTGGGCCAGCTTGTGGGTTCCGCATACCAAATGCATTCTGGCCCCTGGGGAATCTCACAGATTTACTATCGGTGAAGGGCAATAACCACGCAAGGAGGAGCAATTATTGCCAAATCATTTAGGATTTAAAAAATCATTGGCAAGAAGATAGAGGTCAAGAGGTGCGCTGTCGGGGGAAATAAAAAAACCCTACCTGTCAGGCCTGGATTGCACTCCCTTTCTGACTGCAATACGGTGCAGGGAAGACGGAGACACGCACACCAAGCGGTCGGCTCCCACGGAACAGAGATCCGGGAGCCGGAGGCAGCACCAGAGCCCTTGAGGTAGGTTTTCAGGTCTGGGTTCAAGATGCAGAATTCATTTGTCCTTCTTAAATATCTATCTGCCCACCATGGTCTCCTCTTCCCGCCATCCTATTTGCCAGGGGAAGAACCCATTCCAACAAGTGGCGATGTTTGGAACACAACTTCCAGTGAACGCCAAAGAGCTTTCCCAAGAAAGTTCACTTCTCATGAAATGTCTAGTGACTCCCAGGCTCTGCCAGGAGGAACACTTCTCCCCGCCATGGGGTACCAAACAGCAGGGCTGGTGGTGAAGGAGCAGTGGACTCAGCCTGCACTTCAGCCCCTTGGGACCCGGACTCCTACTTAGAGACACCTCGAGAAAACACCTAGCTCTGGGAGGAGCCCCAGACCCTCAGCCTGCAGGCTCACCTCTGGAGGCCGGTCATCACTGAGGCAGCTCCCCCACCGTCTGACACACTCGTAAGGAATATATCAACACAGCAAAACCCCAAGTGGCTATTTTATATAAAGCAAGAAACAATGATATTGGTGAGGATGTTGGGAAATGAGGACTGGCAAGGACAGCTGTGAGGAAGCCGAATCGCTATGGCGTTTCTGAAATAGAAATGAGCAATGTGCACCATGGCATGGCAACCACAGCCCCAGGATCTCTAGGAAAACAATTTAAAATGTACCAAAGGAATACGAGGGTGTTCACGAGGCTTATGTACAAGAGGGAAACTGGAAGCAATCTAAATGTCCAACTCCTGAGGACGGCGAAAGCACGTTGCGGTAGCAGGGGGTTGGGAGAATAGACCTGTGCTTAAGAACATTATGGTAGTCCCTGTGACAGAGTGCTCTGTAGCCACAAAAATTACTTTGTGGAAGTGCCTGAATCTGCACCAAGGAAACTGTTCCCAATGTTACAGGGCAGGGATGGAAATCAGGTTTCAAACAGCAGATGCAGGATTATCCAACTTTGTGTTAAAAACATGTGTATGCATGCATGCTAAGTCGCTTCAGTCATGTCTGACTCTTTGTGATCCCATGGACTACAGCCTGCAGGCTCCTCTGTCCATGGGATTCTCCAGGCAAGAATACTGCAGTGGGTTGCCAGGTCCTTCTCCAGGGGATCTTCCTGACCCAGGGAACGAACCCATGCCCCTTACGTCTTCTGCAATGAGAAGCAGGTTCTGTACCACTAGTGCCAGCTGGGGAGCCAGAAGCCCCAAAATGTGTGCACAGACCCCCCGCCCTCCAAATTGGAAAGACTAAGCGTGATTTGTGTTATTCCAAGTTAGGGAATGAACTTTTTTTTTTTGCCCTTGTACTTTCTGGATTTTATCCACCTCCTTTAACAAATATGAGTTACCTCATCATCAGAATTTTTTATTTTTAATTGTGTTTTGAGGAGAAGGAAAGCAAAATCTACTTTAAAAGGCGTTAGGGGAGGAAACGTCTTAGGGAAAAGCTGAGACAGGAGGTTTTAAAGGTCCCTTATGTCTGAGAAAAAGCACCAAGGCAATCCCAGGTCTGGCATTTCCTGGAACCCACCCCCTACCCAAGGCTGGAGGCAGAGCCAAGTTCAAAGCTGGGCTGCAGCAGCTCAGGCCCTGTCTCTCCCGGGGCTCCCACCGCCCCAGCAAGTGGTCCCCAAGCTGACACCCAAAGACCAGGCGCCCAGCTGGTGGGGAGGATGGGCTGGAAGAGGGCTCGGCCGACAAAAGGGAGAAGACGGGCCTTCCATGCAGACATTCACGCCACACCCACAGGCTTCCCCGCCAAGGGCACAGACTGTCCCCATGGCCCACACTTCGAATGAATGCCCTGAGAACCAGGGAACAAAACGATGCAGCAAAGTCCTTGACTTATGCCTGGTTCTCTTTGACTAAACCCACAAACCTCGTCCCCATTGTTTTTTTTTTTGGATACGCTGGGTCTTGGTTGCGGTATGTGGGATCTAGTTCCCTGACCAGGGATTGAACCTGGGCCCCTGCATTGGGAGCACAGAGTCTCAACCACTGGAGCACCAGGGAAGTCCCCTTGTCCCCACTGTCGATAGGCTGTCCTCAGAGTACTCACCATTACCACCCGCAATCTTGTCTAGCTTTATTTTCTACATTCTGCCAACAAGACATATTTTAACATTTTTTTCAAAACGGAATATATCACGCTACTAAATATACCTTTTCAAAGCCAAGCGTTCTGACACGTCACTGCCACCACCCTGAGAACTGGGGAGCAGCAGAGACCCAGAGGCACTGGGGGCCTCACTCCACGTCTGCAGGGAATCCTGGCTCCAACAGCAGCTTTCATGTGACCGCCCCGCAGTGCCCTGGTTCTCAACTGGGGGCGATTTTGCTCCCCTGGGACATCTGGCAACGTCTGGGAACACCTGTGGCTTCACAATTGGGGGACGATGGGGGTTGAAAAAAGAAAGTGAAGTCGCTCAGTCGTGTCCGACTCTTTGTGACCCCATGGACTGTAGCCCACGGGATTCTTCAGGCAAGAATACTGGAGTGGGTTGCCATTTCCTCTTCGAGGGGATCTTCCCAACCCAGGGATCGAACCCAGGTCTCCCGCATTGTAGGCAGACGCTTTACCGTCTGAGCCACCGGGGAAGTTGGAGGATGATGGGGGTTACCCTCACCACAAATAATGATCTGGCCCCAAAATGTCAACAGTGCCAAGGCTGAGAAACCCTGCCGTATCCTTAAGATGGGAACACAAGCACACGACGGGGACTGGAGTAAGGATTTCACGAAGTACGCGGGAACGTGACAGGTCCCAGGTGCCTCAGCTTCCTTATCTGTGAAATGGCGTCCTCAGCTCCAGGCTGCCAAGCGCTGGCTTCTGGTGCTCAGCACTGTGGTCTGAACGGTCTCCATTTCCATTAAACACCCACAGTGTGCAGGTGATGGAGTTTCTTAGGATCATGGAAAACTGCCAAAACCTTCGCATCATTTGGGCTTTGGTATGCAGCAATAAAATCACCCACTGATTCAGAAGCCTTCAACTATGAGAATTAGGTATTTCTTGAAGTAACCTTTAAGGTCTGTTATTCTTTGCCTTATTAGCGAATCCCAGAAAGGCCCTGGTTACCTCGAAGAGGCCGGCCTTTCCAATATATTAGAGTAATCCCGGCAATCTGTTATTTCTAGGCTATCGAGGAAAGGTTAAAATGAAAATTGGATTTGGGGAGTTATAGCCATTCCGAGTGCAGGTGGAAAACTCCTCGGCAGCGAGAACTGGGTCTGGGCCTGGGAAGAAGCAGTTATCAAGGGAAATGACTGGTGATAACTTTATTGATTAAAGCAGCTTGAAAAATGTAAGCTTTGCCACAGCCTGGCACTTGAGCGGCAAGATAGCCCCTCACGGGCATTTCTCATTAAAAATAGAGAAGCAGGAGCAGACAATTATTACCCTGTGCATAAGACACAGTTCATTCAAAATGGCCTTGTTTTGAAATACCGCTTTAAAATGTCTACAAATCCTGAGGCTTGAATAACATTAATGGACAATTCAGAAAAAGGGGTGGGGGGGTGGTGTTAAGAACATGCCTTTGCCCATCAACTGTCAAGAGGGGGAGACAGAGAGGATGATAACGCGGGAGGGAAATAAGAGGCAGCTTTGTCACCTGGGCTCAGAGCCACCAGAGAAAACAATTCCCTAGTGACCCAGGGCCACAGAGGCTCACAATGCGTGGACAGCACAGTGGCCACGCCAGGAATTCAAACCCCCAAACCCCCCACCCCGGTCCCCACGGCCCTGGCATCCGCCTGAACCTCAAAGAGCCTCAGTGCCTCATCGGGGGCTGTGGGGAGGGCAGTTTCTCATTCAGAATGTGAAAGATGCTGACCAGGAAAGTACCTGGAAAACACCAAACAAACCAACACAAGGTGGGAGGAAAGGGGATTAACCAAGCTCAGCTCTGCAAAGACAACCGAGACCTTATCACATCTTTATACTCGGTTCTTCTGGTCTTAACTTCTAGGCAGTGACAGTCTGCTGCTTTGCTGGCTGGGGGAGGTGGGGGAGACTGCCAACAGTCGGCTGTGACCACAGTGCTGACGTAATTCTAAATACTGATTTTTCTAACTCATATTATAACAGCAACCTTTCTCCCACTCTATTAAAAAAAAAATGATCTTAAGAATGTATTCTTTCAAATTCCCTATGAGCAGGACACAAATGTTACGTAGTTGCTTATATTTAAGAAATGGAAAGCCAAGCTATGATATTTATAAAGAAGGACTATGTGACGAGAGATGGGTGGGAAGAGTAGGGAAAGGCCAGAAGCTAGAAGTCCTTGAAAGTATCTTGTTTCGTGGATCTGATTTCAGATCCATGTGAATTTTTACATAACTGTAAAACAAATTTAAATGTTGGAAAGCAAATCCCTTAAAAATTGGAAATACAGTGAGTTCAAGGAGACTCCTGTTGGTCACACACACACACACACACACACACACAGTGAAATAACAGTGGCTTTAAAAAAACAGTTTTGGGGGACTTCCCGGGTGGTCCAGTGGTTTAAGAATCTGCTTTCCAAAGCAGGGGACGTAAGTTGGATCCCTGGTCAGGGAATTAAGGTCCCGTATGCCTTAGTTGGGCAAGCAAGTAAGCCTACAAGCCGCAACTACTGGAGCCGGTGTGCAGAGACCCCACACTCCACGAGAGAAGCCGCCGCCGTGAGAAGCCCGCGCTCCGCAATGAGAGGCAGAGGCAGCTCGTAGAGGCTCCTGCCAGTCAAAAATGCGAGCCTTGGACACGAGCAACTGCAACGGAGTAGACACACCGACTGTGCTTTTACCTATCTATTTATAGTGCTACAGAGTTTTAAATCCCCAAGGTGTTGGGAGAGTGCTAGAGAGCCAACTCACACTGAAAGCTCATAAATAATAGCAAAGAAACAGGCATTTGTCTTGAGTTTCGTACACGAACTGTACTTTGGGGGAAATCACATGATGGGTGGGGAGTTCCCCTATACAGAAGTCATCCAGAGAAAAGGAGAAGCAGGAATGACACAGGATTCAAGCATCACCGTTTTGCAGAACTCAGTAGATACATGGGGTCACGTGCCCATCACTCACAGCTGCTAACACCACAGGAGACACCTGGGCCCTGGAGGAGGACGCACCATCCCTGTAAAGCAGTCGTCGGAAAACTGAAACCGACGCTCAGCAAGCTGCCCGGTCTAACTATCAGCACACAGGAAACCCAGGCAGCGTGAGACAGGACAGCGCTGAGGCGCAATCCACAAAATCTGGGCTGTGGGAGCGCCACAGGACCAACAGCCCAGACGCTTCCTCACGACGCTGCAAGGAATCCAAGAGGGAGACGGGGACGGTGTGGGAACGGACGGATGAGCAAACGCTGGGGAATCACACCAACCAGTCACAGTGCCAGGACCTCGTTCAGGTCCTGATGCAAATTGCAAGCGATGCAGCAATTATATGACAACCAGGGAAATGTGAATAATGGCTGGACATTTAAAGGTAATAAGGGATTATTAGGATTAAGACTTAGATGTCATAATGACACTATCTGTGTTTTTAAAAGATTTCCTATCCTAGAGACACTTGGAAATATTTGCAGATGAAGTGATGATTTGCATCTGAGGGATGATTCAAAATGAATGGGGGAGAGAAGAGATAAGTGTATAGATTAAATGAGTGGCTGAGTGAAAGAAAGTGAAAGTGTTAGTCACTCAGTCGTGTCTGACTCCTTGTGACCCCATGGACTGTAGCCTGCTAGGCTCCTGTGTCCATGGAATTTTCCAGGCAAGAATACTGGAGTGGATAGCCATTCTCTTCTCCAGGGAATTTTCCCAACCCAGGGAGGGAACTCTGGTCTCCTACATTGCAGGCAGATTCTTTACCATCTAAGCCACCACACAAGTCCTAAACAAGCAGCTACTCATTTCCAAAGGGGTCCCAATGGTCAAATATGGGACAATCTGGGCAAGAAAATGACAGCAGGCATGGATTGTGACTCATGGAATAAAACAGAGATCCTTGAGTCCATGTTGGAGTAAATTAAAAGGCAAGTGGGAGGAAAAGGAAAGCTCTTCCTTACAGTAAATTCTAATGAATAAATATAGAGGAACCACGGAGATGGAAAATCACCACTTGGCAAACACCACGGCAACAACTGTTACAAGTGCGAGCTGTGCGTGGACGCTGAGATCAGGAGAGGAGAAGAATGACTTGTAAGAGGATATTCACATGGGACTGAAACACTCCCCCGCCCAAGACACTGCTGGTCACAAGGGACACAGCGACTTTGCAGTGGAGAGCAGGGCACCTCCGATGGGGGTCTAAGTGGCCGCCACCAACAATGGGCAGAGTGCCCGCCTGTGCCTCCTGAAGGGCCAGGGGCCAGCAATAAAATGCATGACCAGGATTAAATATGCCAGAAATGCAAAACCTACACTTAAGTCATGAGGAAACAGCAGGGACATTCTATGAAAAAACTGGCCAGTACTCTTCCAAAGGGCTTTCCAGGTGGCGCTACTGGTAAAGAACCCGCCTGCCAATGCAGGAGACACAAGAGAGGTGGGTTTGATCTCTGGGTTAGGAAGATCCCCTGAAAAAGGGCTTGGCAACCCACTCCAGTATTCTTGCCTGGAGAATCTCATGGACAGAGGAGCCTGGTGGGCTACAGTCCAGGGGTCTGCAAAGAGTCAGACACGACTGAAGTGACTTAGCATGCATGCACTCTTCCAAAACTGCCAGGGTCCTGAAGGACAAAGACAGACAGGAACGGCTCACAGTAAAGGGTGTGGGGTGGGGGCAGGGGGTATGACACCAATACAGCATGTCCAGAAACAGAGGGTCCCGGGCTAGTCAACATCGGAGTCAAGGCTGATTTCCCGCTTTTATAGTTGTCTGGTTCTCGTTACGGAAGATGTTAGCCTTTGGGGACGCTCTAAGGACACATGGGAATTCTCTGCACTATTTTTGCAACCTCTCTCTGTGTGGGAAATTGCTTCAGAATGAACAGTTAAACACAGTTTTTAAAAGTGCTTATTAGCTGATAATTGCTGATGGATACCTGGGGTCTCATTATGTTCCTCTCTCAATGTCAACAGATATTTGAAACGTTCCATGAAAGAAAGTTAAAGAGAGACTGGTTTAAAAGACAAGACAACCTTATTTGGATTCAATTCAAAGAAATCTACATAAAAGACATTTCTGAGACAGCCAGGGAAATTTAAATATGAGCTGGTATTAGATAATACTAAGGAATTACTACTGATTTTCTTAGGGAGGGGTTTTTTTCTTTTAGGTATGGCTTTTTTTCAACATGAAAAAATAACATAAAAGTTACCAATGTAGCCATTTTAAAGTGTACAAATCAGGGGCATTAAAGTACACTCACAATGTTGTAAAACCATCACCACCTCTGAGTTCCAGACATTTTTATCACCCCAAAAGGAGACTTCATACCCACTGGCACTCACTCCCCATTCCTCCACACTCCCAGCCCCTGGCAACCACTAATCTATGAATATTTTATGTCTCTATGGATTTGCCTATTCTGGATATTGGACTTTCCTGGTGATTCAGCAGTAAAGAATCTGCCTGCCAATGTAGGAGCCCTGGGTTCGATTCCTGGGTCAGGAAGATCCCCTGGAGAAGGAAACGGCAACCCAACTCCAGTATTCTTGCCTGAGAAATCCCTCATGGAGAGGAGCCTGGCTTTCTGCAGTCCTTGAAGAAAGCTGAGTGCCGAAGAATTGATGCTTTTGAACTGTGGTGTTGGAGAAGACTCTTGAGAGTCCCTTGGACTGCAAGGAGATCCAACCAGTCCATTCTAAAGGAGATCAGTCCTGGGCGTTTTTTGGGAAGCATGATGCTGAAGCTGAAACTCCAATACTTTGGCCACCTCATGCAAAGAGTTGACTCATTGGAAAAGACTCTGATGCTGGGAGGGATTGGGGGCAGGAGGAAAAGGAGACGACAGAGGATGAGATGGCTGGATGGCATCACCGACTCGATGGACATGAGTTTGAGTGAACTCTGGAAGTTGGTGATGGACACGGAGGCCTGGCGTGCTGCAATTCATGGGTCACAAAGAGTCGGACACGACTGAAATGACTGAACTGAACTGGGGTTGCAAAGATTCGGATACAACTTAGCAACTAAACAAGTCTGGACACTGCATGTAGTATATAAATATTAAATATATACATTGTGGCCTTTCGTGACTGGCCTTTTTCACTTACCATGTTTTCAAGGTTCATCCACGCAGCAGTATTTTTCATTATTTCATTCTTTTTACTGCTGATATATTCCACTGGAACAATAGACCACATTTCCTTCACCCAGTCATTTGTTGATGAACACGTGCATTATTCCCACCTTTTGGCCACCGTGAACAGCGCTGCTCTGAACATTCATATGTAAGTTTTTCTTTGAACATTGGTTTTCAATTCTTTTGGATATATACCTAGGAGTGGAGTTGCTGGGGTCATACAATAATTCCACCTTCAGCTTACCATGGAACTGCTTTCCATAGTGGCTGTTTTTCAGAGTGGGTTCTCCATTTTACATCTGTACCAGTATTCCTATATTAGGGTTCCAATTTCTCCACATCCTCCCAGTTCAGTTCAGTCACTCAGTTGTGACCGACTCTTTGCGACCCCATGGACTGCAGCACACCAGGCTTCCCTGTCCATCACCAACTCCCGGAGCTTACTCAAACTCATGTCCATTGAGTCGGTGATGCCATCCAACCATCCCATCCTCTGTCGTCCCCTTCTCCTCCCGCCTTCAACCTTTCCTAGCATCAGGGTCTTTTCCAATGAGTTGGTTCTTCGCATCAGGTGGCCAAAGTATTGGAGTTTCAGCTTCAGCATCAGTCCTTCCAATGAACATTCAGGACTGATTTCCTTTAGGATTGACTTGACTTGACATCCTCCCAACGCTTGTTATTTTCCTTTTAAACTATTATGGTGGTCCAAGTGGGTGTGAGGAGGGATCTCACTGTGGTTTTGATTTGCATTTCCTGAATGAGAGATGATGCTGAACAACTTTTTGTGCTTTTTCATTACTGGTAAATGTCTTAATGCACTGCAATCAGGTCAAAAACAACCATCTCTTTTTGAAAGGCATACTACGATCTGAAAGGCTGTAACATTAAGTACGGGATTTGCTTTATAATACAGCAGCAAAAAAAAAAAAAAAAAAAGTAAATTTCCAAAAAGAACAAAAAGGGATAGAAGAAGGGAATATGATATAATCTTTTAAATGTTGCATCTGCGTGATAGACAGATGAGGAGAATCACTGTGTCTTTCTGCTTTTGTGCATGTTTGAAATTTGCCACAAGAAAACGAATTTTAACATTTGTCACGATGAACTGAAGTCGAGTAAACCAGGTTATTTATTCCTGTCACCTTCAAAACTTGTGTTTTGAACGAGTGAAATAAATTCCTGCTCTACCAGCCTCACAGGGTACTGCCCGTGAGGGACCCCAGAGACCTGTGCTTTCTGATTTCCAGGCGCGGTTTGGGTGCGGGGTTTCCAGACTTCACGGCTGTGTGCTCTTTTTCTAAGCATCGTGAGAGACCAGCGCTCTAGACTGGAGCACGTGTGGGAAATTCCAGTCCAACAGGGAGGAAGCAGCAAGGGGACCCTGGGGGCACCAGCCTTGCCATAGGATGCTGACACGGTCCCGTGGTGCCCTGTCCAAAACGGACAGCAGGAGTCCCAGGCCGCCTGCAGACACATACCCGCTGTTTCTTCAACGACGCTGTCAGGACCCCACCGGCCGGAGGGGACCGGCTCACTCTACCCGGGAAGCGGGGCGGGAGGACACTAAAATCATAACTGCTTTTTTTTTTTTCCTTCGGAGATGTATGTGTCAAAAGCAGTTATAATGTGGGACTTCCCTGGTGGTCCAGTGGTTAAGACTCTGTATTCCCAACGCAGGAAGCATGGGTTCAATTCCTGGTCGGAGAACTAAGATCCCGCAGGCCGACCGGTGTGGTCAGAAAAACAAGCTGTAATGTAAGGGTGGCCAGGTGCATGATTTTATTCCTGCATATTCTTTTCATCTTGCTGGACATTGTCTTTCCAATGAAGTAGTTTCAGTACACTGACCAGACTTGTCAATTCTAATCCTTCCAAAGAGGCAGCAAAAATCTTAGGAAAAGCCACAAGCATTTCTCTTTCTCACTGTTGTTTAGTTGCGAAGTCCTGTCCGACTCTTTGCGACCCTGTGGACTGTAGCCCACCAGGCTCCTCTGTCCTTGGGATTTCCCAGGCAAGAATCCTGGAGTGGGTTGCCATTTCCTTCTCCAGGGGATCCTCCCGACTCAGGGACTGAACCCTTACACTGATACTGATTTGATAGGTTGAGAATGTTCAGTGGGCCTCCTTGGCTGTCTTGCCCCATCTTCCCAGTCAGATCAGCTCTCATGCCTGGGGATGGAGGAGGGAGGGGGATACCAGCTTGGCTGCCTGAGCCCCCAGATTCATCTCACGCACCCAGGCTGCCCCCGGGGAGCACTCTGGCCTCCCCCGACAGCTGCCTCCACATACACACTTCGTGGGGAGCCGGCTTACCTCATGGGCTTCCACCCCCATCTCTTGCAGGGCGGACTTGAAAAACTCGGGGGAAGGCTTTCCCACCACCTCAGCTTCGATACCACAGGCATACTGGGGGAGAGAGAAGGACACGGCGTGGGCTGGGGACCAAGGGGTGGTAGGGGGGAACCCTGGCCTGGTGAAATCCTCCCCTGGGGAATCAAAAAGAAAAGGCCCCAGTGTGCACCCAGGGGCCTCCAAGGGGCAAGACACGCAGCCCAGAGGCACGCCTTGTGGGTGAGCGCCACAGCCAGGCTGCCCAGGGTGCTGGGGGCACCCCTACCAGGCCCCTGCCACCTGCCCGAGGGCCAGACGACCTCTGGGGCGTTAGGGGCTCTCCTCTGCATTCCCGCTTCTCCTCCCTTCACTTCTCCCCTCCCCCAGCTCTGTCTCAGGTCCTCCTCCAGCAGATAAAAGGCCCAGGGCCCCAGCCCTCCCACCTGAGTGCAGGTAGGCAGGTGCCAAGGTGGCAGTGACCCGGGGCTGACCTGGGCGGGGAGCCCAGCTGAGCCTGGCCCTGGAAACTGGAGGAGGGGACTGGGAAGGAGTCCAGCTAGCACACACGGAGTCTGAGGTGCTGCAGAAAAGCAGGGCGAGGGACGAGGCAGGTGCACAGGGATCTTAAGGAGTCAAGAACCCAGAGGAGAGGCGCAGAGCACGCCGGGAGGGCCAGCGGGGCAGAGGCCGGGGGTGCGGGATCAGGGTCCTGGGAGGCAGATGGGGAGGGAACGACAGGGAGCAGGGGGATGACCAGCGCAGCTGAGGGGCCAAGCTCCAGAGGAGGTGGAGGGCCAGGCTTGAAGCCGCAAACACGGCGTCCAACTTGGAAAACAAAGGCACTTGGGACTCCGAGCAACCCGTCTTCTCCAGGAAGACCAGGACATCCCAGAAGGCCCTGAGACTGGAAGAAGGTCAGGGGGACCCAGGCAGGTACCTCAAGCGCCTTCATGTAGGGACCGACATCGAGCATCAGGCCAGAGGTCTCCTTGTAGTAGCGTCTAGAAAAGAGCCAAGGGGAACAGGGTGAGCTGAGCCCAGGGACCTGGGAAGCGCCAAGGGAAAAACCGCCCTGTCCTGGTTCTGGGCTGGCCCAAGAGGGCTGTCACGGGCCAGGGTGAGGGCAGACGCCATGCTGAGAGTGACGGACGGGGGTCAGCACAACAGAGCCCAGCAGTGGCCAGCACACCGGGGCAGGGCGGGGGGAGGAGGCGGAGGGGAGAGATGGGGGGCCGGCAGCTCTCAGTCAGAATGGCCCCCTGCTGCCAGCCGTGTGGGCACCCCACCACAGTGATGAACGAGGGACCCCGGGGGCAGCTGGGTCCAGTTGCTAACACAGAGAAACACAAGTGACCTATGTTCTGGGAAAGGGCAGCTGGTCCACAGAGCATGTGGCAAACCCCTAATTGCTAATAATTAACCCCTAATTGCTGCCTGGAGAAGAAAACTCCATTAGTTCCACAGCATCTCCTAGCAGCCGGAGGGTCAGGAGAGGTGCCAGGCCTCACGGGCGCCAGATGCTTCTATGAGACAACAACTGTTTCTTCCCCGTCTCGCTGGAGGCTGAGACGGCTTGGCTCCCGGCAGCACCTCCCAAGACGGTCTCACCTCTTCCCTCCTGTGAGCACCATGCCCAGGCCACACGCAGACCCCTCGGGGCACACGGTGACCAAGCCCAGCTCTCTCGGAGCACAGCTGACTACAAAGTGGGGAGAAGGTGGTTTGCTCTGTGTGGCTCTGAAGAGATTGAGACCCATCACACCAGTTACCCCTCCCCCTTCCCACGACCGTCGAATCTGGGAGACATGAGACAACATGCGCGTGACCCAAATGCCCTTGGACAGATGAATGGAGAAAGGCGTGACACACACACGGTGGGGTATTACTTAGCCATAAAGAAAGTCATTTGCAGCAGCATGCACGGACCTAGAGATCATCACACCAAGTAAAGGAAGTCAGACAGAGAGACAAACGCCATACGATATCACTTATACGTGGAATCTAAAAGAATGACAAAAATACGCAGCATATGTGGAAAAGTAAAGAGAAGACTGGTGAAGCCTGCTGACTTCAGGGTTCAAACCCTCTTCTGACTTGCTTTTAACTGTGGGACTCTGGGTTGCGTATGCCCTCTGGGCCTCAGTTTCCTATTCTGTAAAATTGGTCAAAAGAAGGTCCAGTGCCTACCCTCGTGGGCTGCTGTGAGGCTTGAGCAAAACCATGCAGACAAAGTTCCTAATGTGATACCTGGGGTGAAGAAACCACTCCAAAAATGCAGCTACCCAGACTGAGATGGGCAATAAGATATGAGCCAGGGAAGAAAGAATGAACGCAGGTCTTTCCAGTTTGTGGGGGCCAGACCCTGTCCTGTGTCTACTGGAAATGGTGGGACCGAGCTCCCGGAAGCTGCTTCTAGCAGCTTCCTTCCTCTAGCTCTGCAGCATCCAGGGACTCTGCCTGCCCTTCTGGGCCCCACCTGAGGCCTCCAAGGCTGCAAGAGCCTGGCCACCCGCAGCGATCACCCGGCCCCTCGGGTGGGAGAAGCGCGCACCCTTTCTGCATCCTCACTGCCTGCCCCGGAAGCTTCTGTCCGGACGCAGGCTGGGCTGCAACCAAACTCTTGGCCTTGGCAAGGGCTGGTCCCCTCTGCCACTGCCTCGGGCCAGGCAGATCAGAGCCGGACTGCTAAAGCCGCGGGGGCCTCTTCCATCACGAACGGACCCAGTCTCCAAGTCAACCCGGGCCTCTCGGTCAGGGTCCAAGGCTCTGCACGCTAGGGGTTTGCCAGGAGGACGTGGCCCGGCTGGGAAGCTGCACACATGCAGGAAGGTGCCTGGGAGCCAGGAGAGAGCCACCGCTGCTTATGGAGCTGGGGACGCCAACGATCCCCTTTTTAAGGAAAGTGAAAGTGTCAGTCGTTCAGTCGTGTCTGACTCTTCACGATTCCATGGACTGTAGCCTGCCAGGCTCCTTTGTCCATGGAATTCTCCAGGCAAAAATACTGGAGTGGGTTGCCATTCCCTTCTTCAGGGGATCTTCCCGACCCAGGGACTGAACCCAGGGCTCCTGCATCTGCAGGCAGATTCTTTACTGTCTGAGCCACCAAGGGAGCCCCCCTTTTAAAAGCGTTGCCCCAAAACATAGGCTTAGAGGTTCCTAACTATCTTGGTCTTAAGTCTGGACTCCAGACATCTATCCTGCATTTAAACAGCCTCAAAATAGCGTTTGCTTTTATTTTTCCCCAGTTCCACAATAAACTATTTGGGTATGATGATTCCCTCAGTCGGGTCCAGGGTTTGAAGGACTGGCCAAGTAAAGCCAAATGTGGCCAAGAGGCAGAGGAGGGGCCAAGCTCCAGAGAAACATCAAGCAACCCCAGACACCGGGTAATGGGGCCTGGGCTCTCTCGGGGGGGCCGCTGGCATCCACTAACTCAGTCCCCCAAACGTAGGACGAAGCTGTCCCACACCCCTTTGCAGGGGACACTCTCAGACCCAGGCTGCTCCCCAGGGACTCCCTGTCTGGTGGGGAAGCGGACAGATCCACAGACAAATATGAAAGAACAGGACCTGGGTGACGGCAAGCGGAACCCGGTGCTCTGCGCACTCTGTGTGGGGAAGGCCAGGCATGCTGGGGAGGGGGGCGGCAGGGAGGCGTCCCAGAGGAGGAGGCATCAAAGCTGAGGCCTGAAGGTCAAGGGGGACGAGTGGAGGGGTCTAGACCCGGGGGCTCTCAGACTTGGTACCTTCCTGAGGACCCTGAGTGCCAGATGCCACTCCAGGCGCACGGGAGTCCATCAGATGCCCAGAGGCACCCCCTTGTCCACCCCCCTTGTCCCCTACGCTCCAGGAAATGCCCAGCCAGGGTGAGAGGGAAGGGAGCTGGGGGGGGTGGGGGGGGCTGAGGGCGGGACACGTTGAAGACAGCCGGGGCACCGAGGACAGAACCGAGGAAAGAATGCAGCCAGCACAGGAGAGGACAGCCCAGGCGCCAAGGAAAAAATTATGAAACAAGGCCGCTCTGTTGCAGCACACACGGCTCTGTCTGGAGCTGAGGATTCTAGGAGCCTCTGGCCCAGGACAGGCTCAGCTCTGAGCCGGCTGCAGGAGGTGGGAGGCGCACTGTGGAAGGGCCTCCCAAGGACACCCACGCCGCACCGCTTCTGCCCGATGCACCCTCCCCCGAGTCTTCCTTCCAGAGTGACAGGTACTGTACCTTCTTCAGTTTAAATTTAGTCCCGGTGGGAAGAAGAATCGGAACATGCAGCTGAAAAGATCCAATCAAAACCCTCTCTTTGCCACACTGATTTTTAGAACCTAAAGAAAAAAACTGACTTGCATAAATCTAGAAACCTTAATATTTCTTTTTATACTAAACGTGGACTTGCTTTCATAGGGCCGAGAACTTGTCTTTATTTCTTATTCATCCAGGAAAACAAAAAGGCATCTTAAGAAAGCCATCTGTTGGCCCAAAACATTTTTAGGGATACAGTAAATACTAGTACCCAAGTTAATTTTTCTTATTCCCCAAACACAAGAGATTTGATATATTTATCTTCTGTTACTGGCATAATAAAAGCCACAGCAGGTCAGGCTTGAACCTGAGTACTCCAGCCACAAAGAAGAAACTGTGGATTCCAGAAAGACAGGAAAAAGCCGGAGAGCAGCAGTCAGATAGATTTTATGCTTTATTCCTCTGCCCTCCCTTCCGATTATTCAGCACAGCCTCCCTTCAAAATGACCACTTGACCTTTCCCACAAGAGCCATTAACCTTCCATAGTCTGTCGCGTAAACAGCTTAATTTTCTGACGGAGGCATGACAGAAGAAATTACAAAGGCAATTCCCACTCTCGGTCCAAACAGATGCCAAATGTAAATCACTCCGTTTTCAGGACGAGGACATTCTGCCCCAGTGAATCCACCACCCTGCCTCCTTGGGGGCACCTCGTGGCCCCACTCAGGTGAAGGACGGCCCCTCATCCCCGGTGACCCTTACCTGGGTGTGACAGCTTCCTGCATCCTTGGGCTGTCCCAAGGGGCAACGACCTAAGCCCAGAAGCTGCCGGCTCCTTTCTCTGACTTCTGAGCATCCAACCAACAGCCCAAGTCAGAACCCCCAGCAGCTAGTGACCTCCTCACTAGCTGCTTACTCGGAAAACACATCTTTGCCTACTACTGAATTTATTATAGAAGTACAAAACTAAAAGAAACTGATACCATATATATTTTTTTCTTTTTCAACCACATACCTATTTTAACTACTATCCCTGATCTGGAAAAATAATTTTTAATAATTAAAGATAATTTTGAAGAAAAAAGTTTTAACATAAATGAGTAATAACAAAACTTCTTAATTGTGCTGTTCTTTAGCGAGGAGTTGGTAACTTTAGGGAAGCCTACAGGACCAAGGCAGGAATGTAAAAGAGTCAAGCTGGCCAGCTTCTGTGGTTCGCAGTGACCTAAACCGTAGAGATGGGAATACCAGACCACCTGACTTGCCTCTTGAGAAATTTGTATGCAGGTCAGGAAGCAATAGTTAGAACTGGACATGAACAACAGACTGGTTCCAAATAGGAAAACGAGTACATCAAGGCTGTATATTGTCACCCTGCTTATTTAAGTTATATGCAGAGTACATCATGAGAAATGCTGGGCTGGAAGAAGCACAAGCTGGAATCAAGATGGCCAGGAGAAATATCAATAACCTCAGATATGCAGATGACACCACCCTTATAGCAGAAAGCGAAGAGGAACTAAAAAGCCTCTTGATGAAGGTGAAAGATGAGAGTGAAAAAGTTAGCTTAAAACTCAACATTCAGAAAACGAAGATCATGGGATCTGGTCCCATCACTTTATGGGAAATAGATGGGGAAACAGTGGAAACAGTGTCAGACTTTATTTTGGGGGGCTCCAAAATCACTGCAGATGGGGACTGCAGCCATGAAATTAAAAGACGCTTACTCCTTGGAAGGAAAGTTATGACCAACCTAGATAGCATATTCAAAAGCAGAGATATTACTTTGTCAACAAAGGTCTATCTAGTCAAGGCTATGGTTTTTCCAGTGGTCATGTGAGAGTTGGACTGTGAAGAAAGCTGAGCGCCAAAGTATTGATGCTTTTGAACTGTGGTGTTGGAGAAGACTCTTGAGAGTCCCTTGGACTGTAAGGAGATCCAACCAGTCCATTCTGAAGGAGATCAGCCCTGGGATTTCTTTGGAAGGAATGATACTAAAGCTGAAACTCCAGTACTTTGGCCTCCTCATGCGAAAAGTTGACTCATTGGAAAAGAGTCTGATGCTGGGAGGGATTGGGGGCAGGAGGAGAAGGGGATGACAGAGGATGAGATGGCTGGATGGCATCACTGACTCGAAGAACATGAGTCTGAGTGAACTCTGGGAGTTGGTGATGGACAGGGAGCCCTGGCGTGCTGCGATTCACGGGGTCGCAAAGAGTCAGACACAAGTGAGTGACTGAACTGAATTGAACTGAAACCGCAGAAGGTAAGACCAGCAAGGAACTGTGGCAGCTAATTTTATGTCAACTTGGCTGGGCCAAGCTGCCCAGATATTTGGTCTAATGGTATCCTGGATGCTTCTGAGAAGATGTTTCTTGGATGACATTCACATTTAAATCAGTAGACTCAGTAAAGCAGATTGCCCTCCATAATGTGGTGGGCCTCGTCCAATTAGTTGAAGGCCCAACCAAAACAAAGTCTGACTTCTTCAAACAAGAAGGAACCTGCTGGCGGATAACCTTGGCACTCAGACGGCAACTCTTCCCTAAGTCTCCAGCCTGCTGGCCTATGCAGGAAAAACCTAGCCTCCACAATCAATTTCTCTTCATATACCCATCTTCCTCAACCTATGACAGGGTTATGTTCTGATAAACGCATCACAAGCTGAAAATATCGTTAAGTCAAAAATGCATTTTTTAAAAAATGCATTTAATAAGCCCAGCCTACTTTAAATGTACTCAGAACACTTATATTAGCCTATAGTTGGGCAGAATCATCTGACACAAAGTCTATTTTATAATAAAGCACTGAATATCTCATGTAATTTATTACTGAAAGTGAAACTCAGAATGGTGGTCTGGGTACAGAATGTTCGTACATGTATTAGCTGTTGACCCTCGTGGTCATGTGGCTGCCCGGGAACAGCCAGTGCCCAGCATCTGCCCTGCATCACAAGAGAGGACTGCATTGCATGTGGGAAAGGATCAGAATTCAAAATTAGAAGTAGTTTTTCTGACCATGCATAACTTTCATACCATAACCAAATCGAAAAGTTATCATTTGAACCACTGCTAAGTCAAGAACTGTTTGTATATACATCACCACACCCAGTTGGTTCTGTTTCTCTGGAGACCACTGACTAACACAGGATACAATTTTTTGCATGATAAACACACTGGAATATTTGCAGCAAGACAAAGGTCCGTCTAGTCAAAGCTATGTTCTTTCCAGTAGTCATGTATGGATGTGAGCGTTGGACCATAAAGAAGACTGAGTGCCAAAGAATTGATGCTTTCGAACTGTGGTGTTAGAGAAGACTCTTGGGAGTCCCTTGGATTGTAAGGAGATCCAACCAGTCCATCCTAAAGGAGATCAGTCCTGAATATTCATTGGAAGGACTAATGCTGAAGCTGAAGCTCTAATACTTTGGCCACCTGATGCGAAGAACTGACTCATTGGAAAAGACCCTGATGCTGAGAAAGACTGAAGACAGGAGGAGAAGGGGACAACAGAGGATGAGATGGTTAGATGGCATCACCGACTCGATGGACATGAGTTTGAGCAAAACTTTGGGAGATAAAGAAGGACAAGGAAGCCTGGTATGCTGCAGTCCGTGGGGTTGCAAAGAGCTGGACAGGAGTTAGCAACTGAACAACAGCAACAAGAGAAACGTATCTTCTCTTTCTTTAAATCTCTTTCACTTGCCTATTTTAAAAGAAGCACAGCCATGAAGAAATATTTCTCTACTGTACAAGATGTACAATATTTCTCTTGGTACAAGATGAACGTCAGCCGACCCTGAAGACTGGAGATGGGCAGGAGGTCACAGTGGGGTCTCCGCAGCACCAGAGCTGAGGGACCAGTGGCTCCACCGAGCGGCAGCGCATTCGGGAATGTGGGGCGAGTACCCTCAGATCTTCTGATGTTTCAAGAGAATCCAGAAATCCAGTTATTTTACGTAAAGTCTTCCAATTTTTAAAACGACCTCAAAAAAACTTAAGATCTTGTGTGGACCCAAAACCTGCTCCAGAATGGAGCCGAAAAGTGACAGAGCTCAGGCTCTGGAAGCACTCCTGGCCACCCCTGCACTGACCGATGGGGTGACCGTGGCCTACCTCACCTCCCTGTGCCTTGATACACCCATCTGCACAATGGCAATGATGCTGCCCACAGCTCACAGTGTCGTGGTCAGAACTAAACACGGTGAACTACACAGAAGGCTTAGCAATGGCCAGCAGCCAGATAAAAAGGCCCCCTCATGTCTACTGGAATAGCCACCCCTGTTCAGCAAGCAGAGGTAGGAAGTCCCCAGTCACCAGAAGCACCTAAGCTGGGAAAGGCTGCCCCAGAGACAGCCACAGAATTCCTGCCCTGCACACAACGCTGGGGTCGGGTTCCACAGCACCCCTGTGACTCTAAAACCCTAGTGCTGCTTCCATGGGGGACAGAAGAAACCTGCATCGCTTTCTGGAAAGCAACTTGGCAACATGCACGAAGAACCTCAAAAAACACACCTCACCCGAAATGCCAGAAAGAGGCTGATCACGGCCTTACTCAGGGAGAAAATCAGAAACAACCTACAACTCCAGGAGAGCCTGTAAAAAAAATTAACAGGAATAACCTCGCTGCAGAGACATCTACTTCTCACATGGAAGTGTTAGTCACTCAGTTACGTCTGCCTCTTTGCGACCCCGTGGACTGTAGCCCTCCAGGCTCCTCTGTCCATAGGATTCTCCAGGCAAGAGTACTGGAGTGGACTGCCATTCCCTCCTCCAGGGGATCTTCCCAACCCAGGGATTAAACTTGGGGCTCCCGCATTGCAGGTGGATTCTTTACCCCCTGAGCTACGAGGGAAGCCCTATTATATGCAAAGTGGTTCACAAAATATCCGGTGAACCACTAAAACCGCAAGGCAGAACTAGGTTGAGTTAGATACTGATGCTGTGAACACACCACGCGTAATGATTTCTGCACAGAAAACTGCTGGGAAGGACACACACAAAAATGCTGACTGCTGTTCTCTCCTGAAGTGGGACTGAAAATGCTCTTTTCCTCTTTTCACTCATCTGTATTCAACAGTTTTTCTTCAGTGAAGATGTGTTGTTCTTGGTGATAAAAGAGGTTAAGAGAAATAATCAACACAGTGTTTTGAAAGAGACGGTGAGGCCCAGGCTGCAGACTCGGACGAACACGTTGGTGACAAAATCAGAAGCTGACAGGCTGCTCCGCGACCAGAGGTGTGGGGCCCAGACAAGAGCCCACAGGCCCTCAAGCCTATTTTCACTGCTCGGGCGTCCGTCTCCTTGGCACAACCCATCAGCGCTGTGCTGTGTCCTGTGACAATGAAGGAAACTCGGGACGGCCACCCTGATCTCCAGGGGTCTCCTCTGCAGTGACCCGCCCCTGCCCCCAGCCACTCCCAGCCTTGTGGTCATGGGGAAGCCTAACCAACCAGCTGAAGACCAGGTCTCTGCTCAAAAATTATCAAAAGACAGGGATGACGAAATGATGGGGAAAAGGCAAGAAAAGGAGAGGGAAGGAAGAAGGAACCACACTGCGTCCACCCCATGCCCACCCTTCCTAGCTTCTCTGCTGATTCCTTAAGTCAGAGAGACCCATGGAGCATCGCCCGGAGTGGCCGGAAACGACTCCCCCCCCAGCTGACTTACCCTTTTCCCAGTGCGAAGAGCACAGGGTTTTCCAGCTCCATGAGCACCTGGAAAGCTTTATTCATGTTTTGATAAGAAAAGCCTTCTCCAGCGTCTGCAATTACGACACAGTTTGGGTTGGACGTGTCGATCTGATCAAATTCCGAGCGGACTCCTGAAAAGAGGGAGAGAGAAGGGTTTGATCCCTGGGTCGGGAAGATCCCCTGGAGGAGGGCATAGCAATCCACTCCAGTGTTCTTGCCTGAGAAATCCCATGGACAGAGGAGCCTAGCAGGCTACAGTCCATGGGATCGCAAAGAATTGGACACAACTGAATGACTTAGGAATAACCACCACCACCAAAGTCTGCAAGAGACTTTGAGATGCATCAGAAAGATAAAGGTGGATAGATGGATGGAGGGATGGGGAGATGTCTCATATAGAAAACATGGCAAAATGTCATTGGTAAAGTCAAGGTGAAGGGCAAACAAATATTCCAAATAAAATTATTTCAGCTTTGCTGTCTGTTTGAAAATCCTCATAACAAAAAGTTGGGGAGGGGGAGGTGGAATTCATCGACAATAAAACCTGAAAACGATTGAAAAGACAGGGACACATATGCAAAACACAGACGCAAGAGTACAGGTGACGAAGGGTGCCTGGCTTCCCCCACAGCTTCTTGAGCTCCAACATCTGCCTCTTGGACTCACTGATGAACGTTGTCTTCAAGGGGAACGCTGAGTTTCCCTCTCATCTCTGGTAGGTCCACCCCGACCCCTCCCTCTGCCCCTGCCCCGGGGAGGGGAGGTTTTTCTCTCTTAAATCTTTCTGCTTCTTTAAGGACCTGTTCTAAAGACACTGGCAAGGATCCCAGATCACAGAGGAAGCATTTCGAGAAAAACAGTTTCCAAAGGCTGGGCATGTCGCCCTCAACTGGCGCCAGAGCTGTGGACTCGGCCTCCAGACCTTCAGGAGCTCTCTCCATTTCTGGGAGTCCCCTACCCCTGTCCAGGGGTAGAAAAGCGTGCTTGCCTCTGCCGCAGGTTTGTAAATAACAACGCCAAGCGCAGAGGAAGAAAGCAGGAAGACAACAACAGAAAGGTGTCCTGAATTCTGAAGCATGTATTGTCTCTTCTTTTTAAATATTCAGAAGGTGCCAGGTAATACTGTTCTTTCTTCTTCATTTCAGCAAAACTCCCAGCTGAGGGTCAAAGGGACTCTGTCCTTGCCTTCAGACTGATGTTAGCAAGTAAACCTGTGCCATTAGCCAGCACGTGGGGCTGGTTTTTACAAATACGGTTCCGAAACCTACAGACCTAACTTTGCATCTGTTCTATTTGTCTGTCTATCTCTCTCTCTCTCACACACACACAGACACAGACCCCAGAGGATAAAATCTTGCCCCCTTGACAATTTCATGCCACCTTGCTCCATCCTGGATCACAGAAAACAGACTCAGGGTTTTCCTGCCTCCAAGGAGCCATATGGACCCTGCCTCTGACCACCACCCACCACCACCCCGACCCCTGGGCCCAGGATGATGCCAGGATGGATGGGGCCAGGGTCCCAGCACCAAGGCCCACGGGTCTAACAAGGGCCAGGTGCTCCCTCTGTGTCCTCCCCAGCCCCCAGCTGGAAAGGGGGCGCCTTCACCCCCCCAGCGGCCCAAGGGGGGCCTACCATCGTGGACGAGCAGGTGTGGCCGCAGGCCTCGCTGCTGCAGGATCAGGCAGGCGGCGGGGACTGGGGAGGTCACCTCGCCCTCGGAGACGTCGAAGCCCAGCTGCCGCAGCAGCCCCACCAGGTCTGCCTGCGACTTCTGCGACTCATTGGTGCAAAATCTCACCTTCAGCCGGGACCGTTTCAGCCTGCAGAGGGGAGACAGGCCGGGGAGGGGGCTGTCAGCAGGCAGCCCGGCCGCCCGGGGAGGGGCGTGGATGGGTGCTTCTTCTCCAGGGGAACAGTCCAGAGCAAGCCGGGTCTCCACGGGCCCCTGAACTGGGCCTCGACAGCCTTACCGGACCCTGGGGTTTCTGAGCTGGAGAAGACCCTTCTCATCCTCGCTGAGCTCGGCACACCTGAGACGCCCCGAGTTCCCACGTGACCTCTGCTTCTGCCTGGCTCACGGCCATGCCCCTCCACCCGGGACACACCGCCTCTTCACACGTGCCAATCCGCCCGCCTCCCGGGACCCACTCGACACCTCCCCGCACCTCACCGCACCACGCTGCTCAGCCTGGTGGAGGTCCCCTCTGAGCGTCCCGGCCACCCCTCCGGGCCCTGCCACCAGTGAGCATCTCCACTGAGCACCTGAGCTGACCCCTGAGTGTCCACATTTCTCCAAAACGCAAAGGCCGGGGACCACGCCTGAAGTGTGCTGTCTCGCCGCTGTCACTGAAGACAGGTCGGCCAGACAGAGGCATCGGGTGCACGGGCGAGCTAACGGGACAGGAGCCGGGGATGCCCGCGGCGTCAGCAGCTCCGACAGCCTGTCCGGGCTCACGGGAGGCCCTGCAGCCCCGCTGCACCCGGGCAGGCTCTGCGAAGGCCAAGTCACAAAAGCCGACGCCCAGAGAGAAGCCAGGGAAATAACACTGAACCCTTCTGCCAACAGCGACTGAGCACCTACTGACTGGCACATGGACATGCCGCAGTGCCCGCAGGCGGGCTCTCTGACCCCAGACCCTCAGTCGATGCGTAAGGTGGGAGACTGCACAGAGGAGGGGCACTGGAATCAGGACGAGAGGTGACGGGAAAGACCAAAGAGGTGAGGAGACAGGACGGCCAGGCAATGTGGGCAGGACAGGAGGCCTCCCCGGGGAGGAGACAGCTCTGGAGCTGAGACTGGAAGGGAAGCAAGGAGACAAAGGAACAGGGACCCCCAGAAGGAAGGGGGACCCTGCAATAGCAAGGGGGCCAGCGGGCCGGCTACCTGGCCTGGTCCGGAGCACACGGGGCCCTCCCTGGATGCATCCCGGGCCATGGCATGGGAGGGCCATGGAAGTCACCAGGCTGCAAGTCAGGAGGTCCGAGAAACCCTAGGGAAAAGGTGAAGGGTCTGTCCAACGTCACCTTCTCCGACCATCTGGGCGACGCTGCCCACTCTGTCTCTAGGCTGCTTTTCTTTCTGACACTAACCCGTATCTCCAACCATCTCATGTCTGCACTTGTTCAGCGTCTCTCTCCCGGACTCGCGTGCTCCATGAGATCAGGAACGAGGTCTGATGGCGGGGCCCACAGGAGGCCCCTGACAAGCGTTTGCTGAGTGACTGAGTGATGGCAAGTCCAGATGACAGCTGGTGAGAGGCACTCTGCCTTAGGACCACGCCTACTACTTCCCCTGAGGGGGCCCTGAGCCTGCACCCCCTTCACTGCACCCCACGCGGTGGTGAAGACACGCACTCCCACGTGACGGTGAGCCTCCAGACCCCCCAGGCGCCGCAGCCGACAGGTGAGACCTGGGAAGAAACGTCAGGCCCTACTGACAGGGCGAACAAACGCAGACGGAGAGGCTGACAATGTCGTGCAACCAGCAGCCCAGGTGATTCAGTCCTTTCTCAGTATTTGCCTTTCCTAATCAGGGGGTTATGAATTATCAATTACGCTTAGTGGTTAATTGCCCTTCATAAAGACAGCTTTTGTATTTTTAAATTAGGCAGTTAATATATTGTAACTAATAGCATCACCTTGTATATTACGGACAGATCTTCCACGGATTGGCGCCTGGGATGTGCGATCCGCACCCAAGTTAATGGAGCAGTTGAGGGAAGAAGGCAGCGGGCGCCGGGGGACTAATTATTGCTAATGGATTACGATGTGACCTTCTCAGAACAGTGAGCACTCGGTGTGACGGTGAGATGACAGGACCTCGCAGCTGCTATTCCAAACACAGCTCCGATGCCCATGAAACACAGGTAAACAACACAACTCACCGCAGACGCTGTTCTCCACCGACACACAACGTACGTTTACTGGAGACACAGTGCTTTAAAATCAAAAGTACTCAAATGGAGAAAGCAACACGGAAACCTCTATACTGCTGCTGCTGCTGCTAAGTCGCTTCAGTCGTGTCCGACTCTGTGCGACCCCATAGACTACCATATGTAAAACAGATAGCCAGTGGGAATTTGCTGTATGACCCAGGGAACTCAAACTGGGGCTCTGTGACCACCTAGAGGGGTGGGGTGGGGTGGGGTGGGGTGGGAGGGAGGTAGAAGAGGGAGGGGACATATGTACACCTGTGGCTGATTCATGCTGTTGTATGGCAGAAACCAACACGATGTTGTAAAGTAATTATCCTCCAATTAAAAATAAAATAAAATTACTAGTTTTAGGACTGAATCAGCCCCTGGACAGCAGTGGGAAATGCTCGGGGAAGGCCCCTCACCACAGGTCTGTCCATTCATGTCCCTGACCACACCCTCTTTTCACTTTCTGGCATGAGCCCCAGGTCATCTCTTCATTTTCCTTAATTACTAAAAGTAAAAAAAGTACTGGTTGGATGGATGCGTACATGCTCGGTCCTGTCTGACTCTTTGCAACCCTTCGGACTGTAGCCTGCCAGGCTCCTCTGTCCATGGGATTCTCCAGGTAAGAATACCGGCGTGGGTTGCCATTTTCTCCTCCAGGGGATCTTCCCGACCCAGGGATCGAACCATCATCTCCTGTGTCTTCTGCATTGTAGGTAGATTTTTTTAACCACTGAACCATCAAGGAAGCCCTAAAGCATTATTCATTATTATTATTAAAAATAGTAAAGGATGAATACATTACATTCAGCCTTGCCCTGGGGGTCGGTATCTGTGATCCGATGTCATCCTCACCCCTTGAGGGCAGAGCCCCCTTTGGACACCCTGTGTCCCCCACATGCACCCCCAGGGCCAGGAGCCTGGAGCACACAAGGCGTTAAGCACCTGCCAAATTGAGTCTGCGAGCTATGGAGACGAGAACCAGAAGCCCGTCCCAGGGATGAGAAAACAGGAGCTCCAGGAGGCAGAGACCTGAGAAGGTCAAACAGCGTGCGAGCCGCTCTTGGCTCAACTGTGTCCCGCCCCTCATCTCGTAGGCTGACCCCCTCGGGAGGGAAACGAAGGTTAGGAGAGGATGAAAGGGTGGGGCCGGGACAGGACAGAATCACAGCCAGAGACGCCAGGGATCCCTCTGCAACCACAGAGAGGAGGCCACGTCAGGGCACAGTCGAAGGGGGCCGCCTAGCAAGCCGAGAAGAGGGCTCCCCCCAAAAAACCCACCCTAGGGCACCTCGATCTCGGACACCCAGACTTCAGGACTAGGGGCAGATAAACCTCTGTCACTGAGCCCCCCAGCTTGTGGTACTCTGTTCCGGCAGACTAAGACAGTGGAGGAGCCAAAGCCTTGGTGTCTCTTGGAGGGGTCACTGCTTAATATCAGATTCAGCCTTGAACGGCCTGGAACACACGAACCCAATGTCAGGAGAGAGGGAGCCAGGCGTGGCTTCAGGGCTGTGGCAGAGCCTGCCATGGGCCTCCCAAGGGCAGCGAGCCCCAGGGACATCGGCATTGGGCTGGGCCCAGCTCCAGGACAGGCCAGGCCTTCCCGTCCCCCAACACCCTGGAACCCTGGGGACAGAGGGCGTACCACAGGGCCCTGGCAGCCAGAGCAGGGCTCCGGCCGGACGTCCCCTCTGAGACCGCGGCCACGTTCTCAGTCCCCTGTGCCTCCCTGGACCCCTCCCAGAGCGGGTGGGGACTTGCCCCTACTTCCCGTGGGCGTACTGGCTCTTTGAACTGACCTTTACCTCCTCCTGGAGGCTGGGACAAGCTCTGAGTGACAGTGTCGCATGATGCCATTACTGAGCATCACATGAGCGGGTCCCTTGCAAATCACCTTGGACCTCACACATCTGCTAGCTGTCGGCATCTGCCAGGGGCGCTCACCCGAAAATAATGGAAACCCTCTCATTATCGCTTGGTAGCAGGTAGAGTGCTGGGACGATTACTGGACATCCTGGCTGACCTTGGCACAGCTCCACCACCTCGTGCCCTCTGGGCTCACCACAGAGGAGCTGGACAGGGGCAAGGAGGCTGCCCTGGGGAAGGCCCCTCCAAGCTCTGTCCCCACCCCACCCCAGCCACCTCTCACCATCATCTGACCCCGAAGGCCCTCGCCATCACCCTGAGTCTTTGCCATCACCCTGAGTCTTTGCCGTCACCCATCCCCTATGGTAAATCCTACGTATCCTTCAGAGCCTGGTTCGTTTGTCCCTTCCTCCAGGAAGGCCCCCCAGACTTCTGTCCCCTCCCAGGCAGAGTCGGTCCTACTTGGCTTTCACAGATCTTGAAACACGGCAGTGCTTTTCTGTGAGAAGCACTTAAGTGATCCAAATTCTAATGGAACCAGGTCATTCTAGCACCCAGAGAACCTCGGGAGGGCTCACTGCAATCCTGCCCGTGGGGAGCACTGCTTCAGCGTCTGTTAGGGTTAGGGTTAGGGAGAGCACAGTGGACCCTCGTGAGTCCAGACGGGTAGACAGTAGGACGAGACGCAGGGCAACTCGTGCCTTCCTGCAGCCGTGGGACAAATGCATATGAAAGATGCTCTAATACTGAGCAGGAGGCCAGGAGGTCAAGGAGCAACTGGGAGGTGTTCCAGGGCCTGATGACTATGGGCTGTGGTACCTCCACAAGCTATTTCTTCTCCCTGGGGCTCAGTTTCTTCATCCAGAAGATGGGATGATAACAGCCTCACGTGCTGAAGCTACAGGGAGATCTTCGAGGTGCCGGCTTGGGCCTGGCCCACGGTCAAAGCTCGCTCAGCGTGTGTGGAGAACGTCGGCCAGTAAGTGGCTAGTAGACAGGCTCCCGATCTTGTTCCCTGACCCCGCTCCCTGCCCCCAATGCCCAGAGCAGGCAGGGCCCACCCCCACCATGCTCCAGCCGCCCCATCACCAAGCAGAGAGGTCCCCGCTGCTAGCAGGCCCTCCCGTCCACAGCTCCTACACCTGGGCCTCCCAGGAGCAAGGGCTGGGTCCTACTGACGGGGGTGGGGTGAGGTGGGGTCTGAAAGGCCAGGCTGATGGTGATGCCAAACCTTATTACCATCCTGAGGAGAGGGACCCCTCACAGGATGGTGAAGGAGAGGAGGCCTCAAGCTGGGTGGGCTCCTGAGCGGGTAGGGAAGGCTGCAGGCTTGCAGGTTGAACTTGAAGCAACAAACGAGGGTAGAGGATGGTGACGTCTCCCGACCACAGAGAAAGCAGGGTCCATGTCCTTTAATTTACATGCCCCTAGGCTGGTCTTCATGGAACAACAGATTGGTTCCAATCGGGAAAGGAGTACATCCAGGCTGTATATTGTCTCCCTGCTTATTTAACTTATATGCAGAGTACATCATGAGAAACGTTGGGCTGGATGAAGTACAAGCTGGAATCAAGATTGCCAAGAGAAATATCAATAACCTCAGATATGCAGATGACACCACCCTTATGGCAGAAAGCGAAGAAGAACTAAAAGGCCTCTTGATGAAAATGAAAGAGGAGAGTGAAAAAGTTGGTTTAAAGCTCAACATTCAGAAAACAAAGATCATGGCATCAAGTCCCATCACTTCACGGCAAATAGATGGGTAAACAGTGGAAACAGTAGCTGACTTTATCTTTCTGGGCTCCAAAATCACTGCAGATGGTGATTGCAGCCATGAAATTAGAAGATGCTTACTCCTTGGAAGGAAAGTTATGACCAACCTAGACACCATATTAAAAAGCAGAGACATTAATTTGTCAACAAAGGTCCGCCTAGTCAAGGCCATGTGGTTTTTCCAGTAGTCATGCATGGATGTGAGAGTTGGACTATAAAGAAAGCTGAGTGCCGAAGAATTGATGCTTTTGAACTGTGGTGTTGGAGAAGACTCTTGAAAGTCCCTTGGACTGCAAGGAGATCCAACCAGTCCATCCTAAAGGAGATCAGTCCTGGGTGTTCATTGGAAGGACTGATGTTGAAGCTGAAACTCCAATACTTTGGCCACCTGATGCGAAAAACTGACTCATTTGAAAAGACCCTGATGCTGGGAAAGATTGAGGGCAGGAGGAGAAGAGGATGACAGAGGATGAAATGGTTGGATGGCATCACCGACTCGATGGACATGAGTATGGGTGGACTCCGGGAGTTGGTGGCAGACAGGGAGGCCTGGCGTGCTGCGGTTCATGGGGTTGCAAAGAGTCGGACACGACTGAGAGACTGAACTGAACTAAACTGGGCTGGTCTTCACAAGAGCTGTGTGAGGTCCACAGGCCCACCCCAGGCTGAAGTCTCTACCAGGGACCATCTCCACGTCCAGCGGCCCGGAGCGCTGACATGAGACAGGAGAAACACACCAGGAGGGGGTGGAAGGAGGGGAGGGGAAGAGCATGTTCCCCACATTCCCGCCTCCCTGACCCACACTGCCTGCTCTGCGCCCCCACCGCGGGGGCCACAACTCAACTCTCCACCACTACCTGGTGGAGAGAAGCCCCTCTTTCCATCAAAAATGGCCACAGCTGCAGATAAATGAATCTCTGTGGTTTGGGTTTCCAAGAGAAGGAAAGGACACCCCAACACCCTGGGGGGCAGTCAGTATGAACTGAAACCCGGGCGGCAGCGCCCAGTGGAGATCCTCAGAGAACAGGAGTCCCGGTTGCCCCATCTCTCGGCCTCCGGATCTTTGTTACATGGCGGGGCTCCACGGCAGCGCCAGCCACTGTCTGACATTGAGATCTGTGGCTGCTTCCCTTTTGGAAAGCCACGGAGACGGACTGCACACATTGGGAAAATCGAAATGTGCAAAGGGCCTATTTGTTCTAAGGACTTGCTATTTTATCATAGGGTCACGTGGGAGCACATGTGCAGAGCAGGGGCAGTCCTGCAGCAGAGAAATACAGTCATTTAAAAAAAAAAAGAAAGGAAAGGAGGGAGGTGGCAGGGAGAGGGAGAAAGAGAAAGGATGAGGGAGGGAAGAAGGAAGGAAGAAGAAGGAAAAAAATAAAAATACCATCATTCCCACACACCAAGGGGCAGCCACGTTGATTCAGGGAGGAACCCGGCCCAGCTCCCCATGTGCCCAGATGAATGGGCATGAGCTCGGGGTCAGGGAGCACCGACAGAAGGGCTTCTGCCACTTGAGAAGGGGGTCTGGCTTCCCGGCTGAGGTCCAGCTGTACCGTGCATAAGCCCTGCGCCAGGCACCCCTGGGCCAGACTCGGGGGTCTGAAATCCCAGCCATGAGATGGGGTAGTGCCCAGCCTCCCAGCTCTTCGGGGGGGAGGGGCACAGGGGGCCCAAGAGGAGCCCTAGCACATGCTGACATCACCGGGGCCGTGAACACAGGGCTGCGGGAAGCCTTTGCCAGCAGCACCAGCTGGGCCTGCTGCACCTCCCGCTTCTTTCCACCAGAGCAGATCTTCCGGCCAGCCTGCACGGCCCGCTGCGGGGTCCGGGGAGGTCCCTGCCCACTCTCCATCTGGCCCTCTGCTGGGCGCAGTGTGTCGTCAAGAGTCCAGGCAAGAAGTGGGAGTCCAAAGTCTGGACGGAGAGGAGAGAACACAGGCAGTGACGCATGCAGGTGGCCCTGGCTGAGGCTCAGTGTGGACCAGCCAGCCAGTGACCTCAGAGGGACGGGGAGAAGGAGGGGGACAGTCAAATAGAAACGTCGGGCAGGCCCAGAGCCAGGGTCCTTACGAAACATGTGGCACACCTTCCCCGCCTGGGGCCGCCCCCTCTGCCATCCAGTGAGTTCTCGCTCTGACTTGCCTGAGCCTCTGAGCTCTGATCAGAGAGCCACGCCAAACTCACAGCATCGCTTTACTAGTTAGATAAACGAAATTTAGAATCAGATGCAAGGGAATCCACAAACCAGAGGAGACTTGGAGACTGTCCAGTTTGGTGGTTCCTTTTACAGAGGGGGAGACTGAGGCCCAGAGGGACACGGGCGCTTAAAAGACACGTTTTCAGGAGCTAAGGGGTCTGTGGACCACTCCCCAGCCTTGGAAGGTCAGCTGCCAGTCAGTTCTCCCCTGATGTGGTCACTGGCTGGTCACGGGCTGGGCACTGCAGGGGACAGAGGCCGGGTATTCTTGGGGTGAGGGGGCCTCAGCTTGGGAAGCAGACACACCCACAGCACCTCCACCACCCTGTCCCTGTGTGAGACCAAGGCTTGTCACCTAACCCTCTCCAACCTCAGTTTCCACCTCTGTAAAATGGGGCACTAGCAGAAGCTACTTGACAGGACTGTTCTGAAGCACGTTGCAAATGCTCCGTGAATGACGATGGTGGTAACAAAGACAACCACACCTCTGGCAGGCCCAGGGCTGGGTGTTGGGGACATTCAGGCCCTCGAGGCAGGCAACTGGACAGGAAGCCAGATGCTCAGGGCACCTGGGACAGCAGATGGAGACAGCAGGTGAGCTGAAGCAACCGATAACAAAGAGGGCAAAGTTCAACCAGTGAAGGTGGGGGTGTGGGGGGAACCGAGGCTGGCTGTCCTGCCAGACGTCCCCGGGACACCCAGGATGGACAGCCCCAAGGGCAGTTACAACAGCTTCCAGGAGATGAAATGGACGCACAGAAAGCCTAAGGAACTTGCCGGAGACCACATTACAACCACAGCTTTGGGCTGGGAGTCAGACCCAGGTCCCCGCCCGCCAGAGCAAACTCCTATCTTCTTGCGGGGTGTGGCACCTGCCTCGGCAGGGGTGCTGACTCCCGCTCTCTGAGCAAGTCCCAGCCTGCCCCCCACCCCGCCTCCATTCAGGCACTGAGTGGGACTGTTCACAAGAAGGAAGCACCTCTGGCTCGTGAAGATTAAAACTGTAGACGTTATGCAACAAGCACTGAGCCTGGGAGGGCATCACTGTGCACTCGCCCCCCCCACCGGGGGCCCCCAGCTCTGAAGTCAGCCCCTGACATCAGCAGCACGGAGACGGGGCATTCCGGACAAATGCCCCTTGTCCAAAGTCCGGGCTGACTCAGCAGAGCTGTTTCTGGCTCTGAACTCAGAACAAGCGGCCCGAAACTCTGAGGGCCTCAAGAGCCCCTCCGGCAGGCGCTGGGCCACACCTGGGGGATGGGGCGAGGGGACACAGGGAGCCACTACCGGTTGGCTGTGTCCGTGGGGTCTGATGGAGCGAGGTGGGGGCGGAGCTGACCATCAAGGAAGCCGAGCTTCAGACAAGCCCCCTGGCCCTGATCCTCGGGCCTTAAGGCCTGAGGGGCGGATCCTGACTTTCACAGGGTCACGGGGCTTGTGTGCACATTTGGAAGCAGCGGCCGCGGGTCTGTGAGTCCCGGGTGGCGATTGCTTTATGAGGCTGCTCGGCCAAGGCGGGCCCTGCTTCCTTCCGCTGCTGCAAAAAGGCTGGGCTGAGGGGGCCCCCGCAGCTGTGCTTTAGTGCCTGAGACAGGATGCAGTAAATGCCCCCCTCCCTGCCTTTCACATGCAGATGCCTCTGGGGCTCCCTTTGTGCGGGGCAGCCCCCGCTGTGCCACGCCCTGCCTCTGAATGGCTCCCCTTGGGGAGCCCAACTGCCCAAGAATGGACTCCAATAAGTGGCCTGCCGGGGGGGACCCAGGCCGGTTACAGATGTCCCGGGACCACGCCCATCATAAGCCCTGGGGCAGTAAGCGGGCCCCACCTGGCCCACCTGGCGGCTCCAGGAGGCCTGGACTGCCTGCTCTCCCATCTGGGATGCTACTGGCCCAGAGGACAGGTCCAGAGCCCCGCTTACAAGTCACCGGTTCCACGTGGCCGGGCTCCCCGACCTCGGCTCAGTCTCTCTCCCCCTGACACTCACCTTCTGGGTGCTGTTTATGCTGCTCTCCCCAGACTGGATGGTCAGCCCCGCTGGGAGCAGGGACTTCCACCTGCCCCACTCCCTGCCCCTGTCCCAGTGCCTCCGGCTGTGTTTCTAGCAGGAAAGAATGTGAAAGTGAAAGTGTGGGTTGCTCAGTTGCGTCTGACTCTTTGTGACCCTACGGGCTGCCCACCAGGCTCCTCTGTCCATGGAATTCTCCAGGCAAGAATACTGGAGTGGGTAGCCTTTCCCGTCTCCAGGGGATTTTTCCCATCCCGGGGATCGAACCTGGGTTTCCTGCATTCCAGGCAGATTCTTTACCATCTGAGTCACTGGGGAAGCCTAGTATGAAGAAAAGTGAGGAGTGAAAGTTGCTCAGTCGTGTCCAACTCTTTGCGACCTCATGGACTATACAGTCCATGGAATTCTCCAGGTCAGAATACTGCAGCGGGTAGCCTTTCCCTTCTCCAGGGGATCTTCCCAACCCAGGGATCAAACCCACATCTCCTGCATTGCAGGTGGAATCTTCACCAGCTGAGCCACCAAAAGCACTTGACAAATATGTGAACGAAAAAATGAACAAGTGCATCTTTGATGAGAAGCCGTGAAGTACTGCAGGGAAAACTGGGGCTTGGAGTCTGGTGGGCGGGGCTTCGGGGGTGCAGAGGAGGTAGTCCCGGCTCAATGACTTTTCCCATTTGTGCCAGTTTCCGAAACTCTCTGAGCCTCAGGCTCTGCTTTGAAACGGGCTGGTTGTGAAGGTAGTTTGTGTGGTCAAACATCTACCTGGGACATCGCAGGCCTCCCGTCCATCACCAGTGATGCTATTATTGTGGTCCATGTTGTCTTAAAAGGACTTCCCCGGTGGCTCAGTGGTAAAGAATCTGACTCAGGTTCCATCCCATGGCAACCCACTCCAGTATTCTTGCCTGGAGAATCTCACAGACAGAGGAGCCTGATAGGCTAAAGTCCATGGGGATGCAAAGAGTCGGACATGACTTAGCGATTAAACAACAACAGCATCTTAAAAAGAAGAGTTGATATTCCCCATATGCTCTGTATCCCCCAAAAGGTGGGAATTTTTTCAAAAGCTAAGGACACCTGTCACCACGGACAGCTAGGAAGAGGAGTGGCGAGTCGCCTACCCCGCTCCAGGGTTTCCAGAACAGAAGGTGCTGTTTGGGCACCCATGGCGATAGGGAGCCGTCACGGAGGCAAACACCCCCCAGGGTCCTGGGGACCCCATCATTGCTGAGGCTCTGATCTCACCCCAGGAACTTCCTCTGAGCTCCCTGCGACTTCAAAGCCAGCCTCGCATATCAAGGAGCCCAGAGAGGGCAGGGTGTGGCTGCAAAGCAACTACAAAAAGTGATGTAAGCCCAGCGGTCTCCACCGAGGCCAGCAAGGCAGGGCCTGCCCGCCAGGAGAGCCTATTCCTGGCTCAGCCACTATGAGAGGGAAAAGTGAAAGTGAAAGTGAAGTCGTGCCTGACTCTTTGTGACCCCGTGGACTGTAGCCCACCAGGCTCCTCCTTCCATGGGATTCTACAGGCAAGAATACTGGAATGGGTTGCCTTTCCTTCTCCAGGGGATCTTCCCCACCCAGGGATGGAACCCAGGTCTCCCGCATTGCAGGCAGATGCTTTAACCTCTGGGCCACCAGGGAAGCATGTCCCAAAGTCTGACATCCCCAGGGACACTCCAGGAGCAGGCAGATTTTACTGGTGAGGGGATCCACACACACTCGCCGCCAGGAGGGTCTGGACACGGGGCTCCGGCGGCACCCACAGGAGGGTAGGGGCCGCTCCCTTGGGCCTGAATGTGATCAGTTGGCCATGGGAGGCCTGGGCCTGAGTGGAGGGGCCTAGTCTTTAGAGAGAAAAGGATCTTGAGCCAGAGGATGCTGCTGTGTGGGGTGGGGGGGCCCCGGTTCTGTGGATGCTGGGCTGCTAAGGGGCTGGTCAGGGGAAAATCCACCCGAAGTCTATGTAACTGGGAGCATGGGGGTGAGGTGGGCGGAGGGAGAGAAGGGGGCTACATAGGTCCCTTGGGAACGCCCTGGTGGGTGGGAAAGAGTTGTGGGGACATGGTGTGGTCTTATGCCAGGGAGCCCCAGGGTGATTCAGATCTCCAGGCCTCCTTCTCCAGGCCGCTGGGCAACATGATGGTCAATCACCGGAAACGATCCCGCGCCTTATGGGGAAGGCACTTCTCCCCTCTCAGCTGGGATGCATTTGAGGACTATTCCTATAGCCTGCTATTATATGGCTGCTAGATTGATACAGTGTTGCTGCTACCAGAGACACTCCAGTTAGATAAATCAGTTGAATTAAAGCAGACCAAGACAAAATGAGGCTTCCCTGGTGGCTCAGACTGTAAAGCGTCTGACTGCAATGTGGGAGACCCAGGTTTGATCCCTGGGTCGAGAAGATCCCCTGAAGAAGGAAATGGCAACCCACTCCAGTACCCTTGCCTGGAAAATCCCATGGATGGAGGAGCCTGGTGGGCTACAGTCCATGGGGTCTCAAAGAGTCAGACACAACTGAGCGACTTCACTTTTCCTTTCCTTTAAGACAAAAACCTCCCGGGGGTCTACTGGGGGGGACACCAGTCCAAACCCTTTGTGGTTAATGAAGCAGAGATCACCCCCCTTAGAGTCACACCCAGGGGTGTGGGCAGACTGTGGGACAGCGTGTCAGGGGAGCACCACCTGGGGAGGCTGCTGGAGAGAAGACCCCCGCCCTTTTTCAATACCCGTGTCTCCCTCAAAGGACTCTACGCTCAGGTCCAGCACAGAAGGTAGGAGTGGGGCGGACCTACGTTCCCATGGTCCCAAGGCCATCCCAGCGTAGACCTGGTGAGCCCTGGGCCAGCCCTGGGCCGCAGTGGCTTCAGCTGACCAAGGGAGATAACAGCCGCCTCCCAGCAGCAGGGGACGGAGCAACATGGATACCCAGAACAGAGGAAGTGCTCCCTGAGGGATCCCTGGAGCCACACTGACCCAGGAAGGGTGCACCCCAGACCAATGCTACTGACTGGAAAGCAAGTGCTCACAATCAGCCCGACCTCCTCCAAGGCCATTGCTACTGACTGGAAAGCAAGCGCTCACAATCAGCCCGACCTCCTCCAAGGCCATTGCTGAAGCCACTCTGTGCTCCTCCGCAGAAGGTAGACGGACGGGACTGAGGCTCTGTCCATATCCTTGACCTCCTTTATGTCTCCGGTTTCTAGAAGCAAAAACGACCTTGCGAAGATGCCGAGGACTCACAAACCCATGTGTTTGTGAGGAAAAGAGCCACGGGGACGCTCACATACACCACTTTGGGAAATGACCCGACAGCATCTTCTAGCGACGATTATAGGCCTATCTTAGGATCGGCAAGTCCACCCCTGGGTCTGTGCCCAGCAGAAACGCAACCATGCATTCACCAAAGACATGTTCTAGAATGTTTGTGGCAGCGCTATTGAAAATAACTGAAAATGGGAAACTACACCCGCCTCAGGAGAAGAGATGAGTATTTTACTTTAATGTAAAGATGTTTTTAAGCGGCCCTGATTTTAAAATAATTAAAAGCACATACAACAGGAATTCCTATATGAACATGGGAAGTGAGATTTAAATGGCATACTCCTGGGGTCTACCATGAGCCAGGCACTGCGTCAAGAGCCGTCATGGCACCTGCCTGCACCCCCTCTGGCCCCTCTCCATCTCATCAGTACCATCTCAGCATCTCATTGGTGCTGCAGTCCAACACCAGAGCCCTTCTTCACTTCATCTTCTCCCTGGACCCCACGATATCCCATACATCCAGTGGGCCAAGGTCCCATTGGTCCTGCTCCCAAAAGGTCTCTTAAGTTCCCCCGCTTCTCTTCATCTCCACCCACTAGCCCATGCCCCTTCCTGTCTCCCTGGACCACACAAGGATCTCGCAGCTGGCTGCTCCCTGCTTCCTCTGGAGCCCTGCCGTCTGCCCCACAGACAGCTATTTCTGCGCTTTGCAGACAGAGATCTTCTTAAAAGAGTTGGTGGGGGTAGGGGTGGGGGTAGGGAAATGTGGCATTTTTTCCAGCTTTACTGAGACAAAATTCAGAAAATACTCCTTTTTTGGTATCCTGAACAGGAAAATATATCCACATGGTTCAAAAATATGTAAAAATGTTTATATACGAAGTTAGCCAGGGAAGAGTCTTGTTCCCACACCTTCCCGCAACCACCCCAGCTCTTCACACAGTGAAGTTCTTCCCTCCAGCTTCTTTATGCAAACATACCAGCAGGAATTCATGCTTGCATTCCTACCTTTTCCACCCAAAAGACAGTACAGAGCACGTCCCGTCTACATGGGACGCCTACACGGCAGGGGTGCTCATTCTTTATACAGCACAGAACTTCATTGATAGACTGAGACTGTAACACGCCCCTTGTGATGGACAGTTGAGATGTTTCTAGTCTTTTGCTATCTCACAAGGCACTACCACAAACGCCCTCCCACCTACGTCATTTCTCACGTATGAGGCAGATGCTAATAGGTCACGCCAAATGCATCTTCCACGAGCAATGTAAGATAAGAGTCTAGATTTTGAGGCAAAGCTAGAAAGTTTCTTCTCCCATTCCCAGATTTCAAAGGGAATCTCTCCTGTTTTCATTTGGTACTTGTATAAAACTAAACTGTTAGTTGCTCAGTCGTGTCCGACTCTTTGCAACCCCATGGTCTGTAGCCTGCCAGGATCTGCCTGTAGTCTGCCAGGCAAGAATCTCAGAATGGGTTGCCGTTTCCTTCTCCAGGGTATCGTCCTGACCCAGGGATTGAAGCTGGGCCTCCCGCACTGCAGGCAGATTCTTCACCATCTGAGCCACCAGGGAACCTGGTACTTATATACTTTCACTTTCTATATTTTAATTTCTTTAAAACATAAATCAGATTCCATGACACTCCTGCCTAAAATCTTCAGTGACTTTTCCCTGCATTCCTCAGGATGGAATCCAAACAGCTCTGCCTGACTTGCAAGGCCCACTGTAGCCAGGCCCTGCCACTCTCCAGTCCTCGCACACTCTTCAGTTCTGTGAAGGGGAACCTGCCAAGCTCTCCTCCTCAGGTTTTGAAGCCACTGTTCCCCCCAGCTGGAAGGCACTTCCTCCTTCCCTTCACCACGATGGACCCTCTTACTTTCTGGTTCTGAGACGCCAATGGCAATTACAAAGCCCGGGGTCCAGTGGTGCCACCGGCAGTCCTGGCAGTGTCCTCGGTGCATATGACTAATGGGCAAGATGCCCTCCTACCGTCTAAGAAGACGTTCAGTGCAGTCCAACCGAATCATAATGCCGGCCACAAGTAATTTAAAGTTTTCTGGTAACCACAATAACAAAGATCAAAAGAAGCAGGTGGAATTATTAAATATATTTTATTTAGCCTAACATATTCAAATTACTATCATTTCAAACATGTAACCAATACAAAACGATATAATGAACTTTTTACATTTTTCTCAGTAAGTCTTTTTCTCACTTATATGCAAAGTATATCATGAGAAATGCTGGGCTGGATGACGCACAAGCTGGAATCAAGATTGCCGGAAGAGATATCAATAACATCAGATATGCAGATGATACCACACTTAACGGCAGAAAGCGAAGAAGAACTAAAGAGCCTCTTGATGAAAGTAAAAAAGGAGAGTGAAAAAGTTGGCTTAAAACTCAACATTCAGAAAACTAAGATCATGGCATCCGGTCCCATCACTTCATGGCAAATAGATGGGGAAACAGTGGAAACAGTGACAGACTTTATTTTGGGGGCTCCAAAATCACTGCAGATGCTGACTGCAGCCATGATATTAAGACACTTCCTCCTTGGAAGAAAAGTTATGATCAACCTAGACAGCATATTAAAAAGCAGAGACATTACTTTGCCAACAAAGGTCTGTCTAGTCAAAGCTATGGTTTTTCCAGTAGTCATGTATGGATGTGAGAGTTGGACTATAAAGAAAGCTGAGCGCCAAAGAATTGATGCTTTTGAACTGTGGTGTTGGAGAAGACTCTTGAGAATCCCTTGGACTGCAAGGAGATTCAACCAGTCCATCCTAAAGGAAATCAGTCCTGAATATTCATTGGAAGGACTGATGCTGAAGCTGAAACTCCAATACTTTGGCCACCTGATTGAAAGAAGTGACTCATTGAAAAAGACCCTGATGCTGGGAAAGATTGAAGGCAGGAGGAGAAGGGGACGACAGAGGATGAGATGGCTGGATGGCATCACCGACTCAATAGACATGTTTGGGTAAACTCCGGGAGTTGGTGATAGATAGGGAGGCCTGGTGTGCTGCAGTCCATGGGGTCGCATAGAGTCGGACACGACTGAGCGACTGAACTGAACACTAAGTCTTTAAATCCGCTGTGGACTACACACTTAGCATATCCTAACTCCTCAGACTAGCCCTATTCCAAGGACTCAGCAGCAAGGAGCTGCCCTGCTGGACACTGGAGGAACTCTAACCAGCAGAGCCCCATGATCGCCCAGGTGTGCCGGACCCCTGGCGCAATCCGGTCCTGGGTCCCGGGGGCCGGCCCTCCGCTTACCCCGCGGGGCGGGGCCAGAGCAGCAGCAGGAGCCCCGCCCCGTCCCCCGCCCGCCCCGGGCCGGAGGCCCTCGGGACCCCGCTGAGCTCAGCGCCCGGCGCCCAGCACGGCCCACTCACCTCGCCACCGCCTCCACGGAGCCGGCGATCGCCGCGCCGCCGCCCTCACCACCGTCCAATAAGACGCCAGAGATGTCCAGCAGCACCCCGCGCACGCCCGCCAGCCGCTCGCCCCACGCAGCCATCGCGGCCCGCCCCGGCTGCAGCTAGGGCCCTCGCGTCCCAACCGGCGGCTAACGCGCCGCCGCGGTGGCCGCGCAAGGGCTCCTGGGAAGTGTAGTCCCAATCCCCGCGGGGTGGGGCGGGGCGGGGCTGGGGCTGGAGGGCGGGGCGGGCTGGGGCGGGGTTCGAGGGGCGGGGCTGGGGCTGGGGCTGGGACTGGAGGGGCGGGGCGGGGCGGGGCGGGGCGGGGCGGGGCGGGGAACAAAGCCAGGAAGAGAGGTGAGCTTTTTCCGCACTCCCCGAAATGAGAGCCTTTTGACTGGAGATCCGTGGACACAGATCAGGAAGAGCGGGAAAACAACCCCCCCTGGGAAACAGCCAACCCTCCCCCCCCACCCTGAGAATTAGAGCAAGGCCAGTTGGGACTACAAGGAGGCACCTATATAAAAGTAACAAAAATGAATGAGAACAGGGAAAGACTCTCATTGATATTCCCACCCTCTGGCCGGACCGCAGTTCTAAAAGCAATGGCGATACTTGGATGCTTTGACCGGATAATCCTGCGCCCCTGAGAAACAGGGGTAAGGAAGGGAACCTAAAGGCATGTCTGCAGTATGAGCTGTGATGCCAAAACAAGCTGGAAGACAGGGACTAAAATTGCTCAAGAAGTAAGATGGTTGCTGAAAGAAATACTGTGCCATCAAAAAGGAAGGCTGGGTTACAACATGGAACATGCTTGTGTTATAACATTATATAAAAAGCAGAATGCAAAACTGAATGTAGGGACTTCCCTGGTGGCCCAGTGGTAAAGAATCTGTCTTGCAAGGCGTGGGACACAGGTTCGATCTCTGGCTGGGGAGCTAAGATTCCCACATTCTGGGGAGCAGCTAATCCCGTTTACCACGATGAGAGTTTGTGCACCCCCTCCGTGTGGAAGGATCTTTCATGACACAATGAAGATGTCACATGCTGCAACTAAGATCCAATAGAGCCAAAGTAATTAATTAATTAATAAAAAAACACCAATGTAGACCCCTGCCTGCAAAAATAAGGATGCATAGGAATAAGGCTGAGAAGGAAATGGGAATATTGCAACGTGTTTGCCCAGTGAGATTTTTGGATGAATTTTTACATTCTATTTAATGTTACATCATATTTGTAGTAAGTTGACAGAAAAGGGGAAGAGTTTCCTTGACCACCCCTCTGACCAAGTGTTTAAGCTGAGACTTGAAAGAATTTGACTTCTCTTGGCCTGAGTTAGCTTTCAGGTTTCAAAAGAAGACCATATTCCGATGGCCACTTTGTTTCAGTCTCTGGAGTTACAGAGAGGATGAAGAATTCATCAGAATATTAGAACTCGGACCCAGTTCAGTGAGTCATGCATGTCATGTTGGTAAGTTTACTGAGGAAACTGTAGTCTACTGACCTTACAGGAGAAATAGGAATATCCTTCCTGCTCTTTGGGAATTCACATTCTGATTGAGGGAAAAATGAATATGAGACCTTGGGCTTCCCTCATAGCTCAGTTGGTAAGGAATCTGCCTGCGATGTAGGAGACCCCGGTTAGATTCCTGGGGTGGGAAGATCCGCTAGAGAAGGGATAGGCTACCCACTCCAGTATTCTTGGGCTTCCATTGTAACTCAGCTGGTAAAGAATCCGCCTGCAATGCGGGAGACCTGGGTTTGATCCCTTGGTTGGGAAGATCCCCTGGAGAAGGGAAAGGCTACCCACTGCCATATTCTGGCCTGGAGAATTCCATGCACTATACAGTCCATGGGATCACAGAGAGTTGGACACAACTGAGCGACTTTCACTTTCACTTTTCACTTTCATGGTTCTTAATTGCAGACAATGTTCACACGGGGCATTAAGGAGCTTACAGATTTCCAAGGCAACTGGGGAACCAAGCTCAAGCACTGCACAGCAGAGAGCTATGCAGCTCTGAGAAATGCCCAATCACTTGGCTCTTAAGATGACAGGGACTGACAGTACTGCCCCCAAAGAACCAAACCTATGCACTTTTCCCTCAGAAGATTCTCTCTTTTCATCTGTTGGCTCCATTTCACTTCCACCATGTCTGGCTTGGTGGAACCTAGTCCAACCTGCAAGGGAGTCTGGGAAATGTAGTTTTTGCCTTCCTGATTCTGGGGTACAGGAACTGAATGATCTGGATAATCTACCAGGTCCATCATGAGCCATGCATCATCCACATGTTGAACTTCAACTCTCTTGGCTCAGTGGGTCCCACGGGTACATGCATGCCTGCGTGTATCTCCTAAGTCACTTCAGTCCTGACTCTTGGCAACCCTATGGACGGTAGCCAGCCAGGCTTCTCTGTCCATGGGATTCTTCAAGCCAAGAATTCTGGAGAGGGTTACTATGCCCTCTTCCAGGGAATCTTCCTAACCTAGGGATTGAACCCACATCTCTTACCTCTCCTGCATTGGGAGGTGGGGTCTTTAGTGCCATCTGGAAGTCCACCCCCGCCCCACTCCACTGGTGCAAAAGGGTCTAAAGTATGATCTTTACCTTTGAGTTAAGACTGGGCAGAGAACAAGAGGAACACTTTTAAGGCTACTGATCAAACATGTGTCCAGTACCAGTGAGTGAGAGACACAGCCAAGAGGATGGACTCTGCGGGCAGTGGAGGGCAGCAGTGGTTTCTGAGCAGTGGGGCAGCCTGAAGCATGACTGGGCTTTAGCTTCATGCCAAATGAGGAGGCAGGAAAAGGATACCTCTGCCTGTGGGGGTGAGCCCACACATCGTTCTCCCTCTCCCACTGGCTGGGCATGACCTTGGCAAATTGCTTTCTGTATCTAAGATTATGGAGACAGAATAATGGCTCCTTGAAGATGCCCATGCCCTACTGCCCAGAACCTGTGAATGTGTTTCCTTACGTGGCAAAGGGGACTTTTTAGATGTGATTAAGCCAAAGATCTTAAAATGAGAGATTATCCTAGATGACCCACATGGGCTCGATCTAACCACAAGAGTCCTTGTAAAGGATAGAGGGAGGCAGGAAAAGAGTCAGAGAAGACATGACCACAGAAGTGGAGGTGAGAAAGAGAGATTTGAAAAAGCTGCACTGCTGGGCTCGAATATGAAGGGGTCATGAGCCAAGAAATGCAGGCAGCCTCTGGCAGCTGGAAAAGGTGAAGAAAAGGAGTCTCCCCTACAGGCTCGTTTTTTTTTAATATTTTATTTATATTTGCCCTACTCCTACTTCTCAAATATCTGTTTTAACTTTTAATTTTAAAACTTTTTTAATGCTTTAACTTTTCATCTGTTTTAACTTTTAATTTTAAAAGTTTAATTTAAAAAAGGTTTTAATACTTTTTAATTAACTTTTAATATCTGTTCTTTTAACTTGTAACCAACACAATATCATGTTGGTTTCTGCTGCGTATCAGTGTGAATCAACTGTAAGTATACATATATCCCCCACCTCCTGAGCCTTCCCCCCACACCCCACCATTTCACCCCTCTAGCTCATCACAGGGCAGCAAGCTGAGCTCCCTCTTATGCAGCAGCTCCCCACTAGCTATCTGTTTCACACATGATAATGTATATATGTCAGTACTACTCTTAATTCGTCCCACCCTCTCCTTCCCCCAAAACACCTTGATTTTAGGACAAAACTTGCCTCTAGAACTGTAAGAGAACAAATTTGTGGTTTCTAAGCCCCTAAATTTGTGATAATTTGTTACAGCAATGATAGGAAATGAATACAGGGACCCAAGTCCCTCACCTGAAGGATGACATGTCTGTCCAAAGCAGCAGGTCTCTAAGTGTGGGCTCAGACCTGACCCAAAAGTCCATGACCTTTCTTTGGATGTGATTTTTGTTGTTGTTCAGTCACTTAGTCGTGTCTGACTCTGCGACCCCATGGACTGCAACAGGCCAGGCTTCCCTGTCCTTCATGATCTCCCAGAGTTTGCTCAAACTCTTGTCTGGGCATTGTATAAGTTAGAGTTGTTTTCACTGTATATAACAAATACCCACCTGCAGTTGCTCAACCAGATTGAGTTGTTTTTTTCTCATAGATCAAGAAGCCAAGAGGAGGGCAGTCCTGGGCAGGTACAGCAGCTCCCAGAATCGTCAGGAAATAGACTACTTCCATTTTTCTGCTCCACCATCCTCAGCGTATGGCTTCTTCCTCATGCTCTCAAGGTGCCTGCTGTTGCCCCAGGCATCACATCTGCATTTCAGGCAAAGGGGAAGGAAAAGGAGAAAGGGCCTGTGACAACTGAGTCTTGACCTTTATAGCAGGAGAAAAAAGCTGCCCCAGAATCCTGACCCAATAGACTCTTGTTTATATAGTTTTGGGCCAAAGCTAGTGAAGTGGCACATTAAGCCTCCAGTGTCCAGGGAGGCATGTTTCATCCACAGAGCTTGGCCTCTTACATTCCCAATAACAAGTTTACAAATCATGTCTGAATTTCAGCTGAAATTTGAATACTTCCAATCTTCTATTGCTGAACAGATGTGTGTATAATCCTTCCATATTGGCTTGTATTAACTAGGACTCTGGTTGCCAGTGACAGAAACCCGATTTCAAATGGCTTAAGTTGAGGAATCTATTGGCTCATGTAAACGATCTAGTCATTGATGGCTTCAGGTGTGTCTGGATCCAAGGCATGAATGGAGGCATTCTGGGCTCCCTGACTCCATTTCCTGACTCTGTCCCCCTCTCTTGCTCCTTGGAAGAAAAGCTATGACCAACATAGACAGCATACTAAAAAGCAGAGACATTACTTTGCCAACAAAGGTCCGTCTAGTCAGGGCTATGGTTTTTCCAGTGGTCATGTATGGATGTGAGAGTTGGACTATAAAGAAAGCTGAGCACCAAAGAATTGATGATTTTGAACTGTGGTGTTGGAGAAGACTCTTGAGAGTGCCTTGGACAGCAAGGAGATCCAACTGGTCCATCCTAAAGGAAATCAGTCCTGAATGTTCCTTGGAAGGACTGTTGCTGAAGCTGAAACTCCAGTACTTTGGCCACCTGATGTGTAGAACTGACTTATTTGAAAAGACCCTGATGCTGGGAAAGATTGAAGGCAGGAGGAGAAGGGGATGACAGAGGGTGAGATGATTGGATGGCATCACCGATTCAATGGACATGAGTTTGAGCAAACTCTGGGAGTTGGTGATGGACAGGGAGGCCTGGTGTGCTGCAGTCCATGGGGTCACAAAGAGTCGGACACGACTGAGGGACTGAAATGAACTGAACTGAGATACAAACTATTAATACCATATGTAAAATAGATAAACAACAAGGTCCTACTGTGCAGCACAGGGGATTATATTCAATACCCTATAATACATCACAATGGAAAATAATATGAAAACAGTATACATATACACATATATCTGAATCGCTTTGTTGTCCACCAGACACTAATACAACATTGTAAATCAGCTATATTTCAATTTTAAAAAAAGACTGAAGGGATGAAATTTGGGCACAGGTGTGGGTAACAGAGGACTTTGTCCCCTGGCTTGCAGGAGACCACCAAGAACGATCACACGTGTCTCCATTCAAGCAGGAAGCAGGTGCTTCGTATACCTGCCAAACCCTACCTTGCTCCCCTATCTGTACTCTGCACGTGCCTCTCTTCCGTGCAGTAGGACGACGACACGTGATGCTCACCATCAAAAGAGCCCAGAAAGTGCCTCCTGCGCTGTATCCCTGCTCCCCTGGCCCCGTCCTTCCCCAATTCTTTCCTCATATGTTCTCAGCTTATCACTTGGCATTTACACACACACACACACCCATTCTCTTTCTCCCAATGACATGTCTCTCCACTTTTCCAGATGTCCAGAGCAATTTGGCTGACCTGGCGGTTCCCTTCTCTTGGGCTCCTCCTGGGAATATCTTAAAACATTAGAAAACAGTGACTGAAAGAGCTTCCAAGACTGGATCCCAAACCTGCACCACCATATCCTCCTATGCGGTGCTTGGGCTCAGTTACTTCTCAGAGGTCCTCTTCTATATCTCAGATCCTGTGTCACCTTGAGGGAAAGCCATTTGATAAATGTCTGCAATTGGATTTCACCCTGGGGCAGGAATGTGGCTTCCTGTAAGAGAAGAATGTTACTGAACCAGGCTCTAAAAACCTAACAACTACCCTGGTTCAAATCTCAGCTTCCCTACTTCCTAGCTCTGGGGTCTCGGCAAAAGTCACTCTGAAGCTCTCTAAGCTTGGTTTTCTCTACTGTAAACTGGGGGTATAAGTGCCTGCTTCGTGGGGTCGTGGCAAGGGTTAAATGAAATAACCCAAAATAAGCAAAAAGCTTAGCCCAGTGCCTGGTCCAGAGAAAGTGCCCAAGGAAGAAGAGCTATTATTGTGAACGCTTACTGTCGTTACCAGGACAATACCCTCCTCTCACTGCCTTCTCACCTTCTTTGATGCTTCCTCCACATTTCTGAAATAAAGGAGTTGATTGTTTCTTAAACCTGTTGATTTCCAAAAAGAAACAGTAATTTCTTAAAGCAAAAGATACTGAGTAAACATTTTTATTTTGGTTGCAGTCTGGGGATGGGTGGCTACTCTTTGAGCGCTTTCACAAATCAAAGCTTTTTTTTTTTTTTTTTTTTTAAAGGAACACTTGCTCTGCTTGGCTGTCAGAGTTCAAAGCCCTGGTGGGAAATGGGAAATGCTAGCCTTTAATTGTAAATGAACTTTCCACCACCAAGGGCTGTGGAGTCAAGTAAACAAGTAACAACTGATTCTGCTGCGTGGGTTCGTTTCTTTTTAAAATGCAGCACCTCCCCCTCCCATTTTGCAGCCCGATTTGAGTTAAAGACGTCCGCGGTTCACTTCTCCCCCTTTGTTACACTGTTGTGCCTTATGAAGCTGTCTCTTTGGCATAATGTCCTACCCCGTGGGCTGGCCCAAACTGCAGGGTTTTACCTAGAGGATTTAAGGTGTATTTTATTTCGGGAACATCAGATTTTATCTCAGGTGCTTTGACGCAGCTCCTAAGATTGCTCTCCCTCTGCACATACTGCAGATTCTTTCCATTGTTAACACTGTTCACAGCTCAGGCGGCAGCTTCTCAAGGCTGTGTGGGAGGTATAGGCCACTTTGTTTGTGGAATCGCTCGGGAAGCTTGGCATCATTGATTTGCATCAGTGCCTCTGGAATAGCCTTTGCCTTCTCCTTAAAGATACTATCTAAACTGTGAAATTCATTAAATAGCCCCAGAAATGGATCAGGTTATTTAACACAACATCCCTAATGGTGCAATATCTCAGCTGTCTGCGCTGATAGTGAACATTGTCTTGGCCAGTGTTATCAGCCCGGGACACCCGCTATGAATATTGATCCCGAGCTTGTTACAGCCATCACTTGCCATCAGGACAGGTCAGGGATGGAACCCACCTAGCATCAAAGCAATTTAAAGACAGCACTCAGGCAGAATTTTAATGCCCACGCTGAAAACACAAATCAACTCTGAGCACAGGGAGAAGGTGGCTTGCTGGAGACCGATGTACTTATTACATAGGAACATCTCGCATATAAATACACGTGTGAGGACCTGAGCAAGTCAACACATCTCCAGATTGTTTCTCTATGAAGTCCTACTGCCTTTCTGGTCATTTACAAAGCAGGTGGCCAGAAAAACAATTCTCCCAGACACCCCCACCCCTCACCAAATTGAAGAATTTAGTCTGTTCTATGGGTGAGGTGTCTCTTTTTAAGTTGGGTGAATAAGAAGGAGCATTTTCTGTTCCTGCAATGTTGATGGGAGACACCGTGGTGTTTCTTTTTTTTTTAATTATTTATTCGGCTGTGCTGGGTCTTAGCCGTGGCATCGGGGGTAGTCAGTCTTCCTTGTGGCATGCAGGAGTTTTTAGCTGTGGTATGTGAATTCTCAACTGTGTCGCATGGGATCTAGTTCCCCGACCAGGCGTCAAACCTGGCTCCCCTGCATTGGGAACGCAGAGCCTTAACTGCTGGACCACCAGGGAAATCCCACATCATGGTGTTTCTTGTGGCACCTGTCTCCAGAAGCCAAGTCCTGAATGCAAGAGTTCACATAACTTCATACAGCACTGAACACACATATCAGAAATATAGGAAAAATAAAGGGCAAGGGAAAAAAGATAACTAAAAAACTACTAAGAGTTCTTAGAGATTCACAGTCTTACAGCACATGGCCTGTATGTGTTCTTGACATTCCAGTTTGTTGCGTCTCCGTTTTCTTATCCTTTTCTATATTTAACACCTGCAGACCTCAAAGGAAAGATGATTCAAATTATTTGAACAAAAATTTTTGGAGAGAGTTGATAAAGTGAAAAGAAGATGACTGGGTTTGGCCTGCTCTGGCTTCTGCACCTTCCAGGTCCCTCTGGTTGGGGACATGGGATGCCCTCTGGAATGCCAGCCCATGTTCCCCTGAAAGTGACCTCAATATTTCTCAGAGGAGAACAGATAAGGACAGGGACCATGTGGAGCCAGAAATGTCCATTCTGGAGGTCCCTTAAAAAGACCTATTTCTAGCTACCATGGAGAACCTAAATATGAAAAAACATAAATGTGAGTGGAAAAAATGTAAAAGGGGAGCGGGATCAGTGGGGAAGGAGAAAGAAAGAAAAGATTTTTTTTAAATTTTGTTTTATAGAAGTATACTTGATTTCAATATTGAAATGTATTGAAGTATACTTGATTTGGGTCGTCCCCGATGGCTCAGATGGTAAAGAATCTGCCTGCAGTGCAGAAGACCTGGGTTCAATGGTTGGGTCAGGAAGATCCCCTAGAGAAGGGAATGGTTACCCACTCCAGTATTCTTGCCTGGGGAATTCCATGGACAGAGGAGCCTGGTGGGCTACAGTCCATGGGGTTGCAAAGAGTTGGACAAGACTGAGTGACTAACCACACACACACACACACACCCCTGATTTACAATGTGTTAATTTCAGTTTACAGCCAAGTGATTCACTTATCCATGTGCCTACATTCTTTTTCATATTCTTTTCTATTATGGTTTATCACAGGGTATTGGATATAGTTCCCTCTGCTCTACAGTAGGACCTTGTTGTTTAAGAAAGATTTTTTTTTTTAATCAGGTGAGAATTGGGTGAGAAAAAGTTGTCAAAACAAAAACCAAACTACCCTATCAGAGACCTGGAAGGTTCTGTGATTGGTAATCCAGGTTCCTGGGTGCCACGGTTTAGAGCCCTGGCCATCTTTCTTTGGTTTTCCCTAGGCGAGCATTCCCTCTGACGTGAGGTGGTCCGCTGGGCTTGGCCAGGGTACTTCCTTCCCTGATTTCCTTTGAAAGCACAATTCATCTCAGCTTTAGGACTGGAGCTGGCTCGAATTTCGGCAGGGCTTTAAAGTCCCCAGGGAATACAGTGACCGCCTCTGGGAGGGGCCACGAGCTTTGAATGAGAAAAGCTCCAAGAAGCTGGCCTGTAAGATCTCCTCTTCAATAACAGATGGAATTAGCAGCACCCCCCCACCCCCGCCCCCACTGCACTTTAGTGGAAGGCTTCTCCTCCCCTTCCTACTCCTACCTGCTCAGACAATCTTAATTGCCAAGTCATTGTTTGAAAACCCCATGGGGCCGGGAAGAAAGGGACAGCAACCTTAGAGGTAGCTCTGGGCTAAGGGGTTGGAGAAGCCTCAGAAATTGCCGCTGAGATAAATACTCAGCACTCAGACTGTTCCCCAAGCAACAAAAGAAGGGGAATTTAAGAAGGGTGTGGCTGGTGGAAGCTTCCCCAAGGACTGCTGTGCCCCATCCCCACAGGACGTCGTGGTGGGTTAGATGCAAGCCTTTGGTCTGTTTTCTGACCATAAGTCCAAACCAGGCAAAACATCTTTTAACCTTTTTCTTCTTGGGACTACTGGGAGGATGGGGGGTCAAAGATGCAACCTGCTTCCCAGGGACGCAATTTAACTGTGCAAATGATCAAACCTGTGACTGTGAAGAATGCCTGAAAGGTATCAGGGGTCATGTTTGGAGTCTCCACAGGACAGGGCAGCCGCCCGCACCTAACTCACCTGTCTTCACCAGAGCATCTTGGCTGGGGCTCAGACATCTCTCCGAAACCCCTGCTGCTCCCTGACCTGGCTAGGCTCCAAGGTGGAAGGGAAAGCCTCTGTCACAACCTGGGTTTTGTCCAGTCCACAACCTGGACGTTCCTAGAGAAATAACAGGACTTACAGCAAAGAATAGTGGTTCAGGAAACAAGACCCGGGTTCAAATCCAGACTCTGTCACCAACGAACAGTGGCCCTGGGCAACATCACTTCTCACCTTTGAACCTCATTCTCACCTTTTCTCATCTTAAAACCGGGATAAATAGCCTTGCCAGGCCACGCCCACCGCACTGGGCTGCTCGGAAGATCAAACGAGATCTCGCACGTGGAAGGGCTTTGTAAACTGTAAACTGTGAGAACATGAAGGCTTTTAAATCCGAGGTGGTCAGGTCCGAGGCCATTACTGTGAAGCACTGGCGAGGCAGGCGATGTGCTGAGCGTTGCCTTCGTATAATCAGTGCTGGACTCAACTGCGTCCCCAACTCAAAGACGGGTACCCTGGAGCAAGGGTGCAAATCCAAGCCCGAGTCGGGGTGGGTGTATTGTGAGGATCTTCGGGACGAAAGCTTCCTAACTTCCCTCCCTCGCTCACCAGCAGTCCCAGCAGGTTGGGCGTACGCGCGCTGAGCCCGCGGCGCTGTCCAGGCGGGCGCGCGCACTGGACGCACCGAGGCACCCCCTCGCCGAGGCTGGAGGTCCGGGCAAGGCTCGGGGTAGTCTTGGGGGCTCCTGCTAGCGCGCCCTGCACGTGGCGGGGGCCTGGGGCAGCCCAAGTGCCAATCCGCGCGCAACCTCCGGCCGCTCTCTCCCCGCCCCGCCTCCGCGCCCCCCTCCCCAGCTTCACTTGGCCGCCTCGACCCTACTACAGGCTGAGAGCTGCTGCCGAGCCACAGCCTAAAGCAAGCCCGAGCGCTACCCACCCCGGACCCCGCGCCGCCGGCCTCTGGGGCATGCTGGCATGGCAGGACGGCGGGGCCAAGGCGGCTCCCTCTCACCACAAGATCTCCTTCTCGGTTCTGGATATCTTGGACCCGCAGAAATTCACCCGCGCTGCGCTCCCAGCCGTGCGTCCGGCTCCCCGGGAAGCCAAGAAAAGTTTGGCAGAGGCCGAAGCAAGGAAGGACGCCAGCCGGGACCCGGTACCACAGCGAGAGGCGCCTGGTAAGGAAGAGAGGGGCCTCAGGCCCCGGAAAGCCCCAGCTTAGATGCTGAGATGGGAGGGTGGGAGGGAAGGCCCGGGATCGGGTGAGTAGACCTTGGCGGCGCCTTCCCCAAAGGGGAGAAGGCACACAGGAAGAGGACTGAAAAAAGCAGAGGAGCAAAGAAAGTGTTAGGCGCTCAGGCGTGTCCGACTCTGCGACCCCATGTCTGTAGCCCGCCAGGCTCCTCTGTCCACGGGATTCTCCAGGCAAGAATACTGGAGTGGGTTGCCATGCCTTTCTCCAGGGGATCTTCCCGACCCAGGGATCGAACCTGGGTCTCCCCCAGTGCGGGCAGATTCTCTACGATCTGAGCCACCAGGGAAGCCGCAGGAAGAGCACATAGTGGGGTAGGGGGACCCGACTCCCTCCCCCCCCCCCCACCCCCGCCCCACGCAGCATCCCAGGTCAGAGATTTGCCATCGAAGCCTATCCCTGCTCACCTGCCAAGCCAGTAAGCACCTCAGCTCTGATTGAGCGGCAGTGGAAACTAATATTTACCCAGCACCCAGTTTAGCCAGGCGTATTCACTTATTGGGCATTTAATGCTCCCGCCATGTGCCAGGACCTGGACTAGTGACTGGGATACAAGTCAGGGAAAACTTCAATACCTGCGAGGTAGACAGCGTCATTAAGGAGGTCGACAGCATCATCCCTTCATTTTCTGGGTGAGGGAGCTGAGACTGATGAATCATGCGTCTGAAGTCTTAGCAGGCAGTGAGGTCCGGTGGAGCACACAGGGGTCCCTTCCAGCCCTCCAGAGACAACAGCAAAGAATCCACTGCCCACCCGCTCAGTCTCCCTAGACCCAATCGTTTACTGGACTGGGGTCAGTGTGGCTTGGGGTGATGGGAGACTCTTTTGTCCTTTCTCTCCAAACCCTTTTTGACTTAACTCCTAACTCTGGTGGACCTGATGAGGAGTCCAGGAAAGTTTGTGTCTGAAATGAAAGACAAAGGGCAGCAGGACCAGAGCTGGGTGAGGCCTGGGAGGGACGCCAAAGTTCAGGGGCGCAGCGCAGGGAGAGAGGCTTGAAGTCTGGCAGTCTCCCCCCGCCCCCCGCCGCCCCCCCACCGCTCCCCACCGCTTTCCATCCCAAGTTTAGCGGTGATGGTCTGGGGCTCTGGGCGCCTCTGGCGGCCGCGCTTGGGCCTGGGCGGCCGGCCGGGTAATTGTTCCGATCGCCTCTCGCAGGGGCCGCTCTCTCCTTGCCCCACCTCTCTGATCGATATTCTATTACTGGAGCCTGCATATCTCCTGCCCGCAGCTTGCAGGTACCGACTTCAAACCCCCTTTCCCTGTCTGATCCTAATATTGTTCGATTAAAACTTACCTTTAATAGATGACATCTATCGATCCGGCCCAGCGCAAATCTGAAACTCTATTAACACGGCAGCAGAGAGAAGATGGGAAAGAGGGAATTTCACTTTAAAAGGGAGGAGAGGGGCGCCTAATAACTTCTTTTTTTAATTGCCAGGGGTTCCAGACCCAAACAGGCTTCTAGGGACGGCGGGAGAGAGCCTGAAACGCACTTGACATCTCAATGTCTTAATGTGTAATACAACGCTCTTATAAGGTTGTCCAATGAGCTCGTTATTTTTTCTTAATGCAGGGTGTCATCCATTGATTCCAAATACACTTCTTGGACACCTACTAGGTCGTGGATGAGTAAAGAGCGAAGAGGCACCGCAACCCTAACTCTCACCTCCTGGGACGGGCTGGGCACTCTGGATGGAGGGCCGTGGGATGGTGGCAGGCAACGCAATCACGGAGAGGGGCAGGGCAGGGCCCTGAGTTGGGGAGATTGCTGCCTACTCTGGAGAGGATGAGAAGCAGGTCCGGGGACCAGAACGGGCTGGGTGGTTCCCGGGTTCTGATCACGGTCCCCTTCTCCTCTAGATGCTGCGGGCCACGGCGCCGGCTTGGCGTCCCCCCTGGAGGGGTCGGAGGCGGAGGAGGCGGAAGAGGAGGAAGAGGACGTGGAGGACGCGCGGCGGCGGCGCGGGGAGCGGGCTGCGCACCTGCAGGCGGGCCTGACACTATCCCCCGAGGCCCGGGCCGCGGCGTCGGCGGCGGGGGAGAGCGGCGGGGGCGGCCTCGCGGGCTCCCCCGGCTCCCCGCGGCCCAGGCGCCGGCGCGCGGAGCCCAGCAGCTCCAAGCCGCGGCGCGCGCGCACCGCCTTCACCTACGAGCAGCTGGTGGCTCTGGAGAACAAGTTCCGGGCCACGCGCTACCTGTCCGTGTGCGAGCGCCTGAACCTCGCGCTCTCGCTCAGCCTCACTGAGACGCAGGTCAAAATTTGGTTCCAGAACCGCAGGACCAAGTGGAAGAAGCAGAACCCCGGCGCCGAAGGTGCGGCGCAGGCGGGAGGTGGCGCGCCCCAGCCCGGGACTGCGGCGGCGAGCGGTGGCGCGGGGGGCAGCCCAGGTCCGCCGGGCCCGGGCGCGCATCCTTTCCAGACTTTCCCCTCCTACTCGGCGGCCAATGTCCTCTTCCCGGCCGCCGCCTCCTTCCCTCTGACGGCCGCCGGGGGCTCCTTCACGCCCTTCCTCGGGCACTCCTACCTGACCCCTTTCTACGCCCCGCATCTATGAACCCCCGAGCCCCTTGGGCCCCTCTTCGTCTGGACTCATGAGTGACTGGCGTGGACTTGTGGTCCTCACCCTACCGAGGGGCGCAGATGCATAGGGACCGCCCCCTCCTGGTGCGCGGGTGTCTGTGCGCCCCTTCCCTGCCGGCTGCCTGGAGGCGCCGCCAGAGGGCAGGGAGAGGCCGCCTGCCGACTCCCAGGTGCGCGCCTTCCCGCCGTGCGGAACCCCGGAATCCACACGGTCCACTAAGGGGAGTCAAGGACCGGCCACGTTTCAGAGTATCCGGAGACGGAAGCCGTCCTTGAATCTCCCCGTTTCTGGACCTGCTCTTCCCGGTGGGTCAGGCTTCATTCAGTTCAAGGGCTCTTTCTGAGGGTCTGGGTGTTCAGAGGCGCGCGACTAGCCCAGCGGCGGGCTTCAAGTTCGGAGAGAGCCAAAACCCGCCCTCCAGCGGCTCACGAGGATGGACTCTGCAAAGATTTTGGCTCCCTCAGAGCCCAGTTGTTTTTGTTTCCCTTTTCAGAGCCGATTGTTTCCCATTTCATACTTGGTTACTGGCCCAAATCCAGCGATTTCTTCCAAACACCGCATAAAGTTGGCGAGAACTGGGTCTGTGAGCGCACACTGCCGCCTTGAGATGGACCATTTTTTAAATGCGTAACGCTCTACCTTTTTAGATCTTTCATTTAAGATAAGAACTTGAGAGCAACTCTTATTCCAGACTGTCGCTCCACAGGCTATGCCTGAGAAAATGGGTACCTAACTTTTCGGAGAAGACCAGTTTTGAGAACAGGTTTGACAAACCATGACTATGGCCCCAAAGGCATAAAAATAACAAAGGGACCAGTGGCACAACTGAAATCTTGAGGTCTATACCTGAGACTGCCCATTATGATTTGCAGTGTTTGATATCGTAAAACTTCAGTCTTGACCAATATGTCTATTCCAGCAAGTCCGAAGCTCTCAATAGTGATCAAGGAGAGTTCTCTCCTCCAGCATACACCGCAGTTATGAACTGAACTAGTTTTTAAAGCACAGACTCAACATTTTTAGAGCTTCATCTAAGATCTGACTTGAAAGATATTCTGTTCCACACAGACTGTCCGTGGTGGCATGGAGAACAAGCAAAAGGTTGTTAAGAGCAGTAAAAGAAATAATTATTGGACATATCATGGAAGCAAAAGGCATATATGTGATGGATTCAACTGCAGGAGCTTAATATAGGGACATGCATTCTAACTGCTGCTTTTATTATCTCTCTTAAGAATTAGTCCTGTAAAATTCTCTTGCTGGCTTTATCTGGAATACTCTTCAGTTTTTTATGTAATATAATTTGTAGCCCATATTTCCCAAAACCAGACCTCCCCAACTAGGTCATGTATCTTTCACTCTCATCTTTATAGATGACTTGAGGCTGGGCAATATCTATATGGATACCATATTCCTTGCTATTTCTTGGTAGCCTATGTCATTAATAAATTTGAAGATCAATGGCTTCTCATAAAATAAAACACATTATTTGGTTTTATGAACACATGAGATTACAACCTTGAAATATCTATTTCTGTTATTATCAAGAATGAGAAAATATACCTCCCTTCTTCCAAATTAAATGAAGCTTTCACATTCATGTGAATCTCATCAGATTTGAGTGTATGTATTATTTAATTATGATTTATTAATTAGACTCTTTCCCTCCTATGCTAAAGAAGAAATGTGTCCCCAAACAATGCATTAAACTTTCTGAAAGACAAGTGGTGCCAGATGAGATTAAAAATGCAGTTACTGTAATAGAGAATATTGTTTTATTCACTTTACTTGTTGATAAACACTCCCTCAGTAACTATTAGTGGGTTTCTCAAAAGCAACATTCCATGTATCAGGAGTAGGTATGCACAGAAGCAAGATCTGTAACAAAGAAACCGCATTTCTGTAAGATCTGGAAACATTCCTTTCATCTCAAATGCGGAAGACTCCAGCTGAAGAGAGGGACTGGGGAGAAAGCGGGGAGGCTTGTCTGTTTGTGGACCATCATGGAGTGCTGTATTTCCTGACCTTTCTTGTTTCTACATATTTTAACAGAGTAATGCTTGAAGTGTGTGACTTTGGACATCTGCTGCTTTAAAAGGCCCAGTGAGTTCCCAACCAAATCCTTAAACTCAATCTATTGATGTGTTTGTCTAATAAATTTTGTTTGTAATAATTTCTTTCTAATTATTTCTTGTTTATTAGCAAAGCTCTTAAATAATTCTATAACTATCAGAGGTTGTATATCTTTCCATCCTCACCCCTCACCATCTGGCATTCACCAGTAGAGAGTATTTCTATCTTAACATGATTATTTTCTTAAGCCACCCTTTTCAGATTCTTGCTAGGTACATAGTGGTTCCACTTGTAGGCAGTATACACAAATATACACAAATTAAATTAATACTAGATTTCTGGGACATTAGCTTCCTAGCCTGCTTTACAAGTTTGGAGTAACCCATAAAGAGTCTGGGAGGCAACTTTGCAGACTTGGGCCATCCACTGGTCATAAATTTCAGATGTTAAAAATGACTATTTAAAAATGATCTTATTTACAAATCATAAACAGACACACAGACATAGAAAACAAATTTGGTTGCTAAAGGGGGAGGGATAAATTAGGAGCTTGAGATTAACATATACAAACTACTATATATAAAAAACATAAACAAGGTCCTATTATATAGCACAGGGAACCATATTCAAAATCCTATAATAAACCATTATGGAAAAGAATATGAAAAAGCATGTATCTCTCGATATAGCTGAATCACTTTGCTGTACACGAGAGTCTAACACAACATTATAAATCAACTATACCATTTCAGGTTCCCATGTGAAACCATGTGCTGCTGCTGCTAAGCCGATTCAGTCGTGTCCGACTCTGTGCGACCCCATAGACGGCAGCCCACCAGGCTTCCCCGTCCCTGGGATTCTCCAGGCAAGAACACTGGAGTGGGTTGCCATTTCCTTCTCCAATGCGTGAAAGTGAAAAGTGAAAGTGAAGTCGCTCAGCCGTGTCTGACTCCTAGTGACCCCATGGACTGTAGCCCACCAGGCTCCTCCGTCCATGGGATTTTCCAGGCAAGAGTACTGGAGTGGGTTGCCATTTCCTTCTCCATGTAGCCAGTTCAATTCAGTTCAGTCGCTCAATCCTGTCCGACTCTTTGTGACCCCATGAACTGCAGCATGCCAGGCCTCCCTGTCCATCACCAACTCCTGGAGTTTACCCATACTCATGTCCATTGAGTCAGTGATGCCATCTAACCATCTCATCCTCTTGTCGTCCCCTTCTCCTCCCGCCTTCAATCTTTCCCAGCATGAGGGTCTTTTCCAATGAGTCTGCTCTTTGCACCAGGTAGCCAAAATATTGGAGTTTCAGCTTCAACATCAGTCCTTCCAATGAACACCCAGGACTGATTTCCTTTAGGATGGACTGGCTGGATCTCCTTGCAGTCCAAGGGACTCTCAAGAGTCTTCTCCAACACCACAGTTCAAAAGAATCAATTCTTCGGTGCTCAGCTTTCTTTATAGTCCAACTCTCACATCCATACATGACTCTGGAAAAACCATAGCCTTGACTAGATGGACCTTTGTTGACAAAGTAATGTCTCTGCTTTTTAATATGCTGTCTAGGTTGGTCATAACTTTCCTTCCAAGGAGTAAGCGTCTTTTAATTTCATGGCCGCACTCACCATCTGCAGTGATTTTGGAGCTCCCCAAAATAAAGCCTGACGCTGTTTCCCCATCTATTTGCCATGAAATGATGGGACCGGATGCCATGATCTTAGTTTTCTGAATGTTGAGCTTTAAGCCAACTTTTTCACTTTCCTCTTTCACTTTCATCAAGAGGCTCTTTAGTTCCTCTTTGCTTCTTGCCCTAAGGGATGGTGTCATCTGCATATCTGAGGTTATTGATATTTCTCCCAGAAATCTTGATTCCAGCTTGTGCTTCATCCAGTCCAGCATTTCAGTCCACGTAAAAAAAAATCCAACTTCTGAAGGTAGTTATTTGCTGGGATTCCTCTCGCTGTCGATTTATAATGTGTAATGCATTTGGGAAAGCGACTATGGTGTGTGTAGCTAGGTGCGTCTTCCAAAACAGAACACCTTTGTCATTAGTACCTAGATCAAAAATAGAACACTGTGAACATCCCAGAGGCCCCTTGGGTCACCTTCTCATACCCTTCCCCAAAGGTGACCACTATCCTACTTCTAATAGCATGGATTAGTTGTACCTGTTTTTTTCCTTTTAAATATATGGAATGTACTATTTTGTACTTGACTTTGTTCAGTATTTTTTTATTTTTTTTTCTTTGCTCAATATTATTTGTGAGTTCCATCCATGTTGTGTACAGCTGTAAATTATTTATTCCTATTTCTGTTGGCATATTATGATACACACTTGCTACAATTCATCCTTTCTGCTTTTTGTTTTTTTGGGCCTTGCTGTGTGGCATGTGGGATCTTAGATACGGGACCAGGTATCGAACCCATGTCCCCTGCATTGGGAATGTGGAGTCTTAACCACTGGACCATCAGTGAAGTCCCTAGCCATTCTACTGTTGATAGGCAATCAAATGCTTTTTTGGCCATTTTGATTAAGCAGACTTATACATACCTTTTGAGGCTTCCCTGATGGCTCAATTGGTAAAGAATCTGCCTGCAGTGCGGGAGACTTGGGTTCAATCCCTGGGTAGGTAAGATTCCCTGGAGAAGGAAATGACAACCCACTCCACTATTCTTGCCTGGGAAACCCCATGGACAGAGGAGCCTGGTGGGCTGCAGTCCATGGGGTCACAAAGAGTTGGACACAACTGACTAACACTTCTTCCTTTTTTACACACCTTTTGGTAAATACATCTTGATATTTCCTTTGGGGATACAGCTAGGTGTGAGGTCTAGCTTTAGTAAATACTGCCAATCAGTTTTCCAGTGGTTGTCACAATTCACATTCCCACCTGCAATGAATGAGAGTTCCAGGTGTTTCACATCCTTCCATCACTTAGGATCGACCAATCACCTTTTTCGGTCCAGTGGTTCCAGAAGGTATGTAGTAGTATCACGTTTGTGCTTCAGTTTTCATTTGCTGATGGGTAATGATGTTGATTCTGTCTCCATATGCCTGTAGGCGATTTGGTATCTCTCTTGGTGATGTGTCTAATCAGATCTGCTGCTCACTGGTTAACCCTCTTATTTACTGGTAAAACAGAGTCTTAGGGACTTCCCTAGCAGTCCAGTGGCTAGGACCTCGCCTTCTAGTGCAGAGGGTTTGAGTTCAATACCTGGTTGGGGGAGTTAAGATCCCACATGCATCATGGCCAAAAAACCAAAACATAAAACAAAAGCAGTATTGTAAAAATTTCAATAAAGACTTTTAAAATACTGGTGGTTTAGAGTATAAGTCTTGTGATCCCATGGACTGTAGCCCAACAGGCTCTTCTGTCCATGGGATTTTCTAAGCAAGAACACTGCAGTGGGTTGCCATTTCTTACTCTAGGGGATCTTCCCAACCAAGGGGTCGAACCTGAATCGTCTGCACTGCAGGCAGATTCTTTACCACTAGGCCACCAGGGACGTCCTCTTTAAAAATGGTCCCCATCAAAAATAAATAAATAAATAAACAAACCGAGGCTTAGAGAGGAGGTGACTTGCCCGAGATCACCCATATTGTCTTAGAAACTGTGACTCACCGAGCTTATGTGACTTGCCCAAGGTCACACAGCTAGTTAGAGAAAAGCAGAGATTGCATAACAGTTATTCAGTTATTAAGCAGGGCCTAGTAAAGTGAAAAGGAGTACGTCAAGGCTGTATATTGTCACCCTGCTTATTTAACTTATATGCAGAGTACATCATGAGAAACGCTGGGCTGGAAGAAGCACAAGCTGGAATCAGGATGGCCGGGAGAAATATCAATAACCTCAGATATGCAGATGACACCACCCTTATGGCAGAAAGTGAAGAGGAACTCAAAAGCCTCTTGATGAAGGTGATAGAGGAGAGTGAAAAAGTTGGCTGAAAGCTCAACATTCAGAAAACGAAGATCGTGGCATCTGGTCCCATCGCTTCATGGCAGATAGATGGGGAAACAGTGGAAACAGTGTCAGACTTTATTTTTGGGGGCCCAAAATCACTGCAGATGGTGATTGCAGCCATGAAATTAAAAGACGCTTACTCCTTGGAAGGAAAGTTATGACCAACCTAGATAGCATATTCAAAAGCAGAGATATTACTTTGCCAACAAAGGTCCGTCTAGTCAAGGCTATGGTTTTTCCAGTGGTCATGTATGGATGTGAGAGTTGGACTGTGAAGAAAGCTGAGCGCTGAAGAATTGATGCTTTTGAACTGTGGTGTTGGAGAAGACTCTTGAGACTCCCTTGGACTGCAAGGAGATCCAACCAGTCCATCCTAAAGGAGATCAATCCTGGATGTTCATTGGGAGGACTAATGCTGAAGCTGAAACTCCAGTACTTTGGCTACCTCATGCGAAGAGTTGACTCATTGGAAAAGACTCATGCTGGGAGGGATTGGGGGCAGGAGGAGAAGGGGATGACAGAGGATGAGATGGCTGGATGGAATTACTGAATCGATGGACATGAGTTTGAGTGAACTCTGGGAGTTGGTGATGGACAGGGAGGACTGGCATGCTGTGATTCATGGGGTCGCAAAGAGTCGAACATGACTGTGAGACTGAACTGAATAAAGTGAAGGTGATTTAAACTGTACATGGGGCTATTGAGTATATAAAATATTTGGTAAAAAAGTATTTTTAAATGATGTGAGAACTGTTTGGCATTACTTTGTAGTTACAGGTCAAGAGTCCAGTCTTGACAGGGTATCTGTCCATTGTTCCTCCCTCCTTCCCTCGCCTCCTTCCTTCCTGCCGCACCGTAAACTGAGCACCCATTCTGGGCCAACGACTGTTCCGGATGCTGGGAATTTATTCAGGCAAAGGAGGTCCTCCGCCCAGGGACAGTTAGAGTCAGCGAATTCTCTTTCCTCCGACTACAGTGGTTTCTGGAGTCAAAAGAGGAAGGCCCTTTATTTCCTCTCTCTACCACTTACTAGACTTACTAGCTCTGCCACCTGGGGTTCGTTTCCTGATTTTTTTTTTTTTTTTTTTGACTACACCCTGAGGCTTCTGGGATCTTAGTTCCCCAGTTCAGTTCGGTTCAGTCCAGTCTGATTCTTGGTCACCCCATGGACTGCAGCACACCAGGCCTCCCTGTCCATCACCAACTCCCGGAGTTTAATCAAACTCATGTCCATTGAGTTGGTGATGCCATCCAACCATCTCATCCTCTGTTGTCCCCTTCTTCTCCTACCTTCAATCTTTCCCAGCATCAGGGTATTTTCCAATGATGAGTGACTCCAATGAGTCACTCCTTCCAATCAGGTGGCCACAGTATTGGAGCTTCAGCTCCAGCATCAATCCTTCCAATGAATATTCAGGACTGATCTCCTTTAGGATGGACTGGCTGGATCTCCTTGCAGTCCAAGGGACTCTCAAGAGTCTTCTCCAACACCACAGTTCAAAAGCATCAATTCTTCGGCGCTCAGCTTTTTTAGTCCAACTCTCACATCCATTCATGACTACTGGAAAAACCACAGCCTTGACTAGATGAACTTTGTTGGCAAAGTAATGTCTCGGCTTTTTAATATGTGGTCTAGGTTGGTCATAATTTTCCTTCCAAGGAGGAAGCATCTTGTAATTTCATGCCTGCAGTCACCATCTGCAGTGATTTTGGAGCCCAAAAAGATAAAGTCTGACACTGTTTCCACTCTTTCCCCATCTATTTCCCATGAAATGATGGGACCAGATGCCATGATCTTCGTTTTCTGAATGTTCAGCTTTCAGCCAACTTTTTCACTCTCCTCTTTCACTTTCATCAAGAGGCTCTTTAGTTCTTCACTTTCTGCCATAAGGGTGGTGTCATCTGCGTATCTGAGGTTATTGATATTTCTCCCAGCAATCTTAATTCCAGCTTGTGCTTCATCCAGTTCAGCATTTCTCATGATGTACTCTGCATATAAGTTAAATAAGCAGGGTGACAATATACAGCCTTGATGTACTCCTTTCCCAATTTGGAACCAGTCTGTTATTCCATGTCCAGTTCTTTTTTTTTTTTTTTTTTTTTCATGTCCAGTTCTAACTGTTGCTTCCTGACCTGCATACAGATTTCTCAGGAGGCAGGTCAGGTGGTCTGGTATGCCCATCTCTTTCAGAATTTTCCAGTTTGTTGTGATCTACACAGTCAAAGGCTTTGACATAGTAAATAAAGCAGAAGTAGATGCTTTTCTGGAACTCTCTTGCTTTTTTAATGATCCAATGGATGCTGACGATTTGATCTCTGGTTCCTCTGCCTTTTCTAAATCCAGCTTGAACATCTGGAAGTTCTTGGTTCAGGTACTGTTGAAGCCTGGCTTGGAGAATTTTGAGCATTACTTTATTAGTGTGTGAGATAAGTGCAGTTGTGCGGTAGTTTGAGTATTCTTTGGTATTGCCTTTTTTTGGGGGCAATGAGAGGGAGTTTCAGGAGGGAGGGGACATACATACACCTATGGGTTATTCATGATGATATTTGGCAGAAAACAACACAATTCTGTAAAGCAATTGTCTTTCAATTAAAAATAATTTTTTAAAAAAAGAGTCAGACACGACTTAGTGATCAAACAACAACAACCACTAACTGATGATTTTGAGCATCTTTTCAAGAGCACACTGCCATTTGTGTATCTTCGTTGGACAAGTGTCCATTCAAATCCTTTTTTTTTTTTCTGAAAAAAATGTTTATTACTTATTTACTTGGCTGCACTGGGTCTTAGTTGTTGCAGGCGGGATCTTTAACTGTGGCATATGGGATCTAGGTCCCTGATCACAGATAGAACCTGGGCTCTCTGCATTGGGAGCTCAGAGTCTTAGCTGCCGGACCACCTGGGATGTCCCTCATTTGTTCTTTTTAATACTTCTATTTATTTATGGCTGTGCTGGATCTTCATTGCCGATTTGGGGCTTTTCTCTAGTTGAGGCGAGCAGGGGCTACCTTCTATCATCCCTTGTGGTGCTGGCGCTCCTCATTGGGGTGGCTTCTCTCATTGTGGAGCACTGGCTCTTGGGTGTGCGGGCTTCAGTAGTTGCAGCGAGAAGCCTCAGTAGTTGTGGTTCCTGGGCTCTAGAGCACAGGCTCAATAGTGGTGGCATGCAGGCTTCGTTGCTCCGTGGCATATGGAATCTTCCCGCACCAGGGTTCGAACCTGTGTCTCCCGCCTTCGTAGACGACTCTTCACGACTGAGTCTCCAGGGAAGCCCCCAGTTTGTTCTTTTTAATTCAGATATTTATTTTTTGTTGTTGAGTTTCAAGTATTCTTCGTGTATTTAAAACACTTTTATCCTTCTCCCTTTATTTACATAGTTCAGTTCAGTTCAGTTGCTCAGCCATGTCTGACTCTTTGCAACCCCATGAATCACAGCACGCCAGGCCTCCCTATCCATCACCAACTCTCGGAGTTCACTCAAACTCATGTCCATCGAGTCGGTGATGCCATCCAGCCATCTCATCCTCTGTTGTCCCCTTCTCCTCCTGCCCCCAATCCCTCCCAGCATCAGAGTCTTTTCCAATGAGTCAACTTGCATGAGGTGGCCAAAGTACTGGAGTTTCAGCTTTAGCATCATTCCTTCCAAAGAACACCCAGGACTGATCTCCTTTAGAATGGACTCGTTGGATCTCCTTGGATCTCTCTTATTTACATAGTACATTATAATAAATACATGTTCCAAAGAGTAAACACATGGTCCTTTCCTCTGTAACACATACTGGGTACCAGCTGTGTGTCAGGCACTACCCTAAACTCTGGGAATGCAACAGGAAGGCTCTAGCTGGCCATGGGAGAGGGGAACAGGTGAGTGAAAGGCACAGACAGGTATGCAGTTGGTGCAATAGAGTGTAAAAAGGCCATGACCTTCTCGTCAGCAATTTCTGTACAAAGAAAAGTCTTAGCATTGACGTCATTTGGAATTCAGGCTGGAAATGTCACTAATTTCACCTTTGCCATGCTTGTGCTGTATAGATCTGGTTTGTGTTTTTTAAAAGGTCTTCCCAGGCATTTATAGCTTCCAGAACTCAGCAAAACATGACTAACACAAAAGTTAATGATATTACTGAGATAAGGACCACAGTTATTTGTTTTCCTGAGATGAATCATAACTGCTTTTCCCCTGTATGAAGTTGTTAGGCTCCATCATGGTTTTCTTTTTTTTTTTTTCCATCATGGTTTTCTAAAATAAGTTGAAGTAAAATGACCTTCAGTAGTTTAGAGAAATCCATGCCTTCCTGATAGCAAGATTCTATCTGTTGATGGAATATATACCCATGTAATTTGATCTGCAAGCTGATTTCTAATTTTTCTTTCAACTCTACAGGGCAAAAATACTATGTTTGAACATATATGTCCTTCATGGTAGGACAGGTATAAGATGCCTTTGTTCTCTCTGTTTCTCGTTGGAAGCTTAAATATTTAGCAACCACACCTGCAGAAGCATCTGGGCACTTACAGTGACGTAAAAGTCACTCAGTCGTCTCTGACTCTTTGCGACCCCATGGACTATACAGTCCATGGAATTCTCCAGGCCAGAATACTGGGTTCAATCCCTGGTCAGGGAACAAGATCCCACATGCTGCACTGAGAGTTTATATGCTGCAAGTAAAGATCTTGTGTGCTGCAACTAAGGCCTGGAGCAGCCAAATAATAAATAAATAAATAAAAATTTAAAAAAGGATCAAATAAAGATTCCGAGCGTCACAACTAAAAATATCCCACGTGCCAAAACGAAGCTAGAAGATCCTGTGTGCCATAACTAAGACCTGGAGCAGCCAAATAAATAACTAAATATATTTTTTTAATAAAAAATAAAAGGATAAGGTAATGAATATTTAAAAGGCTGAGATAATAGAATTAGATAGAATTTATAACATTTTATTCCTGAATATCTGTATTTCGTCTTACACCTTCTTTCCACTTTTTGGAGATTAGTATACTGGCAGACAAGGTGAGTCCTGACATACTGCTTTTCTGCCTGAGTGCCCAGATCCCTTTGTGAACAGGAGAAAGTGAAAAGTGGAAGTGTTAGTTGCTCAGTCGTGTCCAACTTTGTGACCCCGTACCCCGCCAGGCTTCTCTGTCCATGGAATTCTTTAGGCAAGAATACTGGAGTGTGTAGCCGTTCCCATATTACTTAGTACCTACTGCATTTTGTACTGTATCATTATCTACTTGGGGCCTTCTTGGGTGCTCAGTGGTAATGAATCTGCCAGCAACGCAAAAGCTGAGGGGATGTGGATTCAATTCCTGGGTTGGGAAGATTCCCTGGAGAAGGAAACAGCAACCCACTCCAGTATTCTTGCCTGGAGAATCCCACGGACAGAGGAACCCGGCAGGCTATATAGTCCATGGGGTTGCAAAGAGTTGGACACGACTGAACCACTTCCCACACACACGTTATCTACTTGTTTCACGTGGGAGAGCACTTCCCCCACCCCACCTTCTGCCCTTTTCCGTGGCAATTCTTCCTTGTATTTTGTGGATTTTATATTTCTCACATTGGAATATGTTGGTATTCCACCAATCGCTATATGCAGTTACGGTAGCTGGTTCCCAGAGGAAAAGAGCCAGATACAGCTCTTCTCTTGACGAAAGAGAAGCTATTTTGACATAAGACATTTTGTCATATTCATATAAGCCTGGCTGCAATGCTTGTACTTTAACAGCTTAGAAATTAAAGCTTAGTAATTAACTAAGTGTTTGTTCCTTGGAAGAAAAACTATGACCAACCTAGATAACATATTAAAAAGCAGAGACATTACTTTGCCTACAAAGGTCCATATAGTCAAAGCTATGGTTTTTCCAGTAGTCATGTATGGATGTGAGACTCGGCCATAAAGAAGTTTGAGTGATGAATAATTGATGCCTTTGAACTGTGGTGTTGGAGAAGACTCTTGCGAGTCCCTTGGACAGCAAGGAGGTCAAACCAGTCAATCCTAAAGAAAATCAGTCCTGAATATTCATTCGAGAGACTGATGCTGAAGCTGAAGCTCCAATACTTTGGCCACCTGATGGGAAGAACTGACTCATCGGAAAAGACCCTGATGTTGGGAAAGATCGAAGGCAGGAGAAGAAGAGAACAACAGAAGATGAGATGGTTGGATGGCATCACCGACTCAATGGACATGAGTTTGAGCAAACTCTGGGAGATGGTGAAGGACAGGGAAGCCTGGAGTACTGCAGTCCATGGGGTTACAAAGAGTCGGACTCGACTGAGCAACTGAACAATAAGACTCAAGACTGGCTGGAAGCTAGGCAATGGTGATGTTGACCTTTTCTGGCCTTTATGACTGTAGTTTGCACTCTGCTGGCCTTTGTTCCAATTCTATGCTGAATTCTCCTCTACTCCAGCCCCTTCATGAATATGCATACACTACCCAAGTCCCTTCATGAATATGCTTGTACCCCTAGCTTAAAACTTCCCAAATTTTGCTGTCGGGGAGACACTGCTTTGGGAAAAGTCCCCCTTGTTCCTCTTTGCTGCAAGTATTAAGTCCTTCTTCCAACCTTCAGCTTCAGGAGGTCTTTTTGGGCGATACCCACCAAGAGGTGACCCAATTTTCTAGTAGAACTGCTGTTAAATGATTAAACTATGTTTTCACTTAAAAAAAAAATTTGGCTGCACTGGGTTTTCATTGCAGCACATGGGCTTCTCTAGTTGTGGTGAGAGGGCTTGGTTGCCCTGTGGTATGTGGGATCTTACTTCCCTAACCAAGATCAAACCTGAGTCCCCTGCATTGCAAGTCAGAGTTTTTTAAAATGTAATGAAGTTAATTAATCTAAATTTATTTATTCAGTGCACAGGCTTCAGTAGTTGCAGCTCATGGGCTCTAGAGCTTGGGCTCAGTCATTTCCGGACACCGAGTCAGTTGTCCTGAGGCGTGTGGAATCTTTCCAGACCAGGGATTGAACCCTCGTCCTCTGCCTTGGCAGGAGAACTCTCATCCACTGTACCAGCAAGGAAGTGGCAAAGCGAGTTCTTAACCACTAGACCAGGAAATCCCCTGTTTTCACTTTTGAATTAGTCTAATTTTGTTTTACTCTTTCATGTTTAGAGATAGTGCTATTTTTCAACTTTTTTCAGAAGTCTGTATAACAAACTTGACAGATTTTTAAATGATATGAAGGAAAATCTCTTACTAAAAAAAGCTGTTGGTGATTTTGCATAGTCACAGAAGTCATTTTTCTTCTTAGGAGTTACATGGTTACAATCAGTAAAAATAAACAATTTCTAAAAATGATCATGTGCTTGGATGTCACAGCAATGAAATATTGCTCCGAGTTTTCTCAGTGCTCTCAGTTTCTGCACCATCTCATTGCAGAGACTGGCACCAGTCCAAGGCACGGACTGAGTGGCCTGTTTCTCTCTCCTCTGAGCCCTGGAATTTGAAATCTTAGCCTTGAAACTGGAAATGTAGGCCAGTCCTTTGACCCACTCCTAGGACTTCATCCTACAGATATATTTTCATGAAATGTCAGAAATGAGGTTATCTATTGTGACATTGTAATAGCAAAAGATTGGAATAATCCACGTGTCCAGCAATATAGGGCCATTAACGCAGCTATAAACAAAAGAATGAGGACTGCCTCTCCATACTGACACAGATAGAGCTCCAGGGCATGTGAAGAGGCAAGGTACAAAGAGCACACGTAATCTGCTGTCTCAGGTGCTGTAAAGTAGTGGAAATAATGACATGTATTTATATTTACCTCTATTGCAAGAAGAACCATTGGAGGGATAAACACGATGTTAATGTGAAGGGCTGTCCTAGGTGGTGACAAGGGCTGGATGGGCTTGGAGCAGATAAGACCTCTCAGGGTGTACTTTTTAATTTGCTTTGATTTGTAAATGAAATACGGAGAAGGCAATGGCAACCCACTCCAGTACTCTTGCCTGGAAAATCCCATGGACGGAGGAGCCTGGTAGGCTGCTGTCTGTGGGGTCGCTAAGAGTAGGGCAGGATGAGCGACTTCACTTTCACTTTTCACTTTCATGCATTGGAGAAGGAAATGGCAACCCACTCCAGTGTTCTTGCCTGGAGAATCCCAGGGATGGGGTAGCCTGGTGGGCTTCTGTCTATGGGGTCGCACAGAGTTGGACACAACTGACTCGACTTAGCAGCAGCAGCAGCAGTAAATGAAGTAAATGTATTCAGATCAGATCAGATCAGATCAGTCGCTCAGTCGTGTCTGACTCTTTGCAACCCCATGAATCGCAGCACACCAGGCCTCCGTGTCCATCACCAACTCCCGGAGTTCACTGAGACTCACATCCATCGAGTCAGTGATGCCATCCAGCTATCTCATCCTCTGTCGTCCCCTTCTACTCCTGCCCCCAATCCCTCCCAGCATCAGAGTCTTTTCCAATGAGTCAAGTCTTCGCATGAGGTGGCCAAAGTACTGGAGTTTCAGCTTTAGCATCATTCCTTCCAAAGAAATCCCAGGGCTGATCTCCTTCAGAATGGACTGGTTGGATCTCCTTGCAGTCCAAGGGACTCTCAAGAGTCTTCTCCAACACCACAGTTCAAAAACATCCATTCTTCGGTGCTCAGCCTTCTTCACAGTCCAACTCTCACATCCATACATGACCACAGGAAAAACCATAGCCTTGACTGGACGAACCTTTGTCGGCAAAGTAATGTCTCTGCTTTTGAATATGCTATCTAGGTTGGTCATAACTTTCCTTCCAAGGAGTAAGCGTCTTTTAATTTCATGGCTACAATCACCATCTGCAGTGATTTTGGAGCCCAGAAAAATAAAGTCTGACACTGTTTCCACTGTTTCCCCATCTATTTCCCATGAAGTGGCGGGACCAGATGCCATGATCTTCGTTTTCTGAATGTTGAGCTTTAAGCCAACTTTTTCACTCTCCACTTTCACTTTCATCAAGAGGCTTTTGAGTTCTTCTTCACTTTCTGCCATAAGGGTGGTGTCATCTGCATATCTGAGGTTATTGATATTTCTCCCGGCAATCTTGATTCCAGTTTGTGTTTCTTCCAGTCCAGCGTTTCTCATGATGTACTCTGCATATAAGTTAAATAAACAGGGTGACAATATACAGCCTTGACGTACTCCTTTTCCTATTTGGAACCAGTCTGTTGTTCCGTGTCCAGTTCTAACTGTTGCTTCCTGACCTGCATAGAAATTTCTCAAGAGGCAGATCAGGTGGTCTGGTATTCCCATCTCTTTCAGAATTTTCCACAGTTTATTGTGATCCACACAGTCAAAGGCTTTGGCATAGGCAATAAAGCAGAAATAGATGTTTTTCTGGAACTCTCTTGCTTTTTCCATGATCCAGCGGATGTTGGCAATTTGATCTCTGGTTCCTCTGCCTTTTCTAAAACCAGCTTGAACATCAGGAAGTTCACGGTTCACATATTGCTGAAGCCTGGCTTGGAGAATTTTGAGCATTACTTTACTAGCATGTGAGATGAGTGCAATTGTGTGGTAGTTTGAGCATTCTTTGGCATTGCCTTTCTTTGGGATTGGAATGAAAACGGACCTTTTCCAGTCCTGTGGCCACTGCTGAGTTTTCCAAATTTGCTGGCATATTGAGTGCAGCACTTTCACAGCACCATCTTTCAGGATTTAGAATAGCTCAACTGGAATGCCATCACCTCCACTAGCTTTGTTTGTAGTGATGCTTTCTAAGGCCCACTTGACTTCACATTCCAGGATGTCTGGCTCTAGGTCAGTGATCACACCATCGTGATTATCTGGGTCATGAAGATCCTTTTTGTACAGTTCTTCTGTGTATTCTTGCCATCTCTTCTTAATATCTTCTGCTTCTGTTAGGTCCATACCATTTCTGTCCTTTATCGAGCTCATCTTTGCATGAAATGTTCCTTTGTTATCTCTGATTTTCTTGAAGAGATCCCTAGTCTTTCCCATTCTGTTGTTTTCCTCTATTTCTTTGCATTGATCGCTGAAGAAGGCTTTCTTATCTCTTCTTGCTATTCTTTGGAACTCTGCATTCAGATGTTTATATCTTTCCTTTTCTCCTTTGCTTTTCGCTTCTCTTCTTTTCACAGCTATTTGTAAGGCCTCCCCAGACAGCCATTTTGCTTTTTTGCATTTCTTTTCTATGGGAATGGCCTTGATCCCTGTCTCCTGTACAATGTCATGAACCTCATTCCATTGTTCATCAGGCACTCTATCTATCAGATCTAGGCCCTTAAATCTATTTCTCACTTCCACTGTATAATCATAAGGGATTTGATTTAGGTCATACCTGAATGGTCTAGTGGTTTTCCCTACTCTTCAATTTAAGTCTGAATTCGGCAATAAGGAGTTCATGGTCTGAGCCACAGTCAGCTCCTGGTCTTGTTTTTGCTGACTGAATAGAGCTTCTCCATCTTTGGCTGCAAAGAATATTATCAATCTGATTTCGGTGTTGACCATCTGGTGATGTCCATGTATAGAGTCTTTTCTTGTGTTGTTGGAAGAGGGTGTTTGTTATGACCAGTGCATTTTCTTGGCCAAACTCTATTAGTCTTTGCCCTGCTTCATTCCGTATTCCAAGGCCAAATTTGCCTGTTACTCCAGGTATTTCTTGACTTCCTACTTTTGCATTCCAGTCCCCTATAATGAAAAGGACATCTTTTTTGGGTGTTAGTTCTAAAAGGTCTTGTAGGTCTTCATAGAACTGTTCAACTTCAGCTTCTTATGTATTAACTATTTACAAAACAAAAATAAGCTGCTTCAAGGGAGAAAATGTCAGCGAGGCAAGTAGTTCTATAGATACTTCATGTAATTTGAAAGTTTCCAAATTTCCTTCTTTGACTAGACGGACCTTTGTTGGCAAGGTAATGTCTCTGCTTTTTAATATGCTGTCTTGGTTGGTCAAAGCTTTTCTTACAAGGAGCAAGCATTTTTAATTTCATGGCTGCAGTCACCACCTCCAGTGATTTTGGAGCCTCCCCAAAATAAAGTCTGTCACTGTTTCCACTGTTTCCCCATCTATTTGCCATGAAGTGATGGGACTGGATGCCATGATCTTAGTTTTCTGAATGTTGAGTTTTAAGCTATGGTTTTTCCAGTAGTCAGTATGGATGTGAGAGTTGGACTGTGAAGAAAGCTGAGCGCTGAAGAATTGATGCTTTTGAACTGTGGTGTTGGAGAAGACTCTTGAGTCTCCCTTGGACTGCAGGGAGATCCAACCAGTCCATCCTAAAGGAAATCAGTCCTGAATATTCACTGGAAGGACTGATGCTGAAGCTGCAATACTTTGGCCACCTGATGCCAAGAACTGAGTCATTGGAAAAGACCCTAATGCTGGAAAAGATTGAAGGCAGGAGGAGAAGGGGACAACAGAAGATGAGATGGTTAGATGGCATCACGGACTCAGTGGACGTGAGTTTGAGCCACCTCTGGGAATTGGTGATGGACAGGGAGGCCTAGTGTGCTGCAGTCCATGGGGTCGCAAAGAGTGGGACATGACTGAGTGACTGAACTGAACTGAACTGAACTGAAAGTTCCTTCTATTATCAATCTTTGGATTTATTTTTTTTTTTTTGGCAGTGCTGTGAGGCATGCAGGATCCTAGTTCCCTGACCAGGAATCAAAACTGTGCCCCTGAAGTGGAAAAGCAGACTCCTAACCCCTGGACCACCAGGGAATTCCCTCAGTCTTTGGAAATTAAGGGGAGAATCTGACCAGTGGAAAGCTGGGCTACCTACTTCCCTGGATTTATCTCAAGCTTCCTTTAGAAAATCAACACGTGGGAATGTATTACCAAGACTTGTTTATCTACTAGAAGAAGGCCAGTTCAGAGTGAGGATCAGTCCAACGGGACTTCCCAAACCCCAAGGGGAGGCATAGGGCCAGACTGGGAACAGGAATAGTAAAAAAGATTTTTTTTTTACTAAAAGTTAAAATAAAATTTACTTTAGATCCCAGGGGTAAAATATTCTTGCATTTTCAATCAATACTTTTCTAGAATTCTAAGTGTAATAAATAATTTACTTAGATTTCAGTATGAATCTGTAGAAGAGGGAAGATTCAAGGTCAGACGATGATCACATTGACTTGGAAAAGAACCTTTACTCATCATTGCAAACAAAAACAACAGTGCCTCGAGACATTGAGCTGCAGGGTGACTTAGAGGTGACAGGATGTTTTAGAGTGTCACATCTATTGGTGATCTTCTGGGTAACCCATGTTAACAAGATAGGTAAGTGGGCCCACAGGGTCTCAGGTTATCCAGGTAAGATCAGTGGAGTCAGGACTGACTTCTGGGTGTTCCGATTCCAAAGTCTGCATCTTAGCCACCATGATGACCTGGATGTTGGATGCTCTAACACATTTACTAGACCACTGACCACAGTCAGATTCACATCCCTGAAGTTCAGGGGTAGAGCTTCGCACAGCATTTTTTTGTGTATTGTTGTTTAGTTGTATAGTTGCTAAGTTGTATTCGACTCTTTTGCAACCCCATGAACTGTAGCCCACCAGGCTCCTCTGTCCATGGGATTTCCCAGGTCTGAATACTGGAGTGGGTTACCATTTCCTCCTCCAGGGGATCTTCCCGACCCAGGGATTGAACCTGAATCTCCTGCATTGGCTGGTTGATTCTTTACCACTGAGCCACCTGGGAAGCCCCTTTTTGTGAGTTAGAAGACACTATATAAATAGTTCAAGCTGAATTATTCATAAAAATGGGGAGACCAAGGTAGTGGAGATCTCTTGGTGCTTTAATCTATATTTAAATGAATACAGATGGGACTTTCCTGGTGGTCCAGTAGTCAAGAATATGCCTCGCAATGCCAGGAGCGTGGGTTCAGTCCCTGGTAGGGGAACTAAGGTCACACATGCCTTGAGGCAACTAAGCCTGCAAGATGCGACTACGGAGCCCATGTGCACAACCAGAGAATGTGTACGCCACAAGGCAACGTCCCACATGACGGTGAAGATCCAGCGTGCCACAACTGAGGCTCCACAGAGCCAAACAAATACACATTAAAAAAGAAATCAATACAGATATCAGAACACAAAAGTAGTTTGTTTAGTTGGTGAAGTAAGTCAAACTTCAGGTGTCAGGGTAGAGTATAATTTCTCATCCCTAATTTAAAGACTTAATTCATCTTTATCACTCAAATCCTTTTGGAGGAAAATCCAAGTCAAAAGAAAAGAGAAGGACCACATACCACTATTAGGAATGTAACAGCCACAAAGACAGCGTGTGCTAGTGACTCAGACACCAGACTGGCATTGCTGTCTGTGACTTGACTTTCCTATGTGTGAACAACCCTTGGCAGAATACAGAGCAAAACAGTGTTTTCAACAAAGATGAAATGATTTTATAATATATTTTAATATGTTTATTTAATAACATTTAACTTTGAAATTTAAAAAGTCTTAAAAATCACATCTAACTCAACAATGTTAACAGAAAAGTATGAATTATTTTCAATGAATGTATCAGGTTTTCTGGGAGGGATGGGGGTTGTCATTGTTCTTGTTTTCTATAGTCCAACTAAAAAGAGTTAAAATTAAGGTTCTCAAAAGAAAAGTAATAACTGTTATCAAGGCTCACACTCAGTTAGCCTTCATGGAATCGATAATAAAAAAAAAATCATTGCAAAATACACTGAACCTCTTAGTATCAGACTAGATAAGGATGTAAATATTTAACTAGCACTTGAGGTTTCTATTATTTTTTAATTAATGAGCAGTGCATTTTCCAAATAAATGCTGCCACTAATTCACTACTTATTTTTGTAGTTACTTCTTTCCTTACTGATTTTTGTAATGTTTTAATTCTTAGTTAAAGTCTTACTTCTGATCAAGTGTCTGAAATACAACCCACGATGAGGTGAACCCCTAGTTTTCTCAGCTGTCCTATCACCTGTCACCTATGTGGTGACTGGCTTCGGCCCTTTACCTTGGAATCTTGGATTTCTCTGTCCTTTAAAGTGCTAGATTAGGTCTTTAAAGGCTTTTCAGCTCTAACATCTAGTATGTACTTATATCTCTAATTCATATATTCAAAACAAAATATTTATTATGTTTCAGTATTGAGACTTGGCTGACTTTGCAGCTCCGTGAGTTGTGTCTTATAAAATATTTGCTACTGAACAGATGTAAATAGCCATCACTTGGCCTGGTTCACCTCCATCCCTCTTCTGGTATTTTCTGTTCTCGTTCCTGATTCAGGCTTAGAGGCACACAGTGTTCTTCATCCATGGTCACTGACCCCAGAGATCCTCTCACAGCCTCCTCTCTGGACCCAGCTCTGTTCCAGAGCTCACGCTTCACTTGACTTAAGATGTAGTCTATCACCTTTTCTCCAGCATATAACTTTATAAACTTACCAGGCCCCAGTGACAATCCTTCAGCACTTGGCAAGGTGTTAATGGATCATGATTTTTTTTTTTTTGTACAGATCATGTTTTAATGGCACATTTAAAGTACAATTTGGTTGTCATTTGTTTAACTTGGAATTCCTTTCTTTCTTTTTTTTTTTTTGTACAACAATGGTTTGAAGTATTCTTCTTTCAACCCAAGCTTTTGGAGGTTTACTCTTCTAGGAGTGGGGAGGGCTTTGGGCCAGCTAGCCGTTTAGAATCCCAGGATCATAGTCCAATGTCTTATTCTGCCTCTAATTCCTGCCCAGGGGAATAAAGATAAGTTGGAGCAAGTGTAGAATACTATTCCTCCTAAAAGCAATACAAAGATGGGTCCTGGAAGGCTCTAAAGGTCCTGCAAGACAGGCTCTACCTTTAAGAATGTATAGTCCGGGGACTTCCTTGATGATCCAGCGGTGAGGACTCCGTGCTTCCATGGCAGAGGGCACAGCTTCTATCCCTGCTTGGGGAACTAAGATCCCAGGTCCCATGTGGCATGGCTGAAAAAAAAATATTTATAGTCTGGTTGGGAAGATATAACATACACAGAGCTAAGATACTATAAGATACACAGTAGTCAAGCAATGAGTGCAGGCAGTTCCATGACAGATGGACAGAGTGCTGAAGGTAAGGGGGACTCTTCTGTCTGGGGAGTCAGGAAAGGTATCACGTCGGGAAGGATAGAAGCTGTAGTTGGAGGTTTCAGGTGAAATTCAGCAGAGGAGGAGAGAAATGAAGCGCCCCTAGTAGGCATATCCTTATAGCAGAACCAATATTTTAACTGCGCTATATCTGAATCTCTACCTATTGTCCCCAGTTCAGGTTTTTTTTAATTGGAGTATAGCTGATTAAAAATGGAATACTTTCAGGTGCACAGCAGAGGGAGTCAGCCATTAATATACATGTGTCCATTCTCCCCCAAACTCCCCTCCCATCCAGGCTGCCTGGTAACATTGAGCAGAGTTCCCTGTGCTATACAGTAGGTCTTTGTTGGTTATCCATTTTAAATACAGCAGTGTGTACATGTCCATCTCAAAATCCCTAACTATTCCTTCCCTTTCCCCTTCCAGTTCAGATTTAAGTTCAGAACATTTACCCGCTATATCCTTCTTTAACCTTCCTTACTGTTCTGCTTACATTGCCTCTAACAGACCCCTGCCATCTGGCCGTAAGGAGGTTTACTCTCCTCCAGATATAAACCCCTGCCCCTGCTTAGTGCAGAAACAGCAGGAGACATGAGGTAAGCTTATTGCCAAGTCTTCTGCTGGAAGATATCTTTTAGGATGAACATAATCGGGGGAAAATTTTTCTCCTGCTGGGTAAACCTCACCAAATGTTTTCTGAGTCTCATTATGAGACTTTCTCCTTGACTGTCAGCATGCATTTTTCTTTTCAATCATTTCAAGTCCACATATATGTAGGCTATCCTAATAATAAATAACAACAAACTGGGCAATAGAGGAAGTAATGGAAAGCAGGAGGCAGGCATAATCCGTCAGCTACTTCTGTGGTCATAGAATCATTGAGAGTTGCCTGTATAAGAAAATGAAGACTTCTTTCATTTTTTTGTGTAGTTGCAGCTTTTTCAGATGGCCAGAGTTGCAAGACTTCAGCTCTTGAAGGAGCTTCTCCCTTCTAATAGAGAGGCCCACCTGCTCTTGCCTGATGGGAAAACCTTTGCAGGGTCAGGCACGCAGGCACTCAAGGGACATTTGTTGAGTGAACTAAAGAAATGAACGTAGGTGTTGGATATATGCAATCGGATCAGTCTTTTTTTTTGCTTGCACTGGGTCTTTTTGCTGAGTGGGCTTTTCTCTAGCTGTGGTCAGCAGGGGCTGCTCTCCAGTTGCAGAACACGGGCTTCTCGTTGTGGAGGCTTCTCTTGTTGTTGAGCAAGGCCTCCAGGCACTGGGGTTTCAGTAGTTACGGTATATGGGCTCCGTAGTTGTGGCTCACGGGCTCCAGGGTACAGGCTCAATAGTTGTGGCCCATGGGGCTTTGTTGCTCTGCAGCTGATGGGCTCTTCTGGGACCAGGAATCAAACCCACGTCCCCCTGCATTGGCAGGCCAATTCTTAACCACTGGACCAGCAGGGAAATTGTGTGTGTGTGTGTGTGTGTGTGTGTGTGTGTGTGTATGTGTGTGTGAAGTCCTGGGGCCACTCTTTATATCATCCAGTTTTATGGTTCCCATTTAGTCAATTACTTGAGTCTATGAGTAGTTTTAGAGGCTCAAAAATCTTTCCAATGAATGCTCTGTCCTTACATGCTATATGCTGACTATAAATAAAGTGCATACAAACAGAGCAGCTCTGTTTCTTGTTTGAAAACAAGCTGCTTTCAAATCTAGGTCTCCCAGGGCATATTAAGCTAAAAAAACAACTGCTAGTTATTTTTCAACTAGCTAGAAAAACCATAAAATATTTCACGCTCTCTGTACCTGTTTCGTTTTTCTGATAAGAGACAAGAGATAAGACCCAGACATTCTCAGCAGTTTCTGGCCTATGAAAAGGTTTTAGTTCAAGAGGACCTTAACTATAAGTCCAAAAGGCATTGCAACACAGTTTTGATGTTACTCAGATCTTGGGTGTCATGCCCCCTTCATGAACTGAGCAACACCTGTTCCTACTTGCCAATGTTGAATTGGGGATTCCTGGGCTCTGTAAGTGTTCCCAGAGCTGGGCCTGCATGATACACCTGCCCAGATTTATAAGGGAGGACCACAGAGAAACAGTTCCTCTCTGAATGACCTAACTTCCAAGAGATTGATCACATTGTTTTCAGTGTTAAGAAGTCACATCAAAAAAAAATAAATAAATAAAAATAAAAGGCAGAGTCCTGCTCTCAATGTACTTTAGGGAGGGCACAGCCGTAACAAGGAGAATAACTGACCTTGGTCTAAGACAGATGGAATCACGAGGACTGAATCCCTTTTTGGTGTCTAGCTCTGGACATCAGCAGACCCAGGCTCTGCTGTTTACAGCTTGGCCTCTGTGCCCACACGTTTTCCAGCCTTTACCAGATAGCTTTGACTTTTCTTTCTACTCACCTAAGGTTTAATCTTAGCTGGCTGTCTGTGTTGAATGACTTCCAATTGTCCTCTTGCCCATGTAGTCTCCACCCTTCCCCACCCAGCCCGCCTGCCAGGAGGCTGCCCTGCAAGGACTGCCGTCGCCCAGCTCCCTAGGTCTCTGGCTTCCTAATGGGCTCAGTCCATGGAAAGCCCTGGAAGGAGATGGGAGGTCAGGATCCTGCTTACCCCAGCTCCCTTCCTAGGAGGTCACCGAAGACCTCTGCCCAGGCAGGTGGCCTTCCCTTTCTTTGTCTTTGGATCCTGGAAACAGCCCCTTTAGGCCTAGGGTTGACCATGGCCCTTCCTGGTGCACTAGCCCCAGGCTGCTCCTCTGTCCCTGTGGTTTATGCCTTTACACTTAAATGATTCCTTTAACAAATACACCTCAATTTTCCATTTTGGAGTGTGCCACTCGTTTTCAGATGGGACCCTGCCTGGTTAGGGCAGTCTAAGGGAACCCAGGCTGAGGTGCAGTCGGATTTCTGGGGGCTCTCTGCAACCGCCCTCAGAGAGGGGTGGCCGGCACGCAGGAGTCTGCCCAAGCGTGGGATAACCCTCGGTAAGCTGCTTTCTTCACTCCCAGCTGTTTCCCAATATGTAACAAAAATGGTGTAGACTACACGATGGCATGGTCTCTTCCGGTTCTAACATGAGGTGGCCTGCGTGCTCATATCCGACTCTTTGGGACTTCGTGGACTATAGCCCGCCACGCTCCTATGTCCATGGGATTTCCCAGGCAAGAATACTGGAGTGGGTTGCCATTTTCTTCTCTGGGGATCTTTCCCATCCGGGGATGGAACCTGCATCTCCTACATCTCCCGCATTGGCAGGCATATTCTTTTACCCCGAGGCTATTACCCTGTGGAGAAAGCAATGGCAACCCACTCCAGTACTCTTGCCTGGAAAATCCCATGGACGGAGGAGGCTGGTAGGCTGCAGTTCACGGGGTCGCTAAGAGTCGGACACGACTGAGCGACTTCACTTTCACTTTTCACTTTCATGCATTGGAGAAGGAAATGGCAACCTACTCCAGTGTTCTTGCCTGGAGAATCCCAGGGACGGGGGAGCCTGGTAGGCTGCCGTCCCTGGGGTCGCACAAAGTCGGGCACAACTGAAGCGGCTTAGCAGCAGCAGCAGCAGCAGCTATTACCCTAGCCTGTGCATTCCCACTTCTGGGTTTTCTAACGGATTGTGCAGGGCGCCGCATACAAATTTACAGAGCGTTTTGCCCTCATTTCAGTATCTACCAGCAGCCACGAGGAGGGGGCAGTGGGCTTTCCGCTGCAGTGGAGACAAGCGCTGCAGCATACCAGAGTTCAAGGGCACGGCGGCCGCAACTCCTGTCCGGAGCCAGTACAGGCGGGCGGCCTGCACACACAGAAGGCTCCGCGAGGCAAAGGCCTGGAAGCGCAACCCCGGGAAGAACGCAGGTCTGGAGGTCCAGTCCTGCGTTTCACCCCTTCGGACCTTGTTTTCTCGCCAGCAAAGGGAGGGCGGTGAGGGGAATCGATGAAAAGGCACGGATCCAGGCAGGCGCCTGAACTCAGGTACCGACCCCGACCGCTGCCCGGAATTGCGGGGAGCGGAAGGCGCAGGAGAACGGCTCGAACCAGCGCCCGGTCCGAGTACGGGATGCGGTGCACCGGGGCGGGGGGCGGGCCCACGGCGATTGGTGGCCAGTCCTTCGCCGCCGGCCAATGGGCGGCAAAGGCGTCCGCGGGGGGCGGGGCAGCAGGCGCATCTTAAGCTCTGTGACGCGTCGCCGTCGACGCAGCTGATCCTTGGACGCCGCGTGTCCCCGGGCTAGCCTTGGAGGTGCCGCCAGGTATCCGTGCGGGGGGCCGCAGCTTGGGCAGGGGCCGGGCCCTCCGGGCCGCGGCGGCGCGGGGCGGGGCGAGGCGGGCGTGAGCGGCTCGGGTCCCAGGTTGCGGGGAGCGCGCGGAGGGGGCGCGCTGGGCCTCCACCCGAAGGGCAGGCTCCGCCTGCGCAGCGGCTTTGCGCAGCGGGCCCCGGACTCCCGGGGCATCTGGGGCGCGGGGAGGGGAGTGGCCCGGAGAGCCGCCGGCCCGCGCGTAATCCGGGCGGGCAGGGCGCGGCGCATCCCGGCCCGGAGGCAGGAGGACAGAGAGGGAGGCTGTGGATGTGGCACCTCCGCCTGCCAGAGCGGGCGGAGCCGGTCTGGCCGGCGCTCCGCCCCCGCCCTCCCCGGCTTGCAGTATCCCCCAGCCCGCGCCGGGGCCCCAGGCGGCCCAGGGTCCCTGCGCCTCGGCCTGGAGCCTCTCGGGCGCCTTGGGGGTTTCCGGAAGGAGGCCCTTTAGGGCGCCGGCGCGCGGGGCGGGTCGCATTCTGGATACGCGGGACTGCTCGGTAAACCCATGGAGTTTTGCCTACAAGAGTGGGGCGCCCCGACTCTTATTGAGAAGGGGTCCGAGCCCACCCGGGCAGCTCTGGGGGCCCCTGTAGCTACCTGCCCATCTCCTCCCCTCCCATAACCTATCTCCTTTTCTCCTCCAGCCTTTGTTCAAATAAGTCATCAGGCAGGTAGAGCCTTACCGTAGCGTTCAGGTTAACGACGTGATGTCAAGGGGTTGGGCTCTACAGGACTTCGAGCACGAAGACGTCATCGTTCGAGTTTCTTCGCCAACTGTGCTGAGCATTTAATACATTCTGGTTGAATTGAGTGGGACACCTGTACTCAGTGACCTACTCTCCTCCCTCTGTTACCGTATTTCTTACCTTCTTGAGGTTCAGTTTTCACCTCTGATAAGGTGATAAATTAAGGGGGGGTGGGGGGGTGGGAGGAGAAGTGACTTTGGAATGAAGTGGCTTTAAGAAATTACTTCCTTCTCAGTTCTCAGTCTCTTCGGAGTTCTAAGAGTTTCTATAGGGAAACTTGTTCTTTCCATTGGAACCTGGAACTGTTCTTTAGATATGTAATACGCGCTCTTCATCTTAATCCACTGGGAACAATAGGCTTCTTTCATTAGAATATCCTGGTTCTGTCTTAAGAAAATCTAGTTCCTGACTATAACAGCCTGGTGGGAAAGTAAAATCTTTTAGTGAGATTTAAATAGTAAAGGTACTGTTTTGGGTTTGCAGTTTTTCATGGTGCTCAAGATTAGTTTTCCATCTGCTTCCCAAAAGACCCAGTATAACTTGGAATGGTAAAAATTCTGAAAAAGACCTCCACCCCTCCCCCCCCCCCCCCCCCCCCCCCCCCCCCCCGCCTCAAAGAGGCTGTATTTTTATTTCCACCCATACTCCTCCTCTGTTACAGTAACTTGTGGGCATAGTTTACGCCCTTTACTGAGTTCCCAGGGATGGGTGAAATCCACATTTAAAGTTAGTGGTGAGTGGATTTTGGAGGTGTGTGGAGGGTGTGACCTAACTGTGTCAGTACATTTTCAGTAGTAACAGCTTAAGGTGTTTGCCAGTGACGCACTTGAGTTGACTCTGAGCCAGATTACGTAAAAAAAAAACAACCAACAAAACCCTAAACTTTTGTTGGCTGAACTTTCCAAAAAGGACTGTATTTGTGAATGGTTGCCTCAAGAAAAGTAAATATTTGACAAAAGTAGTAAAACCAAACTCTTCCTCAGGTGGAATATTTTAAGTGGCTTTCTGATGAATTCATGCTGGTTTTCCTTTTATAATGATATTAAAAAATAGTACTTCATGCTGCTGCTAAGTTGCTTCAGTCGTGTCCGACTCAGTGCGACCCCACAGACGGCAGCCCACCAGGCTCCCCTGTCCCAGGGATTCTCCAGGCAAGAACGCTGGAGTGGGTTGCCATTTCGTTCTCCTAGAACTCTTCAGAATGCAGCCTTTTATGGAATTCTATTTTAGGTATGTTCTAGTGTAGATAGGATGGATTGGATTGGTCTAATAATAGCTTGAAGAAGGACCTTGTTAATTATGTGTTTTACTGAAAATATTCAGTATTAAAATTTTTGTTGTCAGTAACTCTTTGTCCTTTTCTCCAGGAGCCTAGGTTAAATGCACAACCTGGAGTGAGCTGATCTAATGAAGGGAACTCATGATGAAAAGATTTTTCTTGGTGATGTCATACTAGCCTCCTCTTAGACTCTGCTCCATCCTTTAGGAGTCAGTGATTTAACCATCTGTCTGGAGGGCCTTGCTATTTATCTGTCTAGATTCCCTCTTAAGTCTGTTTAGGAATGACCTCATTCATTTGACAGATAAGGAATGCCCAAACCTGGGCTAGGTTCTGGGGATGCAGAGTGAATTTTAAGACATAGTTACTGTCTTTTTAAGGAGTACAGGCATGAAAGGAGTACTGTCTTTTCAGGTGGACAGGCATGAAAACAAGTGTCTTGAGGTGTTAGAACATGTGACAAAAATCTGTGCAGAGGTCCTGGGAGTCATAGAAGGTCTGATGTGGTAAATTCAGTAGGGAAGTGTGAAAGGGAGCTAAGATGTATAGTATTTATTCATAGAAACAAGATAAAAACGTTAGTGATTATCACAGAAGTATGGAATTTCAGGTAATTTTCTTGTGTTCCTTATTTTTTGTCAATAGAAACAAACTTTTAGAAGAAAAGAGCTCCAGTTTTTTTTTTTTTTTTTTAGAAGAAAAGAGCTCCAGTTTTAAAAAAGAAACCCTGGCACAGTTGACTTTTTTTTTTTAATGTTGCAGAGATTAACTAATTTCCTTGTTAATTTAAGGCAAGAAGGAACTGTTAATAATTGGTCATTTTGTGCTAAGTTTGATGCTTTAATGTTATCTCATGTAATCCTCAGTAATGGCCTTGAGTGGCTTCAACTTCATTTTGCAAGTGGGGACATTGAAGCTAAAAAAAATGGACAAAATCATCCAAATAAAGTTACTCTTAATAGCCCAAGCTAGAATTTAAGTCCTGATTTTCAAACTCTGAGGACCTTATGGTCTACTCTTCTGGTTTTCCAAGCCTTTTTGGAAGAGGAAATTGTTGATGCTGGCTATTTTTAAGCCCATCTTAATTCTCCTCTAATATTTCTTATGTTGTGCCAAGCACAGTAACTTGAACACAGAAGGCTTTTTAATAGAAATGTACTTACAGGATCCTAGTACATTTAATGCATTGAACAGCGGGACTTTTACCAGTTGAATTAAATATTCAGAGTTCATCTTTAAAAACCTTAAGCATGAGTATTAGTAATGTTTTGGATGTTACTGTTAGTAAGTTGTAGTTATGAACTTGGCATGTAAATGGATATTTTGTCCCATTTCTTTTGCGAATGAGCTGAACAAATGACTTGTATAAAAGGAAAATGTTCAATTTAGATAATTTCAAAGATTCCTTTCTCACAATGTTCCTGTTTAGAGAGGTTTTAGTATTTTTTTTTAATACCCCCCCGCCCAATACACAGATACACACACCTGGCTTCTCAGGTGGTTCTAGTGGTAAAGAACCCGCCTGATATGGCAGGAGATGTGAGTTCAATCCCTGGGTTGGGAAGATCCCCTGAAGGAGGGCACAGCAACCCATTCCAGTATTCTTGCCTGGAGAATCCCATGGACAGAGAAGCCTGGTGGGGCTACAGTTCATGGGGTGGCAAAGAGTTGGACACAACTGAAGTGACTTAGCAAGCACCTCTTTTTTGGCGGGGGGAGTGCTTTCTGCCTTTTCTGGGGGGGCCCTATCTGTGCAGCATGCAGTAATCTTTGTTCCCTTACCAGGGATCGAACCCATGTCCCCTGCATTGGGAGGGCAAAGTCTTAGTCACTGGACCACCAGGGAAGTCCTTATAAATGTAACTCTTGATCATTAGGAAACGTGGAAAATATAGAACAGTGGAAAGGTAACCATCGTGAACATCCTTGGGTATATTTTTTGTTGAGTTGAACACTGTATATGTGATTGTATTTTTTTTTCACTTAAACATGTCATAAAACATCTCCATGTCATTGAAAACTGATTATTTTAAATAGCAATATGCTATTATGCGATTATGTTGAACTATTCTCATATCGTTGAACGTCTTTCATTAATGAATGTTTCACCGCATTCCTGAGTGTTGCTTTAGGATCTAATCTTGAGAGTGAAATTGGTGGTCTAAGAGCACAACACTTCTAAGGCTTTTATTCTAGTTGCAGTTCTTTTCAGAAAGTGTTTCAGTTAAAAGTATATGTAAGTAGCACTGTTTTTTTTTGTTGTTGTTGTTGATTTAATCAAGGCAAAAGTTAACGTGTTGCTCTTGAAAAAAAAAAAATTCTTTATTTATCTGGCTGCATCCGCTCTTAGTTTCAGCATGCAAACTTGTGTTGTAGCCTATGGCTACATGACCTGGGATCAAACCCAGGCCTCCTGCATTGGGAGCACAGTCTTACCACTGAACTAGGAAAGTACCTCATTTTAACTTTTTAGTTGGTCAAACAGAGCACTAATTCTGAGTCTCTACTCAAGCAATAGAGCTAAAAATCAATGTTTTAGACTTAGCGTTTTAGGGAATTTCTGTCTAGTATAACTAGAATTTTTGCTTTTTTTGCTAATGGCTATCTCCCATGAATGATTCTTATATAATTTTTTTTATTGTTGTTAACACGTATTTCTTTGAAATAACATCTGCTAGAAATTAGGGATCTTTTCCTTCCAAAAAAAAAAAAAAAAAGAGATGCACTTATGCTTATAATTCTGCATTTTATTTCAGGAGTCATTGGACCTTCTGAAGACGTCCAGGATCTCGGGTTAAAAATCCTTGTTGTAATCTCAGCTGTGGGAGGACAGGCTAGTTGGTGAGTCTTGGCACACAAAGCGCTGGATTTTCTTTTAGCACATTCCTGAACATACCGGATTTAATGGCTAGTGCCAAGTTGAAGGCAAAGCAAGCCAAGTTCCAAGTATTAGCTTTTGCTAATTGGGCAGCTCCAACTGAATGCTGGAGATTTGCATGGCCTGACTTGTCATTAATAGATTTCTCTTGAAACGTGAGTTAACTGGTCATTTTTTAAAAGCTTAGGCGTATAAAGTATGCCTAGTGTTGGCAACTTTCCATTAATCTTGAAATGTATCTTTAAAAAGCATGCCCCCCTCCCCTGCCATGATTGTTCTGGATTGTCCCCAATTTCCTTGTTGTTTTTCTTAGTTACTTCAGTCTATACGTGGGCTCAGTCTGTGCGTCGCGGCTTGTCGTGACTGTTAATGATACAGGTGGCCACAAAGCGGGCTGCAGCTGGTGGGGGCTGGTTTTAGGGCTGGTGCTGGGGGGTGAGAGCAGCGATGACATTGGAATATATAAATAGATGGTCAGTAAATGCCAGTTTGCTCGTGATATTTAGGACTTATTACTCAACTTCTCAGCTCGTAGTTTGAGGTGCTTTAGCTCCTCGTTGCCTTTTTCTCCTTCAGCTGCTTTTGTGGTGAAGCTTTTTGAGGGGGGTTAATTTCACAGAAGCGATCATCCTAACAGAGTAGCCGGTTTCTTCTGGGAGCTGTGACCTTTCCTCTCATACATTGTTTTGCTGTGTTTTTGGTCTGTTCCTCTCAATGTAAAAGCTCTTCAAAGGCTATTTGTTAGAAATTGCAAAACTTTTTCCCCCGTCTTTGTTTGTGATTATTTTAACCGAGAGACGTTTTAGATAATTGTGGCTAAATAATAAGATTTTACCTTTTTTTTTGGTCATGCCATGAAGCATGTGGAATCTTAGTTCCCGGAGCAGGGATCAGTCCCACGCCCCCTGAATCCCTGTATTGGGAGCGTGGGGTTTTAACCACTGGAGTGTTTTTAACCACTCTACCGCCTGGGAAGTCCCGCAGATTTTACCTGTTGTAGTTTCTGTCTTTCCTGCACTAAATTTAGAAAGCCCTTCCCTTCTGCTGCTGCTAAGTCGCTTCAGTCGTGTCCGACTCTGTGCAACCCCATAGATGGCAGCCCACCAGGCTCCCCATCCCTGGGATTCTCCAGGCAAGAACACTGGAGTGGGTTGCCATTTCCTTCTCCAATGCATGAAAGTGAGAAGTGAAAGTGAAGTCGCTTAGTCGTGTCCGACTCCTAGTGACCCCATGGACTGCAGCCCACCAGGCTCCTCCATCCATGGGATTTTCCAGGCAAGAGTACTGGAGTGGGGTGCCGTCGCCTTCCCCTAAGGAATTACTTTTCCACCCCACCGCTATTGCTTTTACTTTAGGATGGTCTCTGGTCCCTTTGTGGAAACCAAATTCTTCCCTAATTTCCTCACTCCTTGCAGGAGGACCAAGTTGATATGCAAAGTAGTTCTCGGTGCCTCTGTCCCTGCCCCCATGATCTCTGGCCTCCCTGCCCTCCCTGCCCCCACCCCAGGGCAGCCGGCATCTCTGATTTGGTTTTTGCCTTTGGGCTCTCACACCCCCGCATAAATACCTTTCGAATGGTGGTTCAGCTCTTTCCGAGCCTGTGCTGTTCAGCCTTGCCTGACTGCCCCAAGCTTGTCAGATGGTGCAGAAGGGTGTTTGGGGAAAAGTAAAAGCGTCTACTTTGCACGGTTCTTCCCTGTTCTCTTGGACGTCTAGCCTCGAGCGCTTTGTGCTTGTGTACGTCCTTTGGAGTTTATTTACTTGTGTATCCACTTGTTTGCCCCGTTGCCCTTCAAGTTCCCCAAAGGCAGGAGTCAGGTGTTAGTTCTTTTTTGTTGTTGTTGTTTTTGTTTTTTTTATTTTATTTTTTCAATTAAAAATTTTTTATACAATTTTTAAATGTTGCTTTCCATTTGCAGTTAAGACCTCCGTTCTCTCTTATTTTCCTGATTCTTTGGTGAGCGCTCCAAGTATATAGTTGATGAGTAGACATCCACCCACCCTGCGAAGTGTCTTATTCGTTATGCCTTCTCTTTTCTTTGGACAGGTCGGTGATATTCCCACTTGAAGGACATCATGCTTTCCAAACTAGCGCGTTTGCAGACTGTTGCTGGCCTTGGTCGTGGAGTTCATTCTTCAGTGGCTTCTGCTACATCTGTTGCAACTAAAAAAACCGTTCAAGGCCCTCCGTCCTCTGATTACATTTTTGAACGGGAATCTAAATATGGTGCCCACAACTACCATCCTTTACCTGTAGCCCTGGAGAGAGGGAAGGGTATGTTTTCACCCTTTGCACCACCCCCGATTCTTTGCTTTACCTTTTTGTAAAACTTGCTATTATATTTTCTCACTGTACATTTTTCTAGAGGCATTTAATTTCTGTACTGCAGGTATGATTAATTCAACATCTATTGAGTCTCTGATGCTTGCTGTGTTAGGTGCTGTGGGGAATGCAAGGTCACGATGGACTTGCCAGGAGGGAATGTATAATACACGAGCAAAATACTATAATATTGTTGTCACTATTTCCCCTTTAACTTTTATTTTGGTGTAAAAAGGTGCCACAGTAGCACTAGAATTTCTCTTTTGTTGCTCTTCACCCAGATTTCCCAAGTCCTTTTTTTTTTTTTAATTGCACTTGCATAATCATCTTTGTCCAGAAACACACATACATTTTTTTTCCTTGAACCATTTGAGAGGAAGTTGCAGACATGCCTCTTTACCCCCAAATATTTGTGCCTTTTCTGAAACACAAAGACTGTTTTACATAACAAAGTGTAATTATCAAAATCAGGAAATTCACAATGGCACAGCACTGCTCTCTAATCTACAGGCCTGATTCAGATCTCGCTTGTCCTGTGTAGCAAAAGAAAACGTCACACCATGGGTTGCATTTGGTTTTCAGGGCTGTTTAGTCTAATCCAGAATAATTCCTCAGTATTTGGTTTCTTGACCTTGATATTTTTGCAGAGTACAGGCCAATAATTTTTAGCATGAACATCCATTTGGGAATGACTGGTAAGGTGTAAAAAACTTTTACTCCCACTTTTAGCATCCGTTAATGATTCTTGTCTGAATAAATGATTACTGATTGTTGCCAAATGGTGATTTAATCCATATTTTGAAATAACAGCCATTTTCAAATCGAGCCGAAGTTTATTACTTAGCTCTGGGCCAGAAGCTAATAGTCATTTGCCTATATGTTTTTTTGATTTGGGACCAGTACTGTAATAAATAAAGCTCCTTCTGAACAGATGAAGATCTAGGTTTATATTTTACCGATTTGTAAAAATGTTCTTTACCTACAGTAGCAGAGCATGCACTCTAGAATCTGACTGGGTTCAAGTCCTGGTTGCATGCATGCCAGCTTGGGCTAGTTATAATCTAAACATCTACTTCTTAACCTCTGTAGCGTAAGGATGGTGCTCATAGAGGGTTTTTGATGAGATAAAGGACAAAAGCACCTTTAAGTATGTTAAGTACATGGCAGAAATTAGGTGAGCACCTAATACATTTTAATATCTATGGTCAGCTTAAAAGAATTGTTATAAAAAGTACATAGCATAAAATTCGCCGTTTGAACCAGTGTTTAAGTCAGTGGCAGTGAGGCAGTGAGCACGTTCACAATGTTGTCCACCTTCCAGCTGTCACCACTGCCTCGTTCTAGAACATTTTCCATTATCCCCAAAGGAGTCCCACACTCCCCACTGCTTCCTCCCCTAGAACCTGGCAGCTACTCATCTGCTTTTTGTTGCTACAGACTTGCCTATTCTAGATGTTTCATGTAAATGGGGACAGACAACATGTGACCTGTTTCACGTAGCCCCATGTTTTCAAGGTTCTTCCATGTTGTAGCACAAGTTAGGATGCATCGCTACTTATGGTTGAATTAAGTTCTCCATTTTACGGAGATAGCACGTGTGTGTCCTTTAATCAGTTGATGGACATTTGGGTTATTTCTGCCTTTTGGCTATTTCAAATAACACATTTCTGTTTGAACACCTGTCTTCCACTTCTAGGCGTTCGGTTGCGGGGTCATACGGTATTTTATGTTTCACTTTAACTTGTGAGGAACCCCCAAGCTGTTTTCAACAGCTCTTGCACCACTTTACATTCCAACTAGTTATATATGCGAGTTTCAGTTTCTACACATCCTTGCCAATTCTCGTTTTCCTTTTTAAGAAGTGATAGCCACCCCAGTGGTAGTAAGTGCTACCATTGTGGTTTTGGTGTGCGTTTTTCTCTAATGACTAATGATAGCATCTTTTCATGTGCTGGTTGGTCATTTGTTTGTCTTGTTTGGAGAAATGTCCATTCAAGTTCTTTACCTTCTTTTTTTTTGGGCCGTGCTACGCAGCCTGTGGGATACGAGTTCCTCCCAGGGATTGAACCTGGGGCTCTTGGCAATGGAAGTGTGGAGTTTTAACCACGGGACTGCCAGGCAGTTCCGTTTGCCAGTTTTTAATTGGCTTGTATACCTTGTTGAGTTGTAGGAGTTCTGGATAGTAGATCCTTACTAAATAGATGTGTGATTTGGAAGTATTTGTTTTCATTTTGTTGGTTTTTACAGTCAATTAATCGCAATTTTTATGTTTTGTGTAACTTCCTTTAAATTCCAACTTTAGGAGTTCTCTGGTGGCCTAGTGATTAGGACTTTGGGCTTCTCTGACGTGACCTGGGTTTAATCCCTGGTCAGGGAACTGAGAATGCCACAAACCTCGTGGCACGGCAAAGAAGAAAAAGGAAGGAAAAAAAAAAAAAAATCCAGCCTTAAATGATAAACAGGTTTCCAGGAATAAAGGTTTTACTCTAGAGTTTATAAAATCTTTTCACGTTACTGCTGTTTTTTAGTAAATGTGTAAATTGATGCTGAACAGATAAAATATAATTCCATATAAACCAAAGTTTATCATGCTTGAGTAAAAATATGCTTTAACCACAATTCTCTGTTAACTGGAGGTCCATACGTAGGTATTCAGAGGGCTGGCTAGCAGTCTTAATCTTTGAAGGTTATGTAATTTAGTGATTTTTCTAAAATTATTTTCCTTATGTTCTAGGCATTTACGTATGGGATGTTGAAGGCAGAAAATATTTTGACTTTCTGAGTGCTTACAGTGCTGTCAACCAGGGGCATTGTCATCCAAAGATTGTGGATGCTTTGAAAAGTCAAGTGGACAAGTTGACCTTAACATCTAGGGCTTTCTACAATAACGTGCTTGGTGAATATGAAGAGTATGTTACTAAACTTTTCAACTACCACAAAGTTCTTCCTATGAATACAGGTAAAACATTTCCTTTTTTTTTTTTTTTTTTTTTTTGGTTAAAATAGCCAAGAAAATCTTCTTGTTTTCTGGTAATTTAAAACATTTTTTAAAACTGATATTTTAAAATGTTCTCTTGGGTAGGAGTGGAGGCTGGAGAGACTGCTTGCAAGCTTGCTCGTAAATGGGGGTATACTGTCAAGGGGATCCCGAAATACAAAGCAAAGATTGTTTTTGCAGGTATGTAAAATTCAGCGTTGACTGCTGTGATTGAAACATAAAATTGTTAGTTACTATTTTACTTTACATAAAATTGTTAGTTACTATTAACTTATGATGAGATATTGCAAATGTATTTGTCTCATATATGTAATATCGAGGCTTCCCAGGTGGTGCTAGTGGTAAAGAACCCGCCTGCTAATGCAAGAGGCCTAAGAGACGGCAGTTTCCCTTCCTGGGTTGGGAAGATCCCCTGGAGAAGGAAATGGCATGGACACAGGAGCCTGGTGGGCTACAGTCCACAGAGTCTCAAAGAGTCAGACATGACTGAAGTGACTTACCCATGCATGATACATTGAATGTTGCATAAAAATTGAGAGATTTCCTTTTCTTGGGTTCATTTCCAAGTAGTTCTTGGATGCTCTTATAACTCCCTATCCCTCCCTCCCTAGAGTGAGTGACCGTGTGATTTATTTCCCATCTGCTTATCTGATTTTTTCCATAGCAGTTTTCTGGTTAATGAGACAGTTTTGCTGATGCAAGCATCATACAAAAATGTTGCAGCAGTTTTGTGAGATTTTGAGGTTGGGTTATGTTCGTGTAGGGTCATGTCCTAGGCATGATATGAAGTTTGAACCTAGTGTATCTCAAACACTATGAGATATTATTGTGCCGTGTTGTTAAAAGCTGTTGGACGAGGAGGGCTGGCATTGCCCCCGATATATTTCTGCAAATGGTTAAGAGGAATGACTTATATACTGAGTAGGGAGACCAACAGTTAATTTAGATTATTGATTTAGTCTGACTTTGGGAAAGGTTCTGACTTTTTCTTTTCTAAAACTTCGATTTTAATTTTTAAAAACATATATGGAGAAATTTGTCACTGCACACGGTTGAGATTCTTTCTTGTGATGGTTGAAATCATGAAATACTTTGCCTGTGAACACACATAGCTAAATTATAAGGCCCATAATACAGTAGAATCTAGAGTTCATCTGATGGCCAGCCAAAGTTTGGTGTCTGGGGAGGGGGCGGTGACCAATTCCTGTTTCTGAGGAAGAAAGTCCCTGCCCAGCTCTCTGATCTGCCATTTTGGAATTTCGTGCCTTTAGTTGTAAGGCAACATAACTGTCTCTTGCAAACAAAAATGGCCTTTCTGGTGACTTTCCTCCTTACAGACCGTGTGCAGTCTCTCTCATATTAGCACAGGGCGCAAAGATGTTTCTCCCAGGCATTGAGAGAAGTCAGTAGGAAGAGACAGAGGACTGTGCCCCAGCTGCAATCCCTTATTCAGCAGGGTAAGCTGCGGGGCGTGAGCCTGCTGAGGCCCATGGCGGAGAGCAAGTAGGCTATTGGCACATTTTGTCTTAAACAAGCCTGGGCAGAATCAATAATGCTGTTGCTTGTGGACAAGCCAAGCAGGGATTACTCATAGCTGAGAGAGGCTCTGCAGGAGTTGTACTGAAGGATGCTATGAAATCAACTTGGAATAATAATTCAGTTCAGTTCAGTCGCTTAGTCATGTCTGACTCTTTGCAACCCCATGGACTGCAGCATGCCAGGCCTCCCTGTCCATCATCAACTCCCAGAGTTACTCAAACTCCTGTCCATCGAGTCAGTGATGCCATCCAGCCATCTCATCCTCTGTCGTCCCCTTCTCCTCCTGCCTTCAATCTTTCCCAGCATCAGGGTCTTTTCAGATGAGTCACCTCTTCGCATGAGGTGGCCAAAGTATTGGAGTTTCAGCTTCAGCATCAGTCCTTCCAATGAACACCCAGGACTGGTCTCCTTTAGGATGAACTGGTTGGATCTCCTTGTAGTCCAAGGGATTCTCAAGAGTCTTCTCCAACACCGCAGTTCAAAAGCATAATTCAGCACTGGGTTAATTGAGTTGCTGCTGGCATTGGGGGTGAGAAGACATTTTTTTTAAAAGTGGGAGAAAAAAAAATAAATAAAATCGGGAGAAACTCCAAGCCTCTCTTACTCTAGTTTGTTTCTTTTCTTGAATTTAACCACATTGACATCACCTTGTGCATTCGCTTCACCGGTTTCTGTCGTGGTGTGTCTTCCCTAATAGCACAGAAGCTCCTTGGGGGCAGGGAGCTTGCCAGCCATCATTCTGTCCCCAACACCTAGAGCAGTGCCTGACATTATTAATCAGTCTTCAGATTATTAATGAAACAAATTAATGGGTAAAAATTGTTCCTGAATAAAGGTCAACGTTTGTCTTCTAGTGCATAATAGCTTATAACACCACGGAAGGCAAATTGAAAGTTTTCAGACTGCCTGAGGATATTTTATCCAAATGAAATATAAAACTCATTCTGTAGAATAGTTAGCCTGTAGTGTTGGATTTTTAAAAGGAGAAGTACAGATTCTCTATGAAGGATAGTCGTTTTTTCATGTCACTATCATAACTGTGTCTAGAAAAACTGTCTCTAGAAAAACACGTATTGAATGCCTCAGTTTTTAGGGTTTGGGATTATTGAAAGAAAAGACAAATATCTCTCCTCAGGGACTATGCTATGTGTTACAGTTGGGAGCCTCAGTAGAGCCGTCCAGGAACTAAGATCCCACAAGTACTGCATCGTGGCCAGGAAAACAAAAAGCTTTCTGGAGTATTTTTGGGGAACTGTGAAATTAAACTGGGGGGTTTGAAGAAACTGACTGTTTGTTTCTTCTTCCTAGCTGGGAACTTCTGGGGTAGAACACTGTCTGCTGTCTCCAGCTCCACTGACCCCACCAGTTACGATGGTTTTGGACCGTTCATGCCGGGTTTCGACATCATTCCGTATAATGATCTGCCCGCCCTTGAGGTACTTCACCTAGTATCACGGTGCTTTAGCTCATAGTACATAGAACCTGCATTTGTTCAATGTATGAATTGAAAACAGACATCTGATTGTACCGAGAGTCATAATCTCATAACTTATGCTTAAGTCGGGCCGGGATTCACGCTGTTCTCTGTAATGGTCAGTTAGTTGCTAACATGTGGAAACCAGGTTCCACGGCCTAATCCTAACTGCCAACTAACCGTTAGATTTGTCTCCTACATAAGTATTAACTTGAGTATTACCTGTTAATTACTTTAATAGACAAAATTAGTGAGTTTTCAGCCAGCTTTTTAAAATTATGAAGTGGAAGACTTCTAAAATAAAAAGATGCACTTTTAATGTATCTATTTAATGGCGTTTTAAAAGGCCATTTTCACTAGTTTTTATTTGCAGTACATTTGAGTATTGTATTAGAAAATACAGGATGGAGTAGCTTAAAGCTGAGGTATTTGGAGCTTTTTGATTGTAATTGATTGTCAGAAAAGTTGTGCTTGGAAGTCGGAATATAAGTTAGTGTGAAAACTTAATTTGCACACTTACTCTTACTGGAAAACACGTGCGTTGTATGACTTCAGATTTCCAAATAGATTTGAAAGGAAGTTACTAAGAACATACTCATGCTGTTTCCATAGCGTGCACTTCAGGACCCAAACGTTGCTGCGTTCATGGTGGAACCAATCCAGGGTGAAGCGGGCGTCGTTGTTCCGGATCCAGGCTACCTCGTGGGCGTCCGCGAGCTCTGCACCCAGCACCAGGTCAAAGCCGCGGACTTGCCTGCCTCACTTAGGATTTGGCCGATAGGATAAGCTCAAAGATTGCATCACCTTTCCACTAGAAGGAGGCTTCATTCTAAGAGCCTCTGAACTTTCTAGGGCTGATAGAACTTTCTAGGGCTGATAGAACTTTCTAGCAGCAGGCTGCAGAGAAGCTGACTTTACTGGCTGGGCCCTGGTGGACCCTCAGCCCGGCTCCTTCCTCTCTGCCCCAGCAGCCTGTGCTTGGATTCTTCTCAAAGCCTTTGTTGTATCCCTTTGCTCCAGAATTTAAGCTCTCTCCCCCTCTTCTTCCACCAAACTAGTAAATAGTAATAAGAAGTACATATTAACAAATAGTTGAGAAATAAATTAGAAATCTGTTCCCAGAGAGTAGTTCTATTCAGAAACCCCCCACAAAACCCTCACTTTGCATACCAGCCCTTCCACTGTGTGGAACAGTGCAGAGTGGGCCTGTGGGGACAGGGTGGCCTGACAGGAAATAATTGTATGTCCTGCAGTATTGAAGTCATGTGGGTAATTAGAATGTTTTCACAAATCTGAGGGGATGTCAGAATGACAAATTTGTGCAGGAAAGAGTAAAATAAAGATAAGTATTTCGCTATGGAAATAATTGATTATTTTCATATGCTATTTTCATTTATGTTATTTTGTTGTTTTGCAATAGGTTCTGTTTATTGCTGATGAAATACAGACAGGCTTGGCCAGAACTGGGAGATGGCTGGCTATTGACCACGAAAATGTCCGACCTGATATTGTCCTTCTAGGAAAGGCACTTTCTGGTGGTTTATACCCTGTAAGTTGAATGCTCAACCACTCTCTGTATTTTCCCTATTCTCATGAATCCCTGAGATATTTTTACATGACTGACTGTGCCTTTCTGGGGGTTTGGTTTTACTTAGTGGTTTATATACATAGGTCACCTGGAATATGTGTGATAAAAACATTTCAGAGTTCCATGGTTAACCCCACTTAGTTTAACTGGAGAATTGAGTGTACCTTGGGTTTGCTTCACTGCGTTTATTTTGGATGGAACCATTTTATCTCCAGAGTACTCCTGTAGACGTCTATGCTTTTTTGCCATAGTTTAGAAACATACTAATTGTTTAAAACCATTGACTGATTAATGCAGAGATTGGAAAAAATTAACATTTAATTGTTAATCCTTTTCTTGGGTTTGTTCAGAGCCAGCAATTGGTGTGGATTAAAGGGCTCTGAATGTGTAGTGCAGAACATTATTTTCTAAGCAATTAAGGCATTTCACCCTGAGAGTGGAAAGAATTCTAAATTATATCATTGCAGAAGTAGCTTTCTTTTAGTTCCAGAATATTACTCCGCACCACTGAACCGTGCCCAGTGTGCTTGGAACGTGTTAGGGCGGTCCTCGTCCTGCCACTGTGCTTAAGGAGGCTGACGCATGGCTCTTGTTGGTTGCAGCTTCATGTCAGATTTAGTATCTGCTTCATAAATATCTGTTTCTATAAGAATAAGAGTGGTTCATCTGAGAAGAGACTTGGTCCGCGCTTAATTTTCTTCTGTCTTTTAGGTGTCCGCAGTGTTGTGTGATGATGAAATAATGCTGACCATTAAGCCAGGGGAACATGGTTCTACGTACGGAGGCAATCCGCTGGGCTGCCGAGTGGCCATCGCAGCCCTGGAGGTAAAACCTGATGGCAGCTCTCAGGAGAGCCAAGCAGGCCATCCTAAGGGAGATCAGTCCTGAATGTTCATTGGAAGGACCAATGCTGAAGCTGAAACTTCAGTGCTCTGGCCACCTGATATGAAGAATTGACTCATTGGAAAAGACCCTGATGCTGGGAAAGATTGAAGGCGGGAGGAGAAGGAGACAACAGAGGATGAGAGGGTTGGATGACATCACTGACTCAATGAACATGAGTTTGAGTGAACTCCGAGAGTTGGTGATGGACCGGGAGGCATGCTGCAGTCCACGGGGTCGCAAAGAGTCAGACACGACTGAGCTACTGAACTGAACTATATGGTAGCCAGTATCCTGGAGGTGGTGCTGAAGTGACTTTTAAGTCTAAGCTCACTGGTGTAGTAAGAAATGTTACAAGATTGCAGTATATTACAGACCATGAAGTATAGAGAAGGATTGCGTGGGCTTCCCAAGTTTGCAGTCTCCCAGGGCTTTGGGCCCACAGGTCCTGGCCTGTCCACCTAGAGCTCTCCCTCTGTGGCCAGGCTGGCCTGTGAAGTCTCTGGCTTAGCCCACGTGGTTTCTTATTGTCGTTAAAGCGGGGATTTGAACGCTTTCAGACTTACTCCTCAAGTGCCTACAAAGGCATAAAATTGTTATGTAATCTCTGAGGATGGACTTTTTAGTAGGAAGAAGAAGCCAAAGGAAATTCTATTGCAGTTAAAAAATGTGTTCAGCCCATTGATTTATTTACCTAAGAAGAAAATTTATCAGTTGCATTAAACAAATTTAATCTTCATTCTGCCACAGAATCAAATTAATGATGGGTTTTTGAATAAAGCAAGGCTCTGTCTGAGTGAGTGTCTGTTACGTGATGAGAAATTAAACTGGTATAGGCTTTGAAAAATAGAAGTGAAAGTTAAGTTACTCTGGTCTTTATCTGATCCTCTTCTTCCTTTGCTTGTAGTTCCCATTCCCCTCCAAAGAGCAACATGAAAAAGCAGTCTTTAATATATGTGTAATTTCTCTTGAAACATAGGTTTTGGAAGAAGAAAACCTTGCTGAAAATGCAGAGAAAATGGGTATCATCTTGAGAAATGAACTCATGAAACTGCCTTCTGATGTTGTAACGACTGTAAGAGGAAAAGGATTACTAAATGCTATTGTTATCAGAGAAACCAAAGGTATGGAGACAAAATATTTTACAAGGTACTGTTCTTTCAGGAGAGGGATTCCTTGGTGGCTCAGACGATAAAGCGTCTGCCCACAATGCAGGAGACCCGGGTTTGATCTCTAGGTCGGGAAGATCCCCTGGAGAAGGAAATGGCAACCGACTCTAGTATTCTTGCCTAGAAAATCCCACGGATTGGGGAGCCTGGTGGGCTACAGTCCATGGGGTCGCAAAGAGTCGGACATGACTGAGCAACTTCACTTCATTCATTCTTATAGGAAAAGCTCAAAATGCAAATGGTATTTTTTCTGGTCTTTGGGTTCCTCTGAAACTGTTGACTGGCCTCCTATTGACCAAGTCATTGGCTCTGCCTAGTACTCTTCCTGGGCTTTCCAAGTAGCACTAGTGGTAAAGAACCTGCCTGCCAGTGCAGGAGACACAAGAGACATGGATTTGACCCCTGGGTCGGGAAGATCCCCCGGAGGAGGGCATGGCAACCCACTCCAGTGTTGTTGCCTGGAGAATCCCATGGACAGAGGAGCCTGGTGGGCTACAGTCTATGGTGTTGCAAAGAGTTGGGACATGACTGAGGCAACTTAGCACATACGCATGCAGTACTCTTATTACCTGATTTATATTAATGGTCTTAGAAATATAGCTGTTTCCTACAAGAAGGCACATTTGACTATTTCACCTACGTATTCCTTCAAGTCATTTGTTATTCCGCCCTAGGTTATTTATACAGTACTTGGAGAGTTCAGTTTGGTTTCTGTTAGGAAGACAGCACAGAGCACTTTGCAGTTTCCTCTCTGCTCTCCTTTACTCCTTCGCTTTGCAAATCAGTAGTGATAAGTAGGAGCAGCAGTAATAATAGGAATGATAATGGCGATGTTGGTAATAAAAATAACCCCAGCTGCCACTTAACTGAGCATTTGGTGTTTAACACATCATTTGTAACCCATAAGAGTTCCTGGTTGGATTTTCTTGCCATAACCCTTCCTTTTCAAAGCAATGGTTTTAACCTTGACTGCATTTTAGAATCACCTGGGGAGCTTTTTAACAAATTAATCCAAGCCTAGCCTCACTGCACAGACTCTGATTTGATGGGTCTAGAGCGGGGCTCAGGCACTGGCCGTGGCCCCTTCGGTGTTTTCTGTTGCAATCAGGGTTTTGAGGATCCTGAGAGTCTAGTTTTACCAGCTTAGGAAGCAAAATCCAGGTTAGAAACGTGTAATGGTCACTGGGTTTGAATGTTGCTTATTCTGTGCCTGTTAGTTATCTGTATCAGACCTTAGTTCTTTTATGCATTGGTTCCTCATATGATGGGCTTCCCCGGTGGCTCAGACGGTAAAGCGTCTACCTGCAATGCAGGAGACCGGGTTCGATTCCTGGGTCGGGAAGATCCCCTGGAGAAGGAAATGGCAATCCTCTCCACACTCTTGCCTGGAAAATCCCATGGATGGAGGAGCCTGATAGGCTACAGTCCATGGGGTCGAAAAGAGTCGGACACGACTGAGTGACTTCACTTTCACTTTCTTCATATAATTAATTACATCTGCCTTAGCATGTTTTTTTTGCTAGGTCAAAAACCCAACAAAAACCATATCTGATCATACCATTCAAACCATTGCTGAAAAGTAGCTTCATTTTTAAGAGTAGGAGCCAAAAGCAAGCTTGTAACTCAGAGCTGCCTTTCTTGAGTGGGTACTGGGAATTCCGTTTTTGCCAGGCCGGCCCCACCCCTGCAGGCTCCTTATCATTGATCAGCATACTCTGGATGGTTTTCTTTACTAGATTGTGATGCTTGGAAGGTGTGTCTGCGACTGCGAGATAATGGACTTCTGGCCAAGCCAACCCACGGCGACATCATTAGGTTTGCGCCCCCGCTTGTGATCAAGGAGGATGAGATTCTAGAGGCGGTGGAGATCATTAACAAGACCATCCTGTCTTTCTGAGGCTGGTGACAGTTTTCAGTGGCGCCTGGGAGCCAGCTGGAGACATGCAGTTCATAAAGCTCTGAGTTTCTGTGCTTAATGCAGGCATATTTCACTCCTCCATGTCAAGGGCTTTAAAAAAAAAAAAAAAATATATATATATATATATATATATATATGTTTTTCAGTTCGTATATAACAGAATGACTTTTATAGACATGCAGTTTGCTATGTAACATAACTAAGAGAATGTCCTGGCATATTATATTCGATTAAGTGTTTTTGTGCTTATATTCTTTCTAAGGTGACGTGCCTTTCTATATAGACAGCCTTTTAATCAAGCCCCTGAACATAATTTATATACATTTTAATAATTTCCTTGCTGGTACAAATGTTTGTATTTGAGAAAGTTATATTAGTATTGCCTGGAAGACTTGCTTAACCTTATAAAGCTGAATCATAATCATTGAATTTTAGCAAGGTGAATGATTAAGCTGACACAAGTCAACTCCATATTGGCTGGCACCAAGACGTAGTCTGTGAATGTCATTACTTTGAATTAAGAATTAATGTCCAATATTCCTAGATTATGTTTTAAGTGTTCCATATAATTTGTAAAAAGTGTTTGTTTTCAGTGTATCTTTAAATCTCATGTCTGAAATGTCTGTGTTAGGGACCAGTGTGCGGTTACTGCAGTGTTATCAGTTAACCTCACATTTTAAGCTCTCCGACAATGTTTTTATTTGCTTCGTTTCTTGTGTTCTCTAAGAACATTTCAGTTTGTTTGGTAATCTCTAGAAAAAGACAAATTATAAAAAGAAAGTTTCTTTCAGTACTCCTTCTCTGCTTTCAAAATAACCGCTCTTTTCCCATGTGTAAACTAGTCCTTGCCATTTCTATTAAAGTATCCTTGCTGTGCATGCTGTTGTGTAACTTTATTTATTTTTTTACCTGTGCGGGGTATTTTGGATGTTTTTCTATGTCGGTAGTTTTAAGTTTATCTTGTTCTCTTTGAGTCGATCTAAGAAAGAAATGGAAAAATTTATTTGAGCCAAACTGAGAATTATAACCTGGGAACAGCCTCTCAGAAGGCCCCGAGAACTGTTCCTCCCATTAGAAGTCAAAACACAGTTTTGCATAAGTTTTTTGAGACTTGATGACGCATTATTGACAGCTTACACAATCAGGCAAGTTAGGGGTCATGGGTCATCTTGGCCCTTACAAGATTAAGAAGGAATGTGGGACTCCTGGCGGTCCAGTGATTTAAGACTCTGCCCTTCCACTGCAGGGGGCACGGGTTCCAGTAAGCCGAGTGGCGTGACCAAAAAGAAGGAAGGAACGTTGTCTTAAAGGAGTTGTCCCACTGGTGCTGGCAGGTGTTGCTCTTTGTGGTTGAGCAGGTGCTTCTGCCAATGGGCAGGTTTGTCGCTGCTTAACTGAGACACAGTGCACAGTAGCGGGGGGAGGCAGGAGGCCAGAGAGGGTCTGTGTAAATTTTTCTTGTCTGGCCACAAAACATGAATTTTTATTTTCACACTCTATGACCACAGTATTTTATCTTAAGTGGATATATTATAATTTTGTATCAGAAAACATGAATTTTACGTTCACACTCTGACGATAGTATTTTATCTTAAATGGGTATGTTAGAATTCCATAGCAGAAAACATTTTGGCTATCTTCAGTCCTTTACTTTTTTGTCTTTTAGAAGTGGAACGTAATTTTAATAGTTTTATTTAATACATTAGACGTCACTGTGTAAAAATCTAAGGCGTACAGCAGGATGGTGTGATATTGGGATGAGTTTTTCACTCTTAAACTGGCTGTGGCCACTTTGCATCTTGTGTCTGAGTGCCTCAGTGGAGTAGCTCCTTAGGGGTGAGTCTCTGCATCAAAGGGAACACCTTGTCATTGGTAGTGACACATTGCTCCCTGCACCCCCTCCCTCCCCCCCAAGAAGCTAACAAGTCACCTCTTAGCAGCTTGGAAGTTAGAGATCAAATCTGAGCCAGGGGTTACCGGAGCGTCTGCTCATACCAACGGCAGTGTTTACTGGTCTGCCTGGGAGGTTCTGGCTTAGACCTGCCTGGCCCCCTGCAGTCTATATAAGACACATAGCAAACTGAAGTAGGGGTCCTCCTAAACCAGTCAGAGGCTGCTGCTTCTCAACCCTGCTTGGGATTGTAAGACTGGGGTTATTACGGTTGGTGCTGCTTCCAGTCGGACTTCACTGGTGGCTCAGACGGTGGCTCGTTGTCTGCCTACAATGCGGAATGCGGGGGACCTGGGTTCAATCCCTGGGTCTGGAAGATCCCCTGGAGAAGGAAATGGAAACCCACTCCAGTATTCTTGCCTGGAAAACCCCATGGACAGAGGAGCCCGGTAGGCTACAGTCCATGGGGCCCAAAGAGTCGGACACTTTGAGCGACTTCACTTTCACTTTCCCTGCTTCCAATCAGATCCCCTTGTGCACATCAAAAGCACCAGGGTTTCTCAGGCCTTACCCCAGGCTGGAATCTCGGGCTGCACGCAGGCCTCAGTAACTTTAAAGGTCCCCAGGTGACTCTGTGCCCTCAGGGCTGAGAACTTGCTTTAGGAATCTCACCTAACTGCAGATTCTGATTAAGTAAGATTCTGCCTCTCCTATAAGCTCCCAGAGGCATAAGATCATGATCAAGAGTAAGTTGCATTCAGCAGTTCTCACCCGTCGAAAAGGCCTAAATGCAAGGTGAATTTAACAAAACAGCAAACTTCCTGCTGAATTCTTTGAGAGTCTTAATGGTTTGATGAAGGTTTCCCTGGTGGCTCAGATAGTTAAAGAATCTGCTTGCAGTGCTGGAGATCCCTGAGTTGGGAAGATCCCCTGGAGGAGGGAATGGCTGCCCACTCCAGTGTTGCTGACCAGAGAATTCCATGGAAAGAGGAACCTGGAGGGCTACACAGTCCATGGGGTCTCAAAGAGTCAGGTGAGACTGGGCAACTGACACTTAAATTTTCACATTGGATTAAGGTCCACCCTAATGACCTCATTTTAACTTAATTGTCACTTTAAAGACTTAATCTCTGAATGCAGTCACATTCTGAGGTTCTAGGGATTAGTACTTCACCATAGGAGTGTGTGTGGGAAGGGGGAAATAATTCAGCCCCAAACCCCGACAATGTAGTGTTCTTTGGATCCTGACCTTTTAGGACACCTCATCTAAATTCGGGCTTCCCTGATACCTCAGAATCCACCCGTACATCCTCTGGAGAAGGGATAGGCTACCCACTCCAGTATTCTTGGGCTTCCCTTGTGGCTCAGCTGGTAAAGAATACGCCTGCAATGTGGGAGACCTGGGTTTGATCCCTGGGTTGGGAAGATCCCCTGGAGAAGGGGAAGGCTACCCACTCCAGTATTCTGGTCTGGAGAATTCCATGGACTGTATAGTCCATGGGGTCGCAAATAGTCGACTTTCACTTTCATCTAAATTAATCATTGCACACACGAACTGAGATTGGGACAAGATGTCTGATTTCCCCTGGATGAAGCAGAATTACAAAGGTGAAATTACACTGTGTTTCAGGCACTGGGAGTTTAAAGACCCCAGCCTCCTCCCAACAGGAAGGGACCACCGTGCGGGGACCACTGGTAGGGTTAGATCTCTGCTTCTCACACTGGCTGCCTATTGAGGTCACCTGGAGTGCTTAAGAATTGAGTCAATGTTCAGGCCCCACCTCAAATCAATTCCATCACACTCTCTGGGGATAAGGCCTAGACATCTGTCTGTTAAACGCTCCCCAGTGGAGTCTAGTGTGCAGCCTTTGCAAAATGGGTATTGAATGTGGAGGCATGAGTGATTATTGATTGTAAACCAGGGTGTCATTCATTCAACCTACCACGCCAGGCACTGGGACTACACTAGGGTCTGCTGGTGAAAAAGACGAACATGATCCTTGACCTCATGGGGCTTTTTAGTATGTTTAGTCCAAGATTGTACTGCTCACTGCATTGCAGGCCAACAAATGAGAGACGAGTTGTTGGGCCAGGAATGGTGACTTTATTTGGAAAGCCAGCAGACCAAGAAGATGGTGGAGCAGAGTCCCAAAGAAGCATCTTGCTTCTCCTTCCCTTTTTGTATAAAAGAAGCTAGAATTTGGGGGAGGAACTGAAGAGCCTCTTGATGAAAGTGAAAGAGGAAAGTAAAAAAGCTAGCTTAAAATTTAACATTCGAAAAACGAAGATCATGGCATCTGGTCCCATCACTTGATGGCAAATAGATGGGGAAACAATGGAAAGAATGACAGACTTTATTTTCTTGGAGTCCAAAATCACTGCAGATGCTGACTGCAGCCATGAAATTAAAAGACACTTGCTCTTTGGAAGAAAAGCTATGACCAACCTAGACAGCATATTAAAAAGCAGAGACATTACTTTGCCAACAAAGATCTATCTAGTCAAAGCTATGGTTTTTTCCAGTTGTCATGTATGGATGTGAGAGCTGGACTATAAAGAAAGCTGAGCACTGAAGAACTGATGCTTTTGAACTGTGGTGTTGGAAAAGACTCTTGAGAGTCCCTTGGACAGCAAGGAGATCAAACTAGTCAATCCTAAAGGAAATCAGTCCTGAATATTCATTGGAAGGACTGATGCTGAAGCTGAAACTCCAATACTTTGGCCACCTGATGTGAAGAAGTGACTCATTTGAAAAGACCCTCATGCTGGGAAAGATTGAAGGTGGGAGGAGAAGGGGACGATAGGATGAGATGGTTGGATGGCATCACTGACGGGATGGACATGAGTTTGAGTAAACTCCGGGAGTTGGTGATGGACAGAGAGGCCTGGTGTGCTGTAGTCTATGGGGTTGCAAAGAGTCAGATAGGACTGAGCAACTGAACTGAACTATACCAAAAGGGGAGGGAGTGTGGTTGTTGTTGCAAACTTCTTGGTATCGGAATCCTTTGCTCTTGCTGTAAAGCCCCAACAAGACACATGTTCTTCTCTTTTCTACAACTTTTTATCTCTGTATGAATGGAAAGTTTTGTCTACAGTCTGACCTTTAGACTTTTAAAGATCAGAGCCTTGACAGTGAGCTATTCTGTATATCTCAGGCTCTAGACAACATTCTTAATTTGCAGCAAAAGCAATAGAATATAGAGTTTAAGGTAAAAGAAACAGATCCAGTATGGGGTCAGATTTGTTCTTCCCTGCTACAAGTACAGGGGTTCAATCCTTGGGTGGGGAAGATCCCCTGGAGTAGAAAATGGTAAGCCATTCCAGTAGTCTTGCCTGGGAAATCCCACCGACAGAGGAGCCTGGCAGGCTACAGGCCATGGGGTCACAAAAGAGTCGGACATGACTTAGTGACTAAATAACAAGTTACAAGTACAGTTATTTGAAAAATATTAAGTACAGCGTGGAGAGGAGAGGCAGTGGTTCCAAGAAATAACATTTATTAGACAGCATGTGCTAGGTGCTATTCCAAATGTGATAGGTTTCATCACAGGTGCTAACACCCCCATTATTTTATGAATGGGAAAACCCAGGCTTAGAGAGACAAACTTGCCTTGGGTCATTGGAATAGTAGGATGTGGAGCCCTGGAGTCCTGGGTGGGCTGGACCAGACTTCTGCAGGGAGGCAGGAGATAGTCCAGGTGCCCCCGTGGCTGGGGAGACAGGGGCCAGCTTCTCCATTTGGCTCTGGAGGATGGCTGAGAGGCCCCAGGTGTATGGAAAGCATGTCAATTAGTTTCTAACTTGGGGGATGGGTTCTTAAAAATACTAGCAGGAGCTATTTAAATAAATAATAGATACACAACAGCAGCTTAATCCCTTTAGGAAAAGCCCTTTAAAATATATTTCAGGCCTTACTTTACTGTTTAGTGCATGTCTAATGGTTCAGAGGAGTGTTATTAGCTCCCAGCCTTTATTTTGATTACCATGGAAATGAGATTTCTCCCCCATGCCTTGGTCCAGTCCCTCAAGTCGTTAATGGAATATCAGAGCTAATACGGTTTTTATAATTTGTATCACAATACTTAAGTACAGAGCAGATGGCAGCTAAAATGAATGGGAGTAAGGCAGAACCTGGCTCAGAGCCTCCTGTTGAGCAGGACTGTTTATGACTCTGGCTCCTGAATAAATGGGCCATGGCTGGCCGGAGTGCCTTCTGATCTTGGTGGCTTCCCCCCAGACCATCGGGGTACATCTTCCCCTCTGCAGTGGGAAGTGAGGGATGCTAGTAAGTTCTGCCAGTCTCTTCTGTCTTCTTTTTATCACAAAGCACTTTGATTTAGGGGTTTCTAAGGGCCTAAAGGATGGATCCAACCAGTCCATCCTAAAGGAGATCAGTCCTGAATATTCATTGGAAGAACTGATGCTGAAGCTGAAACTCCAATACTTTGGCCACCTGCTGCCAAGAGCTGACTCATTTGAAAAGATCCTGATGCCGGGAAAGATTGAAGGCAGGAGGAGAAGGGGATGACAGAGGATGAGATGGTTAGATGGCATCACTGACTCAATGGACATGAGTTTGGGTATACTCCAGGAGTTGGTGATGGACAGGGAGGCCTGGCGTGCTGCGGTTCATGGGGTCGCAAAGAGTTGGACACGACTAAGCAACTGAACTGAACTGAAGGGCCTAAAGTGAAAGTGAAAGTCGCTCAGTCATGTCTGACTCTTTGCAACCCCATGAACTATACAGTCCATGGAATTCTCCAGGCCAGAACACTGGAGTGGGTAGCCTTTCCCTTCTCCAGGGGATCTTCCCAACCCAGGGATCGAACCCAGGTCTCCCATATTGCAGGCAGATTCTTTACCAGCTGAGCCACAAGGGAAGCCCAAGGGTACTGGAGTGGGTAGCCTATCCCTTCTCCAGCAGATCTTCCTGACCCAGGAATTGAACCAGGGTCTCCTGCATTGCAGGTGGGTTCTTTACCAACTGAGCTCTCAGGGAAGCCCGCTAAGGGCCTAACTACTTATTAATGATCTGGAAGTAATGACTCCTGGGAGTAGTTTATAAATAGTCATGAAAAGAGCACACAAAGCCACAGGATCTCACATGGTGATCTAGGAGCTCAAACCTGGATGGAAGTGTGCTTCTGCTGTGGGGATTCTAGAATCACAGAGGGAACTTTGCCCACCGATCTGTGCTGCAGCACAGAGCTGGGCGATGCGGAGAGTGGAAGGGACTTGCTGTAGTGTGCACAGCAGTGGTGGCTGAACTGGGACTGAACCTGGTGACAACTCCCTGGTTTCTCTAACTGGGGGATGGAGGTACAGATGGCAGCTGTGTTGCCAGAGCTTCCATTTTGCACAGCCATCCAAGGAGCTGTGATCTTAGGCAAATTACTACCTGCCTGTCCTTCATAAAATGAGGGGGTCAAATTAAGCCAGTATTTCTTACAGAGTGGTCCTGCCTGAGTTGGTGTTTGGAGGTGGGGCCTGGGACTACCCCAGGTGACCTGAACCTTCAACCATTGAGCACTGGGTTCAAGTGGTCCCTCAGACCACCTTGTAGAGCCGAGGTTTGTGGCCTCCAGGCAGAAGATTTCAAACAGGGTCAGTCTGACAGCCACCACACTATGTGCATTCCCTATATTGGGTTTTTCCAGTAGTCACGTAAGGATGTGAGAGTTGGACCAGAAAGAAGGCTGAGCGCCAAAGAATGGATGCTTTCAAACTGTGGTGCTGAAGAAGACTCTTGAAAGTCCTTTGGACTGCAAGGAGATCAATCAGTCCTAAAGGAAATCAACCCTGAATACTCATTGGAAAGACTGATGAAGCTCCTTGGCCACCTCATGCGAAGAGCTGGCTCGTGAGAAAGACCCTGATGCTGGGAAAGACTGAAGGCAAAATGAGAAGAGGGTGGCAGAAGATGAGATGGTCCGAATAGCATCTCTGGCTGAATGGACATGAATCTGAGCAAACTCTGGGAGATAGTGAAAGACAGGGAAGCCTGGCATAGCACAGTCCACGGGGTCTCAAAGAGTCGGATGCGACTTAGTGACTGAACAACAATGACAGTCACTTCAGTTCAGTTCAATTCAGTCGCTCAGTTGTGTCCAACTCTTTGTGACCCCATGGACTTCAGCACGCCAGGCTTCCCTGTCGATCACCAACTCCTGTAGTTTACTCAAACTCGTGTCCATTGAGTCGGTGATGCCATCCAACCATCTCATCCTCTGTCATCCCCTTCTCCTCCCGCCTTCAATCTTTCCCAGCATCAGGGTCTTTTCAAATGAGTGGTGTCCAAAGTATTGGAGTTTCGGCTTCAGCCGTCCAGTGGGGTCTCAAAGAGTCAGACATGACTTAGTGACTGAACAACAACAGTCACTTAGTTTCCACCAAAGTCAGTTCCTGGGGCGCAGAGAAGGGACTTCGGGCTCTGGGTGGAGGACAGGGCTTTGGAGAGGTGTCCCCTCACCTCCAAGAGCCAGCATTCCCGAGTCATCTCAGCCTAAGGAGGAGTCGGGTTTGGCGGGATCCGCTCCTGGGCACAGGGCGCCTGGGGACGGCAGGGGGCGCTGTCCGCAAGGCTTTGGTTCCAGGGTCGGCTCGCCGTGCCGGCAGCCGCGCGTGCGCAGTAGCCGGGTAGGGATGGGGGCGTTCCGCAGGCCGGAGCCTGGCTTGCGCCCGGAGCGGCGGGTGGTCAAGGGACCTCGCGCTGCAGAGCCGGGAGCGGACGGGTGGTGCAGAAGGCCCGGGGACCGCGGCCTGGCCCGGAGCCTCTCAACCGCGCGCCGAATGCAGTGAACTTTGGCAAAAGTTGTTTCATTTTTATTATTAACTGTGCTCCTTGTAGGAAAGTTGTAAGCGTAGACACAAATCTCCCACGGCCACTCCCTGCAGAGAGGGTCGCTGCTGCTTGAGGGCCCCGGTTCAGACCTCTCTCGCCTACCCGGAGGTCTCTGTGAATCGCTTGCACCCCTCTGGAGCCGCTTTCAGTTCAGTGCAGGGAGAATCAACTCCCGTGCCCGGGATGGGGAGCTCTGAAGAGCATCGTGGCCAACAGGACCAGAGAGCGGCGCTTGTGCGTCCCCGGCAGGGAGCGCTGCAACCCCATGGGAAGGGCTTCCCGGACCGTCCTGAAAGCTCCTTGGACGGCTGCGACTGGAGGGACTTGCAGCCTGAGGTCCTGCAAGGACAGGGGCGTTGGGCTGGAGTGGGGGGAGAGCAAGGAGAGGGAGAAGGGGGAGGGAAGGCGGGTCCTTTGGCTTTGCCGGGCCTCACTGTTCAGTGGGGTTACTAATAGTTGCCCTGGTGGTCGGGGGTGGCTAGGTGTGCAATTAGTGAGGATGACTCTGGCACCTGGTTGCTGAGATCGCGACAGTCCTGCCCACCAGCGAGATCGGGCAGCCCTGGGTGCGCGAGTGCCAAGGGACAAGGTCAGTGCCTGGGCCCAGAACGGGCCTCAACTGGAGTCTTCCTGGGGGGTTGTGGTGAGGGGATCAGGGAGGGACGATTTTCCTCCCCACTCCTGGCTGTGGCCAAGCGCTGCCCACTGCCCACCCCCTTGGCTTCTGAGTCCTTCAAGGCTAGTCACCAGCTCTATAACTTCAGTCCAGGGTGGAAATCTCTGCAAGTTGTAGTTTCCTCATTTAGAAATTGGAAGCCGGTGGGGAGGGAGGTGGGAGGAGAGTTCAGGATGGGGAACACATGTATACCTGTGGCGGATTCATTTTGATATATGGCAAAACCAATACAATATTGTAAAGTTAAAAAATTAAATTAAATTAAATTAAAAAAAAAAAAGAAATTGGAAGCCGGCTGCTGGTGTGGGGCAGCGTTAGGTCCTTGGTTCTGCACCCCCCACCACCCACCTCAACCTTCTCTGGGAATTTGCAAACTCTGAAGAGTGCTGGGATGACCTGAGACTGGATAAACATCCAGGCACCCTGGGCTCTCCGCCGACAGGTAAGTGCTGTAGGTCTGGCTGGCACAAGGTTCCTTGGACCTTCCTGGGAACACGTCCTGGGGTTTGGTTGTGGACCCCACTGACCCCTGGCACTGGGAAGGGGAGTGCCAGGGTAGCAGGGTGCGGGGCGGGATCCATCCCAGACTCATTAACCTCCGAGGCTATGCAGAGAGGGAGGGATTTTAGTGGTTTTGTTCGAGCAGGACCCTGAGCTGATGTTTCCAGTAGAAGGTGTCATTGCTCCTAGGATGTGAGGATACTCCTGGACTTGGATAGCCTGGGGGGTCAGGTTCTAACCTGAGTTCACTTGCCCGAGCTCTGGGTTCTGACCTGGGTTCACTTGCCCGGTGTCTGCCTCTCCCCACGGGTCTTAACTTTGACGAGTGAATAGTTTTAACAATCGCATCTTTCCTTCCCAGTTGAGGGCCAGTTCATGCTTTAGTTCTTTCATCCCTATAAGCAGCGCTGCAAAACTGGTAGTACTCAGACCCACTCCCGGGAGATAGCTCGTAGACTCCTCAGGTGGGAGGTGAGGCTTCACCCCATGGAGCCTGGTGCCCAGACAGCCCCGTCCATGCAGGGCAGGGACCTGAAACTCCAGACGCCATTCACGACAATGGTGATCCTGAGGTCTCCAGCCGAGCATCTGGGGCTGTCTGGGTGGGCCTGGGTTCAGCCTGTTCTAGAGGACGGGGGTCGGGAGTGGCAGTGTCTACCCCAGGCTCCCATGCCCCTCCCTGTCCCCCACTGGGGCCTGGCCCTCTGCGGAGGCTCTGCCTGTTTGTCCTTTAGTATAACCTGGGCTTTCTCCTGAGGTCTGGAGGAAGGTCCACCTCAAGGAGTGGGGCTCTACATCTTTGTGGGGAGGGCAGATGGAATGTGGGGAGCACTGGGGTGGCAGGAGCTGTGCCCGGCCCCACTGGCCGGGACTCTGTCTCCCAGGCCTGAGCTGTTTGCGCTTCTCACCTCCAGAGCGCGTCTGTGTCATCACGCCCCCTGCAAGCAGCCAGTCCAGGGCCCGTCTGCGACACCAGACCCCGCCCGTGGCTAGCCACTTTTCCAGAGGAAAGCACGGCCCCACAGGAGGCCCCACACCGCCCCGTCACAGCTTTGAAGGTGGGAGCCAGGAGGCTGAGTCCAAATGGCATGGAGGGTAAACAGCTGAGGGCCCAGTTTGGCCTGGTCAGGAGGCTGACTGCCTACAAAGGGACACTGTGAGGGGTGCCCGGCTGCAGAAGGGACCCATTCAGTTCCCCCTGAACGGGACTTGCCTGCTAATTAGGTGGGGAGGACCCTAGCAGTGGGTGGGCTGCAGGAAAAGTGTGGGATGGGTAAGCAGGGCGTGAGTGACCCTGCTGGGGGAGAGCTTCTGTTTCCAAATGGCTAGAGCTGAAAGTCCAAGCCTGGTCCTGCGCACCCGCTGCCCCAGAACCGTGCGAGGCGCTGTTAAAAGTGGGGTTGTGCCAGCCCCGTCCCAGACCTCCCTCCTGCACTGGGTGGGGGCTTGCACTCATCATACCTCTGCTGGTGCTCGTCAGGGATCAGGCCTTTGGCACGCTGCCCCTCCGCCTGCTGCTGTCTGGGAGGTGGTGCCCCCTCCGGCTCTGGCGCGGCTGGTGGGGCTCAGGGCAGAACTCCCACACTTGTTCCTCTACTCAGCGGGCTCTGCAAACATTTCCGTGTTCTCCGTATGCTCTGCTGGGAGAGAGGGTGGGAAGCTCCAGTCCTGTCATTTTGTCTCAGAGTAGGATGGTGCCGTATTATCCCCACTTCACAGGTGAGAAAACCGAGGCTCCACCAGGCTGATGACTTGCTCAAGGTGACACCTGGTTCTGGCTTCTGGGGGTGGATGGAGGCTGGGAAAGTGATGTCAATTTCAGTGTGCAGCCGGGTTGGAGCCACAGCCCCCACAACCTCTTAATACCACTCCCTGTGGCCTCACTGCACGTGGGACGCACTTCAGGGCCGTCCAGGGCTCTGGGTGGGGTGGGGGGGCGGTGAGGGAGACGCTCCTGTAAGTGCTGGTGGACAGCATGAAGACAGGCCCCGGGGGGCCCGGGCTTCCTGGGAAAGGGGCCCTCTTCTCTCCCGGGAGGCCCTCCCACGCGCACAGCCCACTTCTGTGGTCCGTGTGTCCGTGGTGGCTCTGAGATTCATCTCGAGACCCTTCTGGGCACGTTTGCTGTTCCTGGGATGCCACCGACCTGTTTGCTTAAAGGTGGTTTCAGTGACTCTTGGTGGGCATCTGGTGGCTCAGTCGGAGTCACTTTGTGCCCCCGGTCTGTGCTGAGGGCACTTGTTCAGGACTTGTTAGGAGTGGGGTTAATGGATCCCAAAGGTGAGACCATGCAGGGTGTGAGCAGGGGCCTGAACAGGACATTGTAGTCCCACTAGAGGTAGTGAGTCGATCAGACAGGCCCGAGGCGTCCTGAGCAAGGGGGTCCTGGGTGACCCCCTGCCCTACTTTTGGGTCCGTGGTATGGTGGTTCAGAGGCCAGGTAGGAGGCAGTGATGGACAGACAGTGGCTGGGGCTCCTGGCTCAGGTGGTCAGGGCAGCACTTGGTCTTTGGTGTTCCTTGACTGCACAGGTACACCCTAAACCCCAGCCTCCCCCCCGCCCCACCGCCCTGTTGCTGATGGGGGTCACTGGGGAGGGAGGCCTGGGGACGCCCCTGGCACAGGCTTCTCATGGTCCTGGGCAGACCCCTGCACAGAAGCCAGGGGCTCAGAGAAGTCCCATGTGAATTCCTCCTTGATCGAGTGAAGCAGAGTGAAAGCAGAGTTGCCATTCCATTGTTCTCTCTCCAGGCTCAGAAGAATGTGCTCAGACAGGTAAAAAAAAAATGGGGAAGGTTTGCTTAGCTAGCAGGCTGTTCCCAGAGCAATGAGCAACTGGATTGAAAAACGAGTTGCTGTTTCTTAGGCTGTCCCTTGAAGTCTGAAAGGTTTTTCATTCCAGAGTCTCTGGGGAAGCTGACTTCTGCGTCTGTTCCGCCCACCCGCTTCCCAGTTTCGAATGAAGGATCAATGGGAGGATAGAATTGAAGAGAGAATCTGGAAGTAAATGTGACCTCCTTAACTCTAAGATCTTACTCTTGAAACTACAGATTCTGGATTTCAGCGCTGGAAGACCGTGAGGGGCACCAGGCAGCTGACATTTGCTCAGGGACACGCAACGGGCTAGTAGCAGGAGCTGAACCTCAGCCCAGGTCTTTGGACTTCCAGCTTTCTGGAGTCGGGAATCAGAGCAGAGCGTCCTGGTTTTGTGTCTCCCTTTTACACCCAGACGCTCATGTACTACCTGACGTCTTCCACTCAACATGATGAAACAGGAAAGAAATTGAATTTGTTTTCTATTGCCATGTGACAGATTACCAGATTTGTTAACAAATTTGGCAGATTAAAACACATGCATTGATTGACAATTTCTGTGGGTCTGGAGGCTGGGAAGGCTTAGCTGGGTCCTGTGCTCAGGGTTGAGCAGAATCGCGGTGCTCTGGAAGACTCTCGGGTGTCCGCTGGGAGAGTGACTGCTTGAATGTTGAGGGTGGGCATGGGGCTGGACGCCGGGGTCTGTGACACCAGGCACAGTAGCTCGAGGCCCTGTGGCCAAGCTCATGGTCAATATAGCAAAGGTGCAGTGGGAGTGATCCACAGCTGACTGATACAGGGCTTCTCTGCTGTGGCCTGGGTGCATTCACAGCTGAATCTTTGGTGGGGGCAGAGGGAGGGCCCGGTGTTACTATTTCTGGTCTGATTAACCCTGGTGAGGTGCTGGGAAAAGCCCTGAGCCTCCTAAGTTTGAAGGCTGAGAGGCAATGTTTTACTGCCAAGTGGGGAGTACAATCTAGCCCAGAGACCAGGTGCTGGGGGGGTGAAGTTCAAAAGAGAAAAGATAAGGTAGGTTTTTCAAAGCTCAAAGACCTTGAGCTCGGTCTGTCCCTTATCAGGATCGCAGGGTCTCAGGGTGATGGCTGGCGATACCACGGGCTGGCTTGAGGGGGCTTGCTGCAAGTTCGAGGTGTTGGCTGGGATCAGCCGTGCGTGGGATGTGCCTGAGTTAACACTGTGGCACTCAGCCAGGTCAGTCCTGGGCTGGGCGCACCAGGTGGCCAGGCCGGGGTTTGTCATGAGCCTCAGCTAGGTTTAATTTTATGTAGAAAAATTATCAAATAAGATGGTTCTCAAATTTGAGTGTCGTGGAGCAAAGCCATGCTTATTATATAAATAAAAGGATATTCTAGCAGGCAGCTGCTTTATAAGGTCTGCAGATGGGTTCCTATGTCTTGGTGGGCCTATCTAGTCAGAGGGGCACAGGGTTTATAAAAAAAAATTATTTACTTTTAATTGAAGCAATTTAATTGCTTTGCAATCAACATGAATCAGCCATAGGTATACATCTGTCCCCTCGCTCTTGTACCTCCCTCCCACCCCATGCTGCCCCTCTAGGTGGTCATAGAGCCCCAGTTTGCCTTCCCTGAGTCATACAGCAAATGCCCACTGGCCATCTATTTTACATATGGTAAAATGGCACATTCTCCATTCATCTCACTCCCTCCCCACTCCCCTCAGGTTCACAGCCTGTTCTCTGTGTCTGGGTCTCCATTGCTGCTCTGCAAATAGCTTCATCGGTACCGTCTTTCTAGATTCCATGTATATGCGTTGATATACAATATTTGTTTTTCTCTCCCTGACTCACTTCACTCTGTAAATAGGCTCTCGTTTCATTCACCTCATTAGCACTGACTCAAATGTGTTCCTTTATATGGCCGAGTAATATTCCTTTGTGTATATGTACCACAGGTTCTTTATCCATTCATCTGTCGATGGACATCTGGGTTGCTTCCATGTCCTGGCTGTTGTAAATAGAGCTGCAATAACCAATGGGGGACATGTGTCCTTTTCAGTTATGGTTTTCTCAGGGTATAGGGCACAGGGTTTTACTACATCTGTTTTACAGATGAGGAAGCTGAGATTCTGAAAAGAGTTTCTGTGAAGGGCCCGGCAGTAACTTCAGAGGGTTCCAGTGGCAGAGTTGGGGCAGTGTCCCCTGGCCCCTCTGGGAACTCAGTGGTTCTCTGTCTTTGGAGGCCCCTGGAGAAACGTGAGAGAAGCCTTCACAGCACCTCCGCTGGGTCTGGGTGGGTCCACCGCCTGCATCTTTATAACAGCCTTCAAGATGCCTCTGATGTATTGGGTTGAGATCCGTTGGAACATAATTCCGATGATCAGACCCAGAAGTTTGGATCAGTGATGAGCTGCGGACAAGCGTTGTCCACTCCCTGAGTAATGGATGATTTCATCCACGGCAGCTGCTGACACCCTTGTTTTCCTGGGACGGAATCAGACCGTGCGGTTGTGATTATGTGTTCTGTGACTGACCCACTGCCAACACTGGAAGTTTAGAATCCACAATTCAGCCAACTTTATCGAGTACCTACTGTGAGAGAGGCAGGGAATGCTGAGCCGGGCACCACAGAAAGCAAGCCTTGAGGCCAGGATGCTCCCCTTCGCTCTGCACTGTCTGTTCTGCTTAGAGGTGCCCAGCACGAGTAGAAAGCGGATTAGGCTTCTGGTGTTTTGCAGCACACAGACAGCGACAGGCTTGGGGGTTGCTGGAAGGGCGGGGCGTGTGCGGCTGCCTGTACTTCTGACCGCAGCGGGGCTGGTCCTCTCCACGCTTGGGTGCCTGTCTGCTCTGACACCGCTGCGTGACCTGCCGTGTCTTTAGGTCTCTCCAGTCTGCATCCATCACAGCCCTCATCCCATGCATGCCAGTACATCCATTAAACAGTCTCCTCAATAGGAAAAGCTTCGATTTCCCCAGGGGCTCTGACGAGTGGCATTATTGGTGTCGATGCCTTTCCGATAGAGCTGGCGGAAGCAGCTCCTGCCTTCCAGCGCGAGAGGTGTCTCTTGTTTCTAATGATTTACTGTGCTCACAACATTGATGTTCACAAGCAAATGCATATTTATCCCGGTTCGGAAATCTGCTCCCCCACAGTATGCACACGTGTGAAGAAAAAAACAGAAGAATCAGAGTCTGGCAGGATTTCAGAGGAAGGAGAGAGGCTGGATTCCTTGATTTCCTCTGCACACCTGCCACCTCCCCAGCTGGGCACCTTGAATCAATTTACAGATGACTGCCGAGAAAAGCTTGAGTTGGATTAATTTCAGACATTGATCAGCAATTTCTTTTTCAACCAGAGTTTGTAGGGTGCTTACAGTGTCAGGCACAGTGCCAGGGGTCAGAGGGCAAGAGCTGAGAGGAGACAGATGGCCTCTTAAGGTCAGGGGAAGGGAGAGACCAAAACAATAAAACTTGTGAAAGTCAGGAAGAGGAGCTAGCTGGAGTATCAGGGAAGGGGCCATGGAGGAGCTGTGATGTCAGGAGAGGAGCACCGAGGATCTAGGGCATCAGGGAGGAGCAGAGCAGCTGGGGCAAGGGGCGGGTGCGTGGGGAAGGTGGCATTTAAATGGGGTCTTGAAGGAACTTCCCCGGTGGTCCAGGGGCCAAGACTCTGCACTTCCAATGCAGGGGGGCTGGGTTTGATCCCTGGTTGGGGAAACAGACCCCATATCCTGCAACGAAGATCGAAGATCCTGCGTGCTGCTACTAACACCCGATGCAGCCAAATAAATAAATAAGATATTAAAAAGATAAACGGGACCTTGTAGTCTGTGCAGGAGTGTGCGTGGCCTGGTGGGATGTGGGTGCTGCTTCCTGGGCACAGAGCGGGAAGAGCTGATTGAAGGGCACACTGGCTGACATCGGCCCAGGTCACCCATCTAAAGGGCACGATGGCATTCCAGAAAATAAACCCGACTGGCAAAATGTACACTTGGGTTCAGGAGTTGGAGAGAAGCCAGCAGCTGCTTCTTGCCTCCAAGGCAGAGCCTGGGGGCGCAAAGTCACATGCAGTGACGTTTTTATTTTGCACACTGTGTAAGGAAGTGTTGGTTCCTTCCCTGCACTCAACAAATAAATGTGAACACATATGCCAAGAATATCAGGACTTCCCTGGTGACTGAGTGGTAAAGAGTCTGCCTACCAGTGCAGGGGACAAGGGTTCAATCCCTGGTCCGGAAAGATCCCACATGCCTCAGGGCAGCTGAGTCTGAGAGCCGCAACTGCTGAGCCCACATGTTGCAATGACTGCAGCCCGCATGCCCTGGAGCTGCGTGCCCTGTAACAAGAGAAGCCACCTCAGTGAGAAGCCCCTGCACTGCAACTAGAGAGTAACTCTTGCTTGCTGCAACTAGAGAAACCCCGTGCCCAGCAATGAAGACCCAGAGCAGCCAAAAATTAAAATAAATGACACAATTTTTTAAAAGAGTATCAATCAGAAGGGACTAAAAATCATGAGCCTTCATGGGTACCTTCTGCTTCTCTGGCCCTTAGAGTGAGCACACGCTCTGAGCTACAGGAAAACCAAGTCTGGCCTCTGACCAACAGGTGCCCAGCCGCGTGTGGCTTTGCATCTGTGCAGTGAGGTGGTCCACCACTGCTCTCCCAGGTGGTGGTTTGGAGTTAGACTGACCAGAAGAGAAGCTGGAGCAAACCTGTGATGCTCTTGGCTGGTATCTGTCCCCTTGGGCAAGCCCATCGCTATCTGCAAGTCTTTCTTTTCAGCTTTCATTCCTTTGAAACAATCTTTCTGTTGGGCTAGGACTCCTGCCATCCTTGAAAGAGCCAAGGAGTTGATCACACACACCTGGATATTTTAAAAAAAAACAACTCTATTTTTAGCTGCACCAGGCCTTCACTGCTGCTCGGCTTTCCTCTAGTTGCAGTGAGCTGGGAGCTACCCTTCATGCTGTGCGGTGGCTTCTCTTGTTGTGGAGCACAGGCTCTGGGGCGGGCAGGCTTCAGTAGTTGCGGCTTGTGGGCTCTCGAGCACAGGCTCAATAGTTGGGGCGCACAGGCTTAGCTGCTCCATGGCACGTGGAATCTTCCCAGACCAGGGATCAAACCTGTGTCTCCTGCACGTGGGGGACATTCTTATCCACTGTGCCACCAGGAAAGTCCACCCGGGGTGTTTTGATACTTATAGGGGGTGAGGAGAGAGGGACTCAGCCCATCTTGCCTGCATGAGGACACCCATCCACCAGCTCCCTGCCCTGTGACTTCTGCTGACAATGGCAAGCTGTCGAGGACAGCAGGGATAGATGACCAAACCTGGTCAGTTTCATGCTCCAGCTATGCCCTCGGTGTCTGAAAGGCTGAGACGTGGCCTTTCTTGGCCACAGAGCATTTCCTTTTCTCCAGTGCCAGGCAGGCGGCTTGCGTGTGGCTCAGCTCCGCCCTGAGCTCTCCTGGCTGTTGCACCTGTTACCTAAGTGGATCTGCTGTGTGGACAAGGGAGGGAAAACCTGACTACAGTAGATTTGTTCTTTTTTTATTATAAAAGTTTTATTATAAAAGCTCATTGAGATTCAATATAGGGAAAAGAAAACCCAGGAGGGCTGAAGAATCATCCATAATGCCATCTCTCAGAGGGAACTCCTAGTGATGCATCAGCATCTTTCCTTATAGGTTTTCTGTCTCTACCCTCACATAACTATTCCTTCTAGAATTGTAACATCATAGGTAGCACAGCCTCTGGAAGGTTCATCTGCTGACTGTGTTTACCTGAAGAGTCCCCTCTGTGGTCTCCCTTAGACATGCAGATATAGAGCAGGCTGGCACCCAGCTGGGCATGAACCTTGAGCCTCCCAGAGAGGAGGCATGTAGGGAGCAAAGGACCTCTGGGATGAGGCTGGGCTCCAAGTCCCCAATCCCAGATGCCCACGATTAGAAGTTAGGGAGAACTGTGGGGCTCCAATGTGGCCTCAGTCTGGTTTTAGGCTTGGAGTAGGTTCATTATGGGCTTCCCTGGTGACTCAGATGGTAAAGAATCTGCCTGCAATGCTGGAGACCCAGGTTCAGTCCTTGGGTTGCGAAGATTTCCTGGAGAAGGGACGGTCTACCTACTCCAGTATCCTGGCCTGGAGAATTCCATAGACAGAGGATACAGGCCATGGGGTTGCCAAGAGCTGGACATGACTGAGCGACTAACGCTTTCACTTTCAGTTTCATGATGTCTACAGAAAACCTATCTTGAGGAAAGGGACATCTAAACTGGAGAGCTGGGCTCCATGCTGGGGCAGAGTGTCCCTGTGGCCCCCTCTGGTCACTCTTGTCCACCAGAACAGTGCTGCGGTATTCCAGGTGACCTGAGGTCTCCGAGGGTATGGAATTCCCTTCTCTACATAGGTCCAGGTTAGTGTGGGCCGGTGGCAGGAGACGCTTGGCATGAGATAATGAAGGCGGAAGTGAAGAAGCAGCTGTATTTCCGTCCCCGGGAGACTGGAGCACAAGGCACCTGGCAGCTCGCAGATGTCACTGCTCACCTGTGGGCTCACCTGGCTGGCAGGGGCTGCCATGACTCCTCCTTCATTCAGCCTCTGCAGCTCCCGGGCCGGGGGATGTTTAGCTCTGAGATGAAGGGCATCAGGGTGCAGGCCACCCCCATCACCTAAGCTCGTTCTAGCCCATCCTGTAGGTCTGCTCATCCTGTTTTCCCTGAACTTCTCCGCCTCACATCCACCTTCCCTTCTCCATGGCTGACTTCAGGCTGTGGCACCAGATGTAGAAGCAACAGCTCCCAGAGACAGTTTAATCAGGTCCTGCAACTGGGCAATGCCAAATCCTATAATAGGTGTATAATACATATGTGTATGATATGTATTTATATAAAACCATGTGATTTTATGATAATAAATCTTACATTCATTTTTATTATATAATTCTTGTGCCGATTTTAAAGACATAGAAGCAAAGGCCTGGGAATCCACCAGGCCACCATCATGCCTGTGTGATGGCCACTCAGCACTGGATATGAGGGGCCCACAAACCACTGACAAGGATGCTCTCCTCCTCCGTCCCGGAGTCTCTGGTCTCTTCAGGGAAGAAGCAGGAGAGGTAGGGCACCCCTCACCACCATCTTCTTACCCGCTCTCCTGTCTCCATTTCCTCAAAACCGTCAGTTCCCTGAGCCAGCGCTGGACCTTGGCCCAATTGCTATGAACACTCAGCAGATTAAGGAGAAGGGAGAAGGGGCGCCCTGGAGGAAGAACCGGGAGAAAAGAACTCAGTCAGGAGGACGTCAGGAGGAGAGGTCCTAGAGACTAAAGGGCCCCACTGTGTGGTCTTCACTCCAAAACACGGCGCAGCATTGGTGCACTCCTTGATGTGACCGCTGGGCCCTCTGCAAGCACACAGCTTGTTCCAAGAGAGCCTGAGCTGTCTCAGAGAGGGGCGGAGCCGCAGGCATCCCAGAGAGAGGGGGCGTGGCCATGGGCATCCCAGAGAGAGGGGGCGGAGCCACGGGCCTCCCAGACAGAGCGGGTGGAGTTACAGGCTCCTAGGGTGGGTCACTAGGGGGGTTCATGATTGAGAGAAAACGCAGGTGTCACCTCTGTGAAGAATCCCTACAGGGGTTTAGGGGACTGGGAAAGACACTGGCTTCCCACCTTTCAAAAGTGGGTGGGAGTTGGAGTATGTGGAATAATAAAAAAAAGTTCCCTTATACCCAGGTTCACAGGTCTGTAACATCACACGAGATAACGGGTAGATCGAGAAAGGCTGGGGTCTCACTTTCCTCTAGCTGTTAGCTCATGTGAGCTTGGAAATGGGCACGGTGGCATCCGTCTTGTTGTAAGAAGTAGCCTCTCAGTTTCCCATTCAGGAGGAAGGGACTGAGCTGTTTCTGGAAGGTGGGCACTAGGGAGGATGAGGAAACCGTTTTGTTGACAATGTTAACACTAGGAGATGTAGGGTGTTTGCCCCAAATTAAGAAACTCAGGGTGTCACTTGGGGTCAGTCTTCTCCATGTTCTGGGTTAGAGGGAGGGAGGAGCCAGGAATGGGTGCTGGTAGTTCCTGGTCTAGCCAGTCATGGGTGACATAGCAGGAGCAAAGCCCATCTGCCTCGGATCTATCCAGAGTTCTCCCCACTCAGAATTGCCTGTCTTCAACTGGCCCAGGAAACGGGCTGCCCCCCAGGGGAATACAGGTCTTCAGGCTGCTAAGTCCCACTCTTCCCCACAGCATCTGACTTTTCAGACCCCCCTACTTCCAATGCTGAAGCTGAAAGTCCAGGATTTTGGTTATCTGATGTGAATAACTGACTCGTTGGAGAAGTCCCTGATGCTGGAAAAGATTGAGGGCAGAAGGAGAAGAGGGTGTCAGAGGATGAGATGGCTGGATGGCATCACTGATGCAATGGACATGAACTTGGGCAAACTTTGGGAGATGGTGATGGACAGAGAGGCTTGAGGTGCTACAGTCCCTGGGGTCACAAAGAGTTTGACATGACTGGATGACTGAACAACACCTCTACTCACCCAGGGTCCCCCTTCTTCACCAGTGCCTTTAGCATCTCAGTATGCCAGCCTTCTTCCTCTTAGTGTCCCTCTTCTGCCGCACCAACTGTGGTACCTGGCACAGGCCCCCATTTCCCCACAGACTTTTATTGAAGAGTTTCATGCTGGGCACTCCAGGAACAGGAGCGACAAGTCCAACTCCCAAATGAAAGTGCCAGAACTGTCCTGAGTCCTTGGGGCCACTGCCCTGGTCTGAGCTTCCTATACCCACCCCCACCCCACCCCCTTCTGACATAGCTGCCAAAATCCCCAAAGGTTCAATGCCCTCTGAGTCCTGATGGGAGCTTGTAAGCTCAGCATCCTTAGCACCTGTCTTCCCCTGATCTTGTCCCAGGAATAAACCCATCAGGGCCATCAGATGGACTGTCAGTGCCCAGGCTGCTGCTCTGTTGAGTCTGTGGGTAATTTGCTTCTTCTTCAAGACCCCAGATTAAGAGATGCTCCATTCATGGGACTTCTTGTCCCACACAGGAGCTTTCCTCATAGGTACTGCAACTGTGCTTTGTTTAGAAAGAGTCCTCAACGTAGCCAACCCTGATGATCTTAAAATGTAACCTCATGATGCAGGGTCCAAAGTAATTTAGAATGTGTTTCTGGGAAGATATTTCATGGTGTTACACAGGAAATGTCCAGGCACCAGCAGGGGAATTATTTTCAGGTAGGACTGCCAGCAGGAAGTGACCCCTTCCTCTCAAGAGAGTTTCCTGGCAGAACAGCCTAGGATTTAGAGTCAGACCAACCCAGAGCACATCCTGCCTCCATCCTTTTGAGCTCTGCTGCTCCTGGCAAGTTGCAAACCTTCTCTGAGCCTCAAGTTTCCTCATTTTGAAAACCAAGCAATAAACTTATCTATCCAATAGAGTTGTTATAAGGAAGAAAAGCACATAGAATGCTTACCAGGACTGCTTGCCCATGGGGATCAGTGCTGGCCCACTCCCAAAGCCTCCCACCAGAATCCCAGAGCCAGAATGGTTGCAAGCAAAAGCTGAATGAGCTGTGTATATGAAATTGCATTGGTCATGGAGCTTGATGGCAAGCAGCTGAAGCTAATTCTGCTTATTAAGGCAAAACAAATGCATTGCAGGGTGTGAGCAGCTCACAGGATCTCTGTATGGGTCAGACAACTAGTTTTGGAGGCCGTGCAGCCAGTAAAAATGTTTAGAATCACTCAGCAGGGCTGCCCCTGGGGAGACACCTGAGATCTCTGTGGGAACCGACGCCTCCACTGGCGCTGATCCCAGAGTGAATGAGCCATGGCTGCTTGAGCCCAACTCTGGAAGCCTCTAGAATGTGTGGTTATCTCTGGTGTCCCCAGCCTCCCCAGCATGGTGTCCACACAGCCTCAGACTCTTTCTGTCACTGGCTCCCATGGGTACCTCGTGGACAGAACCCTCATCAAATGCCTGTTCCCCTGGCTGCAAAGGAGGCTGGGAAGGCAGGTCTCTGGCACTTCAGCATCTGTAATGGAACAGACTTCCTCTCTCCTCCAAGCTACATGAAGTGGGCAAGGGCATACAAAGATGCTGAATGGCCAAAAAGAAGTTTATATATGAATGCAAGTGTGCTAAGTCATTTTAGTCACGTCTGACTCTTTGTGACCCCATGAATTGTAGCCTGCCAGGCTCTTCTGTCCGTGGGGTTCTTCAGGCAAGAACCCACTGGAGTGGGTTGCCATGTCCTCTTTCAGGGGATCTTCCCAACCCAGGGATTTAACCCATGCCTCTATGTCTCCTGCATTGGCATGCAGGTTGTTGTTTTTTTTTAACCACAGTCATCACCTGGGAAGCCTATATACATACATGTATATATGCATGTATGTATATAGTAAGTTCTAATCCTTGTTATCTATAAGTGTGACTTTATCTGAAAATGGGGTCTTTGCAATGAAGGGATAAGGTCTTTACATGTAATTTACTTGCAAGATGAAAACACACTGCAATCTGTGTGTGCATACTGTCACTTCAGTCGTGTCTGACACTTTGGGACCCCATGGACTGTAGCCCACCAGACTCCTCTGTCCATGGGATTCTCCAGGTGAGAATACTGGAGTGGGTGGCCATTCCCTTCTCCAGGAGATCTTCTTGACCCAGGCACTGGACCTGGATCTCCTGCATTGCAGGCAGATTCTTCACCGTCTGAGCCACCGGGGCAACCCCTTATCATTTTGGGGGACCAGCACTCTATTTGGTTTTCTCTGTATCTTCCCTGTGCTTCCTGGGACCACCTCCAAAATACACCACCTGCACCCAAGTCCTTCTCTCTGGGTTGTCTTTGGGGGTTTAAACCAAGATGGAGGGTAAAGATCTGAAAAGAAAAGAGAAAAGGGTGCCAAGCCCATGGAAGGAGAGAGTTAAGAATAAATGATCTATTGGCCCCAAGATCAAGAAATGAGGTCAAGTTCATTTGACCTCATTCAAGGAGACCTCAGGGAGATGGAGGGGGGGAAGTTGGGTAGCAAGCAGAAAGCAACACTCTTTGTTAGAATTTGGTAGATGCTCTGGCTGGAGCTGGGCCCCATCTGGGGAGGTGGGGGAGAGAAAGGCTGAGGTGGAGCTGGACTTGAGCTTGAGGGCCTGGACCAGGGAGCCAGGACCCTCAGGCTGGGTCCTCTAGTCCAGCTGGCTCTGGCTCTGGCTGGGGAAACTGAGACCCAGAGATGGACAGTAACTCGCCTTGGTCCCTGGCAGGGACTAGAACGTCCATCTCTGACCTTCCTGTTTTGGCCTCTCTTCCATGGCAGGGTTGGTGGCTGGCAGGATGCAGTCAGACAGACCTGTCTGGGCTCTGCTGACCCAGTCCATCTCCGCTGGGACCAGAGTGGAGGGGGGCAGACTCCAAGGCCAAGCACTGATGAGCACCCGGCTCAAGGCCCATCCCCTGACTGTTGTCTGTTGTGTGGGCAGTTTGGGCAGTGTCTCTAGGGCTCTGCCTTCCCTTGACTGCCATGCATTTTCATTAGTTTTATTAATAAATTATGGTCACACCCTTCCTGCCCACAAAGTTGACAAATTATATTCATAGCTCTTAGAAACATCTGCCAAAACATCCACCCTCCACCTCCGCTAGGGCCCCTGCTTGGTCAGCAGTATGCCTTTTCCCAGCGTTGTTATTTCAGCGTGGGTCCCACGGCATCCATGGGCAGACAAGGTTACTTGGTGACAAGCAGCGGACGCCGTCCAAACAGGTCTGATTTTGTCGGGAAACACCTTAGCATCACTCTTTGAAAAGAAAATGTGTTTCAGCTGGGGGCAGCAGGAAGAGACCGGTATGGTTTAATGTGGTTATACATTTTTCAGCTCCTTTAAAATACTTTTATTTTGCTTTGACCAAGGGAGATACTTGTGTAAAATTTTCAGGGTGCAAAGTCCCAGCTGGAATCACTCCCTTGTGAATAGGGTACAAGAGCCAGTGTATCAGTTTTTTCTTGCTGCGGTAACAAGTTACTACAAACTCCGAGACTTAACACAAATTTATCTTACAATTCTGGAGGACAGAAGTCCAAAATCAGTCTCACAGGGCTAATGTCAAGTTGTGGGCACAGCTGCTTCCTGCTGGAGGCTCTAGGGGAGAATCCCATCCCATGCCTGTTTAAGTTTTGCAAGTTTCTCTGCCTGCATTCTCTGCCTGTTTCTCTGATGGTGACTCTTTCCTCTATTCTGTGTTTTTCTTTTTTCTGCACCACAGGACATGTGGGATCTTCCCTGACCAGGGATCAAACCAGTGTCCCCTGTGTTATGAGCAGAGTCTTAACTGGACCACCAGGAAGTCCCTCCTCCTTCTGTTTTCGAAACCCATCACTCTGACCTCTGCTATCGTGAGTGTTTCTCCAACTCCGACCTTCCTACCTCTCATTTATATGGAGCTTTGTGATTTCAGTGAGCCCACTGGATAATCCAGAACAGTCTCCAATCTCCCTGTTAACTAATTGCATCTATAAAGTCCCCTTTACCATATGAAGTGACATATTCACCATTCTGGGGACTAGGATTGAGCAATCTTTTCTCCCCCTTGATATTTATTAATTTGGCCGCACCGGGTCTTAGTTGCAGCATGTGGGATCTAGTTCCCCGACCAAGACTCAATCCTGAACTCTCTGCATTGGAAGTGTGGAGTGTTAGCCACTGGACCACCAGGTAAGTCCCACGAACAATCTTGGGGCTGTTATTTATTCTACCATAATCAGAGAAATGTTTCCATGACCTGGCCGCTGCAATCCTGCTGACATCCTGTGAAGCAGGAGGAAAGGGGGCTGGGGGCCCAGAGGTGAAGTCACTTACTCAGGATTTAGAAGTGAGTGCCAGAGCTGAGAGTGGAACCAGGGTCTCCCCAATACCAATGCCAGCACTGTTCCTTCCAGCTCCCATGAGCCCCCCATCAACAGGCTGTCTGTGTGGAGACCGGGAATGTGGATTCTGGCTGCAAATGGAACCCATGATGTGGACCTGGCTCCATCCTGCACCTGAGATCACATGGTCAGTTTCTTAACGTCCCTGGCTCTCAGTCTTCTGGGGGAAAATAATGGTTTTTCTATAAAGCACATGGTAAGTGTTGGCTGTATGGTAGCTGGGCTTCCCAAGTGGTGCTGGTGGTAAATAACCCGCCTGCCAATGCAGGAGACATAAGAGATGTGGGTTCTATCCCTGGGTCAAGATGATCCCCTGAAGGAGGGCATGGAAACCCACTCCAGTATTCTTGCTTGGAGAATTCTACAGACAGTGGAGCCTGGCAGGCTACAGTCCATAGGGTCACAAAGAGTCAGACACGACTGAAGCGACTTAGCAGGCATGTACATATGTGGTAGCTATTACTATTATTAATAACAGTGGGGGGAACCCCAAATCTCAGAGCCTCTGAGGACGTGCACTGAGATGCCAGGACGCCTCTGGTTCCTGCCTGCTGTGCTCAGAGCCCTGCACGTGCTCCTTCTTCTCTTTGTTCCTCTCTCTTAGCCAAACCCTACTCATCATTCTAAGCCCAACTTAGATATCACCACCTCCAGGAAGCCCTCTTTGACTGTGCCAGGCAGAGCTGGCTGCTCCTTTCCCATGTGGACACCATGGTTGCCTCTCAGGAGCGGTGAATCTTGATAAGGAGATGGAAGTCGCCCAGCGTTACCCTCTGCAGACATGGGTTGGAATTCCAGGCCCATCACTAACCCCAGGATATGTATTCAGGCCATTCTGAACCCGATTCCTTACTTGTGACATGGGGTGGAGGATGACAAGCTTACTTCCCAAGTTTCTATGGGGCCTGAGTGAGACCATTCATGCGAAGCCTTTCCCCTAGCTTTACATGTGTTAGCTGCTGCTGCTGCTACTAAGTCACTTCAGTCGTGTCCAACTCTGTGCGACCCCATAGACGGCAGCCCACCAGGCTTCCCCATCCCTGAGATTCTCCAGGCAAGAACACTGAAGTGGGTTGCCATTTCCTTCTCCAAGGCATGAAAGTGAAAAGTGAAAGTGAAGTCGCTCAGTCGTGTCCGACTCTTGGAGACCCCATGGACTGCAGCCCACCAGGCTCCTCCATCCGTGGGATTTTCCAGGCAAGAGTACTGGAGTGGGGTGCCATTGCCTTCTCCGTTACATGTGTTAAGTTCTCAGTAAATGGTGGCTGCATACAAGTAAAGCACGGAAATCTCACAGTTACCTTGAGACAGAGGGACCCAGGGTACAAATTCTCCGTGCTTTTGGCTGGAATCACATCAGAGTGAGGGCTTAGCTCCTGTATGTCAGACTCTTGTTATGATCATCTTCGATTAACAAAAATGTAACATCAGATCAATTGCTATGAAGCACGTGGGCTGATGAAAGCAATGGAGTGGGCTGTGGGAACTCAAGGTATTCCCGGGGTCCTTGGCGCTGTTGGGAGGCAGTGACTCAGGTCCTGCCTCCAGTGGCTTTTGTGTTTCCTGGGGCTGCATTTAAACACTAGCGGCAGGGACTTCCCTGACAGTCCAGTGGTTAAGACTCTGCACTTCCACTGCAGGGAGCGCGGGCTCAATCCCTGATCAAGGAACCAAGATCCCATGTGCCACTCAGCACAGCCAAAAAAGAAAAACAAACCAACAAGTAAACATGGGTGGTGATGGGCTTCCCAGACCCCAGGATTCTGGTTACGATGCTGTGAGCCCCGCCCCCAGTCTGTGGAGAAGATGGCCCCTTGCAGGACTGAGTGATGGGATGGGCGAGGGGGGAAACTGCAAGGTAACGAGGTGGGGGGCCCAGTCCTGCGCAGGGGGTGAATGGGCCTCAGTTCCCCGGCCCTGGTGCCCGTCATTCCAGGACCCTGTGCTGACCGCCTCTTTGCCCTCATTGTCTGGGCAGCTGGCCCATAAGCCAAGTGTTGGCCTGAGGTGTCCTGGGGCCATAAACGTCTTGTAAAAGTTGCTGGGAACAAAATACTTTATGTTGGTGGCGACTCCAACCCAGGTCATTAAGTCTGTCCTGACGTGGGGCTGGGGCTTGTGGTGGCCCGACTTGCAGGTTCTGTGTGAGCTCCCTAATTAGGGCCCCTCTGCCACCACCCTCGCCGATCCTGCTGGGCTCCTCCCTGAGTCCTGGCAGGACTTTTGGGCTCCCAGGGCTGGGGTCCAAGGGCTGGGATTTACATTGTTTTATACCTTCTATCCCTTTTCCTTGCCCTTGGTTTAATGCTTGCCTGTCTCAAAATTCTTAGTCCTTTGGAACAAGAACCTGTAATTCCATTTTGTGCTGAGCCCTGCAAGTTAAGTAGCTGCTCCTGCTAAGACAATGCTTTGTGGGCTGCAGGGGACCCTTCAGACGAAAGGCCAGGCTGGCTGGAGGGCAGTCAGGGAGGCACATGGTGGTCTGACCAGTGCTGCCAGAGTGGACATGGGGGCTGCAGACAGTGTAGGGCTCTGGGGGCCACAGAGAGCTTTGGCTCCCCTCTTAATGAAATAGGAAAGCACAGGAAGGTTTGAACAGAGAAGTGACATTATCCAACCTAAAGTACAGAAAGGTGAACTTGGCTGCTATGCTGGGAAGAGACTCCAAGGGTAGAACCAGGGAGACCACTCAGGAGGCTGGTGGGGAAGCAGGTTAAAGATGCTGGTGACTCAGGTGAGGTTGGGAGCCGTGGTGGTGGGGGGAAGGGATGCGATTCCAGATATATTCTCAGGACAGAAACAGCAGGACTTGTGATGGAGTAGATGTCATCTGAGTGGTCCAAAGAGAGCCACTGACAACTCCTTCCCTTCTGTCCCCCATGCCACGTGGCCATTACTTCCCACTCCTTCCCCCATCCTTGAATTAGGGCTGGTTTTGTCGCTTGCTTTGATCAGTAAAGTGGGGGGAAACCATGCTGTGTCTGTTCCTGGCCTCACCTTGAAGAGGCCTGCCAGCTTCTGCTTTTGCTCTCTGGGAACCCAGTTGCTGTGCTGTAAGGAGGCTGGAGAAAGAAGCCTGTGGACTGCTGGGCCAACAACTTCCAGACCAGTGAGAAGGACCTTCTTGCATGTTCCAGCCCCAGTTGCATTCTCAGATGACTGTAGCCATGGGAGGGACCCCAGCCAGCATCACATGGGGCAGAAGAACCAGTCAGATGAAGCCTGTCTAAGCTCTGGAACAAAAGAATCATGAGAAACAAGACACGGTTCTTTTAGCCCACTCAGTTTGGGGCTGCTTGTTACGCAGCAGTCTCTAACTGACAGAGATATCTGTTGGACATCCAAGAGGAAATGTGGTGAGTAGGCAGCTGGGTACATGAGCCTGAAGTTCAGGCAAGAGATTCAGGCTGGAGTTTTTGATACACAGATGACATTAAAGTCCTGAAAAGGGATGAGATTAAGAAGATTGAGGGTGAAGGGAGGGGAGACGAGGACGAAGGACTAAGTCCTCAGGTACATGGACTTTTAAGTGGTCAGGGAGATGGGGAAGGGCCGGCCAAGGGGAGCAAAGGGGAGGCCGCTGGACATGTATGTGCTGGCCATCTCCGGGCACCCAGCTCCACCCCCCTTACTTTTTTCTGGTGATGGTCTTTCTAACATGCCTCCCCTTCCTCCTGTCTCCTGTGAACACAGACTCATTCAGCTGAGAGTACCAACTGTCCTAGGCTACATCCATTCCTGTCTTCTCTGAGCTGAGGTCCTTGTCATCGTCCTCACTCATCCTAGGGCTTCCCAAGGATTCTGTATCCTGAGCCCAAGGCAGAGCTCTTGGTCCTCTGTAGGCCCCACCATTGCGGGGAGGAGTCAGGTGCCTCCAGGGAGCTGGTCAGCTTAGTTGTCCCCTGTCAGGGCATGCTGGACCTCCCTGCTCCCCAGCAGGGAGACAGAGCTGCCAGGCCTCCAGTTCAGTTCAGTTCAGTCATTCAGTCATGTCTGACTCTTTGCGACCTCATGAACCACAGCATGTCAGGCCTCCCTATCCATCATCAACTCCCGGAGTCCACCCAAACCCATGTCCATTGAGTCGGTGATGCCATTCAGCCATCTCATCCTCTGTCGTCCCCTTTTCCTCCTGCCCTCAATCTTTCCCAACATCAGGGTCTTTTCAAATGAGTCAGCTCTTCCCATCAGGTGGCCAAAGTATTGGAGTTTCAGCTTCAACATCAGTCCTTCCAATGAACACCCAGGAGTGATCTCCTTTAGGATGGACTGGTTGGATCTTCTTGCAGTCCAAGGGACTCTCAAGAGTCTTCTCCAACACCACAGTTCAAAAGCATCAATTCTTCGGTGCTTAGCTTTCTTTATAGTCCAACTCTCACATCCATACATGCCCACTGGAGGCCCCCAAGCTAGGTAGAAAACAGCCTCCCTTGTCTAAATACACCCTCTTGCCACAGACTGAGCTGCACGTAGTTGGGCGTGGGCTACACTGGGTGACAAAGCCCAGGATTTTGGCTGAATGTGTGTGGAACCAGGTGATGAACCAAACCATTCCAGTATCATGGGGAGCATCGTCCTGCCAGAGGGAAGAGCCTGCGAGAAAGTGCTGGGGTCCAAGAGAGAAGGGAAGAGTAGGGGTGAGGTGGGCAGAGATGAAGCTGGTGGGCTGGGGGTCAGGCAGAGTGGACATTCAGACCTCATGATCCCCAAGTCCTCGTGGTGTTACAACAGGCGAGACACACATGGCTCAGATTATGCCCATGAGAACATCGTCGTTATGTTTGGTGTTTGTGGGCAATTAAAAGCAGGGAGTGTTAGTCCATTTTGCAATGAACGAGGAGTTTTTATCCTAAATGGTTTAAATAAAAAGCCCGGCACTTAAAGGGTAAGTTTCATTTACTTGAATGATTCTAAGATGTGCTTAGCTTGCTCCATGTTCTGATGAAGTGACTTTATTTCATAAGCAGCCATGTGCATGAACATACTATGTTGTCAAAGGCCCCGCTCTGGGGGTTGTGACTGTGAGACTGAGTTTGTTGTGCCCCTGTGCGATCACTCTTCCTTCCTTCCTTCCATCCATCGTTTATTGTCCTTCCTTCCCACCCTCCCTTCCATCCAAAATTCCCTTCCTTCTGCTGTGGATTCATAGGCACTTCTTCAGCACATGTGCCCTGGGAGGTACACAAGCCCTGTCCCAAGACCCTCCCTGCTCAGACTGTCATCCCGAAAAAGTTAATAATTACGGGGAGAGGTAAACCAATGCCACCCCCTGGCAGTGCCCCCTTCCACGGGGTTCTGGCATTTTTCTGCTTCGGTGGGCGGGGTCCTATGTCCACCCCTCCCTGTCCAACTGTCCTTGGGACTCCCTGGAATAGAGGATTCTCTTTTCTATTCTCTACAATCATCAGGGCTGACATTGAGTTACCAAGAAAGCACACTCAGCAGTGTTCAGACAGCAGCTGAGCCTGGTGGTCACCAGGGTGTTAGCTGGGCCGTCTTCCTTGGACTCTGTGGCTTCAGGGATGTCCAGGGCCCACTCTCAGTGTGTGCGGGGCTCTTAGAGGACTGTGCTGAGAGTTGGCATGGGCAGAGCCTGGAATACCTGGCCCCCAGTCCAGAGACCACTGTCCTGATCTTGGAAGTGAGCTCACCTTCCAGCCTCTGTCTTCTCACCTGCGTTGGCCAGAGGCTGGAGGGGTGGGTGTCAGGGTCAGAAGGCACAGGCCTCAGAGGCAGGTAGAGAACGCAGGTGCTCTGGGCTGAAGCAGGGCCCTGGGGTCTGAGCCATGGCTGTGGAGGAAAGCCTGGAGGTGCTGGTCTCAGGCTGGTGCACAGCAGAAGGATGGGGCGGGGGGTGCGCTAGGAAGGTCCTGACTTTGAGTAAGATCCAGACCCCACTCTTGAGGTGGAGAAGGGCCCTCAGCACTGTCCTTGCACACGCGTGTGGTACTGACGTGCCCCAGAACCAGCTGAGGTTTGGCTTGCTTTGTGGGTGACCTGTGCCAGGCTGCACTTGGTTTTATTTTCTTTATTATTTCCCTTTCACCTTCCCTTCTCACTCCTGTTTCCCTCCTCCCAGTAGCACCCACTTCAGTGTGTTTAATTTACATCCTCCCAGTCTACTTTCAGTACATTATCTATTTATTTAAATACAAATGGCTCCTTGAAATAGAGTGCCATTTTGCATGTGTTTTAAAATCTCCATAAATAGCATTGGCCCATAAATCTTATTGTCTTGCTTACTCTTTTTTGCCAGACATTAAGTTTTTGAGATCAATCCTTGTTGCCATATGTAAGTCTGGCTTAGTACATTCGTTGGCCGTGTGGAATTTTCATTATGTGAGTATACTCATGCTATAGGCTGAGTGTTTGTGACCCCACTGGCCCCCGCCCCCCCAAAAAAGTGAAGTTGCTCAGTCATGTCCGACTCTGTGTGACCCCGTGGGCTATAGCCTATGAGGCTCCTCCATCCATGGGATTTTCCAGGCAAGAATACTGGAGTGGGTTGCCATTTCCTTCTCCAGGAGATCTTCCTGACCCAGAGACTGAACCTGGGTCTCCCGCATTGTAGGCAGATGCTTTACTGTCTGAGCTACCAGGGAAGTCCACAAACCTAGGCTGAATGTTTGTGACCCTCACTAGCCCCGCCCCTCCCCCCTCAACTCACATGTTAAAATTCCACCACCCAAGGTGATGGTATTTGGAGGTGGGTCTTTGGGGTGGGGGGTGACTCCATCATGAGGGTGGAGCCCTCATGAATGGGATTAGTGCCCTTGCAAAAGGGACCCCAGAGAGCTCCCTCATGCCTCCTGCCATGTGAAGTCACACCCAGAAAACAGCAGGAGGTAGGCTCGGACTTGACACTGGATGTGCTGATACCTCGATCTCAGACTCTCCACCCTCCAGGATGGTGAGAGATTAAAGTCTGTTGTGAAGGAGCTGCCCAGTCTTTGGTGCCCTGTTCTAGCATCCTGGGCAGCCTGAGACAACCCACACCCCCGCACCCCTTTCTATTCTGGGCGACAGGCCTCACCCCTCCCTGTGACAGGAATAATGCTGTGCCCATCGCTCTTCTCCATATCTTCTGGGGACTCTGTGGCCATGACTCTGGGACACATATTCAGGAGCCCCACGCCTATCCCCCTGTCCCAGGCTGCTGTACCGAGCAGGTACCTGCCGCCTGGCTGTCTGCAATCCTGCAGTAGCAGCCTGGCCTGCCCACCAGCGGGACCCATTCTGCAAGCTCACAGCTGCCTGTGCTCTCGTTGACCTTCCGTTTGCCGAGAATCGGATGGCTGGAGGCGGTGTCTCCCTGTTCCCGCATCTCTGGCAGAGGCCCCCTCGCTTCCTCGTCAGATGCTGTCTCCTCGCTGTTAACCGTCTGTTTATAGGCATGCTCATTTTCCTGAGGGACTGATTCTCTCTCACTCACTGATTTGTAGGAGTTACTTGTATAATTTGCATAATGATTTTTATAAATTTCAGACGGACTTTGAAGAAAAAGTTCTCCCAGTCTGCCACTCATCTGTTCAGTTTGTCTGTGGGTTTTTTTTTTTTTTTAATATATTCTTTATTGAACAGAAATCTTTAATTTTGATGGAGTTGGATCTGTCATTTCTCATCACGTACTTGGTTCTTTTGGCATCTTGTTTAAGAAACTCTTTCCAACTTTGATACCAAAAAGATTAGGCTTTTTCTCTTTTTTAAAAAATTAACTTTAGAATTTAACTGTCATATTTCAGTCCTTAAACTATTTGGAATGCGTGTGTGCTCAGTCACTCAGTTGTGTCTGACTCTTTGCGACCCTATGGACTGTAGCCTGCCAGGCTCCTCTGTCCGTGTAATTTTCTGGGCAAGAATACTGGAGCGGGGTGCCATTTTCTTCTCCAGGGAATCTTCCTGGAGACTTCCAGGAACTGAACCCGCATCTCTTCCATCTCCTGCTTTGGCAGGTGGATAGTTTACCACTAGGGCCCCCTGGGAAGCCCTTGGAACATGTATGTGTGTACATATTACCGGAGAAGGTAATGGCCCCCCACTCCAGTACTCTTGCCTGGAAAGTCCCAGGGATGGAGGAGCCTGGTGAGCTGCAGTCCATGGGGTTGCGAAGAGTGGACACGACTGAGCGACTTCACTTTCACTTTTCTCTTTCATGCTTTGGAGAAGGAAATGGCAACCCACTCCAGTGTTCTTGACTGGAGAATCCCAGGGACGGGGGAGCCTGGTGGGCTGCCGTCTATGGGGTCGCACAGAGTCGGACACAACTGAAGCGACTTAGCAGCAGCAGCAGCAGTACATATTACATTATGTGAAATTATATTATCATGTGATATTACATTATATATAATACTTTTCATTTTTATATTCTTTTCTTTATGTGTAATATGAAGACTTTCCAAATACCACTGATGGCTGCATCTAGAGAGCTTTAGTGAGAATCTGAACTATCTCTAGTTCTAGAGGAAGTGAATATCCAGGGCAAACACTTTTCTTATATTTTCTTTGTTTGTTTCTTACTTCCTGGATGCTAATGTGCTGGCACCGCATGGCAGGTGTTCATCCTGGGTTGTTTATCTCTGCATTTTGAGAAGCAGAATGCTCCAGTAGCTTATCTTTCCTTTGAAGCAGCCTGATTATTTGCTTCTGTGATTCAGTGTAAGGATTTCAAGAATCTGCTTTTCATGTAGAACTTGCTTCTTTCAAACGCTATTCCATGCTGGAAATGTTTGGATTGCATAAGGGCTTAATATGCATTCAATGTTAAAAAGTATGGCAAATGGGAACTTCCCTGGCGGTCCAGTGGTTAAGACTCCAACGCAGTGGGCGTGGGTTCAACCCCTGGTCTGGGAACTAAGATCTCACATGCTGTGCGTGGTACAGCCCCCCACCAAAAAAAATCACAAATGTATGTTTAAATTATAAGACATACCACGATACCCAGACTAATGACTGTTAATTAGGCAACATGAAATTTAGGTGATAAATACAGCCAGTGAGTTAAGTATGGAAGGAATGTTGGACCCAGGGTTCTCTATGTGGAGTGTAGTCTGTATGTGGTAGGAGCCCAGATCTTGCTCACACATCAGGTTAATGTCTCCAGCATCATTTTCCTAGATATTCGTCCTTTCGTCTCTGCTGTTCACATCATTTGATATGATTCTGAAATCCCTATTCCGTTTCTTAGATTGTCTCATCTGTTCCCTTGCCAGTATCATGTCTTTGATTTTTTTAGCCATTCATGTGTGTTTTTTAGTTTTCATATGAATTTTCAAGTTGAGCTCTTAAAGTTCCTGGAACTTTCCTAATTGGATTGTCTTTTAATTTTCAGATGAGTTTTAGGAGAATTGACCTTGGTGAGGCGAAGCTGTGGGATACATAATTGGGGCACAACTTCCTAATTTCTCACTGTTCTTTGGTAGACTTTACTAGATTGAAAATTTTCTCCATAGAAATCTTGTGCAGTCTCTGCTAGGCTAATTCCCAGGTGCTTTCTCTTTGTTATTGCTGTGATAAATGCTAATGTATTTTTGGCTACATTTCCCCAGTTAGTTTTGGCTGGAACATAGAAACACTGTTGCTTTTTGTGCAATGATCGTGTATCTGGCAGCAGTACCGCACTCTTCCATTCCTTCTAACAGCCTGTCTGTTGTTTCTCTTGGGTTTTCACTTTCTTTTGTGGCTATTGATCTAGTCAACTTTTCTGTTTCCTCTTGAGCAGATTTTGGCACTTCATATTTTTTCCAGAAATATTTCCATTTAATCTGCTTTAAAGTATTGGCTTGTGGTTGTGAATAATATCCCTTAAGTATTTAATATCAAATATAATATTTGTTATATCTGAGATGTTCCCTGTTTTCATTTTATCTTTTGCACATTTGTGTTTTGATCATATTCATCATTTCTGTTTTGTCTCAATGATGTTTCATGTTTCAGTTAATCATCTCAGTTTTTACTTTTGGCTATACCATGTGGCTTGTGGGATCTTCGTTCCCCAACCAGTGATTGAACCCAGGCCCCTCAGTGAAAGCGCGGAGTCCTCACTACTGAATTGCTGGGGAATTCCCTGAATATTAAAAAAAAAAATTTGTCTGTATTTATTCACTTAGGTCCTTCTTGTTACCTTGAATTGACTGTTGCTCTTTTTCTAGTCCTTTGAGTTACACTCATTTGTCTTCCCTTTTTCCTTGTTTTCTATTGGATCTATTGAAAGCTTTGACTTTTCCTCTAAGAATGATAGTAAAGCCACGATCCATGAATTTTTCCATGTGCCATGTTCATTATTATTTCTATTTGTGGGGGTAGCTTCAGCTAATCAGTATTCTATAATAATGATAGAAATAATAGTAGTGAACAGTATTTCCTCTATCCTTGTCAATTTTATTTTAAAAATTAAAAAATATTATTTCTCTGGCTGCCTCAGGTCCTAATTGCAGCACTTGGGCACTTGTTGTGGTGTGTGGGCTCTTTCTTGTGGTGAATGCGGGCTCAGCTGCCCGGTGGCATGTGGGGTATTAGCCCCCATCCAGAGATGGAACCCTCATCCCCTGCATTGGAAGGTGGATTCTTAACCACTGGACCATCAGAGAAGTCCCCATCCTTGTTAATTTTAAAAACAATTATAAAAGAAAAAAACCTTTTAAACTTTTACAAAAAACTTTTAGACTTTTACAAAAGTTACCTTTAACTTTTAATTGTTTTAATTTGAAAATGACCTCCCAGAAGGCATGAACAATCTGAAGGTAAGGAAGGCCAGGAGAGGAGGCATGAGGGGGCTATGCATCTCAGGAACCCCGAATCCTGACAGTGAAATCACCTCCCCCATTATCTGGTTTGTGGAGGATTTTCTATAACTTGCAACAGAAAAGCTTCACAGCCTGGGCTTGGGGAGAGGCTGTATGAGCCTGGACGGTCAGGTGGGGCCAGGGCAGCCCAGCAGGTCACGTTCTGGGTCAGGCAGGTGGAGTCTGCAGGGAGGGGTTGGGGCTTAGGCAGGGCAGGCCCCTGTGAGCAGGAGTCTGGAGGAGACAACCTCCAGAGTGAAACATCCAAGGAGGGCTTGAAAGTGAAAGTGAAAGTCGCTCAGTTGTGTCTGACTCTTTGTGACCCCAAGAACTGTACAGTCCATGGAATTCTTTAGGCCAGAATACTGGAATGGGCATCCTTTCCCTTCTCCAGGGGATCTTCCCAACCCAGGGATCGAACCCAAGTCTCCCGCATTGCGGGTGGATTCTCTACCAGCTGAGCCACAAGGGGAAGCCCAAGAATACTGGAGTGGGTAGCCTATCCCTTCTCCAGCGGGTCTTCCTGACCCAAGAATTGAACCGGGGTCTCCTGCATTGCAGGCAGGTTCCTTACCAACTGAGCTGTCAGGGAAGCCCAAGGAGCAGCTAAAATCTCTTAGTGAGGCTAGTTTTGTGTGCCAAGCACTATCCTAAGGACTTTATACCTGTTACCTTATTCAGTCCTCACAATAGCCCGTGTTGTGAGCACTGCTTTTATCCCCAGGTGCAGAGCCCAAGCCCAAAGCAGTTAAGAAAGTTGCCCGAGGTGATCAGCTGGCCAGGGAGAGCTGGCATCAAGCCCGGGGGCAGAGCCAGTTGGCCCTGGGACCCTGCTCATAACCACTGTGCTGTCCTGCCTCCTCCGAGAGGGACTGAGCAGACTTGACACCTTTGGCAAAGCAGCAGCTCCCCTGCAGCCCCTGTGATGAGCTCAGGCTCCTGGTTGTCTATTCCCTTCCCTTTAGCAGAAGCCTTTACTTTGACTCCCAGCTGGACGGAGGAAACTGGCTGTTTTCAACTTCTTTGGCCTTGAAAGAAGCAGGAATGATGCTCCTGGTTCTTTATATGCAGCATGCTCTTTAGAATCTAACTTGTATCAGAAAGCTTAACCCAGACTGGCTTCAGCAAAACCTGGGCTTCTATTGGTGCCTGTAACCCAGCTGTGTCAGGAATGGTTTGATCCCAGGCTCGAATGATGTAACCAGGACTTGGCTTCTCTCTCTTCCTCTCTTGGCACTGCTTCCACCACGTTAGTATACTTTCAGGCAGATTCTTTCCTCATAGGCACAGAATGGGTGCCAAAGCTCCTGGGGCTACATCCTTCCTTATTCATATGTACAGGGAAAGGTTGAGTCTAATTGCTTTCTTATGGAAGAAGGGACCTCATTGTTTTTGATTGGCTTGGATACACATTCCTGAACCATTTATTGAGACTGGGAATTTGCTGATTAGCTTGTAAAAATAAGCCCCACCCCTGGGTCAGAAAACCAGGGGGGCATCCTCTGTGGAGCAGGATCTGTCTCAGCCTGGCTCATTAACATTCGTACTCAAGACACGTTGTCCGCAGCGCTTTAGTTTCCACATGTGTTTCCAGGGGAGTAGGAATTTTAGTTTTGAGTTGGTGCATTTGTTTGTTTTGTTCGCTTATAGCCCTGGTTTTTGCTTCTTTATGTAGCTGCAAAACTGTTTCGAAGCAGGATTTAGGTGGGAGTCCAACACAGAGCAGATTGGATCAAGACAGATGAGATATGTGTCAGGGCTCTGGGCTCTTGCATTTTCCCTCCCCTGTTCTAGGAGGGCCTCAGGCTGCTGTGTCCTCTTGTGTTGGGGCCACTTGTCTGAAGACCATGCCTGTCTCTGGCCTTTTGTTTAGCTCATTGAAGGGACTGGAGGGGGGTTCTCCCAGAAGGAGGCTGAGGATGAGGGGTGACGACTATGAGAGCAGGGGCTGGGACAGAGCGTCCTCCCCACGGAGGGGCCCTGTGCTGGGTGCCCTCCACTGCCCTTCCCACCTGCTCTGGGCCCCTGCAAGGGGACCCTTGGGGACTGCCCCAGTGGGTTGCTGGCTTCCAGTTGGTTTGGCCAGCGGGAAGCACCAGCAGGAAATGTGGGAGGGAGGAGAGAGATCTGGGTGGTTATGCCCGGGATCTCTCCCTTAGGGGTCTCTGGGGGTCTTAGTTCCTGTTTGGCAGCCCCTTCCCAATCTCTGTGCTCGGATTCTGGAAGCCATTCCCTCCCTTAATCGTTTAGTAGCTTTGGGTGCTGCACTGGGCTCTGTACACTTGGTCCATGACTTTGCAAATGGTCTCGTTATTAACCTCACGCAAGTCACTTGGTTTGATGGGCCGGTGGTCTCCTGCCAGACCCCTGACTGATAAAGGATGGCTCCTGGAGTCCTGACAGCAGTGGGCACCGAGGCCCCATGCCAGCAGGGTCCTGAGAGGTTGCAAGGCTTTGGGTCACCTCTCACCAGGTGCTTAGCCTTGGCAAAGATGGCCCCCACCCAACTCTGTCTCACTCAGTATGGGGACAGGAAAGGTCCCTGCCCCTCCCCTGTGATATACTCGGAACTCAGGGGCCTGGGGCCTCCCTGTCTCTTCAGCTCTACAGCCCTCCCTGGGCCTTTGCAGAACCCTCAGGGAACAGAGATACGGTTGTCAGAAAAAACATGGGACACCCACGCAAATTTGAATTTCAGATAAAAAGTGAATAACACTTTAGGATAAGTATATCACAAGTATTACATGGAATAGACTTATGCTAATTTTTAGCTTATTTATCTGGGCATCCTGTATTTTTATTTGCCAAATCTATCAACCTAGTCTGAGAAAGTAAAAGTGCAAGTCGTTCAGTCATGTCCGACTCTTTGCGACCCCGTGGACTATACAGTCCCTGGAATTCCCCAGGTCAGAATACTGGAGTGGGTAGCCTTTCCCTTCTCCAGGGGATCTTCCCAACCCAGGGATCGAAGCCACGTCTCCGGAGTTGCAATCTACTCCCGAGTGGATTCTTTACCAGCTGAGCCATAAGAGAAGCCCAAGAATACTGGAGTGGATAGCCTATTCTCTTCTCCAGGGGATCTTCCCAACCCTGGAATCAAACTGGGGTCTCCTGCATTGCAGGTGGATTCTTTACCAACTGAGCTACCAGGGAAGCCCCATCTGAGAAGGGGCCCTAATATAATGACAAAGTGAATTTGCCATCAGCCCAAGGGTGGGAGCATAGGGCAGGAGCAGAGGGCCAGATTTAGTTTGCTTTTAAAAAAAGACCAAGTGCCGTTTTTTTGCGCATTAATCAGTGCAGTAAAATCCGCACTGAGCACAGGTAGCGCAGGGCTGTCTGGTGGGGGCAGGCTGTAGGGATGACGCTGTGTCGGCCCAGCTCTCCTCTCCCCTTCCCTCCCAGGGGTCCTTGAGGACATCAGGAGTGACCCCAGCCCCTGCCCCCAGAAAGGCTCCAATAAGTCCCATCTGTGTTTCACCAAAGAAGTCAGACTCTCAATTACTTTATGATATTTGGTCTTATGGTTACTAGAAACTTTTTTCTCCCTGATTTCTGAAGTAACCCGTAGTCATATTGAGAACTGGAAAATACAGAGAAAGATAAAGAAGAAGTCACACACCACGTATTACGCCCCCGTTTTTGCAAGCCTTTACATTATTTGTTGTTGCTGTCGTTACTCAGTCTTGTCCAACTCTTTGCAACCCCATGGACTGTAGCCCACCAGGCTCCTCTGTCCATTGAATTCTCCAGGCAAGAATATGGAGTGGGCTGCCATTTCCTCTTCCAGGGGATCTTCCCAACCCAGGGAGCAAACCCGAGTCTCCTACATTGCAGGTGGATTCTTCACTGCTGAGCCACCAGCAAAGCCCGTCCTTACATTGCATTTCCACATATGTATGTATATGTACACGCTGTATCTTGAAGGTAAAGCTTGGACCCTACTCTACATGCTGTTTTATCCTTTGCTTTTCACTTGATAATAGAAAGAGATACTTTCCTATTGTTGTTATTAGTAAATGTTCTCCTAGACATTAAGTGTATGACTCTATCATGTTCCACCTTATTAAAGGGCCATGTTATTTTAATTTAATCATCTCAAAATAAATAATTTAATGATTTTAAGTGAAATAATTTAGTGATTTTAAATTTCATTGAATTCAATTATTTTAATTTCCCCGGTCAAATGGAAGGTTTTAGGGGAATCAGCTCATTCATTCATTCATCCCTCCCTGATACTCATGGTGCGAATGGAAGAACTTGAAGTTGGCAGGGGTAGACCACTCTCCTTCCCCTGGTCTCACCATGGACAGATGCTTTCTTGGCCCTTGGGCGGATGTGGCATTTGGTGACCAGCATCTGCCTCCCCGACTCCTCCTTCCACCCCCTGGAGGTTATTTCAGCCATGGCTTCGCATTTTGAACTCTACCCCACTCATCACCAATAATGAGAGTGAGGAGCCTTATTCTTCTGTGTGTTTTTGGAAAGCCAGAACAAGTTGACAGTAAAAAAAAATTAATAAAAAGCAGTGCGATGATTCATCTACCACCAGAGTTTACACTTCCGACTTTTATCCCACAGCTGCCTCCCCTGAGAAAATAAAATATGCTTCTAGTTAGCTGGGCTCTTAAAGCCAAAGCTGAGCGTTAGGCAGTTTAAGATGAGGAGAGGAGAGAGGCCGTACGGCATGGGGAATGAGCTGGGCTCTCCTTGTTTCTGGGCTGAAGAGGCACGTGGGGGCCCGTTCCACGGAGGGGCTGTGGGCAGGACACTGGCCGTCAATGTCACGGACTTGATAGAACCATATCATCTTCACGTGCCACTGCTGGGGGATACACAGCTTCTTCTAGCTCTGCCCCCTTTGCCTGGAGGCCCCATGGTCTAGGCATAGGGAAAGGGTTACTCTCTCAGTGGTGTCCGACCCTTTGCAACCCCATGAACTGTAGCCCACCAGGCTCCTCTGACCGTGGGGTTTTCCAGGCAAGAATACTGGAGTGGGTAGCCATTCCCTTCTCCAGGGGATCTTCCCAACCCAGGGATTGAATCTGGGTTTCCCCCACTGCAGGCAGATTCTGCATCATCTGAGCCTCCAGGGAAGCCCCTGGTGTAGGGATCTGACCCTTTATCTCAGGGACCCAGGTTTGAATCCCAGCTCCACGGATCCTTCACTGAAGACCTGGGGCCTGACTGGGCCTCAGTCTCTGCATCTGAGAAATGGGCATAATAACAGCTACCCCCCCACCCCAGAAGGCTGGGGTGAGAATGAAACCACATGCAGGTGCCCTTCTCTGTCTCTGCTGTAGAACAGCACTTCTCTGAGTGAGTCCTTCCTCTTTCAACCTCTGAGCCTTCACCTCTGTCTTGGCTTGTCCTCCCCCATCCCCATCCGGTCCTGCCTCTGAGAAGCAGATCCTGAGACCAGGACTGGAGGGATGTCGTGCATCTGGGAGACCATCTCAGACCAAACCAACCAGAGTAGACACGTGAGCTGGGAAGCAGGTTGCACCTGGGAGTCTGTGGGAGACTCAGCATGAGATATCCCACCCGAGGGGCGAGGGTGCCAGCCTCTACCTGCCCACCCTTGTCGGTCACTGAGCAGCGCCCCCAGGGACTCCCAGTTTCCAGGGTGCTCTGGGCTTGCAGCGCCTGTGGCCGTGACCCCAGGCACACCCAGCGGCTGGCATCGCAATGTTGGACGGGGGTGTTCCCTTTAGTGGCTCAGGGGCCCTCCATCTTTGCATCTTTGCTTGGTTTAGCTAAGAAAGAGTTAAGAAAGACCCAGAACAATAGCAGGAACCCCAGGAGCCAGGTGGGAGGACACTCGTGGAGTCTCAGAGGCCTGCTCCCTTGCTAAGCCCTGGGATTAGGTTTCCTTCCACTGTCTTCAGCATTCTATGATAATTTGCCTGTCTCAGCAGAGCTCTGGAGCATGGGGAAAAGGATTTTCCTCCCTGGGGCTGGAGTGTTGGCAGCAGTGTAGAGAGCAGGGTGGGCCTGTGGCTGGCCTGTTCCCTGGGCTGCAGGGAACCTGGACCATGTGCTGGGGATGCAGTGGGGGGCGGGGCTCTCCTGCTCTCGGGGGACACGTGGGACTCCAATGTCTCCCTGGGTGAGGCCTGGGCTGCCTCTCTTCCCGGCCCTTTGCCTCCGCTGGTCTCTGGCTGTGCAGGGAGCTTTGGGGGCTGGTATATGGGGTGAAGCCCAGAGTAGGAGTTCCCTGTGGTCTGGGGTGTCGGGAAGGTCTCCTTCCTGCACCTCCAAACCCATGTGGGGTGCTTGAAGGGTTCCTGAGCTGGGTAGGCTGCACGGGAGGGGTGGGGTTTTGGGGCAATGCTTTACCTTACCTCTGAAGGTCATCCCAGACTGGATGTGGCCTCTGCCTGCCAGTGCTATCCACACCCCCAGGACTCAGAGAGCTAACCACAGCTGTTTGAGGGGTGGGGGTGGTGCTGGGACTCTTGAGTTTCTGGCTGTCCAGACCCCAGGGTCCAGTCCCCATGTGACCCAGAAGGGGAGATGACTGGGGGGCACACTTGTGAGCTGGAGGGAGGGAACTGGCAGGGGAGCATCCTGAGGACAGCTGGCCTGGGACTGAGACCACTCTGGAGATGGACTCAAGCCTCCATGGTGGTCTTTTGGGAGGAGAGGGAGCCTTCCCGGCCCAGGATAGGCATCCCAGGCCTCAGGTCAAATTGGATGACCTGCTTCCAGTCATGCCTACCTACAATTCATCTTGGCTGTTCCGTTGCATCTTAACCATCTCCTGGTCTTCCCGACCTGCTTGAGGAAGACACTCTGATGTCCTCGTGACAGTGGTAATCTTGTTAACAATTCTGAAATAATAAAGATGTCATAAATGGTGATCATGATAACTTTCTCATTTACATGAACTTTAATCTTTTGCTGAATCCTTTCTCATGAATTCTCATTTAATCCTTATAAAACCTAAGGAAGTTGGTATGCTTTTCCCTGTTCCCCGCCCCTGTTTTAATAAATGTAGCAACTGAGGCTCAGAGAGGTTGAGTAATTTGTTCAAGGTCACACAGCATGAAAATGGCTTCTTCATTGTGCTTCCTCGTTGTGCTTCCATGAGATGCTTCCTCATTGTCATGTTTGTGTCTCTCCTTCAGTAGTGTGTGTGACTGTGTGTGAGATGGTGTAAGTGTGTGTGTGAGTGTGAGTGTGTGTGAGTGTGTGTGTGAGTGTGTGTGTCAGTGTGTAAGTGTGTGGGCATGTGTGTGTGAGAGTATGTGAGTGTGAGTGCACCTGTGTGTATGTCAGTGTGTGTGAATGTGTGTGTGACAGTGTGTGTGAGTGTGTGTGAGACTGTGAGAGTGTGTGTGTGAGAGTGTGTGTGAGTGTGTCAGTGTGTGTGAGTGTATGTGTGTGTGAGTGTGTGTGTGAGTGCACATGTGTGTGTCAGTGCATGAGAGTGTATATGTCAGTGTGTGTGAGTGTGTGAGTATGTGTGTGTGAGTGTGTGTGTGTGTGTGTGTGTGTGAGTGTGTGAGAGTGTATGTGTGTGAGTATGTGTGTGAGACCACTGCAGCTCACTGCTCCAGTCCACTCTGGATCCTCTGAGGCCCCAGGTCCCCTGGGCACTTCCTGACTGAAGTGTCGCTGAGGAGATGGCTGCTGGGGAGGGCACTGGGTTCCCTCTTGTCTGACTGGGAGACTCGCCTGGGCCGGACTCTGCTGAAGGACCATCTCTAGCCACAAGGGAGGAGGATTTGGGGTGTCCGGGAAAAGTGAGTGGATGGGTGTCCGACCCTGTATTGGTGTTATGCTCATTGCAGGCTAGTTCAGCGATTTCACCTGAATGTGGGTAAGTGTCTTCCTGTTGCTGAGTCTCTGCTTTCTCACCTGTAACAGGGAGACGCATCTCTGGGTGGGGGAGGCTTCGGGTATTCACTGGGATAACAAACAGGACAGCATTTGCTGTGAAGACCCACACATGGGAAGGTGCCATCATCAATATAAAGTTAGACCTTATGACCTTCTTGTTGAAAATATCAGCTCGGAGGTGGCTCTGCCCACCTGGGGAAGACATGCTCTGAGCGGCCGGGTTGGTCCTTTTCATCACTGGGGTGGAGGATGGTGTGAGATCTCTGAGAGGGTGGAGCTGGGGACTGAAGGTCAGAGCAGGTGGCACAGGGGCATGTGGTGGAAAACTGACCTCATCCAAGGAGAGAGTCTTTGAATTTTGTCTTAACCTCAGTTTGGGCAGCAAAGAAGATAGTGCTACGGAAGGCCAGTCTGGTGGATGAAGGTGTGCAGGGTGGAGACAGGGAACTGACATCCTTCTTAAATGTGTCTCACTCTGCGCCTGTCGAGTATTGGAAAAGCCTGGGTGTAAATAGACATTAAATTAAAACGTGTGTACTTGCTCTCTGGCCTTCCCAGGTGGCGCTAGTGGTAAAGAACCCACCTGCCAATGCTGGAGACATAAGAGACGAAAGTTCGATCCCTGGGTCAGGAAGATCCCTTGGAGGAGGGCCTGGCAACCCACTCCCGTATTCTTGCCTGGAGAATCCCATGAACAGAGGAGCCTGGCGGGCTACAGTCCATAGGGTTGCACAGAGTTGGACACGACTGAAGTGACTTAGCGTGCATTTGCACACTTGCTTTCTAGATGAATTAAAAATGTCGTTTGATTTAGGAAAAAATATTGATGACTTTTTCAGAACACATCTAGAGCGTTAAGTTCCATCTGTTTACCTGGTGACTCATCTATCCATCCATCCAGCAAGCTGCCTTGCCAGCTACAACTATTTCTACATAAAAATATATGGATAGACAGATGTGTAAAAGCATAATTTTTGCATGTAAATGGCCAGATCAGTGGCCTGAGAAATCTTATTTACATGACAAATGCAATCTTAATACATTGAAAATGTATTTATTCAGGCATCTGTTGATTCCAGAAAGAATTTGAAAATGCAGAAGCCTCCGATGATGCTGGGTGGGGGGTCTTTCAGAAGGTGAATGTACTTAACATTCATAGCAGTGAATGCAGCCATAACAGTGGGGGGGGCGCATTGTGAGGGGAGAGGGGATTGTCCCCATCTGTCCCAGGTGGCGGGCACCAGCAGACCCCAAACTGGACCCACACCTAGAGGCCTTGTCACACAGTGGGGAGCAGTGGCTTATGCAGTCTGTGCCTCAGGGCTGGCTGTGTGCAGGGGGGTTATTTGGACAAGGGGGTGTTGATTAGGGAATTTATCGCCGCTTAATGACAGCTCCCAGGGAGGGCCACCGGAAGGTTCCAAGGCCACTCTGGCACCGATGGGGGGACAGCGGGTGACCTAGTGAGGGTGAGGAGCCTAGCGTGATGTTCTCAGCCCTCCCTGAGGCTCGGGCAAGTCACCACCTCCCTTCCTGGCCCGCTGACGGAGGTGTAGGTCAAGGACTCAGAGGAAGACATCTCTGCAGGTCTGCAGGTCACTGGTTCCCGAGCCTGGCCGGTCCAGAAGGGAGCTGGCAGCCGAGGGCGAATGGGGCCTGCAGCCCGGAGATGGGGGGCTGGGGAGACAGATGGGGGTTCCTGAAGCAGCTGGTGAGGATGCCTGGGGAGGGGGTGTGCTCTGAAAAGGGTCGAGGATGGACCATGAGGGAATGCCCACACTTAAGGGCCAGGTCCTGGGGACGCTACAAGAGAGACTGGAAAGGCTTGGCTGGAGGGGAGGAAGAATTCCCCGGGTTGCAGGGGGCGGGCAGTGAATGACCCACATACCGCGGATTGAAGTTCCTCCGATCGCTTTACAGGGGTGCTGGGGGCCAGCTAGCGTGCTCCTCACTCCTAGGTTCTGCAGGACCTGCCCAGAGAGAGACAAAGAGGTATTTTCTTGGCTTGAATTAGGGGTGGCAAAGGTGGTCCCTTCTTCTATCGTGAGTGCCTGAGAGCTGGCTGCCGGCCAGGAGTCAGGGCAGACCGGCCACCCACACAGGCATCGCCAGTAGGAAGCCTGGATTGGCCCAGCTTTTCTAGGCATTTCTAGGGGAAGCTCAAGGTCAGGAGGAGGGTAGGAGAGGGGCTGTCCTTAGGGCCCAGAGGCAGGCAAAGCCGGGAGGCGGCTGAGGGCTGTGCCCACCTGGAAGCAGGTAGTTCCAGGGCAGTGGGGCTGGGGGGAGGGATGCCCTGGCCGCAGCTGCTGATAGCTACTTCAGGGCCATGCTGGCTGCAGACTGGCAGGCCCGGGAGCTCAGAGCCAGCTGGGCCCTGTGCCTGGCCTTTGTCCTGGCTTAGGCTGGTGGTTCCATGCAGGCTATCTCTGTCATCATCTGGGACTGGGACCTCCCCTCCACCCCGGCTCTTAGGAGCTTGGAGTCAAGGGGCAGCTGACTGAGGTCTGGTTCTGGGCGGCTGCCTTGTGGCCTTGGTGCTGCTTTAGCCACCCCTGAGGTTGTGTGTGCGTGTGTGTAGGGGCGTAGGAGGACAGAGGTAGACATTTCTCTGGTGTTAAGGCTTCAGGCATGGCTTCCCCAATGGCTCAGCAGGCAAAGAATCCTTGTGCAATGCAGGAGACACAGGAGACGCGGGTTTGATCCCTGGGTCGGGAAGATCCCCTGGAGGAGGACATGGCAACCCACTCCAGTGTTCTTGCCTGGAGAATCCTGTGGGCAGAGGAGTTACTACAGTTCATGGGATCACAAAGAGTCAGACACAGACTGAGCGACTAAGCAAGCAGCACAAGGCTTCAGGCAAGTAGCCTGGCCCAGGAGAGGCTGTGGCCAAGCCGTGTCTCTAAGCTTCTGGCGGCTGGACTGAGCTTGCTGGAGGGGTGTGTGTTATCCTCCTGTTTTGAGGAGGATGTTGAGGCTCAGAGAGGGTAAGCAACTTGCCTGTGGTCACAGAGCAAGATGCAGAGGCCAAACTGCAACACAGGCCTGATACCCAGAGCCATCCTTCTTCAACTCCCTGACCCCCAGGGCACCTGGAAACTCAGAGAAGCTGCTCCTTCGGGCCTTGAGGGCCCTGGAGCCGGTGGTGTTGGCAATGGAAAGAACATTGTGCAAACCCTCAGGTGGGTGCTTTTGCTGAGAGCCTGCTGGTGGGTGAGAGTGCAGTATTTAGGGTTCTTGCAGAGGAGTTAGCCTCCTTGGGGGCAAAGGCTGGGTCTTGTTGGCTATCTCATTTGCAAGGAGATGACTCCTGGGAGCAGAGGTCCATGTGTCCTGCCCAGTGGGACGGTGAAGGAAGACAGAGGGACAGAAGGCTTTCCAGGTCATGCTCTTGGCCCCGGCTGTGCTTACTTAGCTGTTGATGAGGAACTTCTTGCAGAATCGACTCTAAAAATAGATCTCTAAAAACTTCTGGGCACCGTTGAAAGTTGAAGCCCAAGGGAGCCCTGTAAACCTTTCATGCTGGAAGCCTGCAGGGACCTGTGGCTGCTGAAGCACACGCCCGTCTCATGGACCTGGAGATGTGTAAGTAGGCGGTGGGGATTCTGGTGGGTCACAGGGCAGGCATGGCTTTGCTGAAAATGTTTTCTCAGCTGCTGCAACCCGGAGCCAGCAGACTCTCAAGAGTCATCTGTGGTGAGGCTGTGACTTGGTAATGCTGTGATGTGGTGACCCTGTGACCCTGGAGGTTGTGACCCCTGAGTGAGACCTGCAAAGTCTGGTGGGCGCGGGTGCTCAAGCCAGAAGGACAGACTGGCTGCCGGTCTTTACCAGCTAGTCTCGCTTTCGGTCCCGTTCCCCATCACTTGCTAACGTGGCCGGGTCCGGCTCACATCGCTGGGCGCCTGGCACTCCTTGCCCTCTGGGCCAGCCTCCTGTATGCCTCGGCTCTCCAGAGCCCTGGTTGGGGCAGTGCGTGGTCCTGCCTTGTCTTCTTCCTCTTTACTTCTTCCAGGGGACCACGCAGGAAGCAGACCCTTCTCTTGCTGATAACAACCACCTCTCACGGCATCATGCGGAGGTATCGCCTTCAGGGGGTCCCTGTACCTTTGTTCTCTGACTTACCCTTTGGAGAGAGGCTGGTTGGGGTCACGGTGGAGGAAGGAAGATGTGGGCGAGGAGGCTGACCCCAGCGCCCTGGGCAGGTCACCTCCAGCGCTCCCATAGGCGGAGCCTCTGTTCTGAGCTCCAGTCATTTGAGTCCAGGCTTTGAAGCTGCTGAGCATTTGGGCATCTGCCCTGCTGCTGGTCCAGGGCGAGCTTCCTCACCTTCCTTGGGCCACACCCTGGGGGGGTCTCTGATTACCTGAGGGGTGCCGTAGAGGCTGCCTGTTTCCCTGTCCACCTGCTGCGCCCACCCTCAGTGCCTTTGGGAGGTGATCGAGGGCTTTCAGTGTCGGGGGAGCTCTGATCCCAGCACCCGCCGGGCACCGTGTCCTCACCCCAAGTCCAGACTGATGTACTTTATTTATTTTTTAATATTTATTTATTTTTATTTATTTGGCTTTACCGGTTCTTTGTTGTAGCATGTGGGATCTAGTTCCCTGAGGGTCGAGCTTAGCCCCCTTGCCTTGGGACCATGGAGTCTTAGCCTCTGGACCACCAGGGGAGTCCTGCACTTTATCATGTGTCTGTGATATGAGATCAGCTTGAAGCCACAGAGGCCCAGATTGGGAGGGGTGTGTGTGTCCTCCGTGGGGTGGTGAGCACTGTTTCTGGGTGAATCTGCCACCCAGAGCGAGGGGTATTCCCGTGTCATTTCAGGTGGATTTGAAGACACTTAATAAGCATCGAGTGATATATAGCTATTAGTACATTAATTCAGGACTTCCCAGGTGCTGCTGCTGCTGCTGCTAAGTCACTTTAATTGTGTCCAACTCTGTGCGACCCCATAGTCTGCAGCCCACCATGCTCCCCCGTCCCTGGGATTCTCCTGGCAAGAACACTGGAGTGGGTTGCCATTTCCTTCTCCAATGCATGAAAGTGAAAAGTCAAAGTGAAGTCGCTCAGCTTAGCGACCCCATGGACTGCAGCCTACCAGGCTCCTCCGTCCATGGGATTCTCCAGGCAAGAGTACTGGAGTGGGGTGCCATTGCCTTCTCCGCCAGGTGGTGCTAGTGGTAAAGAATCTGCCTGCCGGTGCAGGTGATGTAAGAGACACAGGTTTGACCCCTGGGTCGGGAAGATCCCTAGAGGAGAGCATGGCAACCCACTCTAGTACTCTTGCCTGGAGAAGCCCATGGACAGAGGTGCCTGGCAGGCTACAGCCCATGGGGTCGCAAAGAGTAGAACGTGACTGAATGGACTTAGCATGCATGCACATAAATTCAGTGGTTGGTGCAGGGGTCGGTGAGCCCTGCACAACCCACATGTTTCTAATGTCCGTGGCGAGCGGACCTGGCATTTAATGGACACTGACCGTGTTGGCAGTGCTGTGTGGGGCTTGGGGTTAGTACTGTCCCAAGCTGTCCAGTGAGGACCCAGAGCTTCAGAGATCACGTGACTGGCTGAGGTCTCCAGCACGGGCTCCCTGCGGCCTCTCCAGGCTGCCCCCTTGGGAGGACTTGTCCCCTGGGGCACGGAGGTAGGACACGGGCATGGCCCCTCCCTGGACTCGGCTGTGTCTTGAAGCCTGTAGGAGCAGGAGGGGGCTCTCCCTCTTGTTGCTCTGGATCCATTTGTAGCAGGCCTCCTTGGGGGGCTGGATCATCCACACAGGAGAAGCTGGACCATCCACATGGCCTCTGACCACAGTCGGCATGGTCATGGCGGGACCCTCGCAGACACCCTCACGAGGGTTTTGGGCATCCTGGCAGCCCTGCCAGCGCCCCTGCTCTGGGTTGGCAGCTGCGGCCTTGGCCTCCACCAGGCGTGGCCTCCTCCAGGTGTGGCCTCCACCAGGCGTGGCCTCGACTGGGCGTGGCCCAAGAGGTGGGAGGCTCAGGAGAGCATCTGTGGCCCTCAGCCTGCCTCTCCTTGGAAGCCTGGAAGTCTTGGGAGGGCCTGGGCATGAGTGAGTCTAGAGAAACAGAAATGTTTTGAAAGCAAACAGTTCAATGGGGAAAGCACACTTGGTCAAGACCTGGGAAAGTGGCAGGTCATGACGCGGAAGTGTCTCGTCGGGGCGAGATGTAAACACAGCTCTGCAGACCCGTAGCTCTGACCCCGAGCTCCCGAGAAAATTATCTGGTGTGCAGTCACAGAGGAACGAAGATTCCTGATGGGAAATGGGGGAATGACAGGGACAGAGCATGTGTGTTTCATGCAGTCCTCAGGTGCTGGGGCTGGGACAGCTTCAGAGGCCAAGGGTGGAGCCTTAGGGGATGGACTTGGACAAGAGGTCAGATCTCAACCTACCCACCAGAGGCCAAGGTACAGCGCACCTCTGAGCCTCAGTCTCCTGATCTGCAGAATGGGGCGATAACTGCCCCTTGGAGGGCTGGCCCAAGGCTAAGAGTGAAGCTGCCCGTGGGCAGCGTGTCACCGTGTCAGCCCCGAGGGCCCCCGTGTGTCACTGTCACGGTCGTTCACACCAGGCATGAGACGGCTGCTGTTGGGCAGCCAGAGGTGCTTGTGTGTGGCAATGTCCCACTAGCCTGAAAGGGGCTCTTGGTGTGTGTCCACCAGCAGGAAGTCCTCGGTCAGGGCTAGGCAGGGCAGAGAACTTGGTGAGGGGTGCCCTGCGGCGTGGCAGAGGAGTGCCATGATGGTTGTGACAGCTGGGAGGAAGGCTTCAGGAAGACCAAGTTACTGGATAGGGGCAGCATCAGGAAAGGGAAGTGTGGCCTGGGCCAGGGGGGCCAGAGAGGGAAGGAGAGGGTAAATATACAGGGCCAATCTCGAAAGACCCCTGGACATGTAGGGTGGGTAGGATGGGTCTGGGAGAAAGCTGTTTTCTTGTCTGTTAAGCAGGGACTTTAGACTTTTGGAGAAATAACAAAGAATATGCAAATAATTTGTTGTTTAACTTACATTTTACTGTGAGATATTTAGACATGGAAAGGAGCTGGGGACAGGAGTATTGGTATAGAATAAGTTAAAATATGATAATGCACACTGCTGTTATTGACATTCGTCCATTCTTGGGAATAAATGCTCTTGGGATTGCTGGTCTCCTTTGGTTGATTTCCAGAGCTCCGATCAGCTTGAGTCTGACAGTTTCTGCCAGGGTCTTCATTGCCTTTCAGATGTCCTTACTCTCTCCTTTTCACTGATGTTAGCCCTCATTACGGAGAAGGCAATGGCACCCCACTCCAGTACTCTTGCCTGGAAAATCCCATGGGCAGAGGAGCCTGGTAGGCTGCAGTCCATGGGGTCGCGAAGAGTCGGACACGACTGAGCAACTTGACTTTCACTTTTCACTTTCATGCCTTGGAGAAGGAAATGGCAACCCACTTCAGTGTTCTCGCCTGGAGAATCCCAGGGATGGGGGAGCCTGGTTGGCTACTGTCTAAGGGGTCGCACAGAGTCGGACACGACTGAAGCGACTTAGCAGCAGCAGCCCTCATTATGGTTTCTGTAGGAAGAAATTTCTTTAACATTCCTCACAGTGTAGATCTGCCAGTAAGGAATGATGAATGGCCTTGGGTTCTGCATGTCTGAAATTTGTATTTGTTTATTTTGCCTTCACTTAAAAAAGTAATCAAATACATATTTTATTTTTTGACTGCACTGGGTTTTCATTGCTACACACAGGCTTTCCCTAGTTGTGGCGAGCAGGGGCTACTCTTTAGCTGCAGTACATGGTCCTCTCATTGAGGCACCTTCTCTCATTGGCGAGCACAGGCTCTAGAGCACGCTGGCTTTAGCAGTTGTGGAACCTGGGCTTAGTTGCTCTGTGGCAGGTGAAGTCTTCCTGGACCAGGGATTGAACCCATGTTCCCTACACTGGCAGGCAGATTCCTAACCTCTGGACCACCAGGGAAGTCCTCACCTTCATTTTTGAAAGACATTTCCCTGGACATAGAATTTTAGGTTGACAATCCTCCCACCCTCAGTATTTAAATATGTAATCTCATTGTCTGCTGTCATTTAAGTTTTGTCCCTCTGTACATCATGTGTCTTTTTCTCTGATGACTTTTAAGACTCTTCTCACCTCTTCTCAGCAATTTATGTTTTGCCTTGGTGTGGTTTTCTCTATATCTATCCTGTTTGGAGTAATTGAACTTCTGGGATCTGTGAGTTTATTTTTCATAAAATCTAGAAAAATTTTCAGCCACTCTTTCTTTTTGAAAGTTTTTGAATTAAAAAAAAAATTATTTATTTGGTTGCTCCGGGCCTTAGTGGCGGCACACGGGATCTTCAGTCTTTGTTCTGGCCTATGGGATCGTTTTTAGTTGCGGTACTCAGGATTTTTCAAAGGGTCTGCACCATTCTGTAATCTCACCAGAAACACATGAAACCTCTAATTCTTATTCTCTCACTGGCGTTTGGGGTTGTCAGTGTTTTTCATTTTAGCCATTTTGATAGGTGTGTAAAACCAGCTCATCATGGCTTTAGCTTGCATTTCCCTAACAGTTAATGATGTTGAGCACCATCTCATCTGAATATTTGCCTTCTCTGTGTCTTCTTTGGTGAAGTGGCTGGTTGGGGTTTTACCCATCTTTTATTTTGCTTTTCTCACTGCTGGATTTTAACTTTTTGATATATTCTGGATAGAAGTTCTTTACTGGATATGAGATTTGCATATTTCTCCTAATCTGCAGCTTGTCTTTATATTCTTTTACCAGCGTATGTCAAAGAGCAGAAGTTCTTAGTTTTGACGAAGTCTAATCTGCCATTATTTTCTTTTATGCATCTTGCACTTGGTGCCGTGTCTAAAAACTCTTTGCCTAATTCAGGTGATAAAGATTTTCTTTCATGTTTTCTTTAAAAAGCTTTTGCTTTATATTCAGATCTATAGCCTTTTTTATTTTTTGGTATAAGATGTATGTTTGCTGGGCTGTGCTGAGTCACTCAGTTGTGTCTGACTCTTTGCGACCCTGTAGACTGTAGCCCGCCAGGCCCCTCTGTCCATGGGATTCTCCAGGCAAGAATACTGGAGTGGGTTGCCATGCCCTCCTCCAGGGGAATCTTCCCAACCCAGGGATCAAAGATGTGTGTTTAGATCAGCTTAAAAACTTTTTTTTTTTTTTTTTGGCCCATGATGTCCAATTGTTCCAACCTAATTTTCTGAAAGGACTATACTTTACCCTTTGAATCGCCTGTGCACTCTCGTCAAAAATCTCTTGGCTGTTCCTGAGAGTCTGTTTGCGGATGCTCTGTTCTGTTCCATTGATACATGTGTCTACCCCTTCACCAGTATCATGCTGTCTTGACTAATGTAGCTTTTTAGAAAATCTAAAAATCAGGTAGAGTTATTCCTCTGATTGTATTTTCTTTTTCAAAATTTTGGCTTTGCTAGTTTCTTGGCCTTTCTATTACGATTTTATAATTGATTTGTCTATAACTATAAGAAATCATGCTGGGGTTTTGATTGGAATTGTGTTAAATCCATAGAGCTATGTAGGAAAAATTGACAACTTTGTGAGTCTTCCAATTCATGACCATGCAGTCTCTTGATTTATTTAAGGCTTCTTTGGTTTCTTATATCAGCTTTTATAGTTTCTAGCCTATGAGTTCTATCCATGTTCTGTTATATTTATGTGGCTGTGTGTGTGCTGAATGGGCCTCCCAGGTGGTGTTAGTGGTAAAGAAAGTGAAAGTGTGAAAGTTGCTCACTCGTGTCCGACTCTTCGCGACCCCCATGGACTGTAGCCTGCCAGTCTCCTCTGTCCATGGAATTCTCCAGGCCAGAATACTGTTGTGGGTAGCTGTTCCCTTCTCCAGGGGATCTTCCAAACCCAGGGGTTGAATCCAGGTCTTCCACATTGCAGGCGGATTCTTTACCATCTGAGCCACCAGGGCCACCTGCCAATTCAGGAGGCATACGAGACTTGGGTTCGATCCCTGGGATGGGAAGATCCCCTGGAGGAGGGCATGGTAACCCACTCCAGTATTCTTGCCTGGAGAAGCTTGTGGACAGAGGAGCCTGGAGGGCTACAGACCATGGGGTAGCAAAGAGTCGGACACAACTGAAGTGAACTAGCAAGCATGCACCTGGGTGCTGAATAGTCTAATAAGAAGCCTTTCGTGGGCATGATCCTTCCTTCTAGACAATCCAGGGCATAACAGAAGGACTTAGACTCAATTTGTAGAGAGTGCTGGGCGGGGCAGGCGTTTCGGTGTGTCTGACTGTGAGCCTGGCGCTGGAAGGCGCTGGGAACACCAGATGGGTGGGACTTGGTCCCTGTCCTCAAGCAGCTCAGATATCCCACCCGGAGTTTGCTCAAACTGCCGTGAGTTGGCAGGGCTTCCCTCTCTCCACCCTCTACTAAACCAAGGGAGGGAACTGGCACTCCTCCTCTCACACTTATTAATACGTTTAATTAACCCCAGGCAACATTTGCCAACACTAATTGCAAACTGGGAGTGTGGAGTGAAGTGTTCTGGCAAGTTCTTGGCCACATGAGACTCTAATAGCTTGTTCTGGATGGCCCCCCAATGGGTAGAGTCTGGCCCTTTGGGTTTTCTAACTGGTGAGGTGCACCTGCCCACTGCTCCTTACACGGCTTACTGGTTTGCAGGAGAAAACACTGCTGAAATCCATCCTGATGGGATTGTCACTGTGCCCTTCCAGGGAAGTGTCTGCATGTCTCTGTTCCAGCTCTCCCATGCCTGCAGGCTTGGGCCTGGACATCCGACGCTGCAGTGCAGCCTGCTTGAGCGTTTCCAGCCTGAATCCCAGGCAGAAACAGCATCCTGCCCTCCTGTGCCTGACTGTGAGTGAGCGACAGCTTCCTCCTTGGCGAGGCTCTGCGGTGTCCCTCCTAGCTTGGCTCTGTGTATAAGGAGAGAGGTGCCCACGGTAACCCCTGAGTGCTGGCTACTGTTTCATCTCAAACTGAACCATTTCCAACAGCATTTTAGCTGACTTGACTCAGTTGTTTTGGAATCTGTGCGTTCCGTTTGGGCCAAGTCAGAGAGCCCACCGAGGGGCCCTGGGTTCTGCGGAGGCAGCCTTGCTGGCAGGCGTGGAGAATGCAGAAAAGTGATGGGAGGTATCTGTGAGTGGGGATGAGCCCTCTGGGGGTGGAGAGGAGTGGGTCAGAGATGACAGGACACATGATGTTGGGGGGAGAGGGCCCCACTGCTCTCTGAGAGGTGATCCAGCCGTGAGTGGAAGGACAGTGGGAAGGGAAGGGCAAGGCCAGGCCCATCCGAGGCCTCGTAGGCTGCAGACACGCCTCCACCCACACGTGACACCGAGGTCACCCTGCATCAGCTGAGCCTCATCTGGGAGCAGAGACCTGGTACCCAGTGGGGCTTCTGCTTGAGATCCAAACTGACTCGAGAATGAATCTCGAGCTGGAAGTCCACAGAAAGAGTGAAGGCTGACTGCACCGAAGGCTGATTCAGGCTGAATCAGTACCAAAACCCAGCTCACACTGGTTTGAATGATGAGGGAATGAAAGATTAAACGCATAAGGAAGGCCCCAGTGGGGGAAGCAGGACCGGTCTGTCCAGGCACCAGGCTCTCAGACAACGCCAGCTGGAAAGGAGGCCAGGCCTGAGCAAGGCTGGCCTCAGCAGCTCCAACGGTCGTGGAAGGCTCCAGTTCTGTGGGGCGCATGTCCGGAAGGTCTGGAAGCCCAGGAGTCCAGATGAGGCTGGGCCCCAGCCACTGCCAGGGCAGCTGGAGCAGGACAGAAGCTTGTCTGTGCTGCATGGATGTTTTAGGGCTCATTTCTGGAGCAACACGATCCGGGGTTTGGGCAACACAGGTCCTTGGGAAGGACAGCTGAGCCCAACAGTCATCCATTCATTCACTCTTTTCGTTTTATCTTTTCACCCAGGCAGCGGAGATTCAGGAAGGCGCTGTGTCAGTAGCTGTGATGGGCAGGCCAGGTCCTCGTCTGGCCCTGTGGATTTCATAGCCTGGGGAGGGAGACAGAAAATCCAACAGGCCCTTCCCTCGCCGAGTGGCAGGGGGAGCATAGAGGGGCAGGGAGTGCAAAGAGCTGAGAGAGTGAAGAGGAGCATCTGTCCCTGTCTGGCGGTGCTCAGGGAGGGCTGCCTGGAAAAAGCAATTCCCACTTGAGACCTGAAAGGCCTATGGGAACCAGCCGTGAGGGGGAGGGGAGGGTGTCCGAGGTAGAGGGGCCAGCATCTGCCAGGCCTGGAGGGAGGGGAGAGTAGGTTGTTGGAGAGCAGGGAGGAGCCCGAGGTCAGGCTGAGCTTTGGGTCCTGATCCCCCCTTCCCAGCCCAGGAGATGGAATTGATCCTTCCTCTCCCTGTGGTCCTGCAGCTGACAACCTCTCTCCTGGTGCTGATGGCCTTGGGCCTGGGGGAGGCTGTGCTGTGGGGCTTGGGATGTCAGAAGCAGGGAACCAAGGGGGCCTGACTCTGGGACTGAAATCCCTGGTGTGTCCTGGAGGCTGCTTTGGCCAGAGCATCTGCAATCTCTGGACATGGCCCAGCCCTGCCCCGCCTGGAAGAAACACGGTGCATTTAGAAGGACGAAGGCAGCTGAGATCTCCACAGGATTCTGGGATTCACATTTGAGAACCCAGAGATGGCAGATGTCCCGCCTTAATTCCGGGATGGTGGGGGGAGAGGGGTGATGCCAGCCGGGCATGCACGTGGGCGCCGGCTTCTCCATGGCCGGCTGTTCCTGCCAGTGGCTACAGAAGAAGAGCCACGAGGTTTAGCTCCCTGCTGACACTTGGCCGGGGTCCGATGATTCGACCGGCCTCCTCTTGGCTGCGCACCGCGGTGCAGATGAAAGAGGACGAGGCACCAAACACGAACGAGCGGCACAGCCTGCGAGGGGGTGTGAGGGCTGCAGGCGCCCTGCCCATGGCTCCTGCCAGCCTCGCAGCCTCGTTGGCTGAGGATCAGATAGTGCAGACGTGGCCGGGGAAGCAGAGCGGTGGGCCGGGGCCTTCTCCATGTGTGCCCCCACCTCCACTCCAAACATGAAAGCAAGCTCTGGGAGTGCCAGAAACTGACCATAGATCAATATTTCTCCGTGATAAGCTGCCTGGTGCCAGTGAGGCACGAAGCCTCTGATGAGCGCAGGGCCTCTGCCAAGCAGGAAGGAGTGGTTTTTACATTTTCGCCCTCCTCCACATCTCTCTGAAGCTCAAGGCCTGCTGTGTACCAGGCGGAGGGGAGGAGGCGTCAATGTCTATTTGATCATCCATAGCAGTCAGGGAGCTGCCAGTAGGAAGGCTTGGGACTTGGTGATGCCCACTGATCCCAGGCTCGATGCTGGGTCAGCCGCGCAGCCCATGCGTTTCCCCTAGGCACCTCTGTGGCCAGGCGTGTGGCTGGCGTTTGGCATCGTGAGCTCAGATCTGCTTTCCTTTGCTAAGGCGCTTCGGAGCTCTTCTCCCTGAGCCCGTCTGCTGCACCAGCTCAGGGAGGGGGGATTTGACAGCAGAGGTGATGGGTCTGCGTTTACAGGTTGGGGGCTGGGAGACAGCATGTGCGGAGGGGGCTGCTGGCGATACCTCCTGGCTGGGGGGTCAGCAGCAGAAGGTGGGGGTTTGCTTGGCAGGCGGGGCTGGGAGGAAGGAGGGCTGAATGGGAAGACAGGAGCAGGTATTGGCCTAGGCTCTGCAGTGTTTGTACTGAGAGCTGTCGGGAGGAGCTCCTCTAAAAGGGTGTGGAGGGAGTTGGCAGCATCAGGCAGATTCTACAGGGCTTTACCGGCAAGGGGTCAGTGGAGGGAGGCTCTGAGGTCCGAATGGGGGCCCCCCGACTCTCTGATCTTCTTCAGGTCAGAGGTCATCTCAGGATGCCCTGGGGAGCTGGATGCAGTTTTGTGTGAATGCAGATCTGGCTCTGTCACTTATGAATGCTGCCAAGTGGCCCAGCGACTTGAGACTGGCTTTCCCCCTTGCAGGACTGTGTAAGGTGAACGGTAACAGTGCCTCCTGGGTGCCAGGCCCTTTGCACATCTCATCTCCTGTAATTGAGTTCATCAACTTACCAAGGCCAGAGACCAGGAATCTGGACTGAATCTGTCTGGCTCTTTCCACAGCACCACGTGGCTGTCGCGTGTGTGTGTGTGTGTGTGTGTGTGTGTTTGTGTGTGTGTGTGACCACCCCAGCTCTGTGCTTTGCATACAGTCGGTGCCCAGAAATGTTAGCAGGAACCTTCCCCCTCTTTCCCTCCCCGAAGCCTCCCTTTCCTTCACCCTCTATGCTCAGGTCAACACACAACTGTTGAGGCCTCACCTGTGTGCACAGCTGGGCACCCCTCCGCAGGGCAGCCCTGAAACGGGAAGTGGCTCCCCAGCCCCTGGCTGCAGCATGGCAGGGTGTGGCCACGTGGCGAGCTCTTGGAATGTGGAAGTGCTGCACCTCATTAGCTGATGTGGTTAACGAGAGGGTGTGCTGGGGGCGGGGAAGGGAGTCGATGGGTGTTAGTTCTGCAGGATGAAGACCTAGAGAACCATTGTGCAATGGTGTGCCTGCCCTGCCCGCCCTGGACTGTGCCCTTGAACATGGTTAAGATGGTGCATTTTGTGTGCGCGTGTGTGTGTGTGCTCAGTCGTGTCCGACTCTTTGTGACCTCATGGACCTCCTCTGTCCAGGAAATTTTCCAGGCAAGAATACTAGAAGGTGTTGCTATTTCCTCCACCAGGGGATTTTCTCATCTCAGGGATCGAACCTGAGTCTCTTGCATCTCCTGCACTGGCAGGCAGATTCTTTATCATTGTGCCACCTGGGAAGCCCCTGTATTTTTGCCACAATAAGAACAAACTCTTCAGACTGGATGTGCTGTCTCTGTAGAGAGAACTCCAAGAGTGGACCGAGTCCCTGAAGGAGCCTGTAGAAGGTGGCTGGGCCAGGAACCGCAGCACTGGATGTGACATGAGTTAAGATGTTAATTGTTCCTGTGTGAGATCACCGAGATTCTGGGCTCTTCTCTGACAGCAGCTAGCATTGCCTCAACTAGTCAAGGGGGCTTCAGAGTGAAAGACATAAGGCCCCCCTGCCCTCTGGTGTTTACAGGATGGAGGAGATGGTGGACAAAAAGCCTATAACCCACAGTGGGTGTGCACCTTCAGAGCACAGGGAAGGATGTGGGAGAGCCAAAGGCGGGGAGGGCTCCTCGGGATAAGAGAAAAATTCAGGAAGGACGCGGCCAGGAGGAGAACTCTTCCGAGGCTGTAGAGGAGAAGACAGGTTGCTTGGGAAGGGATCCCCATCTGAGCAAAAACATGAGAGTTGAAATCCAGGCGATGTGTCTGAGGACCTGGGGTGGGGGTCAGGCCATGCAAGACTGAAGAGTGTGGGCTTAGTTCTAGGCGATGGGAGCCATAGAAGTTTAATGAGGGAGAGCATGTTAGATACACTGTGCTTCATGCAGAGGCCGCCTGGAGCAGGAGGTGTCAGAGTTGGGAGACCAGGAGGGAGGTGGAGGATGGAGGGGAGAAGTTCAAGAGGGTGGGATCCCAGGACCTGAGCCGGGAGAGGGGCAGGGGGGAGGGCACCAGCAGTGGGGGAAGCCTCCCTCCCCTCTTGCAGGCAACTGCAAAGTTGGGGGAGGCAAATTTGTGGTGGTCACATGACTTGCTGATGCCAACCCAGAAATGCTCCCTGCGTCTGTCCCATCCTCTCCTCCCTCAGCAGCTCATCCCTGGGCTTTGGAGCTGGTCCACTGTCCCCAGGGGCATAGTCTTGAAACTCATCTGCATGCCCGGCCATCACCCTATTGTTTGAAGACTTCCCGTGACCCCGTAATGTCTACAAGATGGGTTGTAATGTTTCTGGGGGTCTGGATCCTGCTGTTCCCTCTTTGCTCATGGGATGTCGCTCCTTTGTGGTGCCCCAGGGCCGCGTGCGCCTCTAGGTGTCTGAACTTGTCCCTGTGTCTGCCAGGAAAGGCTTCATGCCTCCCCTTCTTTGTCTGGGAGGGCGGATCAACTGGCCTGGTAATGATTAGGGCAGCAATGCCCAAGTAGAGGGCATCATTGCATGTGAGTGACACAGTGGCATGCCATTGGGAAGGGGTTTGTATGTAGGTAAGTATGTGTGAATGTGTGTGATGTGTATCCCTTGGCAAGCCCAGCTTGGCTCCTGGAAGTGCCCTGCAGCTGGACAAGTGTCCTCTGGAGCCCAGTCTGGGCTTCAGCCCCTGGAAATTGCCTCATTCCTCCTTGGGCATCTAACCTGCAAGCTGGACCCAAGCCCGGGCTCTGGCCCTTGCAGAACACCCAGTTACACCAGGGCCCCGCCCAGTATGAGCCTTTGAGAAATGCGTTGAAAAGCACAGCTTATGGACCTGCTGGGCTGGCAGGTGCAGGAACCTGAGCGATTGCAATTTGCACAGGTCGACCCTGCAGCAAGCGCGGCACCAGTTATTTCTCAGTGAGCAGCTGCAGCAGCCTTTTGTAGCATAATAACAGGGAGTTTGGGGAGCAAGCTTCTGGAAAGGGTTTGCTGGGCAGCTTTTTCAGCTGGCTTTGTCTTTGCTAGCTGCTGTCACTCAGCGGGCACAGAAGACACCTCAGCCAGATTCCCGGGGCCTGCTGATGGCCAGGCTGCTGCTCTTCTGGTGGGGCTGCCAGGCTCCGGGCACCCGGCCTTGTCTCATCCTTCCCGCAGCACTGAGGGGTAGATACTCGGATTCCCTATGAAAAGATGAGGGCCTCAGCAGTGAGCCAGGGGCCCTCTGGGGGCTCATGGTACAGCTGGAATTAAACCTGGGCATGGCTGACTTGCACACACTTGCCCTTTGGATACTGTGTCTGTCTCTGAGGAGTCAGGGACGAGCGCCTCTCAGAGCCAGGGCCTTGCCTGCCTCGCCCGGCTCAGCCCCAGCCGCTGCTCGCAGACACCTTGTGTTCTAGGTGAGCCTGTGTCCGGGGAGTGCAGAGCGGCCTCTACTCTGTGTCCTTCATGTCGTGTGGACAGCCAGCGTGTGCTAGAGGCTGACTGTGTGCCAGAGCATGCGGACTACAAAAATGGCCCCGGATCCTTCCCCCTCTGGTTCACACCTCCTCGCTGGTTACTTTGGGAGCCCTCCCATTCCTACTCCACTCTTGGCCACGAACTTGCTTCAGCCAATGTAACATCCGCAAATGTGCCGCAACTAGAAATTTGAGGAGCTTGTACACTGAGCTGGTCCTCTCTTCTTCCTGGAACTTTGCCTCCTTGTGAAGAAGCCTGGACCAACCTCCTGGATAATGAGAGACCCATGGCCTATTCGCACCTGATGCCTCATTGCCATTCAGCCAACGGCCAGATGTGTGGGTGAGGCATCCTGGATTATCATGCTAAGTCGCTTCAGTTGTGTCCAGCTCTTTGCGGTCCCATGGACTGTAGCCTGCTAGGCTTGTCTGTCCATGGCATTCTCCAGGCAAGAGTACTGGAATGGGTTGCCTTGCCCTTCTCCAGGGATTGAACCCACATCTCTTAGGTGTTGCATTAACTGGTGGATTCTTTAGCACTAGTGCCACCTGGGAGGTCCACCAGGTGGGCTGGATCCTCAGCCACCCATCAACCACCAGCACAGATGCAGGAGCAACCCCAGGAGAGAGTGACTGAAACTGCCCAAAGCACCAGAACCACCCAACTGACGCACAGAATTTGTGAGCTAAATACATGAGTGTTGTTTTAAACCACTAAATGTGAGAGTGTTTTGCTATGCAGCAAGAGCTAACTGATACAAGATGTTGTGTTTTAGTTGCTCTTGCTGTATAACAAACCACCCAAACAAATGCCTGAAGCAACCACTTTATCCCGCTTATGAATCTGAGTTGGGGATTTGGACAGAGTGTGGCAGGAATGATGAGTCTCTTCTTGCTGAGGTCTGGGGCCTCAGCTGGGAATACTCAAGGGTTGATGAGTTGCGGGCTGGAGTCACCTGGAGGAGTCTTCACTTACTTCTGGTAGTTGGTTTTGTCTGTTATCTGGCATCTCAGCAGGGACTGCCCATTGGCCTCCCCATGTGGCCTAAGTGTCCCCACAGCATGATGGCTAGCAGGTAGCTGGGCTTTGATGAAGGCTCAGGGTCCAAGGGTGAGTATGCCAGCCAAGAAGGGGGAAGGGAATTGCCTTGTATGATCTTATCTCAGAATTTACTCAGCATCATTCCTGTTACCCTGGACTGGTCACAGCCCAGTCACAAGCTCTCTGCTCCCCCGGATTCAAAAGAAGGGAATTACACTCAACTTTGTTGGTGGGCTTCCCTAGTGGCTCAGCTGGTAGAGAATCTGCCTGCAATGCGAGAGAGCTGGGTTCGATCCCTGGGAAGATCCCCTGGAGAAGGGAAAGGCTACCCACTCCAGTATTCTGGCCTGGAGAATTCCATGGACAGTCCATGGGATCGCAAATTGTCAGACATGACTGAGTGACTTTTTTCACTTTCATTCTGGTGGGGGAGCGGCAAGGTTCTAGATGGGCTTCCAGAGCAGTAGATCCAGGTGGTCACTTCAGGAAAATGTGATCTGCTGCCTGTCATCTTACTCAGTTGTTGCAACAAGCCAGTGAGGTACCTGTTATCACCGTCCCCATTTTTCAGATGAGAAAACCAAGGCTCAGCTGTTTGGTGATGTGCTCAAGGGTGCGTGGTTAGGCATGCTGGAGCCAAGTCTAGCCACTTCCTTTCCTGGGCTGCCTTTTGGGACTGGATCTAGCGTCTCAGTCACATTCTCACGCTTCTCTCTCTGCTTTGTGTTTTGTCTCCACTTGACTTGATGGATGTGAGTCTGAGTGAACTCCAGGAATTGGTGATGGACAGGGAGGCCTGGTGTGCTGCGGTTCATGGGGTCGAGAAGAGTCGGACACGACTGGGCGACTGAACTGAGCTGGACTGAATGGGTACATCTGACAAGGAGCTGTGCTTCTCAATGTCCCCCCTCAACCCTGTTGGGGGTCCCCACCAGTTCCCTAATGACTGTTTAGACACCAGAGGTCTATTGTGGGGGAGGTAGGTAAGGATGAAAATTACAAGCTTGACTGATCACCACCAGGCCTCCTTCTACAAAATCAGATGAAGTTTGAAGGTACTTAGTAGGCAACTTGAACTTAAATCCTAAGAGGGTGGAAATAGGGGGTCATACCTCTGGACTTTAAAAGATTTATTTTCTATGTTACAAAAATTATTATCAGGAGTTCCCTGGTGGCCTAGTGGTTAAGATCCTGGACTTTCACTGCCTTGGCTGGAGTTCAATCCCTGGTCGGGGAACTGAGATCCTGCAAGCTGCAGGCCAAAAGAGAAAAAAAAATATTACTATGTGAATATTTGCAGTCCTGCTTTGTATTCTGACTCTCTCCCAGCTGACGAAAGATCCCAACTTTGCCCACTGACATTTCCCTCCTCCCTTCTTAGGGAAAAAGTGGGGGGATCCGTATTGATCACAGTGTTCTGTGAAGTTTTTAAAATAATTTTTACTGACGTATGAAATATACATATGATATGTGTTGGTGGCCACAGTGTCCACTAGCAGGAGGATGGAATAAGGTTGTCAGAAAATGATAGAATACTTTGTTGAATTTGAACCTCCAATAAACAACAAAAACTCTTTGCTATGAGCATGTCTCATGCTTCCAGGAGGGCACACGTTGTAAGCGTGCAGTCTGATGGATCATCCCAAAGTGGACACATCTGTGTAACCAGCACCCAGATGAAGAGACAGAGCATCCAGGATCCCAGACATCCCTCTTGTCCCCATCCAGGAGCTGCCCATCCCCCCACTGTCCTGACTGTTAGTATCAGGGGTGAGTTTACCTGGTTTTGGATACCACATAGATGGACACATCCCCTCTGGATCCTCTCTGGCTTCTTTTGTTTATCATTATGTCTGTAACACCATCCATGCACAGCAGTAGTGCATTTTGGGTAATATTACTGAATGAGACAAACTTCTGCTAAAATATTATTTGTTGTTTATCTAAAATTCAAATTTCACTGGGTGTCCTGTATTTTATTGGGCAACCCTTTTCCATTTCCTGGGCTTCCCTGGTGGCTCAGTGGTAAAGCATCCGCCTGCCAGTGTAGGAGACGCAGGTTTGATCTCTGGGTGGGGAAGATCCCCTGCAAAATGAAATGTCAGCCCACTCTAGGGGATATCCCATGGACAGAGGAGCCTGGCGGGCTACAATCCATGGGGTCGCAAAGAGTCAGACACGACTTAGTGACTAAGCAACAACAAAAGTTCCATTCTCCTGTTAATGGACATTTTGAAATTTTCAGTTTGGGGCTATTATAAATACAGCTGCTATGAATATTCTAGAACCTGACTTTTGGTGAACATATGGACTCATTTAGGCTGGGTATTTACCTAGGAGCAGAATTTCTGGGTCATAGAGAATGCATATGCTCAGCGTGATGTACACGGCCAAGAGGTGATCCAAATGGTACCAATTGACACTCCAACCAGCAGTGTGTGAAAGTTCCAGTCGCTTTGCATCCTTGCCAGTGCTTGGCATTTTCTAGCTTTTTCACTGCAGTCATTCTAGTGGGTGTGTTTGGCTTTAATTTCATTGTGGTTATCCCTGAGGACTCCTGAGGCTGGGCCGCTTCTCACGTGCCTCCTGACTATTCGGGCTCCTCTTCTGTGAATTGCCTGTGCTACCACATGGCCCTTTGTTTTGCTGGGCTGTCTGTCTTTTCCTTATTGCTCTGTGGGCATTTCTTCTAGAGCCGAGATACAAATTATTTGTCAGATTTATGTCAACTGTCTTTTCCAAGGGCCTTCCCCAGGTGGCTCAGTGGTTAAGAATCCATCTGCGATGCAGAAGACACAGGAGACCTGGGTTCGATCCCTGGGTTGGGAAGATGCCCAGGAGGAGGGTATGGCAACCCACTCCAGTACTCTTGCCTGGAGAATCCCACGGACAAAGGAGCCTGGTGGGCCACAGTCCATGGGGTCACAAAGAGTCAGATACAACTGAAGTGACTGAGCATGCACACGCTTGGGAATTTTAGGAAGCAGTGAGAGAGGATTTCAGGTTAGCTGTGGGTCTTGTGGGTGATTTAGAAGAGCGAGGTGGAAGGAGGAGTCTGCTCAGGATTGCTCTGGCCAGTGAGCTGGATTTTCTCAAGTGGCCTTGGAGAAGCGTACATGAAGACCACGCTGTGCTTCTTTGACTCCTTACTTGTTCTGAGACTGGGCCACTTGGGACCCTTAAGTGTATTCAGATCTTGACACAAGGGTGGAGATCCTGCATTCCATTGTAGAGAGTTTATAAGGTGTCTTGGGAATTTAACCTGGGAAGGTTGGAAGCACGTTTAAGGAATTTGTGTATGTCACAGGGTAGACGCTATTGAATGTTTTCACATCCTGAGAGGCAGAGTCATCTCTAAGAGAACAGAGATTCTTATTTTTCATTGACAGATAACCCCACCTCCCACCTCAGAACACACACTTGGTAAGAATTAAGTATACAGTATTTGAACATGAAGGCAATGGCACCCCATTCCAGTACTCTTGCCTGGAAAATCCCATGGACGGAGAAGTCTGGTAGGCTGCAGTCTATGGGGTTGTTAAGAGTCGGACATGACTGAGTGACTTCCCTTTCACTTTTCACTTTCATGCATTGGAGAAGGAAATGGCAACCCACTCCAGTGTTCTAGCCTGGAGAATCCCAGGGACAGGGGACCCTGGTGGGCTGCCGTCTATGGGGTTGCGCAGAGTCAGACACGACTGAAGCGACTTAGCAGCAGCAGCAGCATCTAAGAGGGGCTTCCCAGCTGGCACTAGGGGTAAAGAACAGGACTGCCAATGCAGGAGGTGTAAGATACAGGTTCGATCCCTGGGTCGGGAAGATCCCCTGGAGGAGGGCATGGCAACCGACTCCAGTATTCCTGCCTGGAGAATCCCATAGACAGAGAGGCCTGGTCGGCTACAGTCCATAGGGTGGCAAAGAGTCAGACACCACAGCAGCGACTTCACATGCAGCCAGCATCTAAAAGGTCCACTTAATTCATAAATCAAGGCTGCACAGCACATGATATTTATGGTAATTCTTGCTGGAGGAATTATTAAAATTTGTAAGAACTGTAAATGCTGTCACACAAAATGCCTCAGTCACTGGGCATAATTGATGACTTCCTCTTGGATCTACTGAATAAATTAATTTCATTGCTATACACATGACATTAATATGCTTTTATAATTAATTTAGTTCTGAGAGCTGCTTTGCGTGCCAAGATTTCACTGGGGGTTGAAAATGGCTCAAGGTAAAAGGCAACACATGAAGAATAATTTAGAAATCAAATAAAGAATAGCATTCTAAAAGGAAATAGCAGGCTTGGGTGATCTCGTCGTAAAGGGAACACACCAGATGACTGTGGGGAAGCAGATATTAGGCCAGGACTGTGTGTTCTTGGTGTTGCTGCATTTTCCTTGGGATTCCTCGTGTCCTGAGGTGATGGCTGAAGGGCGTATGGGGAAAGCCTCCCTCTTCCATGGGGATTGTCTCCCGCTGCAGCTTTCTGCCTACAAAGATGGTCTCAGAGCAGCATTCTGAGGGGTCCAGGGAGGAGCATCAAATTATCAGGGATGCAGAATTTCTCAGGAAGCAGACTCCATACCTGTGGGTTCTTTACAACTAAACAACCAAAAAACAACATTTGGAGAAGGCTCTTGAGAGTCCCTTGGACTGCAAGGAGATCCAAGCAGTCCATCCTAAAGGAAATCAGTCCTGAATATTCATTGGAAGGACTGATGCTGAAGCTGAAATTCCAATACTTTGGCCACCTGATGCGAATAACTGACTCATTGGAAAAGACCTTGTTGCTGGGAAAGATTGAAGGCGGGAGGAGAAGGGGATGACAGAGGATGAAATGGTTGGATGGCCTCACTAAGTCAACGGACATGAGTTTGCGTAAACTCCGGGAGCTGGTGATGGACAGAGGCCTGGCGTACTGCAGTCCATAGGGTCACAAAGAGTCGGATATGACTGAGCAACTGAGCTGAACTAATAAGAGTCCTTTCTTCTTGCCAGGCATGGTGCTAAATTCTTTGCATCCAATAGTTTGGCCACCTGATGTGAAGAGCTGGCTCATTTGAAAAGACCCTCATGCTGGGGAAGATTGAGGGCAAGCAGAGAAGAGGATGACGATTTTGAGATGGTTGAATGATGGCATCACTGACTCAATGGACAAGAGTTTGAGCAAACTCTGGGAGATGGTGAAGGACAGGGAAGCCTGGCATGCTGCAGCCCATGGGGCCACAGAGTCTAACACGACTAAGCGGCCAAACAACAAATGTGTCAACAGGATTGTTTCTTCCCTCCTTAAAAAAATCACCTTCGATTTATCACAAAATAATGCATGTTTGGGATTTATTCTTCAGAAAACATAGTTGAACCAATTCAGCCATGCTTTCACACCTGGGCTGTGCCATTCTCAGGGCTCTGTTTGGAGAAGGGGTTGAAGCTGACGCCCATAGACTGGTGGATGTTGGACCTTGGAGTCTTTTCCCAATACTTTCCCCTTTCCTTTAAAGGACCCCCAAATGTGGAGAGGTGATTTGCTTAGAGAGAATCTTTTATGCTTCCTCTTTTACCAAGTGCTTGAGTAAATAAAGTATTATAAGATTTAGACTCAGCCTGATTTAAAGAGTCATAGTTTGTGAAAAGATCCACCAGAGTGTGATCAGTTCAGATGCAATTGCAGGAAAGAGAAATGATCTTTATCTAATTCTGAGAAGCGTGAGGTTAGGGCTCTGTCTGCACACAGCAAATTCCTCAGGAGCTGATGTTAAACAACTGGAAAGATTACTTGGAAAAAAGGATCCCCCACCACAATTTCCCCTGATCTAATGTTTCATCAATTCGGCCAACCCTGACTGAGTACCAGCCTCATGCCAGGACTGGGATAGTGCTGGGGGTGCTGCGTGGGGTGTGTGTGTGTGTGTGTGAGAGAGAGAGAGAGCGCATGTGAATGCATGTGTAGTGAGATGTGAGTGTGGATGTGAGTGAGGGTGGTGTGTGTGTGTGTATGACCATGTGTGCAATATATGTGACTTGTGTATTGTGTGTCCATGGACGTGGGTGGTGGTGTGTAGATGTGAGGACGCATGTGTAACGTCCTAACCCTCAGGACCTCAGAATGTGACTGTATTTGGAAATAAAGTCTTTAAAGAGGTAATTAGGTTAACACGAGGCCCTTGGGGTGAGTCTCGATTCATTATGAGGCATTGTTATAAGAAGAGGAGATTAGGACACAGGCTCACAGAGGGATGGTGTGGTGATTGCAGGCATGAAATTAAAAGATGCTTGCTCCTTGGAAGGAAAGTTATGACCAACCTAGACAACATATTAAAAAGCAGAGACGTTACTTTGCCAACAAAGGTCTGTCTAGTCAAGGCTATGGTTTTTCCAGTGGTCATGTATAGATGTGAGAGTTGGACTATAAAGAAAGCTGAACCCTGAAGAATTGATGCTTTTGAACTGTGGTGTTGGAGAAGACTCTTGAGAGTCCTTGGACTGCAAGGAGATCCAACCAGTCCATCCTAAAGGAAATCAGTCCTGAATATTCATTGGAAGGACTGGTGCTGAAGCTGAAACTCCAATACTTTGGTCATCTGATGTGAAGAACTGATTCCTTGGAAAAGACCCTGATGCTGGGAAAGATTGAAGGTGGGAGGAGAAGGGGATGACAGAGGATGAGATGGTTGGATGGTCTCACCAACGCAATTACATGAACTTGCGTAAACTCCGGGAGTTGGTGATGGACGGGGAGGCCTGGCGTGCTGCAGCCCATGGGGTTGCAAAGAGTTGGACGTGACTGAGCGACTGAACTTGTAACACAGAAGGAGGACCGTGTGAGGACTTGGGAGAAGGCAGCCGTCTACAAGCCAAAGAGACAGGCCTGCGGAGAAAACAACCCTGCTAATCAATCACCTTGATGCCGCACTCCCGACCTCCAGAACTGCTGTGTACACTGCCAGCCTGTGGGACTTGTTACAGCAGCCTGCGCTGACTTACACAGGCCCACAGCCACACCACGAGTCTGGAGGCACGTCTTCTGAAGCCTGCTGACAGCCACATGACTGGGCGTGAGAGAGGATTTCCCAGACTCGGTTGAGCCTTGAGATTCAACTGCAAGTTAGACTGATGGCTTTAGCACTGCCTCAGGGAAGACCCTGACCCAGAGGTGGACAGCTCTACAGTCCATGGGATTAACCAGGCAAGAAAACAGGAGTCAGTTGTCATTTCCTTCTTCAGGGGATCTTCCCGACCCAGGGACCAAACTTGCGTCTTTTGCACTGGTAGGCAGATTCTTCACCACTGGGCCACCAGGACAATAACCCTGGGCTGTTTCAAATTCCTAGGTCTGTGGTAATTTGTTACACAGCAGCAGAGAACTGATAGGCTTCATCATCCTTTATGACTAGAGTGACTGTATTTTTTGGTCACGCCAAGTCACTTTTGAAGGTGAAAGGAGATTCTAAAATAATTAAAATTTTTTATATCTTGAAGATATTTATTTCTTGACTGACAGATTGATTTCATTGTATTGGTATTATAAATGGTTCTATTAAAAACTATTTTCAATCATGAAATTCTTTCTACAACAAAAGTAACATGTATTCATGTACAATAGAGTAAAATTAAAAAACAGTTCTTTATATTGCCTATCTGAATAGAATAAAAAAGCAGAATAGTGTACTTTAATCTGCTTTGTAAGCCAGGTCTGTCTCTAACATAATTTCAGTGGTATTCAATTTTTTCCCCTAACATAGCCTCGTCATTTAAATTACTTCTTTTTCACAAAATTTCCCACAAGTCTTCTTCAAAGAAACATTTTGTAGTTAGTAAATTTGAAATTACTGACACCTACAATCTATTCTTTTTTGTAGACTAGACGATTCTTATGGAGAAGGCAATGGAGACCCAGAACTCCCCTGGTGGCTTAGACGGTAAAATGTCTGCCTATAATACAGGAGACCCAGGTTCAATCCCTGGGTTGGGAAGATCCCCTGGAGAAGGAAATGGCAACCCACTCCAGTATTTTTGCCTGGAAAATGCCATGGACGGAGGAACCTGGTAAGCCACAGTCCATGGGGTTGCAAAGAGTCGGACAAGACTGAGCGACTTCACTTTCTTTCCAGTATTCTTGCCTGGCAAATCCCATGGACAGAGGAGCCTGGTAGGCTGCAGTCCATGGGGTCACTAGGAGTTGGACACAACTGAGCAACTTTGCTTTCACTTTTCACTTTCCTGCACTGGAGAAGGAAATGGCAACCCATTCCAGTGTTCTTGCCTGGAGAATCCCCGGGACGGGGGAGCCTGGTGGGCTGCCGTCTGTGGGGTCGCACAGAGTTGAACACGACTGAAGCGACTTAGCAGCAGCAGCAGAAGATTCTTAGGGCTTCCCTAGTGTCTCAGATGGTAAAGAACATGCCTGTCAATGCAGGAGACTCGGGTTTGATCCCTGGGTCTGGACGATCCTCTGGAGAAGGAAATGGCAACCCACTTCAGTATTCTTGCCTGGGAAATCCCATGGATAGAAGGAGCCTGGTGGGTTACTGTCCATGGAGTCACAGAAGAGTCAGACATGACTTCGTGACTGAACAGAACAGAACAGATAATATTCTTAGATGAGAATATATTCTCTCTATAGGTGCTGGGGCAACTGGTTGGCTCAGCAAAAATGAAGGATGTTCTCAGTGCTACTTTTTGGCATTAAAATGTGAAACTCTTTCAGCTTAAATATTTGACCAGGTACTGTCTTTTTAATCTCTTTTCAGAATACCTTTCTTCAACAAATATTTTTACAAGATAAAACTCATCAAACAAATTGTGATTCTTTTGAACACTTCATTAAATTTAGATGTGCAAAATTGTAGGCTTTTTCAATCTCCTGACCTTCTGGGAGAGAATGTAATTTCTTCTAATTAAAAATAGAAGCTCCATCAGAAGATTTTTCTTACAAGTCAAGATATTCTGAAGTACTCTTATAGAATTTCAATATTGAGCTCTTGTTAATTAATGAGTTCCCATCCTCCCCTTAATTTTTAGGGATAAATTCCAGTGCCCTTTTATTTGCAAGCTTTGTTTTCGATTAATATAATTGGTTCAGAGCTTCAGAAACTAAAAATCCAGGTGTTAAGTAATCAAGGTTCTCTAGATTTTTTAAACCACATGCACCGAACATTTGGAGGACTCCTTTACAAAAAAGTTCGATGTTGTGGTCGGGCACTTAGACTGACTTGAAAAGCTCCCACTATTCGGGAATCTGACAGAGGGCAGGCCGGGGAAAGAAAGCACAGTGAGCTTTGCCGAAGCTTTTTTTTAACCTTTTATCGGTGTTATCACAAAATGTTGGCAATGGCAGCTTTTACTTAAATTGGTAGAGTGCCAGCTTTTTTGGATCCAGTATGAATTATGTGTGCACTATTAATCATTTCAACTAAATTTCTGCTTCATAGTTTCTTAATTTAGTAAGGATTTTTTGCCATGACATTGTGTTCCACCAAAAATTATATTTATATTATCATTGCAAAACAAGTACCATTAAGCTTCAGTGTCAATTGTATAATATCCATAATAGTCTCAGATGATGCTCAATTAATAAAGAAAACTTCCCAAAGCTTTATTCTAGGCCCATGATTTGAATGCAAAAAGCAGAAATATTATTGGAATTAATTGATATTTCTGTCTGAGGAAGCGTATGATACTGAAATAAAATTTGCATCAATTTACTATTTGTATAATTTTCCTAACAAAGTCAACATGTAAACAGTGATGGTGTCACTTATATTCATGTGCATGAATATCAATACAGTTTGGAATTAAAAATGAATGACATTTGAGTCTTACTTTTATCAGGATGTAGAGAATGGTAAAAGAATGTCTCTCCTGAGGAAATACTAAGAAATCACTGGATTAAAAATTATATATTGTTAAAAAGTTACGGAAGACCTGGGGGTGCAAAGAAGTCAACATTCCAGGGAGAGAGCCAGTTCTGTTTAGATGCGTGAAGATTGGTGGCTGGTTTGAAGCCTGGAAGATGTTATCCAGACGGTGTATGGGTGGGCGGAGGAGTGAGTTTAAAGTTGTTTCACTGGAATATAATAAGCTAAACTTTTAATTACTGTGTAAGCCAGCCTGCATGATTGGAATTTTGAAGAGCTTCAAATGCAAAGCTAATTCTACTCTGTTGTAGAATTCCCATCTTAAAAAAATTCCTATTTGAATTACTTTTTTATTTGCTCATTTTCTCAGGAGAATATCAAAATTTTCTCAGGAGAATTTCCAAAAAGAATGCTTGGAAAACTTCCAAGTTTTCTAAGTATTTTAATACCCCAAAACGTTTATGTTGTCCCTACACTAATTAGTTTTTAAAAGATAGAATTATAAGTTTAGAACTTTTTTTCTGTTAAATTTTATTTAAAAAGACTCTGGGTTATCACTCTCTTGTCTTCTAGCTTCCAGTATTGCTGATTAGAAGTCACAGGTCAATGTGATCATGATTCCTTTGCAGATTATCTGTTTTTCTTGTCTGAAAGCTTTTAGAATCTTTTCCTTCCTCCTTGAGTTCCATTTTCAGAATGTGTCTGGGGGTGGGTCTTTTCTCTCTCATTCTTCTTGGTACCTGGTGGATTCCATTGACCTAAATATGTGTATGCTCCTTCAGTGCTTGGAGATGTTATTCAGGCCTTTGCATAATTTGTATTTTTTTTACCTTTTATTTTTTCCTAGAATTCTTAATGGGAGTTTTTAGGCTGATCTTAAATGTCTTGTATTTTTTCCTTCATATTGTCCTCTATCTTGTTGATATGGATTCTGAGGGATTTTCTGAACTTCAAGTTTTCTCCTATGGAATTGTTGTTCTAGCAATGACATTTCTAAGAACTCTTTTTTTAACCTTTTGTTTTATATTGGAGTATATAGGACTTCCCTGTAGTGCAAACGGTAAAGAATCTGCCTGCAGTGCAGGAGACCGGGTTCAGTCCCTGGGTTGGGAAGATCCTCTGGAGAAGGTTATGGCAATCCACTCCAGTATTCTTGCCTGGAGAATCCCATGGACAGAGGAGCCTGGCGGGCTACAGTCTGTGGGGTCGCAAAGAGTTGGACATGACTGAGCGACTAACACACACACACACACATAATTGATTAACAAGGTTGCGTTAGTTTCAGGTATTCAGCAAAGTGATTCCAGTTACACGTATACATATATCTTGCAGCCATGAAATTAAAAGACGCTTACTCCTTGGAAGGAAGTTATGACCAACCTAGATAGCATATTCAAAAGCAGAGATATTACTTTGCCAACAAAGGTCCATCTAGTCAAGTCTATGGTTTTTCCAGTGGTCATGTATGGATGTGAGAGTTGGACTGTGAAGAAGGCTGAGTGCCGAAGAATTGATGCTTTTGAACTGTGGTGTTGGAGAAGACTCTTGAGAGTCCCTTGGACTGCAAGGAGATCCAACCCATCCATCCTAAAGGAGACCAGTCCTGGGTGTTCATTTGGAAGGACTGATGCTGAGGCTGAAACTCCAGTACTTTGGCCACCTCATGCGAAAAGTTGACTCATTGGAAAAGACCCTGATGCTGGGAAAGATTGGGGGCAGGAGGAGAAGGGGACGACAGAGGATGAGATGGCTGGATGGCATCACCGACTCGATGCACATGAGTTTGGGTGAACTCCGGGAGTTGGTGATGGACAGGGAGGCCTGGCATGCTGTGATTCATGGGGTCGCACATGACTGAGTAACTGAAATGAACTGAACTGAAACTTTTTTTGAATTATTTTCTCATTTAGGTTGTTACATAATATTGAGCAGAGTTCCGTATGCTATACAGCAGGTCCTTGTTGGTTATCCATTTTAAATATAGCAGTGTGTACGTGTCAATTCCAAGCTCCCTAACTATCCCTTCCCTCCACCCTTCTCCCCTAGGAATCTTAAGTTGAAGGACTCTTTTTTGATCTCTAATTGCACCATTTTAAGCGCAACGTGTTCCTTTTTTAAGGACACATTATCTTTAATTTTTCTAGACATTCATCTTTTAGGAATTCCTTCCATTCTTTGAATCCGTTTGCTCATCCGGATTCTTGCCTGTTGTGCTGTGGGTGTTCTCTATAAAGGGAGATGGGCGGTGAATATCTTCAGGCCATGGGGATTTCTTTGCTTCTAGGATTGAGTCATTCTGCTCGAATTTCTGCTGGGACAGTGGGCTCCATCAACATGAAGGTTTATATATTCCTTCAGCACTTGGGAATGTTGATAATATTCTAGTACTTGTGTAGTTCATACATTTTCTCCATTTTATTTATTTTTTCCTAGAATTCCTAGTAAATTCTGACATTTCTCTAGAGCCTTCTCTCTACCACGGGAGTGCACTTGAGAGGTCCATATGTTGAATGGTTAGTTTTTTGTTGTTGTTTAGTTGCGGAGTCTGGAGAAGGCGATGGCACCCACTCCAGTGCTCTTGCCTGGGAAATCCCACGGACAGAGCCTGGTAGGCTCCGTAGGTCGCTAAGAGTCAGACACGACTGAGCGACTTCACTTTCACTTTTCACTTTCATGCACTGGAGAAGGAAATGGCAACCCACTCCAGTGTTCTTGCCTGGAGAATCCCAGGGACGGGGGAGCCTGGTGGGCTGCCGTCTATGGGGTCGCACAGAGTCGGACACGACTGAAGCGACTTAACAGCAGCAGCAGCAGTAGCAGTTGCTAAGTCATGTCTGACTCTTTTGTGACCCTGTGGACTGTAGCCTGCCAGGCTCCTCTGTCCATGGGATTTCCCAGGCAAGAATACTGGAGTGGGTTGCCATTTCCTCCTCCAGGGGATCTTCCCGACACAGAGATCGACCCCACATCTCTTGCATTGGCAAGCAGATTCTTTACCACTGAGCCACCCGGGAAGCCCCAGATTGGTTTTAAATCAGTATGAATAGGTTCAAAACAGTCAGGCCCTTGGGGCCCCAATAGCCAGGCCCTTATGCACACACCCCACCACCCTCTGATGTAGGAAGGATGCACCATCATCGCGCAGGGAGCTGGGGCAGGGGAAGGCCTGAGCTGGGATTAGGATGCTTGTGATCCTGAAGGTCAGACTACAGCATCATGAGAGAGAAGGACGTGAGGCTTGAGAGAGTCTGGGATGGGAGGATGGGCAAAATCGGTGGGAAATTAAAGTATCAAGTTAGCAAAGAGGCCAACATAGAAGCAGAGAGGTGTGTGTGTGTGTGTGTGTGTGTGTGTGTGTGTGTGCGTGTGTGTGATGGGGGACAGCTGAGCAGGGCAGAGGGGAGAACACCTCCTGGATGCATGGAGGAGGCTGAGGTGAGGTGTGGCTGGAGGGAGGGCAGAAATGCAGGCCTGGTTACCAGTGTCCCAGCTGGGGGCACAGAGGAGAGCCACCCTGCAGAGACAGGGTAAGGAGGGGCAGGGTCTGAGCTCTGGCCGCTCTGGGGCTGGAGGATAAGGAGGAGGAGCCCTGGGTGTGTAGCATCTGCCTGTTTCTTCTTTCCTTCATTCCATCATTCCTCCCTCCCTCCATCACACAGGCTGAAAGGCTCTGCTGTCTCAGTCTGGCTGGACACCAGGGGCACTGCAGGTGGACAGGCTGGACTTCTCACCCCATGTTGCCGTTTTCTGCATGACCGTGGCCGGTGAGACACCCTCTGTGTCTGGAGCGAGTGACAGCCACCCAGCTGCTCTTTTGCAGTAAAGGTCACGATGCCCCGTGGCATGGGTGAGTTCATGGGTTCCTGGCACTTAGTTCAGCTGAATGTGGACTTGGGCGTTCCTTGGAGGTGGAGGTGATCTCAGCTGGCTTAACCTCTCCGAGCCTCAATTTCCTCCTGTGGAAAGCTGAGACAATAACATTTTTGTCACTTCACTTTTCTAAGCCTCAAGTACATCCACAGGAAGTGGGATCAGGACACACCCCTGCCCTGAGGGCCACGAGGCTGTGAGGTGTCTGTGCGGTCCTTGTTGCTCCGTTTCAGTTGAGGAAACATGCCTGAGTTTGGATAGCTGGCCGCGTCCGTCGTGGATGGATGACTCCACAGCTCTGGGGGAGGACCCTCTGGATCTCTGTCCGGTGCCCCTTCTGTCCTGCCTGTTGAGCTGGATGGATCCTTGGCACAGCCTAGACTCCCGTGCTGTGCCATCTGAGTGCAGCTCCTGTGCCCACAGGGCCTGTCTGCTTCCAGGATAGAAGAGAGTATGAAATCGCTTCCTACATGAGAATACCTGCTGATTCAGCAGACACAGGAAAAGGTTCTCTGCTGTGTTCTTGTTCCTTAGCTGAGCTCTGATGGGAGGGGACTGGCTCGTTCACGGGAAACGGGTGACCAAGTTTAGAGCAAGCTGTCCTTGGGTGACCAAGGATAGAGCAGCTGAGCAGAAGGGCTGTCACCAAAGATATCCCCTGCCAGATGCTGGTTCCAAGATCTGCAGAGGAGGAGGGCCGGTGGTCCGAGCCCACGCAGTGAAACCCACCTTCTGTCAGCACAGACTCGGAGAGCAAACTGGCTTTGACCTTGGAGCATATGCAGTCAGGCTGCGAACAGCGACGTTTGATTTAAAGCCCAACAGCCGTCGCTGGAGAAACGTGGTGCGGCACTGAGCTGGCCGGGGCACTAAAACCAGTTCAGACTCTGGAAGGAGAGGAATCTCGTGTCACTCAAGCTCATCCAGAATCAAAATCAGTTTCCGGTTCACCCCTGGCCGGTCCGCCTGGATGCTGGCTGCGCTCAGGGTCCCCACCTGCCCCTCTCTCTGGGGGGCCTGGCAGCCCCACGTGGGCTGTGGTGTCTCCGTTGACATCGCATTTCCACCACCTTCCTTGCGCATGGCCCTCCCCCAGCCCCCAGGCAGGCCAGCCCAGGTGCCTTCTGCTGGTTGCAGAGGCAGGCTCAGACGGCCTCTGCTTGGCTTGCTGCTCTTCAGCTGCCATCTTGAAACCTGAGTTCTATTGTCTTTGAACTTGTATTTTGTAAGTGAAATCTGTTGGGACCATGGAGCATGCACACGAGCAGAGCACATCTGTGCGGGATTCATGTCGTCCTTCCTGGGTCCCCACTTGCAGATGGCCTTCTCCAAGCCCCATGAGCAAGCGCACGTGGACCGGGTGAGCAAGGGCGTTGACGTCCCCACGAGGCCACACTCTCTGTTCAAACCACAATATCTTGGCAGGCAGGAACACGAGCGACCAAGCGACCCTGTCTTATCCTTTCTCACTGTCGACTTAAAAAGAAAGCACAACATAATAGTTGTGAGTCAGATTTTATTTGGGGCAAAATGAAGTCCATAGCCTGGGAGACGGCATCTCCGATAGCTCTGAGAAACTGCTCCAAAGAGGGAGGGGGAAGGTCAGTATATGTGTGATTTTGGAGAAGGGCGAGTCCATGCAATCAAGCACATGTTTTTTTTTTTGTTTTTGTTTTTTTGCAGGAGGTTTCTGCTAGTCACGAGGAGCAGTCATCACCATGAAGGATTTTAGTGCTTCTCTAGATGTGAGGAGATACAAGAATTGGGCTCATAAAATCAGATCCCGAAAACATCTAAATCTCTGAAGACCTGTCCTGCCAGCGTTCCCAGAGCACAGAGAGCCTCGTTTCTGCTTTCCACCCTGAACTCTTCTTAGGGGAGGTTGAAGGTCAGCAGCTGCAGCCGCACCCGATTTGGTCCTCGCAGAGGGAGATGGCAAGTGCCAGCTTGCAGTGGCATTACCCAGGCTATGAGGCCCCTGTGTTAGTCCAGCACTTCTGTGAAGGTGACGACACAGCGGGGAAGGAGAGACAGGACAACCGCAGACCCTTTTCTTTTTGTCCTTGCTTACTCCGCAGTAAGGCCCAGGACAGAGTGTGGGCAGAATGTCAAGGACTGAAACGAAACCGCTTGAGTTTTGTGCAGCGCCCCCACTGTTCTGTTAAGGACTCAGCCACCTAGGCACAGGCAAAGTACAAAATAACTAAGTGTGCAATTTCGATGATCCCACATACGCGTTCTTACATTTGTGTTTAAAACTGGCATTGCACAGTTTTATAATGATGAATGGTAATATTCATGTTGGTAATTTAAAAATTTTAATTATTCTGTACTTAGAACAGCATTAAAGAGCAAATAAAAAACATCATGACAAGTCGAAAGAGAGAGACACAGAAATATATGTGAGACGTAGGAGGGAAATTTGTGTTTTAGTAAATAGAATGACGTTTTCCCTCTGGTTTTTGAACAAGGAGTCCCACATTTTTATTTTGAACAAGGGGCCCCACAATTATGAAGACATCCCTGGGAGAGGAAAAGAGGACTGAGGACATGGGAGGCCCAGGAGGATCCCAGAGTGGTTCGAGGCTGAGCCAGGAGTAGAGGCGGGTCTCTGATGGAGTCCGTACGCCAGATCTGCAGTGATGCTGCTGGTGGTGGTGATGAAGAGGATGATGGTGATAGACTAACATGGAGCTGAAGAGAAGCTCATTCATCTTCATCGGAATCCTACCAGCTCTGGCGTCTTGGCAGGCCACACCTGGGATCAACTCTTGCCTTGTGGAGGCCAAAGGTGCCTCTTTCCCAGGACCCCATGTCTGTGGCCTGGGCTCCGTGCAGGAGGTGGGCTGGTCCCATTGTTCACAAGGGTGCACATGGCTGTCTGGTTGGGATTCTCCAACGCGAGGAGGGAGCCCCGGCAGCAGCTCTTGGAGGGGGCACGGGATGTTGCCCTCCCTGTGAAGACCCTCTGGTGGCAAGAGGTTGCCCACAGCTCTCTAAGGTGCTCACTGTGTGAGGGCGACTGGGGTCCAATCCAGGGGGCTGATGATTTCCCCAGAGCTCCTCCCAGACAGAGACCCAGGGGCCAAGTCCAGGGCCAAATGCTGGGATCTGAACGCAGCTTGTCTGGCTCCCGAATCTAAGCTCTGGAAAGATAGGAGACGTTGTGGCATCTGGGGGAGGAGGGCATTCAGGGTGACTTTGCCTTCTCAGACTTCTCCCAACAGCCCGGCCTCTGTCGGGCTTTGCCCCACAGCCAGCACCATCGGGGGCCGGAGCAGTTCTTACTGTGCATTTGGGACCTGGGACCTGGAGCGTGGGCTACGAGGACTGGAGAGCCCTTCCCACAAGGTGAAAACAGCCTCCACCCTTTTCTATAACCTCCCATGAGACCAGCCCCGCCCAGGGCTCCCAGCCAGGGCGGGAGACTTAACGAGTAGCTTAGACTTAATGGGATCATCCACAAGGGGAGTGAGAAATGACATAAACCCAGTGAATTGGCTTCCTTTTCTGGAGAACATGAGGTGAAGTTACATCTCTTTATTTATTTGGCCTCAACAGGTCTTAGCTGTGGCATGTGGGATCTTGAGTTGCAGCGTGCAAACTCAGTTGTGGCATGCGGGATCTAGCTCCCCGGCCAGGGATCGAACCGGAGACCCTGCATTGGGAGTACAGAGTCTTAGCCACTGGGCCACCAGGGAAGTCCCTACGAGCTGGAATTGATGGTCTCCTGACCCTGTGCCTGGATGACCCTCACAAAGTTGATTCCCTCAGGCTTGGCCAAGAGGCCAAGTTTCCAGGTTAATCTAGGTTAGAAGGCATTCAATCTCTCCTGCCTGCAGCCAGGGTAGGGCCGTGGGGATTACCTGCCAGAGGCAGCCCCTGACTCCTCAGGGCACTTGGGTGGGAGGGAGAGGACCCCCAAATGGGCCTGCTGGGAGGGCCCCGGGGTGTCACCTCTCTTGGCCGAGCGGCCTTTGCTGGCAGCACGGGGGTGGGGTTGGGGGGTTCACCTCCCCAGTCACAACTTTCTGCAGCACCGATTTACCAGGTACATGAATCTACAAGGTGGTAACGAATTTCAAACCCCATTCGATTAAAACAAACTAAAATATTATGAATTAAACATAGAGTCTGCATGAACTCTGAAGATCAAACAGGAGATACTGCAGACATTTCACAGTTTTGGAGAGCCTCTCTGAGTTACTGCTCCCAGGAGCCCAAATTCAAGTTTATCGTCCTCAGCTGGGCCTCCCCCAGGGCCAGCGGGAAGGTTGGTAATGATTGCTAGCTCCTGCCGGCACTCTCGAGTTTGCACGGGCTTGTTTATTCTCACTGCACATGGAGGTGTCCAGCATTAATTCCCCATCAGCATCTCACAGGCATGGAGAGGCAAAGTCATCAGAGACCTGACTGAGCCAGGCTCAGCCCATGGGGCCCGTGCTGTCAGACTCATGCGGCCAACCTTTCTCCTTCCCGCGATCCTCCTGGGCTGTGCACTCTGGGACGCCTGGGGCTCAGGGAGGCTGGTCTTGGCTGCTTGAGGAAAGTCATGATTTGCGGAACAGCTGCACTGCCCCATGGTCCTGACTGCAGATAAAGGCTGATCCTGTCCACACAGTAGACTGGGAGAAGGGGGCCCTCTGGCCTTTGTTCAAGGACATTGCCACCTGGGTGCACATGGGTTGCTGGAGGATGTCACACTTTTTTTTGGACACACCACGGGGCTTCTGATAAAGACTTCCCTGGTGGCTTAGTCGGTAAAGAATCCGCCTGCAATTCAAGAGACCCAGGTTTGATCCCTGGGTCTGGAAGATCCCCTGGAGAAAGAAATGGAGACCCTCTCCAATATCCTGGCCTGGAAAATCCCATGGACAGAGGAACCTGGCAGGCTACAGTCCATAGGGTCACAAGAGTAGAACATGACTTAGTGATTAAACCACCAGTGGGGCTTTGGGATCTGAGGTCCCTGACCAGGGATCAAACCCACGGCCCTGCAGGGGAAGCACAGGGTCCTAACCACAGGATCTCCAGGGAAGTCCTGAGGGTGTCACACTTTGCCAAGGATTGTTTCGTCTTCCTCTCTCTTGTCTGTAGCAGGATTCGTGTGTGCACTTGGGAAGGAGCCTTGTGTCCAGCCAGGGCTGGAGCTGGTCTGGTCTGTGTCACCTTGACCTAGACCTTGTCCTGGGCACATGTTCCCACCTGGCCCACATGTTGCTTTCGGGGTGTGGAAGGAGAAGGCGGGGGCTGGGATGGTTCCAGAGGAAGGCTGCGCATGGACCCTCACTCCCCCTCTGGACTTGCGGCAATGAGATGTTTGGTTGCCGAGGTGGCCGAGGTTGTAAGTGCGAAAAGGGTCTGTCATCCCACCTGAGGACCTGAATTTTTCCTTCCTCCAGCCTTGGTGGCGGCGGGTCGCTTGAGGGTGGACACAGGCCTGTGACAGGAAACTCCTATCTCTGCCCTTCTCGTTTGAAGCAAGTGCTTTACCCTGATTAGAAGACAGTGAAATTGGAGTTTCAGCGGGGCCAGCGTGGGTAGGGGAGAGGTGTTTGTAAGTCTCTGGGGTGCTTGCTGTCAGCACACAAAACATGGCCATATCCTTGCTGCCGCTGCTGCTGCTAAGTCGCTTCAGTCGTGTCCGGCTCTGTGCGACCCCATAGACTGCAGCCCACCAGGCTTCCCCGTCCCTGGGATTCTCCAGGCAAGAACATTGGAGTGGATTGCCATTTCCTTCTCCAATGCACGAAAGTGAAAAGTGAAAGTGAAGTCGCTCGGTCGTGCCTGACTCTTAGCGACCCCGTGGACTGCAGCCTACCAGGCTCCTCTGTCCATGGGATGGGGCAAAAGTTAACTCTTTATTATTATAATAAATGGCACTTATTAATGCCATTCTCACCATAATGCTAAGAAGTGGAAATAATTCTGGCAATGAATACTGAGTGTTCCGTTCAAACCAGTGACCACGACTTGTCCTTCACAGCACTGGCACATCTCAGTGATCTTATGATGAGTTCTGCTATTGGTCCCATTTTACAGATGCAAAAACTGAGCCTTACCAAGGTGAGTGACCTGCTCCAAGTGGCACAGTGACTAAGAGGCAGCCCTGGGACCTAAGGGCTCAACCTCTGTGCTGTCACCTGTCACATCCTCATCCCTTTTCCATGCCAGGCCTGGTAGGCAGGCTCTGCAGGCATCTTTCCGTCTTCATCTCACAGTGACCTTTAGGGTGGGTACTGCATCGATGTCATCTTATAGGCGGGGGCACTGGAGCTCAGAGAGGCTCAGTGATTTGCCCTAGTCACGCAGCTAGTTGGTGATGGGCCAGGCACTGGAACAACTGGATGTCTGACTGAGAGCCCTTTCTCTGTATAGGGCTGCAGCTCCATGCTGGTGGGAGGCTCTGGGGAGGGAATATTCTTACAATTAAGGGGGCAAATCAGCTGAGGTCATAAGACAGGGGAGCTGCACAGGCCATGGTTCCACCATCCACCCTCCACCAGCCGTGGAACAGAGACTGGGTCCCCAGTGAGGGCTGCTGAGGAAGCGCTGGACCCCTGCATTGTGAGGGACAGGGTGGGGATCAGTGCTGGACACTTGACCTGAGTCCATGCACATCTGGGCTGTGAGCCTTTAGCTTCTTGTTAAATCAAAAAGCCACATCTGGGCTTCTCCCCAGGCCTCCAAAAAGCATAATAACCAATAATTTCTCCATAATTAAATTGTGACATCATCATCCTTTCAACAAAAATGGCATAGTTGCAGTCCCTATTCATCTGGAAATTCATTGCACCCCTGGAAAATAGAGAGACAACCAGAAACATTTAGGACTCTTTAGCTTTGTGTACAGATTCATGGCTTCATTCATCAAATGCCCTTGCTTAGGGGTTGGGGGTCCCAGGCCTGCCCTCAGGGAGTTCACAGTTTAGAGGGGATATAGAAGTATTTAGGGCAGCCCTGGAACTAGGACTGTATTGATTGATTGACTGATTAGTTCATTCAATGAATATTTATTGAGGATCTATTATGTGCATGAAATTGATACTTAAATTATTCATGTTTTGCACTCACGTATTGGTTTTAAAATTGGAAAGTGCCTTGAGATGTAGTCTATAAAAACCCAACAGATGTGATTTGTACACTTCTAGGACAAAGATCATCTACAAACCGAAAATTAGATTGCGGTTGAGTGTGCCCCCATCTACAAACCAAAAATTAGATTGCGGGTGAGCGTGCCCCATGATGTCCTGTTTTGAGTGAGAGCTAGACCTGTGCACGTGTGTCTCTATCCTGGCTACATGATCATCTGGGGGAGGTGTCATGAAGGATCTATGCTGTCATCTGGGCCCCACCCGTATGGATTATGATTTGATAGGTTTTGAGGCAGGGCCCTGGAGAAAAGGTCTTTTTAAAAATCCCCAGTGATTTTCATGTGCAGCCACATTGTAAGCCGTTGGTCTATACCAGCAGTTTTTTTTTTTTTTAAAGTAAATTGAGCACACACTTTTGTTTATTAATTTTTGACCACCATATGGGGCTGGTGGGATCTTAGTTTTCCAATCAGGAATTGTCCCCTGTAGTGGAAGCATGGGATCTTAACCACTGGACCATCAGGGAAATCTCTATATCAGCAGTTCTTAACCTTAGCTATACCTTAGAATCTTCTGGGGGAATTTTAAAAGTCTCCATGCTCAGGCTGCACCCAGTCCACTAAATCAGAAGGTCTGGGGGGTGGAAGCCAGTTATCAGTGTATGTCACAGCTCCTGGGTGATTCCAGTGTGCAGCCAAGACTGAGAACCATTGGTCTGCACCTGATTATGATCATAAACTGGTTGGAGTTGGCATCAGAGAAGATGTGCGCTTCTCAATCATTTTGCACCTGCAGGGTGGGAGGGGCCTGTGCTCACTGGCTGGAGGTGCCCAGGAGGCGGAGGAACTCCTGGTGGCCAATGTCTGCTTCCCTCCCCCAAACATCACCACCTCTGGCCTCTCTTCAAAGAGCTCTGCGTGTCCCTGGACCGTGGCAGGAATCCCCCCACTAAAGGGGGGTTGGTCCCTGCCCAGCAGCCTCAGGTATCTCCTGGGGTTTTGTTAGAAATGCAGACGCTGGGGCCCCAGCTGCGGTATAACCAGCTTTCCAGGTGTTTCTGACACTGCCAAGGGCTGGGAAGCCTGGTTTCCCTTAGGGTGGTGCCTCAGCCTTCCCTGTGGCTAGAGTCACCTGGTCTGCTTGTGACATCTATGTGTCAGGGCCTCACCCTAAGCCCTCTGTCAGTGTGTGTGTGTGTGTGTGTGTGTGTCTCTGGGTGTCAGGCTGTGTGGGTCTCTGGGTGGCAGGAAGTGCGTAGCTTCTCTGAACGCCGTGTCCTACCCACTGGTAAGAAGCCCTCCCTGTCTGTTGCACTGAGCTGACAGCTGCCAGGCCCTGTGCTAAGTGCTTTACACAGTGATGGACACAGATGCCATGAGGTCATTTTCACGGCAGCTTAGAGTTGCACGCCTGTATCATTCCCATTATCCAGAGCTCCAGGAACTCAGGAGCTCCCTGGCCTCTCTGATTAGGAGGGAGCTGACCTGGGCTGATTCCAGGGCCCCATGCTTACCTATCGCCATGAACTCACAGTATCCCCGACCCAGCAAGGATCCCTGGGTAACTGCTTCAGGCCCAAGGGCAAGACCCTTGATCCACATGCCAGTCCTGGAATTCTGCCTCGGCTGGCGTCTCTGCCCAAACCTCCCTGTCCTTCTTGAACATCTGACATCAATTCATAGACTCAACACAGTGAAACCTGCTTGGATGCCCTGCAAGCACAGAGGAACCGAGGGAAGCAGACACTAGGGGCAGGCCTCGTGCAGGTCGGGGTCACTGCCCCACTGAGCCAGGGACTGAAGCAGGTGGCAGGGGGAAGTCCCGATTCTTGCAGAGGCCGGTAGCCTGGCACTGGGCCATGCCTCAGCGTCCCTTCACTGTGGACAAACCTGGGCCAACCGAGCAAGAGGGAGCAGACTGCTGATTCCAACATGTCACTTTGCTGCTGAAATTCGCTGAGTTAAAAGAATCAAAGAGAGTGGTTTATTTACTGCCGAAGTCGTTTCAAATGGAATTAAGGATGTAAATCACATTTGCGATGGCTTTGCTTCGTCTTTAACCACCTCCAGAACAGAGCGTCTCCGTGAACTCTGTACAGGCAGAAAACGAGGCTGGTGGAGAAATCTAGGGAAGAACCTCGGAGTCAGCAATGAATCAAACTGTTCATTTATTGTTAGTGAAGTGACGCGAATAAATTGTAACACAGCAGGACTCGCCAGGACTTCAGCTTTGCTGGATCATTTCTTTATGAACTGTAAGGTCCTTCCTCAAGCAGTTCTGGCAGCAGGTAGGGCAGGTTCATCATCAGCCCCAAATTGCAGGAAAGGAAACCAAGGCTTGGACATTAAGGGATGTGCCCGGGTCACACTGCTGGGGACAGAAGCCACCATCGACCCAGGTTGCTCTGCTCCGAAACTAGGACACATTCTCCGATCTGATGATAATATTCAGAAAGCCATGACTTTCTTCCCTGCCCATCCTCCCATGTGATTATATTCAGTCACCATGACCTAAGGTTGGAAAAAGTGTGAGTTTAGGCCCCAGATTCCGCCTGAACTTGCACCAGTACTACTGGGAGTAGTGGGGATGCGGGGTAGGGCTGCCAGAAAAAATCAAGGACACCAGGTTACGTGCGAATTTCAGGTCAGCTATGAATACTTTCTCGGTAGAGCTATAATGCCAATACTGCATTGACATACTTAGGTTAAAAATTTATATGTTATCTGAAGTGCAAATTTCACCAGGCATCCTGTATTGGTGTTTGCAAACTCCGGCATCCTGCGAGGGGGAGGCCTCCTTCCTTGTTCCATTGCAAGCCCCGGCCCCCCTCACTGTCCAGGTTAGCTCTTTTCCAGGTCAGGTCTTGAGAGGGGCAGCCCCTGCACTGTCAAGCAGGATAGATCAGGGTCACAGAGGGGAGGTGTGAGAGCCACATGCCCTTTCCTGAGGGCCCTGCAGGCGGACATGGACTTAGCCCCTCTGGCCGAAGCCTGGTAGACTCCCTCTTTACCAGCGATCAATAGCCTAGCCTTTCTGGAGAGAGAAGTCGTGGGGGCAGGGGGGCCTGGCTTGGCCTTGGGCAAGCCTCTTTGCTTTTCCATGCCTCAGTTGCATCATCTGCAAAAGAAGGCTGCTCTGGGCATCTGACCTCCTGGGTTATCACGGGGAGCAGATGTGTCAATATCTGAGATGCTCTTGACTGGGTATCAGGGACGCCCGCAGGGCACTGAACCAGGAGACCAGGCTGCGCAGGGGGAGGGGAGCAATGATGCAGGTTTACTGGGGATGCATAGCGTCCTTGCTCAGGGGACATTATTTATATGCATTTTAGAAGAAACACCACACTACCTGTTTATCTGCTTAATAGAATTCTGAGTCTGGAGGGGTCCTATTAGGTCTGGATGGCAATCTCTTTGCAGAGGAAGCAGCGTCACTGGTACAAATGGACTTAAAGTCCCCTGAGATCTTGGACATCGTACCAGGTCCCAAAGTCTGGGACCCACACTGTCTGTGAGTCCCGGGAGCGGGGAGCTGGTCAGAATGTCAGCTGGGGCTGCCCATTGTGTGAACTCCCAACATTTATTGACAGAATAGGAGGCAAAATGGGAGGTCTTAAAGGAGTCTGCATGGCTTAGAATAAACTCAAGCACAAAGCACAGCCCTGGAGGGTGGAAGTGAGTGTCCTCCGTGGAAAGTGCCTGCCAGCTCCATTTAAATTTCTCTGATAGCCCAAGATACTACACAAGTTCCCTGGTATTATTGGACACTTGTGTGTATTTTTTTCTGCTTTAAGCAGAGGAAACATCAGCAGAGATGGCAGAAAGAGAGATGGGCTCTAGCCTTTATGAGGTGTGAGTGAAGTGAAGGTCACTCAGTCGTGTCCGACTCTTTGCGACCCCATGGACTTATACAGTCCCTGGAATTCTCCAGGCCAGAATACTGGAGTGGGTAGCCTATCCTTTCTCCAGGGGATCTTTCCAACCCAGGGATGGAACCCAGGTCTCTTGCTTTGCAAGCAGATTCTGTACCAGCTGAGCCACCAGGGAAGCCCTTACGACAGTGAACTAGGCACAAAAGTGGCCATTTATGTGAATGGCCTCACCACAGCATTGCAAGGTAGGTTTTGCTACTATTCTCATTTTGCACAGAGGTTAAGTGAAGGTCACAGGTCAGCCGGTGGCAGATCTAGAATCTGAATCCAGGCCATCTTGCTCTGCAGTGTGTGCTCGTAGACACCTCAGGGTAAAGCCCACTTCAGTCCCCCCAAATTGCCACTTTCTGGCTTTGTACCAGGTCTTTTCAATCCCAAACCAATGACTAGTCCATTCAAAGCCTTTTCTGAGCACCCTTTCCATTTCAGATTCTGGTAGGGGCGTGGGAGAGAGAAAAAGGATTCCAGACCCAGCTCCTGCCCTAGAGGGACCTGTAGGAAAGAAGGGAGACTGATAGGTATGACCCGAGCAATGGGTGGTGGGCCACAGGTGGGCACCAAAGGAAGGTCACAGATGCACCACCCCTGGCTAGATTTTAGCAAGGGAACACCTCCCCTTGCCTCCTGTCCTTGGCCTGTTGTCTACCCCACCCCCAGCATCTCCCACACCCTGAAAGCTGGGGCCTCAGCTGACCTGCCCATCCTCGTACACCTGTCCTCACCTGTCCTCTCCTTCCTGCCGTTGCTAGCACAGCTAGGCCCAGCGGCCCCACCTTGGGGGTGAATTGAGGGGCATCCAACAGTCCCTGGCAACCTTTTTGTTTCCTGAAACCTAAATCCCCCATGAACCTGTCCTCCAGGGGGACAGGGGGCTGTGTGCCCCTCCATTCTTCTTTCTTTCTTTCTCTCCAGAAATGTCATTAGATCACCTTGAATAAGATGCTTAATCCTTGACCAGTAAGCCCACACTCAGAGTAGCAGAACCATCAACCATTGTGAGATTTATTCCATCAGATTCCTGGGTTAGCAGAAAGAATGTTCAGTTTATGGGGAAACTCAAGCAGCTGGTGCCACCATGCCAGCCCCATGAGCCCCAGGGAGAGACTTAGGTCCTCCCCTCCTGCCTCTTCTCCAGGGCCAGGAGAGCCGTCAGGGGTTGGCTGCCATCTCTCTGAACATCTATCTCTTCTGATTGTCAGGATTTGACTTGCTCCATCTTGAAGCAGAAGTCTTTGACACCAGACAGGGTGGGTCATTTGGGGGAACATATTTCAACTTCAAGATGGATTATGATCGTGCAAATATTTGGAGAGCTTCATTTCGTCTTTTCACGTGATTAAAGAGGAAAGCTCGTGATCAGGGCGTGTATTTTTTAGTCACTTCCAAACACCTTTCAATGGTTCATTCAGCAATCATCTGCTGATATGCTTCCTATGTGCCGGGCTCTGCAGCATGCCGTAGGGATTGAGACCGGCTGATATTGGTGGGTCCCTGGAGACCCCCAGTCCGCCCAAGGAGCGTCATCCAGAAGACCACTGCAGCCGGCGCTGGCTGGGGCCTTTGCAATGGTGTGATTCGACATGCGTTGGGGCAGTCCGGAGGAAATGATTCAGCAACAGCATCAGAGCACAGCTCACAGTCCATGTGCTGGGTCTTTTGTCTCCTCCCAGGAAGAGGTTGGGAAAAAGCAGTCAAGAGTCTGGATTCAGACATTGGTACCTGCTGCTTCCTGGCCTTGGGTGAGTTACTTAGCCTCTCTGAGCCTGTTTTTTAGGAAAGCGGGGACATGTCACTCCTGCCTCACGGAGGCATCGGGAGGCCAGGACTGAACGGCACACAGAGCACTTCCCATTCGCTGGGACACTGTGCGCACACACACGGCAGCGGGTACTTTACTGTTGCCACGACTATCCACACCCGCTGTGGGCGGAATCAGGAAGTTTCACACGAGCAGCCAGCTCTGGTCACGCCGCTGCCTGGCTCAGATGTCGTCACAGCCCTCTCTGCCGCCGGTAGCCCCCATTCTGGGCCTTTGCCACTCCCCAGCCACTGTCCCCAACCAGGCCGCCCAGCAGAAGCTCTCTCAGCGTGCACGAGAAAGAAGTGTGAACTTGAAAGTCGCTCAGTTGTGTTGACTCTTTGTGACCCCGTGGACTGTAGCCCACCAGGCTCCCCTGCCCATGGGATTTCCTGGGCAAGAATACTGGGAGTGGGTTGCCATTTCCTCCTCCGGGGGTTCTTCCTGACCCAGGGATCCAACCTGCGTCTCTTATGTCTACTGCATTGCAGGCAGGCTCTTTATCTCCAGTGCCACCTGGGAAGCCCATGCACAAGCCTGCCTTCAAGCAGACGTGGAATAAAATGCTCCCAAAATGCTCTGGGCTTGCTGCTCTCTGCCTTGGGCTTGCTGCTCCCTGCCCTGGGCAGCTTGTCCTGCTCTCTGATAGGTCTTTCTGCCCTGGGAGTCTCCCTGGTCAGCACCCTGCGTGCAGGGACATCTCAGGAGCCACTCCATCCAGGAAGCCTTCCAGGATTGCCCCTCCTTCATAGCTCTTCACCAGTTCTTCCCATGATTCCTTTCAACTTGGCCAGTGAGCCTTCTAGGCTGGAGGTTGAATTTTCCTGATCCTGTGCCCGGTGCAAGTGGGCACTCCTGCCATGCTGCCCCAGCTTGCAGCAGGGATGTGAACAGTGGTTGCACAGGGTGTGGCGTGCGTGGTCGGATATGCCTGAGGTCTAAGGCTGGAGGATAGAGCAGCTGCTTCCACTTGCCAAGTCTGCCAGCTCAGGGCCTCAGGGCTGGGAAAGACAGGGCTAATGCCCTGGGTGGGCAAGCAGTGGTCGAGGGCCAGAGTCTCTGTGGCTTCCTTTGCTTATTTGAAGGAGCAGCGACTCTGGTTTGAGGCTTCCCTGGTGGCTCAGAGGGTAAAGCATCTGCCTGCAATGCGGGAGACCTGGGTTTGATCCCTGGGTCGGGAAGATCCCCTGGAGAAAGAAATGGCAACCCACTCCAGTACTCTTGCCTGGAGAATCCCATGGACAGAGGAGCCTGGTAGGTTACAGTCCATGGGGTCGCAAAGAGTCAGACATAACTGAGCGACTTCACTTTTTAACTTTAATGACTCAGGTTTGCAGGATGCTCTTGACGAATGGTTCAAGTTTTGCAAACACCTCTGGGGCTTCCCCCCATAGCTCAGTCGGTAAAGAGTCTGCATGCAATACAGGAGACCTGGGTTCGATTCCTGGGTGGGGAAGATCCCCTGGAGAAGGAAATGGCAACCCACTCCAGTACTCTTGCCTGGAGAATCCCATGGACAGAGGAGCCTGGCGGGTACAGTCCATGGGGTCACAAGAGTCAGACACAACCGAGTGGCTAAGCACACATGGCACACACCGGGTAAGGCTTCCTTCCCAGGGTGCTGCTGCGGGCATTCCAAGCCAATTGCCTTCCTATCCTGCCTTGAGTTTCACTCTCCTCCTGGCTGCCATGAGTGGAGCTGACGTTTGGGGTACACAGACAGAGGTGTCCTTGAGTTCATGGTTGGGGGAGGCAGGATGGATAGATATGCAAGTTCAGGAATCTCAGAAGCCTCCTCTTGGTCCCCTGGACACTGGGGGGACTCATGGTGATATCCTCCTAACCCTAGTCCAGGAAGCTGTTCTTAGACCTCGGTGGGGCCTGTGTGGCCAGTGTGGTTATGGACCCCAGGAGAAGGTCTCCATTCAATGAATCCAGGAAATCCCTTGTGCAGCAATTCACATTGTCTAACAACACTTTTAAGACCCTGAGAAGGCCTGCAAGAACAAAGCATGCTTGACTTTATTTAAACCACGGCTCAGCCAAGTTTTTTGGAGGGATCCAGGTAGTAAATATTTGAGACTTCTTTCAGGCTCTCTGTTTCTGACACAACAACTCCACCCAGCTACTGTCGTGTTGAGGAAGCCACTATTGTTTCTGTTTAGTTGCTCAGTTGTGTCCGACTCTTTTGCGACCCCATGGACTGTAGCCTGCCAGGCTCCTCTGTCCATGGGATTCCCCAGGCAAGAATACTGGAGTGGGTTGCCATTTCCTCCTCCAGAGGATCTTCCTGACCCAGGGTTTGAACTTGTGTCTCCTGCACTGGCAGGTGGATTCTTTACCGATGGGCCACCAGGGAAACCCTGAAGAAACCATGCTGCTGCTAAGTCGCTTCAGTCGTGTCCGACTCTGTGCGACCCCATAGACGGCAGCCCACCAGGCTCCCCCGTCCCTGGGATTCTCCAGGCAAGAATTCTGGAGTGAGTTGCCATTTCCTTCTCCAATGCATGAAAGTGAAAAGTGAAAGTGAAGTCGCTCAGTCGTGTCCGACTCTTCGCGACCCCATGGACTGCAGCCTACCAGGCTCCTCTGTCCATGGGATTTTCCAGGCAAGAGTACTGGAGTGGGGTGCCATTGCCTTCTCCGGAAGAAACCATAGACAATATCTAAATCAATGTTCCAATAATGTTTTATTTACGGACAGGAAGTGGGTAGGCTTTGGCCCGGGATCCCTGATTTAAACCATCATCCCCCCTCTGCTCCTCCTCACAATGTTCTATGGGGTGCCTGGTACAGGCTGAGAATAGGCTTGAGCACAGCCACTTGTTCCCAAGTCAGGAGATTATCTTTCATGCACAGGGTCCACTCTTTAAGCTACTGTGACACCCACAACCTGAATATTTCAGGGCTCACTTCCTGCAGCATGGATGGAGGGCGGGGTGATTATGTGTGAGCTCTGGTGGTGTGGATGCAGGCAGGACAGAAAGCCCAGTTTATGACTCATTCAGTAGCAGATTGGCAATTACGCAATTCGTGACACATTTGCAACATTTGAAAGGGGAAATTTGCATTAGTTCACATTTTGCACAGAGGGAGGCTTTCTTCACATTTTGGTGCCACATTTTCTCCAGAGCTCAAGTCCCCCAGGAGGCACCGCACTCCTGTGAGTCCCCAAGGGCTGTGGGCTCTGTGGTGCCCGCTTTGGGAGCCACACCTCCCTGACGGCGTTACCGGCGGCAAAGTACTTCTGCAGTCGCAGCGGGGTCTCCCCCACCCCCTCTCAGAAGGGTCTCAGGGGGACCCGGAAGCAGGGGTGCATCCCAGGCCCCGGGTCTCTGGGACCCTCGAACTAACCTTTGCTATCCACTGCCTTTGGCAGGAATGGCTCTCTTTGCCTGTGCAACCCTGCTGAGTCAAGTGCCTTGGAAAAGATGTAAGAAAGTCCCAGTATTGGCTTTTATTTAATTTCTTTTCATTAAAGTCTGCCAACAGCTAAAGCAAAGAGGAATTGCTTTCCTGAAGTCTTCTGGTCCTCAGAAGTTCAGACCCCCAAAGGGCCTTCCAAGAGCGAGGGTACCGGCTGGCAGGTGAGCTCTTAATCGTTAATTGATATCACTTGTACATGGAATCTAAAAAAAATGATACAAATGAACTTATTTACAAAACAGAAACAGACTCACAGATTCAGAAACAAATTTATGGTTACCAAAGGGGACACATGTAGGAAGAGGGATAATTAGGAGTTTGGGATTAATATACATACACTTGTTGTTCAGTCGCTGTCATGTCTGACTCTTTGCGACCCCATGGACTGTAGCACACCAGGCTTCCCTGTCCTTCACCATCTCCTGGAGCTTGCTTAAACTCATATGTCCATTGACTGGGTGATGCCATCTAACCATGTCATCTTCTGTCGTCCCCTTTTCCTCCTACCTTCTATCTTTCCCAGCATCACAGTCTTTTCCAACGAGTCAGCTCTTTGCATCAGGTGGCCAAAGTATAGGAGCTTCAGCTTCAGCATCAGTCCTTCCAATGAATATTTAACATTGATTTCCTTTAGGATTGAGTGGTTTGATCTCCTTGCAGTCCAAGGGACGCTCAAGAGTCTTCTCCAACACCACAGTTCAAAAGCATCAGTTCTTCAATGCTCAGCCTTCTTTATGGTCCAACTCTCATATCCATACAAGACTACTGGAAAAATCATAGCTTTTGACTATATGGACCTTTGTCAGCAAAGTGATGTCTCTGATTTCTAATATACTGTCTAGATTTGTCATAGCCTTTCTTCCAAGGAGCAAGTGTCTTTTTATTTCATGGCTTTAGTCACCATCTACAGTGATTTTGGAGCCCAAGAAAATAAAGTCTTTCATTGTTTCCCCATCTATTTGCCATGAAGTGATGGGACCAGATGCCATGATCTTAATTTTCTGAATGTTGAGTTTTAAACCAGCTTTTTCACTCTCCTCTTTCACCTTCATCAAGAGGCTCTTCAGTTTCTCTTTGCTTTCTGCCACAAGGGTGGTGTCATCTGCATATCTGCACGTACACACTGCTATATATAAAATAATCAACAAGGACGTAGCACAGGGAACTCTACTCAGTATTCTGTAACAGCCTATATGAGAAAAGAATCTGAAAAAAACCCAGAAAAATGTATATATATAACTGCTTCACTCTGCTGTATACCCGAAACTACACAACACTGTAAATCCATTATACTCCAATATAAAATAAAACTTAAATTAAAACAAAGAAATGGTGAAATATGAATAGAGTCTGTAGTTTAGCTCATAATAATATACCAGTGTTGAGTTTTCAGTATTGATAAACAGCCTTATGGCAAATCTAAATGTATTCCAAAATAAAACTTTATATAAAAATTGCAGAGTGTTACAGTAATTACCAAGATTTATCTTAAAATGATTTCCTACATTAAAAAAATAAAAGTTATTGATTGAGCCCCTGAAGTCTGCTGGGATAGCACCAGGCACCGAGACCCTCCTCTCTTGCAATCCTTGCTGCGATCCTATACTCGAGGTTCTGTTGTTCCCATTTTCCAGATGAGGAAACTGAGGCTGAGCACAGTTAGGCCACTTTTCTCCTAAGGCACATGACCAGGGACTGCAGACCGGGGAGGGAACTCAGACCCCAGGGTCACAGACACATGCTGCCCCCGGCTCTTCCTGAGACCGGCCAAAGTGTGTGGTGATGTCGTACTAATAGCGACGTCCTGTCAGCCCCTCCGTGGACTCGGGGGTCTCAGCCTGGGTTTGTGACAGATGCCACACACATGGGGGTCCCCTGTAGTAGTAATTCCCCTGTCTGACTGAATTCTAAGCACTTTCACAGTGAAAGGACTGCTGCTGTTTCTACCTGCCCAGCGACCATTATTCATTCTTCAGGAATGGCCTCTGAATTTTCCTTTGGGGAACCCCCTTCTTCTACTCTCAGACTCAGACCTTCCTCAAATCACAGGGATTGGTTCAGAGATGAAGACATGGGCCAAGCCCGAGCAGGAAGACTCAAACCTGGGAGCTTTGCTGAAAGAAATCACTGGCTCTGTGAATGTTGCCAGACTGGGGGAACCTATGCCTAAAGGCTTCCCTGAGTGGCTCAGTCGGTAAAGAATCTGCCTGCAATGCAGAAGACACAGGAGACACAGGTTCGATCCCTGGGTCAGGAAACTCCCCCTAGAAGGAAATGGCAACCCACTCCAGTATTATTGTCTGAAAAATCCCATGGACAAAGGAGCCCGGTGGGCTAGAGCCCATGTGGTTGCAGAGTCAGACATGACTTAGTGATTAAACAACCACCAAGCCTAAAGTGCTGGGACCTTCTTTGCTACTTGTGCAGGAGTCTGCTTGAGAACAGAGCCTACCTGGGGAAGAACAGAGTGGGTGATGGACAGAGGTGAATTCCACACATCACCTGAGCACCTGGATCCAGCTGTGCCTGAAACATACACCTTGGAGTTTTCATTATCCAAGATATTTTTAATTCTATCCTTTATGCTCGAGCTTGCTTGTTTGCCTCTCTATCACTTCCTTCCAGTGGAGTCCTGAGTCATAGAATCTCCACTGAGAGGCACCATTGTAACATGGTAATTAGGCCAGATTCCAGGCACAAAGTCAAGTCTGCTACTTATTAGCTGCATAATGATTTGAGTAAGTCATTCGATAGCTCTATGTCTTCGTTTTCTCATCTGTGAAACAGGGATTATGATGGTATTCTCTCTTCATAGTGCTGTTTGATAAGGATTAAATGAACTGATACAAATAAGGCTCTTAGTATAGTGTCTATGTGCATAGTTGCTCAGTCATGTCCGACTCTTTGTGACCCCATGGACCGTAGCCCATCAGGCTCATCTCTCCATGGGGATTCTCCAGGCTAGAATACTAGAGTGGGTTGCCATGCCCTTCTCCAGGGGATCTTCCCAACCCAGGGATTGAACCCAGGTCTTCTACATTGCAGGCAGATTCTTTACCATCTGAGCCACCAAGGGAGCCCAAGAATACTGGAGTGGGTAGCCTATCCCTTCTCTAGGGGAGCTTTCTGACCCAGGAATCGAACCTGGGTCTCCTGCATTGCAGGCGGATTCTTTACTGGCTGAGCTACCTGGGAAGCCCCCTTAGTATCATGCCTGTTGCTTATTATTAGCCTGTGGAGGGCACTCCACCCTCCTGGGGGCTCCCCGTGGCAGGGCTCTTGTGATTCTCTATCTGGGGCAGAAGTGAGCTCCTATCCACATCCTTGACTGCCCTGGGGTTAAATAAAAAATGATAAAGTCTGCCAAAGGGAAGGAGATGACATTTTATTGGGAGCTCAGATATCAATACATTTTGTTAAGATTGGTTTTTGCCGTTTCCTCTTTCTTGACATACTGGCCTTCTTGGTAATTCAGTGAGTGGTTCCTTCAGATGATGACAGGAAAATGGGACGCGGATGGGGCAGAACAGAGCCGCAGAGAGATGAGCATCGTCTGAAATTGATTTATCCTGATTGGGTTCAGAGCCAACAACCTTTTAGACGGAAGGAGAATCGTGGCACGCCGAGGCTACAGGCTGCTGCAATGTCTCCTTTAACCCGCAGTTTCCAGTTGGGGAAATGGAGGCAGAGGGAGACTGCTCTGAGTCCAGAGTGGGGACCAGGGCCAAGGAGTCAGCCATCCCCACACCTTCCCTCAGTCACCTTCCTTAGAGCACAGGGGTGGCTACACTACACCATAGCTGGCTGTGTGAAAGTGGAGCCCTGGGACTCAGCTCCCCCAAAGGCAAAGCAAAGAGACAGGTCAAGGAGGGATCCGGGCAGTGTGGCACATCCTCAGCTTCCCTGCAGTGAAGCCAGTCGCTGGCAGGACCTTTCCCTGCAGAGGCCACCTTATGCTCTGAGCCAAGGTGTTCTAGCTCGGAGGTCTGTGTCTAAACACAGCTACCACGGGCCATGTGCCCACCAGCAAGCATCTTCCTGTCTCAGACTGGTGGTCCCCTCTTCTAGAAAACGGGAAGAACATTAACACCTGTTTCCCAGGGTTGTGGAAAGGTGAATAGGATTGTTGTCGTTCAAGCATTCAGTCATGTCTGACTCTTTGCCACCCCATGGACCACATCACAGAGGCTTTCCTGTCCTTCACTATCTCCCAGAGTTTGCTCAGACTCTTGTCCCTCGAGTCGATGATGCCATCCAACCATCTCAACCTGTTGCCCCCTTCTCCTGCCTTCAATCTTTCCCAGCATCAAGGTCTTTTCTAATGAGTCAGGTCTTTATGTCAGGTGGCCACAGTATGGGAGCTTCAGCTTCAGCATCAGTCCTTCCAGTGGATATTCAGGGTTGATTTCCTTTAGGCGAATAGAATAATATGAACCAAACACTTCACGCTGCAGGTACTTAAAAATCTGCTTCTCTCTCCTTCTCTAGCATTTCCTTTATCATCCCAATAAGCTGGGCTGCTTTTTTGGAACCCAGAGCATGCTGGGAAACCAGGATGGAGGCTCCATCTGGGAGCTAACAGTCTCTAAGCCGGTGCAGAGTGGTGGCTGGCCCTCCTCCCTCCATGCTGAATCACCAGATCGTTTCTGTTGTCTGTTCTGAGCTGAGCCCCTGCAGCACCCACCAGCCTGCGAGCTGCCCCTGGGAGGAATGGGGCCTCTGCTTCAGCCAGGCCCTGGGCCCCTCAGCTACCCGGGGCTGAGCACCGGGCAGTTTGGAAGCTCGTTCTGTGACCAGCACAAGGCTGGAGACACCAGATGAGTGGCCTGGTCATTTGAAGGATGTTCTGGGTCTTGAAGGGCTTGTGGCGCTAGTGGTAAAGAACCTGTCTACCAATGAAGGAGACATGAGAAATGCTGGTTCGATCCCTTGGTCGGGAAGATCCCTTGGAGGAGGGCATGGCAACCCACTCCAGTATTCTTGCCTGGAGAATCCTAAAAACAAAGGAGCCTGGAGGCCTGCAGTCCATAGGGTTGCAAAGAGTTGGAGATGACTGAGCAACTAAACCCCCACCACCAAGGACACTAAGAGCTTCTCTGGTGGCTCAGTGGAAAAGAAGCTGCCTGCAGTGCAGGAAATGTGAGTGTGATCCTTGGGTCAGGAAGATCCGCTGGAGGAAGAAATGGCAACTCACTCCAGTATCCTTGTCTGGAGAACTGCATGAACAGAGGAGCCTGGCAGGCTACGGTCTATGGGATCGCAAAGAGGCAGACACGACTGAGTGACTAACAAGGAGATCCCATGGTGGGAGGTTTAGCTGAGTGCTTCCTCAGGCCTCTTCTTCGGCTGTGACATCCTGCAGGGACACACGCAAGCTTCCCTGCCCCGCCCCCTGCCCCCGCAGCCTGGGAAGGTGAGACTCCTGGGGGCTGGACCCCCGCAGCCCTGGGAAGGTGAGACCTCTGGGGGCTGGAGTGCTCTGAAGGGAACGAATGCTTGTCTCCAGGCTCAGTCCCTTCCTTGGGAAAACCCCGCGTGCTCTCAGCGGCTGGCTGTGGGGAGGGCTAATGGCCTCTGCAAGGCTCTAATGGATCCATAATTGCTTGCTTCATTGGGGTCCGCTGCCTGGGAAGTTAACTGTGCACTTGGAGACGCAATAAATGAAGCTCTGCTGTGGGGCTCAGCGATGGGGGGGAGGGTCCCTTCTACAGGCTGTCCTGAGAGTCTGACCAACCTTAAAAGCCAGGAACTTGGCCATGGGAAGCAAATTCATATTGTTTATGTTTCAGTCATTAGCGTTTTTGGAGGCCTTAATCTTAATCTTTTCTGGGTCATAGACCACACTGAGAATTTAAAAACTGCACGTATTCATGTAGCCTCATTTGCAGGCTAGGTTTTTTTTTGTCAGGCATGGGGTGGGTGTTACAGATTCTCTGAACCTATTCATGGCTCCCTTGGAAAATTCATGGACTGACATCGGTCCCTCACCAAGTGGGTGGTTTTTGTTCGTTTACTCATGTATCTATTTTCTAATTTACTTAACAAATATTTGCTGAGTACCTACTATGTGCCATGGAGATTATCTCTCTTTTGTAAAGTTTTGAGATAGCCCTAAAGTGAGAGTAAATTTTTTTTAGGAAATAGTAACTATAACTGTACTTTTTCAGATGTGTGTTTTCTTTTCCTTTCTAGGTAAAGCCAGGGGATGAAGGATGGGGGGAGACAGTAGTGAACATATTCATCCTTTCAAGCTGTTATGTGTTTGGCCATATGAAAGAGCCACTGACGGGATGTGAGTTCACTCTGAGACCAAGAGACACGGAGATGTCCCAGGGTATTTTAAGTAACTTCTTTCTATCATGAAGCAAGATATACTTATTTCAGTCTAAATCCTAAGTCTCCAAATTCCATGAGCCTACAAGAATGTTAGAATAGCCCCTGATGCTGCCTTGGTGGGAAGGTTCACCTGCTGTCTTCACTCGGACTGAGGATCAAAAGATAAATTTTTGTGACGATTCTTCCAGTTTCAAGTTTTTTTCAGAACAGAGTCCTGATGGCTATGGACCTCTTGAAAAAGCTCAGTGTGTCATGTCTTGGGAGGCTGCCCACCATCATTTTGCATCACCAATGTGAAATCTCACAAATGCAGAATTTGATTAAAAATGAGGAAAAGAAAACTATAGATCAATATCTTCATATATTCAAAAATTACCAATATTATATCAAATTGATTTTAACAATATATCGAAAAGATTTCCTAAAGGAAATCAACCCTGAATACTCACTGGAAGGACTGATGCTGAAACTGAATCCCCAATACTTTGATACGAAGAGCCAACTCATTGGAAAAGACCCTGATGCTGGGAAAGATTGAGGGAAGGAGGAGAAGAGGGTGACAGAGGATAAGATGGTTGGATGGCATCATTGACTCAATGGACATGCGTTTGAGCAAACTCCATCAGATAGTGAAGGACAGGGAAGCCTGGTGTGTGTCAGTCCATGAAATTTCAAAGAGTTGGACATGACTGAGCGACTGGACAACAACAACAAAAATAATACATCATAATCTTAAGTGGCTTTTCCTAGGAATGCAAGGTTTTTAAAAGTTGAGAATCTGTAATTGCAATTCATTCTACCAGTAGGTTACATAAGACATGACCATATTAATGGATTAAAAAAAAAGCTGAATTCAAGATCCTGTATCTGTTCCTGACTAAAACTCTCAGAAACTCAGGAAAAAAACTTCCTCATCTGATAAATTCATCTGTGGAAAACCTATAGCTAGCGTCATACTCAATGCTAAAGACAACATTTTCCTTCCTAAGTTCAAAAACAAGTCAAGATGTTCACTCTCACCACTTCCATTCAACATTTGTAGCCAGTTATATAATTCTAGTCAGTGCCAAAAGACAAGAAAAAGAATAAAGGGCATCCTGATTGGAAAGGAAAAAGCTAAACTGTGTTTGTTCTTAAACAACATCTTTGTGTCTGCAGAAAGTCTTGTGGAATCTGAAAAAGAGCTACTAGAGCTAACAGGTGAGTTTAATTAGGTTACGTGATGCAAGAACAATATATAAAAACCATTTTTTTCCTGCCAACTAGACACAAAGAAGTAGAAATTGAACTGTAAAATTTCTATTTACAATAGGGTAAAAATATGAAATGTTTAAGGGTTGTATTAGCTTCCTATTGCTGTTGTAATAAATTAGCACAATCTTAGTGTCTTAGAACAAATAAGACACGTTGGTCATCCTACTGTTCTAGAGGTTAGAAGTTCAAAATTTGTCTCAAAGGGATAAAATCAAGGTATCGGCAGGGCTGTGTAACTTCTGGAGGCTCTGGAGAAGAATCCATTTCCTTCCCTTTCCAGATTTTAGAGGCTGCCCGATTCCTTGGCTCATGCTTTCCATGACATCGATCTCTGATTCATTTGACACATCTCCGACTCTGACCTTCCAATTTTCCTCTTATAAGGATCCCTGTGGTTGCATTGAGCCCAAATGGATAACGGGATGAAATTCCCATCAGAAGAGCTTTTACTTAATCATGACTGCACGTGGTAATTCATGTTAAGTGACATGTTTGCAGGTTTCAGAGATTGGGACATGGGCATCTTTAGGGGCCAAAATTTTGCCTACCACAATCTACCCTTTGACTTCCAAAGATTCATGTTAATCTTGCATGCAAAATGCGTTTACCCCATCTCAATATCACCAAAGTACTAAACATTATATAGCACCAACTCCAAGCCCCAAATCTCATCTAACTATCACCAGTTCAGAAGTTCCAAGTCTCATGATCTAAGTCATCTAAATTGAGCTTCTCAGGTGTGGATGAGACTCTGGGTATGATCCGTCCCGGGGAAAAACATCCCTGTCTACCTGTGGACCTGTGAAATAAGAAAGCATGTTATCTGCTCCCCAAATACAGTGAGGAGGTGGGGAGACAAGCACAGATACCAGATAGACATTTCTGTCCCAAAGGGAGAAAATAAAAGGGGGAAAAAAAAGAAATCACTAGTTCCAAGCCATTTAAAAATCCAACCAGGCAAACCTCGTTAGATTTCAAGACCTATGAGTAATTTTCTGTAGCTCTCTGCTCTGCCCTTTGGTCTTGTGGCTCCAATCTCTGGACCCAAGGCTCTGTCTTCAGAGTTATCCTTCCTTTATCATGAAGGGTAGCGTGTGTTTAAAACGGCGGAGTTTTATCAGTCTGTTTCCTGCCTACAGAATCTTAGGGGCCTGACATCCTTCTTTCATCCTGTCCTTTATCTGCCCCTTTCAGTCTAAGATGGCTCTTTCTGTTGGTATAAAATTCTTAACAACCTTGTGGTTCTCCTGTGCACATCACAGGGACTCACTCCGATAGACCTGGCTCTTCCACGCATCTTCCCTGCTGCTAAGTTGCTTCAGTCGTGTCTGACTCTGTGCAACCCCATAGACGGCAGCCCACCAGGCTCCCCCATCATCTTCCCTAGATAACATCATCTCTATTTTTGGCTTCTTCTGAGATGGCTGAAGGGATACATGAGTCACAGGCTCAGTCTCCTAAAAGAACTCTGTGTGACCTGATACTGTGACTTTTTGTTCCTTTAAGGTCCTAGCAAAATGTTGTCCAGTTATACCCTCCTTTCTCTCTGGAACAAGATTTTCCTGACAGCAAACTTCCCAGTTTTAGTGTCTTTTGCAAGCCGAATAGACTGATGATTTTCCAAATCTTCAAGTTCTGGTTCCCTTTTGCTTCATATTTCTTCCTGCAATCAACCTTTCCTCTTGCATTTAAATATCGGCAGCAAGGAGAATCCAGGCTGCCCTTTCAAATACTTTGCTTAAGGACTTCCCTGGTGGTTCAGTGGTGAGGAATCCACCTTGCAATCCATTTTGTATACCATATAGAATATTAAAGTAGATCCTAAGTGTAAAAGCTACAGTTTATGAAACCTGGAGAAGTAAACATGAGGAGATTTCTGCACTCTTGGATTAGGTAAAGATTTCTTGGATATGGCACACAGCTGGGGCTGGGGTGTTGTTCCTCCTCTTCTCACTGTGGGTGTGCTGGTGGTTCCTGGACCCACACGGGCTATTCTGTAACTGTGAGCAGGAGGCTAGACATCACGATGGTTCATTCATTAAACCAGAGTCTGGGGCCACGTCCTTTCATATTTCTTGTTAATGTGAGACAGTAAACCCCTGCTTCTTTCAGGCACTATGAGTCAGACTTCTGGTTAACTGCAGCTGAAGCACTTCTAACAGACACACTGCCTTTCAGATGTGAGCCTTAACTTCGCGTCCCCAGATGCCTCCATCTCCAGGGTGAGATACACTGTTCCTCTAGGCTGTGGGGGATGCTTGCTCAGTCACCATGTCATCCCCTTCTCATACCCACCCAGGACCCCTGGTCCTGTCCCAGTGAGACCAGTGTCCCCAAGGAGTGGCCTGTCAGGGTTAGGTTAGGTAGCGAGTAGCTTAAGGACGAGGCAGTCAGGTCTGGAGCTGCTCTTGTTCATCGTCATCTGCGGGCAGAGTCTGTGGTTCCAGAAATAAGTAGGAGAGTCTCCTGGATCTTGTGAGCCACCCAGCAAGAAAGAGGATGCAGGCCACGGTGGGTCTGAGGGGCGAGGTGTGCCCCATCTAAGGTTTGCGGCATTGCCCTTGCAGCTCAGAGCAGTCTGGGTCCCCCACATGGTCTCGACAGAGGGGACACGAATGCAAGTCTGCACCATCGTTTTCTCGAAAGAACAAACTCTTCTGCACTTTCCAGGGGTGACTGAGTATTGGCCTTGGAAGGGCCCTGGAGGTCAGAGGGGCTCAGGCCCTGCCCCAACCCCATCACAGCCCCATCCCTGACGCATCGGAGCAGCCGCCCAGGGGAGAGGAGGCCACCTCTGGGAGCAGGGGCTCGTGCTGAGACCTGTGATGAGGGCAATGTTTACAACCTTCAGGGCCCGGGAACCTGTCGGGTGGAGGGAAAGCATGGACTGTGACATCCTATAGTGACAGCCTGTCCTGGAGTCCGTGGGCTGGGGGAACAGAGTCCCCGGTGGAGAAGACCCCAGCCCTGGAGGCAGCTCTTCCCTCTCACCAGGGAAGGCAAACTGGGCCTTGTTTGAGGAGAGGGCCTGAGCAGAGTCAGCATGGTGAATTCAGGGTGCAAACTTTCCACCTTCCTGCAGTGAAGAGCTTCAGTGGCTTAATTTCTCCCATTGGGTAGGCGGGGGGCTACATGGGAAAGGATGGGGTGGGGGAGGTGTTCCCTTGCTGGTAGGGGAACTGGGTGCCAGACTCTTCATGCAAACAGAAGCCAGGCATCCTACCTGCTTCCTGTCACCCTGTGATGTTGGTGCTGTTTTGCATGTATTCCCTTGGCAGGTCCTCACTGGAGCGCTTTGCAATGGATGCCGTCCTCAGCATCCTAGCATCGAGGAAAGAGTGTGTTGGAGAGGCAGGAGAGGCAGGCAGCCATGGCTAGACCATGTTTGGGTGTGACCTTGTGGGCCATGGGACCACTGAGGTCTGCCTTTGGGAATAGGCTCTGGGGGCAGCGTGGCAAAGAGGGCCTGTGGAGGCTTTTGTACAGGAGATGTCTGGGCAGATGTCCAGCCCTGCACATGAGCGGCTCTCCGTAAATATTTGCGGTTGAATGACGGAGGGTATGTAGAGGAGGGGGAGGGTTAGAGGGTTGTGTAGCAGGTGGAGGCTGTTCCCAAGCCCCTGACTTCATCTTTTCTCACGGCAGCTGGGGGCTTGGGGACTTGCTGGCTGAGGGCCGGCCAGGTGGAGACGCCTGTTGTTCCCACTTCTGGCCACCCTCGATCACAAACAGGAACAAACAGCTGTTCAGGGTTTCGGGTGTTTCCTTTCTTTGTTCCTTAGCGTGTTGTCCTGGACACACACCTGGAGACACCTGTCTTTCTACGCCAGGGCCTTTGTTATCAGAGAGGATTCATCTGACCCACATCCCACGGAGATAGCTCCTGGGAGGAACCCTGATGACGGCATCAAATGCTCGGTCATCAGCTCTCAGCACGTGTGTTAGACATACTAGGAGACTTTGGAGAACAGTCTTTCCGTGGTTGCATGAATTAGGAAAACTCTGAGCTCCACATGTTAACAGTCTCTGGGTGGCAGGCCTTCTCAGGACCTTTAGTTGTGCCATAAAACTCTCTAAGAGGGAGCTTCTGTGTGCAAGGCGCCCCAAGGATACTGGACTGATGTACACATTTTGCAGGGAGCATCCATCTCCATCTCCCAGACCTGTTACTCTGGGGTCAGGGAATAGTGGTCAGAGCCGGACTGGCCTCTGGGTAGGTGAGGGGGGGGCGGTCTTCCCCAAGCCCCTCCTTTTTCTGTTGAGCAAACTGAGGTCTGGAGAGAGAAGGGAACTGCCTGACTGAGCCAGCGGCGGACTCTGGGCTGAGGACCCCGGGCAAGTTGCCTTCTGTGCAGGCTTTCTACCTGTGCTCCAATTTCCCCAGTCCTTGGAGGGGCCTGCTCTTTCATTGCAAAAGACTCTTCTGGAAGGCATCTGAGAGGGTGACTAGGGGTTGGGCTTTGCCCTGTCTGTGTCCAGGCCTCTGGTGTGGACCTATATGAATGTGTCCTTCCCTGTCGGCTGAGAGAGCCGTGTCTGAGCACCGAGACAGACACCGGACAGAAAGCAATTAAGGCCCAGACGTTCCCCAAGGAGCCATTTGCGGGCTGGTGAGGAGGGAAGATTCCTGTCTGGGAGGTGGTGGCGATAATGAGACAAGGGCTGTCTCTGGCCCCTCAGAGCCTCCTGGCGAGGCCTGTGGACAGCACCATGGTGGGCACCGGGTCTGTGGGCTCCGTAGGTGCTGCCAGCTCGGGGGCAACTGTGCTTGGCTGGGATGCAGCTCAGGACGGGCAGGGAGGGGCCAGGATGTCAGGAAACCCAGCGTATGGGACAGTTTCTTTGTGTGATTGTCCCAGAGGGAATTTCATGTCACCGAGCACAAAGCAGACTCTTCCTTACTTCATCCTGGCGGATGTTTATGGCGGATGGGGGGCCTACTCCACATCAGGTGGTTCCATGTGGGGCCTGGGAATGAGGAGAGGGACAGTGTCTAGTTTGGGTTCTAGGCTTGTGAGACCAAGATGAGGACTCAGGTGCCATTAAGTTTGCTAAGAGCTGATCCCCGGGAGCAGGATTTGGGGGGCGGGCGCGACTTGAAAGAGAAGAAGAGCTACTGTAGGTCTGAGGCTGTGATGCCTGATGCCACGGGGAAACGCAGGCTGGGGGTGGGCAGTCAGGGGGGATGATGGTGCAGAGCCAAGCCACCTGCGGGCTCCCTGCCCACTGCAGAGGTTTGCCCCAAGGGGCTGACCCTGCCCTCCTGGCTTCACTCGGCCCAGGTGGGCTCCACAAGCATGATGCAGGGCCGTGCACGATGCAGGTGGGGGAAAGTCAGGGCAGCAGGGGGGCGGGGGGTGGGAGGTCACCAGACCCCTGTTCCCAAGGCATGGCTGGTTCAGAAGTGGCTGCCTGTCTCCAGGGCATGAGGAAGTAGCTGGGCTCGGGGAGAAGGGAAGAGAGGGAGCCTGACCCTTCTATCCTGTGGTCTTATTCCCACTCAACTTCCTGTGCAGGCCATTAGCTACCCTCTAATAGCCATCATCACAATGTATTACCTTGGAAGAAGAAGTTGTAAAAGGGCCATTTTTGGAAAATGTGGTCTGTGCAGCACCCCCCACGCTTCCTCCTGAGCAGGAAGCCAGCTGCACCACTAGAACATTCCTAAGAAGGGTCTCAGGAATGATTTACTCGCTGACTTCAGATTCTTCTTGAAAAACCGCAAGTTAGAAATTCAAGTTGGAATTTTTCCCCCCATAGATATTGAAACAGTAATGCGGGTTTTTAAAAGGTGGTCATGAAAATGTTGATCAAAATCCTGAAGACGAGCCCCACCAAGCCTGCTGAGATGGCTCCCAGGTTACTGGGAAGGTTTTTTCTCCTGCTCGGTGTATCTGGGTTGGGCATTTGTGAGATGCTCCCCACCTTGGGGGAGGTGTGTGTAGAGAAGCCTGTCCTCAAAATCTGGTGAATTCTCTGCGTCTCCCCGTGGCTGGCCAAGCATCCCTGAGTGTGGGGGTGTGTGGTTATCAGAGGGCAGGGTTGGGGCAGGAAGGACCCGACCAGGGTTGGGGCAGCAGATGCAGGAACCTTGTCCATAATCCAGTTGGTTAGATTCCAGCCACCAGAGCTCAAGGCAAGAACCCAAGGTCATTCCACCAATGCCCATTCAGCCTGGGTTGGTCTGGTGGTCATTGGCTTAGATGGGGACCCAGGAGGCACAGGCATCAAACTTTGAACAGCCCAAGGATGGAGGAAGATCATCTATATTAGAAGCCAGAGCTGGATTAAAACAAGACCCCATTGGTTGATGAGGGGGGACAGTCTTAGAAAAGGAAAGGTGTCATGAACAAGCGGACAAGCTCTGCATCAGGTCCAGCTGTGAGTACAGGACCAGCTGCATAGACAGAAGGAGCTGGTCAGCGGCACAGGCAGCACATTTCTGGGGGGAGGGGCGGGTCTGCTCACCCTCTCCCTCCCCTGGGTGGGGGCCCAGGGCATATTTAAATACTGGGGCTGCCCTCTCCTAAGATGATTGGACCAGACTTGATCCCAGGAGATCGTATCTTGTGGCAGGATGAGTTCATCAGCTTCATCCCTCCCAGAGTCTGGGATCGGGACCAGAGATGCATAGTGGCCCTGGAGCTGGGCAGCCACATTTGAGTGTTCGAGCAGGTGCAGAGAAGAGGGTCCTGACGTAGAACCTGCTGGCCAGTGAGGGGTGATGAGAAACCATGCAGCCATGGGCTGGGCTGGGCTGGGCTGGAGGAGGCCACCGACTTGTCCCGGCCAGCCTCGAGTCACCACGTTCCTTGCCGTCACTTTCCACCCTTAGTTCCCTGATACAGTCTCAGGCCTTGTGTTAGAGTCCAGCTTTTATGAGCTGACTTGGTAGGCTTTGGTCCCTGGCATCTGATTCTCTCTGGGAGAGTCAGTGTCCTGGTTGTCATCAGCAGGGCGGAAGCCACTGGGAGGAGGAGCAGGTGGGGCAGGGATTGGCTGGGAGAGGTGGTCCCGCAGCCGTGTCGGACCCCTCCATGTTAGACCCATCAGTTCATCTGGGCACCATCCCCACAGAAGACAGACCAGGCTGGTGTCTGTTCATGGAGCATGACCCTGGCATCAAGGGCACCTGGACCCCTGGCCTTGGAGAAATGGCTAAGGGTCATACATTCTGCCTGGAGGGGAGTAGACTTTGTGTGGGACATAAAGTGAAAGTGAAAGCCGCTCAGTTGTGTCCGACTCTTTGCGACCCCATGGACTGTATAGTCCATGGGATTCTCCAGGCCAGAATACTGGAGTGGGTAGCCTTTCCCTTCTCCAGGGGATCTTCCCAACCCAGGGATTGAACCCAGGTCTCCCTCATTGCAAGTGGATTCTTTACCAGCTGAGCCACAAGGGAAGCCTGGGACATAAAGAGCATTTATAAAACATTCCTGATTTATTTCTCTGGCTGTGTCGGGTCTTGAGTTGCAGCATGTGGGATCTTTGTTGTAACATATGTGATCTTTTATTGCGGCCCACGGATTCTCTAGTTGTGACGTGTGGGCTCCCGAGCATGTGGCTTTCAGTACTTTCGCTGCAGGGCTCAGGTGCCCTGCAGCATGTGGAATCTTAGTTCCTGGATCAGGGATCAAACCTGAGTACCCAGCATTGGCAGCTGGATTCTTAAACACTGGATCACCAGGGAAGTCCTAAGAAGCATTTCTGAAGTTTGAAGCTTTGTGAGAGGAAAAGGAAAGACTGTCCTGTGCTGTTTAAGGCTGTTGCATTGGTTCCAAAGGTCAAGGGTCCACTTTTGGCCTGGTGTGGGGGAAACCTTCTTTTGGAGCAGCCTGCCACAGGATGGAGGCACTTGGGCACAGGGTGCTCCCTGTCCCTACAGCTGAAAGAGTGGGTCTCACAGGACATGAAGAATGGAGCTGATGGCCTGGACTGGACCTCAATAAAGAACACCTTCACCCAGGTCCAGGACAGCCTCTAGGTGTGACCTTGAAGATGATCTTGACCAATGGCCATGACTACAGAGACTATCTTTACTTGCAGGTAGGACCTAGTCCCAGGGCAGGAAAAGCCCCTAACCATGACCTTGAAGATGAGTATGACCAATGATCATGACCACAGAGAACATCTTCTTCACCTGGATGGCACTGATGCCAGGGCAGGGACAGCCCCAGGAATGACCATGAACCTGAGTGTGTTGCAGGATCTGTTGGGCCCTGTGACCTTCAGGACAAGCAGGTGAGGCCTCTGGTCTGGAGGCCCTTGGCTGGGGCTGGGCTGGGGAACTCCTCCCAGGGACAACCTTGAGGAACCACAGCGGTCATGATGTTATTTGGAGGCTGTTGTTGTCCTACAGCTGGGGGGTGGGCACACGTGTGGCTGAGGGGATTTGGAGGAATAGTGGGGGTGGGTTCTTTGTGGGAGGAGGGGTGGGGTATTTTGAGTAGGGGGAAGAGGCACAGGGTGGGAGGTGTAGTGACCTTTTGAGCTGAGAACAGGGGAGGCCCCAGGAGGCCCACTTTCTGTCTGGGTTACTTCCTTTCTTTTCTCAGGCTCTGGGACCAACTTCCTGGGCAGGTGACCAGTGTTCCTTAAGGGCCAAACATAGCATGCCTGCCACCTACCCAGACTGCCAGGGAGGGCTCGAGCCCCAGGGGTCCCCGAGCCCCTCCATCAAAGCTTGTCCCAGAGCTGTGCAGCTAGAGTCCATGTTCCACTGCCTCTTATCTGCTGCCTGCAGAGGAATCGGGAAACGGGCCATTTGAGGAGCCCAGTTAAAACTATCGCGGGCACCTCTGGGGAAAGACTCATCCAGGGGAGCTTTACAGGGGTGGCAGAGCCAGCGAGGGAGCAGGAGGAGAGGGCAGAGGAGAGTCTTGCTTGGGTCCTTCCCGGAAAGGGACTTGTGCAGGCTGGGACTGTGGCTGTTTCTGGGGCAGCTGTAATCCAGCAGCTTTTTGTAATTATCTGTTAGTAATTATCTACTAAGACTTTGGTAAACAGCAGCTTGTTTAGTCATCCTTGAAGAATTAAATCATTACTTTTATTGCTCTATCCACTCGCTATTAACCTTCTAAGAGGCTTTTTTACCTCAGATCCAGGGTTTTCATTTGATGGGCCCCCAGGAGAGCATTCAAGAGGGGAGGCATTGGGGAAGGGAAGACACTCATGCCCTGATGTCTGCTGGAGGTGAGACCCTTGACTGTGGGGCCCCATGGGCGGCCTGTGTCACATGTCTGTGTCACGTCTTCTGTGACTTGGTGCCCTGACCGTGGCAGGTCCTTTACAGGAAGGTAGAAGCTTCTCACATGGAGCATGTCTTAAGAAGCTAAGGGCCCAGCTTGGAAGGGCCTGGAGAGTTCTGGACACAGTCAGGCGGGCTGACCTGGTCCTGGGCTGGGTGCGGCAGCAGGACAAAAGGAGGTCCTGTTTGCCCTTGGAGGGTGCGCTGAGCTCGGCCGCTTGGATAAAGGTCAGACAAGGATCAAGGACAAACCTTCAGAGAGGATCTGCCCTGACTTCCCCTCCGGCTAAGGTTGCCCTTTCCTTTCTGGACATTTCAAGGGCAGCCCGAGGCCATGACCACGAAGATGAGCCCCCTGCAGCATGGGATGGGCCCCGACCTGAGGGGAAGGTCTGTGGTCTGGAGGCCGCTGCTGGGGATGGAGAGTTCTCCCAGGGGCCAGCCGGAGGAACCACGGCCGCTCATGAGGTCTCTTAGCAACTAAACGTTGAGTACAATGTTTGCGGGCCAGTGGTGCTAGGGGTAAAGAACCCGCCTGCCAATGCAGGTTAGATGTAAGAGACGCTGCTTCGATCCCTGAGTCGGGAAGATCCCCTGGAGAAGGGAAGGGCAACCCACTCCAGTGTTCTTTCCTGGAGAATCCCATGGACAGAGGAGCCTGGCGAGCTTCAGTCCATGGGGTTGCACAGAGTGGGACATGGCTGAAGTGACTCAGCATAGCACACAGCCTGTCTGGGTGGTGTCTGTCACCTGAGGGGATTTGGAGGGAATGATGGGGTGGGGTGTTCTGTGCTCTGAGCCGCCTCCTGGTGGGACTGTGTTCTCACCAGGACTGAGTTGCTGCACAGATGGCACACGGGCCACCCCAGGGCTTACCGTCGGAAGCGGTGGGGGTGGGACTGTGACTGCTTCTTTCCTCAGAGGGTCTCATGTGTGGTCAGGGGTTAGGCAATGCCCGGTCACACGGTAGGGAGGCAGTGGGTGTCCAAGGAGTCCCGACAGGGGTCACAAGTGGACTGACCCCTGAGTGCCTCCTGCGTGCCAGGAGTTGCCCCAAGCAGGAGGAACGTAACAGTAAGGAAACCTTGATGGGCTTCCCTGTGGCTCAGCGGTAAAAATCCACCTGCCGTTGCAGGAGACACATGTTTGATCGCTGCGTTGGGAAGATCCCCTGGAGAAGGAAATGACAACCCACTCCAGTATACCTGCCTGGAGAATCTCATGGACAGGAGCCTGGTGGGCTACAGTCCATGGGGTTGCAAAGAGCAGGACACAACTTAGTGACTAAACAGCAATAGCCAGGAAGCAGTGTTCGCTGTCGCTCAGAGTCTAGTCTAGAGGAGAGGATGGTAACACACTTTGAAATAGGGATAAGCCCAGCACAGACACCAGACATCGTCCTTGCTGATGTCCAGTAGGAGATCAGATATTCAGGCCTAATTCTCTAGCTTGCTCTGTAGACTCTGAAGCCATTATACATGAAGTGAAATGAGAAGAAATGAATGAATAGGATCAATGTAAATCTGTTTTGGAAGAGGCCATTATAATGGTTCATTCTGGAAATCCTTCTGAAGCTGAGCTTCTCCATTTTCTTTTTTCCAATCAAGAAACCCTTGGTGTTTCTTGGTGGTGAAGTATTGCAAGACCCCAAATTGGATCACAAGATTTGTTGACAGATTTTAAAATATGTGATTTAATTTACATCAAGGACTTAACAGGGCTTCCCTGGTAGCTCAGATGGTAAAGAATCTGCCTGCAATGCAGGAGACCCTGTTTGATCCCTGGGTTGGGAAGATCCCCTGGAGAAGAGAATGGCAACCCACTCCAGTATTCTTGCCTGGGAAATCCCCATGGACAGAGGAGCCTGACTGGCTACTGCCCTTGGGGTTGCAAAGAATCAGACACCACTGAGTGACTAAAACTTTCACTTTCATAAGGGCTTGACAAACAGAAAAACAGAATGATTCCCATTTTTTTTATAAATCACCTTCATTGCTCAATTCTGTGAAATGGGGATTGTATCAGAAGATTAAGGTTGGATAGTTGCTTTGTGTTCAGAGTATAGGTTTTTAAACCTGGTTTGCATCCAAATGAGTGGTGAGATACTAAAACAAAAATACCATTGCCCCAGATCTACCCAATTCCAAACCTCTGCAGGTCCCAAATCATGTCACCTTATAGGGTGTCCCATGGAGAGCTGGAGTGAGGGGCGGGGGACAGAAAGACGGCACAAAGGAGCCGCTGATGGGAAGAACGCCTGAGCCCTGTTCCCTGGTTCCAACAGGGGCTGTCTTTGGGGGTCCCTGTGGTCCAGCCCCAGGGCTCTCTTCTTTTCCACTCCCCAGCTCCTCCCTACCCTGTTCTGGTTCTGCCTTGTCTCCTCCTTGGGCTACTCTGGGTCCCAGGCTGGGACACCTCATTCTTTGCAGGGAGCACACCCTAGACAAGCCCATGGGAATGGGCCCTCCAGGCTAACCATGCCAAGTTGTGGAGCTGAAAGCCCTTCTCTCCATCAGGTGAAGAAGGGGAAGAAGGAAGGACTGAGGGGACCAAGCCTCTCTCCCGGTCCCAGTTACAAGGCTGCTCAGGTGACCGACACACCAGCAGGGGCAGGGCGGTGCACACACCGTGCATTTAACAGGTCGAATCTCCCAGAAGCAGGAAGGCGGTTCTTCCCACAGGGCAGCGGGAAGGCCCCTGGTTGAAAGATTATATGGCACAGCTGATGGGGCGTCACTTGGAGAGTACTCTACGAGAGCCCCTGACTTCCGCTAGGCGGGACTCTCTTGCTGGCTCTGAGGGAAGCTGGGTGCCACGCTGTGAGGTGCCCTATGGAGGGGCCCCAGAACCAAGAACTGAGGGCCGTCTCCAGGCAACAGCCAATGAGGAGACCATAGATTCAACATCTTGTGAAAAACGGCACCTTGTGTGTGAGGCTCGAGTTGAACCTTGAAGTGACTGTAGCCCCCAGCAGACACATCGTTTCCAGCCCTGTGAGAGGCCCTGAGTGAAAGGACTCAGACAAGCTGTCCCTGGCTTCCCAGTGCACAGAAACCTTGAGGCAACAGACGCTTGTTGCTTTAGAGCTGCTGAGAGTGGGGTCATTTGTTACCCAGCAGTAGCTTACTAATACAGTTACCGTGAAAGGTGCCAGCCTCACCTGTGTTGACCCCAGGGGAGCTGCTTGGCTGTGGTCTAGACTTGGGTCTCAGCCTACCCACTCAGCTGACCACTTGAACCCTGGTCAGCCAGGAGCCCAGAGCAGGAAGAGGGGGCCACTGAGAATATGAGGGGGGCTCCTAATACCTGCCAACTTCTGGAAAACCAAGTCAGCCTCCCTAAGACCGCGGGAGATGAATGAGCCTGTGAGTGAGACCTAGGTTCAAGGGCAGGTTCTACCATCTGTACTTGTGTGGCATTCAGCAGCATTTTGAGATCTCCTGGAGGTTTGGCTCTCAAGTGGCCCTGCTGGAGCCAGGAGAGGGCCTCACAGTAATCGGGGCTGAGCAGCAGCATCTCCAGGAGGAGCTTGGCCCTAGGCCGTGGTGGGCGCTTGATACAGGCTTGACCCTGTAGCCGTCAGGTTGCTGAGCATGTTGTCATCCGTTCAGCCACTGTTGTTACAAAGTCCTTGCCATACCCTCGCGATGCCCAGATCTAGGAGGACTTGGGGAGGATGCCTGCTCTTTGCAAATGTGTAATCACCACCACTTGGCTTGGGGGACCTCGCCCAGAAAACTTCTCCAGGATCCACCACCCCCTTGCTCCCATGCAGTCCTGCCTAGAATCCCAATGCCTCTGTTCAGCTTCCAGAAGCTCCTGCTCTCCACCCCCCGTGGGCGCCGTGGGTCTCTGCCCAGCTCTGTGCTTATTTCTTGCAGTATGAAGCGATGATTTAATTCTTGCCTGGGCTATCATTCAGCCCTAGTTCGTGCTGAAGTGAAACATATTTCAGCACCCACCGATTTCCATATAGATAAAAAGAGAAAAAAAAAAAAAAAAAAAAAGGAGAAAGGAAACAACCTCAACCAGCGTCTTCACAAACTATGCATTTGAAACGTGTTTCTTGAAGATGGATTGCTCCGTTAGGCTGCTAAGAGGTTTTTCTTGACTTGTCAACAGTTTTATCCCCCCCACAAACATTCTTGGCTATAAATTATTCATTGCCCGGTTAGTGGTTAAAAAAAAAAAAAGATGCCTGGAGCTGAGGCACTTTCTTAATTCTCCCTCTGCTTTTCAGATCCAAGTTGTTTTTTTCCTATTCACTGCTGGAAAAGTAGAAATGACTGAAATTCTCCTGAACTGGAGATTCAGGCTGGACCCAGCAAGAGGGTCGCCTTGAGCCCGGCGTAAGCTTGGCTGGAGGTGGGGGAGTCACTTATAGTCTGGGGTTAGGCAGAACACTGGGGCAATCAAATATATATGTTGAGACAGGAGATAGGTGTGTTGGGGGCTTTCTTTTTGTTCTGTTGGCAGGAGCTCTAGAGTTTCCAAAAAGCAGAGAGGAGACTTGATTCAATTCTAGGCCCAGCCATTTCAGGGCCCACAGCTGGAAAGGATCGGAGGCTTCCTCTGTTGACCTGATTCCACTCTCCTGGGGCTCCTCTCTGCCAGGAGACAGCACCCCCTTGTCTTTCTCCCTCATGCCCACCCTCTCTTGTCCTGCACACCCCTGGACCACCTCCCCGGCCCCAGCTGACCTCCTTCTCCAACAAGGATTTTCAGCTCCCCTGCCCCCCTATCTCTGTCCCTCTGTGGGAGGTGGATGGAGGTGGTGGTTGGGTTTAGCCTTCAGAATTGGGGGCCCATATTAGCTGCAGCAAAGCCCCACATTTTTGTTCAGTTGCTCAATTGTGTCTGACTCTTTGTGACCCCATGGACTATAGCATGCCAGGCTTCCCTGTCCTTCACTGTCTCCCAGAGTTTGCTCAAACCCATTTCCATCGAGTCGGTGATGCCACCCAATCATCTCATCCTCTGTCGCCTCCTTCTCCTCCTACTCTCAATCTTTCCCAGCATCAGGGTCTTTTCTAATGAATTGGCCAAAGTATTGGAGATTCAGCTCTAGCATCAGTCCTTCCAGTGAATATTCATGGTTAAAAGCCCCACATACTGGGTGGCTTAAGACAACAGGAATCCAGCCTCTTGGTTTCTTAATTCTCTCTTTGCTTTTCAGATCCAAGTTGTTTTTTTCCTTCTTGTTGCTGAAAAAGTAGAAATAAGCAGAAGTCTCTTGACTCAGAGGTTCGTGCTGGGGCCCAGTGAGAAGGTCGTGTTGACCCCTGGAGTCTAGGAGCCAGAAGTCAAGATGTCAGCATAGCCGTGCTCCCTTGAGACCCTGGGAAGGATCCTTTCTCACCTCCCTCATTCCCAGTGACGGTCCGCTGTCCCTGGCCTGCAGCTGCGGTCCCCACTGTCACATGGCATCTGCCATGTATTTCTCTGCATCCAATCTTCTCTTCTTCTAAGGACACCAGTCTTGTTGGATGAAGGGCCTACTCTGGTCCTCGTCTTAGCTCCACTGGAGCCACCTGCAAAGACCCTAGCTCCAAATCAGGTCCACTTCACATGACTGAAAATATATCAGCATATTTTCTTGTGGGGGAGGCATGATTCAATCCTTGACAGTCAGAGGAGGGAGGAGCCCCCAGTGAGACGGGGAGGAGCCCCCAGAGTAGCCAAAGGGTCAGAAGGTCAAAGACTTCCCCTCCTGGTGGGACCTCACCTTCCCCAGTGTCCTCATGCCCCAGAGGCCCTTCTCTGCCCCTGACTGTGCGGAGGTGCCAGGCTCTGGTGTGGGTCCTTTCACGCTGTGTAGACAAGGAGCATGCTGACTGCACGACCGATGCCCCTGGGGCGGAAGCAGGATCTCCCTGGGAAAGTGGCCGCCTTCGACTTTGTCCGGTGGCCGGGTCTGAGGGCACAGTGTCCACCTGCCATCGGCAGCAGGAGTTGTGACTTGGATGTTATCTTGACACCTAATTCCCACCCCCACCCTGCCACCCACATTCTCTTGTGGCACTTGGCCTTTGCCAGGGTAACGTTTCTGGGTGGGCTCTTGGAAGGCTTCTATGCTTTGCTGCTTAATCCAGAGAGTACTGCTGGGTGGCGGCGAAACAGTCCACTGTGCCAGGGCCCTGCTGGATGAGGCAGGTGCACGTGGGGAGTGATGCTGGGTCTCAGGCTGGACCCTGGATGATTTTCCTCCCACCTGGCCAAGAGCTTTGGTTTTCAGAGAAGATCTCTAGAAGCTGGGTTTATAAACACCAGGGGGTATGGGTTTAGTCGAGGGCATCCAGTGCCTGGCATCCATCACCTCTTGCCAGTCCCGCTGTGGCTACCAGGTTGGGTTCCATAATGCAGACAGGAGACCTAAGAGGCAGGGGCCTGAAGGTCTCTGTCCATTTCATTGGATGTGATGGTTACTTTCTGGATCACTCACCTTTGGTTCAATTTAAGTTAAAGTCAGACTAAGCAGCCTTTGATTGGAAGCCCTGGGGTTCTCTGGAACCCAGGCCACCTCTAAGCATGAAATTGAGTCTGTTTGGAGTGTTGCTTGCTGTTGTTGTTCAGTCCTAAGTCATGTATGATTCTTTGCAGCCCCATGGACCGCAGCACGCCAGGCTCCTCTGTCCTCCACCATCTCCTGGAGTTTGCTCCAATTCGTGTACATTGAGTCAATGATGCTATCCAACCACCTCATCCTCATTGCCCACTTCTCCTCCTGCCCTCAGTCTTTCCCAGCATCAGGTCTTTTTCAATGAGTTTGCTTTTAACATCTGGTGGCCAAAGTATTGGAGCTTCAGTTTCAGCATCAGTCCTTCCAATGAATATTCAAGGTTGATTTCCTTTTAGAATTGACTGGCTCTATCTCCTTGCAGTCCAAGGGACTCTCAAGATTCTTCTCCAGCACCATAGTTTGAAAGCATCAATTCTTGGGCACTCAGACTTCTTTAGAGTCCAACTCTCACATCTGTACATGACTGCTTGGAGAGTAGGGAACAAAATTGGTCACCCCTAAATGTCTCTGGCATGTTGATTATTTTTCATGCTGAAAACGATTAAGGCCCAAAAGAATCAGGAAAGAAATTTACTTTCCCCCTAAGTGTCTGAAGAATTTAGATAGAAGGTCTATTATATGAATAGAGCGATCACCAGAGACATCTGCAGAGAATATGGACTGGGTGTGGTGGGGAAACATTTAGAGATCAGAGTCCACTCTGTGTCCACTGTCTGTGCTTGGCCCAGCAAACATTTATTTACTAAATACTTGATTTCCCAACTGCATGTGAATTGCCTTCCTCCCTTTCAGTCTCACTCCATTACCCCCAACCCTCAGCTGTCTTTAGCTAAAGGTAGCATTTAAAGTGAGGACTTTGGCCATTTTGGTGAGTTGTTTGGTTTTCCTGGGTCTCTTCCATGTATGTGTGTGTGTGTGTGCTTCAGTTGTGTCCGACTCTTTGCTACCCAATAGACTGTAGCCCGCCAGGCTCCTCTGCCCATGGGATTCTCCAGGCAAGGGTACTAGAGTGGGTTGCCATGCCCTCCTCCAGAGGATCTTCCTGACTCAGGGATCGAACCCACGTCACTTATGTCTCCTGCAGCGGGTTCTTTACCACCAGTGGCACCTGGGATGCCTCTCCCATGTATACATGTTATTAAATTTTGCTTGATTTTCTCCTGTTAATCTTTCTCATGTCAATTTAATTCTTAGACCAGTCAGAAGAACCTAGACGGGTAGAGGAAAATGTCCCCCTCCTCAACAGGGGCAAAGTGGGCTGAGGGAATGGACAAGAGATGGACTGGTGTGAGCTCCTGGCCTATGGCAGTTGAGGAAGATAAGAAGAAACCCAAAGTTTTCTCGTGCACAATATTTGACTTAATTCTTACAATAGTACACCCATTGCACAGATGAGGAGACTGAGGCTCAGGGAGGCCAAGGGCCCTGCCTGGTAAGTGGTAGAATCTAATGGACCTGAGGTTCCTGGATGAGAGAATTTCTTCTTCAGACAGGTAGCTTCCACGTCCCTCTGATCACACAGGAGTGGTGGTGGTGACTTGGTTGAAAGGATCTTTGGGAAAATGAGATTCCTTCCCAGGACTGGGATCTGATCAGAAACCTTTGGAGCTGACTGCTGGCTTCTTTCAGGCTGTCTGGGCCCCTGCTCTTGTACCACTTCAGGATGTGAGCCATACTGACAGTATGCCCAGGATGGGGGCCCACCCGTGGGCACCTGAGAGGGAATCACTCAGGGCACGGAGGTGTCGCAGGGACCCGAGAGAATGGATGCTCTCCTGGGAGCATCCTGAGGCCTTCCGTTCAGAGGTGAAGAGTCACATGAGAAAAAGTCTTTCGAAGACCTGCTGTATAGCACGTGGAACTCCGCTCCAAGCTGTGTGCCATCCTGAATGGCAGGAGGGCTTGGGGAGAATGGGTACATGCATTTGTACGGCTGAGTCCCTTCTCTGTTCAAGCTACCACAACGTTGTAGCTTGTTGCTACAACGTTGCCTATACCCAACACAATATGTTTTTGGTGTTAAAAAAAATTAAAATTAAAAAAAAAAGAGAGAAGATCTTTCGAAATGAGGCTTTTTCAGGGAACACTTGAAACCATTTGGCAGAAATCCGGACTGTTTTAAAGAGAAACAGGAGAGGCAAGATGTCCAGAAATTAATTCCATCATCTTTTCAACTGTCCAAGTCATTGAGCTTTGTTTCCATTGCATTGTTTTTTTAAGACCAGATTCTTTGAAATAATATTGCGATGAATATGGAGGTCATTGACTTTTTGTATTCCTTTTTTATTAATGCAATTCATCTACCATATAGTTCATCTATTGAAAGTGCACAGCTCTAGCACAGGGAACTCTACTCAATATTCTGTAATAACCCGTGTGGGAGAAGAATCTGAAAAAGAATGAATATATGAGTGTGTGTAACTGAATCCCTTTGCCGAACATCTGAAACTAACACAACATTAAAAATCGACTATACTCCAATAAAATTTTTTTAAAAAAGCTAAGTGCACAGCCTGATGGGTTTTTAGTATATTCTCTGAGTTGTGCGTCCACCACAATCAATTTTAGAGGCTTCGTTGTCTTCAGAGGATGCAGCCTGGGGCAGGAATCTGAGCCCAGGACTCTGGGATGACAGTGGTCTTAGCAGTGCTGTCTGCTGATTTCTCTGTTAAGCTGTTTGCTTCAAATGGTAACATGCCCAGTCCAGCAGGAGGTAATAGACTCCACCTGCTGATTGCTCTATTGTTTTAAAAAATGCCCCGAGACTTAAATCCCTCCATAGTCTGATCCAGTTAAAATTAGGCAGGGGTAGATTTTGAGGCCAGTTTCAAGGTTTGTTTGGAGCTCAGAAGGGTTCTTCTTGGCTGTCTCTTTCTCTGGTTCTCTCTGGTGAACTATCTAGCTTGGGTTTAGCTTATTGTTCTTAATAAAGAGGGGCTGTTGTTTTCAAGAGTGCCCTTAGGCATGAACTTTCTCACATTCTGTTTTAAATAAATTCAGTTCTTTTGGGAGCACTTCAGAGAACCTTCTTTTCTCATGGACTGCATTTCCCCTGAGAAATCCTCTAGTTCTGGAGGCAATCCTCAGCGTGTCTCTTCCTTGGAATCTGTGACCCAGGAGTGAGCTGGGCAGAAGGGTTGGGGCCCAGTCTTCTTAGCCTGCCCTGCTTGGGCTGAGCCTCTGTCCCATGACACGCTTGAAGATGAAAAGTTAAAATTTTACATAACCTCCTGCTCCTTCTGCCTCTGTAACTCAGTTTGCTCCTTGCAAAGTCTGGATCACGTAGGTCTCAGAAAGCGGGGACTCACAATACTTGGAACTGGAGCAGGACAAGGAACTCACCCTTGTCCCGCTCACTACAATCGCCCAGCCCCTGCAAACCCACAAACCCGCTTAATCATGCCTGTCCGGGTATAAAAACTCTGTAACCCCTTTGTTCGGGGCTCAGAGCTTGAAGTGTTAACTCCTCTGGGCCCCCGGACTAATAAACCTGATTCTCCAACTCTCCGAGCTTGGTGCTTGATTTCTCGAGTACTGGTTTCTGCAACACACTCACTGGGAATTTAGCCTTTCAACTTGGAGTTGACAGAATGAGAAATGCTGGTGGCTGGTCCCTCCTGATGAGATATATAAGCCTTGATTAGGATTTGAGGGGTCGGGGAGCCCTGATTTCTAGGCCACACACATGTGGAGCGAAGCTTCTGTGAGGCTGAGCTGGAGTGGAGAGGGAGAGTGTAGGTTGCGGTTGAAATGCCACAGACTTGCTGTTCTTACTGAATTTTAGTAGATTTTCTAGAGTAAATGTTTCTTTGTTTGTCATATGCCCTTAAGGCAGCTCCCAGAGACTTTAAATTGTCTTTTTTAAAAAAATAGTTTTTGCCAGCTTCACTTCTTCCATGAAGTTACTCTCTCAGTCATCCCAGAAGTGGAATCTGTGCTGTTTTAATAATGAAGGCCTCTTTATATTATGAATTTGCCTCTAGTGGTATGGGATAAGTTTTGACAAGTCATATTCTAATTCTCTGTTGTATTTATAATTCATTTTCTCAACCCAAAAGAAAGGCTCTTCTAGTTTTCAACTGGGTTGTCTGTCTATCCAGGTATCTATCCATCTATTTTGCTTTTCAGACTTTCAGCATTCCAGCCTAGCTTTTATTGGATTTTGTGGTTTGGAGAATGGCTTGTACAGTTTCTGCTCTTTGTAATTTAGAGGAGTTATCTTTCTGGATAAGTAAGTATAAGTTTTTTACAAATGCTCTATCATTTGTACACCTGTGAGGAAAAGGTATAGTCTCTTCTAAGACACAACATACAGCATCTCTCTGTTAATTTACTTTATTAGCTACATTGTTTGATTCCTCTAGGTGGATAGTAGACAATATTCCAGCAGATAGAGATGGGGTAGAAGGTAAAAGAAATTGCAAAGCAAATGCGTAAAGCAATTTTAGCTAGCTCATCATGATTTCAATGGAAATGATACTTTATTATTATTTTTTTCATTTTATTTTATTTTTTTATTTTTATTTTTTTAATTTTATTTTATTTTTAAACTTTACATAACTGTATTAGTTTTGCCAAATATCAAAATGAATCCGCCACAGGTATACATGTGTTCCCCATCCTGAACCCTCCTCCCTCCTCCCTCCCCATTCCATCCCTCTGGGTCGTCCCAGTGCACCAGCCCCAAGCATCCAGTATCGTGCTTCGAACCTGGACTGGAAATGATACTTTAAACGTTCATTAATTTATTTGTTTTTGGCTGTGTGAAGGCTTTGTTGCTTCTCTGGCTGTGGAGCACGGGCTCTGAGGCGGGCAAGCTTCTGTTGTTGGGGCACATGGGCTCAGCAGTTGTGGTGCACGGGCTCAGTTGCCCCGCAGCACGTGGGATCTTTCCGGACCCAGGATCGAACTCATGTGCCCTGCTTGGCAGGAGGTTTCTTTACCACTGGACCACTAGGCAAGTCCCTCAATGGAAATAATACTTGATGCATTTCCTCAGAAGCTTTTCCAGGTAGCACAGGGTACAGATTCATGCAACTTTTGGCTTAGAAGGGACCCTGTAGGTTTTCCGGTTCCTACTTCCTTGATTTATAAACAAGGAAGATGACTTGCCCAAGGTCGCATAGCTGGCAAGCTGAGGCTGGGATCTAAATTCAGGTCCTCGGATTCTGGTAAAGATGTGAAGTCTCTGTGTTTGCCCTGTGTCTGGTTCACTGTATTTTGTTTCAGTTTTCATTGTTATCTCTGAGACAGCTGGTGGAGATACCATTTCTTATTTAAAAAGGCCTTCTAGGACTTTCCTGCTTGTCCATTGGTTAAAACTCTGTGCTTCCAATGCAACGGATGTGGGTTTGATCCCTGGTCTGGAAGCTAAGATTCCACATGCTGTGTGCCATATATATGTATATGTATATATATACACACACACATACATATGTATATAATATATTTATTTATTTGCAGGTATTTTACAATTAGCAAAGCACACTTTTATATGCCTCATCTAATATAATCTTCACAGCAAGTGATGTTTAAGGTGGCACTGTTACCCCAGTCCTGCAGGTGAAGAAATGGGGGCTTAGACGTGGCAGTCCGGTCAGTGCTGGGGTCTTCTGCCTCCGAGGCCATGCACGCATTCCCAGGGCCCAGGAGTCCTGTCTCACCTTAGCCCAGAGCTAATGTTCAGACTCATTCACTTCCTGCATGGTTTTTCTTTTTTTTTTGGTGGGGGGCAGTAAAATTGTAACATCCTAGGACATTTCCTTCCTCCCTTGGAGCAGTGCCCTGAACAGCTGGCTGGGTTTGTGAATGCAGATATTATTGTTTTTTAAAAATATCACTGTAGTCTCTACACCTGCTGTAAGTAGGTTATAATCGGCTGGAGTGCACGTGCAGCATTTCTCTGCAATCTCCTGGGACCATCTCAGTTCATTCATGCCATTGTTTTCCTTCCTCTGCAGGAACATTTAAGCAGCCACGTCTCAGCTGCACGCTGCCCACCCCCCTACTCCCTCAGTGCTGTGGCTTAGCCAGCGCTTCCTGTTCTCATCTGGGAGTTTGGATCCACCTGTGAATGGCATCACTGACTCCATGGACATGAGTCTGAGCAAACTCTGGGAGATAGTGAAGGACAGGAAAGCCTGGGGTGCTGCAGTCCATGGGGTCGCAGAGAGTTGTACTCGACTTAGCGACTGAGCAATGGAGTGATCAGTGGCTCCTAATCCCCCTCCTCAAATGTTGGGGGCAGGAGCTCAGATGGTCATAGGAGTCTCCAGGTTCTGATCATCTCTGAGTTTACCACGAAGTCCTTGTTTCCTGGAAGACATGAGTTCTATTTTAGGAATTATCTTACGAATTAATTCTTAGTTGTTTGCCGCACTCAGAATCTTTCCTTCAGAATTCTTGGCACTCGGCTAGAGAGCATCCTGAGAATGGCTTTCTTTCCCTCTGTCTGGCATTTTTCTCATCAGTCACACATTTTTGTCTGGCAGGTGCCAGGCACGGACCCTCCCTCTTCAGGTCTGTGTAGGCGTCTCCTGAGAGTCCCCAGGGCCTCAAATTGGCACCTGCTCTCAGAGGTGACATTTGCTTACTTCCTCTCGTCTTGCTGTTTAGCTCCGAGCTTGGAGCGGGGTGGACAGGGCCTCTGTTTGGTTCATCAGCAGAGAAAGCACTGGAGACATTGGAACTGGTCCCAGGGGGGAAGTGGGGCAGGCAGGTGGTCCCAAGCCCTACGTAGTGCTGGAAGGAGGAGCCTCTTGGAAGGACCCAGTCAAACTTGAAAGACACACAGCTGGGGTCTGCTCTGCTGTGGACTCTGAAGGGCGCTTCTCAGACCACTGATCTCCCCTCTACCTGGGCCATGTGAGCAGCTGTGTAGGCCTTTATATTTTAATTTTTTTTTTTTTTTTTTTGGCTGCGTTGAGCCTTAGTTGTGGCACGTGGGATCTTAGTTCTGCAACCAGGGCTCAAACTCACACCCCCTGCCCTGGAAGAGCAGGGTCTTAACCACTGGACCACCAGAGAATTCCTCATATTTGAATTTGAACTGAAAGCAGACAGTTGCCAGCAGAAAGGGATCTCTGAGAGCGCCAACGTGCTTTATCAGTGGACGACACAGTTCCAAAGTAGAAAATAACTTCCTAGGTCTTTAAAGAACTGGAACTCAGTCCTGGCTCTGATTCTTACCTCTGTGTCACCCACTGCTAATCTCTGTGGACCTCAGTTTCCTAATCTTTGAAATGGGCTGGTCAGCCCACCTTTAGTGCAAATCATCTGAAGCATCTGGAGACGCAGTGCACAGATATGCAGGCCCGGCCCCTGCACAGGGTCCTGGCCGTGGCTCCTCTGCCCCCTCACGTGGCTGAGGACCTGCAAGGCCTTTGGAGCCCCAGGCTCATTTTTCAGTAAGGCTCCACCTGGTATATCCTTACCCACCACCCACCCTAAGAGACTTGCTATGAACCCTGGAGGAGCCTGAGTCTGGCAGTCTCAGTCTCAGTCTCTGAGTCCCAGAAAAGAGACTGGATTTTTACTGTCCCAGCCTGTGTGAGATGATGACTCACTTTTCTCAAGATATGAGCCACCTTTTACAAAAACGAAGCCAAGCGTGTGCCCTGTGGGGATGGCGGGGCTGTTCCTGCCACATTGCCCCAGCCCGGCAGTTCACAGGAATCCCCCCACCCCTCTGCTCCCTGCTGGGTCCTCTGGAAGGGGCCGGGGTCCTCACTGTGGTCCTCTCTCCCAAACCCTCGCTCTTTGGGGCCGACTCCGGACTCCTGCATGTTGTTGATGTTGGCCCTTGGCGATACTTGTGTGGGTGGGTAGCGGCTGCCCTGGTGGAGGATGCCTGGTGGAAGGAATGTTGTCACCTCACCTGGCAGGTTGACCTGGGCAGTGTGGTTTTGGAAAGTGATTTTACACCCACTGTGTTTAGGCAATCAGCCTGGAAAGGGCTGATGGGCTAGAGGGGGTCCCTGTGAGGCCTTTGGAGAGGACCCATCCCAAACTCCACCATTCAGGAATGATCACTGCTAGTTTGCGTGCATGCGGGCTAAGTCTGTTCAGTCAATTCTGACTCTGTGCGACCCTGTGGACTGTAGCGGCCAGGCTCCTCTGTCCACGGGGTTCTTCAGGCAAGAATACTGGAGTGGGTTGCCATATCCTCCTCTAGGGGATCTTCCCTGGCCAGGGAGGGACCCTCCTGGATGTGGGAGGAAGGAAAGGACGTCCCCACCTGGCACCTGGCAGAGATGGGGAAGCAGCAGAAAGAATGGTCCCCATGCACCCCGTGTGGGTGGGTGAGTGCCACCTGTCATTGACTCTGCCCTCCTGTGTGAATGACTGGAGTGCTCCTAGCAACCTCAAGTTCCTGCAAACTTGGCAACTTTGGAAACTGAGACCCTTGAAGTTGCTGCATTCAGCTTCCCACATGCTGAAAAGGGGCTTTGAAGGGGCAGCTGGGGGTTGCTTTGCCTTTTTTTCTCCCCCCAGCAGACCCAGCACTGTTTTCTTCCATTTTCAGCGAAGATGAGCAGCACTGTTTGATGTGACGTGTTTGTGAATCTGGACCTGGGTCACAGCTTGGGGGGCACGAAGGTGGGCTGGCAGCATCACCACCTGCAGTGGGTCCCGCGGAAGCGTCTCCAGCAGCTGCCCAGACACACACAGGGCACGGGAGGGCCCGCGATTTCAGCAGAAAGAGGAAAACCCCTCCCGTCTCTTCGGCCTCTGAGGTACAAACCGAGCCTGGATGCTAGGGTGTTGCCAGAGCCAGTCAACTTCTGCGGCAGCGGAGGGAACGTTCTTTCAGCTCCTGGAGGCAAAGATGCGGGGACAGTTCTGGGGACGCTGAGGACCTGCCACCCCAGGCTCTTAACTTCAGGAGTCATGCTCACGGCGTCCTGATTTCAGCTTCCTGATCACCCTGCCAGCCTCGGGAGTTCTGTATGCGCTTATTCTCACTGGCTCTGCTCTTTGGCGTCCCCGTCTCTGCCCTGCGCCAGGTGGGGACATGCTCTAGTTCCTCCCGCATCCAGAAGGGTCCCTCCCTGGCCATTCTGCCTCTCTGCCTCACACTCACCGTGCCTGTTGTCCGCCCTGGTCTTCCAGCCTCCTGCCTTTACCCTTAACAGCCCCCCATCCATCATGTCCTCAGCTGTAGGTCTCTGCAGGCCACTCTCTGCTCAGAGTTTTCGCAGCCCCCAACCCACCCTCCACCCTTGGCCTGAGCAGAGCTTTCTCCCAGCTTCCAACTTTGCAGGCCGCATACACGGCAGGAAGTGGCTGGGACGGTGGGCAGCTGGAGGAGGCCTTGGGTGGGGACTTCCGCCTCGGGGATCCCTGGGGGCCAGCAGTCTGGGTACCTGTGTCGCCTGTTCACACACACTGCTGCCCAACTTCTGCAGAGCTTCAGAGCCAGATCCAGATGCCCCATCTGATGGGGGTGGGGTGTGTGGCCTGCCTGCCATTTCCCCCGGAATCATCACTTTAAGCGAATGGGGAAAACCAGCCATTAATAGCGGGAGACAACCTACCACTGACATGGTCCCTGAAACCACAGGACCACGATCACTGCTGACCCCAGTGCCTCTGATCCTGAGCTGCCAAAACAGCATCTTTTTCTACACAAGTTGTTGTGTTAGCAAACTGGGGCTGCAGCAACAAATTACCACAAACTTAAAAAAACAAAGAGAAGTTTATTCTCTCACAGTTCTGGAGACCAGATGTCCAAAATCTAGGTGTCAGCAGGGCTAGGTCCCTCTGGAGGCTCTCAGGGGTGGAGCCTCCTTCTCCTCTTCCAGCTGCTGGTGGTGGCTGGCGTTCCTTGGCTTGTGGCCACATCATTCCCATCTCTTCCTGTGTCTCCCTCTTTTGTCTCTTGCAAGGACCCTTGTCACTGGATTTAGATCCTGCCCTAACTGAGGATGATCTCCCTGTGAGATCCTTAAATTACATCTGCAAAGACCCTTTCCCCAAATAAGGTTATATCACAGGTTCTGGAATATGAACTATCTTTTTTTTTTTTTTTTTTTTTTTGGGAGGGGTCACCATTCAACTCAGGACAGCTGTGCTGTGAAAAGCCTGAAGGGGGTCCAGCAGCCTGGAGTGCAGCCTCAGGACCCTGTGCATCCTGGGAGTGATGGATGGGCTGGATGTGTGTCATATGCTACCCTGACCTCCAAACCTCATTTGTTGAAACCTAACTTGCAAAGGTGACGGAGACAAAAAATGTGATGGTTGGCAGATGGGGGCCTGGGGAGGCGACTGAGTCAGAAGCGAACATGAAGGAACAGAACCCCTTTCTTCCTGCCCCCGAATCTGGCCCCGGGTGCTCTCACCCAGTGGTGGGTGGTGGCTGGGTATGCTAGCTTGGGTGGAGGGTGAGGTGTGCCCTGGTGTGACACTGGGAAGTGCTGTGATATCCTCTGGGAGAGAGAAGAGAGAATCGGGCCCAAGTCCTGGCTGGCTAGTATGTGACCTTGGATGGAGCATCCAAGAAGACCTTGAAACCAAAAGCTAAGTGTGCAAGTTGGAGGCCTGTTGGGTGGCGGTTGCTGCTTAAGTTATTATTTTTTTAAATAAACTCTGACTGAGGACTAGCTGAATGACAGGGCCCAGAAAATCTAGGTAGGATTAAGTCCTGTCCCTTCCCTCTAAGGACTCACAATCTCCCTGGGGGAGAAAGCCTGTCCTATAAACTGACATTAAGGCAGACACTGAGAATGGGGTGAGTTCAAAGTTTTTGGTAGGCTTCATGGAGGAGGTGGCATTTCCCCTGGGTCCTGAATGATGAATAGGAGTTCACCGAGATACAGGAGTCCTCTGTAGATGTGTACTGTGTACCAAAGTTTCCTCAAACTCAGGGGTGCATCTCTTTATTATATCTCAGTTTCTGTGAGTCCAGAATCCTCAGAAGGATGAGTCAGTATGTTGGCTGGGGCTGCAGTCATTTCAAGACTTAATGGTGATCTCACCTGGGCCTCCCCTAAAGCTGTCCCAGGACGTAGCAGCTGGCTTCCCCTAGAGTGAGTGATCAGAGAGACAGAGATGGACATTGCAGCCTTTTAATTGTTGTTCAGTTGCTCAGTCATGTCCGACTCTTTGTGACCCCATCATCCCCTGTCGTCCTCTCCTCCTGCCTTCAATCTTTCCCAGCATCATGGTCTTTTCCAATGAAGTTGGCTCTTCACATTAGGTGGCCAAAGTATTGGAGCTTCAGCTTTATCATCAGTCCCTCCAATAAATATTCAGGACTGATTCCCTTTAGGATTGACTGGTTAGATCTCCTTGCAGTCCAAGGGACTCTCAAGAGTCTTCTCCAACATCTCAGTTCAAAAGTATCAATTCTTCAGCACTCAGCTTTCATTATGGTCTAACTCTCACATCCATACACGACTACTGGAAAAACCATAGCTTTTGTCAGCAAAATAATGTCTCTGCTTTTTTCTTTAAGGCACATCCCATCACTTCTGCTGAGTTCTAGTCATTGAAAGTGACTTGTTAAGATCAGTCCACCCTCCAGGGCATGATGGCCAGCGGGGTCAGGGTGTCTGGTGGCTGATTTAGAGGCTGTGACCCCATAGAGTAGCACAGTGACCCAGCTCCTGTTGCAGGGTCCGGAGGAAGGACATGATGATGGATGGGAAACCATCTCTCTGGTTTGGGAAGCAGAGAAATGATGTTGAGGAAGATAGTTCTAACAGTGGAAGTGTGTAGTAACGTGGAGGGCATACTATGCCAGGTTCTGTTCAATGCATCAAAAGAAAGTCTCATTTAATTCTTTCACAATCCTTTAAGAGGATGGTGCTGTTACAAGCCCCACTTTACAGATGAGGGAACCGAGCGAGCCCAGGGGTATGTGGTGGTGGGGTGGGCCCTCAGCCTGGGGCTACACCAGGTCCCAGACCAGCAAGCTCCTTGGAGTCCTGTAGGAAGGTTGGAGGGTGTGGGGACCACCCCACACAGCCTCTTCTGGCCCACAGAGGACAGGAGGTGGGCATCTCTGTGGTCACTCCAGGGCCAACAGTGGCCTGATTTCCGTCGGGGGGAAGGGAGTGATATTTCTATGAAATAATATAAAAATATATGTATTGGTCTCCACTTCTTGTTCCTGGCACAGAGCTTCTAAAACCCTTAGAATTTGCTGGGTGATTGGAGTGTCTTTTGTTCTAATGAGATGACTCTTGGTGGATTGCTTCAGGATGGGAGCTGCTCATCAGAAAGACCAAGCTGTGATGCTTGGAATTTTCAGCTCCCATCTGCTCCCCCTATTCTCCAGGAGGGGAGAGATGCTGGAGTGTGAGTTAACAATCGATCCCGTCTATGTGATGAAACCTTCATCAAATTCCTAGTAGTGGGAGGGGTTTGGAGAGCTTCTGGGCTGCTGAGATCGTGGAAGAGCGGGGGGCCTGGTGTGCCCAGAGGGCATGGGAGCTCCTTGCCCCATTTCCTTAATGTTGCCTTACACATCTCTCCCATCTAGATGTTCATCTGTATCCTTTATCATATAATAAACTGGCCAACGTAAGCAAGAGTGTGCCCCTGAGTTCTGAGAGCTGTTCTAGCAGATGTCTAAACCAGGAGGGGTCTTGGGAACCCCAATTTATATCTGGTTAGTCCAGGGAACTAAGATGGGTGCCAACCTTGGACTTGGCAGTTGGTCTCTGAAGTGGGGGCAGTCTTGTGGGACAGAGCCCTTTACCTGTTGGGTCTGGACTGACTCCGGTTACTGCTGGAGTTGAATCATGGGACCCCCCTCCCCACCCCCACCCCACACCAAGCTGGTAGCAGACGATTGCTTGATGTGTGGAAAACCCATACTTCTAGTGTCAGATGCGTTTTGAGTGTGTGAGTCACAGAGAAACAAGGGAGAGTTTTTTTTCCAATATAGTCCCCATGAGACTGCCAGGGGAGGCCCACACATTCCTGATAGACACACACAGGAAGCCACCACGCTGAGCCCGAGGAGGTCTGGTTTGGCCTGGAAACCTCTCATCCCAGCCCCGAGGCTAAGGGGGTTCCCATGGCAGGAAGCTCCAGGGGCACATGGCTCCATGGAGGCGAGAGAGGTCCATCTGGAAAGGCCCTGGCTCTGCTGTGGTCATGGCCTGTTAATTCTCTGGAGCTGAGCCTGCGATTTAGGCGGAAGCCCCCTACCACCTCACCCCCATCCCCTGCAGTTATTCATCCTCTGGTCCTGTGAGCAGCTGACAGCCGAGAGGGGGTGCTTGCCCATCTTCCCCTCCAGGGAGGCGGGCAAGAAGGCAGGCACGCCTCCCCGGCCCATCCCACATGGGCTCCCGGCTTCCCGAGCGCACAGTGATGGTCCCAGCCAGGAGGAGGAGGCAACAGCCTGGGCCGGGTGGCCTCCTCCTCCTCCTCTGGGATCACTTCCCCCAGAGGGGCAGTGGACTTGGGACCAGAAGACCAGGGTTCTGGTTCCAGCATACAGCGTTCTGCTGTGTCCCAGAATGGGCCCACTTACCCTCTCTGAGCCACACTGACTGAATGTCCCTCTTCCCACCCCACAAGGAGGCCTGTCACCTCCAGCAGAGCTTCTCCATCCTGACTGTGAGCAGGAATCACCTGGAGCTTCTTGAAACGTGGTTCTGACCCAGCAGGTCCTGGGCGAGGCTGAGGTTCCCCCTGGGGCCTCGGGACCACACTTGTGGTCTGAGTGTTTTTTGGGAGGAACATAATCAGGACATGATCAGGGAACTACCTAAGGCTGCCCTGGGCTGCCCTGGCTCCAATTAGCATTTCAAAGGACTAGCATAACCCCATTAATAAGATGCCCCGTGTTAGCAGCTCCAGTGCTAATGGGCACCGACCAGGGATCTCAGGTTCAGACTCAGACCCCTAGGACACCCAACTTCTTCATGATCACCTTTCTCTTTGTAAGAAGATTTCGGGACAGGCGCCATCCTTATGCAAACCCTCTATTATTCTTTTACACATACAGTGATCCACCAACAGGACGTTGCCCCCAGATTCCCTTACTCAGGGAGGCAGCAGAGACTCACCCACAGAGGTCCTCTTTCCATCTCTTCTTGGAAAGGTGGGAAAGTTATGTACGTCCTTTAGAAAAAAGAGTCTCCGAGCAAACTGCTGGTCTTGACCAGCCCTTCCCCATGGTGGCCAGAGAAGGTGGGGGGCCCGCAGACCCCTGGTCCCCCGGAGTCCCCATCTCGGGGGTCAGCCCTGGGATGACCCCAGTGGGGCAGCTGTCTCCACTCATCCGTCCTGCTGTGGCTGCAGCTTTTCTTTCCAGGCTCAGCGTCCATGGTAAACAGGAGACACCAGATTTCTTTCCATCCTTCATCCCGACTTGGGTCAACCCACCAGACAGATGTTTTCCACTTGTCCTTCCTCCAACCAGGCAAGGCAAGGTTTTGAATCAGGAGAGGGAAAATATAATTCCAGTGGGAAGTCAAACATCTTTACCCTTTAAAGGGAACAAGTTGTGCATTTATTCGATGAATACTTTCTGAGTGTGGCATTGGGATATGCTGGGGGCTGGGGGGTCCTGTCCACAGGATGCTCAGCGTCCAGTGGAGGGAGATACTGACTACAGATCAGTCTCCCGGGCACATGAAGGTGGGGGTGGACACTGAACTAAAGGCAGCCGGGATGAAGGTGCAAGGCTTCTCCTGCCCCAGCTGGAATCTCAGAGGGGACTAAGCATTCTCCAGGGTAAGAAGGGCATTCCCTGCAGGAGAGCGGCCTCCACCAGGCTGCAGAGGAGTCAGGATCGGGGGGCAGGGGCGTGTTGGGGAGAAGGTGGAACTGGACTTTGGGTGTACATGGCAGAGTGGGGCCAGGTGGAACTGGAGCCAGGGGAGGTGATGGCCTTGAACATCAGCTGAGTCATGAGGGCTGCACAGCAGAGGGGCAATGGGAGCCTCTATAGGACTCCAGTGTGGGGGGTGAGGTGGTTGGACTCATGCCTCGGAAATAGGGTGGGCAGGAGACGGAGGGCTGCAGGCGGGGGGCTGCAGACTGAGGGCTGGAGGCTGGGGACTGGAGGGAGAGGTGGTTGGCAGAGATGATGGTCCAAGTGAGTGGTGATGTGAGTCCCAAGAAAGCCAGGCCAGGGAGAGGAAAGGGCTTGAGAAATACTCATTCAGTCGGAGCAATATATCTCCAGGAGCTGTGGATTGAGAGGACTGAGGGAGAGGCTCGGTTTGTCCCAGAGGTGGTGGGTGGAGATGAACGGGAGGAACAGAGTCAGAGCCTCAGACCCCACTGGGGCTCAAGGCCAGGGCTTCATGCTCAAGCCAGCTGGCTGGGGCGGGCTGCATCCTGGCCAGAAGGAGTGGGGTCTGGGACAGGTAGCAGGGCAAAGACCTGGGAATCCAGACACACGCACACCTGGGGGTGGGGAGGGAGAGATGATAGACGCATGATTATTTTCTCTGTCTAAGTAGGGCTTCTGTCATGGCTCAGGTGGTAAAGAATCCTCCTGCAATGCAGGAGACCCTAGTTTGATTTCTGGGTTGGGAAGATCCCCTGGAGAAGGGATAGGCTACCCACTCCAGTATTCTTGGGCTTCCCTGGTGGCTCAGCTGGTAAAGAATCCACCTGCAATGTGGAAGACCTGGTTTGATCCCTGGGTTGGGAAGATACCCTGGAGAAGGGAAAGGCTACCCACTCCAGTATTCTGGTCTGGAGAAGTCCATGGACTGTATAGTCCATGAGGTTGCAAAGAATTGGACATGACTGAGTGATATTCACTTTCACTTTCTGTCTGAGTAAGCACTTCAGTCTTACTTGTTTTCCCCCATTTTACAGATGAGAATGCTGAGCTTTGGAAAGAGCTCACAATAGGCGTGGCTGGTGATGGATCCTAAAGCCCGAATCTGAGTGCTGACCTGCAGCCCCGCCCATGCTGCTCAAGGAGCAGACGGTCGCCTTGGGTGACGTGGCCAGCAGGGCTGGCATTTGGGCTGGCATCTGACAGCCCAAACCCTGTCAAAAGAAGTAGAGTGTGTGCTACGTCACTTCAGTCGTGTCTGATTCTCTGTGACCCCCATGGACTGTAGCCCACCAGGTTCCTCTGTCCATGCGATGCTCCAGGCAAGAATACTGGAGAGGGTTACCATTCCCTTCTCCAGGGCAATAGAAATAGATAAATGGATAAATACACTGCATGTGGGTATATTTATATGTGGGGATATTACAGAGCCCTAAAATGGAATAACAGCAGACAACAAAAAGATGGATGAACCTTCTCAATCACATTTGAATGAAAATAAAACATAGTCTGAGACTTTTTCCCCTAGTTGGTATCCAGGGGACTTCAAAAAGTGGTCCTAACATTTATGAACAAGTTCGGCTTTCTAGCACAGGCCAAGCAGCCCATCTGACAAAGCAGTTCCTCTCTCTAAGTCAGCGTGAATGCCTTTCAGATTGCTTCCTGTTGTTTAACTGGCCCCAGGTGTATGGAACTGAATTACACATAATCCTTGTTTATGATGCTCCCCTAGAGCTCTCCCCGAAAGATCCTCTTCCTCTTGCCTCCCTCACTTCCTCCCTTCTTTTATTCTCAGCTAATAAACAGCAGTCCATCATCATCTGACAAGGAAGCTGGACACCGAGAGCTGTTGGCCACCCTCTTTTCCTCCAGGAACTCTGCCCTCCCTCCCAAGGGGACCAACTCCATAAATCTTGTGTCTGTCCTTCCTTTGCTTTTCATCTTATCACATCAAAATGTAACCTCCCAAATATTTTAAATTGGAGTCATTTTTAACTTTAGAAAGGGTAATATGCACTGTAATTTTTTAAAGGGCTATTTTTTTAAGAAGAACCATTTTAGATTTACAGAAAAATGGAGAGGATAATACAGAGAGTTTTGGACATTTTTCCCCCTCTCAGAATTTTATTGCTATTTTGGAAAATAGTTTGGCATTTTCATGAAAGTTGAGCCTTCACAAATCTTACATACCAGCAATTCTTCTCCTAGGTATGTACAAAAGTATTCTTAGCAACAGTAATATCAACATTGGAAGCAGCTCAGATTCTGTCAACAAAAGTAGATAAGTAAATATATTGCGTGTGGGTATATTTGCATGTGGGGATATTATAGAGCCATAAAACTGAATAACAACAGGCACACAAAAAGATGGATGACTCTTACCAATCGAATTTGAATGAAAATAAAAAGTCTGAGATTTTTTTTTTCCCTAGTCAGTATCCAGGGAAATTCAAAGAGTTGTCCTAACATTTTAGGGGCAAGTTCGGCCAAAGGCCACCACCTTCGAGAACAGCATGAGCAAAAGTCAACAGAAAAGGGTGAGTCTCTGTTTGCAGGGGGACCACCCCAGGATGGCTTTGGAGCTTTGGGCACGGACAAGTTGAGTCAAGATGAACAGAATGGAAAATACCTGTAGAAAGCCATAATCTACCCAGAGAGCCCTTGGTAGGTGAGGAAGGTGGGGTGAAGTGGGGAGGGCTCTGCCAAAGCTGGAGAAAGAGAAGCTGGCTCCCGAGGGAGGCCCTGGAGAGAAGGAACCTGAAGTTGGCCGCACAAGTATTGCGGTCATCAGAGAGGAGCCCAGAGCTGGGCAAAGACTTTGCCAAATGCTGCCCCAGCTGAACAAACTGTCCCTTAACCCCATCCAATTTCCACGTTCACCTAGCAACCCTCACATTTTTCTAAAGTAATTTTAATTATAAAACTGTATAAGCTTATAAAAGAAAAGAATTTAAAAAGGCATAAAGTAGGAAAGAAAGAAGGAACAAAAATCATCTGTGCTTTGGAGTATTTCATTTTAGCCTTTTCTCATATACTAATAATCATATTGTACCCATTGTTTAACTCGTCTTTTATCCAAATACTTTTTCCCATTATAAACCCTTTGCAGTCATCTCTTTTTTGAGCCATGCTGCAGGGCATCTTAGTTCCCTGATGAGGGATTGAATCCTCGCCCCCTGCAGTGGAAGCGCAGAGTCTTAACCTCTGGACCGCCTGGGAAGTCCGTGCAGTCATCATTTTTAATGAATGTATCTGTTCATTGACTTGAATCTCCCTTTCTTTCTCTCTTTTTCTCCCTATCATCCATCTATCCATCCTTTCTTTGAGCCTATCTATCCCTCCATCCGTCTATTGCATCTGCACTTCGTAGAATATATTCTATACAGAATTTGTGTATATATTTCAATGGCTGTTCTCCAATGCCTGGCTATTTTGACTGTTTCTAGGTTTTCACTATTATAAGTAATCCTGCCAGGAATGTCTTGGTGCAAAAAGCTTTTTCCATATTCAAATTATTTCCTTAGGAGAGATTTCCCAGAAGTAGAATTATTAGATTAAAGGGTTTGAATATATTTAAGGCTCACGATACTTAACGCCAGATTGCTTTCTAAACGTATGGCGGCAGTCACCTTCCTGCAGGCAGCCTATGATCAAACCTGCTTCATTGCCCTTTCTCAAATGCTGAGTGATCTAATTTTTAAATAGCTCCATTAATTTGTGACACCAGTTTAAGATAATCAGTAATATTTTAGAAAAGAAAGGAGATGCCCTAGAGTGTTAGGGGCTGAGAAAACTCTAGCCTGCAGTGTGAATTATGTTACTGTCTGATTGGTTGAAACTGAACGTGTTAGTCACTCAGTTGTGTCCTGTTCTTTGTGACCCCATGGACTGTAGCCTGGGTCCTCTGTGCATGGAATTCTTCAGGCAAGAATACTGGAGTGGGTTGCCATGCCCTTCTCCAGGGGATCTTCCTGACCCAGAGATTGAATCTGGGTCTCCTGCATTGCAGGCAGATTCTGCACTGTCTGAGCCACCAGGGAAGCCCAGCTACTAGCCTGTTATCAGAGATTTAAAGGCCAAAGGATCCAGCCAGGCATCTCTTGGCTCTCTCTTAACGGCAGCCCTGTTTGAAGAAAAGGATGTGATAGCAAGAAGGAAGAATAGGAGGACACCAGCCGCCAGAGAGGCCACTGTTGGTCACCCAACATCTATTTCACCCCTCTCCTTCTCCCATAGACAGAAGCTGCAGTTTGTTCAGGCAGTTGAGTAGGTTCACTGCTCATAGGAAGTGTGAGCTCCAACTTCAGCCCCAGGAAATGAATCACCACTGGACTAATGTAGGCTTAATAATATCATTCCCACTGGCCAGCCATTGGTCAGAAGTGGGCATGTGATGCAGCTATGGTGAATGAACTGTGAGTCAAAGTTGGGTAGATGGGACGGATTTGGCTAGCATGACTCGTTAGCCCTTTGCCCTGTTCTTTTCTTCTGGTCTGGGATGTGAATAAAAGGTCAGAGGTATGGCAGCCTTCTTGTGACTGTGGGTTGATAAGCATGAAGACAAAAGCCAACACCGAGGATGGCCAGGCGCAATGATAGTGTCTGTGTTTGAGCAGCTGATCCACCCTTGGACTACCTATCCCCAGACTTCTTGTTATGCAGAAAAACCACTTTAGACAGTTTATGCCTCTTTGGTTGGCTTTTCAGTTACTTGGGTTTGGATGCAGTCCTACAAAGAGATACGTTGGCATACTGTTTTAGTCAGGACAAATCATGCTAGCCGCTATAACAAACACAGGGCTTCCTTGGTGATTCAGTGGTAAAGAGCCCTCTCGCCAAGCAGGAGATGTGGGTGCAATCCCTGGGTTGAGAAAATCACTTCCCAGGCCAGGGATGGAACTCCCTGCACTGGCAGGTGGATTTGTAACCACCGAACCACCAGGGAAGTCCCAGCTTGTCTTCTCTTAAATGCTTTTTTTTTTTTTTTTGTCGCAGTCATGGGTACTGATGCTGTGCAAAACTCTGGGCCACACTTGGGTGGGGCTCAGATACAGATGGATTGGGGTTCTTACTCTCAAGTAACGTGCCAAATGCTCAGCATCTATGCCCACACGTGATGGGGGAAAGGACAGGAGAAGAGTCAGGAGCAGTGCTGTGGCCAAGAGCCCAAAGCTCTGAACCACACAGGGTCTCACAGGGGAAGCTCACTGGTCAGGGCAGCATTGGCCTCTCTGCCATCTCAATGCTACCATTCCTTCATTTGACCAGGCAATTCGTGCAAAGCGCTGAGGGTGGTGTCTGGCACAGGGCACTTTCTTTTCATTCCTTCATTCACTGATTAATTGGTTATTTGGTTGATGGATTGATTGATTCATTCATGCAGCAAACAAGGAAGGAACGTCTGTTACGTGCTAGGCGCCGGGCTGGCTCTGGGATAGGCAGCAAGTCTGTAGGATTGTAAATCTTGCCATTCTATTCAGTGGAGGAGCTGATCAGATAGACAGGTAGTGACAACACAGGGGTGGGAGGTGTGCTGTTCACTGCGGAGGAACACAGGACAGACACCCACCTTTCCTTGAGAGGTTAGGGAGGGCTTCCTGGAGGAGGGGATGCCTAAGCAGAGTCTTGGAGGATGAACAAGGAGGAACTGGCCAGGCAGGGATGGTTACATAATTTGCAGGACTCAGTGCAAAATGAAAATGCAGGGCTTCTTGTTCAAAAGGCAGGGAAAGTGCCATTGGAAAGTACTAAAATATAAAGCTCTTTCCTTTCTTCCCCAGTCTCTCTCTTGACTTACAATGTTTTTTTTTTAAATTTTATATTTAATGATACTCTAAAGAAAAATTAAAAATTTAAATCGTTGGCATGCATTTTATCATTCATGTTTGTAGTGTGTAATGCCAGTTTTAAATGGAAATACAAGAGCATTTAATTCATACACAGAACCACTGAAATGACACAAGTCTTATTTCATAGCTCTGGCATGCACATGTATTTCATTCTTACCAGAAAAGTGGCAATGCTCAACTATTTTTTACTTTGCTTTTTGATAGAATTGAATTCATAGGGATGTGTCTGTGCGTACTCAGTTGCTCAGTCACGTCTTGACTCTTTGTGACCCCATGGATGGTAGCCCTCCAGGCTCCTCTGTCCATGGGATATTTCAGGCAAGAATACTAGAGTGGGTTGTCCTTTCCTCCTCCAGGGGACCTTCCCAACCCAGAGATGGAACCTGTCTACTGTGGCTCCTGCATGGGCAGGATTCTTTACCACTGAGCAAACTCTCTGCCTTAGTCCTACTGCAGAGCAAGGAGGGACCCAAAAGGAAATGGACTGAGGTTGCCTGACTCTTCCGTATCTTCTGCGCCACTTTTCAGCATCATCTGTTGCCCAACACAGGGACAAGACATGTCTTAGGAAGGAAGAGACAGGGTTCCTTGGTCCATGTGTCTCAGAACGCCATGAGCGCATGTGTTCACAGCAAGTTCTGGTTTGACTGGAGAGCGTGGCCTTGCTCACTCTCACACATCACGTGCTCATCTCCAGCTCACTTTGAGTCCCACTGACCTTGCACACGTCATGGGTTCTCTGGAATCCCGTGTAGGTGGAGCCCAGGGAACGCAGACACACACGGAGTATACCTGCTCCACTTGTGAGCATCGTCCCGATAGATTTCATTCACAAAACACAAGTTCAGAGAGGAAATTATTGAGAATTTTAAGAGGCTGATAGCAGAATATTAAATGAAGCATGGAGCCTGCCTGAGCGTGGCCCAGGTGTAGGGTGAGGGGATTACAGAAGCCAGGCAGCAGGCGTGAACAGCGCTACAGGAGGGTGAGATGCACAGAACCCTGGTGGACACGCACATTGGGTGTACCTTCTCTGCTCACATGCGTGCACTATTGTCCCATCTGACATCACTTACAAAATACAAGTTCAAAGATAAAACGGTGAAGAATTTCAAGATGACAATGGAGAGCCTGAAGTCCAGTGCGTGGCCCTTGTGACCAGGAGGGCCTCTGAGCGTGGGACCCTATGCGATTGCTCAGGGCACAGGCTCACCAAGCAGCCCCGTGGGTGGGGGAAGGGAGCTGGGTGGAGGAGAACTTCCAGGAACAGGGAAGGCGCTATGTGAAGCCCCAAGGCCGGCCCGAGCTCTGTGTTCCCCTCTGCGATTTACAGGGTTTGGAGCTCCCAGTACCCAGCTCCTACCACCCCTGCCCACTTGTCATCACTCCCTCTCCTTCACCACTGTGGCTGTTCCACAACTCCGGGGGCCCCCTGGGTAATGCTCTGGGGGTGCTGATTCCAGCTGGACAGGCCTGAGAGGTGGCCTGCCCCCAGTGACCTTGTGCAGACGGAGCCCTTGCCTGTAGCTGCTGCCTACCCAGGTCTCAGGCAGGCCTGGCAGGCTGAGGGCTTATGGGAAGGGCTTATGGGAAGCCCTGCAGGAGTTGGGGGGGTGTTTCTTCCTCTTTTCCTCTGGCTGACACCAAGGCTGCCCAGAGCGGGGGAGCCCCGCACGGCCCTGCCACCCCTGCACTCAGCCCCCACCTGCCTCCCCTTCTCACATCCCTCCTTGCCGCCTCCAACTGAGAACAGGGCAGCCTTTTGAAAGCACACACGTGTGTGGTTGTTGTTCAATTGCTAAGTCGTGTCCCTCTCTTTGCGACCCCATGGACTGCGGTGCACCAGGCCTCCCTGTCCCTCAGTGTCTCTTGGAGTTTGCCCAAGTTCATGTCCACTGAATTGGTGATGCCATCTCTTACCTGCTCCAAACCTTGACCTGCCATTTGGCTGATCACCCTTGGCTGGGGTGCCAGCTTTCCCACCCCTCCAGCCTCATTGCCGCCTGAACTAGTCTCTTTCTGACTGTAGGTCTGGGGCAAGTGGCTACAGAAGGCGCATTGTGATGTTGGCTGCCCGGGGTGGGATGTAGGCTGTTGGGGAGCATGGATGCTCAGGCACTGACCGCTGGACCCTGACAGCCAGTCCTGCTAAATTAACTGGAAGCTGGAAGGCTGAGCAACCCTATAAAGCAACAGGAAGTCTGGAGGGTAAGAAAGGGAAGCGGAGGGAAGCAGAGGACAGAATCTGCCTCTGGCAGCCACCTCCCTAGTCCTCTCTGCCTTTAGTCCGAGCTGCCCGTAATTAGCCGTCTGTAGGTCCCCACGGTGAACCGGGCTGCACTGAGGTTCCAGGAGGCCCAGAGCACTTCCTGCCACTTCTGGTCCAACTGCATCTATTTCTGGCAGCTTAATTTTGGATGCTGTGCTCCCAGCGTGGGAAGGCAGGCAGGAAGGGCATTTAGGTAGCTGGACCAGAGGAGGAAACCATGGCCACATGACTTTTTGAATCCTGTCCCGTCAAGAACAGACTGCTTTTGGCAGCTAGATGGTGTCGCCCCCACCTACTTGAAGGCAGTCAGGCCAGGAGGGGAGGGGATTGGCTGAGCAGAGGCCAGATCTAGCTGGGATGGAAAGCACTTTCTTGCACTTTTGCAAAAGAGCCCTCATGTTATGAGTGACTTGGGCCTCCTATAAGGATGGGGATGGGCTTGAAGTCTGATGGGTCCAGATCTGTCTATACAGGGTCACGTGGGGATTTGTGGAAATATTAATAAGAAGATGTTTGGGGCTTCCCAGGTGCTGCTAGTGGTAAAGAACCTGCTTGCCAATGCAGGCAACATAGAGACCTGGGTTTGATTCCTGGATAGGGAAGATCCCCTGGAGGAGGGCGCGGCAACCCACTCCAGTGTTCTTGACTGGAGAATCCCATGGATAGAGGAGGCTGGCGGGCTACAGTCTATGGGGTCACAAAGAGTCGGACACAAGTGAATCGACTTAGCACACACGGGGCCAACTCAGTGCCTGGCTCTCCACAGAGTCCGTCCTCTGTCTCTTCCTTCCATAATAAAGGCATCTCGGGGTGAAAAACGCTGGGATGGGACTGGAGAATTTATCTTCAGGGCCTCCAGTCAGTGTGAAATCCACAGGCCTGAAGGTGGAGGCCAGTGGGGAGGAATTTAGGTGGGGATGGTCTTTCAAATTAGGTCAGAGCAGGAGGGGTGACTGACAAATCTCCTGATACATAAGAAAGAAGACGGGTAGTTCTCAAAATCTGAGGCTGATGGGTTGTATTTTTGATCAAGTTCCTCCTTGGCATGAAGTCTGAGACATTATAAACCACAGAAGAAAATGGTGCTCCTGAAGAAATTGGATTTGCTGATTATTACTTTGTTTATTTGTTTACTCACACAGCTGAGAAGAGGGCTGATGCTCTATCCATGGGTTTGTAAGAGAACTGACCTCAATCCAGGGTGATGCTGTTTTCCTTTGGCTGTGAGGTTACTATGGGTGTCCCAAGAAGAAATGCTGCTTGTAGGCTATTTTAGAATTTGTCTGGGCATTTGAGAGCCCCGCTTGAAAACTCCATGAACCACAGATGGAAATTCAAACTGAATGTTGGCAGATAGGGTAGGATTGAGTTTGGTTGCTCAATCAGCCACGAATCTGGTAACTCCATAAAATTGCCAATATTTGACTGCTTTGGCCTACAAAAATGGCCATTTTGTATGGTTCACCTATTATTTTTTGGACTAGGGAGCTACTTAATCTCTTTCCAACATGAGGGCTTTGTACTGCTATGAAGATCTGTCCAGGGAGTCAGAACTTATCAGCCACTGCAAGGCAGAGCACATAGAGCTCTGATTCTGGGCCCAGAGGCCCTGGGTTCAGATCCTGGCCCCACCATCCCCAGGATTCACGAAGGAACATTTGTAGGCTGGCCAGCCATGTTCCTGCCCTCTGTGCTGAGGGCCCCTGCTCTGTTACTTTGGCTCTGCTGTCCCTGGTGTGAGGTGTTGAGCAGGAAGGTGGCCTGCAGCTGTCAGGTCAGAGCTGGAGGGAAGGGGAGTAGCCATGCATTGGGTCTGGGATCTGCAGAAGGAGCTGAAGTGGAGACAGCCAGCAGAGCCCAAAGACGGGGAGGCGCAACCAGCAGAGTGACACTGGAGGCAAAACGTAGATGGTGGCTGGGGCCGAAGACGCAGCCAGGGCACTCAAGTGTCTACTGAGCTGTTATTATCTCAAAGTGTTGCAAAACCCCTTCTCCAGCTCAGTGGCCTCCAATAGCAAGTCTTTAATCTCCCGATGAAAGGATGCTGCCCGGCTTAGCGGGGTGCCTGTATAAGGCAGTGGTTGGGTTTGTTCTGGGGTCAAGGATGAAAAGGCAGTGGCTTGCTAGGACATGCTTTCCTCAAGCGGGAAGTGGAAACTTGCCATGTACCTTAAGGCTGTCACTTTCACGCCCATGGCTAATGCAAGCCATGGGCCAAGTCCAATATGAATGGAGTGGGAAAGTGCACAGATCCTAAGGGGGTGGCATGGGGGCAGTGAGTGATCACTGAACCAGAATCCATTTCGGCATCATACTCCAGCCTGGACAGGCAGCGGGGACTAGGGTGAGCGCCTGCCGGAGAGCTTCTCTTTACAAGTCTGGGCATACATTTGCTACGAAGCTTCAGGAACCTGACATCCCTGGTGGCTCAGACAGTAAAAGCGTCTGCCTACAATGCAGGAGACCTGGGTTTGATCCCTGGGTTGGGAAGATCCTCTGGAGAAGGAAATGGCAACCCACTCCAGTAATCTTGCCTGGAAAATCCCATGGACGGAGGAGCCGGGTAGGCTACAGTCCATGGGATCGCAAAGAGTCGGACATGGCTGAGCGACTTCACTTTCACTTCAGCAACATGCTCTGTGGCCCTGAGAGTTTCTATCATACAAACAACCACTCCTGTTCTGCTTTATGGGTCACAGACATTATTGCCAATCCTCAGATCATCCCTGCTAAGTGGTAGTGTGACTGTAGTCTCCAGTTGAGGGATTTGAGTCTTTGAGATACCTGCTGAGTTTTCCTAGCCCATCAGCCAGGATTCCAGGGCAGTACTGTTGTGCTCCAAGGTCTGTGCTCTGCCTGGTGCTGACCTTGAAGGCGTGGGCCCTTGGGGGCAGGAGATTCCAGCTTCAAAGTCTTCAAAGAGGCATGTGGAGGCAGAGAGGGCTCCTTGGGTTCCACAAAAGAAATAGGGGTCGTAACCTTTCAAGAGCAGGATGAAAATCATCCTCAGCCACCTCCCCAGAATCTGCTAACATGGCTGGCTCTGGAGTAGCATGGGAGTAAACTGCAGTTTTTTGTTTAAAATTTTTTGGCTGCACATGGCACGTGGGATCTTAGCCCCCAACCAGGGATTGAAGCCACACCCCCTGCATTGGAAGCACAGGGTCTCAACCACTGAAGCGCCAGGGAAGTCCCTAAACTGTGGCTCTTAATGGTGAAATGGATCAGGCTGAAGACATCACCTGGGCCCACCGAGAGGCAGGAGGTGAAGAAGCCGTCACTGCTCAACAAGGTTGCCTCTGCTGAGAGCATCGCTCTGCCACTGGCTGCCTTGGCTGTGGAGATGCTCAGTAGGTGACAAACTTCATTCTGCGGCCCAGCACCACAGATGACCTTGCAAGGATTGCCTGACTTCTGCAGCCATTGATTTTGCTGAGATGGATGGCTCAGCTCCTGCCGGCACTTGCCATAGCCCAACCCCCCAAGCCAGACTGAGCTTTGGGGGTCTGACATGTGGGTTACCCCTGGAAATGACCTTGGGAGAACCATCTCGGGGCCTGGGAGTAGGGCCATTTGTATTCATGAGGAAATTGACAATCGTGTGCCTTGGGCTATAAAAAGGGCTTTGGTGCAAGGCTACTAGAACTCAGAAATCAATATTCTGTGAGGCCTTAAGTATTGGGGAATGAGGTGCCGTTTGCTTCAGGTTTGCCTCTAAAATTAGATGAATTAGCGTAATGAATTCTTGCAACTCATTTGCATACATTGCTAATTTAATTTTCGAGGGAAAAGCTAGGAAAGATAGTGCTGTGGATGCAGGAGTCGGGTCTGACCTATTTTCTGAGCTGTGTGCATCTGCACATTTCTCTCTAGATGAAGCTGCTGGGCTGTGCTTTAGTACAGACGAAACGGCCTCAGCCCATACAGATATGAGTTTCAATGTTCAGGAAAGGATACAGGGTGGCTTGTGAACTTTGGGGACACTCTGATTCTGGCCACATCTGACCTCAGATGTGACTCCAGGAAGGAGGCTCAGCATCCTAGAATTCCATTCTGCATCTCTTCCAAATATGTGTCCATGTGCATGAGGCTGGAATCCCAACCATCACTGGGAGGAGGCCACGTAGACCCAGAGGCTCTTGCTCAGCCTGGGTGTCCCTCTGGGGCTGTGTCTTCTGGTCCTTAGTCTGTGCTCACTCAGCCTCTCTTTCTGGGACCAGGTACCAGCCCAGAGTCTGGGGGATGCAGGCAGGGGGAGCCTCAGGGGCCACCCGTCTTCTCTCAGCGTTGACTCTGGAGGCTGATCCCGGTCACATGATGTGATAAGCACTTCACCACTCCGACAGCATTCCAGCCACGCGAAGAAAGGAGATGCCCCGTGCAGCGTGGAGAGAGCCAGGCTGTGACTGACTCCTGGCACACTCCCCCTCAACCCGGCCCCGGTTAGTAGCCCACACCACCTTCATTGACAGCCTGGAGCGCTGTCTCCTTGCTGAGCTCCAGGGAGAATCTTGCTCTTCCGGGAAGTCACTAAACTCCTCTCTTGGTGGGCCAAGGGCTGGACCCTACTCCAGGAAATCAGGTTTTCCCATTAAAAGTACTTGTTTAACTTGACATATGTAGACAGGGCTCCAGAAGCCCAGAGCATGAGTATGGCAGTGTGTGTGTGTGCACATGTGCACGTGTGCGTGTGTGTGTGTCAGAGGAGAATTTAAAGTAGGGGTGGGGAACAGTGGCAAATGAGGTGATAGCTCTGTGGAGATAGTCTAGATTTCTCAGTCATCAGGAGAAGGGAGGGAGAGACTGCAAGTCCCCCGTCAGAAGCTCTGACGTCTCCCAGCAGGTCACCTGTGACTTCACGGCTCCATGGGCCATCCTCTGACGCCTCCCGGCGGGTCACCTGTGACTTCCCGGCTCTGTGGGCCATCCTCTGACACCTCCCGGCGAGTCACCTGTGTCTTCACGGCTCCGTTGGCCATCCTGTGACGCCTCCCAGCAGGTCACCTGTGACTTCACGGCTCCGTGGGCCTGTCTTGTGGGCCATCCTCTGACGCCTCCCGGCAGGTCACCTGTGACTCCACGGCTCCGTGGGCCTGTCTTGTACATCCCACCTTCAGGCCCCGGTGCGTGGAGGCACACGGAGGGTGGGAGCACTCTCACTGTCAAGATCACTGTCCTCGGCTGACCCGGGCGGAGCGAGTGAGGCTCTGTCAACCATGCTCTTTGTATAGGTCTGCTTCTCACCAGCCCTCGTCCCATATACATACTGGAACTTTCCAGCCAGGAGATTTAGCCAAACCCTGGAGTTACTCCTTGAACTTTTCAAGAGTGCTCTTGGCTGGCTCAGGACCACGGGAATTTGCGGAAATGTGTCATCGTTTTTGCCATCTGCAAAATCCCCCAGGTCAAGTGTCCAACTTCCGCGAAGCAAGAAAGGCCGGAAAAAAATTCTGCCAAAGTCTAGTTGTCGTCAAGAGAGGAGGCCCAATCTGGCTTTCCCCCATCAACACCAGGCTGGCTGGCTTCCTCCTCTGCCCTCCAGGACTCCAGTTGGGAAGGATGCCAGATGTTGGGAGCCTTGCCCTGGACCCCTGCTGCCTGGGCTGGAACCTGGCTCATCCCTGCCTTGCAGCTCAAGACAAGAAACTCAGGCTCTCAACTTCAGTTTTCTCATCTGTGAAATGGGGATGGAGTGGTGCTCACCTCATAGGCGGTCTGTTGGGGCAATCACTCAGTTGTGTCCGACTCTTTGTGACCCCATGGACTGTAGTTGGTCAGGCTCCTCTGTCCATGGGATTATCTTGGCAACAATGCTGGAGTGGGTTGCCATTTACTCCTCCAGGGGATCTTCCTGATTCAGGGATTGAACCTGCGTCTCCTGAGGCTCCTGCATTGACAGGCAGATTCTTTACCACTGAGCCACCTGGGAAACCCTCACCTCATGGGATGACGGAGCAAATGTGCTAATGCTGGTACAGGGTTTCGCACAGTGCCGGGCACGTGATCTCAACCGTGTTAGTGCGGGGATGCTACTGGCTTCTGCAACATCACTGGTACCCCCAAGTCATGTCATATCTGAAGCTGTTTCTCACTGTAGCTGGGATGGGACAGACAAGGCCCCTCAGCCTCTTTCCCAACCCCCAGACTAGCCTGGACGCCCAGAACTCCACACTCACCTGTGCCTTCTGTGTGTGATGTCCACGATGTGAGTGAGACCCCCTCAGATAAGGCACCCTTGTGCGGTGCACAACCTGAACACCCGTACAGGCACACCCTGGGTTCTGAATACAGGTAGGCTAGGATGACACACTCCTGGACTTGAACCTGGACTCTGCTACTTACTAGCTTGAAGGAGGGATTTGCATAAATTAACCCCTTGACACATTTAGCTATTAAAATGAAGCTATGAAAGTGGGCAAATCCTGGCTGCCTGTGGTCCTTGGTACAGTCAGCGTTATAGCTCTTGGCTAACAAGATGGATTTGAGGTCTCCTGAATGTGGAGTTCAGGAACTGGGAAGGAGGGCATCCCTGAACATTTTCAAATGGTGTTCTGGGCAATTCTGGCAAACACAGCCTGCACCCATACCCTCCGGACGAGCTAAACCACCCAGAGTTCTCCAAATGCCCAGTACTTCTGCGTTTTCTGTCCTGGCTCCTGCTGTCCCCTGCCTGGACAGTTCATACCTGCTGAACTTGACCTTGTCCCTTCAGGCTCCATGTGAATGCCCAGGTCCCTCCTGGGCTTCCTCTGAGGCTCTGTGTAGGAGGGGTTCTGTTGATTTGGGCCACTGGACCTGCATTGCGCCCCCCTGGATGGTGCTCAGCCTGAGAGCTGCTGGGGCTGAGCGGACACCCCCTCAGTGGGCACCCAGCACCGGGTTAACCAGTGAATACAGATGTGAGCCTCTGGGTCTCTCCACCTGGACCCTGAGCTCTGGGAAACGCACGCTCGCTCTTCTGTGTCGTTGAATCGGTGCTGGTGACAATGGGTCCGGTTGATAGCGTTGGGGGAGTTGAGGAGTTGCTGGAAGAGAAGCAGCCTCTTCAGAAACTGGGGAGAGGGGAGGAGGGAGTCAGCTGCCCCGGGGGGCTGCCCAAGAGGATGTTCGTAAACTCCTCCAGAAACCACATCTCCGGGGGGCTTGGGGCTGACATTCCTGAAGGAAACCAGAGATTGTTCTACAAAAATATCCTTTCAAAAATAGCAGCTGTTTTTGTTTTGCTTCCTAAAGGCAGTGGAGCCCGGCTTCCTGATTTGGGAAGACAAGTGTCTGAGCAGAGTCAGGAAGACCTGAGGGTTGGACCCAGTGGGTGGGATCACGAGCTCAGGGTCCCACCCGCTTTCCTCCCGGGAGTCCCCGAGGGCCAGGTGTGGTCGCCGGGTGTCCCGCCACAAGGGGCAGCCCCATGGGGGCAGTGACCAGTGACACACACAGCCTTCTTATTTTTCACCCTTTAGGCTCCTTCTCTCCCTGCTAGTGTATAACTAGTTGGTTAAGAGAGTTCCAGGGTCTCAGAAACTGAGGAGTGAGTCTCAGTTTGATTACCTTTGCAGCTATGAGGAACGCAACCTCCCAAGCCTCATTTTCTGAATCTGTAAAATGGGCGTAATAGCAGTCAGATGATTACTCTCCTATTTCCTACGAGGGCAATGAGGCTCAGAGAGTCATGATGCAGAAGAATCAGGAAATAGTCTGCCTCTGAAGCCCCCTCTCCTGGTGCCGAAAGCCCACATAAACGCATGGGGCCTGGCTGGCAGCCCCGATCTGCCCTGTTGGGCTCTCTGGCCCCATGTGCCCTCAGGCTGGCAGGCCCCACATCTCAGATGGTCCGCAGAGGATGCCTTTAGTTGCAACATTGGAGCCCATGTCTTTCCCTTTTGCTTTTCTGTGTTTTCCCAAAGTTCTGCCTTGGGCTGCATTGTATTTGAGGTCAGAAAGGCTGAAACAATAAATGCCATTTAGGAAAAAATAGATTTTGCTGAGCACTTATATTTTCTGATCTTGACTGGGACTCTCAGAGGCCCTGAAGGGGCGGTTGGAAGGACTTCTGCGGGGGGCTTCAGGCGTCCATGTGGTAGTGGGTGGCACTGGGCCATAGGGGTCAGGCTCCGCTGGGATCTGGGCTTGGCCCTGGGCTGGGCGGCCTGCGGGAACCAGCCCACGATCCGGCCTCCGGAGGGGCCTGTAGAGAAGACCTGTGTTTGGTGTGTCTGCGCGGCACCCTCCCACTCCCTCCTCCACAGTGTTTTTCTAGAACTATCACCAACCCCCACTGCTCTGCCTTTGGGGACACTGGTTTTTCCCACCCCCCTACTTCTGCTGAGCTGCTGATAAAACCCCAACCCCTCGGTCAGGGCCAGGGGACATTTTGACCCAAGTCTGCTGCTCCTGTGGACATTTTGACCCCAAAGGCATTTCTAACGTAAGCATTTTAATCAGAATTACCCAACAGTGATGAGTGTTCCTCTAGAAAGTACCAGAATCCCACAGGGGACTCCATTAAGCCGAGTTAATCCCTACGTCAATTTTCTATACAGCTCAGTTAAGCCATTTCCGTTGTTTCCGTTTCCATTTTGCTGGAATTATTTTCTTAGAGATCAATTCTTTTGCATTTAGAATTTCACAGTGGAGATTTGCTTCATAAATCAGGTTTCAAAAAAAAAAAAAATCCATCTCAGACTTGACTAATTGCGGCTTCTGCCACTGCAAGTGGCCACGGTTTCCATCAAGGATCATTTTCCTGGGCTATGTTATAGTCGGTGTTATTTCTGAGTTAATCCATGAGGAAATAGTGAGGAATTTTATGAGGCAGAGAGATGGGAAGGCGGGGAGCAGTGGAGAAAGGGAGAGGGAAAAAGCAGGAGGAGAATGCAGAGAGACACACACACAGAGGCCCCTGGGCAGAAACAGGGCTGCAGCTGGCCTGGTGGGTGGAGTGAGAGGGGGCAAAGGTCAGAGCATCCACTTGGCCTCAGGTCATCACATGGCACAGTCCTGCATCCTGCCCTGGTTCCATCAGTGAGGCCCTGAGCAGTTCATCTCAGTCCCTCAGCTTCTCCAGGAAGATACAGTCCTGTTCTGCATGGTTTTGGTTTTAAAATGTAGGTTTTAAAAACATGTGTTCATCCAGATAGAAGGCAGGATTCTTGATCCACCCTGGGTGTTTACTGCAATAGTGTTTCCTCTGGGCTCCTGATTGTTTCCCCAACCAGCTAAATTATGCACACAGGAGGGTTAGGAGGGAAATTCATTAATTTCACAGCCAACCACGGGCTTTATTGTGCAGCTGGCAGCTCACCTCCAACAGGTTTCGGCAGCTAATGAAGGTGAGTCTCAGACTGGGGGTCATCCCTTCAGGACTGAAATGCAGGCAGATCTAAGGATGTTTGAGATCTGGGGGTGTGGGGGTAGATTGTTACCCGGAACAACCTCAAGAACTCATCCAAACTGACCTGCTGATTCCCTGGCGTGAGTGACCTCGGGATGGTGCCCAGGCTGGCCCCAGGGTGGCCGCTGCTGATCCATGTGTCACTTGACGAGCGGGGCCTGGGGATGGCAGCTTGTGGTTTACTCTTGGACTGAAGGGGCTTGAGCTGAATAGCAACCCCTGGGAAAGTGGGGATTGAACAGCCCTTTATATCCAGCTGTTCCTACTTTATTGGCCTTACTAACAAATCTCATGATGAGGCTCCAGCCCATTGAGACATCACAATTCAAAAGCATCAATTATTATCACATAAAAATACATAATTATATATAGTTATACATATCAGAATAATAATAACTAAAATGAATAAGAAACAATGAAGTATGTTACTATAATAACCACCAAATAATAATTACATACTTATTATAATATTCCATTATTATTAATATACAATTATTTAATAATTATGTTGTAGTTGGTTATAAATAAATTGCTATTGATAAATTATCAATAACAATAATAATGATTAGCAATTAGTACTGCATCCCCTTTCACCTATACCTTCTCCCTAATTACTTCCCTGGTAGCTCAGCTGGTAAAGAGTGCTCCTGCAATGCAGGAATGGTAACCCACTCCAGTATTCTTGCCTGGAGAATCCCCATGGACAGGGGAGCCTGGTGGGCTACAGTCCATGGGGTCACAAAGAGACCAACACGACTGAGTGACTAAGCATTCACGCACAAGAGTCTTTGCAATTGTGACCCACGGCACAGCAGGGCTCATCTGACTCCTCACAATGCTGCCCTTTTGCTATCAGCCTGGGGAATAATCCAAGTTCAGAATTCCATCCTAAGAGTTTCCTTCCTAAGGCCATTTCTTACACAAGTTTTCGTGGGCTGGGACCCCCCAGAAGCAGATCCTAGTAAGTGGTTTATTTGGGAGGTGATCTTAGGGAATGCCCAAAGTGAGTGAGAGAGGAAAGGTACAGAGCCCACAAAAGGTGGGCTATGAAGCCAGTTCCCAGCTTGGAGCCCTTTCCCACTGAGGAACTCTGTCTGCACAGAACATAGTTCAGAGTTATCCCAGAGGGGCAGAACCCTGGTATCCTCTCCTGGACCTCTTGGGGAGGTCCAAGAGGCTGGGATACTTAGCCTCCAACTCCCATCAGCCATGGCTTCTGGGGGCCTTCATTCTCCACCTTTTCATTCTCTTAGCTCTTCATGGACTAAACTTGCTTCAGGTGGGTCTCTGACTGCATAACCGCAGGGGCTCATTGCTCTGAAGCAGGTCATCCTGACATTGAACTCCTGGACGCTGGAAAGTCTTTCTCTAGATCCAAGATTGATGGCTGTGAAGGCTGAAAGCAGTCCCTAAAGATCTCTTAATATCCAGATCCCAAGGCCTGGATATTTAAACGTTACCTTACCTGGAGAAAGTTCCTTTACAGACATGATTAAGTTAAGGATCTAAGGATAGGGAAATTACTCTGGATTATTGAAGAGGGCCCTACTTGTCATCACAGTATCCTTCTAAGTGAAAGTTAAAGCAGCTTAGCCGTGTCTGACTCTTTGTGACCCCACGGACACCACAGTCCATGGAATTCTTCTGGCCAGAATACTGGAGTGGGTAGCCTTTCCCTTCTCCAGGGGATCTTCCCAACCCAGGGATCTTCCCTCATAGCTCAGTTGGTAAAGAATCTGCCTGCAATGCAGGAGACTCAGGTTTGATCCCTGGCTCGGGAAGATCCCCTGGAGGAGGGCATGGCAACCCAATCCAGGGTTTTTGCCTAGAGAATCCAATGGACAGAGGAGCCTGGTGGGCTATAGTGCATGGGATCGCAAGAGTCGTACATGACTTATCAACTAGACCACCACCACACCGCCATCCTTTTAAGACAGACAAGGTGTATGTGAGGCCAGAAGAGAAGATCACGTGACCACAGAGGCAGGGATCAGAGCGCTGTGGCCACAAGTGAAGGAACGTGGCAGCAGCAGCCCCAGAGGAGGCAGGAACTCCTGGAGCCCCTCGAGGGCCACAGCTTTGCCCCCACCTTGGTTTTGACCCAGTGATACTGATTTTGGCCTTCTGGCCTCCAAAACTGTAAGAAAGTAAACGTCTGTTGTTTTAAAGTGCCAACCTTGGGGTAATTTTTCCCCAGAAGCCCCAGGAAACTCACAGTGTTTCTGGACTTCATCCCTGGCTCCCTGCTCTGCCAGGTCTTCCAACATCTCTGGAAGCCCCTGGTACCCCCAGGGTCTTTCTTCTGGCAGGCAAAGCAGAACCCTGGTATCCTTTCCTGGACCTTTTGGGGAAAGACCCCCAGATCACCAGTGTTTCTCCTTCCAGCAGAACTTGAAGAGTGACCATCAGGCCATCCTTGGCCCACCTACTCTGTTGAAGCTTCTTAACTTTTCATGGACTTTTTTTTTTTAAAGAACTAAGATCCTGGCATGTAGAATCTTAGTTCCCTGATGAGGGACTGAATCCTTACCCCCTGCAGTGGAAGTACAGAGTCTTAACCAGTGGATTGCCAGAGAAGTCCCTCATCCCAACATATTTTCATCTTTTCCCAAAGAGCTGGGGACACGATGGAAGGATTCTGGCCCCTCTGCCCGTCCACATACTCCTCTCTCCTTGAAGGTGAGAAGTTGCTGGTCTGCTTGGAAGCCATTGGCTGCCTTTGGATCTCACTGGCAAGCACAGTCATTCTCTTGATAGGTAGTACATGTCACAACCACACTCTGCTCCACCTGTAGCCAGGTGAGGTGGCAAGCCAGCCATCTTCATCCTTGGGCCTGCCGAATCAGTTTGCTCAGTGTCAGCCCCATGGTCCCAGTCATTCTAGTCCTGAAGGAGTGCCCTGCAGGAATCCCTTTCCAGGCCCCAATCCCAGGCATTAGCTCATCCCTCCCAGGGAGCTCTGTACCTGGGGCTGAAAGGTGCTTGGCCAGCTGTTGAAAAGATCAATATTCATTTGGCAGTGTGAGTCCTTGCCAATGCATTCTCCCATGAGTTGTGCCTTTGGCAGGAACCCGAGGCGGTGAGTAGTAGGGTTCAGAGCACCCCCCAATTCTGAAAGACCACTCGGAGAGCAGGGGCGAAGCACAGAGCAAATGCTCAACACGTGGCAGCGACTACAGCCATGACCTCTATTACGACGACTTCTTCCAGCTTTCCATAAATATTTGCGGAATTGAATGAATAAGTGACAATTGCAGCCACAAATGCGTTTCCTATTTCAGAGCTTGCTGGGTATGTAAGCGGCATATTCGATCGATTTGCCAGGAGAGAGGAGGACGGATGGGTGTTGGTCTTGGCCCAGGAAAGACAAGGGAAAGGGGATTTCACCTTAAAGAGGGTCTATATGTCCAGTCCTAGCTAGGTTTCCGGCTGGTTGTAGCTGATGCCAATATGATTTCAAGGTTTTCTGACCTTAGAAGAGGAGATTAAATGAGCCCCTCCTGGTTACTTTGGTGTCCTGGGGGTCTTCACATGGTCATTGCCTAGCGATTTGCAGCAACTTGTTCTCTCTCCCTCATTCTTCTGCGTGGGTGAAGAAAGAAGTAGATCCAGCAACAGCTGGATCAATACTGGACCTTCTTCCAGAGTCTGGAAACTCAACCCAAGAATTAATGCCAGCACAGCCAAGCCTGAGCTTGTCATGCTCATCATATATTGTAGACTGACCCTCTGTGTCCACCTCCATGGCTGGGAAAGCTCCCAGCATCGCCTCTAGACCACCTCCCAGTCTTTGCTAACAATTTCAGAATGCCTACAGATCAGATTAGATCAGATCAGATCAGTTGCTCAGTCGTGTCTGACTCTTTGCGACCCCATGAATCGCAGGACGCCAGGCCTCCCTGTCCATCACCAACTCCCGGAGTTCACTGAGACTCACGTCCTTCAAGTCAGTGATGCCATCCAGCCATCTCATCCTCTGTCGTCCCCTTCTCCTCTTGCCCCCAATCCCTCCCAGCATCAGAGTCTTTTCCAATGAGTCAACTCTTCACGTGAGGTGGCCAAAGTACTGGAGTTTCAGCTTTAGCATCAGTCCTTCCAAAGAACGCCCAGGGCTGATCTCCTTCAGAATGGACTGGTTGGATCTCCTTGCAGTCCAAGGGACTCTCAAGAGTCTTCTCCAACACCACAGTTCAAAAGCATCAATTCTTCGGCGCTCAGCCCTCTTCACAGGCCAACTCTCACATCCATACATGACCACAGGAAAAACCATAGCCTTGACTAGACGGACCTTTGTTGGCAAAGTAATGTCTCTGCTTTTGAATATGCTATCTATGTTGGTCATAGTTTTCCTCCCAAGGAGTAAGCATCTTTTAATTTCATGGCTGCAGTCACCATCTGCAGTGATTTTGGAGCCCAGAAAAACAAAGTCTGACACTGTTTCCACTGTTTCCCCATCTATTTCCCATGAACTGATGGGACCGGATGCCATGATCTTCGCTTTCTGAATGTTGAACTTTTAGCCAACTTTTTCACTCTCCACTTTCACCTTCATCCAGAGGCTTTTTAGTTCCTCTCCACTTTCTGCCATAAGGGTGGTGTCATCTGCATATCTGAGGTTATTGATATTTCTCCTGGCAATCTTGATTCCAGCTTGTGTTTCTTCCAGTCCAGCGTTTCTCATGATGTACTCTGCATAGAAGTTAAATAAACAGGGTGACAATATATAGCCTTGACGTACTCCTTTTCCTATTTGGAACCAGTCTGTGGTTCCATGTCCAGTTCTAACTGTTGCTTCCTGACCTGCATACAGATTTCTCAAGAGGCAGGTCAGGTGGTCTGGTATTCCCATCTCTTTCAGAATTTTCCACAGTTTCTTGTGATCTAAATGGTCAAAGGCTTTGGCATAGTCAATAAAGCAGAAATAGATGTTTTTCTGAAACTCTCTTGCTTTTTCCATGATCCAGGGGATGTTGGCAATTTGATCTCTGGTTCCTCTGCCTTTTCTAAAACCAGCTTGAACATCAGGAAGTTCACGGTTCACATATTGCTGAAGCCTGGCTTGGAGAATTTTGAGCATTATTTTACTAGCGTGTGAGATGAGTGCAATTGCGTGGTAGTTTGAGCCTTCTTTGGCATTGCCTTTCTTTGGGATTGGAATGAAAACTGACCTTTTCCAGTCCTGTGGCCACTGCTGAGTTTTCCAAATTTGCTGGCATATTGAGTGCAGCACTTTCACAGCATCATCTTTCAGGATTTGGAATAGCTCAACTGGAATGCCATCACCTCCACTAGCTTTGTTCATAGTGATGCTTTCTAAGGCCCACTTGACTTCACATTCCAGGATGTCTGGCTCTAGGTCAGTGATCACACCATTGTGATTATCTGGGTCATGAAGATCTTTTTGGTACAGTTCTTCTGTGTATTCTTGCCATCTCTTCTTAATATCTTCTGCTTCTGTTAGGTCCATACCATTTCTGTCCTTTATCGAGCCCATCTTTGCATGAAATGTTCCTTTGGTATCTCTGATTTTCTTGAAGAGATCCCTAGTCTTTCCCATTCTGTTGTTTTCCTCTATTTCTTTGCATTGATCGCTGAAGAAGGCTTTCTTATCTCTTCTTGCTATTCTTTGAAGTCAAGAAACACCTGGAGTAACAGGCAAATTTGGCCTTGGAATACGGAATGAAGCAGGGCAAAGACTAATAGAGTTTTGCCAAGAAAATGCACTGGTCATAGCAAACACCCTCTTCCAACAACACAAGAAAAGACTCTACACATGGACATCACCAGATGGTCAATACTGAGATCAGATTGATTATATTCTTTGTAGCCAAAGATGGAGAAACTCTATACAGTTAGCAAAAACAAGACCAGGAGCTGACTGTGGCTCAGACCATGAACTTCTTATTGCCAAATTCAGACTTAAATTGAAGAAAGTAGGGAAAACCACTAGACCATTCAGGTATGACCTAAACCAAATCTCTTATGATTATACAGTGGAAGTGAGAAATAGATTTAAGGGCCTAGATCTGATAGATAGAGTGCCTGATGAACAATGGAATGAGGTTCGTGACATTGTACAGGAGACAGGGATCAAGACCATCCCCATGGAAAAGAAATGCAAAAAAGCAAAATGGCTGTCTGGGGAGGCCTTACAAATAGCTGTGAAAAGAAGAGAAGTGAAAAGCAAAGGAGAAAAGGAAAGATATAAACATCTGAATGCAGAGTTCCAAAGAATAGCAAGAATGCCTACAAGTTGAGTCCAAAAATTATGACCATAATGTGTCACTAACTTCTAAGAGTAATGAGCTAGGAAGTCACAGATCACTAGTTCTCCAAAGGTCCCAAAGTCCTGACTGAGTCATGCAAATCTTCCTACTCCAGTCAACCAGGACCCAGGACTAAATGTTAATGCAAATCATCCAGAAAGCTTGTTAAAGAGGCAGATGCTGATGTTGTAGGTCTGGGGTTGAACCTGAGACTCTGCATTTCTAACAAGTTTCCAGGAGGTGCTGAAGCTACTTGTCTGCAGACCACACCTTGAGCAGGATAAATCTAGAGACACCAAGTTCACTGGTTGAGTACTTACTATGCTTCAAATTTAGGTCATTTTCTGCCAAGCTTAAGCAAATCTCAACCACAGATCTCTATTTTCTATTGTGTAGAACACCGTTTTCATAATTTTTTTTTACCATTCAGACTTTTTGCATTTGTAACTCCATTAGGAACTATCTCACCCCCATTTTGCCTACAACAGAAGACCAATCTGAGTTTTCTCCAGGGGACTGTATCTTCCCTTGACCTTCATTTCCTGCTGGGCTGTTGATTTTGAGTGGATTAAACAAGGTCCCCTTCTGTAGACTCTAGAAATTCTATTCTAGAATCAATGTCAATGCAATCCTGATTCCACATTCAAATGGAAGGCACTAGGGAACTAAGTGAGATAAGGACACTTCCTTGTATTTGGGTGTGCGCTGATGCAGAGGGTTCAAAATAGTACTTGATGACCCTTGCATCCAACCCCACACCCTGCACCCCTTGCCTTGGTGGGGACCATCAGCATTCTCCAAGCTTCCACTGCTGGAGCCTGCCTCCCTCCCCTTCCTGGCCTCTGAACATCTGTGGAGTGGGGAGTGAATTAGCCCATCTCTGACTCTGGTGCTGGGCTCGCTGTGTGCATGCGTGTGTGCTGAGTTGCTCTAGTCATGTCCAACTTTTTGCGACACCATGGACTGTAGCCCGCTAGGGTCCTCTGTCCACAGAATTCTCCAGGCAAGAATACTGGAGTGGGTTGCCATGTCCTTCTCCTGATCTTCCCAATCCAGGGATCGAACCTGCATCTCTTACATCTTGGGCACTGGCAAGCGGGTTCTTTACCACTGGTGCTACCTGGGAAGCCCACCTGGCTCATGTAGGTGCCTAACAAACATGTACCTAAAGAGGAGCTTTAACTTTATCTCCCTGCCTGGGAGGATAACAGAACTGCTCAAGGCCCCACAGACAGTGACAGCGGAGACAGATTCCTCAAAGTGACATTGAGCCAACCTATAAACTCATGCAGAAAGAGACCCTGAGGCCATCTCATCCAGTCTAACGTGTTGATAAACTGAGGTCAGGCAGGGCCACTGACTTGTTGTTGCTGTTTAGTTGCTAAGTTGCCTCTTTTGGGAGCTCATGGACTGTAGCCTGTCAGGCTCCTCTGTCCATGAGGCAAGAATACTGAAGTGGTTGCCGTTTTCTTCTCCAGGAGATCTTCCCAAACCAGGGATCGAACCCGAGTCACCTGCATTGCAGGTGAATTCTTTGCCATCTGAATCACCATTATCTTTAGGCGTTAGATATTTTTCCACTCAGACTCCATTTCTCCAGAAGCTCACTCTCAGGGAACTCTTGAGATAGAGTCATGTTTATGTCAAGGACATTGGAATGAAGAGTTTTCTACTTAAAGGCTGCCAACACTCGCTGGTGAGGAGGCAGAATCGGGTGTAATGTTAATAATTACATCGTGGGCATGAAGGTGCCATAGATTACAGCACTCGTGGAGAAAATGGGCCTTTTACAGTAGGCCTCGGTCATTAGTGAAATTTCACGTTCAGAATTAGTCAGGAAAGGTAATTAGCGTCAAGGAATGCTGGCAGCTGCATGGTTAACATGACGGATGTTGGTGACATGACTCACGCTAATGACTTATGTGATCTTCGCTCTGGAGACGATGGGAGCAATTGGGTGGTCAGCAGACAGTCTGAGAATCAATCACCACAACAGTCAATAATTTATTGTTTCTATTTAAGTCTGGAATCTGCATCAGCTTGAACAGAAGGAGGAACCTTCCCTGATGGAGGAAAGTTGGCATCCAACAAAACCCTGAACTCTGTCTCTTGAGATGCATCTGGCTTCTTGCTGGTGCAGAGCAAACAGGAAAGTTGTTTGAAGAATCTGCTCCTGATTCCATCTTGGGGCGGAAACGCTCAGTGTCACTGGCTGCACGGAGAACGGGAGTGAGATTTTAAACTAGATTTAGCTTTACAGGTTCATGTCTGTGATCAGAAAATGGCCCCTATAGTTCAGCGATCCCCAAATTACATCAGTAACCGTGAGATGGGAGAGCACTGGTCAGGGAGCCCAAGTACTTCTGAAGTTAATGAGCAGCAGACCCAAAGCTCTGACCTGGGTTGTGTAGTCTTTGCTCAGCTGGAATAATATTTTTTTTACCTATGTATTTTATATTGGAGCATAGCAGATTAACAACGGTGTGATAGTTTCAGTTCAGTTCAGCTGCTCAGTCATGTCCGACTCTTTGCAACCCCATGAACTGCAGCACGCCAGGCCTCCCTGTCCATCACCAACTCCTGGAGTCCACCCAAACCCATGTCCATTGAGTTGGTGATGCCATCCAACCATCTCATCCTCTGTCATCACCTTTTCCTCCTGCCCTCAATCTTTGCCAGCATCAGGGTCTTTTCAAATCAGTCAGCTCTTTGCATCAGGTGGCCAAAGTATTGGAGTTTCAGCTTCAAAATCAGTCCTACCAATGAACACCCAGGACTGATCTCCTTTAGGATGGACTGGTTGGATCTCCTTGCAGTCCAAGGGACTCTCAAGAGTCTTCTCCAACACCACAGTTCAAAAGCATCAATTCTTTGGCGCTCAACTTTCTTTATAGTCCAACTCTCACATCCATACATGACCACTGGAAAAACCATAGCCTTGACTAGATGGAACTTTTTTGGCAAAGTAATGTCTCTGCTTTATAATATGCTGTCTAGGTTGGTCATAACTTTCCTTCCAAGGAGTAAAGCATCTTTTGTTTCAGGTGGACAACAAATATATATACACATATACATACATACTCAATCTTACATATATATGTTTCCCTTCTCTCCCAAACTCCTCTATCATCCAGGCTGCCACTTAACATTGAGCAGAGTTCCCTGTGCTGTACAGTAGGTCTTTGTTGGTTATACATTTTAAACATAGCAGTGTGTACATCAACACAAATTATATTGATAAAACAATAATAGGAACAACAGCAGCTAATAGTTTTTGAGAGCTTACTGTGTGTCTGGTGCTTGCTGAGCATTTTCCACATGTTATTTCAATTTGGTCTTCACAGATAGAAGCTGAGAGGTTGAGTAAGTTACTCAAGGTCACACAGCAAGCTCGTACAGGGCTGATCTTCAAAGCCAGATCCTGGTACAGATCTCCTAAGTACAGTGCTCGGAGAAGGCGATGGCACCCCACTCCAGTACTCTTGCCTGGAAAATCCCATGGACAGAGGAGCCTGGTAGGCTGCAGTCCATGGGGTCACTAAGAGTCGGACACGACTGAGCGACTTCACTTTCACTTTTCACTTTTATGCATTGGAGAAGGAAATGGCAACCCACTCCAGTGTTCTTGCCTGGAGAATCCCAGGGACGGGGGAGCCTGATGGGCTGCCGTTTATGGGGTTGCACAGAGTGGGACACGACTGAAGTGACTTAGCAGCAGCAGCAGCAGCAAGTACAGTGTTACTTTGAGCTGCTGGATGCAGGAAATTGATGGTAAATTCTTACTACCTCAGCCATCTCATCTATAAAATATGAATAATAATGTGCTCCACATACAATTTCAGGAGTAAGTTGCTTGGCAAGCTATTATGCAGGGAGCTGAAAGCCTGAAGGTAACTGTGATCTGATAATTACAACATACATTCACATGAAGGCACCCGTGTGCCAACTGCAAACACCCATCTCTACCCCTCCCTTCCCAAGTCCTTGGATGCACTGAGTCCTGCCCAGTCATTCTTGATAGCATCCTGTGTCCATATACTCACTTCCTATGCACACCACCTTTGGTCTATAGATGAGTTTTCTACATTCTGTCTGTGGGTCTCCTCTTCCAAAGCTTCCAGTGGTATCCCATTTCCTTTAGGATTAAGAATGGCCCTCTTAGAGCAGCCATTGAGCCCTCCTACCCAATCTGTCTCCAGGGTACTCTTCTCTGCATGTGCCCACGGCCCACTCAGATCCCCCCGCCTCCTCCTTGGCCTCCATCATTGGTCATTGGCCTCTCCATGACCATGACAACAAACACTCCGCTCCTTACTACCCCCACCAGCATCCTCAGCATTAGATACCCAGGAAAGCTTCCCTGTTTTTGCCAGTTCCCGCTCCCAAGAAGGGATCCTTAAACCTCTTCCCATCTTCAATATCAGGGTTGCTCAAATGCACACTGACCCCTGTCTGTGTCCAGGAAGGCCCAGACAGATGATGGAGGTTGGAGACAGAGTCTGGATAGGAGAGAGGGTGAACTTGCTGTGCATGGATCTGTCCTCCCGGTTCAAAGTGGTGACCATGTGGTCCAGGCTGAAAGCCTTTTCTTTTCAGTTGCATTTTTGGATCAAAAGTGATGATCACCAAATTTCCACTCTGGAATGCCAAGGTTTCACTCAGGGAAAGAAACCTCTGAAATTATAGATACACATGTAGGTAGAGGGCTCCAGGCTTTCATAAATACTGTTAGAAGTCCATGACTCAACAAGACATCCCTCGGTTACTGGAGCTGCTAGAGAGTGAGACTGTGTGATCCCCAGTTAGCCGTCTCCAGAATTCTGAGATTGGAGGCCAGAGGGAGCACAAGTAGATGTAAGCATGCCTTAACTGAAGAGCAAAGAAGAATTGACAAGCCCACAATCGCAGCAGATTTTAACTTGTTTCTCTCAGCAACAGGTAGATCAAGCAAACAAAAAAGTAACAAGATCATGGAAAAGTTGAACCATACAGTGAACAGATGGATCTAATAAAAAGTACAGAACCCCAGTATCTGCCAATTAAAAGAATATGTGTTTTCCCAAACATGATTAATATTTACCCAAACTGATTATACTGGGCTGTATAATACATCTCAACAGGTACTGAATCATTATATCATAGAGAAATTATATTCTCTGACCACATATGATAAAATTAAAGATCAAAACTTTCCATATACTTTGAAATAAAAAATATTAAGTGGATAATTCACTATCATGGAAGAAATTATAATGGAAATTTAAAAACTGAGCAATAATGAAAGCACTATGTGCTGCACTCAATATGCCAGTAAATTTGGAAAACTCAGCAGTGGCCACAGGACTGGAAAAGGTCAGTTTTCATTCCAATCCCAAAGAAAGGCAATGCCAAAGAATGCTCAAACTACTGCACAATTGCACTCATCTCACACGCTACTAAAGTAATGCTCAAAATTCTCCAAGCCAGGCTTCAGCAATATGTGAACCGTGAACTTCCTGATGTTCAAGCTGGTTTTAGAAAAGGCAGAGGAACCAGAGATCAAATTGCCAACATCCCCTGGATCATGGAAAAAGCAAAAGAGTTCCAGAAAAACATCTATTTCTGTTTTATTGACTATGCCAAAGCCTTTGACCGTTTAGATCACAAGAAACTGTGGAAAATTCTGAAAGAGATGGGAATACCAGACCACCTGACCTGCCTCTTGAGAAATTTGTATGCAGGTCAGGAAGCAACAGTTAGAACTGGACATGGAACAACAGACTGGTTCCAAATAGGAAAAGGAGTACGTCAAGGCTGTATATTGTCACCCTGTTTATTTAACTTCTATGCAGAGTACATCATGAGAAACACTGGACTGGAAGAAACACAAGCTGGAATCAAGATTGCGGGGAGAAATATCAATGACCTCAGATATGCAGATGACACCACCCTTATGGCAGAAAGTGAAGAGGAACTAAAAAGCCTCTGGATGAAGGTGAAAGTGGAGAGTGAAAAAGTTGGCTGAAAGTTCAACACTCAGAAAACGAAGATCATGGCATCTGGTCCCATCACTTCATGGGAAATAGATGGGGAAACAGTGGAAACAGTGTCAGACTTTATTTTTCTGGGCTCCAAAATCACTACAGATGGTGACTGCAGCCATGAAATTAAAAGATGCTTACTCCTTGGAAGGAAAGTTATGACCAACCTAGATAGCATATTCAAAAGCAGAGACATTACTTTGCCAACAAAGGTCTGTCTAGTCAAGGCTATTTTTTTCCTGTGGTCATGTATGGATGTGAGAGTTGGACTGTGAAGAAAGCTGAGTGCCGAAGAACTGATGCCTTTGAACTGTGGTGTTGGAGAAGACTCTTGAGAGTCCCTTGGACTGCAAGGAGATCCAACCAGTCCATTCTGAAGGAAATCAGCCCTGGGCGTTCTTTGGAAGGAATGATGCTAAAGCTGAAACTCCAGTACTTTGGCCACCTCATGCGAAGAATTGACTCATTGGAAAAGACTCTGATGCTGGGAGGGATTGGGGGCAGGAGGAGAAGGGGACGACAGAGGATGAGATGGCTGGATGGCATCACTGACTCGATGGACGTGAGTCTGAGTGAACTCCGGGAGTTGGTGAGGGACAGGGAGGCCTGGCATGCTGCAATTCATGGGGTCGCAAAGAGTCGGACACGACTGAGCAACTGATCTGATCTGATGTGTTATCAGTCAGTCTAGGCTAGGTTATGCTGAGATAACAAACATGCCCCAAGTCTTAGTGGTTTACACACCTAGGGTTCGTTTCTCCTTGCTGTAACATGTCTGTCCTTGGCCAGAAAGATGTTCTGTTCCACATCCTCTTCACTCAGAGCTGAGGCTGATGGAGCCTCAAGCATCTGGCACATCACCAGTTCCTGTGGCTCAAGGAGGGGAGCCCTGGAGGGTCTTTATTTATTTGGCTCCATCGGGTCTTAGTTGTATCATGTAGATCTTTTATCATGGCTCATGGACTCTCTAGTGGTATGTGTTCATGCTCAGTTATGTCCAACTGTTTGCAGCCCTTTGGACTCTAGCCCGCCAGACTCCTCTGTCTGTGGGATTTCCCAGGCAAGAATATTGGAGTGGGTTGCCATTTTCTCCTCCAAGGGACCTTCCTGATCCAGGGATCATCTCCTTCGTCTCCTGCATTGCAGGCAGGTTCTTTACTGCTGAGTCACTGGGGCTTCCTTCTAGCTGTGGTGTGAGAGCTTGATTGCTCCACAGCATGTGGGATCTTAGTTCTCCAGCCAGGGATTGAATCTGCATCCCCTGCATTCCAAGGTAGATTCTTAACCACTGGATTGCCAGGGAAGTCATGCCCTGGGGAGTTTTGAATCAACAATAAATTCTTCCGCCTAAGAATAAGTAGCGCTGGTCACTTACACTCACATTTCTACATGGCCAGGCTGAATTTGAAGAGAGAGAAGAAATATACTCCTTTTGTGGATGGGAGGTGCTGCTGCTGCTGCTGCTAAGTCGCTTCAGTCGTGTCCGACTCTGTGCGACCCCATAGATGGCAGCCCACCAGGCTCCCCTGTCCCTGGGATTCTCCAGGCAAGAATACTGGAGTGGGTTGCCATTGCCTTCTCTGGGGAGGTGCTAATTACCAGCAAGTGGTAGTCATGGATGTCACAACTCATCAGAACATGGGATTTGACTAAAGCAATGGTTTAAGAGGAATATATGGCTTTAAATGCAGAATGACTAAAAATAAATGATCTAGGAGTCCAACTAAAGAGAGTAGAAGACTAACAAAGCAGAGCAACTCCAACGAATGTAGGAAGAAAAGATGAAATGATGTACAGAAATGAATGAAACAAATAATTAATACAATGGACCAGCAAAACCAAAGGTGAGTCATTAGAAAAGCAAAAACAAAACCAAAAACAACAACCTAGCAAAATAGAGCAATGTATGGCAAGATACAGTTATTAAAAAGGTAAAAGAAAACACCAATAAACAATAGCAGGACTTGTCAAAGTGTCAGAAAGCTTCAGCCTGATGGTAGTGGCAGCCGAGAGTTTGTTTCCTGTGGGTTAAAAAGAAACACAAGAGGTCTTTGTGAGGTGGACAAGGCAGAACTTGGCTTGCTGCTTAAGATGGGGAATGGGCTGGGTTTCCCGGCATGTAAGGGAAGGCTAGGGGGAAAACCATGCAGCCAGCTTGCTGCCTATAAAGAGGACTGAGTGCTGAAGAACTGATGCTTTCGAATTGTGGTGCTGGAGAAGCCTCTTGAGAATCCCTTGGATGGCAAGGAGGTCAAACCAGTCAATCCTAAAGGAAATCAACCCTGAATATTCATTGGAAGGAATGCTGAAGATGAAGCTCCAGTACTTTGGCTACCTGATGCGAAGAGCTGACTCATTTGAAAAGACCCTGATGCTGGGAAAGATTGAGGGCAAGAGGAGAAGGGGGCAACAGAGGATGAGATGGTTGGATGGCATCACTGCCTCAATGGACACAGATTTGAGGAAACTCTGGGAGATAGAGAAGGACAGGGAAGCCCGGCATGCTGTAGTCCATGGGGTCACAAGAGTCGGATAGGACTTAGTGACTGAACAACAGCAAAGCTTCCTGTCTGGGCTTGGATTTTGTAAGAAGCCCTGGGCCTCAGGAAGTGAGAGCTAATGTTTATTGAGGCTCTAGAATGTTCTGAGCACTGTGCAAGCATTTTATATGTAGAAACTAATTTGTTCCTCCTTATGACCCCAAAACTAGGTTCAGGTATTATCCCTTTGGGCTTCCCTAGTGGCTCAGACAGTAAAGAATCTGCCCGCAATGCAGGAGACCCAGGTTCAATCACTGAGTCAGGAAGATCCCTTGGAGAAGGGAACGGCTACCCACTCCATTATTCTTGCCTGGAGAAGTCCATGGATGCATGAACCTGGTGGTTTACAGTCCCTGGCGTCGCAAAGAGCAGGACACGACTGAGTGACTAACACTTTCACTTCACTTTCATAATCCTTTCATTATACATGAGAATACGATTCCCCCAAGGTCACATGACAACTGGCAGAGCCAGATTCAAACACAGGTGGCTGGACCCCTAGACCCATGGGCTCAGCTATGTCATTTTCATGGCCTCCAGGGTTGAAAGTGAATCCAGCTGCCCATTGACCCAGAGGTGATCCAGGCTCACCCTGAACCTGGGGCCCAGGGCTCTCCACCGACTTTACTTGTGGTGGTCTGGCCATGCAAAAGGTTTTATTTTAATGTGCTCAAACATCATAGTCTTTTTTCCTGATTGCTTCTGGTTAAGCAACTCTTTTCTATACCCAGGTTGTATAGACCCTTCACACCCGTGTTTCCCTCTACTACCTTAAGGCTTCAGTTTTTCTATTTAAGTGTCTGATCCCTTTTGGATTTTATCCCGATGTGTGGTATGAGCTCTGGGTTTGACTTTTTCCATATGGCCATCCAATTATCTCCAGACCACTCATTTGGGGAAAAAAAAAAAAAATCAAATTTCCACACAGATTTGTGAAGCTGCCTTTCTCATGGAATAACTTTCCAGACGCAGTTGGGTCTATTTCTGAATTTTCTTTTGGTCCAGTTGGTCTATCTGTTTATTCCTGTGCCAACACCAAACTCCTAATTACAGGCATTATAGTGTATGTTGATGGTGAGGAACTCTGCCACCATATGGCTCTTCTTCTTTTGGGTTCTTCTGGCTTGCTTTGCTTTTTTGTTCTTAAGCATAAACTTTTTAAACAAGTTGTTTTGCTCCGGAGGAAAAAGAAGCCTGGTGGTATTTTTAAAATTGGAAGTTCACTAAATCTGTTAAATGAACGGAGGCAGAATAGACGTCTTTATGGCGATGAGTCTTTTCAGTCAAGACCATATCTCTTCATCCGAAATAGCATTTTGAGGGAAAAAAATGTAAAGAGGATACTTACAGAATGGTTAGTATTCAAATGAATTTTTTTAAAAAACACACAGAACAGTCTGTCTGGTTTATGGATTCATATTAATGTGATGTGCTGTGCTTAGTTGCTCAGTCGTGTCTGACCCTTTGTGACCCCATGGACTGAAGCCCACCAGGCTCCTCTGTCTGTGGAGCTTCTCCAGGCCAGAATACTGGAGTGGGTTGCCATGCCCTCCCTCATCCAGGGAATCTTCCCGACCCAGGGACCGAACTCAGGTCTCCCACATTGCAGGCGGGTTCTTTACTGACTGAGCTACCAGGACAGGGTAGGAGGGAGGTTGGTAGATAGAAAGGGAGAGAGAGAAAGAGAGAGAGGGAGAGAGAGAGATTTGAATTATGGCAAACGTTTGATCTTGGTGGAGAAGAAGTAGCTGTTATATTATTTCTCTATGCTTTTCTATATGTTTGAAAGATTTCATAATTAAAAACAAAAGGAAAACAGACCTGTCTCCATTGCTCGAGGGTGCTCCCCAGAAAACAGCACATTTCGATCTCTTTTCATGTGGTTCTGGAGTGGTGTCCACTGCTAGGCCTCTGTCAGGGGAAGCCTGTAGCTCTTTCTGTGGAAAAGAATTCTATTAAAGACTTGTCAGCTCCCTCAGCAGCTGGAGTGGGAAGATTTCCTTTCTCTAAGTGGGCATCCTTAGCAGCTCTGAAGCAGACACAAAGCAGTGTGAAATCTGGAGTTAATGAAATCTTCCTGCAGTCGTCTAGGTTTCTGACAGGAAGGATTTCACTGTATTAAAAACCTGTTCCCCAATATGTTGTAAACATCTCATTTTCTTCCTCTCTATCCATCCACAAGATTTAAAATCACCGGGGAGACAAAAAAAAAAAAAGCCCAACAAGTCCCAAATGGAAGGAGGAATCATTTCTCCTCCCGACTCTACAATGGTCTTAAAAGACCCTTGTTTAGAACAGCTGACAGGAAATTGTATTCTCATAAATGGATTTATTGTGCAGTCTTCATACCTCCCGTTTCAATAGGACTTAAGAAAAGTAGTTTCAAAATTGAGTTATTGAGTTGGCTCATTCAGAACAATTTTCCTCTATGAGGAAAAGTTTTCATTACTGAAAGTGGCCCAAATCGACGCAGTCGTGTTTTCCAGAATCCTCACCTCACGGCGAAGGCACTTGAGGAGCCTGTGTTTGGTTGCCACCTGCGTCTCCATTCCGAGGAGAGGTGTTTGTTTTCCGAGGCGTGCTTAATGGGAGCCCGGCCATGGAACACAATCCCTTCGTTGCTATTCTCGGCAGTGGGCTTGCATATATTACAATCGCCTCCTCGGGCCCACACAAGATTTCCAGAAAGGTGAGCATGGCTTGAAAACACCCTGTTCTATGTGAGGAGAAGCAGAGACAGGCAATTAGACCTGGCAGCAGAGCTTCATCTCCAGACTCGAGAGGGAAAAGGAGGGATGTGGGGTGGGGTGCCCGGGGGGATGCTCCCTCTGCCTCCAGGACCCCTCCTCCTGGCTCAGCTCTTCCTGGGGGAAAGTCCCCATCAGCATCTTTTCAAAAAAAGATGCCTTCGCTGCTGGTGAGGGCATTAATTCCGAGGAAGGACTGCTAGCTAGCGTGAGGAGAGCCTTTGCAAGAAATGCCACGTCAAGCTGAGTTTCCCAGAAAAGGCCTTGAGAGACTCTGTGGTGTCTCAGGAAAAGAACGTTTTGATGTAAATTTCTAGAAGTTGTTCTTCCTGATCTGGGGGAAAAAAAATAGGAGGAAGGTTCTCAATATGAATATTTACCAGAAAAAAAATATCCTCGGGAAAATATGTGACCTTGATGAAGTTTGTCACTGAGATCATGAACATGAAGGGATGGGCCGGGAGGGAAAGAAAACTTGGTCTCCCACTTTATTCCTGGTCTTTCTGTTGGACTGAACCATGAAGGCTCAGAGCGAGTGGTGGGCTGGGGGCTGCGGGGAGGAAGGCCCCATGTGTTTGCCGAGCCACAGAGAGTGTGGGCCTTAGGAAGGAAGGACTTGAGCTGGGACTCAAGAGGTCCAAATGGTGATTCTTCCTCTTTCTCCGCAAACCTCCTCACCCTGCTGTTTTCTCTCGCTCTTCATTGACCCGCCATTCTCTTGGGAATCCAGGCTGCCGACTCGGTGACAGCACCAGCCGCTCCCACTCCTTGGCTGCCCACTGCCGCCAGCGGCCACGTCGTGTGGTTCCATCGTCAGAATGCCTCTTCCGTTTGCCTCTCATAGACCTCTGGCCATGGATGCCAGTGAGCATCCGGTGGAAGTCTCTGACTCCCAGTCTGGTCCTCTTTGCCTCTTCAATTTTGTAAAAGGCCTAAATCGAGCTTTCCGAATATGCCTGTGGTTCTGTTAGTCCTCTGCTCGAGAACTTTCAAACACTCCCCATTGTCTGCAGCATGAAGTCCAGCTGACATTCAAGCTTCCTGTCCCGGGTCTCACTCCTGTCCTGTTGCCTCTAGATCCCCAGAATCCAACCAATCTGGCCCCTTGGGTTCCTTGAGTCCTATAAGTGTGAGTTGCTCAGTAGTGTTTGACTCTTTGCGCCCTCATGGACGGTATGTAGCCTGCCAGGCTCCTCAGTCCATGGAATTCTTCATGCAGGAATTCTGGAGTGGGTTGCCATTCCCTTCTCCAGGATCCTTGAGTCCTGCAAGGCTTTCCCAAACTCAGAATATCCACATATCTTCCCCTCTTTTTCCATGGCTGACTCTTTATCCTTCAGACCTTGGCTGGCTTAAAATATCACCCTCTCAGAGAGAACTTTAGTGAGCCTCTCATCAGGAACTCTGTTATGGCACCACTGAATACAACATTCGTCTTAGCAAGGATAATTTATACTGATTTATTTACTGGTTTGTTTACTTATTTATTATCTGTTTGCTCAATAAATTATAAACTCCAAGGGATGGGGAAATTTGTCTTTTTTATTCACCCACAAATATTTAGTATCTAGCAGTGACAGATGGTGGACAATCAGAAATTATTTTTTGAATAAGTGAATTAGTATTTTTAGGATAAATCATTAAAAGTAGAATTAGTCTTTCAATGGACTGTACATGGTTTGGAGATTTTTGATGCACATTTCCAAACTGCTTTGGAAAAAAGCAATGTTTGGGGAAAAAAAGTGTCTGAATTTGTACTCTATTAACAGTGAGTGCTTTAAACATCTCCTCACACACTTGCCAGCACTGAGTATTATTTTTTAACTATTTGCCAGTTTTTAAAGATGAAAATAGTCTCTTTGATGACTAATGGAGTTGAATGTTTTTTTTTTTTCTTCACATTTTCTGTTTCCATGAATTTTATTTTTTCCTTTGCTCACTGTCCTTTGTGATTAAAAGCTCATCCTATATATTTCTATGAGAATCACTGGCTTTTCCATTGGAGATGCTAAGCTTCTGATTTCCCTGCTCGCCACAGGCACTTTGCTCAGACACCTAGCAGTGATTCCTCTACTCTGGTTTCAGATGTGGTGTGTGTTCACAACTCTTTAGACATCACTGATTTGTCAGCACCTGCGTGACCTCTAAATCAGTTTGGCAAAAAACAAAACAAAAAAACCCCAGACAGTTGTTCGAGATGATTGATTGCATTTTGCATGTCTCACCTGGGGCTTTGGTGCTGTGCAGGCAGAGACTTGGACTTTCTGGGAAAGTTAAAGAGCTCTCAAATCAGTTACCTTTTCTGTCCTGTTTCCCTTTCTTCATAAGAATGTCTGGCTTACTATTAATTTTTTGTGGCTGGCAAGATAGAGTGGTTCCTTGGAATCAGGGAATGTGTTTATGCCAAAGCAGATGTTGAGTGGGTGCTGCATTTTTGCGCACACCTCTGGGTGAGGGGTTGGCAGGTGCCTCAGAAATGGTCTCATCTTGGGCCCTAGGTATGCAAATGTTTGAATAGTGGTTTCCTAGTCAGGGACACCTGTGTGAACTTGTGCTGCCCTCGGGGACGTGTCAAAGGGTCTGTACTTGTCTCATCCATTCACTCAGCAAATGTTCGGTAGCTTGGAATTCAAAGCAAGACCAGAAAGGCAAGGCCCCCGGTGTTATACACTCTAAGGCTCAGTGTAAAAGGCAGATATTTAAGAAATAACCCAGGGAGGTCCAGTGGTTAGGACTCTGTGCTTCCAATACAGGGGGCTGAAGCTGAGGAACTGAGATTCCATATATCTCTTGGTGTGGCAAAAAAAAGTAACCCATAAACAGGGTGTTAGGCAGAGAATAAGAGTGGTTTATGCTTTAGAAGGGTTTGAAAAGAACACTGGCTCTTTAGCCAACTGTCAAGAGTAGCAAAGAAACCTATCAGGTAAGAGTATCTCTTCGTTGAAGAACTGTGAGGCCTCCACCAGGCCCCAGGAAAGAAATTGTTCATTGCTGATCAGTACCCTTTCTCTCCTCTCTTAATACTTGAATCTCCAAGTTTTACGTGGGCACAAGACTGCCTAGGTGAAAACTGGCCCTATGACTAATTTCTGGCCTGTGGGAGAGAAGCAGAAGGGGTGTGTACAACATCTGCTTGCTATCTCTAATGGAAGAGGATGTACCCTTCTTTATCCCCTCTTCCTTCATTCTGAATAAAAGGAGACATAATGGCTGGAGCTCAAGCAGCCATCTTGGGCCAAGAGGTAGAAGGGTCATGCTGATGATGGCTGAGTAACAAGAGAGAAGGAGATTGGGCCACTGACTCAGTAGAATATCATGATAGATCTAATTGTCCATCTCTGACCTTATTTACTTAGATGTAGACGTCTATCCTGTTTAAGCTATTATACTTCTAATTGACAGCAGCCCTGTGGAGGTATCCTCTTGAGGGCAGGGACTGACTTATTTTGTATTTACCTCCCCAAAGCATCATGTGGTATGGGACACTGCATGGAGGCTGATGCGGGATCCACTTTTAAGGTGGGTCACTCAGATTGCTGGCAAGCTGGTGCCAGCTGTTGGCAGGAGGTCTCAGTCCTTCACTGTATGGATGTCTCCATAGGACTGGTTGAACGCCCTCATGACATGGAGGCTGGCTTCTCCCACAGAGAGGGATCTGAGAAAAAGCAAAGCAGAAACACAATGTCTTCTTTGATGTGGTCTCAGAGGTTATCCTCTGTCATTTTCATAATACCTACTAAACCATGCTATTCAGAAGTGGAGGGAATGGCACAGCATTACTACCAGGAGGCTGGAATCATTGGAAGCCACTTGGATTATGTCGCAGTCTAGCCTTCAGACCCTCCCCCATGCTCAGGGAGGGTACTTCATGGTTCCTCTTTTACCCTCGAGCAAAAAGAGAGTCTTTGGATGATAGCTCTGATGGTAAAGAATCTGCCTGATGCAGGAGATCTGGGTTTGATCCCTGGGTCAGGAAGATCCCCTAGAGAAGGAAATGGCAATCCACTCCAGTATTCTTGCCTGGAGAATCTCATGGACAGAGGAGCCTGGTGGGATACAGTCCAAGGTGTCACCAAGAATCGGATGCAACTAAGTGACTAACACACACACAAAGCGAGTCTAAGTGGAAGGTGCCATCCAGAGGCCTCATGATCTCCTGGGTCAGTGGGGTGGAGATATTATTTGACAGAAGACCACCTTATCAGATGGAAGGGGCCACTTATGCCTTAAAGATGAATGATTTGAGCTCAAATCTCCTTTCCCGCAGGGAACTGAGCAGAGTTCAGGGACCAGATCTCACTGGAGGAGGGAGCAAAAAAGATAATAGCATTCGAGCTGAGCAATTGCTTAAGCTGATGAATGAGAGGAGAAAAAAAAAAGATTCTGCCAACAACTGGGCTGGAGAAAGAGATTTCCTTCTGGTCAGTGGCTCTCTGCAGCTGAGCACATCAAGGGCAACACAGTAGAAATTTCCTAGGTATGTTCAGACTAATAAAAGTGACATATAGTCATTGACCTTCAGCTGTGGGATCAGTGGTATAATGTAGCAAAACCACACTGCCTCATCAGAGCCAGTGTCAAATCTCAGGAATTTTGAGAGCTGATTATTAAACACAGTCATTGTTAAGAATTAAATTGTGTGAAATAATTGTTGTTTAGTCACTAACTGATGTCTGACTCTTTTGCGACCCCATGGACCGTAGCCTTCCAGGCTTTGCTGTCCATGGGATTTCCCAGGCAAGAATACTAGAGTGGGTTGCTATTTCTTTCTCCAGGGGATCTTCCTGACCCAGGGATCAAACCCATGTTGCCTGCATTGACAGGCAGATTCTTTACTGCTGAGCCACCAGGGATGCCTGTAAAATAATTAGATTCTACTAAAACTGAAGGTAATAAGTAGTCAAAACATCACTTGTCAATTTATTTACTCTGAGCTATGCTTTTGAGGTTATTTACATCTCGTGTCTATGTGGTGAAGATACTATATAATGGTGAGCTTCTAGCATTTCTCCCCAGCCCTGCTCCAGGGACCTCATGGTGGTTCCTTGAAATTGGCCATGGTGGGAATACTTCCACCACAGAAGCTGGCTAATGCTACAGTCAATGACTCCTCAGCCAGTGGGTTGTTAAGCACTTTTCAGCACTCTACCGGGAAGGACCTGACCTGAAACGGTTGTCTGGTCCTGAGGGTGGTCCAGGAAAGAGGGCACTTGTGAGGCAGTAACATGTCTTGGTCTCTGGCCCCTGTCACCCTGACCCTCAGGTGATGAGTGAGTGTCCTCTTCTCTCTGAACCTCAGGAGGAGTAGGAGGACTCTGGGTTCCTTTCTAGCTTTAGAAGACTACCCAAGAGCTGTAATTTTAAGAGACTTAATGGCGCCCCTTAACATACTGAAGATGTCAGTCATCAGACGTTGTCTGTTTCATGGAGGGTTATTAATTCTGGGCCCAGGCAGCAGTGACAGTGTGATGTCTCTTGGTAGACTTTGAAGGAGTCCAGGAAAGGAAAGTGAGCTGAATTTGATCAAAAGGCCAAGACATTCCTGCATATTGACAGATACCGTAGTAAAATGAAAACCCCTAAAGCTTTCATGGAAATCAAGGACTAACTTCAGAACACGACTGTCTCTACAGTCTCTTTGCTGCCCTCCAGCCCTGAACAGCTTCCCCCAGTTCATCCAACTGGAAGACTGGATCTCACCAGGAAAGAAGGAGTTAGTCCGTGGCCACCACAGCAGTGATTCTTCCTTCCGCTGTCGATGCCGCAGACCACTAAAATGTGATATTGCGTGTATCATGGTCCATTTCCCGGATGTGTGGAGTGTGGCAGCAGGTCTGGGACTGCAGCATTTTGCCAGCCATGCTCCGATTCCCCAGAGCCAGAGATCACGCTGGGATGCGGGAGACGTGGCTGGGGTTTGGAGCAGTCCTGCTGCGCCCTTGGAGCTCTGTCTGCCCCGGGGAAGCTTGGCAGGGGATGGGGGTGTGGAGTCCAGGAGCCACTTGGTGAGAATTGCAGGATAGTTCACACTGGAAGGGTCTCCAGAGATCTCATTTTATAGATGAGGATGCTGAGGTTCACACCAGAGCCCAGAGCGTTTAAAGCCAGGGCCCGACTCCATGGACCCCTGCTCCAGCAGGAATGGCATCTGGTCTGCTGCGCAGGAAACAAAGCGGAAACTCTGTTAGTTACTAGGCCTGGATCTGTTGGCTCCTTTTCCAAAGGGTTCCAGAATGTAATGTCAACAGTGCCCAGAGCTGTTTGGGCCTCCACGGCTTACAGTACAACCTCTAATCCTTTCCATTAAAATTGCCAGCTCCATCGGGAGGGCCTTGGAAGCAGTGCTGGAATTAGGGGATGGGGAGATCCCAGCACTGTCCCCGAGGGCAGCTCCAGGCCCACCCCCCCCTACGGGGAGGTGGAGAGCAAAGGAGGAGACCTGCTTCTGCAATGACCCTGGGTCTGGTGGCCTGACTGGAGAGCTGGAGTCAGTCTCCTCCACGGCTGAGCGTGGCCGGTGTTGCTTCCCACTGCATGTCCCTTGGTGCTGCCTCTCCTCCCTTCCCCTGGCCGTGGCTCTTGTCGCTCCTGGACCATGGCAGGCAGTCACTCCATCTCCTCCCCAGCTGCCACGGGTGCTCCCTGGGAGCTCTCCTCTTGCACTCAGAGTGCTCAATACAATCGGATGGATCCCATTCCTAGTCCACTGACCATCTTCATGGACTCCTGAGGCCCCCAGCCAAGTTCATTAACTTCCCAGGCCTGCTTGGCTTGGGAAGATGTGACTCTACCCACGCTTCCCTTACTCTTGAGGTCCTTTCCTTAGAGGGAGGAGGTTGGCATCAAAGAAGAGAGAGATTTGAGTGGTGACTTAACTCCACCTGGTCCTGCCCGGTGGCTCGTTCACTGATGTGCCTGGTGCTGTGTTCCCCTGTTACCCACTGCCTGGTGCCCACCACTCTGCTATGCTTTCCTTCCTGCAGGAGCCCAGGTAATGTCAGTGAGAGACAGGAGGATGGAGTGGGGTTCAGGGGTTGATCCCCCTTTAGCCCAAAGAGTAGCTTCCTGTTTAGAGTCCATTCCTGATGCTGGGAAAGATCTAAGGCAAAAGGAGTAGGGAGCAGCAGAGGATGAGATGGTTGGATGGCATCATCGACTCAATGGACATGAATCTGAGCAAACTCCAGGAGACAGTAAAGGACAGGGGAGCCTGGCATGCTGTAGTCCATGGCGTTGGAAAGAGTCGGACATGACTTAGCAAATGGAAAACAACAACAGAGGCCAAGTAGGAAAAGAATAATTTCCCCCAAGTCCTGTTCAAAAAAATACTCATGGTGAATATGTTAATGATTATAATGAAAACACACTGACACGGTCCCTCTGGGCTGAGCACTGTGTGTGGAGTATCTCACATGAGCCTGTGAGGTAGGTGTCCCATCTCCTTACTTTGTAAACCCCATTTTACAGATGGCAAAATTGAGGCCAAAACAGATGACAAAAAAAGAGGTGAGGTTCCCCTAACGCCAGAGCCAGCATGCAAACCCGGGTCCTTTCCACTCCCAGACCTGTACACTGAACTCCTTCGGTCAACTGCGTTCCAGAAGAAGCCTGTTAACAGCTAAAGTGGACCTGGCCGGGCGGGACCCTGACAAACCTCGGGGCTGAGCAGACGGCTGCTTGGAGGCCTCGTGCAGCTCTGTCCTCCTCTGTAATACAACGTGCTGGAGGCAGCCACTCGGAAAATTGAAAAATGATGAAGGCCCAAGTGAGATGACCATTTTGGTATCAGTCAATGGTTTTATGCTGTGGGGGGACTGGGTGAAAGCAAAAAGACCTTTTGTCAGAGCTGTCTGCCGGGCCATAATAGAGAGCTGGCGCCACGGAAGGGGTTGAAACCCTGCTGTCACCCCACTGGGGAGCCCCCTTAGCGGCACGGCCCACCCCTCCAACCCTCCTGGACATGGGAGATTTGCTGGGGCTCCCAGCCTTGCCATCTCCCATGGGAGCCCCTGACCCAACCAGAGAAGGATGTTCTAACCCAGAGCTGGGAACTCTAACACAGAACTCCTCTTTCTCAAGGACTCTGCTGCCCGGGTGTTATTTTTAGTAAGAGGAGCAGATTATGGAATGGATGGAATGGATGCTAGTTAAAGCGCAGCCCGAGGAGTGGAGGGAGATTTGGGAGGCTCCTCAGGGGACTGGCGGGGACGGAGATGGGCGGGCAGACGCTAAGCACTGACAGCATCCGCTCAGATGCTTTGAGCCAGGTCCACATTGAGCCTCGAATCCCAGCTGGCAAGGGGCCCGAGGAAGCCGCTGGGGGCCTGGCCTTGACCTACCTGATCTCAACCGTTACACCCACTCCCACTGTGGCTTCTGAGACAGGCTGCGTTTGTGGGCACAAGGTTCCACCACATCATCCTCAACTGAAAACCCAAGTGGAGAATGAGGCACGGCAGGAAGAAGGGAGACTCTGTTGAGAGTCTGCTGGTGCAGGGAACTGTGCTGGGCGCTTATAATTTCATTCGGTGTCTCTGGGTTCCTCTGGGACACGCAGTAAAGGAAACGAATCTGAAGCAATGGGTCCCTATCCCGGACCAGTGCACGGTCACATGTGTTATTCCATTTCTCTGTCACAACAGCCTCCTGGGGTCAGGGACACACACTCACACTCAGGGAGGTCAAGTCCCCAGAGCCAATGTCTGGCAGCTCCCAGGTTGCTGCCTCTAAAATCCGTGCTGTCAAACCTCTATCCTGCCTTGGTTCCCCCCATGCTGGTGGAATGGAGCTCAGGTTAGGAGGGAAGCCCCTGGGTATGGGCCCACAGAAGGAGAGCAAGCAAATCTGGTGCCTCAGGGAAAATGTAGGGATCGGCCAGGAGGGTCAGCTTTTGTGGATGGAGGAGGGGTCCCCAGGCTCCAGGGGAGGGAAGGCAGAACCCAGTGTCCCCACGACTATGGGCTCTCTCATCTGCTGGACTTGGACTGAAGGCCTGGGTGTGTAAGGATGAGTCACTGTTGATCTCCAGCATTGACTCTGACCCCAGCTGGAAGAGGTGTAGATGGCATGGAAGGTATGGATCAACAATACCTTGGAGGCCAAGCTTGAGTGCCCTGGTGTGCTTGGAAGCATCCCACGGCCAGTGGAATTTACTTATGCACCTTCTTTGTCAGTAAAAGACCCGAAAAGAGATGGGTTTCCCTTGGTTCAGGGGATTCGGGCTGGACACAAGGGTAATGCTGTCAGTCCCTAGAGCAAGTGACTGACTTCTAGAAACCCGCTGTGCTGAGTCTTTCACCTCAACAACCTGTATCATGTGGTGGAAACACATGTCACTCAAGTAAAGCTCAGATCCCAGCTGACAGTGAGCAGCTCTGTAATTTCAGGCAACTTGGGTAACCTCCCTGGACTCCAGTTATTAAGCTTCAGTTTCCCTGAGTGTGTGAAAGGCAAGCTGATAGCCCTTCCAGAGTTATCATGCAGTGCCCTTCGCGCAGAGCCAAGGATGGAGCATGCAGGGCATGGTAGCCACTGGCACCTTAGCCACAAGAAGTGAGAACCCGGCTCTTAGCTGCAGGTGAGGAGAGAAAAGCAGCTTCCACAAAGCCTTCCCATCTGTAGACCAGAGTGGGTAGAAAGGGGTTTGACTGTATCCTGTGGATCTCTTATAGCCTTCTCAGCTCCCCAGTCTCAGATTCTGGCATTTATAAGACCTGAGACAGTAGATCATGGGAAGACAATGTCTCCATGTGATAGAGAAATGGTGATGAGAGTCACAGGTAGACCAGTTGGCTCGTTGCTCAGCGAGCCCCCAGAGATGCAGCTGTTGACCAGGTGTGCACCTCTGCTCCCACGGAAGCACTGCTGGCAGGTGTCCTCCTCTTCCCCACTCCTCAGTGATGACAGACCCTCTGATGTGCAGAACCCACTCCCTCCCATCGGAGAGCTTTCAAGCTGTCTGCATCAACAGGGAAGTCAAAACAGAGAAAGTGTTGGTGACTCTGATGAAGTTGGGTCTGATTTCTTCTTGACTGTAGCTCCTAATTTCTTGCTCTGGCCCGAGGGTCTTAGGAATTTACAGCTTTGAGCCAGTCCCTGTTTTCAATATCTGCTGTCTCTGTCCAAAGTGGACATCTTTGAGCAAGGATCAAATAGTTTTGGAATTTGGGGTGAAGGGCCTGGAAGAGGTCTCTTTCTAGTTATTTTCCCTTTGGAAATGGAGAAGACAAAATGTATTTAAAAACAACAGTCTCCAAACAAACAAAATAGTCTCAGCTTAGGCTTGTCGACGGTTTGTTACCAATTCTCATGAATGACAGAAAAAGATTTTTCAGATTCTTTTCCATTACAGGTTACTGTAAGATACTGAGTTGAGTTGTCTGTGCTATATACCATGGTTCCTTATTGCTCACCTATTTTATATATAGTAGTGTGGATATGTTAATCCCAAACTCCTAAAAAATATGAGGAGATATCTTGTAGTGGTTTTGATTTTCATTTCTGGTGTGGTCCTTTTTTTTGGCAGGGTAATAAGCAGTTGGGCCACTGGTTTGGGGTGACTCAAATTATTGACATAGACAGAAGCCTGAAGACAACATTAGCCCGGGGACTCACACCCTAGGACAGCCCTGTCTGTCCTCTTTAGATGCCCCTTCCTTGGGTTCTGAAAGTAGACCCCCCATGCTCTTGGGCACGCCCATCCGGTCAGCAGATCCTAGCCTTGGTGCGTTGCAGGACTGGAGTCGTCCTCCGCTAGTTTGTGGGACAAACATTTTAGAAATCTGGGAGATCCCCAGCAGGGCCCCGAAACTGACGCAGTCTGAAAATCCAACTATAATCTCCTCCCGGGTGTGGCCAGGTCTGCGGGAGAAGTATTATTAATGTGTTTCTTATGCCTGACTTCCCTTGCCCAGTGTTTACTGGGTCCCTGTTACAAGCGTCAGATGTACAGCACTGCATTCCAAGGGATGTCTCAATTTCACAAATGATTTACCCACAAGAAATGAATACATTCATTAACCTTGCAAGACTCCTGGAAGGAAAATTTTTTTTTTAAGATAGGAGAGAGCCAAGAACACGGCTAATATCTAAATAGATGTCTTTCCCACTCTCATTTCCTGGTAGGACACGCTGATCTAATTTTTCTGGAGGGCAATTTGGCAGCACTCCCTGAAGCCTTGAAAACGCACTTACCCTCTAACCCAACAATTTAGTTTCTAGGAATTTGCCCCAAAAAAGAATTCAAGATGTTTTCCAAGATAGACCTAGGAGGACATGTTTCAGTGTGTTTGAGGATGGTGAGACAGTTTTTTAAAAAAAACATTTGAATTGGAGTACAGTTGCTTTACAATGTCGTGTTAGTTTCTGTTGTACGAGAGTGAGTCAGTTGTGTGTATACAAATATCCCCTTCCTCTTAAGCCTCCCTTGCCCCCAACCCACCCCACCCCTCTAGGTAGTCACAGAGCAACCAGCTGAGCTCCCTCTGCTCTCGTGCAGCTTCCTACTAGCTGTCTAGAATAGTGAGACAGCTTTAAAACACACACTGAAAGCCAACAATCGGGAGTGGGTGATAAAGATGGTGAGCACGCATACGCTAGAGCCCTAACCGGTCACTGAAAATGTTTTTGCAAGAAAACAATGACTGGTATGGAAAAATGCTTACGATGTGTTTTATATATCCATAAAGAGAAAAACTAAACAGGCAGTAGTCTCTCAGTTTTGTTTTTAAAATCTCTCTGGGTATGTATGAAAAAGAGAGGAAAGCTGTATGTCAAAGTGTAGTAGTGGGGACTATGCTTCTTTACCTAAAATTTTAATATTTCAATAATTACTGTGTTACACATCTAATCACTTGAAAGTAATGAAAATTATGCGCCTGATTACTTCCGTGCTTCCCCACAGGCAAGCCCATCTGAACTGCCTCTCTGGTGAGACTCCTTGAGAAATTGCCAGTCACTGGGGCTGCTGGATACACATCTCCCTCCCGGGGCTTGAAGGAGTGAAGTGAGGTGCGTGACTCCATGCCTGCCTTCAAGGAGCCTGATTTCCAGAATGGGGGAGTCAGACTCTTCCAGGAGGGAGCCTGGGTCTCTGCTCTGGGAGTCTGGGAAGCTGACTGTGAAGGGATCTTGCAGAACTGGACACATCAAGGCCCCTGGGTATGAGACACCTGTGACTGATGGGTGGGGTCTTCAGGCGCGGTTGTGGGTAAGTGTTTTCCAAGGGAATCCTGAGGGAGAGTCTTTCAGCTCTGCAATGGCTGCCCCTCTCTGGTGAGCCCCCATCCTTCAGTGTGACTCACACGGAACCCATCCTGGGGCACCAATGCCTCGTGAAACACTCTGACTTTATTTAGGTCTCGCAAAGAGGTCCCTTCCTCCCAAGGTCTGGTCCTGGCTTAGAAGCGCAGAAACCCCCAACCATAGCTCTTTCTCCAGCCTTCCTGCCACACACATCTGGCTACCTCCAGACGTCGTTGGGTGTGGAAAAAATTGTTCCCTGTTTTCTAAGCCACTGTCGGTTGAATATCTCTTTTACTCACAGCTGAATTCACATCGAGCCGGTGACATTGCCTACTGGCTGCCGGCGTTGAGCCAGTCATGGTACCATCCGAATTCAGCTTTCCTCTTTGTAAAACAGAAACATGATCCCTGGTTATGGTGAGGATAAATAACACAGATGCCTAAAGAGCTTAGCACACACAGGAGGCACTCAGGAAACATTCCTTATGTAGGAGACACGGGTTTGATCCCTGGGTCAGGAAGATCCCCTGGAGAAGGAAATGGAAGCCCACTCCAGCATTCTTGCCTGGGAAATCCCACGGACAGAGGAGCCTGGTGGGCTACAGTCCCCAGGGTCGCAAAAGAGTCAGAATGACTGAGTTACTGAAAACGCACAGGTCCAGTGAGGAGTTTATAGAGAATCCGTGGCAGATGGCCCCTCCCGGAGCAGGTCAGATTGTCCTGCCCTGTTGCCCATCCTGATGTCACAGCTGTGGGCACCATGTTTCTGGCCCCCACTCTCTCCTTCAACCCAGCAGCTCTGCTCCAGGAGAAGTTCCCAGGTTGGCATTGCTCCCCCAGCCCACTCACCCTGCTGGACCAGGAGTGCAGACACTGGGTGAACCTCCCAAGCCTCTTTTCTCCAATCAGGCTTATCACTCACAGATAGGAATAAAAATGCAATGCCTGAGATTTACACTCTCCTGGCCAATGGCAACATCCTAACCACGGGTTACCTGAGAGGACACGCCCTCGGTAGCAGGATGTCTGTTTGACTTCCTCTGACAGCCAGTGCAGACTAACCCATCAACCGGAGGCCAGTTTCCTCCTTTTCTTCCACTGCAGAGCAAGGTTCCTGATCAGTCTGGGAGTTGGAGTGCTCAGCTCAGAGTGTTTGGCTGGAGCAAAATCATCTTTGCTCTGCTTTTCCTGGCCCTGAGGTTTTGGAGTTGATGAAACGAGCAAACCGAGGCCAGGTGACCAGTAGGAAGCAGGAATCAGGCGTACGGAGGTGGGCCTGCTCCACTGCCCTCTCTGTGTGGTCAGAGAAGCTGGCAAGGATTCACACTCTGCTGCGGAGTGGGTCACTGTGCTACTTCCAACCTGCTGTGTAGCTGTATCCTGCTGCTGCTTCTGTCATGAGCTGAGGTCATCAGGGGATGACTTGAGGGGAAGGCACATGCCTGCACACATGCCCACTTGGGCCAGGATCTCCCGGGGGTGACAGAGCAAAGTGAAACCAGCTCTGTACTCAGATGGTATGAAGTTTGCATCCCAACCCCAACGCTGACTAGCTGGCGGCTTTTTGAGTGAATTTACCTTTCTGGGCCTCAGTTTCCTCATCTGTAAAATGGGGATGATAAAAGCATCCAACACAGAGGGCTGTTGTGAGATGATACTCATGGGAGGGCTGCTGCCACAATTAGGCGATGGTGCATGTTGGTACAAGTGAGGCCCCCAGGAAGGTGGGGCTGACTCTGCCCACATGCACAGGAAGTGGACGCTGAAGGTCATTCACAGGTGTCCCTGGTGTACAGGGTGGGCACTTGGGAAAGCACACTCTGTGTATGAATGCTAAGAGGAAGGGACTTCCTTGGTGGTCCAGTGGCTAAGACTCCTCGCTCCCAATGCAGCAGGCCTGGGTTTAATCCCTGGTCAGGGAACTAGAGGCCACAAGCTGAAACCAAGACCTGCTTGCAGGAAAGAAAGAAAGATTTTTAAAAACAAAGAGGGAAAAGCAGGAGCAAGGCAGTAGGGGGTTCAAGCTGAGCAGACCTGGTGGGTAGGCGTGGTGGGGAAAGGTGGGGAGAGGATGCCAGGCTGGATGTAGGAGCCAGTGGCCTGGGTTGGGGTGTAATGTGTGTGTTATGCTTCACCATGGCATTGGCCCTCAATCTATGGGGAGGGGAGGGAAGGCAGACACACCTCCTTGGACCACCCTGGAGGAGGCCCTTGGCAGCATCCTCCAGTCCTGGGATCCCCTCCCGTGGGAATGACTCACCCAGGTCTCCCAGGTAGGCTCTGGAAGATTCTCAGGTTAATTCAGGCCACCTGAGACAAGGACTTTACCATGAGTGGGGTGGGGAGGGGAGAGAAAGCACAGACTCCCAACATCCAGGCGAGATACGGACTTCCCTCACCTGGGGGAGGACTCTGGGGTCCCCTGGATGCTGGGAGGCTCAGAGGCATTCTCAGTTGCCGGGGGACCAGTGAAAGGGCCCTCTGCTTCTCCAGGGCCAGATAGGCTTTCATAAGAGGAGGAAGCACAAGAGAAACTGGAATAAAATCCAAAGCGATGGCTGCAATTAGAGGGTCGAGGGCAGGGTCTCCCCTGGGAAGCATCTCTCAGCTGCTATGAATACTGGTGCTCTGTCCTGAACTGCAAAGCAAGCCCACCCCTGTCTCCCTCCCCGCCATGCACATGTGTCTGTAAACAGATCGCTGGAGCAGAGTCCCTGTCACCACAGCGGTGCTGGGACAGGATGACGGTCACGCTCAGCTGAGGAACCAGGGACCAGAGACCCCAGCCCCATTTTCCCTCAGACCATTAATGAGTCTGGGTATGTATTTTTGGAAACAGTAATGAATGCTTTTCAGGAAATGAGGGGCAAAGTGAAATAAATTGCTGTTACCACATATTTGTGGTTGGTCTGTATTTATTTTTAAAATAATTATGCTATTGAATTCAATCATCTCTAACTATGAAAGTGACTAGATTCTAGTGGATCTGGAGTCTGTGGTCTGGAGCTAGAAGCAGGCATCGAGGGGTGAGGTTTGGGGGAGTGAGGAGTTGGGGTTCAGACTAAGAGGAAGGGAAAAGGAAGAAGATGAGGCAGGCGGGTCAGAAGCAAAATCTCCCTCCACAGGGACTTGTTGCTGCCCTGTACCCATTTCAAAGATGGAGAAACTGAGCCTGAAGGAATTCTTGACAAAGGAGATGAGAAATAGAGATGTGATTGAGCTGGTTTTTATCATTCAGCAATGGGCACCCGCTTGTGTTCACAGATGGTGAGCAAACCAAGTCAGACAGAGGCAGAGAGAGAAACCTGGTTCCATCCCTGCTTTCTGCCACCGTGGCCTCCTTGTCAGGCCGGGTCCCTGCTATTCTCCCCCACAGCTATCGCTGTACTTCCAGCTTCCTGGCCCACCTCTCTCTCTAATCCAGTTTCTACCTGTGACTGGGGGATCCGGAGAGAAAGCAAGTCTATCTGCACCTCTAAAATCTTTCCATGACTCCTTCTTGCCAACTGGAAAACATCCAAACCCATTAGTCTGGCTCCAGAGGAACTTTAATGATGCAGCCTCATGTGTCTTCCTAAGCCTTTGCCCAACAGCCTACCCTAGTCACTTGCTCTCAAGCCCCCTCCCCACACAAACCACAGACTCTCGAATCCTCCGTGCTATTTGCCATTCCCTCTCCTGGAATGCCTTTCCCTAGGATTCACCTGGAAATCTTTACTCATCACTGAGACTCAGGTAAAAATCATCTCTCAGGGTGGTCCTCCCTGAACATCCTGGGGGTGGAGGTGGGGAGTACGCCAGCCTGCCCCCACCCCATAGAGTGTCATGGTTGGTTTCCAAGGGTGTCTCCCTGCCTGGGTTTGGCACAAAGTCAAATCAACAAATACTTCCCTAGAGAACAGGGTTGCGGTCCCCAGCGCAGACAACCTCCAGTCCTCCTTGGCAGGGAGGGGCCTGAGAAGGGGTCTCTGAGTCTGATGGGCTTTCTCAGGGCCCTCCAAGTCCTCCCCAAGGCAACCCTGTTTCTGCATGCTTGAGCTGTGGCACCAGGAGGTTGGGAAGCCTGCCCATCCAGCCAGCTCCTAAGGGCCCAGCTTTCCTGCTCTGGGCTCTGAGATGGGGGAAGGGGCTGGGCTTTTACAAGTCCTGCCTCTCTTCTTCCTCTGGCTGGGACCAAGAGGGGGCACCTGTTTCCTTCTGATAAAAGGACCGGTCAGTTTACAGCTCTCTGCCGAGCAGTTGTAATGACAGTTAGAAGAGCCCCATCAGAGGGGCCGCCAACACAAGGACATGAAAGATACGTGTTCTGTGAATTCGTTTGCATAGAACCGGCTATAATTTTTTCCCCTTGGGAGAACGGGATGTCACAAGTCTGACAGGCATTCAACAACTGGGGTAATAAGGGGAAAAAACAAGTTGTCCGGGCTTCAAAAACAACACTTCCTTGGCAGAAAGGATGTGAGAACAACTTGACAAGATAGAGGGTGCAGAGTTCTGAGCTGCGTGGATGCTCCAGATAAAACCATCTTCTGGAAGACCAGGCAGTGCCCGGACGGTGGCTCTGAAAGCATCAGAGAAAGAGGACCACAGGCAGGCAGGGGAGATCATCCTAGTTCCTGGGATGATGATGTTTTATGTTCACCACAAAGGAGTGTGTGTGTGTGTGTGTGTTTGTGTATTCCATATGAGCACCAGTGTGTGACCTGAGTCTCCGTGCAGACTTTGAAACTTGAATATTGTATCAATCAGCAACTGTCATCTTGATGCTGTGCAACAAACCCCTCCAAATGTTAAAATGACAATTACTCATTGTTTTCAGGTAAGCAGCAATTCACCGGGGCTGCCTTGGCCTTTCACTTCCTGGCTCTGGGCTTCAGGGTCCAGGCTGCAGTCTGGGAGTAGGTGTGTCTTCTGCTGAGGCACCCTCCTTGGACTACAGTCACCAGGGCATGCGGTCCGCCATGTGTGTCTCATTCTGGGGTCCAGGCTGTGGGAGCAGTGGTTCCTGGAATGTGGTCTTCTCCTTATGGGTCTCCAGAGTGAAAGAGAAGACCCCTCTTGGTAGCACGCCACAGGCTCATGGTCAAGCCTCAAGTTAAGGGTCAGGGAAGTGTTCCTGCTTGGCATGAGGCCATCACATGGTCAAGAACTGGGCCCAGTGATTCAATCTACCACTCATCTCTTAGGTCCAGGAGTCACATACGGATGTAAGAGTTGGACTATAAAGAAAGCTGAGCGCTGAAGAATTGATGCTCTTGAACTATGGTGTTGGAGAAGACTCTTAAGAGTCCCTTGGACTGCAAGGAGATCCAACCAGTCCATCCTAAAGGAAATCAGTCCTGAATATTCATTGGAAGGACTGATGCTGAAGCTCCAATACTTTGGCCACCTGATGTGAAGAACTGACTCATTGGAAAAGACCCTGATGCTGGGAAAGACTGAAGGCAGGAGGAGAAGGGGACAACAAAGGATGAGATGGTTGGATGGCATCACCGACTCGATGGACATGAGTTTGAGCAGGCTCTGGGAGTTGGTGATGGACAGGGAGGCCTGGTGTGCTGCAGTCCATGGGGTCGCAAATGTCAGACACGACTGAGCGACTGCACTGAACTCATTAGCGGGGCTTTAAGTGACGTGGTCTCACCCTCACATACAGTGTCATGTGTCTCAGTGGATGTGGAACCATGCTGTGTGTGCACTAGTGTGCTTTGCTGAATGATAGGTACACTCCCTAATGAGGATCATAAAATGATTTTAGCGAGAGGACTGATAGGGTTCACGTGAAGAATTGCAGAGAGTCGTGGTGTTTTTGGTGCTGCTTGAATTTCAGGGCAGGAGTTCAAAAAGTCTGCCCCTGGTGTAGAGATTATAACCTGCAAGAAGCCACCCTGTCACCGCCACCTTTCGTGTACGTAATCTGGGGTCCTATCTTGAGCTCCTAAGAGGGGAGGGCACCGCCAAGAAGACCTAATGTTCCCATCTCTGCAAGCAAGCTCCACAATCTACTATTTGGAGGCCAATACTATTTCAGGTTTCCCTGGCGGCTCAGACAGTAAAGAATCTGCCTGTGTTGTAGGAGACCTGGGTTTGATCTTCCCTGGGTCGGGAAGATCTCCTGGAGAAGGGAATGGCTACCCACTCCAGTATTCTTGCCTGGAGCATCCCATGGACAGAGGAGCCTGGTGGGCTACAGTCCGTGGGGTTGCAAGAGTTGGACACGACCGAATGACTAACACTTTCACAAGGAGGAGTTGAAGTGAATTTATGCTTGAGGGACTGCCTCCATGGAAACTGTGTTGAAAGCATCCCCACAGGTAAAGAAAAAGCCCGGTCTTGGCTGGGGCTTGTACCGAGCAAGGCAGGTGGTGGGACAGAAATAAATGTATGGATCCGAGCTCTTCAGGTAGGGGGCTTGGCGCGTCCTCCGCCCAGAGGCAGCAGCAGGGAAATTCTCCAGCAGCTCGGGGAGCTGGTTTCCACCAGCTCTCAGCAACCATGTTAGTTACACTTACCTTTTATTTTTCACGAGATGAATTTTTAATTTTTACAACAGTATTGGGAAAATTTCATAGCATTGCACAGCAGGCTCAAGCTTGCTGTGTATTCTGTCAGTCAGGGCTTCCGCACGGGTCAATAAAGCCTCCCAAAGGAAATGAAAATCAGCTTGTCCAGCCTTCAGAAGTGGCTGGGGTCCTGGAGCCCTGAGGGACACACCACCCTGGACTGGGGGTTGCCTGCCACCCGACCCCAGGACCCGGGCAGACAGACCCAGAAGGAAATTAACACGTAGGCTGTGTGTGAACCCCCAAGGAGCTGAGCTGACAGATGATTGACAGCCTCTTGAGACCTCACCAGGGATGGGGGTGAGGGGGCGGGAGCCTGGGGCCCCATCCCTGAAGGCAGGTACCTCCAGCTTTGCTGGGATGGGAGGGAGGCGTCCGGCTCCCAGGTTGCCAGGAGAGGGGGCGAGTTAGCCCAGCCTGGTCCAGGGTGGATGCTCATCGCAGGCTTAGCCACTTACTCATCTCTGACACTGGAGATCTGTCCCCCACAGCGAGGTCCTGCTCGCATCTCCCAATCTCCAGATTCGGAACACACCTTGGTCCAGATCCAGGTGACTCATGGGTCTGTTTCAACCCCTGTAGAGTCAGGGGCTTGTGGTCACCACCAGCTTCTGCCCTCTGTGTCCCTGATCTTCCCTCCCACTGGCCAAGTCCCAGAATCTGGAGGCTGAAAATGCAGAGGAGTCTGAGAAAGTCAGGCTTCAGCAGCCGCTGCCCTCTCCCTACACCTGCCTCCTGTCTCTGTGCCTGATATGTTGCAGTTTTGGGGGCTGCCAAAGGACCCATGAGTTATTGCAAGGGCAGGAGGAAGGCTGCCTCTGAAATGCCAGCGTGTTGGGATCATGAGAACACAGAGGGCCTGAGCCAGGCAGGGCCTTCCTGACTCACCTGGTGATATTTATGGGAGAGGTGTGCTGTGCCCGCGACTGTGCCGGACAGATGTGGGCCGCCCCCCAGAAACCATCCCTCCCACTGGAGGCTGTGGCCGAAGATGGCTCCTGGGCACCTGGGGCTCCGCTGCAAAGGACCCGGAGAAGGAGAGAGGCAGCCCAGGGAGCCTGCATTTCAGGGGAACGTTGAGAAGGACCGGCTGAGGAGGGGGAGAAGTTTACAATGTGGACAGGATGCTTGCTTGAAATTCTCCTTTATTCTCTCCGTCCTCCTGTTTAGACAGACAGCAGACGTCAGGGACCTCAGCCTCAGCACGAGAGGAGGAATCTGGCCTGGAGGTTTGAGCTGTGAGGTCACAGTCCAGTGATAGATCTGATGATCACTTGCTGAAACTCCAGGGAGATGAGCATTTTCTGAGGTAGGGGAGCTGGGGGATTACAGCTAGACACAGGTGGGGGTCTGGAAATATCCTCCCCTGACCCAGATCCTGGGGAGAGAGGTTGAGGGGTTTGGAAAGTAAGAGCAGAGGAGACTCATGCACTGCCCCCCCTCCCCCACTCCATGTTGACTCTCCTCCCCCCGCCCTGCCCTCATGGCTACCGCATTCACAGCGTACCATCTACAATCTCCGGTCCCATATGATGCTTAAGCAGAAAAAGAACTTGAATCCTCCGAGGAAACATGGCTCAGACTCCTTCCAGGCTTCCACTATCTTCTCCAGTCTTACAAATGGCAGCGTACGTCTCATTTGATTGATAGTCTTTTTAGCAACTTGTGTTTACCTAGGCTTACCCAAGTGTTCAACTTACCTTTCATTGAAACAGCAGCTTTTTCCTTTTAAAATTTCATTGGCTTAACTCGTATATATATGTGTGTCTGAGCCTAGTGGCTCAGACGGTAGAGTCTGCCTGCAGTGCAGGAGACCTGAGTTTTATCCCTGGATCAGGAAGATCTCCTGGAGAAGGAAATAGCAACCCATTTCAGTATTCTTTCCTGGAAAATCCCATGGACAGAGGAGCCTGTTGGGCTACAGTCCATGGGGTCACAAAGAGTTGGACGCAGCTGAGCAACTAACACTTTCACTTTCTTGTGTATATACTCTTAGTTTGGCTGCACTGGGCCTTAGTTGTAGCATGTGGTATCTATTAATAGTTCCCTGATCAGGGATCAAACTCAGTCCCCCTATGTAGGGAGTGTGGAGTCTTAACCACTGGAGCACCAGGGAAATCCCTGGAGTAGCTCATGTTTAAGAAAACTGCATCATTACAACAGCAAATAAAACCCATGCAATTTGGGACCATCACATCTGGCTTTTGGTAGACACGCAGAGGGGTAGACAGGGGCAGAAGTGGACGGGACACTGGCCAGCAGCCCCTGAGCCCAGGGCACCCGTGTGACATCAGGCGACCACAGGCACAGAGGGAGGGTAGAATCGGTGACATCATCACTTCTTTAAGAGGAAGTTGGTTCAGAGCCTTTCTGCTGTGGTTGTGAGAGAACGATTGTATTTTAGATGAAGTTCCCCCAAAGCACACCCCGCCTGCCATCTAACTGAGTAAAGAGAGTGAACATGGGGGACCACTGGATAGTGAGACAGGGAAGGGGTCAGTGGCTTGAGGGTCTCAACAAGGTCATAGTGTTTGGATGGGGCCATGTAAGCTGATGGGCTGAAGAGTGGAAGGTGGTGTGGATTTGTGGGCTTGGAGGTCATGCGGTTTCAGGACTGTGATGAGAGTGGCTGAGATTCAAATCAGCACGGGCACAGGGGATGAGGAATTGTGAGTCAGGGCATTCATGCGGCTCACCCAAGGGGACACTGAACAGTCTGGAGTGATGGCAGTACTGGGGTTTGAGGAAGATGCTGGTGGACAGGGAGGTCTCCAGGGACAGAAGGAGAGGGACCAGCTGGGCAGCGAGTGAGGCTGCTTCCAAGAGGGAGGGAGACCATCAACACAGTGTTCCTGGAGGACACGAAAGCTGTCCACCTACCCCTGACCTGAGGAGCTGGAGAAGCAGAGAAAACTGGACAATTGTGTTTCTCCAAGCAATGACCTAGCTCAAGCCCCTCATTGCCAGAAGAGGAAATCTACTTTCCAGAATTTTTCCAGAATTCTTTCACCAGATCAAGGCAGAGTTGGGACCAGGACACAGACCTTAAAACTGAACTATTCCAGCTCATTTTAAAAAGGAGTTTATGTGACAGGCAGATAAGCTGTGTTCTTGGGCAGCCAGATAAAACACTGAATAGATATCTCTTCTCCCTGAAGCTACATATGGATTAAATACAATTTCAATCAAAATTCCAAGAAGATCTTTTAAAATCAATATGCTTTGAAGTTCCTCGTAGAAAACAAAAGTAGGCAAGAATTTCAAAAGATTTTCTTGAAATTAAAAGCAGAAAAGTGAGGGTGTGTGTGTGTGTGTGTGTGTGTGTGCACGTGTGTGCACACACGAAGGCTGCTGAACCCAAGAGCATATGATCAAGCAAAGCCATTAAAATCTCCGAGCTGGCTCCTGCACAAAGAGATAGATGATGGGATGGCCCAGAAAACCAGGCATGAAAAATGTGAACACAGGAAAAAGTTCACTTTCCAAAGCAAGTACTAAGGAAGGAGTGTTTTCAGATTGTGTTGAGTCTACAGCCACACGACCATAAACGCACCCGATCTTGTCAAATCGTGTTGAATAATAGGAGAGTCATTTGGAATAAAAGATTAGATTGGATGCACAGAATATCATACACGCAACAAAGCCAAGGCAGATTCGAGTGTTAAATATGGAAAACCAAATTTCAGATAAACCGGCAGAACAGAAAATAGAATATTTATCAGACTGTGGATGAATTGCTCATCTCATGAGTACTAGAAGCAGCCGCATGAAGGAGATTGGCTGAGTTGAATAGTCTATAAACTTCCAAATCATGACAATATCAGATTAAGAAAGTTTAAGGGATAACACCCTGGGAGAAGACTTACACCCAGAGTGAAAATACCAGGCTTTCAAAAATATGTCTAAGGAAAAAAAAAAAGAAAACAGTATAATAACACCTAATGAACTCATTCAGAATTTGTAAAAACAACAAGACTCTCAAAGATATTCACAGAAAGATAACGAAAATCTTTCTTGGGAGAAGAGCAAATTGCTAAAGAGGTGAACCTGGGGCTATCATTTTGGACTTGTTTAAGAACTCTTTATTTTTGAACAGTTTTGACTTGACACTGAGGTTTGAGGTGAAACGGGTACCCTGGTGCCTGCAAATTTATCGAGCACAGGATGTTTGGGAAGCAAAATGTGGAGAGGAGGGGAGGACCACAAAAAGTCGTACAATCAATGTTTTTAAGTGTTTTTAAAAATATTTATTTATTCTTGACTGTGTTGGGTCTTCCTTACAGCATGAAGGATCTCTTGTGTTTTGTGGGCTTAGTTACTCCGCGGCCTGTGGGATCTTAGTTGCGGCTTAGTTCCCCAGCCCAGGATCGAACCCACATCCTCTGCTTGGGAAGGCAGATTCTTAACCACTAGACCACCGGGGAAGTCCCTACAACTTAGGTGTCTATTCTGGCATCTGGAACTTGAGTCTAGGGAACAATCAAAGGGAAGCCACAGCTACAGAAATGAAGGGGTCCCTTATCATTTATGATACTATGTTTAATGGTGAAGCAAAACTCAGACAAACAGCAGGGACTGAAATGTTCACAAATAAGAAAAGAGCTTTAGTTATATTGTAGCATATCTACTCCAGAAGAGTAGCTTCAGCTATTCAACCTCTGTGAGGGTGGGGTGGGGTGAGGGGATGGAAATGTAGGGAAATGCTAAGATTTAAAAAAACCACAACCTTGCGCATAGGAAGATTATAACTCTTTAGCTATATATGTAAAATTAGCATGTGGGTAGAAAAGGGCCAAAATGCAAACCAGAGAAGTGAAAATAGTTACTGTGTTAGAGCCATGGGCTTAAAGATAATGCTCTAAATAATTTTGAATGAGAGATCCTGTTTTTATATCTTCCCTTCTCTCCTTTTTCCCTCCCTCCCTCCCAAACAGAATGGACCATATATCCCACTGAGACACCAGAGCTCGAACCCCAGCCTTCTGGGTTGTGCTTAGTCACTCAGTCGTGTCCGACTCTTTAAGACCCCATGGACTATAGCCCATCAGGCTCCTCTGTCCATGGGGATTCTCCAGGCAAGAACACTGCAGTGGGTTGCCATGCCCTCCTCCAGGGGATCTCCCAACCCAGGGATCGAACCCAGGTCTTCCACGCTGCAGGCAGATTCTTTACCTTCTGAGGCACCAGGGAAGCCCACTCTAGAGTCTACGGAATGCCTCTACTCCTGTCAGTCCAGCAGGGCTGGAACTGGGCAGGGAGTGGGCGCGCTGGGAGGAGGTGGAGACCTCGTCTCATCTGCCAAACTCTCACACACTTGTTAGGCGTGACTCCAAAGAATGAACCATTAGAAACACAGTCCATATATTTAGAAAAATCATGCATGCCAGCTATACTGCATATAATGGCAGATGAACCCAAAGTGACTATTTTGAGCACGTCTGAAAGAAATTTCACCTCCTGGCGAAAATGAGTCATATTTGCAGCAAAACCACAAATCTCAGTGTGGATTTCTACATCCTGGATTAACAGGAGAGCTTGTCTTTCCCAGGGTGCTTCCATCTATCCCTTCCTTCTGGCCATTGATGGGGGTGGGATCCCCATGTGTAACTAGAGCTCCGAGGTCCTGCTCTGCAGACCCTCTTTCTCCAGGTTCTGTGGCCCTCACCTTCCAGCTGTCCAGAGCCCACTGCTGTTCTCAGAATTCCACTGCCCTCTCCCTGGATCCCTGCTGTCCACCCCGTCTGCATCGCTACCTCTGCTCCTCCTCGGCCTCCTTCTTGACACCAGTTCTCGGAGGGGTGTTCCTCCAACAGGGCTGTCCTAGTGAGGAGCTTGGGTTCATTTCTCTTCACTATAGCTTTGTCTTCCTAGGGTCCAAGGTCTTGCTGCGGGTGCTGGGGGAGGCGGTACTGGGTCAGAGGACAGTAAGGTGACCTCACACTGTGTCAGTGCAGTTCGACCACCTGGTCAACCTCCTTCACTTTGGTGGTTTTCTTGGGTCACCAGTGTGCCTCTCCTCATCAGACCCTTTCAGGGACTCCTCCCCACCAGGATCTCGGAGGTGTCCCTGAAATTGTTGACTTAGTTCAAGTTCTCACTCCCAGGCTCCAGGGATCTACGTAGGTCAGTAGAGGTGGTTGGACGTTTGTTTCCAGGGGGCATTCTGGGGAAGGCAGAGATCTTGTCTGTCCAGGGCAGACAGGGGACCTTTGAGGACATGTGGCCTTTGTCTCAAAGCAACCTGATTGAATCCTTGAACCCCATTATCCACCTGCCCTGGGGGAGGTGGGTAATGTAAAGAGAACCTGGTGAGAGAGAGAGGCAGAGGGCAGACAGACCCTGAATGAATCTTTGCATATAGCCAAGCCTGAAGTCAACGCTGCTCCCAGTCTTATGCAAGACGCTTATCTCAGGAGGCTGAACAGGAGGAGCAGAATTTCAGCATAAGGATTATTTTAGGCTGATGATTTTTAAGAAACAGCAGACACAGGAGAAGACTGAAAATGGAGTAGAAGTTACTCTTTTGTAAGAGACATTTAGATTTATCATATGGGTGTGCATGTGTGTGCGTGCTAAGTTGCTTCAGTCGTGTCTGACTCTTTGTGACCCTATGGACTGTAGCCTGCCAGGCTCCTCTCTCCATGGGATTCTCCAGGCAAGACTACTGGAGTGAATTTTCATGCCCTCCTCTAGGGGATCTTTCCAACCCAGGGATCAAACCCGTGTCTCTTACGTCTCCTGCGTTGGCAGGTGGGTTCTTTATTACTAGTGCCACCTGGGAAGCCCCAGATTTATCATAGAAATATCCATTTGTAAGGGTGCCTTCCTCTTTGCATCAGAAAGAGGAGGAACAATCAAATCGAGAAATTTATCAATGGAGAAGGCATGGACTGAAATCCTCATGATAACCACAGCCTTAGTTACTGTGCTTTGCCTGGTAACATCTCCCACAGTTTGCTCCCCACTCCTGGTGTCTTCTTGTGTCTTTAGCTGGTGTGGATGGCCTGGGTCATTTCAGGGGTTTAACTCAGTATTCCTGGGAGGAGGAAATGTTATTAGGAGGCATACATGTTATTAAACTTCTGGTGACTTTTCTCCTGTTAATCTGCCTTTCTTATTACAGGGGAGTCACATCCCAGGTGGTGCAGCGGTAAAGAAACTGCCCGTCAGTGCAGGAGACACAGAAACTCAGGTTTGATTCCTTGGTTGGGAAGATCCCCTGGAGTAGGAAATGGCTACCCACTCCAGTATTATTGCCTGGAAAATTCCATGGACAGAGGAGCCTGGCAGGCTACAGTCCATGGGGTCACAAAGAGTCAAACATGACTTAGCACACACCCTCAGCCCAGGACCTAGAAGGGTAGAGGGGGAATCATTTTTCCTTCCCACACAAAGCTTATCGAAGCAGGGTTTTCGATACCCAACAAAGTCTTTGTTGTTGTTCAGTCCCTCAGGAGTATCCAACTCTTCACAAGCCCATGGACTGCAGCATGCCAGATTTCCCTGTCCTTCACTATCTCCCAGAGTTTGCTCGAACTCATGTCCACTTAGTCGATGATGGTATCTAACCACTTCATCTTCTACTGTTCCCTTCTCCTCCTGCCTTCAATCTTTCCCAGCATCAGGGTGTTTTCCAATAAGTCGGCTCTTTGTATCAGGTGGCTAAAGTACTGGAGCTTCAGCTGCAGCATCAGTCCTTGCAGTGAATATTCAGGGCTCATTTCCCTTTAGGATTGACTGGTTTGATCTTCTTACTGTTCAAGGGACTCTCCAGAGTCTTCTCTAGCATCACAATTCAAAAGCATCAATTAAGAGTCTTGGGGGGTGTGATATTCATTATTACTTCTCAACTATCTCTATTCATCTGATTGTGTGCATTTATAGGGGTGAAGGTGTGGCTGCCACAGGCCTGGGGTGGGGGCCTGGAAAGAGGAACAGGAGCCCAAGCAGAGCCACTCTGTGTCTTGGCGATAAGAGTAGATGGAAACAGCAGCTCTGTGTCCATGTGGGCTCAGCAACTGACAAGTGGGATGAAGAACCCTATCTGGGTCAGTGTGTGGAAACGGCCGCCGGGCTGGTCCCAAGGTGGATGGTGATAAATGTGTTCCGAAAAGTATTCTCAGAGAGCACGTGGCCCTGGGGCCCCACCCGTGCTCATCAGCATGGTCTTTGATGGATTTCTGACAGCCAGACCTGGCTGATAAACTCATCTCCAATCCTGAGGAGGCCCCAGCATATCTCTTCCAGAAACGTGAACTTTAATTTATTTAAATTTAATGGAAAAGCATATGGAGGGGAACGGAAAGCTAATTTAAAATGGTGCTCAAAGCAATCAATATGTTAACAGATTCCTTCAACTTTTTCCACTTGGCTGCAGGGGAAAAAAAAAAAAAAGAAAACACAACAAACCTTTAAAATGTAAGTGGATCTCTTCCATCCCCCTCCTCCTATTTTATAAAAACACAGGTTTTGATGTCTGGTGCTGAGTCCTTGGGAGTTAAAATCAGTCAGTCTTGTAAACATTCAAATATGCTTTTGGAAACATAAATCATCAGATGAGGTCGGAAGTGGTGCTGGAGAGAACTCTAGTCAAAAAATAATTTGGGGGGTTTGCTGAGGCAGGCGAGGAATATGAAGCTTTTCAGATGAAGCGATTGTTTTTTTGTGTGTCTGCACTTGAGTTTGCTCATCTCCAAAGTGGGCATAATCATCCCCCCTTCAATATTCTTGTGGGAATTCAGCAGGATGAGGTGGGAGGGCCTGTTCTGCAGATTGCAAAGCTGTGCAGTTCGTTGTTTATTTTATAGGGCGCATCGGGCCACGCCCCTCAGAGGGGCCAGGCCTGGCTCAGCCCAATGGATGCAACTGAACTCATCTGAGAGGCCCAAGGGCGACCTTCCCGCCTCCAAGCCTGTTCGCATACAAGAGCCATGGTGCCAGCATTTCCACCGTTAGGGAGTTCTTCCTTTGTTGCATTCTTGTCTTAGTCTCTGCTGGCCAGGCAGCAGGGTGTGGAGGAAGAACAGAGGCGTTGCAGTGAAGGACGTGACTTCAGCACCTGCCTCCACGGGGCTTCCTGGCAGGCTGGACCTCTCCAGGTCAAGCCCCAGTTGTTTTGTCCCTGATGCGTTTAGGGTGGGTTTAGGGAAGGCATCAAACACAGAGTCAGTGCCCAATGAGTGCTCTATTCCTTTCAAAGGTCAAGTCCCCCAGGAACGGGGCAGGGAGAAAACACTAATCACCATATCACTGGGCCTGCCTTCCAGCTGGGAGCGGGGAGGATGGAGGAAGCCTGAGGGGGTGGGGTGGGGTGGGCAGGGTTTGGGGGAGTCTGCATGGGAGCAGGTGAGGTGCTGGGCCAAGGTTTTGGGACGTAAATCTCCAGCCTTGTCTTCCCATTCTGAGGCAAAGAGCAAGACTGTGTGATGGTAACAGAGTCCTTTCTCTGTGTTGGTGCTTCCTTATTCCTAAAGGCAGCTCAAGGTCAACTGTTTCCAGATTGAAATTTGGATACCAACTGGCGGACACCAGCGGAATCCCAATTCCCCCGCCCCTCCCCCCGCGGCATTAACCTTGGAGAGCCTGTACCGCGTTAAAATTCTGGGGCTTCTTTCTCCCTGTTCTGCTGCCAGGGGCTAGGAGCCCTCATTTGCTTATATATTAAAAAAGGGGAGACAGAAAGGCTGCCGGACCACTGCAGAATTTCATCTGTAATCAACATCTGCCTAATTGCATTTTCTCCCAGAAAAAGGAGAATTTCAAGGCTACTGAGTTAACTCAAGGCCTCGTGGAAAGGTCTCCGCCAGGGTTCCCCTGGCTGAGAGGTGACGATTGAGACATTGTCGGAGCTCTTCCTCCAGGAACAGTATCTCAGCATGCCAAGAATTTGCAAGCTTAAATGTCATCAGGTTGACTGAAAACGTCTTTCACCGAGTGTCCAGAGGTGGTTTCTTAGAAGGTTAAAGTGTCTCAGGGCTGTTCCCCAAGCAGAATGTGGGATTCTTGAAAGACAAGGTGGTTCCTTCTCCCACATACACATAGAACCCACCCAGAGGGAGAGAAGTGCAGAGGTCCCAGGGACGGGGGTCAGGTCTGGGGATCCAGACAGATGTCTCAAAGGCCTGGAGTCAGTGCAGGGGAGACTCCTAAAGACATTGTTCACAAACTGTCAGACAGTCAGGAGGGACAATGAAACCCTAGAGGAGAGATGCAGAGATGCCCCAGGAGAGGTGCAGAAAAGATCCTTTATAATAAGCCGGAAGCAGAGCCCTCCACTCAGCCTCACATGGTTCCAGGAAGTGGAAGCAGGAACCAGATCAGGAGAACCTGAGTTACAGAAACACTGAGAACCAGGGCCCTGGCGGATAACCCACATCATCTGGGAAGTCTTCGACATCCGTGTGCAAAACGGATGCCAGGAAATTACTGCAGTTGTTAGCAGAAACACTGACCAAAACTGCTTGCCCTGGCCAGACCTGATAGTAACCACTTGCTTGACTTATCTTACAACAGAAGGTTCTGGTAAGGAACTGGGAACTAACAAGCTACCACCCACTGGAAGAATTCAGGAAAGGTCAAAAGGAGAGAGGACATGCCAATTCATATGTTCCTACCAAACTCCCAGAATCCTTTTCGCTGGAATCCATCTTGGCTGAGTGATACACACACCCTCCAGGAAGGACTCTGAGTCAGAGTGATTGGCCAGGGGCAACCTGGAAACTAACCCCATCACCGTAAAACCCAAGGCTGTGAACCATGTGGCAGAGCAGTCCTCCTGGGTCTCCTTACCCTACTGCTCTCCACCCAGATGCCCCTTCCCAATAAAGTCTCTTGCTTTGTGTCTCCTTGAACAATTTATCTCTGAGTGTTAAACAAGAGCCCACTCTCAGGCCCTGGAAGGGGTCTCCCTTCCTGCAACACCCTGACACAAGGAATGCAGGAAACAGAAGTATGGAGTGCAGAAAAGAATCCATGAAATGACACAGAGAAGTGTCTGCCCCAGCTTAAGGCCAGGAGGGTACTTGGTCAGGGCTGTGGGGGTGAGGCTGTGTCTGTATACGATGGTCACGATGTATTTCTGTGCCCTTGGGAGATGCATGCATCGTGTTCCCGGTGCCAGCCAAAGAATGTCGCTCACCATCTGGTTCTCCAGGGATTAAGTCATTAGCCACTGCAGTTTCTGACCTTCAACACACCCTGGAAAGGACTTCAGGGTGGAGAGCAGGAATGAAGCATTCTGTGCTCTTGGAAAAACTGGCAGAACAGGCCTTCAGATGGTGAGATATTTTCAGGAGAAAATTTTATGAACCCAGTTTCTTGCATCCTCCCATATCTAGAAAAGCACTAACATCCTTAACAGAGACATCTGGTCCTCATGTCTAGCAGCAAGCCTCTACCAAGATGTGTGCTCAACTGCACGTACCCTCCTCACCAAAACCATATAGTCTGTAAAAGAATACATACATGTATCACTGAGTCACTTAGCTACACAGCAGAAATTAACACAACATTGTAAATCGACTATTATGCTGTGGTTTAGTCGCTAAGTTGTGTCTGACTCTTTTGCCACTCTGTGGACTGCAACCTGCCAGGCTTTATCTAGAGGATTTCCCAGGCAAGAATACAGAAAGACAAAAGCGACTATCATATACTAACACACATACACGGGATCTAGAAAGATGGTACTGACGAAGCTATCTGTAGAGCAGCATGGAGACACAGACGTTGAGAGCAGACTTATGGACATGGCTAGGGTTGGGGGAAGAACGAGAGGATGGGAGGTGTGAAGAGGTTAACATGGAAACGTGCATTACCAAACGTAAACAGATGGCCAATGGCAATTTGCTGTGTGACTCAGGGAACTCAAACCCTGGCTGGATAACAACCTAGAGAAGTGCGATGGGGAGGAAGGTGGGAGGGAAGTTTAAGTGGGAGGGGACATGGGCAAACCTATGGCTGATTCAGGCTGATGTTTGGTAGAAACCAAAGCAATACTATAAAGCAATTATCCTTCGATTAAAAATAAATAAATAAATAAATGCAGAACAAACAAAGAAACAAGCAAAAAAAGAATACCCGAGTGGATTGCCATTTTCTTCTCCAGGGGATCTTTCTGGATCAGGGATTGAACCCATGTCTCCTGCATTGACAGGCAGATTCTTCACCACTGAGCCACCAGGGAAGCCACCAAATCAAAAACTAGACTTCAAACATTTAAAAAAAAAATCATATATTTATTGGCCTCTTTGGAGCAGTTCCTCAGAGCTATCTGAGAGGCTGTCTCCCAGGCAATAGTCCTCAGTAAATCCCCAATAAAACTGAACCCACAGCTCTCATCTTGTGCCTTTTTTTTTTTTCAGTCAACACAAGTCTAATGGGGTGGTGATCACCAGGTGGGCTTGGGAGCCACTGGTCTGGTGTTTGGGGGCCTGCTGCACTCCAGACAAGTAACCTCATCCTCTAAGCCTCTCCTGAGAAATGGAGATCGTGGGTGTGCCAAAAGTTGTAGTTAGTACCAAATCAAGTAATGCTCCTTAGTTATAATAATGTTTTACAAGGCTCTGGCGAAAGGACTCCTCTGGGTGCTATTAAGAAGGGCTTTTATCCACGTGACCCTGAACCATGTCCACCTGGACAACCCAGGTGACCCATTCACAGAGCAGTCAGCCCTGTTGGACCCTGTGGGTGTGTGGACGACTCCAGCCTTGCCTCTGAGTTTCCCAAAGTGTGTGTTCCTGGTCCTTGGACTCCAGGGTCTCTCTTGACTCTGGCACAGCCCCCTCCCAACTTGCATGTAAAACAGCATGTAATATGGGACTTATAATATGAAAGCTAAAAACAGGAACCCAGCTCTATTTTTAGAAATGGCACTTAAAACTGCAATGTGGTTAAAGCTCTGTAATTTCTCCCTGGGTGTGAAGGGAGTGTGGTTTGCCCCAGCCCCGTAGGAAAGTGCTTCTGAAATGAAGAGTTAGGGGTGTCATGGGTGTCCACCCTCTGTTCATCCCGTTGCTCCCTTTCCTGGGCAGTGGGGGCCACAGTCACCTACATCGGAGGACTGGGGAGACTCAGCCTGGGTGGTCAGTGCCCTGGCGGTATGGAATAGCCAGGATGGCTATTCTGGGGGGCAGTGATAAGGACACTCCTCGTGGGCTCTGGGACAGGATCTCATGCACCCACTGGAGATGTGTAGTCCAGGGGGATGCTCCTACTTTGATGAAGAGGTTTGAGCTCCTCTCCATTCTGTCCCTGGACCCCGATTGTCACTGTTCCTGTCACAGGTCAACCCACGGGGTGGGTACCGCATCTGGGCTCTCATCACAGCCTGGCCCCAGGTGAGCACGACTGGTCACTCAGGGATGAGTGGAACGTGAACTTTCGACCCTCAGGGACACAGACTACGCCCTCCATGACCAGAAATACTGGGCTAAGGCGCCATTGTTCCTGCCCAGAAAGGGAACTCAGCACAGGGTCTGTGGGGTGGATGGGAGGTTGAGGGTGGGGTGCAGAGTAGGACCCAGATAGGCAGACTTTTTATTTTTTAATTCTTAGGGGTGGGAATTTTTTTAAATACTTATATATTTATTTACAGTACTATGTCAAGTCTAAGTTGTGACACGTGGGCTGTGGGATCTTAGTTCTCAGACCAGGGATTGAACCCACATCTCCTGCATTGCATCTCCTGATTCTTAACCACTGGACCACGGGGAAGTCCACAGACAAGCAGTCTTTGAACCTTGTGTTATTCTAGCTGCTGCTTCATCCCTCTTGGCCTCAGTCTCCTCTGCTATAAAATTGGTGAATGTTACTTCTCAGAGACTGAATGTGGACGGGCATCTCCCAGGGGCTGTGCTTCGTCATAGCACAGGGGGCTCAAACCTCAGCATCCCTTGCAGGGAGTGGCTCATTAAAGCCTCTAAGCATCTGCAAACCAGTCCTATGGCACAGACACCTGGGGACAGAGGGGCCTGAATGGAGGCTGTTGACCAGACGTCTCTTCCAGCTCTCAAGGTTTTCAAGCTGCTGAGTTGGACGTTCCTGTTTAACCTGTATCAGAAATCCCACAGGAAGCAAATGAGCAAAACACTCTGCTCTGGAAAGCAAACGTTTGGGGCCAAGGGGACAAGGCTGGGGTGAGGAGCCAGGCCAGCGTCGCTGGACTACAGGGCTTTCAGAGGTTCTCCAATCAGGGGAAAGATGGACCCCTTGCTCTGTCTCTCTTCTGACTCACATCTGGAGCAGGGGCAGGCCTGGATCTTTGGTGATCCCTTTGGAAAACTAGACTTTAGGAAGAGGAGAGAAGGGGAAGGAGAAGACCCTGGTGGGAGCTGAGTGACTGCCTGGCTCTGAGTACCCTTGTCCACAGATACCGCTGGGTTGTAGCCAGCCGGCCAGGCAGGGGGCTGGCCCTGTGGGCGTCCCTGGCTGGAGTGGTGGTGTTGGCACAAACCCTCGAGAGGAGTCTCCCTCTGTCACTCTGGGAGAAGGGCCTTTGCTACTGTCAGGAGCTGTAAGGGTGTGTGGAGGCGGCTTCCCACTGCACGGGCCCAGCCCGCTCCGTCAATGCCCTTCAGCATCTTCCCAGCCACTCCAGGCCCTCTGTGGGGCTCCCATTGCTGCTCCTGCTGGTCCTCTGCTGTACTAGGTTCTCCTGGCAGGTCTAAGAATGAAATTGACATGAGCCAGAGTTAAGAGGAGAAAATCACAAAAAAGTTTAATAACATGGAAGAGACCCAGGAAAACCGAGTAAGTCGCTAAGATGGCTGCAACCATCTCTTTAAATTCCATCTTCAGCTAAAGATAAAAGATGTTGCGGATAATGGTTGGGGACTTCAAAGGGGAGAAAGGTGATTCACCTGGAGATAGAAAAACAAATGTTTGATAAATGTTTGCTGGCCCTGCAGAGACAATGGACACAGAGAGGATGCTGATCTCTGGGCTTGTTCTGGGAACAAGCCTTCCATCTAAATTTTTTTAGGCAATTAGGGGGAAAGAAAGAAAAGAAAGAAAGTGAAGTCACTCAGTCGTGCCCAACTCTTTGCGACCCCATGGACTGTAGGCTATCAAGCTCCTCCGTCCACGGGATTCTCCAGGCAAGAGTACTGGAGTGGGTTGCCATTTCTTTCTCCGGGGATTTTTCTGACCCAGGGATTGAGCCCGGGTCTCCCACATTGCGGGCAGACGCTTTACCCTCTGAGCCATCAGGGAAGGTCAGAGTTTTTCCTGAGTCTTTTGAACCTTGCTTGCTTTCAATCAGAGATAATCTGCATGCCAGAGAGATATTTTGGAGTGGCAAGTTCTTCTCCCCTACAGGTCCCACCCCTCCTTTCTTCTCAAATTCCCATGGCCTGGGCAGGGGCTCTGGGCCCCACCTCTGGTTCCTACCATACTTGGGGTCTGGCTAGCTGCTTTTCTCAGCTCCTTTCCTTTTTTTGGAATTCCTACTCCCTGCTGCATGCAGCTATTGGGCATCCATCAATGCTGCCTCCTCCAGGAAGCCTTCCCTGATGGGCTGACTCATGCGTGTTCTGAACTGCCACTTCACTTAGCACAGTCCTGTGTTCGGTGCACCGGGGGCACCTGTTCTGCACTGGGAAGGAGGTGGTGGCAAGAGGGTACCTTTGGAGTTGAATCTTGGCACTGCCAACTCCCAGCTGGGCAACTTCAGCAGATTATACCAACACTCTGAGCATCAGGCAGAAATCTGCCCTCACAGGTTGCTGGGAGGAGAGATGAAAGAAATCCTCCAGCACGAGGGGGCAGGTCTCTGAACGTTGGCTCCCAACTCCTTCTGACCACAAGGGTGGCGCTGTGATGCTCAATGCTGGCTGGGTACTAAGCCCTCTGAACAGCCCTGAGCTGAGTTAACTCAGGGTCAGGGGCCTCTCCCGTGTCGCTTATTCAAGGGAGCAGGCAGAGCAGGGGCTGGACAGAGCTTGACTGTGGCTCCACCTCTGAGCAGCAGGCGTCCTGATGCCCTTCTCTGGGGACAGCGAGGCCAGCCTCACAGTGACAGCGTCACCCCGTCGCGCCTGCCCCTCTCCGGGTGGACACGGAAGGGCTCTCGCCCACCCCCGTTTGCTGCCTCCCCCTTTTCTCTCTTCCCGGTGTGGACTGAGAGGCCCCCTGAGGGACCCCCTGCCCCCCGAGCCTCCAGGAGCATCTCAAGGTGTGAGGGCCCAGGTTGGCGAGGGGGTGGGTGGAAGTTCCACTGCTGAGGCCTCAGGGCGCGTCCTGGGGCCAGTCAGTCCTCCTGGAGCTCAAGCAACAGAAACTCCGACAGGCTCTCTGGAAAGTGCTACCAGCCTGTGCCTTGGAGCTGGCTGTGGTTCCACAATCTGGCTATGTTGTCCGCTGGGGGCGCCGACCGGTCAGGAGTGGAGGGCAGGTCTAAGGGGGTCTGTGCCTTCCCTGGGGGCCTGAGCTCAGGCTTGGTGGTTGGGGGTGGGCAGCTCTCTTTCCTTCTCCCTGGACTATGGGTCTGGGCTGCCTGCCTTCACCTGCCTTTCCACTGCTTGCTGTCTGGCTGGAAGCCAGCAGCGTCCAGCCGGGCCTGTGCTGGTCTTCCCACAGCCACTTCCTGGGCCTGTTTATTGCCTCATTTACTTACCTGGTCAACAGCTCTGCCCGCCTCGGCTCCCATTACCTGGAGATGCTGCTGGGTAACAGCACAGCCAGTTTCTCACCCTCTATGAGCTGTGGGATTGATGACACTTATTTCACAGCCTTATTGTAAGGATTAAATGAGAAATGACCGCGTAACTCCAATGCATCTCTCCCCACCCCACTGGCCCAGGGCCCAGGGCCTGCACGCTGGCTCCTGGAAAGCACACAAGAATCCAAGATTGGCCCCGAGAGGGTGGAGGAGACATCGGTGAAGGCTTCTTGGGTCACACCAGAGAAAGTTCATCTCACAGGACACGGCCATGCTCCCCTGGTTCCCACGTGAGCCGTTCTCTCTGCCAAAGTTCCCCTTTCGGTGCTCCCGGGAGACCCCCAGGCTGGCATTGGCTCCCCTCCCCCATCTTCCCTCTCCAGCCACCTCCCTGCCTAGGAAGTTAGTAATCTTGCTTCCTCTTGGCCTCTCCCATTTGCATTTCCTCCAAAAGATTGATTTCTGAGCCATACAAACAAAGGATTCATTTTCTTTGTTGGACAAGGCAAGGCTGCTTGGAAGCATCCATAATTTTATTTTTTTAATATTTGCCGTCACATATGTGAAGCTCCTAAACAGTACACGGCCCCTTGCAGCTTGTTAATCAATAGTGCTTCCTGGTCCCAGGACAAGGGGCCCCTTTGACCTCTAAAGAGAGGGGTCCTCCAGAGACAGAGGCACGGGGGCTGCTCAGAAGGTGCTGGCGTTCAGAGCCTGGCTGTCCTCTGCCTGTGGGGCTCCCCTCTGGGTCTGGAGTCTCTGCTGTAAGGCAGGGATTCACGGTGGGGCTGGCTCTTCCTAGCGCCCAAATAGCCTGGTGGGAATCAGGGTGCACCGTGCTTGAAGTAGAGGCTTCCAGTCAAGTTAACTTCATGTTGATGTCCAGTGGAGCTACTCTCTGGCCCTCCCTCTGCCCAGAGCACTCACTGGCTCCCCAGCACTGTCGGGGCAAAGACGGCTCGTTAAGACAGCATCCGGTGCTCTGTGGACCGTCTCAGCTGTCCCTGGAAGCTCACCAAAGGCCTTTTGTATGCTTCTCTCTCTTACCACGGCTCTCTCTCCCTGGGCTTGCTCTGATCCATCCTCCAATTTGGCTTATTCATCCTCAGCCTCACGTCTCTCTGCTCAGGAGGTCCCTCCCAGCATCGTAGATGCCTGTCTTACCCCATCAGCACCCATCTTGGCCTGGCTCACAATCATCTGCTCTCTTTTCTGAAGGGACCCCCCACCCAGACTCCAAGCTCTGTGAAGGCAAGGATGCTGCCTGTCTTGCCAGCACTCTGTCCCGAGTACCTCCTACGTGATGCAGATCCACACAAGACTCAATGGAGTAGATGAAGAAAGGTTCTCATTGTGATCAAATGCCACACTTTTAGCAAAGAAATTCTTGGTGTTGGTTCAAAAGGATTTGCTAGATATTCATCCTAAATGACATGTTGTTGTTGTTCGGTCACCCCCCTCATATCTGACTCTGAGACCCCACAGACGGCAGCACACCAAGCCTCCCTGTCCCTCGCCAACTCCCCGAGTTTGCCCAAGCTCATGTCCATTGAGTTGGTGATGCCATCCATCCATCTCATCCTCTGACACCCTCTTCTCCTTCTGCCCTCAATCTTTCCCAGCATCAGGGACTTTTCCAAAATGTCAGTTAAGTGACATATCACTGCCTCAAATTAAAATGTTAAAATATTAAGCACATTGCTTTGTGTTTTTGGTTCAACGTAAAATACGGTTTGTTGAGTTTCTGGAATCCTGGTTGGGTCTAGTTTTTGTAAAAAGTAAAACTTCTCAGTCAAATCAATTATTTATTTGTTTGTGAAAATAAAAATCCACACCCAGTGGTCTGGTTATAATAAAGCCCACGCTCCCCCACCACATGCCCAGTACCCCCCTCCTCTGGCCTCAGATCTGGGGATCCTGGAGTGACGTCCTTGCAGGGCCTGACATCAGCCCAACCCAGGAGCACATGCAGCAAGCTGCCTGTGTTTCTACATTTTCCATTTCCATTTTCAGATGATTGAATGCTCGGGGGCGGAGGTGGGGAATGCTTTGAAAAGAACCCCCCACCCCTACCCCAGCCCTTCAGCAGGTTAGTGTAGCTTAGTAATTAGCAATCACAATATGAGCTGGGATAATTATCCCCAAAAGTCAGATGAAAAACACAGATGTTTTTAAAGCTGCACAGTGGAGATTTTGCCTTTCGATTGTAATAATTTAGCATGCGAAATGAATTAAAGGCTGGCTTTTCCGGGGACTTCATTTCCAAGGTAGGTTAGGGAAAAACCTGCTGTTTTTGAAAAGAACAGTCTTGGTTTGGGGGGCAGGTGGGGTGGAGGGAACCCATACAATGCATGACAATTTTCAAAATCTAGCAAGAAGCGAGAGATGCCAGATTGAATGCATTAATGAGTTTTTTTTTCCCTCCTGGGATTTGAGTTAAAGCTTTCTCATAATTGAAAACTTGTGGGATGCTCCTCGACTGAAATATCAATATAAAAGTACAGCTGTGTGTTTGGTTTGGCTAACATGTGGAACAGGTCTGGACAAAGGCATAGATACCTTTGGATGGCCCTGCTTTCTCTGGGTTCCAGAACTTTCCAGGGGCCTCTCCCATTTGCTCACTGTGATTCCTCCATAATTATAGAGTTGGTGATGGACAGGGAGGCCTGGCGTGCTGCGATTCGTGGGGTCTCAAAGAGTGGGACGCGACTGAGCGACTGAACTGAACTGAACTGATATATCAGAAAGGTCCTCAGTGAAACAAACCAGCCAATCTTACTTCTGGAAATGAAACAAATGATCAAAAGGATCAGATCACAGGGAAAATGGGAAAAAAACGTGGCTAAGACCGTCCCCTGGTGCACTGGGTCCTTTCTTTTTCTTTTTAAGGAGCTGAGAACTTTTTAAAAAATGTGTTATTGGAGTAGAGTTGCTTTACAATGTGTGTTAGTTTGTGAATCAGCTATGTGTGCACGTGTGTCTACTCTTTCTTGGCTTTCCTCCCCATTCAAGTCATCACAGAACACTGAATACAGTTCCCTGTGCTATACGGTAGGTTCTCGTTAGTCATCTGTTTGACGCACAGTACCCATCGTGTACAGATGCTGCACTGGTCCCTTCTGGGAGCTCCATCCTGTGCCATCTGGGAGGGTCCTCAGGAAGTTTCATTTGTCTGAGGAAACACAAGCATGCCCTGGCCTTGGGTCAGGGACTTGAATATCAGACTTGCTACTGACTATAAAGAAAGCTGAGCACAGAAGAACTGATGCTTTTGAACTGTGGTGCTGGAGAAGACTCTTGAGAGTCCCTTGGACTGCAAGGAGATCCAACCAGTTCATCCTAAAGGAGATCAGTCCTGAGTGTTCATTGGAAGGACTGATGTTGAAGCTGAAACTCCAATACTTTGGCTACCTGATGTGAAGAACTGACTCATTTGAAAAGACCCTGATGCTGGGAAAGATTGAAGGCAGGAGGAGAAGGAGACGACAGAGGATAAAATAGTTGGATGGCATCACCGACTCAATGGACATGAATTTGAGTAAACTCCGGGAGTTGGTGATGGACAGGGAGGCCTGGCAGGCTGCAGTCCATGGCATCACAAAGAGTTGGACACGACTGAGTGACTGAACTGAAATGACTCATTTGGCTTTTGTCGTTTGTAAACCCTGTCCCCTCAGGACCTTGGTTCCCTCAACTGTAAAATGGAACTTGGTTTCCATCGATGTTTTCCCAAATTGTGTTCTGCAGAATTGCAGTTCCAAGAGATATTAAACAATAAAACAAAGGACAGAAGGACCTAGTGGACCCCACTTTTTCCCCTGAAAAAGTAGTTCTCAGTAGTTCTCAGTCTGGGAGGTTTTATTCCCAGGGGACACGTGGAAAGGTTTGGAGACCTTTGCTTGCTTGTCATAAATGAGAGATGGTGGGGTTTGCTGCTGGCATCTAGCAGGTAGAGGGCAGAACTACTGCTAACACCACCTAATACAGTCTCCTCAGCCAAGATTTATCCAGTCCCTCTTAAAAAAAAATTCATCTAAGTACATTTTAAAGTTTTTATCAGCTTTGTTCAACAGTTCATGAATCAGGCAGTGTCCCAGCTAGTAAACAGAAAGGAGCTCTGAAGAACTGTACAAAATGGAAGTCTTGTATAGTCAGAAAGGGGCAGGGCTAGGCGGTTACTAGCAGAGTGGACTGTGGCAATTTTCTTGGGCTCCAAAATCATTGCCACCGGTGACTGCAGCCATGCAATTAAAGGATGCTTGCTCCTTGGAAGAAGAGCTATGACAAACCTAGACAGGGTATTAAAAAGCTGAGACATCACTTTGCTGATAAATGTCCGTAGAGTCAAAGCTATAGTTTTTCTGTAGTCACATACAGATGTGAGAGCTGGATGGACCATAAAGAAGACTGAGCTCTGAAGAATGGACACTTTTGAACTGTGGTGTTGGAGAAGACTCTTGAGAGTCACTTAGACTGCAAGGAGATCCAACCATCAATCCTAAAGGTAATCAACCCTGAATATTCATTGGAAGGACTGATGCTGAAGCCCCAATACTTTGGCCACCTGATATGAAGAGCTGACTCATTGGAAAAGACCCTGATGCTGGGAAAGATTGAAGGCAGGAGGAGAAGGGGACGACAGAGGATGAGATGGTTGGATGGCACCACTGACTCAATGAACATGAGTTTAAGCAAGCTCCAGGAAACAATGAAGGACCGAGTAGCCTGGCGTGCTGCAGTCCTTGGGGTTGCAGAGTCAGACACAACAACAGGGCTTTCCTTTAAAAGGGGATGGCAGAGGTGTATCAAGTAGGTTACTTCACTAGTGCCAACCAGATAATTCCAGATTAACTGGTCTAAGATCCCACTCTTGGGAGAGATTGAAACTCTAAGTTTGGTGCTAAGTCTTGGTTTGGTGATGTGGGCTTAGCACAAGTGCTCCATTTTAGGCTTGTTATTATTATTTTTTAAAATGTGGACCGTTTTTAAAGTCTTCATTGAATTTGTTACTATATTGCTTCTGTTTTATGCTTTGTAATTTTGGCCACAAGATATGTGTCACCTTAGCTCCCTGACCAGGGATTGAACTCACACCCCCTGCATTGGAAGGCAAAGTCGTTACCACTGGACTGCCAGGGAAGTTCCCTGTTGTTTTTTTCTTTAATGCCCCCGTTTCAATAGTGCTGAGGTTGAGAAATGCTGCCAGAAGTTTCCAGAATCTATCTGAATAGTAAAGACTATGTGCAGTAAAAAGACCCTTTCAACTTTCAAGCCAACATGCCATATATATATACAGGCAGGCAGAGTCTCTTGTTTTCCCACCTAACAATAGGATTAATGTACCTTAGGACTCACTCTGGGAAACAGAGCTAAGTGGTAACTGAGGTTTCCTTCTACTCTGACCAGCTCAGATGCTGTATCTAATGAACAGACCTTCCCAGAAGGATGCAGACCTTCTTACGACCCATATCTGGCACAGTGCATCAGTCAGATGAAGTGTTCAAGAACTGCCAGGAGAGCTGAAACCAAAAAGCTGGCCTTAGCTTCTGTGAAGCAGAACCTGAAACAGAGGCTTTCTTGGAAAAGGGCTCTCAGGAGAAGAGAGAGGGAAGGGGATGGGGCTGGGCGCAGAGCTAAGTTCAAGATGCGGTCTCTGCTAGTGTTACTTCTGCCTGAACCTGAAGCTCCAAGGCCGGTATCATATCTCAGTGTTGGGAGTGACTTTGAGGCAGGAGGCCAGTCTATGGTTCAGTCCAAGGACTTCGTCCAACACTGACCTTGGTGCAGGGAGGCACAGCCTCCCAGGCAGAGATGCGCGCTTTGGAGAAGGAGGTGGCTGTGCGCTGTCACAGGGCCTTCTGGGGGTTGACTGCACAGGCAGGAAGGAAGACCAGCGACACCTGCCTCCCTGCAGCAGAGTGGGGAAGTGCTCAGGATGGTCCATGCAGGGAGCCCCAGAGCCTGGAGGAAAAGCTCGGTCTGTGCTTGACTGACTATTAGAACTGGGGAGTGATTTGGGGAATTAACCCCATTGCCACATCATTGGGTCAAATTCCCCTTCGACTTTCACTCAGAGTGACGAGGGGTGTGTGCAGTGGTAAGTGCTTCCCGCACCCCTTATTTCAATGACTACTTGGGCTTTCTCTTTTTCTCTTCTTTAGCTTTCTGAGATCCAGTTGTTGTTCAGTTGCTCAGTTGTGTCTGACTCTTTGCGACCCCATGGACTGCTGCACGCCAGGCTTCCCTGTCCTTCTCTACTTCCAGGAGTTTGTTCAAACTCATGTCTACTGAATCAGTGATGCCATCCAACCATCTCATCCTCTGTCGCCCCCTTCTCCTTCTGCCCTCCATCTTTCCAAGCATCAGCGTCTTTTCCAATGAGTTGGCTCTTCTGGGATCCTATCACTGCTCTAACTGGTGGGACCCCAAGGGAGTGAAATGGCTGGTAAGGGAAACTGCAGAGGAAAAACTAGCCACCAGCCAATCAGCCACTTGATGAGCCCCTGCGTCTGCCAGGTGCCAAGGGAGGGGTGGTATCAGAGCAGGAACTGGGTGTTCTGAGAGGTCCAAGGGCACACACTTGACAGGGGCTGGAAATCAGAACTTGTGGCCTTCGCTTTGGGCTCTTCCTCACATGGACCACATGCGTACTTCCAAGTGGCCGGGGTGGGGCTGCTGATAGAGTAAACAAGAGTGAAATATGCAAGATGCAATTATTTAATTAGCCTCATATTTGAAAACATGTGGCTTCAAATCGGATGCCAGTGGAACATCCCGGCCCACATTCCCTCTCCTTCCCAGACCCGAGCCCATGGCGTCTTGGATCATTTCAGGGGTGTTAGCGACTGCTGCTGTCCCAGCAGATTTGCAGCCACAAAAGGAGGAGGGTCTCCAGGGTCAGACTGAGAGGCAGCTTCCTCTGGTGGGAGGACACTGGTCTTGGGGTCAAAGACTCTGATGCCATGGCATTTCTAAGAGCGGCATTATATCCCTTCATATGGATTTACTGTAATTTTCATGAGCAGCAATTTATTGCTAGCCATTTGGGGTATTTTTCCCCCAGAATTTTTAGTATTCTAAGTATCAACACAATGACTATCTTTGTATATTCAGCTCTGCCTACATCTCAACCAAGTCCCTTGGGATAAAGCCTTAAAATAATTACAGGGTCAAGTTTACGTACATTTTAAAGGCTGCCAGATTGCCCTTCAGAAAGATGTGCCAAACACCCAGGGTCAGTGTACGGCGGGCCCATTTCTCTGCTTCCTCATCTGGACTAGGTATTGTCTTGGCCAATCTATTTTAAAAAATAGCATCTTAGTATTTTAGCTTGTTTTTATCGTTCACTGTTGAGACTGAACTTTCCCCCTTGTGCTTGTCAACCACTTGTATCTCTTTTTTTATAAATCGCCCTTGCATGCTGCTGCTCACTATTCTCTGGGCCATCCAACCCACGGTCACTTCTGCGTATGAAGGACCTCAGCCCTTTGTGATGAAGGTCACACCTACTTTTCTCAGTCGATTGTTTGCCCCGTTTTCGTTCTGTGGGAATTCAGTTTTGAGACCTTGACCCTCCAGGTGGAGATGGTTCCCCTGGAAGTAGTGACCATCGAACTTCTGGGTTAAGAGATTGTCTCTCACTTATCTTAAAAAATGAGAGCTCAGCTGGAACCAGAGAGGGTCAGTGGGGAAGAGGTTCAAGGGGTCAGAGCGTATCCTGTTCCTCGTTTCACAAATCATGCTGCTAATTGCCCAATTTGGAGAGATTTGGTGGTGATTCTCGGCAGCTGGACGTGCATTGCTCCACACACAAGGACAGCTGAGGATGTTCGGTTTCGTTGGGTGGTGTGTCAGGAAGTCCCGCAGTGGCCTCTGGGGCCCAGTGACGAAAGCCCTGGTCTTAGAGTGGAACAGAACTAGGACAGACTAGCTGAGCTCTGCGTCTCTGGGAGGGGTCACTGAACTCCTCCAAGCTTTCTGTTCCTGAAACGGGCTCTAATGCTTAGTCTGTGGTCTTGTTGGGACCGCTAATAGTGACTGGCCAGTGTGAAAATGGTCCTGGCCATGGGTGGTGATCTGAAGCTTTGAACGGACTTGCCTTCGACCCCTCAGAGCTATGAGATGAAGTATGGAAAATATTTATTTAGGCCCTGACTCTGTCGGTGGTGACTCAATGTCCTTGCCCCTTCTATAAAACAGAGTTTTTCATGGGGTGGTATGGGCTGTGGCCCCACATCCCCTGGGCTGTTGGGGTTCCCTCTGAACAGAACTCTGGGTCAGAGGCTTCTCAGGAAGCCTGCTGCTGCAAGGTGGAGGAGGGGGGCCGCCTTGGCCTCTCAGGCTGCTGGAGCACGGCACAACCACCGGCTGGCTGTGTTACGTGCTCAGGCGTGTCCGACTCTCTGCGACCCCACGGACTGGAGCCCGCCAGGCTCCTCAGTCCATGGGATTTCCCAGACAAGAATACTGGAGTGGGTTGCCATTTCCTTCTCCAGGGCACCTTCTTGACCTAGGGACTGAACCTGCGTCTCCTGCATTGGTAGGCAGATTCTTTACCACTGGGCCACCTGAGAACCACTGACCGGGGAGCTTATAAACCACAGAAATGTATTGCTCACGGCTCTGAAGACTGGAAGTCCAAGATGTTCAGGTGAGGGTCCTCTTCTTGGTTCTCGACTGTGCCTTTTCAGGGTGTCCCCTCTCACGTGCTAGAAGGGGTAGGGGAGCAGTGAGGTCTCTTTTATTAGGGCACAAATCCCATCATGAGGGCACCACCCTCATGACCTAGTCACCTCCCCCAAGTCCACCTACTAAGAACATCAACTTTGGGGGTTAGAATTCCTACGTGTGAAGCTGGGGGGACACAAACATTCAGCCCGTAGCAAGGACTTTCCACCTCCCCTCTTTGCAATCTCCCTTCCGGCAGGACATGGCTAATCCAGCAGGGAGGACCTTGGTTACAAGTCACCACGGCCTTGTGCTAACAGTATTGTCTGAGTCATGCTGGGCACCTCCTGGGCACCAAGGCCTGAGCTCGGTGATTCAGAGACAAAGTCTCCACACGTGTGTGATAGTCACCAGGAGGCCACACCAGCTCTCCTCCTAAGGATGTCCGGGGAGGGACTCAGAGACCCACACAGACACTAGTGTGCAGATACACGCACACACACACACAGACATGCTCATGCACATATATTCACACTCATTCATACAGACGCAGACACATGCATGCGCAACACACACATACACAATACATAACACTCACAACACGCACATATACACACACTCACATTTGCAGACACACACATATGTAACATATCACACACATATACCGCATTCACCCACACAGACACTCAGACACAGACAGACACATATACACAGACACGCTCATACACACACACACACACATATACACTCATTCACACAGACACACTCTCACACAAGCAGACACACACATATGCATACAACACACAGACACACATTCACACACATGCACCCACACAGCAACATCAGACACAACCCTCAAGGGCTGGGCGGGCTCCTGGCCGTCACACGTGAAGAAGGACAGACACAGGCTGAGGCCCCTCAGAAGCAGATGGGCAGGAAGAGGAAGTTTCTAGACAAATACAAACGGAACGCCTCTCCTGGGCCAGCGCTGGGATGATGCCGTGCAGGGCAGACCCGCAGGGTCACGTCCTTCCAGGGCGGGGCATCTACACGGATGACAAGCTGGAGTATCTGCGGGGCTGCAGGCAGAGCCCGGCTGGCTGGAGTCAGCTCCCTGTCTGTATCAGCAGATGGGTGACAAGACGCTGGCTGGGGTGTCACCTCCTGGGTGGGGAGAGTCCCTGAGACTCTCAGTGAGATCTTGCCCATCCATGACTCCAAAGCTGCTGTTTTAGATTTCACACTTGGTTCTCACAGAAAACAGAGCAGGAAGAGGAAGTAACAAGAGTTTCGTGGTTTCCTGCACACCTCGCCCTCTGGGTTCTTCAGGGGGTGTTATTAGGGCATATCGGTGGCAGGGGGTAAAGGATGGTTCGGTAGCCCAGTGACCTCTGCCTTGGCTGCCCCCCAACCTGCTTCAGCAAGGATGATTCTTTCAAGTTCGGAGGCCCAGGAAGGCAGGGCCATGCAGGAGAAAGCAGAGCGTGGATGGGCCGGCAGGGAGCCTGGCTTCATTCAGCCCTCTGCTCTGTAACTTACTTGCTGTGTGCCTTTAGGCAAGTCACTCACCCTTTCTGGGCCTCTGCTGTAATTTGAGGGATTTGCACTGGTTGGGTTTATAGCCACTCCAGCCCTGAAGGGCTACAAATAACCCTGTAGTTACTGAGCCCACGACAGGCCCCCATCAAGGGGTCAGTGGGTGGGTGGGCTGGCCAGCCTTGCTGTGTGGCTGCTGGGCTAAGATCAAACTTCTGAGCAGGAGGATTTCTGGGGGTGATGCTATTTATTTCTTTCTGGGTTTCAGGAAAAAACCTCAGAAGCAGGTTTACTTCCCAGCCCCCCAGAGGTTTCTTTCCAAGGATGATATGTGCTAACCAAGACGGCAGCATCAGAGCTGAGACTTCTCTTTAAACCCTTTTCTGTAAACCTCCACCCGGACACTCCCCTTGTCTGCTGCAAAACTTGGATGGCGGCTTTAAATAGATCTCCTCAGGGCCTCAGATTTCAGCGGAGGCAAAATCCACAAACAGCCAAGGGCAAATGGGAAAATTAAATGTTTCAGAAACTTACATTTTAAAACTTATAATAAGCACGCAGCAAGCTTTGTGAGACTACTCAGTGGTACTAACCAGTCTCCAGCCCTCCCAATTCTTGGACTAAATCGACGCTGGTAATATGCCAGCCAGCTGGCATGAACTTTGAACCATTTCTACAAAGTCTGTGGTGTAGGCTGACCCCCACTGCCTCAAGCAGCCCCACCGCAGGTGATATGAGCAGGCTTCATGGGTGGGCATGGCGTTTTTGCCTAGAGGGTCTCATGCTTGGTTTCATGTCCACCTGTCACTATCTTAAAAGTCTTAAGTTTTGAACAAGGGGCTCTGTGTTTTCATTTTGGACTGGGCCTTGCAAATTCTGCACAGTGTCTGAACCCAAGCACACTTTTCCTAGACAATCACTGAACTGATGGCAGTGTGTTAATATTTGGTCTAAAGCCATTTAACTTTCAGAAGAACTAAGCCGTTCAACTTGGGTCTTATTTGCACATGACTTAGCCTACTTACCTGTCCAGGGTCAGTGCCAAGCACAAAATAAAGAGGAGTTATTTTTGGCTCAGAGAAATAAAACCAAGTCTGTCTCATGTGTAATTCCAAATACAAATGCCCAAACATGTAAATTTGATGAGGTATCTACAAAGACCATAAGGAATTGCCAATGTTCCAGTACTGGATGGTATAGATCAGGGGTGAGCAAACTATGGCCCTGGGTCTGATCTGGTTTTCCACCTGTTTTGTGAATAAAGTTTTATTGAAACTGCAGGCTATAATGGCAGAATTGATTAGCTACAAGAGACTGGAGGACCAGTCTGGCCTTTTACAGAAAAATTTGCCAACGCTGGTCTGCTATTTGAATTTATAAATTTCTAGAATACACTGATGAACTTCCAAAAGCATAGCTCTGAAGAATAATGTTGTACCCTTGGGACAGGAAATAATTACTTAGACATAAACCACAATTGAAAAAGATTTATTTATTTATAAATTTGATTACAGTAAAAAACTTTTGCAAAGCAAAAGCCACCATTAACAAGGTTAAAACAAACTTAACTCTTTGGGAAAAGTTCAAAATACTAAACAGAATTCAAATTATATGATGAAATCCTGAAAACCCAAGAGAAGTAGAAAAAGTGGCAAAAGGGAATCACGAGGAGGGTCAACCAGATGACCAGTGCCAGTGACAAGCCTGGACGATGACGAGGAGACCAGTGTGGCCATTCCTGACTGCCCGCTCTGCGTTCCTGTGGTGGGAATTCTCTTCCCCAGGTCTTTGCATGGCTCGCCCTGTCAGCATATGGATCTTGACTCAACATTGCTTCCCATCCCAGCCATTGGCTTGTTTGCCCTACGATCTAGCCCCTTTGTCCCCCTGCCCTGCTATAATACATCACAGAGCCCTGGGAAGGGGACTGGGAAATGTGTTTCTGGGCTTGCTTGCCATTGGCTCTTGGTTATGTTCAGCGGTTGGCAGGAGCTGGCAGCAGATTGGAAAGTGGGAGGAAGGAGAAGCCAGGTATCTGTAGCCCCCAGGCTTCCTCTGCTTCAGGGACCATCTCATCTCCAGCAGCTGCTCCATCTCCCTGTAGTCTGGATCCTGCTTCCCTCTATGGCACCCCCTCCTGGACTCTGGGACACCTACCTTCCTTCCTTGGCCTCTCCTCTAGGATTAGTGCTCAGTTGCTCAGTCGTGTCTGACTCTTCGCAGCCCCATGGACTGTAGCCTGCCAGGCTCCTCTGTCCATGGGATTTTTCAGGCAGTAATACTGGCGTATATTGCCATTTCCTTCTCCAGGGGATCTTCCCGACCCAGAGATCAAACCCTATCTCCCGTGTCTCCTGCATTGGCAGGCTGATCCTTTACCACTGGGCCACCTGGGAAGACCCAGGGTTGGTAGCAGCTGCCTGTTGCTGCTAATCTCCAGGGGGACTCACCATCCTCTTTGTTCCTTCTGCTCTTCCTGCATCTTATAAGTGGTTCTCCATACTAAAATCCTTCTATTGAACTCCGTGGTATAGGATCTGCTTTCTCCATGGGCTTGAGATTAAACATCTGGGATTCTGTGACTTTGCTTTGCAATTACTCTTACAATTCAGCCAATCTGGAAATAACTCAAAATTTCAAATTTCCTTTTCCAGAGTTGTCAACACGGCTAATAAAAGCCAAAAATCACTAATTCCTTGGAGTGCTTTGTTCTGCTGGAAGCCCGTTGGTCCTGAGACACAACTGCTCTCTGTTAAGCTCTCAAGTGTGTGCACTCATTAGGAAGAAGGGAGCAGAAAGGCCATCACTCAGATTCAGCAATGACCTGACAACGTGAGCAGCTCACACTGTCCATTCCAAATACCAATCAGCACGTCATTACAGCATCGGAGGCCAGCAGAGCTCGGCCAAGCTCATTGGAACCTGCCACTCTAAGCTGTCTCTAGCAACACATGGGAAGAAGGTTGGAGCCTTTGTGAACTTTAAGGCAGCTGCACGCTGAGCAGTCATTTCCACGTGGGTGCACCGCAGGCATTAGAAGTCTTTGGAAATGGGCATTGGATACTTAGTATTTAGACAGCTTCTCTCTCCCCATTGCGACTGGCTCTATCCCAGAGTCCCCTTGCTTCTGGTATAGACCACTCCCCAGCCTCCTCTCGGGTCCTCTGCAACCAGAACACACCCCCCCTGCCCCATTTCCATCCAATCCATCCTCCACACTGCCATGAGAATGGCCTTTCCAAAAGGCTCAGAGGACTGAATCACTTACCCACTTAATACCCTTAAATAATTCCCTGTAGCTTTCAGGATAATTTCCTGGCTCCTTGGCCTGGCATTCAAGATTACTGCGCGGTCTGTTCCTCCCACAGCATCTGCAGCCCTCACTTTAACCGTCCCCTCTCCGTGTGTGCTTTAAACATATGTTTCTTCTGGTTCCCCTGCTCTGCCTGCTCAGCGTCTTTGCTCATGTTCCTTCCTCCTCCTAGGTTCTAGGACCCAGAATACTCTTCCTCCCTTCTTCGTCTGATTCTCATAGCTTTCCCCCTCAATTTTAAAACAAAATGTCTGCATTCAAGGGTTATAAAGAATATCCTACTAAGCTTAAGAAATGAAGTCAATCAACACGACAAGGCTCTCTGTGAAGTGAAGTGAAGTCGCTCAGTCATGTCCAACTCTTTGCGACCCTATGGACTGTAGCCTACCAGGCTCCTCCATCCATGGAATTTTCCAGGCAAGAGTACTGGAGTGGGTTGCCATTTCCTTCTCCAAGGGATCTTCCCGACCCAGGGATCGAACCCGGGTCTCCCGCATTGTAGACAGATGCTTTCCTGTCTGAGCCACCAAGGAAGTCACCCCTTCCTAATCCTGGTGCTCTTCTCCCAGGTAACCATCATTCTGAATTCACTGTTTTATCATTTCTATAAAGATCTTTGTACGTTTGCCATGAGTGTATGTACGTATGCCTAAGCAATATGCATTGTGGCTTAGAGTGTTTTAAAACTTCGTATAAATGTCATAATCTCTGTGCTCTTCCACAGTCTGCAATGTGTGCCCAGTATCATGATTCTGAGATGTTTCACGTTAGTGCAGGTGGCCACAGGTCTCTCATGTTCAGTACGACACAGTATTCTAGCAAGCGCGTGCACACGGGTGTGTTCACATCTATCTTCTTGTTGACGGACGTGTAAGTTGATTTCTCTTTTTTCGCTATTACAAATCTTACTGCTATGAACACTGTGAACACATCTCCTTGGGCACATGGGCAAGAGCTCTTCAAGGGCATCCTGCAGAAGAGGAATTACAAATCACAGGGTGATCACGCTTTCAGTTTCACTAGGTATTGCCAGATAATTTGCCAAATGGTTGGAGAAGTTTATGCACTCATTAATGATATGTAAAGAAAATTTCCTCCAGTCTACAAGGTTGTCTAAACTTTCTAATAACACATTTGAAAGATTTTTGACAACCAATGAATGTGAAATGAAGTCCCATTGTGGTTTTGATTTGTCATTCCCTGATTCCAAGTGGACTGCCATCTTCCTTCTTCTGCAAAATGCTTGATGATAACTTCTGTTCATGTTTCATTTTTGCCTCTAAAGGCTTTTAAAAATATTTTGATAAATTAAAAAAATTCATTTGGATGATACCTTTTTGGTTATATGCATATATGTGTTTATGAATGAACTGTAAATAAAATATCTTTTTCCTGTTTGTGGTTTGCCGTTTTCTGTTTATGGTATCTTTGATGAGCAGAAGTTTTTTTTTTTTTTTTTAATGTAGTCAACTTCTATTTTTTTCTTTTGTTATTTATTTTTGTTGTCTTTTTTCCTCCAAATAATCTGAGAGAGGATCCATTTTTCTCCATAATCGATTTTCCTAGCACCATTTATCTAAGAGTCAATCCTTTACTCTTATATTCAACTTTTTCCATTGAATAGAAGCAACAATCATAAAATTTTAAAAAAGCAGTGATCATAAACTTGCCTTATTCATCATTCTAAAAGGAACACTTTTAAATGCTCTACTGTCCAATGTGATGTTTATGTAGATTTTTGATTTATTCTCTCAGAATAAGTAATACTATCTTTTTCTAGATTTCTAAGAATTTTTTTTTATCATGAATGGGTGTTAAATTTTATCTAATGTCTTTTTCTGCTCTTAATGAGATTCTAATATGGTTTTTCTTTAATCTCTTAATATAGTGCTATTATTAACCTTGATAATAAAACCAGAGGACAGTATGAGAAGGCAAATCACTGAGTAACGTTTCTCACAAGTTTGCATGCTTAAAAGTCCTAACAGTACACTAGCAATTTGAATGTATCAATACCTATAAAATAATAATGCATAATCATCAAGTTGGGTTTATCCTAAGAGAGTGAAGATGATTTATTAGCAAACTATGGCAATATAGCAGATTTCACTATATCACTGACTCAATGGACATGAGTTTGAGCAAACTCTGGGAGATGGTGAAGGACAGGGAAGCTAGAAGAGTATCTGTAGTACAAACTCACTGAATATTTTTTGAATGAATGGAAGTCACTGCTGTGTGAAAGTTTGTTGTTCAGTCGCTAAAAGAAAACTCTGGGAAATAGTGGAGGACATGGGAGCCCGGTGTCCATGGGGTCAGCTACAGCCCACTGGGCCACAATGAGTTGCACACTACTCAGATGCTACTCTAGATGCAAAGAAATAATAGTGAACAAAACAGGCAAAATCTCCATTCTTAGTGTTCAGTCACTAAGTAGTGTCCAACTCTTTGTGACCCCATGGGCTACAGAAAGCCAGGCTTCCCTGTCCATCACCAACTCCCAGAGTTTGCTCAAACTCAAGTCCATTGAGTCGGTGATGCCATCCAACCATCTCATCCTCTGTCATTCCCTTCTCCTCCTGCCCTCAATCTTTCCCAGCATCAAGGTCTTTCCCAATGAGTTGGCTCTTTGCATCACGTGGCCAGAATATTGGAACTTCAGCTTCAGCATCAGTTCTTCCAATCTGAAGGGTTGGGTTGATTTCTTTTAGGACTGACTGATTTAATTGGTAGGTACAGGAAATCAAGTATAAGAGTTGAAAGACCTTTGGAAACAGATTATTAGCTGGCTGTATAGACCAAAGTTTATAAAGCCAATAGCTGACCTCTATTCGGGTTGGTAGGCTTTGGGTTGTGAGGGATGCCTCCCCTTGAGGGGTCATGATCTAAAAGGGGAGACAGACAGGGTTGTTTTTCCTCTTTCAAAACAGAGACCAGCCCCCTGGCAGCTGCAGCACAGAGAGGCTGGCATGTAGAGTGGAAGGAGCCCAGGGGGCTGTGCCTCCAAACAGTCAGCGCTGTAGAGTCAGGGTGAGCTGTGTCCCATGGGATGGACAGGTGTGAGTGGCCCGGGTGCTTCTTGATCCAGGACCTTGGATATGAACTTGAGCAGTGACCAGACTCCTCTGGCAGGTTAACCCACAGGCTCATCATCTGAGTTCTCTACTGATGGCAGGATACGAGCCAACCCTGTTGAGACAGCCCCTGCACACGTCACTCAGAATCCAAACTCTGCTTCCAGGTCACCCCAAGTCCCTGGGGATGTTCCCTGGGCCATCCAGTCATTTAACTCGTGGAAGCACTGCTACCTTGTCTCGGGGAGCTGGACAGGACTAACGGGATGATTTGCACTCTGAGAAGGAGAGAAATGTCCTCCCCCAAGATGTGTCATCCAAACAGTGACAGTATTTGGAATTAACTGGGCAGGTCCATGTTTCTTCATTTCCCAGCCGTGTGTGAGTGACATTTTCTGCCAGTCGGCTTTGCGCAGCCCTTTTCAGATGGCTCAGAATGTGCTGATGTGCTGGGGCTTGGCTGATGCTTCATGAGGGAAGCCGTCGTTCAGAGGAGTCAGGAAACAAGCTTCTAAATACACAAACAATGACAATGTCGTGTTTCAATATTTACCTACACCTTGTAAGGATGCGTTTCTAAGATGTAAAACTTGCTCATTTCTTCCAGATACGATTCAGTAAATATGATATTTTGAAAATAATAGAATTCTCCTCTGTTAAAACAAAGATAAAGGAAATCTTGTGTGGACATGCGGTGGGGTGGGCGAAGAGGGGTGGGATGAATTGGGAGGCTGGGATTGACATACTTACAGTGCTATGTGTAAAACAGATAGCTAGTGGGAAGTTGAGAGTCCCTTGGACAGCAAGGAGATCCAACCAGTCCATCCTAAAGGAGATCAGTCCTGCGTATTCATTGGAAGGACTGATGCTGAGCTGAAACTCCAATATTTTGGCCACCTGATGTGAAGAACTGACTCGTTGGAAAATACCCTGATGCTGGGAAAGATTGAAGATGGGAGGAGAAGGGGGCTACAGAGGATGAGATGGTTGGATGGCATCACCGACTCAATGGGCATGAGTTTGAGTAAACTGCGGGAGTTGGTGATGGACAGGGAGGCTTGGCATGTTGCAGTCCATGGGATTGCAAAGAGTCGGACACGACTGAGAAATTGAACTGAACTGAACAATGGGAAGTTGCTGTATAGCACAGGGAGCTCAGCTTGGTGCTCTGAGATAACCTAGATGGGTGGGAGGGAGATCCAAGAGGGAGGGGATATACGTATACATACAGCTATTAGTAATTCACTTTGCTGTATAGCAGAAACTAACACAACATTGTTAAGCAACTATACCCCAGCTGCATTAAAAAATAAAAACAAACGAATCTCCAACCACCGTAAACAAAGAAAGTAATTGGCAATTTAGAATAGAAGCTAAGGAATTACAAATGTATAGGATCAAGCAGGTACCTTGTCAAATACTCCAGTTATCAAGAGTCGCTGCTTAGTCAAAGCCTGTCTTTGTGCACAGCTTCTTTCAAGGGCTGCAGGAAGCATCTGGGCCACAGGGACGCTGGGATAAAAGCCTTTGTCAGTGCACCGATCCACTTGGATCCCTTGGGAGGAGGCACCTTCACTGCTTATCTTGTGGCGGGCGGGTCGCTGTTCCTCTCCACCCTGGCTCTGGGGTGACCCCTGGGGCTCTCACCTCCCTGAGCTTGGCTGGTGAAGCAGCAGCTGAACAACAAATTCATAATAAGAGGCAGTTTTCCTGAAAAGTTACGAAAGAGAGCCTATGCCTTCCCTATTTCTTACTTTTTCTAAGTTTTTTCCTTCCAACCACTGTTAACTGATCTCTTTAGGAGGCTGGCAACCTGCCTTTTTTTTCTGCTTGCATTTAGTCAGAGCTTTTGATTCCTTAAAGAGCTTTATAAAATAGGTTTTATGTGCAAGAGTCAAACATCAAAACTCCGTCCTTCTATGCAGAGTCAGGATTTACCTTCACACCCTCAGAGGGCTAGACATGCCTGTGTATCCATAGCTGATCACTTCCAAATCAGTTCTTATCTTTGACCTTCCCTGTCCTTCAGCTGGGTCTCCTGATCAGGAAGACATGGTTACTCCACAGCTCTGATGGGGAAACCAAGGCCCTGAGAATTTGGGGGTACATCTAGCCCTGCTCTCTCTTTTCCATACTCACTGCTCTGAGGTCAGACACCACCCTCTTATGCCGCACTGGGAATCCACAGGGATCCTATAGCTGGCCTTAGCATGGTAAGCTTTATCTGTGCCAGTCTCTCTGTGGCCCAGGACAACCGAGGAGGGTGTTCTCAAGGCTGCTGACAGCGCATGTGCCCTCCACAGCAGCAGAGAGAAGTCTGTGCTGTAACCAGCCTGGGGAGGCAGAAGGCAGAGGCTGGGTCTCAAGTTGCACCCGGAGCCTCAGCTGTCTGCACCAGCTACACATCGAGTAAAGGGCTCAGTAAATGGCACAAACTTACATGTAAGCAAATGCAGAAGAGAAATCTAGAAATGGAATGAGGTTCTTAAGGTTTCCCTGGCTGGTTGGGAGCAGAGCTGAGGGGAGAGGCCAGGCCCCCAGTTCCTCCCCCAGGACCCTTCCTGTCTCCTTGTGATGTGTCTTCAAGTTCTGCCATCTTGCTTTTCTTTTCACAGAAGTTGTTGTTGTTCAGTCACCAAGTGACATCCGACTGTTTGCAACCCCTTGGACTGCAGCACACCAGCTTCCCTGTCCTTCACCACCTCCCAGAATTTGCTCAGACTCGTGTCCATTGATTCGGTGATGCCATCCAACTGTCTCATTCTCTGTTGCCCCCTTTCATGGAAGAGTATTTGTCAAATATGTGCTTTCTTTATTTTGCTTTTAAAGCCCCGGGGGTAGGATCCAAATGCTTCTTTGCAGTCATCAATTTACAATAGGGTATTAAAAAGTGATTGCAGGCAGACCTCTTTTTACTGTGCTCCGCAGATATTGCCTTTTTTTTTTTTAACAAATTGAAGGTTGTGGCAACCCTGGGTCAAGCAAGTCTATTGACACCATTTTTCCAGCAGCATTTGCTCAGTTTGTGTCTCTGTGTCACATTTTTATAATTCTTGAAATATTTCAAATCCCCCACCAGCAAAAAGATGAAGATTTTCTGAAGGCTCAGATGATGGCTGGCAATTTTTAGCAATAAAGTATTTTTAAATTAAGATACGTACGTTGGGGGATTTTTTAGACATATGTATGCTATTGCACACTTAGTACCCTATAGTGTATTGCGAACATAACTTCTGTGTGCAATAAGAAATCAAAAAAAATTTACGCGACTTTCTTCTTTGTAGTATTTACTTTATCATGGTGGTCTGGAATCGAATGGGCAATGTCGAAATCTATCTATACTGCTGAGATGATGAAGTTCCAGGGGAAGGGCCAAGGACCCACCTTAGAATTGTCTTTACCTGTGGCTGGGCCTAGGAAATGCCCAAGTTTGGGTTGAGGGAGTCTCTCCTCTCACAGAAAAGCTCCCCACTCGGCTACCTGGAAGGTAACTCATCCTGTAGCCAGACCCTCCCTGGGACACCTGGCACTTGGTCCCTGGGCCCTCGTGACTTCAACAGTCTTGGCAGGTCTGCAGTGCTGCTGGCTGGGGGGTTACCAGTTTGCTCCCCACCCCCAACAACAGTCAGCCGCACTCCCTGCCTGGAGATCCGCGCTGATACCTGCGGGTAATCATGGCTCTGTCATCTGTCTTCCCAGCCTGGCTCCATCCAGGTAATTCTTATTGGAACAATGCTTTTGTTCTTTCTTCTGAGATGACAAATGGTGGAATTAAATTGACTGATGGGGTGGGAAGTTTACAAATGTTGAAAATATGCAAAAATATTCCAGGAAGTTTAAATGGTGCCTTCTTTTCAAGACCAAGCCAGGGAAGTAGTGGCCATCAACATATGTACAGTGGATGAATGGAACCATCCGCCCCTTGAGCCACGTGGGGCAGGAGAAAAGATCACACGGCTGGTGAATTTCAAATTCTCCATTTTAGCTTGTTCTCGCTGTAAGAAAAGGGCATGTGCCCATGTTAATGTTTCATATCTAGGAATTTCCAAGTTCCTGCCTGAGGCTAACTAGAAATATCAGTGACTCTGAAGAGATTTGGCAATGTAACTGCAGGAAAAAAAAAAAAAAAAAAAGGACTAGCTTCCGCCAGAGGGTCTGCAGGGAAGTCCCAAGATGCTGAGTGAAATGCCACCAATGATGTTATTTCAAAAGACATTTTTCCTTATTTAATTTCTTGAGCTATTATATTTCCATCCATATCTTTTTCTTCCTTTGCTCCTGACTTCCAGGCTGCCCATTCTTCTCCTTATTTCCTAGTTTATGTGTTCATTTCAGTCCTCCAGGGACTAAACAGCATAGAGGATTTTGGCTTGTGACCTGAAATCCAGGAAGCACAGGGAGGTTGGAAGAGGTGTGAAAGGGAAACCAGGAGGCCAAAGAGGGGAAGGAGAAGAGGGAGGAGTGCTCTCTCCCTGCCGGTCCCCAGTCCTCCTGATGATGGTCCCCTGGGGTTTCTCCCTGCAGCTGTATCAGCCCCCCAACCCCAGACAGCGTGGCAGCACTTGGGAGAGTGTTGCTGGCCTGCCTTGTAATGTGCTGGCTATGAGCCCTGGGTAACTGCTCACAGAGTCACACAGCCTCTCCCTGCCCTAAGGTGATGGCGTGCTCTGCCCTCCTGGGCAGCGGGGGGCGGGGCGGGGGGCGGCCTCAGCTTCCCTGCTCAGTGCTCCAGGTTTTAGCCCCAGCCTGGAGCCTGCCTTGAGTTGCCGCCTTCTTGGCTGGAACCTGATCAGTGTCTTGGCAACCCTTCCGTCTTCCCCACTGCCCCTGGCTAGCCTGGCCCCAGCCTGGGTTCCCACTCGCTGAGGCCAATCGGTCCCCTTCTCAGCAGAGTTGTTTTCCCAAGTCCCTTAAAAGTCCCTTTGACCCCAGTATCCCAGTCTAGGATTCTGAGGTCCCTGGGCATCTCAAACACAATCTGTTGTAGGTGTGGAGTAAAGGGAGAGGGGTGTCAGGGGGCGGCTGTAAAGTCCTCTTTTGCTCCATCCTTCCACTTCAAGGGAAGAAGCTCCCCAGTGCCCCCAGCTTCCCCCCAGGATGTGAGGAGAGAGCAGACACCTCTCAAGAGTTCTGCAGAGAAGGGAGGAGCCCAGTGCATGGTGGGCTTGCTACCGACCTTGGCAGCTTTGGGGCGGGGGAATGGAACAGCATCAGAACTTGAGTCCAGGGCCTGCCACTCCTGTGTATGCATGTGACAGATCCCTAACCTCTCTGGGCTCAGAGGGCACATCTGTAAACCGTAGGGGGCTGACAACCTGCTTGTCAAGGCTGCTGGAAGGCCCCGATGGATGCTGCAGCCCTGGGTTAAGCTCCCAGACAGAGAGGACCAGCCCCACTTCCCCTCCAGGATCCTCAGAATCAGGCAGTCTAGTTACAAACAGGTCTCCCTTTGGAGAGCAAGGAAGATGGTTTAAAAGCAGAGAGCAGGGACCCAGAAATGTGGCCTGCCTGCCCCCCGCCCCAACCCAAGAAAACAGAGGCAGGGCCCTTGAGTGCAGTCTGTTCCTCTATGATGGTTCTCTCCTTCACTCCGTGTCCCCTGGGCACAAAGGGGTTCCTGGGGTGCCCTGGGGTCCCCGGGCACAAAGGCCTGGACCCCAGTGGGATGCCCTTCTTTCTTTAGTGATGAAAGGCACAGATGAGAGCAGATGTAGCTCCTTCGAGGAAGCAGATACGAAAGGCCTGGGTGCTTCTGGAAACACCTCAGAAGCATTTGCAGCAGAAATCAAAGCAGCAGCAAGATTCATAATTGGAAACCCCTTTATTACATTAATTATCCCTCTTGGAGACCAGAGCAGGGCTTCCCAGGAAGCTTTTAACATTCTGCATTATGGCCGTGGGCGTCTCAGGGCTGCGTGTGGAGAGCATGGGCCTCGTCAATTATACATGGCCCCGCGGGCAGGCGGGGGGCATGCTCTGCTGGGAGTGGTGGGGCTGGACCACGATCTGCTCTGCTGGGAGAGCGAGCAGAACGTGGCTCATCTCCAGGCTGCCCTCCGGGCTGTGCCTCCTCTGTGGAGTGATGTGCAACTGAAGAGAAAAATCACTCCAGTGATGCAGGCTAACAGGGAAAATAATTGTTGGGAAATTAGTGCAAAATGGGACTTTTTCTTAAAGACTTTTTTTTTTTTTTTAATGTGGACCATATTTAAAGTCTTCAATTTGTTACAATATTGTTTCTGTTTTATGTTCTGGTTTTTGGGGCATGAGGCGTGTGAGAGCTTAGCTCCCCATCCAGGGATTGAACCTGCACCCCCTGCATTGGAAGGTGAAGTGTTAACCACTGGACCACCAAGTAGTTAGTTCAGTCGCTCAGTCGTGTCCGACTCTGTGCAACCCCATGGACTGCAGCATACGAGGCCTCCTTGTCCATCACCAACTCCCGCAGTTTACTCAAACTCATATCCATTGAGTCGGTGATGGCATCCAACCATCTCATTCTCTCTTGTCTCCTTCTCCTCCCACCTGCAATCTTTCCCAGCATCAGGGTCTTTTCAAATGAGTCAGTTCTTTGCATCAGGTAGCCAAAGTATTGGAGCTTCAGCTTCGGCATCTGTCCTTCCAATGAATATTCAGGACTGATCTCCTTTAGGATGGACTGGTTAGATCTCCTTGCAGTCCAAGGGACTCTCAAGCTGCTGCTGCTGCTAAGTCGCTTCAGTCGTGTCCGACTCTGTGCGACCCCATAGACGGCAGCCCACCAGGCTCCCCCGTCCCTCGGATTCTCCAGGCAAGAACACTGGAGTAGGTTGCCATTTCCTTCTCCAATGCATAAAAGTGAAAAGTGAAAGTGAAGTCGCTCAGTCATGTCTGACTCCTAGCGACCCCATGGACTGCAGCCCACCAGGCTCCTTCATCCATAGGATTTTCCAGGCAAGAGTACTTCTCCAACAGCACAGTTCAAAAGCATCAATTCTTCAGCACTCAGCTTTCTTTATAGTCCAACTCTCACATCCATACATGACTACTGGAAAAACCATAGCCTTGACTAGACGGACCTTGGTTGGCAAAGTGATGTCTCTGCTTTTCAATATGCTGTCTAGGTTGGTCATAACTTTCCTTCTAAGGAGCAAGCATCTTTTAATTTTATGGCTGCAGTCACCATCTGCAGTGATTTTGGAGCCCCCAAAAATAAAGTCTCTCACTGTTTCCCCATCTATTTTCCGTGAAGTGATGGGACCGGATACCATGATCTTAGTTTTCTGAAAGCTGAGTTTTAAGCCAACTTTTTCACTCTTCTCTTTCACTTTCATCAAGAGGCTCTTCAGTTCTTCTTTGCTTTCTGCCATAAGGGTGGTGTCATCTGCATATCTGAGGTTATTGATATTTCTCCCAGGACCACTAGGGAAGTCCCCCAGATGGGGCTTGCTAACATGTGAAAGCGGAAGAGGAAGTGCCTGTTTCTCCCATGTGTGGGCCCCGCAGTTTGGATGTTTGGGAAGCTCATGCTGAAAAAGCCTAGGAGAGAGTCTAACCCATAAAGTCAACTGACTGACGAGGATGCAGAGAAAGGGATGTGACTGAACCAGGGTCACACAACGGTGGTGGGGGAGATGAAATGCGGTGAAACCCCTTGGGGGTGCCCCGAGGGGCTGCTTGGGAAATGTGGGGTGAGACCAGGGCCCCTTCTGGGTTTTGTGGCTTCACAGAGCTGGAAGCTGCTGCCCCCTCCCAGACAGACCTTTCATGGCAGCCAGGATCCCAGGGCTTGCCTCCTGCTTCCACCCCTCAGCTGTGGTGCTTAGGCTGGCCCTGTGGGGCCATTCCTCTCTGCCCTTGCTGGGGCCACTGGGGTCAGCGAGCCTAGGAGTGCCTCAAACTACTGCTGGTCAAATCCAGAGACACCAGAGCCCTGCCAGGTGAGGGGACAGGATGGTGGCTATAGCCAAACAGAGAAGAGGACCACATGGCCTGGGAGGGCCAACAGCTGGTCAGGGCTGGGTGAGGAGACACAGGGGGCAGGGAGGCTGGGAATCTCTCAGGGGTCCCACAGGGGCCGGGGGCCTTGGGGCAGATAGTCATTCCAGGGGTGGAGCAGTGTGGGGATGAGGTGGTGTTTGCCCAGGGAAGTGTCCTTTGTGGTCTGCTGAATACATGCTGTGCACACTGGAGAAGCCATTCAAAGCCTCAACATTATCTCTGCAGACGGCTATGCTGCTGGATGGCTTCCTGGGATGAGGCTCTGGGGAAGGTGAGGGAGTTGGTCACTTACCTGAGAGAAAGCTCTGATAGCCTGTCCTGGCAAAAGGAGAAAGAGTCCTGGGGCCAGGGTGCCCCAGATTTCATTGTCAGGGCCCCAGGGAAGGCTGGTGAGCTTGTGACAAGGAGCGTGTGCCACCTAGCAGAACAGTGGGGCAAGAATGCGCTTAGCTCCAAGGTGGGTGGCCGCTGGGGCACCTGCAGCTCACCTCTGCTGAGGTGCCAGGTTCCAGGGCTCTGGCATAGGAAGGCTCAAAGCCTTTAGAAAGGGAGCAAGATGGAAATTTCTAAAAATAGGAGCCCTGGAATATAGCAGCAGAGAGGCTTTGTGCTTGCTTGGATATGGGCTTTTGAAAGTGAGGGTTAGGGGACTCTTTGGCAATTTGTGGGGGGCAAATTTGGTCTCTCCCAGGACCACCGAGCTATAGCAGTGGGAAATGTAGGGGATGGGCTGGGTTCTGCCACTTGCCAGCTATTATGGACTGAAGGTTTGTGCCACCCTCCCCCCCCTCCCCATGCTGAATTCCTATGCTGAAGTCTTATTCCCTAATGTAATATTTGGAGATAGGGCCTTTGGGAGGCACTTAGAGTCAGATGAGGGTGGGGCCCCCACAATGGGGTTAGTGCCCTTATAAGAAGGGACACCAGAGAGATGCTCGCTGTCTGTCATGTGAGGATGCAGAGAGAAGGTGGTCATCTGCAAGTCAGGAAGAGTTCTTACCAGAAGCCTGGCCTGTGAGCAGATGTTTGAGCCTGGGGGGTGTGGTATTTTGTTACAACAGCCTGAGCAGACTAATGCACAAGCCACATGGTAATCTCTGAACTGCTCTGAGTTGTAGAAAACATATTTTGGAGAGGAAGATACAGCATGTGTTTATGTTTGGGTCTGCTCAGAATACCACACCCCTTTCTCTGGGGGAATCTTCTCTCCAGTCACAGGGCTCTCAGAGTAAAGCTGAACAAATGCTGTTCTTATGAGAACTGATGGCATCTGAGAGCACTTGGCACAGTGTTGGCCATAGAGAAGGCATGGGGTGAACACCCTCTCTCCACTGTTCCCTCCCCATCCACCACCACAAGGGACCTGGGGCCGGAGGCAGGGCTAGACCCTGTGCCCAGCGAGCACTAGGCAGATAAAAAGTGGTGGAGGGGAAGAGCTTTGAAGTACCTTCTGGGATTTGCATCCAGTTTACCCTCCCAGGCTGCCTCTGGGCCTTTGCCTGGCTCCTTATTCTTCACCAGAGGGAAGACGAGGAGGTCTCAGGCTTCTTCTGAGGGTCTGAGCCCCTGATGACTGGCATCCAGGGCGCTGGCTGGCTGTGTGTGTGAGGATGGAGGCGGCACCCTCAGGGACCTCGGTGGAGGTCTGGGGTATGGGCACTGCCCAACTAGCTCCCTCTGAGGAAGAAGCTTTCTGTGAGGGCATGAAGCTCAGAGGCCAAAGGGAGACCAGGGCTCAACAGCTAAGAGGCCACACAGCCAAACTCCAAGTGGGAATAGATTTAGCATCTGGCAAGAGTACCATATTAAGAGGTAATTTTTCATCTGTTATAAATCCATTAGGAAATTAAAAATCTAGGCTGTGACTTTAAAATATGGAATGGGATTTTCTTCAGAGCCCCTGAAGCTAAGATTTTTTTTTTCCCCTTAATAAATGCTGAAATCCAATGAATCTAAATCCCCTGGCCAAGGATAATGCTCCCAGAGGCGGCGGCCGCTCCATAACCATTTGCTGACTTGGGGCCAGGACCATATTTTCAGAAATATTAACATAAACTCTGGCAGTTTGGCAGTCTTTGCCCTGGGCTGGACTTGGAGCGGTACTCACAAGACTGTGACTGGTTGCCAGGACCCACCAGGCGCTGAGCTGCGCCCGTGGAGGCGGGAGGGGCCGACTCCCAGGTGGCTGAGGTCAGCTCAGACCCTGCAGCTCAGGGCTGGTTTTAGAGACAGGAGGGAAACAATGTGGAAAGGTGCGTGTCGACCAGGTCAAGTCAGAGTCAACGGGGACTGGTTAGTCTTCAACTAGGGAAGTTACTGTCCAACCATGTCAAGTTCTTGCAGAGTCAGGGAAATCAGTGTACAATTAGGTCGTCACTGTACAACCAGGTTAAGTTAGTTTTTGACAAGAGCTAGTTAGTATGGCACCCCACCCCACTCCAGTACTCTTGCCTGGAAAATCCCATGGACGGAGGAGCCTGGTAGGCTGCAGTCCATGGGGTCGCTAAGAGTCAGACACGACTGAGAGACTTCACTTTCACTTTTCACTTTCATGCGTTGGAGGAGGAAATGGCAACCCACTCCAGTGTTCTTGCCTGGAGAATCCCAGGGACGGGGGAGCCTGGTGGGCTGCCATCTATGGGGTCGCACAGAGTCGGACATGACTGAAGCGACTTAGCAGCAGCAGCAGCAGTTAGTATACTCCAAGGTCAAGCTAGTATATAACCAAGACTTCAGTGTACCATCAGGGAAAGTGAATGGACTGCATGGAAGTGTTTTGAATACTCCACCAATCTGGAAATCAGACTTGGAGGAAATCGGGGTCTAAGAATCTGATGTCTGAGCTGGGAGTGCGGATGGGGGAGGCCTGCAGAGGAGGCTCTGGGTCTTCATGCCTATGGCTCATCCCTCACCTGGGCTTCCAGTAACACCCAGGTTGGAGCAGGAGTGAGTCTCCCAGCCGGACCCGGCAGGTTGGACGGCAGCCAGAGGACCAGAGCAAGGACACTGCAGAGGTCCAAAGCCTGGGCCTGAGAGCCACAGACAGCCGTGGATGAAGCAGACATCTCTGCTCACGTGATGATCTGAAATCACGACTGATGTCAGAATGCAAGAAGCACATAAAACTTTTATTGAGGTTTTTGACCAAAGTGGTTGAAATTTTAAAACCTCATGTCCTGAGGGTGAATCTTACTGACCTGAGATACTTGATTTAGTTTGACTCACATCTTCCAGCCATGCTGGAAGAGTGTGAGAATGTGTGTGTGTGTGTGTGTGTGTAGTATGTATGTATGTATGTATGTAATTTGTGTGTACGTGTCTGGTTCGTGTTTGGTGTTTGAGGGAGTGTAGCATGCGTGTGTTTCTGTGTACTGAATAAGTGGAAAAGAGATGCCAGCAAGGGACCTAGATACCCAGACAGTGCTCTAAAGCGAAGGGAGTGTGGCTGGCTCAAGGTGGGCTAGGGCATTGGAGGTGGGAAACATACAGGCAAATGGACATACTGTTTTGACCTCAGATGAGGGAACACTTTTCTCAAAACATGTTTGTACAACTTGGTTGCAAGGTTTAAGCTGAGTCGTTTAGGTGTCACGTGACTTCTTACTGTAGCTGACGGGACCAGGATGGTAGTGAACTAAGGCTACTGACTAATCAAATTATTTCCCCAGGGAAATGGAAAGACAGGGTCAGCCCATGAGGGTCAGCCTTCCCTGCCCATCCCGTGTCCTGGCGCTTCACAGCTCTTGGCAACCAGTAGGGCTCCCCAGGTGGTATTAGTAGTAAAGAACCCGCCTGCCAATGCAGGGGATGTAAGAGACACAGTTTTGACCCCTGGGTCGGGAAGACCCCTGGAGGACATGGCAACCCACTCCAGTGTTCTTGCCTGGAGAATGCCATGGACAGATGAGCCTGGCGGGCTACGGTCCATAGGGCTGCAAAGAGTTGGACGTGACTGAGGTGACTTAGCACGCACGCAGGCACCTGACATCTACTAACTGAAGGACTAGGCCAAGCAACCCAGAGGCTACTCAGTGTATTGTGGCCATTAAAACTGCAAGGCCACAGGTACTCCGGCAGTTGGCAAACGAGAAGAGAGAGACATGGAGAGGAGCGAGACCATGGGGCTCAGGGAAGAGGGTCAGAGACAGAGATGGAGAGGAAAGAGATAGATGCATACAGAGACAGAGAGACTTTGAATTCCTGAATTCTGTAGCCCCTCAGCATAAACCCTTTCCAAGCTCTCTGTGCAGGTCCTGCTGTTAACCACGGCAATGGCAGGGCTAGGGATAGGGTTCAGGATCCCAGGACTTTCTCTCCTGATCAGCAGTTCTCGACCCTTGCATCTTTTTTCCAATCAGACCCCAGGCTCTGGACTTCCCTGGGGGTCCAGTGGCTAAGACTCTGACCTCCCAATGCAGGGGGCCAAGGTTCGATCCCCGGTCAAGGGACTAGATCCCACATGCCACAACTAAAGATCCCGTGTGTCGCAAGCTAAAACTTGGTGCAGACAAAATACAAACAATACCCGAGTCTCCTCCAGGAGAGAAACGGAAACCAGCTTTCCCGAGAGAACATGCTGGAGTTCCTGAGTGTCTCGTATCTTCTAACATCTTTCTAGCCTGAACTCTGTCTTCCCGTTCTGGCGGTGCCCCCTTTGCCTAGAGAACTCCCAGGCACCAGAAAGCACCTCAGGCTGCCACGACCTTGGTTCCATGTGCATCCATGAATGGAGATCATTCCACAGGTGGTATACAAACACACATGCACCGACACATCCACACAAACCCACGCTCCCTGCCCCCCAACCCCATTTCCTGTTTTGCTCCGCTCTCAAGCCTGTCTGCTCCTGAGCCACCTCCTCTTCACACCAGCAGCATCTTAAACATAAGGCTTCTGAACGATTGCGCACTTCTCCAGCAGAGTTCCAGTCCCCACTCATTTCCTCCTATTGTTCAAAGAGGATGCACTTGATGCTTGTGTGTGTGTGTGTGTGTGTGTGTGCGTGCGTGTGTAACCATACGGCCTCGGTGTGTAGCCAAAACCGAGGAAATGGCTGCAAAATGCTCTGTTGGTCAGGTTTATCAGTAAGGGGGAGATGGATGTGAATTCTAATTCCTGGGGCAGAAGCGAGGAGAGGAATCCCTCCTATATGCTTGTCTTTTAGGTAATTTTAATGCACTGACTGCGTGTTTGCAGCATGCCCACCTCCCCAGCCCTTCACCAGCCACTGAGCAATGCTTGGGGAGTAAAAAAAAAAAAGAAAAATAAGACCTGCATCCACGTCCTGGGGAAGCTGAAGATTGGCAGGTGGTGAGGGGTCTGGGGGAGGGGGGAAAGCAGCAGTCATCTGTGGCGCTCTCGCTGGGTTGTCTAGGACTGTGCCTACATAAGCTTTCTCTTCCCTGTCAGCCGGGAGGCAGCTTCCATTCTGTAGATGAGGAAGTCGAAGCTCAAAGAGGAAGTGACACAGCTATTAAGCGGGGAAGCCAAGATCTGGGCCCAGGTCTGCCGTGGCTGGGTCACTGGGCCAGGCTGCCTTTAGAAATGAACAAAACCAGCAAAAGAAACATTCTCAGGCCAGGAGCTGCATGTGCGCCTGCTGGTGGGCCTGTGGGTTTGCAGAAGGGGTCCGGGAGGAGCCAGGAGTGGAGGAGACAAGGCTCCCGGGCCAGGGAAGCCCTGCGCCAGATGGAGAAGTGGCTGGTCCCATACTCCAGAAGGGACCCTGGGTGCCCGAGCTGGCTACGATGCTCATCCCGCCCAGGGCTCCGAGGAGACAGGCTCCATGCAGGGATCCAGAAGGCCGGGGAGGACAGGCCCTGCCCTGGGCACTGTGCTGCCTCTGGCACACCGCTCCTCTCTCCCTGCCCCGCCTCCTCGCCCCCACCCCACCCCAGCCGCACTCCCCCTTCCCTTCAGGCAAAGTGGGTGGGGTGCCCTGTGAGGCTGCGTCCCTGTGTCTGGGACGAGCTGAGATGGGAATCTGTTTCCTCAGGAGCAGGAAATTGCTGATTTTACAATGCGGCAACGAGAAAGTCACCTTTCTCCATTTTGCAGGGCCTCGTCTTGATCCTACGCTCCCCTGGGGAAGGGAGATGGCTCTATGCCGCCCTTGGAGCAGCAGTACGCCAGGGTGGTCTCGCCCCACTGATGGGAAAGGATGAGGACACAGGAGGACAGGACCCCCATCTTGAGCCGCAGCTCAGTCACCAGGAAGCAGGATGTTGACCCTCTCCGGGTGCTGCACGCTGGTCCCTGCGTTTGAGGCCACCAGCCCGGCATCAAAGCCTGCCTGGTCCCGTGCAGCCTGGGGAGCTGTGTTTCAGCTCAGACTCTGAGATGAACCCTCGGTGTGCCCTGGACCAATTGCTCTGCTCTCTCCTCCTGACCTCAGTGTCTCTATCTGTTCAGCGGGGCTGGGGGACAATTCAGCAACCAAACATTATCCCTGACCTGGGATCGAACCTACTCCCTTGGCGGAGCGCGCGGAGTCCTAACCGCTGTCTGCCAGGGAATTGCCTGCCAGGGAATTGCCTACCAGGGAGCTTTAAACACACAACCAAGGCCCAGCCCCAGGCCCTGAGATTCTGATGTAATTTGTTTGAATGACTCGATTATTCCTGCCTTGAAAAATCTCTGCCAGCGAATCTGAAGTCACAACCGAGCTGGATAACTGAGGCCTAGCTGAGTGCGGGGGTTCTCTTCTGGGTTTCCCCTGGGGGTCGGGGCTTGGCCTTGGGAAGGAGAAACAAGGTATTTGAAAGCCAGAACTGTTTTCACCTCAGATTCTCCTATTTATTTGTCCTTCAAATCAACGAATTTATAGGTAGCTTTATTGAGATACTGGCTGAAGCTTTCATAAAATTACAGATGAGCGTAAGAGCAGTGAAAATTATGCTACCCCACACAGCAGTCCCTAGACACACGTGGTGATTTAAATGGTTAAAAATGAAATTAAATCAAAATCTCACTTTCTCAGTGTTCAATACCCCCATGAGACCAGTGACAACGGGAGGGGACGGCCCGGGTACGGGCCGCATCTCTCATCACAGAGAATTCTGCTGGATGGGCTGATCTAGCAGAGACTAGACCATAGCCCGGCCTTGCCAGCCTACAGGGGGGAAACTGAGGCCAGGGCCTGCTGCGGTGACATGTGTTGCTGAGGGCCTCGGGGCTGAGTGAGGCTCAGGGCCTGGGATGCTAACATCCTGTCCCGTATCCTCCACTCGAGGAGGACTGGGGAAAGAGTTCAGACTTTGGAGACTGGAACTTTCCTGAGTCACATGTTTTCTCTCTATCTGCCTTTCCACCCCAGCCCCACCCCCTCCACCAACTCCCCGAAAATGCCATGCTGGTGTCGGGTCTCCTCTGCCAGTGCATGGCACACACCAGGTGCCCAAATAATTACTGTCTGCATAAAAGAAGATCAGGAAGGTGGCTGGAACCCTGCAGAGAGCAAAGAAGGGGCTGCAGGAGAAATCTTTTAAGAAGCAGGTTGGGGAGGGGCAGGATGACGGAGAAGGGCCAGGGCTGTTGGGGGAGGACCAGGCCAAGAGGGGGACAGCTGACCCCTCAGGAGGAAGGTGACCACGGGCTCCTAATGCCGCTGAAGGGCCAAAATAGGGACAAAGGGTAGGGGGATATCGGGGCACATGCAGTGGCCGGGAGCTGGTAGGGCCAAGGGTATTGGCTGCCTCCTTGCAGCCATGTTTGCTTGGACCTTGGTCAGCGCCTGGCTGCATCCTGTCTTCCAGGACCTTCTGTGTCCAGAGGACTTCCGAGTTCACAGATGCTGGCACAGGCCGGCTACTGAAGGACCCTCATCCCCACCATGCAGGTTACTGGATGAGGTGCTTCCACTGCAGCCTCTTTCTCTGCAGGCCTGGGTCTGAGACAGGTGAGGGCGAGGGCTTGTTCCCAAGCCGGAGCCTCGCCAGTCAGTGCCCCCTGGCTGATGTTACATCCCAGGGGTTCCTTCTGAAGCCGCCAGTGCAGAGCAGAGTGGAAAAAAGGATCTTCCTCTTTCCCTTCCCCCAGCTCTCAGCCCTGAAGCATCTTTACAGAGGGTGTTGATTTTATCAAGCGTGGATGGGAACCAAGTCTGTTAACCGAAGGCAAGCCTGAACTGGGCTTTCAGGAACCAGAGGCCCCTCCATCCCACTTCCCGAAGCCTCCACATCCTAGACTTCAAGCTGAAAGGAAATTCAAATGCAAGGTGTCTTTAGGATAACATCGAGCGGTTTTTAAAAAATGCTATTTCATTTTCTATTCTTTTTTCAAATTCTCTGTGGAACATATGACTAATAGGTTTTTTTCTTTCTTTTTTTTTTTTAGCATTCAGGGGGCCGAGCTAAGGGCAATTAGAGCAGTCACTTAAAATATTCCACCCCAGTACTCTGAAAGTGATGTGCGAAAGGTGATCAAATTAGCAATGGGAGCAGGGTTCCCGCCAGGAGAAAGAAAGGTGCAGCCTTTGCCTCGCTGTGCTCCAGTCTGTGAGTTGGGGTTCAGGGAACAATGTGGGCAGGAAGGTACCCCTCCCTGCAACACAGCTGAGGTGTTGCAAAACATGCGGTATCTTTTACATCCCTAGGGTACCTGGGGAAGAAGGAAATAGCAACCCACTCCAGTGTTCTTGCCTGGTGAATCCCAGGGATGGGGGAGCCTGGTGGGCTGCTGTCTCTGGGGTCGCACAGAGTCGGACACGACTGGAGCGACTTAGCAGCAGCAGCAGCAGCAGGGTAGCTGGAAAGGGAGGCAGGATCGCTCTCTGAGAGGCACACCCTTTCCACCCCTAGGAAAATCACGGAAGTGCTCAGTGCATGGACTGGGGGACAGACGGCCACCCCATCGCCTGTCTCCGTGGATGGCCTTGCAGCTGCTTCAAGCAGAGAATCAGAGCCACCCAGGAGGCTGTCCACAAGCTCCCGCCCACCTGCCTGTCTGCTCTCACGGTCTTCATCTCCTCTCCTCGCTGGGCCGACCACCCACATCCAGCCCTTGGGTACCGGATCCCGTCTCATCTCTGCTGTGAAGACGCCGCTCTAGCAAGTTCCCATTCTCCTCGCCCACCTCAGCTCTTCCTTTCTCTATGGGTTCACCCCCATCCACATTCTTCCATGCTCTGCTTCTCTCTCCTCTCGTGACCCCACTTTCCCTCCACCTGCCACCCCCTTCTCCTCCTTCCTTTCGTAGCCTAGGTCCTGGAGAACACCGCCTACTCGCACTGTCTCCAACTTCTCTCTGCCAAACCCCTCCTTTTCCCCTCTCTGCCTTTTTTTTTTCTCCTTATACCTGTCTTGCTACAGTACCTTACTCGTTTCTCTGGTGCTGGCTTCCTCCCTGGAATTAATCTCCCTGAAGGTAGGGATTGGGTCTACTTTATTCATGGGTGTCACCTGACCATCTAGAGCAGTGCTGGTCTAGAGCAGGGGCTAGATAAATATTTTTTAAAATAAATGAATGGAGGAATTCACAGATGACAAAGCACGTCCATGTACATTGGTGAGTTATCGCCATGGATTTTCACAAACCCCCTGAGGCTGGTCTCGGTCTGCCTCATTTTGCAGAAGAGGAGACAGAAACGTAAGGGTTGGCTAGCTATCCCCAGGATGTGGGGTCAGGACGGAGCTGGGTCCAGCTCAGGTCTCCAAAGCCTAGTTAAGTGCTCTCTGCTCTACCCCATGGGGTTTCCACGGTGGCTCAGTGGTAAAGAATCCACCTGCAGTGCACAGGAGTTGCAGGAGATGCAGGTTCGATCCCTGGGTTGGGAAGATCACCTAGAGGAGGGCATGGCAACTCACTCCAGGCAAGAGCCTGGAGAATCCCATGGACAGAGGAGCCTGGTGGGCTACAGCCCATAGGGTTGCAAAGAATCGGACATGACTGAAGCAACTTAGCACTCACACATGCGTGCTTTACCCAACGGCTGCCTCTGGCAAAGGGCCCCCATTCTGTGTCTCTAGGGCCCTGATGAGAGCCACAAGCTCTGCAGATGGAAGCCAAGCTGCAGACGACCTGCATTAACCCCATCGCCTCCTGCCTCAGAGCTTCCCTCCCTCTGTCTAGGACTGACCTCCCACTGCCTCCCAAACCTCCCTAGTTAAGCAAAACATCGACTGCATTATGCGTTGGTTAAGATATTACATTTGGGGGTGTAATTATTTCAAAGGCAATTAGGTACTCGATATTTCTTATTCTGGCTGCCAGGAGGAATTAATAGGAAACCTTTCAATCAGGAACAACTGCAAAATAATTTCTGGCCCCAAAGATAATCAATATTACCCAGCAGAACATTCTTCGAGCTTCAGGAGGCTATTCATTTCTGGTACTTTCAAAACCGGAGGGCAAAGTGTTATTTCCATCTTCATCAGAAGGCTCCTTCATGTAGAGTGTTTAAGAAGACACTGACATCTATATGGCTTTTTCTGACCATCCATCTCCACGTCACCCTCCAGGGTACAGGCATAAAACCCTCTGCAGCGGACAGTGAATGATGTTCATGTTATTAGGAACACGAGTTGCTGTCTTGCCCTGAGCCTTCCCACCAGGCTTTCTAGGGTGTGCAACGGGATATGAGACTCTCAACCATCCGCTAGGTGGTATGTCCTAGAAGCCCCCCTGAGCCCACGGACCCGACATCTTCCCAGAAGCACCTCTGGAGAGGCCGGTGGCATCTTCCCTCCCCATCCTGCGATGCAGGCAATTCCAGAGCTGCCCTCTCTCTCAGTCTCCCTGCTGTCATGAGGGATGGTGTCCTGCCTGCTTGGCAAGGTCCCTGACATTCTGTCCAGCTCAGGCCTGGCCCTCTCCAGGGTGGAGGGTCTATGCGTGTGGAGGAGGGGAGACATGGAACAAAGGTTTATAGTTGGTTCTTGCTCTCTATTCCCCTGCTCCTTTTTCTGGGTTCACTTCAAGTTCTGCTCTGAAGTCTGCAGGACTTCCGGTGAGAGGGAGGTCACCAACAGGGACGATCAATGGAATGGGAAGAGTGTTCCTACACTAACAGAAAAAGTGATCTCAGAGCACCATTCATGTGCAGTAGGGAAGAAAAACTATAGGGCAATCAAGTCAGAGGGAGAAAGGTAGAAAATGTTCTAGAACAAAGACATCTATTGCATTGACTTCTTGGATAGGAGGATTCTGTTTCCACTGGAACCGATGTAATTTCTGCAGTTGTAGGCTTTCCCATCCACGAGCATGGGAAAGTCCTGCTCCTTGGATTCATCTATAGTCTGTAATGCTGGCCTCACAGGCTGAGGTCTTGAAGATGCTGTGGGAGATTTGAAAGATGATGGGAAAATGACCACATGGGGCCTTTTCTAGAAAGGAGAAGAGGGAACTATGAGCCTTAAAGGATTGAAGTCAGAGGTAAACCGCCAGGCTGTCTCTGTGGCCAGTGGAACATGACGATGCTGGAGAAATCCCGGATGCCTGGGTTCCACTGGAGCACTCCTGTTTCCCGGTGGTGATAATGTGGAATCAAGAGGGCCAACACGGAAAGCACCTTCAAGGCAATTGACTTAAGCTCAGCTCAAAGGTGTAATAGTGAATACACGTGGGGTGCTGTGCTTAGTCGCTCAGTCATGTCTGACTCTTTGTGATCCCATGGACTGTAGCTCCTCTGTAGATCCCATGGACTACCAGGCTCCTCTGTCCATGGGGATTCTCCAGGCCAGAATACTGGAGTGGGTTGCCATGCCCTCCTCCAGGGGATCTTCCCAACCCAGGGATCGAACCCAGGTCTCCGGCATTGCAGGCGGATTCTTTACCATCTGAGCTACCCATGGAAGAGAATAAAACTGTAGGTGGTTGAAGACGGGAAGAAGTTTACTTCTGATTAGAAGCCATAGAATCCCCTTCCTCCAGCCTTGCTCCTCCCCTTGTTCCCCCTCCCTCCCTCCTCTCCCCTTAATTCTCTGCCTTCAATCCCCCCTGAAGATCTAACACACACACACACACACACACACATGAAGTTTGGGGAAACTGAGGTGCAGAGATGTGAAAGGGCAGCTCTGTGGCCACCCCATCAAGAAATGGCAGAGTTGCGATGTCATCCCAGGGGTGTGTGATTGCACGTGCCTCCCAACCGAGACTCCTAGGAGAGATTTGGGGTGAACTCCATGCAAACATCTGGTGAGTGCCTGAGCATCCTGTGGTCCACTTACCAAACACTGAATGAACACTAGGATCCAGCAGGTGACGGTGTCAGGCTGTGTGACTCATTGGAGTAGCACATGCAAGATAAATATCCTAATCTGATCCCTTCTGCTCTCTGAAGACCATACACTGGCATTTCCTGGGCTTCTGATCTGAAATTTCTCCCATTGTTTACTGGTAAAGGGAATCAGGAGGTGACGGCGGGATTACGTGGTTGTGTTCTCAATTGACGACGCCCTCCAATGACCGTGGGTTGACAAGTCAGGCACAGCGCTATCTCCGAGGGTGGAGAGGTGATGGGCACTGCGCCTCTGGTGGGCGCCCTGTCACACTGGAGTTCTGATGTCCTTCTAGGCTGTAGCTTATTCCCATTGGCGGGGTGGGTGAACTCCCCATGCCTGGTGATAGACCAGTGGCTCTCCTGCCCCTGCTGGATGCCAATCTTTTCTGCTCCAAACTCCCAAAGCCCCCCTCTGGCAGATCTGGTCTTCTTTATGGCAGACTTATGCTTTTAGACCAGGCAGGGCTATCTGCCCATCTGTTAACACATCTGTCTACCCACCCACCCACCCATCTGTCCATCCACCACCACGTTTTCCATCTGATCTCCGTTGCCTCCAGGATAAGGCCCAGACTCTTGGTGCATCGATTTAGGATGATTTTGCTCTAAGGAATAAGAGGCCTCGATTCAAAGTGGTTTCGACTGTCACCCAGACATCTCATAACCAGAAGACCAGAGCAGGACAGGCTCCAGATGGGTTGTCAAGGTTCTGACCTTGTTCTCACGATCTCATTGGTTCTGCAAGATGGCTTTGTCCTCCGGCTCGAGACCACATGGCCATGGCCTCTCTGGGCATCTACACGGTCCCGGGGAAGAAGAGAGACCCTCTCTTCTTCTGTCTCTCTTCATGGCCTTTGGTTATGGATTTTCTGGTCTCCTGAAGAGGCCACAAACCAATCCAGAGAGTGAATTCACACTTGGTCTCAGACAAAAGGCCAAGAAGTGATTGGGGCAGGGAGGTAGTGAATTCAAACCCAACTGATGTCTCAGTGGGTCTCAAATAAGGCCTAACTGGTGGAAAAAAATCAAACAATGACCTTCTGCTGGTCCCCGGAGGCCAAGCGACTGGGCAGCTGAGCAGAGTGGTTGCAAGGTGGCACGGCCCGCTGGGCAGCACTGAGTCTCTCTCTTGTCCCGGATTCTGGCATCTCACAGCCAGCCGGGAAAACACAACATCCAGACTGTCTGCTCACCTGGCAGCTCTCCTCCATGCCCCCTCCCGGAAGGGAGGTCTTTCAAACAGTCTTCTCACTTGTTACTTTGGGTTTGGTTTTCTTTTTGCCCAGGAAGGAAGACAATCAGCATAATGGCTCTGTTGTGCTAAATGTGACATCAGAGACAAGCTCCTCTTGCTCCCTCCCTGAAGCGCTCATGGGCAGCGGGTCTCAGGGCCCAGCCCAGGGAGAGTCTTCTACCTGCCCCCCCCGCCCCCTCCCACCCCAGAGCAGAGGCAACACGAGGCCGGGAGGTCACGTGACCTCTGGTACCCAGAGGACCTGGGCTCACGCCACAGCCGGGCTTCTCGGGAGCTGGCTGAGTAGGGGTGACTGCCCACCATCTCTGGGCCTCAGTGTTCTCATCTAGGAAATGGGGGTAATAACTTCATAATTGAGAATCAAACAAGATAAGATGCTTTAAAAGTGCTCTGCACACAGCAGAACACTATGCAAATTTGGGGGCTATTCTAGAACTGGGGGGCCAAGGCCTCTGAATCTCAGTGTCAAGGTAGAAGCACATGACAAGGATCATGTCCATCCTGTTCCTTTCAGAGTTTCCTTTCAAAAACAAAACAAAACAAAACCCCAGGCTCCATCACACACATATGAATCTCCTGCAAATTGAGTTGAGAGAAAATGTTTGGCGTGAGATGCCCTGGAGAGAGGGCATAATAGAGATTTTTCTGGGCAACACTTGCCACTTTGCCCCAGCACCCAGGAGCAGCCCCACCTGTCCCCTGAAAGGAAAGGAAAAGGAAAATGAAGTCGCTCAGTAGTGTCCGACTCTTTGAGACCCCATGGACTGTATTTTCCAAACAAGAGTACTGGAGTGGGTTGCCATTTCTTTCTCCAGAGGATCTTCCCGACCCAGAGATCGAACCCAGGTCTCCCGCCTTGCAGGCAGACACTTTACTGTCTGAGGCACCAGGGAAGCTCCTGTCCCCTGAGGTCTCCTACAATAAAAGGAAGGCCAGAAAGTCAGCATCATTTATGGATTCAGTCGACAAACTTCACCGAGGATCCACTGTGTGCTGAGTGTGGGGATAGAGACGTGGATACGGAAGGGATCCAGCAGGGCTGGGGCACATCAGCTGTGGGCTTGGATGGACCACGCCTTGAAACCTGGGCAACTGAACAAGCCACATAACCTCTCAGAGCCTCAGTTTCCTGGTCTGAAAAATGGGAGGAAGAAACAGTATATACCTGGTCATGAGGGTTGGATGAGATGGGGTATGTGTGTAAAGCATTCAGACAGTCAGCATGATGTTGGCGACAGGGACCGTAAGCATGGTGATGACCAAGTTCCCTCCCTTCTAGACGGGTGGCTCTTCAATGGGTGGAAGAGAGAAGGGCGCTCCCCAGGCCATCAGTCTGGGTGGGTGCGGCCTCTGCTACAGTCACGGCAAGGCTCACATCTTAGGGGGTCGACACATATGATTTTGTGTTCACATAGGCCATGTATGTTGAAAGACTGGCCATGGGGTGTCCGCCTTGCGGTGACTCAGTGCTGAAGTCTGCTTTGGCCTGGGGTGGGGGGGTCCACCCCTCCCCAGACAGCAGAGGGAAAGCGCCCATCTCCTCTTCTGTGTTTCAGCCAGAAATGACACGCACCATCCTACTGGCAATCCCCTGACCAGTATCTGCCACATGGTCCCATCGAACCACAGGGAATGCTGGGAAATGCGGAGGGCAGAGGTGGGGAGAGCCTCCCAGCTGAAGGGAGGGCCCAGGCGTGTTGAAACCTCAAGCAGATAAGGGCTCCTGCAGTTAGGAGAGCAAGGAAGGTGCGGGCTGGGGGCTGGGTGGTGGCGAGGCTGAGATTGTGGGTCACACTGGAGGGTTTTGGCTACTACAGATTGCGTGGCTGGGGGCAAAGAGACTCATTGGGAGGCAGGAATCTGGGCAACAGGAGTGGATGCCTGAGTTGGGGCCACAGCAATGGGGTGGGAGGAGAGGGCAAGCCTCAAGCTGTCAACAAACAGAATCGAGAGACCATTTGGAAGTTGGAAAGAAGGGAGGAGAGCACAGCAATTCCCAGACTCCTCACTGGGTCCTCTGGTCTGAGATGGGATCAGGGAGGTTGCGGTAGCTTTGAGGGAAAATGAACTTCCCTGCCTCTGCCCTGGCCATGGAATGTAACAGGGCTTGGGAGAGAGGCCTGGACTAAAGAGTCATCAGTCCACAGAGCCCAGACCTCCTGTCTGCCTCCCCTGTCCCAGCCGGGCACCGTTGGTCAGTCACCCTCCATGTGCAGACCCCTGCTGGGCACACCTGGGGGAGACAAGGAAACCAGCCAGTCCTGGATGAACAAAGGGGAGGTTGATGGATTAAAAGCACAAGCACCCACTCCCCAACTCAGTCATCTCAGCTGCAGAAGTTCTGAAAGTGTTATTCACTCAGTCTCGTCTGACTCTTTGTGACCCCATGGACTATAGCCCGCCAGGCTCCTCTGTCCAAGGGATTTCCCAGGGAAGAATACTGCAGTGGGTTGCCAGTCCCTTCTCCAAGGGATCTTCCCAACCCAGGGATCGAACCTGGGTCTCCCACATTGCAGGCAGATTCTTTACCATCTGAGCCACCAGGAAGTTCTGAAGCTGGTGATCAATTCCCAGTCTGAACATATCCAATCCTGGGGCAAGCCAGGAGGGCTTAAGGGACAAGAATCGAGGTGCTAATTATGGCATGTGGAAATACACCTCTTCCACAGAGCATCATGCTGACATCATTCTTTGCAACCGTTGAGGTAACAGAAACATGAATCTCCTTGGTCTCTGGTCTCTGGGATTTGGAATCTAATATACTGTAAAGGACTCCTTTCTTAAACTAGCTCTCTCACCCTGTTCTCCGCAGACAGGAGTTGTTCCCATCAGATCAGATCAGATCAGTCTCTCAGTCGTGTCCGACTCTTTGTGACCCCATGAATCGCAGCATGCCAGGCCTCCCTGTCCATCACCAACTCCCGGAGTTCACTCAGACTCACATCCATTGAGTCAGTGATGCCATCCAGCCATCTCATCCTCTGTCGTCCCCTTCTCCTCTTGCCCCTGATTCCTCCCAGCATCAGAGTCTTTTCCAATGAGTCAACTCTTTGCATGAGGTGGCCAAAGTACTGGAGTTTCAGCTTTAGCATCAGTCCTTCCAAAGAAATCCCAGGGCTGATCTCCTTCAGAATGGACTGGTTGGATCTCCTTGCAGTCCAAGGGACTCTCAAGAGTCTTCTCCAACACCACAGTTCAAAAGCATCAATTCTTCGGCACTCAGCCTTCTTCACAGTCCAACTCTCACATCCATACATGACCACAGGAAAAACCATAGCCTTGACTAGACGAACCTTTGTTGGCAAAGTAATGTCTCTGCTTTTGAATATGCTATCTAGGTTGGTCATAACTTTCCTTTCAAGGAGTAAGCATCTTTTAATTTCATGGCTGCAGTCACCATCTGTAGTGATTTTGGAGCCCAGAAAAATAAAGTCTGACACTGTTTCCACTGTTTCCCCATCTATTTCCCATGAAGTGATGGGACCGGATGCCATGATCTTCGTTTTCTGAATGTTGAGCTTTAAGCCAACTTTTTCACTCTCCACTTTCACTTTCATCCAGAGGCTTTTGAGTTACTCTTCACTTTCTGCCATAAGGGTGGTGTCATCTGCATATCTGAGGTTATTGATATTTCTCCCGGCAATCTTGATCCCAGCTTGTGTTTCTTCCAGTCCAGCGTTTCTCATGATGTACTCTGCATATAAGTTAAATAAACAGGGTGACAATATACAGCCTTGATGAACTCCTCTTCCTATTTGGAACCAGTCTTTGTTCCATGTCCCAGTCTGTTGTTCTAACTGTTGCTTCCTGACCTGCATACAGGTTTCTCAAGAGGCAGATCAGGTGGTCTGGTATTCCCATCTCTTTCAGAATTTTCCACAGTTTATTGTGACCCACACAGTCAAAGGCTTTGGCATAGTCAATAAAGCAGAAATAGATGCTTTTCTGGAACTCTCTTGCTTTTTCCATGATGCAGCAGTTGTTGGCAATTTGATCTCTGGTTCCTCTGCCTTTTCTAAAACCAGCTTGAACATCAGGAAGTTCACATATTGCTGAAGCCTGGCTTGGAGAATTTTGAGCATTACTTTACTAGCGTGTGAGATGAGTGCAATTGTGCGGTAGTTTGAGCATTCTTTGGCATTGCCTTTCTTTGGGATTGGAATGAAAGCTGACCTTTTCCAGTCCTGTGGCCACTGCTGAGTTTTCCAAATTTGCTGGCATATTGAGTGCAGCACTTTCACAGCATCATCTTTCAGGATTTGAAATAGCTCAACTGGAATTCCATCACCTCCACTAGCATCATTAGTTGTTCCCATAAGCATCATCGAAAGTCTCGCACACAACTGAACAGGAGAGGTGGTCTTCACGAGCCCCAGAGTCCTTTGCCGTTTTCTCTGCTACGCTCAGGCATTTCAAAGGCTCTTTTTGAGTCTACAGAGAGCCATGGTTTGGCCTCCAGGGAGGAGTGCCCTGGTCCTGATCAGAGGCAGGCTCTTTACATGTCAGTCAACACCTGCATTGTATTCTAGCCATTTCACAGATGGGTACACGGAGGTGCTGAGGGGTCAAGACCTTGGCCAGGCTCATCGAGGAAAAGTGCCTCAGGGTGAAAATAGGAACCAGAAGTTCTGCTCCAGCCTCTGTAAATTGTGGCTGCACCCGGCCTCTGCAGAGAGAAGATGAAAGTCCTGCTAGACCCAGAGAGAAGGCAGGAGCCACCCCCCCTCCCCGAATCATCCTGCATGAAAGGGACAGGCTTGGGACGACAGCCACACTTGTGGGATCTTCTCTGCCCAGCAGAGAGGTCTGAGCGCATTTTATTAAACAGAGGACCATTCAACAATAAATATTTCTCTCACACGGCCGGAGAAGTTACCACAGTTGGCCCTTTCCCAGCCTGGCTGAGTCAGCAGGAAGTTAGCCAAGGTGCAGAAGACCTTGTGTTCTGTGGTGCCGGTGTGTTGATATTTTTGAACTACGGAGCTGGAAAGCAATGAGGACTGGAAAACACCCTCGAACACCACGATCCTCGTGCGCCCCTGATCCTGGAGAAGTGAGTCTGGGTCCTAGGGTGCCAGGAGCCTCCCGATGGTAGAAGGATGAGTGGGTGAATGTTACAGGGCGTTTGGGAAGAAGGGGCCCAGCTGTAGCCCTCTCAGCTACAGTTCCCTTATCTGTAAAACGCGGGTAGGAATGCATTTCCTCAGGGCTGCAATAAGGCTGAGATCTTCTGCCCAGTGAAGAGGGTTTAGTAGGGAAAGCACTGCCCTTGGACTGGATCCTTCCTTTACAGTTAGGACTGCTTAGCTGAGTCCTTGGGCAAGACCCTCTCTCTTTCTGAGCCTGTGTGCGCTCAGTCTTGTCTGACTCTTTGCGACCCCCTGGACTGCAGCCTGCTAGGCTCCTCTGTCCATGGAATTTTCCAGGCAAGAGTACTGAAGTGGGTTGTCATTCCCTCCTCTAGGGGATCTTCCTGACTCAGGGATCAAACTAGAGTCTTCTGTATTGGCAGACGAGTTCTTTACCACTGTACCACCTGGGGAGCCCTTTTCTGAGCCTATTGCTTCTTCATATAAAGGTGTCTTAACACATCCAATATAGACCTTTAAGAGGTAGGTGTGGCAACCCACTCCAGCAGTATTCTTGCCTGGAAAACCCCATGGACAGAGGAGCCCGGCAGGCTGCAATCCAGAGGGTCGCACAGAGTCGGACATGACTGAAGCGACTAAGCAACAACAATAGCAACGGCAGGGACCCAAGCGACTCATCGTGTGTCCCTGATACTGGGACAGACTGAAAGCAGAAGACAACAGCAACGGAGGGCGCAATGGTTGGATGGCATCACCGATTCAAAGAACATGCACTTGGGCAAACTCTGGGTGATGGTGCGAGACAGGGAAGCCTGGTGTGCTGCAGTCCATGGGATTGCCAAGAGTCAGACACGACTTGACGACCGAACAACAACAGGAACCCAAAGGACTGAATGAATGTGGAAGTGTCTGTGAATTGTAAAGCCCTAGAGAGACCAGGTATGACCTTTTCTTAGGTCCAGTTGTTATCGTGGCCTCTGCCTGGGGCACATCCTCACTGAGGTCAGGCAGCCGCACGTGGGATCTTGTTTATTTGTGTTAGGCTTTTAGTAGAGTCTGGGGACAGCTCCTTCATCAGGGCTTAATAGAAAAAAAAAAAAAACAAAACAAACAACTGGTTCTGTTGTTCCCTTCCCATAATTAATATTCCAAATAAGAATTATGTATTCACTTTATGAATATTTTGAATATTTATGAATATAATTATGAATAATCCACTCTTCAAATATCAACTCAGCTCTCAGGCTGAATTGAAAGAAGTAATTGTTTTTGCAAGAACCCCAATGGGCCCTGATCACACCCTGAGAAGGGATGACTTAGTTTGGTTGACAAGCCTTGTCATAAAAACATCTGAGTCATGGTCCCTGAAGCACCACTCAGCCCCTTTGAGGTGAACATTGAAGGGATGGACTTCCTGGTCCTGGGCCCTGTGAGGCAGGAGGGAAGCCCTGCATGAGGCTGGTTTCAGGGGAACCCCACGGCAGGGCATCCGGGACTCACAGAGACCCAGTCTCTGGGGGACATAAGTGGCAGTGGGTGAAGTGGGCGACTCATCTCCAACTCAGCCCCCAGTGGGCACCTGGGGAAAAAATACGTCCTCCTTCACCTTGGCACAAAGGCAGTGGATCCCCCAGGCTGAGGAAAGAGGGGACAGAAGGCTCCTTCTCCAGGAGATCTTCCTGACCCAGGGACTGAACCCTGGTCTCTTGCATTGCAAGCAGAGTCTTTATTGTCTGAGGAACCAGGGAAGGCCCAAAGAAAACTGTTACGTCTTCTTAAACCCATCTCAGTGAGAAAGCCCTTCTGGGTACTAGTCCTTAAAACTCTGACACTTGCTAATTTTCCTAACAGGGAGTATTAACAGGGAGAAAACACCCATCAGTAACCTTGCTGGAATGTGACCACTTTGCTGTCTTTTAATTATATGTACTTTTGGACAAATTTTTATGGTGAATGATAGTGGTTTTCCCATGTATGATGAAACACATGATCTTTTATAAATACATTTTCCCAAACTCTTTTTGCTGTTCAGTTCAGTTGCTCAGTTGTGTCTGACTCTTTGCGACCCCATGGACTGCAGCATGCCAGCCTTCCCTGTCCATCACCAATTCTCAGAGCCTACTCAAACTCATGTCCATCGAGTCAGTGATGCCATCCAGCCATCTCATCCTCTGTCGTCCTCTTCTCCTCCTGCCTTCAATCTTCCCTAGCATCAGAGTCTTTTCAAATGAGTCAGTTCTTCATATCAGGTGGCCAAAGTATTGGAGTTGCAGCTTCAGCATCAGTCCTTCCAATGAATATTAAGGACTGATTTCCTTTAGGATGGACTGGTTGGATCTCCTTGCAGTCCAAGGGACTCTCAAGAGTCTTCTCCAACACCCCAGTTCAAAAGCATCAGTTCTTCGGCACTCAGCTTTATTCTGTGGACACATCCAAATGCAGCTCAGAAATAGAGATGGGTGCCTGACATCCCACTCTCTAGCTCCAGCCATCATCAGCCCACTCTTCCCACACTCCATTATTGAAGCAACTTCCAGCCGCCTTACACTTTATCTGGATATATTTCAGTATGTAAATTGCTTCTATGTAAGCATAGTGAAAGAACGTGGCAAATGAATCACTGTACAGAAGGTCCCAGATAAAGCAAAACCTGCGAGCAGCCTGGATGACTGGGGGTTGGGGACCCTTGTGCAGACCAGCTTCCTACTGAGTGCATGAAAAGCCTGCCCCTGCCAGGCCCCTGCTCTGGCCCTGGCATAGGCTTGGCATTTGGTTCTCCCTGTCCATGTCCTGTTAGATGGTGTGCCTCTAGAGGGCAAGGCTGCTGTTCTGAGAACTCTTGCGTGGCATCTCTGGACCTGCTCAGGAAATGTTCCCTGAAGAACTGATGCGGGCAAGAGGAGCTAACCTTTCAGATTTCCTAACAATGAAGTGTGGTGGGCTGAATTTTAAATGAACCCCATCACCTTTGTCCCTGGGGTCACGTCTATGAATGTGTAGGTTACATGGCAAAAGGAACCTTTGAGATGCAGTTAAGGTTACTAATCAGTCAACCTTATCAAGATAAGGAGATTATCCTGCATTATTAAAAGCTCGGACTCTCCTTGGTGGGCTCTGTGTCATCGCAGGAGCCCAGAAAGAAAAAGCACAGCGGTCCCAAGCATAAGGAGGACTTGACATGCTGTTGCTGCTTGGCAGATAGAAGGGGCCATGTGAGGAGGGGTGTCGGTGGCCTCTGAGAGTAGAGACCAAACCCAAACCAGCACCCAATGAGGATGTGGAGTCTCAGTAACCTCAAAGAAATGAGTCCTGCCAACAACCTGAAAGGGGCTTGGGAGGGCTTTCACCCCAGGACCTGCAGGTAAGAGCCCAGCCCTGCTGTCCCCTTGCTTTTATTCTTGTGAGACCTAGAGCAGAGGATCTACCAGGCTTCTGACCCACGTTACCGTGTGGTAGTTAGAAGGTGCTGTTTGAAGTCACTGGGCTTGGGGTCATTTGTTACGCAGCTGCAGGAGACTAATACAGATAGAGAGCGGACCACCTTCCATCACTCCTTGTGATGGGTAATCAAGATGCTGATGACACCTTGGAGGGGCTCAGTCCCAAGAGAGAATCCAGTTCCACCCTCATGTCATGGGCAGGGATGTGAATCCTGGGGAAGGGAAGTGGCCATACTCACACTGGATTGTAATGTCATTGAAGAAAATTGTAAGGAAGCAACTTTTCTCTAGTTAACCCTTCATCCGAGAGCAGATAGTCCCTGGGAACGCCTGGTGATGCCACTGACCTAGAACTCATCTCAGCACGACCATGTCTGTTGTCCCTGGGCCACTTTGGGAGGCAGTGTGAGCAGCGCTGATGGGCACGTTGGAGCTGGGAAGGGAGACAGCACAGAGAGGAGCCTTGGACCCTACCCGGCACTGTGGGCTGGACTCACCTTTGGGTGCAAGGGAGGCATTGTAGGTGTTTAACTGTGGGGCCGACATGCTCAGATTTGTGTGCAGGAAAAGATGCTGACTGTGTGTGTAGAAAGAACCAGTTAGTGGAAGTCAAGGAAAGGAGGCAGAGAGTGTAGATAGTTAGAAGCTGCTGCAAGAGGCCCAAGGGAAAGAGCGGGAAGAGGGTTGTTTATTATACAGATCCCCACACACCACTCCCAGAGTGTCAGATCCTCGAGTCTTACCCTAGACCTACTGAAGTGGAGTCTCTGGTTCTGGAGCCTAGGAATCTGCATAAAAAAAAAAAAAGCAACCCAGGCTTCTAAAATCAGCAGGCTTGAGAAGAAGATGATGGCTAATGGGAGATGGGGGGGTTGGTATAAGGGCCAAGAGTTAAGGATGACACTGGGGTGCCTGCCTCAGGCCTCTGGGCAGGTGTGTGGTGGGGAATTCAGAGAACTGGGGTAGTGAGGGGTGAAGCAGGTCTGGTCTGGGTTGGACCCAGCCGCAAAGGTGGGCAGGGAAGGAGGTGCAAATTACCACGACCTGCTAGGAGCCTCTGAGTGTGGCTGTGTCACTCCCCTGCATTAAATGCTCAACCGGGAAAGTGGACTGTATTTAGAAGGCTCAGGTATTTCACAACTAGGGCAGGCAGTGCTGCTCTAAATTTACCAAATCAACAGCTAATTTTTGTGTTGGGTGGGTTGGAGATCTTATGACAGAAACAAGTAAGTGAAAATGCTATCGGCTGTAAACTTTATTGGCTAAGTGTCTATTATGCAGCTAAAAACATCCAGTTAATAGGCGATGCCCGTCAACAGCTGGTAGCGACACAGTCTTAGACGGTGATAACAATGACATTATGTCTCTCTCATCACCCGTAGGTTCTTCGTATCTCCAATTACTGGCCACACGCTGACTCGCGGAGGATAAAGAGGTGATGACATTGTCATCACTAAAACTGCTTGGAGTCCTCTTCCGATTTTCCTTCAGAGGTTTCTGCCTGTGCGTGTAGGATCCCCAGGCTTCATTGGTGGGGAAAGCATTTGATTTTAGAAAATAGTTTGGTGGATAAATTGCTAATCAAGCCAGGAAATTCCAACTGGAGCATTCACTGGAAATTGACTGAGCGTGTCTGCTGCCTCAGGCTCTGAGCTAGGGTTTGGGAGACTTACATGACCCTGTTCTCACCCTCAAAGGGCTTATGGTCTCTCAGATTTCCCTGGAGGGATCTCCAAAGTAGAGTTCTAAAGCCTTCAGCTATGGGAGCATCTTGAGAGCAAGTGAACTGACCCCCTGGGCCACCCCGTTAGAATAGGCAGCTCTTATGTAAATACACCTGTTCTGGTGTTTGTTTAAAACTGGCCTGTTGCTTTCTTCACTGAAGTTTTGAAACAGAGTTGAAGTCCACAGCTTTAAGGTATTTGCTATTATCCTAAGTCCAGTTGAGGTTTTGGATCGAGTGTAGGAAATTTTCACAAGAACCTAAATTTCACGTCGATTTGTGATGGATTAGCATACCAAAATTGGCTTAAAGTGCACTTAATGGATGCATTACTGCACAAGGGATCTGTCTAACCGGAGTATTTTTAAATTTATGAAATTGAAATGCACTTCAGGTTACCGAGCAGTCTAAATTCGTCAAAGTCACAGGGCTGGAGGCAGGTCGTTACCGGTGGCAGAGAGCTGAAGCCACGTCCACCGAAACAAATTTGAGAGCTGGTGCACTGAGGCCCAGGGACCCCCATCGTCCCCAGGGGTGGCTCTCCCCAGCGCAGGAACTCTGACTCCAGTAGCTTCCCGCCCCGTGCCCGCCCTCCCCTCCCCAGGCTGTCCCTGTGCAAAGAGCCTCACATTTGGGAATAAAGTATACCAGGCTCTGCTAAAGCGTTAACTGAAAATTAAGGGGATAAGTAAGTCCTCTGACATATAAAAGGGGACATTCCTGGGACTTCCCTGGTGGTCCAGTGGCTAAGACTCTGCGCTCCCAATGCAGGGGGCTGGGTTCGATCCCTGTTCAGGGAACCAGATCCCTTGTGCCGAGACTAAGATCCTCATGCTCCAATGAAGAGCAAAGATCCCACATGCCACAACTAAGACCCGCTGCAGCCAAATTTAAAATTGAATAAATATTTAAAAATAAAAGGAGCATCCATTCTGATAGGAGGGTCTGGGGAGACCCCAAACGCTCTGGTCTCCACGCTTCTATAGTGCAGTGACCGAAAGCAGCGTTGTGGCTGTTGAGTAGGGGCTTGTAATGAGCAGTGCCCATGGCCTGACCTTGTCTCCTTTCCCAAGTGGTCTGTTCTTTCCATTTTCAAGTTGTTGGGCCAGTTCCTGGAATTGTGATTCCCATCACTTTATTCCTTTAAAATGAACTTCCAACAGCCATGCCTCTTGTATCAGCAGCGTTATAAGATCCCAGAGCTGCAGTGTTCAAGGTCCTTCCTCCCTCCAGGTGGGGAAAGAGAGTGAGAGAGGGGCTCAAGGTCTTACAGACAGCTGATGGCAGAAGCAGAACCTGGGTCTCCGAGCCTCAATATTTCCTGAGCAACTCACACGCACAAGGCCAGGAGACTGACACAGCTGTGTCCACCTCTTTCCTCTGCTCTCACTGCGCTTACCTGATGGGTGTGCCCGCCGTGAGCTTGAATTCACTGACACTAGTGCACACTGAAGGCATAGAGAGGCCTTTGGTCTTTGCCTGTGTGGCTTTGTTTCTGAGCCCCAGTCTCCTCACCTGAAAAATGGGGATTCAATAATAGTGGCTCACGAGGCTGTTGTGAAGGGCAAATGATATAGCACAGGGGGAATGCTTCGTGGGGTATGTCACATGGTAGGGTGCTGTAGGTCTGCATTCTTAGGAGGGCGTGGAGACTTAACCGTCTTAGTAGCTCCCACCTTCATGCCAGTGTGTGGCCCACAGTAAGGGTTCAGGGAATGTCTGCCAGATGAATGAATGAATGAGTGAATGAATGTAATTTGGGGATCATGGCAGGTCCTTGGTCTTCCAGTTTTCTGATGTGCGTGCACTGTCTCATAGAATCTTTACTCAACTAATATTTGTTCATGAATTCAATTAACCAATTGAATAACAGTTCTCATGTGACTGTTACATGCAAAGCCACTTTCCATAGCACTGATTACTGATAATAGCTAACGTCCCTGAGCTCTAACTAGGGTCTAAGAATTGTGTTTGGTGTTTCTCAGTTACTGAGTCATGAATCTTCACACCAGCCCACTGAGGGCATGCATCAGTCAGCTACTGCCACGATAATGCTGTGTAACAAAACTCCAACATACACCTTGTAACACGCGTTTCCCCCTTGTTCATGTGTTTATAGGTCAGCTGAGGCAGTGCGAATTCCAGTTGTGTGGGGGAATCACTTGGCTCCAGGCTGCAAGTTGAGTTGGGTCTGCTCCACGTGTGTTTAGTTTAGAGCCCTGCTGGAAGCAGCAGCGGCTTCTCAGGATGTGTTGGTGTTGTTCTCATTAAGGATTCAAAGCACAAGAGAGCCAGCCCAGGCCTGCAACACACGTCGAGCCTCTGATTCAGCCACATTCTTCACAATCTCATTGTCTAAGGAGAATCATGTGGCTAAGTCCAAGCTCAAGGGATAGGGAAGCATGTTCCATGAACTATGACGCTGTGACAGGATATGGAAGTGTAAGAACCTGCATGCGGTCAATAATTCAACTTACTGCATGTAGGGGCTGTTAAAGGCCCCAGACAGAGGCGAAGAAAGAAGTGACTTGTCCAGTGTCCCTCAGCTAGTCAGTGTCAGCAGTAGGGGTTGAACTCAGACAATTTAATTCCAGAATTGTGGAGGCCTAAGTGTGCATCTGGGGAAGAGACATTTGTTTTCTTAAATTACATTTTTTTTTCACTCACTAGTTGCCGAAGTGATGCACCAGCCTCTCGCACAGACACGTATCCGTCTGTCCATCCATCCATTCATGCGCACACGTATGGTATTTGGGTGTTCTCTCAGCTCTCCAGAGTAACAGACTCAAGGGCAACTCTTGAGTGATTTTTTTTTTTTTTGAAATTAAAGTTGAGAGGAAAAACTCCAGTTAATCTCAGGCACGTGTATAAATACCTTTAGAAAGTCCCTGGTGGAATCTGTATCAAAGCAGCAGCATGACTATACTTAGAAACAATTTGCTCCATGTCAACCGTGATTTCTGACACCTGAATTTGAAAGTGACCTGGGTGGGCCCTGAGCCATCTACACAACAGAGAGATGTGTTTACTTGGAAGGAGGAGAGGAAAGACGGAGGTATGTGTGGCCGTGGAATAATGTTCCACATACCCTTACAGGAGGGGATTTCCTTCTGGGTGTTTCCACAGAACCTTCCCTGTGTTTGTTTAAACCCATTGCACACTCTGGTCTGACAGCTGCCTGGCCCAGGGCCTTCCTTGCAGATGCATGCACAACCAACCTTCTTTAACAGCACCCTGCTCTGTGTCCCCCCACCCCCCGCAATTACTTGAGTATATAAACCTCACTGAAAGGCAGGCTTTTCTTGGGAGCTAATAAATAAGCCCCAAAGCCACAACGTGTGTAAGACCTTGAAAAATGGCATCATCATCTATTGGGAATTGTGAACCCTGCAAAAAGCAGCTCATTGTATTTTCAGAAAAAGCTTTTTGTTTAAAAAAAATAATAATAATGAACAAAACCCACCAAGTGGAGTCTATATGGAAAAAGCAATCTAGTCTGAGATTCTAAGGCTGGTCTCTTTGCTGCATTAATCTCTCCATAGATTTTATGTAAGAGGCATTATTTGCAGGAAAACAAGATACCGTTTTGAAGAATTCCCCTCTCATCCCAGCTTCACATCTGCAGTTATAATCCTCTGATTGTGACCCCCGCGTTAGTTGCCATGGATGCTGAGCAGAAGTTTATGACCTCAGGGTGGGCTACAGTTTCTGAGGGTGAGAGGAGCCTCAGGCAATAAAAATCATGTTTTTCCAGAAAGAGAGGAAAGGGTGGGGGGCGGGGGGAAGGTACCCTCAGGACGCATCCCTCAGCGGTGTGTCAGCACTTGACACGGAGAATTTTCAGCCCCACTTCTGGTCGCTCCTAGGACAAGATGCTGGACTGTGGTCAAGGGGACTCGGCCGGCAAAAGGCTATGTGACCGAAGACAAGGAGTTTTTTTTTTTTTTTTTTTCCTGCCCCTTAGACCTGTTTTCTGAGAGGCTGGGCTTGAGTCTTTCCGAATTCAAAGTGTTTTCTTCAACTGGTTTATCTTCGGTGGAGAGTCTCCAGGTCGACCACGGGTGCGGCACTTCCTTGACCTCAGTCAGCCCGGTGGTTTCCTGGAGCAGCCGCGCCCGGGGCCACTGCTCGGGGTGGGGGGGGCGGGGGGGTGGAGGGCGGGCTCGGGGTCCCGCTGAACCTTCCTTCTCGGTGAAAGCAAGCAGGCTGGGCCGAAGAGCCCGAGAGAGCGGTCTCCAGATGCAAAACCACAACAGAGGGCTTAGAACCCACCAGCGCCGTGGCCTTGAATATCAATGCACGGACTGGCTCCAGACCACCAAGTTCGTTAAAAAAAATGTCTCTGGCAGGGTGTCACTGGCAGACTTGAGGGGTTTCGGTTTGCTCTCTATTCGGAATCACCGCAGCGCACATGCCGTGTTGACTTGGAACGGGAGGGGGCGGGAACCAAACCCCCCGCTCGGCGCGCACGCCTTGGTCTCACATTCCAGACCCAAGCTGATGTGTGTCCGCGCGACATGGGGCGGGGGGGCGGGTTCTCTTCGGATGTTTCATTCGCCATCTGCACGTCACTCCCAAAACTTTTCCTCCCTGTGCTCGGGGAGTCAGGTTGACGCGCCCCGCATGCCGGGCTCCGGGCGCGGGGCTAGGCGCGCTCCCGCGGAGCCGGAGCCGCAGAGGCTGGGCTGCCCCCGCCGCCCCCAGGCTGGACTCCGGCTTCTCAGGTACAAGTTGGGTGCCAGGCGCCGCGCGGGGGCGGCCACAGGCGGCGGGTGGGTGTCTGGCCCCGAGCTCCGGCGCCCCTCCGCGTTCCGGCCGGGCAGCGCCGGGGTCGGCCCGGGCTGGGCGTAGGGAGTCCGGGCCGGCCGAGGCTGCGCGCAGCCTCACTCCCCGCGGCGCTCTCCGCGCGGTGGCGGTGGCGGCGGAGGCGGCGGCGGAGGCGACGACGGCCCAGGCAGACAATGAACTTGCGAGCGCGCGCAGAGCCGAGGCAGGTTTGGGCCCCGCGACCCTCGGCCCAGCCTCACCGAGGCAATCGCCGTCTCCAGCGGAGGGCGTCCCCTCGCCGCCGATCCCGGCCGCGCTCTGGGCGCCCCGTGCGCCGGGGACCCTGCGGGAAGGGCTGCTCGGCGGCGGCGGCGGCGCCAAGGGCTCGCACGCCCCCCTCTCCCGCTAGGGAGAATGCGATCGGAGCTCCGGGACCGGGGACTCGGCGGCGGGGTGGTGGCGCTGCGGACAGCTGCCTCTGGGCACGCACAGGCCGGCTGTCCAGGAGAACGGCCCCAGGAGTCGGAATGGGGGTGCGAGGGGCGCGCTCTGCAGGCGGAGGACCGACTGACCGACCGATCGGTGCTTTCTCCCTAGGAGCGCGCGTGGGGTGAAGGTGGGGGTAGGGATTCCCCAGCCAGGCGCTCCGCTCCGCGGCGCACTTCGGGGAAGTTTCCAGGCGCGGCCCGGGGCAGGTTGGTGTGTTTGCTATCCGCCACTCTCTCCCTGACTCGGGTTCGGGGCCACCTTCCTGCCCAGGCTCCAATCCCGCGGCCGCCCGGGGCGGGGAGGCGTGGGGTGGGGGATCCCAGGCGCGGAAGCCCGTGGGACCGGGTTCCGGGAGGGGGACCGCGTGGGCGGGCCTGGGAGGAGACCGGGGCGCGGCGAGGCCCGGAGCGGCCTGAACTTTTGCTCCCCGCCTTCTTCCTCCGGGCCCTCCGCCCCCTGTCCCCTCCCAGCGCCCCGCCGCAGCTCCGGAGGCGGTGTGACTCGGGAGGAGCCGGCGCTTCCCGGCGGTGGCGGAGGCGGCGGCGGCGTCCCCAGCCGGCCTGGGCGCGGCGATCCGAACGCTGCAGGTCTGAGCCGAGCGGCGCTGAGGGGCGGCGGGGGCTGCGGGGCGACGGAGCTGCGGGGAGCCGGGGTGGCATCAGCCCCTGCGAGGGGGCGACGCCGCCGACTGGGATGGAGCGCGAGTCTGTTGGGCTATAGGTGCGGGTGTAGAGGACTCGGCGGCCGTGGGCTGATGGGGGACGGGTCGTGGCGCAGGTGGCCCCCTTGGAGTCCTCCTAAGATCACGGGATGGAGGCGCCCGGGAGAAGCGAACCTCGCCTTTGGGAGAATGAATGAAGCACTGTGAAAGCGCCTTCCGACTCCTCTGGGCGAAAGGATTGGCCGGCGTGCGCGCGTGTGTGTGCGTGTGTGTTTAGGATTCGGAGCCGCCAGGGTCCTGGGCGCGGCTGCTTGACCGCCCCGTCGCGGTCCTGGCCCCACGTTGCCCGTCCGCCCCGCAGCCCGGGTCGGCCCGCGGGGGCTGGAGCGGCGGGTACAGACTGAAGGCTGGGGCTCGGGGGCTGGCTGTTGGCAGCTGGACGTCCGCGCCTGGAGTAGGGAGGTTCGAGAAGGAGGCGATAAAGCCTGGGGCTGAGCCCAGCTTCCCCGCCCCCGGTCCGTTTTCCTATTCCCCGAAGCCCTTGCTGCTTTCATGTTGGGTGAGTTGATGGCACGGAGTTTGGGGGAATGAAGTTATATCTCTAGGAAGCCCCAGGACGCCCCGCGAAGGGATGTGGCGCGCTGTCTTGTGAGGCTGAGCCAAGGGGTTTGCAGGGCCCCAGATCTTATCAGCTGCGGTTCTAGAAGGACATCCACCAGGTGATGGAGCAGAAAGGCAGTCCGGGGGCGCACCTCCTGAGGCGCCCGGGGGGAAACTGAGGCCTGGAGATTTGCCCCAAGTTCCTCTAGAACTGCCCCCACCCCTGCCCACCCCCCCCACCCCCCACAGCATTTTCCATGTCCAACTTTCCTACTCCCCTTCCCCCAGTGGCAAAATCAGGAGCCCTCCCTTCCAGAACATGGTTCTTGTTAATTTTACCAACAGCATGTTGAATCCGGATATCTTAGCATACAAATCATATATGATTTTGTTTAAAATAGCATGGGAATAAAATGCCTTTTAACTGCTGCTGCTAGGTAGTTTTTAATCAAATAGGTTTTTCAAATGGGTTTAATCAAATAGGTTTTTCTCTCTAACGCTCCTGAAAGATTTCCAGGAGAATGTCCTGCCTCCTGCTGGCTGGGGGAACTGAGCCAGCAGGTGAAGCGGCTTGCCAGGCTCTCTCAGTGCATAGGTGCCCAAGTGAGCCAGAAGTGGAGCTGCAGGGGGCTCTTCTCCCCCTTCCAGGTCCAGCTCCCTGGCCCTTGGAAGGAAATTCAGCAGTGTTTTTGTGTTCTTTCTCGGGTGTTGCATGACTGCAGTGAGCAGGATTAATTCATCCAGGACCTTGTGTTTGGAGGCAGGATGGAGAGGCTGATTTGTCCAGAGTGGATCCCCTGCCTGCCTTGCTGTTCTTTGACAATCAGATGGCCAGAGGTCCCAACACTGTCATGGTGGCCGCTGTGAGGCCTCTGTGTCTGCACCTTCCTTCTTTTCTGTTGCTGTTGCCTGTGGCCAGGAGAAGGGAGGTGTTTGGTTTTCCCACTGGCCTGAAGAAGAGAAGATTAATCCCAGTGTGTGGAAGAGGCAGTGTTTGCAGGAAAGTTTGGGAGAGGTTGGGAAGTGGACTTTGCTTATTTGGTGTCTGGAGAAGGTGCAGAAGAGAAGCCCCAAGTTAACCATCTGGTCCACAGGAACCCCAGGCTCTTGGAACCTGCTCTAGTGGGTGCCTTAGGTTAGAGCTGGGCTGTGATTAGACCGTGGGTGTCCAAGGCCACCTAGGACCTGGCTGGAGGTTGCCGGGCGCACTGGCATCCAGGTGAATCCCTGCTAGCTCCAGGGGATGGGGAGAGGTGGGGAGACTCCGGGGCTGCCCTGAGCAGGTGAGCACATGCCCTACCCAAGAGGGCAGCTTTGACTCAGCTCTACCCAGCTGGGAGAAAAATTGACTTGACAAGTCTTGTTAATTTTCAAGGAAATTCTCAAGCCTGAACATTTAAGTGTGGGCTCAAATTCTACAGGGAAAGGAGACGGTTGGCAGTGGGTGCTCTGCCAAGAAGTCTGAAGCTTGACATCTGGTCCTGAGTTTGCATATTGGGAAGGGTGTCCCACCATCAGAGAGGTGTAACACATGATAAGGATATGGAGACCACAGCCCCAGGCCGAGGGACTAGAATGACGGACGCCCTCTGTGCCTGTGGCCAAGTGCCAGCCTTCATGTGCTGTGTGTCACGCATCCATTCAATAGCTGTCTGACGAACTCCTGTCTCAGTTGGTAAAGAATTTGCCTGCAATGTAGGAGACCTGGGTTTGATCCATGGGTTAGGAAGATCCCTTGGAAAATGAAATGGCAACCCACTCCAGTATTCTTGTGTGAAGAATTCCATGGACAGAGGAGCTTGGTGGACTACAGACCATGGGGTCACAAAGAGTTAGACACGACTGAGGGACTAACACTTTCACTTGCCATATGGAAAGAGGCACTCTGCATAAAACTTTTCATATCGTTTCATTATTCAATAGTATACACCGATACCGGGAGAAGACAAGAGTTCCTGCCTTTCTAGGAAGGGAGCAGGCAAAAATGTCTGTGCCGGGTAGTGATGCAGTGAGCTGCATTAACAGCTGGGAGAGTAAGGCCAGGAAAAAGGCCAGTGAGGGATGGGTGGCCTGGGAGGAGTCTTTTCTTACCAATGTGGGAATTGAGGCTCGGAGCAGTGAGTCTCAAGTCACGGAGCCCAGAAGTGAAACATCAGCCCAGGTCTCCAATGCTCTGGCTCCCGGGCCGGCTCTTACATCCCACCCTGCCAGGCTGGAGCCTCTTGGAATCTCCCAGATGAGTGGACATCCCCTATGCTGGGCAGCTCTTGCTTCCTGCCCCCCAGATCCAGACCCTGTCCTGATCCCCAGGCGTCAGCAGTTCCAGGATTACAGAGGTACTGTTTGGAACCTGTTTGTATGAGAGACGAGTTTCCTTGATCTATGAGTAAAAGCAGAAACTATTTAGAAACGTAGCTGGCCTGGGAGTGTCGTTGTGTGAGCATTCCCTCACCAGGCATCTCTTGAGCGGCACGTGATGTGGAAGTGATGCTTTCAGTCATCAGCTGGTGAGGATGGCGCACCACCTGAAAGCCGGGCTGCTCGGGACGGTGGCTGACTTCCGCCCTAACTGTGCCGCTTCGCTGCGGATTCAGAGCCTGTCTTCTCACTTAGCTGACGGCGTATCGGGGGACTGTTCTGACTTGCACAGGGTGTTTCTTTATTGTTCTCAGGTGCTGGGGTCTGATTTCCTTCCTGAAAGGCTCCTCTGTTAAAACGAAGTGCTAGGACGGGAAGATTTATGTGTAGACCTGGGTCTTCACGGCGTGAAATGAAGCACAGAGGTGGCTGTTATCTAGTGTGTGTATCCAGTGTCCACATCTAGGAAGAAAAGTAAAGGGTCTGTGTTCATTCGGGCCAATACAGAATATTTTTAAGTATGGGCGCTGGGGAGAAAGACATTTGGTCCTAACAGCTGTCCTTTGCTGGGTCCCTACCGGTTCCCAGCTTGCCCTATGCCAGCTTGGTCAGACAGGTCTCCCTTTGTCTCAATCAGAGGGTGGGGATGCTGTTGGAGACCACAGGGCCCAATCGTTTAGCCCTCCGGATGTGCAAGAGGTCGGATCACAGAATGGCAGTGGAGGAAGGAGGGACTCGGGGTGGGGGTGGGGAAAAGCAGTCATGGCTCTCAAAGGGGAAGGTGGTGATGAATCAGCAAGTGGGGTGGGGGGGTGGCAGAGGAAAGCAGGTTCTTGGTCTCTGTTGATTTCGAAAGGGATGTGGAGGAAACACGAGCAGCCTGTTTCATCAGCGCCAGCCATACGCGGCATTTAGGTCTTCCTCCAGGTGCAAGCCCAGGGCCAGGTGCATGGGGGCCACGAGGCAGAGCTTAGCGTAGTGGGCCAGGAAGTACTTGCACGAGTCAGACTACGTAACACTGCCCAGAGCGCAGCAGTTGCTAGGTTAGCGCGGCTCTGAGATTGGAGTGGCCTGAGAGCTGGGGCCTGAGAGCTGAGCCAGGTGTTATTCGCTCTGTTGTGTCCTGCTCTTTGCAACCCCATGGACTGTAGCCCACCAGGCTCCCCTGTCCAAGAGATTCTCTGGGCAAGAATCTGGAGTGGGTTGCCATTCCCTTCTCCAGGGGATCCTCCCCACCCAGGGATCAAACCCGGGTCTCCTGAGTCTCCTGCATTGCAGGTGGATTCTTTACCATCTGAGCCGCCAGGGAAGTCCTACACAGGACACTTAATACCTGCTTGGAGTAGTGCCTAGCATACAGTAAGTGCTTAATATACATCAGCTCTAGAGCTCATTACCAGGGATGGGAGAATGTTTCTGAACTCCCTGAAATTGCTTGCCCAGTTTTCTTTTTCTTTTTTTTTAAATGTAGCTGTGTATGTTTCCTGGTGGAGGAGGGGAGCATGACTTCTAGCATATTCTACCTCAGAGAGCTTCTCTGACACCCCAGGACGCCTTGGCTTCTAGTCAGGCTGATTGCTTCATCTCTCCCGGCAAAGAGAGGGCTACATCCACAGCCACCCTCTGAGATGTTTCCAGCGGACGCCGTGGACAGGCGGCCGGGCGGTTTGGCTATGCTCCTGTGTAGTGGTGATTAAGCCGGGGGCAGATCAGGGGATGTGCTGGGGAGGCCAGCTTTCGAATGTTGCATTCCTGAGCCCCACTCCAAGCTTCAAAGAGTTCTGAGCGGGTGTGCGGGGGCCTTCTTGCCCGGGCAAGCTTGTCCTGACACCTATGTTATGTTTCTAGAATTTGTCTGGGTCCAGGCCTTCTGGGTCTCTGAAGCAAGAAAGGCTGGCAGATCCTCAAAAGCAGAGAGTGTCATTATAATGGAAACCTGGACCCTTTCCAGAACTGTGCTTGTGATAGAAATATTGAGACAGGCCGCCTAGTCATCCAGGTGCCTGGAAAATACCCCAACACGGGCACATGATTAGATTACAGGGCTGTGCTGTGCTCAATCGCCTTGGTTGTGTCTGACTCTTTGCGACCCCACGGACTGTAGCCCACCAGGCTCCTCTGTCCACGGGGTTCTCCAGGTAAGAGTACTGGAGTGGGTTGCCATGCCCTCCTCCAGCGGATCTTCCTGACCCAGGGATTGAACCCACGTCTCTTACGTCTCCTGTGTTGGCAGGCTGGTTCTTTACCCACTAGCGCCACCTTGCTGTTCAGATGCTCAGTCGTGTCCCACTCTTTTCAACCCCATGGACTGCAGCACGCCAGGCTTCCCTGTCCTTCACCACCTGGGCAGGCAGTTATTTTTTCCTATGACGGGTGGTTTCACATCTTTTCTTGAAATGGAATATGTGCCTGCTGACCCTTTTTGCTCCCTGTGATCAAGATGATATTGGTGTGACCTCAGAGGGGGAGAGGCCTTGGGAGATGGCGGGGCCCTTCCTCCCAGGGTAGCCCTGGATCTCGGGGAAGTTCTGACCTGCTCTGCTTGCCCTTGTAGGGAGCTACCCTGAGGGGGCCGGGGGCCCATAGCGCATTTGCTGTGAGGTTGGAAGGTGCATTTCAGAGTCTGAGAGGCCTGTAAAGCTGTGTTATTGTCTCACTCCTTGTTGAAAGGGGTCTGGACTGCTGTGTCTCCCCTTTGTGACATGCGTTAGCTGATTTGGGCTGAATGAGGCGAGTTTGACTAGCACCTTCATTTTCCAATCAACCAAAGGTTTAATGCCCACCACATGGATGTGGATTCAGCCTGAGTGTGGAATCCCTTGTCCCCTTGGAGAGGCAGCCTAGGTGGTGGGGTGAGCCTGGACACCACGTGGACCTGGGCTTGAGTCGCTCCTGTGCTTCTGTGTTCCATTATCGTGACCCTGGGCCAGTGGTTACATCTGCTTGGTCATCAGTTTCCTTATCTGTAAAGTGGGGTTGATAATCTCTGTCTTGTTTTTGTAGCATAGTTTGGGTACCAGGAGTACAAATGGGCTTCCCTGATAGCTCAATTGGTAAAGAATCCGCCTGCATTGTGGGAGACCCCAGTTCGATTCCTGGGTCGGGAAGATCTGCTAGAGAAGGGAGAGGCTACCCACTCCAGTATTCTTGGGTTTCCCTTGTGGCTCAGCTGGTAAAGAATCCACCTGCAATGCGGGAGACCTGGGTTTGATTCCTGGGTTGGGATGGTCCCCTGGAGAAGGGAAAGGCTACCCACTCCCATATTCTGGCCTGGAGACTTCTCCATGGGGTCCCAAAGAGTGGGACATGACTGAGGGACTTTCACTTTCTTTTCACAGTACAAATTAGGGTCCAAGGGAGCCCCCCAAATTAAACCCCTCTTTCCTGGTCAAGTTCTGAACCAATGGAGAGAGGGCAGGAGAAAGATGCATAAAGATAGAAATGCAGTATTTGGTCCCAACTGAAGTGGATCTTGGAGAATGTGATTGAACCAGTGAGCATGTGGGCATCGCATACCTGAAGTGAGAAGCCGGCAGTGAGGCCCACTGACCTCTCCTGAGTCGCAGGCCAGTGGGAAAGCAGCAGCCTCTTCCGGGGCGGCCGCCACTGCTCCCCTCAACCTGGTGCAGCCAGCAGGGGGCAGTGCCTACTCTGTGTGGGAAGAGATGAGGCCAGGCTCTTCCTTGCACGCTCCTGGGATGGTGTGGACCTCACCAGGTGGAGACACAGTGGTGGTACACAGGCAGCACTGTCTCCACGAGGCAGGAAACATCAGGAGTGGGAAAGAAGAGTCCCCCCCTGGCCCCCCACCTCCCCTGACCCCTCCATCCACCCAGAGCAAATGATAAGTGCTGAGCCCAGGGCCTGACTCGTGGAGGGGTCTCACACGTGGCACCTGTTAGGTGCAGAGTTGATAAGGACAGCATTAGATATGCAGTCAGTAAGGACATCAAGGTTAGGAGGTAAGCCTGTCGACTGTGTTGCTATCTGCAGAGCATGGCAGTGATGAATTAGATGCAGGTAATGATCAGCCTTTGACCTCAAGGCTGCATTCTAACGGTAACACAAGGGTAATTTACAAGGAAGGGCAGAATCACTGGCAGACTGACCGCCTGGTAGCCTGAGTGTGAGAGCCTTTCTGCCTTCTCTCGGTCCCCCACTCTTGATTCCCCCTCTCGGCCTGAATCTTGGTCCAGCCCCCTGCCCCCATCTCATCATTGCCTTCTGGAAGTTTTGCGAGTAATTCTTAACCATCTTTCCACATCCTTCCATCCAGATGTCACTGTTCTCCTCTGAGTGTCTGCAGGGATCCTCTACTGAACTTGACCTTGACCCCATCCTCCTTTTTACCATGATCTTTCTAGTATTCCTGGGTGTGGTCCACTCACCCCAGCCTGGTGAGCCTCTCAAGGGTGAGAGGCTGTCTGGGGGTCCAGTCAGTCGCGAGAGACTGTCGTTTGTTGAATTAACACATCAAGAACCAGCTTGTCCTGGAGAAAGAGCTGTGATGGATTTCATGTGGGCCTCTGAATGTACACCCAAAGAAGACAGAAAAGTAACCCCAGTTTGGTAGCGTGGTGCAGGAGAGTTAGTGCTTATCAGTAAATTTCAGAAGGAGAAGAGCCTAATGTGCTAAACTTGGCTTTCCTGACATTAGGTTTTGGGCTATTAAAAGGTAGTAAGCACAGTTTTTTTGTGTGGCTGGAGAGTCTTGGGGAAAAATACTATGGAAATTTGTATTTCAGGAATAGAAGCAGGAGCCATTAACTCAGGCAAGAAATGTGGGAGCTGTTAGTGTTTCTTATAGCCGGTATAAATAGCTTGTCATTAAGTTCCATGCTCCTTTGTTTGGAATGTAAATATTTGCATTAAAAATATAAAGTATGTCCTGGAGTGTATTTATAGAGACCATAATTTCCAAACCGAAAATCAGACTATTGGTCTACAGAGGATTGTTCCCTCTGATTCGTGAACCTGTTTATATAAAGAGCCTTCCAAATGTACACACACAAGCTGCATTTGCTTTGTGCACATCAGGGATCTCCAGGATTACAAGAAAGCGGGTGGCCCTGGGGAACTGGGCCAATCGGTGGGGTTTCCCAATAGACACTTTTGATCATGCCATCTGTTAAGTTGCAGCCACCCTGGGCAGGGCGAAGTTTTGGCCCAGGTCCCGTGGGACCGGCCGGCTTCCCTGCCTTCAGTTTCCTGGACATCCAGGTGGGAGTTGGCTGCAGCTGGCTAGTCTCTGAGTTGTGTAACCAGACACTCGATTTCAGAATTGCTGTTGCTTTAAGAAGATGTGGAGAAGAATTCAGGATCGGTGGTGCTCTTTCCGTGGTCTCGTTTCTGGTTCAAGGTTGAGGGCCTCCGTTGGATGTCGTCCTCCAGCAGATTCTTGGGGCCGTTTAGCTTTTTTATTTTCCATGATGAACAGCGCAGACTTGTCAGACGTTTGCTGGAGACAGGATGTCAGCACCCATTTGCTCTCTGCCCTCTTCTTTGGAATGAGAGACTGGGGGCTACAATCGGGTTGGGCCGGGGCCTCTGCTCCTGGCATTGTGTGTGTGTGTGTGTGTGTATGTGTCTGCGTGTGTGTCTGTGTTGGGACGGAGTGGGTTTATTCTCGAGGGGGCAGCCCTCGCTGGAAAGCCTCTCTCCAGTGTCTCAACAAATACAGAGTGAAGGTTGTCTGGTCGGTGGGAGCGGGCCGACCTGGTCCACAAGTGAGCTCTGAATCCAGGCTGTCCCCTACCTGGAAACCCCCTATCATCACAATGTGATGAAGGACAAATGAGTGGGGATCCAGGGGGATCTTGGCAGGACTGGGGGTCCCCCTGCTCCAGCCTCTGGTTGGCTGGTATCAGCACCTCCTTTGCTTGGCATCCCAGGCAGCCCAGGGCCCTTCTGTGGAGTGGGGGCCAGCTCCATCTCTCCCACCATGCACTGTTGCTTTAGGACCAGGACTCAGTTGAAATGGCAGGAATCCTTCTCGGTCTCATACAGGGCATGGTGTCCTGGCTGTAGGAGCTTTGGGCATCTCTCTGCTCGGGATCCCAGGATGCCAAGCCCCACTCAGGGTAGCAAGTAAAACAGGGTGGTGATCTGAGGGGAGGGGTGAGGCGAGCCGAGTCATCAACCTGACCATGCCCCGTGCACCATCCAGGGTTAAGCACTCAACTTCCCCTGGTTGCCTCTTACTTTGACCCATCAGTATTTCTTATCTGAAAGAAATACCCTCTGGGCTTCGAAATGGTGAGTCCTTAGAGAGGACCATCTTCCTGTTTACCTGGATGTTCTTGAACTGTGGGATACTCAGAATTGCCCTTTCTGTGGTCATCTGTAGCCGGACCCACATGTTGTGACCTTCCCTTATTCTCTCACAATTCTCGATCAAGGTAATAGTTCTAGGTAGGCCCCAGCCAACCCCATATCAGACCAGCCGCATTGTTTTGAAAGTCAGAGGAAATAGCTGCTTTTAGGACATGTTGAATTTGCTGAAGAAAGTTGTCAGGAGCGCTAAATGAGAGGATGAAAGAATGCTCAGAATAATGGAATTGGGATCAGCCTGACATCTGTGTCGCCCTAACTTTGAAAGCTATTTATACTTGTTCCGTAGCAGTTTCTGTGAGAAATTAGAAAGATACACAAAAGGGAAGAGGGAGCTTAGCAAATGTGGCCTCTTCATTGGAAATAGCTTCCAGGCAAAAAGAAAGAAAATCCTTTGCTCACCGGCTGGCTGTTGAAAATACACGCATCTTTTGCATTGTTCACAATTTGGTTCTGAGAATAAAAATGATGTATTAAAGAGTAGATGAAACCTCAGTTGCCATTTCGATGGTAGAAAATAAATTTGCTTTTGGCTGTTAAAACTGAAATAAATCAATAGAAAAATGCAAGCCTGCCCACTTTCAAGTCAGCAGTTTTTTTTTTGTGGTTTATGTACCTTTGGATCAGTTATGAAGCCGTGGAACTGTTTAGAGAGAGTGTGTGTGTGTGTGTGTGTGTGTGTGTGTGTATTTATGTTATATATATTAACTTTACAATGTTCTCATCTGATTTATTTTTAAAAATCATGCAACAGTTTTTTTTTTTCTATTCAACCTATCCTTTTTATAAAACAGCTTTCAGTTCAGTTCAGTCGCTCAGTCATGTCTGACTCTTTGTGACCCCATGAATCACAGCACGCCAGGCCTCCCTGTCCATTACCAACTCCCGGAGTTCACTCAGACTCATGTCCATGGAGTCGGTGATGCCATCCAGCCATCTCATCCTCTGTCGTCCCCTTCTCCTCCTGCCCACAATCTCTCCCAGCATCAGAGTCTTTTCCAATGAGTCAACTCTTCACATGAGGTGGCCAAAGTACTGGAGTTTCAGCTTTAGCATCATTCCTTCCAAATAAATCCCAGGGCTGACCTCCTTCAGAATGGACTGGCTGGATAATGAGATGTAATTCACACGACATAAAATTCACCATTTAAAGCATACAGTTCAGTAGTTTTTAGTAGGTTCACAGATGTGTGCAACCAGAACCGTGTTTTCTTTTAGAGCATGTCCTCATATTAAAAGGAAACCATGTACCTCTTAGCTGTTAGCCCCCTATCTCCCCATTCACCACCCCACCCTAAGCAACCAAGAATCTACTTTATCTCTATTAATTTCTTTATTCTGGACCTAAGATGAATGGAATCACATAGGATATGTTTTTTGTGTGTGTCTGGTTTCTTTCACTTAACATCATGTTTCATGGTTCATCTATATGGTAGCTTATATCAGTACTTCATTCCTTTATATGGCCACATGATATCCCATTGTATGAATAGGCTACGTTACATTTATCCATTCATCTGTTGATAGGGTGGTTCCACTTTTTGGCTCTTAGGGATAATGCTGCTATAAACATTCATTTATGAGTCTTTGTGTGGACATGTTTCCATTTCTAGGATTAATTTTTTTGAGCTATCTTTACTTGCTTTCCATAATTCATTTACTTTTTTGTATGCTCTTCTCCTGGCCCTAAAGGAGGACTGATTCTCAGATGAGGTTCTGATTCCCCTGGCTTGTCTGAATGTTAGAGCTTGCAAAGGCCTTCAGGAGAACATAGTCCTGCCCCATTTTGCAGATGGAGAAACTGAGGCCCAGAGAGGCCACACAGAGTCAGAATTGAATCTGGGTTTTCAGAGTCGACTCAGTTACCCTCAACATTCTCCCTGAGCCCTTTTACTAAGCGGCAGGTCACCCTCTTGATTGGCTGGGGATGGTAAACGCAGGCTGGCTGGGCGGACAGGCGGTGACCGCCTGGCCCTCGCCTGCTGTCCTAACACCCTCTGACCTGCAGAGGCCCCGCAACAGCTCATCCTCCACCAGCTGCCAAGCGAGAGCTGCAGCTCGTGGCTTGTGGCGCCAGTGCCTCCCGAGTTCTTTCCCTGCAGCAGCGGGAGGCTAGCGCTTATCCGGGGAGTAATTAAATTAGGAACCAATTCAGAGAATGAAATTTTATCTGATCTGGCTGAGCCCATAAACACGGGGCTGTGCTTGTGACTCCAGGGTACATTATGAAGTTGATTTTTAAAGAGGCTGGGCCATAACAAGGAAGGAAATGCACAGGGCCAGCCGGCAGCTCTCCCGGGCAGGGGTGCTGCAGTGGCTGGGGGTGCATTCCCGGGTGTTGAGCCGAGTCCCCAGGCTAGCTTTTGTATTGTGACTGGAATGTTCTCGGCGCTTAGGAAGGCTCACCTGTTGAGATCCTCCTGGATCCATTTCATACTCTTATTGTTGACACCGCAATGCACCTCTATAACCACAATCAGAGGGAACTTTGCCGGAAGCTTGTTGGTTCTAAATGCAGGTTCTAAATCTAAAGCCCTCTGGGGCTTTTTGAAAGAAAACACATATTCCAGTTCTGCGTGAGCTCTTCAGGGGTGGGCCCCGGGCGTCTGTGTATGTGTGCGCTCGCGTGTGGACGGGTGGGCTCATGTTTGTACGTGGGTGCGAGCGTTAAGCTCTTTAAGATGGAACGTAGCAGTGATCACAGCTGTTCTTCTGAGAAGGAGTTCCAGTTCTTCCATGGCAAAGATGGGGGCCGGTAATCTGCAGAGATCTTAGGAGTGAGCCTCTTTTATCCTCAGTCTGTCCTTGACTGTGACTTTCTTTGGGTTTTTTGATCGGATTCCCTGGATGTAACTAGCATACGTGTTCCATCACTGCAGCGTCCGTGGGATTTTAGCTCTGGTTTTCTTGTCTGCATGAATGGCCCTCATCTCCACAGGGGCCCAGCCAGAGCCCAGGAGTCGCCTTTGGCCTTTAGCATGTCACTGCAGGAATTACCTCCATTCTGTCTCTGCCATCAGAAGGTTATTTGTCCCTTTAAGATAGGAGGTGTGTCTTATTCAAGGTGACATCCCCAGGATGCGGGCCATGGGAAAGAATGGTTGGCTGGACGGACAAGTGGCTGAAAGGAGGAAAGGCAAGAATACATTGAATTGCCCCTTGATCCTGAAACTTTGCTCATGAAAACCATTTGGGAGCCTGACCCTTCATCTTCAACTCTTCTGACTCAGGCTCTACACCCCCTTTAAGAGTCACCATCCAGTGATGGAGGACCTACTGTTGCCCATCGCTAAGAGCTGAGACTCCAGCAGTGACTTGACGAACAGGGTCCATCTCATAGACAAGTTCATAAATATCAGAGAGCAGACAATAATAAGTGCTACATGTTAGGGGTGACTGTCTGGGTGATTGGAGAAGGCCTTTCCAGAAAGGTGACGTTTAAGCTGATTCTTGAATGACAGGAAGGCACCACGGTATGTAGCTCAGAAAGAGCGTCCCAGGAGGAGGGAACAGCCAGTGCCAAGATCCCAGGAGGGGATCAGTTGATGGGATGGGATCGGGTCAGTCTGGGAGAGCAGGTCAGAGAGCTTGGTTTATAGCACACTTGGGTTGAATGAAGTGTTCTTTCATTTTCCTTTGAAAGTGTTAGTCATTCAGTCGTGTCTGACTCTTTACAACCCCACGGATTGTAGCTCCCCAGGATCTTCTGTCCATGAGATTTTCTAGGCAAGAACTGGAGTGGGTAGCCATTCCCTTCTCCAGGGGATCTTTCCAACTCTGGGATCGAACACCAGTCTCCCACTTTGCAGGCAGACTGTTTACCATTTGAGTCACCAGGGAAGCCCACGGGGGAAGCTCCTTTACAGCTTCACTTTCTCACTGCCTCTCATCTCTGGGTGAAGAACCCTTGCCCCATGCTGGGCTGGCTTGCAGCTGCTGTGGTTTCAAAAGGTAGGGCTAGTGAGAAGCAAAACCCCATCCTTTTTGTCTTCTCACTGAGGGTTTGGCTTGTGAGCAGAAGTTATTTTTAGGTAAGCACATGCTTGATGGGAGAAGTCTTGGGTGGGCAGCTGAAACCACACTCATGAAAACAGGACTGAAATAGTCTGTGAAATCCCAAAGGTGAGTTTGTGGCTGTTCACTTGAGTTTGGTGTTGACTCCAGACAGCCTGGTTCAGGGAGACGGCACCCTTTGGAGAGGGACTGGGGCATAGTAGTTTCCCCAGCTAGTGCGGCCCCTGCCTTGAGCCTTGCTTTCTTCCCCTGATCTTGACCAAGTCCTATTCGTCCCTCACGACTTGACGTCCTCCGTGCCCTCATGGGGAGGTTCTTCCCCCCACCACCCATGGCTCCCCACACCTGGCCCTGATGTTTTGACATGTTGACAGCTTGCCAGGAGTCCCCTTAATCTTTTGGTACTCCTGGATTCTGCCCATAATTTTATTTTAGTTTTTTAATTTGAAGTAATTTTAGACTCATAAGAAGTTGCAGAAATAGCACAGAGTTCCTGTGTACTCTTCAACCAGCTTCCCACAATGATAGCATCTTACATAACCATAGAACATTATCAAAACCAGGAAACTGACACAGATACAATTCCATCACTAGGCTACAGACCTTGTCTTGCTGCCATCTAATTTCATTAAACCTAGGGAGCCACAGCACTTTGGAAGCACCTTAGAATTTCATGAACTTCAGTGTTGTCATTTATCTTTTAGATTGTTTTTGGATCCCTCCCAATTGGCCATCAATTAAATTAGTTTTTATCAGATTAACAAATTCTGAAAGACCCATGGTTTATGCATTTCATGCCTCTATGTGCCCACTGGGAGCTTTGTAGGTGCCTCATCCCTGGGTATGCGCACAGCCTTCTTTAGATCTGAGAGATTCTCAGAGACAGTTCAGTTCAGTTCAGTTGCTCAGTCGTGTCCGACCCTTCGAGACCCCATGAATCGCAGCACACCAGGCCTCCCTGTCCATCACCAACTCCCGGAGTTCACCCAGACTCACGTCCATCAAGTCAGTGATGCCATCCAGCCATCTCATCCTCTGTTGTCCCCTTCTCCTCCTGCCCCCAATCCCTCCCAGCATCAGAGTCTTTTCCAATGAGTCAACTCTTCACATGAGGTGGCCAAAGTACTGGAGTTTCAGCTTTAGCATCATTCCTTCCAAAGAAATCCCAGGGCTGATCTCCTTCAGAATGGACTGGTTGGATGCCCTTGCAGTCTAAGGGACTCTCAAGAGTCTTCTCCAACACCACAGTTCAAAAACATCAATTCTTCGGTGCTCAGCCTTCTTCACAGTCCAACTCTCACATCCATACATGACCACAGGAAAAACCATAGCCTTGACTAGACGGACCTTTGTTGGCAAGGAATCTATAATATATAGAGAATAGTTTGGTGAAACGGAGAAGGCAATGGCACCCCACTCCAGTACTCTTGCCTGGAAAATCCCATGGACGGAGGAGCCTGGTGGGCTGCCGTCTATGGGGTCGCACAGAGTCGGACAGGACTGAAGCAACTTAGCAACAGCAGCAGTTTGGTGACATGGGCTTCACTGATAGCACAGTTGGTAAAGAATCCACCTGCAATATGGGGGACCTGGGTTCAATCCCTGGGTCAGGAAGATCTGCTAGAGAAGGGATAGGCTATCCACTCCAGTATTCTTGGGCTTCTCTTGTGGTTCAGCTGGTAAAGAATCCACCTGCAATGTGAGGGACCTGGGTTTGATCCCTGGGTTGGGAAGATCTCCTGGATAAGGGAAAGGCTACGCACTCCAGTATTCTGGCCTGGAGATTTCCATGGACTTTGCAGTCTATGGGGTTGCAAACAGTCAGACATTACTGAGCAACTTTCACTTCACTTTGGTGAAATAGAACCCAGGACACGGAATTGAGAAACTTGAGTTCTGATAATAGTAACCTACATTTGGGTACTTAGTATGTGCTCGATTTTGCATTATTCCATTTACTCTCAGCAACCTTGCGACAGACATGATTAACATCCCCATTTTACAGATGTGAAAACTGAGGTTAGAGAGGGTCACCTTACCTAAATTTTGGTAACTTATGAATGATAAGAGTTGGGACTTGAACCCAGGCAGTCTGACTTCAGAGGTCGCTGACTCTTACCTTGTGGGGCTGCCCTCACTTTTTCAGGCCTTTACACATCTAGTTCCTGTTCTCACTGACTGCTCTGTGTCCTCAGGCTGCTTCCTTGACTTCTTTGAGCCTCTTTCCTTATCTGCAACATGAGAGACTTGACTGAGAAGATGTCGTGTCCCTTCCATCTTTGAATGGTGAAAACAGGTATATCAGTAGAGGAGGAAACACTCCAAAGATCTGAAGGAAATTTCTACCCTGCCCCTTGTAGGTCATTTTAAGGTTGGGGAGATTTCTGCAGCCTCATGTGGTTTGATGGGGAACCTCCATTCCAATTGAATTATGCTCTAGTGCCTTATATTTTATTGTTTTTCACTGCCCTACATGGCATGCAGGATCTCAGTTCCCCAATGAGGGATTAAGCCTAAGCCCCTTGTGGTGGAAGTACAGAGTCCTAACTACTGGACTGCCGGGGAAGTCCCTTGCTCTGGTGTATTTTAATTATACCGCATACAAACTGATTTCTTCAAGATGCAAAATCCCCATGCAGCCTGCTATGTCTGAAGCCCCTACATTCAGCTCTGGGTCAGAGTGATGCTTGTAATAACCAGAAGGTGCTGTGTGAAGCTGCTCCCGGTCAGCCTCACGGGCAGCATTAGTTCCCAGATGCCACCAGCACGAGATGCGCAGACGTTATCAGCTGATACGTAATTGATTTGGCATCCTCTGTAAAGGCAGGTTAAAATTAAGCTTGTTGGTAAATGGTGTTTAAACCTCGGTGTCTGGGGATGAGTGGCAAAAACTAATGGAGCAGGGCACTTGTGGAAGGGCTTGATTTTTTTTTTTCCCCAGATTGTGGAATGAGCTCATCCCTCAACTACGGCAAAGATTTTCCTATTTAAAGGGGCTGGAAGCGTGTAAGCTTCCGATCATAAATTTCATAGGAGGGGCCTCCACTTGAGTGCCTATGAGATGGCTAGACTGTGGGATGGCTGTGTAATCACATTAGCTTGATAAATTAAAGGTCCCCGTATTGTTTAAATCATCAGGCCGAGCTGTGTTAGAGAAGATACTGCGATGATTCAGAGCTTTGATAAATGGGCTTGTGGAAACTCCTGGTATAGAATGGAAGGTACTAAGTCTGCAGTGATCCTGTAAAGGTCCCTGCTGAAACCAACGATGGGATTAAACCCGGGGCATCTTGCCATTTTCTAAGTATCCATTTGTATTGATATTTAATACTTTGGACTTCCCTCGTGGTTCAGCCGGTAAAGAATTCACCTGCAATGTGGGAGACCTGGGTTCGATCCCTGGGTTGGGAAGATCCCCTGGAGATGGGAATGCAAACCTACTCCAATATTCTTGCCTGGAGAATTCCATGGACAGGAGTCTGGCAGGTTACAGTCCACGGGGTTGCAGAGTCTTAGCTGTTACGTGTACCAGGAATCAGAGAAGCTCTTTGGATGTGATTTCTTTCCCCGTTGTATTACTCTTTCATTAACTCCAGAACTGGCGCTATAATTTGTAGACCTCAGTACAACATAAAAATGCAAGCCCCTAAAGGATCTGCCTGCAATGTAGAAGACCTAGGTTCAATCCCTGGTCGGGAAGATCCCCTGGAGAAGGCAATGGCTACCGACTCCAGTATTCTTGCCTGGAGAATTCCATAGACAGAGGAGCTTCAGTTCAGTTCAGTTCAGTTGCTCAGTTGTGTCTGACTCTTTGCAATCCCATGAATCGCAGCATGCCAGGCCTCTCTGTCCATCACCAACTCCCGGAGTTCACTCAAACTCATGTCCATTGAGTCAGTGATGCCATCCAGCCATCTCATCCTCTGTCGTCCCCTTCTCCTCCTGCCCCCAATCCCTCCCAGTGTCAGAGTCTTTTCCAATGAGTCAAGTCTTCGCATGAGGTGGCCAAAGTACTGGAGTTTCAACTTTAGCATTAGTCCTTCCAAAGAACACCCAGGATTGGTCTCCTTTAGAATGGACTGGTTGGATCTCCTTGCAGTCCAAGGGACTCTCAAGAGTCTTCTCCAACACCACAGTTCAAAAGCATCAATTCTTCGGCACTCAGCCTTCTTCACAGTCCAACTCTCACATCCATACATGACCACTAGAAAAACCATAGCCTTGACTAGCTGGACCTTTGTTGGCAAAGTAATGTCTCTGCTTTTGAATATGCTATCTAGGTTGGTCATAACTTTCCTTCCAAGGAGTAAGTGTCTTTTAATTTCATGGCTGCAGCCACCATCTGCAGTGATTTTGGAGCCCAAAAAAATAAAGTCTGACACTGTTTCCACTGTTTCCCCATCTATCTGCCATGAAGTGACGGGACCAGATGCCATGATCTTTGTTTTCTGAATGTTGAGCTTTAAGCCAACTTTTTCACTCTCCTCTTTGACTTTCATCAAGAGGCTTTTTAGTTCCTCTTCACTTTCTGCCATAAGGGTGGTGTCATCTGCATATTTGAGGTTATTGAGATTTCTCCCGGCAATCTTGATTCCAGCTTGTGCTTCTTCCAGCCCAGCATTTCTCATGATGTACTCTGCATAGAAGTTAAATAAGCAGGGTGACAATATACAGCCTTGACGTACTCCTTTTCCTATTTGGAACCAGTCTGTTGTTCCGTGTCCAGTTCTAACTGTTGCTTCCTGACCTGCATATAGGTTTCTCAAGGGGCAGGTCAGGTGGTCTGGTATTCCCATCTCTTTCAGAATTTTCCACAGGAGCCTAGCAGGCTATAAATCAATGGGGTCACAAAGAGTCGGACATGACTGAGCAACTAACACTTTATGAAAAAATTATTAAGAACTTCAAAGTGGGCTTCCTTTGTGGCTCAGCTGGTAAAGAATCTGCCTGCAATGCGGGAGACCTAGGTTAAACCCCTGGGTTGGGAAGATCCCCTGGAGAAAAGAAAGGCTACCCACTCCAGTATTCTGGCCTGGAGAATTCCATGGACTATACAGTCCATGGGGTCGCAAAGAGTCAGACATAACTGAGCGACTTTCACTTTCTCAAACCAGGGAGAGCAGAGCATTAACCAAGTGCCCCTCTGGGCACCAGGCCCGGTGTGACTGCACAGGAGCTGGCCCATGGAGCTGGCGTGAGGCCACCCACGTGTGTCATGCCCTAGGGTGTGTCATGCCCACCCTAGACCACCTTGACCTACAGCAGCTTGTGTGCACCGTAGCTTGTGAGCACCAGGAGGGCCGGGCTGCGGCTGCATCACCTTGGTTTGCTCTGTGGGCTCTGGCGGGGTTCCTGACCCTCGTTCATGCTGAGGAAAGACTTGCTGAGATGAATCAGGACACAGAAGGATTGTCCTCATCTGCTAGTGGGATTACATGTGGCTTTCTCAGATTCCGTGCATCAGAAATCTGGAAAAATCCACCTTTGGGCTCTTCAGAATGGATGGCATGAGGACCAAAACTGCTACCATCTGCAACTCAACTTGGAGGAGAATGCAAAGCGCTACTGGATATCTCACAATGGTTTATGTGTGTTTCTATTTGCAGCCCCAGGGCCTCGGTCCTTAGAGAACCAGCCCCATCCCTCTGGACTTTCATCTCTGGTTGTCCCCGGCTTGGGCTCTGCCCTGCCAGATGAGTGGAAGACCCCTGGAGAGAGTCCAGGATTCCAAGGCCTCCATAGGTCAGCCTCATCATTTCCCAGCCCTGGAGTGAAGCCGTGGAGATGGGAGGGGGTGGACGGGGCATCTGGGTGAGGAAGCAGACCCCGGCTGCCGAAGCATCTCTGCTCAGGAGCCAGTGGCTGCAGGGCTTGGAAAAGCCCACTTCTTCTTTGTGTGAAGTCTTTGTTCTCTCCAGCATGTTGAGCTGGGGCTTGTACGGGCTCAGTGGGTGCCTGTTTCCTCTTAGAAGCCAGTGGAGAAGTGGAAGGTAGCATCCCTGGGCTGGCTGCCAAAGGGAGGGGAGGTTCCAGCGGAGGAGAGCTGGGACTTGCTGGGTTTACATTGGAACCGGAGATCTTGAATGAGGATTAAAGTTATTTTATATTGCGGGAGGAGACTGGGGGTTGCTGCACTCAGAATCCCTAAGGACAGCTCTTTAGAGCTGTGTCTCGGGGCGGAGCGGGGGAGCTACTGCGGATCCCCCCTCTTTTGTTCTCAGTTTGTACAGAGGTCACCAGGGGTGTGAGCTCAAAGGGAGCCAGGACGCCGTGCTCGCCTTTCATTGTCACAAGCCGCTGGGTCTGAATGGGGCTGCGATGCTCCAAGAAAGAAGCCGTCTTTACTGCCCGTCCTGGCTGGGGAGAAAGAGCTGCTGGGCAATCGGAGTGGTTCTGGAGACCACATCTACTCTTGCTGAGCCCGAGACAGTCTGCGGTACCTGGGTGTCCAGAATCACATCCTCCCATTCAAGGTTGTGCTCAGCCAGGACTTAACTCACTCAGGAAATGACACGTTATTGCACCTTGGTCTGCAAACAAAAGCTGGTTTTACTTATTTTCCTTGTGAAGACATCCGCAGTCATTGTTTTTACTTTGAAAAGAAAAATAACAGGAAGAAAAGCCCACAATATTTTTTTAGCTGGTGTGGGAGATTTAGATACCTTAAATGATAATGTTGGGTTTAAAACTATTGGGGAAAAAAATCTTGATGCATAAACCAAAAGAGAGAGAGAGAAAGAAACACGAAAAGATGAACGTGCAAAACCTCACAAATACCTCTTACCTCTGCAAAACCTCACAAACACTGAAGTGGCCAGGATCTCGTCTGTGGGGTCCACCTACTGTGTCCATGCCTCACCCAGCCACACTGCGTGGGTCCTGCTGACGAATGAATGAATCGGGGTCCAGATACCTGTTTTGGGCTGTGAATTGGCTTTCTTGGATGATGACCTCAAATGGAAGGAAACTGTAAAGATTGTGGTCCGTGCTTAACATAAGTCAGTCTCCTCTCCAGCCCTGAGAGGTAGATGACCGATCCTTGTTTATAGAGAAGCTGATAAAGTTCAGACAGGTTTGGGCAACTTGCCCAGGGTCAACCAGCTGGCTGTGGCTGGGCTGAGATTTGGTTCTAGGACTTGCCCCATGGCTGCACACCACTCTTTCTACAGAAGATGTCAGGGAGAGGAGGAAATGACACTGACGGACTGCCAGGTGTTGGAAATGCCTCGGTGTCCCCATTCTGAGCCTTAACCCACAGATGGACACAGACAAGGAAATAGACAACTGGCTACCGGGGAGCTGGTGGTGGCTAAGACATGCCTGGTTTCTGCCTGCATGGAGCTCGGTTTCTAGTGGGTGGACGAGATACAAACACTGAGTCAAGTGACTTATTTCAACAGTGATGAGTGCCCAAAGGGAGATGAAGGGCAGGGGTGTTGTGTGCATGCACCCGTCGGTATGTTGAGCAAGCATGGCCAAGGGTCCATGGAGGTGTCATAGAGTTCCAGGGAGTGATGGAGGAAGCTGGGAGAAGAGTAAGGCACAGGAAGCTCTGAGCCCAGAGAGGAGGGAGGGATGGCCTAGCAGGCCTCCTGGATGGGCAGAGTCTGTGATGTTGGGACAGTGACAGGGGTGGTCATGGTGACCTTGAGTGACATACCAGGACCTGGGGTCTCTCTCTTTAAGGTTCAGAATGTGGTGGTCTTCTTGTCCCCTGGGCACCAGATGGGATTCCATAGTGACCAACTCTCTCCAGGATCAAAGAGCGTGTTCCCTTCTCACTTTAAAACTCAAGGGCTTCCCTGGTGGCTCTCTCCACCTGCAATGCGGGAGACCTGGGTTTGATCCCTGGGTCAGAAAGATCCTCTTGGAGAAGAGAATGGCCACCCACTCCAGTGTTCTTGCCTGAAGAATTCCATGGACAGTGGAGCCTGGTGAACTACAGTCCGTGGGGTAGCAAAGAGTCAGACACGACTGAGCAACTAACAGACACTTAGACCTCATGGCTGCCTGGCCTGCAGGTGGCTGTCAGGCTGAAATGGCCCCATGACACGGTCCAAGAGGACTGGGGCTTGCAGCCTCCTTGCTTCCCCGAGAAGAACCCTTTAAGACCTTGGAAACCCTTAGAATCTGGGAACTGGAGGTCATTAGCCTCCAGACCGAGACATGGGTTGTAAAACCAGCCCTGAGTGGTTATGAGCAGAGGTGACTTTGGTTTGGTGCCTCTGAAAGGAAGTGGGCATCTCTCTGAGAACATTGTCCTTCAGGGTCAAAGCAAGAGAGCTGAATTGTATGGGTGCATTCATGCCCGAGTCAAATTCCTGTGTACCCTCTGCTTCTCTCTTAGTTTCTTAGGGGACAGAAACCTACCGCCACCCATTCTTTCTTCTTTTTATGAACTTTTCCCTCCCGTGGAGGATAGCAGACCTAGCTGGTGAGCATCTGCAAAGGCTCACAGCTTGATGGACTTGCATAAACAGAACTCACCTGTGTAACCAGCATCTCGGTCAAGTGTGGAAACCATACCCCAGAATCGCCCAGTTCCATTCTACTCACTGACCATGCCGCACCAGCCCCCAGTCAGGCAAGATCACCATCCTCATCTCCACCGCCTCTGCCTGTTCTTTATACTCAATATAAATGGAACTATGTGGAATGTTCTCTTTTGTGTCTACTTTCTTACGCTCAGTACTGCATTTGTGAGAGTCTTCCCTGGTGTTGCAGTGTTAGTTTGGCCTTAAGCTGGGGCTCTGAGCATCCTAATTCTAGTACATGGCCTTGAGCAGCATGAGGATGTGTTTCTGCTGGGCATGGACCTGTGAGTAGAATCGCTGGTCTTTGGGAAATAATGTGCTCAGTATCCGTACGTGTGGCTAGTCTTCCAAGCTTTTGTCCTGAGTACGGTTCCCACCAGCAGCATATGAGTCTCCTGAAAGATGAAATAAGAACCTGGAACAAATGTACTGTGAGACTGACGCCCCTTTGGTCCTCTCCCCACAAAGGACCCTGGGGGATAACTGCTGACTGTCCCGCAGGTTTGCGTTGAATGAATAAACTGGGATCTGCGTAGAGAGAGTCCCTGTGATGCCCCAGAGAGTTGTCCCAACCTTCTGGGATTCTGCACCCCATGGTCACGTTTCACTGGGAGCCAGTCTTTGTGCCTGAACCTGGGAATGGGGAAGAGCCCAGCATTTAGTCACTGCCCTTCGGGGCGTCTTCACTGTAGTAGAGCCTCTAGGCTGATCCTTGAGATGGAAGTGGCTGGCCTGGGGTGCCTTCCTCCTGGAGCAGGGACAAGAAGGGAGAGCTGCCACCACTTAGATTTTATTTGCAAATGGGTTCAGTCCCAGAACCAACCGGTTCTGCCCACTCTCTCCTTTTGTGTAGCCTGACCAGCCAGACTTTCCCCCACTGTGTTCAAGGCAGAGAAGGAACGTTTTCTTCCCCCAAGGCTGATGTTCAGGGTGACTGGGGGGTCTAAAGCAGTGAGAAGAGGCAGCTGGCATTTCCTAGGCCATGTTGACACCATGGTCATGTTGTTGTCCTGTGTTGACACCATGGACATGTTGTTGTCCATGATATGGACAGGAAACAAGGAGAAAGGATTCTAGATGTCCTTGAATGCAGAGTCCTATGGGGCCAGCCCAGGCTGAGTGCCAAGGTGTGAGTGCTGCCCTCATTCCATCAAATTCCTAATTCCCAGCAGCAGCCGTGGCTGCATAAGGGAGGCTTGGAAGGAAGGAATATCCGTGGCCATTGGCTTGAGGCTTGAAAGTAAGTAGGAGAGAGTGCCTACCTGCCTTGCCCTGCCTGCAGTGGATTCTGTAGATCTGGGGCTGGGGTGAAAGCTGTTTTATCTTGTGCCCTATGGAGTCTTACATCCATTTTGGGAAACAGTGATTTCACAGTGCCTTTTGTTGGGAGGCCAGGTAGGGAGAGGAATGAAGGAGGTAAGAAACAGACCCCCCCTCGGAGGTCCCTGGTTAGGCAAGGATGAGCTGGTGGGCTCAGGAGGGGCTAAGCTGGGCTCTGTGCTCAGGTATCTCTTGGCAGGAGCTCCTGAGGGGACACTGGTGTAATTGGTGGTCTTCTCTGCCTTGCCTGTACAAAGTCGGTCACTCAGATTTCTACAATCTGAAACCATACACTCAGGAGTCCTGCGGTCTTGCTGGTCTCTGGGGAAACACCTGGCTCCCCCGCCCTCTGAACTCAGGCCTCAGCCCTGCGCTCTGCTTGTCAGGGTTTCCCCTTCTGTCACTGGGTGTGGTGGAGGCACCCTTCAGGCCCCCAGAACCGCTGGGCTCCCCCGCCCAACCCCGCGGGACCAGCCCTCCTGACTCCTGCAGGGTCACACCCTTCACACCCACAGATGGTGTCTGAAAACTGCAAGGGTGAACCTGAACTTCACAAGACTCTTGCATCTCCTGGCTGTCTGTATGGTCTGTGTGGCCTTGACTGGTGCTAGAGCTAAACTTGCGGAATTCAGATGAACCCGATTCTCCCTGTGTTCGGGAGTCTTACGGGATGCGGGGAAGCAAGCGAGATGTTGGTTTGGGAGTGTGCACCTTTGCCTGGTGGAGCCCAAATTTCAGATCACTGCCTCCGAGGCGGGGGCCTGCGGGGTGCGATACACAGCTGAATGTCTGTGTAGTGACATGGGACGTTTCGGCTCTGAGAGGCAGAGTCCCCACCCTGACTGGTCGTTTCCCACTCATGTCTGCTGGTGGCTTAGCCCAGAGAGGGGCGTGTTCAGACCTGTGCAGACACTTTCTTCCCAGCTTGCATTTCTCCTTGCTCTGCCATCTTTGTGGGCTTGGGGCCCCAAATACCATCAGATCTAAGGCTGAAAATAAAAAAATGATCCTTTTTTTATTGTTCGAATTTATGTTTCTTATTACAATGGAATGCTCTGCAGTTATTTGCAAGATAAGGTCTCTTTAAAAGAATAATTATTTCCTCTGCCTCTCTGATTTTTTTTTTTAAGAGTAGGGCTATCAAGACAGGAGATATGAAAGCAGAATTTTTAATAAGAGCACAGTGATTCTTTTTCAACCAGCTTAGAAGACATTAAAATAAATGTAGGTGCTTTGATCTTCTCTTTCTGTACTAGAATATGAAGGATCAGTTGTTGCAACAGACAGCGAAGTAATTCGTTTCTGATGCATTTCAGAGAGCTGGCTTTCCAGAAGAGGCCAGAATGAAACATGGAATGCCATGACACAGACCAGACCAGAGACATACCGACATGTTTACTAAACACAAGTCCTAAGAGCAAGTGGTAATAGGAATAATAGTAATGATGATGATAAATATAATAAAGGTAGTGACTAACCAGTCACGCACCTGGGGATACCAGGCTTCTTGCTCAGAGCGTTCGATGGGTCATCTCAGTCCTTTGTGCAATTCTGTTCGACTAGACGTCATGATCATCACCCTCTCTTTTCACCTGGGGAACTGGAGTGGGCTTGGGGTCAGGCTGTGGGGCCAGGACAAGGACCCTCATCAACTGGTTGCCCTCTGTGCTCGTAGCCACCACCCTGCTCCCCAGGAACTGCTCATAAGTGGTGACTAGTCTCCACCACTGTTGGCTCTGCCTCTGACCCCCGCTCCCCGCCACCAGAGGGGGGTGAAAACTGGAGGCAGCTATTCCTGGAATGAGCCATATGCTCATTTTTTGCCTCAGTTATTTCAGTAATTGAGGCAAAGGTTCTGGGAGTTTGGACATTAAGTATCTGGATAATTGCCTCAGTACATCATTTTCATTTTACATGTTTACACCCAACCTTTAATGAAATTTGAAAACCCAGCTCTACCTGAAGCAGTATTAGTTTCTATTTCTAACTTTGTTTGCCCAAAGTAGCTGATGGCTTTGGCTTCTAGTTATCAGCTTCATTGCCAACATATAACCTCCTCCAGATGCCCTGTTTGTCAGACTTGAAAATCAACCTTGATTTGGGGGTAGATTCCCTGACTTTTCCTTTCCTGGGAAATGAAGACTCTGAAAAGACGATCTCTCGGGTGCCTGGGGTTGGTTCTGAGGCTCTGTTCTGGTGACTTCTGTCCCTAACTGGATCACGGACGTGTCTCAGGAGGGCAGGATGGAAGTCTGCCTTTTCCTTCATCCCTCCTCAAGGCCCAGCACTGATGATTGAACAGATGGGTCAGGACCAGCGTGAAAGTGCCCGTGGTTTCCCTGAATGATGTGAATGCAAATTACCGGCCAGAAAATATCCAAGGAAGATAAATGCCTAAGAGCTTCCTTCTACCTTTGAACATTTTTTCCCCTAATTTCTTCTTTGAGATCTCAAAGAGAATTTTAAAGAGACTTCAAATATGCTGCTTGCGAGTCCTGGCACATTATCGTAGTGTCCTCACATCACTAGGGGTCGGGGTCTGCATGCCCGGTGATACTTGGAGAAGCCCAGCTAGTGAATCTGGGGCATGCAAACGGCTCCTCTGCTCCTGCTGCAAAGCCCCTTTTGGGTCAGATCTCAGTGGGATTGGGGGTGACCGGGGCAAGAGGAAGAGGTCAAAGCTCTGGGAGGTGCTCACACAATCCTACCCGAAGGCTCTGCCTGTTCTCAGCAAGCTGTGAGGGGACCAGGAGGGGGCCTCGGCACTGGACCCCACCCCTCTGGGAGCGAGGTGACTGGCAGTCCAGGTAGGGGTCTCCCTCCTCCCCAAGCTGAAACGCCTCCATCTCTTTTTTCCGTTGTAAAGTGAATGCTATTGGCCATTCATAGGGAGAAGCTTCTTTGGGGTTTGTTCACGATCATTCGTTTCTGCTCAGGGTTTTTACAACTGCAGAAAAGGGTGTGAAAACCTCAGAAACACTGAGTTAACTAACCAAAGATGGTCCAGCAATGTTGTAAACTGTGTTTTGTCATCTGAAAGTGAAAAATAATCCCAGGGTATGAACAGTCAGAAAAAAAAAAAGTCAACCCATATTGCTTTGTGACAACGTCAGCTTTTCTTGTGGCCAATTTTAGAGGAGGAGGTGTGGGTGCGGCTGGAGAAAGGGAGAAGTAGTGACAGGCCTGCGGAGGGGTCATTAAAGAGGCTCCAGGCTCCCCCTGGTCCCAACCTGTTGGCACAGACTGGTTGGCACTTAAACCCATCCAGCCCTGGCACTCTGGAATGCCATGAAGAATTACTTTAACCTAAAAATCTGGTTTCTCCCGCCCATAAAAACCAGTAAATCCTTCAAACTGATTGAATGAAGGAGCTCATTTATTTACATAATAATTGGTATTTTGTCTTTTTTAAGCATAGGAGAAGGGAAAGTGTCTGAGGAGAACACACTCCCCCCTTCAAAAAAAAGAAGAAAGAAAGAAAGAGAAAGACAGAAAGGAGAAAGCTAATTTGGATTTTCAGTTGACTCTGAATACTTGATGTTTTTGAAACATTTCCAGATTTCCTTTACAGGAAAGGAATGAAAAGGATCCAACAGGAGGAAGAATTTTCTTTTTTCCCTCTTTTGTCCTGAACTCAGTCCTGGGGTTTTGTGGCTTGTGCTGAGAAACTGGGTAGGCTGAGTGCATTCAGAAAAATTTGCCTGAAGGGGTTGTAAGAACTGAAAATGAGTGAAAAGCAAAACAAAATGGAAAAAACAAAACTTCCGGCCACAGCTAAGAATCATGTAATTTGCTAAGACATATCATTTGGTGTTTTCTTGAGGACGAAAGCTAATTTGGAGCAGCGGGGAGGTACACTGGAGGTTAGGGGAGTAAGATACAGCCTCGGCCCCTGGAGACCCTTGTTTCTGCTCCAGCAGAACTGAGGATGGGTGGGGCAGCCCTCTGGGTGCCCAAGCCTGGGGCCAGCCCACTGGACAGTCTCGCTCTTGAAACCAGCATCAGCTGCAGGCCAGAGAGATACCAAGAAATGGATTTTCAGTGCCATAGGGTCTAATCCTAGAGAAGCAGATTCCAAAAACCTGCAAAATTTAAAATCCTGTGTTAAACATCAGCTCTCTCCCCTTCCCATCTTTTGGAATTCTCTGTTTGTGACTGTACTCTATTTCTGTATATGTTGCCTGCTTCCTGCCTGCCTTTCCAATTTCCTTCTTTAGGAAATATTTTAAAAGTGAGCAGAAGAGACTCTTTTGCCTTGGAGCTTATAGTCCACTGGTCAAGGAAAATGCCAGCCCAACAAGCATATAGGGGCTGACTTGGTCTGGGGACTGGGTTGAGGGAGCTTGGCTGATATTGGAAGGGGGAGCAGGAGTCCATGGGTCAATGTAGAAGGAGATGGTAGCCATCCAGGGAGGCTGGGGGAGTCAGATGGAGACAGAAACAGAGGCGGCACTCGCCTGGGGCAGAGTCCTGCCCTTTCCTTGACTGGAGACTGTCCCCATTCACAGCGTGGCTGCTGACCACGGCTCGGAGGTTAGGGGGCCTGCCCAAGGTCACCTAGTCAGGGGGTTGTTTCAGGGCCTTGTGGTATAAGAGCCATCGAATCAGGCATGCTCCTGGTTAGCTCACCATGTGTCCCCGGGGACACCAAGTCCAGTGCTCGTTTGGTGCTCCAAGGCCTCTGCTGGGCCTTGCATGGGTGGACAAATCATCGCATAGGCCCTTGGATTGTGTCAAGAGAAGTTGTTACTGACTTTGAGCTGACTCAAGGTCTCAATATCTATGTGCTTTGACCTGATATTTTTCTTAACCGACCCAGAGAAGTTCTTGATAGAAAGTCAGCTACAAGGATTTTTTTTGATCAACTTTTTAAAAGTTTGAGATTTTTTTAAGCTCAGGAAGAAGTCTACTGTCTGCAAACAAGTGCCAACCTTCATCATGATGCCTGAACACTTTCCAGATCTTTATGGAAAAATTCCACTCTTCCATGGTTAATTCCAAGATGTTACATGTTTACATAGAACTGAGTTCCCAGGGCGGCTCTTGCTGCACAGCTGTCTGCTTTTATACCCTGTATCACTTCCTCTCCTATCCCCTCTGCTTTGTGTACATATTCAGTCCCTGAGTTGTGCCCAACTCTTTGCAACCCCATGGACTGTAGCTCCCCAGGCTCCTCTGTCCATGGGATTCTCCAGGCAAGAATACTGGAGTGGGTTGCCATTTCCTTCTCCAGGGATCTTCCTGAATCAGGGATCGAACCCATGTCTCCTGCATTGGCAGGCAGGTCCTTTACCACTGAGCCACCAGAGAAGCTCCCCTCTCTGCTTTAACTCGTTGCAAAAGGAGACTAGTCCTGTCCATCAGTAGGGTGGGAGTGGAGGATTCACTGAAATAGCATCTTACCAAGCCGTTCGTGGAGAACATGTCTTTGTTATGATGGTTATTGAAGGTCTACCTCTCCAGCGTCAAGAATCAAAACTTGGAAAGATTTTTTTCAAAAGAAATCATACCCCACCAAACACTTTCAGAATGTCTTTACTTAATGGAGAAGAGAAAAGAATTCTTTTCCTTTTCGATAGGCTGATCTGTGTTCAGCGTCTGGGGTGATACGTCTATAAATAAATACTTACTTGACCTATTTATCTTACAGAGGTTGGGAATCTAGATTTCAGATTTGAGTGAGGTTATTAGAAACTGGGTCTCTTTTCTAAAAGTGTCAAGGATGTTAGAAGGAGAGTTTGAGACTACCATTTAAAATTATGTATTTATTGAATACTAAGGAATTTTGTTTTGCGATTATTTTAACTGGTACAACTACATGTATTTTGGTTGCCATTTACTTTTTTTTTTAAAGGTTATATTCCATTTATAGTTATAAAATATTGGCTTAAACTACCACATTTAAAATTAGTTTCTTCTCTGGGTCTCTCCTTCCATCCAAAATCTAGTTCTTGGCTCCACGTGCCCTGGTGGGACCAGCCTCACTGTTGCCGTGTCAGCGAAGGAGAGGGCCTGTGTCAATCAGTTTTGTTCAGATGTTGCTGACACGCAGCCTTCGCGACTTTCCTTCTTCCTGTCTTGCATCCAGGCCTGGCTGGGTCTTCGTACCCTAGGCGAGAGTCCATCCTGCTCACCTGAGATCCTGTCTGCAGAGGTGGGAGGGAGAGAAGGACATGGGGGAGGTGGTGGGGATCTGGTTGCTGTTTGCAGAGCACTTGGAGTTGGCGGCCCTGTGGAGGCATTGAGCATGAGTCGTCTTGATCCTCACCATTTTCTGGTGGGTGCGTAGCGCCACTGTCTCCCTTTGATAGACGAGCAAACTGAGGCACAGAAATGTAAAGCGGTCTGCCCAACGGCACACAGAGCTTTGCAGGTGGCGCTGGTGGTAAGGAACCCTGCCTGCCAATGCAGGAAATGTAAGACATGCGGGTTCGATCCCTGGGTTGGGACGCTCCCCTGAAGAAGGAAATGGCAACCCACTCCAGTATTCTTGCCTGGAGAATCCCATAGACAGAAGAGCCTGGCGGGGTATAGTCCATGGGGTCACACAGAGTCGGACACAACTGAAACAACTTAGCATACCAAGGGCACATAGTAACCTGATGGGTCTGCGTGCACGTGTGTGTGTGTGTGTGTGTGTATGTGTGTGTGTGTGTGTGTTCACATACTTCTAGGGCGTGGACTTCATCTTTAGTCCCAGCCACCATGCTTTGCCTTCCACGGGGGCAATGTGCCTGTTCCCATGCCATGCAGCTGTGTGAAGCAGGATCGGGGTCAAAGGAGTCAGAGGCTGATTTGGCCTCTGCACACCGTCAGTCACAAGACATCATCCTCTGGGGTCTCACTGCCCTTTCTGCTTGTGATCCCTTGGCACTCTTCTGGATTGTGCATGTGGATGCCCACTCTAGGGACTTCTGTGGTCGGCTCAGGGATTCCCATGGCTGTGGCAGGGAGGGCAAGGGACATGTCCCTCCTGGGCTCACTCCCAGGCATGTCATTCTTGCTTAAATGGCAATCGGATTTGTTTTTTGTTTTTCTTTTTTTTTTAAAGCAGTTGAGCATTATACTATGTCTGTTGGAGAGAGAAGATAACTTGAAAAGTGAGGGGATAAAGTGGAGCTTGACTGTAACTTCCCACTTGGCACTTTGCATAAACCCCTTCTGTGCCATGACACCTTGCCTCGTACAGCCCTGAAGTCTCTTTGCTTGCACCTGATCTGGGGAGAAGGACAAGTGTGACCCATTTTCAACAGATGAGGAAACTGAGGCTCAGAGATGGGACCTCGTGCCCCAGGGACCTTGGCCCAGCCCACTTTCTATTTGCCACTCCCGTTTCCTCAACATGAATTGTCATTGTTGTGTCCTCTTCCCCATCTTTGCGGTTGTAAAAGTAATACTCTATGTGAGTAAAATTGCAAGCTGGTGATTGGAAGCCATAATGTATGTGTGGGTCCTGCCCCCACGCCCCCTGTGAGAGGGGCGGTTTGGACTTCAGCTCATGTTTAATTCCAGCTCTACCACTTACCTGCTGTGTGATTTAGGACAAGCCACTTCACTGCCCAGAGCCTCGGTTTTCTTACCTGCAAAATGGAGCGATTGCATCTATTGTTATCGTTTCAAAGGCAGGGTACGTGAGACGTACCCTTAGTGCCTTCCATAATAGGTGTTCAGCTCCCGCTAGTTCTCCTCCCAGGCCCTGTATCAATGCTTCTCAAGCTCACCTCTAGGGGACCCTGAAGGCAGAAGATAATAAATTCTCACTGGAGTGCCAGGGGCTGTCCCCAGGCAGCTTGCAGAAGGCAAGACAAGCTGCAACTCTGCAGATTTGGTATCACTTAGCGAAGTATCTGAGTATAACTTAATTTATAAACAACGTTTTCAGTGTTTAAACATGTAAAACCCAGAAGCTTCTAGTTGTTGGCTTCCTGCAGCTCCTGGCATACCTTATCACACTCCTGGGAGGTTGGCCCACACATCCCCATGGCTCTGGGGTCTACACATCCCACCTGGGGGCAATGCAGGAGTTGCTGTCCTTGTCTCTTGCCACCCCTAGTAAGGGCTAGACCTGTCTTCGAGCAGACAGTGGATGTTCTGGAGAAATCCCGTTTCACCCTCATCTTGTTCCAGAACCCTCCAGAGGATATTGCATTTCAGTCCGATTGCTCACTCTTTCCATCCAAAAGAAATCCCAAGAACTGTTGTCAGGCAGCTCTTCTTGTTCAAGGGTTAACCAGATTCTTATTTCGCTTATCTTTGGAAATAAAACAATGTTTAAAACTATTCAGATCAGCAAGGCCATCTGGTGGGGAGTACGCAGCTGCTCCCATTCAATGGTTGCCACCTCTAATGTATTCATTGCAGAGCGCTGCCACGCATCTGCAGGGTCATTATTCGCCGTTGGTTTTGAATATGTGAGCCCTGTCTGGGCAAGACCTCTTTCCTCCGCCCTTCCTGAAGGACATCTGAGTTGGGTATCTCCTGATGCTTGGCAGTCTTTTTACTCTTCCTGAAACTGCTTCAAAGCAGGTGAGAGGGTTCCAGACACCTAAGTGAGGGGGGACAGAGCCACCCTGCTCCTTCCGAATACCTAGTCTCTGCATTATACTTGGGGCCACTTCTCTTTTTCATTCCTTTTCCTCTTTGTGGTAAAGAAACATTGTTGGAAGCTAGAATCTACCTCTCATCTTTGTGGTCTAGATGATCAAGAGCCAAAAGGATCCCCTTGTTGAAAATGTGCACTCCCCCCTCTGCACTCACCCCCCCAGTAGTTAAGGTTTGTTGTTAAAGATGTTTGAATCCTTGAAAGCATGCAAAAACATACCTCAGTTATCAGGTACCTGTGTTCCTGAGATCATGATGCATCATACTTTGAGAAGAAGAGACTGAGGGTCTAAGTGGTGCCAGGGTTTGCTTATAGTCCCGTGGCTGGTTGAGAGGGGTCCCAGGTCTTTGGATCCCTAATCCCTCTCTCTCCTGTTTTCTAAGTCATGTGGAGGGTGGAGTGTATAGCATTAAATTTGTCTATAAAATGGGACAACCACATGATGTTTTCCCCTTAGATTACCATGACGTGTAAACAGGATTATCCCTGCTGTCTGGACACCAGAAAGCCTTCACTAGATGTTAGCTCGTGTCACTTTTATTATTGTCATTAAGTGGCCAGAGCTCTGGATTTCTGCCAAGAACTTGCTCCTTCACTCATTCATTTAAAAACTCTTCAGAAGATGCCTGCCCCTGTGCCAGGCATGGTTGATGTACAAGCAACTCCAGTACCTAAGCTGATTTGATTTCAGGATTGAGCATCGCTGACCCTACCTTTGTGGAGCTGACAGTACAATGGTTCAGACAGTCACCGGACCCCAGCCACGCCTCTTTGCCTGGGAGCCAGGGTGGCTGGTGCGGCTGGGTGAAAGCTGACCTTGCCACTCCTTGAGCCTCGAGTTCTGGGCAGGTTTCCCCTAGCGTTACTCCCTTATGTGATGGTGAGGTGCAGAGAGAGGTCATAGGCTTTGCAGCCAACACACCTGTGGTTGGATTGTGGTCCTGCCAGTGGCTACACGTGGGGTTCCGGGGATGTTTTTAACCCCGCTGTGCCTCAGTTTCTTGTATATAAAAGGGGGTCGCAGTGCAGACATCAGAGAATTGCCATCAAGAAGGGAGCTTGCAGGCTTCCCTGGTGGCTCAGTGGTAAAGAATGTGCCTGCCAATGCAGGCGATGTGGGTTCAATCCCTGATCTGGGAAGATCCCACATGCCTTGGGGCAACTAAGCCCGTGCACTGCAGCTACTGAGCCTGAGCTCTAGAGCCTGGGAGCTGCATCTCCTGAGCCTGAGCACCACAGCTAGAGAGTACCCCCCACCCACCACAGCTAGAGAGTACCCCCCACCCACCACAGCTAGAGAAAAGCCCACACAGCAACAGAGACCCAGCACAGTCAACAATAAATAAATAAAATTAAAAAAAAAAAAAAGAAAGGAACTTGCGTGGCAGGGGTTGGACCAACGTTTGTTACCTTCTCTTTTCATCACCCCTGGAGCCACTTAAAACCCTAAACTGGGCCGATGCTTTGAAGCATGCATCTCAGTCTGCACAAGGAGTGGTATTTCATTTCTAATGTCAAGTGTCTACAAACAGACTCCACGCGGCTTCCTTGACATGCTGTGTGTTGTAGGATTGTCCTTGCTTTCTTGCCAAGAACAGTGGAGGTGGGTGGGTCCCACAGCACCCTGCTAAGTTTGTCTCCAGTAGGTTCTGCCCTAATAGAAGACCGTCGCCATAGATGTGCAGCTTTGAGTGGAAAATCAAGCACCTAAATCTAGCACTGATTCGGATTACTACTGGAAATAATAAATTGAGCATTTAGGAATAGTTTCTCCCCAAGTTTGATTTCAGAACAAGAAAATCGTGGGTTGTGTCACGAAGACCTTTAGCATCTCAAGCCTGTTGAGAGTCTCAGGCGATGGTGCAGTGTGAACATCTCACAGCCTCTTGTCCACCCTGCCCCCGGCTGTCCTGTGCTTTGCAGAGAGACGGGGCCATCTGGCCAGTGTCGTCCGTACATCTGGCTGTTGCATGAAGGAGCTGGAGCAGGTTACCCTCTGGGAGAGTGAGCGGTCCTGGAGGATGTTAGAAAGATCTCGTTTGATCTCCTGCCTTTAGCTGTTGGAGATCCCGTGGGTCAGCAAGGCAGCCCTGTTGTTGGGGTGGTTTTTCAGCCCCTTGAACTAATGCTGGTTCTCCCGGCTCTGCAGACACTCAGGGGCTGGTGGGCTTTGCGGCTGCCCTCGAAAGGGGATCTGTCATTCTGAGTGTGGGAGTTTTTCTGGAACCTCTGTCCTGGGGTTCATTGGGATGTTCCAGAGGGGTGGACTGGCCATTTTTCATACTTGTAGCCTCAACAAACAGTGCTCTGCACACCATGGATGCTTGATAAACATGTGCTGCCCAGTGGGAACTACTAATAAGGAGAGAACACTTCGTGTGTTTGGGAATTAATTGTCCAGCTTTTTTGCCTGGCGTAAGGGAAGTATTGCACCAGCTTTTCAGTCCTTGCTGCAAAATGGTTGGCTTCTTAGTGGCCCGAAAACATAATAGATGATTATGATATGAGTATAATGATAATGGGCTTTTACTAGGGAGGAGTTCATTGCAAATCATCCATTCAGGAGTGTCAGGGCTGAAGGAGGTAGTCCTGACTCCATATTTTCTGTACAAGATACAGGCTCAGAGAGGCAGGGACTTGTCCGGGGTTATTGGCCAGGTGAGTGTCAGGTCTGGATGGTGACCCCTTGGGAAATCTCAGCTCAGGGGCCACACCCTGTGGCTCGCTGCCTTGTTGGAGACAGATGCTCACTCCAAGGGGCCTCATCTTTCCCCAGGGTGGACGTCCATTCATCCCAGGCTCTCCAGGGCTCCTCACCCAGGTTATGGAAGCATCTGAATGATCCCAGTCGGCTCTGCTTTTTAATATCCTGTTTCGGCTGTAAAACTTGGCTGTTATTCTGTCGTCTGTGTGCCTGCCTCTAACTGCCACCTGCCTCTTCTCACTCATTACTTCATATTAGTTGCAGAAGGGAAAATTGGACACCTGTACCTAGAACTATATATACACTGAAAGCAAGTACCCTGGAATGAAGAAGGCCTAAGGGCCTCTCTTGTAAAAACTCAAAGAATACGTATCATTTATTGAGGCTTGCTCTGTGCCAGTTGCTAGGCTAAGCATTTTATATAGATTATCTCATTTCCTCTTCACATCCATGCTGGGTGGAGATCGTTTTATTCCCATTTTACAGATGAGGAAATAAAGTCACAGGACAGTGAAGTTAGTTACCCGAGATCATTAAGCTGGCTCAGGCTTGAGTCAGATTGAAACGCAGGTCTGCCTCACTCCAAAGCCTGTGAAGCTTTGTTCTGACTGCTCAGAAAACATTTTTGCTCCCTCCCAACTTTCTACCAAGTTGCACATCATTTGGTTCCCTGGGCAGAGGAGGAGCTGGCTGTGTATTTGTGGAAATTTAATCTCAGAGAAAATGTCTCTTTCATATAGATATATTTTATGTAATGAAAGAATAGTTTAGAATGTGTTTTCTATACTGTAAAGCATGTGTAGTGGTCATTATTAACAAATAAAATTTTGATGATGAGCTTAATACAGAGTCAAGTATGCTTTAAAAATAACTGTTAAAAAACTGCCTGTGTTGCATATGACATACATTTTGAGTGAGCCAGGGAGATTCTGCAGGTCAGTTTGAGAATCCTGTCTCAAACAAAACACAGATGAGATTTCTCGGTCACCGGGAAAGGTGAAATCTGGCAAGGAAACCAGAAGAACAGGATGCAGGAAGGGCTTGCTCAAGGAGAGGAAGCAAGGAAGAAGTTATAGTGACTGTAAAATAGGCAAGGGGGAAGTTTCTTCATCAGGGAGTAGGGAGAATGGGGTCAGTCATTTGATTACCAAAACATAGTAGCTGTGGTTGTCATAAATACACATTTTGCCAGAAAATAACCTGGTGTGTGACATTTGGGTAGTTTTGTCTTGATTTGGGACCAATTGCCATCTGGGTTTTCAGCATTATTTTGGCATATCTACTTTTGGTGTTAGCCAAAGAATTCTCCAGGACAAAAGCATTGATTCAGTTGATTCACTGGGTCTTCTTTGGATGAATTCAGTTCAGTTCCGTTCAGTAGCTCAGTCGTGTCCGACTCTTTGCGACCCCATGAACCGTAGCACACCAGGCCTCCCTGTCCATCACCAACTCCCGGAGTTTACCCAAACTCATGTCCATTGAGTCAGTGATTAATTACTTTGGCCTGAATTGCTCACTGAGATAAACATACTTTTTAAAACTCTTCAATGCAGAATCATATCAGCTTAACTTAGTAAAGTCTTTTGTTTGTAACCTGTAGAGGGGTGTATTGGATAGCTTTTATCACACAGCAAGATACCCTTAAACTCAGTGACTTAAAACAGCAGCCACTTATTATTTCTCATGTGTCTGTAGACATTGGCTGGGGGTCAGCAGGGTATTGGCTACTCCAGGTGGGACTCAGCCAGGTGGCTCTGCTCCACGTGTCTCTTGCCCTCCTCTTGGCCACGCTGCTGTGTTCTTCCCACAGCGCCCGTAAAGGTAGAGAGGGCAGGTGGACACACTCGGCCCGTCTGAGGCCTGGGCTTGGGACTGGGCTGCTGTCACTGCGGCCGCATTCTGTTGGCCAAAGCAGTTTCCAAACCCAAGTCAAAGGGTGGAGAAAGGTATTCCACTAATTTGATTAGAAGAACTGCAGAGTCCTTTATGTGGTGAAGGGGGTGAACAGAGAGAGGAATAATAAGCTGGAACCAAAGGTCAAACTGCCATAAACAGTAGTAAACCGCTACTTACCAATCACTTCCTGTGGGCCAGGGCTGTGTGTGTTTAATAATAGCTAAGATTTATTTGGCACTTCCTGTGGGCCAGAAATTCTTCTACACGCTGGACACACATGGGTTCTATGAGTGTTACGAGGTTATCTCCAATTCACATACAAGGAAACAGGAGGTGAGAGGTTCAGTGGCTTGCTCAAGGTCAAGGTAGGGGAAGCCCGCTCCAGCACCCAGTCTTCAGGGGTCTATGTGATCTATGTGTCAAGGACTGCTGAGAATACAGAGGCCCAGGTCACTTAAGGGACCTGTCCGAGGTCACCAGGTGGACACAGCTAAAGCCTGCTGGCCCACATGACTGCTGACCGTATTCTTCCCACTGTGCTATTGACCGACGACGTGAACTGAGGAATGTAGCTTTCTTTATTCTACTTACTGATTGTAATGTGGCCAAAGGCATGAGATCCAGGTATGAGATTGAGACTGAGCATCTGTTGTTTGTACAGAATTCTCCCCTCTCCTTGAGCTAAATGTGAAAAATATTCCTTTTGCCACTTGTTGATTAATATTCCTTGGGAATAAAAAATGTATTTTCATATACATAGCCCGAAGAGAAATGTCAGCAGTTAGACAAAGTAATCAGCAGAAGGCTTTGTGTTTTAGTAAAGGTTAATTAAGACCCATCAATTTTTTTTCTTTAAAACCTTGAAGTAAAAGAATGTAATTAGCTATTTTTTCCCCTCTCTATTCCCAGAGGGCAGATGTAAATGTTCTACCTAAATGAAGCCATTTATTTAAATTCATCCCGATTTCTTTGGAAGTTTTGTACATCTTTCTTCTGCTATATCAGCTTATAGCTACAATTATTTAATAAGATTTTCCTAGGGTGAAATTGGATGCCCTTTATCGATCTTAACGCTGAGGGGGCATTCAATTACTTAATCTGAAGTGCTATATCTGGGTCTCTCGATTACAATTTTGTTATAAATGGCTTGCTAATGATGCTTGGGGTGCATAGGTTAATAGGGGCCATCTTAGCCAAGGCTGGGTAATTGAACGCTTTCTATTTTGGGACTGGTTATCTGATCTCTTACAGTGGTACTGGGTTCCCACGATTCCAGCCTGCACCCACAGGGCACAGCATTGAGCCCTGGCTGGAGGGCGATCTCACTGAAATGCATGCCTGCGGACTCTGGTTTAATACCCGAATGGGAGAGCCAGGGGTCCTGGCTAATCGGAGTTCACTGGCACCAAAACGGGGACATTCCAGACAGGTGAAGTGGATATCCATTGCTTATTTCTTAAGAAAGAATAACCTGAGTGTTAGGTTTCGGAATGACTGTTCTTGGTGTATAGAAAATCTCAACACAGGAAAAAAAAACAGCAATCCATTTTCCTTTCAGTCTAGGTGCATGAGTTCCCAGCTATATGTATTTTAAAGATCCTTTTGAAAGAATCCAGAGTGTGCCTCCCTCTTTGTGTGTGGATGGATCCCAGCCTTCCAGGCCTTCCAGAGTCTGGTCCCTGCCTTTTCTCCCATCTGTTTCCCACCCCCTTCTTGCCCCATAATCCATAGATCTGCTCTCCTGATGGTCCCCATGGCTTTGCTCTTCAGCTTCCCTTCTTTGCGGGATCTTTACTTCCCTGGTCCCTACATGACTGGCTTCCTTCTCATCAGTCAGATGAATCCACCTGAAATAGGTCTTCCCTGGCCATCCTCTCCACTTTACTTCCCCTTCTTCTAAGGCAGCAGTTCTCCCCGGGGATGAAGGCCAGGGATGCTACTAAACATCCTACAGTGCTCAGAACAGGCCCCCACAACAAACCATCATCCGGCCCTGGTGCGGCAGGGGGAGCCCGTTCTAAGGGTGTCATTGTTTTCCCCCTTTGTGTTTTCTTCCAACATCTAAGACGATGTTACTCATTTGTGACTTTTTAAATTATCTATTGTCCTGCTATTCCCGTAACTCCAGGTGGAATATAAGTTCCAGGTGAGGCAAAGGTCTCCCTATTATGGTTACTGCACTTGGACGAGGGTGGTCTGGAAACCTCAAACTCCAGGTCCTGTTCACAGCAATGCACTCACTAGTCATGAAGTATTTTACATACTATATGCTGGTCAGATGTTTCGATAAAACATGTAAATGTAACAAACATTTTTTTTTTCTCAAAGAGAGTCTCCCTGGGGGATTTTGCCACACTGGCAAAATCTTCAACTCTCTAGACACCAGCTGGGTGTCCTGCAATTCAGTTGAATTCTTCTAGTAACTCCCTGGAATTAGCACAACTTTCACGGGTTAAGGGCTCAGTCCTCTGAGACCGGAGCTTCCCTGGTGGCTCAGCAGTAAAGAATCCTCTTGCACTGCTGGGAGACTCGGGTTCGATCTCTGGGTCGGGAAGATTCCCTGGGGAAGGAAGTGGCAAGCCACTCCAGCATTCTTGCCTGGGAAATCCATGGACAGAGGAGGCTGGTGGGCCCCAGTTTGTGGAGTCTCGAGAATCGGATGCACCCTAGTGACTAAACCACCACCACCACCTCTGAGACGGCCCCTGCTTCAGACCTGAGTCACGAGTCTCAGGTCCCCAGGCTACCCACACTTCTGTTTTAACGGCTGCAGGGTCAGAGGTTCCTACAGTCCTTTCTCAAGTTCCTTAAGTTGAATCATGCACGGTACTCAGAAAAGCACCTTCCTTACTATTATGGGTTCGTTACAAAGGAGACAATACAAGAACAGCCAAATGGAGGAGATGTACAGAGTGAGCCTCGGGGAGGGTCATGGACCTTCCAGGCCCTCTCTGCATACGCCACCCTCCCAGCACCTCCATGGGCTCTCCAATCAGAAAACTCTCGGAATCCTGTCATTTAGAGGGTTTTTATAGAGGGCCTGCAGCTCATGGGGCCGCAAAGAGTCAGACATGACTTAGAGAATGAACAACAATAACATCATGTAGGCACAAGTGAGTAAATCATTGGCCATTGGGGATTAACTCAGTCACCAACCCCTTCCCCTTCCCTGGAGGCTGGAGAAGCAGGGCTGAGAGTTCCAAGCTTCCAAGTTTTTCCTGCTACCAGTCCCATCCTGAAGCTGTCTGGGCCCCCTCTCCCCCGCCAAGAGTCACCTCACTAACATAAGCTGAGGTGTGGTTGAAAGGGGCTTGTTACAAATGGCAAAAGGTATTGTCCGCGTCACCCCTCTCACCCAGGATGGTCCAAGGGTTTTAGAAGCGCCGTGTCAGGAACTGAGACAAAGACCAGGTATTTCTTTAGTGTGACATCACACCCACATCATGTCCTGGCTTCAGGCCCCCAAACCTGGCCGTGCTGGCTTCCCTGGTGGCTCAGATGGTAAAGGATCTGTCTGTAATGCAGGAGATCTGGGTCTGATCCCTGGGTCTGGAAGATCCCCTGGAGAAAGAAATGGCAGCCCACTCCGTATTCTTGCTTGGAGAATCCCATGGACAGAGGAGCCTGGTGGGCTAGTCCACGGGGTCGCAAGGAGCCGAACACAACCGGGCTACTGACACTTTCAGACCTGGACGTGCATCTTGGGCAGCGCCCAGTGCAGGGTCCTCCTTCGGGAGGGATCTGGAGAATTAAAGGGGGAAGGGATGAAGGAGTGAACTATAGGAGATAACATTGGATTTGAGTGTTTAGGCTCTGCAGGCCTCTGGAATTGTGTCGCCAGTTTTCTGCTCCCATTTTACGAAGTGAGACTTGGAGTGGGAGGTCTGGCTGGAGGGTGCAGCCGGCCCACGGGATAAATCCTCTGGGCTACTGTGTCCCAGGCCTCTCTGTTGAGACTGTCAGCTTCTCTGACTACTCAGGTCTATTTATTTATTGTGCTTGTCTTAGAAAACCTTTGTTCTTGTTGAGGAATGTTTTGCCCATTCTGGTGGGTCCACATTTTGTACGTTTTTGTCTTGGAGCTTCAAAGACCATGTTTTGGAAAAGATCTAATTAAGCCTCCTACAGCCAGAGAGACAGAAGTGTGCAAACTGGCTCCCCCCTGCGATGCTGGCTGGAATCTCATTTTAACCCCATTTGGCCTTGTCTTCGCCGTGTGAAAAATGTTTTCTTGGCTTAGTGACGGGGTTTCTGAGTAGGGGAGCTTGCCCTTTTGTTTCTTTGGTTTGGGAGAATTGTTTGTAGCAAGTGATGGTTCAGGGCTGGTTGAGCAAGTTGGAGGCAGAGGCCTGAGCCTTAAGGTTTCTGCCGAGTCCCTCCAAAAACTCTCAGGGATGAGGGGGTGGCGGAGCTTGAGATGTTGGCCTGGTTCCGGGCTGTTTGCTCCCACGACTCCCTCTCCTCTGTGCTTCTCAGAACTGCTCTGACCCCTATCTCAGCCTTTACTCACTAGCATTCCTCAAACTGCTTCCTTGAGACATCAGTTAGAATTCCATGGTCAATTATGTTTTGGAAATGTTGTGTATTATAGTCCTCTCTTATGGCTTCACAGTGAAAAGGTGAAGTCTGCTCTAAAGAAGTCTGTGTCATTTGGGCCATTCTACCTTTCCTCCAGGTAATTTAAGCCCTGAAGACCTATCGAACATGCAGAACATTTTGTGGAGGACATTTTAGGAATACTGTATGGTTATTTAATGGTTATCATGCTTTGATAAAACATAGGCCTTTCTGTCCAAGGGAAGGGGATGTTGCTGCTGGCAAGTTGATTGCTTGGCCTCTCCGCCAAAACGAGGGGGGCTTTATGCAGGGTTACTTAACACCAGCTTCCCCGGGGACAGTAAGGATTGTTGGAGGGTGTGTGTGTGTGTGTGTGTGTGTGTGTGTGTGTGTGTGTGTGTGCAGAGGCAGAAGTGAGTCTGCCACCTGTAGCTGATTCTCAGGTGCTAAGGAAAGACACTGTGATGGGATTGCCCATCTTTGATTCCACTTCAGACGTTCTTGGTATTCACTGACAATGAAAAACATAATAGTAAGAGTCATCGATGATGCTATCATTATTCATGTTATCTCTCCTTTATGGGATCTTAAACACCTGACCTGCCTCTTGAGAAATCTGTATGCAGGTCAGGAAGCAACAGTTAGAACTGGACATGAAACAACAGACTGGTTCCAAATAGGAAAAGGAGTACGTCAAGGCTGTATATTGTCACCCTGCTTATTTAACTTCTATGCAGAGTACATCATGAGAAATGCTGGGCTGGAAGAAGCACAAGCTGGAATCAAGATTGCTGGGAGAAATATCAATAACCTCAGATATGCAGATGACACCACCCTTATGGCAGGAAGTGAAGAGGAACTAAAAGCCTCTTGATGAAGGTGAAAGAGGAGAGTGAAAAAGTTGGCTTAAAACTCAACATTCAGAAAACGAATATCATGGCATCTGGTCCCATCACTTCATGGGAAATAGATGGGGAAAGAGTGGAAACAGTGTCAGACTTTATTTTTGGGGGCTCCAAAATCATTGCAGATGGTGACTGCAGCCATGAAATTGAAATACGCTTACTCCTTGGAAGGAAAGTTATGACCAACCTAGATAGCATATTCAAAAGCAGAGACATTACTTTGCCAACAAAGGTCCGTCTAGTCAAGGCTATGGCTTTTCCAGTGGTCATGTATGGATGTGAGAGTTGGACTGTGAAGAAAGCTGAGCACCGAAGAATTGATGCCTTTGAACTGTGGTGTTGGAGAAGACTCTTGAGAGTCCCTTGGACTGCAAGGAGATCCAACCAGTCCATTCTGAAGGAGATCAGCCCTGGGATTTCTTTGGAAGGAATGATGCTAAAGCTGAAGCTCCAGTACTTTGGCCACCTCATGCGAAGACTTGACTCATTGGAAAAGACTGATGCTGGGAGGGATTGGGGGCAGGAGGAGAAGGGGACGACAGAGGATGAGATGGCTGGATGGCATCACTGACTCGATGGACGTGGGTCTGAGTGAACTCCGGGAGTTGGTGATGGACAGGGAGGCCTGGCATACTTCGATTCATGGGGTCGCAAAGATTCGGACATGACTGAGCGACTGAACTGAACTGAACTGAAACATGTGTAGGCATTCTGCAAAGTCTTCACATGCATTAGCTGACTTAGTACTGTTACACACTTGAAAGGGACATACTTTCATCCTAATTTTACTGGTGAAGAAACCAGAGCTTAGAAAGGTTATGCTGCTGGCTCGAGGTCACACGGTTAGCTCATTAGCAATGTTCTACCACTGCTAGAAACCATATAGGTCTCTTTTTTTGCTGTTTTTACAATGTCTACAAAGAAGTGTCACTTGGGCAACAATACATTCTATAACTGCAGACTTCTATTAATGGATTTTTAAGAATCATGTTTTCCCAAGGATGATGAAAGTGAAAAATTGTTTCAGGGTCTGAAGTTTTCTGTTACTCGGGGGAGTATTGCATGTTGGATTTAATTGCTTAATAACTTAAAGTCAAATTTTTTTTAATATGATACATTCTACTGAAGGAGAGAATCATTTCAGTGTTTCTATATTTTCATTAATTTTTGCATCCTACACTGATAATAAATGTTAGCTCTAGGTTAAAAGACTATTAATGCTGTTAGGAGGGGAAAAATATTTTCTCTGCCTGCTCCCATCTTAACTATTCTCTTTGGATTTTTTTTTGTTGATTTAAAAGAGTTGTTATTTCAATTCATCCCTCAAATTCAGAGTGACTAACTGTGCATGAATCTAAGAATGATTCCAAGTTGGGAGCAAGGGTTCTAGCCACTTAGCTGTGTCCAGGCACAGACATTACAGAATATGTGGGTTGTGTGAAATAAGAGGTGTTTAATAAGGTGCTGGTGGAGCTGGTGTTGGGGTCACATTTGGTGGCAGAGACTGAACTCCAAAGCCAAACACCAAGGACCTGACACTTCTCCCTTCATCCTATATGATTTTCTGTAACTTGCTTGTGACCTAGCCAGCGTGGCTGAAACTTAGAAGTGGAAAAGAAGCAGGAACTTCTCTCCTTGGAAGGTGTTCCCAGGGTGATTGCTGTCATCATCTAATGTAATAAAACCTCTTTTCTTTGTTGTTTAGGTAATCTGACATCTTGAGGATTTTGTTCCCCATGAAGAGGAGACATTTCAAAGGAACTTTAGGATGTGAAAGAAGAAATCTCCATGGACTCTGCGTGGATGGTGTGTCTGTCCATCTCTCATTGAGGCCATGAGATCTTCTAATCCCTTGGGTGTTTCCATGTTCTCCAGCAAGAACACTTCCACTTCATTTGGTGCCATGGGAAAAACCTGAAGGTCAGGAAGAATTGCTCCTGACCTTGTGGCTTTTTCCAGGATTACAGAACATGACAGTTGGACATCATTCATGTTATCTTTCAGAGGCAAACCAAAGAACGTGATCCCTCATTCTCTGGTGTTTTGGCACCTGCTCATTTTTACTCTTGTTTCTGTTGCTTGTGCCTTCTGATCATCTTATGTGATCACTGAGCCATCCTCCAAGTTTCACAGCACGACTTGCAGGCATCTGGACTCCTCAGAGGCTCGCCCATGGCTCAGTGGGCCAGCATCCAGGGGCATTATCATGAGGCACTGCATTAATTGCTGCATCCAACTGTCGCCTGACGACGTACAGACACAGCAGGTCAGCTGCCGAGGAGGCTCCCATCACGGTCGCCAGGAGTGCCCAGTGTGCAAAGCAGAAAACAAAATTGTGTTTCGAGTGGACGGTAAGCAAATGAACTTGCTGGCTGTTCTCGAAGTGAGGGCTGATGGGAATGAGAGCTGGGGTGGGTTTTTGCGCTTCAAGAAGGGGAAGCGATGCAGCCTCATTTTTGGATTGATAATAATGACGTTGGTGATGGCTTCTTACATCCTTTCTGGGGTCCACCAAGAACTTCTGATCTCATCGCCTTTCCATTATGGAGCCTTCCCCAGCAATCCCAGCTTGATGGAGGGTGAAAATCCAAGTGACGCAAAAGAGCATCATCACCAATCCTCTGTAAATAATATTTCATATGTGAAGGACTATCCAAGCATTAAGTTAATTATCAACAGCATCACATCCAGGATTGAGTTCACCACCAGACAGCTCCCAGACGTAGAAGATCTCAAGAAGCAGGAATTGCACGTGAGTAGCCCGATGCTCATCTCCGTTGACTGATTTTAAAAAATGGCTGCTTCCTTTCCTATCATCACCTTTGGCAAGAAAGTGACCAAAAATTTCCCAAGTGTAATAGTGGTAATTTGACAGCCTTATGGATGAGGGTTCACTGAAAGGGCTGTCTATGCTGTTAATGCCAACAAGGGAACTCTGTATTAAATGGCACAGCTAAAACAGTTGAAGGAACTCCCCCTTTCTAATAATTCCTTTCTGTGATATTTTGCTTGAAAGGTGGCCCTGGCAGTTAAAATTACTTTTGTAGATTACTCTCTAGTCTGCCCTAAATCAGTGTTTGTCTCTAATGGCCACTTAAATATACAACTATATAGTCGTGTGTGTGTGTAAGATAAATCATGGTAGAATGGATTTTGATGGAACTTGTATTTTCATTCTCTTCATATTTTATTTTTATTGGGGTTTTAGGAAAAGCATGGTCATTGTTTACCAAGTTTACTTTTAGTATTTAGTCATCCAATAATACTTCCCATGAGAACGTTGTAATAAGCCTCAGTGTAGGATCATATTGAGGACAGAGTGTGTTTTTCCCTCTCAGTGTGTCTCTCCGTTTTTGTCTCTTTCTGTTGCAGATGTTTTCCGTCATCCCGCACAAATTTCTTCCCAACAGTAAGAGCCCCTGTTGGTACGAGGAATTCACGGGCAGGAACACCACCGACCCCTACCTGACCAACTCCTACGTACTCTACTCCAAGCGCTTCCGCTCCACCTTCGACACGCTGCGCAAGGCTTTCTGGGGCCACCTATCCCACGTGCACGGCAAGCACTTCCGCCTCCGCTGCCTGCCGCACTTCTACATCATTGGGCAGCCCAAGTGCGGCACCACCGACCTCTACGACCGCCTGCGGCTGCACCCAGAAGTCAAGTTCTCTGCCATCAAGGAACCGCATTGGTGGACCCGGAAGCGCTTCGGTGCGTGCCGCCATGTCCCCACGGCAAGGGTGCTTCAGGCGCCTTCACCCGGTCACTCCTTCCGGGGTCAGGGGTCAGGGTTGGAGTGGGAGCCCTGAGACTGACCTGAGCGGGGCATTCTGGGAGGTTCCAGGAGGGAGGCAGGTGGGGAAATGAGAAAACACGCTGAGAGGCGGAAATCAGAGAGTTCTGTGGTTAAGAGATCCTCAGGCAGACACCCAGCAGGACTGAGTACCCAGCTCCTGATCACCTGGTGAGCATTTATACAGTGCCGGCAGTGTGCAAGGCCAGCGAAAGGGTGCCGGATGGGCACTCTTCTTGTCCTGAAGGGCCTTGGGACATGCATCATCCAGGTGGACGTTTGTTGGGGCCTGTCCGTTCCCAGCTCACAGCTCGGTGCTGTTCCTGCTGGAGCCCCCACACCCACACCCCTGCTGGGAGGAGGCAGGAGAAAGAAAGGTGCTGTGTCTGGCTAGGTTTCAGCTTCCTACTGGAGCATCCCAGGACCTGAGCCTGTCACTGAGCTGCTTCCTGCCTCTTCTCTGACCTGCCTGCCCCTTGGGCCTCAGAGGGTCAGAATGAAAGCCCCATGAAGGTAATTCTGGGCCACCCTGCTCATAGCACCCCTTTCCCAGAAGGTTGACGGTAGCCACCACCCCATGACTCCTGCAGGCTGGTTTCTGCTCCACCCACCCCTGAGCCAGCCCGAGCCACTCCCTTGGCCCCCAGGGTCACTGTTTCCTCTCCTCAGCCTTTTCCCTTCTTCCAGGAGACATTTGGACACTGGAGCTAAGGGATGACAAATGCCAAAGTCTGGGTGAGCCTGGAGGGCAGTTTCCGTGGAAAAGACCTAGGTTGCTTGGAAAGGAATTTTGAAAGCTTTTTTTAGTACAACCTAAGTTGAGATCAACTCTTAGTGTGTTTCTGACAAACGTTTGACTTAATCCTTTTGATGTTCCTCCCAAAGTGAACAGAAGTGTAAATATGTCTTTTGTGGTTTGGCAGCGGCAGCTGTGGAAGCCAGAGTTTCTGTGCTCATCTTTAGGGGGCCCTCCCCTACAGAACTCACTGTCTTTCCCTGTGAAAACCAGGTTCCTGCTGGTCAAGGGGAAAGTCATGGGGGCATGCAGCCTCTGGAGTCTGGTGTCCGGTATCACCTTGAACCTCTTGCTGTTTTGCCTGTGGATACTCTCTCTCCACTTTCCATTAACCTTGGTGGCTGTGGTTTGGGGCAGTGTGTTGTCAATACATTTTCAAGGAAAATTTACCCACCTCTCAGGCAAGGGACAATTTAGGCTGCGTGTGGCTGATGCCAGAATCACTCAGGTGTCCATCCAGGGACCATCAGTTCTCCTTATTGTTTGGAGAAATGGATAGACTTCCTGATGGAAAAGAACCTTGGGAAGGTGCTGGGGAGCCCTGACAAAAAAAAAAGATGCATCTGAGCTTCAGAGGATATGGCCCCTCTGATGGGAGGTGTTTTCTTGTGATTCATCATGTGTATTCTGATGCCACTGCTGCCCCGCCCCTGGGGGACCTCATCTGGTGCCCGTGTTAACCAGCCCCAACCTCTCTGGCCCTCCAAGTAGACCCGATTATAGTTCTTGAACAGGCGTGCCATCCTTTCAGGGGCTACTGTGCACTCGAGTGGTGGTGTGTTCCACCCCTCAAAGTGCACACGGCTCAAAAGAGGGTGGCCGGTTTGCAGACATCCCTCCGCCTCTTGTAGCTCATGGGGTCAAACCTTTGCTGCTGCAGCGGGGCCCTCAGACCTTTCCATCCATTTGTGGTTACTCCCTGGAGGCCACCAGCCCGGCGTGGCAGCTTTGTCCTCAGTAACCCCTGCTTCCTGGTTCTTGTAGGAATCGTCCGCCTGAGGGATGGGCTGCGGGACCGCTATCCGGTGGAAGACTACCTGGACCTCTTTGACCTGGCCGCACACCAGATTCATCAAGGACTGCAGGCCAGCGCTGCGAAGGAGCCGAGCAAGATGAATAGAATCATTATCGGTATGGCTTCCGTGGAGCTCCTGCCCTGGGCCAGGCCGGGCTTCACTGCACCTGCAAGCATTTGCATGACATTTGCCCTCAGCTCCTGAGTGTCTATTTCCCCAGTGACTCCCCCACCTCTCTCCCCCTGTGTAAAATGTTCATATTGTTTGTGCAGTTTTCCATAAGCAAAAACGTTTAGTAGACTCTCTAGTTCCGTGGAGACTCAAGTGCACCTGAAATGGCTTTTTTAAAATGTTGCTGTTTTTTGCTTTTATTAAAGTTAAGCTTGCATACTGGATTTCTTTTCATGATACGCCCATCTGAGTAAGTTTGGACGGGGGATCATGAATGCAAAATGAACCAATTAGTCATCGGTTTAATTCTTGTGGCCTTTGTACTCCCTGGCCTCTGGGACCCTGTGAAGATGGAGGCGGCCTCTCCTGAAATAGACACATCCCTCGTGCATCGTGTGTGACTGATTGCTGTTGGAAAAGCTTCAGTCTTGTTAGCCTAATGCCTTTAGACATTCAAAATGAGGTGGTTTGATTAGCAATCATTTTTTTTTTTAATTCACAAGGATGTTTTATAAAAAACATATCTGTTCACGCTCTCTATTGGCTTCAGCCTAAAAGACATTTATCCACTTACACCTCTGAGAGAGAGAAATCAAATGACATATTTTTCTTAAATTGGTTACCTGAGGCAGCGATCTATTTTTTCGTTTTAAATCTATTATATTTTGATTCTCTGAATTCGGTTACACTATCAGTAACTAAGAAGAATTGTAATCAACCATCTGAAAGACGGCTGTTTGCTTATGTGTCCCATGTCCAAGGGGACAGACTTACCTGCTGAAGCTCTGATTTATTTATTTTTAATTCGAAGAACTCGAGTCCTGGAAGCCAGATGAGAGCATACCCTCTTACTCAGTCCGAACTGGGTACTAGCTGTTTTCTTGCAGCCATGAGTTAACACCCAAATTACAAATCTTAACTAATATTTGACTGCGGCTCAAACATACTGTGGGCTTCCCTGGTGGCTCAGTTGGTAAAGAAACTGCCTGCAGTGCGGGAGACCCTGGTTTGATCCCTGGGTCAGGAAGATCCCCTGGAGAAGGAAATGGCAACCCACTTCAGTATTCTTGCCTGGAAAATCCTATGGACAGAGAAGTCTGGCAGGCTACAGTCCATGGGGTCACAAGAGTTGGACACGACTTAGTGACTAAGCCGCCACCACCCTTACCATATGCCTCTGGGAAAATCTCATGTTCTTGTGAAAGAGCTAAAAATCTATACATCCTAGGGTTGGGAAATAGAGCCTAAGCTAATGAATAAAAAAAGGAAGGCTTTAGTTTGGTTTTCTCATTTTATTTACTTCTAGATTTAGAAATGAAAACTAAAGAATATATCTGTATTCTGATGTTTACCTGAAGCAGAGTTTGTGGAGTTTTATGGTAGATGGAAAGCTGGCATCTAGCCCGGGCTGTGCCACCAGCGAGCTCTGTGCCATGAGACAAGTTGGTCTTTGTGTTCCTGAACTCAGTCTACTCATCTGCAAAATGGGTTTGTTGGACCAGATCAGTTCTGGGTTCCTCCCAACCCTGAAACTCTGCTTCAGCTTCTTCTGGTTAGATCCCTGGAAGAAGCATACTGGTCTTTCTTCATCTTGGCCAATGGATCATAGAGGGCCCTTTCTCGGTGGTCTGGGCTAATGGCTGGAGTCAGGAAGGACTCCAGTGACTGGGTTCTCTGGGCTGGGGATCAATACATGTGGAAAGGCTGCTGCCTTCTCTCAGGGCTCTCAAGCTCCCCTGCTCTGCCCTGTCAAAGTGCTCAAGTGAAGCTCTGATGGTTTATTGAATTATTGATCCTCCCCTATGTTGTAAGGTTTGAGACTAAAGGGGATTGTCTGTCTTGTTTCTGTCATCTATCTATAGTGCCAAGCACAGTGCTGGGCACAGTTTAGACACCAAATCAGAGCTTTCTGCATGGATGGATGAAGGATGGGTGAATGATGGATGGAGGATGAATGAAAGATGGATGGGTAGATGGACAGACAGATAAATGGACAAGCATAGAACCAGTTCATTTATGAGACTGAGAAAATTTGTGCCAACTTAGTTCTAGGTACTTTCCTTGTCCTAATATTCTCTTATTCATTGTGAGTAGAATTTTCAAAGGACTTCAGATTGGCTTGTTTTTTTTCTGTGTTCTAGGGTATTACCTCTTAAAAAAAATAGAAAGAAAGAAAGATCAGAATAGAAATACTCACCTGGACCTGATTGCACATCCAACAGAATAAATAGGAGCCTGCTAACTCTCCGCATAACTGTGATGTGCTCATCAGTGATCAAAGAGACTCAGTCTTCAGGCTCAGATTTTGCCTGAATAGTGACTTTGAGATGTGTCATATAGTCCCGTGTACGATGTCGGGAAATCAAATGTATAATTAATTGATTTATTTGCCTTTCTTTCTGAATCTCTGAAGACTATTCTTAAAAAAAAAAAAAAAAAAAGGAACCAGTTCAAGTCTATGAGATAGAAATGCTGAAAGGTCTGTGTGTTGGCCTCACGCCTGGCCTAGAATGTGCTTAACTGACCTCATCATGCTTCAGTCATGCAGACCGTGATCAAACGGGCTAGAACCAGCTTCCCGTTCACCCAGCCAGCACTGAGTGAATCCCAGCTGTGTGCCAGGCCATGGGGTGGGTGGGCACGGAGGACCAAGGTCCCATGAGCCTTCCCGCAAAGCCTCCCTCTTCGAGTGTGCTTGGGGACTGACCCTTGTGATTTCAAGGGAAGATTGATGCGGATTGCCCGCAGTTTCCTAATGAGAGTCAGTTTGCCCAAACTCCTCCTTCACCCCTGATGCCTTTTGAAGGAAACCATCTAATATATTCTCAGCGGGCCCTTAAAATGCCTCGGAGCTGTGCGCCGTAGGCAAAGTTAAACATCGTGAAATTGGGAGGCCAGATGCTCATAGAGGTTTTTCTGTCACATCCTGGAGAGAGGAGCTGGGAGGAAGAGGGATGCTCAGTGTGGCTCAGATCACTTTCATCTCCAGATGGAGGTCCTTGCGGGGAGGGGGTGACGGTGTGGCAGAGGGCGGTCATCAGCCTCCTCTTCCCAGAGTCCGGTCTGCCCGCTTCCTGGACCAGCTCACCCGTGCACAGCTGTTTTAGACGGCATCACAGCCAGGTGTGGCCCCTAGTTCAGGCCGCTCTGCAGGAGCCCGTAATTCAGCCCCACTCACTCGCAGCGTTTTCTGTTTGCAGGCGAGGCCAGCGCCTCCACCATGTGGGACAACAATGCCTGGACGCTCTTCTATGACAATGGCACAGACGGCGAGCCTCCCTTTCTGACCCAGGACTTCATCCACGCCTTCCAGCCAGACGCAAAGCTGATTGTCATGCTCAGGGACCCTGTGGAGAGGTGAGCAGTGTATTCGTGGGTTTTTTTGTTTTGGGAAAAGAAAAGGCAGTTTTGAAGGCCAGTCTTCCTTCTCATCGCAGGCAAGATTTTGCTGCTGCTGCTTCTTTAAATAAACAGGCTTAACATGTGATGTTACTGCTATTTCTTATGTAAACGTTATTCTTGGGGCAATCTTCACTGCTTCTAAACAAACTGTGGATTGTTTCCTTAGCCATTCTGACCCTAGCCTGCGGGCCTTCAGCCTCTGCCTGGTCTGGCCTGGGGATGTGGAACTGCCCCTTGAGTGATGTCCAGGCGTGAGAAATGCCCTTGGAATCAGGGGTGTCGGATTTCTCTGTAGGGTTTAACTCCTATAGTTCTTTGTCCTCTGCCTTGATTGATGCCTTTATCCTGTCGGCTGTGAAAGTGCCAGCTGCACCTTTCCTGAGAGGAAGAACACGACAGAGCTGCTCTGTTGTGCAGTGTGGCGGCTGCTCAGTGTGGATGAGGCCAGGCTAGCGTGGTCCCGAACAGACTGGGTGAGGCTGGCGGGCCAGCACTGGGCCATGCTGACGTCATTGGCAATGGCTGTGTGCGTGGCAGAATCTTAGGGCTGCCAGGACTTAAAATCATTTAGTCCATCACGTCCCCTCTGGCCTGACCAGTACCCCTGCCCCAGAGACAAGAGGCTCCATTCTGGTCCAGGAGTTCCCATCCAGGACAACCCAGTTCCACTTAGACAGCCCTGTGAGAGCATCCTTCCTACATTGACCCCAAGTCTATCTCTTGGGAGTGTCTACACTTTGGACCCATTTTTTCCCCATAGAGCTACATAGATCAGGTCTAATCCTTCTAAATGGGAAAGCCTGCAAGATATAGAAGATGTTGTCAGGGCCCTGTGTCTTCTTTTCCTTTGGACTAAATGCCTCTTGTTATGGGTTATTATAGGGGCTTCCCAGCTGGCACTAGCGGTAAAGAACACGCCTGCCAATGCAGGAGACATGAGACACGGGTTCGATCCCTGGGTCAGGAAGATCCCCTGGAGGAGGGCATGGCAACCCACTCCAGTATTCTTGCCTGGAGAATCTCATGGACAGAGGAGCCTGGAGGGCTGCGTTCCATGGGGTCACAAATAGTTGGACAGGACTGAAGTGACTTAGCACACAGCACAAGGGTTGTTATGCCCCACGCCCCCACACACACCAAAGATGTGTGTGAACTTGACCCTGTTGGGAAATAGAATCTTTGCTGATGGACTCAGTTTAAGATGAGGTCACAGTGGAGGGGGGTGGGCCCTAACTCAGGAGCTGGTGTCCTTTTGGGAAGAGGAACTGTGGGGCCCGGGATCCACAGACACAGGGAGAAAGTTGAGTGAGAATGAGGCAGAGGTGTGATGCTCCCAAACCCCTGAGGACCGCCAGGGATGGCCAGGACTGAGGCCTGGAACAGACTCTCCTCGGAAGCCCCAGAGTGAACCAGCCCTGCTGACACCTGGACTTCAGACTGCGGGCTTTCAGAACTGTGAGAGAATAAATTCCTGCTGGAATAAGCCCCAAGTTGGCAGTAATTCATTATTAGCAGTCCTAGGACACTAACCGGAGAAGGCAATGGCACCCCATTCCAGTACTCTTGCCTGGAAAATCCCATGGATGGAGGAGCCTGGTGGGCTGCAGTCCATGGGGTTGCTAAGAGTCGGACACGACTCAGCGACTTCACTTTCACTTTTCACTTGCATGCATTGGAGAAGGAAATGGCAACCCACTCCAGTGTTCTTGCCTGGAGAATCCCAGGGAGACTAGTGGGCTGCCGTCTATGGGGTCGTGCAGAGTCAGACACGACTGAAGCGACTTAGCAGCAGCAGGACACTTAACACACCCCTGGTTCCTTCCTTGGATGGCAGACACTCTTGGCCCTGTAGCCTTGTGAATGACAATCGTTTAAAAAACACCTATAATCTCCCACCCAGATAATCGATATTTTTATTTTGGTTTGTTTTCTTCCAAGCTAATACTCATCTATGCAGATAAGTGTTGTGTGTATGTGTATATATGTGTGTGTGTGTGTGTGTGTGTGTGTGTGTGTGTACAGCTGTGTGAATATACAGTCTCACATCTTGCTTCTTTCGTTTCGAACTCTTGGCTTACCTCTGCGGGCCCCATGTGGGTCTTGGAGTGGCCTCTGTGCCCTGCAGTGATCTGGTCAGAGAGCTGGATGGCCCCTGCCCCATCCCCACCCCTGCAGCCCTGTGGGGGCCATCTGGATGCTGCAGATGGTTCCACTCTGCCCGCTGCACCTCCTCCAGCCTCGGGAGTCCCTCCACGCTGGTCCCGAGGCTGCCCTGACCTCGGGGCAGCTCGCCATGTCCTGCCTGCCGCTTCCCACACATCGGGAGACAGGAATTCGGCCCGTCTGCTCAGGGAGTGGGCTGGCACCCCCCCAGCTTGAGAACAGTTGACCCAAACCAGTGGTGCTCTCCTGTGTACATGATTACATAACCGTCAGCCTTGAAAGGCCCGGTGACTAAGTGACCCCGCGCTGCCCGCAGAGGTGTTTCCACAGCTGCTCCCCCAGGCCACCCCCGCTGCGGCTCACAAGCCTGGAACATTCTCTCGGAAAGAGGGGGGTAGCTCACTGCTTGGCCAGTGTCTTCCCGTCACATCTCCCTGTTCCTCATTCTGAAGAAGGTCACCTGCCTCGACTCGAGGGCCGAGAAGGTGAGACTCCGGCTCTGTCGCCCTCGGGGCACAGAAACGGGAGCCTGGGGGACGGGCTGCTCACGCCAGCTGCAGGCAGACAGGTGTGGGTGTTGCGGTCTGTAGTTTAGCCAGGGCGGGGAGGGAGGGGTAAGTGTGGCACCCAAGAGGGAAGGAGCAGCTAGTGGAGAGTGCAGAGACAGGCCTTTCTGGAAGAGCTGAGGCCAGGCGGAGTTTTGAGGGCTGAGTAAGAGTTTGCCACGTAAGGAGCCAGGGACATGGTCAAGGGGAAGCAGCGTTCTGGGTGGGGAGGATGGAGAGTGCAAAGGGGAGGACTGCATGTTCTCTCAGAGAGCGGAGCCAGCTTCCGTGGGCGCATTCCTCTCCCCACAGCTCTCATTCCACCTCTGGGGACACAGGAACGTGAAGACAAGCTTTGGACAGCAAGGGCCGTCACACTGCCCAGGTTCAGACACTGAACCAGGGGCCAGGCCTGCCCACCTCACCTCTCAGACCTCAGCCCATAGTTCCTCTTTTAGTAGGTGGCCATCCCAAGGAGTCTTGTCTCTTTTTTTTTAAAGAACAAGTGCTCTGTTTATATGGGAAACTGAAAGTTCTTGCCTTCCTGCCACTCACTTAACAGAAGGAGTTCATCAGTTACAGTGTTCACTGATTCCCAGTCACATGCTGGGCACTCCTCTTGGTGCTGAGCAGGCACACATAGACGCCTGCCCTCCAGGAGCTGCACTTTGTCAGGAATGCGAGGCACTGATCCTCACGCACGCTGATGGTGCGGAGGAGGGCAGGATGCCATGGCAACACACAGCCTCCTCAGGAAGCTGACCCTGCCGAGGGGCTGCCTACTGCATTTCTCATCAACTGCTGTGTCACAGATCACCCAGCAACCCGGCAGCCAAAGACAGCACACTTAACTGTCTCGCACTGTCTTCCATGGGGCAGAACCCTGCACGGATCTGCTCTCCCAACGCCGTCGTCAAGGTGTCACCAGGGCAGGGTCTCATCCGAAGGCTTGGTAGGGGAAGGATCTGCTTTCGAGCTCATGAAGTTGTTGGCAGAATTCAGTTCCCCAAGAAGTGTGGGAAGAGGGCCACGGTTCTTTGCTGGCCATTGGCTAGAGGCTGCCCTCAGTACCTTGCCACTGGGCCACCCTGTCATCAGAAGCTGCTTGCTCCATCAGAGCCTGCAAAGGAGCAAGCTGCTGCCAAGTTGGGAGCCTCCATCTTTTGTCATCTGAGCACAGAGTGACAGCCTATCACCTTTGCCATATTCTCTAGATGAGAAGCAAGTCACGTGGTCCAGGACACAGGCAAGGGGAGGGGATTGCAGGGAATGAATCCCAGGGTGAGGAGAGGATCCCCGAGACCATCTTAGAAGTTACCTACTTCTCTGTGCTGCTCTCTCGCTCCTCTGGGAAACCACGCCCTTACCGCCGGAAAGAGAGGCGGCGCTGGCACCGCACCATGTGTAGGGGCGGCGAGCCCACGTGCGCAGGGCAGTGTGTGCGTGTGTGCATCTTCTGTGGGGGTTACTGACAGCAGCAGCTGTTCCATTGCTTATTAAACGTTGATAAAGGATGGAACAATAGGAATTTCTTCTTTTTTGAGCCCCGTAACTCATGGCCTGTCTGAAATGGCTGGCTCATTTCCCATCGCCACCAGAAAGGATGATAAATACTGGGTGTTTAGGTCACTCTTGAAGAAACAAACAGTTGGAGCCCGAGTTCCCATTAGTCTTAACTGGGTCCCGGGCTATCAGCCACTTAAGCCATTCCGTGACCTTGTACTTCTGCAAGTGGGAGATTCCCTGAGTTTCTCCCTGCCCGTGGGATTGGACCGAATTTTTCTTTCCTTGTACAAATAGGCTCAGAGAGGAGTGGAGAAAACCTTCATTTCTAGTTTAAATTCACGTTTAGCCTTTATGTCTATAATTGATCAAAGGCAGAGGGTTTGAAAATGTTGGAATTGTAAACAAAATCAAATCAACCACTTTAAAGCTTCTGGAGAAGCAAGCCCATTTATCTTTCTGGCGAGGAAGAGAGAATAGTGGAATGTGGATGGGATGGTTCTTTAGGGCCAAAGGGCCAGCCGAGAATTCCTGTTGCAAGTTTCTCTACATAAGAGATAAAGACAATTTAAAATTCAAGTTTCTCGGCTAAATCGTCCCAGTTAATTAAAAAGAAGCCAACAATTACAAGCAGGGTTTTCCGTCATTTAGTTCAATTCTTAAGTAAGACTTCTTTTCAACACTGCCCACATTGGCCGCCTGCCTGTTCATTTGTGAGACAGTTGCTGGAATTTGACTCAGTGCAGAGGTGGTTACAGTCCGCAAGAAATGCAGAAAATGGCTGGGAGGTGCCCACCCCTTTGACATACTTTGTTCCAGGGATGCTTGGAGAGTGGTCCTGCACTCTCCATCATTCATGGACTTCACCATCCCTGTATCTTGGGCTTGATTTTTTGGGTGGTCTTCCCACAGTGCATGGTAACGACCACCTCAGGAGTCTTTGGTTTTCACGTTTTATGGAGAGAGGTCAAGGCAGAAGGAGAAGTCAGCTCCATAAAGGGTAGAACTTGATTTTGACCCCAGTGCCTTGAGACCCAGTATCTTGTCCCCAAAGCCGTGGAACCTGGGGAGTTATTTTCTTCATGGCTTTTATGAACTGATTTTCTTAACAATCCACTGGGCTGGTTAAATAAATTACTCTCTTCATGGCGATAAGCTAGGAATGGAAGGAATGAGGCTGCTAATGAAATGAATCTATTTATGTGCAGTTTTTCATTCGGACAGAGAGTGATGAGCAGGAGGGAACCTTTCGACTGGAACCTTGAACCTTTCATGAATGTCGTTCCATCTCCAGAGTGGCCATTGGGGTGTGTGGATGGTGAACAGGGACCCAGGATCATTGTGATAGGGACGCAGCCTCAGGGACCAGAGGGTCTGTATTTGAACCCCATCTTTGCGGCTCTCTGGCTATGTGACCTTCAGCAGGTTATTCAACCTCTCTATGCCTTCTTTCTTCCTCATTGATGAAGTGAGGGGACATAGTCCTATATCTGGGGCTTCTATGGTGGCTCAGACGGTAAAGAATCTGCCTGCAATGCAGGAGACCCAGGTTCCATCCCTGGGTCGAGAAGATGCCCTGGAGAAGGAAATGGCTACCAAGTCTGGTATTCTTGCCTGGAGAATTACATGGACTAGAGGAGATGGGCAGATTACAGTCCATAGGTTTGCCTAGAGTCGCACATGACTGAGCAAGTAACACTTTGACTTTCAGTCGCGGATCTTGGGGTGTGAGGATGAAGTGACTTAATATGTGTAGTGTGTTTAAAAGTGCTGGGCAAATGGTAACTATTATATACTTATTAGTTACTATTATTAAGCCATAAGAGTAGCAGGTAATAATAACAATAGCCAGACCAAGCGCTCAAATACTCAGCGAAATGTTTATCTAGCCCTCTTGATATGCTAGATGCACTGCATATGCTGGAGAGCCAAGTCCTTCCCGTCTGCCCTCCTGGAGTCTTCTCCAGTGGGGAGGTGGCAACCTAGCACTCACTGATCACTTTCTTTAGCCTGGTTCAGTGCTAAGTCCTTTTCAGTCTTTGCCTCCTGTGAACTTTGCAAGCAGGTGAGAGGGCTGTCTTGACATGTCACAGCTAATGTGTGTGGGCTCAGTGGGGATAAGTCACCTATCAGCTGTCACCTGGTTAATAAGTGGCCGGACTGGGATTTGATCCCATGTCACTTGGCTTGAGGGGCCAAGCTTTTCATCTCTGTCATAGGTCAGTTACTGGGAGGCCGACTGTACAGCAGAGGGTACAGGAAGTTTATCAGTTTATCAGACACGATCAGTTGCGTCTGACTCTTTGTGACCCCATGGACTGCAGCACACCAGGCTGCCCTGTCCTTAACCATCTCCCAGAGCTTGCTTAAACTCATGTCCATTGAGTCAGTGATGCCATCCAACCATCTCATCCTCTGTCATCCCCTTCTCCTCCCGCCTTCAATCTTTCCCAGCATCAGGGTCTTTTCAAATGAGCCAGCTCTTGGCATCAGATGGCCAAAGTATTGGAGTTTCAGCTTCAGCATCTGTCCTTCCAATGAATATTCAGGACTGATTTCCTTTAGGATGGACTGGTTGGATCTCCTTGCAGTCCAAGGGACTCTCAAGAGTCTTATCTAACACCCTCAGCTCTCTTTAGAGTCCAACTCTGACATCCATACGTGACCACTGAAAAAACTATAGCCTTGACTAGACAGAACTTTGTTGGCAAAGTAATGTCTCTGCTTTTTAATATGCTGTCTAGGTTGGTCATAACTTTTCTTCCAAGGAACAAGTGTCTTTTTATTTCATGGCTGCAGTCACCATCTGCAGTGATTTTGGAGCACCCCCCCTCCCCCCCTACAAAATGAAGTTTACAGGGCGTGCTTTTGGGCCAGCCCCTGTGAGGGGCGACAGGGCAGGACCGACAGAGGGAGAGGTCACAACAGGGATCTCAGCCAACCACTTCCTCTAGGCATCTCCCATTCACTGGCCATTGGCTGTGTCTGCCCTGGGGAGGTGTAACCTTGGGTGGGGCAGGTGTTTCGGTGAAGGGACTGAACCTGTGAGCCATGAGCAGGATGGAGGCTCCCCACTTGGGCAGAGTTCTGTGATCAGTAAGGATGCCAGTCTGTGTAGATGCCTAAGCCTGGACTCAGCTCCTTCACTTGTGTCCACATGGGTAAGAGCAGGATCCTGACCCAGGGCGTGGACCAGCTTGTGGAACAGGGAGATGAGCCAGATTGACGCTTCTGAAATTGCCGTGCGCCCCCAGTAGTGATGAGCGTCTTTCTGGCGACTCAGCTGCTGCTAAAAACCTCGCACCAGCCCAGCTTCTCCAGGTCACTGGAAGCATTGACTGGTGCGCGGTAGACGTGTTCTCAGGCAGAACAGGAGCTCTGGCATTCCAAGGCTGAGGGATGTTTTCTCTATAGCAGATTTTGCATGAAGACTGAAAAGCAGGCCGTTCCCTAGCACTGACAGATTAATTTTTAATGTAAACGAGCTCAAAGGGAAATTAGAACTCCCTTGTGGGCAAGAGATGGAATCTGGTGGAGGGGGGCGTGGCGCTGAAATGTACAGGTCATGACAACCGCAGCATCGCGCACCCGCCACCTAAGGCCTCGCCCTCCTCCCTTTTCCCTCTTTAAGACCTTGGAGGTTTTGGAATCCCAGGCAGCAGTCTTGAGAAAGACTGTAGCGGAGTGTCCTAAGCCGCGGGTTAATTTCCTGGTGAATTTGGGCGTTCTGCTTCTCAGAAGCTGCCTGTCTGGGTGTCACTGACATACCTTGGTATGGGCCCTAACGCTGACACCAGGTCCCTTTGATCAGGCTGTGCTGTGAGCTGCCAGGGAAGGGAGAGGGAGCTGGCCGGCTCTGGGTCAGGGCCACAGGCCTCATCCTCTGAAGGCCGTTTGGGAGTGTCTGTCCAGGGAGGGATCTCATCTCGTTACTGGTGGGAGAAAAGCCATCGTGCTGAAAACCCCCATGTGTTTAACACTGTTTATTTTTTTGGGAAGTGTTTACAAAGTCATTGGCAGTCCTCAGTATTCCCACATGGACTGTTTGCAGAAGGAAGCTCTGTGTGCCGGTGACCATGGGGAAGAAGAGCCCGCTGTGTGTCTGTCTGCAGAGATTGGAAGGTGGTGGGGGCGTGGGGTGCCGACGCCAGGCTGCCAGGAGGAGTTGGGGGCCTCTCCGACCCAGGGTGTGGGGGCTGACGAGTGAGGGTGGCCTATATCCCGGACCAGCCAGCCTGTGTGGGGATGGTGGCCATTGCTCCGTGGTGGGGTCTCCCACATAGGGGTCCTGGCCTGGCTTTGCTGCTGCCGTAACCTGGGGGTTTTGGCGCCTGCCTTTTCTCTTTTCCCCTGGTCTCAGGGTCTCGGGCACATTTCCCGTGAAAGTGCTTTGTGAGCCACACGGGGCTTGTGGGTGGAGGGCTGCTGGCATGGCCTCCACCCACAGAGGTTCACCGAGGCCCTGCGACTGGATGTGCAGAGGGAATCAGAGCTGGGTCCAGAACGCTGCTCGTGTTCAAGGGGAAGAGAAGGCCCAGCCCGGGCAGCCCTGCTTCCCTATGGACCCTTTTTAGGCCCCAACCTAGTATGTTTTTCTCTGGCAGAAAGTGAGCTTCACCAGCATCGCACAACCTGGGTGACTCCAGAGGTTTTCTCCGAATAAGCTGGTCTGGCCAGTCCCGCTTCACTGTTCCTCATGATGGGATGTTCACGGTGCGTGAGTCAGCGGACAAAGGGCCTCCGTCTCAGCGATATTAAATGGCTATTTTTTTTTCCTCGTAGGAAAAGTATATATCATCGTTATTGATGCCACCATGTCAAAGGTTGGGAAGTTATCGATCAGAAATTTGGGTCTGGGTGCCAGCAAATGGACAGTAATGACGGGCTGCTCTGGCTGGCACTGTGGTCACCACGTGCATGAGACCCTCCAGGAGCCGCGGAACCCTGTGCTCTTATGGGAGGGTGGATTGGAAGACATGAGTGTGCCCACTCTTGGGGGCTGCCAGGGATGAACTGTGACCCTTCACATGTGTGTCGCTGGCTGGCACGCACTTCAGGGGCACAAAAGGGCCAGGGAGTGCTTGGCCCGAGGTAGGCCTGTCCAGGAGCTGTCGGTCAGCTGTCCACAGCTTTGGCATCTGCCTGGGGTCTTTCCGCCAAGCATGGCTCTCTGTGATGGCTGAGGGGTGAGCAGTAGTAAGCAGCTCCAGGCCTCTGACAGTCTGCACTTGGCTGGACGGACCTGACACCGAGGCTCCAGCTTCTGTGGGCCTTTCAGGCTTGGGGATCTGAGCGATTTGGGACCTGGGTCCCTCTGAGGACTGACCCGTGAAAACCACCTCTCTCTTTGGGTGATGAAAATGTAGAATTAGATGGTGCTGGTGTTTGCACAAATTTGTGCATTTACCAAAAACTACTACATTGTTCGCTTGTTTAAAAGGGTACATTTTATGGGGTGTGGATCATCTCTCAATTTAAACATAGTATGAAAAAAATTCACAAAAGGAGGAGAAGCCAGCCGCAGGGGGTGGTCTCACTGTAGTAGTGACGTTTGAGCTGGAACCTGCGGAGTCTGCACCTAGAGGAAGGCCAGTCAACACGCTGTCATGGTCTCAGAGCTAAGTGGTAAACTGAAATGAGCTGTTTGCCGTGGCCAGTGAGTATCAGCTCATCCACGGGATGAGAGATCGGGAAGTAGGGACGGAGCCGTGAGGTACCTAGGCCTCTGTTGTGCTGTGATCTCCAGTTGCCGAGCGTGTTTTCTCCTCCTGGTCACGCCGGGTTTCACCCTGGGTGTCTGCTGCTGTGTTCCAGGTGTGATTGCGTTTCAGTCTCCTGTAACTTATTAAGTAGTTCTGTGACAGAACTGACTTTTGCTTGCAAATCACTCTGCACCTAAAACAACAGACTTCAAAACCAAAACCCCCAAACCATCACATGGCTAGTCCCCAACTCGGGCCAGTTGCCGATTTGCAGCTCTGTCCCTAAAGTGTGAGCCTGGGGCCAGGTCCTGTCGGGTCACTGGGCTTTGGAGTTGAGCAGGTCTGGGTTGTTTTGGACCCAGCCCTGGGGCCTCCTGGGCCCCGTGACCTTGGGAAGCTTTGCACGATTGGAGAGGACAGAGCGCATCCCAAAGGCTGGTTGTGAACAGGGAGGGAGATTGCACGTGTAGTTCTGAGCACAGGGCAGGCCTCAGTAGCCAGGTGCAGCCACGTAGCAGGTGGACACCAAGAGGATTCTGGGAGGCTAACCTATACAGCCCTGGAGTGAGCCTGGCTGGAGGAGAGGCCCAAGGGGTAGTGGCCACCCTTGTTTTCCTGACTATCAATACACCCAACTCTGCTCACCTGGGCTCAGAGGAGTGCCCTGCTGTTGTTGGATGAATTCAGCTGTGACCTTGGGGTAACCGTCCAGGTTTTGCATGGTGAGACCTGTGAGCTCACTGCTGGCCACTCCTTTGTCCCCCCTGGAAAGAGACATGGTTCTTTCCAGAGGTACCAGGTTCAGGGAGCCCCTGCTACCTCCACTCCTGTGCCTGTCTCCAGGAGTGCTGGGGTCCCGGGACCCCTGTCCTGCCCAGGAAAGACACCTCACACCCATGAGCAAGCTTACTGTCCCAGGGCCGCCCCAGCAGCCTTCTAAAATAACCATAGCACAGAAGGCCCGGAATGTCTTATATTTGGAATAGCTGTTGGAAACAGTTCTGGCCAAATGTAACACCCATCTGTTTGGGAGGGTCTGAGAGTCAGAAAATGAGGTGGTTCAGCAGGAGGGGGCTTGGCAGCACCAAAACTCAGGGCTGGGGGCTGGGATCAGGGTCAGCTGGCCCTCACTCGGCCTGGGAGGCCCTCACCCCTGCAGCCTGGACCACGCCTGTCACGCCAGATGGCCCCAGTTGGAGAAAGGTTTCCCCATATCAAACCCGGCTTTCTTCCTGAACCTCTACCCAGGGGTCAGTCCTTCAGGAGTCTGGGACCTGTCCCCTCCAAGCTCTGAATAGCCTTTTAGCCGTTGAAGCTGGCGTCCTTCCTGCTGAGTCTCGCTTCTTCAGATGAAGTGACTCCTTCCCCTTCGCTGTCTGGCACCCGGCCCTGAAGGCGAGTGGCCTCTGGGGCTCTCACCTGGCCGGGTGGTGCAGAGCAACACCCTCCCAACATTCTCAGTGCCATGCCTTTTTTAAAGCAGCCTGAGGTGCTTGCGTCCCTGCAACTCTGTGATGATTCATTATGCACTTATGTCAGCTAAACCCCTCGTGCAGTTTCCAGGTTGGCCTCTTTCCCCTACATCATCATTGCACAGTTGGTTTTTAAAGAGTAAAATATGGATATTTAGGTTTATTTTGTTACGCTTCCACTTGTTATTTGAGTGTGCCTGTAACCCAAGTGGGCTCTGGCTGCTCGCTGCTCAAAAGCCAATAAAGAGGCAAGGTTAGTGGAAAGGAAAGTTTATTTTGGATGCCGGCAACTGGGGTGGGGGGAGTGGATGCTTCTCCAAAGGCCCACTCCCCACCCCCTACTCCCTCCAATCAAGGGGTAGCTTTTATAGACGGAGGGAGGGAGGTACATGCAGGAACAGCACAGTCATCTCTGACAGTCATCTTGAAGTTGGTCATCAGTGATCTCACCAGCGTCATCTTGAATGTTTTAGGTACAGTTAATCTTCAGTTCCAGGGTCGGTTCGTTTCCATTTTCTTGAGGCCAGTTCTCAGAATTCCAGCAGCTTACGTCATGGTGACGGTGTGGTCATCATGTAGTTAACTTCTTCCACCTGGTGGGGGTTTCAGTATCTACATGACAGCTAGCAGCTAATATTAGCTAACCTGTTAGCTAATATTCAGCTAACAGCTCAGAATATTATCTACAGCCCTTGAGGAGGAACTGAAGGTCCTTGACTTAATGATTACATTGCTATTATCTAGTCTTGTTGAACTGTTTTCCTTTGTCTCTGCATTTTCTCACTTCTCTGATTAAACTTATTCTTTGGCTAACATTGTCCCACAGACAAAGGCAGGTGGAGGACATGGTCCATAGTGTCCTGCTCCGGTGTTTTGAGGTGCGTTTGGAGCCTTATTCTTGATATATCTGCTCTCCTTCTCAACATTTTTTGAATAGTCTTAATGCATCCAAGTGACTGGCACTCTTCCAAAATCATTAGCTGACTTTCTCCCCAGAGAGTAGTTGTGGGGAATCATGCACTCGTGTAAGTCACTTCAGTCGTGCCCAACTCTGTGCGACCCCGTGGACTGTAGCCCGCCAGGCTCCTCTGTCAGTGGGATTCTCCAGGCAACTGGAGCAGGTTGCCATGCCCTCCTCCAGGAGATCTTCGGACCCAAGGATGGACCCAAGGTCTGACTCCTGTGTCTCCTGCATTGGCAGACAGATTCTTGACCCACTAGCACCACCTAGGAAGCCCACCTGGGAAAATCATAGTATTTTTATCCAAGACAGTCTTACCCCTGATTCTTCAGGGGTACTCAGATAGTGCCCTCTGGGGAAGTAAGGGTCTTGTGTTGCTCGTCCTCCTTCTTATTTCTTTGTGGAGGAGCTGGCCACACGGCCATCATCCTCCTGCACACGCAGGTTACTCTTCGAGGGTCTCAGGGTGAGAGAGGTCCTGACAGAAATGACTCCTCAGGAATTTGGTTTCAGGACTATGTTAGTTTCTCGGAGGGCTCTTGTAACAAATCATCACAAATGCGCTGGCTTGAAAAAACAGACATTTATTCTCACTGTTCTAGAGGCCAGAGGTCGAAGTTAAGGTGGTGGTGGCGAGTTTAGCTCCTCCTGGAGGTTCTGAGGGAGGGTTCGTTCCACTGGTCTTCCAGCTTCCAGTGTCTTCTGCAGTCCTGGCATCCTTATCTTGTAGGTAACACTTCAGTTTCTGCCTCTGTCTTCATGTGGCCTCCTCCCCATGTGTCCATGTCCTTTCCCCTTACAGGGACGCCAGTCCTTGGATTTCGGGCCCACCATAAGCCCGAGACGTTCTCACCTGGAGGTCTTCACCATAATGACATCTGCAGAGACCTTATTCCTGAAATAAGATCCCATTCGCAGATAGGAGTTGGGCATCTTTCAGGACATCTGTAGACTCCAAACGGGCGCAGGGAGGTTCTCAGCTCAAATAGCGTGTGAAGGACTTGGTACAGACACGCATCTTGGCATGTGTGTGGGCTCCAGGGAAGCCCGCTGCCCACCCTGTGAGCAGATCCAGGGTCCCTGGGGGACTGAGGGGAAGGAGAAGTCTCCCCTCACCCTGCCGAGGAAGTAGGCCTGGCCTGGTGCCCACCTGATTCACAGCAGGTGGGGCCCTGAGCTCATTTCACTGCACCCCAGGCAGATGAAAATCAGCCTTCTCACTTGGTCGGGGCTGGGCTGGCGCGGCCGGACCTGAGGACGTGCCCCAGTTTGTCTGCTGGAGTTACTTCTGGATCTCTAAAGAATTGGATGGAGTCAGCAGATTCTTCATGAAGTTACTTTGTGTTTAAAATTAAGCCAGGTTTTAGAGACTCTTGTTTTATTTATGAGCCACCCGTCTACAAGAAATGTCATTACCACAAAATAAACTCGCTGTGGAAAGCCTGAGCCCAGGGTTGGGATTTTAGGTGGCAGTCGATGTGTTAGCATTCCAGTTCTACCAACCGATTTAGATGGTTGTGTGGGAGGCCCTGCTAATGACTCTAAACTTGAGCTTCCTATTAAAGTCCAGATTCTGATGACAGTCTCAGAGGCATCGGTCACTACGCCCCCCCCCACCCCCGGCATCTTTCCTGGGCAAAGCTGTAAATTGGCAGCACTCATAGGAAACGGCATGAGCCTGGAGGGGCCTCCAACAGACTCGCTGCTACAAGGTGCCCAGGTGTGTGCTGCCCAACTGCACTTTGAGCTGCACGCAAATCTGATTTCGGGCATTTATCCATCAGCTCTTCGATTATGCTGCGACTGAGCCTGCGGTGACGGGTGCCATGTCTCAGTCTCGATGGACGTCCCGTGTTTGAAGAGGGAAAGCCACACAGCTGGTGTGGGGGCCACTTGTAATCGACAGGCGCAGTGTCATCGGGGTCGTGTACATGGCTGGACACGGATCTGGGTGAAGATCTACTTGCCAGTGCTTGAGCATCTCTCAGGACTAGCCTTGAAGCAAGTCCTTTTGGAGGTGTGGCTGACAAGGCTGAGACGTACAAGCACTCTCCTTCCAGTGTGTGTGCATGGATTCTAGGCAATCTGTGGGCAGATTCCAGATACCTCACTATTTCTCCTAGGTGTTCTCTCTGGACATTGGCAATGGGTGATTTCTAAAGGGCCATGCAGAAGGCACTGTACCAAATGCCAGAGGAGAAGACGATCAGTCCCTGAGAAACTGCTCTAGTTGTCAGGAAATCTTTGGATTCCCTGGTGGCTCAGATGGTAAAGCATCTGCCTACAATGCGGGAGACCTGGGTTCGATCCCTGGGTTGGGAAGATCCCCTGGAGAAGGAAATGGCTACCCACTCCAGCAGACGGAGGAACCTGATGGGCTACAGTCCATGGGGTCGCAGAGTCGGACACGACTGAATGACTTCATTTTCTTTTCTTTTCACTAGTGAGTGGGGAGGGGTGCCAGAGAAGGGGTGTGTGCATTCCATGTGCCCCCAGGGCACTGCCGTCTCTGCAGGGGGGTGCGGGTGGCCAACAGCCAGAAGGAAGCCCTCGGTGCAATCAGCGGTGCACAGCTACAGCCCCCAGCCCTGTGGGACCCTAGTAAGATCTACTGTGTCCTTCACTGGAAAGAGGGAAGCCGGGTTGGAGACGCTGGGAGAATAGAAAGTATGGAGCCGAGAGGGACAGAGGCATGCCACCACCTAGCAGGGAGCCAGTTTGCATCTGCTTGGTTTCCAGGCAGCCCCGGGCTGAGTGTGTGTGAAGGGTGTTCGGCATGGGGCAGGGCGGGGAGGGGGGCAGGAGGTGTGTTTTGAAAAAGGCGAGACAGAAACAAAAGGGGAAGTGTTGCAAAACTAAAAAAAAAAAAAAAAAAAAAGGGTAAAGACTTAAGTTCTCTGCCAGCAGAAAAAGGAGAAGAGGTGAAAAGAGATGTAGAAAACTCTCAACTTGGAAATTCTATTAAAGTAAAAAATTTCTGGGGCATTCCCCAGTGACCTAGTGGTTAGGTTTCTGGGCTTTCAGTGTCGTGGCCCAGGCTCAAACCCTGGGCGAGAAACTGAGCTGCGTGGAACTGCAAAAAAAAAGAAAAAAGAAAAAAAATTTACAACAGTGGAATCTGTTTGTGTTTGGCTGCAGTGTATATATTATCTTATCTACTTTTATGAATGTTCAAAATTCTCCCTAATTAAATAATTAGAGAAGTGCCATAAGAACAGATATATTATCTGATCCCATCCAATATAACCTGATACATCTGTGTTTTTAAAAAATATAAGATATGCAGATATATACTTGAGGGTGCACTGAAATTTTCTGGACGGATGTATGAGAAACTGATAACGAGGCTCACCCTTGAGGTTTATATGGATTACCTTGTCATGAGGAAAGCACAAGGAGTTTTCCTATTTTACAGATGAATTTAATACTATACCCATCCTTCCCACCATGACTTAGAGTATAGGAGCTGGGGATCAAAAGTTAAGGCCACAAGGGGAATTGGGGCTGAGGACTTTAAAACAAAGGTGTGCTCATTATAGTGTTATAACTTGTTTTGTTTTGCTTTTATTATTTATTTTTGGCTGTGCTGGGTCTTTGTTGCTGCTCAGACTTTTCTCTGATCACGGCGGGTGGGGGCTACTCTCCAGCTGGGGTGTGCGGGCTTCTCACTGCAGAGGCTTCTCTCCTTGCGGAGCTCGGGCTCCAGGGTGTGCAGGCTTCTCTAGCTGCAACACGTGGGCTCAGTAGATGCGGCTCCCAGGCTCTGGAGCACAGGCTCAGTAGCTGTGGCGCACGGTCCAGTTGCTCCATGGCATGTTGGGATCTTCCCGGACCAGGAAATGAACCTGTGTCTCCTGCATTGGCAGGCGGATTCTTTACCACTGAGCCATCAGGGAAGCCCATTCTTTTGTTTATTTGATATAAGAAAAGAATTATCCCATCATCAAAGGAAATATCTATCTGTAGTGTTAAAGTACAGTAAAATATATTTGGAGAAAGTGAAAGCATAGTCACTCAGTCATGTCCGACTCTCTGCGACCCCATGGACTGTAGCCCGCCAGACTTCCTTGTTCATGGGATTCTCCAGGCAAGAATACTGGAGTTGGTTGCCGTGTTCTCCTCCAGGGGATCTTCCCAACCCAGGGATCGAACCCAGATCTCCCACATTGCAAGCAGATTCTTTACCATCTGAGCCACCAGAGGACTCCCTGGTGCAAAGGATTTGTGGGAAAAGAAAGAAAGTATCATTATTCTGACTCCTGTTAGAGAATGATAAGGCGACTATTGAGGGCTATAGGTGTAGGGACCACTGAGGTGGGATCTTGCAGTAGGGGAAGGAGACTGGGGTCAACTCCAGATACAGCAAGAAAAGGTGGGAATTTGTAGCCCAGGAGGACGTGGGTTGGCGGATGGGAAGCTAACTAAGAAGAAACAGCAGGGTTAAGGGGAAAGTCTGGCTAAATGGCTAAATCGAGCTGGCAGGATTCTTGTTAAAACTGGGGGATGCAGAGACAGACAAGGAAAGTCTTAAGAGTCAAGGCTGAGCTGGGAAGAAGGCCCAGAGGAACCTGAGAACAGTTTGGTTACATAGAGACACTGTCAGCTCCTGTGTGCATGCAGTGGGATCTGGGTGAACAGCTCCATGTGCATGGACACATGTGGAGGTCTACTGGTGTCTGCATGCCATTAGACCTGGGGTGGAGACGTTTCTACATTGTGTTAAAAATAGATTCCTATCAACCTAGAAGGATGCATTTCATAATTTTGCTTTAACTTTCCTAGTCTGGAATGGGCTAGGAATCTCACACAGAATTGTAATACTGGCACAGTGACAGCTGTTCTGTTATTGTTGCCACGAACAGGGGAGATAGGAACCGGAAGGGGCATAAAATTTTCATGGCCTCTCTGCTCTTGCACAGTCTTTGTAATCTGGTGTTGTTTCAAAGTTCACTCATTGTGAAAACCGCCTTGGCCCAAGGTGCCTAGAAAGGACCATAAGAAAGAAAAGCACAGAAAAAATGAATGGGGGCTTGCCTGGGGCCAGTGTAGACCGTGCCTGCGTCCAGGAGAGCATGGGTGGACCTGTGAAGGGTGGGGAGATTGTCCGGGGCAGGGGCGGTTGGAAGCAGCTTGTGGGCTAGGGAAGAAGAGAGCTGTGGTGTCTCAATGAACCGAACGAAGTAACATAATTGCTTGTTGATTTCCATTGTCACGCAAATGGTGCGATTTCACATTCCTGGGGGGTAAAAAGATCCATCTGTTTTATTCACAGGTTGTACTCCGACTATCTCTACTTTGCAAGTTCGAATAAATCTGCAGATGACTTCCATGAAAAAGTGACAGAAGCTCTGCAGCTGTTTGAAAATTGCATGCTGGATTATTCATTGCGCGCCTGCGTCTACAACAACACCCTCAACAACGCCATGCCTGTGCGTATGCGGAAGGGCTGCTCCGCGGTTATTGTGCCAGGGCATTGTGGATGGGGATTTTAGCATTTAAACAGAGAAGCGTTTTAATGTGCAAATGCCTCTCCCCATGCCTTTGAGCGGTGGCTAATGCCAAACAAATATTCATGGATGTAAAATCTATAAAAGCTGATGGGCCCTTTCAGCTGGCACACTGCTTTCTTCCTCGCTGATGGCTCAGTTGCAATGCTCACTCCTCCCCCCCGCCCCCCCCCCCCCCCCGCTAAAGAAAGAGGGTGCATTTAGGAAGATTATTATTTAGCAAGGCTTGGAAACACACCCTGCAATTAGGACTGGCAGACGTGAGGACCCAACTCTCTGATTGTCCTAAAAGTGTTCTCTCTAATGCTGGATTGTTTTGTTGGTTTAAAAAATTACCCACCAGTGACTTTCAGTGCTTCTCTGACTGAGTCTTAATGCAAAATTTTTTTCCATTGATCCCTCTTTTTTTGCTCTCGTTTGCCTTCAGAAATATAGCTATATGTTTCTTGTTGTTGCTGCTGTTGTTCAGTCACTCAGTCGTGTCCAACTCTGCTACCCCATGGACAGCAGCACCTCAGGCCTCCCTATCCTTCACCATCTCCCGAAGTTTGTCCAAGTTCATGTCCATTGCATCAGTAATGCCATCCAACCATCTCATCCTCTGATGCCCTCTTCTCTTCCTGCCTTCAATCTTTCCCAGTATCAGGGTCTTTTCCATTGAGTCGGCTCTTTGCATCAGGTGGCCAAAGTATTGGCGCCTCAGTTTCAGCATCAGTTCTTCTAATGAATATTCAGGGTTGATTTCCCTCCAGGTTGACTGGTTTGATCTCCTTGTCCCCCCTTTTCTTCCCATGCAAAAGAAGCTGTTGCTGGTGACTTCAGCATGGTGTAGCTAAGGGATGTTTTCATACTGCAGAGCACCCTGGCTTGTCCCAAGTGCCTTCTCAGCAGGTTTGCCGCAGTGATAAGTCTCCTTCAGCCCCCGAGTGTGGTCCACAGGCTTGCTCCACTGAGTGTGCCACGTGGTAGATCTGCTTGAGCTGGAGGCCGGGGAACCTCCAGGTGTGATGGGGTTTGAAGTCAAGAGGGTTCACTCCCTTTTCTTTGTTGTCTAGACTATCTTATCTGACAGCGTTGCAGGAAGGGGGCTCTTGTCTAACACTTGGAAATGAATTGTCCAAGGAGACACATATGCAGACAAAGCAAGAGACTTTATTGGGAAGGGGTGCCCCTGTGGAGAGCAGCAGGGTAAGGGAACCCAGGAGAACTGCTCTGCCAGGCGGCTCAAAGTTTTAGGTTTCGTGGTGAAGGGGTTAGTTTCCAGGTTGTCTCTGGCCAATCACTCTGACTCCATCCTAGCTGGTGGTGGGTGCATGGCTCAGCCAAGATGGATTTCAGCGAGGAGGATTCTGGCAGGTTGGTAGAACATATGGATTGGCATCTCTTCTTTTCTTGACCCTTCCTGAATTATTCTGGTTTGTGGTAGCTTGTTAGTTCCATATTCCTTACCACGTGTTCCTGACCTGTTGTTAAGATAGCTCATGCAAGTGGCTCCTATCTTGCCTGGCCAGGGAAGGCGGTTCCAGTCAGTGTCTCCCCTAAGAGCAGGCTGCACAGAGGAGCAGGTAGGATCCCAGGCCGCCCTGCTGGCGTGTATAGTTTTGCAGGGAAGATGCACACAAAGGATCAACACAGAATCTGGCCCCTGAGCCCGGGGGGCCGGTCCCGCCTGCCTGCCCTCCTGCTCCCCACGCCCCATCTCCCTCTCCATCACTGCTCTACAGCTGCACCCTCCCCTGCTGGGTCCTCTTGCCTCAGAGCAGGGATTCACAGGTGTGGTCCAAGACCAAGAGTATCGGCATCCCTGGGGACTTGTCAGGAACGCATACTCTCAGGTTGAGCCCCAGACTCCAGAATCAGGAGCTTTGGGGGCGGGGGGCGGGTCCACCTGCCTGTGCAGCAGCCCTCCAGGGGTTGTTTTGGGTGCCCGTCTTGGGGACACCTGGTTCCAGAGCCTACCCACGCCCCTCCCTGGCACGTGCTCCTCATCCTTCGGGTCTTGCTTTAATCTTGACTTCAGTTCGCTCTCTTTCCATGCCTTTCATTTCCCCACAGCCTGGACCACAGTTGGCCATTACAGATAATTGTTCTTCACTGGTTTAGCTCCACCTCCACCAGATTGCAAGCTCCACGTGGCCAGGGGCCATGTCTGTTAGATAGCAGCACATCCCCGTTGCTTAGCATGTAACCTGGCATGCAGACTGCACTAGAATATTTGCAGAATGAATGAGTGAATGGGCAGTCTGTGAAACTAGTGGAGAAGCCGGGTGGAGAGTTCCAACCAAATCCCTAATGAGGAGCAGAGGGGTTCGTGTGCTCTTGTCAGGGGAGACCCTGCACCGCACTCGTCAGCTCTTTCCCCACCTGGGATGGGGGAACAGGTCCCCAGGGCGAGGGCCCAGCTTTGGGACCAGGCTCTGGTGGGTGTTCTCCAACCGACCCTGGCAGGCTCCTCGCCCTCCCTGGGCCTCTTGTGTTTCCACCCAGAGCCAACTGAAGCAGATAACCTCAAAGGCCTCTCTCAGCTCTAATGTTTTTAAATTTTAAACGTACTGGGCACTTCTCCTAAAGACTCTTTTTTATCCCCATTCCACTTTGATTCTCTGATTGGTACTGGGGAAAGATGAGGGGAGGGGTGGTGTGAGCCTGGCTTAGGTTTGTTAGCAGTGATGCTCCATGAACCAGAAACTGTCATTCGAGGTGAGCAGCACTTCCCTTGACTGGTAAGGGGGCTGGGGGTGGGGGCTGAGGGCTTGGAGTGAGACAGGAGTGTCCAGGAGACCGGGAGGGCTTGCCCACCCCTCTACCCCTGCAGAGCCCTCTCAGGTTTGTTTCCTGCTTGCCCCGGACGGTCTCTCTGCTGCTGATCAGCCCTCTTGGGAAGACAGACTCAGTTGCGGGAGGCCTGCCCGGCCCAGTGCGGGGGGGTTCTGTCCATGAAGGCACAGATGCACTTCCAGGGAAATGCTGTCCCCTGTGGCCGGGTCCAGGGACCACTGCAGCTACTTTAAAACACCCCTGTCCTGCCACAAAGGCAGGAGCTTCTAGAACCTTCTAGAAGGTTCTCAGGAGCGAAGGCAGGTTCTCTGGAAGAGATAAACCTGGTCAGGCTGGTCCTCCTTGGAGGGACAGACAGACTGAGAACAGAAAGCTCTCGATGATTTAGCAAGAAGCCGTGCTCACAGTGGTTGTCTGTGTTGGAGGCGACACCAGTGTTTATTTCTGAGGCTGGCATGTGCCTCTTTTCTCTTTATTTCTGGCCCAACTTAAGGTCTTTTTACGAGCTGGTGTCTGAGGTAGCTGCAACCTGAGGGCTGCAGGCAGCTAATGAATTCTGGAGACAGCTTTCCCCCCTCCAGTTGTTTTTCTTCCTCCACCACCTCCCACACAATTAGAAGAACAATGAAATGGAAAAAAAGAATAGCGAGAGATGAAGCCACTTAGTGTCTGTACGTATTTTGTCAAGGTTTCACCGTTTTATGGTCGTCAAGGTATTCAGCGTGGGAGTGCCAGGGGGCTTGGCCTCATGCGGGATGAGGGGATGACAACTGGGATCCTGGTCCCCGCCCTGGAGGAAGGAGGTCAAGGTCGAGCTGGGAGGGAGCAGAAGTAGGAGTTGAAAGTCTGCGTCAGGAACCAGGATTGGGCACTGGGAGGCGCTCCACGTGGGAGGGGGTGGGTTGGGGGTCCAGCCAGGCCAAGGACTTTGCACACAAGGAGAGCCAGGTGAGGCCAGGCATCAGTGTGGGGAGCTTACCCTCAGAGATTCGAGGTGGGAGCACCAGGCAGGGGGCTGGGACCGTGCCCAAACAAAGAGACGAGGCACAACCAGAGGCCGGACACAGAGCGGGGTCCCTGAGTGGGGGCACGGATGGGAGTGCTGGAGAAAGGGGGGAACCTCAGAGCAGAAGGGGAAGGATTCACTGTTTTTCCGGAGCTTTGTAAAGCCAACTGTGAAGTCAGAGCAAGCAGTCCCCAAGACCACTCTCCCTTCTGACACTATTTGCAAACTGGGGGAAGTCCCCCAAAGTACCATCATGTTCAGTAATTCACTGGAAGGAATCCCAGAGCACACGGTTGGCTGTTACACTCGTGGTTACGGTTTACTGCAGGGAAGGGACGCAGGTTGAAGTCAGCCAGGAGAAGCACGTGTGACGGCACACGCAGCACACTGCCGGCCGGGGACGCCCACCCAAGCCTTTGGTGTCCGCAGCGCTTCCCGAGGCTCCATCACACACTGCCCGCCTGGCTGACCTTTACCCGTCCAGTTCCTCTTGGAGGTCAGACTGGTCCTGCGAGGCCCAAAGCCCCCATCCTAAGTCATGCTGTTAGACTGTCCAGTGGCCAGACCCACCCCCCCGCTCTCCTGGCAAGCAAGATACTCTCATCAGGCAGGACTTCCCAGGTGGCTTTAGGTAGCCTCCCAGGAGTCAAGGACCAAGGCCAGACATCTCTGTGGGTCAGGTTAACGCTTCACCACACACGTTTGCAGTTTGGCATGGGAGAAGGCATAGGAGAAGGACAAGGACCCCGAAGTGCAGGTGGACAGGAAGGGCTTCGTACAACGCTGCTCAGACTGGGATGTGCACACACATTGAAGGTCATAGACCTCCATGTGGCGCCTGGCATTTGGCGGCTCCTCTTGTGGCTGGTTGCTGGGCATTTGCAGGTGTTTCTCATGGCTGTTGCGTGCTGGGTATAGAAGCAAAGGCAGCTGGGTCCTGTGTAAAGGAATTCCACGCCATTGGTGGATGTAACCTTGGCCTCTCCCTTCACCCAGGTCCTCTCTATGTCGTGAAGATACCTACAGCGTGGTTCTAAGGATGAAATGAGACCCTGAGTGTGGGAATCCTTTGTGCATGGGACACAAAGGCCTGCACAGGGCAGCAAGCACGAGTGGTGTTTAAAATCCAACTTCTGGGGACATCCCTGGTAGTCCAGTGGTTAAGACTTCGCCTTCCAATGCAGAGGGTGGAGGTTCAGTCCCTGGTCACAGAGCTAAGATCCCACATGTCTCTTGGCCAAAATGTAAAAACAGAAGCGGTATTGTAACAAATTCAATAAAGACTTAAAAAAACAGTTCAGTTCAGTCACTCAGTCATGTCCGACTCTTTGCAACCCCACATGGTCTTCAACACGCCAGGCTTCCCTGTCCATTGCCAACTCCTGGAGCTTACTCAAACTCACGTCCATTGAGTCGGTGATGCCATCCAACCTCTTGTCCTCTGTCGTCCCCTTCTCCTCTTGCATTCAGTCTTTCCCAGAAGCAGGGTCTTTTCAAATGAGTCAGTTCTTTGCATCAGATGTCCAAAGTATTGGAGTTTCAGCTTTAGCATCAGTCCTTCCAATGAACACTCAGGACTGATCTTTAGGTTGGACTGGTTGGATCTCCTTGCAGTCCAAGGGACTCTCAAGAGCCTTCTTCAACACCACAGTTCAAAAGCATCAATTCTTCGATACTCAGCTTTCTTTATAGTCCAGCTCTCACATCCATACAGTCTACTGGAAAAACCATAGCCTTGACTAGACGGACCTTTGTTGGTAAAGTAATGTCTCTGCTTTTTAATATGCTGTCTAGATTGGTCATAGCTTTTTTCCAAGGAGCAAGCATCTTTTAATATCATGGCTGCAGTCACCATCGGCAGTGATTTTAGAGCCCCCCAAAATAAAGTCTCTCACTGTTTCCATTGTTTCCCCATCTATTTGCCATGAAGTGATGGGACCAGATGCCATGATCTTAGTTTTCTGAATGTTGAGCTTTAATCCAACTTTTTCATTTTCCTCTTTCACTTTCCTCAAGAGGCTCTTTAGTTCTTCACTTTCTGCCTTAAGGGTGGTGTCATCTGCATATCTGAGGTTATTGATATTTCTCCCAACAATCTTGATTCCAGCTATGCTTCATCCAGTCCAGCATTTCCGTCCACATAAAATTTCCAGCTTCTGAAGGTAGTTGTTTGCTGGGATTCCTCTCGCTGTTGGTTTATAATGTGTAGTGCATATAGAAAAGCATCTACGGTTTTGGAGGAATTACCCCTGAACTAACGCCCGCCTTCTTGCTTGGTTCTAGGTGAGGCTCCAGGTTGGGCTGTACGCCGTGTACCTTCTAGACTGGCTCACCGTCTTTAACAAGGAGCAGTTCCTCATCCTCCGCCTGGAAGACCACGCCTCCAACGTCAAGGACACCATGCACAGGGTCTTCCAGTTCCTCAGCCTTGGTATGAATCTTGAGCCAGACACCCACAGAGCAGGGCGCGAGTTCCATGGACACCGACCTGCTGGGTCCCAGGCAGACTCCGTGAGCCTGGGCAGGGTGGGCCTGGGCTGGGAGAGCCACAGATTAGCGCCTGTTGGTGAAGCACCAGCTCCAGATGGGGCCTTGTGCGCAGTGTGGGGAGGGGGTCTCCGGGGAGGAAGAGACAGCCACTCATCTGGATGCTTATGGTCCAGTGGAAGGAGAGGAGGAAGCAAGGCTTGAATCACCGAGTGACTGACAGGGTGACATGGGCGAGGAGTGATTTAGTGTCCTCATACACGTGAAATCCTTACATGTGACTTGGGGGTCCCAGCTGCTGAAGGGATCTAGGAAGGAGTGGTGTGAGCTGCGCCATGAGGATGGACAGGGCGTCCTGACTGCTGGAACTGTCTTGCAGAGGCCACAGGGCCTGGAGGAGGGGATGGGCAGGTCATCGGTTGTCCCTGCTTTGCTGGGACCCCTGGAGGCAGAGCCACGTGGCCAGGTTTGGGCTCCTGGGCCTCCAGGGTGAGGGACCCTGTTCCCACCCAGAGGAGACTGTCCCCTCGAGTCCCTGGTGGCACTTTGTGGCGGCAGGCTAACTCGCTGGCCCCAGTGACGGCTGGTAGAGGCGTGCACGCGGGTGCAGAGTGGTCCCCGGTGGGCAGCACCCAGGACCCCTTAAGAGGCTGGGCTGGCCTGCATGTTTCTCCCCCACAGCCACCCAGACGCCCCCGCAGCCCTATCTGATGAGCTTGCCTGGGAGTTTTGTCAGTTGAATATTTCCTGAGATCCATTTGCCCGCCGCTGGGACTCAGGGCCCTTTTGTCATTTGATTCCTGTCTCCTTCTCGCGGAGACCTGGTAATGCGGTCGAGTGTGATTACCTTTTCCTTTTAAGGCCTGGAACTGTTTTTCCTTTGACTGGGCCACCTGCAGACTCTGGCACATTTCAGTGACTCGTCTTTGGTCCCTAAGATAGACAATGGCAAAGGCCAATCCGTTCCTTCCCTTTCACGTAACCCAGGGACACTGGGTGTAGTTTTTTGTGCATGGACTCAGGACTTCAGCCTGACCCTAAGAGCCCTGGGGCATAGAGCTGAGTGGAGATCCTGGAGGTTAAGCCAGCGAGAGGCTTCAGGTCCTGAGGGCTAGGGGTAGAGGCAGCACTCTTGGGAGGCAGCACCTGCTGGTTTGTTCTTGGGCCTCCCCCCATGGACACCCCTGCTGTAGGTGGAGGTTCAGCCAGTGGGGGGTCCCTGGGCACGGGTGGCCCCCACCCCTCCCCCTGTGGTGACTGCACAGCAGGACACACGGGGAGAAATACGGCCCCACACGAGGCCCTCTGCAGCGGCCTGGAGTGGAAATGGAGGCAGAATTCGAGTGGCCGGTTGCAGAGCATCTCCGTGCGGAGGCCGCGTGTGGCAGGCCACAGCTCTCCAGGCACAGGCCGGCTCCTCTTTACGGGGCTTTGGAAGTGAAACCAGGAGGTGAGGCTGTGCCCAGAGACCCAGCTGTGCTTCCAGGGTGGCGAACACACCAGACCACGTAGAAGGCATCTGCCTACAACGCAGGAGACTTGGGTTCGATCCCTGGGTCAGGAAGATCCCCTGGAGAAGGCAATGGCAACCCACTCCAGTACCCTTGCCTGGAAAATCCAATGGACAGACAAGCCTGGTAGGCTACAGTCCACGGGGTCACAAAGAGTCGGACACGACTGAGTGACTTCACTTTCACTTTTCACTTTCCCTCAGCAACTCCGAAATGAATCCAGCCAAAGAATCTGAATCTCCATACACATTCTTACAGGAACCTCCTGTCTTCCCAGGAAGCATGGCCTGGATTCTCTCATTAGGGTTTCTTATGCCCCTCACTTGCCTCACAGGCTCTTTCCTTTGCGTTCTAGGACCCTTAAGTGAGAAGCAAGAGGCCTTGATGACCAAGAGCCCAGCATCCAACACGCGGCGTCCCGAGGACCGGGATCTGGGGCCCATGTGGCCGGTCACCCAGAGGCTTCTGCGGGACTTCTACGGGCCTTTCAACGCCCAGCTGGCGCAGGTCCTCACCAACGAGGCCTTCCTGTGGAGGAAGACGTGAAACCGGCTTCCTGGCACCGGCAGGGCCGCGGTTTCCGTGACTTCCATGGTCTGAAGGTCTCTCTTGGGGAACCCTTGCACTCAGAGCCTGGAGGAGACCCCCCCTCCCTGGGCCCGTGTTTGTGGAACCCGGTTCCGAATCCTTTGTGACGTCACGCAGCCCAGCAAGGACCCATCGCCAAGCCTTGGATGGAGGCTGTTGGAAATTCCACTTGGAAAGGGGTCCCCTTCTGCTCTGAGAGTGTCCAGGCTCCGGGACGAGGCAGGCAGGCGCTGGGTGGGGTGCAGGAGGGTGCTGGGTGTGGAGTCTGGGCTTTGATGATTCCGAGATCCACTGGAGGCCCCACCCCAGGGAGGGCCAGGATACACACTACACATTCAGTTTCACAATCCTCTGTTCAGGTCACTAAACCTCAGGATGGCGGAGAATGGAGGCTCTTTGATTTTTTTTTTTTTTTTCGCCTTTTACTCCAAAGTCAGTCCTTCTGTCTCTTCAGATATAAACCCCATCAACTTCACTATTTACGAGAGAAAAGACACAAGTCAATTTTGGGTAGCACATTCCTGTCTCGGACCTCTTCCCCTTCTGTCCTCGTGGACTTTACTTATGTTTAAAAAGAAAGCGAATGTATTTAAAACAAACCACTTTCTGCATTTCACTGGCTGGAGCTCTCTTTTTCTGTCCACATAGATGTTTTCTCAAGAGTTTTTTTTTTTTTTTCAATTTCTAACTGGAGATATAAATTCAGTTTAAAATCAGAAGGGAAATGGTGGCTGTTAATGCCAGACTGAACACCTTGAAGGAATCGATGGAAAAATCTGTGCACCTTGGTCCCGGCTGTGCCCCCAAGGGCCTCAGAGAGCTGCCCTCATTGGGAGGTTTTAGTTCTGGGGGTGACAGGCTCCACTGCTCTGCCTTCCTCTCTGGTGAGCTTGTTACCACCTTCTCCTCCGTACGTGGCCAGAGGGCCTTCCTCACCCAGCGAACTGCAGAATGCCCATTTCGGATCCAGAAATAGACATGTGAGCTCTGCCTGGGCCGGACGAGCTGTGCTGGGATTCCATACGAGAAAGCCAGGAGCAGATCCTTGACAGAACTTTCTGGGCCACTTGGCAGCTCGGTTTGCTGTCAGATGCACTGACGGTCTTGCTGTTTCTTGGAGGTGATGGGAAAGATTGAACACCGTCCTTGCACACAAGCCCCCAGGCGGGACCCGCAGCTAAACTCTGCACACGGTTGTCAGTGGAAGCTTCTGCGAGTCAGAGGTCTCCAGGTCAAGGTGCCAGGCACACCACCAGTCAAGAAAGTGCAAACGCCTCCACGGGCAGCCGCCACTCGTGGGGCTGAGGATTCACTCAGCTGTCCCATCCCTACTGCCGTCGGAGGTGGGATGCTCTGTCCACTCGAAGGCGCGCGGCGGGCTCGCCCGGGCACGGCCGGGCTGTTTCTGCTGTGGAGGAGCCCGGGTCCCAAGCACCCACTTTCAGGGACAGGCCCCCTCTTCCTCTGTCCCCGTGGTACTCAGAGCAGCAGCGCACAGGAGACCTGGCCTGAGCGCGAGGTTCTGTAGGAAGATATCACTGGCGCGTACGTGTGTATTTCTTTGCAGTACAGGGGTGCGTGTGTGGGTGCGTGCGTGTGTTTCTCAGTGGGTTCCCTTGAGTTCTGTTGCCTATCAGCCCCCTCTGCTCTGGACTCAACCCCCATTCATGGGTTCATTTCTCTGCCAGTTCTTTAACAGCTCGTCAGTTTCAGCCCACGTTTTGCTCCTCGGCCCCAACCGTGGTCACGAGGACTTTGCTCACGCACCCCATGCATGTGAGCAACATGCAGCGTAATTCTGCTTCTTACAGAAGTGTTAACCGAAAGTCTGACTTCCAATATTATTTGGTTTATTATACAAATCTTTCTACAGACGCAGGCCCATCCGTGGGTGCCAGTCAGCACCGTCCGCGTGGACCCGGTTTCTCCAGGGGCCTTTCTGCAGAGGGCTGGCTGGCTGTCGCCTTTGCTTTCCTCTGCTGTCTCGCGTGCGAGGCCCCGCTCCTGGTGACAGCAGAGCTGCCATTTCGAGCGGCGGCCCTTGAGCCCATCATCCCAAACCAAAGCGAATCAGAGCCCTCTCTCACTACCCAAGTCACTGTGAGTCCCCAAAGCTGTGCATCCGATTGTATTAAACTATACCCCCTTTGTTGCGTTAAGGTGTGTTCATGAACCACCATTGTGCTGTCCTTTTGTTAATACTGATCGTAATTAAACGTGGACCCCAGAGGGCACGCCCTTCCTCCTTAGCCGTCACAGCACCCATGGGAGTGTGTCCGCCGAGCACAGGCGTGTGAAGGAGCCACAGGAGGAGCTCAGCGTCTCGCCTGCTGCACTATGAACCCTGTACACCGGGGACCTGCCATGCGCGGCGATGGTGAGAGAGAGGACGTGGACGTCCCCAGGAACTCCAGCGGATGGTGTGAGTCAGGGCGGCGAGGTGCAGCCCTGTCCACAGACGGGCCTAATGTCATCTTCAGACATTCAGGTTTCAAGCTTGGGTGATCAAAGGTCCTGCTGCTCCCAACATGCTGCTTTCCTCATGTCTCAGGCCTGCCTGGCCTCTGGGGGCTGCAAGTGTGAGGTTCCTGGTGTCACTGTGTGCATGTCATTGTCCCTGGACACCCAAGGCCCCCAGGTGCAGCCAGGGCAAGCTTGAGGGAGATGAGGTCACCTCATCTCCCTCATCTGGGGCTGCGGGAGCCTGGGTCATCCTGGAGGCAGTGGGGAGCCGGGTTGGTTCCCGAATTCTGGAAGGACCCACTCTGGGTTCTCCTCTCCCCAGCACTGCCCCCGATACTGGTGTGTCGGAGGGGAGAGGGGGTAGCAAGGCCGGGCCTGCCAACGAGGAGACCCCCAGCTCTTGATGGCAAAGCCAGGGACAGCTTCACTCAGCAAGGAAGGTGCTGGGCCCGTGAGAAGACGGGGCAGTGGGAGATGGGGATGGGGGCAGATGTGTGTGTCTGGAAGGCGGATCCCAGGACCCCCTCCTCCGGGGCCTGTCCAAAACCCCCGCTGCTGTCAGGCCACTCCCACCCCCACTCGGGACCCAGCTCTCAGGGAACGTTCTGATGAGGACCATCTATATCTGAATGTAAACTTTCGCTCAGATTGAGTGCTCAGTCTCTTCAGTTGTGTCCAACTCTTGGTGACCCCGTGGACTGTAGTCCACCAGGCTCCTCTATCCATGTGGACTCTCCAGGCAAGAATACTGGAGTGGGTCACCATGCCCCCCTCCAGGGGATCTTCCCCACCTAGGGACTGAACCGGGATCTCGTAAGTCTACTGCACTGGCATGCGGGCTCTTTACACCACCAGCGCCACCTGGACTCGGGGCTGCTGCTGCTGCTGCTGCTGCTAAGTCGCTTCAGTCGTGTCCGACTCTGTGCGACCCCATAGACGGCAGCCCCCAGGCTCCCTTGTCCCTGGGATTCTCCAGGCAAGAACACTGGAGTGGGTTGCCATTTCTACAGGATGCTAAAGCTGGATCAGCTTTCCTTCCCGTCTACAGGTCACACCTGCAAAGCCCCTTTCCCAGGTAACATGACATATCTCTCAGTTCCAGGAATTAGGATGTAGGCATCTTTGGGAACCTTTATCCAGTCAGCAACAGGGGGTGGTCCCCTGAGCAGATTGGCAGGCAGAGGATGCAGGGGGTGCCCACTGGCCTGCCCCTTTCGGACAAGCAGGTCTGCGTGGGCAGCATCTGCCTAGCAGAGGGAGGCCCAGCTTCCCAATGTTCTGTTCTGAGAGAGGAGGGAGGGGACAGGGCGAATGGCGAGTGGTTCCTTCATACGTTTCTTCCAAGTGAGCCTTGCCGTGGTCCCAGGGGGACCTGCAGAAGCCACACGGGCACTTCTGAGTTTCTGAAGTTCAGCTGCTCTGAAGTGAGTCATGCTTCCACGGGAGTCGCTTTTGAAAACCACACAAACGGTTAGAATGTTTTCTGGCCCCCGAGGGGCTCTTGGGGACCCACCGGCCTCCAAGAGGGAAGCCTTTGGAAAGCAACCACCAACCTCGCTGTCAGCGCCTGTGCCTCGTGGCCCCAGGCTGGCCTCCACTCCGTGACCTTGGCTCCGTCCTTGCTGCTGAAGCCTTGCCCTGTCAGCATGGCCTCGCCCCCTCGTGTTGCCTGCCCCTGCCCCTCGTGGTGCCTGGCTCCGCCCCCTCGTGTTGTTCATCCTTTGCAGAACGGCTCTTGCGGGTCCCAGTGGGCAGGGTGGAGGCTGAGTGGTCCTGGGCCTCTTTGACCTGCAGGTGGCTGAGAGCCTGCAGGTGACAAGGACACCACAGAGACGGAAGTGGTGGCACCTCAGCATCTGTAGAGGCCCCCCCCAACCCCCCGCCGGAGGAATAATAGTCGTTCCCCCTTGTCTGCCACTTGGAGTGGCTGGGTCCTCCCGCCAGGGGTCGGGACCAATCGGTTGCACCTGCATTCATCACCCGCGCACTTGGGCAGAGCCAGAAGTAGGGCTGTCCATCCTGTGTGAGTACCCTGCCCTGTGGGTACCCGGCTTCGAATCTGGGGCACAGAGGAGAGTAGAAGGGGGCCTCAGCCCTCACAGTGGAGGACCCCAGCTGGGGGTAGCAGGGCAGCGGCATGGGGGGCTGCCAGGGCTCCCAGGGCTTTCTGTCCACCTCCAGCTCTGAGCGGGCCCTTTAAGGTCAGGCCCAGGTCAGATCTAGAAGCAGGTTGTCTGGACCCTGGGCCTCCCGAGTCTCAGGATTTTCCCAAGACCTCCGTGAGGTAGTAGGGGACCCCGCCCTTCACTTCCCTGAGAAATTCCCTTCTCCCAGAGCAGAGAAAGCCCAGGTCCTGGGAATAAGGCTGGAAGGCTTCCAGCCTCTTCTCCTGGAGTCATGGTCCATCTTTCTTCACCATTCTTCCCCTGAAAGGCACAGTCTGACTTGCACCCACAAAATTTGGTCCCCGAAGAGGACAGTGTGGGGAGGGGGCGTGGGGCCAGCCCTGGGCCTGGAGCCAGATGAGCTGGGTCAAGGCCGGGGTTGTGTCCACCCCATCTCCTTGCGGACACCACAGGCCCCGGTAATGGTACATGAAAGTATAAAGTGAGGATCCGAGAGCTACCCGTCTACCTGAGGTCCCACAGTTCCGATCTCTGGAAAGAACGAGCAGAATGTCAATTCAGAAGTTTTCCTTTATATCTTCCAAGTCAGAGCTCTTAACCATGCTACAGCGTACATTCCCCACCCCTCAGCAGCCTCCCCCTCCCCAGCTGCCTGTCTGCATTTCACGTGTTAGCCCCATCTCTGATACCCTTAGGCATAGGGCAGCAGTTTCTGGGTCTTCTGGGCAGAGGTTTCTGCAGACCTGCCCACCTAGGGGTCTAGGTGGTGACCGGAGCTTCTAGGGGAAAACAAAGGGAAGCAGACATGGCTTTATTCGGCCAGAAGGGTTTTGCCGCTGAGACTCCTGCCGGCAGAGGAATCCTCCAAGTCCTGGATCGGCCAAGCCTCCCACTCACAGGACCAAGAAGACTTTAGGGGGCTGGCTGTGGGGGCTTTGGAGTCTCAACATAAACGGACAGGCTGTCCCTGGACTCAGCCCTGCCCGGTGGCCTCAAAGGCACCAAGGGGACACCCAGCTAGAAAGTCGGCAGAGTCCGCATTTAACTTCTTAGCAAGGGTTTTCTGAGCATCTACTTTGCACAAAGCCCTGGGCCAGGCATTAGGGTGGATGGGAGGCTGCTCGTCTGTTCATTCAGTGATTGCTTCACTGGTTCTTTCACCAAGTATTTATGGGGCCCTGACTGTGTGAAGTGGGGGTGGGGGGAGGGCAAAGGTCAGAGGTCAGAGGCCCAGATGAGGCCCGGAGCTGTGTCCACCGTGGGCAGGATGGGCTGAGTGAGGTCAGAATTCTCGGAGCATCCGTAAATCCTTCTTAACCACATACACATTCTTAAACATTTGATTTTTACTTAAAATATTTAAAGTACATTCATGTATCTGTCTTCTGATATAAGGGCCAAAGCCTTTTGCCCGAACATGAGTCTGCAGATTGGAGTTTCGGGTCATCTTTGTGGCTGAAACCACATCGTTCTGAATCAGCGCTGGTTTCTGGTTTTCGTTCTCTAAAGGCTCACGAGAACTGAAAGGCCCTTGTGAAGCGTCGGAAGGCAGAGTCCTTCATCATATGTGTAGTTACTCCCCTTGTGTGTGCTGGGACTTACCAACCCTTCTGACCTGGTTTTCAGAAAGTGACTCATATTTTCCACTCGTATTTCATTTGTTTACATCAGCGGTTCTCAAGCTGTGGTCCGAGGATGCTGGTGACCCTCAAGACCCTTTCAAGAGACCCACCAGGCAAAACTAAGACTCTTCATGACCATACCAAGACGTCGTTCACCCTTTACCCTCTCATTTCCTCTCGAAAGTACAAATGATGAATTCTAGAGGCTGAAGCCTGCTCTGATAGCTGATGGACTCACGCTTGTGCATTCATGGGCTTTGAAAGTCTTTCAACCTTAATTTCTCCTGTAGGGAAGCCTGGTGTTCTGCAGGCCATGGGCTCGCAGAGAGTTGGACACAACTGAGCGACTGAACAACAACAAATACTGATAGATGTGAACCATGTAAACAAAAGCTCTTTGGGAATATTCAGTAATTTTTAAGAGTACAAAGGAGTCTGGCTACCAAACAGTTTGAGAACTGCTAGTTTCTATATTTATTAAATCACACATTTCTGATATCAAGCACAATTGGCATAAGAAAGACTTGGGAATAAGCGTAACTGACTTGCAATAAACACAGAGTTGACTGGAGGGCATTTTTCAGAAAGGCCAAGAGCACTAAGCCTGCCCTGAGCACCGGCTAGGATGCTGCGGAATAAGGAGATGGGCATCTGTCTGCACGGAGGCAGACGAGAGGCATCCACGGTACCCGAGGCGACGGAGTGACGGCCGTGCTGCTGTTACGGAACACGTGCTGCGCGCCAGGGCCTGTGCTCAGTGTCTCCGTGGAGCCTCACCACCACCCTGAGAGAGGGCTTCTGCTTATACAGGTGGGGCAGCTGAGGCTGAGAGGGGCCGACACTAAAAAGCCCGAGACCAGCCCCCCGTTGCCCAGCTCCCGAGGAGCAGAGTTAGGCCTGGATCTCAGGTCTGCTGATCTCCAGGACCTGCCGCTTAACCAGCTGTCCTCACCCCTGCGTCCCTGAAGTCTCCCCAGTTTCTAAGGAGGCAGGTGGGGCGGGCAGTGAAGTCAGGTGGGTGCCCGTACCTTCCGCACAGTCTGGGCCGGGAGGCCGACATGGGCAGTGGGGACTGAGGTCAGGACCAGGTGGCCTCTTCAAGTCATTTCCTTGTGGAAGCAGCGGAACGGACATGAACGGTGCCCCACCCCCTCTTCCGTGCACCCATCAGTCGGTGCCAGCCTTGTAGGGGCCTTTGGGCAGAGCCTTGATCCTGGCCTCTGCCCCCTCTTTCTGCCTCCCCTCTGTGTCCCGCACCCATCTGGAAGGGAGGAAGCTGAGCTCTGTGTGTGCTGAGCCCCTGACTCTTTAGGGGATTGAACAGGAGGGACCGGCTGCTCCAGGGGCCCTTCCATCTCATGGTCTGAAGCTTCCTCAGAGCCCAGGAATCCTGGGTTGCCCCCATCCTGCCAGTTTGGAGGTTAGTGAGGGGCCCTCTGTATTCCCTGTGGGCAACAGGTCCTGTGGCCCTGTGGGTTGGAGCCACAGGTGAGGAATGGGGAGTGGCCGCTTCCCTCCTCGGGGCTGGCCTCCCCACGGTCACCATGGAGATCGTGTGTTTACTCCCACCTCCACATGAGATAATCTGGAGAAACTGCCATTTTTCTACACTTTCAACATGATTTGGAATTCAGGCAAATTCCAAAGCCATGCCAGCCTCCAGTTCCAAAGGCAGCCTACATGGACCTTAGGTGCCGGCCAACTTCCCCTAAGAGAGCATGCACCTCACCTCTGCTCCACATTGTCTGTCTCCCTGCCTTTGCTCAAGCCATTGTGCCACCAGGAGTGCCCACCCTCCCCATTGTTCAACTGAGTCAACTTCATTCCCCCCCCACCCCAAGGCCAAGTGCAAATATTACCTCCTCCTCCATGACGGCCTCCTGGGTTCCACCCTGTCTCCCACCTCCTGACCTGCTTGAGGACTCTTCCCCTCCTTGTCTCACCTCTGTCTAGCTTGGCCCTGATTGCTTTCTACGTGACTCGGTAGTCACTCATGTGTTTTTGTCTCCCATCCAGACAGTGGATCCTAGGGACACACAGGCTGTTCCTTCCTCCACCCTCAGATACCCAGCAGCGGAGCGATGTTCCCGAGAGGGAGGCCGAGAGTGCCTGGAGAGAGAACTGAACTGGGAGCTTGGTGATCTGGATGAACCTGAGCAAGTGGTTTGACTTCTCCGAACCCCGTTTTCCCCAACTTCTGAACAGTGTGAGGGACCTGGAGGATTGCAAGGGGCCTTTTCAGATCTGCGTTTCTCTGTGTTGCCTTTTGAGAACTCGCCACATTCCCCAAGCTGCTTCCATGCCCAATGTGTTTTGCAGAGAAAGTGTCTGGAGAAGGGATTGGGGCGGGTGTGGCAACCCCCTCCCCATTCTTCAGGGATTCCAGGAAGCCGGACCTGGGAGTAGGAGGCTCCCACTGACATGCAGCCCTGTGCTGCCCCCGTGTGACCTATGTGGGCACTGCACCAGGAAAACCTTTCTCACCAACCTCTCTGAGGGCTACCCTGACAGATGCCTGTCACCAACCTGGCTGGCCCGCTCGACCTCCCGCTGTCTTCCTGCTCACCTCTCACCTGGGCCAGGGAGCTCCTGGTGACCAAGGATCATCTTAGGATGAGGACGCCCCAGGGTGGAAGGACTAAGATCTCCGATCAGCCAACCAGGTGAGTTGTTCTGGAGGTGCCACTGTGTGGCAGAGAAGGGATTACAGGGGCCTCCAGAGGTGCTCACACATGCTTCTTGGTCTCCAGGCCCTTCCCAACCCCCATCTCAGCTAAGAGGCCTGCAGGCCATGTAGGATCATGCCCGTCATGCCTTTAGAGAAAGGGAGGCTGGGAAAGGGCCAGACTGACTCCCAGTCCAGTGGGCCATCTGCTCCATCTGGGGCCACCAGGACACAGTGCCTGATACACTGAGCTGAGGCCCTTCTGTCCTTTGGGACTGGTGGTGGTCAGACACACACACTCCCCCACCAGCCCCTCCCCATCTCAATCCTTTCCACGTGGATGCCTCCCCTTCTCAACCTTGATCGCCCACCCACCCTTCCAAGTGCAGAGATCTGAACTTGGGTCTCACACACCCTCCCAGGCTCAGGAGAGCCTGGGGGAGCCCTGACCCCTCCAGGGGGCCCTCAGAGGTGTAGGTGATGAGGACCAGGCTAGAGCTCCTTCCTCACCCATCGTTGTTCTGCCGTCTCCACTCCCCACAGCATCCTTCCTGGGCTCTCCTCTCTCCTTGCAAAATGGACCTTGAGGCTCCCGGCTCCAGGGCCATCTCCATAAGCCAGGCTTTGTGGCCTCTAGCCCCACCCAGGCAGGCTCTGCTACCCTTGTCCTTCCTAGAAGTGAGGGGACAGAGCTCAGGGGTCCAGGGGGACCCCCTTTCCCCAGGGGGTCCTTTGCTGACACTTGTCCTGCCTTAGTGTAGGCACACTGAGGTGCTGGGCTTCCACGTGGCAGCGGGTACTCCTCCTGCTTGACCTGACCATCTTTCCCTGCTGCTTGCTCTCTCTCCTGCAGTGAGGCATGTGCTGAATGGAGCAAAGCTGGCTGGGCTGGACTTAGGTTCCAATAGGCAGGTCTGGAGACATGGCCACAAGGCAGCTCTGGGAGTGTCTAGGGTGTCAATGACAAGCCAAGCTTGGCACAATCCAGAAGAATCGCTGTGCCCACGCTGCCAGGACATTCAAAGACACACTGCCTAACGAGCAAAGAAAATGACCGTGCTTTACCAGCAGCTGCTGCAAGACACGTTTGAAGGGTCCAGTTTGTTATCTTCCCTCCACTTCCTCACAGCTGTCTCCCTCGGGCTCCTCAAGCTCCTGCTCATCTGTCCCAGTTGCTCCAGGAGGCTTCTCCCCCGCCACCTGGAGACTGCCCCTTCCAGAGCGTGTGACCTTCTCAGCACCCCCATCAGCTGAGAGGTGACCTGGTCCAGGCTGCTCGCATTTCAGTGGCCAGAACTCGTCACGTGCCCCCTCCAGCCATGGGACAGGCAGTCTGCCAGGAGCTGGAAGGAGAATTGATGTCAAGGGTCATCTCCAGTGCCCCCAGCTCCCTCAGAACCCCCACGGGTTCCAGTCTGGCCCTTCTTAGTCATTTTCCCACCTCTCAGTCACTTTCGGATTTTATGCCTCTTTGTACCTGCACTGCATTCTGTGAAATTCCCTCCCGTTTATGTCTCAGTTCACCAAATCTTTCTACTTCTCTATATCACCAACCCTGGTCTCGAAATTATTAAGTTTTTCATTTTTAAATGACATTTTTGGGTCATTTTCAATTGTAGAATTTCAATTTGGTTCATTTTCAAGTCTGTATTTTTTTCACAAAACTTTGTTTTTTAAATATGGGTTTTGTTCCTTCTTTATGTCTTTAATCATTCTAAACATGATTTATCATTTCATTTGAACTGTTCTGTTGTTATAAGTGCTTGGAGGATTAATCATTCTGTTTTTTTTTTTTTTTTTAATCTGCTGGCTTCCCTTGTGAATTGTTTCCATGTGTAGTTTGTTATTTTAAAAAATCATTATGAGTTTTTCTTGGGGTATGTTACCATTTTTTTCCCCTAGGAGATTCCGACGTGCCCTTGGATTGGAGATATTTGCAGAAAGGGCTTTTATTTTTGCTTTGGTCTGAAACCAAAGGGTCACTTCTCTGGAAACAAAGTTTGCAATCACTTTTGGACTTGGGATGCCCTTGCTTTATAGGAGGTATAAATTAAAGCTGTCCATGTGATTGGGAAGGGTTTCTTTTTGTTGTCATTGTTTGTTTATTTGCTGTTCGTTTTCTGTTTTATTCTCAAAAAAAAAAAAAAGTTTTTTTCTGGAAAAATCCGACACAATTTACCCTGCTTTCTAGGCTAGGAATTAGGGGACATTTATTTAAATATTTTTAATAGCACCCAAGCAGTTTGATGTCCTTTGCAGCAGAAAACATGAAGCAGCGCTTGGGCGGCCAAGCTGGTCGCCCCTCCGCGGAGAATGGACTGCAGGGGCCTGGGAAGCGACCGCGAGGAGGGAGCCGGCGGCCGCACGTCCTCCAGGGGGCGCTCCTGCCGCGAGCCCAGACCGGTGGGCGCAGTTCTCCCTGGTTAGCAGTGACCACGGGACGCTGCAATTCAGAACGAAAGGAAAAATCCTTACCACCCGTCACTCCCCAAATACATCTACGTACATTTGCATCTATTCGACTGTGTTTTTCAGCATTTGCCGTGTTTTCCTGACTATTTGAGAGATTTGCTGGACTTGCTGGGGAGCCAGGACGGGACACACGTCCCACAAGCCCAGCTTGTGTCTTCCGCTGTGGCCCTGCTTGGCGGTTCCGTCGCTTAAAGCGGTGTCACCGTCACCCTTCATCAGACTCATGACCAATACTTCGTGTATTGCCTCGCGTTTAAAAATGCACACAGTCAGGCAGAGCTGGGTTTTCAGGCTTTCCAGTCTCTCGGTCTAAACCCTCGGGCCAGGACTGAGAAAGGGAAGAGGAGGAGCAAAAAACGGTGAAAATCTTGTGAGTATGTGTGTGTGAGTGTCTATGTGTGTGAGAGTGTGTGCGTGTGAGAGAGTGTGTGTGAGTGCGTGCGTGAGTGTATATGAGTGCATAAGCGAGTGTGTATGAGTGCATGTGTGAGTGTACGTGTGTGTGAGTGCATGCATGTGTGTGTGAGTGTAAATGAGTGCATGAGTGAGTGTGTATGCATGCGTGAGTGCATGTGTGTGTGTGTGTGAGTGTGTATGTGAGTGAGTGCATGCTTGTGTGAATGTGTGTGTGTGTGTGTGAGTATGTGGTGATATCTGCTATCCCCAAGGCTCCTGGGCAGAGCCTGCAGTCTGCAGGAAGGAGGCTCCTTTCTGTTAGGGTCCCCAAGAGCAGCAGTGACCACCTGGGTCCCTGGGCCCCACAGTGGGACCTGCGTTCACCTCCGGGACACTCTGGCCGAGGAGCAGCACCTAGGGGAACAGGGCAGGGAGAGGCCCGTGGGCTTGTGGCAAGACCAGTGTCTGCCCTAGATGAGGGGATGTTGTCCTTGGGACGGGACACCACTGTGTAAGCGGCAGCGGTCATGTCTAGGGCTGCTGGGCGCTATGGAAGCCGGGAGACAGGTGGCTCGGGGGAGGAGAGCTGGAGTAGGGGTGTTACCTGCACATTTGTGTTGATGAAGGAGGTGCGGGGGGCCAGACTGCGGGGGAGAGAGGACAGGATGACACTTGGGCTGGCTTTTAACCTCAGTTCACGTGTCCAACACAGACTTCTCTGCAGAGCCCATCTGCCTCCTGACCGTCACCACAACCCAGCACCACAAACCGGACTCAGGGGCCGACACCCCCATCCTCCCCACAGCCAGGGCCCCAGGCCAGGAGCTGTCCTCAGCTGTCTCCCATCCCATGCTCCTCTGGCCTGGGACCCCTCCGGCCCATTCCTTAACTAAGACCAGACTTAGTTAAGACCCCTTCTCATCATCTCCACGCTGCCCCCCAGTGGCTGGGCAGTGGTCTGCCTGCCCTCAGCACCCACGCTGGGTCTCTTTACAATCAATCAGCCAGAAGGAGACTTGCAGGTGTGAGCTGGGGGCTGTCACTCTGCTGGAACCCTGTCAAGACACCCCCTCACCCGAACAACCACTGAGTCCTTCCTGTGGTCCTGCAGGCCCGCATGACCTGCTCTCGTCCTCTGCGACCTCAGTTCCTGCCATATCCCCTCCCTCCTTCATCCAGGCCCATGAGCCCCTGGCCGGTCCTCGGTGCCCAGGGTCTCTGTACCGTTGATCACCCTCCCTGGCGCTCTCCGGTCACCTGGCAGCAAGGCCACCCTGGAGGCTGTCATTCCAGTCCCTCTGCCCCTGTGTCACAGCACTTGTCATCTTCCGTGTGATCATGTCTCACTGATGAACTTGGCTTACTGTTTTCCCATTTCCCACAGGGCTTCCCTGGTGGCTCAGACAGTAAAGAATCAGCCTGCAATGCAGGAGGCCCGGGTTTGATCCCTGCGTCAGGAAGATCCCCTGGAGAAGGAAATGGCAATCCACTCCAATACTCTTGCCAAGATAATTGCATGGACAGAGGAGCCTGGCAGACAGCAGTCCATGGTATCTCAAAGAACCGGATGAGACTGAGCAAATGACACTTTCACTAAGTAGCACCATGGAAGGAGGAGTTTTGACTGTAACTCCCTGATATTTCCTGTCCCAAGCTCCCAGGTCAGTGCCCAGCACAGGCTGGGGCTCAGTAGATGCTGCGAATGTTGGATGAACAGGGAGGCTGGCTGGTCACTAAAGGAACTGGAATTTTTTTCTAGTTACCAGAATAGACAATGGATGAATTTAAGCTAAGATGTGACGTGAGCTGGGAGGGATCAGGGACCACAGAAGAAGAAGCATCTCCAGAACTGGGACACAGCTCCTCCCTGACCTAAGCTTGAGGTGATGGGTTTCTGTTTGCTGTTTTTAGGTAAATAGGGACTTGACTCTCCAGGTAAGTCCAGGTTTAGAAAACTAATAACCAGGGTGCTGGCCGAGGGAATGCCAAGCTAGACTTTCTTCCACAGCTACTCAGATAGTAGCAGCTGGTTGGAAACCAGTCTGAGAGGCTGAGATTTCATTGGTGATTAAGTCTGGGTCATGAAAAGATGCAAATGAGAGACACTTCTGATCCTCTGTAACTGTCCTGTGAGATTAAAGGGTTTGTAGAGCTTGGGGAAGATGGAGCCAGACTTAAACAATGAAATTACCAGAGGGGGAAAAACATCTCTCCACTAGCAATGTGCTGTTCCCTTAACAGACTGTCACCCCTGTTGGCTAAGCCCTGAGTCAAGAGTCTGGGCTCCTGGGTCTCAAGTGCCAATGGCCTTGGAACCTGGGCCACGTCTTGCATCACAAAATCTCTTACTAAGAATCTGCCAGCAGGGGATCAGGTGGCTCTAACTTTGAAAGCAGAGCAATACTCTTCTTTCCATGGAAGCTTGAATGGACCCCGACACACTGGTGGCGGGGGTGACCTGGAGCTCAGATCTCTATGCCCTGCTCCTCAACCCTCCCCTGCCCACCCCCAGCTGTGCCACTCACACATTGTATACAACTCAAGCAATGGTTTCGTTGACAAGGGCAATCAACTGAAACTTCCAGCCCAAACAAGTGGTTAGAATGACGATGGACGTGTGAGCCACACCGCACCGCGCTTTTGTGCATCATTGCTCAGTTTCTGAACCAGGACCAAGGCCTGAGAAGCCTCCCGAGGATGCAGACTGCTTCCTGGTCCCCCGACAGGCCCAGCAGAGGGCAGGCTGCAACTGGGGATGCGCTGGAGCCGCTGGGAGTGAGTGGCTGCAGCTTGCTTCCCCACTTCTGGGCAAAGTCCATGGATTCAGGAATCTGACTCCCTCCAAAGGCCCGCTCCCAGCCCACTGGCCCCTGCCTGGGCCCAGCTTGCTTTTCATCAAGGAGATAGTCTCTGAGGGTTCTCAGCCAGGTTCCCCTCCCGTGTCCTATAGTGCCTGCCCGAGTCCACCCACTGGTCCGGGCTGGCCTGGCCCTTGGGGGCTGGGGTACTGGGCTGGGGGCTGGTGAGAGGGCTGTCCCCCTCCTCCCTGCTGTCCTTCTAGGCCAGCTCACCTAGTCACCACTGTGTCTGCGGCTCTTAGCCAGCTCCAGGCACTGAGTCCACTTGGCAGCCCTGAGCCAGCCCTGTTGCCCACCTCAGCTCCAGCCCCAGGCTACATAGACAGCCAGGCACAAAGGGCAGAGGCTGGGCTCAACCCCTGGCTCCACCAGTAGCCGAGGGACCTCAGCTCCCCACACCTTGATTTTCTTATCTGTAAAGTGGGACTAAACCAGTTAATATTTGAGAGACGTTCAGGAGAGTACCTGTTATGTCATGCGTGAGAGATGGACAGATAGTGTCAACCGAAAAGAAAACACACAACCTAAAAGCTGGGAATTATGTTTCATTTGGCAGGACAAACCTGGGGACTTAATTGACACAGCTTCTCAGATTGCTCAGATGGACTGCTTCAAAGAGGCGAGGGAGGAGCCGGGTTATACAGGGGCTTTTGCACGAGAGACCGAGTAGTCGGAACATCAAAAGATTACTGTTAATTAAAAGAAAACCAGACATCTCAAGCTAATGAATTTAACACTTTTCTGTGTATGTGAAGATGCAAGAGGCTGGGCTTGTTGACGTCATCTGTTCCATATGCGCTGTGGCCATCTGGGGCCACTATCCGGGGCTTTCTCATCCTGAGTCCTCTTGGGGCTCGTTGTTGGTGGGGGTGGCTTACTGTGGCTTGATGGCGGCAGTAATCCTTTGCTTACTGATGAGGGAGGCAACACTTTTCATTCACAATAGATATAAAATTTTCTTAAGCTGTAGAACACTCTGTTTTTCCACTTGACACCGTGAGCCAGGGCTGACCCACTCACCAATCAGCATCCCGCTTTGCCTGGGCTTTACCGGCCCACGGCCAGAGCAGGTGACCCATGGCCCCTCCTGGATCTCTGGGCTTCTCGGTCCAGGGCAGCTGATGTATTTCCTTTGAGGAGATTTTAAACTGCAAAGCTCTTGTCCTGGTATGCTGTGGAAGGAAAGGGGATGGAGCTTTCCTCTTATTGCTTTTCAGTGCTCAGAGGTTGAGTTTCCCTCCCAGATGCTGGAGAAGTAAGGAGACCCTGAAACTGTATACAGGTCTGGATCATTCCAGAAGGCCCCAGAGGTTTGCAAAGTTGCTTAGCGCTACCGGGAGCTGCCAAGCCTCCCCTCTGACCTCCCTGACATCCCGGGCACCCACAGAGGTGCTCTTCCGGGCTTGGTTGTGGCTAGAGGTGGATGGATGAGGGCATGGATGAGGCAGAGGAGGCTGTGATATGGGCACCACTGCCCTCCATTTGGGTCACAGCACAGGAAACTGGATCCTGCATGAGGCCCCTTTAATCGCCTGGGCTGGTACTTATTCCTGGGACCCCGACCCACCCCATCTCGTCCTGGGCAGGCCGGTCTTTCCAACAAAGTTCCCTGGAAGCAGCTCCTGTTCCCTCTCTGCTTAAACAACAAAGACTGGCCTCTGCTCTGTCTGACCACGTTTCAACACGCTTTTTATTGTGGAATAATCCCAGGATGTGTGCATCGTGTGAGTTTCAGGACCAAACCTTTCTGGTTTCATCATCTTCATTCCGTTTGGTTTCCTCTGACTCATATAATCAGGTGAAATATTAATTACAAGGGGAAGGCTAGACTCAGAGAGGTGGACATGATTTGGCTTGGCTGTTCCATTTAACAAGGAGGAAACCCGCCCGGGGTAGAGGTGGGGAGGTGCTGGGAGCCGGCGAGAGACATTCCACTCGTGACAAAGGTCATGAGGAAGGGGGCTCGGCATACGCAAAGGCGGGATCGAGCCTCGGGAGTGCCCCCGGATATTCTCGAGCATCTACCCCCCAAAAAACCAGAGTCTGCCTACTTTATTGCTTTGTGCTCTCACCTCTGACTTTACTGGGGGCTGTCCCCCACCACCATCTCACTCTCTCTGTCAAAGAGTTAACTTACAGCTCCAATTAATAAAGTTCCTGGGCAATTAGGAGTGTTTAAATCCAAACCCCTCAGATGGCTCTCTAACTCGCCTGACAAGTTTACCCGGACACCTACAGCTATGCATACAATTGTTTACAGTCTCCCAGCCTCCAGAGGCACGGGAAGCTTAAGATATTCAAATAGCTTAGAGCCTCTCAGAGAATTAGAAACTGTCAGAATAAAACTAGTAAAAGATTTCATTGATGAGCCAATGTTTGTTGCCAAGTTTTCACATCCCCTGAATTGTATCCTTGAATGTGCATTAATTAATATAGTTGGTATGTAGAAAAAATAAGTAGTGGCCTGGTGTTAGTAACTTTAGACCCTTAAGGTAGTAAATTCTTTCCTTTGTAAACCCATTACACATCCACCCTATAGGAACGTAATCTTATCTTCGGAAGATGGCGCCAAACCTTAAAATAATTACTCTTAGAGAAAATAAGTCTTTGTTGATAAGTGCTTGTCAAGAGTCATAAAATGTTAATAGGCCTCTGGCCAGAAGATGATGTAAATCACCTAAACCATTTGTATACGATAAATCTGCAGGAAAGAAACCCTGGTTTTTGATAAGCATCAAAGACTGCTGATTTTGCATCCCCTATTATCCTCTATGTGTAACTTAGGGTATAAAAGCCCCTGTTGAAAATAAAGCTATGGGCCTTGCTCACCAACGCTTGGTCTCCCCATGTCATTCTTCCCTTTAACTTCCAGCTGAGTGTCCATCTGGAGCGTGGATATCCTCTGCGACCATTTATTTGCCTGGGCTTCTAAGACCCACTCGAGAAGGTGTCTAAGGTGGGGCACCTTCCGCTATTCGAGAGGGCGCCTGCGGCCTCCGTGGTCAGAGCTAACCTGGTGTCACGGGTTATATTGATTTTCCGTGTAAACCAAGCCACTCAGCTTCTTTTCTCCACTGAATTTTCCTACTGAGCTATCCTCATTCTATTCCTCTTTATTATCTCTAATTAACATTTGAATAGGTCGCCTAGCCGTCTCTCCTTCGAATACCCTGGATCAGCTGGGGCTGGACCCCGGCAGGGAGGGACTTGGTTCATCTGGGGCCTCCTGGGCCCCATCTTGGTCCCCGGGGCTTCCTTCTTTTTCTCAGCTGACTTGGTCCGATCTGTGATACTGGTTTCCCAGCAAGTGGCAAAGCACCAGGATGACCTATGCCTGCAGGAAGCGTCTGGTTAATCTGGAAGCCTCCGGGGGGATCTGGACCCTCTTGGAGAGGAAGTCTGGGTGGAGAGAGGCCACTGTTTGAAATGGCTGTGGGACAGGGGGGAGGCACAGATTCCCACCTTCCCTGCTTGAGTCATTCATTGCAGGGACACCTGGGCTCATGGGTGACGTGGATGAGGCTCCCATGTCATGGGTGACGTGGGGATGTTAAAGTGGCAGCTCTGCCCTCAGATTCCATAAGGGAACCCATGCTGGCGGCTGGGGCACATGATTGGGAGGCCGGCAGGTACGCAGGGCCAATCACAGCATTCACAGCATGCACGGGGCAGGGGTGGTGGTCCTTGGGCTAATTAGGACCCGCGTTTCCCATCCACAAACAGAAGAGGGGGTCATGTTGCAACTTGTTTCACCCTGTTGTAAGGATAAGATCGCTGAGGTTTCTTCCCAGTTGTTTTAGCACAGCATCCACCCACAGGTCCAGCCCGTTTGGGTGGTTAGAGTGAGAAATTAAAGGATTATGTCACTGATGTAAAAGTAATTAAACCAGGAGGCCATGGACTGAGTGGCTCTGATGCCTGGTAGCCCAGGTAAGCTGGCTGAAGCCTCAGCCAGGCCAACGCACTGGAATCCAGGAAGATACACACATAGGAACAAACAGCCGACTAACTGGTCCTCAGTAGGGCCACGGCCTAGGCCCCGTTGTTTCCTTGTTTTGTGTCCACATCTTTTGTATGAAAAGCTTTTCCCTTATTCCTGTTGGTGGCCGGCTCCTAACCATCTTTGATTTCAATCAATGTATACTCAAATGGGGGCTTCTCAGCAGTGAAGAGTCTGTCTGCAGTGCAGGAGTTTCAGGAGACAGGGGTTGGATGCCTGGGTTGGGACGATCCCCTGGAGGAGGGCATGGCAACCCACTCCAGTAATCTTGCCTGGAGAATCCCATGGACAGAGGAGCCTGGTGGGCTACAGTCAATGGGGCCACAAAGAGTTGGACACGACTTAACAGCTAAAAAACAATGGCAACAATGCTCAAATAATCTTTTGAAATTTCTAAAGTGCCTCCGTTTATCTCTTACCACTGAGCATCTTTGGGCACAACAGGACTCCCTGGGGAGACGAGGAGGGTCTGCCCAGGCTCAGAGCCCTAGAGGTTCTCAGCCCTGGACACACACTTCCAGGAAATTCTGTTGGTGCCTCGGAGTAGCCGCAGGTAAAGCTTCGTGGATGCTTCCCACACTAGGGTCCCTCAGGGCAGGAGGGTCTGTGGTTAAATGTCAGCATAGTGAAGGCTGGGAGATTGGCTGGCTGGTCCCTTCCTTCTGAAATCTGAGGATCAGGCAATGTTTTGTTATGGAGTTCTCCAGGGCTGTCCAGGAAGTGGACTCCAAGTATCTGAGGGTGGAAGTTTCCAGGTTCAGGGCAGGCTAGGAGCCATTTCTAAAATGCAGGGAGAATAGACCCGGAATTGGACTGAGGTTTCGTGTGGCGAGGACTTGAGTGCCAGGTGGGAGTATGCTGGCCTGCTCAGTCGCTTGGTCATGTCTGACTCTTTGTGACCCCATGGGCTGTAGCCTGCACCTCTGTCCGTGGAATTTTCCAGGCAAGAATATTGGAGTGGGTTGCCATTTCCTTCTCCTGGGGATCTTCCCAACCCAGGGATCAACCCCCTCATCTCCTGGGTCTCCTGCATTTGCAGGCGAATTCTTTATCACTGAGCCACTTGGGAAGAAGGCAGATACACAGAAGAGCATGGACACCCAACAGAGACCCAAGAACCTCACCACGTGCACTGAGCATTCTTCCATCCGATCAAACCAAGCCATGGACAGTCAGCATCCTGAGCAGTGGGGCTGGCCTCCCTTAAATAGCCATGGCTAGAGTAGTGTGTGTGTGTGAGGGTTTTTGGGGGTGGTATCTCAGAGGTGGGGTTTGGAGCACATGGATTATTCCAGATTTAGAAAGCAGGTGTGTGGGAAGATGTCCAGAGCACGGAGAGAGGGCGTGGGCTAGTTCATCTCAGGGCCTCTTTTGAAGGAGAAAGAGTTCTTCGTCTGAGCCCCGCTGTCTCCAACCATGTGACCTGGGGGAAGTGTTCTCTCTTGAGGGTTTGGTTTCTCATCTGTGTTGTTAACCAACGTCGCTGCAGAATCTCTCCCAGGGCTGGGGTTTGGGGTGAGAGGGGCCTGCCGGGCTTCTTGGGGGCCAGGTGGTGGGTGGATGACATCAGAGGAGCCCTAGGGTCCCAGCTGGTCCTTATTCTTCCAGGGCTGCAGAGTGGAGGCGAGGTGAGCTACAGGCTCCCATCCTCTGTCCACTGGAGGTGCCCCAGCCTGTCTGCTCAGTGTTCCTGTAAGCTTTCATTTGGATAAGGACCTTGCACTTCTCTCTATCCTTTGGAAACCCTTGGAGCTCAGAAGGCTCTCCTGACTCTAACGTTTGATGATTCTGCGACAAGCCTTTGTTCTAGGACACCAGATCTTCCCCGCTTTCTTCGCGACCCAGAATTTCCTGGACGAGACTCTCAGTGCTGAGGCTCGGGGTCTCCCAGGCAAGTAAGACGAGCCGGCCATCCTGTCACGTTCCCACGGAGCTGCTTATCTTTTGAGCCACGCTTGCTTTGGAAAGCCTCTTTGATGCCTGCGTGCCAAGAAAAATGGGATTGGGAATCCGATCCAGTAGTAACACTGGATGAGAGGGGATGGAGGCCCACCCCATCTCTGTCCGGAAAAAAGCAGCATTTACTTTAATTTGCAAATCACAGAGCGGAAGCCAACAGGGGCCTTAGGCTGGTGTGACTGATGAGAGCCCAGGGGAAGGGGAAACTTTAAAAGGGAGAAGAATTTCACACTGAATCTCTTAATGTGTTTTTACAAAGAGGCTCATAAAATCTTCAAATATAGACCTGGGATCGTCATATTTATAGACACGGCATCAGCAGCAATGGCAGAGCTGGAGTGTGACCAGAGACTCTGCAGAAACACAGCAGGGAGCGACGTGGATTAAAGTGACAGAACCACCTCCAAGCAGGGGAGGCGGGTCAACCAGAACGTCTCAGTCTGGCCCCCTACTGTACGGAGGAGGCTGAGCGACATCCTAGTCTGAGGTTCAAGGTCACTGACTCTTGTTTAAGAGCTCGGTCATGACCATCTCTGCCAAGTTCACCTGGGGAGGGGAAGGCAGCGTAGATCTGAGTAAGGTCCTGCCCCCTGAGTGTTTAATCTTCTAGAGGAAGATGAGTGATGTCGACATTTGCTCTAGACCAGCAGACACTCGTGTGATGGATGTGAGCTGGGATGAAGAGGGAGGGGAGGCTGGCTGTGTGGAGGGAGGTCCCTGAGGCTCCCTGGGGGGAGGACCTGAGCAGGGCCCCAAAACATCCGGGAAGGTGCAAAGGGGGGCACTGCAAGCAGGGGACAAGAAGAGCTTTTCGACCAGACTCGTCTGGGAGAGATGAACTTGGGAAAGAAGGTGCAGGAGAGGTGCCTGCCCAGATCAGGGAGTGACCTAAGCCCACGGAGGCTGAACATTCAAACAGAATTGGAACGAGTCAAGTCCAAGGGCAAACCTTTCAGATCTAGTTCTCCTCCACTCTTTCTATGTGTTCCCACCACTGCCCGAGGAATCTGGGCCTTGGCATGACTGTGTTAATAGCGGCTTTTTAATTTTTTCCTGTTACGTGCATTAAAGAAGTGATTTCCAAACATTGAACTATGTGGAAAAAATGAAGAACCAAGTGTTCCCTGCTCTAAGGCGAAATGTGAAAAATAAAGAAAACATAATGAGTTTTTCATAAAGGTAAGCTGATTCAGCTTAAAGGGATACCCTCCGCAATGAAAGAGCGCTGTTCCTCTTTTTGTCGTTTGGCTGACACCCTTTGCTCTTTAATGGGGTCATGCTGACAGGTGAAGGGCTGTGTGGTTGTTGTTGCTCTGTTTTGTTTTTTGCTTATTTTAAGCTGTCAACCCAATGTCAGTCCCCAATTTTTCTTTAAATGAAAAGTACTGGTTCTGGAAATCCTAAAGGCTGGGAATGATTTATTAGACTGCCAGCTGTCTCCCTGGCTGGAGTATATGTTGATATAACATGGGATTTTGACATACAGGCTGTAGGCATCAAGGAAAGAGCAGAGTCTGGATATGGGAGACCAGGATTAAGTAGCTGTGCTGGAGAACATGGGATGTTCAAGTAGAAGGTGGGTCCCTAAAAGGCGAACCCCACAGCTTCCCTCCTGCCTCCTTGGTCCTGCCCCCTGGAAGATGTGCGTTATCACGGTGATGGCAGATGGGGATGCATTGTGAGGGGTTTAGAGATACTGTAAGATGGTTGTTGTGGGAGCCATTCATCGGATTGGCTGGGAAATCAGGTCAGGACACGCTCCATGTGAGCACAGCTTGTCCTCTGCTGTGTCTCTGCTTAAAGATGTGTCAGTGTCGCTCCTCATCACACATCAGACTTGTGATCAGTACGTAACATACTGCCTTGTTATTGTTCAGTCGCTCAGTCATGTCCTACTCTGTCAGCCCATGAACTGTAGCACGCCAGGCTTCCCTGTCCTTCACTATTTCCCAGAGTTTGTTCAAGCTCATGTCCATTGAGTTAGTGATGCCATCCAACCATTTCATCCTCTGTCATCCCCTTCTCCCCCTGCCTTCAATCTTTCCTGGCATCAGGGTCTTTTCCAATGAGTTCACTCTTTGCATGAAGTAGCCAAAGTATTGGAGCTTCAGCTCCAGCATCAGTCCTTCCAATGAAGATTCAGAACTTTAGGATTGGCTGGTTGGATCTCCTTGCAGTCCAAGGGACTCTCAAGAGTCTTCTCCAACACCACAGTTCAAAAGCATCAGTTCTTCAGAGCTCAGCTTTCTTTATGGCCCAACTCTCACATCTGGACTTGACTACTGGGAAAACCATAGCTTTGACTAGATGGACCTTTGTTGGCAAAGTAATGTCTCTCTCTGCTTTTTAATATGCTGTCTAGGTTTGTCATAGCTTTGACAAACTGTGAGATTGGGACCAGCAAAATCTTTGTGAAAGTTGGTTTATTTGAGCTGGGGATGGGGAAGAGTTTTCTCTCCCTTGTCCCAGACACAAGGGAGGTCAGACAGTGTCCTGAGAGGCTGAGAGCTGGCCTGCTCTGAGTCTTCTGTGTTACCCCTCCCTGGCCTTCCTCTGGCCATGTCCATTCCCAGAGGGTCAAAGAGTCCAAAAACCAAGTTGACATGCCCATCTGGAGCTTGTGCCCCCTTCCCTCTGGGTGAGACTCTATTTCTCAGAACCCTGGAATTCTCTGTCTAAATGGCTCACTTCCAGGGCTTGTACTGGCCTCCTTCCTGAGTCCATCTCCCCCAAGTGGGTCTTTGGTTGGATGAGCATTTCTAGATGCACAACATGGCCAAGGAAGGCTTTTTGCAGGATGGGGGAACTGCTTAGAAGATGAAGAACTTGGTGGTGATCATGTGATGAGAGGTGGTCCGGGGTAAGCCAGGTGTGGGGAGTGAGAGAGAGATGAGAGTCTGGGGCAGCTGTGACCACACTGCACAACCCAAGGAGGACTCTCAGGGATTAAAAACATGCTAGAATATCTATGGCTGGTTCATGTTGACGTTTGACAGAAAACAACAAAGTTCTGTAAAGCAATTATCCATCAATAAAAAATAGATTAAAAAAATGGGAAAAATACAGGTATACAATCCATAGAAGAGTCCAAAGAAATTAGAAAAATGAAGGAAGAAAGGAAAATGGGGAAACAAAGGAAAAAAAAAAAGGAAATTAGCAGGTCAAATTAAAAAATCTAATATCTATAGAAGAAAACCAGACAGAGAAAAGCAAAGAAAGTGGAGAGAAGAAAAGTGTCAAAGAAATAATTCTCAGATTTAGCTGTTAGTATGATGCCTGCTTTTGGGTGAGAGGAAGCATGTCAAGACAGTAGCCAAAGCAGGGCTCTGAACCCTCCCCCATCCCGCTCCCATCGGTAATTCCCTCCAGCCCAGCGTGCGCCCCCTCTGATGTCTTGAGGCAAGATGGGCAGGCCCAGGAGATGGAGAAGGAAGGGGAAGCCATGCCTTCTTGCCATTTTTTCGGTCCTTGACCACCTTCCCAACTCAGAGAAGTGCTGCAGGTGGGCGGAGTGGACAGCCACTCTTCTCGGGCATGAGTCATGGGTAGAGTCACGGCTCCAGGAAAAGGCTGGACTTGATTAGATGCCTTTATGCCTTTTTTCCTACTCACATCTATTTTTTCAGGAGATAGCTGAGCCCATCAAGCTGAGTGACAATCAGAAAGGAATCCACATAAAACTTACGCACAGATACAGCAAGAATGCAAACAGGAGGAAAAGGATATGAGAAAAAGTCAGGTGAATAATATGCTTCTAAAGAGGGGTTTTTCTTCTCTTCCTTGGAAGGAAAGCTATGATAAAGCTGGATAGCACATTAAAAAACAGAGAATCACTTTGCCAACAAAGGTCCATATAGTCCACTGCGGTTTTTCCAGTAGTCATGTTGGGATGTAAAGTTGGACCATAAAGAAAACTGAGCGCTGAAGACTTGATGCCTTCAAATTGTAATTGTGCTGGAGAAGACTCTTGAGAGTCCCTTGTACTATAAGGAGATCCAACCAGTCAATTGTAAAGGAAATCAATCCTAAATATTCATTGGAAGGACTGATGCTGAAGGTGAAACTCCAATACTTTGGCCTCCTAATGTGGAGAGCTGACTCATTTGAAAAGACCCTGATCCTGGGAAAGGTTTGGGGCAGAAGGAGAAGGGGACGGCAGAGGATGAGACGGTTGGATGGCATCACTGACTCACTGGACATGAGTTTGAGCAAGCTCCGGGAGACAGTGAAGGACGGGGAAGCCTTCAGTTCACAGGGTCTGCAGTTCATAGGGTCAAAAAGAGTCAGACACACCTTAGGGGCTGAACAACAACAAAGAGCAGTTGCTCAAAAAAGGATGGGGAGAGATCAAATGAATCCCACACAATCCAAAGCAACTACAGGTACGATGAACTGAAAAACTGAGCTCCAAGGACATCTGTGAGCGTTTCAAGGAAGAGATTCTATAACGACAGAAAGAGATGAGAGGCAAGCTGATGAAGCTTAGGAAACAAGTGTGGAAAAAAAAATAATAAAACACTACAGAGAAGGAAACTGCATTCGGAGCAACAAAAACCGAAACACGTTTGACAAAATCATGCAAAACAAACCTGTGCAAAGATGCAAAAATAATAGTGGCAGTGATGTACATGGAAGGGAAAGGATTGTGGTGCTTCCAAAGAAGAGAACGAAATGAAAGGAAAATGAGACATAAACTCACCAGAAGGACTCGAATCTTCTATTCAACAAAGTCATTATATTCCAGCAATAAATGCACAGTGATCAATTCTGAATCATAACCTTGTTTAGCTACTGAACACCATGACAAAGGCAGAATCCTATAAACAAAAAAGCCAAATGAGACAAAACAATACAAAAATCCCCCCACAGTGCCTGAGAATGGTGGTTGGGATCTAGGGTTTGGCAAGGAAAGGAAATGTGACCCAGGGCTCCCTGGGTTGTAAAGACAAAGGACATTTTAAAGTATGAGCACAGTGTTCCTAAAAGCCTTTTTTTCTTTTTGAGAGAACCCTGAGGAATCACCTGGTGGCTCATAGGTAAAAAATGTGCCTGCAATGCAGGAGATCTGGGTTTGATTCCTGGGTCAGAAAGATCTCCTGGAGTAGGAAATGTAACCAACTCCAGATTTCTTGCCTGAAAGTGTTAGGTACTCAGTTGTGTCTGACTTTTTGTGAGCCCATGGTCTGTAGCCTGCCTGGCTCCTCTGTTCATGAATTCTCCAAGCAAGAATACTGGGGGGATTCCCATGGACAGAGGAGCCTGGTGGGTTACAGTCCATGGGGTTGCAAAGAGTTGGACACAACTGAAGTGACTAAATGGCAACGACGACTGAGGAGTCAAGCTCCAGATCTCAGAAACAAGGCACCATCCTCAAAAGATTGGTGGCGAGCATGGGATTCATTCTACTCTGGAATTAAGACTCAACAATTCTTGGAATGATGTTGTAAAACAGAATGAAGGTGTTAGAGACCCGATCCATGTAAACAATGATTCATGGAAACATACTATCATATCAAAATATAAGAACCTCAAGCTCTTATCATTTATACTCCTTCTTCCCTTAACTTAGAGATCTTTTCTTCTTTTATATATTGCTTAGATTTTGAAAAAATGATCATGTTTTAACAGCAATAACAAAAAAGTCATTATTCCTAAAACATTTCAAGTTTTCTCTTTTCCATCTGGTTTGCTTCATTCAAGGAAAAAGAAGAAAGAATTTCCATGCCTTTGGAAGGCTCCGGGCCTAATTCAACATCCCCAGGACAAGGGAGGAGCTGAGGGCTGCAGACCAGAGCCCGTGAAGGGTGGATAGGGGTCTCCTTGCTTCCTGCTGGCCGGGGCTCAGGGGCTGGGAGGCTCTGTGAGCACCTGGTCTGAAAAAGAGTCGATGGCCTGGGGGGCCGGTTCCTGAGCTGGGATGGGTCCTGTTTAGTGGGGCAGGACCCAGGGAGGTGGGCAAGGAGAGGGCCCCCTGCAGGCCTTCTGGGGGAAGTTCTGGGCCCCTCCTCCTGCTCCTCCCTGATTTCTGTATCAGTGGGCCCTCTGCCTCTCTGGACCAGGTGAGTGGCTTGGGCCTCAGACTTGCCCTGAGCAGCCATCCTGCCTGCTGGCCCCCTTTCCTTCCATTTCAACTGTGCCCCCCTCTACCTGCAACTGGAGCTTGTGCAGAGAGAAGCTGGGGGCGTGCGGGAGGGAAGGGAAGAACCTTGCCTTTCTTCTTTCCTTCATTCCTGCGCTGAGCAGCCTCGTGTACAGCCCTGTGCAGTCTCTGGGGGCTGAGATGGCTCTGACACGCGCAGGTCTCCTGGCACCCCCGCCTGGCATGAGGACACCCCCCAGGGAAGCCCTCCCGTGGGACTCAGGGCCCCGAGGGAGCTGGCGGGGGGAGGTGGTGGTGTGCCGGGCACTGCTCTACAAGTGAGCAAGATGGTGGCTCCAAGCTGGGAAGAGGGTGGCTTCCCTGGAGGATGGATTTCTCTGCTGGATCCCAGAGGATGACAGTGGAGTGGGTCACAGGTTTCTTCCTGGCTCTTCCCTGGCAGAAGTGCCCCTAGGGCCACTTCCAGCTTCCTGTGTCTCCCCACCTCCAGGCCATGCTGATTGGTCCAGTGCTGGGAGCACCTGACCTGCGTGGCCCAGTCAGACTGAAATGGCTCTGGTTCAGATTCCAGCTCCCTGACGGATTGGTTGGTGAGCTTGGGTAGCCAGAACCTGCTCTGTGCCTCAGTTTCCCAGTATGAACACTGGCTTTCAGGAGGATTAGGTAAGATAAAGCATGTGGCACCACACTTGGCACCTGGTAAATGATGGCACAGGTGCATTCGGAGAATTGGAGGTGTCCTGGGTCCCTAAGGGCGCACCTGGCCCTGGTTCTGATTCTTCCAGAAGCTCAACTTGTCTCTAGTTCCTGAAGTTCATAATCCAACCTGTGTTTTTATGATCAGTTCCTCTCTTTGGCGATGGTAATGGTGGAGTTCTGTCACTTGCAATAATGTCCCAGATCGGAGGATGGGGGTGTGCAGAGGGTGTGGGCTGTGGGATGTTTTTTAGGGTTTGATGGGCAGGAGCAAAGCTGAGCAAGTTTGGGCTCACGCCATGTACCTGGAGCGCAGAGTACTGGAAAGGGCAGCGACATCAGGACCAGATTCTGAGTGTCGGGCTTGACACGCGGTAACTGCTCAATAAGAACTGGCTTCCAGCCAGCTGCGGTCTGCGTTCTAGTAAGCCTCCGCACCCCCAGACCAATCTCAAAGAGAGATGATCTCCAGGACCATTTCCAGCCAAGAAACTGAGTTCTCTGGGGCAAGTGATATATTTAGTGTATGTGCTGTGCTAAATTGGTTCAGTCGTGTCTGACTCTGCAGCCTTATCGACTGCAGCCCGCCAGGCTCCTCTGTCCATGGGATTCTCTAGGCAAGAACACTGGAGTGGGTTGCCATTTCCTCCTCCAATATTTAGTGTATACAGTTTATAAAGATATGAATGTATGAGCTGCTTATCTAGACATTCCTGTACAAGCATCATTCAGTTTCATCCTCATATTCTTATACCCATTTTATAGATGAGAAAACTGAAGCTCGAGAAGTGAACTCAGTTGCCCAGTAGTAAGTGGCAGAGACATTTGTACCTGGGCTTTCTAACTCCACATCCTTTGGATTTAATCAATATATTCATTTGCTCGTTTGTGACTTGTTTAAATAACAATTATTTTTTCCTTCCAACTGGTGAATAACAAGGTATCAAAGGGGAAGAACTGCTTCCCAGGTGGCTCAATGGTGAAGAATCTGCCTGCCAATGCAGGAGACACTTGTCCGATCCTTTGATCAGGAAGATCCCCTGGAGAAGGAAATGGCAACCCCCTCCAGTATTCTTGCCCGGGCAGTCCCACGCACAGAGAGGCCTGGTGGGCTGCAGTCCACGCTGCTGCAAAGAGTCAGACAGGACTCAGCACAGCACGGCAGAGCAAAGCAAAGGGGAAGAACTAGTCAATTCATGCAGAAAGGAGAGCCGGCAGGGAGGAAAGGAGCTCGTAATGAAGGGCTGTGTCAGAGGAGAGCTCTGCCAGGGCCATTTCCCCTTAATTGAGAGCGTGTTTGGAAAATACTCCCCTCTCTGCATAATGAAAGGCTGGAGAAACTGGCTTATTTTAAGGGACCATGAGCTAATGCATATGCATGCGAACCCTGCTTGTACAAGCTTGTGTTATGTCTGCCTTTCCTTTTGTTTTCTCTGGATGTGCCTGCATTTAATATACATAACAAAATGCCTCCATTGTAATCTGTTTCTCATTTAAAGGCAAAAAAGAAAAAAAACAAGTTAGAAACCCAGTATAGAACCAAAAACTTTTAACCCAGCAATTCCATTAAAAAAAATTAAAATCAAATTATTAAATAAGGCAGCTGGTCCCCTAAAGAAGAGGGCGTTATGATGGTCCTGGCCAGCTCCCTCTGTGTGCCGCCTTCCCCAAACCTCCCCCCTCCCCCGGTTGTTATTACTTGTCGCACAGAGCCTTCTTGGCCTGAGCTCTCAAGTGGGCTTTTGCTGTGTGGATACAGAAGAAACGAGCTCTCTCCTTAGAGAGATGCCAACGATCTGACCTTTTGTACCAGAGACCCATCTGGAGAACCGTAATCATTCCAGCAGAATTGCTCTTGGGTGATCTCTATGACAGCTTTTTAATCTCCGTGATTATGCAGTTTGGTTATCTCTCATAGGTGAACAAGGATGCCGTCTCTGAGCCGTTCATTGCCAGTGTGGGAGCCAGTGCCCCGTGGTCCGAGGAGAGGATAGTGTGGCTCCAGCTGAGGCTGTTTCTGCATCTCACTTCAAAGGAATCGAACTGCACACTCAACCTTGGTTCTTTCAGCTCTGTTCTTGTTGCTGAGTTACCCTGACCTTGCAGGGTCCTCTTAAGCCTGCCCTCTTTCCCGCTGGCCAGTGCAGCAGCCAGCATCCACCTGCCCATATTAACCTTCCTACCCCGATCCCTCCCAGGGCACTTCTACAGGTGACCTGTAGGCCCTGGGTGAGCAGGGGATGGTGGGCATTGTTTAGGAAAGGCTTGGGCAGAGATGAGCGGTGTGGTGGGGAGGGCACGGGCAGTGGACACTTCCAACAAGAATCTGCCATCTTCCCCAGTGCTGACCTGCCTTCCAGTCTGCCTGCTCCAGGGCCCTTGCCCTGGCCTCAGTTTCCCTCTGGCTTCCCTCAGCATTTCCCTCGTGGCCCTCCTGCTGGCTGAGGCGGAAGCATCTGTGACCTCTGGCTCCTCCAGGGACAGCCCCCACCCCACCTCACATCTCCAGACACAATGGCCGTACTCAGGAAGCTCATGGGACAGTCCCCAGGGGCCCCGAGGAGCACAGAGGACCGAGTGAGGCAGACAGAGGCGGTCTTCTGGAGGATGGGGTGCTGAATTGAGCTTTGAAGGGTGAACGGGAAACACCTGAGTGAGGAAGAAATGGTATAGACCTAACAGAAGCAGAAGATATTAAGAAGAGGGGGCAAGAATACACAGAAGAACTGTACAAAAAGATCTTCAAAACCCAGATAATCACAATGGTGTGATCACTCACCTAGAGCCAGACATCCTAGAATGTGAAGTCAAGTGGGCCTTAGGAAGCATCACTATGAACAAAGCTAGTGGAAGTGATGCAATTCCAGTTGAGCTATTCCAAATCCTAAAAGATGATGCTGTGAAAGTGCCACACTCAATACGCCATCAGATTTGGAAAACTCAGCAGTGGCCACAGGACTGGAAAAGGTCAGTTTTCATTCCAATCCCAAAGAAAGGCAATGCCAAAGAATGCTCAAACTACCGCACAATTGCACTTATCTCACACACTAGTAAAGTAATGCTCAAAATTCTCCAAGCCAGGCTTCAGCAATATGTGAACCATGAACTTCCAGATATTCAAGCTGGTTTTAGAAAAGGCAGAGGAACCAGAAATCAAATTGCCAACATCCATTGGATCATTGAAAAAGCAAGAGAGTTCCAGAAAAACATCTATTTCTGCTTTGTTGACTATGCCAAAGCTTTTGACTGTGTGGATCACAATAAACTGTGGAAAATTCTTCAAGAGATGGGAATACCAGGCCATCTGACCTGCCTCTTGAGAAACCTGTATGCAGGTCAGGAAGCAAAAGTTAGAACTGGACATGAAACAACAGACTGGTTATAAATAGGAAAAGGAGTACATCAAGGCTGTATATTGTCACCCTGCTTATTTAACTTATATGCTGAGTACATCATGAGAAACGCTGGGCTGGATGAAGCACAAGCTGGAATCAAGATTGCTGGGAGAAATATCAATAACCTCAGATATGCAGATGACACCACCCTTATGGAAGCAAGCAAAGAAGAACTAAAGAGCCTCTTGATGAAAATGAAATAGGAGAGTGAAAAAGTTGGTTTAAAGCTCAACATTCAGAAAACTACGATCATGGCATCCAGTCCCATCATCTCATGGCAAATAAATGGGGAAACAGTGGCAAATTTTATTTTTGGGGCTCCAAAACCACTGCAGATGGTGATTGCAGCCATGAAATTAAAAGACGCTTACTCCTTGGAAGGAAAGTTATGACCAACCTAGACAGCATATTAAAAAGCAGAGACATTACTTTGCCAACAAAGGTCCGTCTAGTCAAGGCTATGGTTTTTCCAATAGTCATGTATGGATGTAAGAGTTGAACTATAAAAAAAAGCTGAGGGCCGAAGAATTGATGCTTTTGAACTGTGGTGTTGGAGAAGACTCTTGAGAGTCCCTTGGACTGCAAGGAGATCCAACCAGTCCATCCTAAAGGAAATCAGTCCTGAATATTCATAGGAAGGACTGATGTTGAAGCTGAAACTCCAATACTTTGGCCACACGATGCAAAGAGCTGACTCATTGGAAAAGACCCAGATGCTGGGAAAGATTGAAGGCAGGAGGAGAAGGGGATGGCAGAGGATGAGATGGCTGGATGGCATCACCGACTCAGTGGACATGAGTTTGAGTAAACTCCGGGAGTTGGTGATGGACAGGGAGGCCTGGCGTGGTGAGGTTCATGGGGTCGCAAAGAGTCTGACATGACTGAGTGACTGAATGGCACTGAGTGAGGAAGGGAGGCGGGAAGAGTTCCAGGAGGAAGGGACAGAGCATGGAGAGGTCTAGAGACACACGGCTACACAATCGGAATTCCGAGCAGTTAGACAGAAGACTCCTGTCAAAGATGGCGACAGGTGAAGTCAGAGCGATTTGGGGCCCAAGCGCCTTGACAGTCTCTCTGTGTTCCCCAGGACTGCAGGGACAGAGGTGTGGGCTGTGCACTGCACCAGTGTGGCCACTTGAAGGGCTGTAGGCAGGAGAGAGACCTGGCGGTAAGCATGGCTGTGGAGAGTGGGATGGGGGAGGCCCGCGAGGAGGCAGGGGCAGCAGGGTTGGGAGCCTTGGTAATCCAGGTGAGGCGTGCTCTCAGCAGCACTGGGAGAAAGTGCAGGGGTGGATTCTGCTATTGGAGCCCAACAGCATCAGCGCACCAAATAAAGAAAACAGCCATCCCTTGTGAAAACCTTCAGTGAACAACAGGCCTGTAAAATTAGCTCCTATTCGTCATTGCTTCTGCCCCAGGGACTTTCCAGGATTCTTCTCCTCCACAATTTCAATGATGCTTGAAAAAACTTATTTTGCTTATTGCAGATAAAATGCACACTTGGAGGCATTAAAAATTTTTTTTGTTGATGTATAACATTACATAAATTACAGATTGCATCAATACGATATGATTCACAATATTTAAAGGTTATACTTCATTTATATTATTATAAAATATTGGCTATATTCTCTGTGTTATACGATATATCTTTGTAGCTTGGAGGCATTTCTTTGTTTCAATATCTCTTCCACGCTAAGATTCAATACCTTTTCTCTTTTGTGACTCAGAGTGTTTCATGATTCCGACTACCCTCATGCCATATTGATTCTGGAGCTGCAGGAAAACATAGATGCTTGAGATGGAAAAAGACAGAAGAGTTTGGTAGAGTCTGACACCATGAATCTTCCACCCCCCCCTCACCCCACACAGGGCTCAGACCCCCACCTTCAGCACCCAATGGAATAATTTCCTCACCTCCTTTTCTCTCCCAAGGCTGCCCTGGAAACAGTCTGCCATGCTTAGTTGTCTACAGACTTGGATGCTCTGCCTGGCTGAGAAGGAGGGACTGGAGTTCCCAAGGGCGATTCAAGAGGTATCAGGGAAGGGTGGAGCAGAATGGAGGACCCAGTGAGATGTGGGGAAAATGAAGGGCTTCTGGCAAAGAAACACAGTTCCTGTGCTGGTGTGACCAAAGAACCAGAATGCCATCCAGATGGAAATACGTGTAGGTGCCTTGGGACTTTCTGTACAAATTTGTGTAAGCGAGTTACTGTCACAACAAAATCCAACAAGTAGTGGTTTAATACAGAGCAGTTTACTTCCTGCTCTCAGATCAGTGTGGAGGTGGGGAGTGGCTGTCCTCCACATGGTCACTCAGGGACCCAGGCTCCTCGGTCCCAACCCCATCACTCTCCACATCCCCAAGGATGAAGAGGAAAGGTCTTGAGAGGAACATGTGGGTAGGTTTTACAGACAGTCCTGGAAATGGCATGCTCGCTTCTTATATTTATTTTTTCACAACTTCATTGAGGTATATTTTATTTATCATAAAATCTGCCCATTTCATTGCCTGTGTCATTGAATGTTTTTTAGTAACTTTAGAACATTTTCACAGCCCCATCCTTAACCCTGCATTGGATTTCTTGTATCCATTTAATGTTTCTACCTCACTGTTGTTGTCTAGTCGCTAAGTCATGTCGGACTCTTTCGTGACCCCATGGACGATCTAGCCCATCAGGCTCCTCTGTCCATGGGATTTCCCAGGCAAGAATACTGGCGTGTGTTGCCATCTCCTTCTGCAGGGGATCTTTCCAATGCAGGGATTGAACCCGAGTCTCCTGTGTCTCCTGCGTTGCAGGTCCATACTTTACTACTGAGCTACCAGGGAAGCCTGTTCCCACCCTATACGTAATCACTAATCTACTTGGCATCTCTCTAAACTTGCCTACTCTGAACATTTCGTGTAAATAACATGATACAAGGTGTAGTCTCTGTGTCTGACTTCTCTCACTGAGCATAATGTTTTTCAGGTTCATCCTGTGGGTCGGTAGTTTGTTCCTTTATAATGTCAAAGAGTAGTCTATTGTATGCCTAGACTGAACCAGGTTCACTTCTGCTGTCTTTCCATTGGTTAGAACTCAAGTCACGTGATCAAATCCCACTGCAAGAGCAGCTGGGAAATGTAGTCCATGTGCCCAGAGGCAGGGAGCCTATTATGGTGAACAGATAGTAATCTCCACCCAAGCACTCCTTCCTTGACCCCAGTTACCTGATAAAAATCTATAAACACACAAATGCCATGCATGAGTGGTATGTGTGTGTGTTGTCGGGGGAGGGCAGAAACTGCAGAGTCCTGATCTGACCTGTTGCCAGTTCTGTTCCCTTCCACAAGCAACAGAGGGTGTGCTTGGGAGGAGATGGGAGGGGGCACAGATTGTAAATAGAGGTGACCTTGAGGACATTAATGTAACACCTTCCCTGCCTGCCCAGAGGTGTGGACTTCTGGAGGACAAGGGTAAGTGCAGATCTCACCGAGTTCCTGGGAGAAGCATGGGTTACAATTAATGAAATGCACTTAAAATAGCTCGTGAGAGGGAGCTGGGGGCCGAGGGTAGGTAGTTCCAAGTCCATCGCTTTTGTGCTCTTGGATTTTCACATCAACAGCCTCTTGTAGATTCTGCTTAACTGTTGATGCAGACGCATTGACAGAGCTCCAAGTCTGGAGGCGTAATTTTTAGAAGAAAATATGAACTCTCCTTGCATTCTTAGAATAGTTGTCAAGGGGGAAATGTCTTCCAGAAAAAGTGTGGTCTTTGCAGGAGGGTGAAAGGAATTGCACTCCTGGGCCTTTCCTCAATGTGATGCTCCTACCAGAAGTTCAGGGTGCAGAGTGGTCGGAGGTGCAGCCCAGGAGTTATTTCAGGACACGTCTTGCCCCGGCTCCCTGCGATCCTCAGCAGTGCCTTTTCACTTAATATTTTAATCATCTGGCAGAAATGTGAAGGCTGATTCTTTTCATGGAGACAGTGAGTTTCCAAGCCAGAGAATTCTATCACCTTGAATAATAGGCCCAGCCGCCTACGCAGACCTGCAGTTGGCCGGCTTCTCTGGGACAGCTGAGTCCCAGCACCTGCTCTGGGAGCCCACAGTCTGGCTTGGGATGCCTGACAGTGGCCAAACATCTGAATGAGGGAAAGAAATGCTGCCGCTTCCTCCGTTTGGAGGCAAAAGGCTGGAAATGCAGCCAGGACTCTGTTTTCCGGAGGTAAGTGGCAGCAGGGAGAGTTTAGAAAATTCTGCAGATAACTCTGAGGAGCCATCTTCAAATAAGCTCTGCCCTTCTCAGACATTTCTGTTGATCTGGGGGGCAGGGGTCAAGAGGGAAAGAGGGTCGGGACCAATTTGGTTGAAATCTTGCAGTCCTTCCCTAGAAAACAACTCAGCTTTCCCATTTCCTGAACAATGGCAAGGTGGGATGCTGGAATTCCATTCCTTGTTCAGGTCCCCATATTTTAAAGGTCCAGAGAGCAGACATGAGTGAGTTTGTGTCAGAGCCAGAAGTAAAATGTGGTAAAATCAAGTGCTTTGAGAGCCCACCTAAGACTTCCGTTTCCATCCTACGGAAGGAGCAGGCGTCAATGATCTAGGTAGAGTCTGCTGTGAACCAGGAACATCTCCTACGTTCTCAGGTCATCCCACAACCTGCCAGGGGCACACGACTGTGATTCTGCTTTATCAACCAGGTAAGTTGGATTATCAACCCCCTCGAGGTCATGCCACAGGGAAGGGAGAGAATTACAGTTTGAGTCCAGGTCAGCCTTCCACCCAAGCCTGGCTCCACAATGGCTCAGCAGGTAAAGAATCTGCCTGCCATGCAGGAGACACAGGAGATGTGGTTCCATCCCTGGGCTGGGAAGATGCCCTGGAGGAGGAAGTGGCAACCCACTCCAGTATTTTTGCCTGGAAAATCCCGTGGACAAAGGAGCCTACAAAGGACACTACAGTCCTTGGGGGTCACAAGGAATCAGCCCCGACTGAGTGACTAACATCTTCACTTTCTCAGCCCCCAGGCCCAGTCATGGATGAAGTGAGTGATTGTGATGTTTGAACCTTGTGGGCCTGGCACATGCTGCCATGAGCTGGGGAGCCTTGCAGGATGGCCTCAGGTCAAGCAGCAGCAAGTGACCAAGACCTTGGGCATCTGTAATTAGACCTGCCTCCTCTTCAGTCCTAAGACAGAAACGCCTTCTCAGTCATCAGTTGCTCAGACTCTTCTCTGTGGGCCAGCAGGGTCTCTGACTCCTCCATCTGAGCAGACGAGCAGGAGGGTGAAAGTCCTCCAGGCTCGAGGAAGGCTGTGCCTGTCTGGCCAGGTGGCTCTGTGGCACTGGACAGCCTCTCCAATGGCCTCATCCTGGATTTCCACCCACCGGGGCTGTCAGCAATGTCTGGCAACCTGGCTCCAGCCCATTGGCACACACAAAGCCCGACCATGCAGCCAGCCGGGATGTTCTCAAGAGCCTATTGGTTACTTTTCAGGCCTAACCTCATCACTCTGCACTTCGGAGAGCTGAAGTGCTGCCCTTGGGGAGGTCCGAGGGGGCGTCTGGCTTTCCTGAAGCCTGCTGGCCATCTTAAGATTTATCCCTTCCTGATCACTTAGCCTCAGCAGCTGACAAATCCTTCTGAGCAACGCTGGAGAAGACAGAGTTCCCTGGAGGTATCACTTCCTGATGGGGTCATTATGGTGTGGCTGCTGTCATTTGTGACCACCCATTTCTCAGCTTGCCAGGAACTTGGGCATTCCATGCTTTACCCTGTGGCCCCCATAAAAAGATTATTTTTTGAAGGTTAAAGTCACAGATCTCAGAAAATAGGAAATGGACATGTCAAATTAATTTAATTCATAATTTAATGAGGAAATCAATAGTATGTTATAACCAGTTCAAAGAAAAATTAAAAGAGCACACCTAAAGAGGCCAACAAAGGTCCGTCAAGTCAAGGCTGTGGTTTTTCCAGTGGTCATGTATGGATGTGAGAGTTGGACTGTGAAGAAAGCTGAGCACCGAAGAATTGATGCTTTTGAACTGTGGTGTTGGAGAAGACTCTTGAAAGTCCCTTGGATCGCAAGGAGATCCAACCAGTCCATCCTAAAGGAGATCAGTCCTGGGTGTTCATTGGAAGGATTGATGCTGAAGCTGAAGCTCCAATACTTTGGTTACCTGATGCAAAGAACTGACTCATTTAAAAAGACCCTGATGCTGGGAAAGATTGAAGGCAGGAGGAGAAGGGGAAGACAGAGGATAAGATGGCTGGATGGCATCACCGACTCAATGGACATGAGTTTGAGTGAACTCCAGGAGTTGGTGATGGACAGGGAGGCCTGGCGTGCTGCGATTCATGGGGTCGCATAGAGTCTGACATGACTGAGCAACTGAACTGAACTGAACTGAAAGAGGCCTTGGGGAGGCTAGACACAAATTTAGACATTGTTGCAAAACCGTTCCAAAACCAGTTGATACTCACAGGGCAAGAGTCAGTGCCATTCCTCTGGACAAAATTCACTAGCCGGTGTATAGACAAATCATTTCCATTCTCTAAGTTTTCTACAACTTCCAGAGTTGTCAGTTAGCTCAAAGATGAGAAGAGCAGGCCCCTAGGAATCCGACAACCCAGAAAGGACACCCACTGTCTTGTCTGCCCTCAAATCCTCCCATGTGTGTGCTTGTGAGTCCTCATCCCAGCTGATGGCAGGTTCACATCTTGTCGCTGCTTTCTGTCCAAGATAAGTGACCAAGCGAGGTCTTCGGACCCCAAACTCTGGCTTTTGAACTCTTTCGACCTAAGCGGTCCCCCAAGCCAGAGGAAGGTAAAGGATGTCTGAGGTCCCGCCTGCTGCGGGTGTGAGGGTCTTCAGCCTCTGTTCCAAGTCTCTTATTCTGCTTCCACGACCACCAAGCCCCAAGCCTGGGCCCAGCTGGCCCTGCCTGTGGAAGGGAAGTGATGCCAGCCGGCTGATCCATCAGCTCCCCGTCTCTGAGCATTTCCCGCAGAGAGCCGGTCACACGGCTCCCAGTCCTGAGTCTGGCTTCCCGGGCAGCGTGGGTCATGTACACTGAGACCATTTCTAGTCTCCGGCACAGGGATTCTCACGGCAGATTGAGAACGTCCTCCGTGTCTACCTTCATCTCACTTTCCTGTCTGCCTGGGCTGCAGGGAAGCCGCAATGCCAGCCCCTCTGTGCCTGTGGCCTCTACACCCTCCAGACGCTGGTCCTCTGCCAGTTTCCGCTCCAGGTGCCTGGCTCAGCACGTCACATACGCAGTCTTGTTTACATGCCAACAATCCTGCAAGTCGGGGTCTGTGAGATTAATCCCTGGGTCAGGAAGATCCTTGGAGAAGGAAATGGCAACCCATTCCAGTATTCTTGCCTGGAAAAATCCCATGGACAGAGGAACCTGGTGGGTTACAGTTCACGGGGTTGCAAAGAGTCAGACATGACTGAAGCGACTTAGCACAATATTTCACTGGCAAGCACTCTGTCTCGTGGTCGCCTGGGCGACAGGGAGCCTGGGAGAGTGAGCACAGGCCCCTAGGAATGCCTTGCTTTTCTCCCCTTATCACTGAGATGAAGAAATCGAGGCCAAGGTAGTTCAAGGGCACACACAGGTCAGGGGCCGGGACAGAAGTGAATCCAGGTCTGCCTGAGTCCAAAGCTGGGCTCCTTCCACACGACACCTCTGAGAGCTGCTGTGTGACCCAGGAGGTCCAAACCCACCAGGACACCCACCCAGAGGAAAGACTTCGGAGCCCACCCGCCCTCCTCCCACCGGACCCTGCTCTGTGTGCTTTAGTGGTTTGGCTAAACACCTGGGTCTTATTTCCACCCTCACCCAAGGCAGGCCCAGGTAGAAAACATCACCATGGTAACCCTTGTTTCCAAGGGGCCGCATGTTACTTCTGGAAAAAATGATACCTTGGTTCCCAAGACTTAGCGCCCTGTGGGTCTGCGGGGCGAGTTTACTGGGCACCGCCGCTGGCAGCTGGCTCAGCGGACACACTTCACGGCTTTCTGTCCCTGTTGTGGTTTCCAGGGAAGCGTGATGTGTTTGCTACCGGAAAGGAGGGAGCAGGGGAGTCCGGGTGTGTCATCTGCTGTCTGATGAGATGGCTGTCTGATGAGAGGGGCTGGGAGGGCTAGTGCTCTGTCTGGGAGGTGGGGGCACCTGGGCTATGTCCCACCTGTGTCCCCAGTGAGGGTCATCTGGGCTGTGTCCCACCTGCATCCCAGTGCTACTGCCTGTTCATGCTGAAGCCTGGCATGACCCCTCTCCCTTTGCACTGACCCCTGAGACAGAGAATATAGGAGTGGTCTGGAGCATTTGAAAGATGGCTCTGGTCAGCAGCGGCCTTTCCTGGTTCTCTCGTACTGAAGGCCCCTGCTGTGGTGACCCCTGTTTCCCCTCACCAGGTGCTCACTCTCCCAGGCTCCCTGTGGCCCAGGCGGCCGTGAGACAGAGTGCTTGCCAGTGAAATATTGTGCTAAGTCGTTTCAGTCGTGTCTGACTCTGCAACCCCATGAATTATAGCTGGCCAGGTTCCTCTGTCCATGGAATTTTCCAGGCAAGAATACTGGAGTGGGTTGCCATTTCCTTCTCCAGGGATCTTCCTGACCTAGGGATTGAACTTGTGTCTCTTGTATCTCCTGCATTGGCAGGCAGGTTCTTTTCCACTAGCGCCACCTGGGAAACCCAGCAAGAAACTAGGGGATGTCTTTTGGAGGCTTCTGGGGGAAATTATTCCCTTTCTCAAGAGCCCCTTTCTGCCTCTTGTCAGGAGTCACTCCTGGAGGGTTTGCAGTCATCTCGAGACCAGGAGAATGGCAGGCATTGACCATGCGTGTAGACATGGTTGGGATGGAAGCAGCCCCACATCTGTCACCCCCTGGCTTCTTGCTTTGTGACATGATGGAGTGCCTTTCATGGTCTGAGCCTCTGCTACTCCAAGTGTGATCCCCAACCAGCACCTTCGGAACCACTTGGGAGCTTGTTAGACATGCAGACTCTCAGGCCCAGCCCTAGACAGACTGATCCAGAAGATACAGTGAAAAAAGATCTCTGAGTAACTAATGTGACACAGAAACCGTGAGGAGGGAGAGAAGAGGGGATGGGGTGCGGACGGTGGAGAAACTATTTTTTGGAGATTTGTTTTCTTCGTATTTTGTGTTTATGCCTCTCTGAGCTACGAATGAAGAAATCGTTCCTCTATTTAAAAGGAAGGCAAAGCTTCCTCCCTCCTCCCCGCCCTCCAGCCTTTCTCCCCATCCAGCTGCTGGGGCGGATCAATGGTGGGGTTCTTGCAGGCCGAGGATTTACAGGATTTGCAGGAGGAGGCATTTACCCTTGGCTTACTGCTCTAAGCGTTAAATCGTCCCTCATCCTCTCTGAGTTCCTTGGACTGCAAGGAGATCCAACCAGTCAATCCTAAAGGAAGTCCTGAATATTCATTGGAAGGACTGATGCTGAAGCTGAAGCTCCAATACTTTGGCCACTGGATGTGAAGAACCGACTCACTGGAAAAGACTCTGATGCTGGGAAAGATTGAGGGCAGGAGGAGAAGGGGACGACAGAGGATGAGATGGCTGGATGGCATCACCGACTCAGTGGACATGAATTTGAGTAAACTCTGGGAGACCGTGAAAGACAAGGAAGCCTGGTGTGCTGCAGTCCATGGGGTCGCAAAGAGTTGGACACGACTGAGGGACTGAACAATAGCAACATCCTGTCTGAAGTCTGGGCTTTACATTTAGAAAGATTAAACCAGCCTGTTCAAAACAGGGGCGCCATGAAAAACAAAAAAAATGCCTGGGGCACTTTCTTTCCAAAAGCTTGTTTCCCTCCTCAGACAAGCCATGAAGATGCTCAGAGAAGAATACGTTGTACATTTTTAGCTTCGAGGGACTGTCAGGAGGCTTTGTGGATGGGGAAGCGCTCTCTTAAAGGAGGGCATTTGGTTCTTGGAAGAACACAGAGAGCTCGGATTCCAGTGCAGCTTCTTTCTACAACGCCGGGATTCAAATGTTTCACTTTTTTTTTTTTTCTTTTTGACAGGGCTGAACACCGGAGAACCATGCTAGCTCATAGGACTTTGAGGGTGGAGGGACCTCAGCGTTGTAGACCATGAGGAAGTTTTCTCTGTGTCACAGCAGGGAGGCACCTTGGCTTCAGCCTCTCTTCCCCCCACGCAGGAGGGATGTCTGAAGCTCTGAGGGGAACCGTGGCTTTCCGAGCTCCCTCGGCCAGCAGGGACGGAGTCACGTCTAGAACCCAAGTTCAGATTCTCCTCTTCACACGTCAGCAGTACTCCCGCCCCCGCCGCCTGCAAGTCATCACGAGAGGAAGGAAATTCGGGGTCACCTGACTTGCCCTCAGCTTGTCAGGGAGACCAGGTCCCCAAGACGGGGCGATGCTAGGAGCTCAGAATTTTGACAGAGATTCCAACTTGGGCTCCTTCTAGCTGACTTTGGCCTCTCTGAACCTCGGTTTCCTCATCTAACTGAGATGGGGAGAAGAAGAGAGGCCGGGTTTACACCTTCCTGCCGCCATCTTCTTAGAGAACAGAGCTTGAATGGCTGGACTTCCCCCACACCCCTTGCTGAATAAGCTGAAAGCAGTTGATTAATACCCATGGAGGAAGAGAGAAGGGTGCCCATGGACTCCAGGACCTGAGTAAGGGAGCATGGGAAGACAGAGAGGAGGGCAGAGCAGAGGGCAAATGCAGCTGGGTGTGAGACTTGAGGAAAGAGCATAGCTCAGTTGGTAAAGAATCCACCTGCAGTGCAGGAGACCCCAGTTTGATCCCTGGGTTGGGAAGATCCTCTGGAGAAGGGAAAGGCTGCCCACTCCAGTATTCTGGCCTGGAGAATTCCATGGACTGTGTAGTCCATGGGGTCGCAAAGAGTTAGACATGATTGAACGACTTTCACTTTTCAGAGAGTGTGGGAAAGAAGCCCAAAGGGTCCTAAGATGTGGTTCTCCCTGGAGGCAAGGAATTCAGTGCAGACCTTTGCTCCTTTGCAATAGCTTGTTGGCAGTGCATTTCCATTCTGCTTGGGTGCATCTTGGCATTGGTACATGCCTAGGAGGGGCCTCCCACAGGAGAACGGAGAACCATGCCTGCTCTTTAGTTTCCCCAAGACAGTCTAGAATAGAAATCAGGCCTGCTGGGCATGTGGCTCACAGGATCTGTTCTTTCACTTGGGATTTGTGGTGCATGGAATTGTGACACCCCCAAACCCCAACTCCCACCAAAATTCATGCCCACCAGGAACCCATGAATGTGACTTTATTTAGAAGTAAAGTCTTCACAGGTATCAGCAAGTCAAGATGAGGTCAATCTCGATGTGTGTAGGCCCGACCTCTGGTGTGACTGTTGACTGTGGAAGGCGAGGGAAGCTGGGATTCAGAGCCACAGACACAGAGGGGAGCAGGCCAGTGGAGACAATGGCCAAGCCTGGAGCCATGTGTCTGCAAGCCAAGGATGGCTGGTCACCACCAGGAGCTGGAAAGGGCCAGGAAGGATCCTTCCCCGGAGCCTCCAGAGGGAGCACAGGCCTGCCAACACTGTGCTTTTGGACCTCTGGCCTCCAGAAGCACTAGAGAATGAATTTCTAATATTTTCAGTGACCAGCGTGTGGCACCTTGTTACTGCAGCCCTGGGACCCAGACGCAGGGCCCCCCTCTCATGTCTCACTGGTTGTCCACCCTCATGTCCCCTCCTGCTCCTTTCCTGGGCCTTCCATTCACTCAGATAATTCCCCTATTGCCTGTCCCCATAGGACTAAACTGGAGGTGACTCTTCCCACCCCAGGAACCACCCTAATCCCTAAGCGGAGGTCTGGTGCCCCCACCAGTGACTGGTTCTGAAGCAGGCATGAGCCAGTCTGGCCAATGAGAGATGAGGGAGTTGGGAGGGAAGATTTCCAGGAAGGTTTCCTCTCTCAGAAGGGAGGCTTGGGAGGAGATGCTCCTTCTTCTGTGGTCTTTGCATACCATTAAGGCTGCCCTGGCCTACCCCCGACCCACCTGGGAATGTGGAAGGGAGGAGCCAATGCAGGCAGGACTGGGCTTCCAATGTGATGAGATATTCATGCGATCATGAATCGTCACTGCTTAGGCCAGTGTGAGTTGGGAGTTCCTTCTCCTGCAGCCCAAGGTGTGCTTAAGATGCCCCAGGTCTGGGTGCAGAAGCAGGCAGGTGAGAACAGATGCCATGGCCAAGTAGGGGAGCATAAGTCACTGGCAGGCCAGCACCCCCCAAATAGCTGCTGCCCAGTTGCCAGTGGGCTTCTTCATTTGCTTCTTGAAGAACAAATGTGGTGACATCAGTTTTCGGTTATCTTCTTGATCCCTCTGACAGCTCATCCATCTCAGGACATCCCCCTCCTGCACAGGCTCAGAACACTTGGAGCTTATTTAGTCCCAAGGCAGCTAGTCCTGGGTCAGTGTTAGTTAAGAGGGATTGCTTGCTGGGTGGTCAGTGGACTGGTTTGCCTCCTGCTGCCATGTGGTGTGGCTGATGGAGGCTGGATGGGCCTGCTTGTCCATCACTGTGATGTCTTTGCTGTTCATTCCTTGTCCAGGCCACAGTGCTGGGTTCCAAGGTCACATCTAGTGAAGTGAGTGAAAGTCGCTCAGTCATGTCCAACTCTTTGCGACCCCATGGACTGTCCATAGAATTCTCCAGGCCAGAATCCTGGCGTGGATAGCCTTTCCCTTCTCCAGGGGATCTTCCCAACACACACATCTAGTTTAATTGGTTTAGTCGCTCAGTTGTGTCCAACTCTTTGCGACCCCATGGACTGTAGCCTACCAGGCTCCTCCATTCATGGGATTTTCCAGGCAAGAGTACTCTAGTGGGTTGCCATTTCCTTCTCCAGAGGATCTTCCCGACTCATCTATGGTGACTTTTAATTTACACCTCCTTGGTCAGTTTTCCTCCCTAATGCACAATCGCTGCTCCAGGGTGGCTTGATCCTGTGATCTTCCTGACTTTGCCATGGGTCTCAACTCCAGCAGATGCCAGATACATCATCTTGTGGAGTTGTGCTCTCAGGGTCCTATGGTTATAGCTCACGATGCTTACAGAGTCAGCCCTCCCCGTGTGAGCCCTGCACGCTGTGTTGAGTCTGGGCCACCAGCTCAGCGTCCTACTCTCTCCTGCACACTCCCAAGGGTGGGCCTTGATATATTTTGCTACCTGCCATACTATTAGTGGGGCTTCCCTGGTGGCTCAACAGTAAAGAATCTGCCTGCAATGCAGGAGACCCGGGGTTGGAAAGATCCCCTGGAGAAGAGAATGGCTACCCACTCTAGTATTCTGGCCTGGAGAATTCCATGGACAGAGGAGCCTGGCAGGCTACACTCCATATGGTTGGAAAGAGTTGGACACGACTGAGCGAGTAACACATTCACTTTTCATACTATTAATAGACAAGCATCTCTTTTTCTCCCACACTTTCCACACTTGAAACTTAGGGTACAGGCACTGGAGTTCTAGACCTTTCTTCTCCAGAGGGTCTTGTGTTAGTTCAATTCAGTCACTCAGTCATGTCCGACTCTTTGCGACCCCATGAATCGCAGCACGCCAGGCCTCCCTGTCCATCACCAACTCCTGGAGTTCACTCAAACTCACATCCATCGAGTCAGTGATGCCATCCAGCCATCTCATCCTCTGTTGTTCCATTTTCCTCCTGCCCCCAATCCCTCCCAGCATTAGAGTCTTTTCCAATGAGTCAACTCTTCACATGAGGTGGCCAAAGTACTGGAGTTTCAGCTTTAGCATCATTCCTTCCAAAGAAATCCCAGGACTGATCTCCTTTAGGATGGACTGGTTGGATCTCCTTGCAGTCCAAGGGACTCTCAGGAGTCTTCTCCAACACCACAGTTCAAAAGCATCAATTCTTCAGCGCTCAGCTTTCTTCACAGTCCTACTCCCACATCCATACATGACCACTGTCTTGTATACACTGTACAAGGGTCTTGTGTACCTTGTACAAATTGGTCTACCTTGTACTCAGAGCCCTGTGTTCCCAGGGTGAAGCAACTCTCAGAGAACACCATCTTAGTGCAGCTGGGGGTGAGACCTCAAGGAGCAGTGTGGCTGGCGAAGTACAGGGAAGGATGGAGAGCCAGCACAAAGATGCATCCTTAAGGGGACCAGTGCACAAGGCCCCGGATGGCCTGGTCCCACAGACTTGAGACATGTGTGGAATGTGCCTTCAAACTGTCCACCCAACAAACAAAGGGGGAGAATTGTGACCGCATTGATCAAGGGTGTCCCTCGGTGTGTTCACTTGCAAGCTGGGAGTAGGGGCTCTCTGGTAGTTCAAAGCCCACCGAGAGCTGGTTGCTGCAGCCTAGGTGAAGTGAGTGATGGGCTGAGAGGCCCCCGGAAGGATGCTCAATGACAAGACAATACTCCCTGCCTGCAACACAGTACAGGGTGCCGGGCAACGGTGTCTCCTAACCTCGCAGTTGCATAACCAAGGACTGAGTCTGGACAAAGCCCTGGACAAAGACAAATGGCTTCAAGGTGGCTGCTGCCTCTGCCTGAAGAGGTGGTAGACACCATCCTTTGGCAGTTATATCTGCGCCTTCCTAGACTGACACCGTCTGTAACTTCATCAACACCTGTCCTTCTATTTAAAACAAACACATGCAGACTTAGGCTCTGCATACAATCCTAAATCCTGATTTTTTTGTTACTTAATATTCAGCTTCAGTATTTCTCATGTGATATCAGATGCTTGTGAATTTCATTCCCCGTGGCTGCCTGACTTCCTGGTATGGCACCTGGTCGGAGGAAGGCGGTGCTCCTCTCAACGGTACTCTTGTGACAATCTTCTGCAGAAAGTGTCTTACTCTTCGTTTAACTAGTAGACGGTGACTCTGTTATAATTAGCCTACTTCAGTTTGTCTCAAATGAGTGCAAAGGGGGGAGCTGATAAGCATGATTATGCCTTTTTGATGAAGTCCAATGTATCATTTTTTGGAAATATCACCTCTTTATGTATTGGGGTCTGCTCTCCCCCAGGTAGTGGGGCAGGAAAGAAGCCAGAATTCTCTCACAATACTGAAAATACACCAGCTACATCTTCACTCAAGCTTGATAATTCCCCAGAAGGGCCCTGAAACAGGCTGAAAGCTGTTAAACTCATGATCGTGGTTTATTACAGGGAAAGGAGATGTTAAAATCAGCCGAGGGAGGAGGCGTCTGGGGTGGAGTGCAGGAGAGTTCCAGGCGTGAAGCTCCCTGTGGTCTCTCCTGGAGTCATGGGCTTCTGGCAGTGATGTGGATTTCACACATGATATTTTGCCGACCAGGAAAGCTCACCTGAGCTTTGGGGTTCAGAGAATTTAGGGTGTGCTTGTTGATCACCCCTGGCTGACCTTAGAGCCCCTCTGGTGGCTGAGCTGACAAAGCAGGTCCAAAGCAAAGTGAAAGTATTAGTCGCTCAGCTGTGTCCGACTCTTTGTGAACCCATGCACTACAGCCCACCAGGCTCCTCTGTCCAAGGGATTTTCCAGGCAAGAATACTGGAGTGGGTTTCCATACCCTTCTTCAGGGGATCTTTCCCACCCGGGGATCGAACCTGGGTGTCCCACATTACGGGCAGATTCTTTACCATCTGAGCCACCAAAGAGTAAACCACCATAAATCACACTGTTAGACTATTCACTGTGGCCCAGGACCCATAGGTAAACCAAGTCACTTACTAGCAGGATGTCCCAAGGGCTTAGAGGTCACCTCCTAGGAGCCAAGGGCAAAGCCAGATCTCTCTTTGAGTGAGGTTAGTTTCCTATGGCACAGTACCTAAGCATAGACATGTCCATGGACATGACAGTCTATACACAGACATCTTGGAACAGAAGTTCCATGCATTCTGGGCTGTCCAAGGAGTCACTCCTCAAAAGCTCCCCCCGCCCCCCCCCCCAGTCCCTGTCACCTTTGTTAAGTAACAAATAGACACCTAGGGCTCTCTTCCACCCTAGTTCCCTCCCACTGCTGGTCTCTTGGCCAGACCAGGTGGTGATCAGTTCCTCCCCTCAAGTTTTCAGGATCCTCCTTGACTGATGTCTTAGTTTGCTCAGGCTGTTATGACAAGACTGGATGGTTTATAAACCACGAATTTATTTCTCCCAGAGTTGGAGGCTGACTGAGATCAGTGTGCCTGTGTGGTCCAGTGGGAACCCTCTTCTAGGTTACAGATTCACTGCATCCTCACATGGAGGAGAGCAGAGGAGAGAGGAAGGCTCTTCTTGTGGCCCTTATCAGGGCACTAACCCCCTTCAGGGAGGCCCCACCCTCATGACCTCATCTAATGCCAGTTACCTCCTAAGGTCCCATCTCCTAGTACCACCATACTGGGGGCGGGGGTAAGATTTCAATATATGAATTTCTAGGGGCACAAACACTGAGCCATAACTGAGGGCCTCAATGGCTCATCGGTCCATGCTCACTTTTGGGGTCAGCTGTTGTCCCCATGGATGAATGAATCCTCAGAAGCCTGGGCCATAAACCAAGACATCACGGCTAACCCAGTGTGGGTAAGTGCCCCCCTTCCCCCACCTGCACTCAGACCTGCTGTTGTGCAGAAGGAAGATTTATTAGCTCATTACCAAGCTCTGGTGACTTCCTGGGCCGCTTATGCTCCACAGTTGTGAGAGGACAGTGATAATTGAACATTAAACTATCCAATTAAAACTAATGTCAGGAAATGCCGTTGTGAACTGTTTTGGGAGGATTCTTTTAGTGAGTCGTTGGAGCCACACTTTGGATGTCTATTCTCCCCCTGGCTTTTTACAGGAACAGGGAAATTAAAAGCACATGGCAACTCTCAGGCATGTTTTGAGTTTTCGAATCCCAACCCTGAAGGTTTGAGTGCTTGTCATCTCTGGGTCATGTGCAGTTGGTTGGACGGCGCTAGAAGGCCAGGCTGCTCTGAAGGCGCAATTGCCAACCTGAGCGAGCTCCAAGAGTTCGGCAAGGAGACCGGCAGGAAGCGCCCTCCCGCCAGCCTCTCCTCTAGCCCTGTCCCTGGCAGAGGGAAGATTGCGTTCCTTGAGAATGTTTCAGGCCCAAGATAAACGACCTGGAGCCATGGGGCTGCTGGCAGAGCCTGCATGCCTCAGTGTTTTCAGTCCACTGACAGCACCTCTGCCTGGAGTTCAGATGGTGTGGCAGGAGCCAGCTGATGGCTTTCACATCAACAAAAGTAGGTCTGGGAGGTGCATGAAAGGCTTATGGGAAGAACTGGGAATTGCTTTATTGGCTCCCTGTGTGCAAGTGGGCAGGGCTTTTCCAAGGAAGTTTATGGAGCCATCAAGGCGTTCATGTGTCAGCCCATATTTTATTTATCCAGAGTTGGAAGGGGCCAAGGTGTTAGCTGTGCTGGAGAGAAGGGCTGAGTGGGGCTGAGCTGGGCTTCCCAGGGAAGGCAGTCCCCTCTAGGGTCAGACCACAGCAGGTGGAGGGTAGAGGTGGAGGTATTTGTCAAGTCTGCTTCAGCTAGAGCTCCAGGCTACTGTGGAGGCCCTGGCATGGGAAAGCAGGACAGGCATTTGGGGCTGTATGCCCCAAGGTCTTACTTTGGCATTCCAGTCCTCTAAATGAAAAGGGCGTCTTTTTTGGGTGTTAGTTCTAGAAGGTCTTGTAGGTCTTCAAAGAACTGTTCAGCTTCTTCAGCATTACTGGTTGGGGCATAGACTTGGATTACTGTGATATTGAATGGTTTGCTTGGAAATGAACAGAGATTTTTGAGATTGCATCCAAGTATTGCATTTCGGACTTTTTTGGTGACCATGATGGCTACTCCATTTCTTCGAAGGGATTCCTGCCCACAGTAGTAGATATAGTGGTCATCTGAGTTAAATTCACCCATTCCAGTCCATTTTAGTTCACTGATTCCTAGAATGTCAACATTCACTCTTGCCATCTCCTGTTTGACCACTTCCAATTTGCCTTGATTCATGGACCTGACATTCCAGGTTCCTATGCAATATTGCTCTTTACAGCATCGGACCTTGCTTCTATCACCAGTCACATCCACTGGGTGTAATTTTTGCTTTGGTTCCATCTCCTCTTTCTTTCTGGAGTTATTTCTCCACTGATCTCTAGTAGGGAAAACCACTAGACCATTCAGGTATGACCTAAATCAAATCCCTTATGATTATACAGTGGAAGTGAGAAATAGATTTAAGGGCCTAGATCTGATAGATAGAGTGCCTGATGAACTACGGAATGAGGTTTATGACATTATACAGGAGACAGGGATCAAGACCATCCCCATGGAAAGGAAATGCAAAAATGCAAAATGGCTGTCTGGGGAGGCCTTACAAATAGCTGTGAAAAGAAGAGAAGTGAAAAGCAAATGAGAAAAGGAAAGATAAAAGCATCTGAATACAGAGTTCCAAAGAATAGCAAGAAGAGATAAGAAAGCCTTCCTCAGTGATCAGTGCAAAGAAATAGGGGAAAACAACAGAATGGGGAAGACTAGAGATCTCTTCAAGAAAATTAGAGATACCAAGGGAACATTTCATGCAAAGATGGGCTCGATAAAGGACAGAAATGGTATGGACCTAACAGAAGCAGAAGATATTAAGAAGAGGGGGCAAGAATACACAGAAGAACTATGCAAAAAAGATCCTCATGACCCAGATAACCACGATGGTGTGATCACTCATCTAGAGCCAGACATCCTGGAATGTGAAGTCAAGTGGGCCTTAGAAAGCATCACTACAAACAAAGCCAGTGGAGGTGATGGAATTCCAGTTGAGCTATTCCAAATCCTGAAAGATGATGCTGTGAAAGTGCTGCACTCAATATGCCAGCAAATTTGGAAAACTCAGCAGTGGCCACAGGACTGGAAAAGGTCAGTTTTCATTCCAATCCCAAAGAAAGGCAATGCCAAAGAATGCTCAAACTACCGCACAATTGCACTCATCTCACATGCTAGTAAAGTAATGCTCAAAATTCTCCAAGCCAGGCTTCAGCAATATGTGAACCGTGAACTTCCTGATGTTCAAGCTGGTTTTAGAAAAGGCAGAGGAACCAGAGATCAAATTGCCAACATCTGCTGGATCATCAAAAAAGCAAGAGAGTTCCAGAAAAACATCTATTTCTCCTTTATTGACTATGCCAAAGCCTTTGACTGTGTGGATCACAATAAACTCTGGAAAATTCTGAAAGAGATGGGAATACTAGACCACCTGACCTGCCTCTTGAGAAATCTGTATGCAGGTCAGGTAGCAACAGTTAGAACTGGACAGGGAACAACAGCCTGGTTCCAAATAGGAAAAGGAGTATGTCAAGGCTGTATATTGTCATCCTTTTTATTTAATTATATGCAGAGTACATCATGAGAAACGCTGGGCTGGAAGAAACACAAGCTGAAATCAAGATTGCTGGGAGAAATATCAATAACCTCAGATATGCAGATGACACCACCCTTATGGCAGAAAGTGAAGAGGAACTAAAAAGACTCTTGATGAAAGTGAAAGAGAAGCATAAAAAAGTTAGCTTAAAACTCAGCATTCAGAAAACGAAGATCATGGCATCTGGTCCCATTACTTCATGGGAAATAGATGGGGAAACAGTGACAGACTTTATTTTTGAGGGGCTCCAGAATCACTGCAGATGGTGACTGCAGCCATGAAGACGCTTACTCTTTGGAAGAAAAGCTATGACCAACTTAGACAGCATATTAAAAAGCAGAGACGTTGCTTTGACAACAAAGGTTGTCTAGTCAAAGCTATGGTTTTTCCAGTACTCATGTATTAATGTGAGAGTTGGACTATAAAGAAAGCTGAGTGCCGAAAAATTGATGCTTTTGAACTGTGGTGTTGGAGAAGACTCTTGCGAGTCCCTTGGACAGCAAGGAGGTCCAACCAGTCTATCCTAAAGGAAAGAAGTCTTGAATATTCATTGGAGGGACTGATGCTGAAGCTGAAACTCCAATACTGTGGCCACTTGATGTGAAGAACTGACTTGTTTGAAGAGACCCTGATGCTGGGAAAGATTGAAGGCAGGGGGAGAAGGGGACGACAGAGGATGAGATGTTTGGATGGCATCACTGACTCGATGGACATGAGTTTGAGTAAACTCTGGGAGTAGGTGATGGACAGGGAAGCCTGGTGTGCCGCAGTCCATGGGGTCACAAAGAGTTGGACACGACTGAGGGACTGAACTGAACTGAACTCTCCCAAAGTCTTGCCCCTTCTTGGCATTTAAAGACAGGATATTGAGTATGAGTGAGAGCTGGCAGGGGGCAGGCTGTGCATGTGTGTGGTGCACACTTGTTCCAGGAAAGACCACTTCTCTCTCTGGACTATCATGCGGTCCAGAGCTATCTTCTTAGGCAGCAGGTCGTGAGGATGTTGCCATTTGCAGATAAGGCTTGTGGGAGGCAGAGGAACACTTCCGGAAGCAGAGGGGGAAGGTGAAAGAGCAACACCCAGAACACTGGCCAGAGCACTCACTTTAAAACAGGACCCAACAAGGGTGTGAAGCCGCTTGTTCAGGGACAAAGAATCTTCTGGTGTCCAGTCTGCTGGCTTCTCGAGGATTCCCCAGCTCAGTCTCAATGCAGTAGACTGCCTGTAGGAGTGTCCCCCTCTCCACTTGGGATCTCGTGAAGCTTCCCAGGCACCCACTGGGACAGCCCTGTGCCTGGTGAACATGCTTAGTCACTCAGTCATGTCTGTTTCTTTGTGACCCTATGGACTGTAGGCCCTCCAGGCTCCTCTGTCCATGGGATTGTCCAGGAAAGAATACTGGAGTGGGTAGCCATTCCCTTCTCCCGGGGATCTTCCCGACCCAGGGATCAAACCCCCAGTCTCCTGCATTGCAGGGGAATTCTTTACTGCTGAGCCACCAGGGAAGCCCGCCTATGCCCTAGTTACTGCTATTGGGTAATAAACTGCCCCAAACTTAGTGGCATAAAACAATGACTTTGTAATCCTTGCAGATTCTGTGGGTCAGGAATGGAAAGAAGCCCGTGGGGATGGATGGCTCATCTCTATTTTCTGGCTTGAAGACTCAAAGGTTGTGTTACTTTGGGCAAGGCGTGTTACAGTCTGTGTCTCAATGCCTTCGTCTATGTGGCGAGAATGATGTTAGTACTTACGGGATCTTGGAAAAGGGTAAATGAATCAGTAGCGTGTAAGGGTTTTTAGGTGTGTCTGCAGTGAGTGCTTACACTCTGCTGATGGTCGGTTAGAATGATTTCATTCAATTCTCACAGCAACCCTTTGAGGCAGGTACTGTTATGCTGCCCACTTTATGGATGAGGACACTGAGACACAGGGTCATTTTGTTGCCTTGGTACCCTTGGAGGGTGGGACACAGGAGGCTTCTAGAGAAGGAGTCTCAAGGAGACCTCAAGGAAGATCAGGAGAGAACATTCTTTCTATAAAGGGGGCATCGTTTGCCAAGCCCCAGAATTGAGTTGGCGCATGGGGTACATGTGGAGCTCCCTGTGGAGTGTGGCTGGAACCTCAAGATCAAGAAAAAGTGGTGAGAATGAGGAAAAAAGGGTGGCAGGACTTGGTGAGGCCCATGTGCTTATCCACGGATGAACATTTACTGGTTCCTATCATGTGCTGGGCCTTGTACTAGGTTTAAGAATATATTAGCAAGTCTCTCCTGTCTCTATCAGTTAGGGTGCATTTGGCCTGAATAACAATGACTCAAGGAATTAAAGGGGTTTTCCTCACATAGCAATAAATCTGGAGCCAAGCAGTACAGGGCTGATGCAGCAGCTCGGAAGCCACTGGGTACTCTATCTCCATCCATCTTTCTGGTACACCAGATTTAATTTGTGGGGTCCATTCTCATAGTTGCAAAATAGCTGCTGCCCCTCCAGACATCACATTTATAATCCAGGCATAAAAAATGGGGGAGAATAAAGGACAAAAATAAAAGAGAGTTGAGCCAGCTGCATCTGTCTTCTTTAAGAAAGCCCTGCAGAAAGCCAGACTATGCTGCAGGCCAGCTGAACTGCAAAAGAATTTGGGAAAGAGAATAGTTTTGTCCACTTCACTGGAAAAAAACTGATGCCATCTAAGCTTTGAAGGAGCGGGGAATGGCTGTCTTGGAGGCAGTCAGTATTTTCTATCATGGGAGTTCAGGTTGAAGGCGAGAGATATACATGTGAACAAATTATTCTAGTAATGCTATGGAAGAGGTAAGTCAAGGGTGCAGGGGAGCTCCAGAAGGGCTGTCAGACCCAGGGAGGGCTTCTCTGACTAAATGTTAGGAACAGCAGGAGTGAGCAGAGAAGAAGAGCAGAAGCAGGGGGAAGGGAACCTACTGTACGAGTAGTCGTAAGAGTAGTAGGTAAGATCGGGTTCACGTTCCCATCTCTTTACTGTGCCTTGGTTTGGGATTGACTGGTGACTTCATCTGGCTATTGGACCACTAAGAACATGACATGGGACCTGCCATGAGAAGAGCATGTCCTGGGTAGCTTCTCAAAAGAAAGGAGTGGACAACTCAGGATATATAATCTCTGAGACCATTTTGACCCTGAAATCTTACCTTACTTTTAAAACATTATGCAGATGTATGTTTCCCAATGAATTTCATTGGGAATCAACAAAAGTAAGGCATTTTTGCCTCATGTATGCATCTTGGAGGCTAATTTCGACCATGTCAAACTTATTGCAGTTTGTTGTGGTTCTATCTCTAAATTCCCCAAGGTTTGTTCATCACTCTATCTCTAGTTTCCAGAACCTTGGTACTTAACAGGTTATCAGTAAATATTGGATAACTGAATGGATGAATGATGCATGAGCAGCTCTTATATTCTAGCGGGACAGTGAGACAGGAAAATGGAAGATGGAAGCAAGGTGTCTTAAGTGTGGAGGGTGGAGAGGCACAGTCTTGCAGGAGCCTCGAGTTCTACCTCAAAATATGCGTAAGAGAGATTGGGGAGATGCCAATTTTGTGAGCTGTGTTCAACTTACAAATATATTTTGGCACAGGCAGAAGATTTCCAAGAGGATGTTTATGAATCAGAGTGTTTTTTAGATTTATGCATTTCAATTAAATTCAATCTATTATGTGAAATTGTTGTTGCAGCCACTCTCTGTACACTAATTAGCAATCAAAATGCTGACAAGTTGCGCAGATTTAGCAAAGGCTGGCAAAGATGATCCCTGATTTACTGGAAAACAAAGTTAATAAGTGTGTGAGAGTCTTTCTAATAATCTCTGCTTAATGAGTTCTGGAAACTTGCCGAAGATCTAGGCAAGCATTCAAGCCTGATTCCTCTCAGATTTTAAAAAAGTAGGTGCTGTTTTTATCCGTCACAGATTATCCTGACTAGAGAAAAATGGTGAACGAACCCCCAGATCTCTCCCTGCTAAAACTTTGTGGGTGAAGGGGTAGAGGAAGTACCAGATGGGTGTTTAATTGCTTCCAGGGGCCACATCTCCCTCCCATCCTTCTGTGGGTGGTGGGTTTCCTCAGGTCAGGGGCCCTGCCAGCTGAGCTTGAGGTTACCAGCTCAAGTACAGTGCTGGACTGTATACAGCTGGTGCTCATTGTCATTGTTGATTGGATATGTGATTGGCTGTTCAATCACTCAGTCGTGTCCGACTCTTTGTGACCTTATGGACTACAGCACGCCAGGCCTCCCTGTCCATCACCAACTCCCGGAGTTGCTCAAACTCATGTCCATTGAGTCAGTGATGTGATCCAACCATCTCATCTTCTGTCATCCCCTTCTTCTCCTGTCTTCAATCTTTCCCAGCATCAGGGTCTTTTTCAATGAGTCAGTTCTTCACTTCAGGTGGCCAAAGTATTTGGAGCTTCAGCTTCAGCATCAGTCCTTCCAATGAATATTTAGGGTTGCTTTCTTTAAGGATTCACTGGTTTGATCTCCTTTCAGTCCAAGGGACTCTCAAGAATCTTCTCCAACAACACCACAGTTCAAAAGCATCAATTCTTCTGAGTTCAGCTTTCTTTGTGGCCCAACTCTCACATGCATACATGACTACTAGAAAAAACCAAAGCTATATGGAAACCATTAGTATGGGAACTGAAGCCCTTAACCTTTAAAAAAATTGTCAAACTTAACAGAAAAGTTGAAAACTTGTACCCTTCACCTAGATTCAGTTCAACATTTGCTGTATTTGATTTCTTTCTTTCTATAAGACTGTATCTGGACCTCTATATCTACACAATACACCTATATGTAGCATGTGGAAATAAATTCTATTATGACATTTCACACCTAAATCCTAAACCTTTATTACAAATCTCCTGAGAGCAAAGATACTTTCCTAGATCATTTTTTTTCCATTAAAAATAGCAATTGTTTTAACTGTATAATATCCAGTCTATGCTCATAGTTCCTCAGTTTCTCAGCTCTTATAAGAATGTGTTTTATAGCTTAAAAAAAAACACACAAAACAGAGTCCAGATAAAAACCAGAACGAAGTTCAGGCACATGTATTACATTCTGAAGCTAGAATGGTCTTTGCACATTCTTCTCCTTTTCTAAGATATTCCCTTTATAAAGTGTGCCGGCCAATTGTCTTGTAGAATACCCCACATTCTTGATTCATGTAATCGTGTCCCTGTGGCCTGTCTTCTCCCAGCTTCTGCGTTTCCTCCGCATTGGGGGTTGCTCTAGGGTCTTTGCTCGGTTTGGCGAAATGCTGCTTTGTAGGTGCGGTTGCAGGCGTCAGAGGAGCTGGCCGGCATCAGGAAGCCCACGGCTGCTGGCTGCGTCACTGGTGGTGATCGCATTGCCTGGCTAAGATGGCAACAGGGAGATGGCGCCATGTTGAGACTGCCTTTCCCTTAGTGACTGGTCAGCAGTGGGGTGCTACATTAGCATCGTGTGAACGTCCTGTTCCCAACAACTTCTTGCCAATGATTCTGGCCTGAACTGATGACTGCACTGGGGTTTTGAAAGGGAGCCCTTCTGATCCTATTGCATTCTAGAGCTGGGAATATCTCCTAGGGAAGAGTTTCCCTGCCCCCAGGCCCACCTACTTGAGAAAGTCCTCTCACCTCTCTGAGCCACCTTTTCTCTGGGAGATTTATCTCCACTCTCAGAAACATTGTGAGCCTCAGTGAGCCAAAGTAGTTTACCAACTGGAAAGTTCTTTATTTGCTTATGCAAACTGGGGAGATGGTTACAGACTGATCAGGCTGGTATTGAGTGAGGAGCATTGGAAAAACATTACGTAATGAGTGTTGTTTCAATGAATGATGAGTCCCCAAAACACAGGTGTTCTGGGAGAACAGCAACACATTAACATGGGGGAAACTGCATTATAGGCAGATAAAAGTTTACCCATTTTACATTACAAAAAATCTTGACTCTTACATTTTTTTGACCTTAGTTCCCTGGGCTCTATGGATCTCAGCAACCATACCTGTGGTTAAGACAACTGGACCCACCCCTTACTCTTCAGAAATCATTGTCCATAGGGTTTGCAAAATGAGCCAAACACTGGGTCTCAACCAGGGTCAATTCTGCTGCCCCAGGGACATTTGGCAAACAAAGCCTGGAAACATTTTGGGGGGGCTTCCCAGGTGGTTCAGTGGTAAAGAATCCACCTGCCAATGAAGGAGACACAGGAGACGTGGGTTCAATCCCTGGGTTGGGAAAATCCCCTGGAGGAGGAAATGGCAACCCACTCCAGTATTCTTGCCTGGAGAATCCCAAGGACAGAGGAGCCTGGTGGACTACAGTCCGTGGGGTCACAGAGGTGGACACAACTCAGCACACACGCGGGGACAGGTTTTTGTTGTCACAACTGCATGTGTGTCGGGGGTAAGTGTTACTGTTACCAACTGGTTAGAGGCCAGGTGTTGTTCAGTCACTCAGTCGTGTCTGACTCTTTTGACCCGTGGACTGCAACACGCCAGGGATGCTGCCAAACACCCTACAGGGCACAGGGCAGGCCCACAACCAAGGAATACCTGCCCCCAGATGCCAGCAGGGTGCAGGTTGAGAAATCCTGGAATGGAACTTGAGGCTCATTTAAAGGGAAATGATTCAAGGGGCTGTGCAGGAAAATATGGGGGCCAGGGGATGACCTTATTAACGTCCTTGAGTTCTCAGGCACTCCCCAGGACTGGGTCTACCATGAGGGCCAAGCTGCTAGGAAAGCAAAGTAGCAGGCATCCCCCCACACACTCTCTGAACCACAGGGCCCCTTTGCACGCTCCACCAGTCAGAAGCAACACTTTGCTCAGAATTTTAAGTGCCTGAATGGCTGCCACGCCCTCTGATGAAAAAAGGTTGCAGCTTCACAACTGGAGCCCGTTCAGGGCTGGGCTGGGAACAAAAGGAGAAAAAAAAAATAGAGCAAAATGGGGCTTTGTCCCCATACTCTGCATGGCAGGGGCGGCCTTGCTGAGTCTCTGCCCAGAAAGAGGGGATTTCTCTTGGAACTTAGACTCTGTTCACTTCTGTTGCACAGTTCGGCTGCCTTAGTGTCTAAACCAGAAAATATAGGGGCAGCGGGTGACCCCAGGACCTCCACTGCCACATTTGCGATTCTTCAAATCTTGATTTCTGTCTCTGCTCTGCTTATTATTATTTGTTTTTGTTTTGATATCTATTCCATCTTTTCTATTGGAGTTTTTAGTGGGAAAGATAGAGTGGGTATACCTCTCCACCAGAATTGAAGCCCGTAAAGTTATTTTTCATGGCTGTATCATGTTTCATCAAGCACACGTGTCATGCACTTGATATTTTCTATCAGATTTTAGGTCATTTCTATTTGCTTTCATTATTATAAATAAGCCTCCATGAATATCTTTTTCTGTATTAAGAATTACTGTTCTTGAAGCATCAGCTCCTACCCAAGAGTTTTCAGCCTCCAGGCCTGCCCTCTAGAATTCAAACTTTTCAGCCCCTCCACGAGTGCGTGCCTGCAAAATTGCTTCAGTCATGTCTGATTCTTCGTGACCTTGTGGACTATAGCCCACAAGCCTCCTCAGTCCATGGAATCCTCCAGGCAAGAATACTGTAGTGGGTTGCCATTCTCTTCTCCAGGAGATCTTCCTGCCCCAAGGATGGAACCCAGGTCTCCTGCATTGCAGGCAGATTCTTTGCCATCTGAGCCACCAAAGAAGCCCCTCCAGCCCCAAAGCAACATTTGTTAGAAGACTATTGTCTAATAAATAAAAGAGCTCTGAAAAACTTACTTCATGTAAAAACAAAGTTTAAAGAAGTGGGGAAAAAGAATTATTGTCCTACAATAGATATTTAGGCAGGAATTACTGAGAATTTATGCAGGAATTACAAATAATATGAACATTTTTAGATCCTTGTGTTCTCTTCTGTCTGGAATGCTCTGCCCTATATTCCTGCAACTGGGTTCTACTTGTCATTTATCTCAGTTTAAATGTCACCTCCTCAGGGAGACCTCTAATTCCTCTACTACTTGCTACATAAGCTTTCTTTTCTCATTGTTCTTTTTTTTAAAATGAAGTATGCATGCATGCATGTTAAGTTACTCTAGTCATGTCCGACTCTTTGTGACCCTATGGACTGTAGCCCACCAGACTCCTCTGTCCATGAGATTCTCCAGGCAAGAATACTGGAGTGGGTCTCCATGCCCCTCTCCAGGGGATCTTCCTTACCCAGAGATCAAATGTGCATCTAATATATCTCCTGGATTGGCAGGTGGGTTCTTTATCACTACTGCCAACTGGAAAGTCCCAAATTGAAGTATAGTTGATTTATAATGTTTCGGGTATACAGCAAAGTGATTCGATTATATACACACACACATATATTCCTCTTCAGATCTTTTTCCATTATAGGTTATTACAAGATAATGAATATAGTTCTCTGTGCTATACAGTAGGTCCTTGTTTATTTACTTTATATATAATAGTGTGTATCAGTGTATCAGTTAATCCCAGTTTTCTAACTTACTCCCCTCACCTCACCCACTAACATACTCTTGATCACATCGCCCTGTTTTAATCTCTCCCCGGCTCAGATCTCCATCTGAAGTTGTCATGTGCATTGAATGTTTAGACTGTGTTCCCATCATGACATCGTCCCTTCCAGTGCTGGGTCCTGGCTCTCTCACTCATCACTGTATCCCCAGCACCCAGCATTGTAGCTGACACATAGTAGATAATCAGCAAACACTTCTGGAAAAAATGATATAACATGGTGTTTAAACACATGTTCTTAGTCAGTCTGATTTTGGATCCTGGCTAAGACTTCAGAGGTTGAAAGTGAAAGTGAAGTTGCTCAGTTGTGTCCGACTCTTTGCGGCCCCATGGACTGTAGCCTACCAGGCTCCTCCGTCCATGGAATTTTCCAGGCAAGAGTACTGGAGTGGGTAGCCTTTCCCTTCTCCAGGGGAATCTTCCCAACCCAGGGATTGAACCCAGGTCTCCTGATTTGTAGGCAGATTCTTTACCAGCTGAGCCTCAGAGGTTGATCGGAGTGTAAATGACAATGTATGAAAAGCTCAGTGCCCAGGGTCTGCTGAGTATTCCAGGAATACTAGTGTTACAAATCACTACATATGTAAAATGGGGCTAGTGATTCTTCCCTCTTCAGTGGACAATAAGAGGATGTCAATGAGAGCACGTTCTGTTGTTAGAAAGGAAGGGCCCATTCAGATCGGAGGCTTTATGTCTTTTCACTATGCATATAACATAGCAAGAAAATTTAGAATGGGTTGGGAAGCCCATTACAGCCATCTGCCAAGAGTGGCAGTTAAAAGGAAGTTTCTGTCCACAGGCTCGCTCCAACTCCCTGATGTCTTTGTTATGTTTCATTTTGAAGGAAAGTGTTGAAGAAAGTCCAGGCTGGGTGTAAGAAATGACTGTGTAATTTCATTATTTTTAATGACATTAAACGTGTTCGTCACTGCAACTTGCCTTTGTGTGGCTGAGCGCATCACAGCCGATCCTTAATTAGGGAATGAAGGCCCTCTTCTATGGGTTTCTCTGGGGAGACGTTCCGGGCAGATGCACGAACTTCCCAGTATTCTGGCATCCAGTGATGTATGGAGCTGTTTCCACCCCCACTCTCACTCTTCTCCTCAAGCTCTTTCTGAATGTCTGTGCCTCCACCCAACCTCACTCAACTGCAGGGAAGCCAGGCTCAGCCTCCTACCCCCAGCCTCCTCTCTTTCCTTCCATCCTTCTTCCTCTTCATTCCCCTCACCCGTCCTGGTTCCCCCAAAGGTCCCTCCACCATCAAAGGTCAGGAAGAGACAGATTGAGCCAGCGAGCTGGAAAGGACCCTTGCGATAACTTGGCCAGACCAAACCCACAATGACTTTGAGGCCTACTATATGCCAGGCTCTGAACTGAGGGAGGTGTGAGACCCGAGGTCTCTATCCTTGGAGAGCTTCTGAGTTAATGAGATCAGACACCCCTCCTTGCACACACACACACACACACACACACCACATACACTGGAGTTTTAACAGGTAGAGAAAGCTTAAGGCAGTTCATGATACACGGCCAAATTCAGTGGGTAAAAATTCCTGTGGGACTCTGGGAAGGAGAAGTGACTGTGATTCCTGGCTGGCATGTGTATGTGTGTGTTTGTGTGTGTGTGTGTTGGGGGTTGCATTGAACTGCCTGTCTTGAAGCCTTGGCTGTCTCAGTCTAGACCTAGACCCCGGATCCCAGGAGAATCTAGCGCCTTAGCCAGCTAACAGCTCACCAGGACCCCTGCCCTGACCCCAAGGGCTCCATCTCCTCCTCTCCACTCACCTACCCCACCCATTTCAGGTCCCACAAATAATGGCACTTTGCCCCTTCCCCCCGGGATGCAATTCCAGCTCCCAGGGTTGGAAATGAGTAGTGGCTGAGATGGTCTCCCATCTTGCAGTAATTCATTTCCTCCTAAAGCATTAAGTGGCCCTGTCAAACTCTAAGCCCAAGGACAGAGCAAACCTTATGCCAAGTGCCCTGGAACCCACAAGCTTCCAGAGCTGATGCTGGTCTCCCAGAGGGCATGGATATAGGCTTTGGTCCAGGGGTTAGGCTCTGGTTTCAGGGGCAGGAACCTGCTCAAACCCAGGAAGGACTTTTCTGGAAGAATCTTGAAGTCTTTGGTGGAACTCCAGGACCAGGGATGCACGCAGCTTCTAGAGCAATCAGAACCAGAGTTGGAACATCTGAAGAACACTTTCTCGGTCTCCTGTTGTCTCCTGTTTAGCTTTCAGAATCATACTCATTCAGAGTCTCCTACAGACAGCGCAGTGAATCAGACACAGGCCCTGCCCTCAGGGAGGTACAGACTGGCCAGGATAGCTGACATTATACAAGGCAACAAGCTTATAAACAATTCCCAGTTGTGTTAAGTGCTAAGAAGGAAACAGACAGGTGCCCGAATGGAAAGCAGAGGATAGGGCTTACTTTGGATAGAGAGGTGGGAGGAGGTCTCCCTGGGGGGATGGCGTGCAGACTGAGATGGACGAGGAAGCAGCAGGTGTAGGATGGGCAGGGCAGAGGCAGATGAATGGTTAGTGCACAGGAGGGCCTGCTGCGCATTTGAGAAAGGGAAAGAAGCTGGTTGGGGAGGGATGCGGAAGAGTCAGATCAGCAATTGTGGCGGGAAGGACCAGGGTGGGTTCAATCACAAATGCCTGAGAAAGGGGTTCACAGTTTATTCTTTTGTGATTATTTATTTTTTAAATTGAAGGATAATTGCTTTACAGAATTTTGTGGTTTTCTGTCAAACATCAACAAGAATCAGCCATAAGTATATGTGAAGTCACTGAAAGGGGTTAAAGCTGGGGAGAGACGTAATTGATCAGTTGTGAATTGATCCTCTGGCCGCTGCTTGGGAACAAATTTCAGGGAGTAAGAGTAGAAGTGGGGGCGGTTAGGAGGCCATCCAGCAAACTCTGGCTGGAGACAGCGGTGGCGTGGATGGGAGTAGCAATTTGAGAGATCAGCATGGTCCTCAGTCATGTCTGACTTTTTGTGACTCCATGGACTATACAGTCCATGGAATTCTCCAGGCCAGAATACCAGAGTGGGTAGCCTCTCCCTTCTCCAGGGGATCTTCCCAACCCAGGTCTCCCGCATTACAGGCGGATTCTTTACCAGCTGAGCCACAAGGGAAGCCCAAGAACACTGGAGTGGGTAGCCTATCCCTTCTCCAGAGGATCTTCCTGACCCAGGAACAGAACCAGGGTCTCCTGCATTGCAGGTGGATTCTTTACCAACTGAGCTCTCAGGGAAGAGAGTAAGAGGATAAAACAGACTCATGGTTCATCGTGGAAGCTGAATCAACAAGATGCACTGATAATGCTCTCCTGCGGGTGTGGGAATAAAGCTGGCTTAAGTCACCAGCTGGCAACAGAATGGTGTTATTTACTGAGAGGAGGAAACAGGTTTGGGGGAGCAAATCGGGAACTCACTTAGGACGGAAGATGTTGATGCGACATCTAAGCAGAGACATCCAGGAGGCCGTGGACAAACCGAACTGGAGCGCGGACCTGGGATGCAGGGTCGTGTGTGGTATTTGAACCCACAGGAGAGGAAGAGATCCCGTAGAGAGAGGAGGGGAGCTGGAGGAAGAAGGGGCCACCCCCAGGGCTAAGAGCATGACCCCCTGAAAGTGAAAGTGTTAGTTGCTCAGTTGTGTCTGACTCTTTGCAACCCCATGAACTGTAGCCCACCAAGCTCCTCTGTCCATGGGGATCTCCAGGCAAGAATTCTGGAGTGGATTGCCATGCCCTCCTCCAGGGGATCTTTCCCACTCAGGGATCGAACCCGGGTCTCCTGCATTGCAGGCCGATTCTTTACCATATGAGCCACCAGGGAAGCCCTAGGGTGTCCATAAAGGATGAGGAGACAGAGAAGAGAACCCTGGTCAGGGTGGTGGGAGGAAAACTGAGGAAGTGTGTTATTCTGGAATCCACTGTGGTAGAGGCTTTGGGAAACAAGCCATGGTCCTCCATGTCCAATGTTTCTGAGAGAGTGACTAAGAAGAGGACAATCAAGTTTAGCTACATGGAGTCCATGGTTGATCTTGCAAAAGGTCAATGGCCTCGACCTTCAGTTTGACCAAAACCATTTTTCACTGCTTCTTAGCCTGCAGGGAAACTTAGAGTTCCTCCCGGGTTACATGCTTCACCCACAGGTCCAGCCACCGGCTGACACCGACTGCCTGAACTCTAAACCCCCAAGTGAGAGAATGTGCAGTGGTCCCCCCAGGCCCATTAGGTGTGGTCCAGGGCTGGGGAGAGGTGTAGTGCATGGGCTGAAGGCAACTCCCAGCTTCCAGCGTCAGGAGGATGCTGCCTCCTGGGCTGGACCGACGCTTGGCAGTGTCCCCACTGCATCCGGTTAAATAGTCCATGGCATCTTCCGGAGCTTTATCTCTGTGGACCTGAATCTGCTGGTCACCATGGAAACAGAAGCTTTCTGTTCACCACTTCCTCTTCTCTTTTCTCCCCCTCCCCCTCCTCCCATTTTTCTCTCTTTCCTGTCCTGACACCTACTCCCTCTCCTCCCTCTATTTTTATTCTCCACCTTCTATCTCTGATTTATCTATCTCACTTGTCCTGATTTCTTTGTCTGTTTTTACTTGTTCTATTTTGTGTAGCTTTGTTAGCCACCTTTAATGTCTCCTGTGGGAATAAGGTAGAAACAAATATTCATTTAGACATCTGCACATACCCACCTACACACATAAACACATTCACAACGCAGTAATTCCAGAGCTCTTCTTCCAAGTCAGTGCTACCCAAACGGTTATTAGGAAGAGAATCAAGAGTGGGGGAAATGCATTCTAGCCTCGTCATTCAACAACTGCTACTTGAAATATAAGGAGTTTCGTTTAGATTATCCTGAGACCTGCATTTAGATGAGGCAGCACTTCTTTGGCATATCTGAGTATAACTTAAACCAGCCAGGGTTTGATTGCTCCTATTTTAATAAACACAGCAATCCGTCATGCTCAGCTAAAAATACCCACAGCGCATCTTTTATTTTATGTATATACACAACCAATCCAGATTCTTCCAAGAATGGCTCTGCCAAACGCTATACTCATTAATCAATTCAGGGCAGAGAGCCCAGCAGCTGACAAGTCTAAGAAGCGTGTGGATTTAGAGTTTTTCCTCTCTCCGGTGCTGAGCCTGGGACCACCTCTGTCACTAAGCAATCTTCCAGCAGACAGGCATTTCTGGACCACCAAGCAACTGAGTGTGGACTGGTCTTGTCAGAGTTGAGGGTCAGCTACAGAAGGTGATAAAGAGACAAGGGCCCTTTAGGACCTTTGGGCCAGATGAAACCACAACCAAAAAATGACTGAACCTGCTATTTGACTTTAGAGACAAAAGGGACTAGGAGGTCCACTAGATTAAGGATGTTTTCACAGAATATATCAATAGGTCCGAGTGGAGGGAATGGCAAGGGTGGATTGTTTTGGGGGGCCCGGCATGAAGGGAGTTAACACCTTGCAGGCTGGATTGAATTGGGGCTCCTGACCCCTGGTAGGCAGTGATTCCCAAAGAGGGAAACCCCAGAGGATGTCAAGGTGAAAACAAACAAACTCTGGCCCTCCTTTTCCCTGGGGAAATGTCTGCAGGCACGGGACTGTCACCTGGGCTTTGGAGCAGAGTCCCAGAGTCCCAGAGTCCAGCCTCCGCTGCCCCTTGGGGACCTCCAGTGATGAGCCTGTTTCTTCACGTGTGCAGTGGCCGTGAGAATCCCTCCAGGGCTCTGGGGGGGCGAGGCCTGGGAGGCAGTGGTTGCAGAGCTTGCCCACAGCAAGTGGGCAATAGTGGTCCCTGTTATCCGAGGCTCTGGGAGCCCTGCTATAGTGAACATGAGCACCTCAGAATTAGAATTGCTCGCCAAGCATCTCGGCAGCCTCCCTGCTCTCCACCTCTGTTTCAGCCTTCTCATCTCCCCTGAGTCTCCTAAAAACGCTAGTTCAGTTCAGTCACTCAGTCCTGTCGGACTCTTTGCTAACCCATGGACTGCAGCACGCCAGCCCTCCCTGTCCTTCACCAACTTCCAGAGTCTACTCAAACTCATGTCCGTTGAGTTGGTGATGCCATCCAACCATCTCATCTTCTGTTGTCCCCTTCTTCCACCTTCAATCTTTCCCAGCATCAGGGTCTTTTTAAATGAGTCAGTTCTTTGCATCAGGTAACAAAAGTATTGGAGCTTCAGCTTCAGCATCAGTTCTTCCAATGAATATCCTTTAGGATAGACTGGTTGAATCTCTTTGCAGTCCAAGGGACTCTCAAGAGTCTTCTCCAACACCACAGTTTAAAAGCATCAATTCTTCAGCGCTCAGCTTTCTTTATAGTCCAACTCTCACATCCATGACTACTGGAAAAATCATAAGCTAAAGACTCTAAGCTTCTCCCATTACTGGGCTCTTGAGACTCCTCCTTCCTGGACCTCTCAGACTGGGGAGCCAGAATCTGTCCCAGTTCTCAGAGCCATCATCTCTTCCTGAGAAGTGGCTTCGATGCTCCAGGACTGGGAGAGGAGCCCCGCCTGGTGGAGGAGCTGCCCTGCCCCCAGTGAGTGTCCCCGAGTTACACTTCACCTCCACTATCTGCTCCCTTGTCTACTGGACCAAGAGGCCTGGAAGCCAAGAGGCCCTATCAAGTAGCATGATGCCTGGAACACAGTAGGTGCTCAATAGATACTTGTTCAATGCATTAATACATGAAAGAGTCACCCAGCTAGGTAAATAACAAGGGGAAAAAGTCATCCAGATCTGTTATGGGTTGGATTGTGTCGCTTCAAAAGGTATGCTGAAGGCCTCACCCCCAGTATCTATGAATGCAACCTTATTTGGAAATAGGGTCTCTGCAGCTTTAATCTAGTTAAGGGGAGGTCATTAGCATGGGCTTCCACCCAGCACAAATAAATGCAGTCCTTGTAAGATGAGGGGGATTTAGACACAGATACGGACTCATGGTGGAGAAGGCAATGGCACCCCACTCCAGTATTCTTGCCTGGAAAATCCCATGGACAGAGGAGCCTGGTAGGCTGCAGTCCATGGGGTCGCTAAGAGTCAGACACGACTGAGCGACTTCACTTTCACTTTTCACTTTCGTGCATTGGAGAAGGAAATGGCAACCCACTCCAGTGTTCTTGCCTGGAGAATCCCAGGGATGGGGGAGCCTGGTGGGCTGCCGTCTATGGGGTCGCACAGAGTCAGACACGACTGAAGCGACTTAGCAGCAGCAGCAGCAACGGACTCATGGAGAATGGGATGTGAAAGCACAGAGGTGCAGATGGTGATGTGAAGATGGAGACTGAGGCTGGGGGGCCGAGCCCCAGCCAAGGGCACCTGGGGCTGCAGACACTGTAAGAGGCAAGAGGGCGCCCTCCCCTGGAGTGCCTGGAGGGGCCGCGGACCAGGGACACCCTGGTCCCAGACCCCGGCTTCTGGATCTGTGAGAGGGTAAACTCAACGTGTTTGAAGTCATCCAGTTTGTGGTACTGCATCGCGGCAGCCCCAGGAAACTAACACAAGTTCTGTGGTGAGTCAGAGCATTGAGCATCAGTGGATGAGAAGCCGTGGGTACCCGAGCCTTGCATCTGTTAACAGTCTGGGTCATTTCCTCTAATATTCCTCACTGACTCTCCTGAGCCAAACCAGTGCTTGTATCTGGTGGGCACTTCCGGGAGGCCTGTTGAGATGCAAAATTCTGAAGCCTGTGGAATCAGGGGGCTGCGAGAGTGCCCCCATCTAAGGGCCTGGCTCTGAGGTGAGGCAGGGGCTGGGGGCCAGGGGGCCAATCTCCAGAACCTATGGGGCGAGTGGGTCAGTTTTGATTAATGCTGAGATGACGCTGGAGGGCTCTTTGAGGGTAAGAGCTCATGGTCTTCGTCAGTCACTAAGAGGAACCCCACATCCAAAGCCATGGATGCACAGAGGGAAGTGGAGTCAAAGAACTCTCCCAAGGCAGGGGCTCAGTTGTGTGGTTGGGCCAATGTGGCGGGGCTGAGCTCATGGGATGTGGTTCTCAGAGACCCACCAGGCACTGCAGGCTGGTCTGCAGAGTGGGTCTGAGATGGTCCTATCTACTGACCTCCCCATGGCCCTCCTGGGTGGTACCATCCCTGGACAAGGAGAAAGGTCCACATTCCCTACTCCCCCCCACCCCCACTCCTGCCATGATCAGATAGCTTGGGGCAGGGGGAGGGGGAGGGGCGCGGAGAGAAGACTAGTAAAATCAGTCGCTTGTGCTTGGCCTTTTTGGCTGATTCTAAATGAAATCAGATGCTTTGCTGAAAGCTGTTCCATGGGGAGCTTTTACTGGATTTCCACTTGAGTCATGCTGTAGACAGCGGAGACTGACCATCAACCTCTGCATTTGGGGATGTGTCAGCAGAGATTTAATAACATGCGATCGGGAAAAGAAATATTCTGGGGGCTTTGAATAACCCAGCAATTAAGCCTCATCAGATCCAAGCAGCCCTGGACCAAGGCGTTTAGAACCAAGTGAATGGCTGGGGAAAGGTAGCAAGTGGCGGGTCCACAGGCTTCGCTCTATCCAGTGTAGCAGCACAGAACGTGAATTACACGGCTGCTTTCTGGGCATGGCACCAGCGAGTCACTTTCTTCAGCACAGATTCAGTACTTTAGCAAAAGATGGTCTTTAAAAAAAAAGTTGAGCCTAGTGTGGACTGCAGTCTGATTTTATAGAGACAGAATTTGGGTGGGATGGACTTTGCTGGACTCCAGCTGTTCTGGAAGGCTCTACTTGGTTGCCTGGTCCCCCTGCAGTGTCCCTGGTGCCTCGGGCAGACGCGCTTGGTGGTCCTGAGACTTCTCAGTGAGGGCTTCCCCGCCCAGTCTCATCCCAGACTGGACTCATTCCTTTTCCACCTGTTGGAGCACCCGGGCTTCCCTTACCCTCTCCGCCCTCTTTTCCTCATTTATTCATTACCCATCCTACCTTCATCTTTCATTTCCTCTCTCCCTTCTTTCTCTTTTTAAAGTATTTACCCAAAGCTGTATGTTCTGTTGATGTTTTGGTTTACTGACGTTACCCCTTTCCCCTCTGGAACATAAACTCTCAGAGGCAGTGAGGAGGGGTTGGGGTGCCCCTTGCATACATCAGTGTGCCCTAAACTCTTCCAGGGTCCAAGCCATCTCAGCACCAAGCCAACACTCACAAACTATTTCTGAGTGCATGAATGAACCTACGGGAGAGTATCTATGGGGTGATCACTGGAACAGTGGAAGAACGTTTAAAAATTCATTTTCCAGTTATGTCGGTGCTCTCAGGGATGCTTCAGTTCAGTTCAGTTGCTCAGTCCTGTCTGACTCTTTGCAACCCCATGGACTTCAACAGGCCAGGCTTCCCGGTCCATCACCAACTCCTGGAGCCTACTGAAATTCATGTCCATCGAGTTGGTGATGCCATCCAACCATCTTATCCTCTGTGGTCTGCTTCTCCTCCTGCCTTCAATCTTTCCCAGCTTCAGGGTCTTTTCCAATGAGGCCACATCAGGTGGCCAAAGTATTGGGGCTTCAGCTTCAGCATTAGTCCTTCCAGTGAATATTCAGGACTGATTTCCTTTAGGATTGACTGGTTGGATCTCCTTGCAGGCCAAGGGACTCTCAAGAGTCTTCTCCAACACCACAGTTCAAAACCATCAGTTCTTCGGTGCTCAGCTTTCTTTATGGTCCAACTCTCACATCCATACTTGACTACTGGAAACACCATAGCTTTGACTATATGGGCCTTTGTCAGCAAAGTAAGGTCTCTGCTTTTTAATATGCTGTCTAAGTTGGTCATAGCTTTTCTTCCAAGGAGATCCTAAGAGACAAGGGCACAGGGATGGCTCCGTGTCACCCTGTGATCATCGGCAGGGTTAGGGTGGGCCATGGGGTGGGGCCAGGGGGCTTGTGGTGGTGACATTGGTCTCCCTCTGCTGTGTGCGGTGGCCAAGGACACTGCAGGTACCCTGCTCACACCTGCCTGGGCGATGTGACTTGCTCAGAGTCTTGTCCATCCCAAGTGAGGGCATTTTAATAATAACATCGTATAAAGCACAGAGATTTGAAGAGAAAGAGAAGATCTGACTTGAAAAATAGCCTCTGTGCTAATGATAGAAAAGCTGATGGTTTGAAAGGAAAAGAGTTTTCCATTAGGAGGCCTCTAAAAATAGTCATTGTGATTTGAACCACCTTCTTCAGTTTTAGCCCGAATGTTAATTACATTAGCAAATCATTTTGGCAGCAGGAACAGGTATCCGACCTCCTCTGGGCTGCCTCCTGTAAACACTCAACACGGAGGGGAGCCCTCCCCTCCGGAAGTCCAGCTGTTTGGAACACACAGGCACACACATGCACACACCTTTCTAGGGCTTCTCACAGGTGTCTCTCGGCATGAAATTCACTGTGCTGAACTTGCCGGGGCAGAAACTCATAAATCCTGCTGGTGAGCCCCAGATGGTTAGCAGACTTCCATCCGGCAGCTGCCGGGCAGTCGGAAACTTCCAGTAGAAAACAAGGGCTAGTTGTTGCAGGGAAGGCCGCCACATTAGCTCTGCTCCCCCCCCCCCCCAGCACCATTTGGGGTTCCTTTCATCATTCTGGCTCTTGCTGGTTTGGGACCCTGCTTCGTGCTCTCCTTCTAGAAAATGCTCGGGAATGGATTGAATCCTGAGGGAAATGTGAGAGGTTTCCTGCAGAGATTTCTTATCTTTGGAAGAGCCCCAGTCTTTGGGGGAACAAAGCTGGGGGAAATTCAGTGCCCGTGGCACAAAATGTAGTATTTATTTAGTAGTATTTTTGGGGGGTTTGGCATCCACGGAGGGGTATTTGCAGTGTGACTTTTATGAAGTATTGGAGTTTCTGGATTTAATTTGGACAATTTTGAAATCATGCACATGGGCCCAGAGGCTCAGAGACAGCTGAGGGAGGCTGACATGATTTATATCGGGAATGTTTGGAGAGAGGCAATCTGATAGACCCCTCAGGATCCTTAGCTGCTTGGTATAAGAGCTGCTACATCTGCTGGAGTGTGGAGGGCTACTGCAGGCAGGCAGGAGGGATGAGAGCCTTGGCTTGGCACCGGCCTGACATTTCTGTGGGGTTTCTAGGGCATGAAGCATCTTTATTCCAGCTCTCTTCTGAGCTAGGTAGGCATGACTGTCCCATTTTACAGACGAGGAAACTGAGGCTCAGTGGAGTTAAATGAGATTAGTCCATGGTCTTGTCCATGTTCCCCTTTTCTTCCACATTTCTGAAGAGACTTCTGGAATGAAATGTGGGGATGTGGGAGTCTGGAGCAAGAGCAGGTGGAGGGGCTGGCTGGGGGACGCTTCCTGCAGTTGGTGACATGGTTCCTGGCTGGGGACGTGGGTGAGCAGGAATGGGGGGGAACCTTGGGGATGATGTGACCTCATTTCTGTATCTGGACATCGCCGGTGGGATGGAAAGTAGGGGGGAGTGTTGGGAGGTGGCCTGGTGCACGCGGACCCTGGGGTTTGGGCACGGTCCTGTGAATGGCCGGGAAGTACCAGAGGGTGTGAGTTCGTCTGCTGGCTGAGAAGGTGGGGAAATTCAAGTTTCAGGGAGAGAAGTCTCAAAGCCGGATGGATGGAGGATGGAGTGGGGAGAGGCTGAGGGTGGGAGGCAGGGTGGGGGTGAAGTCAGGGGGCTCCCTGGGCAGGAGGGGCTCTGATTGTGACACCGGAGTTCACAGGTATGGGGCAGGGGGTCGCCGGGTGGAAGGGAGGAGCCAGACACGATGGCCAGGGTGGACGAGAAGCAGGTTAGACCTGGGGCAACTGGGAAGCCTGGAAGCCGCTCTCCCTTAGTGAATAGAAACCGAGAGGTAACAGTGGGGATGACAAGGACATAATCTAATCCTTCCCACAGTGAGAGCCTAAACTCAGCACTTTACACCAATTAACTCATTTACTCCTCACAAATCTGTGAGGTGGGCCCTATTTTTATTTAATTTGATTTGTTTATAATTTAAAAATTCTTTTCCATTATGGTTTATGACAGGATATTGTATATGGTCTCCTGTGCTATATATACAGCAGGATCTTGTTGTTTATCCATTCTATATATAATAGTTTGCATCTGCTAATTCCAGACTCCCAATCCAACCCTCCCCCACCCTTATTTCTTTATACATTTTCAATTGAAGTATATAATTGATTCACAATGGTTCAGGTGTACTGAAATGAGATTCAGTTATGTGTGTGTGTGTGTGTGTGTATTCTGTCACTCAGATATGTCTGTCTCTTTGCAAGCCCGTGGACTGTAGCCCGCCAGGCTCCTCTGTCCATGGGATTATTTTGGCAAGAGTACTGGAGTGGGTTGCCATTTCTTCTTCCAGGGGACCTTCCTGATCCAGGGATTGAACACACGTCTCCTATGTCCACTGATCCAGGGTCCACTCTCTCAGTCAGCCTCTCTCTTACTGACTCAAGAACTGGAGCCGTCAGAAAACAGTGACAAGATGTTCTGGGTGCCATGAAGGAAAAGAAGGAAATGAGGAGAGAAATCCTCCATGAGACTGAATTTTCCAGGACGGGCTCCCTGAGCAAGTGACATTTAACCAAGACCTAAAGGCTGAAAGGGATTTTATTTATACAACTAATATCTGTAAAGGTTTCATTTGAAGAAGAAAAGCTTGTACGTTGATTTTCATTGCTATGCTATTTTTATTTCACTTTATAAGTCTCATTAACTTTTTTTTTTTTTACAAAGAAGGAGCTGAGAGCCACTTTAGCTGAGATGGGACAAGCCCATGAAGCTCCTCTAACTGGGTGGGAATCGATGGGTGATGGACAGGTCCGGCCAGGCTAACCCATGTTGGAGGCCAAAAATCTCCTATTTTTATCAAGCTGTAGCTGTGTCTGGCAAACCTTGTTTAATTTGGATCTCTGGGGTGTTTAAAAATTTCATTGCTTTGGCTCAGGCTTTTCCTCCTTTCCTCCTTCAAGAACAAGATCCCTTGTAAAATTTAAAGTGGCCGGGATAGCTGGGGAGCGCTCTCTGTACACAGTGAAGCCTCTCCCCCAGCTCCTGAGCTCCATCACTGGGAGACAGGGAGGAGGGCTCCCTGGTCTCTGGTCTCGCAGAAATATCAGGGTTTTCTTCCTCACACGAGGCACCCATCCCTAGGAGGGCTTCACCCATGTCAGCGGAGGACCAGAGGGCTGGGTGGTACAAAGGTGGCACAAGATGATAAAGGATAGGTGGGTGTCTCAGGTACCAGGCTGCACTGGAAGGCTGGACGGGTCACTTGGAGAAAAATGCAGTCCGGATGATATGAATTTCGAGAGTCGATTTCATTGCATGACTGCTTACTCAGCACCTCCAGTATGCCAGGCACTGGGACAGGTACTGAAGGGGACCCAGAGGGCAAGCAGGCTTTTAACGCTGCTAAGAGCTTTTCATATAGACATGCAGCCAGCAAGTACCAGGCACCTTCTGCGAGTGGGAGACAAGCCAAGTGCTTTCTGCACCCTCTCCTTAGAGGAGCTCGTTGGGCAGTGGGAAACTCACAACTGCCTGAGGGTCGTGGGAGCCACGTGCAGGGTGCTGTGTGAGCCTGGCGGGAGGGGAGAGGACCTGCAGTCAGGGAGGGCTTCCCCAGGAGGGGATCTTGAAGTGCAAACAGTTTTCCAGGAAAGGAAGGGCCGGAGAGCATCCAGGTGGTGGCAAAATCTGTGCAAAAGTCAGAGGGAGGATCACACCAGGAAAGATGGAGTGCATGGTATGGGGTCTCCTTTCTCCATTAGACAGTGATGAGCATGTACCATGTCCAATGCGACAAGATAAACACAGCAACTAAGAGCAGCAGCTTACCCTCCCTTAGCACCTACTACGTGCCAAGCTTCAAGCTAAGCAGTTATGTGCATCATATTATTAAAGTCTCACCACGATTCTCTATTAGGTCAGGATCTGATTCTCCCACTTCACAGATGCATAAACTGAGGCCAGGATGGCACAGTCAGCCCCTGCTCCAGCTGGTGAGGCGTAGACTCGGGGTGAGCCAGGCCCTCAGGCCCACGTTGGTCTGCCTCTGATGGGTTACCTATTAGTGCCCCGGGCTGCAGGTCCTCGGACGGGCCTCTCCTGGATGGGTAATCATGTTTGGAGGCTGTTTATACATGTGAAATTTAAACACTTGAATACTGAACAGCCCTCACCCCTACCTCTGGGATGGAGAATGGAAACAATAAACAAACAGGCTTTCTGTTTTATCCACTGGACTTTGGAAACCTGGTTTTAAAAGAGATTTAAGAATTTTATCCAGGTCGTTACAGCGGCTGCCAATTTTGGCTGGATGCACAAAGCATTGGATTTTCAACCTTCTTAGAAGTAGAAATGGATTCTTAGCTACAGACTTTACAACTGGATGTGACGACTTACCCTCCTTTCCACATGGAGGAGAAAACGTGCTGAGGGGAAGGGAAAGAAGTGTTCGTGGCTCCCAGGAGCTCCATCCTTTACGCCTGAGCCCCTCTAAAGCACTCTGCCTTTCAGCATGAGATTTACAGCTTGGGTTGAGTCATCAGTGAAACCCAGGTGTGAAGGAATGCACTAAGATTTTTTAAAAAACTGTGTTTCCTGATTGTGCCCTTAAGGGTAGATGTAATTAAACTGAATTAAAAAAAAAAACTGCTCTGCTTTGGATATATGATCAGTGTTGTGATCTCAATCAGGTTACTGTAGCTTGAGAACAGGATCTACTTTTTTTTTTTTTATTGTTCAGGGTTACTTATATAATACAGTTTCTGCATGGCAAAAGGGTATATATTACAAACACTTTTTATTTTTTAGGAATATTATTTTATAGGAATATTGCCCTATTTCTATATCTATTACTCCCTAAAAGTCACTAGAAAGTTATGGAAAAATAAAAGGTTAATTGGCATTATCAAATCATTAATTTTGGCTGACTCTAGAAGATGGTGCCATACAATTGATTGGTTTATTCAATTTGGTGGAAAAGAAAAAAACCAGTTAAGCTGGTCTTCTGTGTTCAAATGGCAAGGTAGACACTGTTTCTGTAATCTGCATCTTGGTTAATACAGTATTCTCTGTTGGTACAAGCATTTTAGGGATTAAAAAAAATACTTCTCAGATAAATTTTTCTTTTCCATTGGGTCCATAATCTTTAATGTCTTCTCTTATACAAATAAAGAACACAGGTACGGTGGGCATGAGTTCATTAGGAATGCATCAGGGAAAATGAGTCTGCCTTCCAGATGGAGGTCACCTGCCCCCATGCCCACCTGCAAAGCTGGGGAGGGGGGTCTTATAACCTTGCATCATCGCCAGCACTTGACACTCTCCGGCTTTCTCATTTCTGTGCAGCTAATAGTTGCCAGTTGATGCCTCATCATTTAAATTTCTGTTCCTCTGATTACTAACAACTTTGAGCATCCCTCTCTTTCCTTTTCTCTGGCTGTGTGGTATGAGGGATCTTAGTTTCCCAATGAGGGATCAAACCCGTGCCCCCTGCACTGGAAGCACAGAATCTTAACCACAGTCCCCATTGAGCGCCCTTTCATGCAATTAGTGATTCCACCAGAGATTAATGCTCTTTCTCTTTAAGGTTTCACGCATTAGGTGACCATAGGAGCAGCTCCAGAATTTCCAAATTTGAGGAATTTAGATCCTAAGCAATTCCACTGGAAGGTGGGGCTAAAGATGTGCTAGTGGCTGAAGCCACCCCAAGAATCCTTTGTGACTAGCACCAGGGGTCTGTGCCTAAGTGCATTGTGGACCACGTGATGGACCAGAGACTAGTGGGAGCAGGCTTAGATCTACAGGAAGTCATTACTGCCCATCAGCTTGCAGAACAGGAGCAGAGGAAGAGGCTTCCAGGCAACACAAAGGTGCAGCTACCAATTGCACCCCTGGGACCAAAGTGGGGAGGGATGTGGAAGGGTTGAGGGGAGAAGTACCTACATCTCTCTCTCTCCCATCCTCCTATCTCCTGCTGACACCTTTCACTGACCATAACCAATCAGAAATCAGAGGGCAAGGACGCTCATTCCAGCAGGATGCAGACAATGGACTACCAGACCAGAGACTCGCCAAGAGGGATGGAGATGGGAGGGGATACACAAAGAGTGAAACCCTCACAAAGGTCAGAGGTGTCATATCTAACATTATCCTGCACATGGTAGCTGACCAAGACATGCTGAATTTCCAGGAATGCTGAGCAGCCTCTGACTAATCTGAGTTCAATGTCTCCCCAGGTGTCTGTTGGCATGATTTCTTAACAGTTTTAACAACAGCATCTTAATGCTTACAAGTGGAATATCTCAAGCCAAGGCAAGTTTCCCCAGGTCAAACTAAAGCTGAAATCACAAAGCAGAGGTGGTACTGAAGAGAGAAACTGAGCAGCGAGGGGAGGAGGAACCATGAGCTCAGAATAAGGCTTATCAAAAGACGCCGAATCTAGAGCCTAAGAGTGAGAACAAGCATGTTGAAAATTAAATATGAAATGGGTAATTATGCAGTAATGAGACTGAGGACATTACAAAGGACACTGGCATCGAAACCACCACATCTCAACAGAGTAATGAGCAGGAAAAACCCTCCAGCTTTGTAATTATAATCATCGTTGCCATAACAACTTAGTATCTCTCTTTGTGAGCAGCTATCTTGAGACTATATTTTTAGCAATGACTGTGCCTGAACGTGTATTTTTCTTTATATAGCGGATACTTTTTCAAATTACTGATCTTAAAAAAAAAAATTTCATTTTCGTTCTCTCTGAGTGTAAACGTCTCGGGGATAATTAGGGAAATGAGCAGGTGTGAAAGTTTGCTATGAAAATGCTGTAAAAGTATTGATGTCTTGACAACATTTGCTTCAACAGAATGTTCTATGGACCTGTACACTCTTATTGTTCCTTGTCAAGCAGCTTAACATATAAATCTTCTCTGTGGGGTTCATAAATATTTGAAAAATGATTAGCTCTGTAAGGTGTTTGAGGATTATTTGACAAGTACGGATTTATGTTGTGGGACAGAAATTGGCTTAGCAGAATCCTGAGTCTCAGGAATGAATGAATGAATAAACATTGGCTTACCTTGCTTAACAGAAATACACATAACAGATTCCCAGCTGAAGCAAGCAATGAGTTGACCTAAAAAATCAAACAAAATACCATTTGAAGAATTCAGAGAACAGGAGTCCTGAGCTGCCATTTTGATTTCCAAATTTGCTCCAGCTATTACACCCAGCTGGAAGGGTTGCTCTTATAGCTTGGCAAATATCCAAGATAAGTTAGCACTTTACTGAGCTCTGATTACACTATTGGGAGATGATAATAGCCCTTTGTTAGGGTCTTAGACTTAAGTTAAATAAATGCTTTATTAGGTTGAGAACAGAAAGGTCTCAGAAAGAAGCACTCTTTCCCAACGCCATGAAAGGCCCTCAGCCAGGATAAGTCATGCAGCAAAGACGTATTGAGAATTTTCTGTCTTTCTTGTACTCTATTGTGTCTGTGGAGTATGCAAAATAAGCAGATTTCAATAATTACCAGTTTATAAAGAGTTTAAAGACTCTGTCAAACTACCGCACAATTGCACTCCTTTCACACGCTAGTAAAGTAATGCTCAAAATTATCCAAGCCAGGCTTCAGCAATACGTGAACCGTGAACTTCCAGATGTTCAAGTTGGTTTTAGAAAGGGCAGAGGAACCAGAGACCAAATTGCCAACATCTGCTGGATCATCGAAAAAGCAAGAGAGTTCCAGAAAAACATCTATTTCTGCTTTATTGACTATGCCAAAGCCTTTGACTGTGTGGATCATAATAAACTGTGGAAAATTCTGAAAGAGATGGGAATACCAGACCACCTGACCTGCCTCTTGGGAAACCTATATGCAGGTCAGGAAGCAACAGTTAGAACTGGACATGGAACAACAGCCTGGTTCCAAATAGGAAAAGGAGTACATCAAGGCTGTATATTGTCACCCTGCTTATTTAACTTACACGCAGAGTACATCACGAGAAACGCTGGGCTGGAAGAAGCACAAGCTGGAATCAAGATTGCCAGGAGAAATATCAATAACCTCATATATGTAGATGACACCACCCTTATGGCAGAAAGTGAAGAGGAACTAGAAAGCCTCTTGATGAAAGTGAAAGAGGAGAGTGAAAAAGTTGGCCTAAAGCTCAACATTCAGAAAACTAAGATCATAGGATCTGGTCCCATCACTTCATGGGAAATAGATGGGGGAACAGTGGAAACAGTGTCAGATTTTATTTTTCGGGGCTCCAAAATCACTGCAGATGGTGATTGCAGCCATGAAATTAAATGATGCTTACTTCTTGGTAGGAAAGTTATAACCAACCTAGATAGCATATTCAAAAACAGAGACATTACTTTGCCAACAAAGGTCCGTGTAGTCAAGGCTGTGGTTTTTCCAGTGGTCATGTATGGATGTGAAAGTTGGACTGTGAAGAAAGCTGAGCACCAAAGAATTGATGCTTTTGAATTGTGGTGTTGGAGAAGACTCTTGAGAATCCCTTGGACTGCAAGGAGATCCAACCAGTCCATTCTAAAGGAGATCAGTCCTGGGTGTTCATTGGAGGGACTGATGCTAAAGCTGAAACTCCAATACTTTGGCCGCCTCATGTGAAGAGTTGACTCACTGGAAAAGACCCTGATTCTGGGAGGGATTGGGGGCAGGAGGAGAAGGGGACGACAGAGGATGAGATGGCTGGATGGCATCACCGACTCGATGGACATGAGTTTGGGTAAACTCCGGGAGTTGGTGATGGACAGGGAGGCCTGGCGTGCTGCGATTCATGGGGTTGCAGAGTTGGACGCGACTGAGCGACTGATCTGAACTGAGCTAGAGACTCTGTACAGGGGACAATGACGAGTGCTCCTATCTTTGCTGCTGGCTGGTGTTCTGGGAGAACTAAGTTGAGATGAGTATGTGAGTTGTGTGCAGAGGGGTTGGATTTCCATGGGCTGGGTAAGCAGTTTGGGTTCCTCAATAGGAGAGCAACATTATAAATGGGAGTTTCAGGGAGAAAGTTGGTAGCTTCCCATGTGGGGTGAACAGCAAGTCACAGAGACCAGAAGCAGGGGGACCTGCTAAGCAAGTGCTCCAGTAATCTGGGATGGGGTGCTGAACAATGAACCAGGTACTGCCAGTGGGAAGAGAGGAAGAGAAGATTAATGTCCTAGAAGAATCAATAGGACTAGGAGATATGTGGGCTGTCTTAGCAGGTAGAGCACAGATGGGGCAAAGTCTTCATCTGGGAAGCTGAAGCATGAGGACTCCTCCTTGGCAGACAGGCTGGGGTTGAGAAGCAGGATGAGACTTGGTGAACAGGAGAATGAGGTCAGCTTGGCCACCCCTTGTCCTAAACTTGATTAACTCTGGCTGTGCCCTGAGCATTTCCAGGCGAGTCAGCCCTAGTGATGGAGAATCAGAGGAAGACAAAGTCAGCTCCAGGAACCGTACAGCGGGCTGCTACGTGTTGGGAGGATTGGCGTCAGTGCCAATTCTTGTTCTATTTGTTCTGCTTGCTTTAATTATGTGCCTCTCCATGGAAAACAAACAAGCAAGCAATAACGTAGAGAACAGTGATTAGTGGGATTCATTTCCTGATTGAGGGATGTGTTGAGAATCACGTTTGAGTGGGACACTCTCTGATGGTTTACCAGATGCCACAGAGTAGGTGTATGCTATCTTAGTTACCTAAGAGGTGCCAGGAAAGTAATATGTTTTCAAAACCTGTGGGTTTGCGTCCATCAAGATGCAGAGTGTCTGACGTTAGCTGTTGGATCAACGCAGGAAAGCAGGGTTTAACCTGACTGGCAGTAGTTTACTTTGCATCTGTGGGTGACTCTGGGCCTCAGTTTCCTTCCCTGAAGAATGGGAGGGAGAAAGTTAGTCTCAAGCTTTAACTGTATCAGAATCATGTGAGGAGTTTCTAGACATGGCGGTGGCCAATCCCACCCCAGGAGACCCTGTGGGTCTGGGCTGGAGCTTGTATATTAGCCAGCTCTGGGGTCTCTGGTGGAGGCAGTGCAGGGCGGCAACCCTGTCTAGATGGAGGATTCCAGGCGATTCTCTTGCTTGTGCTTTGTATAGCCGGCTAGCTGGAACTTCTGGGTGTATCACTTGCTGACTTTTTGCCAGTGAAGCTGCGTGTGGACTTATTTGTTGTCCGAAGTGCTGGCTGTAGATAAAAGAGCCCCTTGAGTGAGCCCAGGAGATATATCCCAGAGGAGGGTGGGCAAGCATCCAGAAATGGGTCATGGACCAGCTCAGCCCAGGCCACTTGGAGAGTGGAGGGGAGAAGGAGGCCTTCTTTCTCTCTCACTCTGGAGACTTCTGTTGGCTCTGGGTTCCAGAATGTTCTGAGGGGTTCGACAACCAGGTCCAGGGACTCCTGACCCTTGGAGATAGGGCAGGGCCCACTTCAGCTGCACCTCCCACCCTGCAGCCATTCTGCTTTGGCTTAGGCCTGGGAGACCAGAAGACCTGCCTTAAAGGACGGCCTGGTCATTGCTCTAAGTGGGGACAAGGAGAGAAATTGAGCTGGTAAATGAGGGAGGCCAGAGGCAGAGGAGAGCCCAAGTCTGCCCACAGTGTGGGCTCAAAAGTATAGCTTCAAAGAAAAGAGGAGGACTTGCCTGGGTGCCCAGACCCAGCTCAGTGGCACCCTGGAATGGCAGGGTCCCAGGGACTGGCAGGGGACAGCCCAACCAAGGGTTGAGGGTCAGGCTGTCCCGGGGTCAGCAGAAAAAGCCCCCAAAGACACTCCTGCCCAAATCCTGGGGCTCTGTGGATCGAGTAGGTTACCTGGCAAAATGTGGACGACGTCACCACCTTAAGAGAGGGGAATTATTCTGGATTATGAGTGGACCCATCCGATCACAGGACCACTTCAAGTAGAGGATTTTCCTCAGCTGGGAGGAGGGAAGCTGTGGCAGAATGGGAGAGAGCTGGGGCCGCTGGAGCGACTCAGCATGCCAGTACTGGTTCTGAGATGCAGGGCCCACGTGGGAGAAGCAGAGAGAGAGGCTGCAAGGAGCTCCTCGCAGACGGCAAGACAAGGCACACAGGCAGCTCCCCGGAGTGAAGACCGGCCAGTGAACAGGACCTCAGGGCTACCACCTCCGGGAACTGACCTCAGCCAGTGCCCGTGTGAGCCTGGAAGATTCTTTTCTGGAGGCCCCACTAGAGAAGGCAGCTTGTGAACCGGAGCCTGGATTTTAGCCTGGGGACGCCCACTCAGATTCTAACCTGTAGACCTGTCCCATAATAAGTATGTATTGTTTTAAACCACTAAACTTGTAGTAATTTGTTACAACCGCAATAGGCAGCCAGTGCAGGCCACATTTCCCCAATATCCGGGCCTGAAGGATGAACACAGAGTTTTATTGGGGGCAGGATGGTACTTTTTTCAAAAGGTAGTGAGCTCCCTGCCGGCCTGGTGGGCCCTGGAGCAGGAATCTGCTCATCTGATGACCCAAATGTGCCCTGTGGCTCCCAGGATGGCAGTCCTAGGAGGCTTCCAGCTCTCTCCCCAGCCAGCAGAGTCACTTCTCAGACCAGATCAGGGCTCCTGGTGGCTCAGAGGGTGAAGAATCTGCCTGCAATGCGGGAGACCTGGGTTCGATCCCTGGGGTCGAGAAGATCCCCTGGAGAAGGGAATGGGTACCCACTCCAGTACCCTTGCCTGGGAAATCTCATGGACAGAGGAGCCCAGAGGGCTACAGTCCATGGGGTCCCAAGAAGTCTGACAGGACTCAGTCTAGCACTTTCGGACAGGAACTTCCAGGGACGCTAGGCCCCGCGCTCACTAACTTGACTCCAAGGAACCCTGGGGACCTGGGGACCATCCACAGTACCTGAAATAAGATCACGGTCAGGTGAGGGGGAAAGGTTTGTCTGGCCAGTGGGGAACGCGTGTCTGGTGTGGAACCAGGGAAGAGGCAGGTGTCAGGAGAGCTGGACGCTAGGCTCGGGGCTCTATTTGCTTTAGGACCTTGGGCCATCGGGGGTCACAGTTCCCCAGCCTGTAAGGCAGCTGGAGCGCCCCTTCGGATGGACACTCCTTGGAATCTCTGGGGAAGCAGGCTCCCAGCACCGGCCGGCTTCTGAGGGAGGTGAGGGGAAGGGGAGCGGTTTGGAGACAGTTAACGGGATGGATGGTTCCCAGGGCCAGCCACCGCGGGGTCGGCAGGAAAGGCAGGGAGGAGGGAAGGGCGGGGCCGGCCCCCCTGCGCCCGCCCCGAGCCTCGGCGCGCCCCTGCCCGCCTGGCCCGGCCCGGCCCAGCCCAGCCCGGCCCAGCCCAGCCCAGCCCAACCCGGCGGGCGGGTCACACGCCGCCGGCCGGCCGCCTCCGCACCCCGTGCTGCTGAGCGCCCGGCGCCCCTGCCCCGCGCCGCCGTCCGCGCCCGCCGCCCGCCCGGCGCTCCCGGCGCCCGTGACCCTGCCCGGGGCGCGGGGCGGAGCGGGCATGGCCCGCCGGGGGGCCGCCGCGCTGGTGCTGGCCCTCGCGCTCCTGGCGGTGGCGCCGGCCAGGGTCGGGGCCCGGGGCGCAGCCGTCGAGGACCCCAACGACGACGTGCAGGAGACTTGGAGCCTGGAGCCTTCCTACGCGCGCCCGGAGCCGGAGCCCGAGCCCTTCTCGCCGCCGCTGCCCGCGGGGCCCGGGGCGGGGGAGCGGGGGCCGCGCCCACCCCAGCCCAGGCCGCCCAAGAAGGCGACGACTAAGCCCAAGAAAGCTCCCAAGAGGGAGAAGTTGGCTCCGCAGACGCCTCGGCCAGGTAAGTTAACTCGCGGCGCTGGGCGGCCCGAGGGGGCGCCCGTGGCCGTGTGCCTGTCCCAGCGGTGGCCTGCCGGGTCTGGGGCGACGGCTGGCTTCCCTCTGCGTGTGTCTGGGATGAGAGAGCCCCACGAACTCCCCCCATCGCGGCCCCCACCTCCTTAGGCACTGACCGCGCGTCCCGAGGCCCCTGTTAGCGCCCCAGAACTTAAACCTGACCAGCTGCCCTTCTCAGCTGCCTGGGGAGCGGGTCCCTCAGCGCCGAGTTTGCGATTTACTGGGAAAAGGATCTTACTGCCTACTTCTTCAGTCTTCTCTCAGGACGTTTTCTTGAGAGTGAATTTCCAATTTGGTAATGTGACCAGTGGGGGTCTGTTTTGGCATAGTGGCCTTCTGGGGAGAACTCAGCTGGCCGGCCCTTCCCCAGCCAAGGTCCCCTCGCAAGCTCCCCGCTTCCTGTTTTCTGTGGGTCCCTTGAATCCTCTGCCCAGGAAGGGGTTAGGATGGCATTGGTTCTGCTGGGGAGCCTTGGGCTGCAGCCCCAGGAGGGTCCGGGCTGCTGGACTTCAGGAAGCCCAGAGGCCCCCTCGGACCCACCCACCCCTCCACCCTTCTTAAACGCACCCCCATGTTCTGCCTGCCAAGTCTTGCGGAAATAGCTTCCATTCAGTTTCTTACACTCTTTGTGAATAGAGGACTTTCTCTTAATTGCCACACATGTCCTGGGCTCAAATTGCAAAGGGCTGCGGTCCTAATATTTCAGGATTGAGGAGTGAGAGCAGGACTGTGGCCAAGCTGCCTTGGAACGGCCTTCCTTGAAAGGAGCTTCGTGCCGGTGGTGGCACCATTACACAGCTCCTGGCAGGAGCGCATCACCTTTGTCTGGTTAAACTCTTCACTGAGGATAGCAGGAGGCCGTGGGGAAGGAGCAGAGGTGAGGGTCAGGAACTCCTAAGTCGTGGGGGCCATCACAGCAGCTACTCTGCACTTACCTGGAGCGGGAGGGGTGCGTCTGACGCTTTGCCTCCCCATGGACTGTAGCCTGCCAGGCTCCTCTGCCCATGGGATTTTCCAGGCAAGAATACTGGAGTGGGTTGCCATTTCCTTCTCCAGGGATTTGAGTTTGTGGGTGACTGTGAACCTGCAGGCCCTTCTGTGAGTTGTTTCACCCTGCACAGAGCCAGCATTCCCCATATTTTCTGGGCAATTATGCCTATTAAGATTTGTAAAAACCACACTGGTTTAATAATAGGAATGGAAGTGGGACAAGGCACTCATATTTGTAGACCATTCGCTGTGACCCTGCTAGGAGTTTTATGGGCAACCATCTCATTTATTTCTTTCACGGGCTCCAAGGGGTGGATATTCTTGTTACTTTGCAGATGAGGAAATTGAGGCTCTGACCGTGTCAGCAGTCTGCTCAGGGTCACTCGCAAGGTGGTGTGGCAGCTTTGGAGGTCCTTCTCCTGTGCTTGTAACTCAAGGGCTTTTTTGTTTGGTCGTGTGAATCAAGCTGGGATGTGTTTTTGTTTTTTAGCATCTGCCGTGTGGTTGGTGCGGCGCTGGGCATGGTGGGTCGAGCTGGGTGGGAGACACATCTGTTAGGTTCAGGTATGTACTGAGGGGTGGCCAGGTGGACGTGGGGGAAGCCCCAGGCTTGACTGAGAGTCCGAGGACTGCACTGCATCCCAGTTCTGGGGCTCAGTACTCAGCTTCTTGACCCCAGCATCTTCCTCCGTACGTGACGGCTGCCTCGCTTTACTCTGTCGCTTGTCCTAGGAGCTTTTCAACAAAAGCTTGCCGTGTGTCAGCTTGTGGTTGTACCGGTCCCTTCTGAGCTGTTTGTTATTCTGCATCAGGTGCCGGGTGAGGCCCTGGGGCAGGGGAGAGCAAAAAGGCCCCGCCCCACTCTCCTGGAACACTCTGGAATGGGATTCTCAGAGGGTAGTTGCAGGTGTGTCAAGAGCAGTGTCGTTGATTCCCCAAACTGAACACAGGTCCCTGGAAGCTCCAGAGACTCAACCTCCAGGCCTGCTACCATTTCAGAGTGTGTTTCTAATAAACAGTTTGGGGCTTTTTAGACTCCCCCCCACCCCCAACTCTGACAAGCAAAATGTGACCTTGATCCAATACTTTTAGCTCTGATTCTCCCCATCCTCATCTTTTTGGCCCTTGACCAGTGGAACCCTCTATCCTGAACCTGAAGTCAGAGAGGTCAGAGAGTCTGGTTAAGAATCACTTTGCTGAGGGCAGTTAGTGATAGTTTTGTGCAGTGAAATTACAGTAAGAGAAAATGATTTTGCCTCCCTTAAGGGGTGGCTTGATACAGGTACCGCTCCTTTCCTGGTGGCTCAGTGGTAGAAAATCCACCTGCCAGTGCAAGAGGCATGGGTCTGATCCCTGGGCTGGAAAGATCCCCTAAAGAAGGAAATGGCAACCCACTCCAGTATTCTTGCCTGGAAAATCGCATGGACGGAGGAGTCTGGGGGGCTACAGTCCATGGCGTCGCAAAGAATTGGACATGACTGAGCAACTAGACAACACCCGTGATGTAATAGAAGCATTCATCTCTGTGTTGGACCATTTCATAAGCAGATTGCAATAGTGTCTTAGGACGGCATTTATAGTATTCTTAGGGGCCACAGTGGGAATGTTTATTGTGAGCTTTTGGACCGGGTGGGTGGTGCACTGTCTAGGCACTGAGGTGGGAGTGAGGGGTTAGATTTAGAGAAGAAGAATGTAAGAGCATGTATAACTGCTCATTGAGAATTTTCTCATGTGCTTTGTCTTCCCAGATGATAAAATATTTTCCACATAGCTTGTATCGTACATAAAGGCTGGGCTCAAGAGAAGATGGGAGGTAGATGCTCTGTGTCTCTGGGTCTAGGGGGAGTCTTGTCTGAATCCCATAGGAAGGTTTACTTAAGGGGCCAAGGGCATTGGGCATTCGATCTTGGTGTGAGTTTGGCTTTGACTCTTGGCTGTTTTTTTCATGCCATCAATGTGCAATGGCTTTCATGGGCTGACATTCTCCTGGAAGTGGCTTAGATAGCTGAATCTTTTGGTTAATTGAGAGTATTGCATTTTTCCATGAGTGACTGATGGATTCCGGAGTAGAGCCCTTATGTACCGAATAGAGTGGAATCTTAAATTTTTTTAAGGTTTTTATTTGGAAATAAGTATAGACAGGAAGGAAATTGTAAAAATAGTGCAGAGAGATCCTTTGTACCCTTCTCCCAACTTCCCCCAATGACAGCATCTTTTAGAACTACAGTACAGGATTTCTCTACCTTGGGAGTATTGACATTTTGGGGTTGACGTGTGTGTGTGTGTGTGTGTGTGTGTGTGTGTGTGTATGTGTGTGTGTTTATGGGGAAGGCTGTCTTGTGCATGGTAGGATGTTTAGCAACATGCCTGGCCTTGACCCACAAGGTGCTAATAACACCCTCCTCCAAGTCGTGACAACTAAAAATATCTCTAGACATTGTCACATGTCACCAGTGGGCTAAGGATCACTGCTATATACAGTATCAAAACAGGAAAATGACATTGGTACAATACTTTTAACTTTCAGAGGATGTGCTAAGTCGCTTCAGTCGTGTCCTACTCTGTGTGACCCTAAGGACTGCAGCCTGCCAGGCTCCTCAGCCCATGCCTTGGTCTCCAGGCAAGAGTACTGGAGTGGGTTGCCATTTCCTTCTCCAGGGGACCTCTCCCACCCAGGGATTGAACCTGTGTCTCTTACGTCTAACTTGCGTTGGCAGGCGGGTTCTTTACCACTAACATCACCTGACATTCCCCAGTTTTCGTGTGCACTTTTGTGTGTGTGCGGGGGTGTGTGTGTGAGAGTGTGTGTGTGTATAGTTCTGCACTGTTTCACATCTATATATTCACAGAACCAACCCCCACCCCATCAGGATACAGGACTGTGGAATCCTTGTCTGTGATTGAGTAGGACTCAGTCTCGTACAGTTTCTGAGGCCCTCGTTGTGAACATCAGCAAATCCCAGAATTTTAGATCTTCAAGGAACCTAAGTGTTCATTGTAAGCAAATTCTTATTCATTGCAAGATCCTACCAGCAGGCTACTTGGTGTTAAAAAACGGTTGAAGAAGACTATTTAGGTGATACTAACTTTAGCAGTTCATGAAGTTGGGCAGGCAGTCTCCTTGTGGGGAATGGCAAAATGGGACACAAGGCAGGAAGTTTTTATAGAACAAAGAGCAAGGAGAAGAAAATAGAAAATATCTGGTTGGCTGGGGTGACACAGTCAACTTTGTTTGGGGTGAGAAGACCCAGAGTTGACCTGGCATTTGGGAATTAACTGGATACTTCTGGTCAGAAAGGGATTGTTAGTGCCAAGAAGTTTATGTAAGTTTAAGTTTGGTAATGTGGCATCGTGGGCAAAAGCAGGCCCATCTTGGGCTTCTACATTGGTCTAGGCGCCTATGTTTCCACTGATGGGTGCTCATCACCTTGAAAGGCTGCCTGTTCATTGGATAAATAGTACTGATTGCTAGAATGTTCTTCCTCACAAGGACCTGGCAAGCTGCTTTTCTCTAATTCCATTTTTTCAACTGTCTCTCGCCAAATTCAATATTTTCTAGACCCCTGCAGTTGGAGGTCCAAAGAATGGGTCTCTGGGCCCCGTTTTCATCATCCCAGGGTGAAGAGTGAGATGCGGGACCACAGTCTGGGCATGCGAGCGGACGTGGGGTGTACTTTCCATGTCATCTCCAAATTGATGGCTTTGGTTTGGAACCATACTCCTCTTAGAGGGAAAAAATAGGCATCAGAGAAGTAAACCATAGTTACATAACTGACTCGACTTGCTCCCCATCCCAAGAGGTCGTGAAAAACAGATGAGTTCATAAACAAGACTCAGTAGGTGATTTGAAGATGTTTTATTCTCCCTCTTCCGTTGGGCTGGAAGTAGCCTTGAACTTTTGGGTTCCTACGTGTTGGTTGCTTCCTTCAAGGGCTGGGGAGCATGCACGTCTGTTGGAACACACACTCGCCTGCATCACACCCATGGCTCTGACCCTCTGTCTCGAGCCCATGGAATTCACAGAGTGGGCAGCGAGCCACATCTATTTGTGTGTCTGTGCCCAGAATTGGCGAGTTTGTACTTTGTCCTGTGTTCTACTCTGGCCCGGGAAGGGGAGGGGCTGGTGATAATCAGAGAGCTGTTATATGAGCATATTTGGTTGTAAACAAAGTCCTTTCTGTTATGCATTGCCAGCTAGTTGCTGGAAAGAGCTTCACTTTTAAGCTTTTGCTTCAGCACCCTTCAGGGCTTCTTGCGCGCTTCGCCCTTCGGTTGGAAATGCCATCTCTTGGGCCAAGCTGGAGTGTGAGGATTAGGAGCATGTGTTTGTAAATGTTTCCCTGCATACTTTAAAAGCAATCACAAGGCTATAGGCACACTAAACAAATAGCAAGAAATCTTTGCATCATGGTATTATATGCTCTCTGGAAGAGTTAAATCCAATTTTTTTTTTTGTCCAGATCAACTTCCTAGAGAATTCCAAGGGAAAGAACTTTTTATAGAAAAGGTCTTCTCATGTACATCAGCAAACAGCTTTAAGACACCACCTCTGTTTCCAACATGCTTTCCAAAGTCAACTCTTCAGCTGGCACATCTCCCCACCGTGCCTGTGGTTGTAGAAACCCAGGCTTACGTGTGGGTGATGAAGGGGCAGACACCTGTGTGTTTGGAGAAGCTGGGTTGGAGGCCTGGCTTCTGAAGATAGCCGTTGTGTTTCCTGTATGCTCTGAGCATCCCTGACTGCCGGGTCTCATGGAGGACAGTGTCTTAGGTCTCATGGCAACAGCAGCCTGGGCCCTGGAATCCAGATTTTTTTTTTCTTTTTCTTTTTTGGCCCTGCTTCATGGCGTGCAGGATCTTAGTTCCTCAATCAGGGATCGAACTCTTGCTCGCTGTAGTGGAAGCACAGAGCCTTAACCACTGGACTGCCAGGGAAGTCCCTGGGAACCTGGAATTCTGAGGTGGGGGTCTTCTCTGGATGTCCCCGAGGTGGCCAGGGAGCCTGAGTTCTCAGGCTTGGCGTCTCCAGCAGTGGCTCTGCCCTCTCTGGCCTTCTGAGGTTCCTCTTGCTTCCTTGGGATCATTAAACCCATAAAATCAGGGTGCCTTGGAATGGCCACGGGAAGGGCTTATGTCCGTAACTGATTGGCATCCCATTGGCTACTGATCTGGGCATCATAGGAATGTCAGAGCCACAAAGGACACCTTCAGGTGTTAATTCAAGGCTCTACGTCAGACTTTTATGGAATACTTGGTTCATGAGAGGCACGTGTAAGGGTTTGGCAGAGTTTGTTCAGGATTCAGAGAGATTCACAATCTGGCTGTGCCGCTCGTGGACACAGGTGACATCTTCACGTCTTGAATTCATCACTGTGACAGGGGAGTAATAACAAGAAGCTTCCCGAGGTGGTGTGAGGTTAGAAGGTCAAGGCACAGCCTCCCAGTCTCTTGAGGGATGGGTGAGAGGCAGCTTCGACCCAGGGTCTCCAGGTGCCCCAGCCACGTTGAGTCCTGATGGCTTCCTGCCAGCATTGCAGCTCAGGTTGTTGGCATCTCCTTCTCCGAGTCTCACTGTCTTCCCTTCTTCATTTGTGCTTCATGAAATAATCGCCTCCCCCGGTCACTCCTGCAGCACAAAGCCTTGTCCCAGGCTGGTTCCAGGCAGAACCCAAACTGAGACTGCAGATACCTGCAGTGCCCCTGGCAGGGCCTGGCACACCCACCTTGCTGCTGTTCTGGGGGTGTCTCTTTAAAGGCTGAGGGCTTCTTACTTGGTTGTAAGTCAGCAAGGTAGCTGCCGCTGCCCAGAGGCTGGGAGGGGCTGTCCCTTCTGCCCCAGGTACCCTGGTGGAGACCAAGTCATCTGAACAAAAGGCCAGCCCACAGAGGGCCAGGGGCTGACTTGAAGGTTTCCCAGGGAAGACAAGGCCGAGTGGGGGATGGGGGTATGGGTGGGAAGAAGCGCTTGCGAGGGATTGATTGGCTGGTTGGTTGATTGATCGATAGACTTTGGTCCAGTCCTGGTTAAAAAAAAAAAAAAAACTTGAGAAATTACACCCGATGCCTCCATCTCCAGCTCAGACCTTCCAGGTCGCTAGTTAACCGAAGCAAGCACATCCTTCCTCCACTCAACCTTTTGGTCCCCAGGCTTTTACCTGATCCCTGGGAAACCTGTTCCCACCAGGACCTTGGCTCTCTCAGGTTTGGGATCTGAAAGAGGGCACAGGGCAGTCCCTGCCCCGTGTCGACCCTTTTCCTGCTAACAAACACAGGGAGCTCCAGTTTCTAACCGCTTAGTTTGGGTTTTTCATGTCCTCCTGCAAGATCCTCCTTGGTCCTGTGGTATTTGAGAAAGTGAGATTATCGTCTGTCACAGTGCAGCGAGGTGGCCTCTCTGGGAAGCTTCGAGAACCCTCAGTGGCATGGGGCCAGGACCTTCCTCCCCTGGTGGGGTCCTTCCCGAGAGCTGGTGAGGGGCTCAGGGCTCGGGGCTGCATCCTTCAGGAGAGAGAGAGAGTGCTGATGCTCCCGGGCTGGAATTTCCTGGGGAAAATGCAAATATGCAGCAAAGAATTTTTTCAGTTTCTGGGGCTGCTACTGTAAGCTCCTTGTATATTGAGAGGGGGGAATATAGTTTCCTATCAACCAAGAAGCTTGATATTTATCACCATGGACTAGAATAGAATATGCAGCCCCCACTGGCAATTCCGTTTGCTACTTTTAAGGAATTCGGTTTTGTCATGCAGCCCAGATGGAGATGTTGATTTGGCTCCGGCTCCTCCTCTGAGCACTATTTCAACTTCTCTCCTTTCATCTCTACAGACCATATGCTGCCTTTCTCGCTGCAAGAGAAGAGGTTGGGAAGGGCCTAGGCCTGGCATAGGGCTCCCACTCTGCCGCCTCCTGGCTCTCTCAGTGACCTTGGGAGGGTCTCGTCTCCTCTGAGCCTCGGTGTTCCCATCTGTAGGGTAATGTTCACAGCAAGCTTCCTGCCCTCGATGGGTATCTGCCAAGACGGAATGTTTCCAGTGTGTGTCCAGTTGCTCAGTTGTGTCCGACTGCTTGTGACCGCATGGACTGTAGCCCATCAGGCTCCTCTGTCCATGTGATTATCCTGGCAAGAATACCAGAGTGGGTTGCCCTTTCCTCCTCCAGGGCATCTTCCTGATCCAGGGATCCAACCCACATCTCCTGCGTCAGCAGGCGGATTCTTTACCGTTGAGCCACAGAGGAAGCCCTAATCTATGAGAGGATGCCTTGTAAATTGTGACTCATGGGCCACGTGTCGGCTGTTACTTGCCCAGCCACTGGGATGGTGCTCTGTGACCGTGGGAACTCGGGACTCATGAACAATGAGAAGAGGGAGGTTGTCTTTTATTCACTGGTCACCGCCGGTCAGGCACTGCCCTCGGTGCTTGGATATATGGCGTCCGTGTGTGCCCCATGACTTCCAGTGAGGCAGGTAGCATGTCTCCTTATTTCACTGATGAGGGAATGGAGCACAGGAGGGGAGAGATGGGTTCCTTGAGGACACATGTGATCGGTGCAGTGGCAGAGCCTGTCTGCCTGGGGCTGGAATCACATCTGTAGGTAACTATCCCAGAAGTAGATCTTCCTAGAGAAGGTGGCAGGGGCCCTGCCTGTTTCTGCTTCTTTGCCACTCCCTGTGGGGACTCTGTTTCCCACATGTTGATCTCAGGGGTAACAGGACATCTGCCCCACGTCTGGGCCGTTCTTGGCTTCCCAGAGCTGAGTGCAGGGCGAGGGTCCAGCCCAGGGGAGTGAGGCTGAGTGTGTCTGCAGGACCGTGTTCTCTGACTCTGTCTCCCGTGTTGTCCGCTATGGCCCCAGAGAGGGTGACTTGGCAGAGGGAGGGCCTGCGATGAATGTCTGGCTTCTGGGAAATGTTGGATGGAATGTTGTTCCCCAGAACTTTGGCTTTTTCCTCTTACATTGTGTAAAACTCCCCCGCCGCCCCCTCCCCTGCCCTCGCCAACACCATTTTATCTTTCTGCCAGATCAGACTCTTCCTTTTCAAAAGTTATGGCGCCCAGTTTTCTAAACAATCAAGATTTTTACCGACTCACCATCAGGCTCTTTCGGAAGAAATTGTCTTTGGAGATCACTGGCTGTGACATCCCTCCCCACGAGAATGGGACAGATGCCAGGTGATATCAGGCTGATGTCATCAGCTGTACTCGGGTTGGCAGCCTTCCTCCTCTGGCCTTTCTGAGTGTTTTGGTTTTTGATTTCCCTGACCCAAGGAGGACTCTTAATTTTGTGACTTTTTTTTTTTTTTTTTTTTTTTAGCTTATATTACAAATGAAAGATACGCCCAGCAGGTATCACCCAAGAATATGATGGAGAGAGGATTGCCCTTGGCCAGGCACAATGCACCCTTGACTTTTTTGATGATGTTTTCTTGATAAATCTCTCTTCTCTTTTTTGGTGACTCTAGAATTTAATCTGAAATGACTTCATTAATTGGCACAAACCACTTGATGTTTTTGGTATTTCAGCTTGTTTCTTAAAGTCCAAACTAAGTATCTTTCTCCATAGACCTTCCCCTCCCCTTATTTTTGCCTTGTTGGTCATTCACTGACTCATCATCATTCATGATCATTTGTTCATCACAGGCTTAACCAGACTCTGGAGGGAGAGCATGAGCAAAATCAGACGCAGGTCCTGCCCCCATGCACAGAACAACATGTGTTGTATGTGTGTGATGATGTTATCCCAGCCCGGGGAGCAGACCTATAGCGGGGGCTGCTGACACCCACCCCCTCCCAGGTCCTCTTTCCCACCCAGGCATGCCCCTCCCACAGCTGCTGGGGCTTGGCTGTGATGACTTACAGCTGCTCCCTTCTCTGGAGCTTGACCCTTGGAAGGTGACTTCTCCCACCCCCAGTAGATCAGTCTGTAGCCAGAGACCAGCCAGCATAGGAAAGGTGGCCCCTTGTCTCACGGTGGGGACCAACACTCTGTTCAGTGTCAGCTCCAGAGCTCCCCGTGGTGTCAGGCTGAGTCAGATTCTCACTGGGAGCCCAGCCTAGCTTAGCTCCTTCCTCTACCTCATCTTGCTTCCTCCCATGTTTTCTCCTTAGACACCCCCTCAGTACATTACATGCACGGAACCCCTGCCTCAGGCTCCGCATAGAAGCAACTTGACCAGATACAGGTGCTGTCAGAGCCCATCAAAGGAGGCAGTGATTTAGGTGGGCAGTTCAGGAAGGCCATCTCAAGGAGGGCATGGTTGAGCTGGGATTTGCAAGATCAGAGGAAGTGAAATAGGTGGAGAGTGAATGGAAGGATGCTACAGAGGAGAAACAACATATACTGAGTTCTGGTGGATAGAAAATATGATCTGAAGGCTGAAAAGAAGCTGGTGTTTGTGAGCAGAGAGAGAGCCCCTCCAGGTACTCAACTGGGGCCTTGGAGAGAATTAGGTGGGAGGAGCCCAGCATGGTAGGAAATCTAGCTCCAGGCTCAGAGGCCTGAAGTTCCAGCTGCGTTTTATCTATTTTATCAGTTAAATGTAGTGTTACTCTTGGAGTGCCAGGGAGGGCCAAAAGTGCCCCCACAGGACGTTTTGCAGCCTCTGAATAGCAGCCACCTGCAGATGTGCCTTGTTTGTTACCGTGTTTATTTCCCTGGGCATTCACCATAACACACTTCCTTTCCTGTAACCACCAGCCTCTCAGAGTTCAACATGCCATCACTAGGGTCTGGGGAGGCAGCAGGTGGAGATGGTTGCTTTGCAGGAGAAGATGGTAGAGTCTCACCATCCTGGGATGACTCTGATATATGGGAAAGTAAAGGCATCTCTCTTGCTCTCTCTCTCTTTTTTTTTTTTTTTAAGGTAAAAATATCAACAGAAAAGGCATGAGAACCAAGAGCTCTGAGAAGGCTGCCAGTGATGATCATGGCGTCCCCCTGGCCCGTGACGCTGTCCGAGAGGGTGAGTGAGGTCCTTGATGTGCCTTCTGCCCCAGCTCAGTCTCTGGCCCTGGGAGGACACGGGCCTGGACACAGTAGCCAAGTTCTGAGTGGAGGGGGATGGGCCTGGGATCTTCTGCCTCTTCTGAACCATTCGTGGGTGAGGAATGAAGACATGCACATCCCTTCTCTTCTGCGTGTACAGTAAACTGCACAGTCATTGAGTAACTCAAACTCATCAGCTTGACTGAGGTCATTTCTGAATTTCCTGGAGCTCTCGGTTGCCTTCCCTGCTCTTCCCTCACCCCCTCTCCCTTGAAGACAACCTCATTTCCTCTCCTGTGGGGCCTCATAGCTGTCCACAGCCTTGTGTGTACATTTATTATTGCCCAACAAAACCCAGAGCCTCCAGGGTCAGAGGTCAAATCTTCAACTCCCAAAGCACGTGATGTTAGGCCTGGTGTTTTACAGTCATGCAAAAATATTAGTCCTTCAATTACTTACTTTCGGATAGTCAAAGCCATTCGTTCTAGACTCACAGACAAGCTCTGGCTAATATTATTATTATTAACTATTACCATTGTTGTATCTGTTACTGTAAATTATGGTATTTCCGAAGACATTTCTGCTGACATTAGTGATACTGAACATGTTTTAAGCACTTAATTAAGCTCTCAGTAATTGCTGTGCACTGGGCCTCTTACCTCACATCTCCTGATGTCCCTCTGAGTATTGTGGATAGTCTTATTATTATCGTTATTATTACCATCATCATATCACAGATGAGGAAAATGAGACTCAGTAATATGGGTCATTTGCCTACCGTTATGTGGCCTTCGGTTTGTAAAACAAGGATTTGAACTCCAGATTTTCTGATTCTAAGCATTCTGCTTAGCAGCACAGCTGCTTGACATATATAGAGCATTTCACAAATTTACATTTATAGAGGCAGGATCCGATTTCAGCTGCCATGTGAGCCCATAAACCGTGTAACAGAGTTGATTGTCACAAAGGGAATTGTATGTTCCCTTAGGCACATTGTGATGATCTGGGGTTGGGTTTCTAACCAAGAATTTGCCATCAAAGAAATCATAGATAGGACTAACAGCACATCCTAAAATAAAAACAGAAGCTCCACAGCAGTGAACTTCTGCAACCACTTAATATATGGGAATTCTATTCTGTCGTAAAGTGGGCGGGCGAGCCCTGGGCTCATCGCCCTTGGGAGGACCCAGCCTGTCGGGAGGGTGTGTGGAGGACTCAGGGGTGCTGGGGCTGTGTTTCTGTGGGTTTGCCCTGAGAGTGGAGTCCTTTGGGGTTTCCACTCAGTGGGTGGTAATGAGACTCCCACGTTGGGTGGGCCTTGGCATGACTTTTTGTCCCTTGGCCCCAACAGGCTGGTAAAACACCAGCTGCTTCTCCAGATCACAAGCCACGGGGCCAGAGGGGCTTCTGGTCTGGCCTTCCCTCTCTGGGTTCTGTTGCTGTCAGACCTGGGACCAGAGAGCTCTTTCTTGTCTTGTTTATTCTTTGATGCTTTCAAAAGTATTTTAAAAAATATTTTTCCAGATTTATTTTTTAGTAGCTTTACCACAAGGGCTGGTTTGAATTATCATATTTCTTCATTACCAGAGTTGGAAGTTGTTATAATTTCGAAAGGCATTTTCACAAAGATTTTTCTTTTTCAATTTATTGAATCGAAGTATAACTGATTTGCTATGTCGTTTGGTTTATCATGTACAGCAAAGCGATTTTATACATACATACACACATATATATATCTTTTTCATATTCTTTTCCATTATGATTTATTACATGATGCTGAATATAGTTCCATATGCTATACAGAAAGACCATGTGTTTAGAAAGATCACTCAGAATTTTTGAAAAATCTTGCTTTGTTGTTTATCACAAAGACTTTTCAAGGCCCATTTCTGTACACAAATACATGTACACACACGCACACACACACACAAACACGCACACACTGAAGTCTGAACTTGTCCCCTGTTGGGCCACACGCCCATTCCCTGTCTCCCACTCTGGACGACAGGATTGTTCCCCTGACCTTAACCTCAGAGCCCGGCTGAACAGTTGGGACCCCGTTCTCAAAGGCAGCCTTTCTGGCTCTGATTCACTGAGTGTCCTAGATGTGATTTTGGCCTATGGACTTTATTCATAATGTTCTTTTATTAAAATGAAATTGAGAAATTGAGGAAAACCCTGGAGGGAAGAGAAGCTGCAGGGGCCCTAATGTGCAGATACAGGAGGGAGAAGGATGGTGATGAGGGGAGGTCGTGTGCAGGAGGCAGGTGGCACAGCCATTGGGGAACATGCGTCTGGACCAGGAGGGGTCACCTCGAGGTGGAGCTGGGCAGAATAGGGCCTCAGATGGGCAGCTGGGTAGGCTCAGGACCCCCCGTCCATCATTCTCTCAGCACCTCCTCTGGTCGTGCTGAGGCCTTGCTGGAGATATGGCAGAATAGCAGGGTAAGGAGGATGGTTGTCATCTACATCATGTCCAAGGTGGCAGGTGGAACAGATGGCATTTGCTTCATTTTCAGGGTGGTGGGCAGAGCAGATATTAAGCACACTGAGCTATGTGAGTGGATGGCATCAAAGGGCTCGGGTGAGATGTGGATTTGAAACCACACAACCCAGATCGGGGCTTGAACCCACTGTCTTTCAGGTCCTGTCTCAGGGCTTAATGAAGCTCAGGTTCTTTACATCTCATCACAGAAAGAATTCAGTGAGAGACAAAGCGATAGGTAAGAAGTAGATTTATTTAGAGAGACACACATTTCAGAGACAGAATGTGGTCTCTCAAAAAGCGAGAAGGGCTTTGGGAGGAATACCCTGCACAGACAGAGTGTGGGCCATCTCAGAAGGCGAGAAGCCCCAAAATGTGGGGTGGTTAGTTTTTATGGCCTGGGTAATTTCATAAGCTAATGAGTGGGAGGATTATTCCAACTGTTTTGGAGAAGCGGGCGGAGATTTCCAGGAATTGGGCCAGCCCCCACTTTTTGGAGGTTTATGGCCGCCTCAGAACTGTCATGGCTCCTGGGTTGTGTCATTTAGCAACTAATATGTTACAGGGACAGGCTTTCCTGGTGACTCAGTGGTAAAGAATCTGCCTGCAAATGTTGGAGACGTGGGTTTGATCCCTGGGTCAGGAAGATCTAGAGGAGGGAAAGGCTACCCACTCCAGTATTCTTGCCTGGAGATTTCCATGTACAGAGGAGCCTGGTGGGCTACAGTCCATGGGGTCGCAAAGAGTCAGACACAACTTAGCAACTAAACAACAAATTACAAGGAGAGTATGATGAGTTTCAAGGTCCTCTGGAAGTTGACTTCTGCCATCTTGTACCTAGTTGGTTCTAACCAATTTTTGTCGGAGAGTCCCTTCTTCTGCCAGGAGGTCAAACCAGTCAGTCCTAAAGGAAGTCAACCATGAATATTCATTGGAAGAATTGATGCTGAAGCTGAAGCTCCAGTACTTTGGCCACCTGATGGGAAAAGCCGACTTACTGAAAAAGACACTGGTGCTGGGAAAGATTGAAGGCAAAAGGAGAAGAGGGCAGCAGAGGATGAGATGGTTAGGTAGCATCACCAACTCAATGGACATGAATTTGATCAAAATCTGGGGGACAGTGGAGGACAAAGGAGCCTGGTGTGCTGCAGTTCATGGGGTCACAAAGAGTTGGACATGACTTAGCGACTGAACAACAACAATGGCTATGTCATTCTCTTAAAGCTTGTGCCCTGCTCCCTTCCCTCCTGTTTCGGACTCACCCTGAGAGAGTCTTAGTTTTAAGGGAAAGATTACGTACATGGCTGTCACCATGACTAAGGATTAGCGTCATCTGTGGCAAGTCTCCAAAATACATCTTGGATATTGTTCTTTAATAGCATATGCAGTGGTTGAATTACTGGTGTAGTCTTCTCATCTCTATAAATCTACAGCCTTTGCCATATGACTTTTCAACTTCCTTTGTAAAAGTTGAAAGCCCCTTGATTGTGGGCTGTCCATGTTCTTTGTGGAGGCAAATAGAATAAGGTGGACTGAAAAAGTGCAATTCTGGGCTGAGTGCTTAAGAGACTTTGCTCGTTTTCATTTTCTCCTTATGCCCGGCCATCTCCATGAGAAGAATACACACATCTAGCCCACGGGTCCAAGGAGCCTAGGAGATGAGTGAAGCAGATCCGGGCCCAATCTGCAGCCTGGAGCTACCAGCTGAGCCCAGCTGATCTGAAGGCAACTAAGACACAAGTGCTTCCTATGTGCCCCTGGGAGTTTGTGTGGTTTGTTACACAGCAGTAGCTGGCAGATACAGTAAAGAAGATCTGCATTTTTTAAAAAGTTGCATCGTGCTCTATTGAATGGACGTTCCATAAGTTATTTGAACTCTAGGTGATGGACATTTAGATTGTTTTCAGTATATTGCTACTGAATGAGGAGTATTGCAATGAACTTACCGTGCATTGGTTGCAGAATAGCTCCTTGGCTGACATTCAGAGCCCACCATGATTTGACCTGTTTCTGGCCTCTGTCTCCCTTTTTTCCAGCCAGATAAGAGCTTGTTTTTCAGACATGCTCTGTGCTGAAAGCTCACTCATGTGTTTCCTCCAAAGGGAATTGGGCAGGCATCTCAGCTGGTGATGGAGAAGCAGCTTTGGGGTCAGGCTCTACCCTCACTGGCTGTGAGGCTCTGGGCTAGTTACTATCTCTATGACCCAGTTTCCTTCTCTGTAAAGAGGGGATAATACCTCCTTTATAGCATTTTTGTGGAGATGAAATAATGTGTGCAGAGTGGAGCATACACAGTAAGCTCTCACAAAACATTAGTTGTAATTTTTATTTGCTGTCTTGGGATTTTTTTCATGCCTTAGTTATAGAAGTCGGCAGATATTTTTAAAGGATCATAAATATTACACACTTTATTGGCCAGCAAGCAAAGTCGAGACTATTATGTTGTTATTTAAATAACCATTAAAAAATATAAAAACCATTCTTATCTCGCAGGCCATACAGACACAGATGGTGAACTGAATTTGGCCCTGATGAGGACTGTAGCTTGCTGGATTCTGCCTCAGAACTTGTTGCTGTTGTTCACTTGCTCAGTTGTGTCTCACTCTTTGGGACCCCATGGACTGTAGCACGCCAGGCTCCTCTGTCCTCCACCATCTCCCAGAGTTTGCTCAAACTCATGTCCACTGAGTCAGTGATGCTATCTAACCATCTCTTCCTCTGCTGACCCCTTCTCCTTTTGCCTTCAGTCTTTTCCAGCATCAGAGTCTTTTCCAGTGAGTTGGCTCTTGGCATCAGGTGGCCAAAGTATTGGAGCTTGAGCAGCACTCCTTCCAGTGAATATTCAGGGCTTATTTCCTTTAGGACTGACTGGTTTGATCTCCTTGCTGTCCAAGGGACTTCTTAGAACTTGACAGTTGTGCTAATGCTGACTCCAGGAAGCCCGTCCTGGTCCCCTGTATTTTGCTTTCCTGTATCTCTTCCTCATGGTCCTGGTCCTCTCCTCTCTCACACCACAGTGATCCCTGTGCCTGACTCTTCTGTCCTGGGAGGCTGTGAATGCTTGTGAGCAGGATCTGTGTCTGATTCAGCTAAGGCTATGCCCAGTGCTGGAAGAAGCAACTGTTGATCAGAATGCTGTGCTTAGTTGCTCAGTCGTGTCTGATTCTTTGCCACTCCATAGACTGTGGCCCACCAGGCTCCTCTGTCCATGGGATTCTCCAGGCAAGAATGCTGGAGTGGGGTGCCATGCCCTCTTCCAGGCGATCTTCCTGACCCAGGAATCGAACCCAGGTCTCCAGTGTTGCAGGCAGATTCTTTACCGTCTGGGCCACCAGGGCCCGCACTGGGTCGCAGCTAGTGTTCAGGGGTAGAAAACAGGTGTTCCATGTATGCTGAAGCTGACTGTCCATGGTCCACATCAGCAGGACGGGCCCTGCACAGGAAGTGCTCTTTGATCTGTAGGAAAGAAGCCTCATTTCCCACCATGATGGAAGTAAGATGGTTTTGCAAAGCAGTACATATTGTGAATGGAGCACCCTCAGCGCTCTGCCTTTGGTCTGGGTTGGGTGAGATTTGAGGCCTCTACCAGGTACCACGCTTAGAGATTGTGTGTGTGTGTGTGTGTGTGTGTGGAACTTGAGGATTTTCTTTGTATCACAGACTCATTGGAAAAGACCCTGATTCTGGGAAAGATGGAAGGCAAGAGGAGAAGGGGACGACAGAGGATAAGTTGGTTGGATGGTATCACCAACTCAATGGACGTGAATTTGAGCAAGCTCCAGGAGATAGTGAAAGAAAGGGAAGCTTGGCATTCTGCAGTCCATGGGGTTGAAAAGAGTTGGACGTGACTGAGCAACTGAATAATAAGAACAAATTTAAAATTGTTTCGTCTTCATGGAGAATTGTTTTTTTCTTCTATTGTGTATTGACTTTCTTTAAATGGCTACTTTTTGACTTAAAAAATCTATTTTGTGTGACATTAAAGGAACTTTTTAGCAATTTAGAAAAATCTGTTTAAACTTGGATTATCTTTCTAAAGACCTGGAACCATGTAGGAATATGGAATGATCTGTTCCTTGAAAGTATGAAAAAATTAGGCTGTAAGTTCATCTGAGCTGGACACTTTCCAGAGAGGAAATTCTTTGATAATACTTCATTTTCTTTCATGGTTCTTGATCTATCAGGTTTTCCATTCTTTTGTGTTTATACTGGAAGTTTTATTTTTCAAGATAAAATTTAATATATGAAATTATATATATTATATTAATGTATATTTTGAACTTTGTTCACTTATTTTGGAGCAGTTTTTTCACAGTTAGAGAAGAATGAGAGGAAAGAATTCCCATGTACGTCCCCTCCAGCTCTGGCTTCTATTATAGTAACACCTTGCATTCATGTGGTACATTTGTTACAGCTGAGTAGAGTACGGCACTTAGTGGTCAAGAACGCCCCTGCCAGTGCAGGAGACTTAAGAGTCGTGGGTTTGATCCCTTTGCTGGGAAGATCCCCTGGAAGAGGGCATGGCAACCCACTCCAGTATTCTTGCCTGGAGAATCCCCATGGACAGAGGAGCCTGGCGGGCCACAGTCCAGAGGGTCGCACAGAGTCAGACACGACTGAAGCAACTTAGCACACACCCACCTTCTTATGAGCTAAAGTCTGTAGTTTGCATTAGTGTTTACTCTTCTTGTTAAACATTCTGTGAGTTTGGACAAAGGCATAATGACAAGTAACTGCCATGTGTAACGGAATAGTTTCACTGCCCTGGAAGTCGCCTGTGTTCATCCGGTTCATTCTTCCTTCCTCCAGACCTCTGGCAACCCGAGTCTTCAGAGATTTGTCTTTTCAAAAATGTCATGTGTTTGGCCTCATACAGTATGTACCCTTTAAAAAGTGGTTTCTTTCATTTAGCAATTTGCATTTAAGGTTCGTCCATGTCTTTTCATGGCTTGCTTGAGAGCTTATTTCTTTTGATCATGGAATAATATTCCATTTTATGGCTGCACCACATATATTTCTTTATTCATCTGTTGAAGGACATCTCCGTTGCTTCCAAATTTTGGCAATTAAGAATAAAAATGCTATGAATATTCATGTGCAGGTTTTTCACTTGAGCATAAATTTTCAACTCATTTGAGTAAATACCAGGGATGGTGACTGCTGGATCACATGATAAGAGTATGTTTAGTCTTATAATGAGTTTTGTCCCTTCTATAGTACCCTGGTTTACCAAAAAAAAAAAAAAAATTCAGTGTTATCTCCCTCCCTTTTTTTGTGTATTTTCAGGGTTTTTTTTTGGTCTATTCAGTATGCACTTTACACGTTTGTTACCACATCACTATCACTGGTATAGTTTTCTGCAGTGGTATTTCTGCTCATACTGCTTTGTGTAGAATATTTCCTACTTTTATTGTGAAATAATACATACTTACGGAAAAAGTCCACTAAATATATGTTCCATTAGCAAATATTTATAAAACCAATTCCTATGTAACCATCACCTGGCTCCAGAAGTCAAACCATTGTCAATCTCCCTATCCAACATTTAACCCTTCAACTTTAGAGGTTACCCCCATGGCCAACTTTGTTAACATTTCCTCAGCTTTCTTTATAGTTTTACCACTTATATTTGTATTTCTAAATTGGTATGTTTGACCTGTTTTTGAAATTTATCTCAGTGAAATCATACTGTGTACATTTCTATCACTGTTCCGCTTTTTTGGTTCATTCATTTTTATTCCATCATAAAAATAGTCAGCAATTTCTTTATCCATTTTAATGCTGAAGGACATTTGACATGTTTCCGTTTCTCTCTTTTATGAAAAGGGTTGCCAGTGAAAACTCTTACACACACATCCTGGTGCCCGTGGGCTTGAGTTTCTCCTGGTGTGTGTGCAGTTAGTCATGGAAAGGCTGGGTTCAACTTGGCTGTTGAACAAATGCTCAGTTGCTTTCCTCACCGATCATTTCATCCTCGTTTTCCATCAGCATGGCGTGGGTCCACCATGGTTCCACATTCCCAACAACTATTGTGTGATCATACTTTAATATTTTGCCAGTCTGTTATTGTTTAGTCACTAAGTTGTGTCTGACTCTTCTTTGACCCCAAGGAACATAGCTTGCCAGGCTCCTCTGTTTCTGGAATGCTCCAGGCAAGAATACTGGAGTGGGTTGCCATTTCCTTCTCCAGGGGGTCTTCCCAACCCAGGGATCAAACTCATATCTCCTACATTGCAGGCAAATTCTTTACCACTGAGCCAGCAGTGAAGCCCAGTCTGCTGGGTGTATAATGGTAATGCACTGTGATTTCATTTCATTTCCTAAGTACTAATGAGTTTGAGCATCTTTTCATATATTTATTTGTCATTTAAATATCTTTTTGGATGAAGCTCCTATTCAATTTTTTCTTATAAATTTATCCATTCAAGTATGAGTTTTGACTTTATATTGTTTGTCCCAAATATATTCTTTCTTGTGTGGCTTAATTTTTGTTCCTATGGACTCTTCTAATAAATGGAAATTCTTAACTATGATGTAGTCAAATATATCAATCTTCTTTATGGTTGCTACTCTTTATATTGCTTTCTAATGCTTTCTTATACCTTTTTTCTCTTTCTCATTCGGGAGTGACTTCACTTTCACTTTTCACTTTCATGCATTGGAGAAGGAAATGGCAACCCACTCCAGTGTTCTTGCCTGGAGAATCCCAGGGATGGGGGAGCCTAGTGGGCTGCCATCTATGGGGTCGCACAGAGTCGGACATGACTGAGCAACTTAGCAGCAGCATACTTGGAATGGATTTTGTTTGTTTGTGACATGAGATTGAAGTTCAGTTTAATTTTTTTCTTGTAGGTACCTAAAGGGAATAGTCATTCTTTCCCCACTGTTTCACAGTGCTACCCTTATGTGCTGGATATCAAGAGTCTATATATGCTTGGCTATGTTTTGGGGCTCTCAGTTCTGTTTTTTATCATTAATTCATTTTTATACTCATCCATAAAATATCTCATTATTATAGCTTCATAATAAATCTTGATAACTGATAGAGCAGAACCTTGTTATTCTTCAGTAGTTTTGGTTACTCTTGATTCACTGAGTGTGTGTCTGCACACAGATACTTGCACCATCTAGTCAAGTTCTTTGGGCTTCCCTGGTGGCTCAGACAGGGAAGAATCTGCCCGCAATGTGGTATACTAAGGTTCGATCCCTGGGTCAGGAAGATCCCCTGGAGGAGGGAATGGCTACCCACTCCAATATTCTTGCCTGGAAAATCCCATGGACAGAGGGACCTGGCAGGCTATAATCCATGGGATGGCAAAGAGTTGGACACGACTGAACAACTAACACTTTCACTTTCACTTTTCCAGTCAAGCTCTTTAACACCTTCCCTGGAATTTAGACTCGAGTTGCATTAATTCCAGAAAATCAGTTTGGAGAGGATTTACATATTTACATTGAGTTTTCTAACCCATGAACATGATATATCTCCTTATTTCTTAGATCTTTTAAAATATCTCTCAATATATGGGTCTTCCATATTTTTAATAGATTTCTTCTTAGATGCTCGTCTGTGATTCTTTTAATTTCAGTTTTCTAATGCTTTATTGATAGTGTTACAGGAGTACAATTGATCTTTGAATGTTGATTTTATACCTGGTAACCTTGCTAAAGTCTTATTGACTATAAATTTACTTGTATATTAACTTAGATTTGGGTACAAAAATCAGTATATACTAAATAATGACAATTTTCTTACTCTTTTCCATTTTTAAAGGTTTTTATTTATTTTCCCCCTACTGCATTGGCAAAGACCATAGTTCAAAAATAGTAGATCTTTCTTTGTATGTTTTAATTATGTCTTTGGATTTTTAGTTTTGTATGTATTTTCCCCCTAGCATATCTTTTTTTTTTTGGCAAATGCAGGCCTTGTCTCTTGCACTATACGTAGGATGAACAATTTATGGGAAAACATTTTCCTGGTTATTACATCAAATCATATTATTTCTTTTGGAGTTTCTTGGATGGTGTACCTCTTTTAATGTTCTTCGTGTGGAATTTTTGTTCTTCACAGACTAAAAGTTAGTATTTGCTCTTCAGTTAGCTTCAAATGAAGCAGTATCCAGTCGGATTTCCTTCCCTGGAGACAGTCTAAGCCTTTCCTCAGATCTGGAGACGTTGGCCAAGTCAGCGTGCAGACCCCCAGTACAGTTTCCTCTTTCTAGCAGCCTTTTCTCTTTCACATACTTTTGCTCTTCTGTGGTGCCAGCTTCTTCCCTCACCGCTGCTTCATAGACAGTCCGACCCGATGGAATTCACGGGGAATTACAGCCACCTCCATATGCTGTTATCAGTGTTGTTCTTGTCCCCACACTGTCAGACCATCTCACCTGCCCCTGCATCCTGTCCAGTTGTGTTTTAAGGATTTCTGATCCAACAGTTGTGGAAACTTGGCTAGGGGGCGAGGTGAGCACTTGGCCACCTCAGAAAGCCACATCTGGGCTTTAGAGATAGGTGTCTGATTTTCTAGTTGCTGCAGACCCTGGGTTTCATGAATAGAGGCATGCAGGAGGGTTGAAGGGCTTTTCTGCCCTTCTTCTGGTCATCTCCATTTTTTTTCTCAGTTGTCTCCATTGCACTCACATGTGGTGAATGTCCTTCCACCTCTGGCATTAGGTTGAAGCATTGTTGGGGGTCTTTCCTTATCTGCATCTTTATAGGTTTTTAGGATGGGTTTGGGAGAGGTTGCAAAATTTTAAGCTAGAGTTCCCCAAAGTCTATGATGCCTGTACAGTGACTTTATCAGTAAATAACCCTGAGCACATTACGAAAGGTTTTTCCTTTTGACATCCCTTAAAAAACTTTTTATTTGAAATAATTATAAACCCACAGGAAGCTGCAAACAAATGGGCCTTATGCAACCTTCAGTGTTGACATTTTGTGTAACTGACACAATAACAAAATCTGGCCGTTGGCATTGCTACAGTCCACAGAGCATGTTCCGACTCTGCTAGTTAATCATGTGCACACACACGTGTGTGCGCGTGTGGTCCAGTGCAGTTGTGCCGTGTGTACTTTCACTGAAGTGAATGCCGCAGATCCAGACAGTTCGTCACCTTAGTGCTTCCTGGTGCCGCCCCTGTGTACTCCCCTTCCTCCCCCAGTCCCTGACTCCTCAACCACTGATCTGTGCCCCCTTTTTGTAATTTTGTTTTTTTTAAATAATGTTAGATAAATGGAATCATATAATATACAGCTTACATTTTTTTGGGGGGTATCCTTTCAGCATAATTGTGAACTGGATACATAGACTTCAGTTCAGTTCAGTCGCTCAGTCGTGTCCGACTCTGTGACCCCATGAATCGCACGCAGCACGCCAGGCCTCCCTGTCCATCACCAACTCCTCAGACTCACGTCCATCGAGTCAGTGATGCCATCCAGCCATCTCATCCTCTGTCGTCCCCTTCTCCTCCTGCCCCCAATCCCTCCCAGCATCAGAGTCTTTTCCAATGAGTCAACTCTTCACATGAGGTGGCCAAAGTACTGGAGTTTCAGCTTTAGCATCATTCCTTCCAAAGAAATCCCAGGGCTGATCTCCTTCAGAATGGACTGGTTGGATCTCCTTGCAGTCCAAGAGACTCTCAAGAGTCTTATCCAACACCACAGTTCAAAAGCATCAATTCTTCGGTGCTCAGCCTTCTTCACAGTCCAACTCTCACATCCATACATGACCACAGGAAAAACCATAGCCTTGACTAGACAAACTTTTGTTGGCAAAGTAATGTCTCTGCTTTTGAATATGCTGTCTAGGTTGGTCATAACTTTTCTTCCAAGTGAGTGTCTTTTAATTTCATGGCTGCAGTCACCATCTGCAGTGATTTTGGAGCCCCCCCAAAAATAAAGTCTGACACTGTTTCCACTGTTTCCCCATCTATTTCCCCTGTTTCCCCATCTATTTCCCATGAAGTGATGGGACCAGATGCCATAATCTTTGTTTTCTGAATGTTGAGCTTTAAGCCAACTTTTTCACTCTCCACTTTCACTTTCATCCAGAGGCTTTTTAGTTCCTCTTCACTTTCTGCCATAAGGGTGGTGTCATCTGCATATCTGAAGTTACTGATATTTCTCCCAGCAATCTTGATTCCAGCTTGTGCTTCTTCCAGCCCAGGGTTTCTCATGATGTACTCTGCATATAAGTTAAGTAAGCAGGGTGACAATATACAGCTTTGACGTACTCCTTTTCCTATTTGGAACCAGTCTGTTGTTCCATGTCCAGGTCTAACTGTTGCTTCTTGACCTACATAAAATGCATAGAAAGATTCATGAAGATTGAGGTTTGAGAAATGCTTTTTCAAACCAGTAATTTCTTTTTTGGCTTTATAAGCAATATGTAAAGAGCAGGCTATTAATTTTCCATGACAGTGCAGACACATGATTGTTAGTTCTGTTGGATTGTAATACACATTCATTCATTTACACAGGAAACATCAATTGGGCTTTGGGATTCAGTGATGAGAACTCACAGTTTCTGCCCTGTGATATTCAGTGTGGTTTGTACCTTTTTTAGGATGAGAGGGGTAGGTGTTGGGAGAGGAAGTCTCTGGAGGCTTTGCAAGTGGGGCCACCACTGATCCGAGGTGGGAGCCTCTAGACTGCTGTGGCTCTGGGCAGGCTCCAGGTGTAAGAGGCTTCCACCAGCATGAGCTGATAACCCTTTCCCTGAGAGTTTCCTCTGCCTGTCCCCTGGAGCCTGGGAAACAGAATCCTGGGTTTGTGTAGCCTTACAGGAGAACCAACTCACTGGAAAGACCTTGATGCTGGGAAAGATTGAAGGCAAAAGGAAAAGGGGGCGGCAGAGGATGAGATGGTTAGGTAGCATCACTGACTCAACAGGCATGAGTTTGAACAAACTCTGGGAGATAGTGAAGAACAGGAGAGCCTGGTGTACTGCAGTTCATGGGGTCACCAAGAGTCAGACACGACTTAGCGACTGAACAATGACAGGAAAGAGACACCAGCCAACCAGGTTCTGAGGGTATCAGAAGATTCACTTGGGAACTTTAAATTAGGGCCTAGGCCCTTCTATAGTCCCATTGATCACAGTCTCTGGGGAGTGGTCTGGGCATCTTTTTCCCCTCCCAGAAGGTTTTTTTTTTTTTTCATAATCATAGGATTTTTTTTTTTTAATTGGAGGACAATTGCTTTACAGTGTTGAGTTAGTTTCTGCTGTGCAGCAATGTGAATCAGCTGTGATGTTGTTTGCTGCTCTTTAGTCAGTCAGTCGTGTCTGACTCTTGTGACCCCATGGATGGTAGCCCACCAGGTTCTTCTGTCCATGGAATTTGCCAGGCAAGAATACTGGAGTGGGCTGCCATCCCCTTCTCTAGGGGATCTTCCCAATCCAGGTATTGAACTCGAGTCTCCTGCACTGCAGGCAAATTCTTTATCATTGAACCACTAGGGAAGCCCAAATCAGCTATAAGGATCCATATATCCCCTCCCTCTTGAGCCTGCCTCCCACCCCACCTCCCATCCCACCCCTCTAGGAAGAGCACTGAGCTGACCTCCCTGTGCTACACAGCAGCTGCCCACTAGCGAGCTGTTTTACATACAGCAATGTGTATATCAGTGCAACTCTCTCAATTCTTCCTGTCTTCTCTTGCCGCCACTGTGTCCAGTGTCTCTATTCCTGCCCTGCAAATACGTCTGTCTTACGGAGCAAAGTAACCCAGAAGATTCTGGTGTTGGCTCAGGCTGAGAACTGCAGTCTTAAAGAGTCCAGAAGTCAGGGAGGAGCTTTCTAAGGGTGATTAGATAAGGCTGGGATTAGCTCCTTTGCAAGACTCCAAGGGAAGCGTCCCCCTCGGGAAGTCAGCGGCTTCTGAGACACTGCAAACACTTTTTCTCCAGTGCACCAGGCAGGGCCTCCACACTCTCACTGATCAAAGGGACTGTTAGGTTCAGAAAGGCGAAGAAAGGGACGTCCTAAGTCAGAGCTCTTTGGTTCATAGGCGACCACGAAAGCAAAATTCAGGATGGCTGTGAGCTGGCTCCTGGCAGTGCCCTCGAGGTCTTGGAGAATTCTTTGCTCTGTTTCCAGCAGACACCACTGCAGGCCAGAAGGCTTCGGACTCAGCTCCCCTCTGCCAACTGGTGAAGCCTGTCTCAGCGCTACTTCCTGTCTTGCATGTGACCCCAAATGCCATCACGAAACTTGCATTTGTATCCCATTCTTGAGTTTCCAAGTCAAAGAGAGGTGGTGCAAAGACTGTGCCTGGCATTTTAGGTCACACTTGACTTTCAAATTCTAACTCAGGCACTTGTGTGCTCAGTCACTTAGTCCTGTCTGACTCTTGGCGACCCCCTGGACTGTAGCCCGCCAGGCTCCTCTGTGCATGGAATTTTCCAGGCAAGAATAACGGAGTGGGTTGCCATTCCATCCTCGAGAGGATTCTCTCAACCCAGGGATCGAAGCCGCGTCTCCTGCATCTCCTGCATTGACAGACAGATTCTTTACCACTGAGACACCTGGGAAGTCCAGCCGCTTAGGAGCTGCTTAACTCTGTAAGCTTCTTTGAGTCTTTGCTTATGTGTAGATCGGGGATGGTATTGGCCATCTCTCATGGTCCTTGTGAAGGTTAAATGAGTGTCTGCAGAGGCTCTGGCTCACGGTGGTTGCTTGCATTGCTCCCCAAGTCACTATCCTTTTGAAATAATTTTCCTGACTTGACTTTCATAATGGCCTTCCCTCCAGACAGATTGAGGGCTTGGGAGTGGGATGTTGGGATTGATGTGCCCGACTCCGAATTCCAGCTTCTACACTCTGTTCTGACTGTGCCCTGTAACTTCTAGGTCACAGATTAAATGCCATGAGCACTTCTGATTTGTTAGAGAGCTGGTATGTGCATGTGGTAATCGACGGGGTGATAATAATGAATCTATGCTGTAGTGCATGCGTGCTAGGTCACTTCAGTCGCGTCTGACTCTTTGCGACCCTATGGATAGTAGTCCACCTGCAGGGCTCCTCTGTCCATGGGATTCTCCAGGCAAGAACACTGGACTGGGTTGCCAGGCCTTGCTCCAGGGGATCTTCCTGACCCAGGAATAGAACCCACATCTCTTACGTCTCTTGCATTGGCAGGCAGGTTCTTTACCACTAGCGCCACCTGGGAAGCATGCCATAGTGGTGATGTCCATTTTGTAGAGTGACTGCAATGCAGGGAATTTTAGTTAGGGACAGATTTGATTGAACACATGTGCACTAGTTGGAGGGGAGGTGTAGAATGAGGCAGAGGGTCCCCTCTTTGCCCACCTCCTGGGCATGGAGCGCAGGCCTGGGAGGCAGGGCGCCCCCGTTCGGCACAGGGTGTTCTCAGAGAGTGGCATTGCCTGGAAGAGAGAAGTCGAGTCATCTCGGATGACTGTCACTCTTCCCTCCAGATTATGACACATCTCCTGTCTCTAATTAATATTTTCCTCAAGTGTTCTTTTCACACTTTTTAATTTTTTTTCATGTTCTCCTCACCCACATGCTTCTTAGGATGAAAGTCTTTTTCCTCTTAGAAATAACACAAATGTGATTTGATGACAAAGGGTGTTGTTTGTTTTGGGAGGAGGAGCAGGGAGCTTTCTGGAGGGCTCTTCAGGGGCTGCTGCTGGAATGAACTGGCCCAGGAGTCCTGGCTGAATTACGGTCAGAGCCACTTCAGTGCAGCCTGGCTGGGGCCTTAGATCACAGGGGCAGGGTGAAGAGCTGGGAGTGCATTTCCCATTGATTTCAAGCACTGTTTAAACCTGGTAATTACCTCCTCCATCGACATTATAATCTTGATGATAATACCAACATGTTGCACTCCAGCCAGGATGCCAGCGCTCTGCCGGGCCTCGGTTCTGATGGCGGAGATTTAAATCAGGCTTGGCAACACTAGCGTCTCCTCCATTTATTCAATCCTCAAGACGGCACTCCTGGCTTCCTCAGAAATATTTTCTAAAGATGGAGGAAAGTCCTGCTTGTCGTGTGGCGATATAACGATTGACAGCTCTTTGGATGGAGCCGAATGTGTCTTTGAGAATTTAGAGCCAAAAAAGAATTCTCGCCTCTCGCTTCAGCTTCGCATTGCTTATGGACTTCCGTGGTGGGTCGAGTAGACTGGGCCCTTTTGGGGAGAGTCATTGCACAGGGCACCCGGCTCTTACTGTATTGCATGGTGTATGCGTGTCTGTGTGTGTTTGTGTGTCTGTCACATTATTCCAACAGTGTGTTTTGCAAGAATCTGAGCTTATGATGGGAGGTGGGTAAATTTTCTAAGCACTTGTCTGAAGATACCCTTTCTTTTGGTGGAGGCGGGGGCAGGACAATATTTGGAAATTTTTTTTAACTTTTTATTTTATATTGGAGTATAGCCGATTAGCAATGTTGGGATAGTTTCAGGCACACAGCAGAGTGACTCAGCCATACATAAACCTGTGTCCGTTCTCCCACAAACTCCTCTCCCATCCAGCCTGCCACATAGCATTGACCAGAGTTCCCTGTGCTGTACAGGAGGTCCTTGTTGGTTATCCATTTAAAACATAGCCGTGTGTACATATCCGTCTCAAACTCCTTGTCTATCCCTTCCCCCCATCCTTCCCCTCTGGTAAACATAAGTTCATTGTCTATGAGCTTCTGTTTAGTAAATAAGTTCCTTTGTATCATTTCTTGTTAGATACCATATATAAGGGATGTTATACAATATTTATCTTTCTCTGTTGATTTATGAAGATGTCCTTTTGATTGTTGACATTGGTGGGTTTCCCGCGGCCTTTGTCCCGGCAGTCGCCAGTGAGAAGCCCCGTGTTAGGATGATTGTCACTCTCTAATCTCTAGGGAGTAGTAGTGGACAAGACAGGAATTGTGGCTGGGGTGGGGCCTCTCGGTTCCTTTCTGTCCCCTCTGCCCTTCTGGAGTCCCCTTTGAAGATTGTTGATTCATCCTGTGGGTTTTGTTTGGCTGTTCACTTACTGCCTTTGGGATGTGTTAGCAGAAATCTCCTACCGTGTCCAGGTCCAGGCAGCAACTGAGCGGCTGAAGTCCCATAGATATCCCATCAAGGACCAATAGATGGCCTTTGCTGCTGGACGGATTTCTTAATCATCTGCATTGCTTTCTTTCCCCTTATTGTTCCATGTTTTGAGTGAGTTCAAGGGGGAGGGACAGCTTATTTTTGCTTATTTTGGATGTTACATAGACCTGCCAAAAATCTTGAGAATCACCACGGGGCCACCTGAAGCCTTCCGAGTCCTCAGGCAGCATGGAGCAGGTGATGAAATGTCATCTCCCTCATGCTCTTTACCTCGCTGGTCACTAGTACTCTTCCTCTCTGTGCCAAGCCTCTCGACCAAGCCTCCTGGTAGATACGGGCAGAGGAGCAGAGTGGCATCGCTTCAGAGCCTGGAGCTGAGAACCTAGAGACTAGAATGTGAGGTGCACTCTGTCACTGGCAAGGATGCCATGGATGGTTCACCTCAAGTCTTGGGGCCTCAGTTTCCTCTGCTGAAAACTCAAGGGGAGAACTTGACGGCATCTCAGGTCCTGGCAGGCCTGAATTCCTCTGACTGCAATGCATGGGCAAACTTCCTTACCTGGCACCTTCAGAACATCTCCTGCGGTCAGTGTATTGCCAGCCTCCTTCAGCAATCCAAGACCAGAAGGGCCTTGCCCTGCAGGGGTCTGTCGTGGATGGACAGACACCCCCGCGTCCCCAGGAGTTCCCGGGATCCCCAGGAGGCACTCCCATCTCAGCAGTGACCCGCGGGGCTTTCTAAATTTGCTCTGTTACATCAGGGATTTCTGATACTTCTTGTGGAAGCAGACTTTGTTCATTTCTACTTCCAAGTGTTTTTTTCCTTTCCCTGGAGTCAGGTGTGAAGGGGAGAGCACCACTTGGTCAATTCCAGCCCTATGGCAAAGTGGGTGGTGAGACAAGCAACCCAGGAGTCAGGAGGCCCCCAGAGCTGCTGTTAAAGCTCGTATCCGCAGGGACAATGGGCTGGACTGGGACGATGGCCAAGGAGCTGCCCACATGCCAGCGTCATATTCTAGGAGCAGCTTGGACTAAACTGTGTTGAGTAGCCATTCTCAGAATTACCAGTTTTGCCAGGAATGGAAGGCAGTAGGGTTCATTTTTTTTCCCCCCTCTTTCTATTGCTGTGTTCATTAGTATGCACGATACAAAGGCCAGAGTTGCTGAAGCAAAACCATCAAGTTCTGATTAATTTGCAGAACTCAGCCACGGAATCGCTCTGAAATTTCTAACCAATAATGCTCCCTGGCTGAGTCACTCAGCGGAAGGATCCTTAATTGGAAACAGCCTCAGACAGTAGCACAGAGAACATCAGACAGAGGAATATTAGGGCAGATACACCCAGAGAGGAAATGCCGACAGGAAAGAAAGCTGGCGTAACGTGGACGGCTGAATAGTGTTTGTCCAGAAACACCAGGCGCACCAGTGAGTGGGGCTGACACAGAGCTGGAGTTTAGGGGAAAGGCAGAGAAGCAGGTGGCCAGATTTTTCAAAATCAGGAAGTTCGTTTCTGTCCATATCTGTCCTTGTTTTTAATGAGCATTGTCCTTTCCAGGTTGCCCACCTCTTGGTCTGGAAACCTTAAGAATCACAGACTTCCAGCTCCACGCATCCACTTCCAAGCGCTACGGCCTGGGGGCGCATCGGGGGAGACTCAACATCCAGGTACCACACGGGGGGAGGATTCGGGCTGCACCGCTGGTGTCTCTGGCCACCGACATGGCGATGGGTCATGGAGCTTGGGGCAGGCTCCGCGCCTGGCATTTAACACGAAGCAGCTCTAGTTCTTATGACAGGGAGGAGCTTGCTGCTTAATCCACGTTTTACAGAGAAAGAGTCCTGAGTCTCAGGACACGTGTCTTCTCCAGAGAGTGGTTAGTGAAAAGGATGCTGCCGGTTCCTGGGCCCAGCTCGGACCACCTCCATGTGATCTGTGCGGAAAAGACACGCAGGGACGCTGGCTGCCTGTGACCATGGGCAGGCAGTGACCTTGGTCCTCTCTCACCTCCCTGCCTGTGTTTCTCCACCACTCATGCCTCTTCTAGGCTCTTCTGTGGCTCCTTCTGCCGTGTTCTGCCAGCTCAAGCCCTTAGTGGTGCTCATCGTATCTGGCCTCCCACCCTGAGGCTCAAAGGCCCCTGTAACCCTGGCCCTCGGTGCTGTCCAAGTCCTGCTCCTGGAGGTGGGGTCATCCTGCCTCCCTCTGTGCACCGTGCATTTCTGGGCTGCAAGCCTTTTCCCAAGCAGGGCCTCTGCCTGCAGCTCCCTGCCTGTCACTTTGTCCAAGCAGGGTAAACCCTGGTTCATCCATGGCATCACATGCTCGCACTTCTCTAACGTCATACATGTAGCCATTAAGCATCGCAGATTTATTCTCCTAGAGTCCTGGAGGATAGACATCTCACTGGGCTCAAATCAAGGTATGGGCAGGACTGCATTCCTCCCGGAGGCTCTCGGGGAGAATCACTTCTTTTCCTGGTCCTGCTTCTCTAGGCACGTGCATCCCTCGCTCGTGGCCCCTTCCTTCCTCTAAGCCAGCGATGTCAGGTCGAGTCCTTCTCAGGCTGCCATCTCTCTGGTTCTCTCTTCTATCTCCCTCTTCCACTTTTCAGTTCAGTTTAGTCGCTCAGTTGTGTCCGACTCTTTGTGACCCCATGAACTGCAGCACACCAGGCCTCCCTGTCCATCACCAACTTCCGGAGTTAACTGAAACTCACGTCCATCCAGTTGGTGATGCCATCCAACCATCTCATCCTCTGTCGTCACCTTCTCCTTCTGCCTTCAGTCTTTCCCAGCATCAGGGTCTTTTCAACTTTTAAGGACTCTTATAAATACGTTGAGCTCATCTGGATAACCCAGGACCATCTCCCAATCCCAAGCAGCCTTGGCTGCATCTGCAGCCTTCATTTCCCTTTGTCACAGAACCTTGAGGATTCACAGCTTCCAGGACAAGCATGTGGACATCTTTGTTGGGCAGGGGGCATCACTCTGCCAACCCATCTCAGATGCCTTTTCCCTCCTCTTCCAACTCCAGCCGATCCACCCCTTCTCACCTTGGCATTTGGGTCCCGTGCTGTCCTGTGCGTTTCTCCAGGAACATAGTTCCCTAATATTTTTGCAGTCTTTCCCCAACTGATGTGTAACTGTGGGTGGTTTGCAAACCCTTTGGTAGATGTACCATCTCAGCCAGCCTCCTGGGAGGGAGGTGTTCCTTTCACACCCACAGTGGGAGACCATCAAGGCTGCACTCACAGCTTCCAGGTGGCGGAGCTGACCTCTTATCTCCCCAGTGGTCACTGTAAGCATGCCGCAGGTGGCTGCCATGCAAGAGTGGATGAGCCCCCTTCCCAGGGAGCCCCTGGGCTTGATGGGGTGACATTTGAGTGGAGCTCTGACTCCAAGCTCTCTTCCTTCCTCTTGACTGCATCAGGCCACATCACTGCTTCTCAGTTCAGACAGATTCGGTAATACGAACTTTCATGAAATCTAAAGTTGTTTAAAAAATATCCATTAAAAAAACCCAGACAGCTGTTAAAATATTTGGGTGTGTAAGCTGAACACTGTTTTACCGGTGGGTGAACTTTCAAAGTTTAAATAGGAGTAACTGTTAATAATTGGTGGGCCCCCAACACCTTGCATGGGCTGAAGCCCTCCAAGTAAGTAAAGTCAGGCCCGAGCAGGGCTACATCCAGGTGGGAGTGGGGCTGCCTCTTGCATCACTCAGAGGGGCTGTCATCTGGTGTCTCTGATTCCCTCTCTAGAAATGAAGTCATCCTTCATTAAAGAAGAAGTGTTCACATTGATAGCCCAGCTGGTAAAGAATCCACCTGCAATGCAGGAGACCGTTTGATCCCTGGGTCGGGAAGATCCCCTGGAAGAGGGAACAGCTACCCACTCTACTATTCTGGCCTGGAGAATTCCATGGACAGAGAAGCCTAGTCCATGACTGAGTGACCAATGTTCACATTGATCTACACTTTCGATCAGAAGTGGAAAGGCCCAGTTAGTCCTAAATTTGTGGGGTGAGGGTGGAGGATGGAAGCTGTGGGCTTCCCAGTGAGCTGAGTGGACAGTTTGAGCATATCCCAGTCAGGCAGGCTGAGTTCAGACTTGACCTTGACACTTGAGATTTTGGGACCTTGGAAATAATTACCTCACGTCTCTTGAGCCTCAGTTGTCTCATCAGAAACATGGGAGCCCATAGCACTCACTGGATTCCTTGAACAGTGAAACTGGGTGATTTATAGTCAGTGAAGTTAAGTGTGATTTATCCCTGGTGGCTCAGTGGCAAAGAATCTGCCTGCCAATGCAGGAGACACGGGTTTGATCCCTGGGTCAGGAAGACCCCCTGGAGAAGGAAATGGCAACCCACTCCAATATTCTTGCCTGGAGAATCCCACGGACAGAGAAACCTGGTGGGCTCGATGGTGTCTCGAAGAGTCAGACACGACTTAGCGACTCAACAACAGCAACGATTTTAAAGCATTTACTGGATTATCTCACTCCTCTGCAGAAGCTGCAAGGACCCCCTTTGGCGGGTTCCACTTTCCAGAATCAGTGCCATATGAAGCGTGATTGCATCCTGACAGGTGCCCCGGAATGCATCTTCCCACACATGGAGGTTGAATGCAGTTTAAAAATAACTACATCTTGTCTCACATCTGAGTATTTGGTAGGCGTGTCAAGCTAATGGGATTTTATGTGTGAGAAACAGCAAGGTTTTGGCATTAGAAACTATATTTAAATGCATTTAGCGCAGGAGGTGAGCAAGGTCAGTCCAGCCCTTCGCTGCTCTGGCTCCGTGGGTGTGATTGTGGTCCACTCAGAACGCAGGCTCAGCATGCACCCTGGTCCTTCTGCTAACGAGCTGAGGGGCTTTAGCAAGATGCTCACCTTTGCTAACTTCTCAGAATATGGAGATTAAAAGGAGGAAGAAAGAGAATTGTCCTCCTCGATTCTCAAATGCCATGTTGCTTCCCATTAGATCCAATCCCTCACCTGACCGTTTCGAAGTGCCCTTTATGTACCAGAACTGGGTGGCCCTAAAAAAAAGAAGAGGAGAAAAGTTCCTGCTTATTCCATTTCCCCAAGATGCCTCGGTCTCCAGCAAGAAGGAGACCAGGAATCAGCTCTGATAGTTACTGGTGCTGTGCTGGTGCTTTACCTGTTTCGTTTATTCCTTGACGTGAGATAAGGACTGTTATTCTTATCACCTCTGTCTCTAATAAAGCAGCTACACAGATTGGTAGAGTAACTTGGTTAAGGTTTCTCAGGAGAGGAAGGATGTGACTCCAAGCTACTTTAATCCTGGAGCTGTGGCTCCCAACGACCCCATAAAACGGCCCTAACCAACGACTAAAGTGTTCTATGCCCCTCTGGATGCTTATTAAGCCGTGTGCGAGTCTCTCTTCTGACCTTTATCTCTTGCTGATTTACTGGGGGCTTACCCTCCTCAGGTCGGGTGAATCGTGTTTGTCCGAGATTCCCACACTGTGTGGGCACCGTGTCTGCACGTGTGTGTATGCCTGCTGCAATGCCAAAGGCACTGTGGCTGCCGTGGACGATGGCATTATGACCCAGAGGTAGCGTTGGTCCGTGTACCAGTTTTGCCAGTACATCAGTGTCTTACGGGACCAGGTACCAGCCCTGACCCCAGGGCACTGTCCACACAGCTGCGGGCAGAAGCCTCCGAAGAACTCAGTCCTGTCCGTGGTGCTCGTCACTTGGTGCTACTCTGGCTCAGGTTGGCCATGTGGTCCATCCTAGGCTATTTGCTGCTCAGGTCATTTGTCCATTTAGCCGTTGTGCCCACAACCCACCAGCTTCCATACTTCCCGACACCCTCTTCTATCATACCACTTTCACCATGTTTTTTAAGGTCAAGTTCTATCATTTAATGATAGAATTAAATGATATTAAAATTTATTAAAATTTTTTAAATTTAAAAATGTATTAAAATTTTTTTCTTAGTAATTTAACATGTCTCCTTACCAGAACTAATTTTTTTTTTTTTAGAATTGACTGAGTTTTTTTGTTTTTCTGATTACAGAGCTGCATAGATTTTGAACCTTATTTTTTCCTGTGAGCTTGGTTTTTATGAGTGTAAGATTTTGCAGACTATAAGCATTCACTGGATTGCATTTTCAACGTTATAGCAAAAACACCTGTCTCTGTGTTAGTTCGTTGGAGAGTGCAAGTTGTGTCCGACTCTTTGTGACCCCGTGGACTATACAGTCCATGGAATCCTCCAGGCCAGAATACTGGAGTGGGTAGCCTTTCCCTTCTCCAGGGGATCTTCCCAACCCAGAGATTGAACCCAGGTCTCCCGCATTGCAGGCGGATTCTTTACCAACTGAGCCACAAGGGAAGCCCAGGAATACTGGAGTGGGTAGCCTATCCCTTCTGCAGCAGATCCTCCCAACCCAGGAATCGAACTGGGTTCTCCTGCATTGCAGGCGGATTCTTTACCAACTAAACTGTAGCTCGTTGGGGGCTGCTATAAAAACATGCCATACACCAGGTGGCTTATAAACAACACAGGTTTATTTCTCACTGTTCTGGTGGCTGGAAAGTTCAAGATCAAGGTCCTGGCATATTTGGTGTCTGGTGAGGGCCTGCTTCCTGGTTCCTAGATGACTATCTTCTGTGTCCTCAGGAGGTGGAAGGGGACCTTCTCAGGGTCTCTTTTAGAAGAGCACTAATCTCAACGCCTGGGTGAACACTGGGAGATAGTGAAGAACCGGGAGGCCTGGGTGCTGCAGTCCATGGGGTTGCAAAGTCAGACAGGACTTAGTGACTGAACAACAGTAATCTCATTCAAGAGGGCTCCACTTTTGTAACCTAATCACCTCCCAAAGGTCCCTAAAACTATCACCTTGGAGATTAGGTTTCAACATATGAATATTGAGGGGACATACGCATTCAGTCTGTAGCATTCTTTTGTCCTTTTAAGCATAAGACTTTGATAGACTAAAAGCAGCTTATAATTCAACTTCTAAATTCTCCCTTTTGCAAGTGGAGTTTTGCTTGTGTCAATTTAATAATATAAGCTCAGAGGAGAAGCCCAGGTTTACGTTTCACAGGTACACTGGATAAGAGAGAGCTTTAGGAATTCAAGGGAGGGGTCCAGTTCATCAGGATAGTCTTACCCAGGTTTATCCTGGCAGTGTCCCAGGGTCCTTTTCTACTAACTTACTTGTGAGGATGTCTTTGGTCTCATTTAGAAACAGTCATTGGCTTCTGCTCTGGGACCAGTCACAGGCAGATTGGAAATTAACATCCCAGGTCTCAAAGAAAAAGTTTCGGTAATGACCTCTAAAATCACGCTTGGAGCTTGTGTTTGCCTGTGCTTGGTCTTAGGAGATAGCCCTGTATTTAGGTGGGTCGTTTAACAGTAGCCATTGCTTGTCCTGTCCCAGCAGAATCCTCTAAGGACCGTGAGAGATTTTCCATGGCTCGTAAATTCTGCAAGGTGGTGTCAGAGACAGTGCTGCTCTCTGGTCTGTCCCACCACCGCCGCTATTGGCAGCAAAGCCTTGAGCGGCTTATGGCAGCACTTGCATTTCAAAGGCCTGGGTTTCAGTTTCACTCTTAAGACTCTAAAATGATGGTAAGTATAAGCCTGACATGTGATGAGAAGAAACGAAATACTGAGAGCCTGATTGGACCTCAGGATGTCATCGTGATTCCCGCCGATAATCAGGAATGTAAGAGGGGTGATATTCTGATCAGAGTTTTGAAGAAAGAGCTGATGTTTTGAGGTCACAAGGAAAAACATGGAACATTAACACCTTCAGATGTCTTTGCGATGCCCGGTCGTCATTTGACTCTCTCTGGCCCATGACTTGTGTGTGTTAGCTGTCTTGCATGAAGAAGTCTAGTTATAATAATAGCATCTGTCTGAACCACTTCTCAGCACCGCTGGAATGAAACCCAGCTCCTCTTGGAAGTCATTCCATTCAAGGGATTCTACAGAGCATCCAGATCCTGCCAATGTTCTGATCATCTTTTTACCTGAAATGAGGTATAAGCCATGAAGATGGTTGATGCCCATGGCTTCAGATATGTGAAAGTGAAAGTTGCTCAGTCGTGTCCGACTCTTTGCGACTCCATAGACTGTCCATGGAATTCTCCAGACCAGAATACTAGAGTGGGTAGCCTTTCCCTTCTCCAGGGGATCTTCCCAACCCAAGGATTGAACCCAGGTCTCCCGCATTGCAGGTGGATTCTTTACAGCTGAGCCACAAGGGAAGCCCGATATACCCACGGGAAGTTGGTTATAGAGCACTGAACCAATTTTTTATCCTGGTGTTGAGGTTCAGGAGCCTGAGCACACCCCACATGTCTGTCTGCCAGTCCTCTTTGGCCCTGGTGGCACCTGGTGCCCCACCCTGGCCAAATATGCATGCATGCTTGCTCAGTCCCTTCAGTCATGTCTGACTCTTTGTGACCCCATGAACTGTAGCCCACCGGGCTCCTCTGTCTTGACTGGGATTCTCCAATCAAGAATGCTAGAGTAGGTTGCCTTGCCCTTCTGCAGGGGAGCCTCTCGACCTAGGGATTGAACCCGCATCTCTTACATCTCCGGTACAGGCCAGTGGATTCTTTACCGCTAATGCCACCTGGGAAGCCCCATCTGGCCAAAAATGGAGACCATGTTTAAATTGTGGACACCACCCAGGGCAGCACCATTTTCTCAGGCATCGCCCTGGGCACCCTGACTCCTGCCTGTTCCTGGAATCATTTGCACTCAGGGTCTTCTGACCCCAAAGCCTGTCTGTTCCTTCACTCCATCCCAGTTCTCTAGACGTCAGCCTCTCGTTTCTTTCTGGTTGCACAAATCCTTGCTGTAAGTCAGCAAGCCCTCCCTGGGGGCTGTTTACATGCTGGGTGCTGCAGAGGCAAAAATCATCACAGTGGGTATAGTTTCCAAACCCAAGAATGTCATGCTCGTTCCCATAAAGGGATTTTGTTCTGCATCTGGCTTCAAGAAACGGTCCGAGACACAGTGTCCGGATGCCAGGATGCAGGAATTTGGGGTATTTGGATTTTTATGGGAATAACAGGACCAAATATTTTAAATCATGACTTTTCGAAAATTCAAAGTGAGAATTTGCCATAGTGAGACTGAGGTGCTGTTGTCCTTCTCGGTGGCATCCTGAAGGCAAGTGCGGTGAGAAGAGCTAGGCGTAGAGCAGGGAGGAGGAGTAAGGAGGACGAGGGAGCCCCGAGGAGCAGAGACGCCGGGCCTGTGGACCGTTCCGAAACCACTAACCCCCTGGTGCTGAAGTGGATCCTGCGCCACTTGCCATCTGAATTTTTTCTTTACTATTTTACTAAATTTCACTAAATCATCATTCCATTTCATCTTCAGTGTACTCAGAGGGAAACTCTGCTTTAGAGAAGAGGAACTGAAGTCGGGCTGAGTGCCCTGCCCTAACCCGATACCTAGTAAGCGCAGAGCTGAGATACAGAGGGAAGGGTTTTCCGTGCTCCTTTCTTTGCATCTCAGGTGCCCACGGAAAGGCTCAGCTTGTGGTCTCCTCCAGCACCCCATCTTCTGACTCATCTCCCTGACCGCTGAGCCTCCTAGTACCATCCTGGCAGGACCCAGAGAAGTTTGAGGGGTGTCAACAGTCATCCCCATGGGGCCTCATGTCCATTCAGCTGGCAGAACCCACTGTGCCTTCTCAAATGATGGCTCGTGAAGATGGGCCCTCTGGGCTGTTAGCCCAGTCACACACAGTTGGGAGCCACGAGTCCACATTCTTCTGAGCTAGGGTTTCAGTGGACACAGCACACACTGCCCAGGCAGAGAAGACTTGTGTGAAGAGAGGATGAAAGACAAGGAAGGGAGAGGAGGCGTGAAAGACAGATCAGAGCAGAGTTTTTCTCGTCTTCACTCATTTCATTCATCCCACCTCCTGGGAACCTTACTGGTGCCAGGCAGACACTGTCAGACGTCTTGGGGAGACAGTGGTGAACAAAACCAGAAACGCTCTCTAATCTTTTAGCAAATATTTAAGGAAGGCCTTCTGTGTGCTGGGTCATGTCTTAGGTCCCTGGGATGCCTCCCTGGCCAAAACAGAGATCCTCACCATCTGACAACTTACAATCTAGTGGGAATTGTTTAGTCCCTAAGTGGCGTCTGACTGTTGTCTGACCCTGTGGACTGCAGCCCGCCAGGCTTCCCTGTCCGTCATTATATCCCAGAGTTTGCTCAAATTCATGCCATTGAACTGGTGATGCCATCCAACCATCTCATCCTCTGTCGCCTCCTTCTCCTCCTGCCCTCAATCTTTCCCAGAATCAGGGTCTTTTCTAATGAGTCGGCTCTTTGCATCAAGTGGCCAAAAGGAGGCACATAAAAGCAAAAAATATAACAGGATGATTTTTATAGTATTTCAAAGGTGATAAATGTGACAAATGTATAGCCAACAGTGGGGTTGGGAGGGCCACCTCTGGGGAGGGGTCAGGTTATAGTTAAAAGTGATCAAGGTCAGGTTTGAGGCCAAGTTGGCTTAAGGATCAGCAGGGGACCCGGTAGCTATGGGAGGAGCATTCTGGCAGTGGGAGTGACATGAGTGTCTTGTGTTGACAACAGACTGAACATTACCAGTTAACAAGGAGCAGGGTGGCTTGGGCCCTAGGAGTACAGAGGGGAATCGCCAGCCCAGATGTCGCTCTGGGAGGACTTTGAGTTTGACTCTTGAGCCAATTGAGGGGCCGTGGAAAGGTTTGGGGTGCAGGAACGCCATGCTCTGCTTTGCAAGTGTGAACGAGTAACCCAGTCTCTGTGTTGACTTAGGGAAGCAGGCATCAAAGCAGGGGGCTGGAGAGGGGTGACGTCAGCACCCTACATGAGAGGTGATGCTGGCTCCAGCCAAGCCAGGGGTGTGGAAGCGGTGAGAAGTGGTTGGGTTTTGGATATTTTGAAAGCAGGCTTTTCTGACAAGGAGGAGAATGAGGTTTGGATGCGAGAGAGAAAAAGAGGAGTCCAGGATGCCTCCTCCAGTGTTATTTTGGCCTTGGGTCATGAAATGGGGAGATGAAATTATTTTGAAAAAAATCTCATGGGTGAGATTGCCCAGTGGAAATCTGTGATGAATGCACAGAAGGAGAGGACCAGGTACATTAGTTCTGGGGGCTTCCATAGCAAAGTGTCACAAACAGCGTAAAGCAACAAGAATTTATCCTCTCACAATTCCAGAGGCTGGAAGTCTGAAATCAAAGTGCTTGTAGGTCTGAGCTCTCTGTGAAGCTACTAGTAGAGGATCTTCCCTTGCCTCTCCCAGCCGCCAGTCCTCCGGCGCCCCAGGATGGGTGTTCCTGGCCTGTAGTGGCACCTCTCCAGTCTCTGCCTCTGTGGTCACAGGCAGTCTCCCTCCTGCATCCTCTCTCATCTCAGTGTGTCTGTCTCTGTAACCAGAATTCCCCTTCTTCCAAAGACACCAGCCATCAGGTTTAGGCCCTCATCTTCATCTGCTAATTTCATCTGCAACAACTCTGTTCCCAAATAATATCACCTTCTGAGGTTCCAGGGATTAGAGATTGAACCTATGTTTTTGGAGGATATAATCCAACCCATAACACCATGGTTTTCTATATCCAACAAACCTGCCTCAATCTGGAGATCTGGAACACTTTCCTGAGGATGGGCTATAAGGTTTGAAGCAGGATTAAAAGTTAAGAGTTTATCAGATAAAGAGTTGACAGAGGGGACAGGAGAGAATTCCCAGTTGAAGGGAACAGTGTGTGCAAAGGCCCCATGGTGGAGGGAACGTGTTATATTTGAAGAACTAAAGCAAAGCCAGTGTGACTGGACCTGTGCTGTGCTTATGGAGCAATATCATGGCCAATAAACCTAAGAAAGTGCTCTTTATCTTTAGTCATTAAGTAAATACAGATTAAAATTGCAATGATATGTAGGCACCAGAATGGCTTAAAAAAAAAAAAGAACAATATCAAGTGTGGGCAAAGATACGGAGCAATAGAAAATTTTATATAGTGCTGGGATCATGAAATAGCACAACCTTTGGGAACCTGTTTGGCAGTATCTACTGAACTCAACATTCTTGTACCTGTTAATCTAACAAATTCTTTCTTATGCCTAAATGAAATGCAGTCATATATGTACAAAAAACATGTACAGATAGGTTCATAGCATTGTTATTCATGATACTCCCAATATGGTAGTAATCCCCATGTCCATCAGACAGTATAATGGATAAGTCATTTGTATATGTGTACAGTGGAATACTATACAGCAGGGAAAAAGAATAAGTTACTGCTACCTGTAATAATATGGATGAATCTCACAGATACCACAGTGAGCAAAAGGAGCCAGGCACAAAGAGTTGTCACAGAAACTTCCATTTATAGAAAAAAGAAAACAGGAAAATCAGTCCAGGCAGATGGATGTCAGAACAATGGTTATGTTAGGGGAAAGATAATGCTTGGGTGGGGCCACCGGTGGGAACTTTGGGGATGCTGGTCATATTCTACATTTAGATATGGATGTGGGTACCTGGATGAGCGCACTTTGTAAAATTTAAAAAATTATTTATTTATTTGGCTGCACAAGATGTAGGGCCTTTGATCTTCATTGTGGCCTGCAGGATCTTTTGTTGTGGCTTGTGAATTCTTAGTTGTGTCAGGGAACTCCCTGATAGATTTTGTTTCAATCATTTTTCATTTCAAACTTGAGATATTTATTGTTTTCCTTAGTTAGTGCAAGACATTTTTTAAAAATGGATTTTGGGTTTAAAAATGGATTTAAAAGCAATAAGTATTTCATTTTAATCAACTTTATTGATTATTACCCCTTCATGGATCACAGACTTGTTTGCCACTTGTTGTGGCAAAGAGGTTTGCATAATTCACTGAAGATATGAGCTATGACATCCAGGGCCACTCAAGACAGACAGGTCATAGAGAGGAGTTCTGACAAAACGTGGTCTGCTGAAGGAGGGGATGGCAAACCACTCCATGTTCTTGCCTTAAGAACCCTGTGAACATTATGAAAAGGCAAAAACACATGACACCTGAAGATGAGCTCGTATATGTGAACCGAGAACTTCCAGGTGTACAAGCTGGGTTTGGAAAAGACAGAGGACTAGAGATCAGACTGCCAACATTCTTTGGACCATAGAGAAAGCAAGGGAATTCCAGAAAAACATTTGCTTCTGCTTCATTGACTATGCGAAAGCCTTTGACTGTGTGGATCACAAAAACTGTTGAACATTCTTAAAGAGATGGGAATACCAGCCCAGCTTACCTGTCTTCTGAGAAACCTGTATGTGGGTCAAGCAGCCACAGTTAGAACCTTACATGGAACAATGGACTGGTGAAAAATTGGAAAAGGAGTATGAGGCTGTATATTGTCACCCTGTTTATTTAACTTCTATGCAGAGTATATCATGCAAAATGCTGGGCTGGATGAATCACAAGCTGGAATCAAGATTGCCAGGAGAAATATCAACAACTTCAGATATGCAGATGATACCATTCTAGTGGCAGAAATCGAAGAGGAACTAAAGAGCCTCTTGAAGAAAATGAAAGAGGAGAGTGAAAAAGTTGGCTTAAAACTCAACATTAAAAAAACTAAGATCGTGGCATCCAGTCCCATCACTTCATGGCAAATGGAAGGGGGAAAAATTGGAAGAAAAGGCAGATTTTATTTTCTTGGGCACCAAAATCACTGCTGAGGGTGACTGCAGCCATGAAATTAAAAGATGCTTACTTCTTGGAAGGAAAGCTATGCTAAACCTAGATCAGTTCAGTTCAGTCGCTCAGTCATGTCTGACTCTTTGCGACCCCATGAATCGCAGCATGCCAGGCCTCCCTGCCCATCACCAACTCCCGGAGTTTACCCAAACTCATGTCCATCGAGTCAGTGATGCCATCCAGCCATCTCATTCTCTGTCATCCCCTTCTCCTCCTACCCCCAATCCCTCCCAGTATCAGGGTCTTTTCCAATGAGTCAACTCTTCGCATGAGGTGGCCAAAGTACTAAACCTAAAAAGCAGAGACATTTCTTTGCCAACAAAGGTCCATATAGTCAAAGCTATGGTTTTTCCATTAGTCATGTACATATGTGAGAGTTGGACCATAAAGAAGGCTGATCGCCGAAGAATTAATGCTTTCAAATTGTAGTGATGGAGAAGACTCTTCAGAATCCCTTGGACTGCAAGGAGATCAAACTAGTCAATCCTAAAGGAAATCAACCCTGAATACTCATTGGAAGGACTGATGCTGAAGCTGAAGCTCCAGTACTTTGGCTACCTGATGCAAAGAGCTGACTCACTGGAAAAGATTCTGATGCTGGGAAAGATTGAAGGCAAAAGGAGACGGAGGCAGCAGAGGATGAGATGGTTAGATAGTGTCACCCACTCAATGGACATGAATTTGAGCAAACTGGGAGATAATGAAGGACCGGGAAGCCTGGTGTACTGCAGTCCATGGGGTTGCAGAGTCAGACACGACTTAGTGGCTGAACAACAACAACACTGATGATTAAGGTCTGAAGCGGCAGGAAGCTCTGCTTATTTGCGAAAGGATCAGCTGATTGGCACCCAGGCAGTGTTATGCGTCTATCAAAAGTTTATCACAGAGGTTTACCAAAGGTGGATATTTAGAGAGCATTATGGCCTCTTTTGGGAGAATAGTTACTTACCTATATTAATCAGATATCACAGCTAACATTTTTAGGTAATCACTGCCTCCAAAAGGGGTAACTTGTTGGTAACTATAAAGTTTCAGCCTCTGTTTCTAAGAATTTTTTTTTTTTAAAGATTTTAAAAGAACTCTTACTTTATTCTGTTTCAGTCCAAATAGCCCTGGGTTATGTTTACAAAGTGGCAGCTGGGTCAATTATCTGGGAATTGCTGAATTGCTAAATTGTTACACTCACTTGGATATAACTTTTTAATTTGCTTCCAGATGTTTCTGTACTGAGGCAGCCCATGATCATGAAGTATGTACAGTGCAGATTAATGGTTTCATGACAGCAGAGTGATTTTGAGATTCACAGTTTTCTATATATGCCATAAAGCAAATTGCATAGTACCTAGCACATAGTAGGTGCTCATGTAGACACCTAGAAAATTAAAGAATAGTTTAAAAAGTAGGTTATATATCATATTTGTGCATTTGTCCATATTCGTCTTTGAAATTAAAAGATGCTTGCTCCTTGGAAGAAAGGCTATGACCAACCTAGACAGCATATTAAAAAGCAGAGACATTACTTTGCCAACAAAGGTCCATCTAGTCAAGGCTATGGTTTTTCCAGTAGTCATGTATGGATGTGAGAGCTGGACTGTAAAGAAAGCTGAGTGCTGAAGAGTTAATGCTTTTGAACTGTGGTGTTGGAGAAGACTCTTGAGAGTCCCTTGGACTACAAGGAGATCAAAGCAATCAATCCTAAAGGAAACCAGTCCTGAATATTCATTGGAAGGACTGATGCTGAAGCTGAAACTCCAAAACTTTGGCCCCCTGATATGAGGAACTGACTCATTTGAAAAGACTCTGATGCTGGGAAAGATTGAAGGCGGGAGAAGAAGGGGATGTCAGAGGATGAGATGGTTGGATGGCATCACCGACTTGATGGACATGAATTTGAACAAGCTTTGAGAGTTGGTGATGGACAGGGAAGCCTGGCGTGCTGCAGCCCATAGGGTCGCAAAGAGTCGGACACTACTGAGCTGAACTGTATTTGTGCATCTATCTATCTATATTTGTGCATCTCCTTTCCTTTCCTTTTATTTTAGTCAGTTTTATAAGCAAGTAGTTAAAGAAATCAAAACATTAAAGGATTATATCAGATAAACAATAGAATGGTTGTTGCCAGGGGCTGAGCAGGAGAGGAAATGGGGAGATGTAGGTTAAACAGTATATACTTTGAGTTATAAGAAGAGTAAGTTCAAAGGATCTAATATATAGCATGGTGATTATAGTTAATAATAACAATAATACAGTATTGTGTAATACTTGAAAGTTGTTGAGGAATATATCTTAAGCGTTCTCACCACACACACAAACAAAAGAGCTAACACTTGAGGTGATGGCTATATTAATTATCTTGATCTTGGTAATCCTTCTGTAATGTATATGCCTATCAAATCATCAAGTTGTACATATGTACAATTATATCTGTCGATTAGTCCTAATAAAGTTGGAAAAGACAAAAATAAAAACAAAGTGATGGTCCCTGTAGAGGCATTCCACATTCCACCCCACTCCCTGACCCCCATCAAATGCTGTGAATGGGGCAACTACTTCCAGCCTTTTTCACTTGTTTCTTTGGGAATTTAAATCTTAATTTCTAAATAATGTGCATGTATTGATATATACTGATTTATAAATTTTGGACTTTATCATTTGAATCTTTATTATGGAAGATGATGATTTCAGCTCATTTCTAATCATCCCTATTTAATCTTTCCAACAAAATTGTATCTCAAATTTTGGACAAAAACCTACATTGGAGGTTTTCATTGTTATGACTATAAATACTGCTTACTACTGAGCCAAGAATTATTGTAGTTTTAAGTCAAGAATTAATTCCCACTATATAATTTCTTGACAACTTTTTGTTTTCCTGGAAATGCTCATGTTTTAAAAAACCATCCCACATCTGGCAATAGTCTGGGTCTGTAAAACATCCTTCAGTGTAACTTTCTGTTAGGTCAGATCTGCTCAGCCATTTTTAGTGACTTTTGTTTTTTGTGTTTCTGTAGACATCCTTTCAGGAGCCCTTTGACCTGCTGTGTTTCTGGATCTTCTGCATCACTTGTATCTTGGGATTTCCTCACCATCATCCTGTTTTGGAACCTTTGATTTCTCAATCTGACTTCCTCTTTTTGGTGTTCTGCTTCATTTATGTGGAGCATATCCTATAGTAGCTTCATGGAAATGGTACGAGAGAAATTTTTTGAGGATCTGTGAATCTGAACACCGTCTTTTGTGATCAATAGTCTATGTATAAAATTCCAAGTTGGAAAATCTTTGCTTTCAGAATTTTGGAGTTGTTATCTCTTCATTCTTTTAGCTTCAGATGTTGTTATTGAGAATTCCGGTATTCGTCTTAATCTTTTATTTTGTTTTATTTTAAATTTACTTTTTAAAATTAATTGTTCTTGGAGTATAGTTGATTTACTATGTTGTGTTAGCTTCTACTGTACATCAAAGTGAATCAGTTATACATATACATATACCCACTCTTTTGTTTTAGATTCATATAGGTCATTACAGAGTATTGAGTAGAGTTCCTTGTGCTATACAGTAGGTTCTTATTAGTTACCAGTTTTATGTATATTATAGTAGTGTGTATAGTGTATATATATCAGTTCCAATCTCCCAGTTTTCCCTTTCCCTCTCTGTTTTATTGTTTCCTCTTTGAAAACTTTTAGAATCTTCTCTTTATTTCTGATATTTTAAAGTTCACAATGATATCCTTTGGTGTGGTTCTTATTTGATTCATTGTCCCATATTCTTAGTTCTTTGGAGACTTAAGCCATAGAGATTTGGGACATTTTCGTATAATAGTTTTTTGCAATTTCTTCCTCTGGAAAAAAAAATCTCTGACTTTACACTCTGCCCTTCTTCTTTTTCTGGTATTGTTATTGTTGCTGGAATTTTCATTCCAAGAGTTCTTTCTTGTGTACTACTATTTTCCTCCCTAAGACCATCCTATTTTTGATTCATGCAAACAAGATCTTCTCTTTCAAGGGATCATAATTATAGTGTCTTTGAGGTTTTTCCTGTTCTCCAGTATATTTTTAGCTTATTTATTTTTTGTTTGTTCTACACTTGGCTGCATTGTGTTCTAGAATTGCATGGAGAAAGAGAGGTGGGTCATCTCACGCTTCACTATGCTGATTGATTTCCACTGAATTCCCTGTACTTGTCTATCATATCTTCCCTCCTCTGTGTCCAGGGTTTTCAAATCTAGTCTCTCTGGTTGCCTTTTTTAAGAGAAAAAAAAATCAAGTTTTTGCAGAAGAGAAGACTGTACACATGGACATCACCAGATGGTCAATACAGAAATCAGATTGATTATATTCTTTGCAGCCAAAGATGGAGAAGCTCTATACAGTCAGCAAAACAAGACCAGGAGCTGACTGTGGCTCAAATCATGAACTCCTTATTGCCAAATTCAGACTTAAATTGAAGAAATTGAAAGAGGAAAGTGAAAAAGTTGGCTTAAAACTCAGCATTCAGAAAGCTGAGATCATGGCATCAGGTCTCATCACTTCATGACAAATAGATGGGGAAACAATGGAAACAGTGAGAGACTATTTTGGGGGCTCCAAAATCAGTGCAGATGGTGACTGCAGCCATGAAATTAAAAGACACTTGCTCCTTGGAAGAAAAGCTATGACCAACCTAAACAGCATATTAAAAAGTAGAGACATTACTTTGCCAACAAAGATCCATCTAGTCAAAGCTATGGTTTTTCCAGTAGTCATGTATGGATGTGAGAGTTGGACTATAAAGAAAGCTGAGTGCCAAAGAATTGATGCTTTTGAACTGTGGTATTGGAGAAGACTCTTGAGAGTCCCAGGGACTGCAGGGAGATCCAACCAGTCCATCCTAAAGGAGATCAGTCCTGGCTGTTCATTGGAAGGACTGATGTTGAAGCTGAAACTCCAATACTTTGGCCACTTGATGTGAAGAACTGACTCAATGGAAGAGACCCTGATGCTGGGAAAGATTGAAGGTGGGAGGAGAAGGGGACGACAGGGGATGAGATGGTTGTATGGCATCACCAACTCGATGGACATGAGTTTGAGTAAACTGCGGGAGTTGGTGATGGACAGGGAGGCTTGGCGTGCTGCAGTCCATGGGGTCGCAAAGAGCTGGACATGACTGAGCAACTGAACTGAACTGAAGGCTGGGGTAGAGGGGCGGATGTGAGAATCTAATTTTTTTTGATTCACATTTTGAATCAATTCCCCATTTTTAGTCCTCTCTCACTCTCACCTTCCAAGATATCTAAGAATCCAGTTTTTGAGCTTTCTTAAATTCTGTGTGGCTTACTTCCCATTGGTGTGCCCCTTGAAAGTTAGCACTTCCTTCTCTTACTGAGTTATTCAAGAGCCCTTCATCTCATTTCTATCTTCAAATATTGTGATCTGAGTTTTATAAACATCTCCTAGTTCTATCAGTGGTCAAAGTTGTGTTTCTTTATCTTGTTTTCTTTGTTTAGGGGAACTTGTGAGAGAAGAACCTGGAAAAACCAACGTATTTACTCCATCATTTTGAAACAGACAATTCCCATTTGATTGATTTTAAATGGAGAGTGTCAGGTTTTCTCTTTGTTATGGAATTAATAATTCCCCCTTTTATCTTAAGCAAAATCTTTCATCTATTAGATGTCTTGATAGGGATTTTTGAGGGAAAAAATGATGCGTATAAAAATTGCCTTGAGAAAATTACATTAATTCCTAATTTATTTGGTACTCTAGAATAAACAGTCATTCTATGTAAGCGGTATTTTGAAGACTAGCTTCCTTAAAGTTTAAGGAATCAAACCTTCCATTTCAACAATTTCTGACTGAAATTTCTCCAAAATTGATGAAGTACTTCTCTTCATTATTAAACAAAAAGGGATGAATGTTTCTTGGTTTCTCAGACGTGTTACTGATATCATTTTTGGCACTCTGGTGTAATTTGGTGACATCTCTGAGACTGGTACCTCCTCTTTCATTGAATTCTCCTGGACTCTTGCTTTATCAATTTATAATTGATTTTGCAGAGGTGACTGTCATGTCCCAAAGAGTCAGCTTCGCGCAGGGCTCTTCAATCCCCTGACACCTTATTACACTTAATTGACTGTCTGGTGTGCTTAGGAAGAGCTGAGATTGGCAGCAGAAGCAGGATATCCAGGCTAGCAAAACCAGGAACAGGAAATCAAATGTCAGCTCTCAGACAGCAGGCTTTGGTTGAATGGCATGAGGACAGCTGCTCCAGGCTTTCACGATCGTGGAGGGGTGAACATCTCGAGCTGTATGGCTGCTCTTTCTTGTGTGCTTAGCCCAGCAGCTGGCATGCTTAAGCTCTGCGTGATCAATGTCTGGGGCTGGGCAGCTCTTTGTGGCCGGGGCTGTCCCACGGGTTGTAGAATGTTCCCCAGCATTCCTGGCCTCTATGTGTCGTTGCCAGTTGCACACACTGCCCCCAGTTGTCACAGCCAAACACGGCTGCAAGCATTGCCAGATATCCCGTGGGGGAGGCAACATGGACTCCTGTTGAGAACGGTAGACAGTGAACCTCCTCTTTTTTCAGATTTTATGATTCTTTCCTGGATATTTGATGTTGTAAACACCATGACACCAGTTGACTGGAATAGTGTTGCAATTCCCTAGACTTTTGTAAAATGTGAACTAATTCTTAAAACATCCATATTTTCATGATTTACCAAATATTCACTGTTTTAGATGTACTGGTTGTTGTTTAGTCGCTAAATTGTGTCTGACTCTTGGAGACCCCATGGACTGTAGCCCATGCCAGGCAGTCTGCTCTGTTGGTGGAATTATCTTGGCAAGAAGACTGGAGCAGGTTGCCATTTCCTTCTCCATGAGATCTTCCTGACCCAGGGATCGAACTGTGTCTCCTGCTTGGCAGGTGGATTCTTTACCACTGAGCCAGCAGGGAAGCCCAGATGTACTGATAACTAGTGTTAGCTGAGTGTTCAGTTCTTTTGGCATCCATGTTAACCAAGTGCCAGCCCCTGTTGAAAGCACACTCAGCATCCTAAGGGAAAAATGAGCATTGCTCTCACTTGAGCAGATGGGGAAACCGAGGCACAGAGCAATTTAGGCAAATTGCCAGAACTTGTACAATATGAAGGTTGCAGACCTGAGATTCACATCCAGCTGGGGCTTCAGAGCACAAGCTCTTAATCAACCCGCTGTGCAGTGGTTGATCTTGAGATGCTAACACCAGAAGATGCCGTGAGGGGACTTTAGTCCATCTGCCTGTTCTGAGTTCCGGGAAGGCAGGTCTGACCCCATGTTGTCTACCTTTGTATTCCTCCTGCTTGGACCACAACTTGGCAAATAGCAGAGGCAAAGTGAAGGTTAATTTCAATAAATAAATGAAACTGTTCTAAGCACCAGTCTCATGGGTGGTTTACAAGAAGAGATGAACCTCAACAAAAACTCAGTGTATGTTATGGTTTCTTGAAAGAAGGTGAATTGTGATACTGTAAGTCATTAATGGGTTGCAGGTCTCTTCCTTTGGGGGGATAAGTGCCATAGATGAAGAAAGGGAACAATTGTGTAATTATAGCCTTCAGACAGGGTTGGTGATCTCCCTGATGACTGGCAGTCCTGGGAAATGAGACGTTATATTTAAGAGTTGGCATTGCTTTAACAAAACTCACTGAAGCACAGGTAGAACAAGTCACGCACACTCCAAAATTGAGCTTTTCTTTGGTGGCTCTGGAAGGCAAAATCTTGCAGCACCTCTAGGTCCTTATTGTAGACACCCTGTGTGCCTTCAGATACAGAGGTGCTGGTTAACTGAGAGCGTGGGTTTCTGGAGAATGTTGACTAACAGCCATTTTATTCACCTTCATTTGAGATGGGTGTGCTTTTAAAAGAGCATCTGGTGCTCAGTCGCTCAGTGGTGTCTGACTCTCTTTGACCCCATGGATATAGCCTGCCAGGCTCCTCTGTTCATGGAATTGCCCAGGTGAGAGTAGAAGACCATGGTACATTAGTGTTCCAACATTTGCTCTCAGAGCTCTTTCAGGATTGTTCCAGGGGTGGACTGGGAATGCATACCCTATGTTGGTCCTGATACAAGGTTTATGTTATCCAGTGCAGTGCTGGATGAGTTCTGTCAATAGGACCCCTTGCCAAGCTGTTCCTCTGCTATAACTGGGCTCTGGGTTCCACATCACTGTTGGCCATTAAAATAAGGCTGACACAGAATTTGAGTTGAAAAGTGAAGGGAAGATGGGGAAGATGGACTGGCCTGTTATTTTCATCTCATGAGTATCATTCAGACTTTTTCTCATATGATTATGTACTTGTGAAATAAGCATGGGAAAATGAGATTAATGCAGAAAGGGTCTTAGTAAATTAGGTAGTTTCCCCTGACTCCTTTGTCTTTTTTTTTGTTTTTTTTTTTTTTTAAACATCAGGGAGTTGTCTCTTCAAATGGTGATAATATAGGGAAAATTCTAGAGCAGAAATTCGTCCACGTTGTAAATTCAGATCAGGAGAATCCCTGGTGGCAAAAGCAACTGATACTTAGACCCATCAAATGGCTTAAATGCTAATAAGTAAATTTCACTAGATAAACCTAACCTTTAACATCCAGTTCAAATATCTCCTCTGCCTGGGGGCTTTCTGTCCATCATCTCCCCCAGCTCAAGTTAGCTGTGCTGTCCTTGAAAACTCCCAAAGCAGTTTGTTCCTATTCCTGAAATAACACCTGCCCTATTGTGTTCTCACTTATCTATTTTCATGTCTTTCTTCCTGCCTGGATCTTGAGGTTCCAGGAGGGAACGATTCACCTTTGTGCTCCCAGCACCTGGCGTGTGTAGGCTGGTATGTAGGAGACGGTCTGTGTCTATTGGATGAATGAGTAACAGGAGAACTCATTAAATTTCATTTTTCACACTGGGCAAGAGGAGGACTTATCATATTGAAATATTTCCAACTTGTTAACAACAAGCAGCTCATTTTTATGATTTGGAATTAAGAGTTCAGGGCACAGTGACTTTTTACTTTATCTACTTCCTCATTCTCTTCTATCCCTCCCACCCACCTTCCTAGAAATGTCACAAAAAAACTTGTCTACATTTTCTTCGAGTATATTCTGGGTCTTTCTGAAGAATGCCCTCCCTTTTCTTTTCTTTTTTTTTTTTTTTAAGTATCTGTGTGTGTGTTCAGTCACTCAGTCATGTCTGACTCTTTATGACCCAATGTCTGTCTGTTTACGACCGTAGCCTGCCAGGCTCCTCTGTCCTTGAGATTCCTCCTGGCAAGAACACTGGAGTGGGTTGCCATGTCGCTCTCCATTTTTTAAGTATATTGATTGACAATGTTGTGTTAGTTTCAGGTGTACAGCAAAGTGATTCAGCTCCATCTTTTCAGATATAGCTTTTTCAGATTCTTTTCCCTTAGATTATTCCTGTAGATTATTGTGAGATACTGAGCATAGTCCCCTGTGCTACACAGTAGGTCCGTGTTGGTTGTCTGTTTTATATGTAGTATTGAAGAACACCCCTCTCTTTCTTTTCAGGCGGGCATTAATGAAAATGATTTTTACGACGGGGCGTGGTGCGCGGGGAGGAATGACCTCCACCAGTGGATTGAAGTGGACGCCAGACGGCTGACCAAGTTCACGGGTGTCATCACTCAAGGGAGGAACTCGCTCTGGCTGTAAGTATGGCTGGACCCGTGCTTAGGCTCTGGGCTGTGGGTCTGAAGTTCTGGAGTTCAGACAGAGTCAAGGAAGTCGCAGAGAAGAATCTGGTGACCGGCAATAGAAGGGAAGAAGGTTACAGGGAAGATGGGAGGCTGGCCTTGCTGTAGACATCTTGGGAAGGTGCATCTTTTGGTCAACATCTTCCCCAGTACAGGAGCAGAGAGAGGGATCCGCAGGTTAGACTGAGGAGGCAAAGGTACTCTTTGGCAAGTAGCTGCCTTCTTGGATGTGGGGTGAGTCACTGATGCCTTGACAGGTGGGCTGAGCAGATGTTCAGTGAGCAACCGGTAGCTGCCTCCACCCCCTGTCCTGCGGTGGAAGGATTGAATCTTCCCAATCCTGGGAAGAAAGAGGAAGCACAGGCAAGTTCCCGAATAAAGAACTTCTAGAGGAGGAGGAGAATTGAAGGATGAACCAGTGAGAATAAGATGGAATCCCATTGCTCAGAACGGAGCTTGAGATCAGGGCTGGGTCAGTAAGAATGGTAATCCCCAAAGAGGTGGGCTGTAGTCCCTTACAATGCTTCATCTCATGGTTCTGTGCTGTGGTCGATCACTTCAGTCATGTCTGACTCTTTGTGGCCCACCAGGCTCCTCTGTCTGTGGGATTTTCCCAGCAAGAATACTGGAGTGGTTGCCATGCCCTCGTCCAGGGATCTTCCCAACCCAGGGATCAAACCTGCATCTTCTGTGTCTCCTGCATCACAGGCAGATTCTTTACCACTGAGCCACCGGGGAAACCCAGTCTCATGGTGGATATATACAACGGGATATTATCCAGCTTTAAAAAGGAAGGGGCTTCTGACGCACACTAGAATATGCATGAACTCTGAGGACATTATGCTCAAGGCAATAAGCCAGACACAGAAGGACATATACTGCATGATGCCACTTCCATGAGGTTCCTAGAGCAGGTCAAGTCATAGAGACAGAAAGGAGAGGGAACAGTGGCTGCCAGAGTCTGGAGGGGAGGGGAATGGCGTTATTATCTAATGGGTACAGAGTTGAGTTGAGGGTGATGAAAAGTTCTGGAGATGGATGGTGGTGAGGGTGTCACAGAATTGCACACTTCCGAATGGTTAAAGTGATGCATTTTGTGTTATGTATATTCTGCTACAGTAAACAAAAAAATTCTAGACCCTTTCACTTCATCCCAGGGCTGTTGGTAGAGACAGAGGCAGGACAGTATCTGTGAGGTTGTTCTGTGGCTCAAGTTGTGTCCAGAGCAAACGTGTGGAGACTGGGGGCTGGGCGAGAGTCAGGAGGGGCTGCAGAACCCTGGGCGTTTTCTGAATTTAAATAAGAAATTTTCAGTTCCTCTAGCATCTGTCTCTATACTGAGAAGCCAGGAGCACAAACACCCCACACTTAGACATCAGGAAACTGTGCACCTAGTTAGCCAAGCATCGTTCTGCCCTGGCACCCCTCTGCCTGCTCGGTCTGCACACTCAAATCCTGTGTCTTGACCCCTTTCAGTTTTACTGACTACTGGTTGGCAACCAGGCTTCCCTGATGGCTCAGCGGGTAAAAAATCCGTCTGCAATGCAGGAGACACAGGAGACGAGAGTTCAATCTCTGGGTCGGGAAGATCCCCTGGAGGAGGAAATGGCAACCCACTCTAGTATTCTTGCCTGAAAAATCCCATGGACAGGATCACAAAGAGTCAGACAGGACTCAGCAAATAAACCGACAGAAAGAGACAGTTGGCAGCCATATAAAATCTATCATTGGCTGATTAGATTAATTTTAACTCCTAGAAAGGTCAACATTCATAAGTAAACCAGGATAAGAGAAGGGAACCTTCTCAGAGGCATTTGTGCTCACATTTAAATGCCTCTCATTGTCACTGTAGAGGGGACTTTCTTATTAGATGACAGTTGTCAGGCAATGACTCATCCTGTTTTCATCTGAATCTTTTTTTTATTGTAAAGACAAGACTGTAACCACTAACAACGTTTAGAAACATTACTGGTGATTCCACTGTCCTTAGGCAAATAGAATTTTTCTATGTTTGTAATCATATTACCTATGCGATTATTATTTTTAATTTAAAACGTATCCATAACATTTTCATGCTGTGACTCGGATTTCATAATGATCATTGTTAATAGCCTATAATTTACTCAGCTTTGCCTCACTCACCGTCTCAATTTTCTGCTATCACACATCATTTTGCAGGAGAGCATTTACATACTTTTTTTCTTCCTTTGAATTACTTCCTTCAAATAAATTTCCAGGGCAGGGATAATTTGTGCATTTTGATGATGTTGGGTTATGTATTTGTGCTACTTTGCGTATCAGATTTTATTCACTTTACTTTTCAGTAACATTTCTGTATGTGTTCATTTGTGCTGATGTTTGCTCTGTGGTGTGTTTTGCTCAATCAGTGGCTTATTACCATAACTATTGTTTTCACTGTGTAGATTCTTAAAAGGCAAGGAATTTAGAAGAAGCAAAGTCGAGATGCTCAGGGAGAATAGAAACTCAGAAAGAAAGACTGATTTGAGATGATCCGTAGGGATGAGAGTAAGGGCTTTACCTTAATGCATGGATGTTAGGCTGTCTAATCACTATCATCAGAGACGCAGTAGTTGGGTTATTATTGGATCAGAAAGAAAGAGCTGGGTAGGAGTGCCGCTCACATTCTATTTCAGCTGGAAACACAAGAGGGTTTGGAGTGAATAAGAAATTACAGTAGAACAATATCTTTCTTTGACTTGGCCCAGGACAGGAACATCTAGAGGGAGGCAAGGGATAGAATTGCTTTTAAGAGTCAGTCTTTTAATGTCTAAATGTATTTCAAGTCAAGGACAATGAAAAGAAATCCAATGAGTTTCAGTTTATCTTACCTCCTGGAATAGGACTGTGTACTAAGGAGTGAGGAGGAAATGGTCAAGAGTACATTTTGGTACCTGAGCCCCTTTTCCCAGAGGCATGAATAATGCTGGAAGCATTGGCTATATTCTATTATGAGCAGAAAACTTGCCAACAGCAGAACCCAGCAAAATAGTGAAGAAGGCAGTAGTTGTCTTTCTTCCCCTCTCCCAGGCTGTCCTTGAGCTGTTCCCCTGTGGCCATCGTATGACTTTTAATATTTTTGTTTATTGGTTTCCATATTTCTCCCCACTGGTCTATGGACACAATAGAGGCAATGCTTTGATAGTCTGTGTCTCTGGGACCTGGCCTAGTACCAGGCATCCGGTAGATGCTCAATGAATGATTCTTAATGAACACTGTAAGGAAGTAACAAATTAGCAAAGAACCATTCACACCGAATACTGATGCGTTAATTAATTTATGAGTGAAAATGACTGAGAGCAGCCTTAAATTGTAAGGGGAGAGGGGAGGGGATGTGGAAAGTCTAGTTGAGGAGTGACGAGGATTTTTAGAGATGAAAGCAGGGGAAACAGCGTGGCTTTGGAATTACATCATGGCTGACTCTTGCTGGTTATGAGATTTTTCTTCTTTGAACCTCAATATGCTCTTCTTTAAAATGGGTTAACTACTGTCTAGCTCATAAAGATGTGGTGAAAGTTAAATGCAATTATGTTAATGATGTTTCAAAATTACCCAGCACATAATAAGTGCTCAATAGATGGGACTTTCTTCCCTTTGCACCTCCTTGGGTTTATCTAGAACAATGGTTTTCAAGCTTATTTTTAGTCACAGATCTTCTTTCTTATAAAGTTTTTCTTGGAAACATTTAGAAAACACAGACAGAACTTCCCCAGTGGTCCAGCGGTAAAGAATCTGCCTGCCAATGCAGGAATCCGGGTTCAGTCCCTGGTCCCGGAAGATCCCACATGCCTCAGAGCAGCTAAGCCCATGGGCCACAACTACTGAAGCCTGAGCGCCCTAGAGCTGGTGCTCTGCAACGAAGTAAACCACCGCAGTGAGGAGCCTGCGCACCTCACCTGGAGCACAGCCCCCACTCGGTGCAGCTAGAGAAAGCCTGGGCAGCAACAAACACTCGGGGCAGCTATAAATAAATAAATAAACCAAAAAGAAAAAAATAAATGCAGATAAGTAAACCAAAAAGAAAGAAAAAATACAGAGACGTGAAGCTGCTTCCTGTGCATCTGGTAGGGGGGAGCATTGCCTGCTGGGCCCTGCCTTCGCCCTCTCACAGGCGCATCCTTGGAGGATGTATCCATCCAAGGATCGCTGTGTAACAAGCATGCTACACAGGGAGCCTCTCTGTAGGTTACAGTCCTGCCAGCTCCTCCAGGCGCTGATTGCTTCTTCCTGACTCCAGCCGGGTAACAGGCAGATGTGGATTTCAGACCAAAACAAGCAATGGCAGAGTTGGAGTTAGAGTCTGATTTCTTGCAGTTAAACAGGAAGAACATCTGCTAATTCAGAGTGTTGCATTTGGTTGGTGATGCTTTAGAAATGGAAGGAAAATGGGGTGATGGCTCCTTCAGGTTGGCCAAACAGATGTTGTTATTTGTAAATAGCGCCTATCTGATTGTTAGAATGCACAAGCACTTTGGAGTATTAATCAGTTCAGTTCAGTTGCTCAGTTGTGTCCGACTCTTTGTGACCCCATGGACTATAGCACACCAGGCATCCCTGTCCATTACCACTCCTGGAACTTGGAGTATTAATATCAGAACTCTGTGAATATTTTTCATTCATAAAACTTTTGTGGTTGGTATTTTAAAATGGTCATCCATCATCTTATTTGATCCTGACCTCCTCTTTATGTGTTTATGATTTCACTCATCTCTTTATTGAGCACTCTGATCTGAACACTCTGTACAAGAAGTGGCCTGCCTGCAGGGAGCTCTAAGCCTGGAAGAACCTGATATGTTGACAGATCCACTAGAATTGGCACAGTCCATGCTGGTAGGATGGGAAGAGGGGTGCTGTTCTCAGACCTGTGATTCAGATGTGAAGGGCAATGCAGGGGATGGTGATGCTTAGCCATGATCCGGGACTAGCTCATAACCAAGTTGGTGAAAAACTATATGATTCTAGTTTTGATAATTTTCAAATAATTCGTGCTATTTGAAAGTAATAAAATGTAATTGTTTCCATTATAGTGAATAATTTACATTTTTCACCAATATAAATGATTCTTTCCCATTGCATTGCAGTTTAGTGGAACGTTAGTGTGCTAGAAAAAGCCAGTTTTTGTTTTGCTGATTTCAGAAAGTATATTAGATGTGTGAGTGTCGCAGTTATAACCAATATGGTGACTGAAAAGTTAATTATTCTGCCTGAGGTGAATAGATGCGTCTAATGACTTGGGCGAAATACAGGCAATTTAAAACAACCAAATGGTTTAGACTTTAATTATTTCATAAACAGGACAATTCTCATCCTCTCTTGAGAGTCTGTAAATGTGTCCTTAAAGAGAAGCAGCCATTTGATTGATGGATTTGTAAGGTGAGGGCTGGGGAAAGTTTGTCTGGTTGGCTGAATTTTTTAAAAGCAGTTCGGCTAATTAAGCAGGATGAATGGCTTATGGCTGAGAACCCAGAGATGGTAGGAAAGATAGCCGCAGCCCGAAGAAGCTGGCTTTCAGTCTGTTGGTGCAGAATCTTGGCTGATATTCTGAATGTGAGCATCCCCTTCGAGAATTCTGAGGGTGGAGAAAATGAGCAGATGGGGTACCCAAGCCAGACGAAGATAAGGTCAAGGAAAGGCCTGTTGCCTGCTCTTTTCCTGGACACACTGTGGTCCTGGGAAGGACAGGTGGCCGATGGAGCGGGTCCCCGAGGGATGAGGGTGGTGGTGAGCAGTGGGGCTGATGGGGGTGCAGAGGCTCAGCTGGAAGGAGGGAGTCCACCTGTCCTGAGAGAACAGAGCTGGGGAGTCAGGGAGTAAGTGCTGAAGTGGGTTCAGAGGCTTCACACCAGAGGGTTTTCTATTCTTGATTAAGTAGGAGGCGGATCCTCTGCAGACAGTGAGTAAGACAGATTCAGAGATTGGAGATGTAAGGACAGGGAGCTTCGCTGTCCCATTAGAGAAAGGGCTTGGCTGGCCTCCCAAGCTCAGGGAATTGTAATGGGCTCAGTGGTAAAGAGTCTGCCTGCCTGCGCATGCAGGAGACTCAGGAGATGTGAGTTCGATCCCTGGGTCAGGAAGATCCCCTGGAGAAGAGAATGGCAACCCATTCCAGTATTCTTGCCTGGGAAATCCCATGGACAGAGGAGCCTGGTGGGCTACAGCCCACAGGGTTGCAAAGAGTCGGACACGACTGAGCATGCACGCACTCATGCATTTCCCCAGTGTTAGTCACTCAGTTGTAGCCCGCCAGGCTCCTCTGTCCATGGAATTCTCCAGACAAGAATACTGGAGTAGGTAGCCATTCCCTCTCCAGTGGATCTTCCCAGGGATCAGACCTGGGTCTCCTGCATGGCAGACAGATTCTTTACCATCTGAGCCATAGGCGAAGCCCGCACATATGCATTAGGCACCACCGATGCTTTCTCCACTCGAGGGTGGTGGAGTTGGTGGCGGTGCAGCTGATATCCTGGGACTAGGCCATCGCAGGACCCGGTAGGACGCAGCGCGTTAGGAGTGAAGGGTTGTGAGGTTGAGATCCAGGGCTGGTCAGGAAGGAGTCCAAGCCAGAGGGCTGATTCCCTGGAAGTTAAGATCAAGTTCACAGAGCCCCTGGGGGAGATGAGGTTTCAGAAAAGACAGAAACTTGGAAGGGGAGGACACTGACCATCTGGGGACTCCACGGGGGCAGTCGAGGTGATGACTGTGGTCAGGGAGTGGGGCTGGAGAGGAGCAGACATCTGGGAATCTTGAGGTCGCAGGCTTGGCTGCTTAGAGCTGTTCGTGTTGGGAGAATCTCCAAGACGCGCTGGACCCTAGATCAGGAGTGGGGGTGAAGAGGCAGCTGAGGAGGCAGCGGGGTCTGTGTGGGAAGGAAAATGAAGGTGAGGAGGGACAGAGGCCTGTGCAGAGGCCGCTGGAGGACGTTCATCCAGAGACCAGGGAGAGAGATGGAGCCTTCCCAACAGCTGGCTTGGCCTGGGGCTCCGCCCAGGGGCTGGACCTCTGGTTTCCACAGTGAGAAGTATTCACCCGGCCCCTCCCTGTCTCTTCAACTTCATCTGGTTTTCCACTCCCGGAGGACTGAGCCTTGGCAGTCGGGCCGCAACCCTACAGCAGCGCGCCAGGGTGCAGAGGGAAGGGGCGCCGGGCTGGGCAGGGAACGCGGAGCCCCTGGAGGCAGGGCTCATGGGGCCACCGCTGAGCTTTGTGAATCACCTGCTCATCTTCTTGCAAAGGGTCGGACACAACTTAGCACGGCACACAGCACATCTCGGGAGAGAGCCTGTGCGTGTTTTCAGGACGTGTCCCTTTGTGTCTCCTCCCTCACTGGCAAAATGAAATGTTTGGCGCCTGTGGGGGCTGGGAGACAGAAGTTTCCAAACTCCTCTCTAACCTCTTTGAAAACCATCCATTTTTGAACTGCTGAGTTTCGCTAAAATGGAGGGGTTTCGATGACAACATCTCCAAGTTCAAGTAGAAGGCCAGGTATGCCATCATATCTCCACTTGTGTTTTGTTCCCACAATGCAGGGAGCATTATTTCAAACCGAGTAAAGCTCTCTCTTGTGGCTCAATGGCTCATACTTGGTTTCCTGGGTGCCAGGTGACTAAGGAATCTGTTGAGAAGGTAAAATCTCTGAAAAGCAAACAGCACTGGAGATGAAGCTTTCACCATGGTTTATTCCAGGGTTCTTGTCCCCTGGCTGTCACTCCCCGGGAATCCCTCCAGGAGGTTTCTGGGTGCACTCACCTTTTTTCTCCTCTCTTCCTGGTGGCCAGGGTCCCCTTGAGGGGGCACCCTCCCCAGCTGGGCTCACATAATGCTCTCACAGGTCTGCACCCACAGGGCCTGTGCAGACTGACTCCCATTGCCCGTTTGACCTCCTTCCCTTTGCTTCTTCATTTCTAGCCCAGGAGCTTTGTCTTTGTTCTGCAGATAAGCCAGCACGCTCCTACCTCAGGGCCTTTGCCCCTGCCGCCCCCCCTGCCTGAAGGTACACCCTGCCATGCGCTGCCTCATTCCATCATTCAAAGCAGTTTGTCCTGATTCTCTCCTCTTCTGAGGCTGGCCAGCAACCCCATCCCAAGCCAGGGTCTGCCCACCACAGGGGGCTCTTTAATGAACAGACTTTCGGGAGAAAATAAGCCACACCCTGTGGGGACGCAGCTGTCGTATTCCTTTGGTGTCCCTGTCTCTGTGGCCACCTGGTGTAGCCGAGCAGATAAAAGTGCAGATTCTCCAGTGAGACTGGGATTCCAGGCTCCCAACTGCATGGCCTTGAGTGTGTTTCTGAGGCTTTCTGTGCTTCAGTTTCTTTATCTGTAAAATGGAGATGATAATAGTGCCTGGCACATAGGATTGCTGTGGGGATTAAATTGAGTTAATGTGGGCTTCCCTCATAGTTCAGTTCATAAAGAATCCACCTACAATGCAGGAGGCCCTGGTTGCATTCCTGGGTCGGGATGATCTGCTGGAGAAACGGATAGGCTACCCACTCCAGTATTCTCGGGCTTCCCAGGTGGCTCAGCTGGTAAAGAATCCACCTGCAATGCGGGAGAACTGGGTTCGATCCCTGGGTTGGGAGGATCCCCTGGAGAAGGGAATGGCTACCCACTCCAGTATTCTGGCCTGGAGAATTCCATGGACTGTATAGTCCATGGGGTTGCAAAGAGTCGGACACGACTGAGCGACTTTCACTTCACTTCAATGCGTATCAGGCTGTAAAGACCATCCTTGGCACATGGTGAGTGCCTGACAAGTGTCTTAGGATCCCTTCCCTTCTCTGATGGGGGTTCCTGCTCACATGCTCCCCTCCACCCCAGCCCCCCATCCCTCTTTCTCCTCTCCTTTGCTGTCTCTCCTCTCCACGATGGCCCTTGCTCCCTCTGTGTGGTCTTAGAGACGTTAATGGAGGGGGGCGGGGAACCTGAATGGGTACGGGTGTTCCTGGTGGTCTTCTTAGCCTTCCAAGCCTCAAGTTGCCTGGTCGTGAGAAGAGCTTATTTTGAGTCTTCAGCGAGACACAGATGGAAAGTCCTGGCACATTCTGGACCCAGCAGATGCTCAAGGAACCGTGGCCTCTGTTATTTATGAAGTGGCCTCATCGCACCCCTCCCCGTCTCCGAGCCCCCAGCCCCTCAACCATCCAGGGTTGAACCTCCACAGACCTGGTGCCCCCAAGGGCACCAGGAAAGACTTCGGATCCAAACCAATCCCATTGCAGCTGAGGAGAGTCCGACACTTTGTGGAATTCTTCTTGTGACTCATCTGTATTTTTTTGGACACTTTTGGTCAGCAGGAAATTCCTTTAAATGAAACGACTAGCCTGGGGCAGCTGAGTTTGTGTTACCTCGTGTGGTGTCTCAGTGACTCTGCCTGGAACAAGGTCCCTTTCTTGTCCCAATTTTGTGGACGAGTAAACTTAGGCTTGGAGAGCTTGTGGTAATGCTTGTCCCTTCTGCTGCCTCCTTCCCCCGCTATCACACTTTTCATCAGGCCTCAAGCCCCGTGAGTGGCTCGGGTGTACTTCCTCTGAGCACTTTATCAAGGGACATTGAGTGGCTGCCCCTAAGGCTGACCTAGCTGTCAGACACAGCAGGCACCATGCCTGGGACCTTGTGACCCTTAGGGACTCAGCAAAGGGTTGAAATTCTTTAATAATCTGGAGAAAGTAAATGAACTTTCAGGTCAAATAAAATGTTTTAATATGTAATGTTAATACATTCATCTTTATATCAATACAGTCGGTGGCTCAGACGGTGAAGCATCTCTGCCTGCAATGTGGGAGAAGCAGGTCGACCTCTGGGTCAGGAAGATCCCCTGGAGGAGGGCATGGCAGCCCACTCCACTATTCTTGCCTGGAGAATCCCGTGGACAGAGGAGCCTGGCGGGCTACACTCCATGGATGGTCGCAAAGATTTGGACATGACTGAGCAACTAACACATACACGCAGTCATAAAATATGATTAAATTATTTTATTTTAAAGAGGAAGGGATCTCTTCTTCTTCCATGTTGAAAACCGAGTCCCCAAAACCTTGACTATGTTAGGTTTTTATAGCAAATGGTACTCAAGGTTGCAGATGGAATCACAGTAACTAATTAGCAGATCTTTAAATAGAGAGATGACCCTGGATTATCTGGGTGGGCCCAATGTGTTCATGAAAATGAAAGTGAAAGTTGCTCAGTCCTGTCCAACTCTTTTAGACCCCATGGACTATACAGCCCATGGAATTCTCCAGGCCAGAATGCTGGAGTGGGTAGCCTTTCCCTTCTCCAGGGGATCTTCCCAACCCAGGGATCAAACCCAGGTCTCCTGCATTGCGGGCAGATTCTTTACCAGCTGAGCCACCAGGGAAGCCCAAGAATACTGGAGTGGGTAGCCTATCCCTTCTCTAGCAGATCTTCCTGACCCAGGAATCGAACTGGAGTCTCTTGCAAATTGCAGGTGGATTCTTTATCAACTGAGCTATGAGGGAAGCTGACACTTAAGGGTCCTTAAAAGTGGAGCAATGAGGGGAAGAGAGAACCAGAGAGCTGGCTGCGTGAGTGAGCAGGACCCCCTGTTGCTTGCTGGGAAGACAGAGGAAGGGGCCACAAGCAGGGAGCGTGGGCGCTGCTGGAAGCTGGGAAAGGTGGGGAAACATTCTCTCCTAGAGTTTCCAGAAGAAACGCAGCCCTGCTGAACACCGCTGTTGCAGGACTTCTGACCTCCAGAACCGTAAGCTGATAAATCTGTGTTGTGTAAACCACCAAGTTGGCAGAAAATTGGCAGTGGTCCTAGAAAACTAATAGATCCACCGGGGCAGAAGTAGCTACAGACCACGAGAGCCCTCCCATGCCCTGGCTGCCCCCTGCCCCATGCTGTCTCTGGTGTGAGGCCGTGGTGGAGACCTCCAGCTGTGGACCGTGCCTGCCAGGCAGCGTCATGCCGTCATGCTCCACTCATGATATCACAGCAGAACTGGGGCCAGTCCTCCCCTCTGCGTTCTTTAGGTTTCCTGTGAGCTGTTACCTTTGGTTCCTTTCTTCTTGATCTTTCAAGCATCTCTTTCAAATTTGGGGGAATTTAAATACCTTTATTTTTTTCTTTCTTTTAGTTCTCTGCAGTGGGGCTTAACTAGGAACTACCTCCCTCTTTACCCAAATTTATTGGACTTGGCCCCCAAAGTGGCATTTCCCCCCTTTCCCTGGTAGACAATTTTTACTGGAGGTAATGGAAAATAGATAATATTTCTAAGTTTATAACATTTCCTCCAATGGTCTGGATTCTCAAATAGCCATGGTAACCAGTCTGAAGTGAAAAAAATCCAATAAATCAATGGGCTGGTTTCTCAGTGTCTAACATTTGTCTGCCCTGAGAATGTGGCAGAACCATTTAACTGTGTAACTGTGGTTCCAGCAGACGGAGGAGGAGAGAGAAAGAGAAATGAGAGTCAGTATCACTCACATTCTTGAGTGTTGGGTGTGCCCACGCTTGCTGTAGACCCCCAGATAACCCTTTTCCTCCCATATTGTTTCTGGAAGTCACAAAGGCAAGGTTAGACCTCTGGGGAGTAGTGGTCTTGCCCAGAGTTATAGCTGGGCCACAGCCAGGATTTGAGGCTGCTAAGTTCTGTCAAGGAGGTGATGGACAGGAAGAGGAAGCTGCCGGCTTCCAACAGAAAATTGGCATAAAAACTAGGAGAGAAAAGGGATTTAACTGTGCTTTCCCTATTTGGGATTTGGCCTTCCCTAGCTCAGATGGTAAAGAATCTGCCTGCAATACAGGAGACCTGGGTTCAATCTCTGGGTCAGGAAGATCCCCTTTAGAAGGGCATGGCAACCCACTCCAGTATTCTTGCCTGGAGAATCCCATGGACTGAGGAGCCTGGCAGGCTACAGTCCATGGGGTAATAAAGAGTTTGACACGACTGAGCGACTAACACTGTCACTTTCCCTTGTATGAGGAAGTGGACAACACCCAGTGCTATTCTCAGCGGAGTGCATTAGTTGATGGATGCTCATTTACCTAATCAGATGGTGTGTGCTGAAGCTCTTGATGGTTGTTTTCAAGGTTTGGGGAGATTCTATCTCTTGTGAGGTGGAGGGAGAGAAGACTCTGGTTTTTTGTTTGTTTGTTCAGTCGCTCAGTCATGTCTGACTCTTTGCGACCCCCTGGACTGTAGCACATAGGGTTTCCCTGTCCTTCAGCATCTCCTAGAGCTTGCTCAAACTCATGTCCATTGAGTCAGTGATGCCATCCAACCATCTCATCCTCTGTCGTCCCCTTCTCCTGCCTTCAGTCTTTACCAGCAACAGGGTCTTTTCTAAGAGTCAGCTCTTCTCATCAGATGGTCAAAGTATCAGGAGCTTCAACTTCAGCATCAGTTATTCCAGTGAATACAGTCTGACTAGTAAGAGCAATTGCCCTGAAACTCTGGTATGATAGACCCCCAGTGTGCACCGTCAGATCTTAACTTACATCCACTTGATATTAGTCCTTCGACTGTGATTTGAGCTACTCATGCTTTTCCTGATTATTCTCTTTCTTATCATTTTGCTTAGAGGACCTTCTCATGTACCAAAATTTTGAATTGTTATATGGTTACTGTAATCATTCTCTTAAGATTGATGTCATGCTTAGAAAGACCTTGTCTCTGCTGACAATACAATATAAGTAATTCCTCCCCGTATTTTCTTCTAGTATTTCTGGACTGCAAATTTTACATTGACATTTTAAATCGTGTGGAATGGATTTTGATGTAGGTTATACGTAATAGATCAGGCTCTTCGTACCTTCAGATGGCCATTAACATGTCCCAACATTATTTTCCATATTATCTCCAACTGCTGTGATCTGAATATTTGTGTCCTCCCAAAATTTAAATTCTCATGCCTGATGTGATGGTATTTATAGGTGGAACATTTGGTAGGTGATTAGGTCATGTGAGCAGAGCCCTCATGGTTGGGATTAGCGCTCTCATAAGAGACCTCGCAGAGGTCCCCAGCTCCTTCGGTCACATGAGGACAAAACATAAAGTCTGTGACCCAGAAGAGGGCCCTCACCAGACAGTGCTGGCGCCCTGGTCTCGGACTTTCAGCACTGTGAAAAATAAACTCTGTTGTTCATTACTCCCTAGGTTATGATGCTTTGTTACAGCAGCCTCAAGGGACTAAGACATCCCCTAAAGTGCCCCCACATGATATTCTAAATTCTTGTCCTCTATGGGGTTTGCTTCAGGACTTTTTATTCTGTCTCTTTGCTGTCTCTATGTACCAGTACCACAATGCTGTATCGTTACTACAGCATGTCCTCTTACTATTTCCCAGATCTAGTTCCTCCTCCTTATTAATCTTTTCAGAATATTCCTGGCTATTCTTGCCATGTTCTTTTTTCATATGAATTTTGCAATAAGTCCAAATTATCACCAAAAAGAATTTTGGGTGATGTCTTAGAGGGGAATGCCTTAACTAAAATTGCGCTCCCTTCTAACTGGCATCCTCAAGATCAGAGTGTCCTCCTCTTAAATGGCTTTTTCCTTGTGTTCATGTATCCCTTTCTAACTCTGTGCTGTTCTGTGTTTTTTTAAAAACTGTTTTCCCCCTAGTAGTTCTCTGTGTTAATTGCACAGTTAGTTTTGTAAGAAAGGCTGTGTTATTTTCCAAACAATGTATGTGATCCGTTCTCTGAATCCTCTCTAGTATTTGGTCTTGTCATTATTTTATTATTTTAGCTGTTCTCATAGGTGCGTAGTGACATCTCATCATGGTCTTTATTTGCATTTGTCTAATAGCTGATGGTGGTGAACATCTTTTCATGTACATATCTGCCGTCTGTATGTCTTCTTTAGTGAAAAGTCTCTTCATATCGTTGTCTATGTTCTAATTGCCTTGTTGTGTTTTTACTCTAATGTGTTGAGAGTTCTTCATCATTCTAGATATGTCTTTTGTCAGATAATTGTGGTTTGCAAATATTTTCTTCCAGTCTGCAGCTTCTCTTTTATCTTCTAAATACTAGCTTTCACACTGGTTTCTCGGAGAAAAAGCTTGTAATTTCAATCAGGTCCAGCTGACTGGTTTTTTTCCTTTATGGATTGTGCTTTTGGTATCATGTCTAAGAACACTTTACTAAACTCTAGATCCCAAAGATTTTCTCCTTTATTAACTTCTCAAGTTTTGTAGTTTTATGTTTTACATTGAGATGCGTGATTCATTTTGAATTAATTTTTATATAAAGTGTTAGGTTTAGTGAAGTTTAATGATACATGTTGCAAAGTAATGATATGTGATTGTCTATAGATACATATTAATGGTTTCAGTCTCATTTGTTGAAAAGACTGTCCTTCCACCAGGGAACTGCTTTTGCATCTTTGCTAAAGATTGGTCAGTCATATGTGTATGGATTTATGTCTGGGTTCTCTCTCATGGACAGAGGAGCCTGGAAAGCTACAATCCATAGGTTTGCAAAGAGTTGGACATGACTTGCATAGATCAATGTGTCCGTCCCTCTACTAATAATTAGTACAGTCTTGGTTACTATACCTATATACTATCTTGAAATAGGGTAAATGGATTTTTCCCACTTTCAGTTCAGTTTAGTTCTGTCGCTCAATTGTGTCTGACTCTTTGCGACCCCAGGAACCACAACACACCAGGGCTCCCTGTTCATCACTAACTCCCGGAGTTTACCCAGTCTCATGGAGAAGGCGATGGCACCCCACTCCAGTACTCTTGCCTGGAAAATCCCATGGATGGAGGAGCCTGGTAGGCTGAAGTCCATGGGGTCGCGAAGAGTCGGACACGACTGAGCGACTTCACTTTCACTTTTCACTTTCATGCACTGGAGAAGGAGATGGCAACCCACTCCAGTGTTCTTGCCTGGAGAATCCCAGGGACGGAGGAGCCTGATGGGCTGCCATCTATGGGGTCGCACAGAGTCGGACATGACTGAAGTGACTTAGCAGCATGTCTATTGAGTCGGTGATTCCATCCAATCATCTCATCCTCTGTCATCCCCTCCTCCTGCCTTCAATCTTTCCCAGCATCAGGGTCTTTTGAAATGAGTCAGCTCTTCACATCAGGTGGCCAAAGTATTGGAGTTTCAGCTTCAACATCAGTCCTTCCAATGAACACCCAGGACTGATCTCCTTTAGGATGGACTGGTTGGATCTCCTTGCAGTCCAAGGGACTCTCAAGAGTCTTCTCCAACATCACAGTTCAAAACCATCAATTTTTCACCACTCAGCTTTCTTTATAGTCCAGCTCTCACATCCATACATGACCACTGGAAAAACCATAGCCTTGACTAGACAGACATTTGTTGACAAAGTAATGTCTCTGTTTTTCAATATGCTGTCTAGGTTGGTCATAACTTTCCTTCCAAGGAGTAAGCATCTTTTAATTTCATGGCTGCAGTCACCATCTGCAGTGATTTTGGAGCCCCCCAAAATAAAGTCAGCCATTGTTTCCACTATTTCCCCATCTATTTGCCATGAAGTGACAGGACCGGATGTCATGATCTTAGTTTTCTGAATGTTGAATTTTAAGCCAACTTTTTCACTCTCCACTTTCACTTTCATCAAGAGGCTCTTTAGTTCTTCTTCACTTTCTGCCATAAGAGTGGTGTCATCTGCATATCTGAGATTATTGATATTTCTCCCGGCAATCTTAATTCCAGCTTGTGTTTCATCCAGCCCAGCATTTCACATAATGTACTCTGCATATACGTTAAATAAGCAGGGTGACAATATAAAGCCTTGATGTACTCCTTTTCCTATTTGGAACCACTTTATTCTTTTTTAAAATTGTCTTAGCTATTCTAGTATCTTTGCCTTCCTACATTAATGTTAGAACCATCTTGTTTATATCTGTAGAAGAATCTTACTGAGATTTGATAGAAATCTCATTAAATTGTGTATCAGTTTGGGGAGAATTGACAACTTTACCATGTTGAGTCTTCCATTCCACAAATACAATGTTTTCCAATTTATTTAGATCTTATTTTGGTCTCTTTTATCAGCACTTTATAATTTTTAGCATACAAGTCCTATACAGGTTTTATTAATTTGCACTTAATAAGAATTTCATGAGCAGTTGTGAATGGCATTGTTTGCTAATATTTTATTTAGGATTTTTGCATCAACATTCAGATGTGACATTAGGCTGCAGTTTCCTTTCTGCGAACAATATTTATTGCTTTTTGTATCAAGTCTTCCAAATGAGGGAATATTTCTTTCCTTTTGTATGCTTTGAATACATCCAGACATGAGGTCTCGAGGGAGCTGGTAGGGAGCTCTTTGATGACTGGCCCTCTTTTTGTTGTAGCACTCAGGCTATTCAGATTTTGTCTCTTCCATCAGTTTTGATAAATTCTTTTGGCCTAGAAAATTTGTGTTTTCAAATATATTTGTGTTTGATTCAGCAAATCCCAGAATTGTCTTAAGAGTTTTTAAACTTTTTTTTCTGTTTGATTATTATTTTCTCAGTATTTTAAAGTATTTGTGAATTTCTTCTTTTTCTTACCCAATCATTTGCCTATTATTTCTTTTCCCTTTTTTAACGAGCAAGCGTTCCTTGTAATTATTTATTAGTTCTGCTATTTTTCTGTTTTTGAATTCCTTATTTTTTTAGATCGATTTTTTCCCCTATGTAAGAATTTATTTTATTGTTCTGTTAACTTCCTGAGTTGAACTCTTAGTTTATTTTTCTTTCTTATTTAGTGATATGTTTATAAGGTTGAGAACCTTGTGCTGAGTAGTGTTTCTGCTTTATCTTGTGGGTTCTGATATAAAATGTTTTTATCACTGATTTCTAGATTCTGCGGTTTCAATTTTGATTTTCTCTTTCATCAGTGATCGTTCAGGAGACTGATTTAACTTCCCTGAGAAAAGAGGACTTGAGATTTTAAATTTTATACATTTCTCATTGTATATGAATGTCATCTCTACTTTCTAATTTCATGATGTTTTGAAAGTTTCTTTTGAGACTTAAACTGGAGACAGTTTTTCTCTTAAAGCTCCATGAATATTTGACTAGAAAGACTATTTTTGTTTCCAGACTACAGAACTTTATGTATAATAGTTAGATTTACATTATTGATTATAATATTTAGTCTCCTTCTTATTAATGATCCATCATGGCTTAGCGACACCCGCTCTCTCTCCTTGTATCTCCAGAAATTTGTTTCATTAATGTTGATGCACAGTTGTACTCATCTCACATGCTAGCAAAGTAATGCTCAAAATTCTCCAAGCCAGGCTTCAACAGTAAGTGAACCATGAACTTCCAGATGTTAAAGCTGGATTTAGAAAAGACAGAGGAACCAGAGATCAAATTGCCAACATCCATTGGATCATTAACTAAGCAAGAGAGTTCCAGAAAAACATCTACTTCTGCATTATTGACTATGCCAAAGCCTTTGACTGTTTGTTTCACAACAAACTGTGGCAAATTCTGAAAGAGATGGGAATACCAGACCACCTGACCTGCCTTCTGAGAAATCTGTATTCAGGTCAAGAAGCAACAGTTAGAACTGGACATGGAACAACAGACTGATTCCAAATACGAAAAGGAGTACATCAAGGCTGTATATTGTCACCCTGATTATTTAACTTATATGCAGAGTACATTATGTGAAATGCTGGGCTGGATGAGGCACAAGCTGGAATCAAGCTTTCTGGGTGAAATATCAATAACCTCAGATATGCAGATAACATACCCATATGGCAGAAAGTGAAGAAGAACTAAAGAGCCTCTTGATGAAAGTGAAAGAGGAGAGTGAAAAAGTTGGCTTAAAACTCAACATTCAGAAAATGAAGATATGGCATCCGGTCCCATCACTTCATGGGAAATATATGGGGAAACAGTGGAAACAATGAGAGACTTTATTTTTGGGGGCTCAAAAATCACTGCAAATGGTAACTACAGCCATGAAATTAAAAGATGCTTGCTCCTTGGAAGAAAAGCCATGACCAACCTAGACAGCATATTAAAAAGCAGAGACATTACTCTGTCAACAAAGGTCCGTCTAGTCAAAGCTATGGTTTTTCCAGTGGTCATGTATGGATGTGAGAGTTGGACTATAAAGAAAACTGAGCACCAAAGAATTGATGGTTTTGAACTGTGATGTTGGAGAAGACTCTTGAGAGTCCCTTGGACTGCAAGGAGATCCAACCAGTCCATCCTAAAGGAAATCTGTCCTGAATATTCATTGCAAGGACTGATGCTGAAGCTGAAACTCCAATACTTTGGCCACCTGATGTGAAGAACTGACAAATTGGAAAAGACCCTGATGCTGGGAAAGATTAAAGGCAGGAGGAGAAGGGGATGACAGGGGATGAGATGGTTGGATGGCATCACCGACCTGAGTTTGAGTAAGCTCTGGGAGTTGGTAATGAACAGGGAAGCCTGGCGTGCTGCAGTCCATGGAGTCGCAAAGAGTTGGACACAACTGAACGACTGAACTGAATGTTGATGCTGTGGTCTGGTGGATAACTGTTTAATGCCTTATTGTGAGCCGTATCTTTTGGAATCATGTATTGCCATTCTTTGTCTGGTTTAATGCCCTTTTCTCAGTGAATTCAACCTCCAGATTTTATATTTGCTGTCTCAGCTCTCTCTCTATTTGCATTGGCTGATACTTCTGTGCCCATACTTCTGTCTCAACCCTGCTGAATCATTTTGTGTCTCTTGTGTATAGCCACAGAGTTGTGTTTCCTCTGATAGTTAAGAAGTTCTGTAATATAATTCCAGTGGCTCTCTGGCTGATTACAGTTTTATATAATGTTCCTAATACAGTATATCTCCAGACACTATCTGTTAACACCCTGTTATGAAACAATAATTAAATTTATGTAATTCTTCATATCTTATCCTCACCCTCTAACTCCTTCCAATTTTAGCTAATTACGTTTCTTAGTGTTTACCTTTGCCTATTAAATGTTCCTAAACTCTACTGCCTAATTTGTTACCTTTAATATCTTTTAACCACCCTTCTTCTTCAGCTATTAAGGGCAGGTTAAAGAGAGCCAAGGTACCTGGGTGTGGGGTCTCATCCCACCTCTAAATGAATGGGGAATCCCCTTAAACTCTGTGGCCGGTGGAGAGGAGGCCAGGCAGAGGAGCGCTTGTAGAAGAGACCATACACCTACCAGGGAGAGGCAGGAGAATGTTCCACTTTCCGTCTGCCCTGCAGTAAGTGATGACTTCTTGTGCTTCTGTTTCCTTCTCTGTAAAACAAGAAGAAAATAGCACTTACCACGTAGTGTTGATTAAATGGAATAAAATAATTAGCATGGTTAGAGCTGTGTCTGGTCCACAGTCAGCATCCATAGGTGTTCATAGTTACACCATAGTGATCGTGATTACTGGAACTAGACAAAGCTTTATGGTGCAAAGGATGGATCACAGAAGATGTTTACGTTAATTGCAGCTGAGAGCAGTTAGGAAGCCATGGCACCCTTCTCACCCCGCAGAGCCCTTTCTGCGGCAACACATCAGCCTGTAAAGACCTCCTATTTTGCAGAATTGTATACTTAATAGAGCTTATTTGGGCTGGCCTCACAAAACCAAAGCAACTTGGAACCAGAATATCACTGAAACCAACAACAATCCTAATAAAAATATCAGCACAGCTAAAGACATGTTGCATCCTGTGTTCAGATACTTAAAGGGCACTACTTTTCACCACAAAGTGGAGTTGCTTGAAAGGGTGGGGAATACTGTGTTATGCTCATGGAGACAAGGATACATGGGCCTTATCATCTGAGGGCAAGTAGGGAGGTTCGCAGCTGCAAACTTTGGCGAAATGTGAGACCAGAGATGAAGACTCCGGGTGGTTATCTTTTGCATACTCTTTCCGAACAAAGATAGTAAATAAGCATGCATTCAGCACTTCCAAGTCAGAGCACGTGGCCAAACTGAGCAGAGGAAGGTGGGCATTGCACACCAGGCTGGAAACTTCCGTGGCCTCTGCCTTCAGTTGAGTGGGTGTGTCTTCCATTTGGTAGCTGTCACTTGGTGGTTCAACCATGGACAATGCTAGAAAACCATCAAGTATGAACCAAAATGACTCGGGTCTTTTATGTATTATTGCTGCCCCCTTTCTAATGAGTATCTCCCATATACACGCATTGAATATCTGTGTGGAACACATGGTGTGATAGGCCCTCATGAAGCCTTGCCAGTGGATTCTCCATGTTATGAAATCCATTCCGAATTGTGGTTAAAGCACAACGTAGGTCCAGAAGACAAATGCTTTCCCGTCATCATCCTCTACCCATAAGCTTCTGGTCTTCCTGGAACTTCTGGTAGGTGTCCAAACCATGTTTAGTAGTTTTGATTTGGGAGCAAAGGAGACTTTCACATAGGCAATTCCTCTGGGTGCAGGGCCTTCTGCGTTGACACCGCCCCTTCCGGTCAGTCCAGCGAATGACAGTTGAGCGCCCGAGTCCTTGCTGACCGGTGTCCTTCAGCCCTGGAAGATGTCACGTTTCTTTCTCAAACAGTCACAGCGAAAATATCTACCTCGTGTTGAGCTGCTTCAGTAGTAAATATATTGTACGTTAACTTTGTTCCTTATGGCATCCCTGGCAGTCAGCATTTATCTGCTTACTCTTGTAGAGAACTGCAAGGGCCAGAGGTGGCATGGTCAGTACGTGGCCAAGTGAGTCTGTGAGCCCAGTTCTTGTTTCCAAGGTGCCATCCAGCATCAGGAATTGTCCTCAGATGTCTCTGCTCCCTCTCCATGCTCCGGTTGAGACTGAGAACATACCAGTCTCTTGTGGATTTTGCTTTTTCAATACCCTCTCTCCTGCCTTGTAGGATTCTTCCTATTTTCTGCAGAGACCTTTCTTACTTGGAGGAGAGTTTTCATTCTTCCCTAGCTCCCATTCAGGTTGAGAGAAGGTTGAACCCATGATTTTTCTAAGCATTTTTAGAAGTCAAACTCTTTGCTAAGTTTCAAAGCAGTCATTATTTTTCTTCTTTTTCAGTAACCTTCTGATCTTCAGTTTTTCTTTAAAGTCTGTCTGAAAAATAACATTTAGTGTGGCCAACAGAATAGTCAATTGGCAATAATACATCTAGAACACAAAGCGGGCGATGGGAAGTAAAAAGCAAAGTGCTTTCCAATTTTGCTCATGTCAAATTCCACTGACTTTCTCTCCAGAGTAACATAGTAAAATGCGAACCCTTGAAAAGAAAAAAGAAACTCAGCTTTTTAATCCTGCTTTCAGTTTATAGCTGAGATACAAATTGGCCTCAATTCATGCTGCGTTGGAAGAAAATGACCCTGAACTGGGTGGAAAAAAACTGAGAAAGTGCCAGAGGAGTGAAGCAGAAATGAGAAATAAATATGGGGGCTTATTTTGTAATTAACAAATCATGTGTGTAATTTAAAGATCAACTAGCACTACTTATAATTAAAAATAGTTGCCCATGTCCCCATGCCTCTTGGTCCCTGTTCCTAGTGTCTTAATGTAACTACTGCAATCCCTTTAGCTGTTTCTCCTATTTTATTTTTCTTAAACCCTGTGTATTCTGAACAAAGTAGTTTTAGTACTCTTTCTTGATTCTTTTAAATTATTTATTATGTGTTAACTTTCAACTATGAAAGGGGAGAATTTAAGTCTCTTATTGAGTTGGCTTTAACACACACACACACACACACACACACACGTTCTCATTCCTTCTGTCTTTGTATCTCTCTCTCTCTCCTCCCAAAAGAGTTAGTTATATTATCAATTTTAGCTAAATCAATATTTAGCTAAAATGTCTCCCACATTGTAGGCGGATTCTTCACCAGCTGAGCCACAAGGGGAAGCCCAGGAATACTGGAGTGGGTAGCCTATCCCTTCTCCAGGGGATCTTCCTGACCCAGGAATTGAACCAGGGTCTCCTGCATTGCAGGCAGATTGTTTACCAACTGAACTATCAGGGAAGCTCCAGTTATATTATCAATTTTAGGTAAATCAACATTTAAATTTTGCATCGTGATCATTGTTGAGCTGTTATTTATAGCTGGGTCACATGATATGCTATTATTAAATTTCCTTTCCTGTGCAACGTTTTTGCTTTTACTGGAGGTGATAATCACTGCTTTTTCATGGCTTCCTTCGTTTTCTAGTTACCTCTTGCTAATTAATTCTAAAACCTTCTGATAGATCTGAAAACCTCCTCTGAATGTGTGCATACTAAGAACAAGTCACTCTTTCTTTTCCTTCCTGGAGGTATCCTTCCTGAAGCCATCTGGGCTCTGTTGGCATCTGAATTTGTGTGGTTTTCAAGCCTATGGCATTGCTCTTGTCTCTTCATCATGCTTGTTGGAATTCTCTTCCTGTCTTTCCTGAGTTCTAGCCTCTATTTCTTAGATCCCAGGACTCTCTGTTTTTCTGTTTATTTTAGTGGTACATAGCTTCTGGAAATGGAACTCGGGAGATAGAATTTTCAATTCCTTAAGTGTCTGAAAGTGCGTTTTTGTTGACCTCACTCTTGACTGGTAGTTTGGAAGCCATTTTCCCTCACAATTTTTAACAGCCTTACAGAGATAATCCCCACATTGTACAATTCACTCATTGAAAGTACGCAGTTCATTGTGCTTAATTTACTCACACAGTTGTGGTATCATCACAACATTCGTCTATAACATTTCATTGTCCCCAAAACAGACTCCATACTTCTTATCCCTTATTTTTTCCATTTCCTCTTTATCTTCAGTTTTATAAAGAGCTGAGGATATTCATACTTTAAAACTTTTGAATTCTTTTTCTCAGTAAAGTTTTAGGACTATTTCTATATCCCTTGTGCTAACAACTGTTCAGTGTTATGCATGTTGTAGTTGGCACTTCTTTTTCATTAATTTTTGGCCACGCCGTGTGCCCTGTGGGATTTTAGGCCCCTGACCAGGGATTGAACCTGTGCACTGAAAACACCAACTCCTCACCACGGGACCCCCAGGGAATTCCCTGTAGCTAGCACTTGATGTGATCTTGAGGTATGGAAATTTGTATTTTTCAGTTCTGGGAAATTCTTCGCCGCCTTCTTCTTCCTCCTCCCTTCTTCCTCCTCCTTTTTATTCTATCTTCATTGTCTCCTGTCAGCTTTTTAAAAATTATTATTTGCTTGTTGAATCTCTAGTATTGATTTTTTTTCTTCACTCTGTTACTTCGTTTTCATCCTTCACATTTCAGCTAAGACACCACCTTCTGGGAGCCCTTTCTCCATCCAGCCTTAGATAAGTCAGCACGGCCCTCCATTTAGAAGTGCTTTCTTTATTTCTCCTCTGAACGACTTCAAGGTTGCAGCTTAATAAGTAATTGTGCAGTTAACTCTGCAGTCTGCGTCTTTCCCAGTAGACTGTGAGCTCCTGAGGCCAGCGCTGGGTTTGTGGCCAGACTCTGGTGCAGCGCCTGGCGCCCTCCTCTTCCTGGGGCTCATGCATGTTTGGTGCTCAAGTGAACACGGGTAGCAGCTCTGCTGGGATGAACATGGTGTGAGGTGAGGGGGACATGGTCTGTAAAGACAAGTTTTGATAAGCAAAGCACAGTTTTACCTCGTTCAGGGGTGTTCCAGACCACTTGAAAGAAAACCAGCTTCTGTTCACTGAACATCTATTCGTCACAGCTTCTGTTCATCACAGGTGTCTGTCAGGCAGCTAGCCACCCTCCATGAACTCACTCAGCCACCACTTTCTTCCTCGGTCATGTATGTGTTTCTGAGTCCTTCCTGGTATTTAGGCAAATTGACAGGACAATGTGGAGCAAGTTTTATTTGCCAATATCCATCCTGGTAGTTAAACTGTCATGAACCCCCATCTCAGTTTCCTTGTTAGGAAATTGCCAGTAGTGTTTATCTCAAAATAGTTTGAACGAATCAAATGGAGAGTTGCCATCTCGTTTTTGACTTGTTTGGGGTGGGGTTTCTCGGCCTCTGCACTCTTGGCGTTCTGGGCTGGATAACTTCACTCTGGGCGTCTGTTCTGTGCGTTTCAGGCTGTGAGTGGCATCCTGGACTCTATGCACTTGATGCCCCCCTTGTAGCCCCCGACTTCACCCCCTACCCCCTAGTCATAACACTCAGGAATGTCTCTGACCTCGCCAAATGCCCCCCGGGGAGCAGAGTCACCCCCCACTGAGAACCACTGCTGTATGTGCAGACTTGGGGTCTCTTCCCAGACACATGCAGTTGGCACACCGCACTGCCCAGGGCTTGTTGGCATTCCCCAGAGCAGTGGGGGTCCATCCATGCGGTGGGTGGAGTGCTCAGAAGAGCATATCAGGTCTTGAGCTGGAATTGGAAGCATTTCCAGAAGCCTCCAGTGCCAATACGATGACCTGCTTGTTCTTGCTAGTTGGGCTCATGATGAGTAAAGAACAGAGCATGTGTATTTCTTGCACATGGCTTCCAACATCCCATAGAAGGAACCGAATGTTTTGAGAAATACCAGGAAACTCACCTGTGGTAAGTGGACCATGAAGTTAAACATTGATTTGTCAGATGGGAAGGAATTTCCTGAGTGTTGATTTGAATTCTGATTCCACCTTGGGAGAGAGACTGATGTTTTGAGATGGGCAGGGTGACTTAGATTTCTGTGGCTGTAGTTTTCTGGCTAAGCCCTGAGCTTCCCATTCATTGAGTGCAGCTAGGGAAACATTGTTTTATCCTGTTGGGATAAAACAAGCCTGGACCCACAAGCCTGGGGAAGAGAGAAAGGATTGGAATGAGTCTACGAATGGGGCTACAAGCCAAGTGGGGCCCTCGTGGTGAGCAGGTGTCCCCCACCAGATGTCCACGTTCTGATCCTGGGACCTGTGAATCTCTTACCTTTCATGGCAAAAGGGACTTTGCAGATGTGATTAAGTCAAGGACTTCGAGATGGAGAAAGTGTTCTGGGCTATTCACACGGCCTGAGCAAAATATGGGTTCAGTTCAGTTCAGTCGCTCAGTCATGTCCAACTCTTTGCGACCCCATGGACTGCAGCACAACAGGCCTCCCTGTCCATCACCAACTCCCGGAGTTTACTCAAACTCATGTGCATCGAGTCAGTGATGCCGTCCAACCATCTCATCCTCTGTTGGCCCTTTCTCCTCCTGCCTGCCTTCAGCCTTTTCCAACTGTGGCCAGAGGAGATGTGACTACAGAAGACAGTGGTTACAGAGATGCAACACCACTGGCTTCAAAGATGGAGCAAGGGGGCCACCAGCAGAGGAAAGTGGGCGCCTCCAGGACCTGGCACAGGCGAGGATACAAAAGGCCTTCCCTAGAGCCTCCAGGCAGGAACCAGCCCTGCTAACACCTTGACCTTAGACCAGAGAGACCTGTAGTTTGCAGAACTGTGCAAGAATATATTTCTGTGGTCTTAAGTTAGTAAATGTGGTAATTTATTACAGCAGCCATAGGAAACTGACATAGCTCTCAAAGTCTAGAGGTCAAAATGAGAGTCCTGTGGCGGATTCATTTTGATATTTGGCAAATCTAATACAGTTATGTAAAGTTTAAAAATAAAATAAAATTAAAGGAAAAAAAAAAAAAAAAACAAAATGAGAGTCCAGTGAGCATAAAGCCCAAAGCAGGGGGACTTGGGAGCAGACATTTCAGAGTGAACACAGATCCTTTGATTCATGTGATAATTGTGGGTCTATTAGACGTGTGTGTGTGTGTGTGTATGCATGTGTGTAAATGGGCATGTTTGTACTGGCCAGAATACAGAGCTTTGCAAGCTGGAGAGACTTGGCCTGCTCTGGGCAGAAACCAAAGTTCCAGACTACTTGGAAAGCTTTATATCCTGTTACTTGCAGTCCATCATCCAGACATATCTGTTCCAATTTGGTACCTAACATTCCTTGTCAGGTCCTATTATTTTTATCAGGAGGTTCGAAAGAGGATGGGATTATACTTCCAGTACATCTGCTATGTTCCTGAGCACTGGAGTTGATGCATATCTATACACGAGCTCATTTAGTCTTCACAAATGACAGTTGTTAGAGGATAGTGATGATGCTGATCTACTTTCTGACTGCATTCCATGTTTCTCGGAAATAAAGTGAAAGATGCTGGGAAGGACTCATGAGATCAGGTGAGATCAGGTTGGCGATTGATCTGGGCGTACTAAAATTCTGCAACCAGAGCCAAGGGAAAAGAGGAGTATGACAAAAACCAAAGAATGGGAGACTGGAGCTTCCAGGATGAAGGAGCAGGAATGAACATAATTTGACCCTTTCCTCCCAGTTCACAGCCACATCCTTGCTGAGACACTCGACTTGTTCTTCTGAGATACAGTAAGGCCACGTGTGTGGAAGCAGTTCATAAACTGAAGGCTGGGGGCGTATGAGTTATTATTAGGAAGTGTTAGTATAGTTGCTCTTTCAAAGAAGAGGAAAACTGTATATTTATAAAAAGTTGGTGGCGATGGTTTAGTTGCTAAGTCGTGTTCGAGTTTTGCAATCCTGTGGACGGCAGCCCAAGTACCTCTGTCCATGGGATTTCCCAGGCAAGAATACTGGAGTGGGTTACCATTTCCTTCTCCAGGGGATCTTGTGTCTCTTGCATTGGTAGGTGGATTCTTTAACACTGAGCCACCAGGGAAGCCCCTTATAGGAAATTACCAGGGCAAGTATTTTTGTTTTTTCCTTAAAATATGTTTTCAAGGGTGAATGTAGCATCTTCACCTACATCCTGTCCCAAGAGATGATTGGGCCATTTTCCTGTGCAGAAGCTTAGCCCATAACATTCAAATAAATATTTTGTCTTTCTCATTGTGTAATGTTTGATGGATACAAATGCATTGATGTAATATACACTTAAGGTGCATGCATGCTCGGTCGCTTCAGTTGTGTCTGACTCTGTGCGACCCTATGGACTGTAGCCCACCAGGCTCCTCTGTCCATGGGATTTTCCAGGCAAGAATACTGGAGTGGGTTGCCATGCTCTCCTCCAGGGGATCTTCCTGACTTAGGAATCCCACGTCTCTTGGTAGGTGGGTTCTTTACCACTAGTGCCACCTGGGAAGCCCCTACTACTTAAGGTGGTATCATAATAAAGGGCTTCCCTGGTGTTGCCTGGAGAATCCCAGGGATGGCAGAGCCTGGTGGGCAGCCATCTATGGGGACTTAGCAGCAGCAGCAGCTGGTGGCTCAGACAGTAAATAGTCTGCCTGCAATGCAGGACACCTGGGTTTGATCCCTGGGTCAGGAAGATCCCCTGGAGAAGGGAATGGCAACCCACTCCAGTGTTCTTGCCTGGAGAATCCCATGGACAGAGGAGGCTGGTGGGCTACAGTCTGTGGGATCACAAAGAGTCAGACATGACTGAGCGACTAACATTTCATTTTCATCATAATAAAACCAGCAGTCACCAACCCACTGCACACCTGAGGAGCTGCAACATTGCCAATACTGTTGAAACTGTTTATGTGCTCTTTCCTCATCCTGCCTAGATGCTTCTTCCCAGAAGTAAAACTGTTCTCTTTATTATTTATCTATTATCCCCTTACCTTTTAAAAACAGTCTTATCCTGTATCACACATGCAAACAGTTTTCTTTTTTGGGGATTTATAAAAATGATTTTGTACTTTATTTAGCTTTTTAAACTTGTCTTCCCCCCTAACTTATGCTTCAGAGGATCATTCATGTTGCCTATAACTGTAGTTTGTTAATTTGTTCTGTGTTTGACCTTGTAAATTTGTTGTTGTTCAGTCACTGAGTCACATCTGACTCTTTGGGACCCCATAGACTGCAGCAGGCCAGGCTTCCCTGTCCTCCACCATCTCCTGGAGTTCACTGAAATCCATGTCCACTGAGTCAGTGATGCTCTCCAGCCGTCTCATCCTCTGCCACCCTTTCTCTTTTTGTGTTCAGTCTTTTCCAGCATCAGGAAAATGATGATTGACTTTTCCAGTGAGTCATCTCTTCACATCATGTGGCCAAAGTATTGAAGCTTCAGCATCAGTCCTTCCAATGAATATTCAGGGCTGATTTTCTTTAGGATGGACCATATGCAACCATTTATCCACTCTCCTTCATGGAGATTAGATTGATCCCTTCTCAGTTTTTTTATTATTTTATTATACATTTTTTTTGGTCTTAAAAATAATATTGCTGTTAACATTCTTGTATATATCTCTTGGAGCCCATGTACGAGGGCAGCTTCGTGGTATGTACTTGGAGTAGAACTGCTGAGGTGGAAAGTGTGTAAATGTTGAGTTTAATGGAATAATGACAAGTCATTTTCCAGAGTGCTTGCCCAAGTAGCCTTTCCTTCTCCAGTCGTGTTTTAGAGTTCCTGTTGTTCTACATTCTCACCAGCATTTGGTATTGCTGTTCTCCTAAATTTTCAATATAAGCATTGTCTTTTCAATATAAAGCAGTATCTTCCCTTGTTGTCCTAACTTTCATTTCCCTAATTACTAATAGGATTGAACTTCTTTTCCCATTTTTATTTGCTTTTTTGTTACCTTTACTGTGAAATACCTACCATGTTTCTTGCTGTTTGTGTTGTTTTTTCCTTTGTCTCATTGTTTTATAGAGTTAAAAAAATACATATTTTGAATACTAATCCTTTTGTTAATTAAATGTGTTTAAAATATATTCTCCCAGCTTAAGGTTTCTGTTACTGGTTTCTTTATGATGTCTCTTGAAAAGTAAAAATTTTTTATTTAGTTCATTGTTTGTATTTTATGATTATATTGTGTCATGTAGATCCTTTCATACCTCATGGTTACAAAGTGATTGTCTCATATGTTCTTTAAATTTTTTAAGTTTCGCTTCTCACATTTAGTAGTTAATACTTCTGGTTATGATTTTTGTAAAAGATGTGAAATATCAGTCCAATTTCAACCTCTTTTTATATTAATAGCCAGTTGCCTTCAGACAGGTTTTGTAATAGTTTATTTCCCATTGCTTCTCTGATAGTTCAGTTGGTAAAGAATCCACCTGCAGTGCAGGAGACCCCGGTTCGATTCCTGGGTCGGGAAGATCCCCTGGAGGAGGGATAGGCTATCCACTCCGGTGTTCTTGGTCTTCCCTTAGGGCTCAGCTGGAAAAGAATCTGCCTGCAATGCAGGAGACCTGGGTTTGATCCCTGCATTGGGAAGATCTCCTGGAGAAGGGAAAGGCTACCCACTCCAGTGTTCTGGCCTGGAGAATTCCATGGACTCTAGGGTCCATGGGGTTGCAAAGAGTCAGACACGAATGAGTGATTTTCACTTTCACATTTCCCATTGATATATGACATCTCTGTCAAGGCATGAGTCTGTTTCTGAACTCTCAATTTTGTTCCATTTATAATGTGTCTTAATTACTAAAACTTTAAAAATAAATCCTAATATCTTAATAGGGCAATTCCCACTCACCCTGTTTCTTTTTCCTATAAAGAGTCTTGATTATTTTCTTCCATGTAAATTTTAGTATCAATTTGTCAAAGTTTCTTTACTATGCTATTGGGATGTTTTGCTTAGAATTGCATACTTTTCTCTTCATGGGCATAGTATATAAATCTCCACTTATTTATGTCTTTTAAAATGTCTTTCAATAAAGTTTTCTCCACACATGCCCTGTACATCTTTTATTTTATTTTATTTAGGTACTTTATTTTTGGCTGCTGATGTATACAGCTGTGGTCCATTTTAAAAGACATAAATAAGTGGAGATTTATATACTATGCTCATGAAGAGAAACTTCATAAGTTTCTTTACTATGCTATTGGGATGTTTTGCTTAAAATTGCATACTTTTCTCTTGTCCAGTCATCTTGCTGAACTCTCTTATCAAGTCTAATAACTTTTCTATCTTCTTCTGAGTTTTCTTTGTAGATAGATAAATTATTTGGGATCTGAATTTTTTGCTTCTTGCTTCTGTTACTTCCTTCCCACAGAGGATGTTTTCTTGTGTGTTTAATGATGTATATAATGATCTATATATATATATATATATATATTTTTTTTTTTTTTAATTGTGAGTGTCTATGTAATGGAACTTAGTGAAATTGTTGAGAACCTAAATTGAAGATTCTTTTCTTTAGAGAGGATTCATGGGTGCTTCTTTGGGGAGCCAGGTGGATGCTAATGTTTTGAAGCCATTTCAGCCCCCTTTGAGAGCCCAGGAAAAAGTCCCTGAATCAGCGTTCCTGTCTTTTGTTGTCCCCAGGCTTAGTGTTTTGATTCCATCACTGCTATATGCATTTTTCTCTGGGGCAACTCTGCTCTTTTTCTTTGCCCATTGTTCATGATTTTTTTTCAGTTCACAGATCTTTTTTTTGTTTTTGTTTTTCCCCCTTAGAGATTTCCTTGACTTGCTTTCTAGCACTCTGATGTTTTAAAACATTCAGTTCTTTTAATGTAACCAGCAGCTAGTTGTACTGAAGTAGAAAGCTGTGTAAGTATTTAGATGATGGACGTTCTTGGCTTTTATTTCAACCAAATTAACATCAAGTTAATTATCTGAATGTGTTCCAGTTTTTTTCCTTTGTAGCCCACCTCCTGTTTCCGGATCTGAAGGAAGGCTGGTTTGGTGGGAATCTCATATAAGGATAGGATTTGGGGGGAGGGGCATTGTTTTTTTATTTCTGTTCTAAGTGAGGGAGGTGGCTGGAGCCCAAAGGAGAGTCAGCGTAGCTTCTCAGTCTTTCTGTAGTCGGGAAGTCTTTGACATTAAACCCTTCTTTACTTGGGCTGCTTTGCTTTTAGTTGAAATCTCCAGTCACAGAAAATTAAATGTCAAGGTGGTTTTGTGATGTGGAAAGTCTCTCTGAGGGAACTGGAAAAAAGCCATGAAGTGCTGTGAATTTCAAGCCTTCCCCAAGGATTAGGAGACCAGGAAACACTGGGCATTATAGCTCTGATTTTTAAAGCTGGGTCTAATTACAATGGATGTGTCTGTCACAAAGAATGAAATATGTGACTTTTACCTTCGATAAGGAGTATGTTGCTTTCATTAACCTATGCCCGCCTCCTTCATTCCTCTGGGCTGCACACCCTTTCTCTGCCCTGCCACGACTTCCTGCACTCACCTCATCACTGCACTTAATCATAGTCTCTGGAAACTTCTAGTTTACTTCCCCTTCTGCCTCATTAGCCTGTCAACATCTTGAGTAAATAGATCGTGTAGGCTTTGTCTTTGTAGTTCAGAGGCTGGGATTGTATTAGCAGTGTAGTAGCTGCGGGGTTAGGAACAGGATTTTACGCATTCCACGTTGCCTTAATCTTTTCGGGCAGATAGAAATTTTAGACACAAATCAGTCCCACCCCAGCATTGCTGCTGCTGCTACTGCTGCTAAGTCGCTTCAGTCGTGTCCGACTATGCGCGACCCAATAGACAGCAGCCCACCAGGCTCCGCCATCCCTGGGATTCTCCAGGCAAGAACACTGGAGTGGGTTGCCATTTCCTTCTCCACACCCGAGCATTACTGATTGGCAAATCTTTCTCTTCTATTACCCTGGATTATCAACTTTCTTAAATTTAATTTAAAAGTAATTAATTCTTAATTTTATTTTATAGCTGTGACGGCCCCGATTATTATCATTACTACGACCTGAAAAGGTTCGGCTTGGATATCAGTGGTTCTCTGAAAGTGTCTGAAGGGAGCATCTGAGTTACGTTTACAGTTCAGTTGATAGTCCTAGATGCTGGTATAGCATTGGGCAGTATATTAATTATGATACATTGTTCATATGAAGAGCTCGGATTTATGGAGCAGTTATTATGTTCCAGGCACTGTGCCTGGACTCTACATGCATTACCTCATTCATCCCTTACTCACTGTGCAAAGGCGTAGAGTGACCTTCCAGTTGCCTTGCAGCTGGAGCTCAGAGATCACATGACTCTCATGCAGGTCACAGTTGCTAAGTGGAAGGACTAGGAGTTTAGTTTGGGCTTCTTGACCTCAAAGCCTGAGGCCTTAGCCTCTCTCAGCGTATAAATGAATATATATATATATATATATATATATATATACACACACACACACAACTTCCTGGTAGGTAGCCTTTTTATTTTTGGAAAGATCAGGCAGCTTGCCAAGTGTATGTAGTTAGTAAACAAGAAAGCCGGATTTAAGCTAAAATGGTCCGTGCTCATTTCTCCACTCCCAATCCTATTGTACTTTTACTAAATGTCACAGCGGTAGTTTCAAATGTGTGCGTGCAAATGAAGCAATGCCTCAGAAGCTAATGAAATTAAAAAAAAAAAATGAAATCAAATATTTTAAAGTACTGAAAGAAAACGTCAACCTAGAATTCCCAGAAAAAATATCATTCAAAAATGAAGGTGAGACGAAGCCTATTCAGACAATAAAAACCTAAAAACTTATTGCCAACATATCAGCTTTAAAAGGAATATCAAAGGATGTTCTTCAAGCAGAAAGAATATTTTCCCAGATGGAAATATGAAGATGCAAACATAAATGAAGGCTAGCAGAAAGGTCGGAGCAGGCAATGGCACCCCACTCCTGTACTCTTGCCTGGAAAATCCCATGGATGGAGGAGCCTGGAAGGCTGCAGTCCACGGGGTTGCTGAGGGTTGGACATGACTGAGCGACTTCACTTTCACTTTTCACTTTCATGCATTGGAGAAGGAAATGGCAACCCACTCCAGTGTTCTTGCTTGGAGAATCCCAGGGACGGGGGAGCCTGGTGGGCTGCCGTCTATGGGGTTGCACAGTCGGACATGACTGAAGTGACTTAGCAGTAGCAGCAGAAAGGTTAAATAAGTAGGTTTACAATTACTAACGATACAAAGCAGGAGTAGTAAATATCTTAGAAAATTTAAAGAATTTAGAGAATTAAAAATAAATTCCAAAATCATACAAAAGGCAGAGGGATTAATGGACTTAAATTATTGTATGGTTCTAGTATTATCATGAAAGTGTTAGAAATTAAAATTTGAATAAGACTACTAATTCAAGGATACATATGTAATCTCTAGGCTAGTTATGAAAAGAATAGTGTGAATATTTAACTAGTAAATTAATAAAGAAAAAATGGAATAGTAAGAATATTTGATGATAAAATGAAAATTCAAAAAGGAAAATGATATCTATTTCATTACAAAATAGAAATTTCTTCTTACAAAAGAAATAGTAAGGTGGTAAATATAAATCTAAATATAATACTAATTATATTTAAATGAACTATATTATCCAATAGAAGAATAATATTATCATACTGTACCTAAGAAAAAAATTCATGAGAGACACAGTTTAAATTTAAACTATGTCAGAGGTTAAAAGTAAAGAATTAGGAAGTATATCAATCTTAACCAAAACAAAGCATGGTTAGCTCTCCTACTATCACACAAAATGACTGTAAGGCAAGAGGCATTGATAGAGATTTAAAAAGCATATTTCATAATCATAAAAGTCAATCTACAAAAAATATATCACAACCTCAAATCTGTATGCACTCAACAGCATAGCTTCATAGTGTATATGGCAAAAGTGGAGAGAACTAGCAGAAACAAATAAACTCACAGTCAGTTTGGCATTCTTTTTTACATACTTCTTTCTATAACTGTTAGAAAAAGCAGACAAAAAATCATGGATGCAGAAGACCTGAACAACATAGTTAATCATGCTCGCGCTCAGTTGCTTTAGTCGTGTCCTACTCTTGGCGACCCTAGAGACCGTACCCAGCAGGCTCCTCTGTCCATAATGTTCTCTAGGCAAGAATGTTGCAGTGGTTACCATGCCCTCCTCTGGGAGATCTTTGAGGCTCAGGGATCAAACCCATGTCTCATGCCTCTCCTGCATCGGAGGCGGATTCTTTACCAGGGAGCCACCAGGAAAGCCCAACATTTGTTCAAAATTATATGTGTGGAACATTGCACATGGCAATCACAGAACTGCAGTGAGTTTTAGTGCACATAGAACATTAGCCAAAGCTGACTACATGCTGAGCCATAAAGGAGGTCTCAACAAAGGATCGACATGATTCAAAGCATGTTCTCTGTTCACAATGAAATTAAACTAGAAACCAGCAGTAAATAGATAACCGGAAAACCTCTAGTACCTGGAAATTTAAAATTGTACACTTAAATAGTTCATGGTCAAAGAAGAAATCACAACTGAAATTCATATTTTGAACTGAATCCTAATAGTTTAGAGGCTGACGGGGGACAGGACAGGAGTCCAGACAAATGCAACAGTGTGTGCAAAGGCCCTGAGGCAAGAAAGAGTGTAATCAATATCAGGGATTGAGAGAAAGGCATGGAAAACAAGAGGTAAGCAAGGGTTTTGTAGAATACAGTGAGGAATTTGGTCTTAATGCTAAGATAAGAGTGATACTTTAAGCAGGGGGTGATGTGATAATATTTCATTAAAAAAAGTAAGCTTCTGACTGCAGGAGAGATTGGGGGGCAGTTTAAATTTTAAAAGACTGTTTGGAGGCAACTGCAGTAGTCCTGGCTGGAGAGAATGGGCTGGATGGTGGCAGTGGAGCTGGGGGAAGTGGGAGGTTCTAGAAAGCTCTGGGAGGTAAAATTGACAAAACCTGGTGATGAATTCACTATCAGGGAGAAAGGGAGGGTGGGGAACCAAGGAGGACTCTGGGATTTTGTTGCCCTGGGTGGATGGCAGTGTTTTTTCTGGGGCAAGGGCTCCCAGGTTGGGGTACAGAGTGGACGAAGTGAATCCGTTGGTTTGGGTGCAGGTTCAATTTGAGCCGTGGCTGAGACGTTAAGTGGAGGGTCAGATAGGCAGGAGGACACGATGCAGATCTGCAGGTCAGAAGAGAGGGCTGAACCACATACACAATTAATCACCCTTTGAACGTAAGTGTTGAATTGGTTCATGTTTATTTTTTCTTTTCATTAAGTTTGAGAAATCGTTTTTTGGTTTTCAACCTTTGTTTTTTTTCTCTCTCCCCTTTTCTTTGGAGAACTTGTTTGAATTTTTCTTTCCATACCTCTCTTTAAGTTTATGTGCTTCTTTTGAGCATGCTCAGTTGTGTCTGACTCTTTGCAACCCCATGGACTGTAGCCCACCAGCCTCCTCTGTCCATAGGATTTCCCAGGCAAGAATACCGGAGTGGGTTGCCATTTCCTTGTCCAGGAGATCTTCCTGACCCAGGGATTGAGCACGTATTTCTTGCGTCTCCTGCATTGGCAGGCAGATTCTTGACTGCTGCGCCACCTGGGGAGCCCAGCTTCTTTTGAGAGGCTTCCTAAATTCATCATCTCCACTGTGCAGGATACACCCCTTATCTCTGCCGCCTGCCTGGTGGGGTCACCATGGGGCATGATCAGCAGAAAAACAGATGGCCAAGGAACTAAGGATGCAAGCCATTGGAAAATGATTTGAATGTGGGAATCAGGTTGCTATTTGGGGTGAATATAATTTCCCAGTACAAAGGATCTGAGCACTTGCTGAAGTGCCTTTCAGAAGGTTTGCTTATTGGGCCCTTATTGGGCCCACACAGGCATGGGCCCAAGTCCTTAACCTCCCTAGGAGGAGCATGTTGCTTGATAAATCCTGGCTTCCAGCAGGTACTCACACAAAGCTGGTGGGCAGGTGAAAGAAGTAGGGAGAAGGTTCAGCTGAAGATTGGTTCCCAAGCTCATATAAAAGCATCTAAGAATAATAACTTTTGGGTTTCCCTGGTAGCTCAGATGGTAAAGAATCTGCCTGCAATGCAGGAGAACAGGGTTAGATCCCTGAGTCAGGAAGATCCCCTGGAGAAGAGAATGGCAACCCACTCCAGTATTCTTGCCTGGAGAATCCCATGGACAGAGGAGCCTGACAGGGGAACCTTCTTGCGATCTATCTGGATCCTGAGTCCAAGGAGATTTCACAGTCAGAAAACAAGGATTCCAAATGCTTCAGCTGGTGGAATGTTCTAAGAGATTAGTCCATTGGTGCTTTTAGTTCCAATATTTTAAAAATTTAAAAAGGAAGATGCTCAGGAAGACTTTCCTCCATTGTTTTAACAAATGATGCTATAAAAAACTGAGGCAAAGGGGGAAAAAGTCTTTTTTTTTTTTTGCCTAGCCTACCACATTGACCTCCACACTGGGAAGTCATATTTTGGCTCTTTTTCCCTCAGTAATTTCTGTGCAGTAGGATGTGGTGACAGGGATCTGGCCTGGGGCCTGGATATCTCTGGATTATTGCTGGAGGTGGGGTCAGGGACTTGTCTGCCCGGCTCTGACAGCCAAGGAGAAACCTACTATCTCTGAGACTCAGGCTGCTGTGTTTGTGGCTGGTGGGATCTCATTTGTTATGTTCCCAAATCAGTTTTCCAAATGAAGTTCCTAGACTGACTTTTCCACTTTTACTGAGATTACTTTTCCATGTGGATCTCTGCTACTACGTGTGATGTCAGTGTTCCATATAAACAAACAAGCAAGTATTCGTGGATCTTTATGTGCGTGACAAACTTGTAATGTTTATTGGGGGCCAAGCATTGTCCTAAGTGTTTAAAGGGTATGAAAGCATTTACTGCTTACATTAATATTTTAAGCTTGGTGCTTTTATGATGCCCATTTCATGGGTGAATACACTGTAGCACAGGTGTGTCACTTAACTAGCCAAGGCCACAGGGAGGGTGAGAGTTGGGCCAGGCTGTGACCCCACGCTGTCCACCTCTGGGACCCCTTTTGCCTATTGCTGTATCTCTGTGTGGAAGAAGGAAACTTTCTTAAGTGCGTAGTCCCAATGATGTTTTATTTTTCCTTAGGAGTGACTGGGTGACCTCCTATAAGGTCATGGTGAGCAATGACAGCCATACGTGGGTCACTGTTAAGAATGGATCTGGAGACATGGTGAGTCCTCTAACCATGCCCTGGGGATCTGGCTGTCAGGGCTCTCCAGAGAGAGGCGGTGGGCACCCAGCCAGCGTTTGCACTTGGTTGTTGGCTGATTCTGTGCCAACTCAAACCAACCATTCAGAGGGATGGATGAGGACCCCCTTTTCCATGCCCTGATGCTCGGAACCATGGGGTCCACATTCAGGGCTCGTGTAAAAGTCAGAGTTGCTGCGATGTGGTATCTTCCGCAGGTCACAGGTCAGCCCTGGAAGACCAGTGGCATGTGGGTAATGTTGGTGCCCACACGGCTCTTCAGTTAAAATAGTTCCTGAACTTACTTTACTTACCTGGCCTTTCAGCTCCATGCCTCCCTGCAAGCTAGCCAGTTCTGACCCTGTCGCCCTCTTCCCCAGGTTCTCAAGTATGAGTTCCTATCATGGTACAGTGCCTTACACAGCCTGCCTGCAGCCTCTGTTTTGACCTTCGTTCCCATTATCAGCCCCCACCCCTGCCTTGTACCCACTCCTCTGTGTTCTGGAAAAAGTGAGGTGGCTGCTCTTCCACTGAATCCAATGTCTGAGCTGCTCCAGCCATCACTTCCTTTTCTCTAGCATCCCTCCCGTTCCTGCATCTCGAGTTTTCCTTCAAGGCCAGTTCAAATGGCATCTCATCCCCAAAGCTTCACCTGGTCCTTTCCTTCTTCAGAAATCCCAAAGCTCTGTGGCTGTCTCTCTGCCATGACACTAATAGATTTCACCTACGATGTCTAAGTTTAACCCTCCTCCTCCTCCCCGCTCCGCCCCCGTTAGATGGGTGCTTCCTGAGGGCAGGGTCCAGGCCTGATCCATTTCTCCTCCCCATCCCCCCCACCAAATGCCAACCTCACATATAGGTGTGCCTTAATGAAATCTTGCAGACTGAGTGAATTACTGACTCTTTCATGACTTGATAATCAAGCTCTAAAAGAGTCTCCTTTTCCCCCTTGTGCATAAATAGATATTTGAAGGAAACAGTGAAAAGGAGATCCCTGTACTGAACGAGCTGCCTGTCCCCATGGTGGCACGCTACATCCGCATAAACCCCCAGTCCTGGTTCGATAATGGGAGCATCTGCATGAGGATGGAGATCCTTGGCTGCCCGTTGCCAGGTGGGTCTGCCCTTCTGTGCTTCCTGCAGGGAGGGAACGCCAGTGGAAGACAGGTGCTTAGCCAGCAAGGTGAATAAAAATAAGCCACACAGTCTTTTTCTCATCTAAGACAATTACCACATCTATTGCAGAATATTTAGAAAACATGGGTAAGCAAAAAGAAAACGAAAATCTCCCAGAACAACACTCAGAAACACTCTGAGCGTTTGGGGTATTAAGGTAACATGCCAGCTGTGGTTTTGCCCACTGGGACTTTTAAGATGATGCTGATTTCAAGGTTGAAAATTCACCCAGCACTGCTGCTCAGAAGCAGGCAAAAAATTGCATAAAATGTTTGTGGTAACGTGTTTAGTTGCCCTTGAGTGCTCTTGCCACACTGGTTAGAGGACGTGGCAGAACTTAGTTTCAAACTTGACCGTGTACATAGTCTTGCTCTGTTCACATAGTGAAGCCTCTTTCTGTTTAAGTAGCTCCACTTGGTTGCCTGTATCTTTGGGTGCTTGTTCCTTTGGGTTGTGTTCCCCTTGCCCTGTTTTCACATGATGGAGTTGGGTGTAACCCCAGGGTGGAAGGAAATAAAGGGCTTGAATTAACATGCGCTTTTTGCATGTGGAGCTTTGCTGGTGTCTGCTCTGGACAAGCTAATCCGGTCTGGCTTGCAAGTCTGTCGGCCTTTCAGAACCTAGGGATTTGTGCCTGTATGGAGCCTTTTGTGGTCTTCCCTGGTGTCTCAGATGTTAAGAATCTGCCTGTGATGCAGGAAACCCAGGTTCAATCCCTGGGTCAGGAAGATCCCCTGAAGAAGGGCATGGCAACTCACTCGAGTATCCTTGCCTGGAAAATCCAGTGAACAGAGGAGCCTGGCGGGCTAGAGTCCTTAGGAGTCGGACACAACTGAGCTACTGACACTGCTGCTGCTACTGGAGCCTTTTGTGGCGGCGTCTTCATCCTCACCAGACATCTCCAGGGCCGGAAGCTGGCCTCCAGAACATTCCTAAGGCCCTTCACCAGAGCCTCTAGGAATTTCCACCTCCTGTCCACCCACAGTCAGGCCGCAGCAAGCAGGGAGCACAGCTTTGGGTTATCTCTCCTGTGCTTCCTCCTCCAGGGAAGTCTCAGCATTCTTGTCTTATCTGAAACTCAGGCCTTACTGTCTCTGGATCCCCTGCCAGGAGGAGGGGCACCACCAGCTCTGATGCTCTCAGGTTCTTCTGTATCCATCATGCACTTCTATAGCCATCCCACCCCCACCGTGAACTTACACTTACTGAGTTTTCAGAGTGTATTTCATATCATTTATTGCTTTTCCCTCAACCCTCATGATCTTGCTTTGCCAAGTATGAATTTATTCAAAACAAACTCTATTGGTGAGAAAGACAAGTCTGCTCACCTGCTATCTACTTACCCTCCCATCAGACAGATTCTTTGCTCCTTACTTGTACTTACTAGATTACAAACTTTTTTCATATCACTAACACTATTGGAGACCATCTATCTTGTGGGTGTTTTTATCCACCATCGGAGAAGGCAATGGCACCCCACTCCAGTACGCTTGCCTGGAAAATCCCATGGGCGGAGGAGCTATCTCAGGTTTTCAAACTGCCTCTTATAGTTGGAAATTCAGTTGTTTGATTGGAAAATTGGAAATACAGTCGGAAAATCAGTTTGATTCTTAAGAATTTCACAGTGGACGTCTTCATTTCTGTGTCATTGTGCATGTCCAAAAATATTGGGTGAATTATGGGATTATTCTTAAATTAGATGATGGTACAAAAGACCCTGATGCTGGTAAAGATTGAAGGCAGGAGGAGAAGGGGACGATAGAGGTTGAGATGGTTGGATGGCATCACCAATTCAATGGACATGAGTTTGAGCAAACTCCAGGAGATGGTGAAGGACAGGGAAGCCTGGTGTGATGCAGTCCATGGGGTCGCAGAGTCGGACACAACTGAGCAATTGAACAATATCAAGAGGTGGGATTGCTGGTGGGAAAGCAGTGTGTGTTTTCCAGGTGGGTCCAGAGAAAACATGAAGGCCTCCCAGTGTGGGACCCGGGCCCCCTTCTGTGGCTCATTCATCCTGGGGTGGCGATCACAGGGCCCGCCCACTGCCGCCGGGGTCCTGCTGGGCTTTGCTGAGCTCACTGCGTCTGCAGACACAGACCCAGGCAGGGGACCATGAGGCCAGCTTTGTGCCTGGTTGCTCAGCACGGCCTCTCTCTGCTTGCTTTAAAGGGCAGGGTCACGGTTTCTCTCTGAGGGCAGGAATTCATCTATTGTCGGTTGAGGGCAAAGGGCAGCCTGTGAGAGTCTCATGAAATAAATATTTTCCTGTGAAGTTATTCTTGGTGTGTGTGTTTGAAGACAGGTCCTGGGGGCAATTTAAACACAAAGACAGAGTTACAGTGTGAAATCTGGACGGGTTTCAAGTATGGCCTTGGAATGGTTCTATTTTCCAACCCCAAATATTTAGGGCCGTTTTTCTTCTAGAAGTTACTTAGCAGTCTGCCCGGAGGGGAGCTGGCCTTTGTACATGCCACTGGTGGTGGTCACCTCTGAGGTCCTGGGGTGGCTCAGGGGTCCCCACGGCCATGTGGGTAGGTGAGTCTTGCTCAGTTGCCTTGCTGTCAACATGGTTCCTTTGTGCAAGTTAATGAGGCCAGAGGCAGAGGTGACCCAACCAAGTCAGTCACTCAGCCCAGCATGACTTTGTGCTGGTAATGCAACCGCCCAGCATCTGTTCTTCCCAAAACTCTTGTTTATGAAAAATTCATTTACCTTTGCTTCTGCTTCTCTTTGTTCTGTCCTCACTGTCTTCCTGCAAACCCTCAGGTTAGGGCAGAGGAAGGGGAAGATGCTTTTTAAGTCTTCATGAATAATGTTTCTAGAAATTTTGAACTAGAACATGAGTTACCCTATACATGACCAACTCATTAGCAAAGACCCTGATGCTGGGAAGGATTAAAGGCAGGAAGAAAAGGGGATGACAGAGGACGAGATGGTTGGATGGCATCACCGATTCAATGGACGTGAGTTTGAGCAAACTCTGGGAGATGGTGAAGGACAGGGAAGCCTGACATGCTGCATGCTGACATGCAAAGAGTCGGACACGGCTGAGTGACTGAACAACAGCAATAACAAAAAAACTCAAAACTAACAGAAAAGGAGGAGGGTTGTTTAATGGTTGTAGTTTCAGTTTTGTAAGATGAAAATGTTCTAGAGATGTGTTTCTACAACAGTGTGAATATATGTAATGCTACTCAACTATACTCTTGAGCATGGTTAATCAGAGGGTTTCCTGGACTCGGGCGAGCAGCCTGGTGGAGATGCCGTGAGGTGGGGTTATATGAGATGGGGCAGAAGATAAGCACGGATGATGGCTCGTCGCAGGTGCTGCGAGGTCAGGTTACACAAGATGGGGCGGAAGATACACGAACATCAGGCTGCCCCCTCCTTGGAGCCACGTGGAGCTGTGGGTTTGATGCTTTCACTGACAGTAATGACCTGGGATCAGGGGCCACGTCCCCTTGCTCCTCTTGGAGTGACCTTGTCGTAACAACAGTCACACGGGGTTGGACAAGCACAGCTTCTTCTCATTAGGGAGCCGAGCACCTTGCAGAAGGGGTTTGGTGCTGTTTGCACTGCTGCCAGGGCATCTCTGCTCAGGCTCTCTGTTGAGGTATCAGGGCTTAGGGTGACCATAAGGCCGTGAGTGACAGCCAAAGTGTTAGTCACTCAGTCGCGTCTGACTCTGTGTGACCCCATGGATTGTAGCCTGCCAGCTCCTCTGTCCTTGGGATTCTCCAGGCAAGAATACTGGAGTGGGTTGCCATGCCTTCCTCCAGGGGGTCTTCCCTACCCAGGCACTGAACCCAGGTCTCCTGCCTTGCAGACAGGGAAGCCATAGGTAGTGGGCGTTTCCTTGGGTGAGGGGCTGGCCTCGTGGCAGGGAAGGAAGAGGGCTGCGGTGGCTGCATTCCTCGTGTCCTGTTAGTCCTCAGAGAGCACTTTGAGGTCAGCCATTGTTTTCCTTTTTAAATGAGGTGAAACTGATGTAACATGGAGTTAAGCATTTTAAAGCATACAGTTCACTGCTGCTTAGTGTATTCACAAGATGGATGGTGTGATCGCTGGCTCTCTCTGGTTTCAGAACTTCGTCATGGACCTCAAAACACCCTGGACTCACTGAGTAATCACTCTGGAATCCCTTCCTCCATCTCTGGGTAACCTCTAATCTGCAGTGTCTGTGGAGTCACCTGTTCTGGATAAAGCGTATCATGAGCTCAGGGACTGCAGATAGCAGTGGGCCCCTGGTCCAGCAAAGGTAGCCTTTCCTCTCCCAGTTGAGAACTCCCTCCCATCAAGCAAGATCCCAGCCCCCAGAACAGCAAACAGCTGAGCAGAATGGTCCAAGAGCTGGGGTGTCCCCTTGGATGTCCACTAATGGGGTTTCTTCTGCGACTATGACCGTCCTGTGGAGTGAGCTGGTGCTGGATTTGGGAGAAGAGCGTGTGTCCACGTCAGTGAGGAGCCAGGGATGTTCAGGGTGTGCGGTCATTTCCAGAGCTGCCATAACTCAGTACCAGGAAGTGGGTGGCTTTGGATAACAGAGTTATCATCTCAGTTCTGGAGGCGAGGAGTCCAAGATCAAGGTGTAGCGAGGCGGTTTCTTTGAGAGGCCGAGCGGCGGCGTCTGTTCCTGCCTCCCCCGTGGGCTGCTGTGGTTTGCTGTCTGATTCTGATGCTCCTCAGCTTGTGGGCACCTTGCCCCCGTTGCCGCCTGCATCATTGCATGGTCTCCCCGAGTGCTTCTCTCTGTGCGCACCTTTCTGCTTTGGATAGACACAGTCCTAATGGAATGGGGCCCACCCTAAGCACCTCATTTATACCTGATGAGCCCTGTGAAACCCCTCTCTTCAAATAAGGTCATGTTCTAAGGTCCTGGGGGTCAGGACTCCAACATATCTCTTTGGGGTGGGGACATCACTCAACCCAAAACGGGCTGAATGAGTAGACTTGTTGGGATGGAGCAGGATTTTGAGTCGTGGAGTAAGAGAAGTGAAGGGGGGAGGAGGTTGTAGACTCCACGATCCCCATCTGGAGTGAGTTTATTCCTGTACCTAAGGTGTTCCAGAAGGAATAAGCTGGTTTTCAGTACATCTGATGCATGAAGCCAGCCACATGAAAGGAAGCAGGAGGCTGATTCTCCAAGGCACCATCTGTGAGAATAAGGTCTTGCAGACTGAATCAGGACTTCTGTTTCAAACGCTGGAAGTCCTACTCAAATTTGCTGAAGTGAGCAGGGGGAGTAAAGGAAAATTTTAGTTCACAGGAATAAAAGTTCCAGAGGTAGATGTGACTCTGGCTTCAGGCAAGAAAGGGTCGACAATCTCGGGGTCTTCTTGGTGCAGTCAGGGCTCCCCTCCTCACCAGCTTGCAGGCAGGGAGCTTGGCCACTAACACCCCGAGCTCATCCACCACGTGAGTTGACTCCGGCAGGAGGCCCTCCTCCTATGGCTCTGGAGGGAAAATCATCTTATGAGCCCAGCTTGTATCCTGGGATCATCTCTGAGCCAGTGGCTGTGGCCAGAACATGTGTATTTTCATGGGCTGGACCTGGGTCACATGCCCATCCCCGTGAGTGTTGGGCAAGGCTGTTCCATCAGAAGCATCTGGGATAGATTCTGCACAGGAGATAGGGATTCTTTTATCCGCAGAAGAAAAAAGAGGACAGTGGGTTTGGCTGAATAACAGGGTGTGCCTGCAGACTCTGGGCCCCAGGGTGGGGCAGCTGAGTTTGGTTCTCACTTACCTACAGTGTTGAGCTCCTAAGAGGGTCTCCGTAAAACTTAATCCAATCAGAATAAGCGGACAAGTAAAGAAGTATTTGTACAAAAGGTGGAAGGTGGAAAGTTGTGAAAAATGCTCACCTGGGGTTCCGAGACAATTCTGCAACTTGGACCCATATCCTCAGACAAATTGGTTAGTCTCAGGGAAGGAAGGAAGGAATTACCAAACATGAAGATATTTCATATGTACAGTTCTGGGCTTTTCTTCAGTCCTTTTTAAGAACCTTGAAGGCATAACTTGTGTTTGAAGACAAAAGGGGCATTTCAAAAAGAGTTTTAGAAAGAGGTTCTGGGGACTTGGAGGGTGGTGAATAGCTCTTAGGAATCAGCTTGTGGGTATATTCAGGGTCAAGTCATGTGAAAAATGTGCTTTACCTTGACTTTGAAACCGACAAGTTTGAAAATCAAAGGGCAGGTGGCTTGCCAGAGAATGCAGTCAGCCTGCCCTCCCCAAAGGAGAAAGCTTGGAACAGAACTGGGGGCCTTTGCTAAACCTGAGATGCTTTTGCTTCTTTTCTGAACAGAATACCAGCTTGCTGTCCACCTCCCCCATCCTCACCCCCTGCATACATTATTTGCTTCTAATAGTGTTACTGGAAACCCTTTTGTGATCATTAAAAGCCGCCTTTTTGGCCTTCGGGTCTGTGTGTGGTTTTCAACCTGCTGCCAGCCTTTAAGGGAACCCCTGGTTCGACGTGGCAGTCACACCCTGCGGCCATGGGATGCAGACAGGTAGCCGGCTCAGGTGATCTCACTGTGTAATATTGCTGGCAGTGTCCTCAGTACTTTAACATGGTGCTTCTCAAACTTCTGGATTTTTTAAAATCGTGCATTCTGATTCAGTAGGCGTAGGCTGGATCTTGTAAGCAGCTGGTGTTGCTGGTCTTGGCCTTGTTTGGTGGCACGAATTGGGACTCTCTGCTCCTGGCCCCACTGGGAGCAAGTGATCCTCCTTCCATCACCTGCCACAGCCACCACCTGCAAATTGTCCTTGGAGCCACTTGGATCAGACGCCTGCTATGGTTCTAGCTTTGCTCACGTGGTTCCTGAGTTCGTAGGTTGACCTGTCTCTCTACACTGTAAGGAGACCTAAGCTGTTGAGGATTCCTGGCTGCATGGAGATGGAGGTGGAGGTTGTGAGCCTGGCTGAGGCTCTGTAGATCTCGTAACTTTTTGTCAGGTCAGGAAGGAGTCCTTAGAGCCCACGGGATGGTCCTTTCCCCCTTATCCTTCTTCTAGCTCTTCCTGCTCCCTCTTCCCTCCTTTCTTCTGAGTGTTCTTTGTTTTTTGGAATTATATAAGCAGTATCAGCTTATAAGAATGAAAGAAAGAAGTCAGTTTATACAGAAGAGAATCAAGTCAAGAATAGACGTCTCCTCCCCAGTCCCCAGAGGTCACCACTGTTAACGCATCCTGATCATGCCTGTTCGGGTGCTTTGGCTTCAGCAGCAGAAGCACAGCGCCCACTGGCTTAGCAGTTCAGGAAATTCTTTATCTCACGTGACTGAAAGTCCCAGAGGAGGTTGATGGGGATCTAGGGTTGGTTCACTCGGTAACTACTGAGGTTCTCTTCTCACTCTCTCCTCTCTGCCAGTAAAGGTCTTCCCTTCAGTCCGGACTGGTAAGAGTGGCCAGGGGTGCTGTGCTCTGATTGGCTTAGACCAATCATGTTGTACCCCTGCAGCTGAGGGCATGAAGTCAGTTTCCTAGAAGTGGAGAAACGGGGATTCCCAACAACACAGGGCTCCTGTTAGGAAGGATGGAAGCGGACTGCATGTTGGGTGAGCAACTGATAGTGTCCGCCACACTTCCAAAAATTTCCATGCGGTTGTGATGTTCATTCATGAATTCATTCATTCATTCACTATCCCTTCCTTCATTTAGTGTGACAGTTTGCCAGACACTAACAATTTTATATTATTAATATATTATATATAGTACATATATTATAATAAATTGTTAATAGCAACTTATTAACATTGTTAATAAAATAACAATGGCATCACCAACTCAATGGACAGGAATTTGAGCAAGCTCTGGGAGATGGTGAAGGACAGGGAAGCCTGGCGTGCTGCAGTCCGTGGGGTCACAATGAATCACACATGACTGAGCGACTGAACGACAAATACTAACAATGAATCAGTGAGGGAGGCACCACTGTTCCCCTGTTTATGGGTGAACACACTAAGGAACAACTGCCCTAGTGACTTATCCGAGGTCACGCAGCTCATGAGTTTACAAGAGCAGAGACTGGCAGCCAGGCATTCTGGCTCCAGGTCTGTGCTTTCCCCACTAGGTTGGTTCTGACTCTTAAAATGCTTCTTGAAATTTGGCTCTTTCACCTCTGTGTGAATGCTAGAAGCTGGAGGTTGGGCTATGTCCCCACATGAATCAGGCCCCTAACAGAGCCTCCATAAGTAAAGGAATGATGTGGATGAATTCAAAACCATATTTCTGTCCCTAGATCCGAATAACTATTATCACCGGCGGAATGAAATGACCACCACCGATGACCTAGATTTTAAGCACCACAACTATAAGGAGATGCGCCAGGTAAGACTCAGGTTTGTCAGAGGGAAATCTGTCTTGTGGCCAGGAGCATACAGGTTTTTGTGTTTCTGTGGTTTGTTGAGGCCACACTTAATCTTGTGGTTTCAAGGTTAAGAATGCCTTGTTGGGGTTGAGGGCGCCCAGAGGAAGCCTCTCTTTCCAGCAGGTGGTTGAAGCAGAATTCACACCCAAACTTTCTGATTTAGTACTGTAGCTCTTCCTCCCACACTGTTGGTGGGAAGTTGGTGCAGCCACTCAAGAAAACAGTATGAAGTTTCCTTCAAAAACTAAAAATAGAGCTATACCGTATGACCCAGCAATCCCATACCTGGGTATGTATTCAGAGAAAATGAAAATTTTAATTTGAAAAGATTCATGTGTCCCAATGTTCATAGCCATGTGTTCATCAACAGATGACTGGCTTTAAAATGGAATATTAGCCGTAAAAAAAGAATGAGCATTGCCATTTGCACCAGCATGGATGAATTAAGAAAAAATTATCCTTACTGAAGTAAGTCTGGCAGAGAAAGGCAAATGTTATGACACCACTTATATATGGAATCTAAAAAATAACACAAACGATTTTATATGCAAAATAGACTCACAGACATAGAGAACAAACTGTGGTTACTAAGGGAGAAAGGAAGGGTTGGAAGGATGCATTAGGAGTGTGGAATTAACAGATCCAAATTACCGTATGTAAAACAGATAAGCAACGGGATTTACTGGATAGCACAGGGAGTTACAGTCAGTATCTTGTAATGATCTATAGTGGAAAATAACATATACATTTTATATATATATATAAGTGAATCACTTTGTTGTACTCCTAAAACTAACATGCTATTGTAAGTCAAGTATACTTTAATTAAAAAGATACTGTAGTTCTGAAGAATCACTGTGGGCTTGAGAGGTAACACTGGTTCAAGGACATTAGTCATGTGCAGAGCGGAAGAAGAAAAAGAATCTAGAACAACACTAGAGATGGTAATAGCAGGAAGCTCTCACACAGCACCTCCATCTATTTCCCTCCATTAGGAATTTACGTGTGTTAACCTGGTCAGTCTCTATAACTGCCCTGGGAGTGCAAGATTATTGTTGTCCTTATCTTACTGATGGAGAAATGGAGTCACTGAGGGAATATATAACACCCCCTTGTTATTCTGATTCTCTGATTTTCAGTGTTAGAATCACTGGAAGAAATCTGAAAAAATACCTATACTTGAAACCTGCCTCAGGCCAATTGAAGTAGAATCCTTAGGAAAAGGGACTGGGGATCTAAAGTTTTAATGAAAGCTCTGCTTGCGATTCTAATATGCAGGGAGGTTTCAGAACAGCTGGTTGATACCTTTATGGCTGTTAGTGCTTTAGTAATGTTAGAAGGAAAAGACATTACAGATAAGATTGTCCTCAAACATAGATGCAGAAACAAGGTACTCCAGAAATAAGTCAGAAAGAGGAAAGCAAATATCATACACTATATGATAAATATATATGGAATCTAGAAAAGTGGTACTGATGAACCTATTTGCAGGGCACGAATAGAGACTCAATAGAGAACAGACTTACAGACACAGTGGAGAAGAAGAGGGTGGGACGAATTGAGAGAGTAGCATTGAAACATACACATTACCATGTGGGAAATAGACAGGTGGTGGGAAGCTGCTGTATAATACAGGGAGCCCAGGCTGGTGCTCCGTGACAGCCTGGATGGATGGGATGTTGTGGGAGGTGGATGGGAGGTCCAAGAGGAATGGGACATGTGTATACCTGCGGCTGATTCGAGTTGATGTACGGCAGAAACCAGCACAGCATTGTAAAGCAATTATCCTCCAATTAAAAATAAAAATATGAAAAAAGAAAAGTAATTAAAAAAATAAACATCTCCACGATAATTAAAAACAAAATAAGAAAGAAAGAAACCGGGTACTCCTGAGCTGTTGACAGCATTTGCACACTGGGTGTGGAAGGGAGAGTGGATCAAGCATTTAGTAGGAGGGGCTGAAGCAACAGCCCAGCGCTGTCATGCTTTGTCTGAAACCCCTGTTCAGCATTCCCCCAGCCTCGTGCTAGAAAGCCCAGGGAAGTGCTGGCAAGTGGAGAAGTCCTTAGATATCGAAGGATCTGCCCAAAGAGACAGAGCAGAGAAATAGACTCACAAAGGTGTTTAAGGAACAAGTGTTCACCAAAGGCCAAGAGAGCATGGCTCAAAGCAAGGGCTCAGAGGTGCCAAGGGAGGGAGCCAGCCTCCGCACGAGGACAGGAGACTTCCCTGAGGTCGGAGCAATTAGGCTGCGCCACATGGGCCCTCTGCCTCAACACAGGGAATCAACAAACCCGGGTTCATCCTGATGTCATTTAATCTGAGATCCTCACACACAGCTTCCAGACACCTGTCAGCACAGATGTGGAGGTGGGACATGCTAAGGAGATTGTCTTGCCGTCTGGCTCTGCAGAAGCGAGGCTAACAGGCTCGGACTTGAGTCTGTGAGTCATCCCTGCCACTCTCCATCTTCGGGTGTTGATGTGACTCCGCTCAACCTTCCGTTTTATGAAGCATTTGTGTCTTGACTCAGCTTTGCTCAGTGGGCATTACAGGACATCTTTGTGCCCAGAAATTAGGCAAATATCAACTCAGCTGGTACAGTTAATGTCAAAAGCAACCCATCTAAATGCATTGTAAAATGAGCTCACTGCACAGAGAGTCTGGTATCTTTAAACAGTCGTCCCACATGGAGAATGAGGGCTCCTCTCATATGAAAGAGCTAATGGCTGTGCTTCATTACCCTGAGGGACTCTGGTCCTCGTCATTTGGTAGATATCAGAGCTAAGAGGAACCTGGGAAGGCAACCGGCCCCTGCAGGGGACAGTGGGTGACCACTCTGAGGTTCCTGGACCCCGCAACTGGAAACTGTCCTGGGGGGGGCCATCTATCAATCCCGAAGTGTTCAGGCCAGAAGTGGCTTGCCATTTGGATTCCTGGCTACTGGGGGTGGGAGAGAAGCCAGCACTCTTAGCGATACCCTGTAGGGAGTCTGCTAAACAACTGCAGAAATCTTTCTACTTCAAGCGGGGGGACAATGTTAGTTTATCCTAGTATTGAGAGAGACATCTGCAAAAAACATAAAAATGAGAAGCAGACTCAGGAGCAGGGAGTGAAAAGAGAAAACAGAACAGCTGTTGCTTTGGAGGGGAAAATCATGAGAATGTGAGCGACTCGTGGGGGAATTCTTTCTGGAGCCCTGGCTTATAAGACACTGTGCTCCCCACAAGGGAGCCCCCAGGGGGCTTGGGATGGGAGCGGGGCAGGGGAGCGAGGAGGCTGGAGGCAGTCAGGCGAACACTGATACTGTGAGGCAGAGTGAGTTAATTGCTCTGAGCACTGAGAGGACTTCACACCTCGTGTAACCATTTATAGTCGCTTAGTCATCTCTGTCTGCATGGACATTTACCTTTCGCCTTCATTTGGGACCATGAGGGCAGACACTCAATCCTCTTAAATCCATAAAGTGTATGGGATTTGTTGCGGGAAGATATGTGGGGGACAGGAGGGAGAGGTGGCTGGCGTCGTTGGCCGTGGTTGGGAAGGGATGGGGTTGCAGGTGAGGTCAGCTGTGGTCCAGGGCCTGTGGCCAGAAGAGACAGAAGGAGGTGGGGGGGTCCCAGCAGCAAGGACAGGGGAGCAGGACCATGGAGGTGGGAGGGTTGGCACTCCACCAACTCTCTTCTGGTTTTGATTTCCAGGGCAGCTAAGGATGGTCCTGGGCAGCAGGCTGTGGGACCGCTGAGCTCTTGACCATGGGGGTGGTGATGGTGGAAGCAAGCCAGGGCAGGACCACAGGCAAGCCCAGCTTCGCGCCCATGGGACACCTCCTGCATTGGCTGTCTCTGGAATTCCTCCCTCTGGAATTCCTTTTCACTTGATCTGGACAAAGCAAATGCGTTAAGATGATAGAAGAGGACTTTTTCTCTTCTCACGTCTTTCTTTATTTTTTTTAAAATCTATTGGATAAACAACATTGGATCCATATCAAATGCAAACCAAAAATCTCAAGGTTAATCCTCCAGGAACCCATGGCTTTCATCCCCACTCCATTTCTCTCCAGGGTTTGCGTTTCTATGTTCACAGAATTCATGCAGTTTTGATCAGACTGTGTTTAGCCGCTTTGCCCGGATTGTCTCACGTCATGTAGGATCATTAGCCGTGTCTCATGCTGGCTTCGTAATTGTCATTGAAATGCTGCAGGACGAATCGCTTTCCTCAGCTCCCGTCCTGCTCTGGAGCTTCAGGACAGCACCGCACTTGTAATGAGCAGCGAGCGGATGAAACAGGCTACAGCCAGTGCCACCATGCCCGTAACTTGCCACTGTTTATGAGAATTTCCTCTGATGTATCCCTAGAAACTGAATTACCAGGGAAGGGGCTCTTTCTTCTGTCTCCTTCAGGACAAGAGGGAAACAACAGAGACGGGGGGATTCAGTAGCTCCCAGGATATGATTTATTCAGAGATGAGGAAACAGAGTCTTGAGGATAATGAACATCTTACAAAACCCACCTCTCTCGAGGATAATGTTTCCCTACTGGCCCTTTCTAGACACTTTTCCTAATTACCCATTATATTAAAAACTAAGGAATAAGATTTTGTTGGGTAAGGTTGCACTTTGGAGGGTCATAAAGCTTGTAAGAGCTAAGATTTTTAGCCCCCGGAGAACCAGTTTTCACTTCCTTTGGGGTGATGTCACCCTTGTTGAGGATGCATGCTTTTAAGGCCATCAGGAAACTTCTCTCTTCCTCTCACTTTAAACTTCAAGACCCAAACATTTACCAGTAAGACTCAAACTCCAGAATGTCCTTTTTGACTCTTTTCAGGAATAAGCAAGATGGATCACCAGCTGAGTCTTGGATGGTGCCTGTGGGCCCGAGAGAAACATTTCCCCGCATTGCAGGGGCCCACCAGGCTTGGTGGCTCAGATGGTGACGAATCCGCCTACAATGCAGGAGAGCTGAGTTTGATCCCTGAGTTCAGAAGATCCTTTAGAGAAGGAAATGACAACCCACTCCTGTATTCTTGCCTGGAGAATAGAGGAGCCTGGTGGGCTACAGTCCATGGGGTTGCAGAGTCCGACACGACTGAGCGACTTTCACTCACACTTCCTAAAGGGAGTCTCCAAATGCCCGTATTCTCATTCCTGTCTGTAGAAAAGACACTTGTGATATCAAAACACTGAGAGGAAAACCTGACTGGTATAAAAATACTTCAGTGGTGTGTGGAGGATGAAGAGGTGACTCTGATGACTCACGGTTGAGAGTCATCCCATCCTGAGATGCTGTGTCCCTGGCTGACTGCTCATCCTAGGGAATATGCCGTTTGTCTTTTTTTTTCAATGTCAAGGTGGAGATTTCCAGCACAGGGTGGCCCGGTTCTCAGGCAGCTCTTTGAAAGGGGAAGGAGGGTAGGCATGAAATTTCAGCCAGGCTTTGTGCTGATCACCTAGTTAAGGATGAGCTGAGTGGCTCTGTGTCTGCAGAACCGGTCACTGATCTGAACGCAGGACAGGGGACCACCGGCTGACCGGGATTTGGGGAGGTCCACACTGGTAGCAGAGAATGACTGTGTGGTCAGCAGGGACAGGTATGCGAGACCTGATCAGATAGTGCTTGTGCCGGGGCCATCCTCCAGAACGGTCCCATGTAGAGCAGACAAAGGAGGTGGCAGAGTTGATTTTGATTGCTTTACTCCTTCATGGACAGAGTGCTGGCAAAGTAATGCTCAAAATCTTCCAAGCTAGGCCTCAGCAGTACATGAACTGAGAACGTCCAGATGTTCAAGCTGGATTTAGAAAAGACAGAGGAAGCAGAGATCAAATTGCCAACATCTGATGTATCATAGAAAAAGCAAGAGAATTCCAGAAAAACATCTACTTCTGCTTCATTGACTATGCTAAAGACTTTGCATGGATTACAGTAAACTCTGGAACATTCTTAAAGAGATGGGAATACCAGACCACCTTACCTGTCTCCTGAGAAACCTGTATGCAGGTCAAGAAGCAACAGTTAGAACCGGATGTGGAACAACAGACTGGTTCCAAATCAGGAAAGGAGTATATTGTCACCCTGCTTATTTAACTTATGTGCAGAGTACATCATGTGAAATGCTGGACTGGATGAAGCACAAACTGGAATCAAGATTGCCGGGAGAAATATTAATAACCTCAGATATGCAGATGACACCACCCTTATGGCATAAAACAAAGAGGAACTGAAGAGCCTCTTGATGAAGGTGAAAGAGGAGAATGAAAAAGCTGGCTTAAACTCAACATTCAAAAAGATCATGGCATCCGGTCCCATCACTTTATGGCAAATAGATGAGGAAACAATGGAAACAGTGACAGACTATTTATTTGGGCTCCAGAATCACTGTGGATGGTGACTGCAGCCATGAAATTAAAAGATGCTTGCTTCTTGGAAGAAAAGCAATGGCAAACCTAGACAATGTATTAAAAAGAAGAGACATTACTTTGCCAACAAAAATCCGTATGGTCAAAGCTATGGTTTTTCCGGTAGTCATGTATGGATGTGAGAGTTGGACTGTGAAGAAGGCTGAGTGCCAAAGAATTGATGCTTTTGAACTGTGGTGTTGGAGAAGACTCTTGAGAGACCTTTGGACTGCAAAGAGATCCAATCAGTCAATCCTAAAGGAAATCAACCCTGCAAATTCATTTGAAGGACTGATGCTGAAGCTGCAGTATATTGGCCTGATGCGAAGAGCCAACTCACTGGAAAAGATGATGCTGGGAAAGATTGAAGGCAGGAGGAGAAGGGGATGACAGAGGACAAGATGGTTGGATGGCATCACCAACTTCAATGGACATGAGTCTGAGCAAGCTACGGAAGATGGTGGAGGACAGGGAAGCCTGGCATGCTGCAGTGCAAGGGGTCATGAAGAGTTGGACACGACTGAATGACCGAACAACAACAGCAATGACAACCTGGACAGATAAGGACCCATGAGTCCAAAGCCCTGGCTCCACCTGGTTCTAGATGGGTGACCTCGGGCAAACCCCTCAATGGTCTCTCTGAGCCTCAGTCTCCATGTCTGTAGAATGGGTTCAGGCCCCTTTGATTACCTACTTCAATTATCTACGTCATTGGTGTTTGTCATGATAAGACTCAGTAGAGAAATAGAACTTGCTGTGACTAATGACATCAATACCGAGTCTCTTATTAAAACTTGGTGCCACGCCTCCATGGCTCCTGTTCAGCCCTGCGGTGTGTATTCCTCATAGTGAGAGTTGTGATGCTAGATCAACCTTGCTTGCGTGTGGTTTCTCCATGGATGGTGGGTTTCCATCTCTGCCATGGTTGGACAAGAGTCCTTTACAGTCGTCTTTCTCTTTCTCTCACCTAGATATAAAAACACAAAGTGAGTTATCATAAATCAAAGTATGTTTCCCCCTCACGGGAGTGGTGAGAAAATCAGACCTTGAATGCCTGACCAGGGCTGCAGTTGTAAAACCTCGTAGGTGCATAATGAGAGCCAAGCTCCAGCAGCAATGAATCCTCCGCTCCTTTAGGGATGCCCCCCCAGTGCCCGGCGATTGCCCTCCACACATCAGTGCAGAATGCAAGAAAGGCAAGAAATGCAAAGAAATTGCAGAATGCAAGAAAGGCAAACCAGTGTGATGTCACTGCACTCCGATAGAAGTTCTACCTGATACCATGTTTCCAGTTCTCGTAGCTTTCAACCTACTATAACGTTTGCAGCAGATTTGTCTATGTACAATTTACCAGGACATTTTATAGATCGTTTGGCTGATAGGAATGATTTGAAAGGTGCATCGAGCACGTGCAGGCCCACGCTGCCCCTCTGTGAGCCACGCCCTTGCTCTATCACCGCTGGCCCAGCTCCTGCTCAGCTTGAACAAGGATGGAGCTCTCCCTGGTGGGCACACACCCAGGCTGGGATGCCCTTGCTCACTGCTTGCATGGTACCCAAGCTTCCCTCTTGGTCTGTAAAACTCATGTACCCTCCTGATGCCACCATGGGGAAGTGTGGCTGGTCTGGTGCCTGGCAGGAATGTCCTTTGAATCAGAGCTTCTTTCCCTTGGGGATGGCACAGGGGTTTCACACAGAGAGAGTCAAAGCAACTTACCAGCTTACCCACGGGTTCCCACTCAGAGAGGGAGGCGTGGCAACCTCTGGTGGGTGTGTCTCTGTCCTTCACCCCTGTCATTAGCAGACCCTCATCCCCTCCTCTGGAAGCTTGTCTGACAAGCTCAACTATCAAAGCAAAATTCAGGAAATGGCATGTATGTATTTGACTTTTCTGTGGAAGCCTGTGTCCCCCACCCTCTCACAGCATGGCTCCCATTACCTCATGCCCCTTACTTGGCACCAGTGAAATGGCGATGGTCCAACTCTGTCTGCTGCCGTGCTGTGGGCTCCAGGAGGGCAGAGCAGCCTGATGTCATAAATGCTCATTAAAGTATAAGACAACATGATGTTCAGTAATAAATACATATTTAGGCAAGTGATTCCCTGGTGGGTCAGGAAGATCCCCTGGAGAAGGAAATGGCAACCCATTCCAGTACTCTTGCCTAGAACATCCGATGGATGGAGGAGCCTGGTGGGCTACAGTTCATGGGGTCTTGAAGAGTTGGACACGACTGAGCGACTTCACTTCACCACTTTAGGCAGGGCTATGGCTGCCCACTCCAGTATTCTTGCCTGGGAAATCCCATGGACAGAAGAGCCTGGCAGGTTACAGTCAATGGGGTTGAAAAGAGTCGGACAGGACTTGGGGACTAAACCACTACCACCACCATAGAGAGAAAAGGCTGTCTTTAGGTAATAAAGCCACCAAGGGAGGTGATACCACCACCCAGGAGGGTGATAAACACAAGCCAGAGGTGCTGGGGGACAGGGCAGGGGGAGCAGAAGGGGAACCGTCCAGGCAGGGCGAGAGCACGGTGTACGGGAGGGTGGGGCTGTGCAGGGGGCCGTGGGAGGGGGTTGTGCAGGGGGCCGTGGGAGGGGGCTGTCTCCTCGAGAGCTCTGCCCGCTACGGCGCACAGCCGTCATGGCTCAGAGCCGTAAATTCATCTTATTTTGCAGTTGATGAAGGTCGTGAATGAAATGTGCCCCAACATCACGAGGATTTACAACATTGGCAAGAGCCACCAGGGCCTGAAGCTGTACGCTGTGGAGATCTCCGACCACCCCGGGGAGCACGAAGTCGGTGAGGCTGCCCGTCTGCAGTGCCCTGGCCCTTCGAGTCTGGTGCTTTCTTAAAGAGCGAGGCAGAGGTCACTCTGAGAACATTCATGAAGCAGGGCAGGAGCTGGCCATGCACCCACTCTCGCAGACAGGTTCTGCCAACTTTGGTTCTGTGTAGTATACTCTTGCCTGGAGAGTTCCATGGACAGAGGAGCCTGGGACGCTACAGTCCATGGGGTTGCAGAGTCAGACACGACTGAGTGACTAACACTTTCACTTTGGGGCTTACCTCATGGCTTAGGCTATAAAGAATCTACCTGCAATGCAGGAGACCCGGGTTAGAACCCTGGGTCGGGAAGATTCTCTGGAGAAGGGAGTGACAACCCACTCCAGTATTCTTGCCTAGAGAATGCCATGGACAGAGGAGCCAGGTAGGTTACAGTCCATGGGGCCACAAAGAGTCGGACGCGACTGAGTGACTAACACTCTCACCCCACATTGTATGATGTAGACTGTCAGATTATTTAAGCTGGAAGTACCCTACTTTTCTCCAAATGGACCACACTTAATTCTGTTCTTCTCTGAGACCAGTCACACTAACCAAAAAGGAAAATGGCTGAGATGCTTAAGACAGACTCCTTTCTCTGGAGAAAATTCTGGACTCTGGTCATTAAGGGTTGGAGTTTAGAGGTGGTTCCTTTAATCTTCTTTTAAATTTCCATCCTGTTTTCAAGCATTTCCTGTTGTTAGCCACTTCTCATTTAATCACTCCCAAACCTGTGTTCTCCTACAGGTTAGGGGATGCAGGGTCAGGGTGGGGATGGGTGAAAGATTTTTCTTTCTGCTAAAATTGTGAGCCCTTTAGAGATCCACTGGAATTTAAATGTAGAGATTTGTCTGATTCTCTTGACTTGAATGCTCATCAGTATTCCAGGAGCTGCTCTCAGGAATGTCTTTTAAAGGGAGAGGGCTTTATCTGTGGGTAAAGTCACGTTTCTTCAACAGCAGTAGCTGGGCCAGTGAGGGAGGCAGAGTGCTGTCAGTTCATGCCCAGCACTGATAAATCCAACCGTGAAAAGCTGAGCTTTGAAAAGAACAAGGGCAAAAACAGCTCCCTTTACAAAACTGAGTCATTGCTGACTTCCAATGACACTGTTTTCTGCTTGCATTTATTCATCTCCATATCTTTATAAAACTAAATACAAAGTCCTTTTAAGAAAAAGAATTACCTCCCCAAATAATTGCTACGATTTGTGTTTAATTTGGAACTTTTAAACCCTAAATCCTGTGTTATTTTATCTGTTCTTGCCAAATAAGAATAAACAGTCTTGCTTTGTGGCTGTTACCATCTAAGGTTTTTTTTTACACATTTTCTCGTATACCTATCTGGGAGCTAATAAAAATTGTACTGATATAGCTTCAGTTGATGTGCAAGAAGAGATAAAATTGTACGTTTCTGTTATTCAGAGATTTCTTTCCTAATACAATGTGCTGAGGACTGTTTTGTTGTAAGCATCCGATACGATCGTCTGTTTTTTCCCATCTTTGAGTAAAGGTGAGCCCGAGTTCCACTACATCGCCGGGGCCCATGGCAACGAGGTGCTGGGCCGGGAGCTGATGCTTTTGCTGATGCAGTTTCTGTGCCAGGAGTACTTGGCGGGGAACTTGCGCATCGTCCACCTGGTAGAGGAGACCCGGATCCACATACTCCCCTCCCTGAACCCCGACGGCTACGAAAAGGCCTACGAGGGGGTAATGGACGGCTTCCCTCCCCCAGCACAGCAGCCGCCCCCGGCCCCTGCCCACGCACGCATGATACACTGAGCCGGGAGTTGACCTGAATTCCACACCACCAGCTTTCTTTTTCAGTGTCTTTCTGCTGAGTACCTGGGGAACCCAGAAGGTTTATGAAAGATGCATTGCACTAATTGAGAATTATGGGGACCCTGAGAAGTGGACACACTAACAGAGTGAAGAAAAGGATGCGAAAAATAATATTGTTATATATTCAATGGGGCCAATGGGACAGAATAATAATAACACCTAACATTGATTGAACACTTAAAGCATATTCTAACCTTGATGATTACCTATAAATCCTCTCATCGGTTTTCTGAGGACAGCTGTTTTTATTATCTTGATACATAGTTTATGTTTTATGTTCTGGTTATAATATAGAATTTATAGGTTATAGTTATATATGGAATATATATATATAGAATTATGTAGAGATTACAGTTAGTATAATGTTGTATTGTATATTCATAATTATATATCACACCATCTGGGAATAAAATGGCAAACTATACTTCAAACAATGGTGCCCATCAAATGCAGATTTACAGATTTTTGCTTGTGTTTATTGGTGCAAATAGTTGGTTAGAGATTTGTGTTGCTAAATCGTGAGCCAGAATTGCAGCTGAATATATTAATATGGCGACTCTTGATTTTTGCAGTGAGAGTCTTAGACTTATTACTACTTGAAGTTTCATTCAACCAGTGTAGAAGAGGTGAAGGCAGAGGAGGCAGGAGAGAACTAACCCTTTTCTGAGGACTGCTCTGTGGCAGGATGACTCTGTACATTCCTCTTCGGAGTGGGAATGATAATGACTACATAGAGTGGGAATAATAACAATAATGACTACATTATCCATCACCCACCAAACAGTAACAGATTATTAGCCAAATAGTCTCCCTTGGATGTCATCTTTGTGTCAGAGGGTGTTTGGAGGCTTTGAGGCATACCCCAGATGGAGGCCGAAATGGAGCGGTCTTGTGTGTGAGAGACAGGGGGGTCCAGAGGTCTGTGGGTCCTCACATTCTGAATTGTCTCCCAGGGTTCCGAGCTGGGAGGCTGGTCCCTGGGCCGTTGGACCCATGACGGGATTGACATCAACAACAACTTTCCTGACTTAAACACGCTGCTCTGGGAGGCAGAGGACCGACAGAACATCCCAAGGAAAGTTCCCAATCACTATATCGCCATCCCTGAGTGGTTTCTGTCTGAAAATGCCACGGTGAGTAAAAATACCCCATAATCTGTAAAGCAGAGGAGGCTAAAGCAAACACCCACTGCCGCTGGCAGAGGATGTAACATTTAAGAACAAGACGAAATCATTTCTTCCCTTTCAGGTCTTCTCCAAAACTAGGGAAGTGTGCTAGATAATAACTACCTATTAAATTGAAATGTGAGCAGATTCTTCCCAGAAGAGAAATCATTTAATTAGATTTCTTTGCAGTACTTCCAAAAAAAAAAAAAAAAAAAACCTTCACCTGAATTGTGCATATTCATTAATGTCATTATTACCCTTACGTTTGGCAGTGCTTTGAAATTTCAGTGACATTGTCCTTAGACCTCACTGATTGCTTGAGATATCTTATTTTTATTTCATGAGTCCCTGTGGATTTATTACTCATGGTGCTTCTTTGGAAAGAAAAATGCAATTGGATGGGAAATATTTCCCCCACATTTCTTAGGTCTTAGCAAAAAGTATCTTGTAAAATAAATAATCTTCACAAAATTTCCCATGCCTCTTATTGTCTCCTCTGCTCACTGTAAATTCTCTTGTACCCTTAGTCTTTGGCCCGATATGCTCTTTAAAAAGGTCTGCATTGATTGCTGTATACGTGAGTGTTAGGTTTGGCTATACCAACAGAAAAAGTGGCTTAAAGAGGTAGAAATATCAACAACCTCAGATGCACAGACTATACCACTCTAATGACAGAAAATGAAGAGGAACTAAACAGCCTCTTGATGAAGGTGAAAGAGGAAAGTGAAAAAGCTAGCTTAAAACTCAAAATCAAAATACTAAGATCATGGCCAGTCCATCCTAAAGGAAATCAGTCCTGAATATTCATTGGAAGGACTGATGCTGAAGCTGAAACCCCAATACTTTGGCTACCTGATGCGAAGAGCTGACTCATTGGAAAAGACCCTGATGCTGGGAAGGATTGAAGGTGGGAGGAGAAGGGGATGACAGAGGATGAGATGGCTGGATGGCATCACTGACTCAATGGACAAGAGTTTGAGTATACTCCGAGAGTTGGGGATAGACAGGGAGGCCTGGCATGCTGCAGTCCATGGTTGCAAAGAGTTGGACACGACTGAGCGACTGAAGTGAACTGAACTGAAGATCATGGCATTCAGTCCTATCATTTCATGGCAATTAGGTGGGGAAAAAGTGGAAACAGTGACAGACTTTATTTTCTTGGACTCCAAAATCATTGCTGATTGTGACTGCAGCCACGAAATTAAAAGACTCTTGCTCCTTGGAAGAAAAGCTATGACAAACCTAGACAGCATATTAAAAAGCAGAGACATCACTTTGCCGACAGAGGTCCATATAGTCAAAGCTATTGCTTTTCCAGTAGTCATGTACAGATGTGAGAATTGGACCATAAAGAAAGCTGAGTGCCGAAGAATTGATGCTTTCAAACTGTGGCACTGGAGAGGACTCTTGAGAATTGCTTGGACAGCAAGGAGATCAAGCCAGTCAATCCTATAGGAAATTGACCCTAAATATTTATTGGAAGGATTTATGCTGAAGCTGAATCTCCAATACTTTGGCCACCTGATGCAGAGAGCCGATATGTTGGAAAAGCCCCTGATGCTGGTAAAGATTGAGGGCAGGAAGAGAAGGGGACGACAGAGGATGAGATAGTTGGATGGCATCACTGACTCAATGGACATGAGTTTGAACGAACTCTGGGAGATAGTGAAGGCCAGAGAAGGTGGGCATCTTACAGTCCATGGAGTCACAACGAGTTAGACATGACACAGTGACTGAACAACAGTAACAACGAGGTAGACTTATTTTTTCTCTTTTCACATAAAGAGCCTTGGAGGCAGATGGTTTAGGGCCAGACAAATAGGAGCCCTGTGATCATCAGGAAACCAGAAGTCGTCTTTCTGCTTCCACATGTTAGCAGGTGGACTTCTATTCTCAGGGTCATCATAATCCAAGATGGCAATTTGTCATGCCTTTGGAGGAAGAGGAGAGAAAAGGTTAAAAAAAAAATTCCTCCTCTCAGATAAGTCAATGCACTTTAAGAGGCATTCCTAGAATTCCTACGTAATACTTTTGTTTAAATCTTATTGGCCAGAATTTAGTCAAAACATGACATCAGTGCACCAGAGGGAAGGCTGGTGAATGCTACATTTTAGGCAAGCATATTTGCAGTCTCAAAAAGAATCATTAATTGGCTTCTCTTCTTGAGGAATCAAGGGAGAAAGGATGGATAGATAGAGGGCAGCTCTTCTTCTTTCTCAGAGCTCCAGCTCACGTCACACGTGGGTACCACTTCCTGGAGGAGGGCCAGCCTGGTTGCCTCATTTAGTGTTGCCCCAGATGGTGTCATCCGGTCTCTCAAGAAGCAAATGATGCGGAGAGACAGACCAGCACCGCACGGTACTTAGGATGCCCAAGGACGGCTTATGGGGGATAAAGGGCTTGGACCCTCTGGGTCTTCCAAATCCTTTCTCACGTCCTAATTCCATCCTAGAATTCTTCTTTTTCAAGCTAACATACTAGTGACATCTGGCAAAGCTGAGGATTCAAGGGATGTTATAATTTGGGAACCCTTGGACCAAAATTGGAACATGGTTGCCAGCTTTCTTAGCCTTGAGGTGCTAAGAGAGAATTATTTTAGCACAGTGATGGGAAGTCCATGAATTTCAGTCTTTGCGTTAAGATCAGAATTTAGTTTTTGAGCTTGTTCTTTCGAAACACAGGGAGAATTACACAACCCTGCCATCACCGATACCTTTCTAGTTACAGACAGGTGAGATAGATAAAGTGATGATGATGAAAGTGCTGTCCCTTCAATCATGTCTGATTCTTTGTGACGCTGTGGACTCTAGCCCACCAGAATCCTCTGTCCATGGGATTCTCCAGGCAAAGATACAGGAGTGGGTAGCCATTCCCTTCTAAGAGAGAATCTTCCCAAGCCAGGGAACAAACCCAGGGCTCCTGCAGGTGGATTCCTTACTGTCTGAGCCACCAAGGAAACCCCCTGAGATAGATAAGAAATCAGCAAAGATAGAGATTTGAATAGCAACTAACAGCCTTGACATAGGAAACTGTAAGAATTCTACAAGAATTAGGAGTATTTATTGTTCTGAATAATCCCTGGAGCAATTTCAAAAATTGATGGCACTCTGGGCTATAAAGGAAACCTCAGCAAAGTTCAGAAATGAGAGACAGGCAGACCATGATTCTTTCACCACCATACAATAAAACGAGCAGGCAGTATGAAAAGAACTCTAAGTAGTTAGAAAATTGAAAAAAAAGAAAGAAACTTCTAAGTAGTGAGTCAAAGAAAACTTCACATTGGCAACTAAAATAAGTCGAAATTAATGATAATGAGAACACTAAATATAAAAATTGGTGGTTGTTGTTCATTCTCTCAGTCATGTCCGACTCTTTGCAACCCCGTGGACAGCAGCATGCCAGGCTTCCCTGTCCTTCACCATCTCCCGGAGTTTGCTCAAACTCATATCCATTGATTCGGTGATGCCATCCAACCATCTCATCCTCTGCTGCCCTCTTCTCCTTTAGCCTTCAATCTTTCCCAGCATCAGGGTCTTTTCCATTGAGTCAGCTGTTCGCATCGGGTGGCCAAAGTATTGGAGCTTCAAAATTGGTGGAGTACAGCAAAAAATGCGTTCAGGAATTTATACCTTTGAATGATTACATGTCAAAAGAAGAAAGACTGAACATCAACTAATGTAAGAAGTAAGCAAAAAAAAAAAAAAAAAAAAAGAAGTAAGCAAAAGGATAACAGAAGAAGCCCCAAAATGTAGAAAGATTTTGATTAAAAAGAGCAGAAATCAATGACATGATAGAAAAAACCCATAATTTGTCTGCAGAAAGAAGCATTTGATAAAATTTAACATTTGCAATGATTCCTCAGGGTGAGGAGAACAGTTTTAAATGGCATTTATTATAAAAGATTGGTCATTTCAACTACATCAAAATAAGAAAGCCAATTCATCAGAAGACTTTCAAAACTACCATAAGAGCAGGTTAAAAACTGAAGTGTTATTTGAAAATTATTTAATTGGAAAAGAACTAGAATTTTTAAAAGAATAAAGAAAAACAAATGAGAAAAATAGAAACAACAGAAAAATGGGTAAAAGATACAGAGAGGCAATTCATGGAGGAGGAAACATATGGTCAGAAAACAAGGAAAGATGTTTGGTATTACTAGTGCTAAGGAAATGCAGATAGAGAACATTTGACATCCATTGATTGGGAAGATTAACAGTAGCCAAGCATTGGGGAGGATATGGGACAGTGGATCTCTTACTCATTGTGAGAGCTGAAATTAGCACAGTAACTTTGGAAAATAACTTGATTATTTTGTAAAGTGAAATGTGTATATATCTATGACTGCAGCTATACTTCTGGCGATTTAGGCAAGATAAATTTCACCACAGGTATAGATCTGGATGCGATCCTTGGGTTGGGAAGATCCCTTGGAGGAGGGCATGGCAACCCACTCCATTATTCTTGCCTGGAGAATCCCCATGGACAGAGCAGTCCGTGGGTCACAAAGAGTTGGACTTGACTGAGCGATTAAGCACATCTTAGCACAGCCCACCAGAAGACAGCTCAGTTAAAAGCAGTGTTGTTCACTGTAGCAAAAATGGAAAATTTTCTATGTGTCCATCGTAACAAGAACAGATAAATGATGAAATCTTCATATTGAAGTGGAAAAGACTGAACAATTTAGCTTTATACAACACAGATTAGTCTTACAAACATAAGTTAAGAGGAGAAATTTACTGAAGACAATAGTATGTTACCCACCCTTTTTTTAGATCAAAAGAAAATAAAGCCAAGTAATACATACTTAGGCATATGTGCATGCTTGCTCAGTCGCTCAGTCATGTCCAGCTCTTGGTGACCCCATGGACTATAGCCCATCAGGCTCCTCTGTCCATGAGATTTTCCAGGCAAGAATACTGGAACGGGTTGCCATTTCTCCTCCAGGGAATCTTCCCTGACTCAGGGATCGAACCCTTATGCATACATGTATGGAGTTAAACAAAAGAGACTCAGAATCATTGTTTAGGGTGTAGTAGTTACCTCTGAGTGAGAAGCAGGAAGATGGGACAGAGGGAATCACAAATGTGTGCAGAAACGGTCAATAAAAGCTGACCATGGGGATGGATGGTAGGTTCACAGGTGTTTATTATATCAAAATATGAAAGAAGAGGACGAAGCATGGATCCATAATGATCCTGCATTGTGAGCTGAATTCTATGCTTCATCCAACCCAAGGCCCTGATGTGTTTAGGAACAAAAGCAAAGCTTAATGAGTCCTTCAGGTTACTTTCATTCCTTAATCAATTTGCTATACAGCAAAGTTAGACCATTTCCAATGTTTATTTCTTTTCCATTATTAGGGTTTTTTTTTTCTACTGAAATTATCTTCAGAGATATCAGTAACTTATGACAAATATTTGATTCATTGATCAGTATTTGAGCATATCAAGCTTTCCAGTTTTAGCTTCTGTTTCCTGGTTTTCTTCTCTCCTTCCTTCCTTCCCTCCCTGCCATTAACCCTCTTTCCTTCCTTTTTTTCTCTTAACTTTTTAATCATAAAAAGTTCAGCATACAAAACTAGAGAGGGAGCTGTAGAGAATCCCATCCATGTACCCATCTCAATGTCAACGCTTATAAATTCACATTTCATCTACATATTCAGTCACTTTCTCCTCCTCCCCAAGACTATTGAAGAAAATTCCAGACATCGTGTCATTTCATCTGTAAATATTTCATTAGTATCCTTAAAAGATCTGACTCTCTTTTAAAGCCATAAATTACTATTATTATATCAAAATAAGCTATCTCTTAATATCCAATCAGTGTTTGCATTTCTCCTATAATCATTTCCCATCTCTCTCTCTTACAGTCTGTTTTAACTGGGATCTAATTAAAACCCATTCATTTTGATTAGTTTATAAGCCTTTCAACCCTTCTTTAAACTGCACTTTTCTCCTGTATCACTTTCTCCCTTTTTTCTTGCAATTCTGTTGTTGTTTATCTTGTAACAGCTGTAATATAAGCAACTAGATTCTCGTCCAGCGTTTTCTCCTGTCTGGGTGCTGCAAACTGTATTCTCGTGATGTAACGTAACATGGTTCTCTGTGTTTCTTATAAGTTAGCGGTGAGATTCAGATCGCTCGGCCATGTAGACTAGGGAGGGGTTGGTAACGTGGGTCCCGTCCCGCCCACGCCTGTTCCTGTATGGTGTTTTACTGGAACACAGCCATGTCCATCATCTGGGTATTGTCCAAGGGACCTCACTGCTCCAGGCGTACAGGTGGATATTTGCTACTGGCCGACTCGAGTAGTTGCAACAAGGACTTCAGCGCCCTCAAAGCCTAAACTATTTCCTATCTGGCCCTTAATAGAAAAAGTCTGCTGACCCCTGCACTAGAGGCTTCCTCACACACAGGGTGGATGGATTTTTAGGTGTGTGTTCTTTCATCCAGGAGATAATTGTGTTTGCTTCTCTCTCTATGCTGTTTGTTACCATTCGGTTCAGTTCAGTCACTCGGTTGTATCTGACTCTTTGCGACCCCATGGACTGCAGCACGCCAGGCTTCCCTGTCCATCACCAATTCCCAGAGCTTACTCAAATTCATGTCCATCGAGTCACTGATGAACATTAATTCATTGACTGACCCATGAATTCAGTGAAGTTGCCAAATGTTGATCCTTTAATTCTGTCATTCCCTCTTTGCGTACTAACTGGAGTATTCCTCCAATAAGAAATTTCTCTGGATTTCTCTTTTTATCCATTACTTCCACAGTGGCCAGTTTTCCCTAGACAAATTTTGAGATTGTAAATTTTGCTCCGATGATGCCGTAAAATGACTGCTTTTTCAACTATGTCCCTCTTTGGAAAGCTCAGGAGAAAAGTCAGTTTCCTTCTGCTTTAATTTCTCAAATGTGCTAAAACTGGGCATGTTCACAGGTGGCAGTAGAGACCAGGGCAGTCATAGCCTGGATGGAAAAAATCCCCTTCGTGCTGGGTGGCAACCTGCAGGGGGGCGAGCTGGTGGTGGCCTACCCCTACGACATGGTGAGGTCCCTGTGGAAGACCCAGGAGCATACCCCGACTCCCGACGACCATGTCTTCCGCTGGCTGGCCTACTCCTACGCCTCCACTCACCGCCTCATGACGGACGCCAGGAGGAGGGTGTGCCACACGGAAGACTTCCAGAAGGAGGATGGGACCGTCAATGGGGCTTCCTGGCACACTGTGGCTGGAAGTAAGTCTCTGATGGCCGTACTGTCATAGTGGGGCCCAATGACAATGGACTGCTGGATGGAGGTTGGGGGGGACCCTGTGGTCCAGCTCTCCATCTATCCTTGCTCTCAGCAGAATAACTACTGTAATTAACCATGTATAAGGTGCGAGGACTCTACCTAGACTCTTCTTTCACCTTCACAATAGTCTTCAAGTGGATATGGCTTACTCCCCTTGTTATTAAAGAGGTAACCGGGGCTTTGAGATGGGAAAGGGATCTGTCCAAGCTCCCAAGGAGCAGAACTGGGATCTGTCTGACTCTGTGGTCTACAGTTAGCTGCCGAGCTGTTTGGATGTTACAGGGTCAGAGTTGGTAAGCGTAGTCTTAGGGGAATTATTGGCCAGAAAAGCAAACCCAGTGAAGGGGCAGAGAGCACACTGGTGCTTTGCAGCCAGGGCGCTGTACCCAGAGCCATCCCCGCAGTGGGAGACACCCCGTGCTGCCAGCCCTTGGAAGGGAGGCGGTGGGGGGAGCAGTGAGCCCATGTTCAAGACTTTTTCAAATCGCTCGTTCACTGGAGGCCCCACTGTCCCACCAGGGCGTCTGGTCAAATTCCCATTGCTGTGATGCAGGGAATGCGATGTCCTATCCCCAGCATGCACTGAAGACAGAGAGGAAGCCCAGCAGAGACTTCAGGGATTCTTTCGCAGCAGCCAGAGGACCTCGTGGTCCAAGTTTCAGGATCAGCCCTTTGTTTCCTGGGTCAGGGCTGCTCCCGGCCTAGAGTTCTCAAGTGAGGAGAGTTGAAGACATCACATTCCCTAAGGTGTCTCTGCATTGGGATGGCAAGACCCCAAACGTAATGTTCATTGCTTATTTTCTTGACTTTGTGAAGGTTGGTCAAACTACTCCATGTCAGATGGACCTAGTTCATCACGTAAATGCTGTGTGACTCTGGACAGGTTCTTTTACCTCTCTGAACCCCCGTATTTTCCATTTGTAAAATGGGCTTGATGTTAATGGCGAAGATAAGGACAATGATGATGGCCACCCTGGGGCTGTTGCGAGGATGGCAGAGATGGTGGATGTGTGTTCTTTGTCTTGCTTGTCAGCAGCGCTCTGTTATAAATTCCCATTCCTCCTCTCCCCCCTCTTCTAGGAAAGTGCTCACCATGAAGCCTCTTTTATGAGCATATGCCTGTTCTCTGTTTTACTCTACTGATTCACTTTAATATTATTTTTCCTTTGCTAGAGATTCAGCCTTCACAAACTTTTCAGGTATGTTTCCACTCTGGGGGAAAATTTTTTTAAAAGAGTAGGCATATTTGTTCCCTTGGCCATTTAAAAAAAAAATAAAACATGCAGAAAGCTTGCCATTTCTTTCTTGGTTACAAACCAAGCAGAGTTGTTTTATTTTTTTCTCCATCATGGCTTTGCTGTGTTCAAAGTAAAAAAAAAAAACAAAACAAACAAAAAAAAAACCCTAATTATTGACTATCAATACCCCTAGCCCTGTTTATCAAGAAAAATATCCTAATAGCAAAAAGCATGCTTGCTTGTTCAGTTCTAGTCCTAAAACCTACGATAATCTTTATGAGAAGCATCTGCTTAGTTTTTGTGGCCACTGTGACTGAATTAGGTTCGGACACTGCGGAATTTGTCAGCAGCAGGTCAATAGCACCGTTCTGAGAAGTCGGTTGCTATCTAATCACACTGGCAGCATTTGATTTGTTTCTATCCATTATATTTTCCATTATGCCGCGGACTTTTGTGGCAGAGCCATGTGGTGGCTCGAGCCTTTTTAATCATTCTTCCTGCAGGCGGTGTGATGAAGCCTGCAGATTCATTTCTTTGCAGACTAATGAGATGCGATTTCTAATTTCCTTTCCTCCCCCCGCCCCTCCACTCCTTCTTTGTGTTCGGGTCTTGCTGGCTCATTAGCGGTGACCAACAGGTCTTAGCTAGTGGGAGTGGGCCGCTGGGAGCAGGGTCCAGTCCCGCTCAAAAGGCACATCGTTTGCCGTGTGTATGTTTTGGCTCCAAAGAGATCTGAGCCCTTCTTTGTGTCAGCTGCCGTCCAGCGTCCTCTCCCCGACGAGGGAGGCAGACATGACAGCTCTGGGCACACGGCGCTCTAAGGAATGTGCTGCCCTGTGTTCCCGTATTGAAGCCATGTCAAGAGCAGGATGCCAGGCCCAGGGAGAACACAGAGGAGGTCTCGCCATACCCAGCCAGGACTCGAGGCTTGGGAAGTGCTATGTGGGTCGCCCCACACCTTCTGCTCACACGTTTCACTTTCAAAGCCATTTCTTACCCAGGATTCTCCGCTGCACCACATTCACTAAAGGACTGGAATTTGGTGTTAACCATAGCTTGGCTCAGGCTTTTCCACCGTTCTTCTGGTTTCTCATCATTTTGCCAATTCTTCAAGCACTTCCAGTGCTGTTGAAGATACACACTTATTGCAAAGGGGCATCCCAGGTGGTACAAGTGTAAAGAACCCACCTGCCATTGGAGGAGACATCAGAGACGTGGGTTCGATCCCTGGGTTGAGAAGATCCCCTGGAGGAGGGCATGGCAGCCCACTCCAGTATTCTTGCCTGGAGAATCCCCATGGACAGAGGAGGCCTGCAGGCGGGCTACGGTTCATAGGGTCGCAAAGAACTGGACACAAGTAAAGTGACTTAACATGCCTACATGCATGCACGCACTTACTGCAAAATGGCAGGCCCACCTCAGAGTTTTAAATAGCACATTTATTTATTTTAGTACTAACAAGGTCTGAAGGTTGGGATAATGAGAAGTGTGTGTGTGTGCGCTTGGAGCAGTCCTGCGATCCAGGAGGGCCTGCCTGTCATGCTGCTGTGCATGCACGGTCCGCAGGCCTCCCTGCTCTGGCTGTGATTCCACACCTCAGGTTTCACTGAACGAGCTGGCCTGGCATTTTGACCAACCTCTTTCAGCCAGACCAGGCCCTGCGAGGGATTTTCCATGAACTTGACATTGTTCCAGCCTGCTTATCCCCCTGCTGTCACTTTCCATATTTTATCACAAATGTGATCAAAGGTCCGTGGCTGCTGACACGTGAATGGTTCAAATCTGGAATCTGGGAGAGATAGGCCGTATGTTTTGCACCATTTTATTTGTGGCTTGACTGATTAGGCAGCAGGTTGATACAGAATTGCTCTTAACACCCAAAGCCATGATTTTTAAATAGACTTTTGTGCTTCAGGATGCTCCACTGAGCACTTGGAGGAGGGAGGGGAGATGGGACAGGTGAGGCTGGTGGAAGCCCAGGAGGACCTTTTACCCCCAGTCAGCAGACGAACCAGCCCTGCTGACTCCTGCTCTCTGTGGCCTTGACTCTCAGAACCCAGGGAAGGCTTGGTGGAGGCACCTTCTGCGGGGGGAATCCGCCTGGCTGTCACTTGGGACACAGTAGCACTGTGTTCTTGCTAATCACCCTGCTGCTCAAAACTGAAAATGTTGGGTAGGCATGCCCTGAACTTCATGCCACCTGACATTCATTTGTTCATTTTGCAAATGTTGGGTACTGTAATGGGATGGGGCCCCCAAAGATATGTCCACTTCCTCATCTCTGGAACTTGTGTGTGTGACCTTATTTGGAAAATGGGTCTTTGTAGGTGTCATTAAGGATCTCAAGATGAGGTCATCATGGGTTACCCAAATGGACCCTAAAATCAGTGACAGATGTCCTTGTAAGGGGTAGACAAGGAGAAGACCCAGACACTGCGAAGACCCCGTGAAGACAGAGCCAGAGCTGGGAGTGGTGCAGCCGCAAGCCAAGGAACACCAAGGGCCGTCGGGAACTGAAAGAAACAAGGAAGAGCCTTTGGAGGGAGTGTGGCCTTGCCAGCACCTTGATTCTGGGCTTCTGGCCCCTAGAACTATGAGAGGATACGTTTCTGTTGCTTTAGACCACCCAGTTGGTGTGATCCTTGATACCAGCAACCCTAAGAAATGAACACAGGGACCAAGTCCTGTTGTAGGCATGTCAGGATGCAAGAGGCTGTCTGCTCTCCAGCCGGGTGGTGAGGGCATTTGTCCTACAGTCCCTGAGCAGTGATAAGCAAGTTCTAGGCAGGTATTACACACACCTGGGTTCAAACCCCAACTCTGTCCAGATGCGTGATTCTGGATACATTCCTTAATGCATTCCTGGACCAGTCTCTGCCTCAGTTCTCTTATTTGTGAAATTGGGCTACAACTACCTACCTCTCTGCTGGTTTGTGGTGAAGAGAAAGTGAGCTTGGCTGCAGAGCGCTAAAGACAGGTTCTGGCTTCTGTAGGAACTCAATAAAGGGTGAGATGGATAGCTGTGTTTATGAGTTAGAATGGACAACTACAGGGGTCATTCCACAGTCACAGAGCTGTTGGTGAGAGCAGCATAATGACTGAGCTAAATTTAAACACTAAAAATGCACATTATTAATGAGACCTTAAAAATTGGCAAAGTAAAAAGCCATAGGAACAGAAGAAAAAGAGACAAGAATTTAACAAAATGAAAAAAGTGGGGCTTGTCTGATGGCTCAGTGGTAAAGAATCCATCTGCCAATCTAGGAGACACAAGTTTGATCCCTGATCCAGGAATATCCACTTGCCATGAAGCAGCTAAGCCCGTGGGCCACAGCTATAGAGCCTGTGCTCTGGAGTCTGGGAGCCACAACTACTGAAGCCCTTGGGCCCTGGAGCCCGTGCTCGGCAACAAGAGAAGCCACTGCAGTGAAAAGCCCGCGCATCACACCTGGAGAGTAGCCCCTGCTCGCTGCAACTAGAGAAAAGCCCGCACAGCAACAAAGATCCAGCACAGCCAAAAAATAAAGAAATAAAATGATCACAACAAAGTTAAACAAGAAAAAGAAGTGATACTGCTATCCTAAAAATAGTATTAAACTAAGTTCAATAAAATGAAAGTGATTTTATCTAGAAGACACTTCTTTCAGTCCCCCTTTTCTCAGAGATGTTCTGCACATGCCTGTCTTCCCCATAAAGATGTTCCAGCTGCATCTTGTCTCTCTATCTGAACACCCGCCCCACCCCCTTTCTGTTCCCCAGCAGTTGCTCTAATTAATGTTTTGTGTAGAGTAGATACTGGATGCCTCCTCGTTCAAATGAAGTCCTCGGAGTCGTGTGCTCTTGCTGTCTCTCGTGCCCCTCTGAGCACTGTGAAGCTAAAATGTTACTTGGTTGGCTTGGCAGGTCTCAACGATTTCAGCTACCTTCACACAAACTGCTTCGAGCTGTCCATCTACGTGGGCTGTGATAAATACCCACACGAGAGCGAGCTGCCCGAGGAGTGGGAGAACAATCGGGAATCCTTGATCGTGTTCATGGAGCAGGTATGACGCGGGCACTCGGCAGGGATGGGGGCTCGCTAGGGAGCAAAGCCCTCGAGATGGCCGAAAGCCTGAGATCAAAGTTAATACCATCATCCTGGGCTGGTGACTCCAGTGTCGGAAGGAGCTGTTGTCTCTGAGCTCTGTGTCAATGTCAGTCGCTCCCACTGGTTCTTGGTGAGTGAGACTCCAGATCGCTGCTCCATTGGGAGGGGTGATTTGTGTCCAGCCAGCATGCCCAGGCTTCCTATATTCATCTACTAGGTCTAACATAATGAAACACACAGGCTGGGAAACAGGAGAAGGCTGGAAGTCCAAAATGAGTGTGTCAGCAGGCTGGTTTCATTCCGAAGCCTCTCTTCTTGGCTTGTGGATGGCCACCTTCTCACTGTCCTCACATGCTCTTTACTCTGTGTGTACACTCCTGGCGTCCCTACGTGTCCAGGTTTCCTCCTCTTTTAAAGACATCAGTCAGACGATAAAGCCCACTCTTCTGGTGTCATCAATTCTTTAAAGATGCTATCTCCAAAAGCAGTCACCGTCTAAGGTACTGGAGGGGTGGGGACTTCAACATATGGATTTGTGGGGGACACAGTTCAACCCATAACATCAGCTCAGAGGCTGAGGACTAGCTGCTGCAGGTAGCCGGGTGCCACCTGGGAACAGTTCTAAATCATACCAGCTAGGTTCTGCTTGGAGCTGGTGAGCATCTGCTTGTGGCCAGTGAGGAAGCCTTGCCGTGTATGCTAGGACCTTCCCACACCTTTCTTTTCTTCTGTTCTCAGTGACACACCTGTCTCATAGTATTGGGCAAACTGGCTTTCGTTTGGTACTAAAACTAGCCAAGTAGCATCCATTCTCCAGTAAGGAATAGACTCACAGAAACCAGAGAGATAAAAATGAATGTTGAACTTCAGATGATTCTACCATGACTCCCATTTATTAGGAAGTAAGATGCTGAGGCTGTACTGGGAGGTTGCCCCTCTTCCATGGGTGGCTGTAGATGAGTCAGAAGCATCATCTTAGCCAAGGGCTTGGGCTGCCAGCTTCCTGATACCTGCACCTCCACATGGGTGGCAGAGGTTGGCACCAGGTTTTAGCAGTAGCATTCACATCTGATCCATGAGTCCTGGGAGGGTCAGTGCAGTCCACAGTACACATTCATGGTAGAGAAGGCTGTGAACCTGTTCTCCCTTCTTAGGAAGCCATGAGCACACTTTCCATCCTCACTCTGGAATTCTGTGGGGGAAGGCTCTTTTTTCATTTTATATACACAGACAAAGAAGACCCTAGTCATTCTAACATGATGATCCCAGTTTAGCCAAAGAACTTCCTATGAATAAAATGCCCAGGCTTAGCAGTGTGTGTAAAGAGTGTCATTGGAAGTGATGGTATGTCACCTTGGATCTTCAGATGGGGAAACCCAATCGGTGTGCGTCACATGACTCAGCTCATCAACGGGAGGGCCCTGGGGACTGAACTATACTTTACAGGAGCCTCTTTGACTCTTTCCTCTCCTGTTTGATTCTTAGAGTCTATTTCTTAAGCCTGTAGAGTCCAGGAAAGTCAAAATAAATATGCCTGTAAAAATTAAATCCCATTTTTTACAGGATGTGTTTTTTATGAACCATCTCAGATCCTAATATTTTCTCAACCTCTGGAACATTTTAACTCCAGTGGAAGACTTTCCAGTAGAAAGGAATACAGAAATTTACACACCAAATCCACACAGAGTTGGGGAGCTTTCAAGCCAGATGTGGCTCTGAGGGGGTTCTGGGTAGCCCTGGCTGGCAGTAGGTTTATAGGTATGTTTGCTGTTCCACATGGTCTGTGAGCCCCTCTGTTTCCTCATGTTCACCGAGTAGGTCCATCGGGGCATCAAAGGCCTGGTGAGGGATTCGCATGGAAAAGGAATTCCAAATGCTGTTATCTCCGTGGAAGGCGTTAACCATGACATCCGGACAGGTAACTGCGAGTGTCTGTGAACCATTTCTTAGGAGCAAATACCCTTATTCTTGAAGCGTTTGACTTGAGTTAGAACCACAAGGTGAGGTCCAGAAACTTCCTCCTCTGCTCTACCTTATCCTCTCTTTCCTCCAACTTTCCATGGGAGACCCTGGAAGCCAGGTGTTCAGCCTATGCTTTCTGCCTTCTCTCTGTCCCTTACTCAGGTGGAAGCCAGATGCTCCAAGAGGCTGGAGGACCCACTGAAGGTTCAGGAGGCGGGTGGGGCTTGGGTTGAGGTGTGTGAGCAGCTGCGTGCTGTGTCCCTGCTGGTTCCAGAGTTCTCGAGCTGGCGGGAGGGCAGCCTGCAGACACTGGGCACCTGCCCACTGGCTGCCTTCTTCTCTGCTGATCAGAGAGTGAGGTGAAAACACGCCCAGGCTTTCCCTTATGCCCCAGGACTCCCATCACCTGGGATGGCACTTGGTGTGTTCAGGGGGAAATATGAAACAGAGACCTTGACTTTCTATGGACAACGCTGGTGCCATGAGGCAGTGACAGATGTGGTGGCAGAGAATTGCTTGGATGCCTGACTCAGATTGTCAGCAAGAGTTCTGCTGGAGATGGTTGCCCACAGGCATGATCAAACCAACATGCAGAGGTTTTTGTAGGGGGTAGGGGCGACTTTAGAGGGCGCTGAGTCTGCAAGGCAGACGCTTTGCTGTCAGCGGCAGTGAGCAGGGCACCGGGTCCTGCATTGGCTTCCCGTGGTTGCCATGACAAATGGTGAGGCTTAAATAAACAGAAATGTATTCTCTCTCTGTTACGGAGGCCAGGAGTCTGCAGTCCTGGTGTCGGTGGGGCTGTGCTTCCCTGGAGCCTCGGGAGTGTTTCCCCTTGGCTCTTCCATCTCCTGGTGGCTTTAGGTAATCCTGCGCTTCCTTGGCTGCGTCACTCCAGTCTCTGCCTCCGTTTCCTCCTGGCTCCTCCTCCTCTGTCTCTTCTGAGGACAGATCGTTGGATTTAGGACCCACTCATGTAATCCAGGCTGATCTCATCTCAAGAGCCTGAATTACATGTGCAAAAACCACTTTTCCAAATAAGATCAATTCACAGGTCCTGGGTAGTAGGATGTAGGCCATTGGGAGGGTAGGGGGTGGGGCGGGCGGCATCACCGGACCCAGGGCAGGTCCTGCCCAGGTGTAGGGAATGGATGCACCATCAGCAAGAGGAAGGAAATGATTGTCATAAAAAAAAAAAAAGACTTCTTCAGTCGCAAACACCCTTGAACTGGAGAAGTGAGACTTGCCACGGACTTGCCCTGGCCTGTGCCTGGGGTCTGGGAGCTTACCCTGGGCCCAGGCAGCCAGCCACCCTGGCCACGATGCGGCGTTTCCCAGACGCACAGCGAGAGGCTGAACTGGGACTGAACCGGGGATTGAGACTCTCCATGGTGGGCCCTTCCCTTGTCCATGCTGTTCCTCCCTAAGGAGAGAAGGGGCCTTTTCCCCACTAGCTGATCACATGCATGGAGACACTGTCCTCCCCGAAGTGATCCTATTTGACCTGCGAGGAAGCAGAGGCTCTGGGCAGGGAGAGGCTGGGATTCAGTACATGTAAAGAGTGTCACCCTGGCCCAGGTGTTCTTCGATGCCAGGCTGCCCGCTCACATGCCTGTCATACAGGGACAAATATCGTGTCAATGGGTGACACGCATCTGAAATGCCATGAAGCAATGGTCTATGGTGTGATGCCCTGAATCACCTTCTCTCAAGGTAGTTAACCTGTTTCTTCACTCAGCCATTATTTCCTGATCATCACACCACTTGTCCCCCAGGATCTTATAGCTACTGACCACGAGGCCGCACACTGGGTTGCATGGCATTTGGTACATAGGAGCCCCATTGAACTGAACTGAACTGAACTGAGCCCCACATAGATGGGCACACACTGATCCATTCATTCATTCACTTATTCATTCATTCATTCAACAGATGCAGATTGTAAACTTGTCATGGGCCAGACATACAAGGGACGGGTGATCTTTATGGATCAAATGGGCTGTCTGATCTGGTTCTGCCCAGGACTTGTATTTTAAACATTATTAATGAGCTCCGAAAAAAGAGTGATTCGTTAAAGAGCCTGGAACGTTCCTTGGACCATTAGCGCCTTGTAGGCAATGTGAGAGAAGGAGAGTTTTAAACAGAGTGGGAGATAAAATGCCCGCGGGGCCCCACAAGACGGCAGAGAGAACTCTGCCTGATGAGCTCGGAATTTCAAGCCCCTGTCATCAAGGAGAGTTTCGATGAGCTAATGGGAAACTCAGCTCGCCCTCCCTTTATTCCCCCAAAATAATCTCCCAGCACCTTCTCATTACAGAGGAATCCCATGTGTCACGGACGGTTCTTCATCGTGTTGGTTTCAGGATCCTCCCGTACATCACATACGCTCTGAATCTGCCTTGATTTCTGTCTGAGGCTTATGTGATCTGACAAGTTTTATTCCAGGAGGGATTTTGCATAAAATAAGCAGCCGTATGAAATGGAATTCCACAGGGAGTGAAGTTAGTAAGGATGCTTTCTGAATGCATGCAAATGTGCTGGCCCAACACCAGGCTCAGAATGCCACGTGACTATCTTTTGTTCGGGAGACACTAACCCAACCTGCTAACGAATGGCCCTCCGTTAGGACCTGGCTTGTCCCTTCCATCCACCCATGCCGGGCAGTGCCAGCTGGGTGCCAACCTCCCCGTGCAGCCCCACAGAATGCTCCCCCCAAGCACACACCTGGTGGGGCACCATGATAAGAAGGCTGGCACACCAAAGATAGGCGGATCGAGGATGGTGTGAGGAGGGAGCCTGCTGCTGTTGCTGGGAGAAAAAGAATTCCAAAGCCATCTTATAAATCTGAATTAGTAGTGCTGACAAGTGTGTGTTATTTGTGGATTTCTTTCGCTCCTCTGGCTCCCTGAGCACCTCCCTTGGTGAGAACCTGGGCTGCCCCTTCCCTGGGGGGTTTCAAACTGCCCTCCCGTGTGTCCTCGAGGTAGACACTCCCACTGAGAGGTCTCACCTCCAGGGCCTCCATCAGGGTAGGTAGCCGTTGGCAGGAGGCCGGTTCCTGATCTTAACTAACCCACCCCTGCGTTTGTGGGGAGAAAGTACCCACAGTAGTTGAGAGGTAAGGTGTTCAACTTCTTGCAGGAACAGGACATTTGAGTTCACGTTTGCATGACTGTTTGTCTTCATCCCGCTCAATCCAGCTGGCATGCTTGGAGGATGCACTGTTGAAACCCAGGGTTAAGTGGGAAAGAGGAAGCACAGGTCATATGGAGCCCAGGGCTCAGCACGGGGCCAGGACAGAACAGGGAAGCTACTCACACTCCGGTCATGAGGTCTGGAGGAGCAGAGGCGCCCCTGGAAGGTGTGTCTGGGAGCTGAGAGCTTGGAGGAATGTCTCAGGGGATGCCTGCCCTGCCCAGGAGGTCGGGGTCATCTGATTAACTGGACAAAGATGGCCAGATGTGGCTCTTGGTCTCTGAAAAACCATGAAGTGACATTTTATGTAGTTGAGAACCTTGCATTTTCGCTGGAGGAAGATGCAGGTGCTGAGAAAGACAGGGAGCCACGCGCCTGTGTTATATGCCCAGGGCTCTCACATTGAGGCCTGTTTACCAGGTAGCGGACTCTGCGAGCGTGTGGCGAACAATTGCCTGCGTATTTCATTTTTCACAACATCTTGTGCTTTCGTGAGCTCACTGCACGCATTGCATGGGATGTCTCAGATAAACAGAGATTTGTGATGTCAGTTTAAACGTGGTGCTTTAGAGTGTTATGTGTGTGTGTGTGTGTGTGTGTAAGATACATATTCACTCACACAGAGAGTTCTTTTCCATCCATTAGAGGACTTCTGGACTCATTCAGACGAGTAAACCTTGCCCAGGCCTACATAGCACTTGATCAAATCCGGCCTTTTCTCTTTAGACTGGACAGGCCAGATTTTCCTAACAGAGAGAACAAACCTGGCCCTGGAAGACCAGCTGATCACTAGCTGTGTGACCTTGTATAGATGTGACACTTCCCTGGGTGTCCAGTTACTCCTGTAGAAATGGAGGTTGTCACATAGCGTACCACGAGCTTGACTGGGTCGGTCTGGTGGATTGGTACCTGTCTCATCCTTCTGTGCGCTGCGTCAGAGTTGACATTTCTATTTTGGTCCATCAGACACTACTGAAGCGACTTAGCAGCAGTAGCAGCAGTCAAAGTTATGGCTTTTCCAGTAGTCATGTATGGATGTGAGAGGTTGGCCATAAAGAAAGCTGAGCACCGAAGAATTGATGCTTTTGAACTGTGGTGTTGGAGAAGACTCTTGAGAGCCCCTTGGACTGCAAGGAGATCCAACCGGTCAATCCTCAAGGAAATCAGTCCTGAATATTCATTGGAAGGACTGAAGCTGAAGCTCCAATACTTTGGCCACCCCATGCAAAGAACTGACTCACTGGAAAATACCCTGATGCTGGGAAAGATTGAAGGCAGGAGGAGAAGGGGCTGACAGAGGATGAAGTGGTTGGTTGGATGGCATCACTGACTCGATGGACATGAGTTTGAGCAAGCTCTGGGAGCCGATGATGGACAGGGAACCCTGGTGTGCTGCAGTCCATGGGGTTGCAAAGAGTCAGACACGACTGAGCAACTGAGCTGAACTGAACTTTCTATCTCGAAGCTTCCTTAATGTCAGGGGTCCTAGTGATCTCAGCAGGTGTGGGTCCCCTGGGGAGGAGTGGCCTTGGCCTCAGACCCTGCTTTATTCAACAAGAATCTAGCCCTGAGCTGAGGATGGACATGGGTCCAGTTAGATCCCTGTTGGATGCCTGATCAATGGTGTCACTGAGAGGGGCTGGGGAGGAGGCAGGGGACACTGCCTGAAACGTGTACCTGCCCCTGAAGCTCCAGTTCTTCATGGAAGACCATGGAATGAGGTGCAGACACCTGGGACCTCCTTCCAGGTCACTTGGCCCAAGTCCTCTGTAGCCTTTTCCTTCTCTTTTTCAGAAGTGAAGAGCCCCACCCTCATACTACTCTTCTATATTTATAGCCATGCTAAGGGAAGCCAGGAAACCAGGCACAGATGGCTTTTCAAGATGGCATTCTGTGGCAAGGGCATACGGTTTAGAAGTTCAAGTTCATAATGAATGGTGTGTATTGTCAGAGAGAAAGGAATGTTAGCAATCATGTCTCCATCTCTGCTCATGCGTATTAACACTGCAGGGAGCCTACACCCCAGTCCCCTTCCTGTTAAAACCATTAAGGTAACATCCCAAAAGGAAAACATCTCGGCGTCCAAAACGTACTAAGAATTTGCATTTGCTGGGGCTTGAATTCCACACTGCCTGCCTCCAAGTCTCTCCCTGGCCAGGAGACTGGTGTTGGAATAACAGGGCTGGTTGGTATCTGTGTTAGAAAGGGACTGCTCTCAATTCTCCTGTTTTCTTTTCACAGCCAGCGATGGGGATTACTGGCGCCTCCTCAACCCTGGAGAGTATGTGGTCACAGCCAAGGCAGACGGTTTCACCTCGTCCACTAAGAACTGCATGGTTGGCTATGACATGGGGGCCACGCAGTGCGACTTCACGCTCAGCAAAACCAACCTGGCCAGGATCAGAGAGATCATGGAGAAGTTCGGAAAGCAGCCCGTCAGCCTGCCAGCCAGGCGGTTGAAGCTGCAGGGGCGGAAGAGACGACAGCGCGGGTGACCTCCCAACTCTTGAGTCATGCCCTGGACCCCTGCAAATTAAACCGCCTTGGTTGTAGCTCCATAGAGGACTCACTCCTTGTTGTTTTCTCTGTAATTCATGAAGGCCTGGGAGTATGTGTGCCTGCAAGGCTGGTCCCCAGCAGGGGACTTAGGATAGTTTCTTTGTTCCCATTTATCCAAATAACTTGGGCAAAGCAGCAGAGGAAGGCTGGTAGAGGTGAAATAATTCAACAAGCCAACCTGAGACTCTGAGAGAGAGAGACGGAGGAGCTTGCCTGTTGAGGGTCTCCAGGCTGTACAGGAAAGGAAACCGGTGCTTCTCCTGTCTGCGTGACAGTAAGAATTCCTGGTGCATTTGCAATTTGCACAGTGAAAGTGGCAGCATTCCCAGGGCTCTGCTGTCCCAAATGTTACCAGCGGAGATGCTCACAAGCATTCTAAGAACCCAGCCTCTCTGGCCCCAGGACATTCTGAGCTGCTGCAGATGAATCCTGCACTCTGTTGACAATAGAGACATTACCAAGTGAGCTTCAGTCTGCCTCTTGATTTAGCTTAGTTCCCCTTTCAACAAAGGATCATGCTCATAAAAGGAGAAAAAGGCTGAAATAATTCAAGAGTGAATGTGGGCAGCAGGCGTGCATTGGGTCGAGTGGTGTGCAATGAGGCCCACACAGAACCCCCAAAACTTCCCGCTGCTGCAGTCGAGGGCTCCCTAAACAGGGACAGAAGGAGGCGCCAGCCTCCCTAAGGAACCAGAGCAGTTAGCCTGGCTCTCTGACCTGCTGGGACTTGAAAAGAGCAAAAGAGGCTGACCGCCAGCCCTCCCTGTTCAAAAAGTCCTCCTTTCCTGGAAGCGAGTACTCCTAAGCTGGCCTGACATCACCCTGGCAGTTATTTTTGGTATGTGGGATGCTGGGCCATCCAGATTAGACTCCATTTGATGAAAAGCTCTTAGAATTATCAGGGAGCATTGGTGTGGGAGGGGTTATTGAATCTCCATGCAAGAGCACAGTTCGTCTCGCTTTTTATTAATGTTGCTGCCTCACTGACCTGGGAAGAAGAGAAAAATAAAGCAAGTGGTGAGATCCTTCTAGTCGTGTGGTTTTCTTGGGTAGACTCGCAGCCACCCAGATGCCATGCCCACCTCCTGTCTCTGCAGTTGGTCACCCTGGAGAAGGCGCCTGTTCTAGAGGGGCAGCTTGTACCCGGATCAAGGTCAGTAAAGGTGCGGCCAGCTCTGTGTCCCCTCCCTCCTACCCCAGGGTGGGGATGGGGGCGCCTGTGCTGGGGTGAAGTTATCCTGACACTTGGGACCCACTAGTAAGTCCTGGAGATGCCAGGGAGTGCCTTCCCAGAAAAGAGTCTCATGTCACTTTCTGAGAATCTACACAAGACATCGGCAGCCTTATAAAGGATTAGATCATAAATATTTTAGGTTTTGCAGGCCATAAAGTCTCTGTCACAAGTACTCAGCTCTGCTATTCTAGCACAAAAGCAGACATACACCATACATAAATCAAGCAGGTGTGGCCTTGTTCCAGTAAAGCTTCATTGAAACATGTGGCAGAGACTGCCCTGGAGGTCCAGTAAGGTTAGGACACTATGCTTTCACTGCAGTGGACCAGGTTCAATCCCTGGTGGGGGAACTAAGATCCGACAAGGAGGCCAAAAATAAAAACATGTTGCAGCTGGGTTTGACCACAGTCTGGGGCATTGTTAGCTGACCCCTGCTGTTCACTAGAACCTTCTGCGGTGATGGAGATGTCTGATTCTGTGGTACCTAACACAGCAGCCAATAGCCACACGTGGCCTTTGAGCACTTGGAATGTGACTCGTACAACTTGGGGAAAGCATTTCTAGTTATATAATTTGAATGAATTTAACTTTCTATAGTCATATAGCTGTTCACCACATAGCTGTCCAAGAAGCCTGTTGTAGGAAAACCCTGGCAGCGTTAGTTGTGACAGGTGACACTAGAAAACCCTTGAAATGATCAACCGGCCCTGCAGTTCAGAAGGATTAGCATTCCAAGGGCATCGGCAGACGGTGGATCGGCAGATCCCTGCTGCATCCTGCTGGGAAGCCTGGTCCCTGCACTTGGCACTGAGATGCCTCTCATTGCCAGTGTCTATCTCTCTCACCCATGAGGCTGTGGTTCACCATCTGCCACGTTCAGCAATTCTCAGCCCTCTGCAAGCGTATCTTCAGACTTAGCCTATCCACAGGTGTCGGATTTGCAGGCTGGAGCTGTGGCTTCCAGGCCTGGCACCACCCTTTGGTGTGTGATCTTGGGCGGGGCAGCCTCTCTGTTCTCTCCTCTGCTCCTGTGGAGTAAGCCCATGGGCTTGAGGACTGTGAAGGCCTGTGGGGCTCTGATGTCCCCTGATCTCTGGGGGAGAGGTGATATTCCAGATCCTGATGCTCTGGTCTATTAGAGCGGCTCCTCTACTCAGCCACTTTGGTGGGCTCCCCGTTGGTTCTGTAATAATTCAGCGGCTTCTCCTTGCTGAGCCAAGCCCAGACCATATTCCTTCACCTAGCTCCTGGGGCTTCTTTCCTACCGGACTTCTCTCCTGCTTTCCAGCCAGAATTACCCCTCCTGGATCTTCCTGAGAGGTGGCCTTGGGCCTCTGCATCCCTGTCTCTCCCCACAGCTGGAAACCTTCCTGCTCCTCTCAAAGCCTTTGTTCAATGCCACCTCCTACAGGAAGCCTTCCTTACTCTCACAACATGGACACGTTGGGACAGATGGGCTCTCAGGGCCTCTGGCTGTCTACCCCTTTCTGCTAGGAGTCGTCTCATGGCTGGTTCTCCTGGTTGTTGTCCCAGAATCTCCCCAAGGGCAAGAATGATGTCACCTTGGGTCTCTGCCCCACATGGCTGGCTCAGCTTCCTCCTCACAGCACGTGCTCAGTAAATACGTGTGGAACTGAACTAGCCTTATGCATGTGCTGCTTTTTGGTTGTATGTTTTTGGCCACACAGCACAGCATGCAGGATCTTAGTTCCCCCTCAAGGGATCGAACCTGTGTTACCTGCCATGGAGGCACGGAGTCTTAACCACTGGGCCACCAGGGAAGTCCATGTGCTGCTTTGTAAGATTCCCTTAAAAGCTAAGAAGATGTGATTTCATAAACTGAAAAGTTGTAACATGGATTTATTCAGTATGTTATTACCTCTTCAAAAGTCTTTGCTTTTATAGGTAAGTGTAAGACTTGACTGAATAGAAACATGTTTGAAAGATTTGTAGAACGGTTTTGCTTTCCATCTGGACGTCTTTCTTTAGAGTAAAATCAACACAAAACATCTGCGTCTGGCAGAAAATCCTCTGTTTATCCTTACTCTCCCACTCAGGGCCCAGGTGGCCACTGCAGCCCTGCTCTTTTTAATGTCACCTGTGTTTTTGGCTAAAGGGCATTTAAGGAGCTGCTCAGATCAGGATCCTTCAGGGATTGCATCTGTTCTTGCCTGGAGACTCCCAGGGATAGGGGAGCCTGGTGGGCTCCTGTCTACGGGGTTGCACAGAGTCGGCCGTGACTGTAGGAGCAGTAGCAGTTCAATGACTTTAACAGGAAAGCCTGAGATTTATCTAGTCTTTGTGTAACAAAGATATTAAGAACAAGTTTTTTTTTCACTATTTTTTTTTCTGAAGTATAGTTGATTTACAATGCTATGTTAATTTCTGCTGTGCAATAAAGTGATTCAGTTATACATACATACATACATACATATATGGCCTTCCCTGGTGGCTCAGCTGGTAAAGAATCAACCTGCAATGCAGGAGACCTGGGTTATCGGGAAGATCCCCTGAAGAAGGAAAAGGCTATCCACTCCAGTATTCTGGCCTGGAGAATTGCATGGACTGTGTGTAGTCCATGTATAGTTGATTTATAATGGTATGTTAATTTCTGCTGTGCAGTAAAGTGATTCAGTTATATATATTACACATATATATATTCTTTTTTAATATTCTTTTCCATTATGGTTTATCATAGGATAATGAATATAATTCTCTGTGCTCTACAGTAGGACCTTGTGGTCTATCCATTCTATGTATACAGGCTTACATCTGCTAATCCCAAATGAACCACTTTAAAGCTACAACATTTTGTTAATGTCCAAGTCATGATGTAGCATAAAGGATGTTTTATTAATATTTACGTGCTATTTGGGTGGCTGGTCCAGAAAAGTAGCACAGATTTTCAGGTTCAGAATTGGTCCTGGAGGTCACCACCCAGCCTGGAGAAGCTCACATTCCCACCCCACTTCGTGTTGACACCCCCATGCCCAATGGGGGAGTCACAGTGGTTGGGGTCACTGCCACCCACAAAGCCACACCTAGAAGGACTAAACAGAAAGCTGAGACAAGCTCCCTGCAGCCAGATTCTGCAGCTGAGCTCAGGGTACCAGGAACAATCTCTCCTGAGGCTATGGGAGTTCTTCCTTCTGTCCGTCTATCCGCTGCCACACAGATACAGCTCCAAGTTCGTAGCCAAGATACAAGGTGTCCAGAAAAAATTAGAAAAAAATCAGAGCAGTGGAACCCTTGGGATAGAGTCTCCGGTGCCTGCTGGTATGTATGCAGGAGAATGACAGGTCTTTAGAGCCGAGGGGCACCTCAAGATGAACGAGGTTTCCAGGAGTGGAAACCACGTGTCCCCTTGCAGGCCAATTCTGATGCATCAGTAAGTAGCTGCTTGGAGCCCTGTGTTGAGAATGATTCTGAAGCAGAGCCCTGGCTCAGTGGGAAGCAATGCGACCGTTGATTAGCTACGTCTGCTCTGGGTATGTGGAGGGGTGACAGCACTGTTGCCCCACGTTTCCCTTAAACAGCCCCGCCCCCGGGTTAGAAATGGAAACCACGGGCCAGGGAGAGGCACGAGGTATCCAAAGCTGTGTGCCAGTTCACAGCAGAGGCCGCACTCTCAGAGCAATGCTCTCTCCACCGCCCTCCTGGAACGCCATAATTAGGTCCCAGAGCAGCCTTGTGCTCTGTGCCTCTCGGCCTTTCCTAGGCGCAAAGAAAGCGATGGGGTTGGGGTGAACTTGGGAAATCAGAGGAGGGAAGATGGGAACCCTTGTCTGATCAGCTCGTCTAGGGTAACTGTTGCTGAGGAGCCAATGGATGTGCAGTACAGCCCCGAAGAAGCTGCTGGGCCTGACTCTGGGTGCTTCTCGCCGTCGGAGTGCTCTGCCCACTTCAGACGGCCTGACAGCTGGATGCTGCCCTCACTCCCGGCCCCATTTTGATTCTCGGTTAGTGATGCTCACTGGGGGTGCAGCTCTGGGTCCTCCGCAGCTTCGTCCTCTCCCCGAGGAGCGCATCACCCTGGTGCTCCTTGTTGCCTCTTCTCTCATGAGAACAGACCTGATGGAGAAGGGACGCAGGCTTCACTCACGCTCGCTAGTGCCCGTGTTTGCGGACTCTCTGCGTCTGGTCCATTTCTCAGCATCTGTGGGAGGACCTCTTTCCAGAAGCCTCTTCAAGCCTCTCTCACTCACCTCTGACTCATTTTAGGGCAAAATGTTTAAAAGCATCTTTCTTGAAGCCAATCAGGGTTGTAGTCCCAGCCCTGCCTCTTAGACTATGAGAGTTCTCCCTTCTGTCCATCTATCCTATGCCACATAGATACAGCTCCAAGTTCCTAGCCAACCTTGGGTAAATGAGATAACCTCTGTGATGCAGTCTTCTCATCTGTAGAATCTGTGTAATAATAGGACCTCCCTCACATGTCTGTGGTGAGGGTCCACCTTGGGGGGCATTTAGGCTGGCACTTGGCACACTGCAGGCACTAAGAGGCAGTGTAAATCACGCTAAATTGCTTTGGTCGTGTCCGACTCTTTGCAACCCCATGGATTGTAGCCCACCAGACTCCTCTATCTATGGGATTTTCCAGGCAAGAATATTGGAATGGGTTGCCATTTCCTTCTCCAGGAGAACTTCCCAACCCAGGGTTCGAAACCACATCTCTTATGTCCCCTGCATTGGCAGGCAGGTTCTTTACCACTAATGCCACTTAAGAGGCAGAGAAGAAGCTAAGTATTTGTTTATTCAGGTACTATTTCCCCGGCACCGTGCAGTATGACTTTTAATCCTCGTAAAATATAAAGTGTTAGTTGCTCAATCGTGTCTGACTCTTTGTTACCCCATGGACTGTAGCCCACCAGGCTCCTCTGTCCACGGGGATTTTCCAGGCAAGAATACTGGAGTGGGTTGCCATTCCTTCTCCTTAATCCTCATAGCTAGAGATAAGTATCATTCCTATTCTCCAAATGAGAAAACTGAGGCTGAGGCCTGGAATAAATAAGTATAGCCGGATCATCTACTTTAATTTTTGTTTTTGTTTTTTTAAGTTAATCACTACTATGCAAGCAACCATCTTGATCTACTCCTTGATTTGCTCTGGGAACCTGCGTTAGCGGAGCAGATGGAAGAGCTGAGCTGAGGAGACAGACACTCCTGGAGCCACAGAAGCACATCTGGCCATGGAGAATACTTACTGCACAGCATCAGCTTTTAAGGAATTTTCACTGAGAGTTGTAGTTTCCTTTCTGAGTCTGCCTCGCTGTTCTCTCCAGACATGTGCTCTAGCTGTCAGGCTTCCCAGATGGGGACACAGCTGTGGCCGCTGTCCTTCGGGTATTGTCCCCGTCAAGCTCTGGGAAGTCCAGAGACTCCAGGACATCAGATTCTGGTTCTGTGCCTTCAGCAGGTTTCATCAGAACACACTGCACAGGGCCAGGGGGATTCTTCAGGGCAAGAAGAAAGGGGGGGACCTTTGAACCCCATGGAGAAAGTTCCGCTGGAACTCCCAGGCCTGCAGAGGAAGGAAAGAGCCCTCCCATAAGGCATGGCCCCTCTTGGGAGGGGGGCAATGAAATAGAGAGGGAAGGGATGGGGCTTTGGGAGACGGGCTTAAGTGTAATCCTTGCTCTGGCCATCTGAGAGGCACTTAACAAGCTTCTTTATCTCTCTGAGCTCTCCCACCTCTTAAACAGGTTTAGTCATCCCTGCTGCTTACAGATACCGTGGAGAGTCAATCAATGTTAATGTGTTTAAAATGTTTGGAAGTTTCAGCATCCAAAAGATCTAGCAACAAAAAAGGAGTATTTTTAGAGAAAAGTGCAGCCGCTTTAGGAAACAGTCTGGCAGAATTCTTAAAACGCTCAACATGGAGTTACCATATGATCCAGCAATTCTACTCATAGGTAAATACTCAAGAGAAATGAAAACTTGTCAACATAAAACTTGTGTGGGAACGTTCACAGCAGCATAATTCATAGCAGCTAGAAAGTGGAGACAAGCCAAATGTCCATCAACGGCTAAGTGGATAAATGAAACGTGACCTAGCAGTTCAATGGAACATTGTTCAGTCATAAAAGGGCATGAAATACTGGTCCACACTGCAACGTGGATGAACTTGGACAGCGTTATGCCAAGTGAAAACACATTAGTCACGAAAGACCACATGTTGTACGATTTCATTTACATGAGCTGTCTGGAATAGGCAAATCCATAAAGACAAAGCGGATTAGTGGTTGCCTAGAGCTGCAGGGATCAGGAGGTTGGGTGGAGGTAATGGCTGAGGGGTGTGGAGTTTCTTTAGAGGGTTATGAACACGTTCTAAAGTTGATCGTCGTAATGACTGCACATATCTGAAACGTCATTTAATTGTACACTTTAATGAATTGTATGGTACAGATTATATTCAATAAGGCTGTTAAAAAAAAAAAGGTCATCCCAGATTAAATAAGAATCATTTTCTCATATGACATTCCAGAGAAGACCTTGGTTGCATAAGTAATTTTTCCAATTATATCCTAGTAAGAAAGAGACCAGGTTCCTACAAAAGCCATGCAAACAACTATAGAGCCATTCAAAACAGGGAGACTCAGTAAGTTTCTGAATTCAGCTGTTAAAAATTAAAACAAATAAAATTCACTTTGTAAGTCTATTCTTCCTTAGCTCCTCTGTATTCTGAAGTAAACTGACACTCCACTAGAGAGCAGGTTGCTTTAGGGCAAACTACTCTTTTCCTTGAAAAAGAGGAGCATGTACACAGCCGTATTTCCCTATCACTGTTGCTTCTGGTATAGTCTTAACTGATTGTGTCCATTATAACGTTTAACCAAAGTAAGCAACTTCTTTTTTATCCAGCAAACTGTGGGGTGGTTAATTGAGAACCTTGTCACTCATCAGCATTTTAGCAACTAGCAGAGCTCATGTATCAATATAACAACTTTCTGTGGCCACCTACCTCCCTTAAAAGAATCTCTAAAAGTAGCAAAAATGCTCACATTCATTAATATAGCCCAATGAACATAAAAATAAGAAGAAGAGTTCTATCAATGCAAAACTGTGCTTAGTAATCATTTCAGCATTCATCTTGCTTAGAAATGATCCAGGCATCCAATGATTATCCTTTAGTTAATGCAATTTAGTGTCAGTCCCAAGTTTTAAATTACTTAAAGATCTTGGAAAGTATCTTCATGCTGACACACTACAAAATACAATTGCTGTTGAAATGTAGAGTTTGTCAGAAAAATGATTCAATTTAGTTGAACACAAACTTCACATTTTTCAGAGCCTGAAATATTAACTAGGAATAACATTAGCGTCTTTGATAAGTAGAAGAGAATAAGTCTAAGAAAAACACCCTTTAGAATAAAAGTCCCCTATTATACATAGCATTAATCAATTAGAGAAGACATAGCAGTATTTATTAAGTCAGAATCATTAAATGAGTCTCATTTGCCGAAGATTTACCTTAGTTGTATGGATTCCTAAAATGTTTCTAAGTTAGCTTTAGCCAGCATATTAAAGAATTATAAGTTTAAGGTCCTTCTTACTGCTGCTGCTAAGTCGCTTCAGTCGTGTCCAACTCTGTGCAACCCCATAGACGGCAGCCCACCAGGCTCCACCGTCCCTGGGATTCTCCAGGCAAGAACACTGGAGTGGGTTGCCATTTCCTTCTCCAATGCATGAAAGTGAAAAGTGAAAGTGAAAAGTGAAAGTGTCCGACTCTTCATGACCCCATGGACTGCAGCCTACCAGGCTCCTCAGTCCATGGGATTTTCCAGGCAAGAGTACTGGAGTGGGTTGCCATTGCCTTCTTTTCTGATAATTGTATGAAATAATTTATGTTAAGTGTTTATCTCTATAAACCAATCAGATCCTTGCTCCTTTCATTTCAGAGACTTTGTAATTTTACTTATTAACAGCTTCTGAAGAGAGGAAAACATCCAATACACAATTAAAGGTAAAGTTCTTTCTGAGCTACAGACACGGACATAGGTATCCATAGAGGGCTGACAGCTTCAACACTACCATCTTAGCCACTGTTCATAACAACTCACAGGTTCAAATAGAAAATTGCTGTTGCCTTTCTTGAAAAGAAAGTGAAAGTGAACGTCACTCATGTCCGACTCTTTGTGACCCCATGGACTATACAGTCCATGGAATTCTCCAGGCCAGAATACTGGAGTGGGTAGCCTTTCTCTTCTCCAGGGGATCTTTTCAACCCAGGGATTGAACACACATCTTCCACACTGCAGGTGGATTCTTTACCAGCTGAGCCACCGTGGAAGCAGACATACAATTCTTAATTGATTTGCGTTCAAAATATACAGATGACAAATGAAAGACTGTAGGTGAGATCTTACTTCCAGGTTTGGGGCTACCCTCCAGCTTTAGGGTTCACTTTGCTTGTATTTGCAGAGCCAGAATAGTAAGGACATTTTCTCCACTGGGTATCCCCTCCCCAGTGAGTGGTAGGTGTGAGTGTGTAATTACTCCAACTGCCTGATCCTTGAGTTGAATGTATATTCTCCCCAGGAGTCCCAGAGGGGCTGGTCAAGGTCAATCTTGATGGCACTTGGCTTATAACATGTTTGTCCATGTAAAAATATAGTTGCAACCTAAAAGTTGAGAGTTATGTTTTATTCAGCAGAAATTTTTAGGACTTAAGCCCAGGAGACAGCATCTCAAGTAGCTCTGAGAGAATTCTTCCAAGGAGGCAAGCAGAGGAGCCAGGTTATATAGAAATCTTACAACAAAGGGCAGGTAGTTAGAAAATCAAAAGATTATTGTTATTTAAAGAAAACCAGATATCCCAAGTTAAGGAATTTAGTGCTTTTCAGTGTATAGGAAGATGCAAGAGTCTGGGCTCACTGAAATAATTTCTTTCTCGCGCATCTCAGCTGTCTGGGCCAGTTTCCTGTGTTTCCCTTAGTGCTCACCGTAGGGAGTGGCTGCAGCCCAAGGCCTGCTGGATCACAGGTATTGTTTTCCTTCCTGGTTTCCTTAGGTCTCAGCAATTCACATTTGGAGGGCTGTAATCACAATGACTGTGACATCCTTGTTTACTGATATGGTAGGAATACTCCATTTCTCACGTCCTTGCTTAGAACCCTTCATTCTTGATCCAAGGTCTCCACACTCTTACCTCATTTTCCTGGACTCACTTCCCAATGAATCCCTTTCACAGAAATCCACATTTCTGAAGCTGCTTCTGGAAAACCCAACCCAAGTGTCTACTTAATATCTCCTTCATGTTTAGTAACTGAACCCTGAGTATATTCAAAGGCCATTTTCTTTTTTCTTTAAAGGGCATTTTCAATGGTTAATAATATGGACAAGGAAAAGGCTACATTTCTAAATTGTCCTTGAGGGCAGGAGTAGCACCATGTTGGTAAGCTCTAGATAAGGAGATATAAATGAAGATTCCAGGATGTGCAATTAAAAGGAGGGCTTGTCTTTTTGTTCTTTTTTTCTTCCTCCTTCTGTCAGACTGGAACAGAGACATGAAGGCTGGCACTCCAGCAACCATCTTGGGTACTGGCCTCAAAGATGGAAACCAAGCCCTGAGGATGGCAGAGCCTGGGGCCTGGAGACACTGAAGTGCCACCATGTCAGTCCCCAGCTGTCTTCCTCTGGACATTTCCCACCTACCTTGTTTCCGCCTGCATTATCAGGGGGGTTTAGGTTACATGCAGCAGATCTCTATCCTAACTGACGCAGGCTCAAACTCAGGTCTCTCTGATGGGAAAGTTAGCATCTCCAACCCTTCAGCAACACTGAACTCAGGAACATTTTTGCATATATTTTTCTAATTTAGTCTGCCTCAGAACTTCAGAAACCAAAAGCCAAAATGCTAAATGATGACTAAAAAGAATAACTGTGTTGCTGGGGTATTTTCAGCTCCTCTGTTCAGATGTTCCATTATGCACCAAGGTCCTTTGTGGACAACCTCACCGAATTGCCTGCTATTTTTAATGTTTCTCAAGCTGTCGCTGGGCACCACCCCCTAACTCAGCAGCCATTGTTAAGGACTCTGGAGTGTAAAAATGCTTCAGTTCGCTGACCTTGATGGAGCCGTGGATGCTACTGTGGTCATACATTTGAGTGGGAACTTTCAGCACAGTGAATCTGTATCAGTGACCTTGGATCATTTTGCCAGTGCAAAGAAATAGAAACATACCATTTCAAAACACTGCTTCAAACCTTCTAGCTGATCAATAAATAAATAAAGAATTTTCAAAATATTTCTTTTGGTTAACAGAAAGGAAGGCTTCCCCAGTGGCTCAGACAGTAAAGAATCTGCCTGCAGTGTAGGAGACTGGGGTTTGATCCCTGGGTCAGGAAGACCCTTTGGTGACAGGAATGGCTACCTACTCCAGTATTTTTGCCTGGGAAATTCCATGAACAGAGAAGCCCTGTGGGCTACAGTCCACGGGGTCACAAAGAATCAGACATGACCGAGGGACTAACACTTTCAGTTTCAAGGGTCACCCTAGGGTGTTTGTTTGCTTGTTCAGTTACTTTAAGTGAGATTAAATTATCTGTGTTCTCCTAAAACCCTAGTAAAGAAATGTGTCCTGTTATAAAGATCGGGTTTTGAGTCAAGTGGTAGAGGGCCATGAGAAACTGAATATATGAAGGCACAGCAGTCAGAGCATATGTAAAAACTGGATCTGACTCACAATTTGCAGCAACCAGCCTGCTCTAAGTCAGACTCACAGGAAGTCAGAATGCTATCTCTTATAATAATTAGGAAACCAAACAAAAGCCCCTGTAAATGATCAACCCATAATGGGCAGGACTTGATGAATCACAAACACCTTCCCTAATTTCTGTCCCTGCTTCTAAGTTGGAACTAACCAGAGACAGTCCAGTATGCTTCCTGTGTGCTCAGTCCCTATGGCATGTCTGACACTTTGTGATCCTGTGGACTATAGCCCACAAGGGTCCTCTGTCCATGGGATTTCCCATGCAAGAATACAGGAGCTGGTTGCCATTTCCTCCTCTGGGAGATCTTCCCCACCCAGTGATCAAACCTGCGTCTCCTGCATTGGCAGGAGGATTCTTTACCGCTGAGCCACCTGGGATGCTCCCTAACCAATCCCATAAACTGCTTGCTTCTCTTTAGTTCACCTCCAGCCTCCCTAGTCCAACAGCCTCCCATGCGGGCACACCTGGAGTCTTCCCTATTCCACTAGAAAGCTTTCTACTCTTCTACCTGCCGTTGAATCTCTCCCAAAATGCAAAAGGTAGTGGCTGCCTCCCTGCTAGAGCCACTTCTGAAAAAAATAGCCCCTGCTAGTTCTCATGTAGGTGGTCTTCACCGATTGCACGGGAGAGAGATTGGACATTGGAAGGAGAGAAAAGCGGATTTGATTTCAGAGTGTCATTCGCTATCATATGGCTCTGAGAAAGTCACTTGCTCCTGCTCAGACTCAGTGTTCTCATCCACATAATGGGCCAGCAACAACGATCATGCAGAGTCCCTTTAGTGATCCCAAATGAGGTGATGAAACAATTGTCCTGCCTGAGGCTGACTCAGAAGGAACAGGCTTGCAGGAAATGAGGGACCCTCAGCTTTATGAAAATCACTTCCTAGGAATCAGTTCTATTACCTTCAGGGTTTTCTTCTCTTTGAAGGGTTGTTGTTGTTCAGTGTCTCAGTTGTTTCCGACTTTTTGCGACCCCATGGACTGCAGCACACCAGGCTTCCCTGTCCTTCAGTGTCTTTCGGAGTTTGCTTAGACTCATGTTCATTAAGCCAGTGATTCTACTGAACCATCTCATCCTCTATCATCGCTCCTCCTCCTGTCTTTAATCTTTCCCAGCATCCTGGTCTTTTCCAATGAGTCGACCTTTTGCATCAGGTGAATACAGGGTAAAAACAAAAAATGTATTTACATGGCATTTGGTAGTTTACAAAGGACTTGTACAGTCATTGTTTTATTTGAACCTCCCAGCAATGCCCAGGGGGAAGTTGTTATTGGCTCCATTATGCAAATGATGGGAGCTTCCCCTGGGATTCAACTGGTAAAGAATCCACCTGCAATGCAGAAGACGTAGGAGATGCAGTTTCTGTCCCTGGGTCAGGAAGATCCTCTGGAGGAAGAAATGGCAACCTATTCCAGTATTCTTGCCTGAAGAATCCCCATGGGCTGAGTTGCCTGTCAGGCTACAGTTCATGGGTCACAAAGTGTTGAACATGACTGAGCAACTACGCATACATACATACAAATGAGGGAAGGAGGTCAGAGCACCTTAGGATAGACTTGGTTGGTTGGCCCGTTAGTAAGGGCTTGCAGGGGCAGCTGCGCAAGGCTCCTACCCATCCTGAGCCCTTTTACGACAAAGAGGCAACCCAAACGCGTTTGCTTGGCTCGTGGGAGTGTTTGTCTAGGATTGAAAGCCTTCAATTCAATGGACATGAGTTTGAGTAAACTCCAGGAGTTGGTGATGGACAGGGAGGCCTGGCATGCTGCAGTCCATGGGGTCGCAGAGTCAGACACAACTGAGCAACTGAACTGAACTGAAAGCCTTCAGACAATGATATGTGTATTTGGAAGATGAACCAGTCCCACTGACAGACCAAGAGAAGAAAAGGGTGGGTCTCTCCAGGGGGAGGGGACAGTTTGTGCAGCAGGCCAGACAGATACCGGTGTGTTGTATTTGAGGAGCTAGAAAAGGATCCGACCTGAGAGAGGGATAGCAATCTACAATGAGGAGAAGCTGATGGTGGCAAAGAGGAGGCAGGGAGGATGGCACCAGGCCTCAGACGTGGGACTGGGTTTTGAGCAGAGCCTCGGGGGTGCTCCAGGCCCACAGGGAGCTCAGCAGAGACCACACAGATGGTTCCAAGAAACACAGGAGAGCAGGAGCATGCTTCTTGCTGAAAAGTAATGGAAACACTTCAGAGTGGCTCCTTCAGTTTACAAGTGTGTCTTGGTCTTTTGTTGATCTTCTGCTTCAACTACCTTAAAAGGAAAAAAAAAATGCATGTAGTCCATCTTGACTTTAGGAACATCTCAGAAGGAGACAGAGAAAGAAGGCAAAATAAACAGTACTGTGCTTAGACAGGACAGCAAGAAAACCTTGGGTCCTTAGTAGCGTTTGGCTGGTTTCATAGAGATTTAGCTGCTGCTATTCATTGGCTCCTCCACAAAGATTAAACAGCATTTGCTTAGTAAAAACAACAACAAAAACACAAACAAACAAACAAAAACCCTTTTAAAAAATAAATGGAGTGGAAAAACTCTTTAATTCTTAAGAAAGAAACAATTTTTTTTTCTTTTCAATTAAGAAATTGCAGGACAAGCTTTAGGATCTAATTGCAAGCCTAATTGTGGTGAATCTGGTGCCTTTGTAAGCATTGCAGGGATCAGCTTCCCAGCACTCTCCCCCAAGACAGCAGTGAAGTGGGAAGACTGGTGTAATTATTTCCATTATACTGAGGAAATGAAGCCCGGGAATGGTCAGGAGCTTCCCTAAGCTTTTTTCAGTTTATCGAGAAGCAGAAATTCTGAGGGAATAGCGTTTAGTAGAAGGATAGATAATTAAAAGGTTTGCAAGATGGGAACAGAAAAAGGTCCACAGTGAGATATTTTGTCTAACTGTATGCCTTGGTCTGGGGCTTTGTGAAAGTAAAGTCTAAGGCAAGAATTTGGGTGCAGGGAGTTTCTTAGGGAGCTGCTCGCAGGAAGCAGAGGTAAAGGAGCTGGGTAAGTGATGCAGAAAGGAGACACCAAGGTAAGGCTGCTGTTGTTGGCAATGGCAGTTCATGCCCCCAGCATCTTTGAGAAGCAGGCAGATGCCAGCCATTATCATCTGTGAGAGCGAGAGGAGGCTGGAGCTGGTGTGAGCCTGGTGGGCTCCTGGGTATCAGAGAAGGGCCTGGTGTGAGACACGAGGCACAGAGCCTTGAGGGGGACACCGCTGGCAGGAAGTAAGTGTGAAGCTCCCGTAACAGGTGAACGGACCTAAGGGCACTGGTCACTGAAGCATCCCTGAGAGAAGCACATGTGAGAGGCGGGACCAGGAGCCTGACTTGTCCATGTGAGGACCGAGGGGAAGATGCTCGGAACTGAGCACCTCCGTGCCCTGCACTCGTGAAGACCCCAGTGATCTCTGCCCTGCCATTTGTCTGATATGCTGCTGGTTACAAGGAATCCTAGACTGCTGGTTGTCTATGCTTCAAAAGCATAGAACATACTGTTCTTTCATCCATGTGTTCAGGATGTAAGATGCATAGTAATCCAACGAAGGGTAGCAAGGGAACTGGAGCTGGGCTGAACATTTCTAGTCATTGACTCATTTACGCAACAGATGGACTGAAGCCTACTGCTCACCAAACACTGTGCCGAGGCCCAGGGGTACAGCAGGGGAGGACATGTTACCAAATCAGGTCTGGCTGCTCGCCACTAGAAAATCAAAGAGAGATGTTGGTAGAAAGGAAAGTTGCTTTTAATCCAAATGTCGGCAATCTGGGGAGACGGTGGACTTAGTGTCCCTCAAAAACCACCTCCGAAGATGCTGCTCAGTCGTGATCATTTTCAAAAGGAAACAGGGAAGTCACTTCAGTTAATCATGGAGATGGGGGTCAGAGTCATCACCATCTCCCACTGTGTGCAGGCTTGTGTACAGGCCTGTGTGCAGGTTTGTATACAGGCTTGTGTGCAGGCCTGTGTGCAGGCCTGTGTACGGGCTTGTGTGCGGGCCTGTGTGCGGGCTTGTGTGCGGGTCTGTGTGCGGGCTTCTGTGCGGGCTTCTGTGTGGGCCTGTGTGCAGGCCTGTGTGCAGGCTTGTGTGCAGGCCTGTGTGCAGGCTTGTGTACAGGCTTGTTGACTTCTTGTTTTGCTGCTATTCTGTTCACAGTTTATTCTCGAGATTACTGAAGGGGAAGCTGGGGAAGAGATCTGGTTATCTGTTAACTACTTGGTCTTCATTTCTACTTCTTTGACCTATGGACGGAGCCAACAGATTAGGCAAGGAACTGTGTGATCAAAAGATTTGAAAGGTGGGCTTGGGCCAGAGATGAGTAGAATATGGGGGGTACCCGGTTTAAAGTTAGGGACAGGGCAAAGTGGGGGGCCCCCTGTAGAGAGCACTTCTCTGCCAAAAGCTGCTTTCTGTCTTCATGGAAATGGCTCTTTCCAAGTGTTCTTCTGGGTGTCCTGGTGAGTGTGCTCTTGAAGACGATCCTTGAGCTCACAGGTACAGGAAGTCAGGTGCGGTAATTCCTTGTCAAATGGACTGAGGTGCTCAGCTACTGTGCAGGTTGAAGTCACCCAGGAAGGACAAAGAGGTCTGCAGGATGTAAACATCTTCATCCAAATAAGTGAATTTCTAGAGGCAGATAGGATGCCAGCAAATCTCAAGCCTTCCTAATAGATAAAGGGTGAGTCCTTGTCTGTTCAAGTATCTTTACATCCCATAGATCATGTACTGTTTATATCCTAATATCCTTGTGAAGTCCAAAGAGTCAGACACGACTGAGTAACATCACCAACTTACTCAGGGAAGATCCCCTGGAGGAGGAAATGGCAACCCACCCCACTGTTCTTGCGTGAAAAATCCCATGGAGAGAGGAGTCTGGCGGGCTACAGTCCAAAGGGTCAGACACAACTGAGCACGCATCACACCCTTATGAAAAAGGAATGTACCTTCTGTGGGGAGGAAGTATCTGTGCTCTGCAAAGACATTATGTGTTTTCCTGGGGATGCGTCAATCTACTGAAAAATTAATGCTATCAGCTTACACATTTAAGTTACTATCAATCATCCCACTCAGCATAAATGCCAGAGGCTGATTTACATTCTTGTTCCTGACATGAGCTCTGGATGTAACATTTATCAGGCAATAGAAAAATAACTGTAGGTGAGAGAAATGGGAGGTTCTTCTAGGGGTGTCCTTTCGTGGGCACCACTTGACAATTCCCAGCCTTCACGACACGAGGAGTTGCCCTCCTAAACCCCAGAGCCCCTGGAGAGCTAGGCGTTAGTGCGAGACCAGGCCAGAGAGTCATTTCTACGAATTCTCATGCATTCCTTGAAAGGTGAATCATTGCCCATTTTAGCAGGTTCCCGGACCAGGCAGCAGTTTGTGAGAAGAGGCACCATCTTGCTCTTATTCAAGCTGAGACACAGGCACAGAGGCAACAAAAGGCAGTGCCAACCTAGGAGTGCCCCCTGCATGCCCAGCCCCTGGGGACAACCAGCACCACTTAGCCACCTGCAGAAATGCAGCCATCCCATCTTCTGATTGGAGGCTACCCCACAGGGTCATTGGGGCTTCCTTTCCTGAAGACTTTTAGAAGACTGATTTGAATTAGGACTTCCCTGAAGGTCCAGGGGTTAAGTCTTCACCTTCCAAGGCCGGGGGTATGGGTTCGATCCCTGGTCAGGGAGCTGGGATCCCACATGCATCATGGCCAAAAAAACAAAACAGAAACAGTGTTGTAACAAATTTAACAAAGACTTTTAAAATGTCCACGCCAAACTTTTTTTTTTTTTCAATAAAAGGACTTCCCAATGTCCATCTTCTAATTGGAACCCTTTTTCAGGAAGAGTGGTATCTGAGCCAGCCCCAGACCCTTTCCCGAAGGGCTGGGGTTAACTGACCCCACGCAGGCCTACCTTCTCAAGCCCAAGTGTGTGGCCACACTAGCCCATGCACGGGGGAGTAGGGTGGAGGAGACAAGCCTGGAGGGAGGCTGGGGAGACCCTCAAGTGACAAAGAGATTCAGGGGGAGGCAGGGTCTTCCTGGAACAGCTGCCACCCTTCTCCTGCCAGTGCCAAGGCTGCGGTCACTCTGCACAGGATCTGTGTGCCTTAACTGGCTGGCTTCCCAGGGGTGGTGTTTTGTGAGAGGAGGTGCCATCTCGCTTTCACTCAGGCTAAGATGCAGGACAGGGTAGCAGCCAAATATGCCAGGCTAGGAACTGGACACATGCAGCGTGCACGCCCAGTCTGGAATCACCAACCACCACACTAAGTGAAGAGAGACGAAACAGCCTCGTGATGAGGGTGAAAGAGGAGAATGGAAAAGAAGGCTTAAAACTCAGCATTCAAAAAACTAAGATCATGGCATCTGGTCCCATCACTTCATGGCAAATAGATGGGCAAAAAGTAGAAGCAGTGGCAGATTTTATTTTCCTGGGCTCCAAAATCACTGCGGACAGTGACTGCAGCCTTGAAATTAAAAGATGCTTGCTCCTTGGAAGAAGAGCTATGGCAAACTTAGCATATTAAAAAACAGAAACATAACTTTGCCAACAATAGTCCCTATATTCAAAGCTATGGTTTCTCTAGTAATCATGTACAGATGTGAGATTGGGCCACAAAGGAGGCTGAGAGCTGAAGAATCGATGCTTTCGTATTGTGGTGTTGGAGAAGACTCTTGAGAGTCCTTTGGACTGCAAGGGATCCAACCAGTCTATCCTAAAGGAAATCAGTCCTGAATATTCATTGGAAGGACTGATGCTGAAGTTGAAACTCCAATAATTTGGCCACCTGATGCGAAGAGCTGGATCACTGGAAAAAATCCTGATACTGGGAAAGATTGAAGGCAGGAAGAAAAGGGGATGACAGAGGATGAGATAGTTGGATGGCATCACCAACTCAATGGATGTGAGTTTGAGCAAACTCTGGGAGATGGTGAAGGACAGGGAAGCCTGGCGTGCTGCAGTCTATGGGGTCACAAAGAGTCAGACACGACTGAGCGACTGAATACCACCACCATCAAGAAGTGGCCCAGAGGTACCAGCTCAGCTAGATTTTTAAGAAAAGTCTAAAATTGAGATTTTTGTGGGACTTACATGTTGGACACTAGTTTAAAAACAAATAATGGCTGGGGTTTGTGGGGATGAGTTTATGACTTCTGATTTGACTTAGCTATGTTAAATTTTTGTTTCTTTTCCTTTCCTCCTCCCCAACCCAACCCCAAAGAACTAGCGCATAGAACCTGGGCCTCTAAGATCCTATCAGTAACTCTAGAAAACAAGAGGCATCTTTGTTTGAACTTTAGAGTCTGATTCAATCTTTTCAAAGCATTTAACTCAATTACAGCCTAAGCCAGTCCCCAAAACATTGTCAGTGGGAAATATGATCTCTAAGAGGAGGTGAGGTTACCAAGATCACTTTTAAGGTGATTTGTATTAACCTTTTGGGGGAACAAGTAACATTGTCTTCAAGCAATTCAAATAAAGGCACTTTTGTCTTCTGAAGTTGTTTATAACCCCCATTGTCTAACAATCTACTAAAGGAAAAGCTATATATATACAGCTTTTCTGTCCTAGAAAAGCTCAATAAAATGCTTTTGCTGCTTAGTCACTTCAGTTGTGTTTCTTTGCGACCCCATGGACTGCAGCCTGGCAGGCTCTTCTGTCCATGGGATTCTCTAGGCAAGAGTACTGGAATAGGTAGCCTTGCCCTCCTCCAGAGGATCTTCCCCAATCAGGGATTGAACCTGGGTCTCCTGTATTGCAGGTGGATTCTTTACTGCTGAATCACCAGGGAAGCCCCAATAAAATGCTGCTGCTGCTAAGTCATTCAGTTGTGTCCGACTCTGTGCAACCCCATAGATGGCAGCCCACCAGGCTCCCCTGTGCCTGGGATTCTCCAGGCAAGAACACTGGAGTGGGTTGCCATTTCCTTCTCCAATGCATGAAAGTGAAAAGTGAAAGTGAAGTCGCTCAGTCGTGCCCGACTCTTCACAACCCCATGGACCGCAGCCTACCAGGCCCCTCTGTCCATGGGATTTTCCAGGCAATAGTACTGGAGTGGGTTGCCATTGCCTTCTCCTCAGAAATCATGATTTAAATGCAAATCTGATCTTCCAACTATACTGACTATTATTCCTTTAGTCTAATCCTCTGCTCCAGCCAACTTAAATCCATGGCCTTGGGAGACTGTTCTCTACTCTGATTCCTCTAGGTGGAAATCTCCCTGATATACTACTTGGCTACACGTGTTGCTTTTGCATAATTCTTCTCTCCTGGCAAGGATACAGGAAGGAAAAGTGGTCCTCTGGGGTCAGGAGATTAGGTGAGAGGCCTCTCCCAGAGTCGGGGTTCCTGGCACCAAAAATGACTCTGAGGGAAAAGGACAGAGAGAGGAATGGCTCCCCAAAATGGGGTGACAAAGGGAAAGGACTCGGGATATTGGGCATTGAGGTGAGGTGCAGATGGAGGAAGGGAAGTAGCATTAGTTATGGGGATGGAGAAGAGGAGAGAACTCAGCTGGCAGTGGTCTGGGTGTAAGTGGAGGTCCAGTGGAGGAAAAGGATTTGCTTTGTTCCTTGACTTTGCTTCTCAAGGGTATCTCCATTTGAAGCGGGTGCATAGGGTAATCCCCATGAGAGACATTAGGGCTCTTTCGATTGCATAGAAGAGCAATTGAAATGGGCTTAAGATGCAAAGGAATGCCTTAACTAATGCAACTGAAACTCAAGGAGTCAGTGGGACATCAGGTATAGCTGGATCTGGGTGTGGGTCATGGGGAACCTGTCTTCATAACTTGTCTCTGATTTTCTTTGAAGTTGCTTCACAGTGGGAGGATTCTCAACATGTTTTGTCAGAGATGAGCCTTAGCAGTCCTAGACCTTCATTTGACCAGATTAGCACCAAGAGAAGAGAGATCCTTTCCCTAGTAACTCCAAGAAAGCATTCGGATCGACTACAATTCTTCAAATTTGACCTGTGTTGAGGAAAAATACATTGTTTTCCTTTACCTTCCTACTACATACTTCTGACACCAGATGTGTAATTCTTTTCCTTGCCAATCAGTTCTGACACCTCGATGTCCTACAGTTCAGCTCAGTTCAGACACTATCTACTTGGAGTTAAGGGCTCAGTCCCACAAAATTACCCCCATTTCAGAGGCCACTCACAGATCCCAGGTTATCATCTGTATTTCTGATGGACTGGCTACAAATTGGGGTTCCCACAATCTCCTCCTTGGATTTGACAATTTGCTAGCATAGCTCACAGGACTCAAGGAACCATTTAGTTACACTTACCAGTTTGTTACATTATAAACCACCTGATAAAGGATGCAGATAAACAGCCAAATGATGAGATACATAAGGAGAGGTCTGGAAATGTCCCCAGCGCAGGAGCTCTGGTCCCTGCGGAGTTGACATGCCCTACCCTCTCAGTACATGGATGTGCTCACTGGCCAGAAGCTCTCTTGGATTTCCATGGAGGCTTCGTCAAGTAGGCATGATCAATTATTAACTCCATTGCTAGTCCCTCTCCCCTCTGGGGAGGTTTGGGGCTGAAAGCCCCAAGTTTCTAATCATGGCTTCTTCTTTCTGATGACCAACCCCATCCAGAAGCCCACCCAGAGATACCTCATAAAAAAAGAAAGATGTTTCTATCACCCTGGAAATCCCAAGGGATTTAAGAGCTCTGTGTCAGGAACCAGGCTCCAAGACCAAATATTAGCAGGAACCGAAAGCAAAGACACACATATATAAATATAAAACTTCACAGGGGCATGCCCAAGTTGGACCCAGTGTCTTTGGCACAGGTGATGCAGTGCTCCAGGTGGCCAGGCCTGGGTCACGTGTCCACCACCTCCAGGGTCAGGGGAGGGGATCACACTCATCCTAAGAACATGGTTAGAGAATTGGGGGAGAGTGTGGTTCTACAAAGGGAAACCGAGTGTTGTTTCCAGACAAAGAGGACAGCTGGCCTGCAGAAGCAGCCTGTGGGCCCCGTGAAGACTGGGACCCTTGCAGCCTTGTTGGCCGCCATGTCCCTGGAGCACACGGAATGCATGTCTACTCTGTTGACCCTGAGCTTGTCTGGGAGTGGAACCCCGTGACCTGGTCTTGGTGGCACCAAGTTCTTCTATGTTAAGTTGATGAAACCATCTTTTATCATTGAGCCTCTAAGTTCCCTTCAGAAACTAAGATTGTCTTTGAGTCTGATTGCTGAGATTTCACAAGCTCCACGAGGAAATGTGTCTCCCTTCCTGAAGGGTGTACACCATGCCTGTGCTGTGTGGGGGCAGGTGGGGGAATGCATGTATAAGCCCCCAAGTTAATTACACTCTAAATTAGAATAGCCCCCATGTTGGTGTTACAGGAACAGCATCTGTGGGCAGGCATCCCTCACCTACTCTTCTCTCTTCTTGCCTCACTGTGATCTTAGGAAGGCCCCTTCCCCTTTGACATTTAAGGTCCCTGAAGGACATGCCATTTCAGGGGGAAGAGAGCAGCAGGGTCTTGGGGACAGCTGGATGAGGAAGGAACAGGCTCAGATGACGCATCTCCTTGGTTGTGGTCTTGCTTCCACTTCAATTCACATTTGCACCTTATTAGCTTATATTTTCCAAATCCCCTTGATCTACTGATGAGCCTTTGCATGACTCGTGGAGTGTCTTTTCTGACTATCTGAGACAACAGGAGGAAGAGAAGAACCCTTGAACCTGTAATAGTACCTTTCTGCCATCAAAACTCAGGCTGTGGGTTTGCTTTTATAATGAGGAATTTTTGCATAAACTGTACTTTGCAATGTCAAGATGGCTCTAACTGTGGATCAGGGTACAGGAGGGCCTGAACAAGGATGTCATTTGAGAGTCTTGGGAAGGATAAAAGCACAGTCCTGAGTGGCATGGTTGGTCATCCTGTCTTCTCCACTCTCCTGCTGATTTCTCGTATCCTGACCCTGAACCTAACCAAGGGTAAATTCAGTTTTAGAAACCAGGGACGCGACTTTGCATCATCTCCATGGAAACGTCTTGGGAGTGTTGAAAAATTGCTGGAGTCAGATATCCTAGAGCAGGGAGATCTGTCTTTACCTGTGCTTTAGAACCAGCTGATCCACAGGTGAGCTCGAGGCTGAGGTGGTTTGGGAGGATCAACAGACAGTACGGACGCCATGTTAGTTTTCAGCCAAAAGCTACAGTGCAGGAAGACTGGAGAGAGGATACTGGCTGGGCCAGACTTCCCTGGGGCAAATGGACATAACTTGGGGTGCCCAAGCAGGATAGTCTATTGCTGAGCATCCCCCAAAGACACCCACTCCTTGCATGCCCTGGGCTGCACCTAAATGCCTGCAGGAGAGCCAGCCCATAGCTAGAGCTCCTCATCACACACTCCACTGTCCCAGTCCAGCAGTTCAGGTGCAGGCAGCCCAACCAGAGAACTAGGGACTCTTCAGTGTGCCCCCAAGTTCCTGCTTCCCTTTTCCTACAGAAATCTCTCTACTAACAGTCAACATCAATGCCATCTTGGATGTTCTAGCTCAGTAAGGAGCTTCTTGATGAAGGTGAAAGAGACTTTATTTTCTTAGGCTCTAAAATCAGTGGGGATGGTGACTGCAGACATGAAATTAAAAGATGCTTGCTCCTTGGAAGAAAAGCTATGACCAACCTAGACAGCACCGAAGAATTGATGCTTTCAAAATGTGGTGCTGGAGAAGACTCTTGAGAGTCCCTTGAACTGCAAGGAGATAAAACCAGTCAATCTTAAAGGAAATCAATCCTGAATATTCATTTGAAGAACTGATGCTGAAATTGAAGCTCCAATACTTCGGCCACCTGATATGAAGAGCTGACTCATTGGAAAAGACCCTGATGCTGGGAAAGATTAAAGGCAGGAGGAGAAGGGGACAATAGAGGATGAGATGGCTGGATGGCATCACCGACTCGATGGACATGAGTTTGAGCAAACTCCGGGAGATGGTAATGGACAGGGAAGCCTGGTGTGCTGCAGTCCATGGGGTCACAAAGAGTTGGACACGACTGAGTGACTGAACACCTGGCACCTCACTTGCCTCACCCTCGCCCCGGCCCTGGGTGGCAAACAAGAGCCCTCAGGTGAGTACAGCCCAGACATCATCACGTGGAACAGAGGTACCTCCCTGATGAGCCCAGTAGAGCCACAATATCTTGAGAGATATTAATATGGTTGTTGCTTTAAGCCACTAAGTTTTGGGGTGGCTTGTTATATAGCAATAAGCAAGCCAAACAGGTGTCTAGCAGTTCCTAACCTACATCCTCACAGGATTGACTCAGGCCAAGTGTCCATCCATGAAGTGGTATGATCGTGGCCAAGGAAGGTGCTGACCAGCCAGATCTGGGCCACACATCCATTCCTAGAACTGGGAGGCAGTCAGCGCTGCCTGTCAACCCAGACAGAAAGCAGGGAAGTGCCTTTCCAAGGAAGACCAAAGTCTGGTTATCAGAAGAAGGGCAGTAGAGTGGGGCAGAGCAGATCCACGCAGTAGTCAGCTACAACTGGGTGTCCGGGGACCCCAGCAGAGGCAGGCAACCACTGGACTGGGAATCCTGAGGGTGTTTATGTAACCGTAGCGACGTCTATCCTTGTATGGATTGCAGGAGATAATTTTAGGTAAACTATTACATCCAGTGCCTGACACACAGTAAATGCTCATCTATGGATGGCTATTATTATTTTATTTCTGTTAGTGCTATTGAACAGTATCTATATCATATGAATTGATATTCCTGTCTCTGAAGACACCAGCCTGAATTTGGTCCTAGCACAGACTATATTCACGCAGAAGTGCATTTGGCTCTATTTGAAGGACTGTCTTTGCTCTATGTGACCCAGTATTTAGAGGCAGAGAAGTGTAGTGCTTGTCTATTTGAAAGGTTGTCATCTTATTAACTCTTAGCCGCAGGGTCTGGACTCTGCTGGGGCTGCTTATTTAGGAGACAAATAATTCAGCCTGGCCTAGTCCTGTCTGGTTTCAAGGTTTCCATGGAGACTGCGGTCCAGACAGAGGTAGCTTCAGAAGACTCAGCACCTTCCCATGCAATCAGGAGACTGGCAGTCCTTGTTCTTGTGCATCTTCTGTGTTGAGGGGTGTGTGTGTGTGTGTGTGTGTGTGTATACAAATGCTTGTGTGTTAGAGACGTGAAATTCTATATCCACAAGTGCGCAAGTGATCGCCTCTTAAGAGACACATGCACTCCTGGAAATCACAATGAAAAGTCACTATGCGTGCCGTGGATGATGTAGGAGAAATCTCCAGGACAGCTGACCACAAATCCTCCTATTAATGGAGTCCCACTGCCAAAGGCTGGCTGGGCTACTGGGTAGCTGGTATTTCTTAATCTTTAACGTCAGAGGATAGACTGCATCACAGTTTCAGTTACATGGATGTGAACAGCTTGGACAAGCACTTGGTCTTCCAGAGGCAAATGTGGGAGCTGTGAATTTGGTCTCCTGGAGCCTGGATGCATGTGGTTTGGGAGCAGAGATGAGAGTCTGTGTGTCTCTGGGACACCCGCTCCATCTCAGAGTCTGTGTCTCCTTCTTCACTGCACTCTCTTTACTGAGCATCTATTTGCTTTCTGGCCACTGATCCACATGCTGTTCGGTAAATGCAACTTTCCCCCTCCACCAGCTCACAGTCTACACCTGGAGGCTGACAACAAACCAGGAATCAGAGCAAACAAGCTGCAAAGAGTTACAGAGCCAGAGAATAGAGCCGCCTCCCTGCCCAGGGCTGGGAAAGTCTGGTGCATTTTGAAGAGACCCATCAACTCCCCATTTTGCTTCAAATACACAGGGAATGGGGCATGTGACTTTCCATGGACCCTACCCCTCCTCAGAGTTGCTGGCTGCACAGTCCCTCATCCTGGCCTAGCCTATATCTTCCCTGCTATGGTTTAGCAACTGAAGCCCATCATGTTCCCACTGCTTTCCCCAACCCAGATTGGGGCTGTCTCCTGATACATGTAGCCCCTAAAAATCTGCTAATGTAGGAGGGGGCTTGTGATCTGGTTCCTGAGTGAGGTGGACTTGTCAGCTGGAGAAATGGGAAGAGCTCTTTAAAGACAGGAAAGGGAATATGCGGAGGACAGGGTGTGATGGCACAACCAGGGTCAGTCTGGAGGAGGCTTGGCAAGGTGGCCCCAGGGGACACGGCTTAGAGCTGGACTGTGGAGCCCTGTAGTCAGCCACACAAAAAGCATTCACCCAGTATCTGGCAAGACAGCGGATGTGAACGATCTCTGATTTTAAAAGACCCCACCAATATCCATGCATTGTTATTGGATCACACACTCATCCTTGAGATTGGGGGCTGTAGGGGGCAGGGCTCAGATCTTAGACCCCTTCCTTTCTCAAATTCTGCTCATCTCACACCATTAATGACTCCAAAATTGGTGTCTATGTCCAGACCGCTCCCCTGAACTCAGACCGTCCATTCCTTGCTATGGGACATTCCCACTTAGGAGTTATGGGCATCTCAGACTCAGCCAGCTGAGCCCTGACCTTGCCTCACCCCCGCCTCTCCTACAGCTTTCCCCACAACAAGTCGGTGGAGAGTCCATCCTTCTGGTTGTTCTGGCTAAAAGTCCTGGAGTCATACAGCCTGATTCCCTCTTTCTCTCTTGCCCCCAGACCACCTCCAAGTTCACCTCATTGGTGTTTCTTTTCCAGACAATTCTGGATCTGATGGACAAATATCACTTCATGTCTAGCCGTGGCTGCTACTCTTGCTACTTCTGCCCCACCTCCATCTATTTCTCAATCCAAACAGCCAGAGCGATTCTTTTCAAACCCAAGTCACACCACATCACTCCTTCCACAAGGCCCTCAGTGGCTCCCTCTTTGCATAGATGGAGTAGAGGTCAATACCCTTACTGTGACCCACAGCGGCTGCCAACACCAGCAGCTGGAGGTGAAAACACACACTTTGGTCCCAGGATAGTGGTTCCCAAGCCTAACCAGGCCACCGGATCACCTGCAGTGATCATTCCAGACATGAGTCTGGGGACCAGTCCCAAACCTGCATATCCATGAGAAGTTCCTCGATGGGGATGTTCTGCTGGTATCAGGGCCAGGGCTAGAGTGAGGCACCTAGGGTGTAAATTTTCAGGAAAGTCACTCTGAGGTGCTAATTCAATACCGTCATGGATTTAAAAACGAGCACCTCTTTAAATTCCTGCGACCCCCAGCACCTCACTAGCCTCACCCTCGCCCCAGCCCTGGGTGGTAAGCTTGCTGTTTTTATTGATCTGCTTTCATGCATGCTAAGTTGCTTCAGTAGTGTCTGACTCTGCAGTCCTAAGGACCATAGCCCTCCAGACTCCTCTGTCCATGGGATTCTCCAGGCAAGAATACTGGAGTGGGCTGCCATACCCTCCTCAGGGGATCTTCCTGAGCCAGGGATCAAACCTGCATCTCTTATGTCTCCTGCAGTTTAGAGGAGAAAACAAGCGGGTTCTTTACTACTAGTGCCCCCTGAATCCCAGAGATGCCCTTTCAACTTCCTGCGCCCTCCATCCTGACCTAAAGCAAGTACTCAAACTGCGGACCAGCCCTGCAATCGGATTCACTTCGAATCAGCCATATGCTGTCAGGAGGAAGAGGATCGTTCAGTGGTGGCTGTGTGGGTGTTTTAGGGGACCTGACGACCCTTGTGATGGTAGAGGTTAGACCCCAAGTTTGCATCCACACATGCTACTGACTGGTTGGCAGGAGAAGAAGGGAGGGAAAAACCAGCCAGCTCGGAGGACCGATTTAGTCTTGTAAAATACACCGGAAGAGCAGAGCGTGGGAGTGATCAGCTCCCCACGGTTTGTGGTTGTAAAGGTGCCTGCTTGCTAACATGCCTGGAGAAGTTACTCTGCAGCTACTCTGCAGGATAAATAATAAGACGGTTTCTTGAATCTTACAGGCTGTGGCGGGAGGAAGAGAGGGTGGAATTCTGAAGGAGATGAAAAAATAGTCTGAAAAAGTGAATTTCAGCTTCTTTTGGTTTTTCACATCTTATTTGAGGGACCTTATTGGTGCTAGTGGTAAAGAATCTGCCTGCCAATGCAGGAGACACAAGAGATGTGGGTTGGATTCCCAGGTTAGGAAGATCCCGTGGAGTAGGAAATGGCAACCCATGCTGGTATTCTTGCCTGGAAAATTTCATGGACAGAGGAGCCTGGCGGGCTACCGTCCATGGAGCCACAAAGAGTCAGACACGACTGAGTGGCTGAACACACACACACCAGGAGGACCCTCACACCCTTCCATTTTCTAGTATTTTATTAAAGAAATGCTACAGTTCATCAGAAGTCTGCCTGGAGCAGGAGACCGGCAGTTTTCATGATTTGGGAGGTGAGATGGTTCGTCTTCATCAGCCAGATATTTAATTAAACGCTAACCTAGGTGTTTCTGGAAAGTGGATGTGGTTCACATCTATGCTCAGATGACTGCAAATAAAGGAGATAATTGCCCTCAGTAAGGCCAGGGGTTGCTCATCCAATCAGCAGGAGGCCTGAAGAACAAACGCTGAGGTTTCCCTAAGAGGAAGAAATTCCATCTCAGGACTGTGAGAGCAACTCCTGCCCACGTGTCTGGCCTGCCAGCCCTGTGAACTCAAACTTTCTAGCCCCCGTGATCACAGGCTCTAACTTCTTAGAATAAATCTCTTCATATACTTGGTTTTATTTCCTCGGAGAACCCTGGCTGATACCGGATGCCTTTACATTCCTTTTTTTTTTTTTGCTTTAAATAGATGAAAGGCAAGAATCTGAAAGCCAAGTGACTTCAACAGCACACGCACGCACCTCACACGCTATGAGGCTGGAAAAAGAAGCCTGTGGGCCAGAGAGGAGCTGGAAAGCAGGGACACTAGTCTATTATTTTTTTTAGCTTTATTTAATGTGCAGAGGGGTGCAGCCACTTCACCTGTTGAGGCCCTGCTCTCAGCTCTGCCTTCTGTTCTCTGACTCCCACCTCATCCTGGTCCTCAAATGGTACCTGACCCAGTCTCTGCAGACTCCTCCTGCCTCCGGCCTGGATTATTGAGATGGCTTCTTCCTACTCGTCTTTTTTTTTTTTTTTTTGCCACGTTGTCACTCTTTCTCTAGGAGAAGGCAATGACACCCCACTCCAGTACTCTTGTCTGGAAAATCCCATGGACGGAGGAGCCTGGTTCTGCAGTCCCTGGGGTTGCTGTGAGTTGGACACAACTAAGCGGCTTTGCTTTCACTTTTCACTTTCATCGTTGGAGAAGGAAATGGCAACCCACTCCAGTGTTCCTGCCTGGAGAATCCCAGGGACAGGAGAGCCTGGTGGGCTGCCATCTATGGGGTCGCACAGAGTTGGACACAACTGAAGTGACTTAGCAGCAGCTCTCTTTATCTAAATTTCTCCACTCCTTGGTTTAGGCTCCCATGGTCTTTTCTCTGCACCTTCTCTCTGTTTCTCTCCACCTGCCCCAGAAACGTCCACTGAACACCCATTTGCTGGGTGACCTTGTCACTCAAATAGTTTGAACCACCTCCTAAATCGTGATGCTTCTGAAGCCTTGTCTCCATCCTAGAACCCTCCCCACTTCTTCAAAATCATCCAACCAAGTGCACACTGAATCTCAGACTTGACATATTTACGGTAGACCCATCATTCCCAACCCTGTCCCCCTGAATCTCAGACTTGACATATTTACAGTAGACCCATCATTCCCAACCCTGTGCTCTTGATCACGGCTGGCAGAGTTTCCATCCAGAGCTGGCACCTCTGCTAACAACAAGTCAGTCATTCTTGTTCACACCCGATTTCCTTAAGAGCAATGTAAATGCTTTGACTTTATTGAAGTGATGTAGTTAGATTCCTCTGAGACACGATCATTATTCTTGGCACATGATTTCTGTAATGGGATAGGTGGCTGTCTCTGCCCCTAGATAACACCTGAAAGAAGTAATATGTGCACCTGCGTTTTTAATCAAACTGGAAAATAATAACCAGGGGCAGTCTAGAGGCACAGTGAATGTGTTAGCGGTGCTTCTGGTAAGTTCATGGTGGCGGGCAGCTGGACTGCATCCACGTGAGTCAATGACAGGGCAAGATGAGTGGAGACGGACTCCGCTGGCAGTGCAGTGATTAAGAATCTGTCGGCCGGGGCAGGGGACCCAGGTTCAATCCCTAGTCTGGGAAGATTCCACGTGCTCTGGGGTGACTAAGCCCATGTGCCACAACCACTGAGCACAAGCTCTAGAGCCCGAGCTTCACAACGGGAGAAGGCACCGCGTTGAGGAGCCTGAGCAACGCAACAAAGAGGAGGCCCTGCTCGCCGCCACTAGAGACAGTCCACGCAAACCCTGAAGACCCAGCACAGCCAAAAACGAATGAATGAATGAATTAAAAAAGAAGACCGGTGGAGAACAGAACTCAGAGGGGCCTCAGGCCTTCAAAGGACATGACCTTTGTCCTAATTACAGTGGGAAACCATTGGACGGTTCTGGAAGGGTTGTGAGATGATCAGACTGGAGTTTTTTAGACAATCTGAACTCCGCGTGGGACAGGTATAGATGTGGCCAGAATGGAGCCCAGACTCCAGGCTCTGATTCAGTTGGTCTTGGTAGGCAGAAGGCATCAGGGAGATGTAAAATTCCTCATGTGATGCCTTTTATAACTGCAACCTGGATGGTTTTGCTTTTAGTTTATTTCAACCTCAGTGAAGTGACTCTGCCACTCAAGAATGGGTTTATCAAGGTGTCTGGCTCCAATGGATCACTCTGCACCACACCCCCACCACCCCAAATTCTATCCCTGTTTAACTCCAGGTCCAAGTTGAATATTAGAATGATAATTCAAAGCAAACAAAATCGTTTACGTCATAGATAACCACATTGAAGATCCAGAAGAAAGATAATGTGAAATTCTCTTCTTCATTGGGTACAATTTTTAATGAAAGTGATCAGTCGTTGAGAGACCTGGGTTATCAGAAACATTCCTTCAGTAAGCTTCTGAGTAAGGGCTTGGCTATTGCAGAGACGTGCCACATACTAGGAACACAGCATGTAAAGACAAGTCTGACTCGGTAGATTTGTGAGCAACTAGCTGTGTTATTTGTTTCTACAATGAAATCTGTATGCCTGGCCCTGGGCCATCCACAGCCTCCTAGACCACATGCCAGCCCAGCTTCTTTAGGAAGTTTTTCCTGTGAACAGCAATTTGGATGAAGAACTAGATGAGTATGTTCAAAACTAACTCCTTGGAAAAATTGAAGTAATAAATACAAAGCATGGGGGGTTGATCTGAGGATGAAAGGACCAGAGCAACTGTGATGTGACTGAGCCTTTGCTGTCTGACATCCAGGAGGACTGGGTGCCTGGTGACCAACACCATCAGTGTTGACACTCACCTCAGTTCAATCCCCGGTGTTGTGGGGAGGATTCAACAGAGGGCTACCCTTCAGAGGGGATCTCATTCCCTTCTCCAAGCTTGGAGGACCAGCAGGAGCTACTTTACCAATGAAATCACCTACAGTGCTGGAGAATTGTTTGCCTTGAACAGAAACTATTTCATTGAACTGGACGGTGACGATGGCACAAATATCTGGGAAGGAGAAAATTTAGAAATACCATGTCAGATTTGGGTGGTGGAGGTCAACTCTTCTTCATCCCTCACTCTAAAGTCGGACACATATTTGGAAAAAGGCGACCATATGGTTCTCCTGAAGGTCAGGATATCATGACATGCATGAGCAGACTGGTTCATGTTTAGCTGGATGAATATGAGAAGTAGTACTTTTCCATAAGACCTGACCTGGGGTCCAAAAGCTTTGGAAATATCAATAAGCATGTTGAATTGAGGAGGAAGTTGGGTTGTAAATCACTTCAGTGATATTTGGATAATGTTTACCAAGAGATGCATATATCTGAGCCCCATGCCAAACCCTTGCAACCCAATTTTATCAATAGAAGGCAGAAACCTCCCCAGAGCTGTTCAATGGGAGAAGCTCTATCACCTCCAGATGAGTAAGTGGTGACTCAGGGCTGCCTAAGTCAGGAAGGAGGCCTAGGAGTGCTCAAGGGGTGTGGCTACGGTGACCCAAGTCTGATCTGAATTTATAATGAAGAGCATGGATTGGTTTTAAATAATCTCCCTTGGCTGGATATGTCAGAAACACGTTTATCAGGAGGCTCATGAAGTGTCATGGGTCAGGAGGGGCCCAGCAGTTGACTTTGGGAAGAATAATCGGCTGTGCCAGGAGTCAGTTGGACAGTGCCTGAGAGTGGTTGATCTCCTGAGTCCCAAAGGCTGTGTTGCTGTGTTGGCACCTCCTGACAATGGTGGCATTTGGAGGGTTAAAGTGGACACTGTGGCTGGAATGGTGACTCATCACACCTGTCCTCCTTGGACAGAGGTGCCTGGGAAGATTAGCGGAGGCAAGACAGCAGATACACCGGGGACTGGAGCACAGAGGGACCACCAGGAGGTGAAGAAGTAGTCTTCACCAAGACGTTAAAGTCACTTCTGAGCTGCTGTTAAAGAACTTTTTTGCTTATGACAGAAAACCAGAATACAATTTCAACTCGATAAAGAGTCAAGTTTGTAGAGAAGGACAAAACCCAGGAAATTGACATGCTTATTCAAATCTATTTATGCTTCTTTATTTAAATCCATTTTAATAATGGAAGGGCATTTATCTGATCAGAAATTGTTATGATTTCCTTTCTTAGAAGACTTCATAGGAGACATTTTTTCACTTCTATTATCATGTTCTAAATAGATAATTTTAAACAGATTGCATCCACATTACCTTCAACTCCAGAAGGCATCGTTTATAAGATTATATTTAAGAGGCAGTTAACTATTATAAATTATGTGATGAATTATAGGACTATCTACATTTAAAGGATCCTTTTTATTACTAAAATAAATAGTCGCTCAGTCGTGTCCTACTCTTTGTGACCCCATGGACTGTAGCCACCTGGCTCCGCTGTCCATGGAATTTTCCAGGCAAGAATACTGGAGTGGGTAGACTTTCCCTTCTTCAGGGGATCTTCCCAACCCAGGGATTGACCTGGGTCACCTGCATTGCAGGCAGATGCTTTACTGGCTGAGCCACCAGGGAAGTGGTTTTTATTACTAAAAAATAATAGTATGGAACTAGGTGAAATTTCCTGCATTATATTAAGTCCTCCAAAACCTGAGACCCTGTTATAGCCCCACAAGAAAAATTCCTGCAGGGACTTCCCTGGTGGTCTAGTGGTTAAGAATCCACCTGCCAGTGCAGGGGACATGGGTTCAGTCCCTGGCCTGGGATGAGCTCACATGCCACGGGACACCTAAGCCCAAGGGCCCTAGAGCCCATGGTCCACAAGAGAAGCCACTGCAATGAGCAGCCCACTCCCCACAACGACAGTAGCCCCCACTCGCCATGACTAGAGAAAGCCCACATGAAGCAATGAAGATGCAGTGCAACCAAAAATAAATTAATAAAAATTTTTTATTAAAAAAGGAAAGATTCCTGTAGCCTGAGCTTCTTCAGCCCAGCAGCCACAGAGAACTCGCTCCTCACCGAGGCAACCTGGTTCTCCTTCAGGCTGCTCTGATGTTGGAAAATTCTTCCTTATTTCAAAGACCAATCTTCTCCATGGGTTAAGCCTTGCCTCCACACAGAGCACACATTCCAGTTCTTTTAACAGCCCCACCCATGAGCTGGTGTCAGGGACCTCTGTTTCCTTCCCTTTAATCTTCTTTTTATTTACTATATTATGAAGGCACGTGAGAGTATAAAAGTAAGATGAAGGGCAAATAAGCCAGACCTCCAGGCTCTGGAGTCCTCCCCCAAGAGACAGTCATGTTACCACTTCCTATCTTTTCAAGAGAATTCTGTGCACTTGCAAAGTATACACATTATTTTTTTAGGCAAAAGTATGACATACACTATTCTGTACCTTGCTTTTCTTGAACCTAATAATAAATTTTGGAGATGATTTCACATCAGAATTTAAAGCCCCACCTGACTCTTTTAAAACTGCATTTCATTAAACCAGTCCCCTGTTGATGGACACTAGGTAGCTTCCAATCTTTTGCTCCTGCAAGCGAATCAACCATGAATATCTTTGCATTGCATACCCCTCTTCGTGCAGGTTATCTGTATGATAAGTTTGCTGCTGCTGCTGCTGCTGCTAAGTCGCTTCAGTAGTGTCCGACTCTGTGCCACCCCATAGACGGCAGCCCACCAGGCTCCCCCGTCCCTGGGATTCTCCAGGCAAGAACACTGGAGTGGGTTGCCATTTCCTTCTCCAGTGCATGAAAGTGAAAAGTGAAAGTGAAGTCACTTCAGTCGTGTCCAACTCTTGGAGACCCAATGGACTGCAGCCCACCGGGCTCCTCCATCCATGGGATTAGAGCAATGCAATTGCTCGATCGAAAGATACGTGCATTTAAAATTTTAATGCACATTGCCAAATTGTCACCCAATGAAGTGGCACCAGTGTGCTCTCCACCAGCAAGGTCGGTGAGTGCCTGCTGTCTCTTACGGTTAGGAGATGAGCCAGTTTATAATGCTGTCTTGGAACTGTCTTTCCCTGAACTGAACCCACTGTTTCTGTGTGACCCAATGACCTCAGTGAATATAAAACGTCCTCTCTCATGCGAGTTACTCTACTTGTCATTAAAAAAAAAAACAACAAAAAAACTTCAACACCAAAGCTGCCATTGTGACCAGGGCCACATCGATGACATTTAGTCATTAAGCTCTGTTCTGCAGTGTAGCTGCTGACAAGTTTCTGCCTTTTGGGGGCTGGGCTTTTGGATTTTTGTATGCAAGTTGCAGAAGTTTTCCATATACCTGTGTATTTTTTTCTTTTTGCTGGTGTAGCCAGTTGCACAAATTTGGCATCTTAGAGCAACACAGACTTATTGTCTTCTAGATGTGTCACTCCCAAGTCCAAAGTGAGTCTCAATGGGCTAAATCCAGACGTCAGGACTGCGTTCTCTCTGGATGTCCTAGGGGAGAACCCACTCGCCTTCTCCAGCTTCCAGAGGCTGACTGCCTCCCAGGGCTCCTTCCTCCACTCAAAGCCAGCAGCTCAGCCTCTTCAGTCTCTCTCTGGCTCTGACCCCTGCTTTCTTTGTCCTTTCCTGACTCTCCCACTTCCATCTTCTTTCCATCTTTTAAGGACCCTATGATTACATTAGGCTTCTCTAAGTAATCCAGGATAATATTCCTGTCTTAAGATCCCCAACTCAATTATATCTGCAAAGTCCCTTATGCCATGTAAAGTAACATATTCAAGGGCTCCAGGGATTATCTTTAGGGAGCCATTATTCTCAGACACTGATCTGCATTAAATACCATCTTGTAGAGGTTAATTGCTTCAAAGACTGTTTGGACATAAATGGGCTTTGAGGGAGGGGCTGGGTATCCTCCCTTCTACAGGGATTTTAAACTAAGTACCAACCAGTATGTGATGTTGAGCTGAGTATCCTTGGAGCTAGAGTGAAGAAGACCAAACAGCTAACAGGTGGGTGGGTGCTTTGCAGTTTATAAAGAGCATTTACATCCATTACCACAGGTATTTCTGTTTGCCACTGTTGGGTGAGGAATCTGCCTGAAGTCATATGGCAGGCACTTGTCGGCGAGATTCTTCAAGCTGCCAAGCTGTAGCTCCTCCCATCCCAGCTACACCAAAGTCATGCTACCAGCCCACACAGAGTCTCCAATAAAAGTCCTGAGAACTTTGTTCCTCTGTGGGTTTCCAGAGTTGCCTGTTCCCATATAAGACCAATTTGATCTCGTTTTACCAGTAAAGATTTACTTAAATACGATCTACTTTAAAATTTTAAAAATTTACTTTACTTTAAAGATACCATTTACTTTAAAGATTTGCTTTACTGGTAAAGGTCTCCTTTTATCAGTTTCTAGAGCTTGTTCTTACACCTTAACTCCCCAGAACTCAGCCTTGTCTGCTGAGCAGTTCTGGCCTGGAACGGTGTTTTCACATCTGTGATGGCACCAGGGAGATGGAGACCCGAAAGGATTGGGACCATGACCGAGGTCACAGGGGACTCAAACCCATGGGTCTCCTCCCACTGAGTCACTCTGTCCCTTCCAGAGAGACAACCCTGAAAAACTAGCAATTCACAAACTCCCCAATAATCTGACCTTCACTTCAGAGGACATTGTGGAGTTCTTGGAAATTGGAGGCTGAGTAGGCAGCCATGAAATGAAAAGACACTTGTTTCTCAGAAGAAAAGCTATGATAAACGGAGGCAGTGTATTAAAAAGCAGAGACATTACTTTGCCGACAAAGGTCCGTATATTCAAAGCTACGGTTTTTCCAGTAGTCAGGTATGGAATTGAGAGTGGGACCATAAAGAAGGCTGAGTGCTGAAGAATGCATGCCTTCAAACTGTGGTGCAGGAGAAGAGTCTTGCAAGTCTCTTGGACAGCAAGGAGATCAAACCAGTCCATCCTAAAGAAAATCAATCCTGAATATTCATTAGAAGGACTGATGCTGAGGCTGAAGCTCCAATACTTTGGCCACCTGATTCAAAAAACTGACTCACTGGAAAAGACCCTGATGCTGGGAAAGACTGAGGGCAGGGGGAGAAGGGAGCAACAGAGGATGAGATGGTTGGCTGGCATCACTGACTCAATAGACATGAGTTTGAGCAAACCTTAGGAGATAGTGAAGGACAGGGAAGCCTGGGGCACTGCAGTCCATAGGGTGGCAGAGTTGGACATGACTTACTGAACAACAAGGAAACTGACATACATGGAGTCCCTACTGTGTGCCAGCACTTCCCAGAGATAGCTCATTTGCTCTTTCTAACAGTTTGGGTGTTCTTATCACCCTTTTACTGATGGTGGCTCTGAGAAGTTAAAAGTCCCAAAGATGGCAATGAGTGGATTCCATACCAAGTCATTCTGATTCCAAAGTCCATGACTTTTCCTCTTGCCCATGCTGAAGGACAAGCTAAGCAGGATTCCAGGTTAAAAAAAAAAAATCTAGCACCTGCTTTATGAGAGTCCGGAGCCCTCAAATGTCCTGGTTAGCTTTGCAGCTGATTGGATGAAAGTGAGTGCAGCTGACGGGAGAGGCAGGGAGGGAAAGTGCAGGCCAAGTGTTCCCTGGCTCGTGTCCAGTGACCTGCAGCCCTGGGAACAGGTGCCAGAACCCTCTCCCAGCCAAAAGGAGAGAAAGGCGGTCCAGGGGTGGGGGGAAAAGTCACAGACAATCCATCAACAGGTAAAGTTACCAAACACTAGCTTGAGAGCTAGAGGCTTGCCCAGAACAGTTCTAAGGACTTGCTCTGATCACCATTTGAGCTAAGCTTCATTTCCATTTTTCCTTCAATTTAGACCCCATCTGCTGCTCTGTTTGCCTGGGCCCACCGCTAGAGACACAGGCATGCAATTATCCAACTCCTACGCGTTTTTCTTGTTCTCTTTCTCTTTGAGTTTAATTTCCATCAGAGGCTCTGCCTTGAGCTTGCTTAAAAACCTGCAATTACGAGAAGGCAGCTAATGAGACCAGGAGCAAACTTCTGTTCTGTGCAGCTATTTTTTTTTTTTTTAATGAGATAAAATGTCAGAGAGAGGGATTTCTATGTTGCTCCCGGTGACTGAAAGGGTCCCCAGCGTTGCAAATAAACAGGCTACAATTAGCATATGTAGGGAGGGGTTCAGTTCAGTTTAGTACTGTTGCTCAGTCATGTCCGACTCTTTGCGACCCCATGAATCGCAGCACGCCAGGCCTCCCTGTCCATCACCAACTCCCGGAGTTTACCCAAACTCACGTCCATCGAGTCAGTGATGCCATCCAGCCATCTCATCCTTTGTCGTCCCCTTCTCCTCCTGCCCCCAATCCCTCCCAGCATCAGGGTCTTTTCCAATGAGTCAACTCTTCGCATGAGGTGGCCCAAGTATTGGAGTTTAAGCTTCAGCATCAGTCCTTTCAATGAATACCCAGGCTGATCTCCCTTAGGATGGACTGGTTGGATCTCCTTGCAGTCCAAGGGACTCTCAAGAGTCTTGTCCAACACTGCAGTTCAAAAGGATCAATACTTCGGCGCTCAGCTTTCTTCACAGTCCAACTCTCACATCCATACATGACCACTGGAAAAACCATAGCCTTGACTAGGTAGACTTTTGTTGGCAAAGTAATGTCTCTGCTTTTTAATATGCTGTCTAGGTTGGTCATATGTAGGGGTTAGAGGGTGGTAATTCTCGCCCCTGGGGTCCTTGGGCTTCTTGACCTTTCCCGAGATGTAACTGGCAAGGTCAGTTACATAACTGGCTCTTGACTGGCTGAAGATCCACTGGCCAGGTCATGGTCAACAGATAAACACCCAGAAAGGTCACTGCCTGTGGCAGCAAGGCTCTGACCTCGGGCACACAGCTGTGTTTCCGAGAGCAGCTTGTTTTCTCACGCACATTATGGGGTAATGACTGGGATTGTGGAAACTGCAAACAGCATGTGTCATAATGAGTATTTTGACTTGGAATGCAGCTTTCTGAGCGGCTCCCGGTGTCTGCAGAAACTCAAGAAGTGACAGAAAAAAAAAAAATCTGTCATGAAAGCGCCTCTCACGCAGTATAGCTGATAATGGAAATTCAATTGCAGGAGCATTTATTTAGTGCCTGCTATGTACCTGGCTCTGGGCTGAGCGCTTGGGATATAGAAATGAGTAAGATGCAGCCGCTGACCTTCTTTGGACCTAACAGAGAGAATTGGAGAGCTAAAATGATGCTTTACCTAAGGAAGTCCCCCTGCCATCCCCTCCCTTGCCCCGCATCCCTTAGGTCTAGATTTTCCCAACGAAAAGGAAAGATTGGGTCAAGGCTTACAGTTTTCCTTGAACTAGCACCTGTTTGAAGTCCGTTCTCCCGCCCCAAGGGAAGAACATTCTCCTGCCCTCCTGTCTGCCCACCACACCACAAAAGCCCAGTACAGGCTGCAGAGGTCCCCGCCCAGCCCCTTCCAGGGCACAGCGGGGTATGGCTCAGGGCTATGGTCCCTGATCCTGGCCACACACTGGAGGGCCTGGGTTGCTTAGCAACAAGGCAGACACCAGGCCCCTGGGCAGAGGTTCTGATGTGCAGGTTTGGGACTGGCCCCAGAAGTTGTGTTTAGAACAATTGCTGCAGGGGATTCTGGTACCTGGTCAGGTTTGGGAACCACTAACCAAAGACCAAAGTCGTGTTTTGTCACCTCCAGCTGGTAATGTAGTCTGGTGCCTCCTCTCTTCTCCTCCTCCTTCCCTTTCTCCCATCTATAAAATATGTCTGGTGATCTCCGAGGCCCACCCTACCTCTAACCACCTGTGTGTCCAGAGACAGGCTTCCTGGGAGCCCCTGTGATGCCGGGCCTCCTTCACACCCCGCGTCTCAGGGGAGGACAGAGCGGGCCAGCCTGAACCTGAATCAGGTCCCAGCCCCTTCACCTGCTTCCTGGTGACCCAAGCCGGGTCCACTCCCCTCCTTGGGCCTTAGTCCAGGGTAAACCTGTCAGGAATTTCAGCAGGTAACCACCACTTTGTGTTTCTTTTCCTTGGGGAATTTTTCAGGGCAGAAAGCAAAGCACTTTGAAGGCAAAGCTGGGGGCCCTGGGTGGAGGCCACCTTCGAGGGCAGGGAGAGCCAGGGAGAGCCAGAGGGCCGGCTGCGGTGGGGAAGGCTCTGAGGGTGGTCCTGTCCTGCCATCGTGATGTAACCCACCTGGGGGCACTGGAACAGCGTGAGAGGTGAGAGGGAGGGTCTGCCTTGTGTCCAGCCTGCCTCCAGGAGAGCCTGGACACCAGTTCACACCACTCTGAACTCAGCCAACCCATCCTTAGGCCAGTGCTCGAGTTTCTGCAGGAGCTGAGCACTCCAGAGTAGAGAAAGTCCATGAGACCCCCCCCTCATTGTACCCCATTTCTGAGAAGCTACTTAAAAGAGAAGGGAGGTTAAACTAGCCCTCCATGAGACTTCTAGATGGACCCTCCTCATGCCCTTGTTGCCTATCCCCCAAACTGCATTTCACAGACAGAATCCAGTCTATGAATTTGGGTGAAAATATCCTTGTTTTCACTAAAATTTAAGCATTATCTTCAATTACTAGATTATAGGGGGAGTTAGTCAGCCTATGACTTTATCCACCAATGGAAATCACAGGTAACTTCACATCATTTTATAGTTGATACGGATATTCCAAGGAGATCAAACCAGTCAGTCCCAAAGGAAATCAACCTTGAATATTCATTGGAAGGACTGATGCTGAAGCTGAAGCTCCAGGAGTTTGGCCATCTGATGCAAAGAACTGACTCACTGGAAAAGACCCTGATTCTGGGAATGATTGAAGGCAGGAGGAGAAGGGATGATAGAGGATGAGATGGTTGGATGGCATCACCAACTCTATGGACATGAGTTTGAGCAAACTCTGGGAGACGGTGAAGGACAGGGGAGCCTGGCGTGCCACCGTCCATGGGCTATTAATGTGTTAATAGCTTTTGCTATTAATGTGTTAATAGCAAAGCACATATGTCACTATACTGCAAACATATATGAAAATATTTTGGCAAAATTTTAATATGATTGTTTTCTTTCAAAATATTATCTATTCATTCATTTAAAAAAAATGTTATTTGGATGAGCCCACAGGGTTCGCAGGTTGCCAACAAGTCCACCGTACATTAAACTTTAAGGATTCCACTTCTGAAGTCATCTTAAGATGACTCTGAAATGGGGCATTGTGGAAAAGTGAAGAATTCTCAATAATGGTAAAAAAAAAAAAATTCTGAGTATTTGTCAAGATTTCCAGGAGCTAGAATAGATCCTAGAGATATATAACTTCACTTGTTAAATTGACATTATTCAGCTTTAATTTATATGAAATAAAATGCATCTTTTTTGTTTTTTTTACCATATGCTCACTGTTTAAAAATTGTGGCAAAAAACAAATAACATAAGCATTACCATGTTAACCATTTTCAAGTGTACAGTTCAGCTGTGTTAAACATACTCATGTCGTTATGTAAAATGCACTGATTAGAAGCATGCAGTTTGATTAGTTAAGACAATATACCTGAGAACCACCACTACAATTAAATGCACAGTATTTCTATCACTCCCAAAATGGTTTTTTGTGCCTCTTTATTGCGTCCACTACCCCAAACCTAAGTAAATGTCAATTTACTTTTTGTCACTATATAGACTGCTGCTGCTGCTGCTAAGTCGCTTCAGTTGTGTCCGACTCTGTGCGACCCCATGGACGGCAGCCCACCAGGCTCCCCTGTCCCTGGGATTCTCCAGGCAAGAACACTGGAGTGGGTTGACATTTCCTTCTCCAATGCACGGAAGTGAAAAGTGAAAGTAAAGTCGCTCAGTCGTGTCGGACTCCTAGTGACCCCATGGACTGCAGCCCACCAGGCTCCTCCGTCCATGGGATTTGCCAGGAAAGAATACTGGAGTGGGTTGCCATTGCCTTCTCCCACTATAGACTAGTCCTTTCTTTTTTGAGTCAACCATTTCACAAACATGGAATCCTACAAAATATACCCGAACTGCTTGTCCGCCTGTTGATGAATGTGTGGGTTGTGTCAAGTTTTGGATTATCACAAATTTACTATGAACACTACTGGCATGTCTTTCTGTAGACACATGTTTTCATTTATCCTAGGAAAGAATCCAGGTGTGGAGTCACTGGGTTATGTGATAAGTGTATGTTTACCTTTATAAGAAACGACCAAACTGTTTTCCGAAAAGCTTGCATCATTCTGCGTTCCCAGCAATCATGTATGGGAGCCCCAGTGGTTTCTCTTCTTCCCAATACTGGGTACTCTTGGTCTCTAATTTCAGCCATTCCCTGTGTGCTGGCATCTCATCGTGGTTTCAGTTTGCACTGTCCTGACAGCTAATAACGCTGACTGTCTTTTTGTGTCTGTGAGCCATGAGAGACTTCTTTGGAGGAGTCTAACTCTTTTGCCCTTTCTTATTGGGCTGTCTTATACAATCTGGATACCATTTTTTTTTTTTTTGCTAGACACATGTATTGCAAATATTTTCCCCATTCTGTAGCTTGTTTTCATTTTCTTAATGGTGTTCTGATGCAGACAATTCATCAGATTTTTATTTTATGGTCATGCCTTTCGTATTCTATCAAAGACATCTTTGCCCCAAAGTTAAAAAGATTTTATCCTACATTTTCTTCTGGAAGTTTTATATTTGTAAACTTTATGTTTGGGTCGATAACGTGTTTCAGGGCTTCCCAGGTGGAGCCAGAGGTAAAGAAATTGCCTGCCAATGCAGGAGACAAGAGATGAGGGTTCAGTCCCTGTTTCAGGAAGATCCCCTGGGGCAGGGCATGGGAACCAACTCCAATATTCTTGCCTGGAGAATCCCATGGACAGAGGAGCCTGGCGGGCTACAGTCCATGGGGTCGCAAAGAGTTGGACATGATTTTGCATGCATGCACAGTGCCCAGGATGGAGTATGGGACAAAAGTGTATTATTTCTTTTGGCATGTGAATGTTCAGATCTTTGAGCACCATTTGATGAAAAGACTCTCCTTTCCCTGTTGAGCTCTCTTAGCACCTTTGTTGAAATCAGTGGACCATATAGGTGGGGTCTATCTCTGGACTCTCTATGCTTTCCCACTGACATACATCTAACCTTATACTACGTGTGCGTGCATGCTAAGTCACTTTAGTTGTGTCCAACACTGGGATCGAATTCCCATCTCTTATGTCTCCTGCACTGGCAGGAGGATTCTTTACAAATTGCGCCTCCTGGGAATTTAGAGCTGAGAGAGGAAAAAGCCTTGTACAAGGTCAAATCAAATAAGCCAGAGGTCAAGATGGAATGTGGCTTGTGTAAATATTCATTTTTATTCAAGTTTTCCTTTCCATTGGCAATATCAGCACTGCCCATAGTGGCATCCACCAACCATCGTGAGAAAAAGTAGTGCTACCCATGCTCAGTGGCCCCAGTCGCGTCCGACTCTGCAACCCTATGCACTGTAGCCCACCAGGCTCCTCTGTTTGTTATCTACTAAATACTCATTTTTAACTCCTGTTGGGAGTCAGCAAAGAGGGACACAGTGAAGAGTAGCAGGATACCGATGCTCGGGGACTCTGCTAGGACTGGGAGAGGTGGATCTGGCTTTTCATGGAGCAGCCCTGTGACCTCACACAAGCTGATCCACCCCTGTAGGTTCCTGTGTCGGTCTGGATTCTCCAGAGAAACAGAAGCACACACACGTATCTTTGTATGTACGAAAGGAAACTTATTATAAGGAATTGGCTCGTGCAATTATGGAGGCTGGAAAGTCCCCACAGTGTGCTATCTGCAAGCAGGGAGGATGGTGGTGTCATTCAGTTCAAGTTCAGAGTCCTGAGAACCAGTGGGGTGCTGAGGGCAGGAGAAAAGCCATGTCTCAGCTCAAGCGATCAGGCAGGAAGGAGTAAATTTCTCTTTCTTCCTTTTTGATCTATTTCGGCCCTCAGTGGGCTTTCCTGGTGGCTCAGATGGTAAAGAATCCACCTGCAATGTGGTAGACCTGGGTTCGATCCCTGGGTTGAGAAGATCCCCTGGAGAAGGGCATGGAAACCCACTCCAATATTCTTGCCTGGAAAATCCCCATGGACAGAGGAGCCTGGCGGGCTACATACAGTCCATGGGGGTTGCAAAGACTCTAATACGACTGAACGATTAAGCATAGCACAGCACAGGCCTTCGGTGGATTGAATGATGCCCACCCACACTGAAGAGGGTAAACCAATTGACTGAGCCCACCTAGTCAAATGTTACTTTCATCCAGAAACACTCTCAGACTCACCCAGAAAATAACCACATCACATCACGTAGTCGCTCAGTCGTGTCCAACTCTTTGCCACCCTGTGGCCTGCCAGGCTCCTCTGTCCATGGGATTTTCCAGGCAAGAATACTGGAGTGGGTTGCCAGTTCCTTCTCCAGGGGATTTTCCTGACACAGAAATTGAGGCCAGGTTTCCTGCATTGTAGGGAGTTTCTTTACCAGAAAATAATGTTTAGCCAAATATCTGGATATGATCCAGTCAAGTTGATACATTAAACTAACCATCACAGTTCCTCAACTGAAATATGGGGTAAGAATTAAGCCACCCTAGGTCATACAGTAAGTCAGTGCAAATTTATTTCTGATAGTTCTGGAGGCTAGGAATTCCAAGATCAAGGCACCAACAGATTCAGAGTCTGGTGACAGCTTGCTTTTCTAGTTCACAGACAGTGTCTTCTGGTTCACATTGGTGTCCCCCAGTGGCTGAGGGTCAAGAGAGCTCCCTGGGGTCTTATTTGTAAAGGTATCAATCCCATTCGTGAGGGTTACACCCTCATTACCTGCTCGTGACATCACACCGTGGATTAGGGTCAACATATGACTTCTGGCCCCTCTGCTCTGTGTGTCCATGGAACTCTCCAGGCAAGAATGGGTACTCTACTGGAATGGGTACCCATTCCCTTCTCTGGGGATCTTCCCGACCCAGGGATTGAACTCAGGTACTCATGCATTGTAGGCAGATTCTTTGCCATCTGGGCTACCAGGGAAGCACCCCATGAATTCTGGGGGAACACACATTCAGCGTGTGGTAGGTGCCTGGCACAGGGCCCAGCACACTGCAGGCGATCATCAGATGAGGGGCTTCTTCCCTTCGGAGGTCCTTCCTGCTCTCCTTCTGGAATCTGAGCAGCAACGAGTTATCGAGCAAAGCCTAAGTAACTGGGTCAAAAGTGGCCAAGGTTGCCTGGATTGAATATTTGGGAGGGTGGGGGACAGGTCTCCCAGGGTTAGGCAGTCAGTCCCTGGGCAGGTGTGTCTGGGAGGGGTAGCTGCTGGGGGCTTGGGCAGGTACAAAATGGTCCCAAAGGATGAGTGCTATCCCTGGGGGGCTGTGTGAGGGTGAGGGGCATCTGAGGTGGTGATAGTGGGAGAGAAAAGAGGATGCAGAATAGAAGAGAGAAAGATAAACACAAAGAAATATAAACATCTCCCACCACAAAATTATGAAATCGCCATTTCTGACAATTTACTTGTGTGTAATAAAAACTACATTCACACCAGGTCAACAAAGTGTGGATGAGATTTTATAACAGGAGGCTTTATTGGACAGAATCTCAATACATATTTTCCCCTGTAGGAACTCTCAATTCTCTCATAAAAATTTATTACAGCGTTTGATATGTATGCACTAAACACAAGCCATTGTAAACAGAGCAGCAACACTGGCCTTGGATTCTCCAATCCTGAGTCCCACTGCAGCAGAAAACAGCTGTTGGCAAGTGTATCGCAGGAAAGGTTAACAGTGCCACATGGGGCGGGCTTCTGGTAATTATTTTTAATGGAGCTGTACTTCTGTTTAATAAAAGGAGAAAATAAAGCTAAAACTCTGATGGAGACAAACACTATAGAGGACGGTAACATTTTGCCTTGCTTGTTTTATGCTCGGGTTGCAGCTGTTGGTGAACAGTTGCCCATATGCACGCCCGCAGGGAAGCAGAGTCACAGGGGCACACGGTGATGGGCATGTTTGGTCCAGCATAAGCATGCAGATGTCTACCCCTTTTCCTATAGGTTTAACTTCAGAGACAGAACATCGTACAGGAGCCAGGCATTTGCAGCTCCCTCTGTCCCCTTAAAATAAAATATCTTCAGTTTTTCTAAATCCCAGTTTCCAAAAGTATTTTTGAAGCATCTAAAGATAAAGTACATTTCCATGTGGAATGCTGAACTAGCTGGCACCTACCTTAGGCTTCCTGAGTGCAGGCTCCCTTCTGTTCTCTGGACAACCCCCACTCCCCACTGCAAGCTAGGGATAGTGTAAGTCCTCCCACCTCACTTTGCACAACCCCCGCCTCCTCCCAAATAAAGAAGTCTAGTAGCTCAGATGGTAAAGCATCCGCCTACAATGCAGGAGACCCAGGTTCGATCCCAGGGTGGGGAAGATCCCCTGGAGAAGGAAATGGCTACCCACTCCAGTATTCTTGCCTGGAGAATTTCATGGACAGAGGAGCCTGGTGGGTTACAGTCCCTGGGGTTGCAGAGTCGGACACGACTGAGCGACTAATGCACACATGAAAAGTGAAGGAAAGCAAAGAATTCAACTTGGGTGCACTCATAACTTGGAGCTACCAGGGTTCCAAGGGTAGCATCTAACCAGCCTACTGCAGGAAGGTGGGTGGTTCCCATTTGGACAGGGGCAGGATGAACCTGTGTGTGGGAGATGGCCGTGCTCCATTAGGGAGGATGGATGTTCAGACAGGGCAGTGGTTTTTAGTTACTAAATCATGTCCAGCTCTTTGCGACCCCATGGACTGTAGACCACCAGGCTCCTCTGTCTATGGGATTTTCCAGGCAAGAATACTGGAGTGGGTTGCTATTTTCTTCTCAAGGGGATCTTTCCCACCTGGGGATCAAACCTGGGTCTCCTGCATTGCAGGTGGAGCCACCGGGGAATAGGGTGGCTGAAACTGTCCACTGGCATCCGCTCCACAGGACACCACAGCAGAGGGACAGGTTTATGACCTCCAAGGAGCTGCCTCAGCACAATAGACAATGAGCATCCAAACAGCAAAGATCTGAATTCCTTCTTGCAAACTAGCCTAAGAAAACACAGACTGGCCTATCCCAGTGTTTATAAAAATGCCCCGGTTGTAATGAGGGAATGGCAAGGCAGCTCTTTTATTTGTCCCTGGACTTGCAAGGTTCCCCCTGAAGAAATCCTGATGGGGTTGGCGAAACACCGAACTCCTTAAATGTCCCTCAAATCTTCCATACTTGAGGAAGTGTGTTTACACACCTGTAAAACAGGGTCATTGAGGTTTGGAACGATTTCAACTTGCAAGGGAACTTGGCATTCGAATACAGCATGAGCTTTGGTTACTGATAATCCAAGCAAAGAGTTGGCATACATGGCTTGAATGCTGGGCCATGGTGGACTGAGCCTGTGGGGGCTGGTTGTTTGGTATTTTAGGCAGGCAGGAGCCATCTCTCTGATCTGGCCATTGGGAAATGGACTGGCCCAGGTCAATCAGTGCATCATTGTGGTAGCATCTGATACTCCCTAAATGATGCCCCTATGAGTCATCTGGGGTATTTCGGAGGCCTTGATGACTCTAATCTGACTCTAATGATTCAGTGTGGGATTCCTGTCTCCAAATAACAGATTTTAGACTCTTCAAAATGTGAACTTCAGGTTCTATTAAACACGAGCAATCAGGCTGCCCTGGTGGCTCAGTGGTAAAGAATCCACCTGTCAAGGCAGGCTCCATGGGCTCCATCCCCGATCTGGGAAGATCCCACAAGCTGTGGAGCAACTAAGCCTACGCACCACAACTACTGAGCTTGTGCTCTAGAGCCTGGGGGCCACAACTACTGAGCCCATATGCTGCAAGTACTGAAGCCTGTGTGCCTGGAGTCTGTGCTCCACAACAAGGGAAGCCATTGCAGTGAGAAGCCCTGCTCGCTACAACTAGAGAAAAAAGCCCTCAAAGCAATGAAGACCCAGAATAGCCAAAAATAAATAAATGAATATTAAATATGTAAATAAATAAATGTATTAAAAAATACACATGTGCAACCACTGTTCCACGCCAAGGAGTAAGATACTGACTATAGTCACTGGGTCTCCAAGACAAAGGATACAGGAAATGCCCCCAAGTCAGTGTTCCTAAGAGCGCACACGCTCCAAAAGGCACGAACGCAGTCTTTTGAGTCAAAAACTTACATTATTTCAAAAGTCCCTTACATGTGGGTATATGTGATAAACTATCACATGGCTGGGAAAGATTGAAGGCAGGAGGAGAAAGGGGCAACAGAGGATGAGAGGGTTGGATGGCATCACCGACTAGATGGACATGAGTTCTGAGCAAACTCCAGGAGACGGTGAAGGACAGGGAAGCCTGGCATGCTGCAGTCCGTGGGGTGGCAAAGTCAGACACAACTGAGCGACTGAACAACAACATCACACTGCTAAGACTGAGTAGATGCATAATGTTGGAATGTCAGTGCTAAATGCATGTTTACATGACACACCATGTAAGCAAATTGAACACCCCTCGCTCCGCCCTCAGAGACGGGTGTGAGTGTGAAGGGTGGAAGGGTGGCCAAACTTACTTGGCACAAGGTAACTTTTGCAAATCTGGTTGTTTCTGCTGTGGATTCTTCCAGTTGTCCCCAGGGGTTATGGGCCCTGCCCAAGTGGACCCTGTGTCATTATGGAATGTGTACACACCCTTCTGAAGGCATAGCTTCATTCCCTCTCAGGTGTATTATCAGCAGATGCGCCTGGTCAACGAGGTTGGCTTCCTAAGAATGAATCTTGCTTGGCCTCCCAATTCACTGTATAACGTGGATGCTCCACAAAAGAAATACAATAAATTTAGCACCTCCCACCCTCCCACCCACCCTTCCTTCCTTCCTTTCTTCTCTTTCTCTTTCTTCCTTCTCTTTTTCACTAGCTAAATTATATGGATTTTCCCCCATGTCTTCTTTCTAAAAGAGCTCTAATTTTGGAACTCCCAAGTTCAAGACCTTGACATTCTCCCCTGGGTCACAGATCACGTGCACTCTGTCTCAGGAGGCACGTCACCTCCTCAGCACACACCTGATCTCATTCCTGGACACACGTCTAGCTTTCATCCCACCAAACTCCACACCAGACATGTTCACACCTCCTTCGTGTCTTGTCACATGATCTTCCCCAGTGCAGGTTCAGGCCAATGTCACCACCTCTAGGAAACCTTCCCGAACCCTCCTTCCCCACTGTCCAGTGTGCCCTCCCACTGTGCCCCTAGCCCTGTGCACAGCCCACGAGGGCAGCCTCAGCCTCCATTCTCTAGAGTAATCCCGGTCTCCCCAGAGCCTGACCCAGCCCAGGGCTGGACACACAGAGGGTGCTCTGTAAATGTCAAAGTGAGAGGCGGGCATTCCTGCAGTGCTGGGCTGGAATCTGTGGCTGCCGTCGGCTGTTCTCCAACCTCTCCAGAACTCGGTTTCCCTGGACCTTCGCAGGCCACTGTTTTTGAACAGTGATCAGTCCAGGTCAGGCTGAGTGGGGCCTCACGTCCTAGCCACGTTCCTGTCCTGATGCAATTACCTGGGAAGGCAGGCAGTTCCACTCATGGGGATTCCTCTCTCCTAGATAGCTGGTTCCCAGAAATTCCCAGGGCCTGCTCCTTTGACCTGTATGTGTGGAAGGAGGCAGAAAGAGGGCTTTGATTTTGTGGCTGCATCTCAACTGGAGAGGCAGGAGCGAGACTGAGGTCCCTACATCTCTTCCTTCCACCAGCAGGGCAAAGGCAGCTGGCCAGAGGTCAGGCTAGCTCATTGAGGGCTTCATTCCAGAGGCTGTGGATCTTTCAGGAAAGTAGTGGGAGCCCCCAGTACATCCAGGACCTCTCTCCTCCCCCTGGTGCCTGTGGTCCAAAGGACACGAGCGCATGCAAGAATTTTTGGCACCTGATAAAACATCTTCATTAAAATCATAGGTAAATGAGTGGATGCTGAATTGGGGTAAATTCTAAATATGCACAGCCCATGGTCCACCCCACCCCCACAGGGTCACAGTACAGTCCTTCAAAGACATCATCCATGGGCACAGAAGTATGTAGAAGGAGCGCAACCAGGACCTGGATGTGGCCTGATCTTTCCATCCTCTCTCAGAAAGAAAGGCATCGTGAGAAAGGAAACTAATTTCACAAACATGAGGAGAGAGGTTTATTGCTTATGGTGACAGAAGGCTGAGCTGAGTCCTAGAAGGAAGGTACAGTCGGTGTGAGAAGAGTCAAGGCAACTTCCCCTCCTCCCCTACCGCCGTTACTTCTCTGGAAAAGCAGGCAGGCTCTCAGGGAAACATCTTTGGGAGGTCAGCTGATCATGAGACACACAAACCCCAAAAGCCATGACCCTCACCCCCTGTGGGTCCCAGGGCTTGGAAATCCCCTCCTTCAAGAAGCAGCATAAAGAAAAGTTGGAGTTGCAGAGTGACTGAGAAAGACATTGTGGGCAGAGTTTAAACCTACAAGTTCAGAGCACGTTGGGCTAGGAACTGAGCCCTGTATGTGGGTTTAGGATTTGAGATCCTCTCCATTCTAGGCTCTGTTCTCCAGCTTCTTGAAATGCTTTCACACCGAGCCCAGCTGTCCACCAGAGCTCAGGCCTTCAACATCAAGCCTTCCGCTGGGCTGCTGTCAAGGAAGTCATCCCAGGCCCTTCACAGAGATGCAGATCTGGACCTTCCTAAGTTTTACCTGAGAAATCCATGTGACACTTGATAAATTACCAAACGAGGTAGATAATTCTCTTGGGAATAATGAAGCTGGGGAAATTTTGTAGACTGTATACAGATGAATATAAACATTTATCTAAAGGTAATCCTAGCAGAGTTGGTGGATATTGATCACTAATGAAGTGATCTTCTTCTCACTTCTCCTTGGGTTTTGATACGTGTGTCCTAATAATAATGAAAGTACCTAATCAGCTGGCATCTTTGGGGGACTGTCACCATGATGCCAATACAACTGGTTCTGTTGGTTTGTTGGCAGTCCTAAGGTTTAGTATAAATTACGAAATGCCTCTTCTCAACATATGTGGCATTATAGGTGACAGATCTTGTTTTTTAGCTAAAGAAGAGGTGGAAGGGATCAAGTTGCTTCTGGGAGTATAATTTGTTGCCTGCACAGAGCAAGCAGGAAGAGGACTTGACAGTTATTCCTCCAACCTGATGTTGACGAAAACTTATTTGACTGTTTGAATCTGACTATTGACCTCAGCCACTGGTTCACTACTCCTTCGCTGCCCAAAGAGCATTTGTGTGAAAGAGAGACGGTCGGATTCAATGATGCACATTTTCCTGGCTCTTTGCTTGTCTTCGACCTCACTGATGCTTTGGGGGTTGGGACAGCGAAGGGGGAACAGCTGCTTGATGCTAGGAAAGCGCAACAAAAGTGAATACCTGTTGTGATTGAAACCTGAGGGGCCAAAAGTGCTCTGAACCAGAGCAATTTTGTTTCAGGAGCACACAAAGTCCTGTATGGGCAGTGATGTGCTGGGAGATGCTTAGCAATGAGTTTTCAGTGGAGAAAAGGGCCTGGTTTGTAGCCTTTGCTGACTTTCACGGTATAAATATGCCCATTGTGGCTGATTTCAAGCTACCAAGGTGATGCCCCAGAACATGGAACCGGGAAGGGCTGTGTACCACTGGCTCCTCTAAGCAGGTGTGAGCACACCTCCAGCTGCGAAGCGGAGGCGTCGAGGCTTCCAAGGCTACGTCGGTCTCCATGGAAACTTAAAATAGAGACAAGAGTAGGCCAGGCTCAGTGACTTGTTTTCTAAATGAGGAGCTACGGTTAGTAAGATGCCATCTTTTCAAACATGCACACACTTGGCTATTTTTCAATACTGGGGCCACTCCGCAGTGAAAAGCATCAGGTTCTTCCTGGCTGGTCCCTGTGGAACGGGGTCCTCTCTTCTACATCTCCAAAGTCAGGCTGTGCCCAGAAAAGGAAGGGGAGAATGAGCCCTCTGAGCCTTTTGCTCCCATCCTTTCCACCCTGGAGGAGTCACTTGTTAGAGTGAAGGATGGAAAAATAACTGCTCTCAGCATGCACACGTCACTTGAAATGGTAAAAAGGCAAACAGGCAGAGCCTGGCCCACTCGCCTTGTTTTGATGAGAACAAGATGGTGGCTGCTAGTGGATTGGCATAGTTTTCTGGGTTATGGTTTTTGGTAAAAATTCACTGTCCCATCATGGGCCCAGAGCACTTTCTGGATCACCTTGGGAAGCCTCTACTGTCTGTTCATGACTTACAGAAACTAACATATTGAACCCTAGGGATGATGGAACCAGGTGCTTTAAAATCAGGCTAAAAACCTGCTCAGGTCTGTTCTTCTCCAATCACCTCAAAGAACATGCCCGACAAGACACGTGAGACAAGGTGAAATGCTTCCTGCGAATTCAAGTCACAGACTGGGTTTTGGGGACCTGCCAGGCACGTTCCTCTGCCCTCTCCTTGGCTCCAATAGTTATGACATGTGAATTCAGAAGAAGGTGACTTTGGGTCAGACTTCAAAGAACATTATTACATGTAGTACCTGCCTATTGAAAACCATTTTCATGCTAAGGTTGTCTACACACACACACACATACATGTTAGCTTTAGGGCAGGGGGAGGGAAGAGAGAGAGAAAAGGTGAATCCAATAGAACCATGTCTAATGCAACTTGTCAGCCACAGCTGGGTAACACTAGCTGTTAGACATTTTCCCCTTGGGCTTGGGGGCCCGAGGTCCCAGCTGAGCACAACTGAGTTAGTACCAGCTGAATGATATTTGGATTACAGCATCCACCACAGCACATGGCCATGCCAGACCTGGGCCCAAATGGCCACTGCCAACCTCGCTCCCGGGGTGACCGATGGCCCACAGAGGTCACCGCTTCTTTTCAGCATGGAGCCCAATGGTCCCGGGATGCTTAAGCAGGTGGACACCATGCTTCCTCACCTGCCATCAGCATTGTGAGTCCTTGATCATGACCGCACTGGGAGTGACTCCTGGGGAGTCTCTGCTGAGTCTCGGAGCTCAAAGGAGCTTCTCAGAAAGAAAAGCCAGAGCACACAGCACGTGCCTTGGTCATCCTTTGGTGATAAACAGGGGCAGTTCAATGTCTGCCCTGCAGGCACCAGGAACCAGGCTTCAGAGCCGCCCCGAGCCAGGGGTCCAGCATCCCTAGGCTTGGAGGTGGTGGTGGCTGGCGGTGTCCACCCAGGCGCCCCGATCCCGCCCTTCCCTTCTTCTCACCAGCCTCCTCCTTCCAAGCTCTCCAGCGGAGCAACGTCCTTCACTCGGAGACCGGCAGAATGTTCTGGCTGTGGGAGTCCCCGGTGAGGCCGGAGGAGCGGAGCGATCGCCGGTGGAGGACCCGGTTCAGGATCTCTTTGCAGCTCTTGCGGTACTGGTGTCGCAGCAAGGAGTACACGAAGGGGTCAGACGCGGCCTTGCTGTAGGCCAAGCACTTGGACAGCACCCCCCAGTGGGAGCTGATGGGTACTGCAGAGGACAGCTCCACCAGCCTGTGGACGGAGACCGGGAGGATGTCGGGTTATGAGAGCACAGCGGGGCGATGCCCACGCTCCGGCCTGAGCCCCTGACCCCGGCTTCCTGTCGGAGCCCCAAAGTCTCTGACAATGACAACAGCAGTAACAACCATTAAGACGGTGGCCGCCCACCAGGCACTCCCTTTAGGCCAGGCGCTGGGCTAGTGACACGTTTACACGTGAGCCATGGAACCCTGGAAGTTCAGACATCCCCATCGTACAGGTGAGGAAATCGACATCCAAGACGTTAAGTACTTTGCCAGTAAACTGCAAAAGCAGGATTTGAACTCAGGTCTGTCTGATTCGGGAACCCAAGGTGATCTGAGAAACGCACTCAGGGTTTCATTGCATCCTGGCCACTGGGGCTAACTCTGCTGCTGACTTGCTCTGTGACCCTGGGCAAGTCATTTCCCTTCCTGGGGCTTGGATGTTTTACATGAAAATTGAGAAGTTGGATAAGATCATCTCTATGAACACTGCAGCCAGAAGAGATGGGATTCTTTGCTCCTAATCCTAGCTCTGCCTTCCAAGGGAGGTTGCCTGGGAGGAAGGGCTGAGAACAATTTTCCAAATATTCGGCAAAGCTCAAAGTATGTCTCGCAGCAGGGAAGAATCTGCTGGTGAGAAAGGCTTCTTCCCAGGGCTGGGATCTGGGAGCCCCTGACAATAGCAACAATAGGGGATGCCCTAACGTGACCTCATTCTTTAGGAGGAGGTGAGGGAAGAGGCGGCTTCTGTGTCAAAGGGGCTCGGTTCTGAAACCCATCCAACAACTCCATTCAACAGTGCTAAGGTCATGCTGTGAGGGAGTGACAGCCTTCCTCTATGTAAATGGAAAGAAAGTAAAATTGTCAGTTGCTCAGTCGTGTCCGACTCTTTTCGACCTTATGGACTGTAGCCTGCTCTGCAGAGTCTGTTCATGGGATTCTCCAAGCAAGAATACTGGAGTGGGGTAACCATTCCCTTCTCCAGGGGGTCTTCCAGACCCAGGGTCAAACTCAAGTCTCCTACATTTCAGGCAGGTTCTTTACTGTCTGAGCCACCAGGGAATTCCCTCCAAATCAGGACATTAATTCTTCTCTTCCAAATGTGTCCAGAACCTTTGGCCATATTTGGACATTAACCAGCATTAATAGAAGGTACGAAAGGCCACAGAACTGGGAGGGAGCTTGGAAATCATAAATTACCCTCTCCCCACCCACTGTCAAATGAGGAAATCAAGGCCCAGAGAGGGAAAGAGTTTGCCCAGCATCACACAGCAAGTCCGTGGTGGAGGAGGATCCACTAACTGTGCTCAGACTGGAATCTGGCATCTGTATCCTTCCTGGGAGGTGGGGTGAGGGAGGGGTCGGCAGGATGGAAGGCAGGGTGGCTCTCAGCATGGAGGGCTGCCCAGGTGAGAACCCAGGTACCGAAATCACCGAGCTTGGGCTGTAACCCTGTGTTGCCAACTTGAGTGATTTTCCTGAAGGCTTCTTTGGGTTTAGGTCATGAGGACGAGCTCAAGAAGGGAAGGAGGAGGAAGGACGCTGATGGGGTGAGATTCCCTGTTGCAATGATTCCCTTTTTGAACAGATCCTTGATGTCTCCATTCTGAGGCCCTTCTATCTGGCATCCTGTTTATGCCCTTGCCCTCCCATCCTGAGGGGAAATGTGGCCAATGTTCTGCTCCTCTCCTTGGAAGCCTGAATGGGGGAAAATGGAGCTGTTGGCATTTGGGAAATCTGTACTTTTAAGAAATCTATGTTGGGAAGTGATGAGCATAAGGGAACCAAAACCCCTGAGTCTAGAATTCACACCTAATAATAACAATGAAATAGCTGAATGCCAACGCATTGTTGCTATGCGATGCCCGGTTGCTTTTCCAAAATGTCTAGTTTTCTCCATATAGATAAACTCAGTCTGAGCATTTGAGCTCTCCTAGGAGAACTTATTCAGAGAAGGTGATGGCACCCCACTCCAGTACTCTTGCCTGGAAAATCCCATGGATGGAGGAGCCCGGTAGGCTGAAGTCCATGGAGTCGCTCAGAGTCGGACAGGACTGAGCGACTTCACTTTCACTTTTCACCTTCATGCATTGGAGAAGGAAATGGCAACCCACTCCAGTATCCTTGCCTGGAGAATCCCAGGGACAGGGGAGCCTGGTGGGCTGATGTCTATGGGGTCGCACAGAGTCGGACACGACTGAAGCGACTTAGCAGTAGCAGCAGTAGGAGAACTTATTAAGAGCCAAATAGCATCAAACCATCCAGCGAGATCAAAATTATTATTTGCAGGTTCTGTAGATTTCACAGAATAAAATTATTGAGGACAATTTAAAATTTCACCATTTAGATAATTAAGAGGTAAAATCTATTGCACTTGCTTCTCAGAGATTTTATGTCCAGTCTGAACATGCCTGGCTCAGTAATAACAACTCCCAGTTGCGTATCTCCTTTGGGCCAAATATGAGATATGCACACTCTCTAATCCTACAGTTACCCTCTACAGAATGGGTGTCATTCGTCCCACTTTACAGATGAGGAAATCAAGGCTCAGAGGGACTGTGCAGCAAGCCAGCATCTCCTCAATGGGAAGCCCAGTTGCGTCTAACTGCGACCCATGTCTTGCTTGGGTGCCTCGCTGGGATTCAAATCTCCGCCGATTGCACAGGGTGAATGCTGGGGTCCCTCCCAGCCCTGAGAACTCCCTTTCTGTGAAGTTGCTATGTGCCACCCAGCACTTCTGTCACCCCCGGTCCACACTGCACAGGACTTCTATTCCGAAAAGCCAGCATCTGGCCTTCACAAGGCCTCCAGGCAGAGATGCTTCAGATCAGCCTGGGCCTGGGCACTGCTCCCACAGGGCCCCCGGGAAAGGTGAACCTAGGACCTTCCATGACCAGATGTGCTGGCTGACCTGCTTTCTGGTTTTCCTGTGCGTGGGGACCCCCCCCCCCCGCCATGTGCCCACCGTGGCTGGCTTTGTTCTGTTCCAGCTCTGACAGTTCTAAGTCCCTACTGCTTTAGGGGAATGGGCAAGGGTTTCTATGTTGCTACAATTGCTTCTTTCTAATTTCATATCTGGGTAGGGGATGGCCACATGGTCCCCAGATGACCTTTGAGCAAGGGAATGCTCCAGAACGCTCCAGCCCGTCTTCTCATGCCAGGCCCAGTCACCTCCTCTGAACACCCTCCCCTCCAGAAAAGGGACATTATTATTCCGATCAGTCACAGTTTCCTCGTGAGCAGGGTCACCGTGTGCTCAATGTGGCCTGCCACGCTCTGCCTCTCCTCTCTGCTACTGCACCTGATGGATTACTGAGCTCCGCTCTCCTGCCCCCGCCCACAGGTCTGGCCCAAGAGCGCTGAGCTTAGGGGTTTTTGGCTCAGGCGTTAGTTAATTAGGGGGACTTGGTTTCCTTTTGCCCTAGCCCCCTGTTGTAGGTTGAACTGTGTCTCCCCAAATTCATAGGCTGAAGTCCTAACTCTCAACACCTCAGCTGCTGCTAAGTTGCTTCAGTCATGTCCGATTCTGTGCGACCCCATAGACGGCAGCCCCCCAGGCTCCTCTGCCCCTGGGATTCTCCAGGCAAGAACACTGGAGTGGGTTGCCATTTCCTTCTCCAATGCATGCATGCATGCTAAGTCACTTCAGTTGCGTCCGACTCTGTGTGATCCCATAGACGGCAGCCCACCAGGCTTCTCTGTCCACAGGATTCTCTAGGCAAGAATACTGGAATGGGTTGCCATTTCCTTCTCCAATCAACACCTCAGAGTGGAACCTTATTTGAAACCAGGCTCGTTGCAGGTGTAATCAGTTACAATGAAGTCCTGCTGGAGAAGGGTGGGCCCCTAAGCCCATGTGATGACCGTGTCCTTACAAAAGTGGGGAGTCTGGGCACAGATGCACGCAGAGAGAATGCTGCAAGATGAAGGCAGAGATGGGGTGATGCTTATGAAGCCAAGAGACACTAAAGATGGCATGTAAACCATCAGAAACTCCAGGGGGGCAGCGGGGAGGCCTGGAAGAGCACCCTGGCAGCTTCAGAAGGACCCACCCGGTTGACATCTTGATCCTGAACTTCCAGCCTCTAACTGAAGCTGCACAGTTCTACTGTTGAAGCCACTCAGTGAGTGGCAGCTAGCTACAGAGGCAGGGCTGGGAAACAGACCCACGTCCACTGAGGAGCCTGTGGGTGTGCAGAGGGTGTTAGGCAGGATCTGGTTGTTCATGGGCCCCTGGTCATAACACCAACATGGCACCAAACCCTTTGGAGCTCCTGGAGCCTGTGGGCACTGAGGGTCGACATTGGGGTCAGCAGAGGTCAACAGCTCCCGGAGCAGGGCACTGGCCCTTCCCCTCCAGGGAGAAGGGTGTTTTCCCTACAAAGCAGGGCTCCCTGCCCCCTGCCCCCACTGTCCAGTAAGCACCAAGGTGACTTTCCAGGTCCCGCCTGAGGCATGTGCCCAAGAAACCTCTGCCATCGGGCAGTGTGCCGGGGGAACATTTACACTTCTGTGCTTAGAATGCACATGTGCCTGTCCTGGACAACCTTGACACAGCTCCCCCAAGGAGCCCCTGGGCTGAGAGCGCAACAGCTGGGCGGCCAGTCAGGCTGGGGACTGAGGGGGAGGGGAGGTCAGGAGTCCGCTTTCCTGAGCATCTCGGGTGGCTCAGAGATGGCAGTGAGCCCCTGGGGGTCCCGGGGCACAGCCTGGCTGGGGTGGGAGGTGTGAGATGCTGCAGGATGTCGCTGCTGACAAGTCGGAAGCTGAGTGTGGAGATGGGTGTTTATCTGACTCAAGGTGACCCAGAGCAGACACCTGTGGCCCTGACCTACCTGCCTGTCCCCACCTCTGGATCCCCTTTGCTCTGTATTTGTTCCGGGGGACCCCTCCAGGGAGCATCTCCCCTCTCTGGGCACAAGGCCCTCTGGTCCGGGTCCCAGGGAGGTCTCTGTGCTGGCTGTCACAGCAGAGGGCTGACAGTTGGGAAGCCGCCCCCTCGGCCTTCACCCACAGGGCTCTCAGACCCCATCTGGCAGCCTGGCCACCCTGGTCCCAGGAGGAGGATGGAGGTACCCTTGCCAGGACTCCTGGGCAGTCTCCAACCTCCCCCCTCCCAGAGAAACCAGTGTCTCAGCTCTGCTCGATGACGGGAATCTGCAAAGTAACTAAATTCTGGGGGAGAGAAGAAGACCAGTAACACCAGTAATCCCAGACCCAGCTTCTCTTCTGGGTCCTCAGAGGCTCGGGGCTTCGACAGCCACTTTCACAAACAGGGTCTCAAGTCCCCCTGGCAGCGTCCCTTGCCCTTCACACGACAGGGCAGGACATGAGGCAGAGTGACAGGCCGAGGCCACATGGCCTGGGCGTGGGGGGTGGATTTAAACCTGGACTGTGGGTGCCTGGCGGCACCTCCCAGCTCCTTGAGTCAGTTCTAGGGTGCAGAAAAGGCCTTCACGTTCAACCCTTGAATTTAAAGTGGTAAATTGGTGCACCCTCTTCACACTTCCATGATATCATCTCTCCGCCACACACACTCACACACACATTCACACATACACACACTCACACACACACACACACACTCACACACACATTCACACACGCACACACTCACACACATGCTGTGCACCAAGTGCAACACGGGCCACAGAACATCCTTTGGGAAGCAAGCCTGGTGTCTTCTCAAGACGTCTGGAGAATCTGGTCTGTGTATTTGAAGATACGTAAGTAACAGGCTGGGCTTCCCTGGTGGCTCAGCTGGTAACGAATCTGCCTGCAATCCAGGAGATCCAATCCCTGGGTCGGGAAGATCCCCTGGAGAAGGAAATGGCAACCCACTCCAGTACTCTTAACTGGGAAATCCCATGGACAGAGGAGCCAGCCTGATGGGGTACGCTCTATGGGGCTGCAAAAGAGCTGGACACGACCAAACAACAAGCTGAGCTTTAAATGTTCATGAGCCACTAGCAGGGAAAAGGCCTTTGATTAATAGAATATTAACACTGGGCATATTAAAGCCCTCTGCTGTCATAATTCCATGATTCTGAAAAGCCACAATAATGCTGCTGTCGGATCCACAAAGGCCTCGAGGCCCCACTCCGATGATCTGAGATAATCATAATTACTTGTGAGCATATATCGCTGGGGAGACAATAGCCTTACAAATGCTTCTAAAAAGTGCATTTTAATTCCGAAAAGTGTAATTCGAGTTTCTGGATGAGAATCCATTGCAGATCCTCACATCCTGCTCACACACTCTGCAAAAAGCCAGACTTGGCCCACTGGGGCTTTTGGTGTAAGTGTGTGAATAGAAGGCAGTGACCCTTATTAAGAGTGAGGGTTGGGGGGACTTCCCTGGTGGTCCAGTGGTTAAGAATCTGCCTTCCAATGCAGGGGACATGGATTTGATCCCTGGCCAGGGAACTAAGATCCCACACACGACACCTTAAGATCCCATGCCACGCCAGGGCAACTAAGCCCATATGCTCCAACTACTGAGCCTACATATTGCAACTAGAGTTCATACACTGCAACAGAAGATCCCGTGTGCCACAACTAGGACCCAACGCAGCCAAACAAATAAAAAGAGTGAGGGTGGAGGTTTCCAATGTGTTCCTCTGTCATCTGACATGCCCCAAAATGCAGGTGCAAGGGGCTTTTTGGTTGGTTGGTGCAATGTGGGAATCTGAGAGGTAAGGATGCATGGTCAGCGCGGGGCCACCCACATCTGCTGATGACTCCAGCTGCCAGTAGTGATGACCTCTGGGCCCGACTCCAGGTCCGCACAAGCTGCTGTCAGTCTGGTGGGAGGTCAGAGGTGACTCCATGCAAACACTGCTGCTTCTACTGAAAGGACTCACTCACCAGCCTGGCGTTTACCCACAGGAGTCTGGATGTTTAGGTTCACGCCAAGATGCCTGGGCCTAGAAGTTGGATCAAAAAGCCTGTGGACAAACATTTCTATATTTTCAGCACCTGGTCCACAGGCTTTGGAGATGTAACATGGCCACAGGGCTAAATTTTTGCCAACAGGCTTGGTACTGGCCTTGAACCCTTGGATCTGCCAGTTGCTACTGCTATGGCCATGGGCCACTCATCTCACCTTGTTGACCCTCAGTAAATGGGGATTCTAGCACTCACCTTGAAGGAGAGCTGTACAGGGTAGGTATTGGTATATCCTGGCTACATTATAGGTATTGAATAAGTGATCAGTCAGTTCAGTTCAGTTCTGTTACTCAGTCGTGTCTGACTCTTTGTGACCCCATGAATCCCAGCACACCAGGCCTCCCTGTCCATCATCAACTCCCGGAGTTCACTCAGACTCACGTCCATCGAGTCAGTGATGCCATCCAGCCATCTCATCCTCTGTCATCCCCTTCTCCTCCTGCTCCCAATCCCTCCCAGCATCAGAGTCTTTTCCAATGAGTCAACTCTTTGCATGAGGTCACCAAAGTACTGGAGTTTCAGCTTTAGCATCATTCCTTCCAAAGAACACCCAGGACTGATCTCCTTTAGAATGGACTGGTTGATCCAACAGCCAGTCCTTGCAGCCCATGGGACTCTCAAGGGTCTTCTCCATCAGCACAGTTCAAAAGCATCAATTCTTTGGCGCTCAGCCTTCTTCACAGTCCAACTCTCACATCCATACATGACCACTGGAAAAACCATAGCCTTGACTAGACAGACCTTTGTTGTCAAAGTAATGTCTCTGCTTTTCAATATGCTATCCAGGTTTGTCATAACTTTCTTCCAAGGAGTAAGCGTCTTTTAATTTCATGGCTGCAGTCACCATCTGCAGTGATTTTGGAGCCCAAAAGAATAAAGTCTGACATTGTTTCCACTGTTTCCCCATCTATTTCCCATGAAGTGATGGGACCAGATGCCATGATCTTCATTTTCTGAATGTTGAGCTTTAAGCCAACTTTTTCACTCTCCACTTTCACTTTCATCAAGAGGCTTTTTAGTTCCTCTTCACTTTCTGCCATAAGGGTGGTGTCATCTGCATATCTGAGGTTATTGATATTTCTCCTGGCAATCTTGATTCCAGCTTGTGCTTCTTCCAGCCCAGCGTTTGTCATGAATAAGTGATAGGTATGGTTATAAAGGGCCTTCCCAGGTGACGTTAATGGTAAAGAAATTGTCTGTCAATGCAGGAGACATAATAGACGAGGGTTCGATAACTGGATCGAGAAGATCCCCTGGAACAGGAGATGGAATCCACTCTAGTATTCTTGCCTGAAGAGTGCCATGGACAGAGGAGCCTGGAGGGCTACAATCTATAGTGTCACAAAGAGTCAGACACAACTGAAGCGACTTAGCACACATGCCTGGTTATAGAGACTCCACATCCTCCAATAAGGAAAGTCTTGAGAATCTATTTGGAGACTTGAGTGGTTCTTAACCGAAGAATGGTGCTTCCCAATCTGAGACAGTTATCAGGCAGATGTGAACAGACTGGGGATAAGGAGAAGGGATCCCCCTCCCCGCCAGCTGGACCTTCCTGATCAGCTCAAATCGGGGGCAGATGTCATAGCACAAGCCCCTTCTCTTCTTGATGTTCTGATTCTGCTAGCTCCCAGCGTTTCCCATGGCTGATCTAACATCAACCCACAGGCTTGCACATGTCTCCCCCCATAAGATTGGAGGGGGAGAAGTAGCAATGCAGGCTGCTTAGACGGAGGTTGTCCTTGTGGAGTTACTGGAAATAGTAGTATCTGTATTGACGGCTCAATGAGGGGTTTAAGTACCACTCGAGCAACTTGATCTTAATCATCGCAGAAGCTGCAGCTTTGTGGTTCTGAGTGGGTCATGGCACCAAGTGTCTTCCTATATCCTCTGGGAGGAAGGAGAAGCCTCCATGCAGGGCAAAGGGACCCACAGGTGGGCTTTGGCTCCAGGCAGACCCTGGCAGGAACCCTGGCCGAGTCACTCACAGGATTGGCCTCAGAATCCATCTCAACAACTGTGCTGGCTTGCCACGTGCAGTGGATCCCAATTGGCCTGAAACCAGCGCACTCTCCCTGAACGAGCGGCTGCTAGAGAAACTACCATTTCCATAACCCATGGCTCTAGGTTCTCCATGGGGAATCATCTGCAAGAAGTTAAATTCTCAGCTACATTTCAGAGCAGAGCCTGACTTCGCTTCTGAGACCAGGGAGATTATGTCCATACTCGGAAACCAGCTTGGGAAGAACAGCAGAAGAATCAACTGCCACCAAAAATATGAGAGGCCCTGATTCCGGTGCTGGGGATGGTCGGGAGTACACTATGAGGGAGGCCTCGCATGGGTTATTTTATGCATTCCTTCCTAGAGTCTGACTTCTCCCCACAATGAGTGTGCAGTTCTCAGCCCTGACTCAGTGTACGATGGGAGAGTTTGGGTCCAGCTCCTTGGAGGTGGGGGTCAGAGCAAATTCTGCCCCACCCCTGGTCTACCCCATCTCACCTGTTTTAGCAGTTCTGCTTCCCCGGCACGGGAAGTGTAGCTCAGGTGTGACCCTGGACTTACCCAGCACACAGCTGGAGCCCAGAAGGTCCCCTGCACACGATGAGCAAGTTCACACGTGCCCCTCTCCCTGGGGTGTGCTGGGGCCCCTGCTATCACAAAGGCTAGGCCCCTCGTGGGAATCTCTTCTGTCTTCAGTCATGGAAGCGGCATGGGGGTAGGGCGTGGGCAGGGGAAGGTGGTTCCAAGATGGGTGTCATTTCAAGAGGATTAGCCACAAGGATCTGCCGGCCACAAAGCCCCTACCGTCACTCTGTGCTGGGACCTGACGTCCCCTCATTCAGACCCTTGAGGACTCCTGCCTCAATGCACTTGACCCACAGAGAAAGCCACTGATTTGGCCACTGTTCATTCTTGCCTGTCTAGACGAGCAGTGCCGAGCAGGGCGCTGGACAGGGCAGGAGGCGTTCTGAGCACTCTGGCAGCGCGGCCAGAAGGACCATCCCAGGAACCAAGGTGTTCCTGCTCAGAAAAGAACGATCTAGAGGTAAAGGGGACGAGGGAGCTGGGAGTAAGAACACAGGTGTGCCTGGACCCCAGAGTCTCTGGCTAGAGGCCAGCACTGTCTGACAGAAGAAGAAGGTGAGTCCCAGGTGTGAAAAGAAACATGTGAAGTTCTGTTAACTTCAAACCTTATGTAATTCAATATATCTAAGATAGCACCATTTCACCATGGAATTGATATGAAAAGTTTTAACTCTACATATATTGGTGGTTTAGTAGCTGGTCGTGTCTGACTCTGGCTACCCTGTGGACTGTAGCCCACCAGGCTCTTCTGTCCATGGGATTTTTCAGGGAAGAATACTGAAGTGGGCTGCCATTTCCTTCTCCAGGGGATCTTCCTGACCCAGGGATAGAACCTGTGTATCCTGCATTGCAGACAGATTCTTGACTGCTGAGCCACCAAGAATCTCATATATATATATATATATATATATATATATATATATATATACACACACACACACACACATATATGTGTGTGTGTGTGTGTGTATATATAATATGTATGTGTGTGTGTAGTCATGCTAAGTCTTGGAAACCCAGCATGCATGTCATACCTATGGCACATCTCAATTTGGACAAGTCATGTTCAAGTATTTCAGTGGGACCCATGGCTGGTGGCTCCCCTGTGAGGATCTAGACCTGGCCCCCGCTGTCCCTTCTGCTGGGATTTTCCCCCTGCATAGCCACGCCCACTTCACTCGCTCCTGCCTCAAAAGTCTGAGAGGCTTCCCAATCAGATGCCCCGTCATGGCGCTCCATCCACGTGGGAGGGCCGTATCTACAGGGTCGCGCCCCCCTCACAGGACGTCTCCTGCAGAGCCCCACCAGGCCATGCCTCCCCTGCAGGTGTCCTTCATGCTCTGCACAGAGAAGGTGCTGGGGAAACGCGTTTCAAAATGAAATGACCGGATGTTTGCATGTTTTGGCTTTTCCAATAGTCATGTATAGATGTGAGAGTTGGACTATAAGGAAAGCTGAGTGCCAAAGAATTGATGCTTTTGAACTGTGGTGTTGGAGAAGACTGTCGAGAGTCCCTTGAACTGCAAGGAGATCCAACCAGTCCATCCTAAGGGAAATCAGTCCTGAATATTCATTGGAAGGACTGATGCTGAAGCTGAAACTCCAATACTTTCATCCTTTCCACCTGATGTGAAGAACTGACTCATTTGAAAAGACCCTTATGCTGGGAAAGACTGAAGGCAGGAGGAGAAAGGGATGACAGAGGATGAGATGGTTGGATGGCATCACCGACTCGAGGAGTTTGAGTAAACTCTGGGAATTGGTGATGGACAGGGAAGCCTGGTGTGCTGCAGCCCATGGGGTCACAGAGTCGGACGCAACTGAGCTGACCTTGCATGTTTTCTGAGCTTGGTTTAGGATGGTTCCTTTGTGCACACAGGAAAGTCAAGGCAGTGGCTGGATGGGGTGGTGGCAGTGGGGGTGGGGGAGGGTTTCGCAGAGGTTTCCTAAGCATCTCTTTTCCTCCCCTGTAAGTTGCCATCTGTCCCCACAAAAGATGAACAGTTTTATGAGTGTTTTTTAAAAGTCCAAATGCACCATGTCCATTTGGAGAGAACATATTGAGTTGTGAACTGACTGTCAATTTCACTGAAATGGTTTTTTTTTCTGGGCACCATTAGAGGGAAGCAAGCTATAATCAGAAAAAAGGAAAATTTTGTGGGGAAATGCGATTAAGCCAGGGAAAAATCCAATAGCTTAAATTTGGAGCTGAATTACCTATTGTCCTCTGAGGGTTCAAGTTCACCTCATTAGCCTACAAGTCCCCTTTACTGTGGGAGCTAAGAGAAGGGGCATCCGCATGCCCTCCCTTCCTGATTCATCTCTCCCTGCTCTATCTAGGCCCCTTTAGTTCACACGCCAGCCAGTCCCAGGCCAGGAACCGTGGCTGGTGCGGTAGGTAAAGAAGGGAGGGTGGACACATCCAGACCAAGCCCATGACACACACGCTCCCCGGGCTTGAAGCCCTTGAATGCTTACAACAACCCTAAGGGGCAGGCACTGCTCACTTCTGGTTTATAGACAACAGGTTGGAAGCTCAGAGAGGCAATATCACTGGCCCAAGGTCACACAGCAAGCAGGAAGTAGAGGAGCTGGAGTTTGAACTCCAGAGCCCAAGCTGACAAACCCTGCAGCCCACCCTCGGAGAGCAAGTGAAACCTACTCTCCTGTGTTTCTGCCTGGGGTTCGTGTCCCACAGAAACCCGCATCTCTGCAAGTTCTGACGTCCTGGCTAGACATGGCAGACCTACACCGGGGGCTCCCACCCAGGGGTGGTTCTGGTCCCCAGGTTGCCTAGATCTGTCAGTGTCTGGAGACATTTCTAGTTGTCAAAAGTGGGGAGCAGGAGGGAAGAGGTGCTGCTGGTGGGCAGTGGTAGATGACAGAGGGGCTGCCAACATCTCACGATGCACAGGACACCCCCATCCACAACACAGACTGTCAGGAGGGCTGAGGTCTCGTGGGTAGTTCTAGAAGGTAGAACTGATGGATCTGCTCTGCTCAGGACAGACTCATCCAGAGATCTGCAGGCAGCCTGATGTCCTATGTTTAAAGTGAGAGATAAGCCCACTAGCCTTCCCCCAGAGGGAGCGGCTACCACAGAAAAGACAGTGAGAGATGCTTTGGGCTTGTGCTGTCTGGAGAAGAGAAGACAGGTGCTGCTGAGGGGGAGCCCAGCTCACTGTCTGCCCATCAGCAGGGCCCCGGGGACAGACGTCCTCCTGGACTGCAGAAAGCAGGTTTGGGAGTGTGGGTGGAACTATGGGGAGCCAGGCTTCAGCTCAGTGTGAGGAAGGACAGGGAGAGACAGAGGGACCTGGGCACAGTGAGCCTCTCCTCCCTGGAGCATCATCCCTCTCTGGGGGATTGTGAGGCAGGGCATCCTTTCCAGGTCCCAGCCACCTGAGGATGCAGGAAGGTGCTGGGGGATAATCGGGGTGCTGAGGGATGCTGGGAGATACAGGGGATGATGAGAGATGCTGGGGGATACTGGGGATGCTGAGGGATTCTGGGGGATGTTGGGGGATACTGGAGATGCTGAGAGGTCCTGGGGGATGCTGAGGGATGCTAGGGGATTCTGAGGGATGCTGAGGGATGCTGAGAGGTGCTGGCGGATGCAGGAGGATGCTTGGGGATGCTGGGGGATGGTGAGGGCTTCTGAGGGATTCTGGGGATACTGAGGATGCTGAGGGATGCTGGGGGATGCAGGAGGATGCTGGGGGATGCTAAGGGGATGCTGAGAGATAATGGGGGTGCTAGTGGATACTGAGGGATTCTGGGGATGCTGAGGGGAGGCTAAGGGATGCTTGGGGATGCTCTCTCTTTCACACACACACACACACACACACACATGCACATGCACACAAAACCCTGCACAGCTCCTACTCGCCAGGTTCAACATCCACTTTCCAACAGAACATCAAAATCCTTTCTGTTTTCATTTTCCCAAATAGTTAAGCCATTTTGGATACAAATTTGTGTGTGCAGGGGTGTTTCCTCTCCAGTGAGCAAAACTGAGTGGGTAATACTTTTTTTTTTTTCTGGCTACAACATGTAAGGAAAATTCTGTAGTTGGAGGAGGTTGGCTTCTGGAATGTACAGCCCTGAGGCCATCATACTGCAACCTTGGCTGGCATGGGGGATGGGGACAGGGAGAGAACATGACAAGCCACGATGCCTGGACTCACAGTGGCAGATCCTGGAGCTGTGGATGTGTGGGCCCGTCTGACTGGGCACAGGGCATGCTCCCTGCGCCCTGGGCAGGTGGCACCTGCTGATCAGGGTGTCTGGGCCGGGGATTCCAGGCGGGGCTCTCCTGCATTCGGTTGGCAGTAAGAACCCATGCCCTGCAGGCTGCTCTCCCCTATCTCTTCTCCTTGTCTCCTCCTTTAGAGCTTCCTGGGTTTGGGGACTGAACGTTAGAATGATGTGCTTTGCAGTCAAGTGGGGAGTCTCACTACCTTTCGGTCTTAAATTTAATCCAGAAGAATCTGAGGCTGAAAAGCAAAAGCATATGGCCTCCTTCTCCCTCATCTGTCAAGTTCATTCTCATCCTCCGATCCACCCTCTGGAAAACACGTGGCCAAGCGAGGCCTGCGTGGTTCTCTGGAGCCCCGCGCCCAACCCCACCCGCCCCAAGCTCTGGGCCTGCCGGCCAAGCTCACCTGGTGATCACGTAGGGCGCAAAGCACACGAGGAAGGTGCCTATGAAGGTGCTGATCTTCTTGGTGGCTCGCTGCCGCCGCCTCTTCTGCTCCTCCAGACAGCGTTCCCGCACACTGCACACAAGAAGGGGAGAAGGTGAGTCACGGGGCGGGCCGGCCAGGCACAGGGACTCACTTTCGCGTGTGCAGGTGGTGGCTGTGAGAGTAGGAACTTGGCCATGGAGCCAGAGAGACCCGAGCTCAACTAGGCTCTAAGCACGTGACCTGGGGTAACTTGTCTGACATCACTGGGTCGTCATCTGTAAAATACGGAGAGTAATACAACAAAGCTCTGCACACAGGGGCAAGGGGAGGGTGGACCAACTGGGAGATTAGGACCGACATATATACACTGAAGTGAAAGTGAAGTGGCTCAGTCGTGTCTGACTCTTTGCAATCCCATGGACTGTAGCCTACCAGGCTCCTCCGTCCATGGGATTTTCCAGGCAAGAATACTGGAGTGGGTTGCCATTTCCTTCTCCAGGGGATCTTCCCAACCCAGGGATCGAACCCAGGTCTCCGGCCTTGTAGGCAGACACTTTATCATCTGAGCCACCAGGGAAGTCCATGTATACACTACCATGTGCCAAACAGATAAGCTAGTGGGAAGCTTCTGTACAACAGGGGTACCTCAGCTTGGTGCTCTGTGATGACCTAGAGGGCGAGATGGGGATGGGGTGGGAGGGAGGTGCCAGAAAGAGGGGCTATATGTACGCATATAGCTGATTCACTTCGTTGTACAACAGAAATTGACACAACATTGTAAAGCAATTGTTCTCCAATTAAAAAAAAAGAAATGACATAAAATAAAGTGCTGCAAAAGGCTGCTTTGAGAATTAAATGCCTGAAGCATACAAAGCAATTAGCACAGTGCCCAAGCAAGTGCAAATAAACACACTCGCTAGGTAGTATCTCTAGTTCTTACCTTTGCCTTATCTAATTCCTATCTCTATTCTTTATCTTTTGATCCTGCCAGGTGAGTGTTACTTGTCCTGCCTTACAATGAAGACCCTGAGTTCACTGAGGCCAAATGATTTGCTCAACTGGTAAGCGGTTGCAGAATTTGAATGTGTGTCTGGGTGACTGGAGGCAGGTACCCTCCAGCTGGGGCAGCCCAGACTCTGTGCAGTGTGGCCCGGGCTTCCTTTCCTCCACACCTTCAGCCCTATTTCTTCTACCCCAAAGCCCCAGCCAGCCCAGGGCTACAGACATGACATTATCAGGTGACTGAAGAAGTTACTTGATTCCTTCAGAGATGAAGCTCGGTGAAGCTACAGGACCATTAAGCCCCTGGAGAATCAGGGACACAGCTCTGAGGATGCCCACCTGCACCTCTAACCACACCCTGTTCCTGACTCCGCTCTGCTCCCCACCTTTCGAGAACTGACATCTCAGGCCAGCTGGGAGCAGCAGTTCTTGCAACCCCTTTCCTGCAGCCTCAGCAAAATGCACGAGCAACAGCCGGGCTGTCCATCTCCACAAGTGAGGCATCACGTCCTCCAGATCACAGGGCCCAATGTGGCCATGTGTTCCTACTGTTTACTTATTTTTTTTATAATTAAAAATATATTGATTTATTTTAATTGGAGGATAATTACAATATTGTGATGGTTTCTGCCATACATTAGTATGAATCGGCCATAGGCATACATTAGAATAAATGACATGATTGCAGAAGTGGACAGGGAAGAAGACTGTGGGCAGAGTCATCAGGAGTAAAGATAACTTGGCAGACGTCAGGCCAGGGCTGCAGTGTGTGCATGCATGCATGTTCAGTCTCAGTCATGTCTGACTCTTTGTGGCCCCATGGACTGTAGCCACCAGACTCCTCTGTCCATGGGATACTCCAGGAAAGAATACTGGAGTGGGGTGCCATTTCCTTCTCCAGGGGATCTTCCCAACCCAGGGATCAAACCCGAGTCTCTTGTGTCTCCTGCATTGGCAAGCTGGTTCTTTACCACTAGCGCCACCTGGCAAGCCCAGACCAAGCTCTAGCAAAATGGAATTTTTTGCCCAAATGCCCTGGTCCTGCTTCCAGAAGGTGTGCACGCATCATCCTTGGCCCCATCCTCCTAAGGGTGGACTGTGCCACCTCTGTGCTCGGCTGGAGACCAGAGAAATGATATCTGTAAGCAACATGTGGACGCAGATCCTGCAGTGTCCACCTTGTACAATGGAAGCCCCTTTCTGTGCTGGGGGAGCCAGGCTGGGAGACGAGGCAGGTGGGCTGTGTGCACAAAGCCAGTTCTGCTCTCCCTGCCACATCCGAGGAGCCTGAGAACCCTCAGTTTGAACGCAGCCTTGCAAAGCCTTCCAGACTGAACTTGCATCGCCTGTGTCTCCTGCATTGGCAAGAAGATTCTTTACTACTGAGCCTCCTGGGAAGCCAGGCTGCAGTGACCTGACACCAAAATAGGTCAGTCTGTTCAATGAAAGCAAAGAGTGGGGAGAATGTTCATGAGCCAGGCTCGTGAGCAGCATGGACACCAAGGCAGCCTCCCCTTTCCTCCACAAGAACCAATATTTTACTAATTAATCACGGCTCTTCCTTGTCAGATTTCTGGTCACAGATGGACAACTCCATGTTAGTCTGGACTGGTCCCCTAAAATTCCTGCAGAATTTTTTTCCTCCATTGACTGTATCCTTCCAGGAATTTAGAAAGTTGAGAACTGGAGTCTGGCCCAGTACAGACAGATTTCATACTGGCTGAAATGTATTACTCATGACTAACATCATGAATTAATTTCTAATCACTCATATCAATAGCCACCCACATTTCTTGATTTCTTGATTTAATATATATGCTATCTTAGATACTGTGATAGGGGTTCATTTGCATTCATTGATTTGATACTCACATCTCTATAAAACAGTAAGTAAAGTCACTCAGTTATGTCCGGCTCTTTGCGACCCCAGGGACTGCAGCCCACCAGGCTCCTCCATCCATGGAATTTTCTAGGCAAGAGTACTGAAGTGGGTTGCCATTTCCTTCTCCAGGGGATCTTCCCGAACTAGGGATTGAACCCAGGTCTCCTGCATTGCGGGCAGACGATTTACCATCTGAGCCACCAGGGAATCCCAATCCTATAAGATTAGGACTGATAAACTGTAATCTTCACTTTTTCAGATGAGACAGAGGCACAGAGAAGTTAAGTAACTTGCTCAAGATCGCACAGTGATCGGGAGAAGGGCGGCAGTGGGGTGACCGACTTGCCCCGGGTAATCAGGACTGTCCCGCGTTTAGTACTGAAAGTCCTGCAGCCTGGATGGTTTACACAGGACTGTCCGGTTTTCAGACCGAGGATCCCACATCTGAGGACCACTCTCCGTCTCAGGCAACCCAGGATGGTTGGTCTCCCTAAGTGATGGCGGTAGTTGAACCCAGGTCGTCTGACTCTGAGTGTCACCTGCCAACTCACTGGGGTCATCACACCTCCCTGAGGATTTGTGTACGTCATCTCATTCAGAAAATCTGAAGCACACAACCAAGAAGGCAGAGAACAGAAGGGCGATTTTGCCTAAAGTCACACAGCAAGAGTCATCGTAAATCTTTTCCCTTTCCATTTACACCTGGGTGTCTGTAGCATCTTCTTGCACAGACCTCTGGCTCTTGTGACTTGTGCAGATACAAGTGGGCATGGAGAGAAGGCACGGGTCCCCGCCCTGGAGATCTGGGTGCAGTGAGGTGACCAGCCCGTCTTGGTTTGCCTGAGACGGTCTTGATTTTCAGGCTCAAAGTCACACATCCTGGGAGCCCTCACAGTCCCAGGCAAATCAGAACAACAGTCACCCTCATGGCGTGTCTGGTACATTCTTTACAACACAGGACCTCTTGTTTTAATAATGAAATCCTTCTCTCAAAACTCTCAGTGTGATCAGTGTAGGAATTGCAGATGTGGGGGCGTGAGCTAGGAGTCCAGACTCATCACAGTACACTCACCCACTGGAAGGAGTACAGGATTCTGGACATCTCCTTGAAAGTGAGGATCACTTTCATTTACCGTAAATGACTCATCAAGGGGCACCAGAGAATCTGGTGATGACACTGGAAGCTGGCCCTCCTCCAGGGTGTGACCCCCAGCCATGTTTTCCTTTTCTCAGACATTTTAGAGTAACCCTGATCAGTGAGCACGCTCTGGCTATGTGTCCTAGTCCCAGCTGTGCCCTCACAGCTGTGTGGCCTCAGGGAAGTCACTCAACCTCTCTGAATCTGGTTCCTCATTTATCGGAGGTGGATTTCACAGTTAGACCTATAGCTAGAGCAGCCACTTAGCAGAGACTAAGTGACTCATCTGCTACCCAGCTCTGGAGGAGGGAGAAGCTTCCTCTGCCCCCCCAACCCCACCCCTGAGGGGGCACTTGGGTTCCTGCTGAGGGTCTGAGGACCCAACTGTCTCCCCAAGAGCAGCGTCTCTTCCTCCCACCACAGCAGACAATCCTGCCCCCGAGCCTTGAGGAATATTTAAAGACAGACATTCATTAAAGCTTTGAAGGTCCTTAGAAGGATAAACAGAAACATCTCAGGGACTCTCCGAGGAATAAAACAGACCCTTCAGAGGCTAGCACGATCAAGGTCACTCTTCATTGTAAAAACCTGTGCCTGTGGGGAATTCATTTTATCTGTTCCTGCAAAGCTTTGTACAGGAGAGAAGGATTAAACAGCAGGCACTCCACAGACACATTCCTTTTCTGGGTTCCCACACTACGAAGCTCAACATCTTGTACCCAGAAAAACGTAATGAGAGTATGCCATCTGAATTAATGAACAACCCTTAAGAAAATTAATACTCAATCATTTTAAAGTGACCTTATCAAAAGAGATGATAGTAGAAATCTGCTCTAGCACAGATTTTTTTTAAAGCTGAGACTTAAGAATCTTGAGCCTTTCAGACAAAGCAAGGCTTATCAATAGAATGTGAAGCTGTGAACCCTTCCGTGGCCGAGAGTCCTCTCTGGTTAATACTGAGTGGTCAGCACAGAAGCAGCGCCAGAGCCAAACCTCTGGGCTTAAGTCTATGCTTCTTGTACTGACCTGTTGTGTGGCTTTAGGCAAGTTACACAGCTCTTTGTGCATCAGCCTCTTCATTTCTAAAATGGGGACAATGTAAGTACCTGTGTGGCAGGATCCTATTGAGTTTAACTAAGTAAACACCCTGGAAGGAGCTAAGACAGTGCTTGACTCAGAGTCAGCACTCACTCAGTGTGGCTCCTAAGTATTATTCACTCAGTATATATCTATGAAACAATGCCTATGGTCCAGCACTACCTTGAACCCCCAAACTCCATCCCACTGCAAACTTTCTCTTCCTATATTTATGAGAGAGAGCACACTGCAAGTACAGACTGTTGCCAGTAAGATCTGAGCTTGAGTCTGGGCTCCCATGCAGCGCAGAGGGTGAGAGGCCCAAAGCTCTCTTGGCCAGGTTCGTTGGCCCAGAGTGCAAGCACAGTGCCTGTGTGTGTGTGTTGGGTAGGGCAGGGGGCGGGGGGAGTGGAGTTGGTCCCAAAGGCTATGACAAGACACAGTATTCCCTTGAGCCAAAAGGAGATGGGCTCTCCAGGTGACATGTGGGGTCAAAGACATGTCCCCCAGGAGGCTTCAGGAACAGGGCAGAGGGATGGATTATCCTGGGGATATCTGAAAAGTCAGCACATGAGGTGACTGTGGCTAAAACATGTGGGGGGTGGGTCCTGACTGAACCCCAGAGGACAGTAGCTGGTCCAGGACTCAGAGAGACATCCGGATTTGCCTTCTGGCTTTTCAGAAAATGAAACAAAAGGCTAGGAAACAGGTTGACTGATGGTGGAGTAAAGCCTCGAGCTTGGGGTCAGGACTGGTGTGAGCAGTCCTGCCCTGAGACCTGAAAAGTGGGGGCCTGTCCTGGGCCCTGGATACTGAGGGATCCAGGCCTCCCCAGGAAATGAAGAGTTCAGAGCTAAGGGGATGGGCACACTCAGAACCCACATGCTCCATCCTAGACCAGGCTCTGTGTGTGTGTTGTGTGTGTGTGTGTATGTGCTAAGTCACTTCAGTCATGCCCCACTCTTTGCAACTCTGTGGACAGTAACCCACCAGACTCCTCTGTCCATGAGATTATCCAGGCAACAATCCTGGAGAGGGTTGCCATGCCCTCCTCCTCCAGGGGATCTTCCCAACCCAGGGATCGAACCCAGGTCTCCTGTGTCTCCTGCATTGGCAAGCTGGTTCTTTACCACTAGCGCCACCTGGCAAGCCCGGAACAAGCTCTAGCGATACGGAATTTTTTGCCCAAATGCCCTGGTCCTGCTTCCAGAAGGTGTGCACGCATCATCCTTGGCCCCATCCTCCTAAGGGTGGACTGTGCCACCTCTGTGCTCGGCTGGAGACCAGAGACATGACATCTGTGAGCAATATGTGGACGCAGATCCTGCCGTGTCCACCTTGTACAACGGAAGCCCCTTTCTGTGCTGGGGGAGCCAGGCTGGGAGACGAGGCAGGTGGGCTGTGTGCACAAAGCCAGTTCTGCTCTCCTCGCCACATCCGAGGAGCCTGAGAACCCTCAGTTTGAACCCAGCCTTGAAAAGTGTTATAAATGTGTACTTCTCAAGGCAGACGTTTAGAACATCTTTCATTTAACAGTTTGTAAGTGCCAAAGAATTGATGGTTTTGAACTGTGGTGTTGGAGAAGACTCTTGAGAGTCCCTTGGACTGCAAGGAGATCAAACCAGTCCATCCTAAAGAAAATCAGTCCTGAATATTCATTGGAAGGACTGATGCTGAAGCTGAAACTCCAATACTTTGGCCACCTGATGCGAAGAACTGACTCATTGGAAAAGACCATGACGCTGGGAAAGACTGAAGGTGGGAGGAGAAGGGGATGACAGAGGATGAGGTAGGATGGCATCACCGGCTCAATGGACATGAGTTTGAGTAAACTCCAGGAGTTGGTGATGGACAGGGAGGCCTGGGGTGCTACAGTCCATGGGGTCGCAAAGAGTCAGACATGACTGAGCAACTGAGCTGAACTGAACTGAAGTTGAATTTAGAAAATCTCAATATTCATGTAGATGGCTTGTGAAACTCCATTTGCACTATTGCCGCATAATCCATAAATCTTGGGGGCAGACCCGGGTGGACCCACAATCTAGATCTGTTAAACATGGCAACTGCCCCCTCTTCCCTGGGGGTTGCAACTTCTTCATCTACAAAATCAACAGCACTTCCATCTAGCTTTGCACAGTCTGACACCCTCTGGCTCAGCTCTCACCCTGTAGCCCTTGATCACAAGCATGCGTATGTTTCACCCAAGGTCCAGTCTGAAGTCATGAACCTGTGCCAGCGAGTGGTGCCTTCAGCTACACGCGGAGAGCAGGGCTGTGGTATCAACACCAGGGCCCCCCACCAGGGCCCCCCACCAGGGCTCCCCATGCAGGGCCCCCCACCAGGGCCCCCCACCAGGGCCCCCCACCAGGGCTCCCCATGCAGGGCCCCCCATCAGGGCCCCCCATCAGGGCCCCCCACCAGGGCCCCCCACCAGGGCTCCCCATCGGCGTCCCTGAGGGCACCAGAGGTAGGATCTGACTATAATCGGTTCCAAGTTGTGATCTGGGAGAACTGAACCCAGTAGACTGAGTGGATAGAGACCAGGTGGGTAAAAACTATTAGTAATTCCCAACTCCTCTGTGACTGCAGTAACCCGAGAGACCACTCCAGAAAGACGGGAGAAGGGGGGGTCTCTCAGGGTCCCTGATTCAACTTCGAGCAGAGAGTCTCTGACCTTGAGGTGGTGCTGAAGCAGAGGAATCCAGCCCGTCATCCTCCCTGTCAAATGCTCTGCAGGAAGAGCCAGCATCACTCAGGAGCTTCCTGACAAATGCCACCCTGGGCCTCAGGGAAAACTCAAAATTAAGTCCCAGGAGGCCAGCAGGGTGGTGGTTGTGAAGGGAATCTTCCAGTGAACAAAATCACCATGACCTGCCACCCTGAACAAGGAAGCCTGACTTCTACTGATCGGGACTGGACTCCCCCAGCTCCCAGGACCAACTGGCCCTGGAAGCTGCCTGAAGCCTTAGTGCCGGAGGCTGGGGGGCCTAGGGGCAGCCTCCTCCTCCGCTACCCTGGAGCTAGCTCTGCTGTTTCTCACTTGTGGGGAGGAAGAGTTTGGAGCCTCCAAAAAAGAAGCCTGAGGATCCACTGTCCAAGAGCTGGTGCCCTCCTGTGAGGCCACTGCTCACACTCTCCCTCTGGGAGTGGACCCCATAGAAAAAGGCAGCCTGTGGTCACTGAAGGGACAGTGCTGTCGCGCCTGCCCACTCCTCTGCAACCTCCGGTCGGCCTCCGCCAGCGGGGCCCGTTGGAATCAGCAGAAGGTAATCCATCCCCACCAACCCCCAGAAGCCCTTCCTCTCCCTACTGCAGGCTGCTCTTGCTCCTTGGCCCTGCAGGACCCCAGGGCTCTGGGAAGAGGGTTTCCTCGGGGCTTCCTGGGGCTCAGAAGCAGTGAGCATCCCCCTGGAGGGGCGTGGAGGAGGGAAGAGAGGCCCAGCGGCCAGCAGAGCAGCTGCCTCTTCTCCTGACTCCCCTGGGAGTTCTTTCCGTGGTGTCTGACCTGGAGTCCATTAGACATGTGCAAGATTGGAGCCAACCCAGGTGGCACAGCAGTAAAGAATCTGCCTGCCAATGCAGAAGACACAAGAGACGCAGGTTCAGTCCCTGGGTTGGGAAGATTCCCCTGGAGGAGGAAATGGCAACCCACTCCAGTATTCTTGCCTGGACAATTTCATGGACAGAGGAACCTGGCAGGCTACAGTCCATGGGATCACAAAGAGGTGAAAATGACTGAATAGCATCTTAAATGGGCCGAAAAGGAGCCACCGTCCTCCTGTCTGGAAGTTGAAGGGAGGGTGGCGATGGGGTTTGTACTGGTCTAAATAAGAACTGATTCTTTTCCCAGATGATTCCCTCCTCCACTGTTAGATTCTCAACGAGTGGGCTCACTCATTCAGGTGCCGGGAGTTCAACAACACTGTCTACAGCTTCTAGAGCACTCCTTGCGAATATCCTAGGGAAGACGCACCTTCTCAAGTGAGGTCCTCTCAGCCCAGGGTAATGGGAAGGGGAACAGCGCTGCGGTCCTTAGGTGACACTGACCACGCATGGCCACGTGCTGTGAGGCAGGGCGAGTCTTTGTGTCGGTGCACACCTGTGGTCTGTTACACAGGCAGCTGACATACGAGCACGTAAGCCTGTATGTGTGGCGCGCACACATTTTCATACATGGTTCACACACCCTGGTGTCTCTCACAACGGATGTAGTGTACATGATTCTGGGAGGAAGATTCTGCAACTGGAAGCTCTGGACCGGCATGTAATCTGGAAGGACCATCCTGAGGGGAACAGGGAACACAGGCTTACATGCCCTTCTGTGTTCAGACAGCGTGAAGCTCAAGGTCTTCTCTTTGTTTTTTGCTTATGCGCAGAAGAACTCAGAACTGAAGGAGCCTTTGGTCAGACTGACTCCCCTCACCTAGGAGCTTGCTTCTTCCTGGCCCGGGAGGCATTCGCACCCTGGGGACAGAGCTCCCTCCCTGGCCCCTGGCCTCCCATGCACTGGTCCCCTCTGCCTGCCTCACTTTTCATGCCATCTTGACACCAAAACCCCCTTTCAAGGGTCCAGAGCATCAGGACATAAAATAGCAGAGTCTATAGAACAGAGACCCAGCAGCAGTTTCCCTCCTCACTTCCCTCTGCTTGTAAGGAAAGCCAAGGTGCTCTCAGGACAGCTCAGCTGAGACTTTCCGCCTTCTGTCCCTGAGAGGCTGGGGGGTGGGGGGGGGATGGTAGGACTTTCTGGGGTGGGGGTGGGGAGGGGGAGGCACCCTAACCCACACTGCCCACCCCGAGCTGCCTTCCTAAGAAACAGCAGCCAGGGGAGGATGGAGGTGGGTGGGCAGGTTTCACCATGGGAGTCTCAGGATGACACCCTCCCTCTGCAGGGACTCCAAGTCCAGAAGACACCAGAGGGCGCTGTCTGGGAGGGGCAGGAGGACCTCCCCAGCCTGACCCAGAGCCCTTCAGAGGCTCCTTTAAGGACCACAGAGGAAGGGGCCGCCCAGGACTCTCTCTCTCTCTCCCTCTCCCTCTCTCTCTCTATTGCACGCACACACACAGACACACACGAGCAGGAGACAGAGGCAGTGCCAGGCACCAGAGAAAGGAAAGAGCCAGCAGAGCGTCACGCTGCTGTCTGAGACCTCTTAGCAGCACCCCAAGCATCCTGGTCAGGCTCTCAGGGCCTGATGAGAGCCATGCAAAGGCCTTCAACTGTGAACAGAGATCACTGCCTTCCCATATATGCTGTTACTTAAAGTGAACACCACACATGTAAAATAAGAAATCCAGCAAAGTTCCGATTCTCTGTGGTTTCCATCCCCATGAGTCATGGAATGTATACATTCATATCTCACCCATCTTTTGGGAGGTCCTGCTTGGTTGATACTCTATGCACCTGTCTTGAGACTCACAACGTTGCCCCTTTCCCCCTACCTCAGTTTTCCAAAGAGGACACGGAGGGTCGGTGTTAAAGGAGCTTGCACAAAGCTACACGATGGAGCGTGGGGGGAGTCAAGGACCCCCTTTCCCACCCCGCTCCTCCACCGAGTCCCCTGCCCCGCGTCCTCACCTGGGGTGGATGTCCACCAGCAGCACCAGCGTCTGCATGGTGATCACATCGATGCGCTTGCAGTGGAAGCGGGCCACCTTGAGCACCTTGCAGTATGTGCAGCAGAGCACGACGAAGGAGAGCAGGAAGCTGAGAGCGTGGAAGGCGCCCGTGAAGACGGCGAAGCGCAGGCGCTCGTCGGGCCGCCGGCTGCAGAGCGTGCAGGACGCGTAGAGCTGGTGGAAGCCGAGCCAGGACAGGGCGAGCGCGGCGGCCGGGAAGGTGAGCGCGTGCAGCCACGTGTAGGCCACCATGAGCGCGGCGTCGCGGAGGCGCATCTTGGCACGGTAGCTCAGCGGGAAGACCACGGCCACCCAGCGGTCGATGCTGAGCGCGGCCATGCTGAGCATGGAGTTGGCGGCCAGAAAGGTGTCGAGGAAGGCGGCCAGGCGGCACAGGCGGTCTCCAGCCGGTGGCCGCTGCGCCACGACGCCGGCCAGAGTGAGCGGCATGTTGACCACGGTGCACAGCAGGTTGCCGCACGTGAGGTTCAGGGTGAAGAGCGCCGGCGCCTGGCGGCGGATGTCGGCGCTGTGCAGCAGGCAGAGCAGCACCAGCGCATTGGACAGCAGCGAGACGCCCATCGTGCCCACCAGCAGCCCCGCCAGGCCCGCGTCCCACGAGTTCATGGTGCGCGCCCGCCGCCGGCGCTCAGGGCCCGCCGCCCCGCGCCGCCATGGCGCAGCCCGCCGCCGGCTCAGCCCCTCGGCGGCCGTGCATCCGCCCCGCGCCCCCCGTTCCCCGCCGCCATGGCTCCCCCAGCCCCCCGCCCCCCGGAGAGGGCGCGCGGCCACCCCGGAGCCCGGCGCCACCTCCCGGGCAAGCGCCCGTGAGCCGCCGAACCCGGAGCTTTGCGCGCCCTCGGATTCCGGACTGCGGGCGCCGGCGGCCGCCTCTCACCCCATCCCTCCGCGCTCCGTCTCGGTCTCCGCGGCCCCTCCTGCAACCTTGCTTTCTCTGCCTCCCTTCTCTCAGCTGCTTGCTCTCCTCGCTCTTCCTCTCTGCCTTCCTCTCCACTTTCTCTCTCTCCCCCCTCTGCTGTGCCTTCTCACCCACTGCTGTTCTCTCCGTCTGTCTCTCGCACCCCTCACCAGTTTTCTCCTCCCCTCTTGTTCTTCGCTCTCTCGTCTGGCTCACTCCAGAATCTGGCTGCTTCTATCACAGAAATTCTCCGCTGAGGCGCGCGAGCGCGCGCGCACACACACACTCAGAAAGAACCAGCCCTGAAGGCTCCGGTGCGGGGTGATTGGCTCTTGGTAACTTCCTGTCTCCCACCCCCAACTCCCCAATCCTCCCCGAATGTGTGTCAAAGACAGGCTGAGTCAAGGAAGTCTGCCCGAGAAAAGGGAGGGATGTCTGGGCACCTTCATGCCTCAGGGCTACCCATCCGAGCCCCAGCGCCAGCCTGGCCAGACGTGGACGGGGAGGTCCTGCCCCACCTGTCCCTCGGAGCCTCGCAGTGCTGAAGTTTCTCCCTCTGTGGGCTGAGCTGGGGGAGCTCAGGTGGGCTCCGTTTGCCGATGGGAAGGAACACACCTCTCTCCAACCTCTGTGATCAAGCCCCTGGCCCCTGATGTCTCTCAGGGCCTCCCCAGCCTGTCCCCGGGGCAGCAGCTACACCCCTGGGGGCGCTTGGTTCACGGGGCTGTCTTCCCACCGCCCTTCTGCCTGGGCTTCAGCTGCATCCTCAAGCCTACTGGGGGTGATGCTGAGACATCCCCTAGTCCAGAGAGGCCTTTATCTGGCCCTGAGCACTCACAGGTGGATGGATGGTTCTGCCTGTCCAAGGCCAGTCTCAGCAGAGCCCTGGGGTGGCTGATAACTCAGCACTCCCAGCCCAGGCTCCCCCGTGGCCCTCTGCCAGCCCACACACCATGTGCTGTGGGTCTGGTGGGGCAGCTGGTTCCAGTCTGTGAGGGACCTGAATGCCACACCCTGCAGGAACTCTGGTGTGGCTTGGTGGAGACCCTGAGAACTCTGAGCAAGCAGGCTCCCAGCTCCTCCTCGGGAAAGCGTGCACCGACTGTGGCCCTCCTATCTTTCTGTCAGGGCTCCAGGTGGAGGGCTTCCCAGGTGATCCAGTGACTAAGAATCTGCCTGCCAATGCAGGAGACGCAGGTTCAAGCCCTGCTCCCGGAAGATCGCACATGTCAAGGGGCAGCTGAGCCGGTGCACATAACTCTTGTTGCAGGCTGCAACAAGAGAGGCCACCACAGCAGGAGGCCGGTGCACGGCAACTGGAGAAGGGCCCCCACTCGGCACAGTTAGAGAAAGCCCACGTGCAGCAATGAAGACCGAGTGCAGGCAAAAATAAATAAATCTTAAAAACAAAAGATCCTGGGGGAGGGTGTGTGGATCAGGGCTCCCTGTCTTACCCTGTGACTGAACCTTTATCAACACACCACTGATGTCACAGGATCCTGGCAAGTTACCAGACCTCAAGGAGCCTCATTGTCCTTCTTTCCCTCTCAGGGTTCTGGTAAGAAATAACTAAGACACTGTATGCGCAGAGCTGTGCCCACCAGAGGAGGAAATGAACCGGAAGCCAGCCATCTCCTCATTGCTTGGCGCATCACATGGCCTGATGACTTCAGGGTTGGATATGTCTTCATTAGATACTTGGCATCAGAGTGAGATATTCAATTGCATATCTCCCCTGCTCCCAAAGACTTTGTCCCCACAAGTAGCCCCTAGCAAGAGACAGGTGACCAGGTACTGTTTGTGGGATAAACGCGTGAGCTAAACACTGCTCTGAGCACTATTGGGTCTACTCTTCTTATACTTCAGGGTTTATCAGAATCACCTGGGAAACTTGGGATGCTGGTTAAGAGTTAGATTCCTTGGTTACGAATCTGAGGTCAGATGGGGACCGACCCAAACCGACCATTCTTATGAGTTGTTCAGGTGATACTGATGAGGGTGGTCCATGACCATGTCCTGAGGAGCAAAGTCCAGGAGACGCAGTCAGGTGGCGGCGCTGGATGCCAACTCATCACGTGGTACTTCCTCCAGCAGTGGCCTAATGCTTTGGCCTGGAGGTTCCTGCTGAAGGGTCACCAGCGTGTGTAGGAAGTGCAGAGTGAAGTGTTAACTAATCTCTTACGGCACAGTGGAGTTTATAAGACATGTCCAAGCATTATTGCACTCCATTTCATCCCTGCCCAATGACAAGAAAAAAAAAAAGCTTCTCATCCACATTTTTGACTGAGACTCAAAAAGATTAAGTGACAGAACTGGTCAGGGAGGAAGCCATCATGTCTAACTCCATAGACTGCCCCCTTCTGCACATTCCAGAGGTCCTCAGTCACTTTCTCAAGTGAGTGTCCTTGGTCTGGAACTAGAAAGTATCTCAACTTTGCAACATCAAAATGATCTTGGTGATCAGGTAACCAGGCGCAGCAGCCATAAACCAAGGATCACACACACACACCATACATCATGTTGAAAATCATTTGCTTCCTGAGATTTTAAAGGCAATATTGAAAGGTTAAAATGGCAGAAAGCTGCTCAGAACATTTAACTCAGTTTCTTAAAGAAAAGAAGCTCATTTTCTTCTGGTTGTGAACAACATTTCCTTCTCTCAGGGTGGGGCCAGGTGCGGGAAGTGGGCATGCTGTGGAAGGGCTGGTCTCCTTAGGGACCAGGTCCTCAGCTCCCAGGCTGGGCTTCACTGAGCACAGGTCTGACAGCTCCAGACCAGCAATGAGGTCACGCTCACCGAGGAAGCAAGATGCCTGTCCGTGTCCAGGCTTTGATGTGGGGTTTCTATTGCTCCTCAGGAAAGGGGGCCCACATGACCAGGAGATGAATCTTCAGGGCCTGGAATATGCCTGTCAGGAGGCTACACTGTGGCCAGATCTGCATGTCAGGCTTCTCTGAGCTGGAGAGAAGTGATGGGATATTCATGACAATGTTAACATGAGTCATTAAGTGCTGTCGTTGAGCCCTGAGGGAGGGCTCAGCAGAGTTGAATCTCACCCGCTTTGATGGTTTACTATAGTTTCACACGGAGGCAGATACACAGACATGTCTTTGGGAATCCTTGCCTCAACCCTTCAACACAGATATCATGATCCCAACTTGATGAGGTGAAGGAGCTAAGACCCAGAAATGTCCTTAATTTGCTCAAGGTCACTCCAAGTTGGCATCAATACCCATTCCTTTCTCCAGGGGATCTTCCAGACCCAGGGATGGAACCTGGGTCTCCTGCCTTGCAGGTGGATTTTTTTTACCATCTGGGCCACCAGGGAAGCCCCATAAATAAGGCAGTGTAAGCTAATTAAGAAGGTGAATTGGAATCCACATCTATTGGACATTAAAACATGTTCTCCCCACTGTATTTATCACACACATGTGCTTGAACACAGACATGCATGACTCATAAACTACAATGAGATGTTAGAGACCGAAGTGGTCCTCTCCACAGCTATCTTGAGACAGATAGGAAAGGTTTATACAAACTGTCACCAAAATGTCACCAATGCCCCAAGAGAGGTCTCACTGAAGTAGCTACAGAGAACACATCCCTTTGGGGAATGGAGGATTCTGGATTTCTGCAAGTGAAGGGGAAGCCTGGAAACCTGTGTTCCGGGGGAGAGAGGTGCCTAAGCGTGAGCCCAGAGGCTGAAGCCTGGTGTGTATTTGTGGCTCTGGAGCAAAGGTAGGCCTGCAGAAAGGCTGAAAAGGCAGGTGGTGGCGAATCCTAGACACCAGCCCAATGCCAGACTGAAGGACAGAAATGTCAGTCCCTTTCGGATGACAGCTTCCAGGCCCTGAAACCTCTAACTGCTATAGGGACACATCCCTGAGTCTCCCAGCAGGTCTGCATTTTCTAAACACACACACCCGCTACCTCATGTGACCTAGAGGACCCCGGGGGGTCAAGGAGTGACCCAGAGATGCTCCCTTTGCTCAGGGCCACGACTCACTGTCCAGTGTTCTCTCTCTCTGCTGCCAGCTGCTGCCCACTCCTGGACTGGTGGTTCCTTCCCAGGCAGGTTGTTTTTGCACACCTCCTGGTCCAGCCCTCCAGCTGGGCAAGCAGAATCAACTGAGCAGAGTCTTTCCAATGGGATCGTCCAGCCTCTGGCTCACATGCTGGTTATCAGAGGAACTGGCTTTCTGGGCAGGGCCTTTGTCACTCCTCAGTCTCCATGGTGGTCCCAGCCCCCACAGTCCAGGCATAGCAGGAAATGGGCCCAGGGAAGGGAGGAAGGAATCAGCTACCTGACAGCCTCTCCTGGTGGTCTCCTGGGAATAGCTGAGCCACCTTTGTCTGAGGGGACACAGAATGTATGGAATGCTTGTCACCTGTCGGAGGCTGGTTGCCATCCAGACCCTATGCCTACATAATCTCATTTAAGTTCCACCGCTGCCCTGTATCAGAGACTGCAGTTATCCCCACCATATGGCTTAGGAAATTGAGGTTGAAAAGGTTAAGTGGCTGCCCAGGTGTCAGAACTATGGAGGGATTCCTGTCTGACTCAGCACCTATATGTGTAATCACCATGACTCTGTTCTGATGCACAGATTGAACACCCCTGCTTCCACCTCTCCTGGTGATGCCCGATCAGCCATCACTCCCACTCTCCCCTCCTCTACCTCCCTTTCTAAACGGGATCCTTGGGCTGCATGCCACCTGGGGGGCGCGTAGGAAGTCAGTAAGTGATAATGGATATGTGTAACCATGTCTGAGAGCCCCCTTTGGGCCAGGCCTTACGGTTCATAGGAGAGGGACTGCCATTCCACTTGCAGATGGGGTGACAGAGTCTTCCAGCTAAGTAGCTTGCCCAAGATCTCATGGTCTGCAGCAGGGCTGAGATTGGAATGCCAATTCCTTCCCCATCTTACCTAGCTCAGGGCTCCACCACCTACACCAACAGCTGCCCCCACAGCTGGGAAAACAGAAGGAGTTTCAGTCCAGCTAGAGTCTGCCTAGCCCAGATATGGGGCCTTTCCTCCCCACTGAACTTACCATTGTCCACAGAGCCAGCCAGGGAGGCTTGCACTTTGCCTTGAAAATCCATTAAACCTGCCCATGGCGGCAGCCTCTCCTTTATTTGCAACCTGCATGGGCTCCAGGAGGACAAAAGTGTGTGATTGATCTTCCTGAGTGTTAGGCTGTGAGGCGCTGAGTCAGTCCATGAACAATGGCTTCTCGGAGTTAGGACTGACTTCTAAGGCTGTCTAGCCTCTGTTCATTTCCTGTCTCTGAGGTGCAGTGGAGCAGTGGAGCTTGTCATGTATCCTCAGGAATAGAATGTTCAGAAAGAGCTATTTCTTTAAGCTTCTTGTCCCACTCCTGTCTCTACTTCATCGCAACCACTGCCTGGGACCAGGGGACCTAAGCAGTTAGAAGCCAGGAGGCTCCTGCCAAGGACTGAGGTCCAGAAAGTTCAGCACCGAGACAGTGGACAGCTCCTCTCTTCCCAATCTCTCGCCTGTCCTCTGATCACTTTCAAAGAAACATTGGCTGTGGAGCCCAGCGCTGGCCTCCAGGTGCTGTGTCTATTGACTTCTGAAGTCAGGTCTTTAAAAATGAGGCAGGGAATTCCCTGGTGGTCTGGTGGTTAGCATTCCATGCGGTCGCTGATGAGGGCCTGGGTTCGATCCCTGAGTAGAGAACTGGGAACCTACAAATCACACAGCCACGGCCAATAAATTAGTAAAATAAAATAAAAACGAGCCAGGTCCAGCTCTCATTTATTTAGCAGATTCTGGGCCACTTCCTCCCATTTTGCATACTCAGAAACTGAGGCTCATGGCCCCATGTCTATTGAGAAGCAGTACTGGAAGTCTTGGAGAGAAGTCTGCTGTATTGGAGAGAAGTCTGTTGGAATCCAAACCTCATGCTTATGATCACTGAATTATATCACCATATCATTTTGAGATGTGCGATATTTTGAAACCATTTCATGTCTTCTGTCCATCTCGCAGCTCCTATAACATATACAGCACAGAGCTCATGCTGGGATGCTCCCTGACCTACGTGTGGCCTGACTTGGCTTCTGCTGGGCTTCCTACAGGCTGTTCCCGGGGTCTTTCCCTCTGTGGGCATATGCTCCCAGTGGTCTTAAAGGGAGACACCCTTTCCTGGTGCTTCTGAAGTTCCTCTAGTTGTGTCCCCACCCTAGGACTGGGGCAGTGGTCCCATCATACCCTCAGCATGGGAGGAGCCCTTGATCTGAGTACCACTTTCTAATACTATCTAACAGGCATTCCTTTTAGAAATTCCTGTTAGCATTTCTAATCCACTTCTCTGATGAGAAAGAGACTTTGGGCTGGCAGCATCATGCAGCAGGCGGCACCCTGGAAGGCAGGAGTTCAGGATTCTGGTCTAGTCACTGCCCCTAGCTGTTGGTATGTGTAACTCAGACTCCCCATCCTTGAAATGAATTGGGTAGGTGAGGCAATCTCACACGTGAATCTAGGCTGCATGAGGATGTCACCAGGGACTGGGTAAGGGGAGAGGGGGCAGGGAAAGGAGGGAGAGACAGGCATCGTGGGCCTTCCTTCCCTGTTTGGCTGGAATTCAGCGCCTTCTGCTGCCATGCAGCTACAGCCCATGAGCCACTCCAGCTTTGGAGGTCTGTGTTGGGGTGGGCATTCTCTATTCCTTTTCTGTGCCCTGATCAGAACAATCAAGGGCTCAGCTCACCACATCTAGGGATCTGTGCGTGCTTAGCAAGCCCTGCTCTGTGTGTGCATTCAGGGACACAGGTAGTGTGTGTGTGCATTTGTGTGTGTGTGTGTGTGTGCATGTATGTGTACATGTGAGAGAGACAGAGACAGAGAGAGAAAGATTTGCTAGAGACATCAAGGTGATGCTTTTTTTTTTAATTTTATTTTATTTTTTAACTTTACAATATTGTATTGGTTTTGCCCTATATCGAAATGAGTCCACCACAGGTATACACGTGTTCCCCATCCTGAACCCTCCTCCCTCCTCCCTCCCCATATCTACCTAAAGAAACTAAAGACCTATATATATAAAACTATAAAACACTGGTGAAAGAAATCAAAGAGGACATGAATAGATGGAGAAATATACCATGTTCATGGATTGGAAGAATCAATATAATGAAAATGAGTATACTACCCAAAGCAATTTATAGATTCAATGCAATCCCTATCAAGCTACCAACGGTATTCTTCACAGAGCTAGAACAAATAATTTCACAATTTGTATGGAAAAACAAAAAACCTCAAATAGCCAAAGCTATCTTGAGAAAGAAGAATGGAACTGGAGGAATCAACCTGCCTGACTTCAGGCTCTACTACAAAGCCACAGTCATCAAGACAGTATGGTACTGGCACAAAGACAGAAATATAGATCAATGGAACAAAATAGAAAGTCCAGAGATAAATCCATGCACATATGGACACCTTATCTTTGACAAAGGAGGCAAGAATATACAATGGATTAAAGACAATCTCTTTAACAAATGGTGCTGGGAAAACTGGTCAACCACTTGTAAAAGAATGAAACTAGAGCACTTTCTAACACCATACACAAAAATAAACTCAAAATGGATTAAAGATCTAAATGTAAGACCAGAAACTATAAAACTCCTTGAGGAGAACATAGGCAAAACACTCTCCGACATACATCACAGCAGGATCCTCTATGACCCACCTCCCAGAATATTGGAAATAAAAGCAAAAATAAACAAATGGGATCTAATTAAACTTAAAGGCTTCTGCACAACAAAGGAAACTCTAAGCAAGGTGAAAAAACAGCCTTCAGAATGGGAAAAAATAATAGCAAATGAAGCAACTGACAAACAACTAATCTCAAAAATATACAAGCAACTCCTACAGCTCAATTCCAGAAAAATAAATGACCCAATCAAAAAATGGGCCAAAGAACTAAATAGACGTTTCTCCAAAGAAGACATACAGATGGCTAACAAACACATGAAAAGATGATCAACATCACTCATTATCAGAGAAATGCAAATCAAAACCACTATGAGGTATCATTTCATGCCAGTCAGAATGGCTGCGATCCAAAAGTCTACAAACAATAAATGCTGGAAAGGGTGGGGAGAAAAAGGAACCCTCTTACACAGTTGGTGGGAATGCAAACTAGTACAGCCACTATGGAGAACAGTGTGGAGATTCCTCAAAAAGCTGGAAATAGAACTGCCTTATGACCCAGCAATCCCACTGCTGGGCATACACACTGAGGAAAGCAGAAGGGAAAGAGACACGTGTACCCCAGTGTTCATCGCAGCACTGTTTATAATAGCCAGGACATGGAAGCAACCTAGATATCCATCAGCAGATGAATGGATAAGAAAACAGTGGTACATATACACAATGGAGTATTACTCAGCCATTAAAAAGAATACATGTGAATCAGTTCTAATGAGGTGGATGAAACTGGAGCCTATTATACAGAGTGAAGTAAGCCAGAAAGAGAAACACCAATACAGTATACTAACGCATATATATGGAATTTAGAAAGATGGTAATGATAACCCTGTATACGAGACAGCAAGAGACACTGATGTACAGAACCGTCTTTTGGACTCTGTGGGAGAGGGAGGGGGTGGGAAGATCTGGGAGAATGGCACAAGGTGGTGCTTTCTTATGGAAAGTGGTTTGGGAATGTAGGAAACTGAGGCAGACATAAATCTCTTTCGCTAAATGACAACTCTGAGGCTGAGCAAGATTTTAAAAGCAAGAAACGTCCATTATTTCCTTTGTATGAACACTGAGGGGCCCTTTATGGAAAACCAAACTATCAGTTTATGGCAGAGAGGTGAGGGTGGGGCTGTTCTAGTAAGGGAGGTGCTGCCCTCAGACCCAAGGCTGACCACACGTTCTCAGACACCACTTGTCAGCATCAGAAGTTCTTCCCCCAACAAGATGTCATAGCTTTGGTGCCTGAGGGTCCTACCAAAGGGTCTCCCCCTAGGCTGATCCAGGCAGACGGGAGTGGATGACTGGGCCCTCCCCTCACCCTACTCCCCAGCAGTGAGGCACTTCAGTGGCCAATAAGATCTCCCGAGTCATTCTGTTCGTATGCTGTGACTCCAATATTGGAAACATCTTCTTTTTTTCTTGTGAAGATCCACTTAATTTTTTTTTTTTTTACTATAAGGAGTTTTTTTCTTACTGAGGTTTGCTTTACATAGTGAAAGCACCAATCACATACCACTGATGAGTTTTGATAAATACATCATCTGTAATCCATACACTTATTACGATACATAATGTTTCTTTAGCCTATAAAGTTTTTTCAGGCCACTTTCCAGTCAGTCCACCACCCCCTCCCACCCCAGAGCTAACTGCTGTTCTGCCATCTTCTTGATTAATTCTGCAAATTCTAGAATTTCATATGAATGGAGCCATATGGCGTGTGCTCTTTTATATCAAGCTAATTTCACTCAGCATGTTATTTTTCAGGTTGATCCATGCTGTTCTGTATTTTGCTAGTTCATTCCTTTCTGTTGTTGAGCGGAAATCTATTGTATGAATATGTCACATTTTGTTTAGCCATATTCTGACAATGGACACCTGTTTTTTGGGATATTCTGAATAAAACTGCTGTGGACATTTTTGTACAATTTATTTTAGCATACGTATGTTTTAGTTCCCTTCAGTAAATGCCTACATTTATATTTAACTTTACAAGAAACTGCCAAACAGAGTTCCAAAGTACCTATACAATTTTACATTGCAGCTAACATTGAAGCAGGCTGTTGATCTTTCTCTTATTGAGTTGTAGGAGCTTTCAAATATATTTTGGACAGGAGACATTTGTTGTATTTATGTGCTACCACTACTTTCCTACCCCATGGCTTGTCTGTTCCTTTTCTTAAAGATGTCCTTTGATGACATATAAACATTATAATTGGCTTGCCAATTTAGTTTTTAGAAAACATGCTGAAAAGTGGGTATTTTATTGGATTGGCTTATAGAGGAAGATCAGGGAACAATTGATATTTGGAAACATCAGTTTTCTGGGCATTATAAATTCCTATGTAGGTTTATAAATTTGGATAATTTATTTTCTCATTTTCTACTGGGAAAAGTATCTTCACAAGTGAAAAAGAAATTAAATCTTCTATCACGTTTCAAAAAAAAACCAACCCTACTCTTCCTCTGATCTTTAGAGTTCCCTTTACTTCCTAGTAGCCTTCTGCTGCTGCTGCTGCTGCTAAGTTGCTTCAGTCGTGTCCGACTCTGTGTGACCCCATAGACGGCAGCCCACCAGGCTCCCCTGTCCCTGGGATTCTTCAGGCAAGAACACTACAGCAGGTTGCCATTTCCTTCTCCAATGCATCAAAGTGAAAAGTGAAACCGAGTAGCCTAACTATAGTTAATAATTCTTTATATTGAACTTGCCTCCCAGGCTCCTCTGTCCAAGGGATTCCCCAGGTAAGAATACTGGAGTGGGTAGCCATTCCCTTCTCCAGGGAATCTTCCCGACACAGGGATCGAAGCCCGGTCTCCTATGTTGCAGGCTGATCCTTTACCACGGAGCTACCTGGGAAGCCTCTTATATTGAAGTTACACTGTTCATAAAACCCAAAATAAGGAAGCAAACAAACAAAAAATGCTGAACTTTTGACTTGGATGACAGCAAAGCCATAGATTAACTTGGGGAGAGTGTCAGTCTTTGTATTTTCTCCTTTATGATGTTAGTCTAAGGAAATGCATTCATTAACTCTTTAATGCTGCACCAACTCTGCATTCCTAGTGGGCCATTCTTCTTCCTAAGAGTTTGAGGTTTTTTTGAATCTGTGTTTTGAGAAATGTCAACTCATGGTTTTGTTTTCCTCCACTGGCTTTGTCTGATTCTGGTATCAGGCTTATGCTGCCTCATAGAAAGCCTTGTGAAATGTTCCCTTTATAAAACACTGTCACCCTGGTTTTCAGTATGGTTGTGACATTTTCACATTACTATCAGAAATGTACAAACGCTCAAGTTTCTCTGCATAGTCACTGGCACTTGGTATTGTCCATGATTTAAAAGATATCCATTCTGATAGTGGGCAAAAGTATCTCAGTGTAGTTTTAATTTGAACTTCTGTATTGAGTAATTATATTGACTGTCTTTTTATTCCTTATTTATCTACTAAATGGTGGCACTAGTGGTAAAGAACTGCCTGCCAGTGCAGGAGACTTAAGAGACATGGTTTCGATCTCTGGGTCTGGAAGATCCCCTGGAGGAGGGCAAGGCAACCCACCCCAGTATTCTTGCCTGGAGAAGCCCATGGACAGAGGATCCAGGCAGGCTACAGTCCACTGAGTCACACAGAGTCAGACACGACTGAAATGACTTAACACACATCTACTAAATATATCCACTTTGGATGTGATGCTATCCTGGCTGAGAGGGTACCAGCTCCTGAGGGTGCTCCCCTCACAGCAGCTCAGGTAGAGGAGCCTGGAGACAAGTTCTTGGCTTCCTGTGGATCCCCCGTCTCCTTCTGTTCCTGTAAAATCCCTCGCCTTCCTATCTCCTACACCCCCAGCGCTCAGACCCCTTCTCAGCTTTGTTCAGGAAGCCGAGGCCCTCTCTGGAAAGCACTCTCAGCTCCCTTTCCCCTAATCAATATAAAGTCAGAACAGTGGCAAGGGCTGGGGGCGTCATCAGGGTCTTTCCTGCTGTTTCATTCTTCCACTTCACAGCACGTTTTTATCCCCATTTACAGAGGGATTTGGGGAGGAATCAAGCAACTGGCCCAGGGTTTATTAATACAGTAAGAATCAGTAGGTCCAGCGATAGGACCAGAGTCTGTTTAGCTCCAAAGCCCACATTCTTTGCCACCTGAGCAGTCTCCAGGCCATCTCTTCAGTCAGTTAAAAGAGGGAACAGAAAGGTCAGCACATGAACTGGGGAAAGCAGGCTCACTGCTGCTGACCGCTTCCTCTAGCCACTTTCGGGAGTTTTCACTCACTCTCTCCAGGTTTCGGTGAGTTGCATCTACATGGGACTTGAAGGCAGTTTCAGACATTATGTCTTCTCCATCAGTGGGTACAGTGCCCACAACAGGAAAACAGACGAAGAGCCAATGAACTTCAACTTGATGGTCCCGAAATCCTAGACTGGCCCCACCCCATCCCTGCAACTTCCAACTACTGGAACCCCCAACCCTTACATCCAGTCACACAACACTGAGACAAGACCCGGGCTCTTGGTTCCTCTGGCTTGTGCTGGTTTTTATCTTTTTTTTGCTGAGGCTCACTATATACATCCATATGGGAATCAAGAAGCTTTTTTTCTTATGAAAGAAATAGAGCTCCTACAGGAAGGCCCATGTAGGCTGCGGTGGGTTCCTCAGGGCATGGGTCTTTGCTATCAACGCCAGAGAATCTGCTAAAGGCTTGCCCCATAACAGTGTCTGTCACTTCAGAAGCTTGCAGCTAGTTTTCACTGATGACTTAGGAATCAGTTCTGTGTTCTTAAGCTAATTCTAAGAAGCTGTCTTAAAGCAATCACATTCACTTTCCCACATAGTGTCCATTCACCCATCCATCTATCCATTCATTCATCCATCCATTCAACCATCCATCCATCCATCTAACCGTCCATCCAACCACCCATCCATCCATCCACCCATCCATCCATTCTCCCATTCTTTCATTCAATAAAGTACAGAGTGCCTCTGGACCTCACTGAGAGCGCAAAGATGCTACAGGCCTGGCACTCAAGGTGCTTGCTAATGATGTGTCACCTGCCCAGGGAACAGATAACGTCTGGGGTGAGCCCTGAAACTTTCCTACAAGGAAAGGCATCTTCCACAGAAGGAATATTTTATGCAAATGCACAGAGTGAGAACACCTGAAGCCTTTGAGGAACCTCCAGCCCTGCAAGGGGAAGGAGCCACACTCCTTTCTTTTTAACCTCGCTTTAGATTTAAGCTGATAGGTGTCACTAACCACACACAAATGGCACAAACAGATGCTCTCTGCTCCTGTTGAACTGGGACTGCCTGTCTGCCGGGACACAGTTAGGCTCCCTGGGCAACATGACACGTGGCCATGCCCCCAGGCACAAGCCCCTTCAGGTAGTAGGTGGCACCCCCACCTTCCCCATCCCTGGCTGGCCCGGGGGAGGTTCCACTCTCCATCACCAGTCTTTTACTTTGTGAAATAGTGTTAGAAACACCCTGAGGAGTTGACAAAAGAGCTGGATTTAGAGAACACCTGTCACCCACCAACACCTGAAAAATAAAACCCTGGGTGACTTAGCACATTGTTGTTTTTGAAGATTTGGGGACTATTTCTGAATATTCAGCTGGGGTGGACAGGACGCTGTTTTTGTGTTTAATCTCTCTCTCTCTCTCTCTCTCTCTCTCTCACACACACACACACACACACACTTCTTTATTTGTTTTCTTTCCTATAGAAACAAGAAAGAAAGTCGCTCAGTCGTGTCTGGCTCTTTGCAACCCCATGCACTGTAGCCTGCCAGGCTCCTCAGTTCATGGAATTTTCCATGGCAAGAATACTGGAGTGGGTTGCCATTTCCTCCTCCAGGGGATCTTCCCAACCCAGGGATTGAACCTGGGTCTTGCTCATTGCAGGCAGATGCTTTATCCTCTGAGCCAGGGAAGCCCAAGGGAGTATATTAAAACCCAAGCATCAGACCACACTGTCCTCCATGTATCTCCTTTTCATAACTCTGGTTACAGCTAGAATTATTTTTTCAGTTTTCTCCTTTCTTCCAAAAAAAAAAAAAAAGTCAATCCCAAGAGGACAGGGACTACCCTCAAGTCTCAAGCATATAGCCAATTATTTTAGGCTGGGCATCCTGTTTGTAATGGGCAGCATCCCAGTTTGAACTAGTTTGGCAAAAGGGGAGATCTGTTGGCAGGAAATGGGTGCCACGTCACCTCAAGTCAGGGAGTCACTGTGCCCCACAGATACCTGGAGGCCGATCCGGACCACTGTGCTCTCCTCACACCTCCTCTCCTATCTCTCACCCTGCTGCTCTCTGTACATCAGCTTCACACATAAAAAACTTCAAGTGGTAGCTCTTACAGGGCTGAGAGGAAATGCCAAGATGTAAAGTGTATTTGCCTCCAGTTTGGCTAAAAGTCAGAGGTGGTTTTTCTAACAGGATCACCTACAGCCCCGGTGTGGCAGTGGCTGGGATGACGAAGGCAGCTACAATTCCCTTTGGAGGCCCTTGTTTTTTGTGGAGACTCAATGCAGTTGAGCTTCCTGGGACCCGAGACACCTGTGCCGGCAAACAGGCAGTGACGGGATGCCAACAGGAAGTGACAGGATGCAAACAGGAAGTGACAGGACGCCAATAGGAAGTGACAGCATTGTAAGAACTGAGCAGTGTGGCCAGAGAGGCTAGGCCACATTGCCTACAGAGGAGAGGGTGACCAAATGCAGGCCCAAGGACCAAGGAGGCTTCCTGGCGGACATCATCACCCCATCCCACTCCCCACCTCCCACTTTACCACTTCCTGCCGTAGGGGCTCAAGCTATCATGGAATGCGGGGTGCAATCCACCAAGGAATGAAAACAGGCATAGCAATAAAATGGGGAGAATGTTTACGATTGGACTATTTGTTCTGCAGCTTTGAAAACCTTCCTGGTTGTGCATATCTGCAGGGTAAGCAGGCAGATTCAGATTCCAGCTGAAGGAATCTCATCACCATCACTTTTATGCTGCTTTCTATATGCCAGGCATGGTTCTAAGTGCCTTATCTTTACTAACTCATTTAAAGCTCAAACAGCAAAATCAGGTAGGTGATTAGTTTCCTCACCTGTATGGAGTTGAATGATGCTCCCTTTCCCCCAGGTTCATGTCCACACTGAACTTTAGAACGTGACCTGATTTGGAAATAAGTTCTTAGCAGATATTATTAGCTACAATGAAGTCATCCTGGGTTAGGGTGGACCTTTATCTGATGCCCAGTGTCCTCATAAGTAGAAGGGAATTTGAACAGAGACACAGACCCTGGGAAGACAGACGTGGAGATAGAAGCAGAGATTGGAGTGATGCTGCCATGAGCTCAGGAGCACCAGGATGGCATGCAGCTTCTAGAAGCCAGGGAAATGCACAGAGTACTGTCTTCTTTTCCATGAGTGCATGTTAAGTCACTTCAGTCATGTCTGACTCTTTGTGACCCCATGCACTGTAGCCTGCCAGCTTCCTCTGTCCATGGGATTCTCCAGGCAGGAATACTGCAGGGGTTGCCGTTTCTTCCTCCAGGGGAGCTTCCCAACCCAGGAATCCAACCCATATGTCTTAAGTTTCCTGCATTGGCTGGTGGGTTATTTACCACTAGCGCCACCTAACATGGTAATGTTGCCTAAACTGTTTAGTTTTTAAATTCATCTTTCATTGTTTCAGAAGCTCTGCAGGACTACTCAGGGCGTATAATTATGTTCCCAGGTCCCTGTTAGCTCAGTGGAGTGACACAAACTGCTTGAAGAGGCCAGGTCCATCTCCCTGCCCGTGTGCTGGAGAAAATGGAAAGTATAGTCAAGGGAAAGTAAAAATGAAACTTTTTACATTCCTACCATCCAGAGCTTTCCACCATTAACACCTCAGTACATATTCTTCCTTTTTTACTTCACCTAAATGAGATCATTCTGCACAAAATGTTTCATAATCTGATTTTTTTTTCAGTAAACAATCTCCACTTTGCTCTTGGTTTCAGAATGTTTGTATGCCATCTACCACCTAGACCCTTCTCTGATTTCCCTGATGTTCTCTAGAGCTGACTTGTCCAAAGCAGCCTTTGCTACAGAACCACTCAGGGCATCTTGCTAGGTCTCTAGGTCTCCGTTACCTTAGCAAAGTCCCAGTTAAGTGATGCAGACTTAAGGAAACCATGCCAGGCTCCCTGCAGACAATCACACCATCTAGATTCCAGCTGCTTCCTCATGACATCATTAATTTATTCTCCTCTCTCCTGGCTTTCTTATAACCCCATTTTTCCCCTTTAATTTTGGTTATTGTTTCTTGACAGATAATTTCTTCTCTGATTTTTTCTGTCTGCCCTCTCAGATGTGTTGGCCTTTCTCTTTCTTCTGGTTTCTTCCTCTATAGTTTGGACACTACCATCCAGCCCCTTGGAATATGGAGGAACTTTTGCATGACTCTAACGTTTGAACCACTCCTGAAGGACGGGCATTCACTGCCCTGAAACTCATTGCAAATTCACTGGTGAGAAGCTGAGTTGGGCTGCCAGCTGAGGGACTCGGAGATGCCCGGTTCCCAGGCAGGAAGTCTTCCCCCAAGAAGAGTCTAAAGCCTACATTTTACACATTTCTCTAAATTTAGGGATTATCCTGCCTCAGCCACCTGCCTCAAAATCAAAAATATCCCAGTTCCCAAGCATTCAATCTGCTTTTGCTGCACGGACCCTTCCACAAGGGCAGTGGGTCTTCTCCTGGGGACAGTATGTTCCTAGGAACATCTGCCCACGGAGTCTGCTCTGAGGACGAAACTTGGCACAGAACATAGCAGAGAAGAGAGGAAGCTGGGAGAGAGGGGAGGGGAAGGGAAGTGGAAATGGCATGGTGGCTCTGTCTGCAGCCTCCATGGACTCTGAGGACCCAGCGGCAATGCCAGGAGACAGAGACCTCCTGAGCCTATGGGCGTGAGGCTCATCTCTCCAAGTTCCAACTTCCACTGTTCAACTGCACAGCGGATGATGACAACCACGTCCCAGGAGTATGTTACTGCAGAAATGATGCTGAATACAGGTACTGAGGATGCTGGGACACGTGTGTGGGTAGCAAGCTCTCAAAGGGTCTTGTTAGGGCTGATGTTTACAGAACCACCAGCATCAGGTAGATGGGCCAGTGACATCAGAAGGTCGGATCTCCCGGGTCTTTGCAGGTAGAGTTGCTCCGGGGTGCTGGTCCTCTCAGTATCTAGGCTTCAGGGAGGTTCTCATCATGAGACCACATTTCCTTGTGCTTGTGTTTCCCTTCATGCTGGGGGTCTGGGAGGGGGTCCTGCAGCAGTGGCACCAATGCCTCCACCCATTTCAATATTCCCTGCTTCATGGCCTCCAAACACATCTGTCTTTAAGTAGGCAATATTCACAGCCACCGAGGTGCTTGTGTCTGGAGACATCTTCAGTGGAGACATCCCCTCCCGATTGTCTCTCCCTCTTCATTGGTCTCCTTCCTTTCTCTCTCTCCCCCTTCTGTTGAGGGAAACCCTGAGCCTCTGGCTACTCTAGCAGCGAAAGGAAAGCCAACTGAAGTGACCTTACTCTGTGTCCATGTGACTGTCCCAAGGCACTGAAGTGGGAGCGTCAGTGACACTTGAGTATACCCAACTTCTGAGGGCACCAGGCAGAGAGCAGAGTGTGACTCTGGCATGAATGCAAGTGTGTGTTCATTAGTGCTACAAACCCACAGTCATTATCAGGCCGAGAGCCCTCGAGGGACGTACCGGTAAACCCGCGGCGGGAGCGTCCTTACTCCCGAGCAGCTCCCAGGCTGGTGTGGACAGGCAGGCAAGCACAGAGCTGCAGTCTGGGGCGGTAAAGTCTGCGAAGGACTCTAGGAGGTTCCTGGGCGAGGTGACAGGCCACGGGGACCTGAGAGCTGAGGGAAGGTGACTAGGTGAGCCGCGGCACAGGAGAGGAAGTTCAAGGCCTACAGCCATGCGGCGGCGCGGGAGAGCCCGAGGGAAACGGGGGAGGATGGGGAGGCTGTTCCCAAGGGGATGAAGTGTTGGGTCAAGCCCCGGAGGGCCGATGGGTCGCACAGACTTCTGGGAGCGTCTGAGAGCCCTGGACTCCTTACTGATGACAGCAGTCTCCAGGAGCAAAATAAGAGCCTTTGCTACACGCGGAGCTGCATTTAGAGGCTCAGGCTGGCTGCCGTGGACGGAGGAAGAACACGTGGTCCGCATGCCCTGTGACAATGAGATCTGCCCGTTCTGTCAAAGTCCCAGAATTCTCTTCTTTGGGCTCTGAAGAACAGAGCTTTGGTGGAAGATTATGGACACCCCTGTTTTGGTTCCAGGAAATCTGTTCACCTCATCCCATCTCATTTTCTTCATTTGTAAAATGGGTGTAATATGGACATTTTTATTCATAGGCACCAAGACTACTGTCTAGAATGGTCATTATGTGTCTGTCAGTCACTCAGTCATGTCCAACTCTTTGCAACCCCACGGACTGTAACCCACCAGGTTCCTCTGACCGTGGAATTCTCCAGGTCAAGAATTGAGTGGAATTCTCCACTCAAGAATACTGGAGTGCGTAGCCATTCCTTTCTCCAGGGGATCCTCCCTACCCAGGAATTGAACCCAGGTCTTCTTCAGTGCAGGCAGATTCTTTACCATCTGAGCCACCCAGGAAGCCCCACTGATCGTTATAACATTCAAATTACAAAAAAAAAAGAGAAGAAGCAATCTAAATGTCTGTCATGGGGGAACTGGGAAGACAGAGATCAACCATGTCCACTAGAGGCCTTAAAAATGAGGCAGTGGATTTAGAGGGCTCCAAAGACACGTTATGGAGGTCAGTTCTCAGAATAATAGATAGTGTCTAGCAACATAACGGAGAAGGCAATGACACCCCACTCCAGTGCTCTTGCCTGGAAAATCCCATGGACGGAGGGCCTGGTGGGCTGTAGTCCGTGGGGTCGCTAAGAGTTGGACACGACTGAGTGACTTCACTTTCACTTTTCACTTTCATGCATTGGAGAAGGAAATGGCAACCCACTCCAGTGTTCTTGCCTGGAGAATCCCAGGGACGGGGGAGCTTCGTGGGCTGCCGTCTATGGGGTCGCACAGAGTCAGACATGACTGAAGCGACTTAGCAGCAGCAGCAGCAGCAACATAAAGCTGAGAGCCAAGAATTGATGCTTTTGAACTGTGGTGTTGGAGAAGACTCTTGAGAGTCCCTTGGACTGCAAGGAGATCCAACCAGTCCATCCTAAAGGAGATCAGTCCTGAATATTTTTTGGAAGGACGGATGCTGAAGCTGAAACTCCAATACTTTGGCCAATTGATGTGAAGAACTGACTCATTTGAAAAGACCCTGATGCTGGGAAAGATTGAAGGAGGGAGGAGAAGGGGACGACAGAGGATGAGATTGTTGGATGGCATCACCGACTCAATGGACATGAGTTTGAGTAGGCTTTGGGAGCTGGTGATGGACAGAGGCCTGGCGTGCTGCAGTCCACGGGGTCACGAAGAGTCAGACACAACTGAGAGATTGAAGTGAACTGAAGTGAACTGATACCTACACATGAGCATACACGAAGATGCTCAGGTAAAGGGCTGGAAGGAGGTTCTAGAACTTTCACAGAGGAGCCTGGATGGGGGAGGTGTTAGGTCGGGAGCCAAGGAGGGACGTTTCGTCATCTTTGCTTCTTTTACAACAAGGTATGTTGATGTTACCGCTGAAAAACACTGAATGCGTGACATTGGGAGGCATGAATTCCGGTGGTAGTGGTGGTGAGTTGGGTAACAGATCCTCAACAGCGACGTAGGGACTGCGCGGCTAATGGAGGGTGGGGTGCAGTTCCCAACGGCAGCACCTCTTCCTGCACCTCCACCAGAGGGAGGCAGAGAGCACAAACGCTGACATGTAATCCGTGAACCTGAACTATGGGGACTCCGTTCTGCGTCCTGTGCCAAGTGACCTAGTCTCTCCACGTCTGTTTCCTCGCCAGTCACACAGAAACAATAAACCATCCACTCCCAGTTTGAAGGATCCAAAGAGGTAATGGGTATGCAAACACACAAGCCAGGAATTCTTATTACATTTCCCTGAAGTGGAAAGATAAGTTGAACAAGATCAGAAGGAGGTGGCCAGCGTAAATACTTGGAGGGGGCGGGGGCGGCGTGTAGAGGCAGGGCAAAGAAGGTGTGATGACCATTGATTGTCATTACTTATCCTCACCGTCTCATGGTTAGGAAACGTGGTCTTAAGTGATGAATGAAACCAAGGTCAGTCACTTGCCCAAGGCTGTGGTCGTGCCCCTTGTAGGGTGCAGAGTGCGGCTCGAGTGGGCGTGCTGGAGCCTCCTCCCTGTGCAGCCACGGCAGGTGGTCAGCCTGCTTGCAGGCTGGTGAGTGGCCGTGCCCGGGTGCCAGGATCCTGGGGCCCCCACAAGCAGGTGTTAGATAGAAGGGGGACCCTCGTGCTTCAGGCAGTCTAGCCTACTCCTATCGCCTTCCAGGTCCTGGGGCAGGAAACTGACTTGCAGGACAGAAAACTCTACCTGTCCTGTAGAGGGGACTGCAGTGTCCTGGAAGGGGGACACTGCATCCTGTCCCCTCTTACCAACCCCCAGCCCAAGCCCCCCACCCCGCCCCAAGTTTCCTATCCGACAGCGCCTGCTGTCAGCACCTGCCTGTTGAAAGCACAGCACGTGTCTCGCATGTGCTAAATACACGCGCGTCCTGGCTCCCTGGGTGTGTGTTGGCAGGGAATTCGCACTTAGCAAAGAGGATTTGTGTTTTCGCTGGGAGGCTCAGAAAGGGCCTGGGAGGGGTCTGTGGATGGGACGTTGGTGGCACAAGGGAAGACACCACGCATTGCTCAAGTTGCTAAGGAGAAGGAGCGGCTTCTCAGTCCTCTTTATCCAGAATGTTAATGAGTGGCCGGGCCTTCAGGTCACTGAGTCGGTTTCTCTCCTTTTCACCCCTAGGAACCCCAGAAGGTGTAGAAGGACAGCAAGGAGGCAGCCTTGGCCCTAGGCCAGCCCCTCTGGCTGCTCTTCAGAATAACTCTGCCTCTGGGTCACCAGGCTGTGGGCTGCACCTACTAGAAGTTCTTGGGGTCTGTATTTTCCTTTTTTTCACCTGAAAATGGCTAGAAATCTCTATTGGAAGAGCAGAAAAGCCCAGGGGCGTCCTCCAGGGACTTTTAAAAACTATACTTTACTGATTATGCTGGACTGTGCAGGCTTTTCTCTAGTTGCGGCGAGCGGGGGCTGCTCTCGAGTTGTCTCTTGCTGCGGGCATAGGCTCTAGGGCACTTGGACTTCAGTACCTGTGGCACGCGGGCTCAGTAGTCTCGGTTCCCAGGCTCTAGAGCACAGGCTTCAGAGAAGGCAGAGTCACCCCACTCCAGTATTCTTGCCTGGAGAATCCCAGGGACGGGGGAGCCTGCTGGGCTGCCGTCTATGGGGTCACACAGAGTCGGACACGACTGAAGCGACTTAGCAACAGCAGCAGCAGAGCACAGGCTTACTAGTTGTGACTCATGGGCTTAGTTGTTCCATTGCTCGTAGGATCTTCCCAGACCAGGGATCAAACCTGTGTCTCCTGCGTTGGCAGGCGGATTCTTTACCACTGAACCACCGGGGAAGCCCTTTGCAGAAACTATTAAGGGGGAGTGAACGGGAGCAGAAGGGGTGGGGGACAGCTTAACACTGAAACTCTCCTCTTCGGGTTGTCTCTAGCGAGGGGTGGAACCGGGATTCCATCTCAGGTTAAAGGACTCGAAACCCCCACTCCTGAGGTCTGTCCATTCATTCGAGTTATTTGTAAGTTTACTTGGAGTGAGAGAGAGACTGGAACTGATCATAAAATCCTCTCAGCCTTGACCCTAGTAGAGCGTCTACAGCTGACAGTCTGTCCTGTTCTTTTAAGAGAACAGCTAACTTTCCAATAAGATCTGGGGGTGTTGAGGATGTTGCCAGCTCCATGGTTTGGGTCTATCCTGTGTCCAGGAGCTTGAGCCCAGCTATACACACACTGAGAGCTGTCTTTACGGGGCTCTGTATCTTAGAGGTTTGCTGGTGAAGTGCAAGGCTCCCATTTCTTCCTTTGCTTCTGAAGGTTAGGGATGCCATGTGGAGCCACCTCAGCTGCCCTTCTAGGTCCCCCAAGAGAGCTCTCCCCAGGTGGGCAGTCATCTGACCCAGCAGTCCCACTTAAGGAAGGTGGTGACAGAGCCTCATGTCAGACTAGAGATCAGAGAAATCCAGAGAAAACCTAATATTAAATGCTGGCCCATCCTGCGTGCCCAGCAATCTGAGGGCATAAATTAGATGGACAGCATGGCCAAGGCAACTCAATGTGCAGAAATTGGCTGTTAAAGCAGCTGAACTTCCCTCATTAGGGGTAAAAACATTCAACAACTTGATCCCTGAGTTTTGTGTGGGCCAAATCTCTTTTTAAAAGATGGGGATTCAGCATTCACTTCTGAAAGGAGCCTGTCAGGAGCAACGAGGGAGGAATCATCTTGGATTCTGTAAATGTCAGTCTCTCTCGCTCTCTCTCCTGGCAGGCAAAGGGACAGAAGCTCAAACCACAGTGCCAAAGCCCCGTGCGAGGACACTGACCTCTGCTCTGGCCGGTGACGGTAGACTCCCTTGGGTCTGCTTGGGTGGCAAGAGGAAGGCGCAGGGCTGGAGCTCTCGCACTTCACCAAGAACAACAGCAGCTGGGTGCTGATCGCATGTGTCAGTCCTAGCCCCACCTCAGAGCACCTGGCTGAAGCCCCAGGGAAGATGCTGGGTACTCTTCACAGCTCCCGGAGAAGTGCCCGAGCTTCCAGCCTGAGAAGAAGCGAGTAAACCTGGGGAGAAGACGGGATTTGCAGGCAAAGGTGATAAGGAAGTTGTTGCAAACATTCCTCATAGTCCATTTTTCTGTGGCCGATTAAACTGCTTGATTCTGTTCTTTGCCCAGTGCAGGCAAACGCGTCTTTTTGCTTTCTGGTTTTCAGTCCTTTTCCATTTTTAATGCCAGGGAAAAGTACTAAGTTTGTGCCCTGTTTAGCTTCCTCAGATATCCTGTGTTTGATTCGTGGCCAATAATTGCCAAAGCTCTTGGGACAGAAAACATTTGATTAGACCTGTAAAAATATAGCCCAATTATATTTTCAAATACTTAAGCAAATTCCCACCATGCAATCGACAGACTGTTTCTATTTTCATTAGGCTGTTTGTTTTTGTCATTAGAGGCAAACGGCCTGGAGCACGTGGGCTGGAGTTTATGCAAAACTGATGTCAGCCCAGAGGTGTTTGCAAAGACCTTTTTGCTGTATTTATTTCCCTTGAGTGCATATCATCTTTAAATGGATTTTTCATAACATGAAAGGAAAAATGAATTTTTCATAAACTTGAAAGGACACTCATTTTGATAGGATTTTTAAAAGGAAGTTTAAAGTCCATGATTGTATATAAAGAATGCTGTCTGATCATGACCATATTGGCAAATCCACCGTAGCTTTGGAGGGACCTGTCCACAGTAACGTATGTCTTTAATAGAACACTCTGGTATCCGGAGGGATCAGAGGTGTGCCATATTCCTTACTGAGGTATCTACTATATAGTTAGCACCATGCTTGGAGCTAGAGACATCAGTTCAGAGAAGATTCTGTTTATGATCCCAAGGAGCTTGTGACTTAGATATGGGACCTGTATTTGGGTTACTGTAATATGGGCAGAGAGGCTTCATTGCATCATGAAAGGTAGAATAGGTTATATGAGCCCCCAAAAAAGTTTCATTTCAACTGAGGATTAGGACCAGTCTTCTGGGTAAATGTAGCATTTCAACTGCACTTTGTGGGTAGAGTTCAATAGTATACAGTGGGGATGGGGCAGAGGGCTCCGTGTAAAGAAAGACAAACACGTGAATGCCGTGGAGTCTTAGGCAAGAGGAGACAAGTTCCGAGTGACAGGATTTTTGAGAAATTGACAATTTCTCAAATTGACTGTCAATTTCTCAAGGAGGCTGAGTCTCAGAGGTGGGGAAGTGCCGGGGGCGTGAGCGGAACGGCAGTGGTCCCACCGGGTCCTAGGAAGGGTATAACAGAAAGGAGACAGGGCAAGTTGCAGAGCGTGGTTGGGAGCAAGCAGAGCGGGTCCCCTGAGGTCATGGGGTAGCCCTGCCCTCTCTTCTCAGAGCATGACAGTCACTGGCCTGACAGTGTCCGTTGAGGATGGGGACACATGTCAAGCCCCCTCAGTGCCCCCAAGAATTGGGGGATGGTTGTCCTTGTATTTACCCTCTGAATGTGGACCTAAAAGCCAAGATAAGAGTTTTGCAAATTATCTGGGAAAATTATGACTATTTTGCTCTATCCCAGGTGGCCAGAAAACATGGAACTCCAGGAAAGCCAAACTTGCATCCAATGGGGAGAGAATCTTTATTCTTCTCCACTTGGTTTCCAAGGAATTTTCGACTCAAATGATGCAAAACCTCTTTCCTATGTGTAGAGGCAAGTTATCCTGGGGACCACCAAGCTGGTGATGCTCCCAGACTCTCAACTTGTCCTTTCTTATGCATTATCCAGGGGAACAGTCCTGCTCCACATCAAGCCGGTGATGTTTCCAGACTCCTCAAATCCCGCTTGGACTTCCTTCCTCATTTTAGAAAAGAGTGACACTTAGGGGATGCTGAAAAGGCCAGAATATATCAAAGGTGGCACAGGGAAAACGAGCTATTCTCAAGACTCTCCCCTGCTTCAATTCTCCTTCTGGGCAGTGAACTGTGTGTCTCATCCTTGGGTTCCTGTGGCTTAGAAACATATTTCAATAACGTGAGTCACTGGCAGCCCTGGTTTCCACTTGGAAGGTTTTCATATCACGCAGATAAAGCTTTATTGGAAACTCAACTTTGCCCTGCAGCCATGAGTTAAAGCCTTCAGGACATGAACCCATCAAGGGCAAGGTTTTTCTACCTCCTCTCTGGACAACAGAATCACAAAATTATCAGACTTTCAAGCTTTAGAGTTGATCCCATTTAGCATCACCCAGTCGGAAAAGCTCTCAAGTGTTCCTCAAATTGCCAGTTATCATTTTTGCTCAAACACTTCCAGCCATGCATAACTATTAATAACTCAATTAATCACCCATTAGGGGACCAACCTGATGCAAAGTCAACCCACAATTTGAGAGAATGTGTTTCCAAAGCTACCTCTCCGTCTAAGTAAATGACTACAGTTTTTCATCTTTTAAGTTAATACAGCCTGGGGTCAAGCTGAGGCAGCCTAAGCTTGTACTTGAAGAGGCCAAGGGAGTTCAAGAGATGAGTCATCCTTCAGGGTGATTTCAGCATCCCCTAAGTGTCACTCTTCTCTAAAAGGAGGAAGGAAGTCCAAGTGGGATTTGAGGAGTCTGGAAACATCACCGGCTTGATGTGGAGCAGGACTGTTCCCCTGGATAATGCATAAGAAAGGACAAGTTGAGAGTCTGGGAGCATCCTTCAGCCAACCAGAGCGCCTTTCCCTTTTCCAACTGAGCATCGCTGCTCAGGACTTCATCATCTCAGGCCTGGATGCGTGCAGTGGTCTCCTGATGTCCCTCCTGTTCCTGATCACTGGCCACACCATTATCGGATTGTGTCCCCTCCTCTGTGACCACAAATCTTTATGCCTGTGGCTGCTGTCTGTATAGTAGGGTCTCACCTCCTCAGCATGGTATCTGCGGCTCCAACCCCAAAGCGCAAAGGCCCAGCCTCATCTCCCTATCCAGCCTCTCCTCCATCAACCCAGTTTCTCCTCCCATGTTCCAGTCACATGAAATCACTTGTTCACTAACTAATGATCTCTTGTGAAAAAAAGTGAAAATGTTCATCACTCAGTCATGTCCAACTCTGTGCGACACTATGGACTGTAGCCCACCAGGCTCCTCTGTCCATGGGATTCTCTCGGCAAGAATACTGGAGTGGGTAGCCATTCCCTTCTCCAGGGGATCTTCCCAAGCCAGGGACCAAACCCAGGTCTCCTGCAATGCAAGCAGATTCTTTACCATCTGAGCCACCAGGGAAGCCTCAATGATCCCTTATGCATCCGAGCTAAGTCACTTCAGTTGGGTCCGCCCTCTTGCAACCCCATGGACTTTAGTCGCTAAGTTGTGTCTGACTCTTTGTAACTCTAGCGCACCAGGCTCCTTTGTTCATGGGATTCTCTAGGCCAGAATACTGGAGTATGTTGCCATGCCTTCCTCTGGGGAATCTTCATGACCCAGGGATCGAACACATGTCTCTTATGTCTCCTGCATTGGCAGGGGGGTTCTTTACCACTAGCGCCACATGGGAAGCCCCAGTGATCTCACGTACTTCTCTGTGATTCCAAAGTCTTCTCCTTCTGTCTGTTGGCCCACTGCAAAGACCCAGCTCAAATGTACTTTCATTTTCAAGCTTTCATCACACACCCAGCCCCTCAGCCCTATACTCCTTCCCCAGTTTCCTTCCTTGAGCTGCACTGACCATCACACTCCAGCATCCATCCTGGCACCACAGAATTCTGTTGCATCTGCATCTTCTGCTGAACTCTGCTCCTCAAGGATTCAGTCATGTCTTCTTCATTTTTACATTCTCGGGGCCAGGCCCAGAGCAGGTATTCAGTATCATTAATTGAACCCATGAATAAATAATTGAATGCATGAATATGTGCGTGAGCTTACGCGGAACCACCAGGCACTGGTGGGTGAGTGCCCTTTGCTACCAACAACCATGCCAGGTACTTCTTGGGCTTCCCTGATGGCTCAGATGGTAAAGAATCTGTCTGCAATGCAGGAGACCCTGGTTCAACCCCCGGGTTGGGAGGATCCCCTGGATAAGGGAATGGCAACCCACTCCAGTATTCTGGCCTGGAGAATCCCATGGACAGAGGAGCCTGGCGGGCTAGAGTCCAGGGGGTGGCGAAGAGTCAGACAGGACTGAGCACCAACACTGTCGCTCACTTTCCCAATAGATGATACAAGGAATAAGATATAGACTCTTGTCTCAAGGGGTCTGGCTAAGAAAACAAGACGTAAACACTAAAGGGCGGTGGTCTTGATCAAGGCCCGTTTCTGCTCTGCATGTCTTTTGAAGTTGAACCAGTCTGGAAGAACTGCAAACACGCAGAACTCAGCCCAGCACATTCACCTGGGAAGTGTTAATGCGAAGTCTGATCCCTCCCTGGGAAGCTGTGAAGGCCACCTTGGCCTGACCATGGAAAGCCACGCTTGCTGCTCGCAGACCTGATGACAGGAACTCTGCAGCGTTTGTTGGCCTTGACCGCATCCTCCTCCAGCCTTCTCTCTCCCTGCAGAATGTGGGTGGGAGCACTGGATGATTTAAAAAGTCATTCCCCAGTGCTGTGAATCTCCAAGGGGGAGTTTCTCTAGGCACCTACTCTGGGCATCCCCACCAGAAGCACCCACTCCCAGGCTGTGGTGTTCAGGGCCCTCCAAAGAGAGGGGGCACAGCGCTTGATGGAGGCATGTTTCCAGAGGACACGCTGGCAGCATCTGTGGTGTGCCCACAAGCCCAGGCCCCGGTCACCCACCCTGGGAAGGCAGCCATCCCTGTGCCATGTCAGAGGAAACGTCATCAGGGAAAGCAACCCAATAAACAATGATGGCTGTTTGCTGTGGTTCTTTATGTTTTGGGGATTCATCCACCTTGTTACTGAGATCAGTCCATTCACTTATTTTAAGCTGCTGTATGTTATTCGGTCATATGAATATCCCAGTTTGTCCAGTCAAGGTACACGTGGGCAGTATGCATTTCCCCCTTATTTCAAGCAAGGTTTCGGTGAATAGACACCCTTGTTCTTGCTCATGTGCAGAAGTGGGCATGGTTCTGGCAGGGAACCCAGGAGCAGACCCAGGGCTGGAGGGCTTCTTTTCATCAGCTGTAGTAAATGATGCCGAATTGCTTCCTAAGTTATTGAAACTTATATTTCCTTCAGCTAGCCGCCACAGAGGGGAAAAAATGAAAACTTTTGCCAAATTGATGGATGGTTTCTTGCTCTTTCCGTTTGTTATTATTATTATACATTTTGAGGCTATATGACTGGATAGGTACCAATTTAGAATTGTTATTTCTTTTCAGGGAACCCTTTCTTTTACCATTACACATTGATCTTTATCCTTAATGCTTTTTTTCTTTTCTTCTGGCCTTAAAGTTAATTTTGTTTAAAGCTAATATAGCTACTCCAGCTCTCTTTTTATGAGTATTTCCCTGATATATATGTATTCCTAACTGATTACTTTCACTTTTGGGGGGGTAACCTTATGTTTTATTTCCCATTGACGATTCCTTAATAGTTAAAAATATCCCATTCAATCATTCCACTCAGACACAACTCTCAACTGATATGAAGGAAAAATCTTATATATTCTTTTTCCATTTAGCTTACGTAAGCAGTTTGGTGACACAATGGTTTCCTACAGTAATTTTTCTGTACTCAGGAAAAGGAGCTTAATAAAAAGTCCATCTTTCTAAGATGGAGGTGATTCTAAAAAAGCACCCACTAAGAAACAGAAATATGGGAACAATTAAGCCTTAACTACTATGGACACTAAGACTCCATGATTATAGAACATTTAAAAAGAAAAATTATAAAATGATGAATAAGTACCTATAATAAAAGCATTGTTTCTACTTTGCTAATGAGATTAAAAAGTTAAATCAAGCATTTTTACACATTCCAAATTTATATCCATTAAACACAAAATATAAATTCTGTTTATGCTACCATATATTATGATATAAACATTCAGAATCATGGAAGCAGGATTAGTGAACAGATTCAAATTCCTCAGTATTTGAGGATTTAAGATTTTTTGGAAAAAAAAGAATTTTTTCAAAAATTAGATCAGTTGAGTCACCTTCCTTTTTTGTAAAAGACAAAGACCCTAACCCTGACCCCCTGGCTTCCTGTTCACCACTGAGGACTGGGTCATTGTTATAATTTTTTTCATTCTTTGAAGGTAATAGATATTTTTCCTCTAGATACTTTTAATATTTTCCTAAACCATTTAAGGAGTTCCAATTTATTTGGTAAAATAAAGGACTTAGGATAGCCAAAACAATTTTGGAAAAATTGGAGAATTTGCACTATCTGATTTCAAAGCTTGCTATAAAACCACGGTAATAAAATAACTAAGAGGCTGTTATACTGGTACAAACATAGATATATAGAAAAATAGAAAGGCGATTTCAGAAATATGTCTACATATGTGATCAGTTAAAGTTTGGCAAGGCTTCCAAGGTTGTTCAATGGGGAAAGGATGGTCTTTTCAATATATTGTATGGGAAAAAAAACAGATATACATATGGAGAAAAATGAATTTTGACTTTTACCTCATGCCAAGCACAAAGGTTAAACTTGAAGATCATTGACCTAGATTTAAAAGCAAACTCTGTACACCTTTTACAAAAAAAAACCATCAAATAAAATATTCACTACTTTGGAGTAGGCAACATTTCTTAAACAGAACATAAAAGCACAAACCATTTTTAAAAATGGATGAGGTGAACTTCATCAAAATTAAAAACTCATTTTCTAAAGATAGCTTTAAGAAAAATTTTAAAATGCAAGCCACATGCTGAGAGAAAATTCATACAATTGTATTAATGTTCCTGACAATATTTTTGTATCCAGAACACTTTTATCTTAATAACAAACACACCCACATTTTAAAAAGTGGGCCTAAGGTTTAAAAGGACTTTTCAGGACTTCCCTGGTGGTTCAGTGGTTAAGACTCTGTGTTTCCACTACAGGGGGCATGGGTTCAATCCCTGGCCAGAGAACTAACAGCCCAAATGCCACTCAGTGTGGCAATAAGTAAATGAAAACAAACAAAAAAAAAAACATTTCACAAGAAAAGATATATGAATGGCTAATAAATGACATAAAAAATGGTCAACTGATTATCAAAGAAACAGACATTAAACCATGTTGAAATACCACTTTAGACTTTATAGAATGGAAAAAATTAAAAAACTGCCAATATCAAGTGTTAATTAATAAGGATGGGGAGCACGTGGAACTCTTATCTATTGCTAGTGAGAATGTACGATGATACACCCACTTTGGGACACAATTTAGCAGTTTCCTTTAAAAGTTAAAAATATATTTATCATAACACCCAGCCATTCCACTGTTAAGTCTTTACCCAAAAGAAATCAAAGCCTGAGTCCAAATGGAGTCTTAACCACTGGATCACCAGGGAAATCCTAAAATGTCCTTTTAAATCTTATGGCAATTTCTTTTAAGTGTGGCTGTGTTTATTATTAAGATAAAACTGTTCTGGATGCAAAAATATTGTCAGGACTATTAATAAAATTGTATGAATTTTCTCTCAAAGTCCTCGTCCACACAGATATTTTATACAATGCTCTTGGTAGCTTTATTCATAATTGCCCCAGAGCAGAAACATTGCAAACATTCATCAACAAGCATTCTGTGATATATTCACTTACTGGAGTACTGCAAAGGAATAAAAAGGAATTAACTCCTGACATCCAACAGCATGAGTGAATCTCAAAAACATTATGCCATGTAAAAGAAACCAAAGAGCACAAGTATATGATTTCCCTTCTCCAGGGGATCTCCCCAACTCAGGGATCAAACCCAGGTCTCCCGCATTGCAGGTAGATTCTTTAGCAGCTGAGCCACCAGGGAAGCCCGATTCTCTTTATAGGAAACGCTAGAGAAAAATCGAAACTGGCGTGACAGCACAGCAGGGGTTGGCTAGGGCTGGGTTGGGATAACATTGATAGAAGGTCACAGGGGAAATGTTGAGGATGAAAATGGTCTTTATATGGATTGTGGTGGTGGCTGCCTGGGCAATACGCATTTGTCAAAAATCATCAAACTTGATACTGAAGTGGGTGCATTTGTTGTACGTAAATGATACCTTAGGAAAATTGATTTTAAAATATGAATCCCATGTTTTAAAAATAAATTTGTTCAGGTTTTTACCAATGAGAAACTGCAGTGGAGAGAGGTGGCGTAAATGCACAAGGTCACAGAGCTCATAAATGGTGAAGCTGGAACCAATGGTGATGTCAGTGAGACAGTGCATTTCTGCTAAACCATCGAGCCTGTGGTGTTTTGGTGTGGTACCACGAGCAGACTAAGCCAGACTCAAAGATGATGGCGCTTTTGAGAGAGGAAGAAGTTCTATCATGGCAGTTTTAGACAAGGAACAACCCTGGCCTCCTAAGAAGGGGGGACTGTTTGCAGCCATCCAGGGGCTGGTCTGAGTGGAGCTGGGCAAAGTGTGACCCTAGCTTCCTATGACAGCAGAACTGATCGAACGAGGAGCCATTTCCTCTTTTCCTGGGGTGGAATAGCATCCGTGGCCATTCGCCTTCTCCATCATCCGTCGACATAAGGTCCAGGCTCTGGAACATCTGAGCTTCCCTGCTGAGCTTCCCCCCTTGCCTAGGATGTACTCTTTGCTCCAACGTGCTGAGTCCCAGGCGGGTCATGCACTTTTCATTTCGACTTGCGCCTGGAATGCCCTTCTTCTGCTCCTCATGTCCTCCACGAATTTACCTTTGTCTTCTGAAACCAGAACAAATGATTCTCTGTGATGGCTAACATCACAGCATGGGGGAAAGCCAACATTATGTGCTTTCTGCTGGAAGAACACAGTAGTCTTGCCAGAAAAAGAAAAAGAAACCAAATAGAATCAAACCAGAGAGACCTCCCTAGGGGTCCACGGGCTAAGAATCCACCTTGCAAGGCAGGGGGTGAAGGTTCCATCCCTGGCTGGGAACAGAGATCTCACGCGCTGCAGGGCAGCTAAGCTTCTGTCACAACTAGAGTCTGTGGGCCACAGCGAGAGTCCCACATGTAGCCACTAGGACCCGGCACAGCCAAATAAATAAATATTAAAAAAAAAAAAAGAAATCAGAATCTGACAAAGTCTCCCATTCTAACTACCACTTTAACAGAAAAACAAGTTTCTGAATCCATGGGGATTTGATGAGCAAAATCCAGATAATGGGAAACTCTGTAGCACAAATTGGGCTTCCCAGATGTCTCAGTGGTAAAGAACCCACCTGCAATGCAAGAGACTATCCCTGGGTCGGGAAGGCCCCCTGGAGTAGGAAATGGCAACCCACTCTAGTATTCTTGCCTGGCAAACTCTATGGACAGAGGAGCCTGGCAGGTTACAGTCCATGGGGTCACAAAGAGTCGGACATGACTGAGAGCACGTGCTGAAATATTTACAGATGCAAAGACATCCTGAGAAGTGGTTGAGAGACAAGGTGGCAGGACCTTCTCCAGTGGGTTTCCCGTCTGCATCAAGCGGCTCCCCGCCACGTCCCACATGGCGGCGAGCTGGGAGACCTATTTGACTCCGTGTCGCCGCCACCGCTGAGGGCCCACAGGGTGGGAGGTGCACTGTATTTTCTACCATCTGTTTTGGGTCATGTCTTGGTTCCCATTCCTGGCCACATCTCTCTTCTCTGCTGGATTTTGAGGACACAGACACAATTCAAACAACCACACTCTTCTTGGCTGCATTCATAAATAATGAAGGGCAGCCTCCAGACTGATGACTAAGAATGCAAGATGCAAGGGTTGAGATCAACCCCGCAGACATGCTCTAAAGCAGCTTTAAAAATCACCTGGTGAGCTGGGGCTCATGAGTCATCCGCTATCCCGAGTTTCCCTCTGGGTCTACCCCAATGGCTGGAGTACTGCCCAGTTCTTCTCCATCGCCTCCTCCCCTTTCTTCTCCTTCCCCATGGACTCAGTCACCTTGTTTGTGGAAACAAACTATTGACTTGTTTGATCATTTCTTCTTTGTGACCATCCACGGCTCTCAGACCAATGCATGTGTGGCTATGAAGCCTTTTGCCTTCTGGGTCTAGATGACTGTCTTCTTGGTCTTTGAGGAGGTATGAGATGAGCTATGTCCTCTAGACTGGATATGACAGAAGGAAGGGCTTAGAGATCTGTGCAAAGTTGGCAGAGGTGGAGCTGAGCTATGATCCCTTTTTGGGACAGAAGAATCCCAGTTCCCCTTACCCCTACTGCCTTTGCAATGCTATGTCATTGTGGTCATTGTTCAGTCACTATGTCATGTCTGACTCTTTGCTACCCCATGAGCTGCAGAAAGCCAGGCTCCTCTGTCCTTCACTATTTCCCAGAGTTTGTTCATATTCATATCCATGGAGTCAGTGATGCCATCCAACCATCTTATCCTCTGTTGCCCCCTTTTCCTTCTGCCTTCAATCTTTCCTAGCATCGGAGTCTTTTCCAATAAGTAGGCTCTTTGCATCAGGTGGCCAAAGTATTGGAGTTTCAGCTTCAGCATCAGTCTTTCCAATGAATATTCAGGGTTGATTTCCTTTATGATTGATTGGTTTGATCTCCTTGCTGTCCAAGGGACTCTCAAGAGTCTTCTCCAACACCACAGTTTGAAAGCAGCAATTCTTTGGCACTCAGCCCTCTTTATGGTCCAGCTTTCACATCATACGTGACTACTGGAAATAACTTTGACTAGACGGACCTTTGTTGGCAAAGTGATGTCTCTGCTTTCTAATACAATATCTATGTTTGTCATAAATTTTCTTCCAAGGGGCAAGCATCTTTTAATCTCATGGCTGCAGTCACTGTCTGCAGTGATTTTGGAACCTAAGGAAATAAAATCTGTCACTGTTTCCACCTTTTCCCCATCTATTTGCCATGAAGTGATGGGACCAGATGCCATGATCTTTGTTTTTTAAATGTTGAGTTTTAAGTCAGCTTTTTCACTCTCCTGTTCATTACTCATCATCAAAGCAGGCATTTCCTTGTAGCCCTGTGGTTCTCACAGGCAGGACGGAGAACATGGGAAGAATCTAGGTGAGCTAATGTAGTTTCCCAGGAATGACCAAGAATTCTGTCTCCTTTAGCTCTCATGTTTACCAGTAAGTGCCTTGAACCACTCATTCATTCTTGCTTCAATTTCCCCACCTGCAAAATGAAATCACCCTCACTGTTGAGAGAATATGACAATGTAAACTGTGGCATTTTGTAAACTCTAAAGTCTTCCTCATCACCGTCATTATCAGCTCCGTGAAGATCACACCATCGCCTTTATCCTCATCCTTCCCTCACTGTGTTCACTCACACTGTCTTTAGCACCTCGATTATCGCCAGGGTCCTTACCGCTTTCATTATCGGCATAGCTGGCATTGCTGTGACCGCCGCCTCTGCCATTAGCACCACCTTCTCCACTTCCAGCCTTTGGCTCTTCATCATCCTCATCATCTTCACCATCATCAGGGCTGGCATCATCTCCCTCTTTCTTCTTTATTTACAATCATCTCCCCCTAGTCAACGGTGGGTTGGCTTGTGGACTGACTGCCTCTTCCCTATTAAGGGCTTACCGTAAATCAGACAGCCAAACTGCAAGGCTTGTTGAGTTGCACTTGTGTTAATTGATATGGAGGATTGGTTCTTATAAAACCATTCCGTTTCTGATCATGCTGAGGGGAAATAGCCAGTCTCGGGGGGCTGTATCCTGTATGATTCCACTTATAGCACTTTCTCAAAAGGACAAAATGATAACAGTAGAGGGAGGTTGCTGAGGGGAGGGAGCCTGGTGGTGGTGGATAGCTCTATGTCTCGATTGCAGTGGTGGTTACACAAATCCACATGTGTGGTAAAATTGCATAGAATGACACACACGTGCACACACAAGCAAGAGTTTGTAAAACTGGTGGACTCTGGGTGTGTTCTGAGGCTGCCCCAGTGTGAACCCCCGGATTGTGCTACTGACTGAGTCCTCAGCTATCTCTCGTTACCTTCCCAGGAGGTGAAGAAAAGAACAATGCCTCATTTGGGAACTCAGCAAAAGCGATCAGGGTCTGTGCCAGGCCAAGGCTGTGACTATCACGTGACTGCTTGTGTGCTCATTCCCTCATTCCTGAGCCGGGTTGCAGTTCTATGAGAGGTCAACACTGGTGGTGTGGGGTGAGGGGAACTTCAGACCTCATGACACATTTTTGCAGCTGCCGGAGAAAGCAATGGCACCCCACTCCAGTACTCTTGCCTGGAAAATCCCATGGATGGAGGAGCCTGGTAGGCTGCACTCCATGGGGTCGCTAAGAGTTGGACACGACTGAGTGACTTCACTTTCACTTTTCACTTTGATGCATTGGAGAAGGAAATGGCAACCCACTCCAATGTTCTTGCCTGGAGAATCCCAGGGACGGGGGAGCCTGGTGGGCTGCCGTCTATGGGGTCGCACAGAGTCGGACACGACTGAAGTGACTTAGCAGCAGCAGCAGCAGTGAACCTATAACTAGTTCAAAAAAAAAGGTTTTGAAAACACATTCCTTTTTGATAACTAGGAGCATCTGCCTCTGACCACTGAATTAACTCAGGCATCACTGCATCCTTCTGACTCACCCGCCACCCACTTTTGGGCTCTCTCATCCAAAATGCACCAATTCCTGTTGGACTTACTCCTCAGCTATCTCTTGTTACCTTCCCAGGAGGTGAAGAAAAGAACAATGCCTCATTTGGGAACTCAGCAAAAGTGATCAGGGTCTGTGCCAGGCCAAGGCTGTGACTATCACGTGACTGCTTGTGTGCTCATTCCCTCATTCCTGAGCCGGGTTAGAAGGGCTTCATCCTGCTTTCTTCTTTTCATGTCAGAGACTTGCTCTGTCATCAGCTGAGCAGACAGCATCAAATGTTTCTTTTCTCAATCCCAGCAAGGTGGCTAGCTGAGAAGTAAGAAATAAACCCCAGTCCAGCTAACTCTAGTTACCAGTCCTCTGTAACTAGACAAGACAGCACTCTTGGTCCAGATGGACCACTGTCTTCCAGTCAACGCCAGGGGACTCACATCTGCTGTACCTGCAGGGCCAAAGCCACTTTGTGGCTCCAGCAGGCAGCCAGGCTGTGCATGCCGCTTGACCAAGTTTTAACATAAACGTGTGTCCAGACAGGGCCGCTGGGGCATCTCTTTGGGCAAGTTAATTTCACAGTTTGCATAGCTTGATTCTTGAACTACTTGGATCCAACTCTCCAAATAAATCATTTGTTTCAACATCATGCAGACCCAGGCTAGGGGCAAAGGCAGGGTGAAGCCAGGTTGAAGAAAAAGCAGTTCTTGACTTCGACTGGATTTCGGCGTGTTTGCTAATCTTAATTATTTTTTAATTTAATTTTTAAGTTTTATCATATTAAAGGTGATATAAACACACATTAAAAATTCAAACAGTGCAAAAGGGAATTTAGTGGAAAGAATCTCTCATTCCTTTGCAAGGGATTCTATTGAAAAAGTATACCGTGGTTTCTTCAAGTGAACTCCCTCACCCCACGGACATTTAGACCTTTTCAGTCTTTTGCTCTTATGAAAACTGCTGCAAAGTTGTGGGGTTTGGTGGTGGTGGTGGCTTTCCTAGTTTGTCAGTCCCAGATACTGACGCACTTGGGCTTAGGTTTCAGCCACAGGAGCCAGCTGTGAATCCCAGTGTGTGGATTCCTCTCTTGTCCGCCCTGAATTTTCTGATACCTGCCAGGCGCTGGCTGGCTTCACAGAAAGAAGCCCAGGCAGGATTTGTGTCTATTACTTTACTTATGGCCTTTCTGATCCTCTACCGTGTACATTTGTTAGTCAATAAGGATGACCTTTCTCAGCAGCAATGGCTTCCCAGGCAGAACTTGGTGGGGGCGGGGGGCCGGGAGGAGGGGGGGAGTCCTGATCATTTCCTTCTTATTTTACCTTCTGGTTAAAAATAATATATAAATGCTCCCGGTACCTCCTGTGACATTTTACAAAGGCTCAGACTTCACTTGGATTTGGTTATTTGACATTTGCGTGGTTTTTTTTTTTCCCCTTTTGCAGCTTCATCTTAAATTGATCAGCGGATGAAACTCAAGATCGCCAGTCCTGTTTCAATATTTAATCATTTGGCTCAGTCTGGAATGTCATTAAGCTAAAATAAGAAACTTATTTTCAAAAAGCGTTTTGCAGAGGACCTGTTACTTTGCTAAGGCTGTCTGTCTCAAGACATAAAAATAGACATTTTCCCTTCTCTCTTCCTTTTTTTTAACTGTTCTTAACCTTTGTAGCTTACAGGTTAGCTAGAAGCTGTGATTTCTGGAATGTGATTTCTTCACATCACTAAGCTGTCTATTTCACTAATATTGTCTCAGAGATGCAGGACGGGGCTTTTCTGACGTTCACATCCAGCTGGTGAGACCGGGACAAGCCGGATACACAGAACTGCCAACAATAGCAGCAGTAATAATAATAACCCCTCCACCCCCAGCAGAACATATTGAGTATCAACTCTGCATCCGATGCTGGAATGAAGGCTATACATACGTCATTTTATTTAATGTGCATTGTGTACTTATTGATTAGGAGACTGTCAGTTAATGTGTAGAAGTTCACATGGTATGAAGGTGAGACTCTCAGGGGCAGGTTGAGTATGAACCACTGAGCTCCTGGCTGCATCTGAGAGATGGTGATGGGGTCAGAGAGAAGTTGGGGTTGCTGATGACAGAGCCAAGATTAGCACTGAACTGAAGGTAAGGAAGAGAATTTGGGGTAAAAAAGCATGAGCTATGGAGGCAGCCACACCTCAGTTGAGTTCTTGCCTGACTTACTGTCCATGTCGCTCCTGGTGTGTTCCATGCCTCTTTTGACTTTCAGTTTCTTAATCTTTAAAATCCCTGACCCAGGGCTTCCTTGGTAGCCCGGTGGTGAAGAACCTGCCTGCCAACGCAGGAGACACGGGTTCAACCCCTGATCTGGGAGGATCCCACACACCGTGGAGCAACTAAGTCTATGCACCACAACTACTCAGCTTGTGCTCTAGAGCCCAGGAGCTGCAACCACTGAGCCCTTGAGCCACAACGGTTGAAGCCCTGGAGATGGTGCTGCACAATAAGAGAAGCCTGCACACCGCACCTAAAGAGTAGCTTCTACTCACCATAGCTAGAGAAAAGTCCTCACAGCAATGAGGGCACAGCCAGTAAATATGTAAAATTATTTTTAAAGGACATGGGAAAATGCCATTAAAAAAAATATCTGACGCACAGGTAATGATGAGCTGAAATGGCCTGGCCTGAGAATGGCCGGTGACGGATCAGGGAGAGCGAGGGTCCTGAACCTCCCACAGTTACAGGGATCCCCATCCCAGAGGATGGTCCTGATGATTTACACGATGAGTCCAGGAAAGGGCTTAGCACCAGATCTGAAAACTAACCCCTTGTAAGAAACGCAAGAAGCTCCTCTGCTGTCACTGGAACACTGAGTGCAGAGGAAACCTGAGGTCCCTCTCTGGTCCCCAACTCTAGTTAGCTGGGCTGGGTGAGCAGAGCAGCAAGGACCCCCTCCACTGGTCTTAAGCACCTTGAACAGCATCTCTCCTTCTGATCACCAGCCAGTCCCTTCCTGTCTTTCTAAGAAGATGATCATCGGCTTCCAAACCAAAAGAAGCACTGAACATAAAGGAGCAATCTGGAAGTAAACAATTCTAAGAGAGGAAGTGCACAATTCTAAGAGAGGAAGTGCTTCCGGGTGAGGGTACCAGGTGAAGATACGTGTGTGTGTGTGGTAGTCACTCAGTCGTGTCTGACTCTTTGTAACCCCGTGGATTGTAGCCCACTAGGCTCCTCTGTCCATGGGATTCTCCAGGCAAGAACACTAGAGTGGGTTGCCATTTCCTTCTCCAGGGCATCTTCTCAACTCAGGAATTGAACCTGGGTCTCCTGCATTGGCAGGCAGATTCTTTTCTGTCTGAGTCACCAGGGAAGCCCTACCAGGCAAGGGTACAATAGGAGAGGTTCAAATCCTTTATCCTGATTCTATAGCCTCTGTCTCCCAGGGCCATGTCCAACAGGCCTCTTGGCCTTGACCAATGACTTTGACTTTCCTCAATGGAGGATTGGGGTGGAGGCCAAGGAGAGGATGTCATGTTCCAAGAGAGGCGGGAAAAGACCTCTCCTTTCCTAACCTCAGCAGGCCTTTTCCGAGGTCCACTACCTCCAAGGATGGGCAGAACTGCATTTGTCCATTTTTTCCTGGAGGAATAAGCTGTTTTTTAAAAATATATTTTAAAAATAATCTTATTTATTAATTTATTTTTGGCTCTGTTGGATCTTCATTGCTGCGTAGGCTTTTCTTTCATTGAGGAAGCAGGGGCTACTCCTCGTTGTAGTATGCGGGCCTTTCATGCACCTCATTGCAGAGGCTTTCATGCACCTTTCATGCACCTCATTTCTCTCATTGCAGAGGCTTCTCTTGTTTCCGGGTACGGTCTTCAGGCACACGAGCTTCAGCAGTTGTGGCTCCCGGCTCCAGAGCACAGGCTCAGTACTTGTGGTACATGGGCTCCGTGGCATGTGGGATCTTCCCGGATCGAACCTGGGTCTCCTGTATTGGCAGGCAGATTCTTTACCACTGAGCCACCTGGGAAGCCTGGGATAAGCTGTTTTTAATAAGTTTATCCAGGCTGCCAAGTATCCAAGGCCTCCTGCACATCTCTGCACCTTTCATCTATGTGATAAAAAAAATGCAGTTTCCTAATTACTTCCCGGTAAGCATTTGTTACTGAGATGATGGATGGGCCATGATGCAAAAAGCCTGGCTGCCACCCAAACACAATGTGGTGCCTTTGCTGTTATGGCCCAGCAGGCAGGTGAGGCACCGGCAGCGCAGCTCTACACACTTTCAAGCCCCCAGCCTCCTGCTCCCCTCCCCCTTCTCTCTCCTACTCTATGGGGCAGCCCTCCCCCGTTGGCAGTCCAGGAGCCAATCCCTAAGCCATTTGGAAATACTGGAATTTACATCACAATTTCATTTTTTGAAGTTTAATTTTATATTGGAGTATAGTTAATTAACAATGTTGTGTTAGTTTGTTACAATTTCTAAGGTGCTACCTGAGAAGGAGGCAAGGCTGGCCTCTGCTGCAGGCGGCCACTCTCACAGCATCACATCCGGGTCCAGGGAAGGGCTGATCCAGGGTGTCCTGTCCTTCCCCAGGGGACTCTGCTAGGGGCACATCTTACATCTTGATTTTCTTCTGTGTAAGTATCTTCAAGGAATGTCTTGCCTAATTTCTTACCTTAGGGAGCTCAGAGAAGGGGATGATGCAGTGGAAACCCCCAAATCCAGTCACTGCCATATTCTAGGTCTGTCTGGAAATGCCTAGCCTCAGTTATTAATTTCAGCCAACTTTGTTATGCACACTCCAAGCACCTGTCAACGTACAACTCAGACAACAGGAGAAATTGTGGGGCAAATGACATGCTTTCCAGTTGGAGCTCTGGCTGAACGCTGAATAATGAATTAGCTTGCTACCTAAAGATTTTCATTTCAACTAATTTGCTCTGTAATAATCATAAGTGATGCCAGGACCTAAATTTAGTCTCTGAAGTCCCCTCCTTGCTTTGTTTGTGGTTAGTGTGATGTGTGGTGTGTGTGTGATGTATGGAGTGTGTGTGTATAATATGGAGTGTGTGTGTATAATATGGAGAGTGTGTAAGTGAGGTGTGCGTGTAATGTGTGTGTATGGCTTGTGTGTGGTTTGTGTGAAATATGTGCAACGTTCATGTGTGTTTGTGTGTGAAGTATGGGGTGTGTGTGAGGTGTATGTAATGTGTGTGTGTGTGTGTGTGTGTGTGTGTGTGTGGCTTGTGTGTGGTGGGAGATAGGGGAGTTTGGCAACTGTCTGTGATTTGCTATCTCATTAGGCAAAGCCTCGGTAGGTTTTGCTGTTTGAGCTCCGTCTGCCTTAGATTTTAGCCTCAGCTCACATAGCATCAATCTTAGTTTTCAGTGCTATTGTGACTGGTCGTCTTTGTCTAAATTTTGTGGATATTTCAGGGAGAGGCTTAGGAATGCTCTTTAAGGAGCAGTAGTCAGTTACCAGCTTTCAGTCTGGGAATTTAAAGGTTCTTTTGTTACTCAAGCAAAATTTGACATTTCCCAGGAGCTCCTGACACTCTATGTGCCAAGGTGTTGGCTAAGAGGCACTTGGTTGGGACCCTTTGCTGAACAAAGTGTGGTCTGCGCCCTGGAGGAACTGGAGGCCAATGGGGGAGAGTCCAGTCCATGAAAATCTCAATCAGCCTGTTGACTTTCAAGTAGCCCAACAAAGCCCTTCACCCACTCTCAGCTCTAAAGTAAAGACATCATCAGTCTTCAGTGATACTTGATAGATTCACTTCCCAGGAAGACTGGAGCTGGGTTTCTTTCCACCAGTCTCTCTAAGCAGAGCCCACTTAAGACAATTATCTGGAGGGGTTGGAGCTGCCCAGGGTACCCCCACATTCTCTCAGTAGGAAGCACTGGGGAGCTGTCCATGGTACTGACTGTACCCCTCCACCCCCCACCCCCCAACACACATGATAACTATTTCCCTGCTTCTGCAGGATCTTACCACTCACCAAGCTTGTTGCCTGCTGATTTAAAGAAGTCTTGGCCTTCATTCCAGGCACCAGCTTTGTCCTCTCTCAATCTCTATTTGGCCACTTCAGCTGTGAAATGTGGGTTAGCTAATCAGGCAGCCAATGCTGGCCCTGTCACTGACACAGGGACCCACAATGAAGGCAGAGTAAGGTTTTGGAGTCACCTTGATGATTATCAAATGCTACTCTGCCACTTTCTATCTGTGTGACTTTAAATAAACCGCTTAGCTTCTTGAAGCTCTAATTTCTTTATCCAAAAAAAAAAACAACAACAACAACACCAAAAACAAAAATAGGAATAACAACACTGTCTTAAAGATTGAAATGAGAAACAAACATAAAGAAATTGGCATATACAGTGCTCAAAACAGAGTCAAATGCATTTACTATGAATTCCCTTCCTCTTTCCTGGTCTTTGCAAATTCTTAGAATGACCTTGGGCTACTGTCCAAGTACTCTCCAGAGAAAATGTGGAGGAGAAGCTTCACTGAGAACCTTTCCTTTTGAGTATCAGGAGCCAGATGTGCTTGCAGTTGAAAAATTTAGGATCAGTCATGGAATTTCTGGGGAGGAGGCATACTTGCCAAGTTGAAGAGCAGATGAGGATCTCATTGCATTATTAATTCATAATTCACTCTTTGATGTAGCAAGCTGTCACTGAACATCTGCTAAGAGCAAGGCACACTGATAGGCATTGCATTGTAGGGTGTAAGCTGAGTTAACAAGCTGTGGTCTGTGCTTTAAGGAGATCACAATTTGACAAGGATGACCAGCATGCTCTGGGCATCTTCTATGTGCCCTTCCATCTTCTAAGTCTTCACAAGCATATCTGCATCATCCAACCTCACAGAATCCCTAGGAAGTCAGTCCTCTTATTAGACCCCTGTATTAGTCAGCTCTGATTTCTATAACAAAGTACCACAGACTGAGTTGCTTAAATCATAGAGATTTGTTCTCACAGTCCTGAAAGCTGGGGAGTCCAAGATAAAGCTACCAGCGGATATGGTTTCTGGTGAGGCCCAGCTGCCTGGGTTGCAGACAACTGTTTCCTCACTGTGTCTTCACATGGGTGAGACAGTGAGCTAACTCTCTGGTCTCTTCTTATAAGGTCATCAGTCCCATGGGGGCCCCCATCCTCATACCCTCATCTATACCTAATGACCTCTTAAAGGCCCCTACCTCCTAATAGCATCACACTGGTGGTAAGGGTTTCAAGACACAAGTGTGGGAGGCATATTCAAATATTCAGTCCATAACCCTCCATTTCACAGAAAAAGGGACTGAGATATAAAGTAAAAGACTACCCAAAGTCCAGCCACTAAGTAGTGAAGCCAGGATTCCAACACATGTCTTTCTAACTATAAAGCTACTGCCAATGATTTAAATAGCATGCTAATCTATGATTCTAGTAGAGAACATATAACCTATATAGAGATAAACTGTAAAAGAGTGATCTAAAAATAAAAATAGCAAGCACCCAGTTAAATCTTACTGAGAGAAACAGAGAGAGAGAGCGATCAGAATGATTGATTATGGGAGTTTAAAAGAGAAAGATACAATTTCTCCATAGAGCAATCATGGTGGGTTTCCTGGAAAAAATTGCATCTAAGCTGGCCTGGCAATTTACGTAGTTTGAGAGACAACACTTTCATATACTGCAGGAAAGGGAGCACTCTGAGCCAGACAGGCCCTGATAACGATTCAAGAAGCAGGAGACAAGATTTTGATGATGAGGTTGGCTCTACTAAAAATGTGCTGGGGAGGGAATTCCCTGGTGGTCCAGAGCTTAGGACTTGGTGCTTTCACTTCTGGGGCACGGGTTTGATCCCTGGTCAGGGAACTAAGATACTGCAAGCCTTACAGTGCTGAAAAAAAAAAAAAAAAAAAGCGAAGAAAGAAAAGAAAAGAAAGAAGAAGGAAAAAGCAAAAAAAGAAGGTGCTGGGTAGCTAGTAAGGTTGATTTTATACACATAACCCAAAGATTTTTTGTGAGAAACTTCTCATTGTTTTGCTAAGAATTTAGGTGACTAGATCCAACTTTCACCAAATTTCACCCTATTTAAATATCCCAACTGCCCCTTAACAACTCTTCAAGCTGCTGACCACCCCCTAGAAGGCAGGTGGGGAAAAGAGAAAGCCTTCCTTCTGTCCCCAGCTCCCGTGTCCCGCTGACCCAGCCAGGCTCAGTGAAACAGCTGCAGCCATCGTTTTCCTGCCCGTTCTCCAGCCAGGGCAGGGCCCTGAACTCTGTTCCAGACCTGCCTCTCCTCTGGAGGCCTGTCCTTCAGGACAGCCAGCCTGCCCGGGCGATCAGCCAGGAGAAGCCTCGAGAGGAAAGTGTCACCTGACAATTCAGAGCAGGGGGCAAGCCCGGCAGGAACCTCACTGGTGCCATCTAATGATACCACTACACGAGCAATTACTTATATTTTAATATTTTTCCCCTCAAAAAAACTTCGTAAGATTATCCAGACAAAACTCCTTATTCTGATTGGGAAGATTCTTTCTCCATTCTCACAAACCTGAGTTCAAGCAATGAGCAATTTGGGATTTTGTGAAAGTATTGATCGCTCAGTCATGCCCAACTCTTTGCGACCCCATGGACTGTAGCCCACCAGGCTCTTCTGTCCATGGTATTCTCCAGGCAAGAATTCTGGAGTGGATTGTCACTTCCTCCTTCAGCGGATCTTCCCAACCCAGGGATTGAACCTGGGTCTCCTGCATTGCAGGCAGATTCTTTACCATCTGAGCCATCAGGGAAGCCCTTTTGGGTCTTACTTGGCTGTTAAAAAATGTATATATCTCAACAGCAAGTAAACAAATCTTTGCAAATGGACTTAAATGTCTCTCATCTGCCAAGATTCATCTTCTGATTCAATGGAGCATAACCTGAAATTCTTCTGAGTGGATCTTATTTAAACATTAAAAAAAAAAAGAGGACTTAATGAGATTATTTTTTCTCACCCTTGTCAGAGGCCTACAGATCATCACAGATAATATTTTGGGTCACTAATCAAACTCACAGTCAGAGGTACTTACCTATGAAGGAAGGGGCAATACCTTGACAAAGAAGATGTGAAAAACAGGGCTGGTCTCAGTCAAGCACCAGGATGTTAAGGAAACAAGCCACCTGCAGGCATCCTTTCTCAGGGCCCCTCCTGAGACCTGTGTCCTGTGGGTGGGTGGCAGCCTCAGGCAGCTGAGTCATCCCCCTGCTGTCAGGCACCAGGGGGAGATGTGTGGGAGGAAACACACGCGGTGACCCGTGGGCATCTCCCGGGTTCCATTCTTGCCCCAAAGTCGGGGGCATAAAATCTGGGGTGTTGCCAGCTCATTGTTCTTACTGCTCCACAGGCGTGCCCTTGGGACCCCGGGGGACAACCCCGATGTTTCCTGAGGCGACGGTGTTGAGAAGAATCCTTTCTGACAAGTCGGCTACGTGACGTCAGTTGTGTCTCTGGGAATATCCACAGTGTCTGTTTCCGGGGGTGGTGTGGGGTGGAGTGACTGCATTTTGCATTTGTCAGGCATACCCATAGCTGTCTATGTTGACCTAGAATCTTCGCTATGTATCCTCAAAACTCACGGCCTACGAAGGTGCAAAAGCACGTTGAACAATCCACTCATCTAGAGCTTCACAGCATGAATGGGCACAAGAACGTCTCAGGAGCTGGTTCAACCTGTGGACATCTGGCCAGAGGTTCTAACACAGGGGGTCCACCCCTGGGATCCGCATGATTAGTAGGTGCACCAGGGGACTCTAAGGAGGAAGAGTCCTCACTAAGTCTGCTGCCCTGACAGGCAGGCCCGCAGGATCCAGCTTTGAAAGCTTGAATTTTCTGACTGTGAATTGTGGAGCTGGGTAGCTGGGGTTGGGATTGTTTGGCAAAGGCCCAAATGGTTAGCAGTCAAGTGAATGGCTTTGCAGAGTCCTAACCGTGCAGAAACTACTGACTGACTCAGAAAAGTGGGTTTCCTCCCCATAGTCCTGTGATGGCAGGTTTACTTTCCCCAAAACTTTATTTTTAAAAATTAAAGCTTTGCAGAAAAGTAGGAAGAAGAGAACCAAAAAACAGTAAACATCTGTAGCCTCTTTCTATATATGTTGTTCTTCATATCCAAATAATCAACACAATTGTATGTATTTATATATATATATAGAATATATATAATATATATTCTATATATATATACAGAAACATATTTATAAATATATATATGTACACACACATATACATCTTTCATTATATACATCTTACCTTATGTATGTGTCCATACATATATATACGCTTTAAAAATAACATATATTTATCTCACTGTTTCACTTATAACAGCTTTATTGAAATATGACTCACATACCACAAAATTCACCCATTTAAAGTGTACAGTTCAGTAGTTTTTGCATATTCAGACTTGTGCAGCCATCGATACAATCTAATTTTAGAACATTTCGTCACTCCAGAAAGCAAGCCTGTGCCCATTAGCAGTTACTCTCCATTCCCTGGAGGGAGAATGTGGCAGGAATTGACCCTCCCGGCTCTGTTTTCTGAGTCCAGACTTGCCCCTCCAGGCTTTGAGACCTCTGTACTTCTGGAGAGTAGCCCCACGGGGTGATCATCCATTCAGATCCAGAAGTGGAGGTCCATTCAGGGTGGAGAAAGCTCGGCATTCGGGGAGTAAGGGCCATGCAGACCTGAGGCTTCCAATGGGCCCCCAGTAAGCTTGGGAGCTCAGCAAGGCTGCCAGCCAGTGAGCTCAGGCTCAGACACCCTCGGGAAACTATATGTTCTGTCTGTTGCAGACACATTTCTTGTGCCTCCAGAGGTGTCTGACCTGAGACCGGACCACAGGGGACATCTCATACCCCTGAAGCTCTATTTGGCTACAAACACCAGATCAAATAGCGTCATTGACTAACCCAGCTTCCTGAGGGTCTGGCTGCCGGGAGCCGGCGAGAGACATTCCACTCGTGACAAAGGTCATGAGGAAGGGGGCTCGGCATACGCAAAGGCGGGATCGAGCCTCGGGAGTGCCCCCGGATATTCTCGAGCATCTACCCCCCAAAAACCCAGAGTCTGCCTACTTTATTGCTTTGTGCTCTCACCTCTGACTTTACTGGGGGCTGTCCCCCACCACCATCTCACTCTCTCTGTCAAAGAGTTAACTTACAGCTCCAATTAATAAAGTTCCTGGGCAATTAGGAGTGTTTAAATCCAAACCCCTCAGATGGCTCTCTAACTCGCCTGACAAGTTTACCCGGACACCTACAGCTATGCATACGATTGTTTACAGTCTCCCAGCCTCCAGAGGCACGGGAAGCTTAAGATATTCAAATAGCTTAGAGCCTCTCAGAGAATTAGAAACTGTCAGAATAAAACTAGTAAAAGATTTCATTGATGAGCCAATGTTTGTTGCCAAGTTTTCACATCCCCTGAATTGTATCCTTGAATGTGCATTAATTAATATAGTTGGTATGTAGAAAAAATAAGTAGTGGCCTGGTGTTAGTAACTTTAGACCCTTAAGGTAGTAAATTCTTTACTTTGTAAACCCATTACACATTCACCCTATAGGAACGTAATCTTATCTTCGGAAGATGGCGCCAAACCTTAAAATAATTACTCTTAGAGAAAATAAGTCTTTGTTGATAAGTCTTTGTCAAGAGTCATAAAATGTTAATAGGCCTCTGGCCAGAAGATGATGTAAATCACCTAAACCATTTGTATACGATAAATCTGCAGGAAAGAAACCCTGGTTTTTGATAAGCATCAAAGACTGCTGACTTTGCATCTCTTATTATCCTGTATGTGTAACTTAGGGTATAAAAGCCCCTGTTGAAAATAAAGCTATGGGCCTTGCTCACCAACGCTTGGTCTCCCCATGTCATTCTTCCCTTTAACTTCCAGCTGAGTGTCCATCTGGAGCGCGGATGTCCTCTGCGACCATTTATTTGCCTGGGCTTCTAAGACCCACTCGAGAAGGTGTCTAAGGTGGGGCACCTTCCGCTATTCGAGAGGGCGCCTGCGGCCTCCGTGGTCAGAGCTAACCTGGTGTCACGGGTTATATTGATTTTCCGCGTAAACCAAGCCACTCAGCTTCTTTTCTCCACTGAATTTTCTTACTGAGCTATCTTCATTCTATTCCTCTTTATTATCTCTAATTAACATTTGAATAGGTCGCCTAGCCGTCTCTCCTTCAAATACCCTGGATCAGCCGGGGCTGGACCCTGGCATCTGGCCCTCTGTTTTTACCATGGAGCACTGTGTGTGTGCCATCCAGGGCTGTGTTTGAGCTTAAGGGTGGGCAGGCACCCATGGCAGAGGCAGACTGGCAAGTGCCTCCTTTTCTGGATCTCTCAGTGCCTTGTCGGTTGAAGCAATAAAGCTGCCCTTGCCTTTGAAGAGAGTCCCCAGAACGCACACCCCTGTTGCAATATATTCTAACTACAAAAGAACAGCAAGCAAGTTTGTTGTTTGTAGTGGTAACAGTATGGTAGGTCTGACACTGTTGACTTCCCTGGTGGCTCAGATGGTAAAGAATCCTCCTGCAATACAGAAGACCCAGGTTCAATCTCTGTGTTGGGAAGGTCCCCTGGAGAAGAAAATGGCAACCCACTCCAGTATTCTTGAGCCTGGAGAAGTCTATGGACAGAGGAGTCTGGCAGGCTACACTCCATGGGGTTGCAAAGAGCTGGACACAACTGAGCGACTAACACTAAGACTAGGGGTGATGCTGTTGGATGTATTGAATATATCATGGGATGAAGCAGATGACCACATATAGTGATACTCTTGAGAACCAGGGTTCTCACTGGGAAAGAAGTTGAGAATCAAATCTGTGGTGGTGGAAGGTGAGGAAGAGCCCCCTGGCCTTGACTTTGAATCAGAGATATCAGGATGAACACATGATTTAATATATCCAATCCTGTCCGTGGCCTAGCAGCAATGATGGCATAGTAGTGATGAGCTCTACAGCAGATGTCCAGTGAGGAGCGAGGCAGGCAGGACTTGCTTTGTCTGAGATGATAGGTGAGACTGGCCTCCCAGCAGCTTTCTGCTGGTTCCAGTGCGTGAGAGATCCAAATTCACTTGGTCTTCTGTCCTTGGAGTTGTGGTACCCTAACAGGGCTGCCCCCTAGTCATCTTTACCTCTTTTTAAGTTGAACTTGTGGTTCCCATCCCTTGCAACCCAACTGCCTCTCCTGGAATTCTCTGCAAATTCTCGCTTTGCTGAATCGGGTGCCCTTTCTGCTCCAGTTGGCTAGAGCAGTGCCAGGAATCCTGCTGGATGGAGGCCTTGAGCCGAGAGGTGAGGGATGGGAACAGGGGTGTGGGGGGTGGTGCCAGAACAGAGGCTAAGCTCAAGGACTTGGAGTCAATTATGTCATCTCTGGAGAAGCTGGCAAGACCCCAGAGACGGTCTCTCTGGGAATCTGAACTTCAGTTTCCCTTTGTGGAATGAGGCATCTCTGCCCTACCCCTTCTTGGGCTGCTGCCAGGGAAGGCCTCGGTCCCTGGGGCACTGGGGCTGGGCATGGGGGGGGAGGAGCTACAGATGGGCAGAGCTCAGAGGTGTACATCAAGACATGCCTGCCAACGTGCCCCAGACCCAACCCAGAGGATGTCCTGGCCCCAAAAGACCCAGGCTTAACCCACGGGGAGGCTCCAGTTGCAGCGAGAGGATGCCACAGAGAGATGTCTACAGAGGCAGGATGTGGGGCTGGTAAGGCTTCAACTGTCCCTTCATATCTCACCCCCACAGGTCCCAGTACCTTCCCCCACCCCGCACAGAGACTCTTTAATGAGGATGGGATATGATGGGCATGCATCATGTGATGGGGAGGAAGCTGATGATAAAATGTGATAACTGCACTCTGGTGAGCGCTTGGTCTGCAGCAGGCACTGCGCGAGCCCGTTCTTACGCATTATCTCGTTTGACCCTCACAACACCACTGTGGGCCGGGGCATTTTTATCATCTCTATTTTACACAGAATAAAAACTGGAGGCTTATAAAATTTTAAACAATATGCCCAAGGTAATACAGCTAGTAATGAGTGGAACAGAGACTTGAATCAAGCAGCCTGACTCCCCTGCCTCGGTTGTTCAAGTTCCGTGGTTCTCCAGGCATGAAATGTTTGTTGAAATGCTAAAAAAAGAATTCATGTGAAGGGTGTGGCATAATGTATTGGTTTTCTGTTGATATTACAGTAAATTACCACAAATTTTGTGACTTATATAGTACCAATTTTACTTTCTCACAGCATGGGAGGTCAGAAGTCCAACACGGGTCTTACTGTGCTAAGATCAAGGCGTCAGCAGGGCTGTCTTCCTTCTGGAAGCCCTAGGGGAGAGTCTCTTTCCTCACTTTTCCCAGCTTCCAGAGGTCGCCTGCCCTTCCAGTCCATGACCCTCTTCCTCCATCTTCAGCCAGAGATGGCAGGTCACATCCTTGCCCAGTTGCCATCTTTCTAGTTCTCTCTCTTCTGCTTCCCTCTTCCATTTTTTAGGCCCCTTGTGACTGCATTGGGTCTGCCTGGCTAACCCAGGAGACTCTTGCCATCTCAGAGTCAGCTGATTAGCCACCTTAATCCCATCTGCAACCTTCATTCCCTTTGCCATGAACCCTAACATATTCACAGGTTCTGGAGAGTAGGATGTGGACATCGTTGTGAAAGTGAAAGTCGTCCAGTCGTGTCCAACTCTTTGCAACCCCATGGACTATACAGTCCATGGAATTCTCCAGGCCAGAATACTGGAGTGGGTAGCCTTTCCCTTCTCCAGGGGATCTTCCCAACCCAGGCATTGAACCCAGGTCTCCTGCATTGCAGGCAGATTCTTTACCAGCTGAGCCACAAGGGAAGCCCATGGACATCGTCGGGAGGCCTTTATTCTGCCTACCACAAGTAACAGCTTTGGGAAAGACAGACTTGAGTTTGACTCTTGATTTGGGTCCTTCGCTTAACCTCTCAGAACGCCTTTTCTTTGTCTGCAAGCTGGATGGTGACATCCGTTTTGCAGAGGCATTGTGAGAATTGAATGGAGTCCTTCCACCAACCTTTGGGGACATCACTGGAGCTCCAGATGAAAGCCACCTTTGCTCCTCTGAGGTCCCAGTTGATCCCTTATGTTCTCCTCCCCAGGCTCCTCCACAAAGATCGCATCTTATTGCTTTCACCTTCAGCATTAGGCTACATCTGATCATCCTGCCAGCAGGCCATCCTGAAGGATATCCACAGCCCATCACACTCGTTTCCCTCCATCACCTGGCTGGTGTGGGACACAAAGTCAGCCTCAGAACAAGCCGTCAGGAGCCTTGGAACTTGGAGTGAGAAACCTGGGCAGAACACACTCATCTTTATCATTCAGAGGAACCCTCTCTGTGTCTCTTTCTCTCTCTGTATCAGTCCTTCTCTCAATTTACTCATGACTGTTCCTGGCTGAACACAAGAGACATAGCAGAATAAATGTCTTATTGGAAAAAGCTGTACCTGATCTTTCTTCAGACACAATGAATTTCAAAGAGGGTTGTTTAGGAATTTTCTTCTGGTGCTACTATAAGCCAGAAAGGCATTTTGAAGGACAAAGTATAGTAATCACCACCTATAAATTGAATGAGTGTGTGTGACTTTTCACTAGAGGGAAAATGAACCCATTTTTGACCTTGAAATCATGCCAATTTTACAGCTGAAATATTTGACTGGAGTGGGTGGCAGAGGGAACAATGGGTGTTGGAGATGGAGAGAGGGAAATAAAATATGACTTTTGTGTCTTGGGGAACCTCTTTGACTAAGTTCAAGGGAAAAGTGAAAGACAATATCCGCTTTATCAAACTTCCAAAGACATGATTTTCTTGTCAGTTTCCCCAGCAGTGACAATCTTTTACACAGCATGAAATAGGAGGATGCCTTAAAGTCATGACCGAGATGCAAGTTGCAGAAAACTACTGCATTTTTGTTACAAGGTGCTGGATTTTTTTTTTTCCAGAGAAGTTTATTGCTACGTTGTACTTTCTTTGTACTTTCCCTTCATTTCATGTACCTTTCTCTTTGGGATTTAATGATGAGTTAAAAGAAGCTCAGGGAGGTCCCAGCTAGATGTTTAAAGATCTCCACTTAGGTTTACCTTGATGACTCACCAGTGGGGAAGGCAAGCCTTCTGCTGACAGACTTTTTTAAAACATTCTCTATTCTGGGGGCTACACGTGGCTCAGAGAATGTAAAACTTCAGAAGACATGATGCCTGCTCTGAGTATTAAGAGCATCTCTGTTCCTTCCTGTACGCATGTAGCATCCTCCATAGACAGAAAACTGGGCTCTCCCTGGCTCCTCTCTTGCCCTCACATTTTCTTTAAGTCAAGCGCCAGGTGTATCCACTCCACCCACTTTCCATCCACATTCCATCCACTCCAATCCATCCACTTCCCTCTCCAGGCCTGCCACCACCTTGATTCAGATGCCCATCAACTCTGCCTCCCCAGTGCCCTCCATGTCTCTGATGTCTTTCCATCACAACCCCTCCACCGGTTCTCCAGGCAGATTTATCTTCTGAAGTGAATGTAATCATATCACTCTCCTGCTTGAAAACTTCCAGTGTTCCCCATTCCTTCAAGACGCTACCCAGCACTGTAAGGTGGCTCTCTGGACCCCTCTGAGTCTGGCTCCTGCTTGACTCTGGCTAATCCTGGAGCTCTTATAATCCCAGCCCTGAGTTCCATGCCTTCCAGGTCATCACACACCTAACCCCTCACAAGGGTCTCAGGTAGGTGCTGTCACGCCTTCACTTCCAAGAAGGGGAAATTGAGGAACAGAGAAGTTAAATGGTGTTTCAGAGGCCACCCAAATGCTAAGTGGCAAGTCCAGGATTACAGACCCGACAGCCCAGCTGCCTCCCAAAGCTACACTCTGACCCTTCCATGAATCAGCCTGCTGAGCACAGCAGAATCAATTCTCTCCAACCCCCTGGTATGCCATGTCCATGCTCCTACCACGTGAACAGCACTCGCCACTGATACAGCCCACCCTGTGCCCCCTGGCCAGGTTCACATCGGTCTCAGACATCACTCTCTCTGGGAAGCTTCCCTGGACACCTCCCACTTCCTACCCTCTGGACCACATTCGTTGCAGCACTCTTTTCTCACTGACCTATGCATCTGCCTTGCTACTAGACTAAGCTACTTGGGAGCAAGCAAGCCCTCCCAATTCACCATTCAATCTCCAGTCCTGGCTTGGCGCCTGGCTCAAAGTAGGGCTCAATAAAGACTGACCGAATGAACAAGTCATCTTCCAGCAGATTTCACCCGTTCTTTCTCTGAATACCCCTGAGACAGAGGAGAAAGGTACACCAGGGTTCAAGTTCACATGATTAGATGTTCACCCGCAGGACTTCCAGCTTCCATAGAGGATGGAGAGAGCTGGAGAGAGGCTTGCTCCCATCCTTAGGAGTTAGGCAGTCTGCAGGGTCACACCTTTTCCTGAATCCACCAGCGAGCCCTGGTCACAGGGCAACCAACTAACCAGACATCTGAGGACAGGCTGGTACTTCCAAGTTCAGACAGCGCTCTGAGCACCTGCGTAAAGGGACACCATTCAGGAGAATTCAGCTAAAATGCTAGGAAGTTGCTAAAGGCCAAGTAGGTAAATAAGGAATTATAGATGACCAGGGAGGGGGGCACAGACCTAAGGGGGATTCCTATCCTGGTCAGGTGTCCTCCACAAACCTCCTCTGCTGCTCACACAAAAGACTAGGGGCCAGAGACCTTCAAAAGTCTCCTTGGTGGGGCTCCCTAAGGGAGGGGACAGCAGGAAGAGGGCAGAAAAACCACCCTGCTCCCCCAGCTCTCCTATGGAACAGAAGCTTACAACCCTGGAAGAAGAGTGTGATAGTTTCTCCCAGAGTTAAACATATGCTCATCCCCAACTCAGCATTCTCACGCATTCCCACTCCTAGGTATTTACCCAAATGATTTGAAACTTGTGTTCACAAAAAATTAAGAACCTGTGTACTGATGTTTATGGGTTTTCCTGGTGGCTCAGTGTAATGCAGGAGGCTCAGAAAATGTGGGTTCGACCCCTGAATCAGGAAGATCCCCTGGAGAAGGGCATGGCAACCCACTTCAGTATCCTTGCCTGGAGAATCCCGTGGACAGAGGAGCCTGGTGGGCTACAGTCTATAGGGTCACAAAGAGTCGGACGTGACTGAAGCGACTGGGCATGCACGTGCTAATGTTTATAAGAATTTTCTTAGTAATCGCCAAGAACAGTCCACATGTCCTTCAACTGGTAGACGGATAATCAATAGAGATGGTTCCTCCCCACTTGTAGTAAAAACGAGCCACTGAGAAGCAAAACGTATGTGAACTCATAAATATTATACTGACTCAAAAGGCTCCATGCTGCCTGATTCCATTTATATGATATTCTAGAAAGGCAAAGCTGTAGAGACAGAAAACAGATCAGTGGTTGCCAGGGGTCTTGGGGGGAGGCTTGTTTATAAAGGGATACAAGGAAATAGGGGTTGAGTGATGAAACTGTTCTGACCTTGGTTGTAATGGTGGTTACACAACTGCATGCATTTGTGCAAATTGGCAGAAATGAACATGAAAGGGGAAGGGGATTTTACTGTATTTAAAAACCATACCTTAAATAAAATGGAGGGACAAAGAATGCACAGAACAGAAGCGGAAATTTTCTGACCAGCCCATACCTATGGAACAGCAGCTCATCTGCCTGAGGGCTCTTGATGATTAGATTGTAGCCACCTCTCCTGACACTGCAGTGTTTCTGCCTGCATTCAACCAATATTCCCCAGACTGGGGTTCCACAGAACAACATTTTGGGAGATTTAATTAAGTGCCAAGACGAAGGGTTAAATTCTTCCCCCACCCTACCCTCATACCTGGGACCGAGAGATTCAGGATGTTGCCTGGACATATTCAAGCCTCAGGAAATTTTCTAATGAAAAGAGCATCTTTAACTTTTTAAACTAATTTGGGAACAGAACCCCAGGGTACCCTCTGGTCTTCCCTCTCCCACTAACATGGCCTGTTGGCTTCCTATGGAACTGTTGGGTAAAACACAATTTTGAAAAATTGCTTAATTGCCTTTTTAGCATTGGGTAGTCAGGAATCTTAAGAACAAATTCAATGTTAAATAACAATATTCTTAGGTACTGATAACTTTGCATTATCTTTTAATCTCTATAAATGGTTTGCACAGATATAATGCTCTGAGAATATTCTTGAGTGTCCCTTGGACAACAAGGAGATCAAACCAGTCAATCCTAAAGGAAATCAGCCCTGAATATTCATTGGAAGGACTGATGTTGAAGCTGAAACTCCAATACGTTGGTCACTAGATGCAAAGAGCTGACTCATTGAAAAATACCCTGATGCCAGGAAAGATTGAAGGCAGGAGGAGAAGGGGTCCACAGAGGATGAGATGGTTGGATGGCATCACTGACTCAACAGACATGAGTTTAAGCAAGCTCTAGGAGAAGGTGAAGGAGGGAACCCTGGTGTGCTGCAGTCCATGGGGTCACGAAGAGTCAGATGTGACTTAGGGACTGAACAACAAACTCTTATGGTGTTTTATATACCACCAATGCCATTGGATCATATCCTTTTTGGATGTAGGAGGTAGGGTAGAACTGATAAATTTTTGATGAAAATTACCATCAGCAGAGAAGCTATGGCAATATGTAGAGTAGAGAAACCAATATAATTCAAATAATCACTGGGAAGATGACAACTGCTGATTAGCTTATGAAGTGAAGAGGAACTCAAAAGCCTCTTGATGAAAGTGAAAGTGGAAAGTGAAAAAGTTGGCTTAAAGCTCAACATTCAGAAAACAAAGATCATGGCATCCGGTCCCATCATTTCATGGGAAATAGACAGGGAAACAGTGGAAACAGTGTCAGACTTTATTTTTGGGGGCTCCAAAATCACTGCAGATGGTGACTGCAGCCATGAAATTAAAAGACGCTTACTCCTTGGAAGGAAAGTTATGACCAACCTAGATAGCATATTCAAAAGCAGAGACATTACTTTGCCAACAAAATCTGTCTAGTCAAGGCTATGGTTTTTCCTGTGTTCATGTATGGATGTGAGAGTTGGACTGTGAAGAAGGCTGAGTGCTGAAGAACTGATGCTTTTGAACCGTGGTGTTGGAGAAGACTCTTGAGAGTCCCTTGGACTGCATGGAGATCCAACTAGTCCATTCTAAGGGAGATCAGTCCTGGGATTTTTTTGGAAGGAATGATGCTAAAGCTGAAATTCCAGTACTTTGGCCATCTCATGGGACGAGTTGACTCATTGGAAAAGACTCTGATGCTGGGAGGGATTGGGGGCAGGAGTAGAAGGGGACGACAGAGGATGAGATGGCTGGATGGCATCACCGACTCGATGGACATGAGTTTGAGCCATCTCCGGGAATTGGTGATGGACAGGGAGGCCTGGTGTGCTGCGATTCATGGGGTTGCAAAGAGTCAGACACGACTGAGTGACTGAACTGAACTGAATCATAACTGCTTGAGGTGTCAGAACGTGCTTGACACTGGGCTGTGAATCAAGGGCGTGAAGTTGAGGAAGATGTTGCCTCTGGTTTCAGGCTTACGATTTAGTGGAAAAGAGAGATAAACAAACCAGTAACTCTAGGATTCAAGGTAGTAAGTTCAATGCTATAATGTAAGAGCTTGTGATAGAGGAGGACTACAGATCCATCTAGGGGATCAGTTCCATTTGGGATGGGGCTTCAAGAACTGGACACTTTCATGTGGATCTGGAAGGACTTGCTCGTCCTGGGAAGACAGACAGGAAGAGGAAGTTCATCTGAGACACAGCACAGAGCATGCGCCAACTCCTGTCTCACTTCAATCACATTTTTGCCTGGTCTTTGTCAGTGCAGAGGAATCTCTCCCAAGAATGAATCAGAGGCATCTCCAGTCACCCAGCCCACAACCGCCTAGATCCAAACACCTCATCCTGTCTGTTCTACCTCCCAAATATTTCTCTGTTCTGTCCTGTTCTTCCCATCTCCATCTGCTTGATTCAAGACTCATCACACATCCCAGATTCTAGCCTCTTTGCTAATCTCTTTCTTCTGATCTCTGCACCCCCACCTCCTGCAATCCAGCCCCAGGACAAAGTCAGTGATCTACCAGGGAAGTTGAACCACTCACGTCACTGCCTGTGTAGAATTCTCCAGGGGCTTTCCACTGCCGCAGGGAAAACCTGACCTCCTTTGTGAGCAGTACATGACCCATCACGATGTTTACAATTCCCTTCCATCATAAAACAATAACACATTAAACAGTTTATTATATTTTAACTTAAAACCTACATCATTCATTAGCCAAGAACTTCATGGCATGCCCAGAGCTTTTCTCTGAGACCAAGCCCTTTGCTTGGAGTTCACAGCCTTCTTTCTTATATAAAGCCTGCCCCAAACACATCGCCTATAATTTCCAATTTTGATTTCTTTAAAATAAATGAGAATTTAAAGTCTTGTAAGTGCACATATTTTTTAGGCTTAGACAACTCTCCTCAATATTTTAAAGCCATCTCACCCATGCCTAATTCAATTGCAGTTATTTTTAGTGAGATCCCTTGATAGAAAGAGACTTTCCAAAGAATTAAACTTAGTTTTTGTGGAAATCACTCTCTTTCAGGCTTTCTTATTTTATCATGCATGCATGCTAAGTCACTTCAGTTGTGTTGACTCTTTGCAACCCCGTGGACTGTAGCCCACCAGGATCCTCTGTCCATGGGATTCTCCAAGCAGGAATACTGGAGTGGGTTGCCATTTCCTCCTCCAGGGGATCTTCCTAACCCAGAGATCAAACTCACATCTCTTATGTCTACATGCATTGGCAGATGGGTTCTTTGCCACTAGCGCCACCTAGGAAGCCCCTTATTTCATCAGTTTTTATAAACTGTTTCATTAAAATGACAAGCACAGCTGACCCAGGGAGGGAGTCTGCTGAACCAGGGAGCAGAGGTGTTGGCCCAGGAGAAAACGGCCCTCAGTCCCAGCACGGTGGGCAGTGGGGAGGCTGGGAGTACAGCCCAAGAAGACAGCACACGAGGAGGAGAGCTGTTACTTGGGAATTCTCAGATGGAATAGGTGCTCTTTTAACAAACTTCTGCTTGACTAACCAACACTCCTGTTTCTTTCTATAAAACATCCCACTGGATACCACCCCAAGCCAATGCTCCTCTCCAAGGCAGCCTTTGGACGAACCCATCAACTGCCATTCTAGACTCAAGAACTAAAGTGCTCCTGCTTATTTGGGAAACTGCTTTTCACATTCACTCCTAGATTTCTCTCTCTTCTCATGCAATCCTAAAGTTCAGATTAGGATTTACCAGTCACATGTTCTAAAAGGCTCATCCAAGAGTGGAGAGACTAGGCAGCAAAGTGACGTCTGATTGAACTGCTTTGTGGGGAGCCAGAAAAATGCATTTACAAAACAGGACTAATTCACAGATATTGGGACCAAACTTGGGTTTACCAAATGGGAGAGAGAAGGTGGGAGGGACAAGTGGGAAATATAGGGTGGACAGATATCGTGTGTGTGTGTGCGTGCGTGCATGCTGAGTCACTTCAGTCATGTCCAGCTCTTTGCAACTTCATGAACTGTAGCCCACCAGGCTCCTCCGTCCATGGGATTCTCCAGACCAGAATACTGGAGTGGGTTGCCATGTCCTTCTCCAGGGCATCTTCCTGACCCAGGGAACAAACCCAGATCTCCTGCCTGGCAGGCAGATTCTTTACTTCTGAGCCATCAGAGAAGCCTATAAAATAGATAAGCAACCAGGATATACTGTATAGCACAGGGAATTATACCCATTATCTTGTAATAACGTCTAATGGAGTATAATCTACAAAAATACTAAACCACTGTACACTACACCTGAAACTAACACAACATTGTAAATCAACTGTCTCCAACTAAAAGGAACACACTTGATTCTCATGCTTGCCCTGACCTTCCTTGGGACGAAGGTGGATTGACCCCCAGGATCCAAGCAAGTCATTGCACCTCTCAGTATTTGGACACTTGAGGGGCTGCCTCGAGAATGATTGTGAAGACTGAAGACCACTGCTTAGCTTATTGTTTTTCTAGAATCATCTTCAAAGCTAACTCCTTGCTTTGGTAGGTGTTTATATACTTCTTCCCATCCTCCCCTCCCACACTTCTCACTTCTACATATCGCATAACTTTGGCGTACATAACATTTCTTTCCAAAATTAAAATGTTCTCAGAATGTGGAAGTAAAAGAGAGAGAGAGAGAAAAAAAAAAAAAGGAGGGCAGGGGATGCAGGAAGGGGAGAGGGGAAGGAAGAATAAACAAGAAGGAAAGGAAAGCTGGAAGGAAATTTGCAAACTGGGTGTCTTCCCACCGCCTAGGCCATTTCGCTTTTCTGTAAAGACTTTTGTAAACAGCAGTCTTGCATTAGCTCATTCGCAATGGCAAGTGCTCTTAGCAACATAGTGGTATTCAAATTGGATTTGGGCAATGGACATTCCCTGAAGTAATTTGCACATATTAGCTCCAGAGTTTCAGGAGCCGGAGTTGCTTAGGAGCAGAGACTCTGGCTCCCTGGATTCTGGTGAGTGAGGGGCATGGATGACGGAAGCCAGGGCCACTTGGTACCCGGTACCGAAGGTCCAAGCTCTCCCTGCAACCCAGCCCCCAGGGGAGGCGGTTTTTATCAGCCCTGATTTTCACTAGGCTTGACTATCCCTTGCAGGTTCTCCTGAGGTCAAAACAGCCCATCACAGGGGTTTACAAATATGCTGGGTCTTAGAACCCCCTGGATGAGATCCCATCCAAAACTTACGAAACCAGACCCGAGGAGAGGCAAGGAGTCTGTGTTCTTAGCAGGATGAATTAAGTGACTTTCCAAGGCCTTCCTCAGAGCCACTTTGTATCAGCTCCTCAATATCCAGGCTGGGAAACCAAGCATCCTCTTTCTTCTAGCAAGTTCCCCACAGCTTCCAGCGGCTTCTGGAAAGGGGACAGTTTGACATCTGACCCTGAACCCAGTGATGGTGCTGAAGGCTGCTTAGGGCAGGTGGCATGTAAGAGCAGATTTCCTTCCTCAGGACCCCTGTCTCCTCGGGCACAGGGACTCTTATAACCCCTCCAGGGCTAATGAAACATCCCTGCCTGCCTGGAAGTGGACTTCCACTCTGGGAGACAGCAAAATCTACAGTGAGGATTTTAAATTGGTAGATGATTGGATCAATAAATGGATCAAACTAGACAGGTAGATAGATAAATAGGTCATTTCACGATAGAACATCTGAAATAGAAAATTTTGGTTCATTTCCAAAGACTTGTGGGCCTTGAGCCAGTCTCTCTGCCTCTCCACGCCCCATACGGGTTATCTATAAAGTGAATGAACTGAAGTTAACAGTTCAGCCTGTGCCTGTCTTCCTAAAAGTGCCCCAGGCAGTCACATGGAGGGAGGTCACTTTGAGTGGCAGGCACCGTGTCCCCACTGTGGAGGTGGTGCAGGTAAGAAGAGGAGATGCAGGAATAAATGCCACGTGCAATGGAGGATGGGATCAGAATGAAATGTGGGGCGGAAAGGATTCCCTTAGAAAGGAATAGGAAGAAGAGAGCTGGCTTCCGCTTAAGGGAGACATGTCCAGCCTGGAGGTTCGAGGTGGGTTTTTTTAAAGTATTTATTTGTTTTGTTTTTGGCTGTGCAGGGTCTTGGTTGCTGTGCAGGCTCTTGTCTAGTTGCAGTGAGCGGGAGGCCACTCTAGCTGCATGTGGGCTCAGTAGTTGTGGCTCTTGGGTTCTAGAGTACAGGCTCAGCAGCCTTGGCACACAGGCCCAGTTACTCTGCAGCATGTAGTATCTTCCCCAACCAGGGACCGAACCCATGTCTCCTGCATTGGCAGGTAGATTCTTTATCACTGAACCATCATGGAAGCCCTAGAGGTGGTTTTAAGGGAAGTGGCTGAAACAAGTGGCTTCTGATTGAGGCCACCACTTCCTGAGAAAGACAACTCTGGGGGTAAGGTGGCAAGAAGGTGGGTAACTCAGATTTCCTTGAACCCTTTCCCCATCACGTTGGAGCTCTGCCCATGGGACAAGTGTGACAACGGGGGGCAGTTCTGTCCCTTGGGACGGGGATAGATGGATGTTGAGAGAGGAGAAATTCTCCAAGTAGCATTTCTTCTATAAGGACACGTAGACTGAGCAGAAAGGCTGTGAGCTGGAGAAGACGCACCCCTCACAGAGTTCCCAGGTTAGAACATGGGGCTGGAAGAGCTTCGCGACTTCCAGGAACATTTTCCTTAAGGGAAATGGCATCAGTCAGTGTCCAGCCATGAACAGCCTGGGGTGGTGGTGGTGATGGACGAATTCCGGGCTTGGAGGAGGGGTCCACGTAAGAATCTGGAGACTGTCTACCCATGGGCCCAGCTTTGTGAGCTCGTCCCAGGATCTTGAGGAAGACACTGCTGCTCTGTAGACTCAGTTTTCTTATCTGGAGATAAGGGGATGGAGATCTCCTAGGGTGCCTCTCTTTCAGAGCACTCAAGCCTACGGCTCAGGGAAATACTGTATTGCCAGGAGACTGAATTAGCATGATGTTTCATCTCTGCCTTGGGAAACTGAGTCTCCGATTTGTAACAGTTAGGGCATCATATGAGTGATGTGAATGGGAGACCAGCAAGCCCTGGGGGCCTTCACGTTACAGATGGTGAAACTCCCCCAGTTTATGGTGTCCCTCCAGCAGCAATGTGCATATCTAGCACCCAGATCTTGGTTTCTTATACCCTTCTCCAGTGAAAGGAACCAGGGCTCCTTGGAGCACTGACTGATTCTAGGGCTGAAGAAGGACATATGCAAGATAAGCCCACAGTGTCCCACACCAGAAAGTATGGGAGTGCTAACACATGTGTGCATGCACACACACACACACACACACACACATGGAAAGTGATAAGGCTATGTCAAAGACACACAGGAGCTAACTAAAAGAGCTCCCAAATTGAACAAAAAATAAATATGGTGGTATCAGATTATAACCCAATGTATAAAATAAGTATGAGTCCATACTGATAACTAGATGAATGGATAAACAAGTAAAAGGAGGAATGAGATAAGCCCTCCTATGCAGAAGAATTTCAAAGAATTGATGTGGGCTCCATGCAGTGACTTTATTTCAAAGAATAGAATATGGGAGGCGAGTAGAACAGAAAAAAAGACTAACTTTACAGTGGAGAAATCTTAGGAACACAGAGTAGGCAGTTACAGACACGGTTAGGCAGATGGTTAAAATTAACCTCAACAATGGTAACTCACAGTGATAGTATGTACCCTTGATACAATGTGATGAAAATAGCACCTTACCTCTGTGGTTTTCTTTCCCAAAACCCACAGCGCCAGTGGGGAAAATATCAGACAGATTCCAATAGAGGCACATTCTGCAAAGTACCTGCCTGGTACCCCTCAAGACCGTCAAGGTCATTGACAACACGGAGAGTTCTCAGGTACCGTCAGAACCAAGAGAAGCCTAAGGAGGCAGGACAGCAGGTAATGTGGGATCCTGGCTGGGATCCTGGAACAGAGAAACGGGAGATTAGCTAAAAACGAAGGAAACCTGAGTCAAATATGCGCTTTAGTTTAAAACATTGGTTCATTACCTGTGACACATTAATGTACCACAATAAGGTAAGATGCTAATAACAGGGGAAGCAGGGTTTAGGGTATGCACAAATGCTGTCCCACGGCAACTTGTATACAAATCTAAGTCCATCCTTGTAAATCGACCATATTTCAAAAAAATCTAAAAGCAAATCTAAGTCTCCCCTAAGATTAAAATATTGACAATAAAAACAGCCACGAAAGGAGGACTCACTACATCCTCGGAGTGACTTTGACACGCTGTAAGAGCTACGTTCACGTCCCTCTCTCAGGGCTTTGGTAATTAATCATGCATAATGAATAGATTTAAAATTAGCCCAGGCATTTCGGTAACAGCTGGTGCCCCCAGTCCCCCCCAGAATCCACAATATACAGTTTATTTTGACAGACTGTTCCTGGAAGCAATGGTGGGGGAAGCACAAAAGATTTGCTGGTGCTTGGAAAATGGTCCTCCGGGCCCCCAGCTAAGGGTCTGTCGGGGAAGCTGGGAGCCTGGGTCTACACTTCCATCCTGCCATCAAAGCCCTGGTTGGATCCCTGTACTTCCCACTGATGGGGATGTGTCTGGCCGTATCTGCTGAAGCACGAGAAGTGTGTGTGGATGCCGGCCAGTGCTAGCTGGTGAGGGATGACTGGCTTTGCCCTCTGCCAAAGGACATGCCAGCCTCCTCCTGGCAGGTCGTGGGTGCCATTCCAGGCAGAAGGGCTGATGCTGAGGCTGGACCATGGACAGCTATGCTGGAGGCCATGGATGGGGGTGGAAGTGGGGTGTGATAGTCCAGCATCGAGAAAGGAGTCAGACAGGCCTGGCCCTGGTCTGGGTTCTAATCCCATGAAGCTAAAGATTCATGAGCAATGTACCTCTTCTCTCTGAGCCTCCATTTCCAGTGTGTCGGTGATGAATGCAGGTCTGAAGTCTGACCTGCTGAGCCCCAAGTTCTGATAATCATGCCATCTCTTCTGCCAGCCGATTACTCCCCTAGGATATTCTCAGTTCATTCCTTGACTATTTGGACAAAATAATGTTGTAAATTTGGAGAAACCATAAGCCCTTAGCATTCTGTCCCTAAGTTTTTCAGAGAGCCAGATTATTTACACTTTTCCATTACGAAGCAGTGGAGTTGATGAAATGTCATAACAAAAGCGTTATCTTTCTCACGGCAGTCCACGTGACCCTGCGTGCGTGCCTGCTAAGTCAATTCAATCGTCCGACTCTTTGCGACCCCATGGACTGTATCCCACCAGGATCCTCTGTCCATGAGATTCTCCAGACAAGAATAGTGGAGTGGGTTATCATGCCCTCCTCCAGAGGATCTTCCCGACCCAAGGATGGAACCTGCGTTCTCTCACGTCTCCTGCATTGACAAGCCGATTGTTTACCACACCTGCGAAGCCCTCCATGTGGCCCTAAACCACCAACAATTTGAATGTCCCAAACAATCGTCTTCGTGAATCTCTTGTTCCATACTTACAGCAACTTGATTCATTCTTATTTTAACTCCTTATGTTCCAGAAAATAAATAAAGGCTAATGGGGTACCATATTGGAACCTCTCTGAAGTCCACAAAAGGAAGGAGTTCCTTTACAGCATTTCCTGTCCTTGAGAAATGCTGGAGTCTCAAGTCAGGAAATCTATAAAGCTACTCATTGCCGCCAGACACAGAAGGGTCTGTTGAAGTTCAAGGCCAGGGGAGAGTCCAGTCTTGTAGTGCCTGGGTGTTTAGTGGCTTGAGTAATTCATCTGCCACATTGTTCAAGCCTGGCCAGCTTTTGTATTTCTCCCTACTTCGAACCATGGTCCCAGCATTGGAAAGAAGGAGGCTTGGGTCTGGGTGGGGAAGGTGTGTGCTGGAATGTGGGTGCCTGAGCACCCTCTGAAGGTGTGGCTAGGGTGGCAGAGATGAGAGGCAGTCTCAAAGGTCCCCTAGCCTTGCAGCCCACGGTCCCCACCTGCTCCCTGACCATGTGGGCCTCCAAAGGCCGATGCAGCCAGATTAACCCTGTGCCGCCTCCGGAGCCTCGGTGTGAATTAGGCAGGCGCTCCTGTAGGTGATGACTTGCACAAGCCTCAGCCAAGAACTGAGAGCACCTGGGTTTCCAGCTGGTGCCTAGCCCCACCTGCACCCTGTGTAAGGTACCTATGGTCTAGGGACAACTTGCACCATCGTAAACGGCAGTCCTGAGAAGTGCTGCTTGGCTGGTCCCAACTGTCCTGTCTCCCACATCCTGTGAGCGCCGCTCAGCTCTGCCGCAGAGATCAGAGGGTGGAGGAAAGGTTGCTTGTTTCTTCACCAGCTCCTCCCCCATGGAAACGACTCTGCTCTCTCCTCCTTCGCACCCTCACCATGCCCCGCATCTACTGAGAACCTGGGTGACGTTCCATTTGTTTCTGTCTATTTATTCAACAGGGGAATTTTACACAGGAGAAGATGCACGTCAGTCAGTTCAGTTCAGTCGCTCAGTCGTGTCCGACTCTTGGCGACCCCATAGACTGCAGCACACTAGCCTTCCCTGTCCATCACCAACTCCCGGAGTTTACTCAAACTCATGTCCGTCGAGTCAGTGATGCCATCCAACCATCTCATCCTCTGTCGTCCGTGTGAAGATGCACATGGTCCATGGTAAAAAAAAGAAATGCATGTTAAAGCAACAATGAGAGGTTATTTTCATGTCATATAATCAAGAATTACAAAGAAAGATAACATCAAGTGTTAACATGTAAGCAGGGAAATAGGAATGTTTGTATATTGTCGTGGGAGTGAAAATGGATGAGGGGCTTTTGAAGATCATTTGATAGTAAGATATCAAAACTCCAGATCTAACAATTCCACTTCTAGGAATCTATCCAAAAGAGATGATCTACAAGTCTTCAAAGATTTATGTACCAAAGATGTTCATTGTTTCATTGTTTACAGTAGTGAGAAACTGGAAAGTGAAAACTGTTATTGTTCAGTCATGTCTGACTCCTTGTGGCCCCATGGACTGGAGCCCACCAGGCTTTTCTGTCCATGGGATTTCCCAGGCAAAAATACTGGAGTGGGTTGCCATTCCCTTATCCAGGGGATCGTCCCAACCCAGGGATCGAACTCGGGTCTCCTGGGTCGCAGGCGGATTCTTCGCCATCTGAGCCACCATGGAAGCCCCTTAAGAACTTGGAAACGACCTAGATGGTCATAAACAGGAGCTGGTTCATAAGTCACGTTTATCCTAAGGAATACTGTGTGGGCATTAGTAAGTGCAGTGGGCCTCCTTGAACAGCATGAAAGGGTCTCCAAGACACAGTGTCAAGTGGAGAAAGCACGACAGGAAGGAGACATATAATATAGTCTTATTCATACAAGAAAATGCAGAGCAGCACACACGTGTGTGTAGACGTGTGGACAACACATCCGAGGATCACATAAGCTCTGGGAGAGGAGTGGGAACGATGGAGGAGATTGACAAGAAAAAGGTTCAATAACTGGTGGTGAAACAGGGGCTCCAAACAATTGAGATCACTGATTCGCAATCTGATAAAAACACATAGATGTCTAGATTGACATCTCAAACACAGTTTTCAAAAACTGAAGTCAAATATAAAAATTGAATGATAGAAAAAGTAGCCAAAATTAAGTAAATATTTATGACTTTTGCAGAGGAGTGAGTTTTCTCTAACACTGAGGCTCTGGAAGAAATCACAAGGGAAAGTTGAAAAATTCCACTGCGGAACAATTGGAAACGTCTGTGCAAACTGCCCTCTACAAATTAAGGGAAACAAACAGGCCAGACAAAAGGGATTGCTGCTATGTGGATTGTGCAATAAGTAATTACTCAAATCAAGGCACAAAATAGCCCAGCTAACAAACAGATAAATTGGGACATGTTTGCTTTAGAAAAGGATTCACCACATGTTTCTTTTAAATGGGAAGATCTCCTGGAGTATCTAAAATATAACTCATTTTTTTCCCCAAAAATTCCTCTACCCTAGACTTTCCAGTCCATACCACAGCAGAAATTAAAAAGCCATCTCCGGCTTCCTTGGTTCTCCTTGCTCCCAAGACGCAACGGTCTGGTCCACAAGTGGAAGATGCTGCTGTAGCGGGATGAGCCTCCAGGACTAGGCAGAGGTAACTGCTCAGAGTGTCCCATCCATGACCATTGCACAGTGGCTGTGGGGCAGCGAAAGCTTCTCTGGGCTTCCCTTTCCTCCTCACCTCTGGCCTGCCCCCTCAGATGACCTGATGAGATAACACATGGGTGGAGGCAAGTTCTGCTCCCTGCTGTTTCCTAAGGGCCCGGGACCCAACAGTAACCTGCAGTGTTGCCGTTGTTGTTCAGCTGATAAGTTGTGTCCAAATCTTTGCGACCCCATGGGCTGCAGCATGCCAGGCTCCTCTGCCCTCCACTGTCTCCCGGAGTTTACTCAACGTCATGTCCACTGAGCTGGTGATGCTATCTAGCCATCTCATCCTCTGCCGCCTCCTTCTCCTCCTGTCCTCAGTCTTTCCCAGCATCAGGGTCTTTTCCAATGAGTCGGCTCTTCACATCAGGTGGCCAAAGTATTGGAGCTTCAGCATCAGTCCTTCCAGTGAATATTCAGGACTGATTTCCTTTAGGATTGACTGGTTGGATCTCCTTGCAGTCCAAGGGACTCTCAACAGTCTTCTCCAACACCACAATTCGAAAGCATCAAGTCTTTGATACTCAGCCTTCTTTATGGTTCAACTCTCATATCCGTATGTGACCACTGGAAAAAAAATTGTATCAACCATACCTTTGTCAGTAAAGTGATGTCTAAGTTTGTCATAGCTTTCCATCCAAGGAGCAAGTGTCCTTTAATTTCATGGCTGCAGTCACCATCTGCAGTGATTTTGAAGCCCTGGAAAATAAAATCTATCACTGCTTCCACTTTCCCCCCTTCTATTTGCCATGCAATGATTGGTCCAGATGCCATAATCTTAGTTTTCTGAATGTGAGTTTTAAGCCAGCTTTTTCACTCTCCTCTTTCACCTTCCTCAAGAGGCTCTCTAGTTCCTCTTCACTGTCTGCCATTAGAGTGGTATTATCTGCATATCTGAGGTTGTTGGTATTTCTCCTGGCAATCTTGATTCCAGCTTGTGATTCATCCAGCCCAGCGTTTCTCATGATGTACTCTGCATACAAGCTAAATAAGTAGGATGACAATACACAGCCTTCTCGTACTCCTTTCCCAATTGAACCCTGCAGTGGGTTTTCCATTAACGTCCACTCATGTTGGATCCTAAATGCCCTGCTGGTGTTTGGGGCTGTGAATCAGGGTCCTTTTCTCTTTTCTGACTAAATAACATGCCAGGCTCCATGCTGTCTCCTTGGTGGCTTGGAGGATGCCCTAGAATCTTAGTAGTTCTTTCTGAACTTGGTACTGAATGAAGATAGCCTCTCCATCCAGGCCAGGAAGCTCCTAGAACACCTCATCTGCTTCCTACGTGGGCACAGCCCTGAAATTTCTGCCTGCATCTGGTCCTGGAGGAATCCCGGAGGCTTCACAGAGGAGGTGACACTGCAGATCTCCCTGAAGGATGAGCAGGAGCTCCCCAGAGAGATGAAGGGAGGAGTCAGCAGGTGCTAAAGGGCGTGGTGTGGAGAGAGCAGAGTGGAACCCTTTGTGCTTGGGCTGTGGGGGTGGGGGGTCAAGTTGCAGACAGGGGCAGGGCAGGAGCTGACAAAGGGACCCAACCATGGAGATAGGTTTGCTGGGCTGGGGCTGAAGGCAAGGGCTGGGTCAGGAGGTTTAAAGAAGAAAGCAAGTGATGGAATGAAACATAGGGCATAATCCTTTTTATACAGGAAAAGGATTCACATAGAGACAGTGCATGCATGCGAGTGGGAGGCAGTAGCGGTCACGTGGAGCTGCACCCACAGCTGTAATTCACTCATCCATCTCTTAGTCCTGGTGTCTGTTCCAGGCTTGAGCAGTAAGGGGCTCCCAGAAGACTCAAATGTTCTTTCTTACCCCAAAGGAGCGAGGGAATCAGAGTGGGCTTCCTGGAGGTGGTGACTCTTCCAACAGGTGACAGGAAGCCAAGGGTAGAATAAGATGCAAGTGGGCTCCTAAGAATCACATTTGCTCAGGCGCCCTCCACGTTGCTGCTCCCTGGTCCTCAGGGGAGAGGGGTTGAGGGAAATGAGCCACTGACTCTCAGGGAGATCCAGGGACAGGGCACAGGGCAGCCTGGAGTGCCCCCTGGAGGCGGCCGGAGCCTCCCACCTGGAGTCCTAGCACCGTGCCTGCTTCACCTGGTGGGTGTACAACCTTTCCTTCTTCCCCAAATGGGAGGCCTGGGGGGCCTCTATCTGTGTCCAGGAAACATGGTCAGGTGTCTTTCCAAGCCAGACCTCTGCTGAAGGACTGGGTTGGCTGCAGTGGTGAGGAGGCCATCTGCCCAGTGGGCTCCTCCAGCCTTGCCGATGAGCAGGATGGGGCATGGGACCCCGGCCCGAGAGGCAACCAGAGTCACATCTCATGGAGGAGGGCAGGGCAGAGGTAAATGTCTCATTGAGGGAGAAGATTGGCAATAATACTTCGGGGCTTGGGTTCTCCCCTCCAGCACCGTCTTTCCAAAAAAAATCAGGCTTTGCAGGAGGCAGGCAATTCCTTTGTGTGCCAAAGACAGACTTCTGCCAGATTACTGAAAATGAGCAGCGAATCAAAATACAGTTCTGGTGGCTTGAGCCGCACCTCCGGGCTGCTTTGCAAACCACCTGCTGGGGAGAAACCAGACTTGGAGGCTTCGCTCAAGTCAAAACCTGGCACATCTGCCCTCTGGTGGTCTGTTCGTGGAAAGACACCAGCTTCCTACCTCTTGGACACTACACAGCCTGTTTCAGTTCAGTTCAGCCGCTCAGTGGTGCCCCACTCTTTGTGACCCCATGGACTGCAGCACGCTGTTAGGAAATCCATGAGGAGCATTTGAAAAATAAATGCATGCTCTTTTTCACCTTCTCTGCTTCTTAAAGTCTAAGAAATTTATGTCATTCACACTACTTTGTATTCAGCAAAATAAGAAACTTTTCTCATAAAGATGAGCTGTAAAGACAGAAAAGTGGTTTTTGTCACTAAACCACAGAGACAAGGAACACTTAGGTGAGCATAGGAACTTCAACCTGATATGCCTGGGTGCTGTTTGGTCCATTTCTTGGGTGTGAGTGAAGTGAAAGTCGCCCAGTCATGTCTGACTCTTTGCAACCCCATGGACTATACAGCCCATGGAATTCTCCAGGCCAGAATACTGGAGTGGGTAGCCTTTCCCTTCTCCAGGGGATCTTCTTAACCCAAGGATCGAACCCAGGTCTCCTGCATTGCAGGCAGATTCTTTACCAGCTGAGCCACAAGGGAAGCCCTTTTCTTGGGTAGCAAGAGTCACTGAAGGTGCCTAAAGGGAAGCCTAACCTAGGATTAAGAGAATCAGTCTACGTGTGTGCATACTAAGTTGCTTCAGTCATGTCCGACTCTCTGTGACCCTCTGGACTGTAGCCCACCAGGCTCCTCTGTCCATGGGGATTCTCCAGGCAAGAATACCAGAGTGGGTTGCCATGTCTTCCTCCAGGGGATCTTCCCAACCCAGGGATCGAACCCATGTCTCTTATGTTTCTTGCACCGGCAGGCAGGTTCTTTACCACTGGCACCACCTGGGAAGCCCAAGAGAAGCAGACTGCCTGTAAGCAAATTATTTCAACTCTCCCATTTCCTCCTCTGTAAAATGAGGGTGATAATAGAATTTATCTGGTAGAATTGTCCTGAGGGTCAAGTGACTCTATAAATGAAATATATATACAAATATTTTGAATCGTGTCTGACTCATGCTACATAAGCACTTGAGACTGTTATTATTTTAGGGTATAAGAGGTCAGGCTGATCCAGCCATCTGCAGTATAGACAAGGAATGTGGCAAATGGTCACTTTGAGCCCCCAGCATCCGGAAGTCTTCTTCCTGGGGACTGGCTTGTTTCTGCACCGGGGGAATAGGAGGGGGCAGACAGCCCCTCTCCCCAGCCTTGCACGGATGGGTCATGGCCATGTGACCCCTCCGAGACAGGAACCGTGGGGAAAAGACACACATTCAGAGATGCCCAGCAGCAGACAGAGCAGGAGTCCCTCACCCAGGCGGGTGGTGGTCACAGCGGGAGGGGACAGATAGGGCACCTCGAGCCGACAGTGCTGGGGGTGACCCTGCTTGGTCCTCGGCTGCCCGAGCCTCTGGTTTTTGGCTCAGCCAAAGCTCTGCCTTCTTCTGACTTCCATGAGCTGTCCAGCAGCTCCCTTGAGAGTCATTTCTGTCACTTCTACCTGGGAATCCTGACCAGTATAAGGACACTGGAGCCCAGAGAGGGCAAGGGGCTTGGCCAAAGTCACACTGCAAGCCTGGGAGAGTCAGTGTTGACTCCCCATGCCTAGGTCACCGGTCCTGGTCCTCCACCCACGGGGAGGGTAACCTGGCGTGTCCTTCCCAGCTCGGCCAAGATCAAGGCACAGAGCCGCGGCGTGTTTGAAGGAGTAGCAACACATTCTGAACTGCTGCGGGACCCGAGAAAACCCCAAACCAGTACATTTCAGGCACCAAGTTTTTCAGGGGCTACAAACTCCCCCTCTGCTCTGGATCCCTTTAACCAATAGCGCAAATCCATCGGTGGTTTACGGCTCAAGGGCTCCCCCCAGTGGCTATCTAGCTGGCAGCAGGGCCCTGGAGGCCTGGACAGCTGACTTCCTGGACCACCATCCCAAGCGGTGTGACTATACTCTGGTCTCTGACTCCCGGGCAGGCAGTGGTAAGGTGGGGCCCTGGGGCAGAGGAGGTCAGGTCCAGACACAGTGGAATTGGGCCCAACGGTGAACGTTTCCCAGGAGGAACGTTTCCCAGCACCCTCCCTGAGATGCCACCTTGAGGGTGCTGTCCCCGGGCCCCAGAGGCATGGCCATGCCTATTGTTCTACGGATTCCCCAGTGCAGGCCCCTGTGTTCTGAGTGAGGCTTGTCTCCACTTTATAAGCTCCAAAGGCCGTCCAGAGTCTGCTGAAAAATAAAACATGTGTGCTCCACGATGTGAGCGTGTCCATGTGCAAGCACACGCTCACACTCACATGCTCTCACACACGCACGCACACTCCAACAACAAAGAGGTTTGTCAATACCAATCATTAGCTGAGTAATCACTTTCTTGTACTGTGCTGAGTCGCTCCGTTGTGGCCGACTCTTTGCGACCCCTGGCGGATTGCCAGCTCCTCTGTCCATGAGGATTTTCCAGGCAGGAATATTGGAGTGGGTTGCCATGCTCTCCTCCAAGGGATCTTCCTGACCCAGGGATTGAATGCAGGTCTCCCGCACTGCTGGCGGATTCTTTTCCATCTGAACCACCAGGGAAGCCCATGAATACTTGAGTGGGTAGCCTATCCCTTCTCCCTTTTCCAACCCAGGAATAGAACCAGGGTCTCCTGCATTGCAGGTGGATTCTTTACCAGCTGAGCTACCAGGGAAGCCCAATCACGTTCTTACTTTTTTCTAAATACTGTGGGAGGGAGTAGGATAGAAAACACAATTCATTTGAGGCCCCTGAGCCTCACTTTCCCCCTCTGCCTCTCCCCGGCAGGCAGGGTGCTGAATGCCTGGTGCAGAGAAAGGCACAGCTGTTGGGCCATCCTGTCCTTCCAGGGGAGATGGAGGTGGGGCCCACGGGCTGGGAACACGGGTTCTGTTCCTGCCTGTAGTTTGCGAACCTGCACAACCCTCAGTGCTGACGAGGAGCCAGGTCTCAAAGGCACCTTGATGAAGAAGACACTGCATCCATCCAAGGAGGCTACAGCTCTGCAGGAAAGACAGATTCACAGACAATTACAGGTTCCGTATGTGTCCTGACAGGAGAAGGTCAAGAGGGCAGAGAGAAAGGAGACCCTAACCCAGGGTGGGAGGAGAGAGTTGAAGAAAAATGAGCCTAAGAGTAGAGGGTGAAGACGAGTCAGAGAAACAGAGACATTATATATATATATATATATATATGTATGTATTTAGCTATGGTTTTTCCAGTGGTCATGTATGGATGTGAGAATTGGACCATAAAGAAAGCTGAGCACTGAAGAACTGATGCTTTAGAACTGAGGTGTTGGAGAAGACTCTTGAGAGTCCCTTGGACTGCAAGGAGATCAAACCAGTCCATCCTAAAGGAAATCAACCCTGAATATTCATTGGAAGGACTGATGTTGAAGCTGAAGTTCCAATAATTTGGCCACCTGATGTGAAGAGCTGACTCATTGGAAATGATCTTGGGTCTGGAAAAGTCTGAGGGCAGAAAAGGGGATGACAGAGGATGAGATGATTGGATGGCATCACTGACTCAATGGACATGAGTTTGAGGAAACTGGGAGATAGTGAAGGACAGGGAAGCCTGGCATGCTGCATGGTCATGGGGTTGCAAAGAGTCTGACACGACTGAGTGACTGAACAGCAATGTGTGTGGGGGGCAGGGGTGCAGTAGTGGGGTTGATAAGGGGCTGGACATTCCAGGCCGAGAGACTCAGACTCCTCCACCCAGGAGGACCGGGTGGCTGAGGTGAGGCTGGCGGGTCAGGCAGCTAGAGCTGCAATTGACAAGGACACTGAGTGATGGAGACTCTGACCAGGAGCAGCCACGGGGAGAGGGCCCCAGGGATGAGCTTGAAAACCACATGGGCATGGAGTCAGCAGGACTGGGGGAGCCTTGGGTGAGGGCTTAAAGGAAGGTGGGTTCAAGATCGACTCAGGTTTCTGGATCAGGTGACTCGGTAGCTGGAACAGCATCATAGATGATGAATGCAAGCAGGGGACCCAGATTTCAGGGGTGTCAGGGGACACTTGAAAAGTAAACCTATTTGGACATGAAACTGAGATACCTGTGGACACCTTGTGGGCAGGCATATAGATGTTTAGAGTTAAGGAAAGAGGAGGCAGAGAGTGGTGTGATGAAGGGGGACCCAGACCAAGGAAGAATTCCTTGTAAGAGGAGAGAGGCCAGACCGTGCATGTCTTCAATGGGAGAAGGCCAGAGCAAAGGCAAAGGGGTCAGACCAAGCTCAGAGGGGTTGGTCAGAGGGTCAGCTTGCAGAGGAGCAGGGGGCATCCTGAGCCCCTTCCAAGGAGCCCCCTTCCAGCTCTTCCACTAATCCAGGAGGGAAAGAAGGGACCAGCCAGGAAAAGTGTCCACATCCCAGTTTGTACGTGCAGAGGCTATGACGGTGGGGACGTAGAAGAGTCTTGGAAGAGCCACGTGCTTGTGGTCACCACAAACCTTACCATTCAGGGGCTGGTACCTTTCTGGCTGTGGAGCTAGAAGAGGCAGCGTGCCCCCCTCCCCTCGCGTGGGCACACGGGACGGGGCCATGTGACCTCAGCTCGTAGGAAACTGGCTTGAACCCTGAGTTGCTGTAAAACAGACGATGACAGCACCTGCCCCTGACTCTGCTTGTGTGAAGGTTAACATGAGAAGGCAGCGCCCACCCAGCGTCCACTCTTACTAAGCTGGCCAGTACTGTTGTGATGGCCAAGCACCTTCTCACCATCCAGAGTTGCTTACGTGCCCATTGCCTTTTCCAGGTGTCCTCTCCACACCATCCAGGGACCCAGGGGCCTGAGCAGCACTGCCCCATGATCTGGGGACATCTGGATAGAAGACTACTAGGCTGGTTATGAGTATTGAACATAGATTCCCACTGTAGGGAGTAGCCAGACCCCAGAGAGGCAAGGGAGTTGCTTTGCATTTCAAACAATAACCTGTATTTTCTTATAAAAATGATATATATTCATGATGCAATTTTTTTAATCAGGATATGATTGCTTTACAATGTTGTGCTGGTTTTCATTTTATGATGTTGCAGCGAAGTGAATCAGCTACACGTGTACATATACCCTCGCCCTCTCGGACCTCCATCCCACAGCCCACCCCCTAGGCCATCACAGAGCGCTGAGCTGAGCTCCCTGTGCTGTATGCGCAACACCTGGCCACTGGTTATCTGTTCACATACAGTGGTGTATATATATTTATCAATGCTGCTCTCTCAAATCATCCTGCCTTCTCCTTCCCTCACCGTGTCCCCAGTCCATTCTTGATGTCTGTGTCTTTTTTCCTGCTCTGCAAATAGATTCATCTGTACCATTTTTTCTAGACTCCACATACATGCATTAATATATGATATTTGTTTTGTTTTTCTCTTTCTTACTTCACCCTCTATGATAGTCTCTAGGTCCACCCACGACACTACAAATAACTTAGTTCCGTTCCTTTTGATGGCTGAGTAATATTCCATTGTGTATATGCACCACATCTTTATCCATTCATCTGCTGATCGACATTTAGGTTGCTTCCATGTTCTCGCTATTGTAAATAGTGCTACAATGAACATCAGGGTGCATGAGTCTTTTTGAATTATGAGACTTTGAATAAGATTAAAAACAACTCCAAAGCCTGGCTCTGAGAGGTAACCATCACCACCTGCAGTAGACAGAGTATGAACCTCTGAAGATGCCCACGTGCTTTTCCGCAGAACGGGTGAATATGGAACTTTGCAAGGCAAAGGGCACTTCGCGGGTGTGATTAGATGCGGGACCCTGAGATGGAAGCATGACTCTGGATTCTCTGGGTGGGCCCTGGTGTAATCACCTTAAACGTGGAGACGCTATCCATGCCGTGTCAGAGGCAGGAAACAGACAGTGTTCCGTTCCCCCGCTGTAAACACAGTGATGTACATGCCTTTGCCTTATATATCCACCATTGTGTCTAAGCTCCCCTTCATATTCTTGTTCTTTTCTGTTTTGTGTTGATTTCCTCAAGGACTCCCAGGTGACTCTAACTGTTCAGGCATTTTTTTGCTGTTCCTAATGTGGTCCTCCACACGTCAAAAGAGTGGGGAAAGAGGAGGCTTCAGAGACCCAGGAGAGTCTGCAGCTTCAGTTGAAGTCATTGTGTTTCATTTTCCTTCTCTTGGAACAGCCTGCTGTACCTCAGCCTTCAACATTTAAAAACTGGCTTAGTGCAGCAGATAAGGATAGGCTTGCCCATGTAGGAGGCATAAGAGATGCAGGTTCGATCCCTGAGCCGGGAAGATCCCCTGGAGAAGGGAATGGCAACCCACTCCAGTATTCTTGCCTGGGAGATTCCATGGACAGAGGAGGCTGGCGGGTTGCAGTCCATAGGGTTGTAAAGAGTCAGACATGACTGAAGTGACTTAGCAAGCATTTAGCATGCCCATGCAGGAGACATGGGTTCAATCCCAAGAAGATCCCACATGCCATGAAGCCACTAAACCCATACACCACAACTACTGAGCCCATGCTCGAGAGCCAGCCCATGAGCAGAAACTACTGATCCCAAGCACTGCAACTGGTGCTAGTTTGCTTAGAGCCCGTGCTATGCAACAAGAGAAGCCACCCTAATGAGAAGCCCAAGCATGGCAGCAAAGAGGAACCCCCAATCGCTGCAACTAGAGAAGAGTCTGTACAGCAAAAAGTCTGTACAGACCCAGTGTAGCCAAAATATAAAATAAAGAAATTAAAAAAAATTTTTAATGAGTTGGTTCAGAATTAGTCTCAAGTCCCAGATTCTCTGCCATGTGACTCGGTGATCTGCAGCCCCTCCCATCTCCCCTTTCCCTGGCCCTCCTCCGGGGGTTCAGTCCTATATGATGTGCCAGAACAGGACCCCTCTAGTCTCTGCCAGGGCTGGGTCTCTGTCACTGCATAGCAAACAGTGGCCAAACAACAACCATTTCATCACATCTCGTGGTTCTGGTGGGCTGCCGTCTATGGGGTCGCACAGAGTTGGACACGACTGAAGCGACTTAGCAGCAGCAGCAGCAGCAGCATGGTTCTGTGGATGAGATGTCTGGTGTGGACTCTGCTGGGTATATCTTCTGTCCCAGGTGGCAATGACTAGAGTCACTTGATGATGTTCAGCTGGGGGCTCGTCTGGTCTTAGAAGGTCCAAGGTGGCTCCTGGTGGCTTGGTGGGGATGGCCGGAGGGCTGGGCTGTCCGTGTGGTCTCTCTAGCTGGGCAGTCATCTCAGACTCTCAGAGACAGGAAGCACCACTGGAAACAGTCGTTTGAAGTCTGGGCTGAAACTGACCGAGCATCACTCCTGCCAACCAGAGCCAAAGGGACGGGCAGAAGACCTGCTTCTCAACGGGGATGGATGGAAGTTTAGTTGCTAAGTTGTGTCTGACTCTTTGTGAGTCTATAGATGCCCATGGGATTTCCCAAGCAAGAATACTGGAGTGGGTTGCCATTTTCTTCTGAAGGGGATCTTTCTGACCTAGGGATCAAACCTGCTTCTCATGCTTGGTAGGTGGATTCTTTACCACTGAGCCACCTGGGAAGCCACCCTTTCTCAATGGGAGGAGTATCTAAAAATTTAAAGCCGTCTTCATTCCATCCCATTGCTGCCCCTGTGGAAGGAATCAGCACCTTTGTTTCTTAAAGGACCAGGTAGTCAATATGTGAAGCTTTTTGAGCTGTGCAGTCTCTGTCACACCTACTCAGTTCTGCCACTGTGATGTGAAAACAGACATTGGCACTACATAAATGAGTGCGTGTGGCTGTGTCCCGGCAAGCTTTATTCATAAAAATGAAGGCGGTCTGCAGGCCGTAGTTTACCAACCCCTGAGCTACAGGAACAAAGTGGGTTTCTTTGGGAAATTTCCCATTTCTTCTGTCACCTCTAAATCCATTCTAATCAGCAGGTCATTTGAAAGGCCTTGGAGAGGTTCGATGCATGAGACAGGGTGCTCAGGGCTGGTGCACTGGGATGACCCAGACGGATGGGTTGGGGAGGGAGGTGGGAGGGTGTTTCAGGATGGGGAACACATGTACACCCATGGCTGATTCACGTCAATGTATGCCAAAAACCACTATAATATTGTAAAGTAATTAGCCTCCAATTAAAATAAATAAAATTTGAAAATAAATAAATAAATGTTCACTTCTCATCCACAATAAATAAATAAATAAGGCCTTGGAGAGCCAGCACTCTTTCTCTTAGGGAGTCGGTGTCCTACCCGTGGCCTGAGGAGGTGTGTGTGTGTGAGCCCCTTGGTTTGGTCCAAATATGGAGTTTAGTAGGTGTGCTGTCTTTGGGGGTATTACTCCACCCCGGTATGTGCCATCTGGTAAGTATCAGCTCTGTTTTCCCTTAGGCCAAGAGTGGGCAAGAGACCAAGTTGAGTTGGGCCAACTGGACTCTCTCCCAGGTTTCTAGATCTGGGCACAGAGACGCAAGATTGGTCATTACTTTTGGATGGTGGGAGCTTATTCATCCCAGTAGTCACATCTTAGCAAACCTCTTGAGTAGTTCTCATTGCTTATGGCAGAGATGACTGGTGCTCTGCAATGTTCCCACCTCTGTGTCTTCCTGGAAACATCCTCAGGCTATGTTTCCCAGGCTCCTCGCATGTAGTTCCGGCTAGTGGGATGTGAATGGAAGCCATGTGTGCCATTTCCGACCTGGCTCATTACCGATGTCTCATTCAAGGTCCTCACCTGGTTTCATCAGAGGTTCCGTTCGTTCAGCGGTTGAATGGAGAGGATCCCAAGGACTCAGAGTAGAGAGGAGCCACAAGATGGAAGGAGCCTGGGTCCCTGAATGACTGGGTGGAGCAAAGAGCCCCACCACCACCACCACCACCCCCGGCCAGACGGTGACACAATGAACTGTGTAAAACCACAAAGCTGGTGGGGTGGGCACTGCAACAATGACTCTACCCTGATTAACACTGCTGGCGCCCATTGTGAGCCTCCAGCCTTTCCCATAATTCCTTCCAGTAAAATTCTTTTATACTCAAGCTTTTCTACCCATGGCCATAGCCTCTTGTTTGCAATCAAAGAAACCTGATGATAAGAGCTGGAAGTGGCCACAGAGACCCTTTCCCCAAACTCAGGTCTAGAGAGGAAAAGTAAATGATCCTAAATCACACAGGTGTAAATGGCAGGTCTGAGCTGGAACCCAGACCTCCTGACTCCCCTTTCAGCTCCTTTTCCATGACTCTGGGATATATCTTCCGCAAAACATAAATCTGGATTCCCGTGACGGCAGTACCTCCAGGCATCGATTTTGCCCAGAGGACCTGCACCTGCGCTGGGGCCTCAGAGCAGGGATCGATGGGGGTCCGGGTCCTTGGCTGTAAATCACAGTGAACAGAGCAAGGCAGCCGTGTTTCCTAGCAGTAAATTCAGCTCCAGCCAGCAGCCAGCTGTTCTCCTTTCATGATTCTACCTTGTAGATCAGTGTTTAAGAGAGAGAGAGAAAGAGAACATTCCTCGCCTCATGTATTTTCCCCCTCAATATATTTTTAAAAACTTTAAATTTTGAAATAAGTTTCGATTCAGAGAAGAACTGCAAAGATAGCACAGAAAGGTCTCTTCTCCCCTTCACCCAGCTTTCCTTGACATCAACATCTCGCTTCAGAGGACATTTATTAAAGCTGAGAAATGTGCATGGAACTATGAACTGCAGAGCGCATTGGAATTTCCCCAATTATGAAAAAGCTGGCTTAAAACTCAACATTCAAAAAAGTAAGACCATGGCGTCTAGTACCATCACTTCATGGCAAATAGGTGGGGGAAAAATGCAAACAGTGACAGGCTTTATTTTCTTGGGCTCCAAAATCACTGTGGACACTGACTGCAGCCATGAAATTAAAAGATACTTGCTCCTTGGAAGAAAAGCTATGGCAAATCTAGACAGCATATTAAAAAGAGAGAGACATCACTTTGCCAACAAAGGTCTGTATAGTCAGAGCTGTGGTTTTTCCAGTAGTCATGTATGTAGAGATAAGAGTTGGGCCATAATGAAGGCTGAGTGCTGAAGAATTGATGCTTTCCAGCTGTGGTGTTGGAGAAGATTCTTGAGAGTCCCTTGGACTGCAAGGAGATCAAAGCAGTCAACCCTATAGGAAATCAACCCTAAATATTTATTGGAAGGACTAATGCTGAAGCTGAAGCTCCAATACTTTGGCCATCTGATGCCAAGAGCTGACTCATTGGAAAAGACCCTAGTGCTGGGAAAGACTGAGGGCAGGAGGAGAAGAGGGTGGCAGAGGATGAGATGACTGGATGGAGTTGAGTTTGAGAAAACTCTGGGAGATAGTGAATGGTGGGGAAGCCTGCTGTACTACCCAAAGCCTGGTGTCACAAAGAGTCAGACAACCCAGCAACTCAGAAACAACAATTTTCCCGCTAATGTCCTTTTTCTATTCCAGGAAGGATTTGAAGGTCAATCTGGTACAGCTTCCCATTTTTCCTTAGTTTTCTTAGATAGTTCATTTCCTTAAATACTTTTGAAGAGTACTGATCAAGCATTTGTAAAATGGCCCTCAATTGGGGTTTATCTGGTATTTTCTCATAACTGGAGTGTGGCTGTAGATTGGAGAGAAGAATACAGGGAGGTGAGGTGTATTCTCTTTTTTTTTTTTTTAATTTTATTTTATTTTTAAACTTTACAATATTGTATTAGTTTTGCCTTTTTTGAAGGTGTATTCTCTTTGCACGAGCTGTCCGTGGTATTGCAGTGATATTGTGAGTGGTGTTGACCTTGATCAGCTGGCCAGGGAGGGGCCTGCCAGGCTCCTCTGCTGAGTGGTCACTCCTGTCTCCTTTACATCTCTACTGTCATAATTGAGCCATACACTCCAGGTCCAGCCCACACTCCAGGGGAGAAGAATTCACCCTCAACACTTAGGAAACATGATCTGTGACCCCAGTGACCTGACGACCCTTGTTCAACCCATACTCAAAAGCCTGTGGGGGACTTCCTTGGCAATCCAGTAGTTAAGACTCTGCACTTCCGATGCAGAGGATGCAGGCTCAATCTCTGGTCGGGGAACAAACATACCACATGACGCACAGCATGGTCAAGAAATTAAAAAAGAAAGAAAAGGGCTGTGGGGACTTGGACTGATGGCAGGGTCCTTCACGCCAGCCTGCCGTCTCTTCCAGAGGGAAATATCCAGTTGCCCACTGGCTGCCCAGTGGCTGGGGCGGAGTGGGTGAGAGCTGGGCTGGTGACTGGCCTCTTGTTAAGAGCTTGGGGGAGGCTGCTGGGCTGGGGGACAGGTGGGGGCACTGACGAGGTTTGGGGGTGAGGGGGTCACTATTTCTCCATCTTCTACTGCACCCCTGCCTGCAGCAGAGGAAGAGGCTCTGCCCCCCAACTCTGGGTAACTCAGGGGTTCAGAGTGCACACAGACCTGGGGTGCTGGTCTTTCAGGACTGGGATGTTTGTACCCCTTCCACCCTGCAGCGTTCAGAGTGATGAAGCCCCCTCAACAAGTGAAAATAGCCAGGTGGGAGAGAAAGTGCTGCTCTAAGGGCCACTGGGAGAACACCCGGTATCCAGATCTACCAATGCAAGTTCAGTCAGTTCAGTCGCTCAGTCGTGTCCGACCCTTTGCCACCCCATGGACTGCAGCACGCCAGGCCTCCCTGTCCATCACCAACTCCCGGAGCTTACTCAGACTCATGTCCATAGAGTCAGTGACGCCATCCAACCATCTCATCCTCTGTCGTCCCCTTCTCCTCCCACCTTCAATCTTTCCCAGCATCAGGGTCTTTCCCACTGATTCAGCTCTTCACATCAGGTGACCAAGGTATTGGAGCTTCGGCTTTAGCATCAGTCCTTCCAATGAATATTCAGGACTGATTTCCTTTAGGATGGACTGCCTGGTAAGAAGCTCCCTTGGAAAGAAAAACTCAGGTTTGAGGGCAACTCATTTTGGGGGATCTAGTTTCTCAGGTGAGCAGAGGAGACCGGGGAAGGAGGAGGGTGTGGAGGAGGAGGAAGAGGAAAGGAGATCGTGTCCGTGGAGCAGAATTCTGGCACCAAGTTCAATCAGCCCACTCCCCAGATAGCCACAGGTGGAAACAGAGAGCCAGGCCTGCTTCTAGAACGGTAGTTCTCAACTTTCGTTGCACATAAGAACCTCCTGGGGAATGATAAAAAATGCCCACTCCCAGTCTCTGCTCCTAAAAGGCTATAATTTAATTTGCCTGAGTGGGGCCAGGAATCCAATATGTTTTAAAGGTTCCCTGGGTGATTGTCCTGTTGCACTGAGGTTGTAAACCCGTTGCTTTAAAACCTCGCTCCTCAAAGTGTGGTCCTCTGCAATCGCCTGGGAGACAGGAAAGCCCAGTTCTGGGCTTTGGCCAGCACAGCCCGGGAGGCATCTGCACCTGCAGGAGGACCTAGGCAGCTTGAGGCACTCGGTGAGGACGTGCTTCCTGCACGGGAGCCCTTCCCGAATGGGGGAAGTCCACCAGGACCCCTGGGAAGCACGGTCACCTGCCCACCGGGCAATGTCACAGATCCTCACCCACAACGAGGCGGCAGGTGTGGGTGGGGGCTCAGAGGAGCTGCAGGGTCCCTTGGACCTTCCTGCCTCCCGGGGAGAGGAAGTGTGTGTGGTTCAAGCTTCCCTTGGAAAGAACCGGAATGCAAAGACAGAAAAATGCCTTCCCACTGCTCAGCCCTGCCGCCTTTACTTGGAGGCCACGTGCCGCACCGCATCCTGGCATAACTGTACCCACCCCGCCTTCCCACGCCCCCTTCGTTCGGGATACTTCATCACCTTCTCGACTCAACAAGTCGATTCCTCACACCTCACCTCTACTTGGAGCCCCTCGCCAATTAAGTTTTAGCCTCACCTTTGAGGCTTTCAACTTGGCCATGACAGTACAGCCCACATCTAAGCAGATGCCACTGCCTGGAACACTCTGTTCATCTCACCAAGTTCTTCTCCTTTTCATGCACTTGGTGGAGAATCTCCCAAAAGACACACGGGAACAAATATTAGAGTGCCCACTGAACCCGCCCCTCCATATCCATTATTTCATTTCTTCTTCCCCGGAACCCTATGAAGTGTACATGGTCATCAGAGAGAGGAAGTGACCTGCCCAAGCTCACACAGCCACGAAGCCCATCTGCTAAGCTGTGACTGGATTCCATCTGACTCCAAACCCTGCTCTTTTCACTCTTATGCCTGTTTTCTTCTCCATTTCCCTTCTTTCCTTGTTCTTTGTTTTCACTCAGAGTTGTATATATTTTTATGAAAAGGAAAAATAATATTATCTTTTCTTTAGTTGCTAAATCATGTCCGACTCTTGCAACCCCATGGACTGTAGCCCCCCAGGCTCCTCTGCCCATGGGATTCTCCAGGCAAGAACACTGGAGTGGGCTGCCATTTCCTTCTCCAGGGGATCTTCCCAACCCAGGAGTCGAACCCGGGTCTCCTGCACTGCAGGCAGATTCTTTACCAACTGAGCTACAAGGGAAAATAATGTTATAGGAAGATAATAATTCCACAAAGAACGGATGCAACTGTCAGAAAATAAATACATTTAATGATCTGTAAAGCCACATTTCCCAATGAACCCAATGTTTGTCGTCTGTACATAAAATACACGTGTGTGCAGGGACACAGCAGCTCGACAAAGCCAAGGACTCGGGCCTGAGGTTTACATGCTGGCTGCACACACACTGCAGGCCTCAGGACCCAAGAAGCTAACACCTAGAGCCTGGGAAAGCAGGTCCTGAGCAGTAGATGTTCAGGACAATAATGCCTGACCCCCCATCCTCGCATCACCAAATCCAAATGCCGAGGTCCAGCCAGGCTGGGCTACAAAATATGCCCACATTTCCTTTAATGTGCAAACACTGGCCGCTGCAAGTCCCCGTGCCCACCTCACAGCGGGCCCGGTCCTGACTCGGGTCTCCTGCACCCCATCGCGGAGGCTGGTCCACATGTGACCATCTGTCATCACGGAGGACACCTGTCAAGGGAGGGGCTCAACCAGGCAGCCGCTGACCCCAGACCCCTCTGGTCAGTCCCGAGAGGGCCTGCGATGGCTCGTTCTCAAAAGGACTGCCCTCATCCTGGCGGTTGCAGATGGCTGTGCCACATCCCCACAGCCCCACGGAAGTGGACATGATGTCCCGCTGGCGACCCGGCCCTGCCCAGGTCTAGGTGCGTCCTTGTGGAGGAGGAGGGGCCTCCTCTTTCCTCAAAGTGCCGCTCAGCCAGGGGACCCCGTGGTACAGCCCTGAGGCCCAGAGCTTTCTACCCAGGCAGTATATTTGATTGCCAGGGCTGCCATACCAAACTCAGCAGTTTGAAAGAGTAGAAGTGTATTTTTTCATGGTTTCAAAGGTTGAAAGGCCAAAATCAAGGTGTCACAAAGGGCGGTGCACCCTCTGGGGACTCAGGGGGATTCCTCACTGACTCTCTCCCAGCTTCTGGCAAGTCCTTGCTTGCAAAGGCATCATCCAGTCTCTGCCACCATCTTCCCCCTGGGTGTGTCCGTGTCTCCCTTTTCTCTTATAGGGACACCAGCCACTGGATCTAGGGGCCCCCACTCCAGTATGCCATCACCCTAAGTTGATTATATCTGCAAACACCTTACTTCCAGATAAGGTCACTTTCACCTAGGAGTCAGGACCCGCACATCTCTTTTAGGGGAGACATGATCCAGTCCACCCCAAAGGCCCTGGAATCCAGCTGAGGGGATACAACATCAGCTTCTCCCTGGACCCAGGAGCATCCCCCTTCTTCTGATCGTCTGGACCTGTTCCCCTCTCTCTGTTCCCTCTCATCACTCTTCCACCCTGCCTCCTGGTTACCCTCAGAGCCTCCTGAGGTCAGAGGGGTCTGCGAGAAGAGAGGGCTCAGCAAAGGGGATACAACATATAGCCCTCTGTGTCAGCACACTGCTGCCTGGGGAACCTTCCCAGCCCTCAGAGCATGTTCATATCCAGAGCCCTATCTCGTCGTGACATGGGGATCACTGACCCCATTGCACAGATGGGGAAACTGAGGCTCAGAGAGGGCCAACAACTTGCTCAATGTCACACAGCAAACGCAGGACACAGCTAGGACTTTGGATGCCAAGTCCAGGGTTGCTGTCGATTGGCTGCTTCTGTGAGGTCACATGGAGGGCCCTCCCCATTCTGGGTCCAGTATAAAGAAGAGGAGCTGATGACCAGAGCAGGACCAATCGGCATCAGTGCTGGAGACAGCAAAGCAGACACTTCTCCCATCACCCCCAGCTTCCCGTGCTCCATGCCCCATGGAAGACACATGGATTAGATGTCACGAGAATGATCTCTTTAGGAGCATAAATATCCCCTCCTGATGGCCTGGCACCCGCCTTTCATCTTGTTATGGCAATCTTTTCCCATTTTTTTTTAGCCTCTGCTCGTCAGAATGTTTCCTACCCTGAATAGAAAATTAAGTGGAGAGTAAATCAGAAGTAAAATGCCAGGGACTTGCCTTCTCGGCGTCTCTTTGCCGGACTGCCTGTTGCGTCTGCTGCTACTGATCGAGTCGTTATTTTAACTGTTGCTTGCTTTTAAGGCCTGTTGATGTATTGGTGGCTTTTTTATATGTGGTGGGTCATTTGTGTGACTGATTTCCTGGCTCTTACCGCCTGCTGAAGGACACCCCTGGAAACAGATCCAGTGACTGAGTTCGCAGGATGCCAACAATTGCAGGGCAGCATTGGCGAGGAGGAGGGCCGTGATTGCACGCTGCCGTCCTCAGCCGTGTGCACCAGCCGGCTGGACGCGGTGGCGCAGCAATAAATGGGAGGGAAATTGATAGAATCCAGGTGTCAGTCTTTGACATTAAATCCTTTCTCACTCGGAAAAGAGTAAATGATGTGGACAAAGGGAAATAGCAACCTGTGGCCAAATGAGCCTCCAAGAAATGGTCTTGCCCTGCCTGTTGGAGTTTCAGCAGCCGTGAGAATCCCTGGGTGGACTTTGCCAGATGACTGTGAAAAAAAAGAGAGAAAGAGAGTCATTGTTCTGCTTCCAGAACTCAAATCGATCAAATAGCCCAGCAATGATGGCTACTTACTCCTCATCACCCCATTGGGACTGGTCGATGGCTGCTGTGTGTTGCTGGCAAGTGATATTCACCGTCAGAGTGGATTTGCCCCAATGCCCATGCTTCCGGGGCGTTTTCCCAGAGGTGTGGACGTGGGGACACATCTGTTCACTCCACAGAATATTCTATTGCTCTGGGTTTGAACAATTCAGCACTCAGAGAAGCCAGCTCTAACCATGATCCCTTTACTTTTCTTTTCCTATTTTTTTCCTCATTTTTCCCCCTTCCTCCTTTTCTTAAAAACACATATTATTTAAGATCCTGAAGGCTTTAAAAACAGCGCAATGCGTTATTATAAACCTATATCACCCAGCTTAAGAAATAAAATGTCACATATGTGTGAAGACCGCCTGTGTCCCCCGCTCCAGCCACATGCTGACTTGTCGCCCTGTAGGTGGCCTCTCCCAACCTGAAGCACCCCACCTCACCCCCACCCCCAGCAGATCTTTTCTCCACAAAAAAAACTCAGAAGGATCATGCCAGATGGGATCATGTCACTTCCCTCTGCAAAAGGCCCTGAGGCTCCTGCACTTTAAGACTGAAATGCCCCTCATTACTTTCATGACCTCATCTTCCTCTACAGTCCCCAATTCCAGCACTAGGGACTCGTTGCCTTCTTCTGTACATCGAGCCTCTAGCCCATGCCATCTTGAGGCCTTTGCCCTTGCTGTTGCCTCTGGCTGGGACAATTCTCCACCCTGGGCATCTCCCCTTCATGGTTTACTCCTACACATCACTCAGTTACTGTTCAGACACCTTCTCCTCAGCCTGGCCTCTCCTCATCCCAACCCCTCCACCGGCTCAAAGACCATCACCATCACTCCCTTTTCACCTTGCTTTCTTGTCATCATTTTCCATGTCATGGACATTATATTTCTCTTGTTCATCTTTTGTCTCCCCACCAGAATACAAGCTCCACAAAGGTGGGGACTTTTGTTCATGCTGTGTTATAACCCCAACACTGAAGATTGTGCCTGGCACAGGATAGGCAATCAGATAGCTGTTGAATCAATGGGTTCCAAATATAGGTACAGAAACTGAGGCTCGATGAGATCACATGCTTGGCCAGTGACCTGCAGCTCCTGAGCTGAGACTGGTCCCTGAGCAGTGATGTGCTGGCTGATGCTGAAACCCTGGCTCCTCCCAGGGATGGGGATGGGGTGGGGGTGGGTGGGAGGAGGTCCTGGTTGCGTGTTGATCTCCATGGTGTAAATACTGATGACTCAGTGGTAAAGAATCCGCCTGCCAATGCAGGAGACACAGGGTTTGAATCCTGGGTCAGGAACATCCCTTGGAGAAGGAAATGGCAACCCACTTCAGTATTCTTGCCTGCAAAATCCCATGGACAGAAGAGCCTGGCAGGTTACAGGCCATGGAGTTGAAAAGAGTCAGACATGACTCAGTGACTGATTACAGGTACTTCAACAGCTGCCGAATTCAAGCTGTACGAAATAACGTGACTGAACGGGGAACTGGGAAGAGATGTGTCCCACAGGCTCTAGAAGGAAACGGGCAAACGCCGACTCCTGCACACCCCTGCCCTCAGCTCTGGCGCTCTTCTATTTCCTAGACTCGGTGTTTAACACAGCAGGGGAAATACTTTCTGCTCCACTTCCCCCTGCCCCAAATCCCGCTTCAAGAAAAGGATCTGAGCTGAGTCATCGGGAGCTCCTGGGCCTCGGCTTCCCCATCTGTGTGATTTCTAAGCACCAGGTCACCCCCAGATCACCTGAAGGGTCCAGGCCTGGCCGTGTGCAGTACCCCTATAGGACACCAGGGGGCAGTCTTTTCCCGTCGAATCCGTCTGCTGCTCTAATTTCCTCTATCAGCACGTGTCTCGAGCGGAACTCAACCTGGGCATTGGGGCCCTTGCCTAGTTCATGAATCAGCAATTGTGCGCGGCTTGGGGCGGATGTCCACATAAAGGACCCATTGTCTGCACGGAGGCTTCTTGTTCCAGGGGTCGCCCAGGGAAATTGGGGGCTGGGGGCCTGGAAAGAAGGTGGAAAGACCCCTGCTGGCCCTCTCCCCTTTCTCCACCCCTGCCATTCCCACTGCTTACTGAGGATGCTGACGGGTGCCACTTCTTACCTGTGACCTGAGCCCTGTCTTGCCCCTTGCAGCCCAGCCCAGCCCAGCCTCCCCTAGAGTTTCCTTCCTCCAGTCTTGGGTTGGGGGGGGGGGGGTGTTCATCAGGTTACTCCATCTATCTCTGCTCTAATTAACCCAACTGGACCTCATGGGTGAGTGTTGGGGTTTTAGCTGGACTTTTGATTTCCTGCCTTCTGCCATCCTCTGCAATGGAGGGAGCAGCCTTGGAGACATATTCTTGGTATGCCCGGGCTTTGGGCCCTCTGTTCATATGGAATCAGAGACTTGGCACCACCCCGTGGCCAAGCTGGACCCTTTGGGGGGCTTATCTCAGCTCTCCTGGCTCACATTAGCCCTGCAGGCCCTCTCTCTATCCCTCTGGCTTCCTGGGTGCTTCCCACCTCAGGGCCTTCACACCTGCTCTTCCCTCTGCCCGAGCCTCTGCCCCCCTCTCCTCCAGCACCTCTATGCTTGGTGTGGTTGACTTGTCCTCACCCTGGATCAAATGTCCATCCTTTCTGGGGCTGCCCTCTCTGGTCAAAAGCTGAAGAAGCTACCCCCACCCCCAGATCAGATCAGATCAGTCACTCAGTCGTGTCCGACTCTTTGCGAACCCAAGAATCGCAGCACGTCAGGCCTCCCTGTCCATCACCAACTCCCAGAGTTCACTCAGACTCATGTCCATCAAGTCAGTGATCCATCCAGCCATCTCATCCTCTGTCGTCCCCTTCTCCTCCTGCCCCCAATCCCTCCCAGCATCACAGTCTTTTCCAATGAGTCAACTCTTCACATGAGGTGGCCAAAGTACTGGAGTTTCAGCTTTAGCATCAGTCCTTCCAAAGAAATCCCAGGGCTGATCTCCTTCAGAATGGACTGGTTGGATCTCCTTGCAGTCCAAGGGATTCTCACGAGTCTTCTCCAACACCACAGTTCAAAAGCATCAATTCTTCGGCGCTCAGCTTTCTTCACAGTCCAACTCTCACATCCATACATGACCACAGGAAAAACCATAGCCTTGACTAGACGGACCTTTGTTGGCAAAGGAATGTCTCTGCTTTTGAATATGCTATCTAGGTTGGTCATAACTTTCCTTCCAAGGAGTAAGCGTCTTTTAATTTCATGGCTGCAGTCACCATCTGTAGTGATTTTGGAGCCCAGAAAAATAAAGTCTGGCACTGTTTCCACTGTTTCCCCATCTATTTCCCATGAAGTGATGGGACCGGATGCCATGATCTTCGTTTTCTCAATGTTGAGCTTTAAGCCAACTTTTTCACTCTCCACTTTCACTTTCATCAAGAGGCTTTTTAGTTCCTCTTCACTTTCTGCCATAAGGGTGGTGTCATCTGCATATCTGAGGTTATTGATATTTCTCCCAGCAATCTTGATTCCAGTTTGTGTTTCTTCCAGTCCAGCATTTCTCATGATGTACTCTGCATATAAGTTAAATAAACAGGGTAACACTATACAGCCTTGATGAACTCCTTTTCCTATTTGGAACCAGTCTGTTGTTCCATGTCCAGTTAGAGTTTTGCCAAGAAAATGCACTGGTCATAACAAACACCCTCTTCCAACAACACAAGAGAAGACTCTATACATGGACATCACCAGATGGTCAACACCGAAATCAGATTGATTATATTCTTTGCAGCCAAAGATGGAAAAGCTCTATACAGTCAGCAAAAACAAGACCAGGAGCTGACTGTGGCTCAGACCATGAACTCCTTATTGCCAAATTCAGACTTAAATTGAAGAAAGTAGGGAAAACCACTAGACCATTCAGGTATGACCTAAATCAAATCCCTTATGATTATACAGTGGAAGTGAGAAATAGATTTAAGGGCCTAGATCTGATAGATAGAGTGCCTGATGAACTATGGAATAAGGTTCATGACATTGTACAGGAGACAGGGATCAAGACCATCCCCATGGAAAAGAAATGCCAAAAAGCAAAATGGCTGTCTGGGGAGGCCTTACAAATAGCTGTGAAAAGAAGAGAAGTGAAAAGCAAAGGAGAAAAGGAAAGATATAAGCATCTGAATGCAGAGTTCCAAAAAATAGCAAGAAGAGATAAGAAAGCCTTCTTCAGTGATTGATGCAAAGAAATAGAGGAAAACAACAGAATGGGAAAGACTAGGGATCTCTTCAAGAAAATCAGAGATACCAAAGGAACATTTCATGCAAAGATGAGCTCGATAAAGGACAGAAATGGTATGGACCTAAGAGAAGCAGAAGATATTAAGAAGAGGTGGCAATAATACACAGAAGAACTGTACAAAAAAGATCTTCATGACCCAGATAATCACGATGGTGTGATCACTGACCTAGAGCCAGACATCCTGGAATGTGAAGTCAAGTGGGACTTAGAAAGCATCACTATGAACAAAGCTAGTGGAGGTGATGGAATTCCAGTTGAGCTATTCCCCCACCCCCAACCAGGTTACTAATCTCTACAGTTGGATGGTTCCCTTCCATTATAACTCTTACCTCCGTTTGTAATTAAGCATTTCCTTGGCTGTTTTCACTGGTCTTGGGGGCCACGAGGATGGAATTTTGTCGGATTTATTCACAGCTCTGTCCTCAGTATCTGCATAGAGTAGTTGCTCAGTGAACACCATAAAGTGAACCAATGGCAGATGCAGGGAGAGTGGTGATGACCCGAGCTAGGTCTGCACGCCCACCCACACCTCCCAGGAGGTCCTAGCCGAGTGGACCGATGGGGCGTGTGGTCCCAGCAACAGCACTTTACCCCAGACCAGACCAGGCCCCCGCAGAGCCGCCTCTCAGGAAGCGGGCTCCAGAGCAGCCCCCATGGGAAAGGGGCTGGGGCGCAGGGAGCAGGCAAGCTCACGGCTTCCCATCCTGCCCTGGGAAGGAGAGGGTCTCCTCCAACCTACAGCTCAGACTCCTGGCATATCCCCAGCCACACACACGCCTCTTCACCCTGCCCCCATGGCTCCATCAGGGGACCCCAGGCTGGGCCTAGAATCCAAGGCTGCATTTGAGTAGAAGCCATTTGTTTTGGCCCGTAAACGTAGGTTTGGCTCCTTAAGGAAGCACAGCAGGGACTTTCCTGGTGGTGCTGGTGGTTGTTGTTGAGGTGCAAAGTCGTGTCTGACTCTGTGTCCCCATGGACTGCAGCACGCCAGGCTTCCCTGTCCTTCACTATTTCCCGGACTTTGCTCAGGCTCATATCCATTGAACCAGTGATGCCATCCAACCATCTCGTCCTGTGTCATCCCCTTCTATTCCTGCCTTCAATCTTTCCCAGCATCAGGGTCTTTTTCAATGAGTCAGGTCTTCATATCAGATGGCCAAAGAACTGGAGCTTCAGCTTCAGCATGAGTCCTTCCTGTGAATATTCAGGGTTGCTTTTCCTTAAGATTGACTGGTTTGATATCCTTACAGTCTAAGGGAGTCTCAAGAGTCTTTTCCAACACCACAGTTCAAAAGCATCAATTCTTTGACACTCAGCCATTTTTATTGTCCAACTCTCATCCAAACATGACTACTGGAAAAACCATAGCTTTGGCTGCACGGACCTTTGTTGGCAAAGTGATGTCTCTGCTTTTTCATCCACTGTCTAGATTCGTCATTGCTTTTCTTCCAAGGAGCAAGCAGCTTTTAATTTCATGGTTGTGGTCACTGTCCACAGTGATTTTGGAGCCCAAGAAAATAGTCTGTCACTGTTTCCATGGTTTCCCCATCTATTTGCCGTGAAGTGATGGGATCGGATGCCATGATTTTCATTTCTGTTAATGTTCCCTGGTGGTACAGTGGATAGGAATCCACCTGCCAACACAGGGGACGTGGGTTCAACCCCTGGTCCTGGAGGATCCCACGTGCCGGGGAGCATCCAAGTGTGTGCCCTGCAACTACTGAAGCCCGTGTGCCCTAGCGCCTGCTCTCCCCAACGAGAAGAGAAGCCCCCACAGCTGGGAAGCAGCCCCTGCTCGCTGCTGTCTCTCTACTAGAGAAAGCCAGCCCTCAGCAACGAAGACCCAGGGTAACCAAAAAAATAAAAAAGACAAATAAATACTTTTTTGAAAAAGAAAGCACAGGAACTTGTCTTGCTCAAAGCATGTCCCCCCCACCCCTCCCCTCTCCATCCACCCCATTTCCCCAACAGATTTCCACCCTTGACGCTGCAGAGGCTGAGCCTGGGCCTCGGCAACCCCGTTACAGGTGGAAGAGCATCCAAGGAGGTAGAGTGAAGCTCAGTCTTGAGCAGCAGCCCGGGATTGGCACAGAAAACAAGTCTGGACCTGAAGAAAGTTAGACTCCAAGCCCCCTGGGTGAGCCTTGTACCCAAACCCAGGCTCAAGAGGTTGCACCGTGGTCTCATGGACGTAACACTGACTTAGAGGCAAACCAAAGGCCCAATTCCAGCAGCGTGACCCTGGGCGAGTCAGTTCGCAGGGCCGGGCCTCTGTCAGCCTCTGATCTGTGAGATGGGAGACAGTAAGACCCGCTTTCCAGGTTGTGGCCTGGGCTCTGCTGAAGACCCAGGACAGGGTCATGCAGGGAACCGGGAAACCAGCTTGGGCAGCAGAATCTGAGCTCTCCCTGGGTGCTGCTCCCCTGGATGGGAAGGTGAATGAAAGACTGCCCGTCTCCCAGACTGTGCCCTGGGCAGGAAACTAGTGGGAACTGTATGTGCCTGATTGGCTTCAGTGCCACCTACAGCCTGTGACGCCCCCAGGGCCACCTGGACCCGAGCCTCTTTCACCATAGAATTGGAAGAATCACTGCATTTCCTTTTTGCAGGGAGTGATGGTCTATTGTGAGCTTCTAGCCCCTTTTGAGGCTGCAGGAGTTGGAAGCAATGGCTGTCTTCTTTTCTGACCCTTTGTTCCTGCCTCCAGGGTCTCTGAGGGTCTCTGCCCTGAAAACCCTTGGAAACATCACTTGTCTCAGCCCCAGGCAAGACCCTGATTGATCCACCAAAGGCAAGAGGGGTGTCGCAGGGCAGGGTTTCTGCCTGCTGAGGTCCCCCCACTCCATGGGATGGGGAGTGAAATCCCCAGAGCACAGACTGGTTAGGACAAACCCAGGTTTAAATCCCAGATGGCACTGGGGAAGTTCTGATACCTTGACTGCGTCCTAGCTTTTATATGGGGACAGAAGGGACTCTACCTTCAGGAAGGGCGTTGGGACTGGCAGTCTATCAGCATCTGACATGGGCACTTGAGATGTCATAGGACACTGTATTTTATGAGCAGAAAAACCGTAGTCCACGAACAGGCGTACAAACGTGACCAGGCTTGTCTTACGCTGTCCTTACGGCAAGAGTCTATAGGGCAAAGGGAAGGTCTCACTTCCCAGGACTGCTTGTCCCACTAAAAAAACAGTGCATTGTTCACTGTGCGACAAGGCTTGATTACTAAAATACTCGATTTGCTCCTGTTTAGTCGTTAGGTCGCGTCCAACTCTTTGTTCCATTTTCTTCTCCAGGGGATGTTCCCAACCCAAGGGTCGAACTTGCGTCTCCTGCATTGGCAGACGGATTCTTTACCACTGTTGTGGCTCAGATGGTAAAGAACTGGCCTGCAATGCAGCAGACCCAGATTCGATCCCTGCGTCGGGAAGATTCCCCTGGAGAAGGAAATGGCAACCAACCACAACATTCTTGCCTGGAGAATCCCGTGAACAGAGGAGCCTGGTGGGCTACAGTCCATGGGGTCGCAAAGAGTCGGACACGACTGAGCGACCAACACTTTACCTTTTCTTTACCAGTCGGCCACTTGGGAAGCCCAAAATATGTGATACTGGTGTTTAAAAATACAGAAATACATATGAAACACCTCTGTGATGAGCTGCGCCCACAAGCAGCCTGGGTGGGCTTGAGGCAGTAGTATGTGGGAGTCCCTGTAAGGGGGACTTAACCCTGAAGCTGACCCGCTTTTCCATGCCCTGCAAGTGCACCCGCAGGTGGGCCCATTGGCTCCAGGCGCCCCTGGTGCCCCGGGGAGGGTGGAGGCTGATTCCGGAGGTTCAGATCACAACACCCCATCAAGGAGGAGGCAGCGAGGGCCTGGCCAGCAGGGCTGTGACCTCAGGTCCCCACCCGTGGATGCAACTATGGCCTCTGCTCACATATAGGTGACTCGGCTCACAGCCCAGCGTCCCTTTCCTTGGAGAGATCTCTTTTCTCCCTACCTGTTGATCGGCAGCCTCTACAGTCCTGTCTCCCTTTAACAGTATCTCTGAGGGACACACACTTGTTTCAAAAATTACAGTTTTTTTCTCTGTTTTTTCTTTTCGTAGTTTGTTCCTCCCTTTGTGATGCAAGTGGCGAGCAGATGCCTTTTAGGGAAGTGGAGGCCACAGGCTGCCGTGCTGGACTGTGGGATGGGCACCCCTCCCCTGCTCTCCTAGGAAGGTTTTGTTGGGGGCTTTCTGGGCTCCCCGAGTGCTGGCAGTCCATGAAGCCAACTGGGAGAGGAGGACAAGGGAGTCCCCGTGCTCTGGGAGCCGACACTTGAGCAGGAGAAACCTTCCCGAGACCCCAGATCATTGTCCTTTGGCCCCTACTCCCATCTCCATCTACTTCCCCCAGCTCCTCCCAGATTCCCCAAAATGCCAAGGTGCTGCTAGGATCAGTGGAGAGCTGCTCTTTTCCAGTCCATGACAGATGAAGGACGCGCCCTCCCAATTTCCTAGTGCATCCGTCTCCCCGCCCCCCACCCCACCCTGTGATACAGGCCAACTGTGTACTCCTGGCTTTCAAGGGCTCCCCTGAACTCCCCCTAGCTGGAGATCAGAGAGGTTTACTGGGGGGGCCAGCAATCACCAGATGCCCCCACCCCGTTCCTGAATAACAGGGTCCGATTGCTCATCCCAAGTTCCTTCATCCCGAGGAGCCCAGCCCAAAGCTCCAGCCTCCATGAGCCCTTGCTGGCCCCACGAGGATGTGGAAGAGACACTGTGGTGAAGGTCATCACCCCAGACGGTCTGCTTCAGGTAGGATTCTCGGTGGCAGTTTGAGACAAACAGCAATCCTAAGGCACTAAGTGGTAGCCCTGAGGTGAATATTGGAGAAGCAAACGGCAGCCCACTCCAGTATTCTTGCCTGGAGAATCCTGTGGACGGAGGAGCCCCGTGGGCTGCTGTCCATAGCATCGCACAGAGTCAGATACGACTGAAGCAACTTAGCGATAAACTGTGGAAAATTCTGAAAGAGATGGGAATACCAGACCACCTGATCTGCCTCCTGAGAAATTTGTATGCAGGTCAGGAAGCAACAGTTAGAACTGGACATGGAACAACAGACTGGTTCCAAATAGGAAAAGAAGTACGTCAAGGCTGTATATTGTCACCCTGCTTATTTAACTTATATGCAGAGTACATCATGAGAAACGCTGGACTGGAAGAAACACAAGCTGGAATCAAGATTGCCAGGAGAAATATCAGTAACCTCAGATATGCAGATGACACCACCCTTATGGCAGAAAGTGAAGAGGAACTAAAAAGCCTCTTGATGAAAGTGAAAGTGGAGAGTGAAAAAGTCGGCTTAAAGCTCAACATTGAGAAAACGAAGATCATGGCATCCGGTCCCATCACTTCATGGGAAATAGATGGGGAAACAGTGGAAACAGTGCCAGACTTTATTTTTTGGGGCTCCAAATCACTGCAGATGGTGACTGCAGCCATGAAATTAAAAGACGCTTACTCCTTGGAAGGAAAGTTATGACCAAGCTAGATAGCATATTCAAAAGCAGAGACATTCCTTTGCCAACAAAGGTCCGTCTAGTCAAGGCTATGGTTTTTCCTGTGGTCATGTATGGATGTGAGAGTTGGACTGTGAAGAAGGCTGAGTGCCGAAGAATTGATGCTTTTGAACTGTGGTGTTGGAGAAGACTCTTGAGAATCCCTTGGACTGCAAGGAGATCCAACCAGTCCATTCTGAAGGAGATCAGCCCTGGGATTTCTTTGGAAGGAATGATGCTAAAGCTGAAACTCCAGTACTTTGGCCACCTCATGTGAAGAGTTGACTCATTGGAAAAGACTGTGATGCTGGGAGGGATTGGGGGCAGGAGGAGAAGGGGACGACAGAGGATGAGATGGCTGGATGGCATCACTGACTCGATGGACGTGAGTCTGGGTGAACTCCAGGAGTTGGTGATGGACAGGGAGGTCTGGCGTGCTGTGATTCATAGGGTCGCAAAGAGTCGGACACGACTGAGCGACTGAACTGAACTGAAACAGCAGCCCACTCCAGTATTCTTGCCTGGAGAATCCTGTGAACGGTGGAGCCCCGTGGGCTGCTGTCCACAGCGTCGCACAGAGTCGGATACGACTGAAGCAACTTAGCACGCATGTATGCATGGGAGAAGGAAATGGCAACCCACTCCAGTATTCTTGCCTGGAGAATCCCAGGGACAGAGGAGCCTGGTGGGCTGCCTTCTGTGGGGTCACACAGAGTCGGACACAACTGAAGCGACTTAGCAGCAAGGTGAATATGGGGGTGGTGCGGCTGGGAGTCCTTTGTTGAGAGCAGACTGGCCTCTGAGATGGCCAGGACCACACCCACAGGAGGTGAAGTCGCTCGGATGGAGGTGCTGGCGGTATGGGGTGTGGCCAGGCAAACACGAATACCAGAGTCCACGGATGCCCAGCGGGCCTGGGAGCTCGGTTTCCCCCCAGATGCCCAGGTCTCGATCTCTCGGGAAGGCAGCCTGGAAGGGTGCAGCCCAGACACCCGAGACATAGCCGGCTGGGGAGTGTCAAGTGCGGGGCAAACACCTGCGCAGGTGAGGCCGGGAAGCCACGCCCACTACGCCTGGATAACGGCGCTCCAGTGAGCCTGGGAAACCTAACTCCGCTCGCCTCTGTGGGAATGCAGGTCCCGAGCCCACACAACAGAGGGGGATTGTTGTAGGGCAGAGAGCGGGACATGCCCTGGGCCTGTTTACAAGGTGGCTTCCCGGGGTCCTCGCGCCGTTCCCCATGTACTGGGGATCGTAGGGTCTAAAGGACCAGCCAGGGTCAGGTTGCCCCCAGCAGCTCTGCTGTCCCGGGTGAGCCGGTGGTGTGACTACACTGTAAATCTCTCCAGCCACAAAGACAAAACGACTCTTCTCCCTTTACTTTCTCCTTCCTCAAAGAAGCCTCTTTAAGGGTGGGGCTTATCAGCCGTGTCTTTGAACCTGGAACCAGCCCAGACCTGAGTCACTTCCCTCCTCTGCTTCCAAACCTTCTGGAACCTGAAGCGCAGTTCACCCACCCAGGCCCAGGGCAAGCCCCAGGCCAGCCCTGCCTCCTCTCAGCTTCCTTTCTCCCCGCCTCCCCACTTTGCTCTGTACACCCAGCAGCGTGGATCAAGTGCCTTTTGCAAGGTCTCTTTTCTTGGTCCCCGATCCCAGCCCCATTGGGCAGTCCAGTGAAGCAGAACAGAACAAGGCAGCTGGACAGCCAGCAGTGAAGATGGCGGTTTCATCACTGACTTTTGGGGAAAAAAAAACCATGGTGCCACTTGCCAGGGAGGAATTGAAGTCAGTGTTAGCTGGGTGGTGGGAATTGTGCAAGGTGGAGTGGGATGAAGGCACAGAGCCATCACCCTCTTCCCCTGTCACCCTCCTCCCCACACCCCTCCTCCCCCATAACTCTCCCACTCCTCCTCCCAGCCCCTCCTCCTTCCCCATCACCCTCCCCTTCCCCAGCCAGGTGTCTTACATGGGGAGAGAGAATTACACCCCTGAGTGAAGCACTCCAGATTCAAGATTCAGGGTTTGCAGGAGGAACACATTGATCCCCAGGAGGAACACTGAGGGCGTGAGCCGCCGCCTGGAGGAAACAGCCTGTGTGCTCCGACTCTGGTCCAAACCCGTTTCTATACTTTCTGACTGAGCATCCCTGGGCAAATCACATACCTTCCCAAGTCCAGTTTCCTACGCTGCAAAATGAAGAATGGCTCAAAGCCTCTGTCTCCAGGAACTGCTGGGAGGATCCACCATGAACAGCTTGCACCTTATGTTAGTACCTGGCCCTTAATTTGTTGTTTTTGGTCAGTTGCTAAGTCATGCCCAGCTCTGCAACCCCATGGACTGCAGCATGCCAGGCTTCTCTGTCCTTCACTATCTCCCGGAGTTTGCTCAGATTCATGTCCATTGACTCAGTGATGCCATCCAACCATCTCATCCTCTGCCACCCCCTTCTCCTCCTGCCCTCAAGCTTTCCCAGCCTCAGGGTCTTTTCCAACGAGTCAGCTCTTCACATCAGGTGGCCAAAGCATTAGAGCTTCAGCTTCAGTATGAGTCCTTCCAATGAAGATTCAGGGTTGATTTCCTATAGAAGTGACTGGTTTGATCTCCTTGCACCCAAGGGACTCTCAAGAGTCCTCTCCAGCACAATTCAAAGGCTCTTGTTTAGTGTTCAACAAACGTCAGATGCTGTCTTTATCATTTTTACTCTCTTTTAAATTTTGTTCAAAATAACTGAGTGATGTGGAACAGTTCAGGCATAAATCCAGATGTGACTTGCCAGTTCTGCATGTGCCCTGGGTGCCATGCTTATTTTATTAAAAAATCGTTGACTTAACATCAATCAGAGACGCAGAACAGTGGGTTGAAACTCACATCCTGAAATCCCACGGACTTCACATCCCGGAGCCACTGTTCCCAGCTCTGCGATCAAGGGCAGGTTTGCTTTGTCTGTTTCGTTCCCATGGTATCCCCAGTGCCTAGGACAGCGCCTGACATATGTAGGTGTTCAATACATCTTTACTGGTTGAATTTAAGTTACCTAGCATTGCTGAGTCTCAATTTCTGCATCTGCAAAGAGAGATGCTAATAGAACCTGCCTCAAAGTGCTGTTGTGAAGATTAAATAAGATGACCCAGGAAGAGTGCATGGCACGTGGCCTAGAAAAATCCACCTGCCAGGGCATCAGTGTTGTCAAAGTGTTAGTTGCTCAGTTGTGTCCGACTCTTTGCAACCCTATAGACTGTAGCCCGCCACTCTTCTCTGTCCATGGGATTCTCCAGGCAAGAACACTGGAATGGGTTGCCATTTCCTTCTCCAAAGGAATCTTCTCAACTCAGGGATTGAACCCAGGTCATCCACATGGCCGGAAGGATTCTTTACCCCTCAAGCCACCAGTCAGCTCATAACCAAAGGATAGTTCACGAGGGATACAAATGTGGCTCTCAGGTAATCAGAATATTCAATTAAGCAGAGCAGCCTCACTTATTTTGAGTTTGCTGCCTTTTGACAAAGCACAGGAATTTTATTCCTTGGTCTAAACCTCTGGAAATCTATTTGTTAAAACAGAATCCAGTGGGTCTTGGCAAAAACCTACAAACACATTGATGAAAATGCAGAGGTAACTGGATAAATTTGGGGCTCGGGCTTGAGGACGCAGCCTGATGCCCTGGGCAGTTCTTGCTTCAGGGGATCCCGGTGCTCCACAGGCCGGTGTGGCTGAGACTTTCATTCTCATAAAAGATAGTTTAGGAAAAGCAAGCAGGTCTAGAGCTGCTCTCCACCAATACTGAAATTGCCCTCGGAAACTTTCCACGGGCTGCTAAGCAGAGTGATAGAAAGAAAATTGAGGGTTTATATGTTTTTTAAATAAAGGGATTCTAATTCCAATAAAAAATAATGCCCTTCCATGGCCAATTGCCATCTCCACGGCTTTCTTCTTCCCTTTTTAATAAAAATTTTTATTGTGCACATTAGGTTAACCAGACCTAAGCACAGCCTTTCCTGAGTCACTCAGGGGGAACCGCTCCAACTCCTGCCTGGGTTTTGAATCAGGACAGCTGGGTGGGGGGCGGGGGGGGGATGGAGAGAGTTCGTGCTCTCCAGAGAGTGACTTGGGCTGCAATTCTGATCAGAGCCTGGAGGAGGGGTGGGTTTGTCCCCTTGAAGGAACTAAAGGTTTCCTTCATACCTTTAAAGTGAAAGGATGCTGGTTTTAATTGTACAGAGGCCATTACATGCACCGCCCTCTGGTCTCGGATTGGAGTCCCCAGATTCGGAGCTGGGGCAAGCTTGGGATGTGGAATGGGGCTCTGTGGAAGTATTTTCCATGAGATTGCTCCACTTTTTGTCTGTTTGACCCCAGGCAAATTCATTAGCATCTCTGCAATGCAGTTTCGGGCTTCCCAGGTTGCACTCGAGGTAAAGAACTCACCTGCCAATGCAGGAGACATAAGAGACTGGGGTTCAATCCCTAGGTCAGGAATATCCCCCAGAGGAGGGAATGGGAACCCACTCCAGTATTCTTGCCTGGAGAATCCCATGGACAGATGAGCCTGGCGGGCTACAGTCCATAGCGTTGCAAAGAGTCGGACATGACTGAAGTGACTTGGCATGCACGCACGCAATGCTGTTTCATCATACGTCAAATACAGAGAGGTTGTACCCACCTCAGAGTGTGGTACAGAGAAAAGGGGCGGCAGAGGATGAGATGGCTAGACACCATCACCGACTCAATGGACATGGATCTGAGCAAACTCCCGGAGACAGTGGAGGGCGGAGGAGCCTGGCGTGCTGCAGTCCATGGGGTCGCAAATAGTCGGACGTGACTTAGCAACTAAACAACGACAAAGTGTGGTTGGGAAGACGAGAAGACAGAGCGTGTGTTAAGTCCACGGCACAGGGCTGGACAAAGCTGATGCTGAGTGTATGGTGGTTATAAGACTATGATGATGATAATGATGAAGATGATGCAAGTTCCATGGTTTTCCATCCCCCAAACCAGTATTAAGTGTTGGACGAAGGTAGTTAAGTTCACAAGGTGTATCAGTTAGCAATTGCTATGTAACAACCAAACTCCTCCCAAACAGTGACTGAAAACAACAATCATTCCTTATATATACCTTAGGAACTAAGGCTGGGGGTTGGCGGATCTCAGCTGAGCCCCGCTATTTTGGGTTGCGTTTGGACATGAATCTGAGAGTCCTGAGCTGCTGAGTGATCTGGGCTGGCCTCCTTCCTCCCCTACCCTCTTGAGAACTAGGCTCAGAATCCATAGGCCTTCACATCTGTCACAGGCTACTGGCCAAACAGTCACGAGGCCAGTCCACATGCTAGAGGGAGGGAAATAGGTACTATTTTCCAGCGGGAGAAATTCCGGAGTCACAGAGCAACAAGCGTGGGCACTGAAAGATGGGAAGAATTCAGGCCAACCTTGCAGCCTGTCTATCCCAGTGGGTTTTCAGGCCTCAGTAAAATGGACAGGGATATCCTGGGAAACCTTGACCTCTCAAGAATCGATCATGAAGGGATCACACAAAAGGCCTGTCTGATATTAGCCTCTGTTGAGGCCTTTCATGGGGCTCGTGGGTGTCACTGGGGCCACAGGACTCCAGTCTCACAGCCCATCATCTGGGACAGGAGGTATAACAGTGGCTCGTCCAGAAAGCTGGGTGCAGACCAAGGAGACTCAGCCTCCCCCACACCCCCCCCCCCCACCTATAGCCTTCAGCCAGCATCTTTCCTGTTCCGCTGAGGGTGTAGCAAAGGGCAGGGATAGAGCCAGCAGCCCCCAAGGACAGGGCCTCCTTGCTGCTCTCTGCACAGGCCAAGCTTGTGTCCACCGCAGGCCCTTTCCCCTGCCGGACACACTCACCCCTGTACCTTCTGTCTCTGCTCAAACATCACTGCTCAGTGGAGAAGGCTTGTCTAACCCCAGTCCCCCGTCACCTAGACCACCCTCCCCCACAATCTGCTTGTTAGTGTCATTCATGGTATTTGTCACTCAGAAGTCACGTGTTTGTAGCCTATTGTCTGTTCTCCTTCTAGAACATAAGCCTATGGAAGGTAGGGTCTTCATCTTATTCCCAACTGCTACCATGATGCCTGCATACATGAGGTCAGGGGCTTGACAGATGAGTCTTGTAAGGTCCAAACGTATCAGCTTATCTAATATGATCTTTTGTGCAGAGACAGTCAGAGACCCATTTGACAGATGGTGATAGCAAGGCTCAAAGAAACAAATCAACTTGCATGGAACCCTGAGACTGGAATATGGTCCCCTGGCCTCACTTCCTTCCCAGGGCTTTCCACCTACGTGAGCAGGGCCAGGGAACAGCTTCAGCCACACCTGCCCTCTGTATAAAACCAGGTGTATTCCCAGGACTGCACACCCCAGACACCAGAAGACTTTGGGCGGAAGTTGTTTCAAGACCCAGAAAATCAGGATGAGAGCAAGTAGCCATGGACAATACACTGGACACCCCCAGTGAGGGTATTATATGGGGATGGATGCGATCACGGGGGGCCAGTGAAGAAGACCCAGACTATGGTGCGACACTCAATACCGGCCATAAATCACACACTTTATCTTACAGGCATTTCCATTTTCACAAATTCTGAAACTAAAACACAACTTCTCTCTTACTTGAGCAGATGTTAATTTGCAATGCAGAAGCCTCCGTTTGTCGATGACTTTCCATTATCCTTATAATTGCCCCCACATACAGTGCTCGATAAAGTTATAAACCTGTCCTCTGGGAACACCAAGTCAATAACAGGGTTATTGATTAGGTGGTGAAATGGTCTCTGTGCTCTGAAGTCAAGCGGCCTACTTGGCTGTCCATGAGCAGGAGTCGCTGGTAGTCACAGAGATGGAGCCACTGGGGGCTTCTGTGTCATGCCTGGGGTCTCCTTGGATCTATAGGCAGGGCTGGGGAGGGCAGCAATTCTTGGAGACCAGGTTTGTTTTTTTTGTTTTTTTTTTTTTTTGCTAAACCTGAGCTGGGAAGAAAATACAGATACCAGTGGGGCTTTTTATGTCTGTGGGGCTCTGAAAAGGGCATCAGGCTATTGTGCCCTGGGCCCCTGTTGCAGTTCAGGTTTGGCAAAGACAGAATAAACTGGGTTGTAATCCCCTTTTTTAAGCCTGGGTTGAAATCCACTTTGCAGCTGCAAGACCTTGGGCAAGTCACTTCTACTCTCTAAGCCTGGGACTCCTGGTAGGTTAAAACAGAGGAGATCTTAACACCTCTGGCCACCTCCCAAGGGGCTGGGAGGATTAAATGAAACAAATCAAGCACCAGTTGTTGCCACTGGCTTTTTGAAACTCTGAATTTTCCAGATTACAGCTTTGTGCTGTCTTCCTGCTGGGTGAAAGAGGTGAGTAACTGGCATGGTAACTGACATTTCCTGGGCACTCTCCACTGTGCCAGCCCTGTGTGAGGCACCAAGGACTCTGAGCTGAACAGGATGCAGTTCCTGCCCTCCAGGGGCTCCCAGCCCCCCGGGGTCACAGGCATGGAGCCACCATGCCCATGAAGCATGCTCAATGGGCAGGTAAGCCAGGATCCCTGAATCTCAGGAGGTTGGAACAGCTGGGATCTTAGGGCTTCCAGACAGGAATAACTCGAGGGTTGAGTTAAATTATCATAATTAAAACCTCCCTCTTAATAAATGATAGAACGGAGTCTCTGAGAGGTTAGGTTACATGGCAAGGGAAGGAAGGAGCGGGGCTTTGAGCCAGGGTGACCCACAATCCTGGTGTGCCTGGGGCTGTGAGTGTCAAACCCAGGTAAGGCACAAGAAAACCAGGACAGGTTGGCCACTCTTCTTGGAACTGTACCCAAAGGTGTAGTCTCATTACCACGCCCCTCACCTGATGCACAGAAGTGGACTCTCTGCAGAGCTGGAAGCCCTGCTCTCCTTGTTGGAGGTTCAAGGCTGATCGTGGGGTCTCTATTTTTTATTGTTGCTCCAAGGCCTGCTGTAAAGATGGCCAACACATCCTGGGAGATCCTTCCCATATATTAGCTCAGCCTTTCTTGTCAGGGCTGGGTGAGGGCAGGGATGCAGAGAGCATAGGCAGCAATTATGGGAAAAGACGGGGGCAGGGGGCGCGGATCGTAACTTGATCAAAGTCAGAGCTGGGATGGGGCAGAATGGGGACACCAAGTTCCCACTCTCACCCATTCATCCTGCTTCTCGGTCTCTGAGGATCACTTCCGGTGAGCAGCACAGGAAACACAAACTTCTTTTTGGGGGTGGGTGTGGGGCTGACCTTCTGGGTTCCCTTGAGTGGCTGGCTCAGCACTTGATGGGCTCGTTAGGGAGCCAATGAGATTGAGAGTGGGCGTGTCCCTCAGAGCATTGGAAGAACGGCAGCTAAGGAGCTAAGCGGAAGTGAGTCAGCTCCACGCGTGTGATGTGAGCCAGGCTTGCTCCAGACCCTTCCACAGCTTGACTCACTTTTATGATTGGAACCTTGCTCAGGCAACGGCCAGATATTGTGGAAGTCATTACACAGAAGTGTGTTCGATGACAGTTATTTCCAGGTGTCCTTGGAATCCTCCTTACAGCAAGTGGGCCCACAAGAGGGCCATTGTCTATGAGGAAGGCACTTGAAGATGTGGGCAGAAAGAAAGAGGGAAAAGGCACCGTCCTGCTTTTCAGGGCTCTTCTCTGCTCCTGTGAAGCAGAAATTACCTCTAGACTCAGAATCACAGGCATTCTAGAAGAATGGGACCCTTGACCCCACCACCACTTAACAGGAGAAGACATTAGAATCCTGCCTTGCCGCTTCGGTTCCCTGGACACCTCCCCAAGCCATGATGTTAAGGGGCAAAGGATTTGAAAGTGCATGACATTCCCAGTTTCCATCACTCTCAGTAAGAAGCCCTGCTTCCTGGGACTTTCCTGGTGGTCCAGTGGTTACGATTGCGCTTTCCAACACAGGAGGTGTGGGTTCAGTCCCTGATTGGGGAGCAAATAGCCTGCATGCCTTGTGGCCAAAAAACCAAAACATAAAATAGAAGCAATATTGTGACAAATTCAATAAACACTTTAAAATTATCCACATCCAAAAATATCCTTTAAAAAATGATCATGCCCTTAGTGGCTTAGTCAAGTCTGACTCTTTGTGACCCCATGGGCTGTAGCCCATCAGGCTCCTCTGTCCAAGGGGGTTTTCCAGGCAAAAATACTGGAGTGGGCTGCCATGCCCTCCTCCAGGGGATCTTCCCAACCCAGGGATCGAACCCAGGTCTCCCACATTGCAGGTGAATTCTTTACTAACTGAGTTACCAGGGAAGCCCGAAAAAAATGGTTAAGATAGTAAATTAAAAAATTTTAAAGTACTGGTTCCTATTGCTAAAGCCTCTTAGGGGGATCCAGCATTTATAGTCCTAGAGCGTAGGCTGCAGGCAAACTGGAAGGAATCAGCCTCCCCAGGAGGGTTTACTGAGCACAGATTTCTGGACTCAATTCTGATTTAGTAGGTCTGGGTGGAGCCCAAGTTCCCAGATGATGCAGGCATGACTGACCTTGAACACACTTTGACAATCACTGATCTAGTCCGTCCATGACAAATTACGTCCTCCTTCAGGCCTTCCTTACTTGGCTGTAAAATGGGGTTCATGCTGAGTTGGCAAGAGCACAAGCAAGGCTGTTCGCGATAACAAAGGGAAAGGCGACCTTCTCATGTCTGGCTATTGGTAGAGTCTCAGTCTTCACAGGGCTTCACTTGTGACTCAGCTGATAAAGGGTCCGCCTGCCATGCGGGAGACCTGGGTTCGATCCCTGGCTTGGGAAGATCCCCTGGAGAAGGGAAAGGCTACCCACTTCTGTATTCTGGCCTGGAGAATTCCACGGACTGTAGAGTCCATGGGGTCGCAAAGAGTCAGACACGACTTGAGTGACTTGCACTTTCACTTTTTCAGCCTTCATAAAGGCCCCTCCTTCCTGCAAGAGTTGCTTCTCACAATCAAGTCGTAAAGCAGGTAAAATATCTTCTTTGCCCAACACTCCACGTCAGTGGATGGAGAATTACGGAAAGCCCCCAAGCCCTGGGCTCATCCTCATACAAAGAAGACTGGGATCCTGGTCAAAAAAGGCAGGAGAATTCCCAAGAGGCAGAAGACGCTAGATGGACCTACTGAATCTCCTTCGTCAGAGTCAGTTCTGGTAGACGCTGACAGGAACTGCTCTCAGCAACACCATCTTCCATCACGGACAATGCAGGGTTAAATCTCACTCCCTCCAGCTCCCAGCTTTGCTCCTCTCTGCTTCCCTCTGTCCTGCTCACCCCCAGCCCCACTCACTGCCGCTTCCTCTCCCGGTGCAAGTTTAATAAGCTAATATCGAAACCATCTAGGCCCGGAGCTTTCAAAGATTTAGGACTTTTAAATGTGAAGCCCCTCATTATATCTGACTCTTTTCAATAAAAAAAAGACCTGATAAGCCATTGATATGACACCCGTTATCAGTGGGATTTGTTTGACGTCGATTTGAAACGTGCACTGCTTGCTTTTGGGGATGGAAAACGCTTTAATGAAATCAAACACTTAGAACCATACGGTGCCTAGTAGATCACTTTTCAAGTAGGAACATTAAAATAGAGGGGAACCCTGTTTGGGGGTTTGTAAAAATAAAGCACTATTGTACAGTATGGCAGAGAGCAGGGGCGGCATGCACAATTGACTTCCTTCCTATTAATCAACTACAATGTTTACCTTCTTATTCCAACCATTTCCAAACCATTAAAACTAAGAGGATTAGCATCGCCTTTCTGCCAAGGTGTACTTTTATTTCAGCAAATACCACTTTCGCTCTAGGGGGAGATTAAAGGCATGAAAAAAATGGTCTCTTTATCGGCCATCCTGTGTCACACAGGTTTAAAAAAAATCAAAATGATCTGGTTTGAAAGAATACAGTGTTCTTGTCCAGGAAAAGCTGATCGCAAGAAGAGTTAAATTTCAGGACAGACAACATAAATTGTGAAGAATAATCCAGTGTCAAGACTGAGTATTTCTTGACATGTAAATAGTGCTGACGGAGGGGTCATTTAGGAAGCAGAGGAGAAGCGATCACCTTCACTTTGATTAGGCTTAGAGCTTCCAAAGGTCTGTCAGCCTAGAGTCTGAATATGATGACATGTGCTGATGTGGCTTCTCCTTTTTACATAATTCCTGAGGCTTTGAAAAATGAAATGCTTTCCACCTTCTTTCTTTTAGAAATGTGTGGATTTCGTTAAAGTCAACTTCCAAAAATCACCCTTTCACTACCCCCTTATCAAAAGAGGTGAGATGAATTGGGAGATTGGGCTTGACACATATACACTACTCTGATAAAACAGATGACTAGTGAGAACCTACTGTATAGCTCAGGGAAGCCCACTTAGTGTTCTGTGGTGACCTAAAGCTAAAGGAAATCCAAAACGGAAGGGATATATGTGTACTTACAACTGATTCACTTTGCTGTACAGAAGAAAATACAACATTGTAAAGCAACTATACTCCAATAAAAAAAAAAACTTAAAAGTTCATTAAAAAAAAAGTTAGTATTGCGCTTCCCTGATGATCTAGTAGTTAAGAATCTGCCTACCAGTACAGGGAACACAGGTTTGATCCTTGGTTCAGGAAGATCCCACAGGCCGCGGAGCAACTAAGCCTGTGCACCATAACCACAGAATCCCACGCACTCTAGAGCCCGCACTCTGCAGCAAGAGGAATCACGACAGAGAGAAGCCTGTGCTCCTCAACCAGAGAGTGGCCACCACTCGCCACAACTAGAGAAAGCCCACGCGCGGCGATGAAAACCCAGTGCAGTCAAACATACATAAATAAATGAATGTTTTTTAAAATAGTCTCTGTCTGAAGTATAATATACAGCTCATAGTTTCCTCAAAGGTCCACAGCAGTGGTTTGCAAATTGCGGTCTCTATAGTAGCAGCATGAGCTCCTATCTGGGAACTCATCAGAATGCAAAGTCCCAGACCCCATCACAGACCAGCTGCCTCAGAAATTCTGGGGGCAGGCTCCTACAATTCCAGGATGCACCCTGGAAGCTGAGAACCCCTGATTTGGGGCTAATTTTTTCCTACAACAAGAGAAGCCTAAAGAATGATATAAAATTGCCTAAGGATCATACATCCTGTTAGTAACAGAGCCAGGGGTAAAATCAGTACAGTGTGAATAGGGAAGAAAAAGCAGGTTTGAGTCTCACTTTCACAGGAGAATGAAGATGCTGATGGGCAAAAGATAATTAAAATGTTTAAAGGAGAAACAACAGAAGAATATTTGCAAAATCTAGAGATTAACCTCAGAACTTCTTTAAGTAGTTCCAGCCACCAAATACAATCATCCAATTTGCAAATTGATCTCATAGAACTTCTCAGGACAGAAGTTGAAGGGCCCACAGACAGGCCACACTTGGTCAGGGTGAGAAAGAGCAAGTCCATTCGAAACATCAGCAATCAGTGTCAGAGGATCAATGTCAAAGGGTCTTAAAGAAAGTCCTACAACCCTCCATCTGCCCCCCAAGATGACTGAACAAGAGTGCACTTTTCATTGCATCTTCATCAAATCTGGGTATTCTCATTTTATTTTTAATCATTACTATTCTGCATTTGTTGTTCAGTTGCTAAGTCACATCCGACTCTTTGCGACCCCATGGACTGCAGCACGCCAGGCTTCCCTGTCTTTCACTCTCTCCAGGAGTTTGCTCAAACTCATGTCCAATGAGTCAGTGATGCCATCCAACCACCTTATCCTCTACTACCCCTTCTCCTCCTGCCCTCAATCTTTCCCAGAATTAGAGTCTTTTCCTTGAGTCAGCTCTTCACATCAGGTGACCAAAGTATTCGAGTTTCAGCTTCAACATCAGTCCTTCCAATGAGTATTCAGGGTTGGTTTCCTTTAGGATTGACTGGTTTGATCTCCTTGTAGTCCAAGGGACTCTACTGAGTCTTCTCCAGTACAATTCAAAAGCATCAGTTCTTTGGCACTCAGCCTTCTTTATGGTCCAACTCTCACATCCATATGTGACTACTGGAATACAATTTTGTTAATACTTCATAGCCTTTCTTATATGATCACTTGTAAAACAATATTTGCTTATGGCAAAATTCTGGAAATTATAGAAAAGAATGAAGAATACAATAAGAAAATCCAGAAACCCACCAGCCAGATAAATCCATTGCTTGTGACTATGTATTATCTGCTAACATTTTTCTAAGCATGTTTTAAATATATTCATGGTCACACTTTATATAAAATTTTGTATCATGCCTTTTTCATGCAACAATAAAACCTTAGTATTTTCCTACATTAAAAACTCTTTGCAAGATTAAGCCTTTCTGAAAAGGATAGGGGATTTGAATACATACTAATAGAAGCTGTTCTAAATAAAAATCTTGGGGTAAAAAAGACTTGAATAAATGAACAGAGCCATCAGCGAGCTGTAGAAACAAATGTCAAGGAACCAACTATACATATCATTGGAGGCCTTGAGAGTAAAGAGAAAGGGGACTGAAAAAAATATTTGAAGTAATCATGTCCAAATATTTTCAAGATTGATTAAAACTATTAAAATATATATATGAAGCTCAGTAAACTGCAGCACAAGAAACTTGAATAAAACTGCAAAAAAAAAACCATACTAAAATTACGTAAAATTAGCAGTAAACAGAAATCTTCAAAGCAGCCAGAGGGTGAAAAAGGCACAATGTGTACAAAAGATGAGGAAGACAGCAGATTCTTACCAGAAACAACACAAGCTCAAAACCAGTGCAGTAATATATTTACTGAAATAATTGCCAACCTAGAATTTTCTATCCAACAAACATATTTACAACATTAAGGCAAAATAAAGACTTTTGAAGCCATTCAAAGGCTGAAAGAATTCATCTCCAATAGGCCTGAACTGTAAGAAATATTTGAGGAGATCTTTTAAGTTAAAGGAAAATGATGCCAGATACAAAATACATCCCTACAAAGGAACGAGGAGGACTGAGGATGGAGGCTACGTAGGTAAGTGCAAAAGCTCTTTCTTATTGTTTAAATATCTTTAAAAGATAATCACCTATTTAGAACAAAAATGACAGCAATGTTCTCTGGGGTTTATAATACATATAGAACTAAAACAATGGACATGATAGCGTAAAGTCTAAGAAAAGAGGTGAAATTTACTTTTATAAAGTATACTTACTTTTTAAAATATAGGAATAATACAAAAGAGTTATATCAATAAGTCAATAGAAAAAGATATAGTACAATTAATAAAACCAAAGCTGGTCTTTTGAAAAGATCAATAAAATGATAAACCTCTGCCCAGATCAATTAGGAAAAAGCCACAGATTACCAATATTAAGGATGAGAGAGGTGATATCAATACATATGCTACAGATATTAAAAGGATAATTAAGGAATATGTGAACAACTCTAGACCAAATTGTTCAGCTTACATGAAATGGAAAAATTCCTTGGAAGACAGAAACTATCAAACCTCACACAAGAATAAAAATTGATAACTTGAGCAGTCTTATATATACCAAAGAATATGAGTTTTTAGTTAAAACCTTTCATACAAATAAAACTCCAGAATTAGATGGCTTCACTGGTGAATTTTACCAAGCACTTAAGGATAAATCATACCAATTCTTCATTTTGTATCCTAGAAATTTGAAGAGGGAAGACTATTTTCTAATTCATTTTATAAGGCAACATTATTTTGATACTAAAACCAGACAAAAAACATTACAAGAAGAGAGGCTCTACAGACAAGCATTCCTCATGGATATAGATGCAAACATTCTCAACAAATTCTAGTAAGTACAATTCAATAATGTATTTTTTAAAAATATACACAATAACTAAGGGAGGTTTATTCTTAGGGATTCAAGGTTGCTTTAACATTCAAAAGTCAATTAATGTAACTCACTACCTTAGATTAAATATAGATTAAAAAAGAGGTAATGCAATCATTTCACTAGATACAGCAAAGGCATTTGACAAAATCCAACACCTATTTCTGGTAAAAATAAATAAATAAATAAAAACACTTAGCAAACAAGGACTAGACAAAAACTCACAACAAGACAAGGAACATTTACTCAGAAACCTAAACTCAATAGGATAGGTAACAGTGAAAGTGGAGAAGGAGATGGCACCCCACTCCAGAACTCTTGCCTGGAAAATCCCATGGGCGGAGGAACCTGGTGGGCTGCAGTCCGTGGGGTCACTAAGAGTCAGCCACGACTGAGCGACTTCACTTTCACTTTTCACTTTCATGCATTGGAGAAGGCAATGGCAACCCACTCCAGTGTTCTTGCCTGGAGAATCCCAGGGACGGGGGAGCCTGGTGGGCTGCCGTCTATGGGGTCGCACAGAGTCAGCCACGACTGAAGCGACTCAGCAGCAGCAGCAGCAGCAACAGTGAAAGAATGAATGCTTTCCTACAAGATTGGGAACAAAGCAAGGATGATCTATTCAACTTCCTCCGGAAAGTTCTAAACAAGGTAATACGGCTAGAAAAAGAAATAAAATGAATCCAGGGTGGAAAGAAAACATAAACTTGTTCTTATTTGCAAACAACAATGATTGTCTACATCAAAAACCCTCTGGAATCTAAAAAATGCTACTAGGACAAACAAGTGAATTTAGTAAGGTTATAGGACACAGGATCAAATTATAAAAAACAGTGTATTTTTACATACTAGCAACAAACAATTGGGGGTTGAAATTTTAAAATACCATTTACCTATTTCAAAACATGAAATATTTTATAAATAAACATGATGAAAGGTGTGTAAGATTTATACGCTGAAGACATTGCTGAGGGAAATTAAAGGCCTAAATAAATGGAGACCTATTTTGAGAGGAAGGATCAGCAGATTCAATATTGCTAAGATGTCTATTTTATGCCAAATTGATTTACAGATTTAATGCAATCAAAGTCCCAGGACGATTCTTTTTAGACATTGACAAGACAAATCTAAAATTCATATGGAAAAGTAAAATCCTAAGAATAGCCAAAAAGCTTTGAAAAAGAAGAACAAAGTTGGAGAACTTGCATTGCCTGACCTCCAGTGTTAGTCACTCAGTAGTGTTTGACCCCGTGGACTGTAGCCCCACCAGGCTCCTCCATTCATGGAATTCTCCAGGCAAGAATACTGCAGTGGGTTGCCATTCCCTTCTCCAGGGGATCTTCCTGACCCAGGAATCGAACCTGGGTCTCCCTCATTGTGGGCAGATTCTTTACTATCTGAGCCATCATGAAAGCCCATGCGTGACTTCCAGACTTATCATAAAGTCAGAGTAACCAAAACAGTGTAGTATTGGTGTTAGTATAGATAAATAGATCAGAATAAGGAGCCCAGAAATAGACCCACACTGCTGCTGCTGCTAAGTCACTTCAGTCGTGTCCAACCTGTGTGACCCCATAGACGGCAGCCCACTAGGCTCCGCCGTCCCTGGGATTCTCCATGCAAGAACACTGGAGTGGGTTGCCATTGCCTTCTCCAATGCATGAAAGTGAAAAGTGAAAGTGAAGTCGCTCAGTCGTGACCGACTCTTAGTGACCCCACAGACTGCAGCCTACCAGGCTCCTCCACCCATGGGATTTTCCAGGCAAGAGTACTGGAGTTGGGTGCCCTTGCCTTCTTGGAGACCCACACATGTATGGTCAAGGCATTTCAACAGAGGTTCAAAGACCATTTAGTGGAGAAAGAAAAAGTCTTGTGCACAAACGATGCTAAAATCACTGGATATCCACATGCAAAAATGAACCATATCTCTTACTCTATACAAAATTAACTCAATGAAGAACAAAGAGGTAAACGTAAAACCAAAAATTATGAAACTTCTATTGTCACCTTGGTGTTGGCCAATATTTCTTAAAAACAACACAAATTCATTTTCTAAAAACGCAAAAACAGATATATATGAAATTTAGAATGTCTACCCTTGGAAATGTGAAGAGCTGACTCACTGGAAAAGATCTCAACACTGGGAAAGATTGAGGGCAGGAGAAGAAGTGGGCGACAGAGGATGAGATGGTCGGATGGCATCACTGACTCAATGGACAAGAGTTTGAGCAAATTCTGGGAGACAGTGAAGGACAGGCAAGTGTGGCATGCTGTAGTCCATGGTGTCGCAAGGAATCAGATGCAATTTAGTAAGTGAACAACAACAAAAATGCAAATAAAAATACAGTTTAGATATCATAGACTCACTTATTAAGACATCTGAACTTAAAAAAAACTGCCTGTACCAGTCACTGGCAAGAAAGCATGGTCATCGTTCACTGTTGGTGGGAGTACAGGAGGATACAACCACTTTGGGAAGAGTTTGCAATTTCTTTGGAAGTTAAATATACACCTACCCTATGGCACACTCACTCCATTCTGAGGTATTTACTCCAAAGAAATGTAAGCATATGTCCTTACAAAGGTTTGCACTTGATTATTAATAGTAACTTTATTTGTAATAGCTCAAAACTGGAAACAACCCAAATGTCCACCCGTGTATGAAAGATAAGCCAATTGTGGTTCATCTGTCTAATAGAATTGTTGTTGCTTAGTCTCCAAGTCATGTTCAAGTCTTTTGCAACGTCATGGACTGTAGCCTTCCAGGCTCCTCTGTCCACAGGATTTTCCAGGCAAGAATACTGGAGTGGGTTGCCATTTCCTTCTCCAGGGGATTTTCCAACCTAGAGATCGAGCCTGCATCTCCTGTGTCTTTTGAATTGCAAGTGGATTCTTTACCCATTGAGCCACCTGGGAAGCCCATATAATGCAATACTACTAAGCATTTAATAGGGTTCAACTACTGCTACAGAGAATAAGAGAGATGGTTCTCAAAATAGCAATGCTAAATAAAAAAGGCAGAAATCAGACAAACAAGAATTCACACTGTATGATGGTGATGGTGGTTTAGTTGCTAAGTTGTGTCCGACTCTTGCGACCCTGTGGACTGTAGCCCACCAGGCTCCTCTGTCCATGGCATTTCCCAGGCAAGAATACTGGAGTGGGTTTCCATTTCCTTCTCCAGGGGATCTTCCTGACCCAGGAATCAAACCCGGGTCTCCTGCATTGCAGGCAGATTCTTTATCGACTGAGCTATAAGGGAAGCCCCTCATACTGTATGACTCCAGTTAAAATTCTGGAAAATGAACTACAATAACAGAGATTGGATGAGTATTGCCTGAAAATGAGGGAGGTTAGAAGGCGCTGGTGGAAGAGATGGGAAAAAGCCCCAAGGTAAACTCTGGAGGTGGTTAAATGTATACAATATCTTCTTTACAGTCACAGTTTCATGAGTGTATACTCACATCGCATCTTATCAAATTAAATATGTGCAGGTTTCTGCATATCAGTTTTATCCCCCGAAAGATTTTTAAGAAAAAAATCTGTAAAATATTTTCAAGAAAGAGCATAAAATAATCTGCAGTCTGGATATCAATATTTTTTTATTTTTTAGTTACAGTTGTATTCTACCTTATTCTATACAGAATTTTAAGAGGTTTCCCTGGGAATTGGATATTTTTGTAGCTTTCTTCTGCTTTTCTCTGATAAATAACAACTGCATTCCACGCCTCTGACCACAGAGCTTTAGTTTTGCTTCCTTTCTTGGGATTACTTTCTTGGGATACATTCCCAGAAGTGGAACTACTGATTTAACAAATATGAACATCTTATACATTGCTAAATTGCTTTCCAAAAGGAAAGGTTAGGCCAATTTACAACAGTTATAAGAGTTTCCATGTCTCTGTGCCAAGCTCAGGATTCTCATTTTAAAATATAAATCTGATTTGTTAAATTGTATTTCTTTGATGTTTTAGTTTTCATTTATTTCATTTTGTACGTAAAGTACCTTTTTCAAGTATATACTGTTCATTTGTGTTTGGGGGTGGGGTGGGAAAACTAGCTCCACATTAATAGCAGGCTTGCATTTCAAACCAGAAAAGAAAGCCATATGAAATCATAAACAACTTTAAAAGGACCAGCACATATGATGCAAGGAATAAGTGTCACGCAAGGCCTGTGACCAAGGACAGTAGAATGATCACCTATAAACCACCTAAAAGTGAAACAAGCTTTTTATATACAGTACAATGCTAAGCCTGCCCTTAATGTCCAGGTTCAAATGAAACGAGCGACTCAGCCACGCAGCTGAACCTCTACACATGTGACCTGAGATGGAATCCATGCGGATTCACCCCCGATTCATACCCCAGACCCAGGCCCTCTGACCTCTGACGGCCTCATGCATGTTCTTCCCCGCCAACCCCAGAACAGGCATGGCCTACACAAGGCCACCCCTTGGCCCAAGTCCAGCTGGCCCTCAGCCTGTGTCTAATGTGAGCAAAGAATGATCCTCGGCTGCTGTGGAGATCTGGGGTATGAGTTAGTGTGGAAAAGCTAAGGCTGACCCTGTGGCATCTGTAGACGTCAGAGGTCCCTGTTCACAGCGTGTTTATGCGTGTTAGAAAGAGCACTGAAAGAAGGCAACGGGAAAACTCGGGCTCAAGTCTTGGCCCAGCCCTGTCTTAGCTGATAACAGTCCTCAGTCACCTTACCGCTCTGAGCCTCGGGCTTTGTCACCTGAAATGGTGTCACTCGGGTGGATGATCATTCCCCAATCATCATTTCCCCCTCTGCGTGTTCAGCACTGCCCATCACTTCCACCTGGATGGCTCTGGCCTTGTCCTCTGTGGTGAAATGCTTGTTCACTCTCTTCTCTGGTCTCTGTTCTATATCCTTTGCAAACTGTCCTCTCCCATGTGCTGGGGTCTTCCAGGGCCCCCTCCTCAACCCTTATCTCCTTTCTCATGGTTTGCTTCCAGGAGACCTCTTGCATCCAAGGCTGTGATGAGCACCCCTAAGTGGCAGCTCCGAGACCTGCCTTGGCAGACCTCCCCTCTGTGGTTCACACCATGTATCCATTCTGCATCTCCACCTGGATGTCCCTCAAACCAAACATCTGCAAAACGGGACCCATGGTCTCGCCTCTCTAACCTGGCCATCTTTCCACACCTCACCCACCAAAATCAATATTCATTGAGCCCAAGACCAGGAACATCTGAGCCATCCTTGACACACCCACACTTCTAAACTGACCACATCGAATCTGTAATCAAGTCCTGTCCACAGCTCTTCCTAAATCTCTCTCCAACCTGCCATTCCTCCCACTTGTCCCACCCTCACCTTACTCTAGGCAACCATCTCTGTTCATCAGGGTCTTGGCAATAATGTCTCACTTGTCTGCCACCCCAAGTCCCACCTCTATCCAATACAGAGTTCACTCTCTGCCATGAAAGCAATCTTTTAAAAATGGAAATCTAACTGTGTCCTTGCCTGGCTTCCAGCCCTGCAATGGCTTCTCATTTTTCGAAGGATAAAGACAAAACTCCAGTGCCTGTCTGTCCTGTCTCTCCTTGCATCATGTCCTCCTCTCCACTCTTGTTTCCCTGGCCTTCTCACAGTCCCTCACATGCATCTCTCTGCCCCAGGACCTTTGCATAGCCCATCCCTCCAACCTGAAAATCTCTTCCCTCCTCCTTTACTAGCAACATCCCACTCAGCCTCCAGACTTTGGTACAATGTCTGCTTCACAGGGGAGCCTCATCTGATCTCCAACTGGGACAAATTTACCTCTCCTCTGCGCTGATCAACCCACTAATTTGAATGCTTCTTTAATGTCTCTCCATCTAAATCCCATAAGGACAAGCATCATGTCTTTTTTTTAAATTAAACTTTAAACTTTTTATTTTGAATGGAGGTATAGCTGATTAACAATGTTGTGGTAGGTTGGGTGAACAGTGAAGGGACTCAGCCATACACATACTTGTATCTGTTCTCCCCCAGACCTCCCCTGCCATCTAGACTGGCACGTAAAATTGAGTAGAGATCCGTGTGCTGTACATTAGGTCCTTGTTAGTTATCCACCTTAAATATAGCAGTGTGTACATGACCTTCCCAAACTCGCTAACTATCCTTTCCCCCTGACAACCATACGTTTGTTTTCTAAGTCTATGGGTCTCTTTCTGGTTTGTAAGGAAGTCCATTTGTATCATTTCTTTTTAGATTCCACACATAAGGGGTGTCATATGATACTTCTCCTCTGTCCGACTTACCTCACTTAGTATAACAATCTCTAGGTCCATCCATGCTACTGCAAAGTGGCATTAACTTAATCCTTTTAGTGGCTGAATAACATTCCTTTGTATATATTACCATGTCTTCTTTATCCATCCCTCTGCTGATGGATATTTAGGTTGCTTCCTTGTCTTGGCTAGCGTAAACCGTGCTGTGATGAACGCTGGGGTCAGGCATCGTGTCTTCTTATCTTTGCACACCGTGGTGTTCCTGGCCTGTAGCACATTGGGTGGCGCAGAGTAGTTGTTCTTTTAGTTACTCGGTCATGTCTGACTCTTGGCAACCCCATGGACTGTAGCCCACCAGGTGCTCCTCTATGCATGGAATTCTCCAGGCAAAAATACTGGAGTAGGTTGTCATTTCCTACCCCAGGGGTCTTCCTGACCCAGGGATCAATAAATATTTGCTAGAAAAACAAAAAGAATAAAATTGAGATAAATTACTGCCACATGGCACTGTAGGAAACTCTGTATGAGATACTACTTTGCTGGCTTCATTAGTAAACCAAGATCCTGTTGGTCGGGAGCCAGTCTTCTTCATCTTTGGTTTCTCTGGACTTGGCCAAGACCTGAGGTTAAAATTTGGCAATTAAATGTTGTGTGCGCAAATGCTCCCATCATACAATTGTAGGTCATCAAAGCCATATCCAGGTGAACCTGAAGCCAAAATGCTGAGTGCAGAGATGGTGTGGCTAATAGGAACCTTTGGAAGGACAGACCTGTTGGAAACACTGCCCTGCATCTTAGCGGCTGTGTGGCCATGTGAGCAGCGCTGTACCTCTCTGAGCCCCGCTGAAACTGAAGGGCTGAAAGCAGACTCTTACATGTTCCCTGTTGTTAATGGGCCAGAGAAGCCATTCCCCGTGTCCCTGTGTCCCATGTCGGCACTGAATTTCTCCAGACTGATTTCCTTCCCAGAGGTTCCACCCCATGGGAACGTCCAGACTGAAACAGACACAGCTGGATCCTTCTTCAGCTGCAAAGGCCAGACCTCTGTGGAACCTGGGCTGGGAGGAAAGAGAGGGCAGCCCATTGTCCTCTTTCCTGCAAAACCTGAGTCCCCTTCCTGATGGGCTGCTCTCCTGCGTTGACAACCCAGGGACCATGTCACTAGCTGCACAGCAAAACCAGACTGAGTTCCAGGCGGGAGACAGGGTACTGGATTCTCCCCCTGTGTTTGCCAAGACTCTTAGAGCAAAGAGGTGCCCATTTTCTTTTCTATGCAGCGCCAAACCCGAGAGGACAAAGGAGCATGCCACCGGGCGGAGAGGCCCAGATCCGTGTAGACATCAGGAAATTTTATAACCAGGGCTGACCTCCAGCTCTGGCTGGAAGAGACTCAAAGGACAGAATAATAAAATCAAGAATGAATCAGAACAGAAATAATCATAGCAGTCTCATTCAGCGCTTGCTCCTGCACCAGAGCCTCACAGGCATCATCTCTACAACCTTCTCTACAATCGTATGCTAAAAGGACTATTTGCATCCACGTTTGACTGAGAGGGGAACAATCTCATAGGCTTGCAACCTACCCACAGTCACACAGCTCATGGCTTGTTGAACCTGGACTCAGGCCAGGAGGGCTGGTTTTAAGCAAACATGATTTAAGGTTAGAATGTTATTCATGGCTGTCATGCACTGATCATGCATGCATGCATTCATTCACTCTTATTATTCTTGAGAGCCTGCTCTGTGCCAGGCTCTGAGCTTGGTACAGTGAGAGCCTATGAACAAAAACAAGCCTGTAGTTGAATTGGGGCAAAAAAGTGACTCAGCATCATACAAATGCATGAATAACCACACACTGTGAAATGTACCAAGAGGGAGCGGTAAGGGGTCCTGGGCTAAGGGATGGGGAAAGTGTGGTTGGGGAAAATTCCTCCAGGACAGGGCCAGCAAGCACACAACACAGTCTGCTTAGAAAGCACCCTGGTGGTTGGAGGTCCACCAGGGGAGCGGGGAGCAGCTTTTCTGGGGCTCAAGGGTGCCAGGGCTGTCTGGGCAGGAGTCAGTGAGGGCAGAGGTAGCAGGCAGGGCCAGCCAGCTAAGCCTGAGAGCCCCTGATTTTGCCCAAATGATAAGCTGCTGAAGGAAATGATCTCCCAGGCCCCTGGACCTCTCTTCTAATTGCAAACCACGCAACCTTAGCCGCAGCAAGATCTGCAGATAGCCAGCACTGTCAACGCCTCCGCTGCTCAGGCTGCGCCCGCCCCGCTCTGTGCCCCGAAGCAGGAGGATGTCCGCCCCCTAGGGACTCAGCGTCCTCCGGTTCAGCTGCGCGACAGGGAGCCGGCAGCTTGGCAGGTACTGGAGCCCTGTCCCCAGCCCTCAGATCACCCAGGACGGCAGCAGAGGATGCGGCCGTGTTGCCCAGAGCAAAACCACTGGGGCGATGTCCTAACTGCTGTGTCATGGAGTTCTCCAGAAGGGCCCCAGGATGGGGCATCGGAGCAAGCAGACTTTCAGAGAAGGCATGACACCACCTTTGGATTTTTTTTTCCCCCGCAGAAGGTAGAGACCAATCAAACTGAAATGTCCCTTGCCCTTGGCCATGCTACCTTTCTTGTCCATCACAGATAAACTTGGCTTTCCTGTATTGCCGGTGGTCAGCCTAACAGGAGGCAGGGTTATGATGGCAAGAACTTGGGCTTTGAACACTAAAAGCTGTTTGCTCTTTACACTGAGAATCCTGTCTTCCATACCCCCTTTTTAACTTTTCATCTCTTGATTTTGTAAGAAATATATACATGTGGATTGCAGAAAAGTGAGAAAGAGGAGAGCAAGAAAGGAGGAAATGGAACCTCCAGTAATTTCACCACTGAGGGAAGACACCTCTGATGTTCAGCCACATGTGTACCCGTGTTTATGAAAATGGATCATACTCTTGGCGCTCTTTTGTAGCTTGCCCCGCCAACATTTTTCATGCCACGGAATATCCTTCTGCAATATCATTTTCACGGCTGCATAACCTTCTAATGAAGATCTCTGCCACAATTTATTCAACTGATTCTCTGTTATGGGGCCTTTAAGTTGCTTTCAATAATTCCTATTACAAGAACCCTACAAAGAGGAGCCCTGAAGCTGAATGTTCATATGGACTCTGGGCACATTTTGAGGGGCTCAGAAATTCAGCTGCCAATTTAATCAATCAATTAATCAATGACTAGCGGAGTGCTGGGGTGGGAAAAGAACAGGGAATGATGCCTGTCCACACTCAGAATCACAACTCACGGGTCTGTATCAGGGTATCTGGAGAAGGGTAAGATATTGGCTTGGCCAAAAAGGCTGTTTGAGTTTTTCCATAGCATCATGTGGTTTTTCCATAGCATCGTGCGGTTTTTCCAATAGATGAGTTTCTTCCTTTGGGAGCTATTATTAACTCAGAGAGTTTCAGAAACTCTTTAGAACAACAAGAAAATGTTGTTCTAAGGGGAATCTAGCTTTTCTTGGGTAAATGCCAGTATTATTTGCCTATTAGAGAACCATCCTTAATTGGCAGTTTTGACTTCCATAAAAATTGCTAAATTCCAGTGGGCTGGGAAGAAGACACTGCAAAATAGCTTAGTTCAGGCTGAGCTTGAACCCCAAAGACCTCAGACTTTGGCACCCATAAAATTAGAGCTAACAATGGATTCATTTTCATTTGGAAAAAGTCCTCAGTGGTTTCTTTGCTTTGGGTGGGGCAAGAAATTGTGGTGTCTCCTGAAGGATTTGCAGTCTTTGTTTGATTATTAATAGTAGTTCATGGACTTCACTTTACACTCCATGCAAATAAAGGTCCTTGAAGACTGCTATCACATGGGCAGACATGCCTGAAGCCTGGAATTTCTGACTCCCTGAGAACTTAGAACGAAGGAGGGGAGTTCAAGTTGCCAAATGTCAGTGGCAGAGAGATGACTGGGGGAAGGAGATATGCTGAAAGGGTGCGAGGGAATTGTCCAGAAATCTCAGGTGACTAAGCAAGTGGAATTCAGACTGGAGGCGCCCAGGCTGGCTTTGAACGCTGCCCAAATTCTGCAGTTCACTGTACCGCCCTGAGCTTTGACCACCTGGATGAGGCGGGTGATTGTCACCATGCTGGCTTTGCGAATGGAGCCTCTGACTGAGCTAATGTGACTCTCTGTGGATTCTCTAGTTCTCTTGGAGAAGTAGCACTTGGCTCTTTGATACTCTGCTCCTTCTGGAACAAGGCACATATTCCCCCAGCCGCCAAGAGTGTTGGCTACTAATGACTCGCAGCCCAGACCCTCGCTGGATTTGCCATCTGCCCAGGGAGCTGCCTGGCTGCAGGTTCTGCCGCTCACCAGGGACTGGCCCCATCTGCGGAGAGGCTGACCAGGTGGCACAAGATCCAGCCCCCTGCCTCAGTTCAGGACCACTCCAGAGAGCCACTCAGCTCGAGGGCGGTCATGAGCTGAGCTCTCAGCTGCCGCTGCACCCACATCCCTATCTCCTTCTGGCCCTCCTGCATCCATTCACACTTCACAGATGCTGCTCCCGAGGGCCCTCCCTGTGAACTTCCATCTGAGTCTGTTTCCCAGGAACTGACCTAAGAGTGTTGCCCACAGCGTTTTTTATTTCGGCCATGACGCACTGTAGTATACGTGTCTGTCAGTCACTCAGTCTTCTCTGACTCTTTGCAACCCCATGGACTATAGTCCACCAGGATCCTCTGTCCATGGAATTTTCCAGGCCAGAATACTGGAGTGGGTAGCCATTCCCTTCTCCAGGGGATCTTCCCCACCCGGGGATTGAACCTGGGTCTCCTGCATTGCAGGCAGACTCTTTACCATCTGCATGCTAGATCTTAATTCCCCAGCCAGGGATAGAACGTGCACCCACAGACGTGGAAGCACAGAGTCTTAATCACTGGACTGCTAAGGAAGGCCTCGCCCACGATTTTTTAAATGCCGTTTACTGAACCCACTGCTTGTCGTGCCTGCCAATCATTTCAATCACTGAGTTTCACAAGGTCCTATAAGGCAGGTATTAATGTCCTCTCTTTACAAGAGAGAAAACCCAAAACACCCCAGAGAAATTGGAGGTTAAATCATTTGGCCAAGGTCACAGAGGCAGTTAGGACTGGAATCCAGGGCAAGTCCAGGACTTGGCTGTTCTAATACATCATGCTCCTCAAGGCCCCGCCCACAGGCTTTCAGGATGCCGACCATGGTCTCCTTGACGATAGTCTAATTCTCTCTCTTGCTCTCTGTGCCACCCCACCCCCTCCCCCGTCTCTCTCTGCCCATTTCCTTCTTTCCTCCCTTTTTGACATTTAAGTCCTGCCTTTCATATGAATTATGGCTCCAAGGTGCTTCCAAGCTCCGCGAGGGAGGCCTTGTGCCATACACACTGTTGGGTCACTCTACTGCCGGTCACATACACACACACACAGGAGAGAGGGAACTGAGTTGACTGACTCTTCACAAAAATGAAATCCCTATCTCCTTAGGGTTTCTGGCTATATGGCTTATGAAAAAAACAATCAGCTCAAGGATCTGCATGACCTATTTAATCATCAGCGGCATACATAGCAATGTAGTCTCTAAGGGCAAATCGAAAACCCTGGCTTCAATTTTGAGATTATAAAAAAGACTTCTTAGAAGCAAGAACCCCTGCTCAGACTGTGAGTGTGGCACGGTTTCTGAAGACACATGTAAACAAATTCTAGGACATTAAACTCTGAAACTGAGTTCAGTCCTAAAGACCCAAAGCAATCACTGCCCAGAAGGATGAAAAATCTTTCTCTCCCCTCCCTCTGGCATCAGAGGGCCAGCTCACAGTTTATTACCTGGCCGGGCCACCAATCTCCAGCAGGTTTCCTGTGACCCATGTTTCTCTTTCTGGAAAGCCATCATCCCTGCCATCTTTATCATTGACCGAGCCCTTGCCATATGCCAGGCGTTGAGCTAAGCCTTGTTGAAACATTATATCATTCGGTCCTCCCAAGAACCTTCCAAAGTAGGAACACTGTTATCCTTAGTTTAAGGATGCTGTGCTGAGTCACTCAGTTGTGTCCGACTCTTTGTGACCTTATGGGCTGTAGCCCGCCAGGCTTCTCTGTCCATGGGGGTTCTTCAGGCAAGAATACTGGAGTGGGTTGTCATGCCCTCCTCCAGGGGATCTTCCCAACCTAAAGATTGAACCTAGGTCTCCCACATTACAGGTAGATTCTTTACTCGCTGAGCCACCAAGGAAGCCCAGTTTAAGGATGCTGCTGCTGCTAAGTCGCTTCAGTCGTGTCCAATTCTGTGCGACGCCATAGACGGCAGCCCACCAGGCTCCCCCATCCCTGGGATTCTCCAGGCAAGAACACTGGAGTGGGTTGCCATTGCCTTCTCCAATGCATGAAAGTGAAAAGTGAAAGTGAAGTCGCTCAGTTGTGTCCGACTCTAGTGACCCCATGGACTGCAGCCTACCAGGCTCCTCCGTCCATGGGATTTTCCAGGCAAGAATGCTGGACAGTTTAAGGATAGAGACAGTAAAAGCAAATTTCCCAAAGTTATATCCCTAGAAAAGTGACTGAGCTGGGATTCAAAGCCAGGACTATGACCAGAGCCAAGAACTAATTGCCTCCCTGAACTAATGGCAGAAGCAGAGAAGTCCCTAAAGTATGAGCCTGAATTCTCCCTCATCCCAGAGTTTCCAAAAGACAGATAAACATGTATTTTGCTCTCAGATTCCCTGAGTCTGTTGGGAGACAATTCTTAATGGCTTCCTTGTGCTTCTGCACGTCATAAGAGCAGAGGCGCTAACTGCCCTTGTCCTGGACTAATTTTTTCAGGACTACAGCTCATTGCCTGTGCAGGGCATCACCTGGCCCCCATCACATTGTCCTGTTGGAACCAGGTCTTAGAGAACTTCTGCCAGTACTGACACTCTGGGTCCTGCTCTGAGTGATAAACTACCCTTGGTCTCTGACCCAGGAGTCTCGTGTCTTCTTCCAGCATCCACGAAACTGCAGGTTTCGTGTTCACCTGTTAACTCACAAATAGAATAAAAGCCCCAGACCCTCCACAGTTCTTGATAATTTCCTTCACCTTGGAGCAGCAGCAACCCCTCTGGGCTGGAAGTCCCAGGAACGTCCTCCTGGGAGGTGGGGCCCTTGGAAATGGCAGGTGTGAGCCCATGGCTTTCAGCACTTTCTCCACCACTAGTCATCCTGAGGGAGACACAAAATAAGAGGAGGAGGGAGCATGCAAGTTCCAGATGGAAGCGCAAAGTTAAAAGTCATGACAATGAAGGTGATGATGACGGTGATGAGGAGGAGGAAGATGGTGACTTCACTTTCCAGAGCAACTGCCACGTGCTAAGCTCTTAGTGGAAACCTGCAAGGTAGCTAGATGCAAACTCCTCCAAAAATCCTTATTCCAGTCTCACTTGCTCAGTGTGGTCTACCCCATCCACCCTGCTTAAATGTCAGTATTTAATCCCATCCCACACTCCCTCCACACACACATTCTCAGTCCTCTTAATTTGGTCTACTTTTCCACCTTGCATTTTTCACCTTGTAACACGTGTGTGTGTGTGCGTGCCAAGTCACTTTAGTTGTGTCTGATTCTGTGCGACCCTATGGACTGCAGCCTGCCAAGCTCCTCTGTCCATGGGGTTCTCCAGGCAAGAATACTGGAGTGGGTTGCTATGCCCTCCTCCAGGGGGTCTTCCAAACCCAGGGATCAAACGTCTGCCTCTTATGTCCCCTCCATTGTCAAGCAGATTCTTTACCACTAGCACCACCCAGGAAGCCCATAACATACTATATAATTTACTCATTCATTGTGGCTTTGCTTATGATCTATCTCTCCAAGTAGATTTTCTTCTGTTTTATTCACAGGTGTATCCCACATATATAGAAGAGTGCCCAGCAACAGTAGCCCATTAACACATATTAACTGACTAAATGAATGAATGAACTTGGATTTGTGTGTTTAGGAACGTCTGGACTTCCCCAGACTTTAGACTCCCCAGCTTTGAAATGAGAGCTTGCTGGCTTCCTTGCTTGATCCTTTTCTGAACTGCTGGGGGCTCCACAGCTGTTCACGCATTAATCCTCCTGTAGGTCTGCATGACAGAGTCATAATTTCATTTGTCAACTGTTTCAGCTTAGATTTGATTCCTTAATCAGTCACTCATTCATTTAATCAATTAAAAGATTTTCAAGTCTTCTTACTCTGAGCATTGTTGGTGATCCGGTTGGAGGGGTTTCTGGCAGATGGCTGGACCACGTGGAATGGGGGCAGTGCTCATAACAGTGAGGTTCCTTATTTCTAACAAGTGAGAGAGAGCTGCCAACCCCCAGGCAGCTTCGGCTTTGCCCGTGGTATGGAGCCCAGCGGGCCAGACCACCTTTCACTTCTGCGGAACTAAGGCCCTCATGGTGCATGGGGCCTGGATCTCATGTGTGGACCCAAGCTCTGTATTATCTTCCTTTCTGAACTTCCCAATCTTCACTGCCCACCCCCTTCACTGCATTTTCAAAAACTGGATCACTGTGCCATTGACATGTTGGACTTAACTATGGTTTCTTACCAGAGTAGAGGAGGCAGAAGTTAAGAACGTTGTGTGTGCTGCAGAGTATTTAACAATGACATCAAAAGACAGCAGGGCTCTGTGCAGAGTATTGGGAACACAGAGACGGCTCAGGATGTAGACCCCACCTCCCAACCCTGGTCCAGCTCCAACCATCACAGGTTTGCGGGGAGGAGGGCTTCCAAGTAAAGAATCACAAGACCTTCAGATGTGGGCTTGATCACAGGCACAGCCCCAGGGTCTGCTTCTGCCAGAGCCTCCAAAATGACACAGGAAGGCACTTTTGATCTGGGCTCCAGAAGACGGTGTGGAGTTTGCCAGGTGAAGAAGGATGATGGGGGAAGCTGCAGCTGATCCAAGCAAGGAGTCAGCCCGGGTGAAGGCCTGGGGCTGGCCAGGTTCATGTCTTGCGGTTTGAGCACAGAGGATGTGGGGAGGGAAGGGGGATGAGGGCTCCATGAACAGTAGAGACAGCATCGTATTCACTGCTCCATCCCCAGGATCTATCCTGGCCTTCTTCATATTTTGGTGCCTAATAAGTAAGTATTGGTTGAACAAGTAAATGAAGAATTTAAACGGAGTGAAACACCCTGGCGTTCAGAAGAGTTTTGAGCTTTAGGACCCTGTCTTGTCCGCTCTCGAGCTCCATTTGTGGAATTCCCGTCCCTTGAGGACAAGGCTGGGTCTTGCTTTCTGCGGGGCCTCAGGGTTCAGCACAGGCCTGACCACCTGGGTCCTAGCGCAGAAGACTCAGTGGGTGGAGGAGAGCTCTGCATCGGTCCATGCAGGGCTACCCCTGGGGGCAGGCCTGGGCAGACTGGGAGGCCTGCAGAGCAGAGGGTGACTCTGTTCTGAGGGGGGAAGCAGGCAACAAAGTGTTTGGTTCAGCCGCGATTCCCTCAAAGGGGATCACTGTCCACAGAGATGGTGGTTGGTTCCCTGGTCCCCTGAATCCTTCCCTCCAAAGTGAGGCAGAGATGCCACACTGCTAGGATGTCATTAGCATCTGGACTCAAACTTAGCCTCAGGAGATGTTTCCCCAAACCCTGCAGACATCCTGCGGCTCATTGGCTCCAGTGAACATCCTGGTTGGTACAGATCAGAGAGGCTGTTCACTTAAGGATGAGTAGGAGCTAAGGGACATCTCCAATCCCTAAGAGAGGTCCCTTCCCCACTGCCTCGTTGAGAACGTCCTGCTGAAAGGAAAGGGGAGGAGATGGGATGCTGGCTGGTTATGGGTGGGATCTCCACCCATCAGCAGGTGGGGAGCTACAGCTGGTTCCAGCACCCGAGCCTCACCCTAGGGAGGGGAGGACTACCCTGGGGAGGACTCTGGCTGCCCTGCTCCTCTCCTAGACCTCCCTTGCCCTGTGACCCTGAGCGGTCCCTCGGTTTCCCCATCTCTGCAAAGAACAGGCCAGACTAGGCAGCCTCTGAGGGTCACCCTGGCTTTCAAGTGGAACGGCTCCTTGGGGCCATCACGGAGGTTCCCAGAGGGATCTGTGCCCAGAGCTTCGTGCTCTGCACCTCAGCCAGGCTGGCCTGCGTTTTCCCTGGAAGTGGATGAGGCATCAGAGGGGACACCAGCGGCCACGAGATTGGAGGTGATGCTGAGAACACGACAGGCCCCAGGTGGTGCTCGCTGGAGCTGGGGGCGGGCATCAGTGGCCAGGTGGGTGGGAGCCTGAGCCGGGTTCCCCAGGAGGGGGAAGCTGCAGCACCACCTCCGCCTTGGGACAGCAAAGGGCTCGGAACAGGGCAGATAGCTGGTCCTCGGAAAGCACCACTTGGGGTCCCTCTTAGCTCTTGGCAAAACAAGTCCACTTTGGGGGAGCATGTGAAGGACCTCCCAAGCCCACTTTCTCCCAAAGGGAGGAGAGGTTCTTCCCATTCAAAAGCTACCTGTACTTCCTCTCAACAATGTCTGTGCTTCCTACCGTGTACCCCAGTTAAACACTGGCCCCCTCATCAGGAAGACTTGCACAGGACAGTGATCTTCCCTGGGAAAGGACCCCACGTGATGCTTTCCAAGGACCAGCCTTCCGCCCCGTCCCCTCCTCCCCACCCTGAGCACTTCGCTGTCCCAAGTCAGAGGTGATGCTGTTGCTTCGGGTTCCTGGGGTACCTGGCTCAGTCCTGACCACTGTTGCCCTGCCCCCAGCTCCAGAAGTCAAGACAGATGAAAAGAAAGGCCTGGCAGAGCAAGTCTGAGGCCTCTGTGGGCACAGGGATCTCTGTGGTTATTCTGCGGTGATCATGAACCAGAGCCGCGTGTTGGGCCCTGCCTTGGTCAGCCTCTTCTACCTCCTCGCTCTCACTCTGGGGCAGCAGCTCAGGCAGGAGTTTGTCACCTTCTGGAACATACTTCCAGCCTCCCCAGGTGCTGGCTCCTACCTCCTGCGATGGAAGGACAGCGGGCTCTCGGGTCTGGAACTTATGAAAACTTTCTTCATCCTCACCTCTGTTCTTTTCCCCTTGCTGTTTTGACTGGACACATGTAATTTATGGGCTGTGATATACTGCGCTTCAGAATTGATTTTTGTGTTCAACTGGCGTAAACCATTTTTGGTGGACTCACGCCGCCGGGCGAGATGTTTCCTCGTTATTGATGGGTGTGTACGGCTTTTGCCCCCACGTTGCGGGGCCCTCTGCCCAGGCTCATTCCCTGGTTCCTGGCAGCCGGAACACTTGGCCAAAGGCATAGGCAGCCTTTTGAACCAAAGGAAAATATTAATTTAAGACACTGTTTCCACACGAAATTACAGGAGCCTTCAGAAACCCTCATTAACTTGATTCAGGGCCGAGGCACACATAGTGTCTTAAGGGCTAAGTTTGGCCACCGTGTAAGAAGTTTGTGGTTGGTGAGCTAACAAAGAATTCTGCAAGGGCCCCCAGCACCTCGATTCCCCACATAACCATTTCCAGTTGATTTGCCTGGAAAACCTCTTATTGAAGAAGGAGAAACAAAAACAGCCCCCGTATTCGTTTTGGTGTCAACCCCAGCGGGGCAGTTACTGGGCCCATAACTTCTGAGGCAAGAATAGGACCATGTGGTGGCTGCCAGGCATGAATGCCCGTGTGGGACCATAGGAACAACTGGCCATGGAGACTTCCTGGAGGATGCTGGTCCTGTGGTCACCATGTCCCATCCTCACAGTGGCTCTCTGGGTACCTCAAGAGACCTGTAGTCAAGGAAGCATTAGTCCCATTCTACAGATTACAAAACTGAGGCCAAGAGTGAAGAACTCACCCCAGGTCATTAGGCAAGAAGAGCCTTGGGAGAGGTGAGACCCAGGTCTCTCTGACCCCAAAGCACACACTGTCCGCTGCACCAGGGTACCTGCCCAGGGCTGGGCTGTGCTGTGAGCCAAGGTGGCCCCTAACTTCCTTCGGATAATATAACTCAGCAGAAGAAACAGTTCCTATCTCTTCTGTCCTTCTGGCCAGTACTAGACAGGTTTTGGTCATCAGGATTACAAATTCAAAGTGTGGACTCCGCTCCCGAAGGGGAACAGTTCCTTAGGGAGTGCAGCTCAAAGTACCAATCAGGCACGGGGCCTGCAATGATGTTTTAAGGGTCCATGAAAAAGGGTTTTTTTTTTTTTTTTTTTTATTCCTCTTAAAATCAGAAGAAAGAAATGAATATAAAAATCATGAATATAGAGCAACAAATCCAGCCTGGTTTATATCCATTTTCATATCCATGCAGCTGTAAAACACAATCTTCATTGTTTTTATGGAAGAAAGGGTCCATGAAGCCTAAAGAGTCCAGGACCCTCAAAGTCCCGGTGTGACCCAGCAACAGGTCGGGCTGAGGAGAGGCTCTGTCTGCCTTGGGTGTCGTGTGGACTATGTGTGATGGGGACACAGTGAGGGTCCAGTGGGAGGCCTGCAGTGTGGTCTCCTGCCTCCTAGCAGGGCAGTCCTTCCCCACAAACAGCAGAAGACGCTTCGCCGAGATCAGAGAGAGACAGCCTTCGGGCCCCCACAGAACCATAGGATCTGGGCACAGAGCCTTAGGTATCCCTGCTGTGCCCTGCCCCAGCTCCAGCCCCACGCCCATCTCCACCCTGGTTTTTCCCCTCCAACTGCACCAGGAAGTGAGGTTGACCCTGGGAGGGATGGACTAAGACAGATACCTCCCAAGAGGCCAGCCCTGGTCCTACACAAGCTGCCCACCCCAACACAGGACCAGGGCCGCGACTTTATCCTGAACAGGGAACACTTACCTTCAATAAGATCTAGCCCAACCCCCTTACTCTACAGATGGGGAAACTGAGGCCCTGGGGTACAGGGAGCTGAGCAGAGCAGATTCATCTGTTCATCTCTGGAGAGTTTTTTCCCTTTCCTATTCCTGCCTGCAGAAAAGTAGCTGGATTTCACATGCATCTCTTAGTGACAGCCGCTGGGCTCATCAGAAGGGCTCCTCAGCAAACAGAATGAAGTCCTGGCCTTTTATCCCCCGCCCGAGTTCGCGTTCCCCTGCTGGGCAGAGCTTGGAGCCAGGGTCCTTGAGCTGGTGGTGGGGAACACAGGTTCCGAGGGCATAATCCGAAACCGCGCGCCTTCTCTGCAGGTGCCGTTTAGTTTCAAGCACGCCTTCCGTCCCTACCGAGGGATGAAAACCGCAGTGTCAACTGCCTTCTCCTCAGCCCCTCCGGAGGCCCCTTCGGTATTCACATCAAAGCCTTCTGCATATTTATCATTCCTCCCTCTGCATTAGGTAAAGACATCTGACAGGCACACAAAAGCTCCATAGTCTCCACTTGGACTCTAAAAAGGCAGCAGCAAGTTCAAACCGAAGTTAAAAATTCCCTCCAATAAGTATATTTTCTTTATTGGGAACCTGGGAAGGATTATCGCTTAGCACCCTCTCCAAAATCAATTTGCGTCCACTTACCACTCGCTCCTGGTATAAAATAAAGAAGCTTAGGCTTCATCATTCGGGATTTAATAGAAGGCACCCGGCTGGCTCTGAGCAGAACATTTCTGGGGAAGAGGATGGGATAATAGACAATACCCTGCCTCTGGTCTTACTTTCTTTCTTTTTTTTTTTTAGTTTTCAAGAGCAATCATGTCTCTTCTTTGAAATATAATGGCAACATGTTAAAATCTAGATTCAAGTATGATCTGACGAAGGATAATAGTCAACTTTAGCTGTGTTCAAAATACTTAAGCTCTCTTTGAAAAGTTAAGAAAAGGACTGTAATCTTGAACTTTGGGGGAGGGGGAATAACTGTGCCTTTTTTCATGAAAGAGACGTGTATAGAAATCAACTTCCAGGGTGAGTGATAATTGTCTTACTTCCTGCTAAAACTTTACGTCTTGATTATAGAGATTTGCATGGATGTGTTGGTTTTGCCTCCAATGAGACGCAAAGAAAGCTTGTGTAACTTGGGGTTTCTTCTGGCAGTGGGGACTCCAGTGTATGCAACCTGACTGGTGGGAACCCTAACAGGGGCTCCCCAACTTGTAATTTGAGCACGTAATCTGATCCTTCCTGCCCGTGCTCTTTGATCATGGTGGGGCCCGTGATTTCCAAGTGATAGACAAAAACTGAGTTTTCCAGTAAGATGCTTGGGTTTCTGAAGAAAGCTGAGTTGAACTAAAACTATGTAGACTTTGGGGCTTCCCTGGTGGCTCAGATGGTAAAGAATCTATCTGCAATGCAGTAGACCCGGGTTCGATCCCTGGGTCGGGAAGATCCCCTGGAGAAGGGAGTGGCAACCCACTCCAGCATTCTTGCCTGGAGAATCCCATGGACAGAAGAGCCTGGTAGGCTACAGTTCATGGGAGTCTCAAAGAGTCAGACACAACTAAGCGATTAACACTTTACTATGTAGAGTTTGAGCCATGGTGGCTTTTCCAGGGATGCTGCCAATGGTCGAGTACAGCATCCTTACTTTAAAGATGAAAAAAACAAAGTTCCAGAACAAGGAAGGGACTGCCTAGCTCACCTCGCTGGAGAGGGGGAGTTCTCACCCCAGATCGTCAGAGACCACCCATGCTGGATGAACACCCACCAGAGCAGCTTCTGGGCACCTGCTTTCCTACATTTCAGGGATGGGTTTGCCCAAATCCACTAGGTGGGTTGTTTGAGGAGCAGGACTCGAGTTTGAGCCCTTGTTGGGAGTGAACCCACTGTGCCATGCTCTGAAAGGGGAGGGGGTCCTATCCCCCTGCTGGGCCATGAATGGGGAGTAACACAAAAGCAATGAGAGAGGCAGGCAGGGCTCAGCCAGCAGAGTGGCCAGGACCCAGGGCTAGTATTTCATTCATTCATGCACATGCTACATATTAACTGAGCTCTTAATGTGCATAGATGATAGCAACTCCGCTTCTACTGTGCTTCGGCTGCTCTGAAAAACACCTTACCTGCATTATTTTATTTAATCTTCACATCAAATCTGAGGTAGGTACTTTACTAGCCCATTTTACAGAGAAAAAACTGAGTCATGGCAGGCAAGGAGCAGTTGAACTTGAAACTTGGAACTTCCTCATGCACAGTCGCTGTTCTTTCCATGGAGCCCTATATCCTGGGGGCACCGGCCCCAGAGGCCAATCTTCTCTGGATCTTGTTTCTTATCTGCAAGGCCTGGAACGGCCCTGGCCTCTCTGAGGCTCACATCACAGATTTTCTGGGACTCTGAAGACAGGGACAATGTTCCTGAGGACCAACATGCTCTTTCCTTTGCTGGCCAGGGTACCCGGGGCACCTAGAACACCCAGGACGCCTGGAGTCCCCAGCATTGCCCCTCAGAAGGCTTCTGGAGTTGACTTCTTCACCAGGCATTCTAAAATGACCTCGGTTCTCAGCCTCAAATCAAGCCTCGGGGCCTGCCGAACAAAAACCTCCTGACCTTCCTGGCTTTGTCCCATGCTTCCCCCATCTTGCAGGGCTTCCTTCTGCCTCTTTAAAATTCGCAATTACCAATAATTCCCTTTGTTGCACCCAAATGCGAACCACCATATTAAATTATTAAATATAAGTGTTTCTGAAATATTTTATCTTGACATGTATCTCCGGAGTCAAATGACCCCAGGCAGTATTCATAATTAATTTCATCAAAAGGGAAAAAAAAAGTGCTGGCAAGGGACTCCCCGAATGACCTGTCCTGCAGAAATACAGCTGACTCTTGGCTCGCTGTTCCCTCCCTCCCCTTCCTAGGCCTCTGGAGGGAGGCCAGGCCGGCAGAGTTGCTCTGTTCTCAGAATCCCAGAAGCTCAGGCCTTGGGGGTGGGGGGGGGGGGTAGTGGGGGACACACGATCACTTTGGCCCAGAGAGGAACAGTGACCTGCCCAAGGAGGCAGAGCCAGAGGACGCACAGCTGGACACACCGCCCACCCCTCCTCCTCCTCCTCTTTAAGTTCCCAGCCCACTCCCTCCTCCAAGGTGCCCTCCGGGGACCAGAGAGGTGTATTTAAAGGGGCGGGGGAAACAGAACTGCTTCTTCACAAAAAGACTGCCCTGAAACAAAGGGCTTTTTTTGTAGCTCTCCCCCACCAAGCTCGGACAGAAAGAGAGATTAAGTTTTGAGGAGTCACTTTCCAATCAGAAAGCCACCATTTAATTACAATGCGCAGGAAATTACAGAGTGAATGGGCAGACGGGCGATAAGGGACAGCCCAGAAGGATGACAGGCCTGAAATCCAACCACTTCATCACAGAGCTTTATCACAAGAGGCTGTCTGGACGGCTGACAATCTGATTGTACTGTCAACTCAATTCATAATTAATATATTTATCAAATTAATTACTGAAAATATCTCCCCGGCGCTCGCCGTAAAACAGAGGCCGGCTTCATGGCGGGCGGGCTTCGTTTTCTGCTAATAACCCGTGCTGTCAGTTTAATGAGGGCAGGGAGCGGCCCCTGTTTTGCCTGCCTGACAGACAAATTGGCCTCTTACAGAGAATGATCCCTAGAATTTAAGAGAAGAAAAGAAATATGGCATTGTTTGGTGACAGCCGCAATCGCAGGCTTGTCTCGGAAACTTTGCATCAATTCTTCCATACAAGACAGCGAGGGTGGGGTACTTCGGGCAGCTAAATAAATACTTTATGAATTCCTGACTGATCCCTTCATCAGACCGTCCCTGCTCGAGCAGTTCCTCCAAGTCCTGAGTGAACCCCCAGCTTGGCTGGAATCTGCAGGTTGAAGTTTAGATATAGGGATTTCAAAGCAGGTGATGCCTGGGGGATTTTTTTTTTTTAAGGAAGAAAAATTCATGTGCCAAGGGGTCCCAACGAGATGAGTCCGTGACCCGTTTGCTCTTGTGCAGAATAACATTTTTCTTCTCTTCCAAGGGCAAAGAGTTAGGCCCAAGAGGGTCTCTGAATTCAGATCTTTGCCACCTGAAGCCCGACCGAGCCCTGCAGAATCCCGAGAGCCCCTTCATGGACCTGACCGCCCAGCCTCTACCTTTGACCTCTGGACCGTGTAACTGCGACTCCAGCACCTGGACAAAGCTGGCTGGGGAGACCTGCCTGTTTCCCCAGGAGCCCACCTGCCCAGTGAGAGAAGAGAGAAGCACCCGGGCCACGGTGAAGGCTGCAGGAAGCCCACATCTCATCCAGAATGGGTGGCAATCCCAAGGTGGCCATCTTTGTGCCTCCAGAGCTGAGGCTAGGCTCAGAGGCACCATGGAGGCCCACCACGAGCAGCATAGTGGCCCTACCAGAGGGCTTCCTGGAAGAAGCAGTGTCTCTGGAGCAAGGTAACAGAGAGAGGGTGCAATGCTTTCAGAGAAACTCGGCCCTGAAGACAAGCTTCCAAATCTCCATCTCTAGCCTGCTGAGTGAGGGAGCCAGCTCCGACAGAGACCCAGGCCCCAGTGAGGGAGCAGGGGGTGGGGAAGCCAGACCTGCTCTGGAAGGTGCTTTAAGAGAGATACCCCAAGTTCTGGGAGAGGGGGGCACTGCCCTCTGGCTTTTCAGTTCAGTTCAGTTGCTCAGTCGTGTCTGACTCTTTGCAACCCCATGGACTGCAGCATGCCAGGCTTCCCTGTCCATCACCAACTCCCAGAGCTTGCTCAAACTCATGTCCATTGAGTCAGTGATGCCATCCAACCATCTCATCCTCTGTCATTCCCTTCTCCTGCCTTCAATCTTTCCCAGCATCAGGGTCTTTTCAAATGAGTCAGCTCTTCGCATCAGATGGCCAAAGTATTGGAGTTTCAGCTTCAACATCAGTCCTTCCAATGAACACCCAGGACTGATCTCCTTTAGGATGGACTGGTTGGATCTCCGTGCAGTCCAAGGGACTCTCAAGAGTCCTTTCCAAGATCACAGTTCAAAACCATCAGTTCTTTGGTGCTCAGCTTTCTTTATAGTCCAGCTCTCACATCCATACATGACCACTGGAAAAACCATAGCTTTGACTAGACAGACTTTCGTTGGCAAAGAAATGTCTCTGCTTTTTAATATGCTGTCTAGGTTGGTCATAGCTTTTCTCCAAGGAGCAAACATCTTTTAATTTCATGGCTGCAGTCACCATCTGCAGTGATTTTGGAGCCCCCCAAAATAAAGCCCATTTTATTTTAATTTTTTTGGCTGCGCTGGGCTGTCGCTGCTGCGTGGGCTTTTTCTCTGGTTGTGGAGCGTGTGGCCTCCTTGCTAGTTTCAATGCACCGGCTCCTCACTGCAGTGGCGTCTCTTGTGGCAGAGCACGGGTTCAAGGTGTAAGGGCTTCCGTAGTCACAGCTCCCAGGCTCCAGAGCACAGGCTCAGTAGTTAGGGCTCACGGGCGTAGTTGCTGTGCTGCATGTGAGACCTTCCCGGATCAGGGATAGAATCCATGTCTCCTGCGTTGGCAGGTGGATTCTTTACCACTGAGCCACAGGGAAGCCCTTCAGGGCCGTTTTTATTCCAGCCTTTCTGCTTCGCCTTGTGAGGCTCAGGAAGGCTCTGATACGATGTGACCCGCCTTGAGCCTTTCCTGCCGTCTACTCCACTGGCCTCCAAACCCCAGCCCATCCCCTGCTTTCTCCTCAGCTTTCTGTGTCCACTGTGTAAGTGGCCTTTCTCTTCAGCGCTCCCAGCCCTGCCCCTCCCCTCATACACTCCACAGTCTTGCCTCTCCTCGGGGCTTCTCACCCCCGGAGGAAGTCACAACAGTCCTGAGAGAGCAAGAAATACAACCCCATGCTGCGACCACAGGCCAGTGTGAGAGGACTTAAAAGCCCTGGTGGTGCCGAACCCAGGACTCTCCTCAAGCCCAGAGGCTTCTAGAAAGCCTCAGCTCCCTTCCCCAGCAGCCTGGCCTGTCACGACCCTTCAGGATCAATGCTTCGGCCCTGTTCAGCCACTGGCCAGCCTCTTGTCCAGAGCCTGCCCTGAGCCTTGAGAGCGTCTGTCTCAACACGGAGCCGCTGTGTCCCAGGCACCTGGGCCCGCGGCCATCCTGTTGGCCGGACGCCTGCAATCACAGCTGCCCTAGGAAGACAAGGCTTGTGGGTCTGGAGGTAACTGACTGAGACACACATTTTGGAAAGAGAAGGTGCCTTAGTCAAGTAAACCCCCTTCGCTGTGTAAGCGCCTATGTGACAAGCAGTGTGAAAAAAATGAGTTTTGCCCCATGGCTGAGTCTGGGTTCTGAATCACCTTGAACAGCATCCATGGCTGCCCCAGACAGCCCGGGCAAGGTTGGGAGTCCCGAGCTGCAGTTCCCACTGGCCTGAAATGGTTTCTCTTCTTTGTGTTCTGGGGAGGCATCCACCCATGTTTTCCTATAACCCAAAATGGGAAGAAGACAAGGACTCAAATGATAAATCAATGAATCAAAGGCTTCCCAGGTGGCGCTAGTAGTGAAGAACCCACCTGCCAATGAAGGAGACATAAAAGACACAGGTTTGATCCCAGGTCAGGAAGCTCCCCTGGAGGAGGGCATGGCAACCCACTCCAGTATTCTTGCCTGGAGAATCCCATGGACAGAGCAGCCTGGCCGGCTACAGTCCATGGGGTCCCAAAGAGTTGGACATGACTGAAGCGAGTTCGCACGCACACATGTCACATTACTCCTTTTCTTCTGTCTTTCAGGACTCCTTCAATGTTGGGGTCCAGTGGTGGTTAATTACTCGGGCTGCTGGGGGCTGGCTTTTCACAGTCACACACGGGCAGTTAAGGGGCAGACCCCAGCCATCTCTCCCTGGGCTCCTGGCTTCTCAGCGTGGTGTAGGGAGGCCCTTTCTCATCAACTCAGGACAGTTTTCATCTGCAAAGATTGCTTCATCTCTCTCCCCATCACCATGGCTTAGAGAAGCCTCAATTCTTTATGTCCCGTGTTGGGTTTAACGCCAAAGCACCACAGATTTCTCAGTGCATTAACTTTACAGCGACATCCCCTCAGCTGAGCCAAATGGGCAGGCCTTGTCTCTGTTTTATGGAAGCCCAGTCACTGTACAAGAAAAACTGGCTGTTTAAAAGATAGTTAAACATTGTATAAATTATCCACATCTCTCCTACCGGAGGCCTTCCGAGAACTCAACGCCGCAAGTCCCCTGCCCACCCTGCAGGACCTTTTCCTTCCCTGACCACTGACGTGTGCCTGATGGCCAGGTGGGAGGGTGCCCTCCCCTGCCACAGCCTGGCTTCACTCAGCCCAGCGAGCTCTTTCCAAAAAAAAAAAGTGTCCTGTCAATTTATGTGCATTATATGTCTCATCGATGACACTATGAAAATAAAACCTTTGTGCATTCTCCATTGACTAGAGACAACTAAACCCTTCAGCAATTGACTATTTCAAATTGATTATGGCATCCTTCTTCTGAACCCTTTAAAAATCTAAAACAAGGAAAATACAGACACAAAATAATTTTAAAGATGATTAACCTTTTTAACATGATGTTACATATGCACACATCCTTGAACTTGACTCCCCCTGCTGCAGTCCAGGCAAACCTCATTTTACTGCTCTTTACAGATATTATGATTTTTATAAACTGAGGGTTTGTGGCAGCTCTGGGCTGAGCAAGGCTATTGGGATCATTTTCCCAACAACATTTGCTCACTTTGTGACTCTGGGTCACGTTTTGTGAATTCTGACAATATTTCAAATTTTTTTCATTATCCTTTGTGACGGTGATCTGAGATCACTGATATCTGATGCTACTATTGAAACTGTTCTGGAGTACCACACACCATGGGCCTCCCAGGCAGCCCTGGTGGTGAAGAACCTGCCGGCCAGTGCTGGAGACAGGAGATACAGGTCCGATCCCTGGGTTGGGAAAATCTTCTGGAGGAGGGCATGGCAGCCCACTCCAGTATTCTTGCCTGGAGAATCCCGTGGATAGAGGAGCCTGGCGGGCTACAGCCCACGGGGTCGCAAAGAGTCGGACACAACTGAAGCGACTTCACACACACACACACACCACAAACCATGCCCTATAATACAATAAATTGACAGACGTGTGCATTCTGACGGCTGTACTGCTGGCTGGCCGTTCCCCCAACTCTTCCCCCTCCTCCGGCCTGAAACACAAGAGTGATGAAAGTAGGCCAACTACTAATCCTACAGTGGGCTCTAAGCGTTCAAGAGAAAGGAAGAATAGCATGTCTCCCACTTTAAATCTAAAGCTAGAAATGATCACGCTTGCTGAGGAAGGCACACTGAGAGCCAAGATAGGCCCAACGCTAGGCCTCTCATGGCCAACAGTCAGCCAAGTCGTGAATGCGAAGGGAAAGTTCTGGAAGGAAATAAAGAGCACTACTCCAGTGAACACACGAATGAGGAAAACAAAACAGCCTTATTGCTGATATGGAGAAAGTTTGAATAGTCTGGATAGAAGATTAAACCAAGCCACAACCTTCCCTTAAGTCAAAGCCTAATCCTCAGCAAGGCCCCAACTCTCTAATTCTGTGACGTCTGAAAGAGGTGAAGGAGCTTCAGAAGAGAAGTCTGACGTTCACAGAGGTTGATTCAGGAGGTTTAAGGAAAGAAGTCATCCTCATAGCATATCAAACTGCAAGGTGAAGCAGCAAGTACTGATGTAGAAGCTGCAGCAAGTTATTCAAAAGACTTAGCCAGATAAGTAATGAAGGTGGCTGCCCTAAACAGCATATTTTCAATGTAGAAGAAATAACCTTGTATTGAAAGAAGGTGCCATCTAGGACTCTCATAGCTTGAAAGGGGAAGACAGTGTCTGGCTTCAGAGCTTCAGCTGACAGGCTGAGTCTCTTTTTAGGGGTTAACATGGTGACTTGAAGTTGTAGCCAAGGCTTAGTTCCCATTCTGAAAATCCTAGGGCCCTTCAGAGCCATGCTAAATCTACTCTGCCTGTGCTCTACAGATGGAGCAACAAAGCCCGGATGATCGCACATTTGTTCACAACATGGTTCACTAAATATTTTAAGCCCAGCGTTGAGACCTACTGCTCCGAAAAAAGATTCCTTTCAAAATGTGACTGCTCACCTACAACGCACCTGGTCACTCAAGAGCTCTGATGGAGACGCGCAAAGAGATTTTTGTTGTTTTTGTGCCTGCTAATCCAACATCCACTCTACAGCCCATGGATCAGGGAGCAATTTTGGCTTTTAAGGCTCATTATTTAAGAAATACACTTCATAAGGCTCAAGCTGCCATACACAGTGATTCCTCTGATGGACTTGGACACAGTAAATTGAAACCTTCTGGAAGGGATTCGCTATTCTAGATGCCATTAAGAACATTCGTAATTCATGGGAAGAGGTCAAAATATCAACATTAACAGGAATGGAACCTGCAATATCTCCAAGGTCTACCCGAATTAACATAATGGTATTATTTGAGAGCAAGAAGGAATGTCACCTGACGTGCTCTAGGTGTGCAAACTATTAAATAGCAGGTGTGCAGCTTGGAGGAAAGGATGAAAGGCTGTTCCAAAACAAGCAGAACCTCTTTTGTGGTCAAGTTCAGGGATATGGCACCATTTGTGCATTTTTTCATTCATTCAACCAACAGTTTATTATCACCTTCTCTGTGCCCTGTGCAAGGCACATGACTGTAGATAAAATAACTTTCCCAAGTTGCTTCAAGCACAGAGTCTCAAATGCCAAGTGCTTCAAAATCACCCAAGGGGCTTATTAGTGTGACTATTTCTGGGTTCTGTGTCCCCAGAGAGTCTGATACGGTGAGTCCTAGTTACCTAGGACTGGTGTTAGCCAGGATTCTGCTTTTAAAAATACCCCAGATGATTCTAATGCAGACCAAGACGATATGAAGACCAGGCTTTCATAAATGCTGGCCTGGTGAGAAATATGAAAGGGTGATAACTCAAGGGGAGGATGCCAGGAATTTCCCAGAGATGCCAGGGTTCTAGAATTCAAAGAGCTACTGTGCGGAAGGGGCAGAACACAGGGCCTGTGTTTTCACGTATCCTTCCTTCTCTTCCTCCTCAAGTTGAATGAACTGGGAACAAAAGATCATGCTGTCAAGGATCAGTGCCAGGTGGGTTACATCCTGAACTTTCCACCAACACTCAGGAAGTCCACAACCCTTCTCAGGGCAGGGGAGGGGGTGCAGGCTTGCTGCCACATTCAGCACGTGTGTGTGTGTGCGTGTGTGTGTGCGTGTGCATGTGCGTGTGTGTGTGTGTGTGTGGAGCAGGAGGGGTGGGGGGAGCGTGACTGCAGAGGCAGAATGGCTGCCCTGGAAGGGATGAGAAGGAAATGAGGCTGCCTGGGACAAGGCTTCCTTCAACTGTCCAACCAGCTGGTCAGTGAGACACCAGGCTTCCCAGCCATCAGGTTTCAGGTGCTGAGACGAGGCCGTGGCAGAATCAAGGAGCCTGGACTGTGGTCCCTGTGCTCAGGGGCCAAACTGCTTCTTCAGCCACACACTCAGTGCACCACCTGGGGGTGACACCACCGGGTGTCTGAGAGGAGAAGAGTCTGACAGGATAGCAGAGGAGACCATGGGCCAACATGTAGTGTTTCCACCACAGTCCTCAATGGGCTAGAAAGTGCTGGCATAGCCTGGAGATTGTTCTGGAATAACCTGCAGCCGGGCCAGAAAGAAAGCATGGACTCAGAAGTTGAGAGCAACAAGCCCTCTGGACAGAGGACAAACGACTGTGGGCAAAACCCTGGACCGGGAGCAATAGCATCAGATGCGGGTGTGACCCCAGGGCAGGTCACTGCCTTCCTCTGAGCTTCAGGTTACCCATTTGTAAAGTGAAGGGACTCAGCACGATGTCTTCAAGGGTCTTCGAATCTCTGAAGCCTATAAAAATATTCTAATTAAAAAAAAAATCCCACTGAACTGATGGGCTTCTGGTCATTAAAGTCATAATATTTAAGAAAGTGTGGTTGTTGTTGTTCAGTCGCTAAGTCGTGTTCAACTCTTTGTGACCCCCTGGGCTGCAGCACACCAGGCTCCTCTATCCTCAATTGTATCCTGGAATTTGCTCAAATTTATGTCCACTGAGTCAGTGACGCCTTCCAACCATCTCATCCTCTGTTCCCCCTTCTCCTATTGCCTTCAGTGTTTCCCAGAATCAGAGTCTTTTCCACTGAGTCAGCTCTTCATATCAGGTGGCCAAAGTATTGGAACTTTAGCTTCAGCCATAATATTTAAGAAAGTAAAGAAGAATAAAGTCTTAGGATGTATCAAAATGCTACAGGGCCCAGGGAGTTAAGGTGTGGGGATGCTATTTCCTTTTCAGCCTCTCCACTCTTAAAGAACGTTACCCTTTCATATGATGGCATGGAGTCCATTTCACCTCTCTTCAATGTACATGGAACTTCATGAGCATCTCAATGAATAGAACGTGCCAGAAGGAACCTGGAGCAGCTTCCAAAACTGGGTCATAAACAGAGATGTGTCTTCTTTCTGGCTCTCCTGGAACATGCACATCAGGATCTCTGAGCTGATAGTGAGAAATCTGGTGACTCAGAGTCACCACGCTGGACAGATGGTGTGGAGAAACCAGAGAGAGAGAGAAATGTCCAGGGAGCCCCACTTGCTCCAGCCTCCGGCTGAATGGTCCTCCTGGCCCGAGAACCAGCTGGTGGGTGAGGTGACCCCAGCCCCCAGGCTTATAGCCACCCTGGCTTTTGCCAAGAACAGCAGAGGAGAGCTCCGTCCTTGAGAAAAATCAGCGCAACTGTTGTTTTGGGGCTGTGATGGTTTTCTGACGTGGCCTTAAACATCGACCGCCACGGCCATTGTCACTGTTCCTCACGGAAGATGCAGGGAGGGACTTGGGGACAGAGGAGGGGGAGAGGGAGCCTGCCTAGCGGGTTGTGGGGGAGACACCAGATAACCAGAGCCTCCGCTGGCCTATTTTCTCCAGCTCTAGAGGGGATACATCCATCTTAGAATTACCTAGGGCAAAAAGACACAGAAAATACCGAGAAGCTAGCTAGAGGGCTGGAAACGAGTTCTGAGACCCCTCCCATGCCTGCCCAAAGGAAAGGAGAGAGAAAGCCAAGTACAAGTGCCCCTGCCTGGGAGACCCCCAGAGACCCCTGGCCATACTGAGGTTCAACCAGCAAGGGAAAATCTACCTATCGTAGTAGCAGTTCTGTCCCCACCCCGAGCCAGCATGAGTAAACTCTTGCCAATGGGCTAATTCCAGCTGTCTGCCTGTGTTTGTAAATAAAGTTTTATTGGGCCATGATCATGGACCTCTGTTTGCATATGATCTCTGGGTGTTTTTGCCCAACAACAGCTAGGTTGAGTAGATAGGACAGATACCATCTGGCCCACAAAGCCTGCGATAGTTACTAACTGACCTTTCTAGAAGAAGGTTGCTGACCCCTGCCCTAAACTATCAAAAGTGAAATCCCAAGACAACATGCCCTTCCCCAGCATCCCTGCTCAGAAAGACCCGCTGGGGTCCACGGCCCGCCACCCATTCATTCCCATCACCCATTCAGTCATTCAATGCCCTGTGAGCTTCTCGTGCACGGCAGGCTCCCAGCTCCACCTTGGTAAGAGAAAAATGAATAGACGCAGTCCTGGTCCTCTAAGGGATCCTGGCACTGTGCAGGGGCGCATCACACGTTCAGAGGATCATGATGCCCACCGCTAAGAACCAGAGGGAGGCAGTGCCCGCGGGATTCCAGCAGTCTAGACAGAGGCAATCAATCCGGCTCGGGAGTTGAGGCCAGGGAAGGCTTCCCGAGGAATGAAGGTATCGGCCGATCCTGATGAATGAGCGGGAGCCAAGGACAGGTGAGGATGGGGGCGTGTCTGCACAGAGAGGGAGGGGGATGTACACAAAGGATGCGGGGAGGGGCGGGCATCGAGAAGGGCAGTGATGCGCGGGGGCAGGCAGGACCCAGGGCAAGGCAGAGACCACAGATGCCAGGAGCGACAGCTCTGCACCCTGACAAGTGACCATCCGCTTCTCCCCTTAGAAGGGGAAAGGGAACGCAAGACCCCCTGGGCCGAGCCTGCTTTCACTGAGACACGGAGGTTTCCACGTGGGTTTGTTTTTCTATCTGCCTCATAGCTCGCCCACACCGAGCCCCCCACTCACTCACGCTGAGAGGTCAGGGGCAGCCAGAGTGGGCTGTCCATTGTGGGGAGAGCCCCCACGCAACCCCGCACACATCCGGGAACTTCCAGCCTGTGTCGCCTGCATCCTGCCTGCCTCCGCCAGTTTTATCTCAGGCCAACTTCTTCCAAGCAGGAGAAATGGAATATTCACCAGGTTCTGTTCAGTTCAGTCACTCAGTCATGTCTGACTCTTTGCGACCCCATGAATCGCAGCATGCCAGGCCTCCCTATCCATCACCAACTCCCGGAGTTCACTCAAACTCACGTCCATCGAGTCGGTGATGCCATCCAGACTTCTCATCCTCTGTCCCCTTCTCCTCCTGCCCCCAATCCCTCCCAGCATCAGGGTCTTTTCCAATGAGTCAACTCTTCACATGAGGTGGCCAAAGTACTGGAGTTTCAGCTTCTTCCAATGAACATCCAAGACTGATCTCCTTTAGGATGGACTGGTTGGATCTCCTTGCAGTCCAAGGGACTCTCAAGAGTCTTCTCCAACACCACAGTTCAAAAGCATCAATTCTTCGGCGCTCAGCTTTCTTCACAGTCCAACCCTCACATCCATACATGACCACTGGAAAAACCATAGCTTTAAGCAGACAGACCTTTGTTGGCAAGGCAATATCTCTGCTTTTCAATATGCTATCTAGGTTGGTCATAACTTTTCTTCCAAGGAGTAAGCATCTTTTAATTTCATGGCTGCAATCACCATCTGCAGTGATTTTGGAGCCCCCAAAATAAAGTCTGACACTGTTTCCACTGTTTCCCCATCTATTTCCCATGAAGTGATAGGACCAGATGCCATGATCTTCGTTTTCTGAATGTTGAGCTTTAAGCCAACTTTTTCACTCTCCTCTTTCACTTTCATCAAGAGGCTTTTTAGTTCCTCTTCACTTTCTGCCATAAGGGTGGTGTCATCTGCATATCTGAGGTTATTGATATTTCTCCCAACAGTCTTGATTCCAGCTTGTGCTTCTTCCAGCCCAGCGTTTCTCATGATGTACTCTGCATATAAGTTAAATAACCAGGTAGATCACACGAATGGGGGAGGGGGGACACGGCTACACATATGTGCCCTGGAAACTTCTCTCTGAAAACACAGCTAGGCACGTGTCCCAAGGAACAAGGGCACCTTTGTTAAAGGGCCTGGCATCTGGGAACCAGCAGGGAACAGGCATTTCGTGGAACACTGTGGATTTAGAACTAGAGGGTAGCCCTTTGTTTCTGCATAATACAGCTCTTTTAAAGTTGTGTTGTCTGCCCACTTTTTCTTAATTAGAAGATGATAACTTTATTCCAGTTTTCATAATATTATGGCTAAATACAAAGGTATTTTATGAAGACAACCCTGCTTATAAATCCTGTTCCCCATCACAACCCTGCTTACGCAGTTATTATTGCTGTTGTTGTAGTTTTGTCTAAAATATTAAGGGAGGTTTGAGTTACCCGTTTCAAAGACAAACTCTGAAATGGAAACCATTTCCTTGGGTGGGTGGAGGGACCCAGCTTCCGTGGCACAAACCTTGGCTGGACTTGATTTGTCTCAGGGTGCACCCCTATGCTGAGAGAGCCTTGCCTTTCCTGTATTAAGAAAACAGAAATGCCATCCGCCGCTGTGGTCCAGTGGTCAGGACACGGCACTTGTACCACCGGGGCCCAGGTTTAATCCCTAGTTGGAAAACGAAGATCCCACAGGCAGAGAGGCACGGTCAAAAAATTATAATAATGGGAAAAATAAACAGAAGGCCAAAAGCAAACAAACAAGCAAAAAACGGATGCCTGGAATGAGATGAAAGTTCAGCTTTGGTGCAAATCCCAGCGATGCCCTGACATCCTGGGTAATTTGGGGCAGCATGTCCTTTCATCCTGGGTGGACTGCAGTTTTTCCGTTTGCGGAACAAGAAGCTTGATGATCCTCATAATACGGACTTCAGGATCTTTTGCAAAATAAAGCAAATTAAATTAAATGAAAAGCTAAAATCCCATTAAAAACCTACCGTCCTAATTCTCAGAGGTGAGAGGTATGAAACTTACACAAACCCACGAGAGCCACAGTCCTGCAGTTTCTGCTCTTCAAACAGTGTGTAATTGGGTCAAGGATCTATAGATGGCAGCCTCTTGCTAACTAAGATCTAAGGGGAAAATGCTTCCGTTGATCTATACTTTCTCAGCACATGTAAGGGGGCCAGAAAGGAAATGGAAACCAAATAGTTATTTATCTTCAAATGTCATAGAAGTCTCCCATAGACCAACATGGCCATTGAGCATGTTTAATCTTGAAAGTAAAAAGTAGGTTTCTAAAGTAGTTATTCACGAATTGTATTTTCACTGGGGGGAAATATATTCTGCCAACAAGGATGTAACTGGTGGGATCTTATCACGTGAATGTTTAATCCTGTGGCATAGACTCTGTGAAAGTGGGAGAATCTTCTTTGAGGTCCTCTTCAAACAAATCTCCCTCACTGTCCCACCCCTCCTCCCCCAGTGGCCTCTTGGATGCCCCTCAGGTGTGAAACATCATGCTGAAGGAATGGGCGGTCTTCCTTCGTGATGTTTCTTGTTAGTCTTTGAATAATCCAGTTTGGGCCTTTCTTTTATTCCCATTTGTGAGCTTCATGCAAGCTGTTGAACTTATGTACACAAGTCTTTGCCATTTGAGGAGTTAACTGACAACGACTTTCTAATTAAAACAAAGAAATACTGTGTTTACATCATACAAAAATGTATGAATGGCAAGTGTTAGGTTGAATCATTATGAAATGGCTGGTCAAAAATCAGCAGTTTTGTCTGATTCTGGGAGGGATAAATTGGGAGATTGGGATTGGCATATACCAGTACTACATACAAAATAGATAACTAATAAGGACCTACTGTATAGCACAGGGAACTCGATATTGTGTAATGGCCTACATGGGAAAAGAACCTAAAAAAGAGTGTGTGTGTGTATATATATATATATATATATATATATATATATATATATATTTGATTCACTTTGCTGTACACCTGAAACAAACACAACATTGTAAATCAACTATACTCCAATAACTATTTTAAAAAAAATTTTTCATTCTACCTCTGTGTTAATGTTGGTGCCAGGTACTGGTTGTATAACAGAGACCCAGACCAATGGGGCCCTGCCTTTGTAGGTTACGGCTGGGTAACAGTGAATGAATGGGCTATTTTAATACAGGATGGCCAGTGTCTGAGACACAAACTAGAGGAGCTGACCTAGGGAGGTGGAGAACCACTTCTCAGAAGAGGACATGGAAAAATAGAGAGAAAGAAAGCTGCAGAATGTTTGTTGGGGGAAAAGCCCAATCTTTAGAAAAGAATTTTATGGGTGATTAGGACTAGCTAAAATTGAAATGAATGTAAAGTAATTGAGTTTTAATATCAAAGGTAAGCTGGTACACAATTAAACTTTGTTTTTTCTCTCTGTTAATAGGACAGAATCTTGTTAGAGTATTAGTCTGGGATTAATGAGAAATTGTACACAGAAGTTTTGTTTACCCTTAATGAAAAAGCAGAGACATTACTTTGCCAAGAAAGGTCTGTCTAGTCAAGGCTATGATTTTTCCAGTAGTCATGTATGGATGTGAGAGTTGGACTATGAAGAAAGCTGAGCACTGAAGAACTGATGCTTTTGAACTGTGGTGTTGGTAAAGACTCTTGAGAGTCCCTTGGACTGCAAGGAGAGCCAACCAGTCCATCCTAAAGGCAATGAGTCCTGAATATTCTTTGGAAGGACTGATGAAGCTGAAACTCCAATACTTTGGCCACCTGATGCAAAGAACTGACTCATTTGAAAAGACCCTGATGCTGGGAAAGATTGAAGGTTGGAGGAGAAGGGGATGACAGAGGATGAGAAAGTTGGATGGCATCACCGACTCAATGGACATGAGTTTGAGTAAGCTCCAGGAGTTGGTGATGGACAGAGAGGCCTGGGGTGCTGCAGTCCATGGGATCAGAAAGAGCCGGACACAACTGAGCGACTGAACTGAACTGAATGTAATCTCTCTAGAATAAAGATTCTATATGTTGTAGCTAAGGCATTTTACAACTATATAAACTTTTATATTTGCCCTCCCCCCACCCTACGAAATAAAGAGGACATGATGGCCTAGTTGGGACATGAGTGAGGAGGGGGGTCTCCTGTGCAGGTAAAGCAGGGGGCAGTGCTCCTGGCACAGGGGATGGCAGGTCTGGAGCTGCGAGCTCAGCAGTCAGATGTCCCGCAAGAAGCCCAGCATGCCTGGGTCGGGAAGGTGGGGGGAAGCCCAGGGTGGGAGGAGACTGAGAAAGCAGGTGATGTGCAGGGTGTGAAAGGCCTTCTAAGCCACAACGGGATGGATGTGCCCCATCCAGAGGGCGATGGGGAGCCACTGGAGGCTGACAAACAGCAAGGTCAGATTGGCCATTTAGAAAAAAATCGTTCTGCCTTTAATGTGAAAAAAAAAGTGAAAGTCGCTCAGAGTTGTGTTTGACTCTTTGCAACCCTGTGGACTATATAGTTCATGGAATTCTCCAGGCTAGAATACTGGAGCGAGTAGCCTTTCCCTCCTCCAGGGGATCTTCCCAACCCAGGGATGGAACCCAGGTGTCCTGCATTGCAGGCAGATTCTTTACCAGCTGAGCCACCAGGGAAGCCTTTGTGCCTTTAATGTAGAGACTGGATTAAGTACAGCGAGAACTGGGTGCTCACCAGCCAAGGTGAGAGGTGGACTGGCTGGTTCAAAGAAGTGCCCCTGACGGCTAAACAGATGGACTGTTTTTGAGGTGGACTCTCAGGATGTAGTTGCTCATGGATACGCCAGAGTAGAGAGAGGGAGGAATCTGTCATGGGTGATGCTCACTCAGGTGGGACCTCAGTGGGAGAATGGGTTTAGGGAGGAGACACTGCTTTTGCCTTTGGACATGGAGGGGTGGAGTAGTACCTGGGGTCATCTGAGGGGGCTTGGGAGGCACCAGCTGCATCCTGAGATCTGACACTCCTTGGGGGGCTCTGGGCAGGAGTCAGCACCAAGCTTGGGGTTGGATGAGGCTGTGGAAGGGTAATGCTCGGGGCTTGTCCCCCATCTTTAACAGGCATGAGCATTGCAGGGGGCACAGGTTCGATCCTTGGTTGGGGAACTAAGATATCCCATATGCTGGAGGGTGCAGCCAAATAAATAAATAATTCCTTTTATTAATTATTAAAAAAAAAAAAAAAGACATGGGAATCCAGTGGGTTTCCATTAACTTGAGCATTGTGGCTCCATCTCAGCCGTGCTAACTAGAATCTCAGGGACAGTCGCTGAGAAACTGTGTCTCTTACAGGCTCCCTAGGAGACCAGTGGCGATACCCTGCGACCAAACTTGTAGGAGCCCTCCTGATGTTATGGAGGCAGAACTTAATGAGAAGACTATCAGAGGAACCTGTAAAATTCGATTTCTTAGAAAAACTAAATAACCAACATTAGCGAGGGTGGCTTTCATATACAGCTGTCAACACGTGTACTGAACTTAGAAATCGAAAACCCTAAAATGGTAATGAAAATCCTAGGAAAGAAAAATGCGGAAATTAGGTTTGACTTGACAAAAGCAGCACAGGCTCCATCTTTTCCTATAAAACTGCCCTGCCAATCGGTACTCTAATGTTTAATGAAACTTTGGTCCTAAAGAGCATTTATGATGGAAAACCAAGCCAGGCAGTTTAAACATACACAAGATGCCCAAGAGTATCAAACTGACCATAAGAAGGCCAGTGGGAAATCCATTGAACACATTGGTCTTGATCGTCAGAAGAAACTAGAAAGGAGCTTAACAGGACATCAGAGTTCCTTACTGAGTCAAACATGTCAATATGCCCTCATAATCTGAGCCTTGATCAAAAGACTTGGATCTGGAAGAATATTAATCTCTTACTGCCCCCAACAAACCCATTATGCATTGTTTATACCCCTATTAGAGCGGGCAGCTGAGCCCACCTGGGACTTGAGTTATTTACGTCCACGTCTGCTCACCCACCGCACCGCACAACCCTTCAGGGCAGGGACCTCATCTTTGTCACACCATGCCTGGCACCCTGGCTGGCAGAGAATGGGCATTCCGACCTTCTTTGCTAACCTAAGCTTTCATCAGACAACAGAGATTCTTGATCCTTGTCTGCAGGTGCAGAGCTTCTGTTTATGGCAAAGCTGGCTTTGGAAGTCTCCCCACGACCTCTCAACATCAAAATGATTTTAACCTTCAAACCATTTTAGGAAAAGGAGAGAAGGCAGAACAAAAGCAAAGGCAGGATGATAGAATGTCCCAACACTCACAAAGTCTGGGTTGAAAGAAGGCGATTCCTGTGCAAGCCCGCTTATTTGGGATTCACCAGCTCAACCGCACTTGCACGGTGCTCTTCTGATAAGCTGCAAAATCTAAAACTCCTTATTAAATGTCAGAGAAATCGGCTAGCCTAGGGCGAAGCCAGTGCATGGGCGGTGTGTGCTACAGTCCAGTCCTCTGTGATTGATGGGCTCTGAATAAGCAGAACCAATCCAGGCTGATTGTGGATGAAATGACTACAGCCAGCAAAGTTCAAATAAGAAATATGTGAACTTTAAAGTACTTGAACACAAATCAAGACAGTGAGTTTTTATAAAAATCTTTACTAGCTCAAACCACTGAAGCTCAGAATGACCTTTATCCTTGGGTTGAGTAGCTGGTGGTGCAGGGAACGTGTGCACCGTATATCAGGCTCTGAGCCTCCAGAGAAGCACAGTGGGACAGAGAAGCTGGCAGATCCGATGCTCACAGCCCCCTTGTCGGAGCCCATGTGGGCAAGGCAGGCGGCGACTCGAGACGTCAGCTGCCCTCCACTGCTCTGCCTGAGCAGATTGCCCTCCTCTTTTGCAGGGTGTTGGATGGGCTTTCACATGTTCCCTTGCCCTTTGGTATTGGAATCAGAACAGGCTGCCATCCCAGCTTCTTGCCTGTGCTTGGACACAAGCAGGGCATTTAGAAAAGCCCCCAAACCATGTATCAGAGCTGATAACAGTGCTTTGCACAGCCCTGCAGAGCTAGACAACACACTTTTGTGCAACACTTCTTTGTGGTAAACTCTTCATAGGTGTTCTCCCCGCCCCAATCCAAGTCCTTCCCCACCTCATCCCCAGGAGGAAGCATCCTTACACCCCTTTCTCATATGAGGAAATGGAAGGTTCTGAAGGTCTGAAGTTCTAAAAGGATGGAGCGGGTTTCCAGCTGCTTCTATGGGTCCCAGATTCTCTGCTTTTTCTATGACACCAAACTGCATCCCTTTGTGACGATTGAATGAGCACCCTTCTCAGTCTTATTCTAAACTGGATCTTCCTTTTCACCTTCACAGATCTCCTAGCTATTTGATGACAGCATCAGATACAAACACCTCTTAGGATGAGCAATACCATACTCTTAATTTCTCAGTTAGACACCCAAGGCTGGTAGAGTTGATCCCTCCCACAAGAACTGTAGAATCTACAGGAGAGAGAAGAAATAATTACAGTTCATTTTATCCTTTATCCCAAAGGACCGGGCAGGAGGGTGCAAGAAATATAGCTAAGCCTGCTTCCACGTGAGGGGTAGGGAGGAGGACAGTCAGGAGTGCTTCATGGAGGAGGTGGCCCTTATAGGATGATTGAGATTTGGCTTTGTAGACGGAATGGAGTCAGAGTCCTTATTACTTTCGCCATTTTCAACAGCATTGATGGACTTGTAGAGCATTATGCTAAGTGGGAAAGGTCAGACAGAGAAAGAGAAATACTGTATGATATTGCTTATGTGTGGAATCTAAAAGCCACAAAAAAATTTGTGAATATAACATAAAAGTAGCAGACTCATAGATACAGAGAAGGAACTAATGGTTACCAGGGAGAAGGAGGAGGGGAGGGGCAAGCGAAGGGTGGAGGAATGGGAGCCAGAAACTGCTGGTGTGAGATAGGCTCAAGGAGGTACTGCACAGGGAAATGTAGCCAATATTTTGTAATAACTATATTGTATAAAAATTGTATAAAATTGTAAAAAAAAAACCATAAATTTTATAATATATAAAAATTTATCTAAAAATTAAAAAAAAAACTCATTGCATGTCACGCTCTGTCTTCTAAATGACATACACGTATTAGCACTTCTGTTCCTTAAAGCAGGTTTTCTTGTCACCTCCATTTATTAACGAGAAAACTGAGGCACAGAGAGTTAAAGTAATTACCCAAAGACACACAGTGGTAGAAGGAGACTCAGCCGCAGGCTCCAGCACTCGAGGTCTTGCCCCCTGTGCGAGGCTGCCTGTGTCTGCGGGAGGTGGGTGCCGAGGAGAGGACCATTTGATCAGAGGCAGAGTGACCTGGAAAGCAAGGGGCGTGTGTGGGAAGATCTGGCCACCGCATCTCTCTGCAGCATGGGCTATGAGAAGGTCAAACAGAGGTCGAAAAGCATGAGGTCCACTAAGTGGGAGACCATTCATTCATTTGTTGAACCAGTGTTCACTGGGCACCTACTTGGCACCAACGACTCCGTTAGGCACTGGCAGACTCTGTCACTAACCAATGTTTCAAAAAAAGCGTGGGTTCAAGCCAGGGAGGGTAACTGCCCAGAATGAGCTAGACATTTCAAACTAACCCTTTGCGTGGCTACCTAAAGCCCTGAATATCAAAGAAAAGCCATGTGCCCCATAGTAGAAATTCAGAAACTTCTTGAGGGGGTGGCGACATGAGCAGGGCTGAAGGATAAATGCAGGCTGTCTGGTTAAGCTTGAATTTCAGATAAACAACAGATAATTTTTCAGTAGAAGTCTGTCCCGGGGGCTGCATGGGGCGTTGTTGCTGTTGTTGCTCAGTCACTCAGTTGTGTCCGACTCTTTGTGACCCCACGGACTGGTGGACTCTGTAGCCCACCAGTCTCTTCTGTCCATGGGATTCTCCAGGCAAGAGTACTGGAGTGGGTTACCATTTCCTACTCCAGGGGATCTTCTCAACCCAGGGATGGAACCCGAGTCCCTGTGTATTGGCAGGCGGATTCTTTACTCTTGAGCCACTGGAGAAGCCCCTGCGTGGGGCATGCCGATGCTAAAGAATTCTTTCTTCTTTATCTGAATTCAGGTTTAACTTGGTGTCTGCTGTTTTAATTTGCTAAATCTGGCGGCTCTAAACTTGAGTGATCTTTTCATGAAGCTGCCCCATTTTACAGATGGGCCAAGAGAGAGCACGGGCTCTAGATGACCAAGAGAGCAAGTCAACCACTCGGTCAGAGGCCCATGGCCAGGTTTCAAGAACCCAGTCCAGGGCTCTCTCTGCTTCACCAGGCCACCTTCCTTGTCCCCAGCTAAAGGGGTGGAGAAACAGGGACAAACTTGCAAATGATTGAATCCAGCCATTCAGCCCCAGCATGTTCCAGGCACCTTCCAGTCCCAATGGGTTTATTAGCCCTTTGTGTCAAAAGCAGTGCAGCTCTCGAGCAATTTTAATTGTGGTGGCAAAAGTAAGAATTCTGATCATGCAATTTCCTCAAGAGTCAGAATTGCTCTCAAAGGGCAAAGCCTCAATAGGAAGCAGGTTAGCCCCCCCGGGGATTCGCCCTGCCCCGCCCCCCAGGTGTGCCGTCACGTGGCTGCATTTGGTGAAATGCTTCAGGGAAAAAAAATCACCGAGTCACATTGGCCCAGCTTAAGGGAAATCAAATGTTCCCTTCAGAGCGACATCTCAGGAGACTGTGGCCAACTTCAAGGTGCCTTTATCTGAGTACATTCCATTAGGAGAGGAGCAGGAAGAAGCGCTGGCCTTTCAGGGTAACTCAATCAGACTCTGTGGCATTCACAGGGGTATCGGTTACCCTAAGCCTCTCGGGGCTGCAAGGAGATTAAGACGCGGATTACCTGCCACTTACTCTGTGTCATCAAGGAAAGCAGGGCTTCGGCTACAAGCCCCGTTTAATCGGGTCCCGGCAGGCTTTTCTCAAAAGGATGGCTGACAGCATTTCTAAGCACGTTTTTAAACTGCCCATCATATCCGTGGTGGAAACTCAGCAACACAGAGAGACAGCAACGTCAACAGCGGCCACTGCAGGAATTTCTGACAGGTGGCCTTTTGTGGAATGATGGGGAGGGGCCAGGGAGGGGCTGGGTGTTGTTAGGCAGCTCAGGGGCCCACTTCCCTGCACCCTCACAGCCAACATCTTCAGGCATGTTTCAGCTTTACATCATACTCCTCCATCGGTGTGTGTGCTGGGGCCAAGACAACACGGCTGTCAAGACAGATGTGAGTGGGTCTGACACCATCCCTGGAGACAAGAGGGAGCCAGCAGGAGCCCCCACTCTGCATCTGGGCAGCCAGACCAAAGAGAGTTTTTCTATGCAGTGAGAGCCCTGTATGAAAGCCATAAAGTATCATGGCCTGGAAAGAGAGCAGGGTCCCAAGCCTTTCTACAGTTGATAGCAGCAGTCAGCAGACTAAGACACGTGGGCCAAATCCAGACCACCAGCTATTTTTATAAAGTTTTATCAGAAGAACAGCCACACTCATCATTTACATGATGCACTTTCGTTGTAGCTCAGTTGGTAAAGAATTCTCCTGTAGTGCGGGAGACCCGGGTTCGATCCTTGGCTTGAGAAGATCTCCTGGAGAAGGAAATGGCAACCCACTCCAGTATTCTTGCCTGGAGAACCCCATGGACAGAGGAGCTTGGCGGGCTACAGTCCATGGGGGCACAAGTGTCAGACACGACTTAGCGACTAAATCACATAGCAGAGCTGAATAATTACTGTATGGGTCACAAAGCTCCAAATATCTATAATCTGCCCTTTACAGACAAATGGCCGAGTGCTGGTCTCCAGCATTCCTCAGTAGATCTCCCAGTCCTTCTTCACCTCAGATCTGCGCTTGGGTGGAGGGGTTGGGGGTCAGGTCTTGACACATTCTAAATTCTAAGAGGTTGAAGGAGTAATTATTGACGAGAAACCCTTACTGAAGCCCAATTGCTAAGAAATGCAGATGGGGTCATCGCAACTGAATTCTCTCCATAAAGACTTTCAAATTCATCAAAAGAAATAGAATACCCACTTTTGATGATTTTTACTAAAGTGGAAAGGCAGATGAAGCCCAGAAACCTCAGGGGGCTTCCCTGGTGGCTCAGTGGTAAAGAATCTGCCTACTGATGCAGGCGACATGGGTTCAATACCTGCTCCAGGAAGATCCCACAGACCATGGAGCAACGAAGCCCATGTGCCACAGTTACTGAGCCTGCACACTGTAGAGCCTGTGCTCCACAACAGGAGAAACCACTGCAATGAGAAGCCCTTGTGCTACAACTAGAGAGTAGCCCCTGCTCGCCGCAGCTAGAGAAAAGCCCGCACAGCAACAAAGACCCAGCACAGCCAAAAATAAGTAGATAAATAAAATCATTTTTTTTTAAAGAAATCTCAGGTGGCTTCCCACTGCCAAGGTGAGTTAGGAGAGGCCAACTTTCGACTCTGGCATTGAAGCCACCCACAACATGCACCCAGACCCCCTCCGTCCTTACCCACTGCACTGTCACGGTATTCTGGTGTGTTACTCATCCTGTGCCTGCTTCCGGCTTGTCACGTGCAAGAACGTCAACATCACACTGGCCTGATGATGGCTGGGATGATGATGATCATATCAACATCTCTCTGCACCTTTGGCTCTGCACCCAGGCGGAGCAGCTAGGTATTCCCTGAACACAACCAGTTCTCATGCTACGCCCTCCTCTTAATTGTCCTTCCCTCCATCCGTACCTGATGACCACACCTGTCCTGCGGGGCTCTTCTCCAGATTATCTGATAAAATCTTTCCTGATGCCTTCCATCAGATGGTTCTTCTCCCTCCTCCTCGGGCCTTCAAAGCAACTTTCCCAAACATCTTTGGTGGGACTGATCAAATTCTACCTGACCTTGTTGTTGTCTTGGAGAAGGAAATGGCAACCTATTCCAGTACTCTTGCCTGGAAAATTCTATGGATGGAGAAACCTGGTAGGCTACAGTCCATGGGGTCGCAAAGAGTTGGACACGACTGAGTGACTTCACTTTCATTTTTCACTTTATTGTTGTCTGTAGCCAGGGAACCAAAGCATTCCTAAATTATTGGTGTCACTATACTTGAGTGATGCCAAGGTGCAGGGGTGGGCATGGTGAGGGTGAAGGTAATGCATTGTGGGAAACTCTACTTACATGAACTCAGGACCCCTTTCAAATTAATCCCCCAGGGGAAGTTAGACAGTAAGTCTGTCTGTGTCTGTGGCTAGGGCTGAGCTCAGAAAAAGGACTGTGGACCTTTAGGAATCAGAGCCAGGAGGAAAAGCCCAACAAAGGAGATGGAGGCTTTGTGGGCTCTCCAGGCCTAGGTGAAGCTCCCCTTCAGGAACGACCAGCCACTAGGCAGGGAGGGAAGTCCTCTTCCTCACCATCTGCATGGGCAGGGCAGAGAGGACCACTCCCCAGCACCACCTTCTCCATCCCCACCTCACGTCGAGAAGGGAGCAGAGGGTCAGGTCACTTCATTGTCCAGCAAACACTGACTGAGCACCCACGATGGGCCAGTCACTGGGGGAAGTGAGAGCAAGGCAAGGTTGCTGCCTTCACAGTGCCTACACTCTGACCCCGACCCAGGCCCACGAAACGAGCGGGCCCGGATATTCTACAAATGATCAGGAACCACAAAGCCTTCCTCTCTGTCCAGAGATGCTCTGGGATGTGCTGTGCTGCAGCTGCCAGGACTCTCAGGGACCCTGAGATAGACAAAGATAACTCAGCGCCTCATCTGAAAGTGCCTTGCCTGCCCACCTGGGTGGCATCTTTGTTCCAGGTTGAAAACGTTTGCAGAGAGAGCCCTTGGAACCTGGCAGGGAGAGGCCTTTGGGAAACAGTCCCACCAGTCATTTTATGATGCTGAAGAGAAAAGACGAGTGTGGGAACCTTAGGTCTCCCCACCCCTTCTGGGTTTCAGTCTTACCCCAAGTGGCAGAACAGCCCTTGGGGCTACCTAGAGGTTTGGGGAAGACCTGAGGGGGTGACCTAGTGACCACAGGCTTCAGACTAACTCAGATGTCACAGTCTATGCCCCTAAGGGCTCTGCATCATGGCCTAGAGAAGGAAACAGGGCTCACCCTGGAGAAAGGATTTGCCCAGGTGGCTAGTGGGAGTGCAGAGGCTCAACCCAGCCCCTGGATCCCAGGCCAGTGCTCCCTGCACCCCGTGACTGCCCTCAGGCCCCTGCTTGGGGGTCAGATGGACCAGCCTGGTTACTGAGTGACTCACCCGTCCAGTCTCCCCGGCTGGCCTCTGGTTGGGAAGGAGGTTCAGGCTGAAGGAGAGCCTCAGGGGGTTTACCAGAACACTCCAAGGCTGTGGGTGCCATGAGCTGCCCGTGAGCCCATCTAAGGCCAGAGGAGATGAGAGTCAGTCTCAGGACGCTCAGAGCCTGGCACAGCGCCTGAGCCTCTGAGCACTCCAAGCTTTCAGAGAACGAGCGTCTGTCTGGGCTCCCACCTCCTGCCCCCACGAGGGCTCCTCCTGCTCTAGATATGGACTCTCTTTCTCTCTTCCCTCTGGGCTGCACTCCCCTGGACGACAGAAGATGGTTCCCTCAACCCATCTGGGAAAACCTTTAGACATGTGTTTCTTTGTCTCTCTGGGGACCACAAATCAGACTTAGTCCTGGGGACTGACTTTGAAATATCACCTGGTTGAAGATGCCAGGCAGGTAAGATGGGTTGCTCCATGCTCTTCTCTCTGCACCTGTTCAACTCCCACCTGTGGTGGAATTTCCAGCGTGGTGGGCACCTGGGCATCAACACTCTCGCATCTGCATGGATGCTGAGTCCCAGGCAGGTGTGGAAGCGGGGGGTCAGGTCTCCCTCAAGGGTACCTGTAAGGCAGTCAGTCAGTCCTCTCTCTTTTGCTCTTGACTCCTGCAGACCCTAAGCCCCCACTGCACCTGCTGAGAGTCCTTGCAGCCTCGGGCCTGGAGCCCCTGGCACCCTGGGCTTTGCTGTGATGCAAACAGACTTCACCTGCCACCCTCTCCCCTTCCCGCGGAGAAGGAGACTTGTCTGAGTAGAATCGAAACCTAGTGTGGGGGTGGGGGTGGTCAGTTCATTACTGTGCTCTGAGTTCTCCAGCGACTTTTCCAAATGCCAGCCCCCCTGCGGACTCTTGTGCCCAATGTGGGCACCATGCAAGGGTCACCAGCAAGAGGCTGTGCAGAGCGAGGAGGGGAGCCATCAGCACCCGCCCCTGTGCCCTGAGCCTTAGCCCACAGAAGAGACAATTCAGGGTGCTTGCTCCCCCATGCTGGGTGCTCCAAATAGTCACAGGGAATCTGCCCTGGGAGCAGGTGCCCTGCAGCAGGTCCCAACACAGCTCGTCCAGCCTCTGCCCCCTCAGCCAGTGCCACCTGGCTTCCTGGACTCTCAGCCTCTCTCCCCTCCTGCTCCCCAACCCGTAGGACCACGCCGGGCTCTCTGTGTTGCCCACGAGCGGAGAGCAATCTATTTCTACCAAACACTGTTTCTATCGTGTTGACCACCCCGTTGGCTCCTCAGCCAAAGTCAACCTCTCGTTTGGAACCTCCTCATCTCTGCGAGAATCAGCCCCTTTCTCCCTCCTCCCTCTGCCCTCCTCTCTCTCTCAATTTCTCCCTTTTTTTTTTTTTTTTCTGCCGGGCACAGGTAATTGTGAGACAGCGAGGGAAAGCCCTGGAGGATTCAGTTCCAAGCGCTCCCCAGCAGTTCTCAGAAAGGCACAAAGAACTGCGCTGAATGTCACATTGAGTCCCTCCCGTGCACCTGCCGGCTGCCCCGGCCCCTCCGGTTCACCGGGGGGTCACCGGGCGCTCGCGGACTCTCCAATGGCCAGGAGAGCTACTATGTTTTCAGTTCACAGTGAGATTAAATCTACAACGCTTGACCCGTCTAATTTATTGTGTGGTTGACGGAGCAAGGAGAGCCCATAGAAAGAGCTGGATGCGTTTCTCCTCCTTAAACAAAACACCGTGGAATTTGTAGGAAGCCGTCGGCAGCTTGGCGTTTTCGTTCCAGGCCTGGAAGTGAAAACCAGTTGTGATGAGCATTGGATTCCACAGCCTGGGCAAGAGTCGAGCAGACCCATCGTTGTTTTTACCAGTGAATTAGAGACTCGAGCTGATCAGCACTGGCAACGTGAGGCCTGATGGGTTTGAGCATAAGCTCGGGGCTGCTGACCCTGACCGAGGTCAGATACTTATCAGGATTTTCCCAGACTTGGCTGTGCCCTTCAATGTCCTTTTGCCCCCTACTGGGCACTGACCACATTCGGGCTGAGACTGCCCCTCCATCACCAAAGCCATGTCCATTCTCTCCTCCTCCATCTTGTGGACCAAAGGGCCCTCTCCTGATCACAGAAAAGACCCTCGTATGTGATGCTGAGAAATTAAATTTCACTTCTGTTCCTGCCTATTAAAACACCTCCTGGCAGGAGACTCATTCCTGGCTCTTGAGTGACCACTCACTGTGGATTCTGGAACTGCTTTGTCAGTAGCAGAACATCTTTTTATTTTTATAATGACTTGTAAGTGGGAGCCCAATAAACCAAACAGACTCTGGCCAAGTTGCTTAGCCTGGAGAGTGGATGGGGGCCTGCACTTGGTCCCATCAGGTTTGCAGATGCTGAAACATCAACGCAGACCTCAGCTGAGATGCTTGGGCAGCAGAGAGACACATGGTGCTCACAGCTAGAGGAGAGCAACAGGAGCCTGAAAACCTGGGTGCCACTTGCTTCTCCCAGACAAGAGGGTCAGAATAAAGGTCCCTGAGCCCAGGCTGGGCAGAGGGGGCATTCACGGCTGCAGGCAGCGTGAACACACATGGGAGGCCTGAGCACACCTGGAGCAGCCCAGTGCTCCTTCTGTGTGTGGGGGAGAGGCCACCAGGAGACCAGACCGTAGTCTGGGTCAGGGTGGGAAGGCGCAGATGTGTTTGCAGGGGTCCCCACAGAGTTCTCCGAGCACGTGGGAGCAGTGAGTGCTGGGGTTTAGAAAGGTGGGCCTGGAGGCAGTGGGGCAGCGTGTGTGGTGGTGAGCATTCAGGCCAGAGCCCAGAGGGACAGGGAGCTGAAAGCCAGAGGAGGCAGGAAGAACAGATGGAGTGGGTGGCATGAAAGGGAGAGCGGGTCTGGTCCCCAGGGTGTGAGGGACAAGGAGGAATCGGGAACATGCGTCAGCTTTCTGCAGGAGTGGAGGATCTGTGCTGCTTATTGAGGGAAGTCAGGAGGAGCAGACCGACGGATGAAGACGCGAGTTCACTGAGGGCGGACCACACAGGGACGCAGGCCCAGGGTGACGGCATTGGCAGCTCATCTTTGTTGAGAATTGGCCAAGAGACTCTGCAAAGCACTTTATTTTGTCTTATTTGATCCACAAAACAACAAAGTAACAACAAAGTTGCTGCTGTCCCTTCTCTTTTAAGGATGAGGGCATCAAGGCTCAGAGAGGTGCAGGAAGTTGCCCTAGATCACACAGCTGAAAGCGATGGAGGCAGGCTCTGCATCTCCATTGTCTCGTTAGCTAGGATCCTACACTGCCAGGAGAAACGTACAGATGTGGACCCAGAGCTGGAAAATGAGGTCCAGGGTCCCCTTGTCAGGGCACCATCTAGCCTTCCAGAGCACCGTATTCACACAGGTCAGGGAGGAACAGGAGGCCTCTCGGGTCCAGACCCCGATGTGCTGAAATCAAATCCTCTACCTGCCTCAGAGCTCAGGCCTGGCAGGGAGGTGCCTATACCACTAAGGAAGCTTGAACTGCGGGCCCAGGAGCTGCAGTTCTGCCAAGATACATGTGCCCCCTGGGACCAGGATGTGCGTTTCAGCTCAGGCTCGGGAAGAGCTAGGTATTAATTATAACACATTAATTATGACATTCGGGAAAGCTTGAAATGGAGGACGGCAACCCTCTCCCAAGGCCATATCTTGTCTCATATTTCTCCCTTGAAGCTGTGACTAAGGCCTGGCGTTAAGGGCGCATCAGTCCTCACACTGGTTGGTATTGGGGTGGGCTGGAAGAACCACACCATTACTAGCCTGACTTGAAAACGCTGACCTTTGAACAAGAGAAGCTCAAAAGATGTATCAAGGTATATATGTCGCAAGGGGTCCAGGGAGATGGGCCTTCTGATAAGAGGTTATGATCTGAGGAAGAACCAAAGCCAGGCAATCATGTTAGCCATGGAACAGTGAAGCTGATCAGGCTTGTGTTTCGTATAGAAAGAAAAAGCTTGAGTTTTCAATAATTAGCCCAAAGTGAATAAAGCAAAAGAATTGAGAAGGCAGTGCTACTGCCCACTCTTCTTTTCTTTCTTTCTTTAAATTTAAATTTATTTATTTGTAATTGGAGGATAATTGCTTTACAATATTGCGTTGGTTTTTTCCATACATCAACATGAATCAGCCATGGGAATACGTATGTCCCCTCCCTCTTGAACCTCCCTCCCTCCCACCTCCCACCCTATCCTACCCCACATGCCTGCTCTTATCTGACCAGTTTTTTTTTTTTCTTTGACCAGTTTGATATGAATAAGTTGAGCAAGAGAGTCTGCAGTGAGTTCCTTCTGGCATGTGGGTAAAATATTAACAATAGCTAACATTTTCTAACATTACTAATTACGTAGAGTTCAAAGGCATACTGATGGATTAACTCATTTAATCCTCACTGCGATCCTGTAGAGACAATGTAGCTACCATCACCATCTGACAGAAGGATCAAGGATCCTGTTACCAGCCTGATGTCCCCAAACTAGTAATTGCTAGAGCCAGGAACTGAGCCCAGGTGGTCAAACTCCAGAGTCTACTTCTGACCATCTGCCATACTGCTCATCTTTTAGGAGGTATAAGGACCACCTGATGTATATATCCAAGAGATAGGAAGACGTTTGTCCTTACAAAATCATATACATGAAAGTTCATAGCAGTGTATTCACGGTAGCCAAAAGTGGGAATAATGTGTGTACAGATGGATAAAAATTGTGGTATATCCATATGATGGAATATTATTCACCCATGGAAAGGAATAGGTTCATCTGAGTGGTAACATGAATGTCACTGACCTTTGGACGCTTCACGCTAACACACAGGTGATCCTTGAAAACATCATGCTAAGGAAAAAAAGTCAGACCAAAAGACCACATACTGAATGATTCCATTTATAGGAAATGTCCAGAACAGGCAAATCCATGCAAACAGAAAGCTGCTTACGTGTTTCCAGTTGCGGGGGAGTGGGAGAATTGAGAGAGACTGTCATGGGGGTGGGTTGGTTTGCAGAATGAGAGGAGTGTTCTGGCATTAGGGGTGACGGTTGCCCAGCATTAGGAACATACTAAAAAATATCACTAAATGGAATACTTTCCAGTAGTGAATTTTATGTTGTGTGAATTATATCTCAGTTTTTAAAATGTCCTCCCCCCGAAACCCCATCCCACTTGATGTATCAGTGAGGATACCTTGAGCTCTGCCTTTGGCTGTTCCCTGGGGTGCAAGATGGACCCCAGGTCCAGGCATCACACAGACACAACAGCATTCAGGGGAGGGAGAGAGGGCGGTTCCAGAGAGGAAAGCCAGCTTTCCAGACCCCCAGCCTCTGTCCTGGCACATCCCCTTGGTCAATACTGGGCCCCTGCCCTCTGCTAAACCTGTCATCAGCAGGGAGACAAGAGGCTTCCTGATCCACTCAGACCAATCAGGATTTGCCCCTGAGTTTTGTCAAGGAGGAGTGGACCCCTGAACAAAACAGATTTGGTCAGAAGAGAGAAGGGTGATGATTGTTTGCAGGCCCTGAGCTGTGTCTGGTGCCGACAATGCTGATTAGGATGCAGACCCCCGGAGCGACTGATTGGACAGGTTTGTCGTGAGTTGTAGAACCCTGCACTTGACATGAGCCCCTCAGATTCCTCTGATGGGGGTGTCCCCAGATCCCACTCTGAGAAACATTGTTCAGTGAGGTCTGAAAACATATTCCAGCTTTCCTGTTACCCAGATCTTCAAATAATTTCCACTTTTCCCCTGCCCCCCACCCCATCCTCCTGAAAAAGGTCTTCAAAAAATGGAGGAAGGAAAGAAAGGATAGGGGAGGAAATAAAGGAGGAAGATGGGAGAGAGATCATGATTTCCTCTGCTTCTCCCCCGTGCCTTTACACAATTCCACAGTGTCACTGAAAGGCAGCTATATTGCTCTGCCCATTTCACAGAAGTGGAGACTGAGGCTAAGAATATTGGCAACTTTGCCCAAGATCAAGTGGAAGTGAATTCAGACCCAGGTCCTGGATCTCCATCTGGAGCTGCAGCCAGCAGACCCTTCTCCCTATAGGACACCAGAGGACGGTCAGGCCCTAAGGCACAGAACCTCTGGATTCAATGCAAATAAGCTTGGTTAGAAAGTGATCATCTCTTAGCAAAGAGATTTCAAGACTCCGTCCTAGAATACAAGGTCTTTCATTTTTTTTTCACATCAGGAAAAGAAAATTGCTCATTCTCTCGATATTAAAATTGTACACCCATACCCTTTGACTTTCCTGCTTTATTAGTGCATCTTCTCTGCACTTGGCCTTGATGTCACCAAAAGCTGAGACTAGAGCAATCATGCCCCATGGATCTATGCTGAAAGGATAAGCATTTAAAACACACCACTTCTGTTTGTGTGGGCTTCCCTGGTGGCTCAGAGTGTAAAGAATCTGCCTGCAATGCATGAGACCCAGCTTCGATCCCTAGGTGGGGAAGATGCCCTGGAGGAGGGAATGGCTACCCTCTGCAGTATTCTTGCCTGGGAAATCCCATGGACAGAGGAGTCTGGCAGGCTATACAGTCCATGTCACAAGGAGTCGGACGCGACTACTGCTTTCACTTTTTCTGTTTGTGTAACTCTTGACGTCATGTTCTCCAGACCTGTGAATGGGCAGAATCATGGGTAAGCTTCTATTCACAGTCATGAAAACCGGTCATAAAATACTTCACAACAAAAACACACAGACCCGGAGCTGACACCGAGAGAGGCTCCCCCTGGAGCCAGGTCACTCACCTCTCCAAGCACTGACCTTTTCCTCTGTCCACGTCTCTCTTTTCTCTGGATCCAAACCTCTCAAGACTACGGTTTTAGGAGAACTAGAAATCTGAATGTGAATGTCAACTCGGTAACACAATTTCCCTTGAGATTTTCCCTGGGCTGTTCCTAAGGGAAGAATTCTGAAATTGCCTACCTTCCCCACTCCTATGGGAGACTTCTGGTTCTTAGAAGGGCAGAACTCCCATCTGGCTACACGGAAAACACATTGGAAGGCGTTGGAGTAGGCACGTTTAAACATGTTGACCCTCTCCAAAGAAAGCTAGTGTCTTGGGCTGTGACTCTGAAATACAGGATGGGGCCAAGAAGATCAAGTTCTGAGCATCAAGATCGAAGTCTTATTTGTGCAAATTTGCCTGAGTTGCTGGTGAATGTACTTATAAATATGACCCATGTGGGTTTGGGGATGGGTCATGAACCTGAAGGTGGGATGGAAAGAGAACAGCTGCAAGGGAGGCTGGAATTCACTCAAACCCTGGCAAACAGAGACGCATGTCCATGAATGAAGAAGATAGGAACTTCAAATGTAAGAGTACGTGCTTGTGGACTGAGGGTTTCTGAGTAAGGGCAGGTTGGTGTCCATGCAGACCGAACTGGGAGTCTGAGGTTTCACACAATGATCCTGTGAGCTGAATCAGATTCATGAGCCTTAAAAAGTAAAGTATTTCTGGAAGCCTCACTTGAGCCTCAGGGAAGCCGAGATGGAAAGTCCCCCACGTAAGGCAAGTGACTGATCCTCAGAGTCAAGTTCCAGTCCTCAAGACAGGATGCTTCAAGCTGATAGGGTAGGTTAATATCACTTATCAGCACGTCAGACATTTAAGAACTCCCTGTGAGATGGGTGATGTTCCAAGAAACAAAGTCATAAGTCATTGGTCTAGGAAGGCTTCAGCATGAGGTCACCCCAGATGGATAATATGCCAATGTGGCCAGCCCCCTGACAACACGCCAGGAGCTGCTCTAAGCACTCAACCTGCATCATGTTATTTAACCTGCTCGCAACAACTGCCCATGACGGTTCTCTCTTTATCATTTCTGTCTTACAGATGAGGAAATTAAAGCTCAGAGAGGAAGAGTCCAGGTCACATGGCTCAGAAATAGTACAGCCAGAATCCCAACCCCCGTTCTGTCCTCCCCTTACAAAGAGCCAAATCGATATGTATTGGGTTGAATGTGAGTCAATGACCCCTTTCCTGTATTGATCTAAATGCTCTTCATCAGACGTATGACCTCCAGGCTGACCTCTCTGAGGACCCTTGTTGAAGCCAGCACCAATTCTAGACGTAATACCCAGGCCACCCTACCTGAAACCTTAGGTCATCACTTGAAAGTGTTGAAGGCAAGCCTTTCCTTTACATGTTTGCATCTCAAGTTGGAGAGTGTCCTATTAAAATACAAACTAAAACAATGCAACTCTGAAAAGTCTGGGGCTGAGTCTTCACCTTAGACACATGCAAACCATTCCCACATTACATACACTACTTGCTTTGCATCCCGCCGTTAAACTGTCATGATGGGAAATAAATAAAGTCCCAGTGCACTGTTTGGCAATTAGCAATTACATCTCAACCTCTTTGGTAGCCTCCACACTGCTCCGTAATTGTGAGATTAAAAAGCTATCATTTACATGGTTGGCTATGAGTGTGCGGGTATCTTGCGATGACAAAGCAATTACCCAAGTCATTATCCTTATAAAGTAATCTGCAATTGGTAAGTAAATAATGATTATGTGGCTGACAAATGTTGTATTATTGACTCTTAAAACAAATATTAAGATTTATCTTTTCATATGGCCATCTATGATATATACTCCAGGAGTCCAAGGTAGGGTCACTTTAAGCTAATAGAACATGAGGTAGATTTACATGCTGCTTCAAAGTCTGGAAAGTACTTTAAGATATATTTTCCTAACTGGTTCACATAATTATGACATAAAGAAGGCAGAACGGGTAATGCCATTTCCATATTTTAAAGGGAAGATGGAGTCTGAGAGAAACTGCATGCTAAGTACTTCAGGCATGTATGACTGTTTGTGACCCTATGGACCATAGCCCACCAGGCTCCTCTGTCCATGGGATTCTTCAGACAAGAATACTGGAGTGGGTTGCCATGCCCTCCTCCAGGGGATCTTCCTGACCCAGGGATCAAACCCATGTCTCTTATGTCTCCTGCACTGGCAGGTGGATTCTTTACCACTAGCACCACCTGGGAAGCCCTTCGAGAGGCTAAAGGACTCTAAGCAGATGTGAAATTCCTTTTTTCAGGGATATTTAAGTATCAATAGATGAACATTCCCAAGACAGCCTGTCTTTCTCCTCCCAGAGGCTCAGAGGCTGATATAAAGGACTTTTCAGTCTCTGTAGAATGCTCCTGTCCTTGTCGATGAAATAGAATAATTCAAGCTATAATGACAACCCCCACCCTCAAAAAAAATCAAAAGGCACTATATACTTCAACCGTATTTTATTGCCTTGCTCAGTAAAGTTGGCCAAAGGTCGTAATTCTTTCATTGTGTCTATACAGAGCCAAATGGCCATTTGAAAAATGTGAAGCTAAAAATGTTCAAATGAAATGATTCCATATCTACCACTCAAATTTTATGACCTGCCTCAGTGTGACCAACATTATAATAAATGCAGTCTTATTGCTTTGTAAAGACAGAGTCAAGGACCATGGCAAGCACCAGAGAGGGTAGGAAGTCTACAGAGAATCTGGTCAATAAGGCCAGATTTCAGATCTGAGCTACTCACAAGTGTGTGTTCAGAGACCCTGGGGTGGAAGCAAGATAGGCTTTGCTCTACCGTAAATGGTCATGGAACCTCAGCCACTGAGAACCTGACTTTTCATTGATTCCTTCCTTCATTCAACAAATGCATATTGAAAGTCTACGGTGAGCCAAGTGATGGCCCTGGAACCTCCCATGAACAAAACAGGTGGGTCCTCACAGAGCTGGCATCTCGCTCAGATGGAGAAAGGAAAGGAAGGAAGAGGAGAGGTGATTATTCTATTTAACAGACGTTTAAGGGCTTCCCAGGTGGTGCTAGTGGTAAAGAGCTCGCCTGCCAATGCAGGAGATGCAAGAGATGTGGGTTTAATCCCTGGGTTGGGAAGATCCCCTGGAGAACGAAATGGCAACCCACTTCAGTATTCTTGCCTGGTGAATCCCATGGACAGAGGAGTCTGGCGAGCTATAGTTCATGGGGTCACAAAGAATCAGAGCCGACTGACATGACTTAGCACAATAGACATTTGGAAAGCTGTTCAAATAGCAAAATTTTATTGAGTTTTCCTCATTTTTTAATATTGCTATTTAAGTATATTAAAAGTATTCCAGGTTTTAAACTTGCATCATTAAAAACAAATAAGTGAAATCGCTCAGTCTAGCAAATCACTTTCAGGCAAGTGTCTATCACCCTGTTGAAGCTGTGTCCCAAGTAGTCCAGTCTCTGAGTGACACTGTGGTCAAAGTAATGTGGTCCGGCAACCCAAAGTCCCTTCAACATGACGGCTTTTCCACCCGGGTTCATTCATTCACACAGACCTAAGTACACTCCTAAAGGGTCATGTGGTCCAGGCAACACTTCTGAAATTCTCCCTTGTCCTTCACATCACTTTTGCTCACATATTGCAAATTCTCAACTACTCCCCTCTTCCAAGAAAACTCCAGTAGCCTCCACTAGGGCCTTCCCATCAATACTGCCCGGGCCCCTCTATGCTTCCCCCTTCTCCTGAGTCTGTCACAAAAGCCCAAGAAACCTCTGCAGCCACGGAAGGCCCTTCCAGGAAGGACAGGTGAAGACAGAAAGGTAAGTAGACAACACCAGCTGGTCCCCATTAATAAACAGTGCCCCCTCCTATGGGTGTTTACAACCCAGCTCTCTATATGATTATTTCAATAAATCACCAAAGCGTGTGACTGTCGAGGGTTTCACCATTTCCCTGTCCAGAGATAATGAAGAAAAACAGAAGATTCACATTGGGGCTGATCTAAGTTATCAAAATATTTAACATCTGCTTTACTCAGGATCATCAGACCTGGCCACAATCGGTGGCATTGTTCCCAGAGCTAATCTCATAGATTTTCCCCTTTCTTTATTTTTAATTGAATTGCCCTACAGGTAACTACACGGAGCCCTTTCCAGGGCAGACACCCTGTACGTGGGTATCCTCCTTGCCCCAGATTCTTTGTGTGTCAAACGAAAGCCTCTCCAGACCCCCGAGTCCAAAGTAGTTAATTAACAGATATCAAAGGAGCCTTTGTTGCCACCCCAAACCTTCCTCTCTTCTCCAGATGGGGACAGATTCACTGACAATTTAGTTCCATTTCTGAGAATGGTTTCTCAGGTTTCCCTTGTCGGTGACTAGAAAGGGCCAGGTGCCATCAAGGACTCCCGTTCCTGGGGCTGTGCCAGCGACCGAGTCAAAGGAAACCGAGGGGCCTCACATCAGTGGTCCAGGACCCATCGGAGGCCATGAGTCTTCCTGTCGGGGACTGACATGGGGGTGGGGGAGCCAGCAGAGAGAAGTGCTGGCCGCAGGGGTGTTGATGGATGACGTCACAGGGCACTGCTCTGAGCAGAAACCCACAGGGCGGGGGGTCCCAGCCCAGGCATCTCCTCTCAGATGAAAGCGCCTGGATCCGCCCACCCGAGACCCATCGGGCAGGGTCTGCAGGGCCCCATGATAGAGCTGAATGAGTGTCTGCTTACTTGGATGAAAGATCAGGGCCAGGATTAGCTTGAAGAGATAGAAAGAGAAAAGGACCAGTTTTATGCGATCCGCACAACATGAATAAGCAAAGCACGTTCATTCCTTCTGTGTTTACCAAAATCCAAGTTGTAAAGAGGAAAGATTAGGGGTGTGGGACAGCAGGCAGGATATGGTCGGTGGTCAACAGTCATGAAGGGTGTGGACAAGTGACCCAGGGCTGTAAACTCAGAATTCCAGGAAAAGGAAAACATCACATATGATATCTGACTTAAATATCCCAAATCCTAGCAAGGTGGATGTTAACCCATGAAAGCGATAATGCTCAGAGGGGAAGCAGACATCTATTAGCCCAGTGCCACCCAGCAGGGGTTAAACCCAAGATGTTCAGATTCCAGAACCTACACGGCTCCCGAGAAATCACGTGGCTTCCCCTGCAAATGGAAAAGCACCTCTTGGAGCTTGAAGGAGACAGTTTTCAAAATGAAAGGAGGTTCTGCTTCATACAGTGTGTAATGAGGAGCAAGGGTTTATTTTAATGCTAAGAACTGAGCATAAGCTGAAAATAGATGTAGATTCAAGAATATTTTCAAGCAGTGGTTTTCAAACGGTGCTCATTCAGACTTGGGACCAGATGGGCAGGGATGGGGGGAAGGACAGAGCCGCTTAGTGGGGAGGCTGAGCAGTGGGGAGGCAGCAGGGTTTCCTTCCCACCTCTCATGGGCCCGCAGCAAAAGGCATGCTTTTTGCCCAAAATTGCCTTCAACTTACATTGCTGGAAAAAAAAGTTTTAAATAAACCATTTGGGTCAATCATTTTCCCGAGGTGGATCTGGGAAGTTTGGGGCACTTGGGTAGCCAAACAAAAAGAAAAGAGCTCACCCTCCTGCTCAGACCCTGCCTTTTCTGCTCTGAGCCTCCAGCTTGCCATGAACCAGGGGTTCCCTTTTACACCCAGGAACATGCAGAGTCTGTGTTTGTCTCTCTGCGAGAGCCAGAGTCTCACCAGCTCCATCAGAAGGAGGGGTCGAGGTGGTCCTTGCTGGAGTCACACCATGACTCTCTCTCTGCTCTGTAGATGCCACGGTTCCACATTTTCACTTGGGCAGTCATAGGGTCTCTCAGAGCCCCTGGTTTCCTCATCGGTGAGAGCTAGAAAACAACACCCACTTTGCAAGGTTCAGTGGGAACCAGTGAGATGCTCCGGCCAGCCCCTGCAATCCCATCGGGAGCCCAGGAGATGTGATGCGGCTGGCACTTAGAGAGGTGATACAGCACAGCGCTCCACTCAAGCCCGTGGTCCTTCCCAAGGCAGCCTGCTCAGCCTCCCTTCCTGGGACAGAAATCAGAAGGGGGAGGCCCCGAGGGCTAACCTGCACATGGGAAATGGGGCTTTCCCTGATTCATCCCAAATAAAATAATCGCTGTGATGAAAACTCAAGGAGTTCAGGAAACAGTATTTTCTGAAATATAATGCTCGGTGGATTGGGAACAATATCAACCAAAACCAAACCAAAACAAAACAAAAAGGAAGAAAAATGAATAGAATCTACTGAAACCAAAGGGGACAGAAAAGTCTCCACCTCAACACTGTGTCGAATTGAGTAATAAACTGAATTCCCCAAATGCACCGAACTGTACTTACTGACTGCCCGAGCCCACTGCCCCATCGGCCCCCTCCCCCTCCGCCCAGGGTCACTCCCACCACATTCTAGGGTCACCGAGACGGCACCTTGCCCGCACCGCCCCACACCAGCACCCCCAAGCCTGGGTCACACTGAACAATTTCCTATTCCTCAAACTCTTCTCTCTCCCACCTCCATGCCCTTGCAGAGAACATGCTTCCTTCTTCCAACCCATCCCTCCATCCTTACCTTTCACCTGGGAAACCCCAAGTCACCCTTCATGGCTTCAGCATGCCCCAGAGGCCTGCGTCCCTGCAGGCAGGTTTCCCCTGGGTGCCTTCCAGTGGCATCTGTCCTGTGGCCACTTTGCCCTGCCCGCTCGTGTGTCTGCAATCTCTCTAGGCTGCCCATCACTAAGCACAGGACCAGACCCACCCTTTACGTGGCAATCAAATACTTAGGTCAGTGCCTGGTACTTTGTAGGTCCTTAACAGAGAGGCATTTATAGATAGCAGTTTGCAACGCCGGGTCTGAGCAGTCTATCCTCCTGGCAGGAGAAGGCATGCAATCGCTCTCTGTTCCTTTTGCCTCTCCCCACTAAGAGAAACAGGCATGACACAGCCCATGTGGCCTTCTAGCTGCCCTCGTGGAATTTCTGGGATTTCTTTTCAAATCCATGGTTGGAGACAACTACATTATGAAGTTTCTGGAAAGCCCTGGCCTTGCCCTACATTGTTGTCTGACCCTCTAGTCTACAGGGATCCCCACAGCACACCCCAAGGCAGCCCAGTCTCTCCCCGGAACCTCCCCCCTCCTTCCTGGGTTCTCCAGATGCCCCTTGGGGCTTAACCAAATTGTGGGTGTGTGTCTCGGGGACATTCATCACAGAACCACAGCTCCAGAATAGCGCTTCTGTGGCTATGACATGATGACTGTGTATTTCACGCCTTCCAGTTTCCCAGCTGGGATTCGGAGATTTAGAGACATGGGAGATGTATTTTTTAAATTTACGAGAGGGTCATTGATTTAATTAATTGCATCCAAAGAGTGTAGTCAGTCACAATAAAATTCTTAAAGGCGAAGGAGACCAGATTAGGGAGGATGGTTTGGGACTGCAAAGCTTTTGTTTCTTTGATAAAGCCAGTGATGCTGAGGATCTGGGCTGCAATCAGTTGTTTTACAGGGCTTGTCCACAGCAGGCATTCTGAGGCGTGCCTGGTTGTACGCACCAGAACACGTGTGCAGTGGTATACACCAAACTGCCCTTTTTTTGAGGGTCTCTATGTAACATGATCCTTCGAAAAGGACAAAAATCAGTTCAGCAGCTAGAAATAGCCTCCACTTTCACACGGCTCCGGTCCATCATCTGATTGCAGCTGGTTGGGCCAGAGCACATCCTGGACTTCTCTGAGCTGGGGTTTCCCAAATCAGCTACATGGAGGAGCATCTCCTATTGGTTGACCCAGTCCCAAGGTCAGGTGTCAAAGACACCTATAGCCAGCCTGGTCTAATCTCCTCATTGTACAGCTGGGAAAAACAGAGTCCCAGAGACCTTGCCTGTAGCCACAAAGCCAGGTTGAGTCCTCCGTCCTGATCCTGCCGGGGAGCTGCCTGCTGCCTGGTGCCGCCTCTTGGCTGGGAGGGTGTTGGCTGGTATTCCTTTCACAATGTCCCATTACTTTTTTTACTTTTAGACTTCTTCTTTTGCATTGAAAAAAAAATTGCTAATGAACTCATGTATTTCCCTCTAGAATTACATCCTATTTTTCACCTAATCAGAGTTGTGGTCCCATAGACTCCAAACTTGAGGCTGGTGTGACATTAATTCCACTGTTGGGTGTGTCTTCTAGGACACACTTCTTCCCAGGGGCTTCCTAGGGAGAGTTGGCAGAGAGAGGAGAGGGCAGCCATAATGCGACTTGATGTCATTCAGAACTTGACAATCGAATCTCTGAAAGGACTCTGTCAATGTCCGAGAAAGTCGGACTGTCATCTAGAAGTAACCCCAGATCATCTCAAGATGAGGGAGCCCATGTGGACAGGCAGGAGAGTCAGATCTGAGGGACAGAACTGGAAGAACAGCACTACCTGCCCTGGAAGCCCCCTCCCCCCCCCACCCCATCCTGTGTTGTCCTGTCTCTCCAGCACGAGGTTTGTCTGTCTTCCTAAACAGCAATGGCACAGGCCGAGTTGGTGCCCACTGGTCTGCCTGCTGCCCGACTGGATGGGGACCTCCGAAAGTGAGGTCCTTATCTACCCTGTTGTATCTTAATCTCCTAAAAAGTGCTCTGCAAATCATATATTCTTGGTAAATGCAGACAGCTGAAACTGAGATCTGGCCCCATTCACTCACTTTACAGAAGAGGAAACTGAGGTCCTACGAGGTCAAGTGGGAAATTGGAAGTGAAGCCAGAGCAAGGATCGGGGCCTCAGCCTGAACGTCTCTGGATTCCAGATCTTTGCAAATAATAAGGAAGCAATAGGGCTTAACCTGAAACACTTAGTTCTGTTTTCCCAGGCTCATGCAAACTCCTGTTTCCACCTCTGCACTTCCCACCCCACCTACGAGGCCTTGGAAACACTGCAGGTTTTTATGCAAATGACCTTCTAGGAGCCTAAAGGAAGCAAATGTTTATTTTTCATTCAAACGTCCCAGATGGGTTTTATCTGCTGGGGCAGCTCAGGCCCCTGTTATCAGATGGGCATGCAAATGACTCCCCCAGAAAAGGCCTGGAAGAGAAGGGCTCTGTTTCAAAATATACAGACATTTGCCTGCATTTCCCTAGCTCATTTTCCTTTTCCACTCCCAACACTGTGGAGATACCATAACTGCCCTGCCTAGTAAAATTCGAACAGCAGGGAGATTACAGGCCTATTGATTGGGAAGAGCTTAACTGCCTTCCAGCCAGGCCGTGAGAAGGGGCCTAGCCTCAGCACCCAGAAATCCTCAATCTAGCAGGAGCCCCATCTTATCCATTTGCCACCAGCAGGGACCCAAGGGCACCTGTGGGGAAGCACTTTGAGGAAGGCTCTTGAAAAGCATCACTGCATCCCTTGGTGTGCAGTGAGTCAATAAGTCAGGCTCTGAGTCATCAGCTCAGAATATTGAGAGCTTTTAAAACGCAAACCTTATCCCCAGTTCCAACCTGCCTTGTTTCGTTGGGGAGGCCTGAGGGCTGCCCTCTGAGCCCCATCAGATCCTCCCCAAGGAGGAACACTCACACTGGGTGAAGCTAGGCCTCCCCCATCCCAGGACCATCAGGCTCAGGACCTCATCTTAGCCTCCTTGGGCAGGACCCTTATGGATCCCAGAGCAAGCCAGCTTCAGAAAGCCACCTCCCAGGCATAAATATGGCAATACACTTCCTGTGCCACCCAGCAAGTCTACTCCTGGGTCCAGACAAAGACTTGTACATGAATTTCATAACTGCTTCATTCATAAGAGCTCCAAACTGGAAATTACCTACGTGTCCATCCACTGGGGAATGGATAACCAAATTGCGGGCATATCCAAATAACCAAATACCACTTGACAGTAAAGGGATAGACTACCAAGAGCAGCAATATGGGTGAATTTCAACTGTGCCGAGTAGAAGAAGCCAGGATCTAGGGTGGAGGAGGCTGCTGTAAAAAGATATGGGGACCATTCACGTCTCAGAGACACAGATGTGGAAAATAAATGTTTGGACACCCAGGGTGGGAAGAGAAGGGTGAGATGAATTGGGAGGCTGGGATTGACACATATATACTACCATGTATAAAACAGATAACTAGTGTGTTATACTCAGTGATCTGTGGTGGCTTAAATGGGAAGGAAATACAAAAAAGAAGGAATATATGTATACGTATAGCTTTACTTTACTGATACACTTTGCTGTACAGCAGAAACTAATACAACATAGTAAAGCAACTATATTCCAATAAAATGTTTTTTGAAAAAAGGTACAGGGAGACTGCAGATGCTTCCTATCTTAATTGTGGGGGTGCTTGTACAACTGTTCACTTGTGTCAGAGTTTATCAGATTATACACTTAAAATTGGTGACTTGCATGTAACTTATGACTTTTTAAAAAAGGGAATAGCATGATAAATCATGTTGAACTACAGATTAATCTTCTTTAAGAATTCTCACTTTTCTGCCTAAAACACAGTATTAAAAACACAGACTGGCCATGAAACCCCTCCCCAAAGAGCCACAGGAGAGGAGGGCCAGAGAACACCAATCCACCATCTTTCAGTCCAAGATCAGCTGCTCTGATCTACTGAGAAGTCGTGGCTGCAAAACTTAGAAGTGGAGATTTTAAAACCTGAATTTAATGCCCACCTCTGTCAGTCAGCTGAGGCGACCTGGGAAAAGCATCCAACCTTGATCTTTTCCTATGAAATGGTGGTAAAATGAGTACTTCTGAAGGTGAAACAATCCAAATGTCCACCAATGGATAAATGAGAAAACACACTGTGGTCCATCCCTGCAATGGAATATTATTCAGCCATAAAAAAGAACGAAATACTGATACATGCTACAACGTGGATGAACTTGAAAATGTGCTAAGTAAAAGAGGTCAATCAAAAAGGTCACATATTATGTGATTCCATTTATATGAGATACTCAGAATAACTAAATCCATAGGGACAGAAAGTAGATTCACGGTTACCATGTGCAGGAAGAAGAGCAGATGGGGAAAATGGCTTAAATGGGTCCAGGGTTTTATTTGGGGATGTTTGTACCAGATGCCACTGAACTGTTCGCTTTAAAATGACTCATTTTATATCAAGTGAATTTCACCTCAGTTGAAAAATACAGGGTTCCCCGCCTTGGTTTTCCAAGGAAATAAGAAAGCTGATAAGGTGAGAAGCACAGACCCTGAGACAGGCAAACCTCATGAACAGCAGCTATGGTACACTGGTCTTGTTGGAGGAGCCTGTCTTCGGCAGCTGTGAAACTGGGGGAATGCCTCTGGCTCGGGGGAGTGGCCTCTCAGAGAGGTGGAGATGCAGAGATGGGGGAGTCACCTTGCTGGCCCAGATCCCAGCCTCCAATCCCCTGGCCCTGCCTCCCCTTGGACATTTCCACTCCCTTGAATCTGAATCCGGGCTTGGCCTGGAAGGTGAGCCACTTAGGAAGATAACCTCACTTGTGTCGAGGACCCAGCCATGGCCCCAGTGCTGACATTTGATCTTCCTCCCATGACCCCGGCTCTGACCCGTGCCTAATCCCATGGCCGGGCTGATAGCGGCACAGGCTGGCCAGTAAAGCAGCTTTCCCATGGAAGCCCAGGCAAGCTTTGACTCCCAACTGCTTGTGCCTTTTGAGGGAGCCTGTTGGACCAGGTGTACAGAGCACAGGATAGCCTGGAGATGTTTAACAGGTTCATTACGATGAGACTAATTAGTATCTAATCAGAACCTTATTACTGCAGGGATATATTGAGGAACAGTGATCCACAGTCCTTAAGACTGTGTCTTCTAATGGAAATCAATGAGCGTCCCTCAGCCTGGGAGCAGCTCTCCGCCTGAGAGGGAAGAGAAGGTGCAGGTTTGCAGAGGCTCCAGTAAAGGAGGTTTCCTGGAGCCCTGCTTCAGGCCCTGTACCCATGAAATGAGCACCCACATCCCCAAGCCCACAGGTAATTTTGAGGAAGGGTCTATCTGCTCAAAAAGAAACACCTCCCTGGATTAGAAGCTGAAACTTGTGGGCCCCATTACCCTTCTGAAGCCCAGGGTTCTGCTCGTTAAAGTGAAAGGGTTGTTCCAATTGACCTGTCTTGGGGCTTCTTCTAGCTCTTTCTATGAATCTCATTCATCATCCCGAGACAACATCAAGCTTTCATAGAATCATCAGGCACCGAGGAGAGACAGGCTAGAAACAGAGACTTCGACTTATTTGTTCACAAAAGGTTAGAAAAGCTCTTGGAATGATCCAGCAGAGAATAGACCAAGGCTCGGAAGGCGTCTAGAAGGTGACTCAAAGCACACTGCTGGACCCAGCTCCCAGACTTTCTGATTTTCTGAGTCTGGTTTCTAAACGGCTCTCAGGTAAGCCTGATGCTGCTGGTCAGGGGACCACACTTTGAGAACCTCTGGGGTGGGACAAGAGAGTGAGGGAGGGGCCAGGAGATCCCACCAAGAACAGTTACCCCATCAAGGACAGGGACATCCCTATAGGATTGGGGTGGGGTGGTGGCCTTCCAGGGAACAGATGGAATGGATAGCCTAGGAAGGGTGGTCATGTCCAACCTTGAGTGGACGGTGTTCCAGAAGGCAGGATGTGCTCAGGTCACAGCCGGGCCCAGCAAGAGGAAGATAAGAACCAGGGGGAAGCAGCTGGCCAGCTTGGGGGACCGAGCCAGGATGCAGTGGAGGGGAGGAGGGAGAGGTACTAGGTCCGTGGAGGCAACGTGCTCCCTCTTTAAAAGAGAGAGACCCCTTCTGTGTATCTCAGCGTCACATTTCTGACACATGTGTTCTAAGTATGACAGTTGGCTGACTCTGACTCACAGAAGAATCCATGTGATGCTGCAGTTCAGGGAAGAAGGAGACTGCTCTGGACACATGGAGAGCCAGAGGCAGGGCCTGGAGTCAAACCCAGGTCTGTTGCAAGCAACCCTGTTCCCACTCCACTGCCTCTCAGTTGGGTGCAGGGAGGGAGTCACAAAGTCCTCACTTCCAGGAGCTTGTCTTTGGGAAAATGACTTCACTACGTGCATCTTCTACCTCTGCTGTTAAATGGGGACACTTCCCACCAAGTCAGGAGTGAATCAGCTCATGTAGCAGTTTTCCTACCACTCTGTACACGAGAAGCGTCTTTATTGTCTGCATCTGCTAATAAACACTAGCTGATGCCTATTAGTTCCAACCAGCCATGATTAAGATTGCTGATAGAAGCTGAAACAGTAACATCTGGGATTTTATAGGTCTGTTCTTGCAGGCTCCGGCCGAGGGCTTGGTTAGGTGTTCAGGCAGTAGCAATGGCTGGATGGAATTTTCCTTCAAAGCTGAAGCAGGCAGAGCCCCAGGGCAGGACACTACAGGACTGCCTGTGAGGGAGGCAATCGGCTCAGGGAGGGGCCTGGAAGCTGGCTAACTCCGAGTCCCTGAAGATCAGCAAAGGAAGCTTGTCCGTCCAGGAGCAGAGGAAGCGCTCCCTGCAGACTGCGAGGCACCAGGGAGCCTAAGAGGTCACTGGCCTGGGAGTGGCCTGGGAGCCAGATGTTATCGCAGGCTCGACCAGTGAAACCTGAGCCTGGACCCTCACATGGCAGATGATACCCTGGGGCGAGCGCCAGGCGGCCATCAAGGCCAGGAGCTGCTCCCGGCCCAGTGCTGGGCATGCGCCAAAGGACTGCCGTCAGCTCTCTCTCCTTCCCACCCTGCTCTCGCCTCCCTTGGTTGGTAACCCTCCTCCTGAACCTCAACTCAAGAGAAGTTGCCAAGCCTATCTTACACTACAGTCTTCTGTTTGCAGAAATGTGGGACAGAAGCACAAAGACCCAGCAGAGGGACTGACTCCCACAGGGTGCTCCCACCCCACTGAGCACCTTGGCTGGACTCAAAAAATGCCTCCAGGGCCACCCTTTGGCCAGGCTCCCCTCCAGTCACTTCCTCCTAGAGGAGAAAATGAAGCCCATTTGCCCTGAACTCAGCCTGGACACAGAGACTCAAAACCACACGTCTCTGCATGGCCAAGACTATGCGTCCCTCAGCTTCATCAGCATCATTTTGTTTACCTGGAAGCCCCTTGTCTAGGAAAATGGCTTGATTACTTATCAGAGGAACTTCCCCAAAGACACACAGTTCTTTCTTGGGAAGCACCAACTGATGCACCCTGAGTGTGTGTCCTGAGATTTCTTTGAATCCCTTACCTAGAAAATCCTTGTCTTGCTGTTTCTGCCGTTCCTAGACCACCGGACCACAATCCTTGTCTAATCCTAATCCAGCCTTCCCATACCTCCCACGCTTCCAATTATCAATAAATTCTGGCCTTACCTTCCCCACTCTGTAGAGCTCTGTAGAGGTGGGGCCGCCTTTACCATGGCGATCAAGAAACATTGCTTTGTCTTTTGGCAAGTTGTGTTGGTAGTATTTTGGTAGCCAGCATTGAACATAAGCATTCAATAAGGATTTTTGGAATGGTGAATAAATTGGTGGGTGGATGGATGGATGGTTTAATGTAGGGGAATAGAAGAATGGGTGAATGGGTGACAACGGATGGGTGGACAAAGATAGTTGAATGTGGGGAGGACAAATGAATAGGGAAGAAAACATATGCATGAATGGATCAATATGTAGGCACACGGATGGATGGATGAATTGCTGGATTCCTATCAATATGCCTGGTAGCCTTCAGGTCTGTGCTGAGTCTCGCCCAGAAGAAGGTCCTACTCTAGTCTCATGAGGACTGGAGGCCTGTCTGATCAGAGGAGCATCATCCACTCTTGCAAGGAAGCTCCTTAAAATTACAAAGGTTAATTCTCAAATAGCAAATCAAGATGATTTTGGTTGCAATTTGCAACTCAAAGGCAGCATTTGAAAAACAGCCCTGGTGAGTGAGTGGGGCTGCCCACCCCGACACCGCGCAGTGCGTGTAGATCAGTATCAAATTAAATTTCCCCATTGTACCCTCTCTGTGGTGGGCACAATGCAGGGTGTTACTCCCCCAACCCCTCCTCTTGGCAGCATCCTTTTCAGCTCAAATTATACAGAAGCAAATAATTATCAGGGCCTTCTGTTTACCCTCCTTAGAAGATTTAATTTATCCCAATAAACATGGGGAGGCAGACCTTTTGGATTTGAAATGACATATAATTTACTTCTAACAAATGCTCGGGGTCCAGGAGAAAGCCCATTCATCAAGCCGATCTGCATCTGAGGCAGCTTACCAAAAGGACCTTTTGTCTAATTGTTTTCCATCACAAACAACATGTGGGGAGGAGATTTAGGCAATATTTCCAAACACTGGAAGCTACATAATTATTGTCCTCAGCAAACCTGGTGATAGTGCTAGAGTCAGAATAGCAATTTATCTGCCTAATCCCCCATTCACGACGGCCCGTCACAAGCCTCGTGTGGTTGAGGAGGCATTTAATAATGTTCCATTCAACCCTAGATTTAAATAACATTAACGCAGTGACCCGGGCCCAACAAAGCCTAGGAAATCCAAAGGGGGGTGGTGGTGGAGGACAGTCCTTGGTGGCTGGCATTCGGCTGAGGGTCCCAGGATGGTAGGGAGGAGACTCTGAGTTGAACTCTCTCCAGCCTGGACCAGACACAAAGCCATCTTCCCTGGCAGTAGAGTCAGTGGTTGGGCTCTGTGTTCACTCACTGTCTGGTATCCATCACCTATGGGAGGTTGTCAGCTTCATTTACAGCTTTTTTAAGCCACAAATCATGTGGTCTCAACAGCTGTCTGTGGAATTACCTCTGTCTGAGTTCCTAACCCAGCACCTAATGGTCCACTGGACACTACATCCATCCTGAGGTCTCACTGACATCTCAAACTCAATGGTCCAACATTCAGCTCCTGTCTTTGAACCTCCATCTCTGAACCTCCATTGAGTGCATTAAGCAGAAGCATTCAATAAGGATTTGGGGACAGTGAGTAGATGGGTGGGTGGATGGATGAATGGTTTAATGTAGGGGGATGGAAGAATGGGTGAATGGGTGACTACAGATGGGTGGACAAAGAGGGTTGAGTGTGGAGAGAACAAACGAACAGGGAGGAAGAAGTATGAATGGATGAATTCTCCTCAATGAATGGCCTTGCTGTCTTCCCTACCACTCAAGCCCAAAACCTGGGGGCAGCAGACTCCACACCTCCTTTTTTCTTTTAATATTGCATTCTCCATTGGTTGGCAAGCCCCATCATTTCCAACTCCCTGACATTTTGAAGTCCAGCCTGATGGCCGCTTCCCTAGTGCGGAATCTTGTCCCTGACCACACTACTGTAAATCCTCCAGCTGGCTTTCCTGCCTCTAGTTCTCTCCTCTCCCAAACCATTCTTCTCAAGACAGCTGGTATAGGATGCAGTTCTCAAATGGTTCAGTTCAGTTCAATTCAGTCACTCAGTGATGTCCGACTCTTTGCAACCCCATGGACTGCAGCACACCAGGCCTCCCTGTCCATCACCAACTCCCAGAGTTTATCCAAATTCATGTCATTGAGTTGGTGATGCCATCCAACCATCTCATCCTCTGTCGTCCCCTTCTCCTCCTGCCCTCAATCTTTCCCAGCATCAGGGTCTTTACAAATGAGCCAGTTCTTCACATCAGGTGGCCAAAGTATTGGAGTTTCAGCTTCAACATCAGTCCTTCCAATGAACACCCAGGACTGATCTCCTTTAGGATGGACTGGTTGGATCTCCTTGCAGTCCAAGGGACTCTCAAGAGTCTTCTCCAACAACACAGTTCAAAAGCATCAATTTTTCAGCACTCAGCTTTTTTTATAGTCCAACTCTCACATTCATACATGACTACTGGAAAAACCACAGCCTTGACTAGATGGACCTTTGTTGACAAAGTAATGTCTGCCTTTTAATATGCTGTCTAGGTTGGTCATAACTTTCGTTCTAAGGAGTAAGAGTCTTTTAATTTCATGGCTGCAGTCACCATCTGCAGTGATTTTGGAGCCCCCCAAAATAAAGTCTCTCACTGCTTCCACTGTTTCCCCATCTATTTGCCATGAAGTGATGGGACCGGATGCCACGATCTTAGTTTTCTGATTGTTGAGCTTTAAGCCAACTTTTTCACTCTCCTCTTTCACTTTCACCAAGAGGCTCTTTAGTTCTTCTTCACTTTCTGCCATAAGGGTGGTGTCATCTGCATATCTGAGGTTATTGATCTCAAATGGTAACTCAGGTCTATTTCAAATGAAATCGACAACTCAAGGACATTTGAAAACAGGCGAGTGGGGCTGCCTACTCCAGCTATTAGATCGCGTAGGGTCACTCCCTTGTTTGATAACTGCAAAAACTTCCTGTTATCTCCAGAGAAAAGTGCCAGCTGGCCCCACCATCTCCCTCATACACAAGTCTCCAGCCATTCCAGAAGATTCCCATGTGCGTCATGCCCAAAGCTTCGAAATCAAGAAGACACAAACCCAGGACACTGTGTGTTTCTGTAGACTCCATCTCAGAGGCCAAGTTTCGGCAGCACCTGCAGGTGAAGGAAGCATCCCCAGCAATGAAGTAACTCGGGGCTCGGCAGAAGGTCACGGTCCCCAAGTAGCTGTGATGCTCAGCTGTGTGCATCTTTCTTTATGTGCAGGTCACTGAGCCAGTTGACATGACGGCCGTTTGTGGGAGGTGCTTGAAGCACAGTGTCCCCCTGCCTGTGTCCATCAGTGAGGCCAGGCCAAGGCTGAAGAACTGTAGACAATACATCCCTGAGCTATCCTATCAAGAGGCAGGCCAGCTGGGTGATTCTATGCCTAATCCCTGCCTTGCTTGGTTGAAGGTGTTGCCCAAGGAGGTGAAATTCCTGGCACTTCTGGGCTGCCCAAATGTGAGCTCCACACACTCCCAGCACTCAAGAAAGCTTTTAGGCCAAGAAGCAGAGAGACTAGGGCAGACATGGAAGTGGGAGGCTTTCAGTGAGCTGGGAACTGTCCTTTGTTGCCGCAGACGACTCAGAAGTGGCCCCAGGAGACACAGGCCCAGCCATCACTGGTATCTGTCACACCAAATCCTCCTGCTCATATGGCAATCTCATAGTCAATGCATTCTCCTTACTGTGATGATGTAAAGTTGCCTTGCAACTTTAATGTTAAGAAAAATTCAGAAAGCAGCCTAAAAAGTGAAAATATAGAGAAGTCACAGAATTCGTGTACTGAAGTTCATTCCACAAGTTTGTGATTGCATATCATTGGTAAGTATTGCACACCAGAGGTGCAGTGGGGAACCGGGTACATTTGTCACTCTCTTGAGGACTTAACATCTTAAAAGGAAAGAGCAGCCCACATATTTGATAGGAACTGAGAAGAAATACCCAAAAAAAGCAGCAATAGAAAAAGGAGAGGCTAGGAGGGCTCACCTTAGTAGAATATTCAGGAAAGTTCTCTTTGATGAGGTGACTTTTAAGCTTAAAACTAAATGACGTAAAGAAATTAGCTATACTCACAGTAGGGCAAAGAGTGTTTGGGGCCAAGGAGATAGCCTGTGCAAGGGCCCTGGGGCAGGAAAGACCAGTGATGTTTGAGGAAATGAAGGATGCCCGATGTGGCCAAAAAGTGTTTGAGCAAGGAAAAGAGTAGTTGGGAATGAGATTGGAAATACTGGCAGGGTCAGGTCATGGGAAGGCTATGGGCAGAGCTTGGGTTTTATCCTTGGGGGAAATGGATAGCTACTGACGGCTTTAAAGTACGAGAAGGGTGTCCTCTGATATGTAAATTCAAATGACTCATGTCTTCTGAACAGGAAAGAACTGAAGATGGGCAGGAGAGGGAGGAGAAGCCTATGGAAGGCCTTGGACAGAATTCAGGTGGGAAAGAAAAATCACCATATTTTATTCATCAAGGAACCTCCCACCCTTCACCCAAGGGTGACTTGCTGGTAATTCACTCTCTCTTCTAACATTTGGGTTATCTTGGCTTCTGATCTAAGCACAAGAAAAGTGATTTTAAAAGGACCAGGTGGAGAACTCCAGGCTGAGTCTCAGAGCTAAGTTTGCAGGGAGAAACTAAAGTCACAGGAGACAGCTTAGGAAGTCACATACACGTGAGAGGCAGACCGAAGAGCAAAGGTCATTGTAAGGGGCCACTCTGTGCAGGGCCAAACAGCCTCACCTTACCCCAAGTGAGGCATCATCCAATGCCTGGAAGCAGCATTTCCTTGACCTTGGACAGTTGCATAAGCCTGGGGTACACGCTGCCGTTCCAAAGGGCTGGCTCCAAGCACAACGGCTTATCTCGTCCAGAGAACGGACTCCAGTGCTGTAGGGAGGTAAGCCAGTGGTGGATGCTCACAGAAGCGGTTCTACTCACACAGGGCTCCCTGTGTCTATTCCCAGCGCTCTGCGCGCAGTGATCACTTAATTTCCCCAAGCGCCTCGTGCGATTGGCACTGGCATCAGCCCAGGTTACAGAGGAGACAGCTGGGGCTTGAGGTGGTGAGGTGACTTCCCCAAGGACATCCAGGCTGTACATAGAAGTGCCCACACCAGAATCCAGGCAGTCTGGCTTCAGGGGGGTGTGCTCGGCTTTTCAGCACTGCTGACCACACACGTTTTACCCTAGCTCAAAGATGCAGAGATGCTGGGTTCTCACTGCCCGCACACCCTCTGCTGGGCACCCGACGTCCTGCCCTAGAAGAGCTGGCCATCTGTTGCTTGGTACAGAAGCGAAGCTGTCAGAGATCAGCCATGACCCAAGACAAAGTGACCCCCCTTAGAGTTCCTCACTGGGTGATGTACAATGATTCATTTATTTGTTCAGCATTTACTAAACATCTCTGACTTCCAAAGTCCCAGCTGCAGGCTGGTCACAGATCAGGGGGAACAGCCCACACTCTGGACTCCGAGTCCTGTTTTGCTTCTGGCATGTGTCGTGACCCTGGGCTGCTCACTTAACTTCTCGGAGCCTAGGTTTTCTAACTCTAAGATAGACATGGTAAAGGTTCGGATGGACTTCAAAAAAGAAAAACAAACTGAATGTGACAGCTACCTATGAACCATAGTAGAATGCTTTCTTGATGAAGGTGAAAGAGGAGAGCGAAAAAGTTGGCTTAGAGTTCAACATTCAGAAAACTAAGATCATGGCATCCAGTCCCATCACTTCATGACAAATAGATGGGAAACAGTGGAAATAGTGGCTGACTTTATTTTGGGGGGCTCCAAAATCACTGCAGATGGTGACTGCAGCCATGAAGTTAAAAGATGCTTACTCCTTGGAAGGAAAGTTATGACCAACCTAGATAACATATTAAAAAGCAGAGACATAACTTTGCCAACAAAGGTCCATCTAGTCAAGGCTATGGTTTTTCCAGTACTCAGGTATGGATGTGAGAGTTGGACTATAAAGAAAGCTGAGCACCAAAGAACTGATGCTTTTGAACTGTGGTGCTGGAGAAGACTCTTGGGAGTCCCTTGGACTACAAGGAGATCCAACCAGTCCATCCAAAAAGAGACCAGTCCTGGGTGTTCATTGGAAGGACTGATGTTGAAGCTGAAACTCCAATATTTTGGCCACCTGATGAGAAGAGCTGACTCATTTGAAAAGACCCTGATGCTGGGAAAGATTGAGGGCAGGAGGAGAAGGGGACAACAGAGGATGAGATGGTTGGATGGCATCACTGACTCAATGGACATGAGTTTGAGTAAACTCCAGGAGTTGGTGATGGACAGGGAGGCCTGGTGTGCTGCAGTCCATGGGGGCGTAAAGAGTCGGACACAACTAAGCAACTGAACTGAACTAAGAATGCTTTAATCCTGCCAAGGCAAAGCACACATGAGTGTAATCACCGAGGTGCTGGCAGCCTGGGCTGAGGGAGGTCTCTGGATTCGCTTTGGCTATTCGGCCCTTTGGGAAAACAAAGCTGACAAAAGTTTTGCAGTTTATAAATGATAACTATTTGAGTCTTAGGCACCTAGATGCACAGAAGGTAGGTGGAAGTCTTGTTTCAGCCGATCCAAATTTCCTTCCACTTGAATCTCTGATCCAACCTGTTTCCTCCAAATGAAATCAATTTGATTACCCCCAGCATCAGGAAGCTCACTGCCTATAAGGCAGTCTCTTCTTAGCTGTCCTTTCACAAACTCTCTTTCTTATGCTCTGTCTTAAGTGGGACCCTTTCCCACACCCACAGTAACCTAGTAAATGAATGGCCTTCTCTGGTACCTTCTGCTGAACAATTAAAGGTCAGAGGAGGGTCGGGTGGCTGAGGAAAAGATAAAATCTAGGCTCTTCACATCTCCCAGATGGAAACCAGGATGTTTTAATAAGGATATGATTTATGATGAGACCTATGCTTTCCTCCTGATTGGAAAAGGGTGGCTGGGGCTTTCTTCATGTCAGCTGTAAGGTGGATCGAGTCCCTCTGTGATGTTTTTCTTCATACTCTGCTCCTTTTGGGAAAGGCTGCATGCTAAGTCGCTTTAGTCATGTTTGATTCTTTGCGACCCTATGGACTGTAGCCCGCCAGGCTCCTCTGTCCATGGGATTCTCCAGGCAAGAATACTGGAGTGGGTTTCCATGCCTCCTCCAGGGAATCTTCCCAACCCATGGATCGAACCCATGTCCCATGCATTGGCAGGTGGGTTCTTTACCACTAGAGCCATCCCGGGGAGTCTGCTTCCCAATAAATAAATAACAGCAAATCACAAATGAGCCCTTCCTATCCTGGAGTGACATATGATTTACCAGGACTGAAATGCAACCTACCGCTTCCAAGTTGGGGGGGGTGGGGAGTGGTCTGGAGAGAAAACCCAAGGGAGCCTCCAAATTGTCTGAATCCCAGATATGAGCCTTGAAGGAAAGGGTTTAGTTTCTGTGCTCCCAGAGAAGAGAATCAACAGAGAAATAATGATAGTGTGCAATGAAGAGAACAAAATGAATAAATAAGCCCTCTCTGAACTGGATTCAAACATTTATTTTACATGAAAGAGGGCTAATGACATTCAATAGGATAGAGGAAATCAAAAAGTCATAGCCAGCAGCCACTCTTTTAAACCAGATTTTGAGCACAACCCCCCAAGGGCTGTTCCCACCAATTTTCCAATAAATCACACACTGACTTTTAGAAGAGACAGATATTTAATTCGTGCATTAGAACCACGGGGCCATGACCGAAGGCTGAGGCCCCGCGGCCCACACTCTTCCTGCACAGTCCCTTAAACCACCCGGCTATAAAACGATGCGTTAATTGGGTAATTAAGCACCAGGATGGCTGCAGGATGAGTGGCTGATGGCTGACCTTTGGGGCCGAGATCAAAGTTCGAGGGTTAAAGGACTTGCCCCATTGGGAGCCCACGGCTTCCTCTTCTGCTTCAGGTAGTTAGATTATAATTAATTATTTAAACAGAGGGCCCCATTCTGGGGTTGAGGTACCCGGATGAGAAGGCAGCGAGCTGGAGAGTGTTAATTACCTCCTCTCAGTATGAGCTGAAGTCAGCCTCCTGTGTGTGTCCAGGAGGGCAGATGGTGTAGGAAACACACTGCCTCTGGGGCTGGTCCTCTGGGCAGCACACTGGGGCACAGAAAGGACCAAGATCCTCCCGTGAGTGAGGGCATTCCCCACACACACGTGCGTGTATGTGCACACACACATGTGCATGCACGTGCATACACATACATGTGTGCACATGTGTGCGTGCACACGTGCTCTTACACGCATATGCACTCACGTGCATACACACATGCACACGTGTGCACACATGCATACACAGGTGCATACGCGTGCATGCACGCACACACATGTGCACACACCAAGTCTTCCCCTATCTGCTCATTTAACAATGAATGCTTGTTCTGGACAATGCAACAGGGGTCAGCGCCTCCCAGGGCTCAGGCTTTGTCCAGTATCACAGGGAAATGCAGTCATCATGGCCTGATCCATGCAGAGAAGCAGAGAGCAAAGAACAGGACAGCCTAGTTCTCTGCATCTCCCAAATCCCAAATGTGTGGACCCAAGGGGAAGAAGCTAGAGTCTCCTCCCACTGGAGCAGGGCTCAGGAGGAAAATAAGACAGTGTCTCAGGAGGGGATGGAGAAGGAGACAGCAACCCACTCCAGTATTCTTGCCTGGAGAGTGCCATGGACAGAGGAGCCTGGCAGACTACAGTCTACGGCGTCCCAAGAGTTGGACATGACTGAGTGACTAAGCACAAAGAAAGGACATGCACAAACCTCATCGTGGGGGAAAACGGCTGGTGGAGAAATCGAGGTCTCCTGATGGAAGGGGGAGCTGAGAGCTGAAGCCCAGGACCCAGCTGACCCAGCTGACCCAGCACTTAGGGATGTCAAAGGTGTTCCCTTTGACAGAGGGGACAGCCTGAGGGAATGCAAGAGAGAAAGGAGACCCAGCGCTGGAGTGAGGGGGTGAGGTGGGGCGGAAGGCAGAGAGGCCCTGAGAGACCCTGCTCCAGGATTTACCCGCCCCCATGAGGAAGACACTGGAAGGTTTACAGGAGTGTGTGCACTGGGTGGGGTGGGCAAGTAACCGGGTCAGATTTGCAAGGTCACAACAGGACCCAGGGGGTCTCCCTGATGGCTCAGCAGGTAAAGAATCTGCCCACAGAGCAGGAGCCACAGGAGCCACAGGAGCCACAGGAGACCTGGGTTCAATCCCTGGGTCAGGAAGATCCCCTGGAGGAAGAAACCGTGACCCACTCCAGTATTCTTGCCTAAAAATCCCATGGACAGCGGAGCCGGGCGGGCTACAGTCTGTGGGATCTCAAAGAGTCAGACAGCACTGAGCACGCGTGCAAGCCCACAACTGGACACAAGTCTGAATCCAAGGCAGAGGCCCTGGCCCAGCTGGAGGGAAGGATGCAGAGGGTCCACCACCCCCACGCCCCTCCACTTGAAACACACACCCTTCCCCCATCCTGATCCATGGCTGCTGGCGGTGTGGCAGGTGGGGGGTGGCAGGGAGCCCAGACAAGGAAAGGTTGGAACTCCTCTTGAGGCCCTGCCTGGGGGGCACCCCTTAAAAAGCCAAAAGGCAGGGGCTGCAGGGGGAAGCCTGCTGGGAGGACTGGGGGTTGGAGATGCTTCTTTCTCTGGCTTCTTTGGATCCGGATGATGCTGGCCGGGGTCACAGCCTCAGCCAGGAGAACCCAGACCCCTCCTCTCTAGAGCACCTATGGCACGCTCATGTCACTACCGTGTGCTTCCACCACTGTCTCCCCGCAGACAGACAGCCCCTTGAGGGTCTCCCTCGCCTTGTACCCTCGGTCTTCAACACCCCACCTGGTGGGGAGACAGCCCTATCCCCGGCCCGCCACCTCCGATCACCGCTGCTTCAGGGTCGGAGGTGAGGACCTTCTCCCCATCAGCTGCAGGATCAGCCCCCAGTCTTAGAAAACTGGCTTCCTGGGCCCATCTGAGCCAGGTCAATACGGCAGCCATGGAGGCCGGGAAGGCCACTGAAGACCACGCCTGCTGCTACGGGCACGGCCACGTTGCAACAAAGCCACATCCATCCATTAAGGGAAGCTGTGCTGCGACTCTGTCGGCAGCTGGAAATCCTACCCTGAGTTTGCACCGTAATGAAAGAGACAATGGAGAGGTTTTCATTTCCCCCAACCCCGCAGGGTAGAGCGCCTGCTCTGAGATATAAATGAGACCCAGATGCCAGGCTTAGCAAAAGCACAAATTACAACACCTCTGAGATGCCCATTGTGTCCAGGCTGACTCAAGCAGGTTTGCATGTCCCTGCATCCCCAAAACAATAGCTCAAGTAGTCATCAGATGGCCAGAAACCAAAGCTACCGTCATTCATAGCCAAGAGGTGCTGGTAATTAAAGTATCCCTCGCCCATTATGTAGAGAGAGCAGCTATTTCTATTTGAAGCCTGCTGGTTGGATAACTGCTTCCATTAAAACAAAAAACTCACTCTGAGATACGATTTAACAGGCAAGTGCTTTGGGGGTTTGCGACCGGCTGCCTGCGCACGTGGCTGAAACACACACATCAGATTTTCAGGGCCCGTGACTGCCAGCGTCTATCTGCACTCCAGCCTTCAAGAAAACAGACACATTCTCCTGAATTAAACTCTGCTCACAATGGCAGTGCCAAAGTCAGCAAAGGCATGCCAGAAGCTGGAAAAGGGGCCGGTGCATCAGAAGTCAGCCATTCAGAAGTGTTATCTTTCATTGTTTGTTTGTCTGGCTTACTCATGGTGCCTGAGCTTGGGGTACTTACCACGGGCCTGGACCCTATAACAGTCACTGGAATAGTACAGTTAATCAGCCATACCCAGAACCCGTCCACATTAGAGTGCCTGTCCCACCTGGGGCTTACAGGGAATCCCGGAGCAAAGACAGAAATTAAGGCGCTGACAGCACCAATGAAATACCCTGGGAGCTCCCAGAACACAGGGCCTTTGAGACATGAGGGTGTAGAAGTCTCCATGCAGAGCCGCTGGGACCAGCAGGCACCAAATGTGCTACCTCAAGCTGTCTCCCTGCTGACAACCCACGGATGGAGTTAGACATTCCAAAGGTCTTGGCAATCTGATAAATTCAACTCAAGAGCTGTAACCTAATACAGAGAGCGGTGTTAGCAGGTGCTGTAATGCTGGGGCCATTCTAAGGATCATCTTGAACTTCTTTCTGTGCTGGTGATGCTCTAACTCACACATCTGCGGGCTCTTCCCTGATGGTCTGCAGTGAGATGCTTAGACTAATACTGGGAGCAATCTGTCCCCCATAGCAAGAAGCTGTAGAGACTAGAGTCTTCCAATCAGTCCCCAGACCGGGATGAAGGCTTCCCAGCTCATCAACAGTGGTGGGGAAAACCTCTCCCTTCCAGGCACAAACAATGGAACAGTGACCTGCTCACTCCATGGTGTCGGCTGAGGCCAGTCACATTGAACATGAATCCCAGGTACTAAGTTTGCAAGATGAGGAGTAATTGGAAGGAAAGAGGAGGCAAGGAAGGAAGGAGAGAAGGAGGGAAGGAAGGAGGGAGGGAGGAGGAAGGGGAAGAAGGAAGGAAGGAATGATGGGAGGGAGGGAAGGGCAGGAAAGGAGGAAGCAGGGAAGGAAGAAAGGAAAAAAAGTGGCCCAGATCTATTTTCACCACTTGACACACAGTAGGTACTCTAAATCACTTTTAGAGGAGAAACAGATGAAGTCAGTAGATATGACCAAGGCTAATCTAAACCTACTATAAAATTCTCTTTCAGTATAGTATAAATTGCAACATCATTGATTCACTAGTATTATTTTATGAGAACAAATGATTGCTGAAGAAAGCCACTGCAGGTGATAAAGGAACTTGAGAAGGCAAGGCTGCCAGCTTTGGGTTCCGAAGCAGCTGCGTCCTTAATTACGTTGCCTGATTTATACTCTATTAAATCTGTATATAAGTAACCCATTTCTCTGAAAGCATTTAAACCTCTTATATTCTACCAAACACGGTGCTTTTATTTGAAATAAATGTATCCAGCTCTTTGGGGAACATATGGTATATTTCTCTCTTATTAATAATTCAGTTCAAATGAGCAAAAATTAGTTGGTGCAGTTACGGCTGATTTTGTCCTGAAAAGATCCGCATTAATTTTAGACGTTTTGTAAATTGGGCTATTAAATAAAAGCATTATATGTGAATTACCCTTTAAATTTTAAGCAACTTGGTAGTTTAATGGTATTTTTTAGTCAGATTCATTTTCAATCTTTAAAAAATTATAGTCATTATGGTAAGACAAATTTTAGAAACCTGCTCCTTCTATCCAATTACATATTGTACTAATAAGTAAACGAGAAAACTTTTATGTTCTCATTTCAGTGCTCAGTCCTGCTTAGCTCCCTTTTTGGCTTTCATTCATCTTCTGAGACGTTCCCTAGGAGGAGGCTGGTCCTCTCTGAGAAGCTCTGACAAGGGGCCAGGCTCTGGAGGAGCTGAGTTCATCCATGAGGGGACCTACTGTGGAGGTGGAGCTCCCAAGTTCGTCTTTAGGGTCATTAGCTCTCTGCTGACGGGACTTCCTCTCTGGATGGAGACAATGCCTCACTAACGGTGCGGAGCTCTGCGCCTACAAGACCCCAGCCAGGCAATTTTGCTAGAAAGATCAAGGGATTCCTAACTGGCCAGGACTGCAAGGAGATTCAACCAGTCCATCCTAAAGGAAATCAGTCCTGAATATTCACTGGAAGGACTGATGCTGAAGCTGAAACTCCAATTTTGGGCCACCTGATGCGAAGAACTGACTCATTTGAAAAGACCCTGATACTGGGAAAGGTTGAAAGCGGGAGGAGAAGGGGATGACAGAGGATGAAATGGTTGGATGGCATCACTGACTCAATGGACATGAGTTTGAATAAACTCTGGGAGTTGGTGATGGACAGGGAGGCCTGGTGTGCTGCAGTCTATGGGGTCGCAAAGAGTCAGACACGACTGAGTGACTAAATTGAACTGAACTGGCCAAAAGGTCTTAGTTATAGAAGATGGACACAGAGTTCATCAGCTCCACGGTCCAGCCTGGCAGAGACACCCGAGGCCAGGCCCACTCCATGGTCCCTCCCCAGCTGCTCAGTCTGTGAAGGCCAGGATCCCAGTGGTCCTCCTGAGAAGCTTCCCTTGTTCAGCCCCATTCAGAGAGCCTGGGAGAAATGACAGGGCTCTGAGCATGGCTAGTGTCTCAGCTCTGAGCTTGGCTGGCTCTGTGATCTTAGGTGAGCCAGCCAGCTGGCCAAGCATGGTGCTGTCGGGGACAGTCATGCTTTCTGTCCACTGACCTCGACTCCTGGAGCAACGCTGCACTCACACCCACCCTTCCACCACCACCCTCAGAACAGTGACTCCAAGACGGGAATCCTCTCATCCTTTCTCCCAACTCCCCAGTTCCTTCCAACTCCCCAGTTCCTTCCTGCATGAGGGTCCATGTTTTCCAAGTGGCTCGCTGGATGCTGAAATAGGCATCATGCTGCCATATCCACAGATAGCCAGGGTGAATGGGGAACCCATATGGGGTCCCTCGAAGCACCCAGCCAAGCCCTCCTGCCATATCTGGCTGCTGAGCACGGTACTTCCTGGAAGGGCTGGAGAGTGGCGTGAGTAGAGAGACTGAGGCAGAGCAAACATTCATTCTATCACATGTAGACAACTGTCAGATCTCCATCCCATGGAGCAGACCTGCCCTGCTGCACAGGGATGGCTCCATTGTCGAGATGGCAAAAGTGAGGTCCTAGGAGGAGGCAGGCCTGCTGGAGGCTGTATGGGGAAGTCTGGGGACCACCCCATGGTGAAAAGTTACACAATAGATCATCAAACCCCTTTATGTTCTGGTCACCTGAGATGGCCCCCAGTCATGTGCCAGTCCCTGGAAGCAGACACAGAACAGTTCTTAGGGACACAGGTTCTTGGGTTGGCTGTCCTGCCACTTACCAGGGTGTGGCCTTGGCCACACATTATTCAACCTCCCTGTAGCTCAGGCCCCAGCTGTGAAATGGGAAGAATGTTATTGACTTCATAGATGGAATGAGTGCATGCATACCAAGCGCTCAGAAACTCTCCAACCAAGGACATTTAAGGAAAAAAAAAAAAAAAGTGTGAACCACCAGCTGGGGTCTCCATGGCAGGTCAACTCATGTGCCCCTAAATAACAATGTCTGAATGATTGTTTCTGAGACAGGCCTACTTCCACCCTGCCTCACTTCACTCAGCCAGATGCCAGGCCACTCCTGACTGCTGTGATCTACTAGCTTTGAGAACACAGCCCAGTGTGCCCAATATTTGCCCATTAAAGGAACCCTGCCTTGGTATCCATGACAACTGCACCATGGGAAAGACCAGGCTGGAAATGCCACCCTGACAGGCTCCAAGCTGAAGTCCTGGCCCAAGCAGGAAGAGGTCACAAGCACAGATTGCTTAGCTTTTTATACATTATTTTAACACTTCATACAATGCTTTAATGCTTTCAAAACACTTCCCTGCACATGTTGCCATTTAATCTCCCCATCAGACTAGGGTTATTTTTCCTAGTGATTATTATTTCCCATGAATGGTTGAGGTTAATCTACTTCCCTGAGGTCTCATGGTAAGAAATGGAGGATCTGGGGTTCAAATGCAGGCTCCAGAGTCCATTCTTGATGATTACACTGTATTATGTGAAAGACCAAAGGTCTCCTTGTCTGCGGTCCTCAAAACAGAGTCAGGGGGCTGTGATGGTTAATGATGTATCAACTTGGCTGGGCTGCAGTGCCCAGACATGTGAGACATTATTCTGGACGGTTCTGTGAAGGTGCTTTTGGATGAGATTATATCAACGGACTCTGTAAAGCAGATTGCCCTCCATGAGGGGGGTGGGCCTCATCTAATCAGCTGAAGACCTGGATGAACAAGGACTAATCTCCCCCACCCCCAACAAGAGTTCTGCCAGCGGGTGACCTTCAGACTTGAACTGCCACACCAGCTTTTCCTGGGTCTCCAGCCTGCTGATCTATCTTGCAGATTTTGGACTTTTCGGTGTTCATAATTTTATAAGCCCATTCTTTAAAATTGGGGAAGAGAATGGCACCCCACTCCAGTCTTCTTGCCTATAAAACCCCGTGTAAAATCCCAGAAAGAGGTGTCAGCTGGGCTACAGTCCATGGAGTCACAAAGAGTCAGACATGACTCAGCACATGTATACAGTCATCAAAATAAGTCTTGATAGATGGACAGATACAGAGACATTTCTCTGGAGGACCCTGACTAATGCAAGGACTTAAAAGAAAATTGCAGCTTCCCCCCTCATACTCATTCACACTTAAAACTTTAGTGGTTTGGACTCTGAGAATGTAGTTCTGCTTTGGGTCATTTTTTTCTCATGGGACAAGTATTGGGCACTGCCCATGAGCCAGTTCTATGGGGGATGTACAGACACAGGCCCTGGTGCTGCCCTCAGGGAGCGTCCAGACTGGGACCCAAGTCAGTGGCAGTGTAGAGGGAGCAGACCCTGCTTAAATGCAGCCTTCAACACTGATTGAGCAGGTGAACTTGGACTTGACCTTCTGGGTTTGGTTCCTTTGTAGGCCAAACTGAGATAATGGTGCCTAGGACATGAGCACTGGGTGTGAGGATCAGATGAAAAACCACGTGCCAGGCCCTTCATACAGCACCTGATCCACAGCCAACACTTAGTGATTAGCAGTTGTTTATTGATATTGATTAAAAAAAAATAGTGGGATGAATTGGTCCCAAAGCTTCAGAACCCAGCTTCTTCTAGAGGATGACTATATCAGGGCATATGGTCTAGAAAAGGGTGGTGTCAGGGGACACTCAGGCGCTGAGACGCCTGCCCATGGACAGGTGAGGCAGCAACCTCTCTGTACTCTAGTGGTGTGGGAAGAAGAGGGCTGTTGATAAAAGTAAAAGGAAAAAAATCTTAAAAAGCACGGAAGGAAATATTTATGTACATGTCATGTCATTAGCCTGCAGGACTCTGGACCACAGGTTATTATTTAGGTGAGTGGCTTAAAGGAATTAAGTGCATCCAGAATGATAGCTCAGTTAGGTCCTTGTTGGCACCACGTGCCCCAGGTGGTTTATGGGAGAGCCATCCAGATACTGATATGTGAGCAGCTCCGTGTATAGTTAGTTACAGGCAGCCACAAACTCAAGCAGCATCACCATCTATCCCTTCCCATCAGAGTAAGACCCTTAGAAGATGACAAGCCAATTGTCTGGCATTAGAACGAAAAGTACTCTCAATGCCTAAGGTTGAAGGCAGAAATTAGCCTGGATCCAGGAAGCTAACCATCCATGTATAGCATGAATGAGGTATAATACCATGGATATTTCTGCAATGCAATTGGTAGCAATAATAATGATAAGATACGAATTATATAGCAATGACATTATCATCACCATCCTACCCCAGAGGACAGGGTAGAGAGAGACAGATGAGTAAACAAAACTAGAATGATCCAAAGTTCCAGGTGCTATGAGAAAGCAGTTCAGCAAAAGAGACCAGTTCTCCCATGAGTGGCAGGGGATCGAGGCAGAGAAGGTCAACTGATACTTGAGCTGAAACTTCCAAGATGAACTGGGTTTCTACTCTGAAGAGGGTGAGGGGACTGCCAGGTACAGTGTTCCAGGACAGACAAAGTAAGGTATACAAAGCACGGAGGTGGGGACAGGCTCAGCTCATCCAATGAGTCCTAAGCAATTGAGGCTGGAGGCTGGGGGGCAAGGGGTACAGGAGGTTGAGAGGAACAGTGAGGCCAGAGGTAGGCGGGGGCAAGGTCTCCAACAATGAGTCATAAAGCTTGATGAGATTCAACTGCATGAATACTCTTGATGCCTCCATTTAAAAGCAGAAAAGAAACCTATTTTCTGAGTTCAGACCATGGTCTTTGAGATCTCTTCAGCTGTAAGGAAGCATGTAACATAATCCTTCAGAAGGAAATTCTCCCAACACAATGGAGAGTAATGTGTCAAATAGTTGTGTGTGGAGAGGTTTGGAAAGGAGTCCACTGAAGGGGTAGGAACGGGGAAAGGCGTGTGATCTCCAGCCCGCTGTCTCTGTCCATTATTCAAAAGGTGGCTGGCTTGCCTGGTGGCTCAGTTGGTAAAGAATCTGCCTGCAATGTGGGAAACCTGTGTTTGATCCCTGGGTTGGGAAGATCCCCTGGAGGAGGGCATAGTAATCCACTCCAGTATTCTTGCCTGGAGAATTTCATGGACAGAGGCGTCTGGCATGCTACAGTCCACAGGATTGCAAAGAGTCGGACACAACTGAGCAACTAAGCATAGCACAAAGGCTAAGCATTGGCTAAGCTGTTGTTTAGTTGCTGAGTTGTGTCTCTTGAGACCCCATGGACTATAGCCCACCAGGCTCCTCTGTCCGTGGGATTTTTCAGGCAAGAATACTGGAGTGGGTTGTCATTTCCTCCTCCAGGGGATCTTCCCGACCCAGGGATTGAACCCTTGACTCTTTTACATCTCCTGCATTGGCAGACAGATTCTTTACTACTGAGCCACCCAAGAAGCCCACTGGCTAGGTTACAACCAGGAAAACAACTGCCAGAGACACACATCATATCTCAGTGGGTCTTCATATTTAAGTAAAAATGGCCTTGAAGTTGTAATATTATCTACTGACCCTGGCTCTGGACACAAATGCAATCTTAGTAAAATGTCTACATATTTATAAAACAAAAATGCTTCTAATCTACTAGTGGTCATATTTAAGGCCCAAGTCTAACTCAAAGTGTCATGGTGAGTAAAGGAGAAATGCAAACAGCTTTATTCATCTGTGGGTCATGCAGGTATCAGCTTGATCATTGGTAGCAATGTATAAGAGATACACAAAGAATTAAATGGGGGATTGGAGGAAATTGATCAATAGATTAAATATTTTTATACTGGTGTGTTTGATGCAGCTTGTATTAGGACAAGTAATGTTAGTTACTTAAAACTCAACATTCACAACACTAAGATCATGGCATCCGGTCCCATCACGTCATGGCAAATAGATGGGGAAACAATGGAAACAGTGACAGAATTTATTTTCTTGGGCTCCAAAATCACTTCAGATGGTGACTGCAGTCATGAAATTAAAAGACACTTGCTCCTTGGAAGGAAAGCTGTGACAAACCTAGACAGCATATTCAAAAGTGGAGACATTATTTTGCCTACAAAGATTCATATAGTCAAAGCTATGGCTTCTCCAGTAATCATGTAGGGATGTGAGAGCTGGACAACAAAAAAGACTGAGCACTGAAGAATTGATGCCTTCAAACTGTGGTTGCTATAGAAGACTCTTGAGAATCCCTTGGACTGAAGGAGATCAAACCAGTCAATCCTAAAGGAAATCAACCCTGAAGAGTCTTTGGAAGGACTGATGCTGAAGCTGAAGCTCCAATACTTTGGCCACCTGATGGAACAACCGACTCATTGGGAAAGACCTTGATGCTGGGAAAGATTGAAGGCAGGAGAAGGGGGTGAGAGAAGATGAGATGGTTGGATGGCATCACCAACTCAATGGACATTAGTTTGAGCAAACTCCAGGAAATAGTGAAGGTCAGGGAAGCCTGGCTTATTGCAGTCCATGAAGTTGCAAAGAGTCGGACACAACTGAGCAACTGAACAGCAACAACAATGTCAGTTACTAAAACAAAACCCCAGAATCTCCATAGTGTAACCTAATAGGAGTTTCTTTCTAGTTCAAGTAAAATTTCTTTCTGGTTCTACTGTTCAGAGGCAGGAAGAAGAATCTTGTCTTCTCCATTTATCCTACAGATGGGAAGAGAGAATACGGATCACAAGAAAAGGTTCTCTTAACCTAGAAGAGATGCATGAATCCATTCTTACACCCAGAACTCAATCATAAGTCTCCATCCAACAGCAAAGGAGGCTGGGAAATGTGGTCTAGCCATACACCCAAGATGAGAGCACAGGTGTGAGCATGAGCCGTCTTGCCCCCATAGCTTAATACGTCCAAAAGTGAAGTGAAGTCGCTCAGTCGTATCCGACTCTTTGTGACCCCATAGACTGTAGCCTACCTGGCTGGCTCCTCCATCCGTGGAATTTTCCAGGCAAGAGTACTGGAGTGGGTTGCCATTTCCTTATCCAAGGGATCTTCCTGGCCCAGGAATCAAACCCAGGTCTCCTGCATTGCAGGTAGATGCTTTACCATCTGAGCCACCAGGAAAGCCCAAAATCAGACTTTAAAAACAGATTATGAAATAGCAATAAATATTTTTCAAAAATGACTGCTTTCATTCCTATTCCAAGTCATAATTATTTTTTACCATGTTTCCTCCACTCTCCAAAGTTGTACAACCATGACCCATGTACCCCTGAAGATGTAATATAAAATATAAATCAACAAATTCTGCTATAAAACCTTGCACAGCTCATGTATGGTAAGAGCTGGTGCTGGCAAGTGGGGTCAGTACACTTTTCCAAGACGTGTCCCACTCCTCATTCACGGCCTTCAGCCACCATAGAAACGCAGGATACCAACTTGCCCCAAATGTCTACTCTGTTGTCTAAACTGGATTGAAACCACCAACTCTCAGAATCACATGACTTGACTTCAAACAAATTAGCCGTTGGACAAAGAAGTTAGTCCTTTTGCCATCTGCTTAGAGAGAGCCAGAACCACCACCCAGCAGGTCAATAGCATTCAAGACTGAGGCTGCAACTCCATCCAGACATCACTGCTCACCCAGCAAACAGATGATGTCGGCGACTGTACCCCTGACCCGGCCATTTCTCACACAGCAGAAGCGACTCCATAATTTCTCCATCCCGGCTTCATGGGGTCTACTTAGATGAAGACACACGACCATGTGCCAGGGATGTGACAGCTGAAAGGGGAGGGCAGGCTGCGTGATTATGGCTAATCATTGTCCCCCTGTCCCTGGGTGGTTGATACTTATCAATGAATGGCACCAAATGTAGTGTGAAATCCCAGATAATTAACCGTGAACCGGGGGATAACTTAGCCCAGGCCCATTTCATTCATATTTTAGAGGGAAGATACACAAGTAAACAATTTAAACCTTGGTGTTTATACCACCCCCACGTTTGGGAATGAAGCTTCAGCATTGTCTCTTGCAGGCTGTAGACTCAAAAGAGACCCACAATTTCTGACCAGCAAAAGGCAAGGCCCAAACCGACAGGACTGGGGAGAATTTATTTTTTCCCCTTTTCTCCTCAGCCGAAGTTATTATCACAACTGCCGGGGAATTTGTGAGATTGGGAGATAAGGATCTTAATGATTCTTTGGAGACCCGTCAATCACCGCAAACTGCTACCAGGATCGAAATTACATCTGCATTTGAATTAGCAACATTACTCGCCAATTTAGATCAGAGTGAACATTTTTCCATTGAAGATGGAATTAAATTAGAAAATGAGTGAGTCTTTAATTTCCAGATTATAAATCACTGAAAATAATTCAACTCCTGTACCTTAAGGCCAATTACATTATCCTAAGCGACATTTTATCTCCCAAGCTTCGGAGTGATTTGGTGACAGGAGCCTTCACACAAATCAGTCTTGCTCCCGCAGCAAGAAGTGTGTCCGCCCACCGAGTCACACACAGAACACACCAGGAACCGTTTTCCTGCCGAAGCTTATGTTACATGAAATTTGCTTGTCTGTTTGGTCGTGTATTTTTGTCTTCTAATGAACTGATACAGTAGCCAGATACGAGGCCTGAATTAAGTCAGGTTCAGCAATGCAATTTTAAAAGGATTGAACTTGTTCCAGACTGGGGCATCTTCATCCCGCCATGTCCTTCCTTCCTTTGGTCTACAAAAAACAAAGATGTCGTGGATGTTTCTGAGGATGAACAGTCTGCGCGCAGCTTCCTGTGTCCACAAGGCCATGTATGTCCTCCTTTACCGCCTTTCACTGGAATTATTGTCTGATGTCCACACAACTGTCTCTCCCTAGACTGAGCAGCTCGGAGGGCAGAGCCTATTGTACTAATGCCCATCTGGCAAAGGGATGAGAATAGGCAGAGCCTATTGTACTTTGCCCATCTGGCAAAGGGATGAGAATAGGCGTTTGTTAAGTACTAAGTGCAAAAAAGGATTGAATGAGTGGATGATGTGGGGTCCTCTCCACCAGATGAATGGCTGTCACAGAGATGAAACAGACAGATAACAGGCAGCCCACTTGCCTCCTCACGATCTTCCCCAGCACAACCCAGGGTCAACCAGAGAGCCAGGGAGGGCCCTTTGGCACTAGCAGGGTCTCATTTTTTAGGGTCCACCTGGCCTACAAAAAGGTCAAGGAGCCTCCCCAACAGACTACAAACCTTGCTCAACCTCTGAGAAAAGTAGACTTGACCCAGAAAACTTCTGAGTCCCTGATGCAGGGACCAAGGAGGGATAAAAAAGGAAAAGCCCAAAGAAGTTAGGAGACTGGGAAGTATTTTGAACTATGCTGGCCTTTTAACAAGGGCTTCCCTTGTGGCTCAGATGGCATAGAATCTGCTTGCTATGTGGGAGACCAGGGTTTGATCCTTGGGTCAGGAAGAACCCCTGGAGAAAGGAATGGCTAACCACTCCTGTATTCTTGCCTCTAGAATCCCGTGGACAGAGGAGCCTGGCAGGCTACAGTCCATGGGATTGCAAAGAGTCAGACACAACAGAGTGACTAACACACATTTGCAGGCAGGGAAGGAGGCAGAAGAAAACACCATTCTTCCCCTAAGATGCAGATGGTGGCGGGGGGGGGGGGGGGGGGAGCATGACGACAGACGACCTGCTCCCTTTTTAGAGAGGGAAGACCCCCGTGCCCCTTCCCCTCCTGGCCTCGCAGGGTTGGAAGCACAGGGCCTCCAGCCAGTGCCCGGTTCCTGCTCCCTCTCCCCACTCAGCAGCCCTCAGTCCTCTGGCCTCGCCCAGGGAGGCCCCACACACTTCCCCGTCCTGGAAGAACCAGACACCAGGCTCTCAGTCTTTGGGTGAGGGCGGCTGCTGTTGGACCACATCACAGCTTGGAGCATTTTCCACATCAGCCTCTGAGCCCCTCACACCCCAGGGTGGGCCCTGGGACAGGGACTCTCCTCGGCCGTTCTCTACTCAGGTCCAACAGCGTAGGCTCTCCAGGGACAGGCACGTGGGCAGAATGAGTGTTGTCAGTCAATGGGAACCGAGCCATCATCCAGGGGCTCAGGGTTCCTCCAGACACCCCAGCTGGGAAAGGACAGCCAAGAGGACTGGCTCTGAGCCCCGCTTCCAACACACGCACATGTGTGCATGTGCGCCCTGGCCCCAGCAGATGCTTGTTTAGTGTCTATACCAGTTTCTTTAACGCTCATTTGAAGCAATGACTCTGCTGCTCAGAAATCACTTCATTTAAGTTAGCAACTGACTGACCCAGTCCAACTCACTTGGTCCATATACGGGAAGTGGGACCAGCCCAAGGAAACCCTGCAAGTTCATGACAGAGCTTGGAATGAAAGTCAGGACCCAGACTCCTTCATCAATTCAGTTCAGTTCAGTCGCTTGACTCTTTGAGACCCCCACGGACTGCAGCACACCAGGCCTCTCTGTTCATCACCAACTCCCAAAGCTTACTCAAACTCATGTCCATAGAGTCTGTGATGCCATCCAACCATCTCATCCTCTGTCATCCCCTTCTCCTCCTGCCTTCAAACTTTCCCAGCATCAGGATCTTTTCAAATGAGTCAGTTCTTTGCATCAGGTGGCCAAAGTATTGGAATTTCAGCTTCAGCATCAGTCCTTCTAATGAATATTCAGGACTGATTTCCTTTAGGATGGACTAGTTGTATCTCCTTGAAGTCCAAGGGACTCTCAAGAGTCTTCTCTAACAACACAGTTCAAAAGCATCAATTCTTTGGCGCTCAGCTTTCTTTATAGTCCAACTCTCACATCCATACATGACTACTGGAAAAACTCCCTCATCACACTTATTCAAAGCTTACATAACAGAAGCAGCCACCTGAATTATCACCATCACCACGTTTGACTCAAGTATGCTGTCTACAGTGCCTTCATGGATAAACTTACTAAAGCCCTATGAGCTAGGAGCTATCCTACCATACCCATTTTACAGATGTAGAAGTTGAGGCTCAAAGCATTAAGTAACCCTCCCAAGGTCTCCCCAATAGCAAGTACCAGAGCAGGGCTTTGAACATGGGCAGTCAAGCTTCTGAGCCCACATCTATAATCACTGAGTTGTATCTACAGTGTCGCTCATCACAGATCTGGCAGGCCTTGCTCTTCCTTCCACCTTATTGAAGTTTTCTCGGTTGTCATGAAGCATGAGAGGCTGAAGCCCTTGACCTTTCTGGCTTCAGAGCCTGGGGTGTGTTTGGTAAGGGTTTAGATTTGCCAGATTTAGCAAAGAAAACTCTTTGGAACAGACTTACATCAAACAAATGTTTGTTGTTTAATTGAAATGCAAACACTGCCAGGTAGCCTGTCTCTTCCTGGCAACCTTACGGAGGTGGCCTGTGTTCAGAGAGCTGTGAGGTCAGGGGAGGCCTGTCCTTCCTCCTGAGACAACCTCCTCCACAACTGTCCTCACTCCCAGGCCCTTGCCCCACGTCCTTGACTCCTTTTCAGCTCGCAGGCCAGCCCTGCCCTGAGAGGGGGCGAGGTTCCGGCCGTGGGGCTCTCTTGCCAGCACCCCTCTGGGAACATCTGAGATCACAGAGGGACCAAAGGGCAACTGGAGGCCTCTTGACAATTTGTCTAAGGAAGGAGCAGAGTAACTGATGCTCCTGCTGGGGACCCCAGCCATGGGACCAGTCTCGGTGCTGCCCTGCCTCCTCCCACGGCTGCAGGAGACCCCTGGGCTGTCACTGCTCCATCTACCCAGGAGGATGCAGGGCACACAGCTGAGCATCCCACTGCTAGCCTGTCCTTTTTCTTTTTTTTGGTCTAGGTCTATTTCTTCTCTCTTTTTTTTTCTTCATTGAATTTGTTACAATGTTGTTTCTGTTTTATATTTTGGCTTTTTGCCTGCAAGGCATGTGGGATCTTAACTCCCTGACCAGGGATTGAACCAACACTCCTTGCATTGGAAGGCAAAGTCTTAACCCCTGAACCACCGGAGGCGGGGCTGGGGTTGGGGGTGGAGGTTCCACCCTAACTTGCTCCTTTGCGGCCACTGCAGCACTTCGAACAGCACCTGGGAGGTTGGTGACCCAGGACTAAGGCAGGGGTGACGATTGGATGCACGTCTTCCTCCCCAGGCGCAAGGCAGGCATTGCTAATCGATCACTGCACTCTCCAACCAAACCCAGATGCAGCCTCTGCATCCTCCTTAACACTCCCTTCGAAGGATCAGTGTCGGCACAGAGATCAGAGCCCATCCGGAAGGACATTCATCCCCCAGGGACTGCGGCAGGTTGGGGAGGCAGGGAGAGAGAAGATGGAGGGGATTGGGTGGTAAAGAGGGAGAGGCTGGGGCTCCAGAGGCGGAAATGGGGTTCACAGCCTGGAGCCATCACTTAGCTGCTCTGAGACCCTGAGCAAGTTGAATTCCCCCCCAAGCACCAGCTCTTCTCTCCATGAAACCAGCGCGGTGTTCTGTCCCCTGCAGATCCAGGCAGGGATGAATCTTAATAGGCTGCATACTCAGCGCCCTGCTTTCCCAAAACTGCTCAGCGGGCAGCCTGCCCCTTCTCCGGGGGACTTGCTTTGATCAAGCGCTCAGGCCCGAGAGCTGGAAACACGGGCACAGGGAGGCCACAAGCTTTTGGTCCCAGTTGGCGTTTCGGAGGACTTTTCCTAGAAAGAGTTCCGCATCCCAGAGCTGCATCCACAGACTCTGTGTGGCGTGACTTTCATCAGGGCTCAGGGGACAGGATTCTGAACCAGGCAGCGTAGCAGGAAGGACGGACTCCATCGAGGCAGCAGGTTCCCACGGCAGGGTGTCCGCCGCCCTTGGGGTCACCATCGACGGCTCTTTACCCGTCTGCCGCGGGATCCAGGACACGACCCCAGCAATCTCATCTCTCAGTAACTGAATTCTCAATATCGTTAGTCACCTCATCAAAGGAAACACCAGCATTTGTAGGACTTTCCAATGTGAGGCTTGTTTGTACACATATAAACACATAGATTTTTTTTAAAAATTCTCACTGCAACCACGAGTGAAGGTTGTGGAGGAATTCTTCTTAGGCCCACTTTATTTATTTATTTTTTTTTTTAGTTTTTTCCATTCTGGTTTTTTTTTTTTTTTTCTCTTAAACTTCCATTGACTATTTTTTTTTATTTTATTTTTAAACCTGAAACACTGTATTAGTTTTGCCAAACATCAAAACAAATCCACCACAGGTATACATATGCTCCCCATCCTGAACCCTCCTCCGTCCTCCCTCCCCACACCATCCCTCTAGGTCGTCTCAGTGCACCAGCCCCAAGCATCCAGTATCATCCATTGAACCTGGACTGGCAACTCGTTTCATACATGATATTACACATGTTTCCATGCCATTCTCCCAAATCTGGGAGAAAGGCCCACTTTAAAGATGAGAAAACTGAGTCTCACACACTTCTCAAGGCCATGCCACAGCGAGCTGAGGCTGGCAGGAGGCCCCCGAGCCCAGCTGCCTTGGGTGCCCCAGCATCCTACGTGAACTGGCTGTGAGGGCCCAGCTTCACCCCGAGGGGCCTCCCAGTGATCTCAGGAGTCCTTGAACCTGGGAGATAGGAAGCACCTCTCCTTTTCCCTGAGGATGGTGGTCTCCGCAGAGCTCGGGCTCCCTACTGGGGCATGGGCACCTCCTTTGGGGCCATGGGAAGAAAGAGAAGGGTGGGACATGCCCACTCTGAGAAGTGCCCACTGTGAGAAGTGGCCACTCTGGGCTGGGCTAGGGCAGCATCTCCCCTTTCTCCCACCCAGGTCCCTTCCACCCTGAATCCACACGTGCGTGCCCCCAGACATACACATGCACAAGCAGCCATGGCCTTTGCTCTCATCCAGGGCCATCACCTACCCCAATCCTGATAGCCATTTTTTTTGGCGTCCCTTACTGGAACCTGATGAAAAATTCCTTTTCTCTGTTTCCCCAGTCCTTGGCTTCAGGGGTCAGAGGAAGTGTTGAGAAGCCAGGGAGCCTTGCTGAGAGTGTGTCTGTTGCATGTGGAGACTCTGAAGCATTAAAAGGGAAATTTCCAGTTCCATTTGTTGTTCAGTCACTCAGTCGTTTGTCAGACTCTTTGTGAGCTCGTGGACTGCATCACATCAGGCTTCTCTGTCCTTCACCATCTCCCAGAGTTCACTCAGACTCATGTCCATTGAGTCAGTGATGCCATCCAACCATCTCATCCTCTGTCGTCCCCTTTTCCTCCTGCCCTCACTCTTGCCCAGCATCAGGGTCTTTTCCAGTGAGTCAGCTCTTCGCATCAGTCCCATTAAGACATTGGTAATAGATAAAGCAGCATCCAGAGCAGGCTCTTTGCCATTTTATGTGAGAATCTGGTGAAAGCTGGAGACTGTCTCCCCAGAAAAAAAGGCTCTTTCCCCAGGAAAAAAATTAGAGTTGCTCACATACACATACACACTCATGTGTATTCACTGAGCACACATTCACTCACACTCACACAGACTCAAAAACACACATGTATATACTCACACACACACCCACATACACTCACTCACACTCACACTGAAACACACACACACACACAGACACTTCCAATGGAACATCTCTTTCTCTCTGTCTCTCTGATCCTCCCCCACCCCACCACTTTGTCTTTCTCTCTCCTTCCTGAACCCAGTCCCTTCTCAAAATGCTGAGTGACACAGCAGCAAAATTATTGACCCCCAGTCAAGGAGAACTCTCCAGGACCCCCTCTCCTCAGCCCAGGCCTCTCCCAGCCTGGGGCTGCCCCAGGGCAGGAGTCTCCCTGTGCCCTTGGCATTCAGGGTTTCCATGCTGCGTCTGCTCTGATTCAGCACTTGGGCTCACTCGGGGCTCCCACCCTGGCCTCACTTCCACTCACACTGATGATTCTGCAAACCACTGCGGTTTCCCAGACACAGCAACCCTTTTGCGGGACAGAACTACGTTTGCTCATCTTCCCTGAGGGAATCCTAGCAGGGGTCTGTCTCCCTTCTCAATGCCAGAGTCCAGCCTGACTGAGGGCTACAGTGGGCAGGGTACCTCTGAAAGATTACCCATCCCAAGAAGGGCTGTCCTGTTGCTCTGCAGGCCAGGAGGGCAGTGCTATGCCCACAGAGCCCCCTCGTTGGGCAGAGGGCAGAGTGAGCGCCATGTTGGCCCCCAAGAAGGAGGCCCTTTTCTGCCCCCCTTTTCTGGTCTCCTTCCATAAATGACCACTGAGACCTGAAGAGGGACACACACGTGAGTGTGGGCGCTGCCTGCCCTCGATCAGAACAACCTTGTGAATCCTGAGTGAGTCAAGTTGCTTCTACTCCCAAAGCATCAATCACTCCATCCAAGAAGGCATTTGGCTTCTCACCTTTCTGTTTGAAGGGCGCTTGAATTTCAATGTGCACTGACCCACAACCTCTAGGAAGACAGAAAACCCACTGGGGTAGTCACTGCTCAATCTCCAGAGCCTAGGACAGTGCCTGGAATGTAGTAAGCTCTCTGTAAGTGTTTGCGGAGAGAATGAGTCAGTGAATGAATAAATGAATGAATGCTGCAGAGCCTAACTGGATTTTTAAATTTTAATCAATTTTTTAATCAAAAATTTAATCAATTTTTTAATTGATTGCAGGAATTTTGAGGAACCAGCACAGCAGGAAACCTTCTTCTCTCCTTCGAATCTCTTCCTCACTTCGGGTAGAACTTCAAAGTCTAGAAAAGACTAGATTCCAAAACCCTTATTAAATGCCTGCAGCATCAACCCTAAAGAAAATGTGGGTTTCTGAGACCTAACAAAAGTTTGGAAACACTCCCTAAAGAATCGTACCGGCAACACCATTTGAGGATTGTGGTACCTGGCTCATTCAACCCTCAGTAAACATGCTGGTTGGTTGACCAGTGGCTGGTTTGAGTGCCATTGTGATTTGTCTTTGGCCATATTTTTCCATGAGGTTCTGGAATTCAGAATAGCATTCACATATAGCTTCCCCAATGACTCAACGATAAAGAATCTGCCTACAGTGCAAGAGAGGCAGGAGATGGAGTTTCAATCCCTGGGTCAGGAAGACCCCCTGGAGGAGGAAATGGCAACCCGGAAAAAAATCTTATGAACAGAGGAGTCTGGTGGTCACGAAGAGTTGGAGACAACTGAGCAACCAAGCACACATGGCCAACATGACCCCATTTTGACTTTTATTATTTTCTCTGTGGCCCATTTGTTCCAAGACACACATGGGAAAAAAAAAGAATCACTTGAGGCCAGTCATGTCAGGGCCTGGCAGACAGGTGTTGGTGCACCTGCCCCAGGCTGCCCTGCCATCTGGGCTCATCTCCGAGGCTCTGGTACCAGCTGGTTCACCGACTCTTGGCTCCAGGTCCTCCATGGGACATGTACCACCTCGTCCCGAAGCTTCACCACTGGGGCCAAGGCCCAGCCCCAGACAATGTCAGAGCCTCTCACGCAGGGAAACATCACTGTTCTGGAGACACGGTCCCTTCCCCCCAGCCCCATTCTTGATCCTGGACATTAAATATTTATGAGTTCTTAAAAAAATAATAAGCCAGAAGCCTCCAATAATGCAAGTTGTCTAGTAGGCAGGGAGATTTCAGGACGATAAACATTATTTAGAAACATCATGATGTGCCTTATATTGTGATGTGATTGGGGACCATATTAAAACCCAGCAAGGCTATTATACCTAATTTTTGTTCCAATTCAGGCAATATTGCCACTGCTTAATATGATTTCTATTTACTTTTTTCTATTGTCAGTGTTTTATTGGGGTTGTGTCTGCTTTATCAAGCAGATCGCCTCTGAAAGGGAGGTCAGACTATGCTCAGATCTCGAGATTTTTCTGTCGTCTTTCTTTTAAAGGGGTTTCCATTATATTCTGCTTGGCCTGAATTCACTCCAAAACCCTCCACGCTAATATAAACTCTTTTTCTTTACTCTTGTCCAATTGCAATATTTCTGCCCGCACAAAGCCTGACAGCTTGATATTTAAAAGCTATATAAACTCTCATCATCCGATTTTATGTTCCCGTTTTTCCATGGTACCACTAGATTTGGGTGAATGCTACATAAAATGTGTGCATTGAAGGGTTTCAAATCAAGTTATCTCCTCCATCTATAAAAATTGAATTTTAAAGATTATTTTAATTATAAGTTTAAACCCCAGCTCTACTAATGACAGGGGCAGCCTCTTCCACTAAACTATTCATTCGTCTTCTCCCCAGGGTCGCGGACAAGCTGAGGAAAATTATTATTTCCTGAACGAAATGGAATTTTGCAAAACAGGATATTATTTTTTAAAGTATTATGCACTTTGCATAACTCTCTCTTCCTGGACTCGTCCAGGGTAGGGGGACGGAGGGATGGATAAGGGCAATTTGTGGTTCTGCCCGTTGAACAAGGTCCGCTTTTGCACAACCTGCAGGAATCTCTCTGCATCGTGAGTGTGAAGGAAGAGATGGTATCAACTTCCCAACTCCTTTAAGCCACGTCCAACCCACCTGACTGTCTGCAAGTCAGACAAGGGTGTCACATCACCAAAGCATTTGGAGGAAAAAAATAATTAATAAAGTAAACAAAATCCAAATTTTAAGCCCTTTTTCTTCTGATTGCAATCTAAACGCCTTTAGTTTAAGATGAAAAAAAAAAAAAATTTCATCCTTCCGTGGGCTCCTAGACTCCAAGTTTCTAAACGTGTTATTGAAACCATGATTGAAATCTGACAAAAACAGACTGCGTTTTATAATAATGTCCCGCAGCCAAAGTATGGCACTAATAACTAAACAATACTTTATCACCTTTGCCACTTTCAACAGCTCCCATTAATATTGAGATCCTAGTGTTCGGCCCTCTATTCCCCAGCTGACTGCCGTAGTGGCAACACTGGCTAAGGCGGTGACATTGAAAAATATTTGCCGTGACACGGCCACAAATCACAGCAAGACAAGTTTAAAACTCAATACTCACTAAACTTGCATCTGCTAGTTTCTTGTTCCAATTTCTACAACACAACTATTATATGCTGCTTTTCTCTGAAATAGCAGAACACAAATGGGTGTACGCTAAGCCAAGAAGAGAGAATGATTAAAAAAAAAAAAAAGATTCTAAAGGGATTGCCAGCAGCATCATTTTCTAAGGCAGAAACTATCACTGGGAGGGGAGCTGAGGATACAGACACTGATGTGGGGGAAGGTCCCTGTTTTCTGGACTGTTCAGGACACTCATAGAAGCCTGAACCCAGATTGCAATTACTTGTGGTGCTGGGTTCACACGACAGCCTAATTTTACACGTATCAATTTTTATTTTCAGCTTGCTCAAGATGCTGAAGCAGATGTTGGTCCACTTGGCAACTGCCCATTATTCACTTTACAGAGGCTGTGGTCAACGTGGCCCCCGCCCACTCTATTCCTGTTGACAGTGGTGGGATCGTGCCAGCCAGCTGCACCCTGACCCCCTGTCAAGAATTAGGAGCCCTTGAGACCTTGAAAGTGATGCTATTAATGCTCGTTCCCCTAAGGAAAAAGTTCCAAGAGGCTTGGTATCCACATGGTTTGGACCAACGCCATTTCTCTTTGGGAGTGTAACTGGGTGGGACTCAGCATCTTCACAGCAGAGGGCATGTGTTGTCCTCCATGGTCCTCACTCCTGGCACAGCAACCGGCACTCGGCAGACACCCTGCGAGTGGATGCAGATGGAGAATGAGCATTTACCTAGGACCTCGTCATTGTACGAGAGCATTCAGGACTGATACCGAAGCTGAAACTCCAATACCTTGGCCACCTAATGTGAAGAATTGACTCATTGGAAAAGACCCTGGTGCTGGGAAAGATTGAAGGCAGGAGGCAAAAGGGACGACAAAGGATGAGATGGTTGGATGGCACCACCGACTCGATGGACATGAGTTTGAGTAAGCTCTGGGAGTTGGTGATGGACAGGGAAGCCTGGCGTGCTGCAGTCCAAGGGGTCACAAAGAGTCGGACACAACTGAGCGACTGAACTGACTGATTCTTGCTCTGCCACCAAGGCACCATGGCACCTCCACCAAGTTACTGCCCTTCGTGGGCCTTCAGGCTCCCTCCCCGTCAGAATGAGGAGGTTGTGCAGGATAATCTGAGCCACCTGGGAAGCCCCATCAGCCTTGAGTATCACTCAGTTCAGACAAGGTGAGGATTGAGAATTGACCCTTAGATTTAGCAACCTGAAGTTGTTGGTGATTTAAATGAAAACCTTTTCAGACTACATCACTGTAAATGTGAGGTTGACTTTCACATTCACATGTTAAATTCAAGTTAGGCACAAACAAATCTACTTGATTGGTACCCTGGACCCAGAGATGGCTCTTCCTATTCACTTATGTTTATCTGTGGGATCAACAGGACAAGAGCACTCACAGGACTGCCTGGCCCCCTTTTCTGGAGCAGGATTGCCTGTTGTAGCTCTCTACTCCCAGTCTCCCTACAACATGTGGGGCCCCTCTTCGCTCATGGGTCTCTGCTCTGAAAGAGCTACATCCGGGAATCACATGATGACTTCACATATCCAGATGTTCACCCCATTGTTCTAACCATGTACAGCAAAAGCATTCAATCATTTCATTTTGTATGAAAAATACACCTGTATACAACATGCTTAGGAGAAGTTTGAAATGCAATACCCCAGAATGTCCATGGTAGAGTAGCAGTAGTTTTTATTGTCTTCTTTTACTTATTTTCACTAAAATGATTTTTAATAGCAAACATAAGTTATTTAAGCAAGTAAATCAATAAATAAGGTAAATCCTTTGCAAAATATTCACATTAATGTAGTTCCTCTTTTAACTTCCCTTGAGTACCTGTCCTTCTCTCTAGGTGGCCTACACTAACTGTTTGCTTGTGGGAAGATGAGAATTTGTTACAAAAGAAGGTTATATTTCAATTCTGACATTCAAAATAAAACTTTGCAACAGAACAATGGCTTTGTTAAAGAGAAAAATTGTTTTGGTTCCTCTGGCCCTTGTTTAGCCAACCTGAGTGGACTGCGCCCTGGAGTTTTACATTAAAAAAAAGAAAAACAAAACAAAACCCAAGCAGAGGGAGGGAGGAGGGAAGCCAGTCCTCTGCTTCCAAGGAGGTGAGAAGGAGGCACCAGCAGGGGTGGGAAGACCCTCCGAGGGCCAGAGGCCTTCGCCCAACTCTGGGAGACTACTTTTCAGGGGAGGCTGCACCAACCTGGGGTCGCCCACAGGGGAGACAGTGAGACCGAAGGTCTCCCCGGCGGTCCAAGTCTTCCCAGCAGTGGGGCTTACAATGGAACCACCCCTTCTCGCCTGGGGTGGCCCCCAACAGTGGACCCTGAGGCCTGGCTAGCCTGGGGCCAAATCCTGGGGCCATGTCTTCACTATAAGAATGCACGAACCACTTCATTTTCCCTGAGCACTCCTGTGTTGGTCTGAAATCCAGGAGCACACAGCTCCATTTGCAGTGTTGCTGAGACCGCCAAGGTGATGCGTGCACAGCTCTGGCCCAGGAAGGTAGTGGTAGATGCCCTTGAATGAGAGACCCACGCTCAAACCCAGGCCCACCTCCCACCTGCTGAGCTGGTCCAAATCGTCCCCTCCAGGCCTCTGTGTCCTGCACTGTCATGTCTGTAACATGGGGAGTTAGTCAAACCCCATCCCAAGGCTCCCTCGATTTCTTCCACCACAACCCCACAGCCTTCTCCCGGGAGCTCTTCTGTGTCCAGAGTTGTCCTTCGGCCAAGGGTCTACCCAGGCAATGTTCATGCCGAAAGACAAGCCTGGACTTCTTGGAAAGAGTCAGAAGGAGAACCAAAGACATCTCCCTTTTCCTGACCCCAGCAACAATGAGAACATCTGGATTTTTACTGGTTGCCTAAGAAGGAGCAGATGACACATTTCAGAGGGGATCCTGAACACAGCTGTCACGGTTACAGAAAGAATTCCCTCATGTGAGACAGGCCTTTAGGAAGAAACTAAATACGGCTAATATTAAAGGTAATGGTGCAAAAGATTGAATAGTTTGACAGTCCTACCCTCCAAAGGGCCTCACGTGGGGATGCAAGTTGCATGACAAGAGCTCCAGTTGCAAAAAAGCAAATACAAATGTTACCATTAGGTTGGGGGAAGATTTGGACAAGGGAGAGGTTGCTGCTCTTTTTTGTTGGTGTTGTTAAATATTTACTTATTTGGCTGCTCAGGGTCTTAGTTGAGGCATCTGGGAACTTTGTTCCCCCACCCGACATAGAACCCAGGGCCCTTGTATTGGGAGCATGGAGACTTAGCCACTGGACCGGCAGAGAAGTCTTGAGGCTGCTGCTCTTAAGGAAGCACAACTCAGGCCAAGGTTCAAGGGTGGCTAGCCGCTTCCTGGGATGGGCCCAGGCCAGGGTTTGCAAGATTGAAAGGGTTCACCCACAAACTGGGGACCCCCTTTCTCCCTTCAGTGAGGCGTTCTCTTAAAATGGTCTGGACACAGGGCCCATTCAGGCTTTCCTGTCTGATCAGTGAGCGCGGTGTCCATTCCGTGTTGAGTGTGACAACAACTCAAGGAGAGGTTCCAAGCTGGGTTTCAGGTGGTGATCCACACACGCTCCGGTGCCCAGCACGCTCCTGTCTGCCCTGCTCATCTCCCGTGGTGGCCCCTTACCTCCAGGTCACCCACCCCACAGAGGAAACCAGAATTCCCACCCAAGTCTGCACCAAGAGGTCTCAGAGCCAGGAAGCCAAATGGGCCATAGCATTCTGGCCCTGTTTTTTTGCTTGCTTACTGAAGGAAACTGGTCCTTCATTAAATACCTGTCCCTGGGGTGGGGGGCCCTCTAAGCCCAGATCATAAGAGCATCCTGTTCAGTACCCCCGCCCCCCTCACCCTCCAGCATCAGAGCCTGCCCCTTGAGGAGCCCCAGACCTCTGGTCTGAACTGACTCTGAGGACAGAACCATCACCCAAAGCTGTCAAGGCCTGAATGCCCAGCTCTGCACACCCCTTCCTTCCTCCTCCAGGGAAAAGAGGAGACTCAAAGCCCATGACTCACAGAAACGGTCGATGCTGAAAGAAAGGGAAATACATATTTCTTCCCACTCTTCCTTTGCAAGGCCACCAGCTGAAGCCCTGAAGCTCAAGATTGGATCTGAGCGCCGTTGTTTTCCAAGGCCCTGCCTCATCTCCTGACTAAAATGCTGCTATTGATCAGGGCGAGGATGGTTGGGAAGGTCGGGAGGGCATTTGATAGTCAACGCTGTCTCCAGGTCACCAGCACCTGGTGCGTTTTGGCCTCATAGCTGGTTGCCTGGGACCACCTCTGAGCGGCCTTGCACCTCGGGTCCACCTTGGGCATAGCCGCGACTGTGCTTTTCCTGAAAGACATCCCCCCAGGCCCTCACCTGGGAGATGGAAGGTGCAGCTTCCTGTCCCGCCGCGCCGCGGTGATACCCACCATCACCTGGGGGCCCAGGCCTTCACGCTCTCTCTCTGGGTTTTCCCTCCACCCTTCCTTCTCCTCAGCCCCGACCCACCACGAACTCCTGAGAATCTCTGCTCAGGTCAGTCTGGCCTCCTTGCTATCCATCCAGCTGGCCTCTGCCTATAGAGGCTATCAGCCTCCCTTGCCGCCTGTCTGCCTCCTACACACCCTTCTCTGACCACTCCAGTCCTGCCCCCAACTTTCTCAGCGCACGTAAGACGTCTGAAGCCACCCTTCTCGGGCCCCGTGGCCAATCCGAGGCTCACCGGAGGCACCTACACAGATGGTCTTGTTTGAGCCTCTCCCCTTCCATATCTGTCAGAATGTTTCCCTGACCTCTTAAGACAGCTTTCTATCTTCCTGAAGGGAAAAGTCATCTTCTCCTCTGAACTCCCATAGCATCTTACACTCCATTTAGGGCACACATGTTAAAGAACAAACACATGTAAAAAGAGATGCCTGGATGATAGTGAGTGCTCACTAAGCATTGCTTATTGGTATTATTCAGTTCAGCCGCTCAGTCGTGTCTTGACTCTTCCTGTCCATCACCAACTCCCGGAGTCCACCCAAACCCATGTCCATTGAGTCAGTGATGCCATTCAGCCATCTCTTTCCCAGCATCAGGGTCTTTTCAAATGAGTCAACTCTTCACATCAGGTGACCAAAGTATTAGAGTTTCAGCTACAACATCAGTCCTTCTAATAAACACCCAGTGAATAATCGGTATTATTATTATTCCCTTACTAGAATTAATCAGAACATATTTTAGTGCCCTTATTCAACAGGCATTCATTCATGATTTTACAAATATTTATTCAGCACCTGCTGGGTAAGGCTTACGGCTCCTGGGGGCAACATTACTGTCTGAATCATCTTTGCACCCTCTGTAGCTCCAAGAACACTGTGGCAATTGTTAAGTGTTCAAAAATCACCTGGTGGATGAGTGAATCAGTAGATATGTCTGTGTGTGTGTGTCGGTCTCTCAGTTGTGTCTGACTCTTTGTGACCCTATGGACTGTAGCTCACCAGGCTCCTCCATTGGTAGAATTCTCCAGGCCAGAATACTGGACTGGGTAGCCTTTCCCTTCTCCAGGGGATCTTCCCAACCCAGGGATCAAACCCAAATCTCCCACATAGCAGGTAGATTCTTTACCGTTTGAGCCACCAGGCAAACACACTACTGTATTTAAAATGAGTAACCAACAAGGACCTCCTGTGTAGTGCAACACCGTATAGCTCAATGTTCTGTGGCAGACGGAATGGAAGGCGAGGGTTGGGGGAGAACGGATGCATGTACGTACGGCTAAGCCCCTGTGCGGTCCACCTGAAACCATCACAACATTTTTTAATCACTATACTCCAGTATAAAATAAAAGTTTAAAAAAATAAGTATGTCTGACCTCTCACTTAACTTACATAATTAAGTGTATATGACTTTATTGGACCATTTGGACCTCTGATATTTATTTGGGTTATAGAACACTACATACTTGCACTTTATATATATGTTGGGATGTCAGACATATCTATTTTGTAAAACTTCTTATTTTATATTGGAGTATGGCTGATTAAGAATGGTGTGATAGTTTCAGGTGGACAGCAAAAGGGCTCAGCCACACATACACATGTATCCATGCTTCCCCAATCTCAGCATTGTCATATCCAGCAACCAAAGGCAGCTCTAATCTTTATTTGAATGTCTCGCATAACATTAAAGGGAATCGATATTGCTACTCACCACGTGGTTCTTTACAGGCTCTCTGCTCTGGCTCTCCAAGGCATACTGGCTCTGTAGACGCTCTGAGGCTTTTCACACTCCGTTTCCTCCCAGTTTCCACGATGGCCAAGCCCTCTTCTTTCCTTCTCTCCATATTTCCTTTTGATAGATTGCTTTTTTGTTTTTCTTTGTCCTGCAGGCTGATAAACTTTTCCTTTACAAGGGAAAGACTGCTGGCCTGAGGTTAAGATTCTATTTTGCTTCCTTTAGGATCATAAGACCCCTGAACATGGCAAGCTCCTGATAACTGAAGTATCTAACGTCAAGATTCTGTCCTACGGAAAATCTCAACTTTTTATTTTAATGAAATACAAGGTGATGATTATTTTTGTGTCTCTAAAGCAACCTGATAAAAGCACGTGACAAAATAAATAGGAGGAAGGGTTTATAAATGTGATGGAGTCTCAGAAGACCTCGTTGGATTGCTAAAGTAAATCTTTGTAAAATAAAAAACAAAACGATTTATAATTAAGAACAATAACAGGCCACCAGTTTGCTTTATTGATGCATGTACTTCAGGATGTTCCTGGTTGTGTACCAGAGTGGCTTGATAATTTGAAACAGTCCCAAGACTACCTGTACTGGGGAGTTAACATGATGTCTAACAGTAAAAAGATCCAGATATAAAACATCAGAGGGAGTGTATTCTAAAGATGGCTGAGTTGTCTGCATGATGATCTTATTATTTCTGATATTTCAATATCCACTTTTAGGTTTTTCCACTTAAGACATTCTACAAGAATTCTCTTTCCTTTTGTTTTTAATTTAAATTTGTACCACTTTAAGGATGTTCAAGGTATGTAACACACTGAATACTGTTCAAAAGAAAAACAGGGGACTTCCCTGGTGATCCAGTGGTTGAGAATCTGCCAGCCAATGCAGGGGACACAGGTTCAATCCCTGGTCTAGGAACTAAGATCCCACACGCAGTGGAGCAACTGAGCACATGTGCCTCAAATACGATGGCCTGCCTGCTGCAGCAAGAGAAGCCCCTGCAATGAGAAGCCCATGCTCCGCAATGAAGAGCCAGCATGGCCAAAAATAAATAAGCAATAATTTAAAAGAAAAGAAAAACAGAATGAGAGCTCCTTGGATTCAGAGACTTTGTCTCATTCAGCACAATTTCCCACACCTACGACACAACCTGAAAAATGTATGTAAACACGGAGAAAACTGGCTCCAAATTAGGGAAATGTTTAAAACTATAAGAAGCCTTAAAGGTAAAGCAAAAAAAAAAAAAAGGACTTTTTCAAGTCACCAAATTCTCTAATCAATGAGAATAGACAGTAAATATCAGGATAATTTTTTGAATTATATTTTTAAAGATCAAGCTATAATTGATGAAAAACTATTGACGTAAAAGGCTGAAAGGAGAAGCTGAATAACAACAGCAAAATAACGTTCTCTAACCTTTGTGGCAGACGCTTAGTGCTGCCACAGATCAGCTCAGTTAATCCTCCTAAAGAGGCCCCCTGTCTTCATTTCATTAGATGAGAAACAGGGCTGCATAGAAACCCACTCCCTGGGCCAACCTTCAGAGCTAGAAAGTGGGGGAGCTGCTGGGATTCGAATCCAGGAATGTGCTCCAGAGCCTGGGCACCACCCTGCCCTGACCAAGACTGAGCTCCTCGGGGCCACAGCCCTATGAGTATCTGAGCAGGAACATTCTAGAGGAACTTCAGACATTACATGGGAGGGGGTAGATTTGAACTAAAGGTTTCTTTCAACCTCGAGAGCCACAGTTCAAAGCAGGCTGATGTCTAATTTCTCTAAAGTATTGTATCTAAATTCACTTTTTCCTTCAGTGCACCCAGTATGCTTGGGTTTCCATGAGAGAGTCCATCAGTTCAGTTCAATTGCTCAGTTGCGTCCCCATGGACTTTGCGAGCCCATGGACTGCAGCCTGCCAGGCTTCCCTGTCCTTCACCATCTCCCAGAGCTTGCTCAAACTCATGTCCATTGAGTCGGTGATGCCATACAACCATCTCATCCTCTGTCGTCCCCTTCTCCTTCTGCCTTCAATCTTTCCCAGCATCAGGGTCTTTTCAAATGAACTGGTTCTTTGCATCAGGTGGCCAAAGTATTGGAGCTTCAGCCTCAGCCTCAGTCCTTCCAATGAATATTCAGGACTGATTTCCTCTAGGATGGACTGGTTGGATCTCCTTGCAGTCCAAGGGTTTCTCAAGAGTCTTCTCCAATACCACAGTTCAAAAGCATCAATTCTATGGTGCTCTGCTTTGTTTATGGTCCAACTCTCACATCCATACATGACTACTGGAAAAACCATAGCTTTGACTATGTAACTGACTAATACATTTGGGGAGAACAAAAAGGAAATAGGTTCACCCAGATGAATATCTGCAGAGAGCAAAATGTGCCAGACAGTTGCCAAGCTTCCAGATTAATTATGACCCCAGGGGTTAACTGAGGAGGAGCCCTGACACCCCAAGAGAATACCACCCCAGGCAGCTAAGAGCTGCTCTGATCAGCATCACGACTCACGATAGAACCGCTTCAAAGTCTGAAGGAGCGAACTTGGCCGGGCACCAACACACCTTGTCAGGTGACTTGCGAAGCCTAGGTGATCCTGGATGCTTTTTCACGGGTTCCTTGGCCCAACCCATAAAACTTTCCAAGCCGCGTTTGTGTTAAACTGCTCCTGATATGCCCCAATAAGTGTGCTTTCGACACATTGTTAACATAAGGCCAGATCTGTAATACAGCATGGACAATTAAGCCCACAATTTTTGTATAAATGCAAAATCCCTCACTGTGAATTATTTAATTAATGCTCTCCAGTTCATTTAATAGAGCTCTTTCAGAGGCCATTTCACTCACAGAAAACTAATTTCATTCTCCGGGTTGATTTAATTAGATCGTATGATATATGGATGGTATTGCTAATTCAGCGACTCCGGACGCCTTGCCTGGGCCGTTGTCCCTATTGTCGGCAATCTGTCAGCACCATTTTTAACAGTATTGAAAAATTCAAGCTTTATTATTGCTCGCTCACTCTTTCTCTCCCATCAGGAGGAAAGTAATGAGCTTTTCTTCTTACGAGAGCCGGCAGAGAGCGTGGTACCGTCGGTGCTTCAGGCATGAGGCAGTATTAACAGGGCTGATTCATGAGTTAAGTTTCCAACTGCTCCTGGCTATTAGCACTCAGTCCTTTGCTGTCATTTAGTTAAAAAGACTCTTCGGTTAATTCACTCTTTTAATGAGACTGTGCTATTCAACTAATGTATTTTACTGTATGAAAGGTCACACCAGGAACCAAAACAGATTGGAGGGAATGTAGCAAGAAGCCTGGCTGTCAAGAAACAATTCAAGCCTCCGAGGCATTTAGCAGCCCCTGCGTCTGTAATAAGCTACGGAACTGATGGACCAGCGTTCACCTCCAGAGTTGAGCGCCATAAATCAAGGCTAAAGAGAAGGCAGATTAATCAGAGGCTCAGACAAAAAGAGCACGTGTTTCATTACCCATATAATCACTAACATGATTGCCAGACAAGCTGAGGAACTGGATGCGGGGCTGGGAAAATATAGTTGAAGAGAGCGCTGGAACTCAGTTCTGCTTAGCTGCAAGCCCTAAATCTTTTCATTAAGGCCCCATTGCCTCCATTTTCTGAGCCTCTGCTGTGGGTGGGGGCAGAGGAGAAGAGCACAGAGGGTGGGCAGGGGGGCGTGGGTTTGGGTGGGGGGCATGGTTGCTGGAAGAAGGCAAGCAAGGGTGGGGGCAGGTAGCTTGCACAGCCTCAAAACAGGACCCGGGTGCAAGTTGACAAAAGGGTTCATCCAAGCTGGGCTGTGTCAGATCTGGTGGAGGCTCCAGCCTATCCTCCTGGAAACTGGTCAACCAGGATCACAAGACCAGATGCATGGCTGGCATTTGGCTCTTCACACACACACACGCACACACACACACACACTTTTGAGGTGGTATGTGTATGAGTCTTATACTTTCCTGACAGCCTACACTGGCAAAAAAAAGGCTCTGCATGGATGTCATTCATTTGGGATTCCTAAAGCCACCTGCCACTCCAGGGCTCCAGATCACATTAACTTCCAGGGGGACAATGAGATGACTGGCCATCGTGACCCGCTGGTCTCTGGCTTCCTCGGTGTGGTTTGCACATCAAGCACATGGTTTCTGAAGGAGGCGGATCATAAGCAGCTGCCCTCCGCTGGCATGGGATCCATTCCTGCTCCTCAGATACCTCTGTGCTCTTCGTTCATTTAATTCCTGTTCTTGGGAAGCGGACTAACTTGGGGCGGGGGGGATGGGGGGGATTAAGAATATTTTCTTAGAACTCGAGTTTCCTCCAACTGAACAAATCATGCCCATTTGAAATTCCTCCAGCTCTCCAAAACAGGGAAACCGTATGCTTAATTACGAAACATCTGTTGCCGAGAACACCCCCTTGCTTTTGCAAGGCTCTGATCTCGTGGTATGAATTTTAAAATCTGTCAGCAAGGGATCACCAAAGCTCTTGGAGCAAAGAACTGCTCACGTTAACCTCTGAACCAGATAATCTAACGGTAATCCATTCAGAACTAATCAAACATTTACAGAACCGCACTGGCATGCCAGCAAACAATTCGTCATCTTCACGCGCTCATTACCCCGCACCCTCTCCATCTACCTATGCAAATGAAGCCAGGGAGCTGACGTCGGGACCACGGACAGAAATTATAAACAAATATTCATCCATTATGCTGCTGAAATTTAACAGCTAAGTACTAACAGTAGCTGAACTTCAAGCCCCGGGTATCAATTATTTATGAACCTAAAACTGACATGACTGTGTAGGTGAATTAGCTGCATATGTCAAGCTTTGTTATAAATCCCAACCTACTGTAAAACTCATTTTCATAGAATGTATGTACAAGGCTGACAATATATCAACAGCCCGGCATTAATAATTTAGAAGAATGGAACCAGGAGGGAACACCTTGGCAACTGCGCTCTGCTCTGTAGTTGATATTACAAATAAAAAAGTCAAATAAAATGAATTTCCCATAAACAGAGAATCAAATAAAGCATTTTCTCCATAATTTTATTTTCAATTTTCAAAAACATACCAGTTGATACTTTCGTGTTTCAGTACCATAAGCATCACCCTAAGTTATCTTAATTTTTTTTTTCTAAGGAGACAGCAGGGAAATTTCTAATCTCTAATCTTAGACATTTCTAAGTGATGAATAGAAAAATTCCTTCTTTTTCTTATTTTTATGACACATTAAGTACAACAAGGAAGAGAAGCGAGAGCATGCAGTGTTGTTGGCCATAGTGAGATTATTTGCTATGGTTTGCCAGGGAACGTATATTTAAAAATGGAGTGCTGCACAGCAATAAAGATGGTTAACTGAGACTCTTTCTCAGGAAAATGTTAGGATTTTCCCAACTGTCACTCTCTATTCTGAAAGGCAGAGGTGTAACTCGTTGCAAAATCTCAGTGACAAGCTTGATCTGAAGGGTACAGACGTTCCTGTGCAGGTTCCAACCTGAACCTGCTCAAGGGGGCGGGGCCATAGAATTCTGGGTGGGGCCGCAGGAGGTGGGCGGGGCACCGGGGAGCCCTCTGGAGCTTTGCCAGCCCAGAAACAGGCATCGCTCCGCCCCCATCCCACCTTCCTCTCCACTCACGCTCCTGCAGCCGTAACCTTCGCAATCATTTTTAGGCGAGTGATGCTCAACTACTGGGACTCTTTGTCACTGCTAATGACTTCCCCCTGTCTATCTTCTCCCTTCTCGGGATATTTACGGCTCTGTCGCCGCATTTCTCATCTCCAGCCTGTGAGGAAACATCTCTCAGCGTGATGGGGACTTCAGAGTGCATTCTGGGTCCTGGCATCCTTTGGATGACCAGACAGGAAACACTTCCTCCCCTCCCACTCTCCACATACACATCCTCCAGGTCCAATGACCTGAGATTCCCTTTCCATCCCCTGCCTCAGGCTCATCCAGACACCAAACAACGGGCCAGAGGCCCCAGAGCCCCCTTCATTTGCTGGTTGCTGTTGTTCAGTGGCTCAGTCGTGTCCAGCTCTTTGCGACCCCATGGACTGCAGCATGCCAGGCTTCCCTGTCCTCATGGACTGCAGCATGCCAGGCTTCCCTGTCCTTCACTGTCACCCAGAGCTTGCTCAGACTCACGTCCATGGCGTCAGTGATGCCATCCAATCATCTCGTCCTCTGTCATCCCCTTCTCCTCTTCATCTGCAGGAGGCCAAAGCAAAAACTAAAAATGTCTACCAGCTCACAGCCCAAAGACACAGGCCATGCTTTAAAATCTCCCGGTACCAGACAGATTATCCGAGTTTCAACCCTGGAGGCTGGGCTTGCGTCGGGCGGAATTTTCTGCTGGAGAGAGACAAGCAGCTTCTGAAGTCCCCCATCCTAACATATGCTGATGCCAATACTTTTCCTCCTCTGCAACCTTTCAGGGCATCGTTAAGCTTTCCAAGTTCTTCCAAATGGCCTTTAGTAGAGGGAGCCCTGGCAAGAAATCATTTTTTTTCTTTTTTTTTTTAAATGCTATGTGAAATTGCACTCTGCAAAGTAGACATCTAGTTAGACAACCTGCTTGGGCCATGGAAATTCTCATTTGTGAATGTCCATTCTGCACCATAGTAAGACAACAACCTGTTCTTGCTTCTTAATCCTGATTTCAGTGGTGGCGCCATGGTAAAAGAATCCGTCTGCTAATGCAGGAGACACAAGAGACACGGGTTTGATCTCGGGAAGATCTGCTGAAGTAGGAAATGGCAACCCGCTCCAGTATTCTTGCCTGAAAAATTCCATGGACAGAGGAGCCTGGTGGCTCCTGGGGTCGCACAGAGTCAGACACGACTGCGGATGCACACACACACCATCCTTTCGTGTGTCGAGGACTGACCCAGGCCAGCTTCCACTGCCGCCACACCGTCCCTTGCAGACACACTCAATGTATCGTGTGCAAGGCGAGAGAAATCTCCTGTCCCTTTATGAGTGAATTTCCTGCGTCCAAAGTGACAGAAATGGGAGGCGGTGATGTTGCGACAGGGTTGGAGCGGGTTGGTGCGGGACCATTCTGGAAGGCTAATTGATTAGAATGGGCAAGAAATACTTGCTGTTATTCAGATGACTGTGGAGGCAGCCTAGTATGTCTCTTGTTTTATGAAATGCTAAAATATTTACACTCTTTTTACTTCAATCAGGGGGAGATCATTTGGATCTGTTTAAAAGGGAAAAGAAGAGAGCTGACATTTCCGGGAGAAACAATGCTCCTGCATGCAGCTGGAATTTAAACGAGAACCTGTGGACAATTCTGACTGAACAGGCTTTCATTCCAACGCGTGGATAGCTGCAGAACCAAACCAACCGGGAGTACAGAGAAGACGAGAGCTCCAGCTCTCCGGGGTCAGGGGCTGCTGGGTTTTGTTGCATTTTCTGGGGTTAAATATTTTTGAGGATTTAAAAAGAGCATTTATTTCTTTTCCATTTATGATTCCCTTCAGAGCATACCTTTCCCCATTCCATGCTTCATGCAGCACAAGGGGAGGAAAGGAGGTGTCGGCTTATTCCCAGAACAGCTAAAAGCATCGCAGGAGTTATGGGCACTGTGCTCTACAGAGGAGGAAAATATATATTTTGGTCTTGAAAGTTATTGCTTCAATTACTTAGTAATTTCTTAAGCAACCTCAGGATGGGCTTATAAGAGGTGGGTTTGAGAGAGGCCTGTGGAGACTCTCTCCCTGAGCATTACCACTTAACACCTGTCAAAGTGGAATCAGAGAACCCTTTCTACTCTGACACTGCCCAAAGAGACTGCCAGGACAGCGGGCATGTCCAGGGCACCTGGCCCCAAGCTTGTCTCTGTGATTTTTATGATTTTAAAAAACATCCAAAGACTTCACAGCATCACTATTCGCAATAGTCAAAAGGTCAAAAGGTGAAAACAGCCCATATATCTATCAATTGATAAATGAATAAAGAAAATGTGGTAGATCCATCCAAATGGAATATTATTTGACTGTGCAAAGGAATGAAGCCTTGACACATGCTATACCATAGACAAACCTTGAAAATGTCATGTTAAATTGAAGGAGCCAGTCATAGAAGGTCACAGGCTATATGACTGTTTTCCAGAGTAGGTGAATAGAGTGGAGAAGGTATCTCAGGGGATCATGATGTACAAAAGTCAGAAGACAAGATGAGGCCTTCAGAGACGTGCAGGAGATGCCATGTGGCCAGACTTTAGGACTGACAGATGGAGGCGAACCTGACTTGGATCCACTGGAAGGGGCAATGTGGGGGGCGCTGGAGCACAGAGAGCCTCTGACAAGTCACCTGGCTCCACCTCCATCTCTGGGAGGACCCCTGAAGCTCCCTCATTCCCAAGCTCCACTCAGCCAGGATGGCCTCCAATGCCCACCCAGCTCCCTGGTATTCACCCCACAGGGAGGAAGACCTGGGATCATCTCCTGGGAAATGTGATGCTGAGGGGAGCTTTGTGGGCAGGAGATGCCTGGGGAGGACAGTCAGCGCTGACAGTGGCCAGGAGTGGCCAAAGCCAGGGATTGTCTCATCACAACACAGGTCTCAGCCAGCCCCAGGACAGCTGTGGGGCTGGGATGACCCTGTAGAGTAGATGGCCCTCTACTCTGCCTGTGGAACAGAGTTGTTGGAAGTTGAGCTTAGAGAATTGGACCTTTGCACCCACTCATTGATCAGTCAGTTACTGGAGGGTAAAACCTTGGGACTCACAGCCCAAGCACATTTCTCGGCTTCAGCAATGAGCTGTCAGCAGCCAACACCTTCAGCAGCTGGGAAATAACGGCCTGGGCTGCAAGGGAGGGCTCTGGGCAGCACATCCCAGTGTCCACTATACCTTTATCTCCATCAGGGCATGGCAAACGTTTTCTTAAAGGGCCAGATAATAAATACTTAAGGCTTTCTGAACATAAAGGGAAAATCAGGTACTCATACAACCATTATAAAACATTAAAAAAATTATTCTTATCTCGTGAGCAAAACAAACAATGGGCCAGATTTGGCCTCTGAGCTATAGTTTGAAGACCCCTGATCTGGGTCTGTGTTGTCCAGTATAACTGTCACTAGGGTTGGAAATTACAGCAATGTGCTACTTAATCTCTTAAAGCCTCAGTCTCCTCAACTGTAAAATGGGTTTACTGCTCTCTCCCTTATAGAGTGTATCCAGCTAGAGAAGAGAGAAAGAGCACATCACGCAGCATCTGGGCAGCATTCTAGCCCTCCCATCTCTTCTCCTAACTCTCTTTTGGCTGCTCTTCTGTGCCTTGCTCAGCGTCTTATAGACAAGAACTCATTATTCAGTGAATACCTGATTCCATGGCTTGTCTAGTCAAGGCTATGGTTTTTCCAGTGGTCATGTATGGATGTGAGAGTTGGACTATAAAGAAAGCTGAGGGCTGAAGAATTGATGGTCTTGAACTGAGGTGTAGGAGAAGACTCTGGAGAGTCCCTTGGATGGCAAGGAGATCCAACCAGTCCATCCTAAAGGAAATCAGTCCTGAATACTTATTGGAAGGACTGTTGCTGAAGCTGAAACTCTAATACTTTGACCACCTGATGCGAAGAACCAATTCATTTGAAAAGACCCTGATGCTGGGAAAAATTGAAGGCCAGAGGAAAAGGGGGTGGCAGAGGATGAGATGATTGGATGGCATCACCAACTCAATGGACATGAGTTTCAGTAAACTCTGGGAGGTGGTGATGGACAGGGAGGCCTGGCGTGCTGCAGTCCATGAGATCGCAAAGAGTTGGACATGACTGAGCGGCTGAACTGATGGCTTATTAAAGATCAGGTAGAACAGAGTCTTCACCATTTGCTGGGAAACCGACGTACTCTGAGAGCAGCCTGAGTGTGGGGTTGCCGCAGATGCCCTGCCCCCAGGAGCCCCCGAGTCCTGGCCTCCCAGTGATACACAGCCTCTTCGGTGTGTGGCTCCTACTGGGCCTTGAATGCCTTGAGGTGCATTTTGTACCAAGTAAAGACCGTTAAATATACTTAGATAATAAACCAAGCTACCAGTGCTACTCAACCCTGATTACCTAATCATTCTCAACACACGGCCTGCAGACAATTAAATTTCCAAACCATTTCCAGCTCACATCTGGCTAGCAACCCAGATGAGGTGTGTGATATTTGCTTGGGTACACCCACATGGCTGGCAAACTTAACTTGCTCTCTCTCTCCCTCACCTGAGAGTGCGGAAAATGTGTCTGAGGGAAGGAAGTTTGCTGTCTGGTGTTTTAAATGGAAGATCCCATCCCCAGCACCATGAGAAGGAAGCTGGCACATAATGATGTCGATAAAGCACTCTGGGCAAAGTCATCCCTCCTTTATTGAGGGGCTGTGGACCAGGAACAGGAAGCTGCTAGAAAAAGATATGAAGCAAATTTCTATCATTATTATTATCAGTATCTGTGAACTGAGCGCCCACTCTGTGCTGAGCTCTCCACATCCTTTCTCATCTCGGGAGGAGGAGGAAACCTTGGTCTCTTTGCTTCCTTGGGTGGTTGAGCAATGAGAGGGCTGAGCCCCCTACTCCCTCCATCCTGATGAGCTCGGGTCAATGGCTCATGTCAAGAGATGTGACATCTTTTATCCACCTGTTGGGCCTTCTACAGACTTTGTCTCATATGGTCATCAAGACAACCCCACAAGACAGGCACCATCACCCCCACTTCTTATGAGGGAACACTGAGGCCCAGGGCACACGTAACTGCCACAGGGCCATGCAGAAATTATTTCAGAGAGGTCAGAATTTAAACTTCAAACTCCCTCATTTGAAGCCCAAGTCCTTCCCACTATACTTTGCTGCCTCAGGAAGTGAGTGTTACATCCCAGGAAGGTTGAGAAGAGGGTCAAATTCTGGAATTTGAGCAATGAGAAAGCTGCCTCAGTCCTGACATGAAAGCGAACAACTGGGGGGCAGGGGACATACGACAAAGCTGAGGTTCCAGTCTGCACTAACGTTTTCCTGGTGGAAACAGAGACTTGGCCCCACCTAGGACTGTGCCTTCCAAGAAAACCCCACAGAGTGCCTCGCTGGCCCTGCAGCTGACAAGCGTCTCAGGTCCAGTGTCCTGTAGTCAAACGAGGCATCAGATGCTCGAGACAAAAGGGTTCTTCCTCCTCTGACACTGTGCATCCTGTAATGATGATTTATGACCATATCATGGCATCACTTCCGACCGTGTGAGTGATCCTATCTACTTTGATGTCATTGCTGTTGTTCAATCACTGAGTTCAGTCCAGCTCTCTGTGACCCCATGGGCTGCAGCACACCAGGCTTCCCTGTCCTTCACTGTCTGCTGGAGTTTGCTCAGATTCATGTCCATTGAGTTAGTGATGCTCTCTAACCATCTCATCCTCGGCCACCCCCTTCTCCTTTGCCTTCAGTCCTTCCCAGCATCAGGCTCTTTTCCAATGAGTCGGCTCTTCATATTAGGTGGCCAAAGTCTACAAAGACCTACAAGAACTTCTAGAACTAACACCAAAAAAAGATCCTTTTCATCATAAGGGATTGGAATGCCAAAGTAGGAGATTATTTACATGCTCGATCAATAACCATTGTTCATACACCTATTATGTGGCTCACAGCCCACTAGACACTGGGATACAAAGAGAAGTCACAGTTCTGTCCTCATGGAGCTCAAACTCTGAATGGAGATTTGATATAGATATTCTGATACACTAGGCTACATTGGGGATGCAAAGAAGAAAAAGTGAGTTATCAACTCTCTTTAAAAAGAAATGGACCAAAGAATTAACTGCTGGCATCAGCCTTGGCAGAAGTGGTACTGCTCAACCAATATTCCATCAGCTTCTCCAGAATTCCCAGCCACCCTTGCAGTTGGGAAGAGTTGGGTGACCAGTTCTAGCCAAATGTGCCACTTTGGGGCTGAAGCCTAGAAGAGCCAGTAGGCAATCATCTGTCTGTCCCTGCTGCTATGGTGACCACATTCCTGGTGATGGCACCTTGGTTACCTTGGATCCGTGAGTGACTACGTGGAACAGAGCCCTTTGATGACCCATAATGGACAGAGAGAGAAATGAACCCGTGTGGTGTTAAAGCCACTAAGATTTGGGGTCATTTGTTATTGAACATTATCCAGCCTCTCTTGACTCATACCATTGGATTAGAAGCCAAATTACATTCTGGACCGGAACTGATTTTGGTACATAAAAAGATACAATATGGTTTTAATTAACTTTTTTCTACACAGTGTCTCAAAAAAACTCAGACTTCACATTTTAAAATCAGTGAGTGCCCAAGCCAATTTCCATTTCCTACAATTTGGAATTCATACCATTTTTTCATGAATTTATTTTCCAAAGTCTAGAGAAGCAAACCGCAGACAAAAATTCTAAAGTGTAATTGGTAAGCTGAGAAAATAGTGGCATGGAAAATATCTACTTTTAGAAAACCAACAAAAGATAATGGAAATACAGAGGTGGTGTGTGATTCTGTTTCCATGGTGAATGCAAGGTCTAAATCAGTTCTTGGTGATGTGATGGCAAGGACAGCCATGGCTGGTGAAATGTCAGCCTGCTAGCAACTGGCTCAGTCCCACCCGCTGACCAGGAGAGTCAGGAGCCGCACACAGGAAGGAGTGGAAGTTGTCATGCGAATCGAAAGTGAGTCCTAAGGTGGTGAATTAATTAGCAGGAGTTACTACTTGACTGAGGGCAGGAGGAGAAGGGGACAACAGAGGATGAGATGGTTGGATAGCATCACTGACTCAATGGACATGAGTTTGAGTAAGCTCCGGGAGTTGGTGATGGACAGGGAAGCCTGGCATGCTGCAGCTCATGGGGTCGCAAAGAGTCGGACACAACTGAGCGACAGAACTGAACCGAACTACTTGAGTGAATAACCAACTGAGCTTCTCCAAGAAGACTAGGATCAAGTTAGGGTTGTTTCTCTGGAGCATGGGCATGCTAATCACCTCCTGATAAAGGCTTCCATATATTTGCTTCTTCCTTAGTGGAGTTGTTAAATGACAGACATCATCATTCTCTCCAATCCAATGAGCTGGGGTCATGGGCTTGTGTTAAGAGATCTGACCATTGAGTGAGTCAGTCACTGGTTGGTAGTCATGTGGTTCAGCCTGAGAGGGGAAGCAGAAGTGGGGTAAAGAGAGGCAGGAGAGAAAGGATGAGAAGGTGGAATTCAGCCAAACATAATGGGGTTTTGAATCCCTCTCACAAATAAATAACTTGTATGAATGAATCTAGCTGACTTATTACTAAATAGCAACTACCCAAATGTATTCTATTTCATTAACCTGATTTTACCAAGGAGCTTCCCTGGTGGCTCAGTGGTATGGAATCCGCCTGCCAATGCAGGAGACATGGGTTTGATGCCTGGGTTGGGAAGATCCTCCTGAGGAAGGAAATGGGAACCTAATCCAGTGTTCTTGCCTGGAGAATCCCATGGACAGAGGAGCCTGGCGGGCTACAGTCCATGGGGTCGCAAAAGAGATGGACACAGCTGAGTGAGTGAACAAACTGACAGCCATTTAGTTTTACTAAATGGAACTAAATGGCTACTCTGTGCCAGGACACAATGGTCATATAGAGCTATAAACTATGTGAATAAAAAGAAAGAACTCTACTAAAATAGCAATTATCTCTAAAAAGTAGGGTTATGGGAAATTTCTACTCTGCTCTTCTTTCCTTTATTTGACGAGTTTTCTATAATAGCTGCTGCTGCTGCTAAGTCGCTTCAGTCGTGTCCGACTCTGTGCGACCCCATAGACAGCAGCCCACCAGGCTCCCCCGTCCCTGAGATTCTCCAGGCAAGAACACTGGAGTGGGTTGCCATTTCCTTCTCCAATGCATGAAAGTGAAAAGTGAAAGTCAAGTCGCTCAGTTGTGTCCAACTCTTCGCAACCCCATGGACTGCAGCCTACCAGGCTCCTCCGTCCATGGGATCTTCCAGGCAAGAGTACTGGAGTGGGGTGCCATTGCCTTCTCCGTTCTATAATAGAGGATGAGCTAATTTTATAATCAGAAAGTTACCATTTTTAAAGAATGTGATAAAACCCACTGAACAGTTCTGGGGACCTAGGAGGGTGGGGTCTGGTGGGCCCAGCTCAGCTATTCAAATGTTGCAGAGACACCAGCCTTTGCAAAATATCACCAATATTCCTTAAACCATTAAATACATTTTATAATTGCAACTGCTCGCTCTAAATTGCCTGTTTACACTGTTAATGACTTTTTTGGTGTGAACCACTGTTTACAAATAAGGCATTTCCTAGAATCTGCTAGCAATTAGGGAGTTGTTCTGGCCTCTTAATGAAAAGTAAACACCATTAATAACGCCTGTCCTAGCTCATATTCACGTTGGTTTTGTGTCATTTACTTTGGGAACAGAAAATAACCATCCTAAAAAAATGTATTTAGCCTATAGATAGCTCCTAGGTACCACGTTGTGTGCTAATCTCATGGCAGAGAAAAGACATGATTAAGACAAGATAAAGGAAGAAGAGTTTTTCTTCCTCCTTCAAATTGTTTTTCATAAATGACAGTCCCCAGACAATTGTTTTTACTAATCTAGCTATTTTATTCTGTATACTCACATCAACATCAGAGGCCAAGTTAAAGCCTGGCTTACTCCAGGACCCACTGACTACAGTCATCTCAAATTGGGGTGTACAACAGTCTTAACCCCATCCTACCCAGTCTGTGCAGAAGCCGTGAGAATGCAGCACATTTTAAAAAGAAAAGATAGCTGGTTATGAGAGAAGTGAAAGTTAAGATAATAAAAGTACCCAAGAGAGAAAAAAAGCATACCTTCATACAAAAAACTGTTTATGAATGTTCATGGCGGCTTTGTTTGTAATAGCCTCGAACTGGGTGCAAGCCAAATGTGCAGCAGCAGGTGAATGAATGATGGTGTATGATGTGCTCATGCAGTGGAGTATTGCACACAAAAGTGTGACTGGTATGCTCTATAGGATGGATCGCAAAATAATTATGAGAGGAACCAAACGGAAAAGAGTACATGCTATGTGATTCCCATTTAATAAAATTCTAAAAATGCAAGCTAATCTGTAACGACAGGAAGCAGACAAATGATTGCTGGGGTTGCAGGGAGAAGAGGAGGGGAATGTTCATTATTTCGACGGCAGCGATGGATTGACAGGTGTACACATGTGTCAAAACTTAAGCCTACAATTTAACATAACACATATGGCACCATCTTCCAGGGCCTACTCATCACTCATGGATACACTGAAGGCTAAGTGAAGGGAGAGTGTGGAGGATGGCTCAGGTGTTTTATGGCCAAGCCTGGAAGTGAGGAGTACCTTCCTGGCCACATACTATTGGCCAGAACCCAGGGATATGGCCCCAACCTAACTGCAAGGGAAGCCAGGAGATGTGGTTTTAATGTGTGTCTGGGAAGAGAAACCAGATTGGAGAGTGCCCTGGGTTAAACAGTGTCCTAAAATTCATATCCTTTCTGAAACTTCAGAAGTGGTTTCACTTGAAAACTGGATACTTGCAGGTATACTTAGGTCTATGAAAATGACATCATCCTGGAGTAAGATGGGCCCTTAATCCAGTGTGATGGGTGCCCTTATACAAAAAGGTGAAGAGACAGAGCAGAGTCAGTCACACGATGGCAGAGGCGAAACTGAAGTTGTTCTGCCACAAGTCATGGGACACCAAGAATTGCCGATAACTATGGTGGGCTGGGAATAGCAAGGAAAGATCTTTCTAGAGCCTTCAGAGAGAGCATGGCCCTGCCAACAGCTTGATAGCGGACTAGTCTTCAGAACTGTGAGGGAATACATTTATGTTGCTTGAACCACCCAGTTTGGGGTACTTTGTCCTGCAGCCCTAGAAATAAATATACCCAGTGGCTGTCCCTGCCACAGTGCCTGTGGACCACGGACTTCTCCAAGCCTCAGTTTCCTCATCTGTAAAGTAGACATATTAATAGTAGCTAACCAAAACATTTCTCTGAAAATCAAATGAGATAAAGTATGTGACATGCCCAGCCTATCACCTGGACCATAAGTGTCCAAAGTAAAGATATTATGATCAGTACCAGCATTAGTCAGTTCAGAGGTAAGAGTGAGATATACAGAGCGTAGAAAAAGGAGCAAGCTAATCAGCTTTGAAAATCATTGCTTTCCTCTTGGTCCACAGAAGAACCTAAGACTCAGCACCTGAGAGGAATATCCTAAGGTGGAGAGAGTGAAGGATTAAGAACCTGCAGAGCTGGGACTGAGCCCAACTGTGAACCATGACCTGTGTGCCACTGAGCAGGTAAATCCGAACACCATTTCTGTATCTGATAAGTAGGAGCTATAGTGTCTACTTTACCTACTCTGAGAGCGTGTTTGGAGTCTGAAAGGAGATATCCAACTTTTACCCTCAGAGTACAGCTTGTGAAAAGGAAAAAAAAAAATTTCACCAGAGATGAATTTATCCAGGGTCAAGTTCTAAAAGGCTGTGTGAGGCTGCGATCACCTGGAACCAAAGATGCCCTTGGAAAATCCACTAGGGATTCACCTGTTGGATGTGATTGTCCTGTCTCCCAAAGTTCAGCCTTGCTAGGTTTTCCTCCAAGGCTGGAAGAAATCCGTTTCTTTGACTAAGCTGAATAAGTTTCTCCAGCTATGTTGGATACCGAGCTGGCTTGCGTTTAGGAGCAATGTTATATGAATATCTTTAAATCATACAATCACATTCAGCATGGTGAGACACCCCCACGGGAGAGGCAGAAAGCGCAGCACATTAGAACAGGGATCAGGAGGAAACGTCAGAGTCACCCTCTGTATGGCAACCCTCCACTCAGGAAGGAAGCAGGGACGTGCTCTTGCTCTCGCTCTCACTTCCCTCTAAAAGGCGCAGAGCTGAAATGGCATGAACTAAAGTACAGTAAGCCACTGTACCTAAATATTTATGGCTGTGGTTGTTTTGTGGGGAGAGAGAATTCACACATATCTGTCCGTACACACCTGATGTGGAAAGATCATTCTCACATCCCACGGCCTCCTGGCAGTGAGTTGAGAACCTAACCTAATCTAAGACAACGGATTTTGTCTGCAGGCTAAGGCACGTAGCAGCAGTAAATAAGTGGGTGCAGAGTTTGGAGGCACCTGGATGACTCTGAAGACGCCTCTTGTCCACTTATTCTGTGAGCAATTGTCCTGACATCTGGCTGCTACTGGTGTCTCCTTAGCCATGAGCCGCATTCCCAAAGAGGTTGCTAGAGTGGTAGCTAAACCCATTGCCTCTGCAATTGGCAAACTTTTTCTAGGTCCATGGGTAAAATCTTAAGGACAATTGCATTCTTTCATGGACCTTTGAAATGGATTGAAATCCGGCCACTTGGCCGCACCCTTTGAGCTCTGTATTGGCTTCTGCTCGATGGTGAAGTCGGGAGCAGAGGGCAGCCTCACCATCGCAGTTGGCCATTTTCCTTTCAGCAGAAAGCATTGCGGTGATTTTCATTGTTATAACCTCGACTTTGGATCCAGTGATGGCTAAAGTGTGTTTGTGTAGTTTCTGAGCAAACAGAATGCATTTTATGACTACAATTTTGTTTAGTTGCTCAGTCATGTCCGACTCTTTGCGACCCCATGGACTGTAGCCTGCCAGGCTCCTCAGTCCATGGGATTTTCCAGGCAAGAATACTAGAGTGGGCTGCCATTTCCTTCTCCAGGGGGTCTTCCTGACTCAGGGATCTAACCTGCGCCTCCTGCATTACAGGCAGATTCTTTACACTGAGCTGGAAATTCAGGATCAGATGTGGTCCAAAGAACATGGATCATCAAATTCCAACTGTATCATAAGTGTCTGGAATGACATTGAGATTAATTCCCAGCTCCCTGCATCTCAGCCCCACCCTACTTCTGACCTTGACTGTGGTCCAGTTGACACCCAGACAAGTGAGGTGTTCAGAAGCAGTTGGTAGGTACATCACTATGTGTTACAACAACAATAATAATCAGAGATCAGACAGAACTACTTTTTAAGATGTGCTTTTTATCCAAGCTTAATATTTTTCCTGAACATGCTGTTGATCAATTCCTGGGGACACCAGAACTCTTCAGGCTTGTATGTCTAATAAGGCTAAAATCCATGGGTATTAAGAAAGACCTGTGGATCCAGCCCATGACTCTGACTAGCCAGAAATTGGAAAGCAAGGGGACAAGGGGACATTCGTCCTCTCTCTGGTGATGTTTGAGAAGAATTGGGTCATCACGTGGGGGCCTCAGCTAAAGAATAGTCCAAAGTACCAGGAGACGCTGTGGAGGGCAGCCCACACTGCTGGACAGAGGTCTGGACAGGCAGCACGAAGGAAGGGCTGGTGAATTGAGATCAACCTGAACAGGCATCTGTGACAACCTCCCAAACCCAACATGGGCACTGAATTCCTGTGCCATTGGATATGAAGGAGAGGAGCAAATGTCTGTTCAGAAGGGAAAAAAAATTAAAAAATCAATGGCTACAGGCAAGAGAATCTATTTTGTAGACTAAAGTCACCCTGAAATTCTAGAGGCTTAAATACCACATACCCACTTAAGGTCTGGCATATGAACTTCTCATTTCGTGTTAATTAAAGATCTCAGTGTAACTTTGGGATAAGAATATTTTTCCAGCATTTTCAGACGCATTCCCAAGAACGACAGAGAAGGGGAACTCTCTTGAGAATCATTCAATAAAACCAATTATCTGGAGAAGTTCATGAAAAAACATCCATGAAAAGGACATGCATCTGCAGCAAAAGGTAGACATGGACAGGGAGGAGACCCAGCCTTTCAGCCAGCAGCTGGGAGCAGCCGGAGTCCACCAAGATGCCTAATTACTAATATAGATTGGGAAGTGGGAAGTGAGATTGAAGTGGGAAGGGGGGATGGCTATGTGGCTCCAAAGTACGGTAATAGACTACTTAATGAAAATGAAAGCAATAAAAATTACATAACTATAATAAGGAAAAAGGGGCTTCCCTGGTGGCTCAATGGTAAAGAATCCACCTGCAATGCAGGAGCTACAGGTTCGACCCCTGGATCAGGAAGATCCCCTGGAGGAGGGCATGGCACCTGCACCAGTATTCTTGCTGGGGAAATGCCATGGACAGAGGATCCTGGCAGGTTGCAGTCCATGGGACTGCAAAGAGCTGCACAAGACCTAGCGAGTAAACAACAACAACAACAAAAAGTCCTGAAAGATAAGAGAATGAAGAAGATGGAAGGAGCCTTCGAGGTCAGCATTCACCATATCCCTTACTCCTTCGCTGGCTCCCTCCACCCCCAACCCTTACTCCATACCTTCTCTGCCACCCCCAGCCCCCCAAGCCTGAGGCCCAGACAGTTAAGCAAAGGTCCTGAGTTTCTCCAGCTGCAGGCTGCAATTCAAACCCCACCATCTATGCTCCCAGGACATGGTTCTCTCCACTCCATCACATTTGTCTTTAGGGGCAAGTCTTTAGATGACAAATGCTGTACAAAAATTTTGCCACAAGACTTCTTTAAAGTTATTTGTCCTGAGTATTAGTAGCATGATTTGGCACTTCAAAAAATTTCCTTATCATGAACAGATCCACGGTCAAAAACAGGATCTATTTACAGAAAACAAAGACCGCTTGCATCCAAACCTTGTCCAATGCAAACACTTAAATTGGGAGATAGAGTCTCTTGATATTTCTCCTCTACCAGGGGTTTCCAACATGGCTTGTTAAGAATCTTAAACTCCTGGACCCCAAGCCAGTCCTGCCGAATCAGAACCTTCAGGAATGGGGCCCAGGAGTATATATTCCAGAATGGTTTCTGGCTAACTCAGATGCAGTCTGATGCTTGCTCAATGACCACTATTTGTGTGTATATCATAGAAAACACCAGAGTGAGACTGTTGCGTTACAGAAGGCATGCCCCACTGGCCCAGCCATGCCGGCAAGAATCATGTGTTATGATGACCATCAGGATGGAGAAAAGCATGATTTCAGTCCCCCAAATGGCCAGTTTCATTTTTGACTGTGTACCCTGCTCAAAAATGTGATACATCTTTACAACATCATTTATGCATCCGCTTTCTCTCCCAGAACAGCAGAGGAATTCAGTGCCAAGATAGCGTTTGATCCTAAATCACAAACCTTGATTTCAGAAGCATATCCTCACATCTCTCCTCGTGCTCACAGAGACCAAAGCCCCCGGGCTTATTGAGGTGGGAGAAGGAATGCCAAATTTTATTTTACATCTTGCTTATCCTGTCTCTCCTCTCCTCAAAATAAAAATTGATCTCTAGGGAACACAGGTATTGGCTTAACTCGTTCTAAATTACTCTAATCTCCAGTGACTCTTTGTCACTCATCATTTTACAGGAAGCAAGTAAGGTACCTATTATCCTGTTATCTCCTCCCAGAAAAGAACATTCTAATGGGAACTCACTGTTCTGTTTGGCCGGCACCCTCAACAGCCAGGCCTCGGAGCCCCTGCAGGGAACTTTATGAGGACTGAAGGTTTCCTTCTCCGCTTCTCTTACAGAAACAAGGGAAGAAACGGGACTCTCACCATCAGCCACGTGCCCACCTCTCGAGCAGAGGACCCTGGTGTTGGGAGTCAGGCAGACCTGAGTTCAGATCCTGGAACTACCAGTGTGTCACCTAGAGGAGTCTACCTCTCGGTTAACATTCTGTGAAATGGAAAGCATGGGGTTGTGGGCTGCATATGGAGAGATGATGGTTTTCAAAATGGTAAAGCTCTGTACGAAAAGGCTATGGCTTATGTTATTTTTTAATTAGGGTAACTAGATAAAACACTGGCCAGTTATTGGAATTTCAAATAAGCAAATAAATTTTCATTCTAAGTTTGTCTCATGCAATATTTGGGACATGCTTCACTTGAAAATTATTCCTTGTCTATTGGAAATTCAAATTTAACTGGGCTTCTTGTATTTTTGTTTGCTAAATTTGGCAGCCCTAATTTTTTTTTTGGCCCCACCATGCAGTCTAGAAGAGCTTAGTTCCCTGTCCAGGGATAAAACCCATACTCCTTGCAGTAGACGCACAGAGTTCTAACCACTGGACCACCAGGGAATTCCCTAATTGAATATTTTGTTCACACTGTTTAATCAGATCCTAAGACAGAGGAGGGAATGCGCTGACAGTTTGGGTTTTTTTAACAGCTTTATCAAGATATGACTATATCCTATAATTCACTCAGTTCGGTTGTTTTGAGTATAGAACTGTGTAATCATTATCAGAGTTTAAGGTTAGAACATTTTCATCGGCCCAGAAGAAACCCCACACCCCCTGCTGTAGCTCTATAACCCACACCTGACCTCCCCCTGCCACCGGCCCTACACCAGTCTGCTTCCTGTCTCTATGGGTTTGCCTGTCCTGGACACTTCATGTCCATGGAATCATACAACACGCGGTCTTTGGTGATGGCTTCTTTCACTGAACATCGTGTTTTTGAGGTTCATCCACGTCACAGTATACATCAGCATTTCGTTCCCTTTTATCGCCAAATCATATTCCACTGTTTGGATGAACCACATTTTGTTTGTCCATTTATCAGTTGATGAATATATGCATCATTTCTACTTTTTGGCTATTAGAAATAGTGTTGCTATGAACATTTGTGTTCGTTTTCATGAAGATGGATGTTTTAATTTTTTTGAATATAAACCTAAGAGTGAAATTAAAGGGTCAAGATGTAACTCTGTTGTTATTGTTCAGTCACTAGGTTGTGTCTGACTCTGTGACCACGTGGACTGCAGCACACCAGCTTTCCTTGTCCTTCGCTATCTCCCAGAGTTTGCTCAAACTCATGTTCGTTGAGTTGGTGATGCCATCCAACCATCTCATCCTCTGTTGCCCTCTTCTTCTCCTGCCCTCAATCTTTCCCAGGGTCAGGGTCTTTTCCAATGAGTCAGCTGTTTGCATCAGGCGGCCAAAAGTATTGGAGCTTCAGCTTCAGCATCAGCATGTAAACTTGACATTTAACTTTTTAAGGAACTGTCAAGCTGTTTTCCAAAGTGGCTACACCAGAAATGTCTGAGGGGTGCAATCTCTCCTCATCCTCATCCACTCTTAGCATTGTCTGTCTTCAGGGCCCTAACCATCTAGTGAGTGTAAAGTGGTATTTTATTGTCATTTTGATTTGTATTTCTTTAATGACTAATGATTTTTAGTACCTTCCCATGTGCTTCTTGGCTATTTATATATCTTCTTTGGAGAAATGTCTATTGAGATCTTTTGCCCATTTTTAAAAATGGGTTATTTATCTTTTTACTATTGATTGTAAGAGTTTTTAATATATTCTGGATACAAGTCCCTTCTCAGATATATGATTTGCAAATATCTTTTCCCATTCTATGAGTTCCTTTTCACTTCTTGCTGGCTTCATTTTCAGCACAAAAGTTTTTAATTTTTATAGGCCAATTTGTTTATTTTTCCCTTTTGTTGCTTGTGCTTTATCTAAGAAGTCACGCCTATCTGAAAATCACTAAGATGTACTCTTTTGTTTCTGCTGCTGACAGGTCTTTAAGGTCTTTTACTTACCCAGGATTTAGAAGCCTCTTTGTTCCTAAATGCAGGTTTATCAGGCTCTAAAACTTGAGCCCTTTCCTCTGGACCCCACTAACTTACTGTAACCCAATTTAATTATTTCTTCTATGAATGAGAATAGGGGGCAGAATGAAGTGGGGGAAGGGAGGCATGTGTTATTTATAAATAAAAATGGATGCTGAAATATAAAGCCCTTTCTAACTTACCAACTCTCAAACTATAGTGTGATTTCCAAATAGAAATTAATCATAAAAGTGATACTAACATTTTCAATTTCTATTCTGCTTGTATAAACTCCCCACTCCCCTGGAATTGGTTGGACCGTGCATTGACAGAAAGAATGGAGTGAGCACTGGGTCCCCAGGGTAAGGTTGGTGCAAGGAGTTTGTGGCCAAAATAATAAGAGATGATGAAATTGGAGAGACTGATTAAGATAGCGGCTGGGAGAGTTGAGGTCTAAGCACCAATAAAAGAAAAAGCTGTTTAACACATTGAAGGCAAAGGGACTGAAGGAAGCAAAGGCAGGGAGAGTCCAGAGTCACAAAGCCAAGAGCTGTGGGGAGTTGAAGGATGCTGAGGAAAGAGGAGCGGTTATCTGGAGCAAGGGTCCAGAAAACCCCAGAATGTGAGGCCTCCTGGGAAGTGGCTCATCAGAAATGTGAGGAAAAGTGGGGGATCCTTAAAACAGCAGGAGTGGGCGAGCAGAATAGGTGACGGATAGACAGCTTTTGAAAGCAAAAGTTCTTTCAGTTAAGTTACTTTGTCTTCCAGTCTCATGAAAGAACCAGCATTGGCATGCCCTTTGTACAGATGTGAGCACTTCATCCATGAGAAATGCATGGATTTGGACTGTCCTCCTGCATTTGTTTCATTGCTAGAGTTAGATAAGGTTAATGTCCAGGGATCTCCCTTCCCCACCTATCACCCATCCTGCAAAAAATCAAAAACAAAAACCCTGAGCTAAATATAACCTGCAGCAAGAAAATAAGATGGCACCACGCTGAGCACAAGCGCCAGCACCAGCTCGGCAACTGAATACTATGGCTGGGCTTTCATCAGGGTGGAGGAACGAAACATACTGTCATATCCATTTAGAGGCCTTCAACAGAGGCTAAGGGGACCCCACGTGTGTAGCCCTTTTTTAGTAACGAGAAAGAAAACTAACACAGAGCCTTTCCCGAGCAATGTATCTCCTACCAATTAAGAGCCTGCCAATGTGGCTCTGCAATAGAAGACCACCAAACACATAAGGAATTAAGTCCCATTATTTAAAATCAGGGTTGATGTTTGGGGGTTGGTAAGTTGAAGGGGTGTTTTGCTTTGTCTTTCAACATCCATTTTTATTTATAAATCACACATACTTCCCTTCCCCACTCCATTCCCCGCCCCCCACATTTTCCTTTATAGCAGAAATTAAAACAAGTTAGGGTATGTCAGTGGGGACCAGAAGAAAGGAACACCAAAAATAAACTCAGATAGCAAATAACTCAAAAATTGGAATTATTAGATAGATATAATATGAAATAACTGTATGTTAATTGTTTAAGAAAATTAAAATTAGAATCATAAAAATAAACATGCAATAAAAGATCATCAAAACAACCAAGGTTATCTAAGAAACAACCCAATACAACTTTTAGGAATAAAATTGTTGAAATCAGAAACACAACAGATGTTAAACAATAGATGAGCCACAACAGAAGAGAGATCAGTGAACTGGGAGATAGCAGTGATGCATCACAAGAGGCAGGAGATTTAAAGCGTGAAAGAGAGGCTACGATCTGCAAAGGCTATCGTTAAAAATTCTAAGTCCAACTTAATCAAAATCCCAGGAAAAAAAAAAGAATGCAGAAAATGGAAAGGGGAATTAAAAAAAAAAAATAGCTGAGAAATTTCCCAAACTGATGAAAGATATGCATCCATAGATACAGAAAGCATCAACCCAAAAAGAACAGAAAAGAATATAGATAGATCTAAATGTATTATAGTGAACCCGCACAACGTCAAAGACAAAGGGACAACGTTAAAAATGGCTACAGAGAAGAGATAGACCACCTGCAACGAAACAGACAGACAGCCAACTGTGCAACTGTGATGAAGGAAACTAGAAGACCAAATGGAATAACAGCATTTCTGCGCAGAGAGAAAATAGCTGTTAACTTAAAATTTGTTCCCAACAAAACTGCTTTTCAATAACATAGTTTGAACTAAGAATCAAGTCTATATAATTTTATAAGCAGAAATAAAATTTTAAAAAGAGGCTTGCTACCAACAAATCTAAAGGAGCATCTTCACTCAGAAGCATCTTAAAGACATTTATTAGGGAATAAATGAAAGATCGGAGAAGGCAGTGGCACCCCACTCCAGTACTTTTGCCTGGAAAATCCCATGGACAGAGGAGCCTGGTGGGCTGCAGTCCATGGGGTTGCTAGAGTTGACACGACTGAGCGACTTCCCTTTCACTTCTCACTTTCCTGCATTGGAGAAGGAAATGGCAACCCACTCCAGTGTTCTTGCGTGGAGAATCCCAGGGACAGGGGAGCCTGGTGGGCTGCCGTCTATGGGGTCACACAAAGTTGGACATGACTGAAGTGACTTAGCAGCAGCAGCAGCAAATGAAAGATAACAAAAGGCACGACTCTGCTGCAGGAAGGAATGGTGAACAAGTAAAATGGAAAAGCACACAGGTAAAACCAAGCAAATTTCTTTTATAACTAAATATGGAACAAAAATACCAAAAAACCATAAAGTGGGTCAGAAGTGGCTGAGGGGGGAAGCATATATGGGTTAAAAATTTTTTCTAAAGCCTTGTGTTTTTCATTAAAGATTTGCTAAAAATGGGTGGACATTTTAAAATTAGGATTGTCCTGGGAAAACATCTATTAGCCCAATAACTGTTATTAGCAGCCCCTTTCACTCTCAAAAGTATCCTGGTTTGAACAATACATTGTCATCCTGTCTGTGACCCATGTCTCACTCCTGGGTACACACCCTAGAGAAACTCTTATACATCTGCCCTGGGAGATGCGTACAGAAATGTTCAGTGAGAAGGACAGTACCTAATGGGACCTTGTAAACTATTCAGCCTTCTTCCCACAAAAGGAAAGCTTGCTTTCTGCCCAGCAACAACACTCTGCAGCCCTGAGCCCCTGGTCAAGGTACCAAGCCTCTCTGCACCTCGGCCTCCTCACACAGAACACGCAGAGAAACTACACCCACAGCCCAGGCTGTGGGAGACCCATCAACGTTAACAGAAACTTAACATTTGCTAAACACTCGCTACAGCCTTGCAGTCGGCTAAGGGCTTTATAATCAGAGCTCTTTTTTTTTTTTTTGACTATAATTGATTAACAATGTTGTGTTAGTTTCGGGTGTACAGCAAAGTGATTCAGTTATGTATACACATGTACCTATTATTTTTGAAATTCTTTTCCCATTTAGGTTATTACAGAATATTGAGCCAAGTTCCCTGTGCTATGCAGTAGGTTCTTATTGGTTTTCTCTTTTAAAAATAGCAGTGTGTACATGTCAATCCCAAATTCCCATTCTGTTCCTCCCCTTCTGATAGCTGTAAATTCATTCTCTAAGTCTGTGAGTCTCATTTCTCTTTCATAAATAAGTTCATTTGTATCTTTTTTTTTAGATTCCACGTATTCTTTTTTAGTTGCTCAGTCATGTCCAACTCTTTTGTGACCCCATGGACTGTAGCCCCACCCAGGCTCCTCTGTCCATGGGATTTCCCAGGCAAGAATACTGGAATAGGTTGCCATTTCCTTCTTCAGGGATTCTTCCTGACCCAGGGATCGAACCAATGTCTCCACGTCTCCTGCATTGAAGGCAGATTCTTTACCACTGAGCCACCAGGGAAGCTGATATTTGTTTTTCTTTGTCTTATATCACTTAGTATGAACCTCTCCCAGGTAGCGCTAGTGTTAAAGAACCCTCCTGCTGATTCAGGAGACGTAAGAAAAGTAGATTTGATCCCTGGGTCAGGAAGATGCCCTGGAGGGGGAAATGGCAACACACTCCAGTATTTTTGCCTGGAGAATCTCATGGACAGAGGAGCCTGATGGACTGCCGTCTGTAGGGCCAGAAAGAGTCAGACATGACTGAAGGAATGTAGCCCATGATCATCTCCAGGTCTATCCATGAGAGAGCTCATTTAATCCTCATGATGACCTTTAAGGTGGGTATTATTGTTATTCCCATTTTACAAGTAAGATACCTGGGGCTTAGAAACACTAAACAACTCATACAGGGTTACATAACTAGTAACAATCAAAACATCAGCAACTCAACACTAGCCCCAGGGCTTCTCACCACTGCGGCCCCCTGTCGCTGACTCTGACTCCCGCCTGGTCCAGCATGAACGCTCCTGCAGCGTGATGGTGACCATGGACTTGCCATCATTCTTATCACATCAACAGGGACACCCGAGGATGGAGAGCGTGCAGGCCTTCTGTGGAAGGAGGCCAAAGCCTGCACGGGGTGATCCACGGCCCACTGTGGCACTTGACAGATTCCCCTCTGATGCTGTCAGGCTGAAACACCAGGATCCTCTCTGACCAGCTGCCGTGACCATCCATGCCCCATCTGTGCTTGGTGAAACTGCCAAGGTTCTCAGACCCTGGCACACTATCTTTCACAGAAACACATTCCAGCTGGAAGGAAGAGACGGGAGACTTTCTCCTGGTTTGTGTTTCTCTGGATATGATTTACTGTTCAAGGTCAGGCAGAGAAACAAGAGAGGCAGTGAGAGTCTGGGACAAAATATTCACTTCTTTCTTGGCCGAAGCACTAGAGAAAACTCATCTCCTGGGATATCGAGGTTTAGACTCACCTTGACCCTGACCTGCCCTTATTCCCTTTTGGTTCCTTTTATTTCTAATTTTCTACAGTCCAAGTGATGAGAAAAGAAATGGGCCATCCTTCTTACAGATGAGGAAACAGAGGTTTCCCCTGAGAAAAGGGGGCCGTTAAGGAAGAGGGGTGAGGAGGAAGCTGGGAAGGCGGGCAGGAGACGGCTGACCCCACTGGACAAGGGTTCATGGGAAGGGGAGAGGTGAGAACACCGTGTCACATGGAATATGGGGCCAGGGAAGAAGAGGCATCCGCCCTCCCTGTGTTCCATCTGTCCCTCACATTTCCCTCCTTCCACCTGTCCCTCCCTCTTGCATTAAAGGCCTACAGAGGCTGATCGAGGCCCTGGAATACTGTGCTAAACCAGTGGCTTATTCTGCACTCTTAAGGAACCTAAGAATCTCTCCTAGATGATTCACAGGAGTCTGTGAGCACCCCCCACCAAACACAGGTGGCATTGATCTTAGATGCCAAGCCTCCTTAGGTACTGCTGAGGCATCCAGGCCTTGCCGTGGGTCCCTCCCCGAAACTTGAAAGCCATCAAGACTCAAGACATGCAGTCATGCCCAGGTGGGCCACAGCCCTGGCGCCAGAACTGGCCTCACTGCGCGCAGGCCCTGACGCTTTCTCCATCTTCCAAGTTTGGGTGGATCTGGAGTCCCCACCTGTGTTCTGCTCCTTCTTAGGCTTGGCTACATTTTTCTCAATATAAAGGTATTTCCCAGAAGCTAAAGGAAGATGGTGTCTCCGGTTTGCAGCCACGCTGCTTGGCTTTCTGATCTTAAAAGGCCTAATTTGCTATAGCCTCAAACAAACCCACTGCCTAAGTGGCTTTGGTTTTTGAATTCACCCTCATTCTCCCAGGAAGGGTCAATGGGAAGAGTCTGGGGGCCCATCCCACCACCAGCACCCAGGACCCCCAGCACCTCCATGTGCTTGCCTAATTCTTGGGTCTTTGGCTAAAGGGGCTCTGTGGGCTTGGTCTCCAACCATTTGGTGTGGCCCCCCTTGCTTTGCCTAGCTGGTGCCCCATAACACCCCAAAGCTAGTATGTGACTCCCCAGCTGGACCTAACTCAGTCCTCTGGGTGTGCTGAGTGCCCACACGTGCCAGGTGTGGATCTGGAGCCCACTGCTGACCAAACTAAACACGGACCCTGCCCCCATACCCCTGTGCTTTTCACCTGGCAGGGAAGGGCAACAGTCCTCAAATCTTGACACAAACTCTCACCTCCAATTGTAATATATGATAAATCATAGAGGAAAGGCACAGGGTCCTGGGAGTAGGTGACAGAGGGACCTGATGGGTCAAGGAGGGCCTCTTCTCTCATCTTTGAGCTGGGAGAGAAGGACAGTTGAAGAGGTGAGTGCTCCTGGGGGTCTGCTTGCAGGAAGGATGTTCCACAAGAGGGAGCGGTATGTACAAAGGCCCTGAGGCCAGAGAAGACACGTGTGCGAGAGGCAGCCTGCCCCAGGAGCTCTGGTAGAGACATGGCTGGGGAGGGGGCATGGCCAGTCCACAGAGAGCACTCACCTGTCTCAGCTACCTGCTCATGGGACACCCTCTGCCCAGTAGCCCTGTGCATCACTTCCCTTCTCCCCTCACCCAACCCGTATGCCACCTCCTCTGGAAGCTTCCTTATTCCTTCATTTGAAAATGTTCTCTCCCCATGCTGAGTCCCTCCTGCTGAGAGGTGCTCTGACCTGCCCACAAACCTGCACTGGGCTGCCACTCCCCACCTGACTGCATGGCCAGGAGATGCCAGGACCAGGGACCCAGTGCCCGACCCCAGTGGGTAAGACACGTAACAGCTGTGAGCAAGGCGATTTGTGCAGGTTTGAGGACATAGGCAAGGGGCTCTGGGTCTACTTGCTGCTGTGGCTAAGTCACTTCAGTCGTGTCCGACTCTGTGCGACCCCAGAGATGACAGCCCACCAGGCTCCCCCATCCCTGGGATTCTCCAGGCAAGAACTCTGGAGTGGGTTGCCATTTCCTTCTCCAATCTGGGTCTACTTAGGAGGCAGCAAATACTCCTCGAGCTCCTGTGATACCCCAGGCACTGTTCTAGGGACCAGGGATGCAGCAACCAACTGAACAAACGTGGTCACTGCCTTCATGGGGCTGGCGCTCAAACAGGGGCAGAAACACATGTGTGTCATGTCAGGTGGTGGTGAGACAGAAAGAGGAAAATGAAACCGGTTAGAGAAATAGGGAGTGTAGAGGGATGTGTGTGTTATTTGAGTCTTAAGGCAGCAGAAATCTGATGGACGTGAAGAGACGAGCCCTGAGAACATCTGGAGGAGAAGGAGTCCAGGCAGAGGAAGCAGCAGGTGCCAAGGCCCTGAGGCAGGACCACGTTGCACGTAACTGAGGAGCTGCAAGGGGGCCAGTGCATCTGCAGTGAAGTGAAGAGGGGGCAGGGTCAGAGACGAGGCTGGAGGGGCAGTGGGGGGTGTTTCATGATGGCACCTTGCTAGTGTTTAAATTGTCTCCACAACTGAGCAATGCTCAGTTGGGGTCAGTGCCATTGAAAGAAGTGTTTATTACTTACAGTCCCAAGAGGAGGGGATCAACAAGCAAAGAAACTAAAGCGCAGAGTTCAGAAATGTACCTGAGGACACCCAGCTAATGCGATGAAGAGTCAGGAGTCAGATGCACCATCCTCTACACCGGTGAGTGCTCAGCCAGGTCTCAGGGAATAGAAGCCGTGATTCTTAGCAATTGCCAGTTGCTGTGGTATAAATACTGCCACCATAGCCAATTTCCAGCCACCACGGAAAGTGAAGTTGGGATGAGATGAACAGTAACACAGTTACAGAATATTCCCACCAGGCAGATGCAGCAGACATAAAAAACCTCAAGGGCATGGATCAGGGGTTCGCAGACTGTAGCCCAGGCTGTGGGCTAAATCTATCCTACTAGCTTTGTAAATAAAGTTTTACTGAAACACAGCCACGCCTGTCCAGTTTGTGTCTGAGGCTGCTTTCACCCTAGTACAGCAGAGCTGAGTAGCTGGGACAACAATCATATACATTGCAGAGCTCAAAATATTTACCATCTGGGCTTTTAGAGAAAAAAAAAAAGTCACTGACCTTTGACACAGATGATAAAATGTAAAATAATGAGGCAATCTTGAGTTTTGAGTGTTTATTACCTCTGTTTTTTTATACAGTTTATTTCATTATAATATGTTTCATTCATCATTTAATTTTTAATAATGAAAGGTGGCTCAGATGGTAAAGAATATGCCTGCAATGCCGGAGACCTGGGTTTGATCCCTGGGTCAGGAAGATCCCTGGGTCAGGAAGATCCCCTGGAGAAGGAAATGGCAACCCACTCCAGTGTTCTTGCCTGGAGATTCCTGTGGACAGAGGAGCCTGATGGGCTACATGTTCATGGGGTCACAAAGAGTCGGACATGATTGAGCAACTAACACCGTCACTTTTTAATGAAAGAGGGAGGGAGAAAGGGAGGGAGGGGGAGATGGATGGAGGAAGGAAGGACCCAAGGACTGGAGAGATTGGAGGAGAAGGCTTTTTGGCTCCCATGTTGGGAAAACGCTGTAGGTTTGCGCAAGGCCCCAAATTCAGTCAGAGCAGAGGCTCCTTCAGAAAAACCCAGCGGACAGGAAGAAAGAAGGGCGGCCAGCCTCCTTAAGTGGTTAGAGGAAGAATGGGAGTCATCAGGTCTAAGCGGGAGACTCAAGAGGGGCCCTTCATGCCGCAATCAGGCTTAATTCACACGAGCAGCACCAAGACTGCCACGCCACAATAGGGCCACGTCCACTTCAGCGGCGGGCCCATGAGTCCCATTATCAATAGAGATGGAAGTCTAATTAATAGATGCTGTTTTGCCCTGGGCTGAATGCAGAAAAGTCTAACTCAGTACCTTCAAAAGCGGAGGATGTGGAGGCGGCCAGCATCTTGTGTGAGGCACTTTGTAAGTTGTCTTGTAGAATCCTTCGCACCTAATGGGAAATCATTTGGAGTGACAACCACGTGGGTCTCAGAGGAGGCAACCTGAACATGTCTCCAGGAAGAGATGCTGCAGGGATAAAGATGCCCACACTGGAGGGGCTACTCACACACACACACACACACACACACACTGCATGTTAATACAGGGCCCATCCTTTCCCCAGGCATAGCCGTTTCTGGAGACTCTGGCTCTTCTGTCCTTTGACAACTGCACCCAACACAGTTCAAGACACAAAAGGCCCGAAGTTCAGCCACATGGCACCAGGAGATGGGGGCGGGGTGGTTGCTGGGAGGCCATGGTCACCCCTTTTCTCCCAGATTGTTCCATGTGGCTTTTCCGGACTGGCCCAGCCGAGCAGCCCCAACAGACAGACACACAGAGAGAACTCTGGCTTTCTTTTCTTGCCAGGACACCCCACACACCCTCGCCCTCTCCTGTTCAGGACAAGGCCACTCTCTGGCCTCAAGATTGACCCTGCACCACTCCTTGGATGGGATCCCCGAGGCTGCTTGTGCCCAGAAGAAAAATGTGAGCTGCTCTGCCTTCAAGGGGCACCCTCGGCCCACCAGAACCACTCTGGAACATCCTGCCAGCCCCTCTCGCTTACTCCCGGCCACTCTGGAGACACATGCCAAGGGCCCCAGCTCCCAGCCCTGGGCCTGCCGGGCTCATCCTTACAGCCGCATACAAATGCTTCTCCAGGACACAGACAGAGAAGCGGACCAGCCCAAGCTTACCCAGCTGGACAGGGTTAAACCTGGCCCAGAATCTGGTCTCCTGTCTTCCAGGCCTCTCAGATGAAACACAACGGCCAAGAGGAAACTTCCCTTCCCTCCACCTTCCTAAGCATCACTAATGACACAAGTTACCAGCACAAACTTTCAAAAACAATAGAGAGGGCACAGTAAGTGTTCCTTTGGGGGGAGAGGGGGAGAGAAAACTTATACATAGTAATTTTTGATATCGAATGAGGGATGCAGGTGATGAGCAGAGGCCAGAGCATGGCACGTTTAATTTAAGCCATGGCAACGCGGGGCAGCTTCCATTGCAGCCATAATAAATTACATACAAGTGCCACCGAACAATAACAAAAAACTGTGGGCCATCTATTTCAGTCCCATTTACAAGAAATCAATATCAATACTTAATGCAATACTGGTGAAAAATGAGCAGAGATACAGAAAGCATAATAAACCAGGAATGGGGAGCTCGCAGGGTTTCACTTTGGAAGAAAAAACTAACTGTCTATATTTTCATGTTGAGGGATATTTCACCGAAACCATGTGCTGGAGGTATGAGGGTTTTCCAGATCTAAGTTTAAAATAGCCTCTTTATTAAATTAAGAAAGTTCTTTAAACTGTGGATTACTGGCTGGGTAAAAGTCATGCATATGGAAGGAGGTATTTCCTCATTCTCAAATGCACTGGGCATCGTTCATCAAATTTTCTTTTTAAGAATAGCCTTACTTTTATTATAGGGCTTCCCAGGTGGCTCAATGCTAAAGAGTCCGCCTGCCAACGTAGGAGACTCCGGTTCTATCCCTGGGTAGGGAAAATTCCCTGGAGAAGGAAATGGCAACCCACTCCAGTATTCTCGCCTGGAGAATCCCATGGACGGAGGAGCCTGCCAGGCTACAGTCCATAGTGCCACAAAAGAGTGGGACACAACTGAGCTACTAAACGATACCTTTTATTATTATGGGGATAATAAAAGTGTTTATGCTTTAACAGTCTACCTTTGTGTTGCAAGCAAATAAGAACTAATTTCTACTTATTCTTGGTATAAAAAAACAGATAAACTCAGGTAGCCAGGTCAAGGATGGGGCAAGGAAGCCACCCCAGAGGCCCAGAGTCCATTTGTGTCCACGCACAACCCTTTCAAAAGGTCCACCCAAAACAGAGACAACCTTGCTCTCACTCCTTCACCTGGGGATGTGACAAGCAGACACTGCCATCTCACCTTGAACTGTCTGTGGCCGTTCAGAGGGAGCAGAATTAAGGCCATCAGACCCCTTGAGCACCCCGGCAGCAGGCTCAGAGGGAATCCTTGGTGTCCCAGAGCCAGACCCTCCAAGCCAACCCGAGGCAGAGCAAACACTGCCAGGCACACACAGTGGTTTATCGACCATCCCCACCAAGCAGCATGCAAATGCAAAAGCATTTTATTTCTCCAAATACCCCCGACACTGTGGTGCCAGATGTCGCTCCTTCCATGTGGGGAGTATATCCTGTAAGGGGCTAGTGGGCAGTTTCTAAAACTTTTGAGGTTATTTCAGTTGTTAAAACTTCAGTTGAGTCCAGTTTAAAACTCCAATCTCATACCCAACTTGCCCCTCTGTGGTCAGGCTTATGGCTCCAGGGACTCGAAGAAGAGCAAGCCTGTCCTGTTACTCTGTCCTTTCTCTCCTTGGAGAAGGCGAATTAATTTCCTACTGGAAAAAACTGAGCTGTAAACATCTAGGGATGAGGAATCGGAGATTCTGCCGGACCAGGAAGATGTCTCAAGTTCTAAAGCCAGGTGAGTGAGATGGGTAACGTCTGTTTAACATATGTGAACCTAATTTTTATTTTAAGTCCTCATTTCCCTGAAACTTGTAAGTGCATACTTAATCGCTCAGTCACATCCTACTCTTTGTGACCCCATGGACTGTAGCTCGCCAGGCTGCTCTGTCCCTGAGATTTTTCCCAGCAAGAATACTGCAGTGGGTTGCCATTTCCTCCTCCAGGATACCCTGGACCCCGACCCAGGGATAGAAGGCCGGTCTCCTGAGTCTCTTGCATTGCAGGCAGAGTCTTCCCTGCTGAGCCACTGAGGGAACCACGCCTGAAAATAATTTTCAACTAGTTCAAGGACTTCCCCTGCGGTCCAGTAAGGCTCAGCACTTCCAGTGTCAGGGACCCAGGTTCAATCCCTGGTCGGGGAACTAAGATCCCACATGTGGCACACCACAGCCAAAAAAAACACATTTTTTAAAATTCAACTGATTCAGCACTGGTTTAGCCAGCCCTGGGGCCCTACTTGGGTTTGGGCTGGGGCTTACATGCAGCCAGGTCTGGTCCTGGCCGCTGTCATCTTCCCAAAAGGCCGCTGATATGTCCTCCCTCCTGCTGCTTTTAGCAATGACCCACTCCCCTTGGTCCAGGGAAGACCCTACTGTGCCCTCTACCTCCCAACTCATCCCGACGTCTCTCTCCCTGACCCCTTCTGCCCAGTCCTCCTCCCACCAGCACCCCCTCAGCACCCAGAGACATCTGGCTGCTCCCACACCGCTCTGGGGTCACTCCAACTCCCTTTGCCTAGACACCCAGTGCCGGACTATTTCTGCTCACAGCTCCGGCCCAGTGATGGGTGAAGGGCAGTTCAGGGGATCCCACCAGCTCCCCAAACCTCATCCCAGGGATGGGACATGCAGGTACCCTCTGTTCTCAGTCCCCAAATCTGGAGAAGGGTGCACTTATCCTCCCCTCCTGTGCAGGTTAAAGCCTTCTCCTCCCTCTCGCTTCCACCTTGAACTTATCTAGCCACAGGATAAGAAAAACTGGCTTTGGTTGATGTGTCTTTGTTGTTCAGTCGCTCAGTCATGTCCAGCTCTTTGTGACCCCATGGACTGCAGCATGCCAGGCTTCCCTGTCCCTCACCATTTCCCGGAGTTTGCCCAAGTTCCTGTCCATTGAATTGGTGATGCCATCCAACCATCTCATCCTGTGTCTCCCCCTTCTCCTCCCACCTTCAATCTTTCCTAGCCTCAGGGTCTTTTCCAATGAGTCAGCTCTTCGCATCAGGTGGCCAAAGTACTGGAGCTTCAGCTTCAGCATTAGTCCTTCCAATGAATATTCAGGGCTGATTTCCTTTAGGATGGACTGGTGTGATCTCCTTGCTGTCCTAGGGACTCTCAAGAGTCTTCTCCAGCACATTGATGTATGTTGTTTCAAACGATTCTGTGCTCAGACCTAGTCTGTTAGAAGTCAAAAGCTTTTGACTTTTTTGCTCTTCTGCTGCCTGGGTTAGGGGGTGGAAGAAAGGTAGCCTGAAATGCCAAAGAACTAACTTTGTGATTAATCTCACCAAAGGGCAGCCTTCCACAGCTGCATGATGAGTCCTGGCTTCTTGGGCTTACACAGATAACCTGTCCAGCAGTGCTGCCCGGCAGCTGCCTTAGACACCCCTGCATCGCCGTGTGCTGGCGCTGGTGTGGGCAGGAGAGCGGGGAGCCCTGGGGCCGCAACGCCTGGGTTCGAACCTGTGCGGCTCCTTCCTACCTGCATGACCAGAACAAGCCTCTCCTACCCTCAGCACCCCTGGGTTCCTAGCAGCACCATCCTTCTCCAGGACCACGGCTGAAAGAAAAATGACCTAAGCAGGCATCAATGCGAGAAGCTTGGAAAGAGCCAAGATGCACTGTTTGCTCCACATCCGTTCTCCTCCATAGCATCATTCACACGGGCAGTGGCGAGAGGACTGGACCACATGGAATCCATCTGCCGCCTCCGAAAAGATACCTCCACCTCCTTTCCCAGCAACTCCCACTCCATCTCAGAGCAGCCAGGGACAAACAGCCTCAGATTCCTTTCTTTGAGGCTGTGGATGAGACTAAGTGGTATCCAGGAGATCACGCTCACACCTCCAGCTTTCCAGAGACTTCCTGCACAGGTGCTAATGCTGCTGCTTCTCTAAGCATAACGCACTTACCTGAACAGCCTGACCTGTGTTCCCTGAACTTCCTGGAAGAGGAACAAAGACGCCCTGGTCCTCGCTGTCCTTGGATGTGCTTTCCAACAGGTTCCCCGAGACCTCCTGCTCTCGCAGGCTCCTCCCAGCCTCTGGGGCTCTCTCCGGGGGACAGCGGCCTGCCTCGGTCTTGTCTTTGCACAGCCCGGAAGAGCACTGCCTGGGGAGTCAGCGAGGCTCCTTCGTGTGCTGAGTTCCCTCACCCAGGGCCACACAATCCCCTCAACGGGGTCTCAGCAACTGAGCCAGCTCTTGACGGACTCTGCTTCCAGCCCCGTCCGCCTCCTTCTCCAGGCAGTCCCAGGTAGGGGAACTGACCCCATGGTTGTCACTGTCAGGGACTGGCCTCCAACATCTGTTACTCTGTGTCATGGGTGGACAGTAGCCCATGAAAGTTCGGGGGGGTGGGGAGAGGAATCCTCTCTCCCAGATGGACTCCAGGCACTGCTGAGAAGTGAGTTGCATCTGGTTCTTTTTTTTTTTCCTTTGTTATAAACTCTAGGGAATAAAAGGAATTTTCTTTATACCCACTCCACTCCCAGGTGAGCCAGGTTTGTTTAGAGCCCTTTCTTCCTTATTAGGGCTTCCCAGATGGCTCAGTGGTAAAGAATCCACCTGCCAATGCAGGAGACCCCGGTTCGATCCCTGGGTTGGGAAGATTCCCCTGGAGAAGGAAATGGCTACCCATTCCAGTACTCTTGCCTGGGAAATCCTATGGACAGAGGAGCCTGGTGGGCTACAGTCCATAGTATTGCTAAAAGCCGAACACGACTGAGCACACACACGTTCCTTGCTCCCCAAGGGGTAAGTAAAGGTTTTAGGGATTTAAATATCTGCAAGGAAGGGAGTTTATCAGGACCTCAGAGGCCACCCTAAGCAGACCTCATTTATGAATGGGGCAGGGGAGAGAGTGACTCTGGCTTCTGGGGAAGAGATGGGGAGAGGAGGCCTCCCCTACTTGGACTGGGATAGGATTTACTTGGAAAGGTTCAGGGAGAGGGGGACATTTGGAGCCCACCTTCCTGCAACATGCAGAGGGCTAAGTCTGGTAGAAGGTTGTTGGCAGATCACCTGCAGGCGGGGCGACCACCAGCCTAGCCTTGCTGCCAGAATTCTCTGGCCTCACGGTGGGAAGGAGCATTACCACTCAGAAACCGTCCAGTGGAACTGGACCAGGGGCTTACATGGTGGTGATCAGAATGGGCTGCTTGTGCCCTGGAATCTAACACAATCCCCAGGAAGATAAGGGTGGCCCTGAGGTGACTGGTGGGGAATTCTTGCCAAGAGGACAAGTAGGGGCCAGGTGGGATTTGATGCAGAAACATAAAGAAACGAAATATCCCTTATATGTCAAATATCAGGGAGTGATTCTCATCTCACAAATGTTATACTGTTTTATGTTGCTAACCTTAAATGTTATAGCTTCTATTGTTCCCATTTTGCAGATGAGAAAATAAAGGCCCAGGGAAAGTGCATAATAGCCCCAAGTTCACAGATCTGGAGTAGATCAGCATGCACAGTCAGATGCAGGTTTGTCTGACTACAAAGACTGTGTTCCTTGGGCTTCCTCTCTCAGGTAGGAGACCAATGAGCATGAACCTGTCTAGTATCCGGGATCCAGTGCTCCAGCTGCCGGCACCTGGAATGACGTTGGTTTCAGAGACAGGTCAACTTGCCCTGGAGTCATCCTCTAAGGAACAGACTGATCGCCAGGAATCTTCTAGACCTGAAGTAGACGCCCTCAGAGCTCATAGTCACAGCCCCGTACCCGTGAAGTGGGCACAGCAAGGCAGCATCTCTCCCCTCACCAAAGTTTGGAGGATGACCCATCAACTGCATGTAAAAGCACTTTCTAAACTGAAAATTCTGGATGATTTCCTCCTCTGGGTTTGACCCCTGGGTCAGGAAGATCCCCTGGAGAAGGGAATGGCAACCCACTCCAGTATTCTTCCCTGGAGAATCCCATGGACAGAGGAGCCTGGTGGGCTACAGTCCATGGACTTGCAAAGAGCTGGAAATGACTGGCTAACACTTTCACACCTGAAAGAAATCCACAGCCTAATCTCTGAAAATTGTTATCTTATATGGCATTTTAATAAAGAAACTTGATGTGGTGTATATACATATATATACACAATGGAATATTACTCAGCCAGAAAGTGAATGAAATAATGCCATTTGCGACAACATGGAGGGACCTAGAGGTAATCAAAGTGAAATAAGCCAGAGATAGTCAAATATCATATGATATTGCTTATAAATGCGATCTAAAAATATGATATAAATGAGCTTATTTACAAAACAGAAACAAACTCACAGGAAAAAAAAAAACTTATGGCTGCCAAAGGAAAGGGGAAGATGGGGATAAATTACTACCATATATAAAATAGATAACCAACAAGGACCTACAGTATAGCAACAGCTTTATATATATATATATATATATATAAGTATATATATACTCACTTTGCGGTACACCTGACACTAACACAACATTGTAAATCAACTATACTTTGATCTAAAAAAAAATCTTTCGATGTATGATTAGGTTAAGGATCTTGAGATGGGGATCATTCTAGTGTCCTCCATGTTCCCTAAATGTGATCACACATCTCCTTAAATGAGGGAGGTAGGGGCAGACTCTACCCACAGGTGTACAGAGGAGAAGGTGATGGGACCACAGAGGCAGAGACTGGAGGGATGTGGCCAAAGCCAAGGAGTGCGGGCAGTACCAGAAACTGGAAGAGGCATTAATGGCTCTTTTTCTGCAGCCTCGAGAGGGAGCCAGCCCGGCCCACACCTCAAACTGTGAGACTGTCCTCCAGAACAGGGAGAGAATAAACTTCTGCTGTTTTAAGTCACAAAGTTTCTCATAATTTGTTACAGCAACAGCAAGTTACAGCAAAGTGTGCTCCCTAAGCCAGAGATACAGAAAACTCAAGCCAGTCCCCGCACTGAGCAGGGATTGGTGTGGGAAACCGAGAGCCCCCCACCCACAGGATCTCAGGCCATTGGATAACTGCCCACACTTCCCGTTCATCTGCCTAAGACTCAGTCTCAAAACTGGGCCTGTGCTCACTGTCCTATCCTATTTGTGCAAGTTCAAAATAGCACAACCCTTCCTCTGTCTCAGGGGCTTCCCTGGTGGCTCAGACAGTAAAGAATCTTCCTGCCAACACAGGAGACCCGGGTTCAATCCCTGGGTTGCGAAAATGCCCTGGAGGAGAGCATGGCAACCCATTCCAGTATTCTCGCCTGGAGAATTCCGTGGACAGAGGAGACTGGTGGGCTACAGTCCATGGGGTCGAAAAGGGTTGTACACGACTGAGTGACTAACACACACATCCTCTGTCCCCAGGCACCTGGCCCATCTCTGCTCCATGTACACAGAGGATTTCAGCTGAACGCTGGTCTCCTCTCTTCCCCTGTAGGTAGCTTGGCCCCAGTCATTCCTTCATTATTCAAGCATTTGACCATTTACCTTGTATCTCGAGAATCCCTGATTCCCTCTCTGCATCCACCCCTCCACACCCCTCTGGGGCACCATCAGCAGGCTCCTGCAGCCCTGCCTGCCCCTCCGGGAACCCCCTACCATCGTGCCGGGGAGGCCTCACTGAGATGCATCACTCTCGGGACACAGGACACACCTCCAGCAAGACTAAGACAAGACTCCGCAGCCCGGAGCCGTCCTCTCGCCAGCCTCCCTCTCCTTCTCCCATCTTGGCCGCAGACCAGCCCCTCACGACAGCGCTCCGTTTCCTCAGAACCACTGCATGACTTTCCAAGTGCTGCCATGACAAAGCATCACAACTTGGGCGGCTGAAGACAACAGGGATGAATTCTTTCACAGTTCTGGAGCCAGAAGACCAAAAAACACGGTGTTGACAGGACCACGCTCCCTCTAAAGGCTCTAGGCAACAGCGATGTCCTTCCCTCTGGGGACACGCTCCTCTGCCCACCTTCCCACCCACCTTCATCATCCCATCCCCCTGCCCCATCCTGCAGCTCAGATCAAGCACCCTTTCCTCCAGGCAGCCTCACCTGATCTTTGAGGTTGGTCACACTCGCCCATGTCTCTGGAGTCCCCATCCTCACCGTGGGACTAGCTGATTACAATCTGTTCCTCGCATTGGACTGCTGGCTCCATGACGACAGGATCAGGCTGCTTTGCTCAGCACTGCGGTCCTACCACCTAGAAAAAAGCCAGTGCTCAAAACACTGAGTATAAGTGAAGTAATGATTGAGAGCCTGTGCGCCAGGCCACAGGGGCACAAAGATCTAGGTAACAGAGGCAGGGTCTCCTAGTCTCTCGACTCAGTAAGGAAGGCGAGTGGACAGACATCTAAAACCCTGGATGAACCGTGCCAACAAGACTGGGAGAGGGGAGAGTCAGCAGGGATGCAACTCAGAGGTTTAAAGGGAAAGATCAGAGAGAAGGGCTTCCAGGCAGAGGGACGAGACTCCAAACAGGTTCGGAGGTGAGAAAAGTTCCCATGGATGTGTGAAGGGGGAGAGTCACTCCTTGCCCAGAGGACCGGCCAGGGCCAAATTAAAGCCAGTTGTCCAGGAGAAGGAGATACCCAGAGAGTGTAGACCTGCCTCTGCAGCCCATCACCTCCACACCCATCCAGAGTGCAAGCAGCTCAGAGATGAAGTTGCCTGTGCCACGGCCAATGGACGGATATGGCTGGTTCTGCGTCTTGACTGGAGCCCTGTGTTGTGACCACAAAGCCGTGACCTTTGTCAGTGAATGTTCCGTATAGGTCAGTGCCTCAGGGGAAACCAAAGCCTGGGGCTTTTTTCACCAGGTCTCTGAGAAAGCACAGCCAGTACCTTTCAGGAAACAGGGTAGAGAAGATGCCCCTTCCCCAGCTGGCCAGTCTCCTCCAGTGGCTGCAAGTGACCCGGGGAGGCCCATGGCAAGGCCCGGCCTGGACATAGCACCTCTGAGCACTCAGAACCACCTCGTCTTCCCTCCTAAAGTCCCAAGAACTCCTGGCCTGGCTTCCAGAAGCACGCTCCAGGGAGGCTCTGGAGTGCTCCGTTTTTGTTACTTCCTGAGCGTGACTAATGCAATTTGTCCCTTCTCTGCCACCTACACAGAGTCCTTCCCACTTGCCTCAGTGCTGCCAGAGCGACCTATTGTGCAACAGGAAATCCATGCTGATCAATGCGGGGCAGGCTGCATAAGGCAGGCAAATTACACAAATATGAGTTAGGGATAACTATGATTAATCCTTTGGCCAGGCATGGCCCGGACTCCCGTCATGCCCTGGGGCAGCTCCGAGGTGACGGGGCTAAGGACGGCACTTCTGATGGCCGCAGTGCCCAGCCATTCATTACCGTGATGTCCCCATCACCCAGCCTACTGATGAGATTATTGATCCCAGGAAATAATCATATGAGATGCATCGAGGTAAGCATGGGCCATTGTCTTTGTAAGCATTTATTGGCAAAGGAGGTAAGCTTTTCGTCATTTTAGAAGAGCCTCACTTTTTTGAATTAATTGATGGCACCTTTTCAAGCTAAACGTCAGTACTTTTGTTGGAAGAAAAAGCAGAGGAGAGAGGAGAAAACAGGAAGGACAAAAACCCAATGTGCAGGGAAGGCCTAGAAAAATGAGAAGCCCGGCCCCCAGTAGATGGTGCTGTAATCAAATTCTAAAACCTGTTACACCAGATGTTTAGAAAAGTACTAGAGGAAATGAAAACCCCACAGACAGGGGAGCCTGGCGGGCGACAGTCCACAGGGTCGCAAGAGTCAGACACGACTTAGCAGCTAAACAGCAACAACAAAGGAAGTGAGGCGAATGGACAGCTTGTTGGAATCAAAGGTACACAGTTAAATGGATGAATTCTTTCACGATTCTGGAACCAGATGACCATTTCCCGCAGTTTGGGTAAGGATATGATGACGTTGATGATGAAAGCAAGGCCTCCTTCCAGAAATCGCAGGCTGGGAGGGTTTTCTGCCTCTCAAGGAGCCAGTCCAGTGAGACTGTGGGTGATCACAGTGCCACTCAACCAAAGGACTTGCTCCCCACACACACTGGTCCCTTGGAAATACCAAGAAAATTTGTGAAAAGGCCCTTTCCACACTGAATACTAAGCTGGCACCCAGAGCTATATTTAGTTCCACCCCAGTGAGAACAAAAATCATTCATATGCATTTTCACCACGTAAGGAAGTTTGTCTATGAGAAACTTCAAGCTTGTAAAATGCAGGGATTTGGGGTTGGGTCCCTTGGAGTGAAAGGAGATCCAACCATTCCATCCTAGAGGAGATCAGTCCTGGGTATTTATTGGAAGGACTGATATTGAATCTGAAACTCCAATACTTTGGCCATCTGATGCGAAGAGCTGACTCATTTGAGAAGACCCTGATGCTGGAAAAGATTGAGGGTGGGAGGAGAAGGGGACGACAGAGGATGAGATGGTTGGATGGCATCACCGATTCAATGGACATGAGTTTGAATAAACTCTGGGAGTCAGTGATGGACAGGGAGGCCTGGCGTGCTGCAGTCCATGGGGTCGCAAAGGGTCAGACACGACTGAGCGACTGAACTGAAGTGAACTGGAGTGGAGTAGGTTGGGAACTGAGTGTTCAGAAGCATGGTCTCTGGAGCTAGTGCTGTCTTGCTGGACCGATGCAGAGTTCTTCTGGGCCTGTTTGAGTCCAGCTCTTCTCCAGAGTGGCCCAAATCCCTCAGTAAGAGGTGAGGGAAACCCTCACCAAGCACTGGAAAACACCTGACCACAGCCTGTTGTTCTGTGGACAGCTGGGAAAGGGGGATAGAGGGGTGAGCTGCCAGCGGCGGGGAGGCAGAGGTGTGCAGGGAGACACGCCTGTGGATTTGCACACTCAGTGGTCAGCAACTCTGGCACCTGTGGGCTCTATGCAGCTCCTGCATCTCGGCTGCCCCAGCTGGCTTTGCCAGGCTTCCAGCAATCCTAGGAGCACCGAGCCATCTTCATAAAGATGTAGAAGTCCCTCCAGGGCTTCAGACTCATGACTGACTAGCTGACAAGTCGCCAAAGCTCCTGAGACAGTGCCTGCATTTTACAAGCCTGAATTTACAAGCCATTCCAAAGTCGTCAGGGTGGAATTGGGGTCAAGGTCAAGGTCAGGCATCTGGATTGCTGAGTGGTGGCTTGATTCCTGGGGACAGTGTTGAGCTGGACCCAGATAGGGGCACAAGGCATCACTGGGAGTAGAGCTTGGGACAAGGAGGATGCTGGGACCATGTATATTTCCATGAAGAGGCAACTGCTCAGTTGACCCTGGTCTCATCTCAGAGACATAGTTAGGCTGGGAGGACTTTGCGGGTGATAAGAATCTTGATATTGACCCTAAAGGTCCAATAGAATGTGATCAGTCAGGAGGCAGGAGGCACGGAGAGAACAGATATAGATATATAGATGGGCTTCCCTGGCGGCTCTTTCCCTTCCCTCAAAGACAAGGGACAAGCTCTGAGTACAGACTCCATAGGACATGGGCCCAGGCAGGAAGGCCCACCTCCCCACCCCCTAAACTCCTCACCAGAAACACACCGGCATGTCCCCGTGGGGCTGCCACCATGAGCTTCCCATGGGTCACCAAGCTGTGGTGTCACAGGCTTGTTCTAAAAGCCATAACTTGAGGCCATGCACCCGCAGCTGCAAAGCTACAGAGCCCTGCTACTGTCAGCAAGACTCCTCTCTCCAGGGAGCAGGGCAAACCCATTGAGGAAGCACTTTCATCCTGACCTTCTCAGGGGGGCACTTTCTACATGCATGACTCAGCCGCCTCTCCCTCCTGTTCAGCTGTGGCATGTTTGAATCCCACAGTCAGCCAGGGACCTCAAAGAAATGAACTTCTTTATAACTGAGAAAATGAGGCCGAGGTTCAGGACCAAAAGAAGAACTCTGTGAGTCAGGCTTGGATGAAAACATCCAAAGCTTGAAGTCAGCCAGAATGATTCTCTACCAAATGCAAGTGGCCAGCAGCCTCTTGTGTAGCATCCTCAGCCCTGATCTTCACGTCTGTGCCAGGCGTCCCAGGACACAAGTTCTCCCAGAACCTTTGGCCAGGACCAGCCCCACTCCTGGTGGTCTCTCTTAGCAGCACTGAAGGAGGAGAAGCTAGGGCACAGCTAGGCCCTTCAGATGCCTCCAGGCTAGAGTGAGCAACGGCAACTCATGCTGGGTAATTTCCTGTTGTCAACTCAACCGATCTAGGGGCAATCCGGGTGAAACACTATTTTTGTGTGTCTGTGCAGTTGCTCCCAGATGAGACTAGCATTTGAACGTGGACTCGTGAAAGTAGTTTGCTCTCCCCAATGTGGGTGGGCCTCATCCAATCCTCTGAGGGTCTGAATAGAACAGTCCTCCCAGGAAGGGAGGATTCAGCCCCTTCCCACCTGATGCGGGAGCTGGGAGAGAGGTCTTCTCCTGCCCTTGGACTGGGACCTACACCACTGCCTCCCTCTCAAGGCTCCCAGGCCTTGAGACTCAGACTAGAATGACACCTGTGGGTTTCCTGGTCTTCAGCTTGCAGGGGGCAGAGTGTGGGACTTCTCAGGATAGATAGAGATACACAGAGGTAAAGATAGACGTATCAGTTCAGTCAGTTCAGTTCATTCGCTCAGTCGTGTCCGACTCTTTGCGACCCCATGAATTGCAGCACACCGGGTCTCCCTGTCCATCACCAACTCCTGGAGTTTACTGAAACTCATGTCCATTGAGTTGGTGATGCCATCCAGCCATCTCATCCTCTGTCGTCCCCTTCTCCTCCTGCCCCCAATCCCTCCCAGCATCAGAGTCTTCTCCAATGAGTCAACTCTTCGCATGAGGTGGCCAAAGTACTGGAGTTTCAGCTTAGCATCATTCCTTCCAAAGAAATCCCAGGGCTGATCTCCTTCAGATGTATATGTAGATATAAATACAGAAGACATAGATATAGATATAGATTAGCTTCCCTGGTGGCTTAGTGGTAAGGAATCCACCTGGCAATGCAGGAGTCACAGGAGACATGGGTTTGATCCCTAGGTCAGGAAGATCCCTTGGAGAAGGAAATGGCAACCCACTCCAGTATTCATGACTGGGAAATCCCATGGATAGAGGAGACTGGTAGTCTACAGTCCATGGGGTCGCAAAGAGTCGGACACAACTTAATAACTAAACAACAACAACAACAACACAGGTTTAGATATACATATCCTGTTGGCTCTATTCCCTGGAAGTCGTGACTACACAGAAGAAACTTCCATAATATAACTACCAGGTTACCCTGAGGAATAAGCCAAAGACAGACCCGGAAGATTGTTTTATCTGAATCACATAACCATCCTTTTAACTGCTCTTCAACAAAGCCATAAAAGTCTGACGGATACCTCCAGCATCTGACGGATACCTCCTGCATCTGATGGAATTCTGAAAGTGAAGATGTCCTGGCTCACTGCAGGATTTGGGGATCTGCCAGGTCTCTCTTGAGAAGCATTGTCAGGCAGCACCTCCTCCTTCACTTGGCCCAGAGGAGCAAAGCGGGGATTGGCAAAGGCCTGGGCCCTCCGAGACCCTCCAGAAGCAAGACTGGGAGGGAGAATGTTGGGAAAGGTGGGCCACCAGGGGAGGGGCCACGTCGGCTTAGCTGCTTTTTGCTTTCCACACCCAGCACTTGGTACAGCAGTTCATTTCCAGCCAGTCACACACACTTAGACTATTGCCCAAGTGCCCCACATTAGTGGATTCAAAGAAAACAGCTGCAAAGTCAGAAAACGTATTCATACATCACCTTTCCTGAGTAAGACTTCCAATGTTTCCAGACTGTTGGCCTACAGATGTGTCTCCTTGGGCTGCAGAATCTCATTTAATCCACCGTGGGCCCCTGCTAACAAGGAACGGCCGCAGGCTGATAACTTTTGAAAGTGTGAAAGTCAGTTCTTAAGCTGTTTGTACCAGGTGGGTGGCGTGGGGGAAGGTTGCCAAAAATCGTGTTGTGCCTGGTAGTTGTTACTAATAAGTGTATTTCTCATACTCATTGGTGATGAGAACACCGCTTAGATGGCATGCCCAGAACAGCTTGTGACGGATTACTGTAATCCCATGTTCTGTTTTCATTGACATCTTCCTGAACCATCAGATAACTGTACTATCACCATGGCCTCAGGGAGCAGAGGATGCAGACTGATTCGCAGCCTCTTAGAAATGGGCTGCTGCCTCCTGAGCCTCAGCAGTCAGCTTGTAAAATTCTAGGTGAACTGCGGACCTACTCTGTGTCGTGTCCACAGTAGGCATTCCAGATGGATGCGTGAGAATAAATGAATGAAGAGAAAGTGATTTGTACCCTGTAAAGTCCTCCGCAGCTCAGGAGGGCTGAGGGTTCACTGTAATTTAATTTCACGATCGAGTGTTCTACAAAGCTTCCTAAGCAATGATGCAGCTTTGCAAGAGTACAAAATACGGCTTCACCCTTCCATATAAACAGCAAATTTTTTTTTTAGTAATAAATTATAATTATTTTATTTTATTTTTTTAATTTTATTTTATTTTTAAACTTTACAAAATGCGGTGGTGCACGCCTGTAGTCCCAGCTACTCGGGAGGCTGAGGCAGGAGGATCGCTTGAGCTCAGGAGTTCTGGGCTGCAGTGCGCTATGCCGATCGGGTGTCTGCACTAAGTTCGGCATCAATATGGTGACCTCCCAGGAGCGGGGGACCACCAGGTTGCCTAAGGAGGGGTGAACCGGCCCAGGTCGGAAACGGAGCAGGTCAAAACTTCCGTGCAGATCAGCAAATATTTTTTGAGGGCCACGCTGCAGGGAATTCTGGGAACAGAGCGGTGAACCAAGAAACAGTTCCTGACCTCATGGAATGTAGCCTGGCAGGGGACCAGAAGAGTAAACAAGTAATTACACAGACGGGCTTTTAATTACACACGTACAAGCCATGAAGGAAGTGTGCCGGGTCTTGTGAGAGCGAACAACGGTGGCTGCCTGGGTATAGGAGTCAGGTGTCCCTAAAAGAGAGACACTGAAGCTGAGACCTGGGGAGGAGAGATGAGGGGGAAAGTGAGAGCAGCAAAGCGGTTCAGGACAGCGAGGCAGGAAAGAAAATCAGATCCAGAAAACTGGAGGAGGGGTAGATGATCAGGAGCTTGACCATGGCATGGCCAACAGCAGTCCCCTTCGGTGCCCCAGAGCCCAGCTCCTGCGGGCTGGCGGCCAGCGGGGAGGAGAGGGCCTCGGTGCCTGGATGGAGGTGAAGGGACATCCTGGATTCTCTGTGGTCCCCAGCGCATTCCCCCTGCACCACAGGGGCGAAGCCAGACTGAGTCCAGAATCCCTCTGCCCACGTGGCTCTGGGTTAGAGTCAGCTGATGAGCTTGCTCTTCGAGATTTGAAAAATGGAAAGGACAGAGGAGCCACTATTCATCTCCAAGGGGCAGCTGCAGGCAGACATACAGACAGACAGCATATCTATGGCCTGAAGTTTGCACACCCACTTCGGTGCCGCAGGCAGGGAGGTTGGCAGAGGAGGGGTCCCCACTGAGGTTAAGGATGCCCAGGATGGATCATTTCTAGGGCAGGCGCTGGGCATCTTCTGAGCAGCTGTCCCCAGCCCTTCCAAAGGCTGCGTAAAACTCTATTCCCCTGTATTAAATCCTTTTTCTATTGGGATACCTAAATGCAAAAAAGCAAAATGGCTGTCTGGGGAGGCCTTACAAATAGCTGTGAAAAGAAGAGAAGCAAAAAGCAGAGGAGAAAAGGAAAAATATAAACATCTGAATGCAGAGTTCCAAAGAATAGCAAGGAGAGACAAGAAAGCCTTCTTCAGCGATCAATGCAAAGAAATAGAGGAAAACAACAGAATGGGAAAGACTAGCGATCTCTTCAAGAAAATCAGAGATACCAAAGGAACATTTCATGCAAAGATGGGCTCGATAAAGGACAGAAACGGTATGGACCTAACAGAAGCAGAAAATATTAAGAAGAGATGGCAAGAATACACAGAAGAACTGTACAAAAAAGATCTTCACGACCCAGATAATCATGATGGTGTGATCACTGACCTAGAGCCAGACATCCTGGAATGTGAAGTCAAGTGGGCCTTAGAAAGCATCACTACGAACAAAGCTAGTGGAGGTGATGGAATTCCAGTTGAGCTGTTCCAGGTCCTGAAAGATGATGCTGTGAAAGTGCTGCATTCAATATGCCAGCAAATTTGGAAAACTCAGCAGTGGCCACAGGACTGGAAAAAGTCAGTTTTCATTCCAATCCCAAAGAAAGGCAATGCCAAAGAATGCTCAAACGACCACACAATTGCACTCATCTCACATGCTAGTAAGGTAATGCTTAAAATTCTCCAAGCCAGGCTTCAGCAATACGTGAACCGTGAACTTCCTGATGTTCAAGCTGGTTTTAGAAAAGGCAGAGGAACCAGAGATCAAATTGCCAACATCCACTGGATCATGGAAAAAGCAAGAGAGTTCCAGAAAAACATCTATTTCTGCTTTATTAACTATGCCAAAGCCTTTGCCTGTGTGGATCACAATAAACTGTGGAAAATTCTGAAAGAGATGGGAATACCAGACCACCTGATCTGCCTCTTGAGAAATTTGTATGCAGGTCAGGAAGCAACAGTTAGAACTGGACATGGAACAACAGACTGGTTCCAAATATGAAAAGGAGTACGTCAAGGCTGTATATTGTCACCCTGTTTATTTAACTTCTATGCAGAGTACATCATGAGAAACGCTGGGCTGGAAGAAGCACAAGCTGGAATCAAGATTGCCGGGAGAAATATCAATAACCTCAGATATGCAGATGACACCACCCTTATGGCAGAAAGTGAAGAGGAACTAAAAAGCCTCTTGAAGAAGTTGAAAGTAGAGAGTGAAAAAGTTGGCTTAAAGCTCAACATTCAGAAAAAGAAGATCATGGCATCTGGTCCCACCACTTCACGGGAAATAGATGGGGAAACAGGGGCAACAGTGTCAGACTTTATTTTTCTGGGCTCCAAAATCACTGCAGATGGTGACTGCAGCCATGAAATTAAAAGACGCTTACTCCTTGGAAGAAAAGTTATGACCAACCTAGATAGCATATTCAAAAGCAGAGACATTACTTTGCCAACAAAGGTTTGTCTAGTCAAGGCTATGGTTTTTCCTGTGGTCGTGTATGGATGTGAGAGTTGGACTGTGAAGAAGGCTGAGCACCGAAGAATTGATGCTTTTGAACTGTGGTGTTGGAGAAGACTCTTGAGAGTCCCTTGGACTGAAAGGAGATCCAACCAGTCCATTCTGAAGGAGACTAGCCCTGGGATTTCTTTGGAGGGAATGATGCTGAAGCTGAAACTCCAGTACTTTGGCCACCTCATGCGAAGAGTTGACCCATTGGAAAAGACTCTGATGCTGGGAGGGATTGGGGGCAAGAGGAGAAGGGGACGACAGAGGATGAGATGGCTGGATGGCATCATTTAGAGAAATTTACATTAGGGCACTTACAAGTAGAGGCTGATTTTTAAAACATAAACCAAGCCATAAGTACCAGGAAGAAAAGGAGACAAAGAGGAAAAGGACAACAAAGTAGATTAATAGAAACATACAGATCAGACCTTAGCACCAGGGGAAAAAAAATGACTCAATGGACATGAGTCTGAGTGAACTCCGGGAGTTGGTGATGGACAGGGAGGCCTGGCGTGCTGGGATTCATGGGGTCGCAAAGTGTCAGACACAACTGAGCGACTAATCTGATCTGAAAGGTCTGTCCTGTCCTGGGGGGGAAGTGAAAAGTGAAAGTCTCTCAGTCACTCTTTGTGACCCCATGGACCATACAGTCTATGGAATTTTCCAGGCCAGATACTGGAGTGGGTAGCCTTTCCCTTCTTCAGAGGATATTCCCAACCCAGGGATCAAACCCAGGTCTCCCGTATTTCAGGTGGATTCTTTACCAGCTGAGCCACAAGGGAAGCGTCCTGGGGGAAAAGGGCCACAGTAAAGCACTGCCACCCAGACTGCAGCCCCTACGGACTCACTGCTTCTCTCCCAGGATGTTTGCCTTTGAAAAGTTAGATGTGGGGGTGGGGCAGGGGTGATATCTTCAGGTAAGTGTCACAGAAGTCCCTTCCTGTAGTAAATGCATAGAAAGCAAGCAGTGTAAATGCGTTTGCTGATACTATGGGGACAGGTCAGCTGGTCCAGGACAAAACCACATTTGAATCTGACCTGTAGGCTACTGCTGCTGAGACCTATCTCAGCCCCAAGGGAAGGAGCAGGGGAATCCAAGCTAATTACTTCCCTTATCATCACTTTGAAGTCAAAGAGAAGGCTTCAAAAATGGGTGCAGAAGCAACTGGGATGGGTGAGAGTGAATTTTAGTCTCTCTCATGCCAACTTTTCTTCCAGGAGGTATGATTTCTGCTCAGAGTGGAGCCCATCCCATTAAGAGGGTACTGCCAGCAAGAGGGTGCAGCTCATCATGGCTGATTCAGACTGAGTCAAGGCTCCTCCCACCCAGATACCCTCGCCCCAGAGGCCAGATTTCATACTAAGGCCTCCCTGCATTCTCCATGCCACCTCTGCCTGTTTATTTCCAAATCTTGAGAGCAAGCCAGTTTTGAGAATGCAGGAATGACTAAAAAATAAAAGTTTATTATCCAAGATCTCACAGGTGAAATTCCAGGTAATTCTTTTGAAAAATTGCCACCTTTTTTCTTTCGATGGGGTAATAAAAATTCCATAAACAATCACACCCTCAGCAGCCAGGAAGCTCAAAACCAAACTGAACACACGGGGCCACCTGCTCCCTGTGCCCTTGTGATAAACAAAGCTGCTGCTGCTGCTTTCTTTCTGTGAATTTGATTTGCTCGTTTGGGGTCTACAATCTTTCATGGATCCCTAACACAGAGAAATTTACATTAGGGCACTTACAAGTAGAGGCTGGTTTTTAAAACATAAACCAAGCCATAAGTACCAGGAAGAAAAGGAGACAAAGAGGAAAAGGACAACAAAGTAGATTAATAGAAACATACAGATCAGACCTTAGCACCAGGGGGGAAAAAAAGAGCCATGGTAGAAATTTCATATCCCCTTAAACAGCGAGCAAAGGCCAATGGTGATTGTGGGTCTCCTTTCCAATAGGCACCATTTGAGAAATGTCCTGTTCTGAAACATGGGAAAATGAGAAATTATAGAACCTATCTAACAAATCAAAAATAAATGAAGTAACAACATAAAGGTAGATTTACCGTTATTTATAATTTACCATTTTTACCTTGTTTTCAATTGTCTCTCGTCCTCTTCATTTGAGGAGCCCATTACATTTTATTATGCTAAACCCTATCTTCTGTCACATAAATTACCGTTAAAGATCTTAATATTAAAGCCTCTTAGCTCCAAGATCATATTTCAAGCTTTGTTCAAACCAGACGTTAATGCTGGAATTGAACACAGAACACTTTGTCATCATTACCTATGATCTCAAAAGTATAATACAATTTTTGCTATATATGGCACAAAAATGCCTCTTGGTATAACACTGAATTATGGAGATATATTGATTTCTGCAGTATTTTGACAAAACAATAAAACTAAACCTGTTAGCTCCTAAACAGATACCCAGACATCCACCCAGCCATGATGGCAATGGTCATGAAGATAAAGGTCTCATTTAGCCCAGTTAAAATAGGAAACTACTCAAACCTGTGTCCATCCTGGCAGTTCCTGCAGCTCGTCGTGTTGAGGTTCCTTTCTCTTCTCAAGGGCAGTTAGGAGAGGGAAGGGAGAGCCAGTTTTGCCATTGGGCTGGTTCAGATGGGGATTTCAAACCAGCCCTTACTTCCCACTGGGGTAATCTCAGGACACTCCCCTAACTTCTGGGAGATAAGCCTCCCCATAGGTAAAATGAGGACGGCATCACCCTCAGGGGATTACCTGTAGGCGTGCATGCTCAGTCACATTTACCTCTTTGTGACCCTGTGGACTGTAGCCCTCCAGGTTCCTCTGTCCATGGGATTCTCCAGGCAATACTGGAGTAGGCTGCTGCTTCCTCCTCCAGGGGATCTTCCTGACCCGGATCGAAACTGCATCTTTACCACTGAGCCACGTGGGAAGCCAGAGGGGATGAAGTGAATAAACACACAATGTACCTAACTTACCCTCAGGGTCCCGTATGTAGTAGGTGCTTGATAAAAGATGCTGTCAAGACTATTCCTGGGAGAATTGTACAGACCTGTGCCTCTTACCCACAGGCTGCTGGGAATGAGCTGGAAGAGCCGGCCAAGTTCTCATCCTGCCTTTATCATCATCTTCCCTTGGGATCCTGGGTTTGCTTTGGATCCTGAGACTCATTTCCAATTCTCCATTTCCTCATCTGGAAAGCAGGGTCAGCATGCCTGCCCGGCCAACCTCAGAGGGTTGTTTGGTGATAAAAATGCAGTAAGAGAGGTGACAGTAGCTTTGCAAAGAGAAAAACGCTACCTGTGCCTAAAGGATGATGACCGCGAATCAGTACTATGGTTTGAAGCTGGAAGCACACTCAGTGCCATGGTGATCCAAATAGGCAGTTGGCCAGCATGACAAGAGAACTTCCCAAGGAATACATCAACCTGTCCTTTTCCCCTTAGTAATGGTGTAATATCCCCTCACCCACAGAACTAACTCCCCCCACCACCCTTGTAATGGAAAGATTAATGCTGCTGCCATAGTGCTCACATTTATTAAGCTCCTACTATGAGCCAAGAACTGGAATATTTTCACATAAAATGGTTATCCCATTTTCTTCCCACAACTACTATGATTTTGTATTTTACAAAGAAAGAGACAGAGGCTCAGAGAGTTTGAACCGTGCCCAAGTGTCAAGGTTGCTGAGCAGACACCCAGGGTTGGGATGCAGGTCTGACTCAAATCCAAGGCTCTCTCCACCAACATCTGTTGGGATCCATCCAGGATGCTCATGTACAGGTCTCTCTGGATTGTTGTGGAATAGTTGAGATCACTGGGTAGGTTTTTAGTTGTTGGAAAAAAAGACTGTCGCTGAGCCCTAAATCCCCAGATCTGGTCTTGTTAGCACCTGCTCTGAACCAAGGTTTGTTCACAACCCAATCCCCAGACTCACTGATGATCTGGAAATGGCCCCACAGCAGAAGCCCATGGAAGCCAGGAAAGACACATCTAACTGGTCGTGATTCCTGGTTATGGGTGATGTTGGGGAAATTAGGGGGCTTTGGAGCAGGAAGGCCAGGTTGACTCTTGCCTGGCAGAGCATTCATTAGCAAGGTCCCCAGCTTCTCTGACCCTCAGTCTCCTCCTCTGTAAAGTAGGAAAATATGAGATAAAATAGCCATGACTCTTCCCTGGTCAAACTGTTGGACAGTGAAGTGAGATCCTGGATATGAAATAGCTCTACAGTCAAATTTGACCCCAGTGCCCTGTCACCTTGTCCCCACAGGGTCTGAGGTCCCACTTTGGTGCAGACACTACAATTGCACCAACTAAAGTTCCTGTTCCAAGACTAGGTTGACCTGCAGTGAAATGCAAGGTCTCCCTAACAACTGCACCATCGTCCACACAAGCCTAGCACGGGACCCTGCAGAGTCACATGCTCTGTGCCTCTGATCCCTCAGGCAGCAGGAGAACGTGTGCAAAATGCAAACAGATTCACGTGACACACACACGCCTTTAAACCCTTCGTGGTCCCCCCATGTCCTTGGGATAAAAACAAAACTCAGCACTGCCTGCCAGATCCCACGTGTGGAACTCCAACCAGATACAACACGTGCTGGTCCTCCAGTCACCACCCAGTCTGCCTGGGTGTGCTCCATCTCCCAGTCGTGTCCGACTCTCTGCGACCCCGTGGACTGCACCCCACCAGGCTTCTCTGTCTGTTGAATTTTCCTGGCAATTATCCTGGAGTGGGTTGCCATTTCCTTCTTCAGGGGATCTTCCCAAGCTAGGGATCAAATCCACGTCGCTTGTATCTCCTGCGTTGGCGGGTAGGTTCTTTACCACTAGTGCCAACTGGGAAGCCCCAGTTTGCCTCGTTACCTCCTAGTTATCCTTCAGACCTCAACTCTGCTATAATATCTATGTGTCTTCATGCAAAACCTTCCCCGCAAAATAAGTAACACAAATGACGTCTATTTCGTAGTTCCTACCGCAGTAGTCATTTCACATTTATTTGTGTAATTCTCTCACATCTGCCTATCTAATCTCTGGAAAATAAAATCCATAGAGGCAGGAGAGGTATCTATTTAGATACTATAAGGTAAACCTAGAGCTTAGCCCAGTGACTGGCACCCAGTAAATTCTCAAAATAAATGTTCAATTAGTTTATGGTTGATAACCAACATTCTTCTAGCTCGCCCTCTTCACCTGGATGGTTGTGACTTTTAATTCATTGGAAAAGTATTGATGAGCCTAGACACCTTCTTCACACCACACATAAAATTAATTTGAAATGGCTCACAGATCTAAATGCAAAAACTAAAACTGAAATGAATTTACAAGAAAACACAGAAGAAAAATCTTCATAATCTCAAGGTAGACAAATATTTCTCAAGACACAGAAAGAATTAGCCCTGAAAGAAGAAAATAATAGATTGGATTTCATTAAAACTAAAAATATCTATGCTTCAAAAGAAACCATTTTTAAAATGAAAAGACAAGCTGAAGATTGAGAGGAAATATCTGGAAGAAGCACAAGCTGGAATCAAGATTGCTGGGAGAAATATGAATAACCTCAGATATGCAGATGACACCACGCTTATGGCAGAAAGTGAAGAGGAACTAAAAAGCCTCTTGATGAAAGTGAAAGTAGAGAGTGAAAAAGTTGGCTTAAAGCTCAACATTCAGAAAACGAAGATCATGGCATCCGGTCCCATCACTTCATGGGAAATAGATGGAGAAACAGTGGAAACAGTGTCAGACTTTATTTTTGGGGGCTCCAAAATCACTGCAGATGGTGACTGCAGCCATGAAATTAAAAGACGCTTACTCCTTGGAAGGAAAGTTATGACCAACATAGATAGCATATTCAAAAGCAGAGACATTACTTTGCCAACAAAGGTCCATCTAGTCAAGGCTATGGTTTTTCCTGCGGTCATGTATGGATGTGAGAGTTGGACTGTGAAGAAGGCTGAGTGCCGAAGAATTGATGCTTTTGAACTGTGGTGTTGGAGAAGACTCTTGAGAGTCCCTTGGACTGCAAGGAGATCCAACCAGTCCATTCTGAAGGAGATCAGCCCTGGGATTTCTTTGGAAGGAATGATGCTAAAGCTGAAACTCCAGTACTTTGGCCACCTCATGTGAACAGTTGACTCATTGGAAAAGACTCTGATGCTGGGAGGGATTGGGGGCAGGAAGAGAAGGGGACGCCAGAGGATGAGATGGCTGGATGGCATCACTGACTCGATGGACATGAGTCTGAGTGAACACTGGGAGTTGGTGATGGACAGGGAAGCCTGGCGTGCTGCGATTCATGGGGTCGCAAAGAGTTGGACACGACTGAGCGACTGAACTGAACTGATCTTAATGTATATATCTGACAAAAGTCTTACATCCAGAATAAATAAAGAGCTCTTACAACTCAGTAATAAGACAAATCAATCAATCAAGAAAAATGACTAATACAGAAATATAATGGACAGAAGACTTGAACAGACACAAAAGAAGACATATGAGTGGCCAACAAACATGTGGAATGGTATTTAATATTTTAGCTGTCAGTGACATGCAAATTAAAACCACATGAGATACCACTTTTTAAGCACTTGAATGACTAAAATGAAAGACTGATAATACCAAATATTGGCAACAATGTGAAGCAACTGACAAAACCACTTTGGAATTATCGTTTACAATCATATACTTAACAACCCAGGCATTTACCCAAGAGACATAAAAGCATTGCTATTGTTGTTCAATTGCCAAATCATGTCTGACTCTTGCAACCCCAAGAACTGCAGAATGCCAGGCTTCCCTCCTTCACTATCTCCCAGATTTTGCTAAATTTTTGTCCATTGAGTTGGTGATGCCATCCCACCATCTCATCCTCTGTTGCCTTCTTCTGTCTCTGCTCTCAACTGTTCCCAGCACTGGGGTCTTTTCCAATGAGTCAACTCTTCACATCAGGTGGCCAAAGTATTGGAGCTTCAGCTTCAGCATCAGTCCTTCCAATGAATATTCAGGGTTGGTTTCCTTTAGGATTGACTGGTTTTATCTCCTTGCTGTCCAATCACCGACGAGAAATAAAGTCATATATCCACACAAAGACTTGCTTGATTCATATTAGCAAAAACTAGAAATAACCAAAAGGTAGATCAACAAGAGAACTGATAAACCATGCTATAGCCATTCAAAGGAATACTATTCAGCAACAGTCCAAAGTGCTGAGCAAAAACATAAATGAATCACAAAAACATTATACTAAATGAAAGAAGCCAGCTAGTATACAAAATGTATGGTTTCCTTTATTATGATGCTCATCCAGGAACAGGGGAAATTAATCTATGCTAAGAAATCAGATCAGTGGTTAAGTGGGACAGGAGGTGGGGTAATGAAAATGCTCAGTAAGAGGTTGGTTACATGACTGTTTACATTCGTCAAAAACTATCGATGAATGTATTTAAAATCTGTATTCTTACTCTATGTTGATTATACTTCAATAAAGTTGAAATTAAGGAATAAATTAAAAAACAACATTGACCGAGTCCTTACTCTGCCACATGCCTCACACCGTCCAGGTGAACAAACAGGAGAGGTTCTGGCCACTTTCTTACCTTCCACCCCCTTACCTTTGATCAAAGAGGAAAATCAGATTTTAAAAAGAAATTGATACTTTCTCAAGTAGTGCTTCTCAAGCAGTAAAGGACTAAGCTATCTTTACTTCTTGTATCTCTCTGAAAGACATTTGTCACTGCATTTAGAACCCACCTGAATAATCCAGGATGATCTCACCTTTAAAACACTTAATCATATCTGCAAAGACCCTTTTTCCAACGAACGTTGAGTTCACAAGTTCCAAGGGTCAGGACATGGCCATTTTGGGGGCCAGCGTTCAGCCCATTGGACTGGCACACACCTTTCAGTGACTAAAAAGTGGCCATGTGACACTTGGAACTTGTGAACTCAACCTTCATTGGAAAAGGGGTCTTTGTAGATGTTAAGTATCTTAAGGTGAGATCATTCTGAATTATTCAAGTGGGTCCTAAATGCAATGACAACTTCCCTTTGAAGAGACACACAGAGGGAGAGGAGAAGGCTGTATAAAGACAGGCAGAGAATGAAGTGATGTGGCCACAAGCCAGGGAATGCTGGGGCCACCAGAGGCTGCAGGAGGCGAGGAAAGAGCACACATCACAAGTGTTCAACATTTCCACAAACAGAACATATCCATGCAACTAGCACCCAGATAGAGAAATAGAATTTTCCCAGCCCCCCCACATCCCCTGGGGTCCCCTTCCAGCCACCGACCCCTCCCCAAGAAGATGTGCCCTCCCAACGTCTAAAGGCACCACATAGTTTTGCCTGCTCTTGCCATTCATATAAACGGGCTCATACCCTGTGCTCTCTTCCGAGCCGGGCTTCTTTGTGCATCACTTCTGAGATTCGTCCACAGTGTTGCACGTCATGGTAGATGATGCCTCTGCACTGTGTAGGGTATTCCATCGTGTGGGGAAACCACAGCATATTCATCTTTTCTACAGTAGATGAGCATCTGGGAGCAACCTGGTCTGAGGTTATTTTGACAAAGGCAGCTCAGAATACCCTGCTCTGTGCTCCTTTTTGCACACGGCACCACTGCAGGAGCAGGAGCAGGTGTGCTGGGCATGGGGCGTCCAGCTTTACAAGATACAGCTGGACCACGTTCTGAAGTGGTGGTACCAGCTACGCGTGCACCAGCAGAATAGGAGAGTTCTCCCATCCACATCAGCTCCTGGGACTTTCCATCTTTTAGATTTCGGCCCTTCTAGGGGCTTGCTTTTTCACTCGTTTTAGAGGGTCTTCTGATAAACATAAAGTCTGCTATGGACTGAACTTGTTGTTGTCCAGTTGCTAAGTCATGTCTGACTCTTTGCGACCCCATGGACTGCAGCACACCAGGCTCCCCTGCCTTCACTCTCTCCCAAAGTTTGCTCAGATTCCTGTCTGTTGAGTCAGTGATGCTATGTAATTATCTCATTCTCTGCTACCCACTTCTCCTTTTGCCTTCAGTGGACTGACTGTAGCCCCCTAAATTCATCCACTGATGCCCTAACTGTCAATGTGATGGCATTAGGAGGTGGGGCCTTTGGAGGCAATCTGGTCATAAGGTGGATTTAGTGCCTTAGAAAAGAGACAAGAGAGAGAAAGAATCGCTTCCCACCCTGCAGGGACACAGAGAGACAGTGGTCATCTATGAACCAAGGAGCCAGTGCCCAGCAGACACCAGACCTGCCCGCACCTTGATCTTAGACTTCCAGCTCCCAGAACTGTGGGAAATAGCGTTGGCGGTATAGCAGTGAGCATAGATGCCATCCAGAACTGTGGGAAATAAATGTCTGGCTTTTAAGCCACCTAGCCTATGGTATTTGTAATAGAGCCTGAGCTAAGACCGTTTTTTGCCTTAATACAGTCCACATGTCAATTTCTCCCTTTTGATGAGTGCTTATTAAGGAATCTCTGCCTCCCCCAAGACCCCACCTGCTGTCCATCCTTCCTGCTGGTTTCTACCCCACCCCCACCCCTCCAGTGCTCCGGGACCTCAGAACTTCTTTTCCTTCCACAGATGTCTTAAGGGCTTGCATGGTTCTCTGTCTCCGCTTTAAATACATACCCATCCCTCCTCTGATGGGAAAGAAGTCCCCTTTCCATCCCTTCAGGATCAGTTTTAAATGCACCCTCTTTCTTACTGCCTTCCCTCACCCAGCCACGTTCACCCTCCTACACACGGTCACTCTCTCACCAGCCACCGCTTTCCCTCTGAGCTTCCAACCCTCTAGGCTTCCCCCCACCCCACCCCACCCACCACTCTGTGGTATAATCTTTCCTTTACACCCCTGACTCCTCCATTCCAGTGTCCACCTCTCAAATGCCATGACCAAACCTGGCTTTTCCTGTGTGTTCCTCCTGCATAAGTCCTGGAATCCAACAGTGATCAGAGGATTTGCCAAAGTGAAACATACAAGTATAAGGTAATCCTATATTTAAAATTTTGTTACAACGATTAGGTAGTATAACTACCTAACACAGGATTATATATTTGTATTCTAAAAGGTATGAATCCCAGCTCATCTCCTAGCTGTGTGATCCCAGGCAAATTGCTCAACGTCTCTGAGCCTCAGTTTCTTCCCCTGTAGATAGTAGAGCTGATGATAGTAACTGCCCTCATGAGCCTGTTGTAAGGATACCCTCATAGGTGTTAAAAAGCTCAGCTCTGTGCCAAATACATAGGAAGCACTCGGGGGAACCTATTATAATATAGTCTCCACAGAGCAGATGGTAGAGCCGCGGTTTGCCCTGGATCCCAAGGCCGTGTTTGGCAGGAGAACATATGTGCACGTCTTTACATAAAGCCTCGAAGATGAGCAGAAAGATCCCACCCTCCATTTCCAGCTGGTTCTGGAGAAACAAAGCTGGTGACGTAAGCAGGAAAGCTACCGTCTTCACAGCGCATCAGGCGCTTCACCTGTGGGGGTTTGTGCTGCCAATAGGAAATGATGACACTCAGTACGTCCCACTGCGCTGGCCCAGGGTGTTTCCCCGAGCACTTTCCTTCCATTTTCTTGTTTGATCACACTATGAAAACGAGGGACTCCTATCTCGGGAGCTCACAGCTGGGTACAAGGTTGGGGACCACCTCCCTCCCTACTGTGGTCATTTTTTCCCCACAGGAAAGGGAGAGCATTACTTCTTTAGAAGGAAGCTTTCCCTCATGGCTCAGACGGTGAAGAATCCACCTGCAATGCAGGACACCAGGTTCAATACCTAGGTCAGGAAGATCCCCTGGAGAAGGGAATGGCTACCCACTCCGGTATTCTTGCCTGAAAGATCCCATGGACAGAGGAGCCTGGCGGGCCACAGTCCATAGGATCGCAAAGAGTCAGACACGACTCAGCAAGTAAAACTTCCACTTTCACTTCCTGCACTGCAGTGGGAAGGCAGTTCTGCTCTGGATCTGGGGGTAGGGCCCTGTCCTTAGGGCCTGGGGAGCAGAGTCGCTAAGCAGTCACCGTGTCTGTGTGACACCCGGAGCCTGGACATCGTTGTGGGTGTCGGAAGACACTTCCTCCCAACACAGGGCTGCTGGACCAGGCCCCGCTAAGCAGGGGCTCCTGTGACTCACGCGATTTCGTCTCTCAAGGTTGCAAGGGGGGCCTGCCATTCTGCCCACAGCCCCTGAATTATTGGGATAAGACGAGGGCCTGAGGTATAACCGCACCAGAAAGTGAAAATGAAGTCGCTCAGTCACGTCTGACCATTTGCCACCTGATGGACCGTGGCCCACCAGGCTCCTCTGTCCATGGAATTCTCCAGGCAAGAATTCCAAAGCGGGTTGTCATTCCCTTCTCCAGGGAATCTCCCTGACCCCAGGGGATTGAAAACGGGTCTCTCGCATCACAGGCAGATGCTTTATCATCGGAGTCACCAGTCAACTTCATCCTAATCTGAAACAAAGCCAGTTTCCTGCCAGGTATTTAGACTATTCTGCCAGGCCCTGTTGGTAGCAGAGGAAGCACCGTCTTCAAAATACCCAGACGGGGTGCCCCATCTTGGGTTCCATTTTGGTGTTTGAGAGTTCCCCTCTTCGTTAAGAGAGAGATTTCATTTTAATGTTAATATATATCCTTTTTCCCTTAACAGTGAAAAAGAAGGGTCGGGAGCCTTCGCCTGATGAAGGTATAAATATTGCATTTCAGAGGTGGAATGGTTTGCCTCCCACTTTGCAGGATCCCCTTGGGTAAAATCTCCATAGCAGCAGTGGCCTTGCTCTCTTGATGGGCTCGTTTGCAAAAATCTCCCAAGAAGTAATGTTGGCCCTTTCATTTCAGATCCTGCAGCAGTTCTCAGGGTGTAATTGACTAGCCTCACTAAAGGACTGCTTAGCGAAGACCCTCTGCTTCACCGTCACTCTTCATGTTCCCTTTCTGTGGGCACTCCGAGAAACCCTTTTTGACCTTTTCCTATTTGGGGGGAACAAAATATCTTACCAACAGATGAGGTACTCTTCTCAGGGAACATTCCCCCCACCCCGTCTCACAAGGAAGGCACCATATTCTTCATCCAAAAGATTTTTAAATGCTAGGCTTCCTCTTCCTCTTTCTCTCAATTTTCAACCGTCCACAGGGCCTCTGAGAACAGCTCTTCCGGAAACCTCTCTCAGCCCTGATGGAGCCTACTTGCTCCTATTACCTTTAGCATGCTAAATAGCGCTTTTTCATTTTGTTCATTTATAGGGCTACTCTTTTATCTGAGGCATGTTTATTAACTGGTAGCTGTTAATTATATAAGAAGATAATTTCATGTAAATGTTGGATTTAAAAGCAGCCATTCGAGCATGCTTACTGTTTCACAAGAAGGCTTTGGGATTTGTTTTTTGTTGTTCCTATGTGAGTAAAGCAATTAATTGATTCAGTTGATTGAATGAAAAATGCATCGTAATTGCTTTACCCCATCAAGCAGCTACTAGAATGATTTAGCGCTGGCAGGGGGACAAGAGCCTCTATGATACACCATCTCTGTTTATTGCCCTAATAAGGCACAGGAGCTGGGCCCTTGGTGAACAAAAGGCTACTCAGATGAGCTTCTGGTGGTCCCTTCTCTGAGAGCAGGGAGAACAGCCCCAGTGACTTGGACTATTCAGGACCCAAAAAAAGAGGAAAAAGAAAAAAAAATCCACTTTTGTTTCAATGATCCAGACAATCGGCGCCCCTCTTCTTGTGGACACAGGTCCACACTTCAGCCTCAGTCTTCTAGAGGTCTCAAGGCCAGAACCAAAGGAGAGAGTCTTGCCGGATCCATCAACACCACCCAAGGACTACGTCGCTGATTCACCCCCAAGTCCCCCATGCCCAGTGGGGGTGCCAGCCCTCCACACTGGCTCAGGTTGGACTGGACTGAACAAAACCCACCAACCCAGACCCCTCACGCCACAGCTGCAGCGTGTCAAACTCAGGCCAAACCACGCTACCAAAGTTGATCCAAGCTCTGAGTCCAGGCACATTCAGGGGTGCAATCTTGCAACATGCACAAACTGAGCTCCATTTGACATTGAGACTCAGCCCTTGTAGAGTCTCCCCATAGAGAAGAAAAGTCCCTAGTAGGCACCTGCTGTGTGCCAGGTGCTCTGGGATGAGCTCGAGACATGTCTTGGTCTCACATGCATGGACTTATATTTGACAATAAACTTACAAGGAAAATTTTAATCTCCATTTGTGGAGGAACAAACTGAGGCCCCGAGAAGTTGGGTGGTTTGCCAGTGAATGTGTTGATAGGAGGAGCAGAGCTGAAATATGAGCCCAGCTCCCCGTGCTCCAAAGGCCAAGTTCTCTCCACAGAAAGTGCCCAGTACTGACTTCGGGGCCACAGAGAAACGGCCTCTTCCCTGTTAGCTGTTATTGTTGTCCTTGTTATCTTATCGGAGCTGTTTTCACTGTATATCATGGTTGCCTCTACAGGGACCCACAACAGCACCTAAGATGTACTTATCCAGCCACTGTTAAGTTGCTCAGTCGTGTCTGATTCTTTGTGACCCATGGACTGCAGCACGCCAGGCTTCCCTGTCCTTCACTGTCTCCCAGAGTTTGCTCAGATTCATGACCATGAGTCAGTGATGCCATCCAACCATCTCACCCTGTGCCGCCCTCTTCTTCTTTTGCCTTCAGTCTTTCCCAGCATCAGGATATTTTCCAATGAGTCAGCTCTTCACATCAGTAGCCAAAGTGCTGGATTTTAAGCTTCAGCATCAGTCCTTTCAGTGAATATTCAGAGTTGATTTCTTTTAGGATTGACTAGTTTGATCTCCTTGCTGTTCAAGGAACTCTCGAGTCTTCTCCAGCACCACAATTCGAAAGCATCAATTCTTTGGCACTATCCAGCCATAGGTTGCTCCTATTCCATATAAGGCTTCTGACTTCCAGGTGGACCCCCAAGATGGTCCTCGTCTTCTTGGCACTTTTATGATGGGTGTTCTGGCCAACTGATTCAGATCCACTCCTGAAAACTGTTAGGGAATGACATCAGGGCCACTAAACTGGAACTTTCCCAACTCTAATGGCCTTTCTGGCCTCTCTATCTAGAAACTCTAAAGAAACATTCAAATAACCATCTTAGGACACCACCAATGAACTGCATACACATATATGCATAAGTATAAGTGGTACTTTGAGAAATATTCACTCAGAACTTTTAATCTTTTATTTTCTCTTGGACATGGAACAGCAGACTGGTTCCAAATAGGAAAAGGAGTATGTCAAGGCTGCATATTGTCACCCTGCTTATTTAACTTCTATGCAGAGTACATCATAAGAAACACTGGACTGGAAGAAACACAAGCTGGAATCAAGATTGCTGGGAGAAATATCAATAACCTCAGATATGCAGATGGCACCACCCTTATGGCAGAAAGTGAAGAGGAACTAAAAAACCTCTTGATGAAAGTGAAAGTGGGGAGTGAAAAAGTTGGCTTAAAGCTCAACATTCAGAAAATGAAGATCATGGCATCTGGTCCCATCACCTCATGGGAAATAGATGGGGAAACAGTGAAAACAGTGTCAGACTTTATTTTTCTGGGCTCCAAAATCACTGCAGATGGTGACTGCAGCCATGAAATTAAAAGACGCCTACTCCTTGGAAGGAAAGTTATGACCAAACTAGATAGCATATTCAAAAGCAGAGACATTACTTTGCCAACAAAGGTTCGTCTAGTCAAGGCTATGGTTTTTCCTGTGGTCATGTATGGATGTGAGAGTTGGACTGTGAAGAAGGCTGAGCGCCAAAGAATTGATGCCTTTGAACTGTGGTGTTGGAGAAGACTCTTAAGAGTCCCTTGGACGGCAAGGAGATCCAACCAGTCCGTTCTGAAGGAGATCAGCCCTGGGATTTCTTTGGAAGGAATGATGCTAAAGCTGAAACTCTAGTACTTTGGCCACCTCATGCGAAGAGTTGATTCATTGGAAAAGACTCAGATGCTGGGAGGGATTGGGGGCAGGAGGAGAAGGGGACGCCAGAGGATGAGATGGCTGGATGGCATCACTGACTCGATGGACGTGAGTGTGAGTGAACTCCGGGAGTTGGTGATGGACAGGGAGGCCTGGCGTGCTGCGATTCATGGGGTCGCAAAGAGTCGGACACAACTGAGCAACTGAACTGAACTTAAAAACCCTGGGTTCTGCACTGGTGTTTTCCTGATTTGAACAGCAGTTTAGTCAGTCGATGGGGTTGCAAAGAGCCAGGCACGACTGAGTGACTGAACGACAACAAGCACCATCACGAGGGGTCTCCTAATTTCTCACCTGCAGGAGAACAAACGAAAAACCATTCCACTGTTTTCCTCTAACGTTCCACAGCACCAGACAACCACAACAGTAATAAGTCAAAATTCACTTAGGGCAAATTAATACAGACTGGCCCTGAATTTTTTCTCAGTGGTCAATATGAATTATTTAGTGTTCCTAAAATTAGGGGGCATTTCCAACGCCTGTGATGATGACCTCCCAGATGAATGTCCATCACCATCTCAGACATTGGGCCAACTGGGTGCCGTAACAGTGGCCATACATCACTAGACCACGCTCTCCGGGGGTCCACCACGCTGTTAGAATGCTGTTAGCATGAGATGAGTATGTACTGGTGAAATCTGTTTTAGACCTGGCCATTCTGGGCTCCAGCCAATGCTTTCCTGTCGTTGCCAGAGACACATACCACCTTTGCTCAGAGCCAGGGTCTTGGCAGCCAGGCATTCCTCATCAAGTCTGGATATTTCTTTTCTGCAACGCATTTGCAAGAGAAAAGGTGAAAGGCCCCAGTTTCCAGATCAGACGATAGCTATGTTCTAGCTGTGTAGCTTCAAAATCCACGTCTCAGCCACTAATGTACTGACTTGAGCTACGTTACGACTGTGCAGAGCTCATGAATTTTAAAAGGCTCTTATGTTTAGGGACTTTCCTGGGGGTCCGGCAGTTAAGACTCGACACTTTCATGGCAGGAGGCGTGGATTCAATCCCTGGTCAGGAAACTAAGATCCTACACATTGCGTGGACAAAAATAAATGAATAAAAGACTCTCATGTTTAAATGTTTTAAGAAACACTGCATTCTCTATTCCTCTTGCAGACTCACACTTCTTAGCAGTGTAAAGGCTCTGAGAAGTCCTGCGGTGAAGAAGCTGGTTAAACAGCTTCATTCGTCCACCTTTCCCCATTGCCATGACCGCCAAATGGTTTTCAAGAACTATCTTTTAAATCCCACAAAGCTGCTGTATAGGAGGCACAGCTCTGGTCCTTTCCAACACGGATGCTCTAGAATCTTTGGAGTACTGCATCCCTTCTGAAAGTGTCTGTGACATGTTTCAAGTAAAAGACATTTTCTGTTTTGTGACTTCCCTCCTCAGATTAGTTAGAACTCCTTTGTTCTCAAGTGAGCACAGCCTTCTTCAAACGACTGTGCAAATAAAGGTCTATGAGAATACAGGGAATATTGGGAGTAATATAAAAATTAAGTCTGGGCTAAAGAATCAGTACCTTGAGGGGGAGAAGGAAGTGGGGGTGGGATGAGTATATATACACTATTGGTACTATGGGATTGGAATTGATGTATATATATATATACACTCTTGATACTATGTATAAAATAAATAACTAAAAAGAGCATACTGCATAGCACAGGGAACTCTATTTAATGCACTGTGGTGACCAAAATGGGGAGGAAGTCCAAAGCGGGGGCTATGTGTACATGTCTGGCTGATTCATTTCCATGTACAGTAGAAACTAACACAACATATAAAGCAACTACACTCCCATAAAAATTAATTTTTAAAAATCACCGAGGGGGGAAAAAAAATACAGCTTCCCAGGTGGCGCTAGTGGTAAAGAATCCACCTGCCAATGCAGGAGACATAAGAGACATGGGTTCAATCCCTGGATTGGGAAGTTCCCCTGGAGGAGGGCATGGCAACCCACTCCAGTATCCTTGCCTGGAGAATCCCATGGACAGAGGAAGCCTGGCGGGCTACAGCCCATGGGGTCGCACAGAGTTGGACACGACTGAAGTGACTTAGCAGCAGCGGCACACTCAAATAAAAACAGAACTGGTACCCTGGGGACTGAATGTGCACCCCAGCTGCGTGCGGCTGGAGGAGTGAGGACAGCTGGAGGGGCTTCCTCGGCTTCTGTGCGTCTTCCTTTGTACCTCTCTCCATCCTAACGCCCCCAGCCAGCCACAAGGCCTCTGCCTCTCCTTGCTCCCCCCCACTCCTGCCACACATGGCCCCTCCCCACAAGTGGGGAACACGACCTCCGGCAACCCCAGCTAAGCTAGCCTGACAGAGAGAGACAGACAGAGTGTCTCTTTTCTCCCATTTTTATATCAGCGCTGGGGCAGGACCTTGGGGCAACCAGCTTTACTCACACGTCCCCTGCTGGGATTTATCACCTGTCAGAAAGGTCCGTCTAGTCAAGGCTATGGTTTTTCCTGTGGTCATGTATGGATGTGAGAGTTGGACTGTGAAGAAGGCTGAGTGCCAAAGAATTGATGCTTTTGAACTGTGGTGTTGGAGAAGACTCTTAAGAGTCCCTTGGACGGCAAGGAGATCCAACCAGTCCATTCTGAAGGAGATCAGCCCTGGGATTTCTTTGGAAGGAATGATGCTAAAGCTGAAACTCCAGTACTTTGGCCACCTCATCCGAAGAGTTGACTCATTGGAAAAGACTCTGATGCTGGGAGGGATTGGGGGCAGGAGGAGAAGGGGACACCAGAGGATGAGATGGCTGGATGGCATCACTGACTCGATGGACGTGAGTGTGAGTGAACTCCGGGAGTTGGTGATGGACAGGGAGGCCTAGCGTGCTGCGGTTCATGGGGTCCCAAAGAGTCAGACACAACTGAGCGACGGAACTGAACTGAGAAAGGTACATTGCCACAGCTGGACTTCCTGGGTCATGTACTTCCCCCTGTGGCCAGGAGGGAGCAGCACTCAAGGGGTCCCAGCCCCATTAGGACTTCAGGGAGTGTGGAGAAGGGGGTCCCTAAAGGAAAGACTGTTTCCACAAAAGGAAAGTGAAGGAAAGGAGGTGGACAGACAACCAATAATCACAGCTGACCACTACCCCTCTCAGAAAACATGTACAACGAAGCCTCATGGTGACTCATCACTTCCGTTTATCTTAGCTTTTATTCAAACAAGACAGCAAAAATCTTGAATTTGCACATAGTAGGCTATGGGAGCAGAGAACGCAATGGCACCCCACTCCAGTACTCTTGCCTGGAAAATCCCATGGACGGAGGAGCCTGGTAGGCTGCAGTCCATGGGGTCGCTAGGAGTCGGACATGACTGAGCGACTTCACTTTCACTTTTCACTTTCATGCATTGGACAAGGAAATGGCAACCCACTCCAGTGTTCTTGCCTGGAGAATCCCAGGGACAGCGGAGCCTGGTGGGCTGCTGTCTCTGGGGTCACACAGAGTCAGACACGACTGAAGCAACTTAGCAGCAGCAGCAGGCTATGGGAGGGATTCTGTCCTTATGTCAAAGACATCTGCTGGTCTGCTTCCATCTATAGTATGTTCTCCTGTAAAAGGGGAATTTAGACGGTGGTCCATATTAACTCGGGCACCTGCTTGCAGTCCATGGGGTTGCAAAGAGTCGGACACGACTGAGCGACTGAACTGAATTGAACTGAACTGGATCACCAGCTGCTAGCCTGAACAAACAGGCCCTTTTCCTGAGTCTTCCCCCGTGAGTATTTCTGTTTGGACAAGGAGGATTTATGATCAAACCAGCCATTCAATGGCACGGCCCAGAACCCTGAACTCACCAAGGCTGCTTGCGTCAGGGCAGAAGGTCATTCAAGACTCAGTTCTTGCTTCTCCTGGAGTTTTGTCCATACCATGCCAAAACAGCTAATTTAAAAGTGAAAAATTAAGTTCATCACACAAAAGCATTGCCTTCTGAGTGCCAGTCAGCTGTGACCAAGGGTTTCCTAACAGTCATGGGTTGCTTAGGCATCATGGTCTGAAAATATATCAAGTATATATGAAAAAAAAAAAGATGATGCTCAGGTGGAAACAGTGGGACCACATGTATGTGAATGAGGGGATTTAACTACTCATGCTTAATTTCTCATTATTCTTAGAAAGAAAAGGGACTCAGTGCCACACATCAGCCTGGTAGTTCCCTAGCTCCCAAATGGCTTGGAAACATGGCTCAGAGCGGCCTTACCACTGTGAACCAGGCATTGCTGGAAGACATCAGCACACATCTAACACTGGCCCTGACCAGACAGGGTGTGCACACCATGGGAAGGCATGTCTTAAGAGCAGCTGTCTACAACAGATTCTCATAACAGCCATGACACCTAGGGCAGGGTTCGGGGCACAGGTAGACAAGGGGAGGGGGTGACCTTTGGGCTGAGAATTGAAGGATTCTGAGGATCATCCAGGAGCAGGAGCTGGGATGAACGGAGAGAGGAACATTGTGGGTAAGGCTGTGGCATGCATGTGTGCTCAGTCGCTCCACTGTGTCCGACTCTTTGTGACCCCATGGACTGTAGCCCCCAGGTTCCTCTGTCCATGGAATTCTCGATGGGTTGCCATTGCCTTCTCCAGGGGATCTTCTTGACCCAGGGATCAAACCCGCATCTCTTGTGTCCCCTGCGTTGGCAGGCGGGTTCTTTACCACTGCGCCCCCTGGGAAGCCCAAGCCTATGGAGTCCTGAGCATCACTGAGGAGCTGGAACCACAGGCGTGTAGCTGAGGGCTTGTTTTTAGCCGCAGACAAAGGCACCAGACAGCTTGGATCCAGTGGTAACACACACACGAGAGGCCACGATGGAAGCACCCGCAGCCCTGAACTGACCCCTCCTCCCGGTCCCTGACCGGCTGAGCACTCTCTCCAGCAGTCTCTGCGCCTCCTCTGAAGCAGGTCCGGTTTCTTTGGATTCTTGTCCAGTTCAGAGAAGGGAGAACTCCAGTAGAGACACGGGACTTAGAGTGGATGTGCCCTGTCCACATTCATGCCAGCTTTATTTGGAAAATTTGCCACCTGATACGATCCCTTCAAAAACTGTGTACAATAAGGCCTTCTGAAGTTAGGATCTAGATGGGGGTCACCCATCTGACTAAACTGAATTAATCTACTTTCAGCCTCCAACTTTTTTTTTATAACATGTCCACCAGTGTGGGCCCCCTTAACAGCAGGAAATGTGGGCTGACCATTAGGGATTTAGAAATACTGGAATTACTCCCATCCTCCTCTTTCTCTCCCAACTTGGTTCAACCTCCCTGGGTCTGGATATCTGAGGGGCCAGGGGCAACTCTCTCAGGTCTGTGCAGTGCTCAGGATGGAGATGTGGCCATGCTTGCCCTGTACCCACACTTAGAGCTCAGCCTCTCCTACCACCAAGAAGCAACCCCAGGGTAGAGCCTGGGAGGTCAGCAGGAGCTCAAAAAATAGCTTTGCAAAATGAATGAATGGCTGGTTGTGGTTGGTTGTGGTTGTGGTTCAGTCGTGTCCGACTCTTGCAACCATGGACTGTAGCCCTCCATACTCCTCTGTCCATGGGATTTTCCAGGCAAGAATACTGGAGTGGGTTGCCATTTCTTTCTCCAGGGATCTCCTGGACCAGAAATCAAACCCACGTCTCCTGCATTGCAGATGGATTCTTTACCACTGAGCCACCAGGGAAGCCCTGAATGAAGGACTGTGTGTGTTAGTTGCTCAGTCATGTCCAACTCTTGCATCCCTATGGACTGTAGCACACCAGGCTCCTCCATTAATGGGATTTTTCCAGGCAAGAATACTGGAGTGGGTTGCCATTTCCTTCTCCAGGGGATCTTCCTGACCCAGGGATTGAACCATGGTCTCCTGCATTGCAGGCAGACTCTTCACCACCTGAGCCACCAGGGAAACCAGGGAATGAATTGCTGGGCACTCTTCAAAAGCAGAGACATGTTGGAACATGTTTGCCCTTCAGCACCTGCAGGCATGAGTCACCAACATGGGCCCTGCTGCTGATTCCTGTTGTAGGATGAAGGAGTCTGCTGCCTGGCTTTGCAGGTGAGACCCAGGCAGAATGACATTTATCATCACTCCCCTTTTACTAGAAAGATGACACTGTGACTTAGAGATGCTCTCTAGCCTGGCAGTCAGGTGGTCTGTGGGGCAGCTACTCCTCCCCTCCAGGTGGTTAAGGACAATCAGTTAGAAATAACCGCCAAGGTCCGTCCACCAGCATAGTGTCATTGCTCATGATAGTCACAGAAAGAATCTAATTTTTCAAAACAGATTTTCTAAAGCCACTAATTACAGCATTATGCACTGTAATTACCCAGGTCAGGATTTTCACAACTCAGACCTAACTAACTATATTATTAAATAATTAGCATACAGTTGGGATATTATATTTTACATATTAAAAGAGGCATGCTATGTTAGAAGCTCTAGAATGTCAATTCCATGCTCTATCACTCGGTCAGTAAAAGGGGTATCGTTGTGCCAGCCGTTGGCAGCTTTTAGTTTTCACACCTCCAGAACAATAACCCTTTAATTGAACATTTCCTCAAGAAATGGAGCGGAGATGTTGCTGGAGAGATTTCCAAAAGCTCTGGGCTGTGGTGCAGAGACAGAAAGATATCCAGGGAGAGGATTCTGGCTACCAGTTCCTCCTTGCACAGAGCTTCCCAGCCACAAAGGGTCTAAGGAAGGCATGGAGTTCCAAAACATGTCAAGAACATTCTGGAAGATTCAAATAGCCAAGTTCAGGAAGCGTGGGGAAAGGCAAGTCCATCTTCAAACCTCAGAGAAAGAAGCAGGAGTCTCCAACAAGGACCAGGCTTGAAGGGAGGAAGCAATGGCTGTCTTTGCTTAATTCCTCAATTATGCCAGGATACTTCCTGTCTCTGGGCCTTCCCTGTATTCTGTTCCCTGTGCCTGAACAGCTCTCTCTCAACAGCCCCCTCCAAAATCAACCCCCCTCCATTTGCTGTTTCTCTTCCGAAAGTGAGGCCATCATTCATTCAGTGAAGCCAAAGGGGTGGACTGCCCATGCCAACCGAGAGTTCAGAAGACCTGCGTGCCTGGAGCCCATCTTTTCCAGAGCCTTGGGGAGCTCCCAGCTGACTGCTTGGTGGCCTTTGACGGGTGAGCAGAAGAGGGAAGGGAAAGAACAGCGATTCAGTGCCTGCTTCCAGAGCATCCCAGAGGGAAACCTCCACATCAGGAAAGGCAATGCGAAAAGACCTCTTAAACAGAGGGGAAAGACCAGCAGCAGACGCTTCTGAAACTTCTAGAACTACAAATGGACGACATCAGCCCAAGAGAAGTCAGCTGTAGGCCTGCACAAGAGCCTCAGGGAACTGCTGAGTCACTCCCTACACCCACCCTCCATCCCTCCCACCTCCAATCAACCAGCCTTCCAGGTTCCTGAGCTTTCTAACTGGGAGCAGAGGAACGAGCTAGTCCACAGCGGAACTGAACCATTGGAGCCTTAACGACTGGTTTCTGGAATGATGTATCAGAGCAGCAGGGCCTTCAGTCAGAAGCATCTGCTTCATCTATGTTTTTCAAATCTATGAACATTAAATTCACCAAGGAATTCCCTGCTCCCTCTATCAGTCCTGATTTTGCTTCTGTGCAAGAGTGGTTGCTTTAGTCTGCAGACTCCCCCTCCCTGCCCTCCTAAAAGCCCGGTCTCTGAGATGAAAGATCTGGCGATCTGCCTTCCTACCATGAGGCAGAAGCAGGTGTAGGAAGTCAGCATGTTTCCCTGCCTCCCAGAATCATGGATTCCTATGGCCCCAGGCTCCCCTGTCTGGGACCAGCACCTTGGCACACACCTGTAGGCTGAAGGTCATGGACGTACAGAGAGAAAGCCAAGGAGGCCAACCTCACTCTCTACAGCAGCAGTCTCCGCACTCTGGGGTTCACCAACTGGTCGGCATTGCCTTTGCCTGACCCCCTGCCCCAGACCCACTGCCCACTCTGTCCTGAAGCTCTGACTCTCAGGTTGCGTGCAGACATCCTAGGCTACAGGACTGTCCTGAAGGCCCAAGCGCTGCTCAGAACTTGGACTCTGGACCCAAACCTCCCTGAGAGCCCTGCCTAGGGATCCAACCCAAGATCTAACCCCTGCTGCATGTGCAAAAGCACATTCCCCATAAGTTCTCACCTACATCCTCTCTTAACACCCGTGAATCGTTCATGGCAGCCCCTTCTTTGCCCTCCCCTCCCCTGAGGCTCCTCCATCTTCCAAATGAATCCTGATATCAAATTGTTACCAAGGAGTAGAAAAAAAGAATAAAACAATCAAAGTAAAACCCCACACCCCAAAGCAGCATTCACGCTTCTTAATTGTAAGGTTCACGTAGATATCAGTTTCACTTTCCACTGACTTTCTAGGAATATGGGACATGAAGGCTGTGGCCCTGTAAAGCACTTGTTTATATTAAAAATTATGTTGGGGTGGTAAAGAACCCATCTGCCGTGCAGGAGATGCAGGTTTGATCCCTGGGTTGGGAAGATCGCCAGGAGCAGGAAATAGCAACCCACTCCAGTATGCTTGCCTGGAGAATCCCATGGACACAGGAGCCTGGCGGGCTACAGTCCAAGGGGTTGCAAGAGTCAGACTCACCTGAGCGTGCACTCACACACTGTACATGTTGAGGCGAGGATGCATTAGGATGGCAGAGCAGGAAGACCCTGGGCTCATGCCATCCCACAGTCATACCTAAACTACAATGTCATGCACATAGAACAACTGTGTCTGGAGCAACCTGGAGACGAGCAGGACAGATTCTCTACAGCTAGGGGTACAAAGAAAAGGCCCCAGGAGATGGGTAGGGAGGGCAGAGAGGCAGTCTAGTCAGAACCCACATCCCCATGGTGGAAACCCATGACTGGGAGGGGTGTCAGAATCACGAAGGTCCCTGATGAGCAGTGAGGGGTCCAAGCCCCATGTCCAGATCCCCAGCTGGGGATGGTCACATGAATGCCCACCAAACTTGAGAGAAGAGTGGATGAACTCAGTGAGAACTTCATAAAAGAGACAAGAAATATTAAGAGAAAGTAATCGTAACTGAAGAATACATCACTGAAATGAAAGATACGCTAGAGGGAATCATCAGAAGATTATAGGATCTATCCAACGCAGAGGAACAGATCAATGATCTGGAAGACAGAGTAGCAGACATCACTCAATCAGAATAGTGGAAAGAAAAAAATAATTTTTAAAAACAAGGATAGTTTAAGAGCGCTATACAAGCATACTAACATTCACATTATAAGGGTCCCAGAAGAAGAGAGAAAGGGACAGAAAACCTACCTGAAGAAATAATGGCTGAAAACTAACTTGGCAAAGGAAATGGACATCAAGTCCAGGAAGCACAGACAGTCCCCAATAAGATGAACCCAAAGAGACCAAAACATGGTACAGTGAAAATGCCCAAAGTTAAAGATAAAGCATAAACAATAAAGTTAATGCTTAAAAACAGCAAGATTAAAAAAAAAAAAAACTAGTTATGTACAAGGGAACCCTCATAAGACTATTAGCTGATTTTTTCAGTAGAAATTTATCAGGCCAGAAGGGACTGGCATAATATATTCAAAGAACTAAAAGGAAAAACTTACAACCAAGAATATTCTACTTAGCAAGATTATCATGCAGAATTGAAGGAGAGATAGAGTTTCCCAGACAAGCAAATGCTAAAGGAATTCATCACCACCAAACCAATCCTATAGGACATATGAAAGGGGCTAATTTAAACAGTCTTCCCTGATAGCTCGTTGGTAAAGAATCCATCTGCAGTGCAGGAGACCTTGGTTCAATTTCTGGGTCAGGAAGATCCACTGGAGAAGGGATGGGCTACCCACTCCAGTATCCTTGGGCTTCCCTGGTGGCTCATCTGGTAAAGAATTTAAACGTAAAAATAAAAGGCCACAGCTAGAAACAAGAAAACTATGAAAGAAAAAAAAAGTCTTGCTAGTATAGGCAAAAATACAGTAAAGGGAGTGGATCAACAACCTATGAAACTAGCTTGAAGGTTAAAAGACAAAAGTGGTAAAATCATCTATATCTAAAACAGTCAGCTAAATGGTACACAAAATTAAAAGGCATAAAATATGATGTCAAAGACATAAAATATGGTGGCAGAGTTAAAATGTAGTGATTTTATGGTACACTCAAGCTTAAGCAACCATCAATTCAAAATAGACAGTTACATACATGACTTGTTATATATGAAACTCAAGGTAACCACAAACCAATAACCTGTAACAGAGACTCACCAAATAAAGATTAAGGAACACACACGTAACACGAAGGAAAGCCATCAAATCATAAGGGAAGAGAACAAGAGAAGAGAGGAACAGACAAGAATTAGAAAGCAACCAGAATGCAGTAACATGTCAGTAAGTACAAGCATGTGTGTGCTCAGTCAGGTTCAACTCTGTGCGACCCCGCAGACTGTGGCCCACTAGGCTCCTCTGTCCATGGAGTTTCCGAGGCAAGAGTACTGGAAGGGGTTACCGTTTCCTACTCCAGGGGATCTTCTGAACCCAGGGATTGAACCCATGTACCTTTTGTCTCTCGCATTGGCAGGCCATTTCTTTACCACTGTGCCATTTGGGAAGCCTTAAATGGACTAGATGGTCCAATCAAAAAACACAAGGTGCTTGAATGGATTTTTTAAAAAGTCAAGACTCATATACATGCTGCCTACAAGAGACTTACTCCAGACTTAAAGACACACACACAGAGACTGAAAGTGAGAGAGTGGGAACAATTATTCCATGCAAATAGAAATGAAAAGAAGGCCAGGTAGTAGTACTTGTATCTGACAAAACAGATTTTAAAACAAAGACTGTAACAAAAGGCAAAGAAGGGTCCTATGCAATGATAAAAAAATCAGTCCAACAGGAGGACATAATGCTTGTCTATGCACCCAACATAGGAGCACCTAAATATATAAATCAAATATTTAGAGACATAAAGGGAGAAATTGACAGTGATACAATAATAGTAAGGGGACTTTAACACCCCACTTACATCAATGGATAGATCATCTGAACAAAAGATCAATAAAGAAACATTGGCCTTAAGCATGCTAAATCAGATGAATTTAATAGATATATACAAACCAATGGGTCAACAAAAAAATCAAAGAGGAAATCAAAAAATATCTTGAGACAAATGAAAATACAAAGGAGGTAGCAAAAGCAGTTCTGAGAGGGAAGTTTATAGTGATGCAGGGCTATCCCAGCAAACAAGAAAAATCTCAAGCAAACAATCTAACCTTAACACCTACAAGTGTTAGCCACTCAGTCATGTCCGACTATGTGCGACCCTATGGACTGTAGCCCTCCAGGCTCCTCTGCCCATGGAATTCTCCAGGCAAGATACTGGAGTGGGTTGCCATTTCCTCCTCCAGGGGATCTTCTCAATCCCGAGATCAAACCGGGGTCTCCCGCATTGCAGGCAGATTGTTTACCATCTGAGTCTTCAGGGAAGCCCCCATTGTCCAGAAAGTAACTGAAAAAAGAGCAAACAAAACCCAAAGTTAGATGGCGCTAGTGGTAAAGAAACACCTACCAATGCAGGATGCAGGAGACACGGGTTTAATCCCTGGTCGGGAAGATCCCTTGGCGAAGGAAATGGTAATCCACTCCAGTATTCTTGCCTGGAAAATTCCATGGACAGACGAGCCTGGCAGGCTACAGTCCATGGCGTCCCAAAGAGTAAGACACAACTGAGCAACTGAACACATAGTAGAAGGAAGGAAATGATAAAGATCAGTTCAGTTCAGTCGCTCAGTTGTGTCCAATTCTTTGCGATCCCATGAATCACAGCACACCAGGCCTCCCTGTCCATCACCAACTCCCGGAGTTCACTCAAACTCATGTCCATCAAGTCGGTGATGCCGTCCAGCCATCTCATCCTCTGTCGTCCTCTTCTCCTCCTGCCCCCAATCCCTCCCAGCATCAGGGTCTTTTCCAATGAGTCAACTCTTCGCATGAGGTGGTGGCCAAACTACTGGAGTTTCAGCTTCAGCATCAGTCCTTCCAATGAACACCCAGGACTGATCTCCTTTAGGATGGACTGGTTGGATCTCCTTGCAGTCCAAGGGACTCTCAAGAGTCTTCTCCAATACCACAGTTCAAAAGCATCAATTCTTTGGCGCTAAGCCTTCTTCATAGCCCAACTCTCACATCCATACATGACCACAGGAAAAACCATAGGCTTGACTAGACGGACCTTTGTTGGCAAAGTGATATCTCTGCTTTTAAAAATACTATCTAGGTTGGTCTCTATTTGATTTATTTCCTCTCTGATCTTTCCAGAGAGGAAATAAATGAAATAGAGACTTTAAAAACAATAGAAAAGATCAATCAAACTAAGCTAATTCTTTGGAAAGATAAGCAAAATTGATAAAATGTTAGCCAGACTCATCAAGAAAAACGAGAGTGGGACCAAATAAATAAAATCAGAAATTGAAATAGGAGAAACCAGTGGTAGCCAGAGGGGAAAGGGTGATGGTTGGGCAAAGGAGATGAAGGGGATTAAGATGTAAAAACTTCCAGTTACAGAATAAATAAGTCATGAGGATGTAATGAACAGCATAAGGAATGCAGTCAATAATATTGTAATAACTTCGTATGGTGACAGATGGTTGCTAGACTTACCATGGTGATCAATTTGTAATGTATATAAATGTCAAATCACCATGTCGTACACCTAAAACTAACATAATATTGCATTCCAACTCAACTTCGATTTTTAAAGGACCATTTTACACAAAGTCCTCAGTCCATTCGCATTGCTAATTGGCTTAACACACTTTGCCAAAATTATAATCTTTTTTTAGTAAAAGGATATTTCATGTCTGCAGAAGCCAGATTGCCACAAACCATTGGCCATACTCAGAATTGTCCAGAGAGCCCCCACCCCAGCCCCAGATTTTGCCCCTGGATTGCCATCCTGTTCTTGCAACACCTGGAGTAGGGACTGCAAGCAAGAATGATGGCAGTGTGGGGCATGTGAACCTCAGTTATCCAAAAGGTTCTTGGACTCACACTCTTCCCAGGATTAAGATGTCTTGCTTATTTGACACTTTTAGAGACAGACAAAAAGAAATCTTTCCAAACTGGAAGCAAGAAATGCTTGAATTTTCTTAACTTGTTGTTGAGGGTTAAAGGGAGATCATATCTGGAAAGTCTTTTGCACATAGTAAATGCTCAACCCAACATGGCCAAGATGATCATGACTGAGTTAGGACAGTTCTGATGAGAATGGAAACAGTACAGATGCTAATTCCAGGGGCAGGGGAGTGGCAGGGTTGACACGTCCAGGTGGGTGAAGGGCAGGGGGAAGGCTCTAGGCAGGGTTCCCTTGGCACTACTCCTCTGCAGGAGCAATGGGGCTGGCTGTGCTGGGTGCTGGGCCCATGGCGCAGGAAGCATCAAAGCTAAGGTACACCGGCCCAGTTCCTGGGCCCAGCTTCTAGGAAGCAGGCACCTGATCGACATAAGACAAGCTCTACTTTCCCACCACTCTGGAAAATAGGGAAGAGAACTCACCTGCAGACGTGAACATTTGATCGAACACCTCGCTATTTCACAAGCGCCTCGCTCACAATGACCCAACAGCAGCAAGACACATTATTGTCCCAGTCCTCAGAAAGTGAAGGGACTTGCCCAATGTCATGCGGTCGGAATTCATACTCAAAATCATAGGTTCCTTTCACCATGCAGCTAAGAAACAGGTTGCCTTTAAAATCAAGGTTATTCTGTGACTTCCTTTCCCAGTGGTTAAGACTCTGCCCTTCCACTGCAAGGGGCATGGGTTTAATCCCTGGTCGGGGACCTAAGATCCCACACGCTATCCAGTGCAGCCAAAAATAAATAAAATGAAAAATAAAATGGAGGTTATTCTTACTATTTGATGATTTTTTTTTTTTATAGAATGAGGATTGGATCGATTCTGTTAAAGCCATGGGGATAATGAGAGTCATCTCATGGCCATTGGTCTCTCTGAGAAGCAGACGGGGCCCCCCCAGCCTGTCTCCCCCTCCTGTCTCCCTGCCCCAGCACACCACGTGTACCATTCATCCATCTCCAGGCACAGGCTCTTCAGCTCTGCATTTCCAATGGCGCCGTGCACAGCTTGCCTGTAGCCCTGATCCCCACATGTTATCCTTTGCCTTTATCTTGTTAGCATAATGTGCAGCTTCATTAACCAGCCAGATGAATCATTTAGTAATTGGAGCAAATGAATTTAATTTTCCACTTTCTATTTTTTATAATAAAACAAAGTCGTAATTTGCCCACAGGTCAAGGAAGGCTCCGAGTTGCTGTTTTTGAATCAGTGTTAGGCCGAGAGTACAAAATGGGAGACGAGGATGGAGTCGATCCCTCTCAATAATCCCACCAATGTTACTGCTGTTTCTCGAGCACTAAACCCAGCTGGATCACTTTCTCAGTTCTACAGAGAATGAAACTCAGTGCCTGGACAAGAATTCATTTTTCTTTTTACCCATGAGATATTACCACGGCGGTAGCATTGCCAATAGGTCAGCACAAAGAACAGGAGTAGCTCATACAAAAGAATGTGTAAAGTTATCAAGGTGATGTCATAGAATCAATTAGATGTGGAAGTATAAGAGAATCAATTTGTCTCGGAAAGGTTTCCTCCCAAGAACTGTACTCCCCTCCAGTCAAGTGACCTGGATTGATAATACACACCTACCTTCTCACTACCCTGTTATTGACAGACACGAACCCCAAGGATGAAGCAGTATTTGGAAATATCAAATGCAGAAGGAAGACTAATTAGCATGGACCCCTACCCTCCTTCCGACATAGCTGAGATGCACCAGTTGAAGGCTCCTCGTAACTTGACTACCCGCTGCCTCATCCCTGATTAAAGCCTGGCTGCAAACTAGAATGCAGTTAATTTATTATAAGTTTTATTAGGCATATAAAAGGAAGCAGGAATGACTAGCCCTTCGTTGCTCGAGATACATTTCATCCATGACTCAGAGCAGATTCCTCGCAGATTAAGCTTGTTAATTTCCCTCCCCGCCAACATTCTTCTCTGCATTGCTGAAGCAAAAGCTACGGGGCTCTTGTCTGAAATGGATGGGATGAAAAGGGCTGGGCCCCACCACCCCACCACCCCCACAACAGTTACATTAACCACTTTGTCCTTTTAATTCATCTAATTACATGCAGGGAGAAAGCTGCCGCCTTAGAGGCTCAGCTCCTCCGCAGAGCACGAAGCCGCTGGGCCATTGCTTGGGGCTTTTTGTTGTCTTATTAGGGGTGCTTTTGTTCAGAGAGATGGTTAAAGCCATTTTCAGCAGTCAGCGAGATGAAGCAGTTTCAATAAGGATACAATGTACTTGTTTAAATTACCTTTCAAAATGCTCAAAACCATTAAGGGGGAGGTGCTGCAAATAAAAGTTGGATTTTTTGTTATAATGTTTTACCCTAATAACAGCTTTTATTTTATTATAATCCATTAGTTGACAATATTATTCTATAGATTATTAGGCAGCAATTTTGTTATTTTATCACACTTTCAGCACTCACTCACCGGGCCAGGATCCACAAATCTCAGTATAATATGCTTTCAATTTTGTTAAAATCTCTATTTAACTGGTTTGGCTGCGGAACATCTTGGCAAATGTGTTTTTAATTTCGTTCTAATTAACTTGACAGTTGACAGAACTCGACAGTGGCATGATGGTGTCCCCTTTTTCCAAGGTCCCTGCAGCTCTGTTCCTGGGGTCCATTTTTTTCTCTCTCCGTTCCTAACAAGGAAGATGTCAGAGGTAACACCCAAGAGAAGGGTCTTTCGTCTCTGTCAAAAGTACATGCAATTTTTTAAAAACCAATTAAAAAATTTGGCTTTCTTCTTTATCTGTAAAAAAGAAGGTCTCTGGCTCTGAGGGGTTTTCAGAAATGGCTTGTTCCTATAGGTGTAGATTCTGAAAGATGAAATGAAGGCAGAGCAAGTGAGAAAGAAGGGTTTGTTTTTCCCCTGTCGGGCTCTTTCCGAATAGATGTTATGAAAGAGAAGCCATGTTCCTTCCATTTCACCCATACTTAGTGGGGAAGCAGCCTTAAATGCTCTACTTTTGTGGGGGGTCAGCCCTGGAATAGCAGCTTTAAGACAACTTACCCTTGCTTTTTAAACAATTCCAAATTTCCTCTCTTTGGGGAAATTTTGCCCTGATGACCACTCTCAAGGTACCATCTGCTTCTTTACTTCCAGATTCTTGCAACATCTCAGAACCAGGCATCTTCCCGAGCCTGTGCAGAGCCGGCAGGGATGTGGGTGACCATAAAGAAATAACGCATTGTTTTGTTTATTTGTTTGCTTTCTGAACAAGTTATGCCTTCCTGACAGAGCAGTAAAGTGAATCTCTGTAAAGTGAACCCCATCAACTGTATGACATTTTTTATGCAGAGAGATGTGAGCATCTAGGAGTCTGCATGGAAATCTTGAGATGATTGGAGCCCAGGTTCTTGAGTGAATACTCATAATTTGTAGTGAGTCTGTGATGCAGCTTCTCCCATCAGTGAAGTCCATCTCTCCCCCGCCCTTCCCCCACCTCTCTTCCTCCTTCCCTACCTCTCTCAGACCTTATGATTCTTGCCCCTAGTTGCAAATTCCCTGATTCTACATTTATCCTACCCATATGCTTCTGTTCAGTTCTTAAGGATGTCAGTCCTACCAGGACCCTCAGGGATGAATCACTACAACATCCTCCTCCTCTCATGAATGACAAAAACTCATGGCACCAGCAACTCGGGACTCGATCCCAACCAGCTGGAGATGGAGTAAACGAAGGCTGCACAAGGCTTCCAACACTTGGTCCGTGCTCTTCCCCAAACATTTCCTTGGAGAAGCTCCTCTGTGCGTGCTTGCTAAGTCCCTTCAGTCGTGTCCGATTCTTTGTGACCCCATGGACTGTAGCCTGCCAGTCTCCTCTGTCCATCAGATTCTCCAGGCAAGAATACTGGAGTGAGTTGCCATGCCTTCCTCCAGGGGATATTCCCAACCCAGGGATAGAACCCATATCTCATTATGTCTCCTGGAGGATTCTTTACCACCTGGGAAGCCCAGAAGAAGCTCCTAAGGTCCATCCCCCCCAAAAAATCAGAGTGGTCTTCTTTATAGTCTTTAAATCTGAATTTTGACTTTCCATTCTTATTTAAAACAAGGACGTTGCTCCACAATCGTTTGGCATAGGCCATTAGATGAAAACAAAGCACTTGCTGTGCATGTTTTTAAGTGGTCCTGTGTTTCAGGCAAATGAAACATAGATGTCTAGACCAGTGGTTTTCAAGGGGGAGCTCTTTTCTTCCCCGGGGAGACATCGGCAACGTCTGGGCCATCTCTATTGTCATGTCGGAGGGTGTGCTCCTGGCATCTAATGGGTTGGAGCCAGGAGTGGCTCCTGCTGCAGCCTACAGAACAGCAGATGCCCCCCGACCACCGAAATCCAGCCCCCCAACCCTGCCTCAGCTTACCCTCAGGGGGCTTACATCTTACTCACGAGAGGAGAGAAGGACTACCTTGTAAGAGAGAAAGGGCTGGGCCATATCACCAATGCCTGGAGAGCAACTGGCTTATACCCTCTTTCCTGGCCTCTGCTGCAGAGCTTTAATAACTGTGTCGACTTCCCTTGGCCTGTTCATTCTTCTGTTTACTAGTCTAAACAGTAAACAGTGGAGGTGTAGTAAATAGTAAATCAGTTCAGTTCAGTCGCTCAGTCGTGTCCGACTCTTTGCAACCCCATGGACTGTGGCACGCCAGGCCTCCCTGTCCATCACCAATTCCCAGAGTTTATTCAAACTCATGTCCATCCAGTCTGTGATGTCATTCAACCACCTCATCCTCTGTCGTCCCCTTCTCCTCCCACCTTCAGTCTTTCCCAGCATCAGGGCCTTTTCAAATGAGTAAGCTCTTTGCATCAGGTGGCCAAAGTATTGGAGTTTCAGCTTCAACATCAGTCCTTCCAATGTATAGTAAATAATAAATAGTAAATAAATAATAAATAAATCTAAATAGTAAATAATAGTGGAGGTGTAATGGGAGCACAGTGAGATAACCTAGCCAGGACCCAGCACACAAGGGGCAGTCACTGAATTGGAATCTGATGATGACAAGGCTGCCACCTGCTGCTTCAGCCAAGATGAGGAGACCGTGAGTCTCACGATCCAGCAGCTCTTGGTCAGGACACCTAGCATCTGTCTACTCAAAGTCTCTAGGAATCTCCGGCAACTGTCCCATTATGGGAAGAAGTTCAGAGACCTGCAAGAATCTGATGGGAAGAGGCGCAAGAGAAGGAGAAAAGAAGATACAGATTGTCAGGGTGTGGGGGCCTCCTCCATGCTCCACGTGGTCCCCACCCAGAGAGGCATCAACAAAGCTGATGGGAACCAGCTCATGGGGCCACGCAAGGGGTGAGTTCTGCTTGCAGTTGCCTGAATCTGAGCCATAACCCTGAGCAATGACCCTGATCCATCAGCAACTTCGGGCTCTTTCAAAAACACAGCCTCATGCTTCTATTCAAGACTTGCGTGGTGAACTCTGTTGCTAAGTGTAGAAAACCACCACTATCTGAAATCATTCTTTCTGATCAGAATATGAGTTTGCACCCTTAAATAATAAGCTCTCAATTCCCAATACCCTCCCCCATTTTATTTGCATTAATTCTACAGATTCGCTGGGCTTCCCTGGTGGCTCAGCGGTAAAGAATCCACCTGCCAATGCAGGAGACACAGGTTCAATCCCCGGGTCAGAAAGATCCCCTGGAGAAGGAAATGGCAACCCACTCCAGTATTCTTGCCTGAGAAATCCCATGGACAGAGGAGCCTGGCCAGCTACAGTCCATGGGGTTGCAAAGAACTGGGCATGACTGAGCGACTGAACAACAATAGTGATGGATACACCCCAAGGGTGGGGGGTACGTGAAAGAACCATCTCAGAAAGACACGTCCTGAAAAACTTCTGTCTCGAATTAATGCCAAAGAGAAGTAACATGTTCTTCCAATACTTCGTCTCTCAAACTGCTCTCTGGCTTGTGAGCATCTTGTCAAGAATATATATTTCCAGGGCTCCAAATCACTCAGAGTTTAACACCCAGCTTAGTTAGCCTCTCGAGTTTAACTAACATGCTGCTTCCTGTGGAAACGGCACTAGAAGGATGGACAGCAGAGCTCCCCGTGAAGGCCTTTCCTCCTTCCGGATGGATGGTCAGAGCTGTGGGTATTTCTTCTCCCAGTGCAGCCTCCCACGTGAAGCCTTGCACACCGAGTAATGGCCCCCATCTTGCCAGGCCAAAATCAAATTTGGGGACACTACAGCAGGGCATGTGTTTGACCATGGAGTGCCACGTGTGGGCATTAGAAAGAAAAGAAGAATCAATAGGGCTTCATTAAAACAGCAGGCAATCAGGGCCCAGCCCTGGCTTAATTACAGTTTCAGTAGCATTTGCTTTAATTGGAAGGAATAAAAGAAGTGGAGTGGAGTGGATGAAGAAATTAGCGTGTCTATCACTGTTGCCACGTTGTACCGTGGCCTTAAAACAAGGTTCGCTCTGTCCTATCCCTGAAGCCCTGCCGAGCACTGGAAAAAAAGATGGAATGGCAATTAGCAAACCCTCAGACTCCACCTTTGTGAGATTCTAATTACAGTCTTTTACCATCTTTGGGTGGTATTTTAAAAAGTCTGCTAGATAGGCTACATACACCTTGCAACAACTCTTAATTATGTCAACACGGCACTGTCCAGGCCAGAACTTCAACCATCTCATGCCATCTGTCCAAGGCTGTTCTCAGCCAGCTGGGGCGGCCCAGAAAAGTCACAGAACCTGGTTTCTGTGTAGACAGTGGGTCCCAAGTGCAGCTTCTGCCAACTGGAATTTTACTAGACTTCGCAACAGTCACTGATACAGGACTGATGTATCAGTGATGAATGTCAGAGCTTCAAGATCCCTAGGTCTCAAATAGTCTACCGATTTTATGGATAGGGAAACTGAGGCCCAAGGTCCCCAGCTTAGAATAGAGTACAGCAAGGACTTTTTCCAGATCTATTTTTTTGGCAAATTCCAGTCTACTCTGTCATAATACTTCATACAGTGGCATCTCACGGAAACTATTACCATTGAAAGAAAATATTGTCATACGGGATTAAATTTCACTACAAGTTATTTCCTGTAACCCAGCTATTCAAGTAACCCAGGTAATGATTTCACATGCCCCAAAGTAATACACTACATTTAACATTTAATACAAAGAGGCTCCTCCCCTCAAAAATCAGTTGATGACTATGAGTTTGGTTAGGATGTGGCCAAGGAAAGTTTTTCAAGATCACGCCTTCTGTGGAAGGAACAATAGTGGAGGCAGAGATGACCTTCCCATTAGCTTGGATTCTGGGAAGAAAAAGTCAAATGACAACCCACCCCAGTGTTCTTGCTTGGAAAATTCCATGAGCAGAGGACCCTGGTGGGCTACAGTCCACGGGGTCACAAAGAGTTGAATGCAACTGAGAACACATGCATTAAAATGCCAAGAATCTCAGGGAGGTGGCTCATAATAAGAGCTCCATCTGGTGAGATCCTATTTTATGCTGAGTTGTCTGTCGCATGGTGGTTCTATTATCCCCACTTTGAAGATGAAAAGACTGAGGTTCAGAAGAAGTCATGTGCCCATGGTCAAATAAGCCACGAGCTGGCCTTTAAACTCAAATTCAGTGCCAAAGAGTTTCTCCCACCAGCTGTAGGGCCCTCCTAAAGCAAATGACCAGTTCCAGAGTAGAAAGAGAGAGGCCTGTGCATCCCACCCTGTGAGTCCAGTCTCTTCCTGGCAAAGCCCTGGCCCAGGTGGAGGCCCAGGTAGAGGCCCAGGCCGGGTCCTTCTGGGCATTTACCCAGACCAGGACCTTCCTCCTCGCCCCTGTGGACAGCACTGCTCTTTGGTGACAAACCCTCAGAACAGCAGATCCTTGTGCAGCTGAGCAGAGGTGCCGCGTGGCTCTGGTGCAGAGTCACCTCCGAGGTCAGAGGGGAGTGGCCGGGGGGACAGTAGGGAGACCTCCAAGCAGAAAATTACAGGGAGGAGACAATTCATGATCCCTTCACAAAGTGCTCATCGCTGGAGCGTGGCGGGGCCCTGTCCAGGGTCAATCCTCAGGACGACTCCACAGGGCCCCCGGTGCCCCAGCCGCAGGGCGCGTGAGCTGTACACCAGAAGCTCTTAATCACCTTCAACCCTCATTGCCCAGGAGGGGCTGAGAAACGTGTTTTACACAAAGGCACATCAGAACCTCCCAGATAAAAGACGGCTAGGGGCCGACTGAAGGCTCTGGTCACCTGGGCCTAGTGAGAGTCAGTGCCTGGACTGCCAGGAAACGCCTCTCTGACTCGCCTGCCTCTGGCATCTCCTTCGGGGGTTGTTTTGAGCTCTTAGTCCTGGCTCAGGGGCAGGGACATCGCTGCCTCCAGAAAGGACTGTGGGAGGGACCAAGAGGCATCGGCCTACGCTCCAGAGATGAGAAAGAAGCTGCTCCCCCAGCCGAGGAGAACCCTGCTGACCTGGCGACTGGGCATCTTGCTGAGGACCTCGGGGACTCAGGCCGTGTGGGCCACAGAGAGCAGCAGACCCAGCCCCGGCTCCTCAAGGACCCCACCGGCCATTCTCTACACACTGGCAGGAAGAGGTCCAGAGCTGGACACTTCCCCAGTGACCACAATGCCCAGGCATGCTCATCCGTGGTCCCCTTTTGTCCTCATGACACCTGGAGGGCGGGGCGGGGCGGGGCGGGGGGGAGGGTTGGGGCCCTCTCTGCAGGACCTGGAGTGAGCCGCCTCTACTCTGGGCCTCAGTTTCCTCATCTGGATAATGGTTTCCACGACACCTTCTGCGTCTGTGACCTGAGACACGCTCCTTGGGCAGGGCTGGGATCTGAACTCAGACTAGTAACTGATTCTACAGTCGGTGGGCTGTATCCTGTCTCCTCCTGATCCCGGGCTCAGGCCAGGGATCCGGGGTCAAACCAGGGAGGACCTCAAATAGGAAAGAAAGAAAGGTATTGAGTCACCAAAAGGCACGGAAGATTAATATAGGATCCGAGGGGCCAGGGGTTGGGGGAGGGGGTGGTGGCAAGAAATGGAGGCCACGCTAGCAGAGGCAAGCATCCCCGACCCCAGGAGGGGCCATCGGAAGCCAAGACGGTCATCCCAGCCATGGGTGGTCACAGCAGCTGGGCCATACCCTCGGAGCCCCTGCTCTGGGTGGGGTATTGTTCTGACTCCCTGAGCTCCTGAACTATCCCCACAGACCCCCACAGAGGACTCCACTCCATTACAAACTATCACCTGCCCACATCCTGCTCATGAACTGTGGGGGTCACCACCTCTCTCCTCCTCTGCTGTTAGGAGTGGGGAACCCCAGTTAGCCCCTCTCTGCAGACGAGGCCTCAGAGGTGGAGGTGAGGGCAGAAGGGACCACTGTGGGCCAGTAGCCTAATCGGACCCAGGCGGGCAGGCCCTAATCTCCTCTCTTAATCCTGTGTTCCCTTAGTGTTCCCACGGCCTCTTCTCCCGCCAGCCCGCACACTCGGCTTCTGCATTAACTGACACCTTGATGCAGAAAAACAAAAAAGTCAGTGAACTAAGGGCTAGTCTCTCTACCCGGCAGGATAGGCCCCCACGGTGGCCTGCCCTTGACCCGAGGTTTAACTCCACCTTGTTCTGTTTTGCTTTTTCTAGGGGAACAGAAGCACAGAGGCCCAGCTCTGCAAAGGCAGTATTGCTAAGAGGTTGGGCCCACCGACTGTGGAATCAGTTACTAGTCTGAGTTCAGATCCCAGCCCTGCAGCTTCACAGGAGCCCGGGCAACTGATTTCACCCTGGGGTCCTGTGGCTTCCTCACCTGGAAAGGGGTATCAGAGACATTCACCTGCCCGGACCGGCTGCAGGATTCAGTGAAAAAAACGCATGTGCGGTTCTCAGGATGGAGCCAGGGAAGCTCGGGGTGCTGCCATCTTTTTTACCCTTGGGTGCCCCGAGGCAGCACCCACAGTGCCTGGCAGGGCAGAGGGACCCCCGTGGGGCAAGAGAAACACCGCGGCTGGCAATGGAGGACTGTGGTAAGCATCCTAGCCCCGCCAGCCCAAGACCGAGTCAGGTCCCTTCTGCCCCGGGCCTTCTGGACCTCCGGCTCCCATCCGTGAATGGTGGGGGCGGAGCTTATCAAGGATGGAGTCCCGCCCACATCCAAGACCTCCTTCTCCCGGGATTGGAGAATCGCGGATCACATACACTTAACGTGAGCAAGCATCCCCTCTGTGCTCAGCTGCTTTTCACCCGGCTCACCCACCGCTTCTAAACCCCTGATGGACCCGCTTCATCGTGGCCTTTTCGACGGGAGGTGAAGGATCTTAGCGAGGAGACTGGTCTCCACGCAGCTGAAATGCAGCCGCCACCATTAACTAGGACAAACACGGCCTTGCGCGTGGCTCGGCCCCGGGCCCGCAGTCACCCGGGTAGTAATTAGCGGGGGAAGTATCCTTCAGGCAGCTTAGCCGCAGAAAACCATTTTCATTGAAAATATACATTTTGTAATTGTAAATGGAAAGATTACCTGTAATAGCGGTAACAGGCCCATTTCCTAATAAGATGAACACTATAGCTGATGAGTGAAGCATCTGGGTATAGCTCCTGTACACCATTTCTGTACTGCAGCCTGCCAATTTGTTTCAGCGGCGAAAAGCGTGATTTAGTGCTTGTAGCATTACCATCTGTTGTCGTTATTACAGAAATTATATATAAACCAGTTAGTAAACACTTTGCCGAGTTGTCTGTTGTTTTGATAATCACCCATAATAACATCTAGCATCAATATGGTCTTTAAACCCGATTTGGGAGTTAATGGAATAAGAGGAGGCAGTCTGTATATGCACCGGGGTAATGTCATTAGGAATGTTTGTGAAGAACAAATTAAATCAGTTGTAAATTGTGCTCTCAAGTCAGCCAGAAAACCAGTCTTGTTCAGGAGAAGGGATTTATATTTTAACCTCGTGCAGAAAATGCACTTACACAGATTAAAATAAAATAGGGACTTCGCCGATGGATGGAAGTGGTAATTGCTAGCGCCTTAATGGCTTCCTGTTGGCTGTGTCATGCAGTAGCACAGCTATTTTAAAAGTTAACCGGCACTCGGGGTCATACTTTCACTGATTCAGTCATTAAACCAGGCTAGACATGTCACTAAATGGCTGATTATTCAAATCACCAGCCTGCTCCATGGTTCCCTGGTGTCGTCTTTCGAACATGGGGATTTTTCCAGGGATGGTTCTCATAAAATCGAGATGAGTTGGATTCAAGTATGAGTCAATGGTAGCCCTGGGCTGGGGTCTGGCCCAAGTGGAGTGGCAGAGGGATGCCCTCGCCTGCTTTCTCAGATTGGAGGGGGGGTGGGTGGGGGTGGGTAGGTGGGAGGCTGTGGAGGCTCCACTTGGTGGCTTGGATGTCTCCAGGGTTCCAGGGGAATCCAAAGAGGAGCCATGTCTAGCCAAAGAAGTGCCCTGGGGGAAAGGAAGATGGCAAAGGAGGTGTTGGGGCATCTATTAGTCCATTGTCAGACCATCATCAACATTATCACCCGCAGGTTACATCTCTGGAGGGGCGGGCAGTGGGTAGGAAGGGGGTGGGGAGTGGATCCCACTTCTGTCTCCAGAGCCTCAGCGTTTTACCAATCTGCAGTGCTTCCTCTTACTTCCAGAGCACTTTCAAAGCATTTCTCTCTTGTGTTCTCATGATATCTCTGGGAAATAGGTGTTACTAATACCTCCCCCCCATTAACACTCCAGTTGAACAGGCTGAGGCTTCAAGGAGGTTGGGCTTGCATTGAGTGAGACCCCATAGCTGGCAAGAGGCCAGATGGGATCAGAACACAGGTTTCAATGGAAATCTGGACATCTTTCCATGGCACAAACTGGAACCAAACACAGCCTTCTGCCACTCAGAAGTCAAGAACTTCCTGTCTGGACTGTGTATTGTGTGTGCACTGGGGATGGGGGTAGGGGCGGGAAGGATGGCAGGACCAGTTCTAGAATCTAGCCTGGTGACAAGGGATCTCATCTAACTGGCAGCTGCAGAAGCTGGCTTTGGGGACAGGCCAGTGAGAACATAGAGGAAGCCCTCTGACAAGTGCTTGTCCCAGCACAAGACAGACATGAATTGGGAGAGGCAGCTGAGGTCATAGGAAGGTCTGGGCCACCCAAAGGGCCGGCCAGATGCCAAGCCTCTGGCCACATTTAGCCGAGAGCACAGAAGCCTTGTGCAATGTTTTCTAAAGAGCAGACATATATGACTGACTGTCCTTAAGATGATTTTTTTCCAATGGTCCACATCACGAACTCATTTTTACCTTATTTATTTTAATGTTTACTAATAAAGCTATAAATAGCACATCAAATCCATAGTACAAAATAGATTTGGTTTTAAAGAAAGTCTTTTAAAAAGAAACCTAAGTAAAATTAGTATATTTTTAAAAATATTAAGTAAGTTTTCCCTGATAGCTCAGTTGGTAAAGAATCTGCCTGCAATGCAGGGGACCCCGGTTCAGTTCCTGGGTAGGGAAGATCCACTGGAGAAGGGACAGGCTACCCACTCCAGTATTCTTGGGCTTCCCTTGTGGCTCAGCTGGTAAAGAATCCAGCTGCAATGTGGGAGACATGGGTTCGATCCCTGGGTTGGGAAGATCCCCTGGAGAAAGGAAAGGCTACCCACGCCTGTATTCACGCCTGTATTCTACCCACGCCTGTATTCATGGACTATATCCATGGGGTCGAAAAGAGTCAGACATGACTGAAAGGCTTTCACTTTCACTTTCAAGTCATAGTACAGATGATATAGAGGTATGGTGACAGTCATAAAAAGAATGATTAAAGCTTGGGTTTTAGAGTCGGGACAACCTTGGTTCAAATTCCCACCTGGTTTGGGGTAGGTCTTTATCTCTCTAAGTTTATTTCCTTGTGCATCACACAGGGCTGAGATGACAGCAAGGGAGACATTCGAATACCTGCATGGCTGGGGATGCTCAGCAAACAGGGCCAGTTACAAACACAGAGACCCCAGGGCTTTCTCCCAAGAGCGCTCCAGAGATGTCAGGTCAGGATTCAGTGTCTGGTGTTTTGGGCGTATTTGATCAACAGTGGCAGAATTGGAACACATCTTGAAGCAAAGACCCCCACGGACCACCATTCTGATGCCACTAACTCATCCAAAGGGATTAGGTCCCCTGGGGCCGGATGTGACCCCCCAGATGTTCTAGTCCCAGCCTGGGATTTTGTTTTGGGGTCTTTGGTTTGTTTTAATAAATATGAAATCCAAGGTCCAGAAACATCTGGTCACTTATTCAAGGTCACACAGCAAGTTAAAGCCAGAGTAAGATGAGATGGCCCCTCAGTGAGCCCTCTGGTTGCTTTAGGACATGCTGGGCCATGTCCTGCTGGACTGTCCTTAAGTCTTCACATCAAATGATGAAACCCAGACTGCCAGGTTTCACCATCATCATCACAGCCATGTTCTATAGGAGCACGCCAAGGCACAGAGAGGGCTAACCCCTGGTCCTTTGTCGCCCAGCTAGAAGCTTAGAACAGCCAAGCAGTCTGATCCCTGATGAAGAGCAATGCTCTAAATCAAGCTAAAACCCCCAGTGGGTCAGCAAACTACAGTCCAAGGGCCACATTCCATCTGCTGTATATTGCATAATGGCTGGTGAGCAAAGAATAGTTTTTACATTTGTAAATGGTTGAAAGAATATTGCATGAATATTTTTAAAAGAATATTGCATGACATGTAAAAATTACATGAAATTCAAATGCCCAAGTCTGTGAATAGATTGGAACACAGTTAGGCTCATTCATTTATGTATAGTCTATGTCTGATTCTGTGCTGGGGCAACAGGGTTCAGTGGGAACCCACAAAGTTTATAACCTTTCCTATCCGGCCCTTTACAGAGAAAGTCTTGATCCCTACACTGCCTCAGAAGTTCTGTTAGCAAAGTGATGAAGGGAAAAGAAAGGGCTTTTGTCTCCAGAGTATCATCCCAGAAGAGTAAAAGAAGTGAGAATAAAAGTGAAAGAGAAACAAAAGGAGACAGATAAGGAACTATCTATGTTGAACAAGACAAGAAGGCCAGTTGTGGACACGTCATTCCTAACACCAAAATTTCAGATGTAAAGGAAGAAGAAGGTCTCAGTTTCAGAACTAAATCCCACCCCCAATGTGGGGACTAGGGTGATATTGCCTGCCAAGTCACTTCGGTCATGTCCGACTCTTTGTGACCCTGTGGACTGCAGCCCGCCAGGCTCCTCTGTCCATGGGATTCTCCAGGCAAGAATACCGAGTTGCATGGATGCGTACACACTAACATACATAAATAGATAGCCAATGGGAATTTGCTGTATAACCCAGGGAACTCAAACTGGGGCTCTGTAATAACCTTGCGGGGTGGGGATGGGCAGGAGGTGGAGGGGAGAGTCAAGAGGAGGGGACAAACGTACACCTAAGGTTAATTCATGTTGATGTATGACCGAAATCAAACCAATATTGTAAACCAATCGTCAATCAATTAAAAATAAATAAATGTATTCTTTTAAGTAAAAAAAAAAAATACTGGAGTGGGTTGCCATGCCCTCCTTCAGCGGATCTTCCCAACCCAGGGATCGCTCCTGCATTGGCAGGCAGGTTCTTTACCGCTAATATGTATGATGTTGTTGATTTGCTTATCATGTCCGACTCTTTTGAGACCCCATGGACTATATAGTCCACCAAGGCTCCTCTGTCCATGGGATTCTCCAGGCAAGAATACTGGAGCGGATTGCTATGCCCTCCTCCAAGGGATCTTCCCGACCCAAGAATCAAACCCGCCTCTCTAAAGTATTGGGTATACCTGTGGCGGATTCATTTCGATGTTTGGCAAAACTAATACAATATTGTAAAGTTTAAAAATAAAATAAAATTTAAAAAAAAAATTAAAAATAAATAAATAAATAAAGTATCATTCTTTGGCAGGCGGGTTCTTTACCACTAGCGCCACCTGGGAAGCCAGGGGTAATATGGACAAGGAAAGGGAGCCACAGAGACTGGGGCAATGTAAAACTAGTTTAGGAGCTTGAGTATTTTTCATAAATTCATGTAATTATTTTAATTAAAAATCTTTAAAATATTAATGGGGGAGGGGAATCTGAAACAGAGTTAATTATAGCAGCTCCACTAGCCACATGTACTTGAGACTCCGTCAGCTTTTCCATTAGGAACCGCTGCTCTTCCGGGGGACTATAATTCAACCAAATAAATTGGCCATGGGCTGAAGCTTGACATGCAGGTTTGCAGGGTGGGAATTAATTGTTTAATTGATTTGAATATTCAAGACCTAAACGCAGAGGGGAAAGAAAAATATGTTGCCATTTTAGGAACGATTGGCCTGAAGACACCTGCCCTTTTCATAGCTCGCTGGTGATCACTGACCCTATTAAAACCCCACCATCCATCCTTACAGTTCAAAAATACAGACCTATCTACAGCTTTGCACCAAAAGGTTCTAAGTACCTTACTTAGCTCTTAAATTTGTGCCTCAGTTTTCCCTCAAATGAGCTTCATTCATCTGGAAAGGAATCTGTTCATGTGAATGTGTTTTAAAATAAGCCTTTTCATTTTGGGTAGCTTCAATATACAACCAGCAGCAATCACAGGCTTACCTTCCTTTGGCTGAAATTTGATCATTAAACCAACTTGACTATTAGGGGGAATATCTGGCTGGAAAATGCATTTTAGCCCTGAAGAATATGCCATATTAGTGAGAAAATTACTCTAAATGGGAACAAAGCTGACAACTGCTGCTTGCAGACTAATGGCCTAGTGTATATATCGTACCCAAAAAGCATGTCATCACCCAGCTCTTGAGCAAATCACTGGCATGAGATTCTGGTTGGCAGAAATGGGACATTAGGGATGTCGCAAAGGTTTTAGGCATTTTGGTGGGTTTCTCCCCTCTCCTTTTACTTAAAGCCAAGAGACCCAGTATCCGCGTAACCCGAAAATCCCAGTAAGCCCAATGCTATGAGTAGACATGGCCGCCTGCATGTAAAAACTCATCCTGTCCTTGCTTCTTTGTGGGATTATTCAGTAGCCATTTAATGCAAAGTCGCATCCCAGGAATGGCAGAGTGTTTTCTTACCCACTGCGGAGTTATTCAACTTGGAGGATGCCCTGAGGCCTCCCAGACACACGAGATGTCAGAGCAATGACAAGAGAGAAAAACCGTATCATTGCATCGCATGGTAAATGCAGTGACTGGGAGAAAGGAAGGAACGACAGGACCCTAAGACGTCCTCAAGATGAAAATGTGAACCCTGGGATGAGGGGGAGAAAAGTTTGTTCCATTTTCAGAGCTTGATACAAGCTTCCTGATGAGAATAGATTCAAATTTAGGTCATTTTCTATTCTTATCAAGGGGAAAGTGGTATCAATTTTAATAAAGTCCAAGAACAGTCGTTAATAGGATGCATTTTTCATCCACCTGCAAACATAGTGAAATCGTGTAGGTGACTCGAAGCGTTCAAATAAAGGCCAGCCCCACTCCATGTCTCTGATAGAGGATCTGGAAAGGGTGGGATCTGAACAATACCAACCATCTCAACTTTATTCTCCTTTTTGTGTGCTTCTTCAAAGCTCCTAATCTAGATATTATTCCCCATCAACTTTTTGTGAAACCTAATTCATTTACTGAGATTGCTGCTTTTGAAAACTTTTGGCTATAGGCTCTCTATGGTTGAAAATTCATCTATAGGGGAAAAGAACCTCAAAAAGAGTAGATGTATGTATATGTATAACTGATTCACCTTGCTGTACACTGAAACTAACACAACATTGTACATCAACCATACTCCAATAAAAATATTTTTTTAAAAGGAAAATTCATGGTCAAGAACATAGAAATTTGGCTTGACAGTGCCCAGAAACCCATAGGATAGTCCTTTAGAGCCTGAAACACCTACACACTGAGCTCAGAAGGCAGGTGAGTGGACCAGGGAAAATAACCAGGGAGCAGAGGTCACCACCCTGCATGTGTGGAGGCAGAGGGGTAATGCCAGCTACTACTCCAAGTTCCCATGCGGTTCCTCAAACAGAGCAGATAGCATCTCCAATCAATACCATTTTTGTGCTTTTCTTCACATGTTTGTCTGGGTTCCAGAAACAAGCATTTTGCCTGCATTGGCCCTGAGAATATAGATAGATATAGATATGTCAGACTCTTCAAGTTCAAAACCTCACATTCTTTTCAGTCAGGTAAAGATTATATTCATTCTGTTTTAAAAGCTGAAGTTTGACATATGCCTTAAGAAATCTTTAAACAGGAACCCTCCTACACAGTTGGTGGGAATGTAAGCTCGTACAGCTACTATGCAAAACAGTGTGAAGGCTCTTCAAAAAGACTAAAAACAAAGCTACCATACAATTCAGCAGTCCCACTCCTGGGCATATACCCAGACAAGACTGAAATGCAAAAAGATGCTCGCACCCCTGTGTTCATAGCAGCACTATTTACAATAGCCAAGACATGGAGACAAACTAAATGTCCATGGACACATGAATGGATCAAGAAGACGTGGTGCAGATATACAATGAAATATTACTCAGCCATTAAAAGATCTGTAGCAACATGGATGGACCTAGAGATTATCATACTAAGTGAAGTCAGAAAGACAAATATATCATGTGATATGACTTATACAGACAATCTAAAACATGACACAATTTAACTTATCTACAAAACAGTCTCATATACATAGAGCACACACTGCTGGTTGCCAAGAGGGGGAAGGGAGGAAGGATGGATTGCAGGTTGGGATGAACAGATGCAAACGATGGGCTTCCCAGGTGAAGCTAGTGGTAAAGAACACACCTGCCAATGCAGGAGCCTTAAGAGATGTGGGTTCAATCCCTAGGTTGGGAAGAGTCCCTGGAGGAGGGCATGGCAACCCACTCCAGTATTCTTGCCTGGAGAATCCCGCGGACAGAGGAGCCTGGCGGGCTACAGACCATAGTGTGTGCGTGCTCAGTCATGTCCGACTCTTTGCAACCCCACGGACTGTAGCCTGCCGGGCTCTTCTGTCTATGGAATTTTCCAGGCAAGAATACTGGAATGGTTTGCCATTTCCTACTCCAGGGAATCTTCCCAACCCAAAGATCAAACCCACATCTCCTGTGTTTCTTGTACTGGCAGGTGGAGTCTTTACCACTGCCCCCTGGGAAGCCCAGCTGTGGAGTAATCATCATAGTGTGTGCCTGAGCTGCAAAGAGTCCACAGGGTTGCAAAGAGTCAGACATGATTGAATCGACTGGGCACACACGCACAATGCAAACTATTATATATAATATGGATAAACGACAAGGTCCTATTGTATAGCACAGGAAGCTATATTCAATATCTTGTAATAAACTATAATGGAAAAGACTATGAAAAAGAATGATATTTATCAGTTCAGTTCAGTTCATTTCAGTCGCTCAGTCATGTCCAACTCTTTGCAACCCCATGAATTGCAGCACATCAGGCCTCCCTGTACATCACCAACTCCCGGATTCCACCCAAACCCATGTTCATTGAGTCAGTGATGCCATCCAACCATCTCATCCTCTATTGTCCCCTTCTCCTCCTGCCTTCAGTCTTTCCCAGCATCAGGGTCTTTTCAGATGAGTCAGCTCTTCGCATCAGGTAGCCAAAGTATTGGAGTTTCAGCTTCAACATCAGTCCTTCCAATGAACACCCAGGACTGATCTCCTTTACGATGGACTGGTTGGATCTCCTTGCGGTCCAAGGGACTCTCAAGAGTCTGCTCCAACACCATAGTTCAAAAGCATCAATTCTTCGGCGCTCAGCTTTCTTCACAGTCCAACTCTCACATCCATACATGACCACAGGAAAAACCACAGCCTTGACTAGATGAACCTTTGTCGACAACGTAATATCTCTGCTTTTTAATATGCTGTCTAGGTTGGTCATAACTTTCCTTCCAAGGAGTAAGCGTCTTTTAATTTCATGGCTGCAGTCACCATCTGCAGTGATTTTGGAGCCCCCAAAAATAAAGCCAGCAACTGTTTCCATTGTTTCCCCATCTATTTTCCATGAAGTAGTGGGACCAGATGCCATGATCTTAGTTTTCTGAATGTTGAGCTTTAAGCCAACTTTTTCACTCTCCTCTTTCATTTTCACCAAGAGACTCTTTAGTTCTTCTTTACTTTCTGCCATAAGAGTGGTCTCATCTGCATATCTGAGGTCATTGATATTTCTCCCAGCAATCTTGATTCCAGCTTGTGCTTCATCCAGACCAGCGTTTATCATGATGTACTCTGCATAGAAGTTAAGTAAGCACGGTGACAATATACAGCCTTGACGTACTCCTTTTCCTATTTGGAACCAGTCTATTGTTCCATGTCCAGTTCTAACTGTTGCTTCCTGACCTGCATACAGGTTTCTCAAGAGGCAGGTCAGGTGGTCTGGTATTTATCTCTTTCAGAATTTTCCAGTTTATTGTGATCCACGCAATCAAAGGCTTTGGCATAGTCAATAAAGCAGAAATATATGTTTTTCTGGAACTCTCTTGCTTTTTCAGTGATCCAGCGGATATTGGCAATTTGATCTCTGGTTCCTCTGCCTTTTCTAAAACCAGCTTGAACATCTGCAGGTTCACGGTTCACATATTGCTGAAGGCTGGCTTGGAGAATTTTGAGCATTACTTTACTAGCATGTGAGGTGAGTGCAATTGTGTGGTAGTTTGAGCATTCTTTGGCATTGCCTTTCTTTGGGATTGGAATGAAAACTGACCTTTTCCAGTCCTATGGCCACTGCTGAGTTTTCCCAATTTGCTGACATGTTGAGTGCAGCACTTTCACAGCATCATCTTTCAGGATTTGAAATAGCTCAACTGGAATTCCATCACCTCCACTAGCTTTGTTCATAGTGATGCTTTCTAAGGCCCACTTGACTTCACATTCCAGGATGTCTGGCTCTAGGTCAGTGATCACACTACCGTGATTATCTGGATCTTGAAGATCTTTTTGGTACAGTTCTTCTGTGTATTCTTGTCACTTCTTCTTAATATCTTCTGCTTCTGTTAGGTCCATACCGTTTCTGTCCTTTCTTGAGCCCATCTTTGCATGAAATGTTCCCTTGGTATCTCTAATTTTCTTGAAGAGGTCTCTAGTCTTTCCCATTCTATTATTTTCCTCTATTTCTTTGCACTGATCACTGAGGAAGGCTTTCTTGTCTCGCCTTGCTATTCTTTGGTATTCTGTATTCAAATGGGTATATCTTTTCTTTTATCATTTGCTTTTCATTTCTCTTCTTTTCACAGCTATTTGTAAGGCCTCCTCAGACAGCCATTTTGCTTTTTTGCATTTCTTTTTCTTGGGGATGGTCTTGATCCCTGTCTCCTGTACAAGGTCACGAACCTGCCTGCGACGGCGCAGGAGCAGCCAAGAGGAGCTACCCCACGTCCAAGGTCAGGGGCGGCGGCTGAGAAGAGCTACCCCACATCCAAGGTAAGAGAAGCCTAAGTAAGATGGTAGGCGCTGAGAGAGGGCATTAGAGGGCAGACAGACTGAAACCACAATCACAGACAACTAGCCAATCTGATCACACAGACCACAGCTCTGTCTAAGTCAATGAAACTAAGCCATGCTGTGCGGGGCCAGCCAAGATGGACGGGTCATAGTGGAGAGGTCTGACAGAATGTGGTCCACTGGAGAAGGGAATGGCAAACCACTTCAGTGTTCTTGCCTTGAGATCCCCATGAACAGTATGAACAGTATGATATTTATATGTATAACTGAATCACTAACCTGTACACCAGAAATTAATACAGCATTATAAATCAACTATGTTTGATAAAATAAACGTTAAAAATTACAGAAACTCTTAAACAAGAACAATGTTTATGATCTTGGGTATTTAAGCAAATAGCAAATTTGTGATAATTACTCAACTCATATTTATTAAGCTGCAATTGTGAGCAAGGCACTGTATAGGCTCAAAGGCTCATAGAGCTTCTTGGAGAGAAAGATTCTACAGAAGAAGATAATTAGTAATGCAAAGCAATACATCGTAAGATGTTCAAGCTGAAAGAAGCCTGAAGGTCATTTACTCTAATATGCCCATTTTACAAATGAGGAATCAGATTCAAAGTGACTTGCTTAGACTGTGGGATAATCAGAGCCACAGCTCTTCCATCGACCATGTACTATGATGCTGTGTGCCGTGTGTTGTAGTTCAAGTTCCAGAGTCTTTGAAACGACCTGACGGCAATCAATTTACAGGTGAGAAAACTAAAGTTCAGAGGGTTAAGTCATTTGTCTGAGGTCACACAGCTAGTGACAGAGGCCCCCGCAGATTCCAACCAACCCCCATCTGCTTCCAGAGGAATGTCTCTCATCCATTAGCTCTGCAAAGGTAAATCAAGAAGTGTGTCCCATGTCCCCATCTGCATGGGGAATACCCATTTATCCTTACAGACTTGCTGACTTAGTCCTGTCTTTCATAGCGCCTCCCCCGAGTCCCCCTGGCCACCTCTGTCTCACTGTGCTAGATTCGTGTCTGTGCCCCACCCGAGGCTCTCGTGTTGTGTACCCCTAGCCTGCTGCAGGGCAGATGCCCCAAAATCTCAGTGGAAAGGATCCAGTGGATCTGCCAAACCCTAACTCCAGGGGCTGATTCTGGGGGTGCGGAGCGGCCCTTGCCTTTAGATTCCATCCAGACCTTCCACGCACACAGCACTCCGGGCGAGTGGGGACTTGAGACAGGCTTCCTGGCTCTCTTGCACTCACAGCCCCTTGGGAGGCATAGGCTATTCTGTCTCAGGCCCCCTGCCCAACACACCTATGCAGTCACTAGAAACCAAACGCCCTCCTCCAGGAGACTCTCTTCTCCTTGTCCCCTTCCCCTTGAGAGAGTCATTTCCTAGGCAGGTTGATAGGAAATCTAGGGGTCCCCAAGGAGAGAGGGGTCTCCAAACGGAGGAAATAGCCTACAAGTGTCAGACATTTTTATCTCTCTTAAGCGGCAGGAGGAAACAAACTAACAATATTTTTTTCCTTCTCTATACAAATTTAAAGAGAGGTTTCTCTTAAAATACTGTGTTGCCATAATGACACCTGGTTTCGCCTGAAGTTAGCTATTCTTGAGCCTAGAGATAACCAATGCCTTTTTCTTATGGAAATGTTTGTCTTAAGCTATGCTAATGTACTACGCCTTTACCCCAAACTCTGTCTCCAAGTCTGTTCCGCCTTTTGGCCCAGAACCTACTTGACAAACCAGTATGTTATACTCAGATATTGTTCCCCTAATCTATGTAAATGAAACTATTTGTATGGTGGTCTGCCCTTCTTAAAGATTCAAGTTAATCATTTTATGGCCCAGGATAAACCATTTGGTGCCATTCTGAATTTTAAGACTTTCCTTTCTTTCATTAACAGACTGCTAGTGACTATATAACATCCAGCTGAAGACTAGCAGGGGGGTACTCTTTCTGACCCCTTCTGATGCCTATGTCAGAAGCTTTCTCTATCTCCTTTATACTTTAATAAAACTTTATTACACAAAAGCTCTGAGCGATCAAGCCTCGTCTCTGGCCCCAGATTGAATTCTTCTCCTCCGGGAGCCAAGAATCCCGGTGTATTCGCGTGATTCAACAACCTTTCACCCTCCTCTCCCTGGACCCCACCCCTTTCTTTTTCCCAGCCCCTGATGCATGCCAGTATCAGCCTTGACTCCTCTCCAACTCTTCCCATGCTGAGGGGAGGGAAGGAGACCCAGCAGAGAGGGGATGGGGCTCTTTGACGGTCAGTGTTGGCACACCTGCCGGACCATCAGATTTTACCACCACAAGGATGGCTCCCATGAACACCTCTGTTGAGTCCTAGGATGCATCTTGCTCTGCCTTGAGTGGCATTACTAAATGACCTTTTGTTATCCTGACTTCAGTGAGTTCCCAAGAGGTAAGTGGATGTGTGTTGGGGGGAGGGGATGTGGCCAGCAGGAAATACCGTTCTTCCACTTAATGAAACCTGACTAGTAATGAAAGCAATTTAAGGGCACAATGTGGGTCTGTTGAATGATTAAAAAGACAAAATTTTAGAAAAAGTAACTTGCCTGGGGTTTCAAGAAAACTAAATGCAATTACTCTCAGCAGTGGTAAGTCATCTCCTGAAAATTCCAGCAGATTTGGAATAAATATTGATATGTCTATTTTTATCCATGATGGGGAAATTGAAAGCTCCTAAAAATATAAAATTCTAATATCAGTGTCTCACCAATTTGCTCAAGTATCAAAATACAATGAAGATATTTAGACTTAAATTACAAAGGTGCAATGGGCTCCTTTTATTTCTTTTTTTGATAATTCGGTGTGTGTGTTCATGCGCGCCCTCAGTCACTCAGTCGTGTCCAACTCTTCGCGATCCCATGGACTGTAGCCCACCAGGCTCCTCTGTCCATGGGATTTTCCAGGCAAGAATATTCCAGCTGGTTGTCATTTCCTTCTCCAGGACATCTTCCCAATCCAGGGATCGAAACAGAGTCTCCTATGTCTCCTGCAGTGGCTGGTTGATTCTTTACCACTTGAGCCACCTGGGAAGCCCCTTAGACAAATCAGAACACAGTTCAAAACTTATCATTCCTCCAGGCAACCACTGTTAACACCACAAAACCCTGGACCTGAAATTGTTTTAAAGAGCCCATCGATTGAATGCCTACATGCACTAGCCTTGGTTTTAACCATTTAATGAAGGTTGTTTGACCTAATTATCCAAAGCCCTGAGAGGAAGGGTCATTAGCCTGTTTACAATTGCAGAGTCTGGGTTCAGGTCAAATAACCAGTCCCGTTGTATGCAGCTCAGTGGTGGAAGCATCAGGATTCTAACCCAGGTCCGTCTATACAACCTGCTGCTGCTGCTAAGTCTCTTCAGTCATGTCTGACTCTGTGAGACCCCATAGAGAGCAGCCCACCAGGCTCCCCCGTCCCTGGGATTCTCCTCCAATCCACTCTATCTCCTTAGAATATGCCGATGTTTAGGAAGAAATCATACCAACCCTTACACAGCCTGGAATAGTGACTTTTTTTCTAGCACAGGAGGATTTGTTTAAATTTTGTTTTCATAAATCTTCATCAGCCTGCGTATCTGTCACTTCTGCTCATTCACCCGTTGCTCTCTCACCTCTTCATCACAGGATACCAAAAAAGTGTGGTTTGAAATGTCTACTTTTGAGACGCTAGGTGAAGAGGCAAAGGTCACGACCACTTACTGGTGATATGAAACATGGTAAAGCCAAAGGTAGCTCCCTGCATTCCTGGTATCTTCCCATGGGTCCACGTTTCTACCCAGTTACTAAGACAAACCCCAAGCTCTTGTTCTGAAAAGCCCAGCAAGGACCCATAGCACTAGCATATATTAAGAAAAAAAAAAAAAAATGTGCAAACTTTAGGGGAAAGGGTCAGCCACAGCAGTAATAAAAAATGCAAATTAAAAAACTGAAAATAGGATTTTTGCCTATCTATCAAATCAGTAAACATTTCATAAATAATAGAACTACATACTGAAAGGAAATGATAAACTTTGCTTGTGGGAAAATAAATTAGTACATCTCTTTTAGAGAATAGTTTAGCAATACGTAACTGTGTCAGTTGCTCAGTCATGTCCGACTCTTTACAACCCCATGGACTGTAGCCCACCAGGCTCCTCTGTCCATGGAATTCTCCAGGTAAGAATACTGGAGTGGGTTGCCATTCCCTTCTCCAGGGGATCTTCCAGACCCAGGGATCAAACCCAGGTGTCCTGCATTGCAGGTGGATTCTTTACCATCTGAACCACCCCGGAAGTAATACATAAAATAAACTTAAAAATGCTCACCTTTTGAATTAACAATTCATTTGAGGCCCTAACCCAACCAAACAATCTGAATTTTTTTTTATTTTATTTTTAACTTTACAATATTGTATTGGTTTTGCCATATATCAAAATGACAAGCCACCTGTACAAACCCACACAGCGAATAATCTGAAATTTTTTAAATGCTTTGTTTACAACTTTGTTTAATGAAATCATATTTACAGCAATATATATACACAAAACATGAAATAACCCCAAGCCACAATAATAGATAATGGTAAAGTAATATATGATATAACATATAAAAAAATATAATAAAATATTAGGCAACCATGAAAACAGTAACTGTAAAATGGTGTGTGAGATTCAGTTTTTTAGTTGCATATGTTTGCTATAAATACATAAATACAAGAAAAAAGAACACAAAGAAATACATTAAAATTCTAGCAATGGCATTCTCTAAGAACTTGTATCAGTTTTATTTCTTATATTCTTATTTGACCTTTTTACATTTCATCCTCACCATCAAAAAAGAAATAAGTCTTTAATACTATATTTACAGAGCACTTATGATATGTATAAATAGGTGTGCAGTTATATATTGTGGAAAAAACAAAAAGATGATTTCAATTTTTGTATTTAAAAGAAAGGAATTCAGATATTACAGTGGGTGGTCTTATGAATGATTATATTTCTTCTATTTTTTCTATACTTTTCATTTTCTCTAAAATATCAACACTATTTTCATATGTATAAAAAAAATCTATAACTTTGAAAAGTGGTTTTATTAATCACAGGTAGCCATAAAGTGAAAATGAAAGTGTTAGTTGCTCAGTCGTGTCCAACTCTCTATGACCCCATGAACTGCAGCCTCCCAGGCTCCTTTCCATGGAATTCTTCAGGCAAGAAGACTGGAGTGGAATAAGCCATTCCCTTCATCAGGGAACCATCCCAACCCAGGGACTGAACCTGGGTCTCCTGCATTGGAGGCAGATTCTTTACAGTCTGAGCCACCAGGGAAGCCCAGAAAGCCATAAAACTGACTGAAAATCCTAGCTAGAGGGGAATGCAGGAGGCAGGCTCTGACCTGCGGCTTCTTTCTTTGTTTAAAAGCAAGAACAACAAACAAAACGGTGCCGGGGAAAACTAGAGACACGTCAAAGACATGTCAGCCCAAACTGAGCCTTTTTCCTTGAGCTGATCAGTGAGAGAAAAGTAAGAAGGGAACAAATTTTCCCCACATATGCATGTGTTTGGGACGCTTGCAAACCCCACTGTCCTGCCCACACCCACTCTCTGGAGACCCTGGCAGGACCAGCAGCGAGGTGTCTCTTGCAGTGTGTCCGTGTGTCCAGCCTGACACTCATGGACTGACCACTCTTGCAGGAGCTAAGCAAGCAGGGCATAGAATCACCTTCTCTCTCTTCAGGGTGAAAGTGGGATTCCCATCCCAAAGGGCAGTTATTCTCCCATGAGGAGGAGGGAGAATAATAATATTTTGCTTTGAAAATAATCTTATGATTGCAGCAAGTTGGAGTGCATTTCTGTCTGTGAGATGCAATGAAAATGCTGTCCGTGTGATGGCAATGAAAATGCAGGAGACTGTAAGAGATCTCTGGGTTGGGAAGATCCCCTGGAGAAGGCCATGGCAACCCACTCAGTATTCTTGCCTGGAGAATCCCATGGACAGAGGAGCCTGAAGGGCTGTAATCCACAGAGTCACAAAGAGTCAGACACAACTGAAGTGACTTAGCATGCACAAAGCACTTGGCAGAAAAGACAAACAGCCCAGGGGATAAAAACAAACAAGATGAAAGAAAAAATATATTTTTAATAAAAAAGAAAAAGAAGAAATTCTCTTTTTCTCACTGTAGTAGGAGAAAGAATTATGTCTCCACACAACCCCAGATGCATCCTCCTCCCTGCCTGGGTCCCCTTCAGCCCGTTGCACGGAGTCACCGAACTCCTGAGCCCCAAACCCAAAGGGAGACTTTGATTAGGGTTTACACTGAGCAGTGGGAGCTTCCCTGGTGCCTTAGATGGTAAAGAATCTGCCTGCAAAGTGGGAGACCAGGGTTTGATCCCAGGGTCGGGAAGATTCCATGGCAAAGGGAATTGCAACCCATTCCAGTATTCTTGCCCGGGAAATCCCATGGACAGTGGAGCCTGGAGGGCTACAGCCCATGGGGTTGTGAAGAGTCAGACATGACTGAGCGACCAGCACTTTCAACACTACATTGAGGAGTTTGACCCAGAGGTCATTATGACATCACTGTTATCCAATGATATCACTGTTATCTGCACAAGATTAATTTGCTTAAAAAATAATCTTATGACTGTAGCAAATCAGAGTGCATTTCTGTCTGAATATAGAGTGTGTTATGGGATTCCCCTGGCGATCCAGTGGTTAAAACTTCTTGCTTCCAGAGCAGGGGCTGAGGGTTTGATCCCTGGTCAAGGAACCAAGATCCTGCATGCCGTACGGAGGCCAAAAAAACAAAGAGTGTGCTCTATATTGAATGATCAAGCATGTGGTCTCTGGGGCTCAAATCCAGCATCCACCACCACCACCACCACACCCCTAGCTGTGTGATGACTGGGAGTAGCTATTTAACATCTCTGAACTTCAATATCCTGGTCTACAAAGTGGGGTTTGAGGACCGAAAGCCATCAGGCCACATGAAGCACTCAGAGATGGTGCGCCCAGCTACACGTAGTCATGAGCTGGTAGAATGGAGTCTCAGTTCTTGTGTCTGAATAAGGGCGTCCAAAGAGAAGTTCGTCAGTAGCCCACAGGTTCGTCATCACCTGGCTGAGGACCTGATTTCTCAGCACCTTAAGGATGGGTCTGGGACAAATGAAAAGCCAAATGACTCCTCACCCAAACCAGAAACAGTTGAGAGCATGAAACAGCACTATTACTTTTAAGGCAGAGACAACAGAGGAAAGCAAGACCATCCCAGACCAACCAAGACTGTGTGTTCACCCTGGCCAGCCAGAGAATGCTCCCCAAACTCTGCTCTTTCTCGTCTTTTAACTCTTAGGTTGGGCTTCCCTGGGGGCTCAGATGGTAAAGAATCTGCCTGCAAATGCAGGAGACCCAGCTTCAATCCCTGGGTTGGAAAGATTCCCTGGAAAAGGAAATGACTCCCCCCACCCCCCAGGTATTCTTGCCTGAAGAATTCCATGGACAGAGGAGCCTGGCAGGGGTACCGTCAGTGTCAGACACGACTGAGTGACAATAAAAATTAAACAACTCACATTAAGGGATTGATTGACTGAGTTAACCATTTACCACTCTCTCCTACAATAAGAGTTCAGGTGAATTGAGATATGGGGGATGTAAGAGTTTTTTTGCATCTTTATCAAGGCATAATTTACATATAATAAAATACACTCGTATTAACTGTACCCTGGAATGAATTTTGATAAGTATATACACCCAAATAACCATCATCAAAATCTAAAGCTAGAACATTTTCATCAGCCCAAAATGTTTCCTTTTGTGACCTTGCAGTTGGTCTGAACACAAAGCCCCAGCCCTAGGCAACCACTGACCAGACTAGCTTTGCCTAATCTAGAATTTCAAGTGCATGGAATCACACATTAGGTACTATTTGTGTCTGGCTTCTTCTGTTCGGCATCATCCATGTTGCCTGGACCAGCGGTATTTTTATTGCTAAACAGTATTCCTTTGTGTGGATCCAGCACAATTTGTTTATCCATTTACCTTTGATGGATATTTGAATCTATTATGAATAAAGCTTTTGTGCATGTTCTTGGAAAAGTCATCTTGTGGGTATACGATGTCATTTCTCCTTCATAAATACTAAGAAGTGGAATTTGAGGTCATAAGGTAAATGTTTGTTGAAGATATTTTATAAAGTGGTTGCCCCAGGTGGTACTGGTGGTAAAAAATCCACCTGCCAATGCAGGAGATGCAAGAGATGCCAGTTTGATCCCTGGGTTGGAAAAATCCCCTGAAGTATGAAATGGCACCCCACGCCAGTATTCTTGCCTGGGAAATTTCATGGATGGAGGAAGCTAGCGGGCCAGAGTCCACAGGGTGGCAAAGAGTTCATTGTTCACTCCCACCAAAAATGTGTGAGAGTTCCAGTTGCTTTTGTATTCTCACCAATACATATTAGTAATATTATTAGTAATACCGTCAGTCATTTTCACTTCAGCCACTCTAGTGAACGAGTAGGGTGGCTCATGACTTTAATTTGCACTTCCCTGGGGACTAAGGAAGCTGCACTGCTTCTGATGCGCTTACTGCCGGTTCACGCATCTGCTTCTGTCAAATAGCTTTTCAAAGAGTTTTAATAGTAAGTTGTGGGACTTCCCTGATGGTCCAGTGGTTAAGACTCTGCACTCCCATTGCAGGGAGTACAGGTTTGACCCCTAGTCAGGGAACTAAGATCCCCCGTACCACGTGGTAAGGCCAAAAAAATGAAAAATTAATAATAAATTTGTTTTTTCTTCTTATTATTGAGTTGTAAGAGTTATTTGTATATTCTGAATATTAGACCTTTGTCAAACACGTATGCTGCAAATATTTTCTGTCTAGGACTTGTCTATTCATTTTCTTAATGGTGTCTTTCAAAGAGCAGAAGTTTCACATTTTAACGAGGTTCAATTTATCAAATATTTTTTAAAGTCTGCACTTTGTGTGGCCCAAGAAACTTTGCCTACTTCCAAATAACAAAGTTTTTTGTATTTTTTTTCTAGAAGTTTTACAGTTTTAACTTTTCCATTTAGACAGATCCACTTGAGTTAATAATTTGTCATGGTGTGAGTTAGGGTTGAAGTCCATTTTTTCCGTGTGAATATCAGGCTCTTCCCACACCATTGTTGAAAAAGACTGCCATTACCCTGCTGAATTTTTTAGGCATCTTTGCCAAATCAGTTGACCATAAATATGTGGATTACCTCTGGACTCTTTATCCTGTTACACTGATGTTATTTTTATACTTGTGCTGATACTGCAGTCTCCTGTTTACTGCAGGCTTATGATAAGTCCTGAAATTAAATAATGCAAGTTCTCCAACTTTTTTCTTTACAAAATATATATATTGGACTGTCCATTTCTTTACAAAAGAAAAAAAGAACCGTGAGCCTTTATGACTCCAGTGAATCAGTAGATTTATTTGGGGAGAATTGGCAATGTTGAGTTTCTATCCATACGCATGGTATATCTCCCCACTTATTTAGAGCTTTTAAAAATGTATCAGTAATGTTATACTGAGTTTTTCATCATTAATGGGTGTTCAATTTTTTAAAAATATTTTTCCTACATCTTCTGAGAGAATCCTATGACTTTTCTACTTTATGCAATGTAAAAAGGTGATTTCCAGTTTAACATATTTTTAATGTTAAACTAATCCTATATTTTTGGTATAAATCCCAATTGATTATAATATATTATCCTCTCTATATATCGCTAAATTCAATTTGTTAATATTTTGTTAAGGATTTTTGCCTCTATATTCATAAAAATTACTGAATTGTAGTTTTGGTTTGTTCTTATAATGTCTTCGTCTGATTTTTAATCAGGATAACCACAGTTTAATGAGAGATAAATCTGGATAATGAGAGTGAAAGTGAAAGTTGTTCAGTTGTGTCCGACTCTTTGCGACCCCCAACTATATAGTCCATGAAATTCTCCAGGCCAGAATACTGAAGTGGGTAGCCTTTTCCTTCCCCAAGGGATCTTCCCAACCCAGGTCTCCCACATTGCAGGCAGATTCTTTACCAGCTGAGCCACAAGGGAAGCCCAAGTATACTGGAGTGGGTAGCCTATCCCTTCTCCAGGGGATTTTCCCGTCCCAGGAATCAAATGGGGATCTCCATTGCAGGCGGATTCTTTACCAACTCAGGTATCAGGGAGTGATAAGGGCAGAAACAGGGACAAGAAAGCAAGGTGAAATGAGCACATTTATAAAATGAGACCCAACTGAATGGCCACATATAAATGGAAACTTCACTTAGTTACAATTTCAATTTGAGTTTTAAAATATGAACTCAATATTGGACTGGTTTTACTTTAAAACAAAACAAAAAACATCCATAACTAAGAAGGCAATAATTAACTCCCCTCTCTAAAACAGTTGAATCTCTCCATGGTCCAGAGTTCAGATCTGCACACCACACTTAAAGACAAATTGGACTGAATTCCAGGGTACCACCACCAGGATGACAAATGGCCTTGAAATTATGAAAGGATTAGAAATGTTCCCACAGTAAAGGGCAAGAGAGTGAGGAGGAAGGACAGGCTGGCTGTCTTCAGGTTTGTGAAGGGTGGTCATGAAGGAAAGGAATTAAACTTGTTTCCTATGGCCCTAGAGGGTAGATCAAGGGTTTGTAACCACTATGGCCACCCCAAAACTCAGTCTCAGGTGTAGTAAGTCTCCTTCACTGCCTGAGTTCAGGAAGAGGTAGCCCAGCCAGTGGTAGATGCCGAATAGAGAATTTGAATCTGCTTTGGCTAAATACTTCACGCGGTGCCCCAGCCCTGTTCTTGACAGCCTCACGCCTGTCAACTGCTCCTTGAACAAAAGCATTTCTGTGTAGCTTCCACACTGTTTACCCAAGAAAGAAAAATGGCCCAAATCCTTACAGCTGTGTTTGCCAAACACCAGGACGAATGTTTGATAAAGTGTTGGTGAATTTTTAAAAATAGAACTATCCCATCTGTCTTTCATAAAATCAAATTTGTTCACTTAAAGGATTCTCCTTTATGCCGAGATTATGCCCTTACTGCTTTTCACCTAGTATTGAAACGTCTTTTATGAAATGTTGGTGATAGTAGATGTTCTTGTCCTTATGTGTTTACCCAACAAAATTAAAATTGGTGACTCTTTCTCAAACTTTCATTTTTACAGTTATTAATTATTTTATTATTAGTTTTGGTCGCACTGGGTCTTTGTTGCTGCTTGCAGGTCTTCTCCAGTTGCAGTAAGTGGAAAACTCTCTAGTTGTGAGGCGGGGGCTTCTCATTGCAGTGGCTTTTCTCGTTGCGGAGCACAGCTGGGAGCACAGCTGGGTGCACAGGTTTCAGCAGCTGTGGCCTGTGGGTGCAGCAGTCGCGGCTTGCTGGCTCTGGAGAACAGGCTCAGTATGGGTGGCACACGGGCTTTGTGGCTCTGAGTCACGTGGAATCTTCCCAGATCAGGGATCGAACCCACATCCCCTGCACTGACAGGCAGATTCTTATCCTCCACCCCACTAGGGAAGTCCCAGTTATTGCTCTGTAAAATACAAAGTGTACAGCAGGCCACTTAGCTAGGTCACCATGAGGACCTTGTATTTATATCAACCAACTTGTATACAACTTATGGAGGAGGAAATGGCAACCCACTCCAGTATTCTTGCCTGAAGAATCTCATGGACAGGGGAGCCTAGCAGGCTACAGTCCATGGGGTCACCAAGAGTGGGACACGACTTAGCAACTACACAGATACCAATTATATTTACCTGAACTAGATCTTCTTAAAGTGTATTCCATGGGGTGGTGGGGTGGTGGGGGGGGGTGGGGAGGAACTGAAACAGTTTATGTCTAGATTGCTGCCGGTCTATGAAATACCTAAACCAGGGAATAGTTTTCATAGTTTTTATCAGATCTTCAAAGATGACCAACCCCTAATTTAGTCTGAGAATATGGAAGTTAGGTTGAATGACTGAACTGAAATGACCTCTAAGATCTCTTCCCAGGTCTACAATTCCAACTGTTTTCAAAACCTGAAGTATGGATGGCTCTCTGTGCATGGATAGTTATCTGAATACACTTAGGGAGCCCTGGACAGTCAGAGAACATTCATGAAGTCACTGAGAACCCAAGGGTATAAAGGAGATCCACCTCTTTCTAACTTCCTCTCACCAAAGACTCTCCCTGAAAACTCCAAACTCCAGAGTAATCTCTTAAATTCCTAGAGTGAATGAGGTCATCGCAGAACAGAAACTCTCCCACGCTTCATTTATTAAGTCACAATTATTCTTACCCTAATGAGACATTAAAATGTGATGGCATCAGTGTATAAATATTTGAGTTGCCAACTCACGGTCTCTGCTTAAATTCTTCTTTTCTGGAACACACTTAGACCCAGTTAGAAAATGTGCTTTCAGATTCTGCAGTGTAGATCAGTACCGCCAGTTCTGGAGAAGAAGTTTTCATGATAGGACAGCTTTAAACATGCCAGCCAGTTCTACTCTGAGACGCTAGAGCAGCCGCAAAGCTATACAATGTGGCTTTTGTTCAAGTGGCAATTAGCAGAAATTATAGACCAGGGGCAGTGTCATTGTGCAAAGGATTCAGTCAAAGTAGACCCAGACCAGTGTTCATTAGACCAGCCAAAAGCTGGAGAACCCTCTTTTAAAAAATTAAACAAGCTCTCAGCCTATTTGCTTCAGTTATAACCATGCTGAGGAGTACGCTTCCTCTCACTTACAGATAGTACCTGGAGGACACTCCTGGGAGGGGGAGCTCTCTAAGTGTTGGGTCTTTGATTGACAAATGCATTCAAGGGGAAATTGCTGGTGTGATTTTATTCATTATTAGGAAAATGAACAAGCTGGATTGTGCTGTCTTGTAGCTCCTGTGCCAGTTATAATAGCATCTCTGGTTATTTTATTTTATTTTAAATCGGACATTAGAGGATGAGGATCCATGCTGGTTTCTATGGGGTGGGAGGGAGAGAGTCTGAAGACGAAGAACAGAGTAATTAAAGGGAAGATACGGAAATTGTGCAAAGCACAAGTCACAGTCTCAGACATGAGAGGTAGTTCAAGGCTCACCTGGTCAACAAGGGGTCCCAGTTCAGTCCCTTAAATGGCCATTAAGTAATAAACCAAGTCCCCTGAATCGCAGTATCCACTCGTGTACTTGAAGAGAACCACCGTGTCCAGCCAGCTACCCCGAGTTGTTGCCACACAGGGCAATCTCTGTTTTTATGTGTTTCTGGGCTCCTGGATTCTTCACCATCCCCTTTCTTTCCTCTGGCATGTTCCGTGTCTCTCATCATTCCACCCTCATCTAAAATATGGAAACTTAACCCTGGAGAAGGAAAGCCTAGAAGCCTCTAGGAACCACTCTCAAGGCTTTCAAGAGTCAACAAAAGGAGGATGCTCTTGACTCTTCCAAACTCACAAGCAAACAAGTAACCCCTATGTTGTCTTAGAAGGAGCTCCCAATTCTACAGGAACTCAGGCATGCGAGCTCCTTCCTAGTTGTCTGCTGTGCTTATTAGGTGTCCATGTGATATTGCAGAAAGCCCACAAACCCAGGCATGGAAAGCCAGCTCTGCCCACACTTTCTTGAGTGGCTCTAAGGATGGCATCCCCTGGCCCTGAGCCAGTCCCTCCCCTGGACTCTCAGAAGGACTGGACTCCTGAGGCTCCCAATGGGTTGGGGCATCTGCAGAGTTACTGCTGGTAGGGCTCAGGAACCACTGACTCATGGAGCCTTGTCTAGAGACTAAATGAAACGGCAGTTGTCATCCTAGGAAAAAGCTGATGCTCAAAGGGCATCTCTGAGCTGAAAACCTTGGGACCCACAGGACAAGATGATTCCCAAGGTTCTGAAGCCCCTTGCAGCTTAGCTGCCTCTTAGAAGGAGGAGTCCTGATGGGATGAGTTATCTTCTCCAGGTCTACTCTGCCTCTAGATGAGAATTTAGAGAATCTGCTACTGTGGGTGAAACCTTTCCACCTTCAGCATAATTGTTGTGTTGTGTTGTTTTGTTTTTAATTTAAATTGGGGACTTCCCTGGTGGTCCAGTGGCTAAGGCTCTGAACGCAGTGGGCCCAGGTTCGATCCTGGTCAGGGAACTAGATCCCACAGGCTGCAACTGGGAGTTCACCTGATGTAGCTAGAGATCCTGCATGCCGCAACTAAGACCCAGGGAAGCCAAATAATATAATAAACTAAAATCTAAAAATTAGAAGTCAAATGTAAACTCTTAACTCTTAAATGCACTTCATAATGGTGATTTTTAGAGATTCCACCTCAAGCAGAGCCCTGCATATTTTGTCAAATCAACCTCTGCACCTTTTTTAATGTGGTTTATTACAGTGATAAAGAGCTTGAGTTTAGGAACCAAACAGACTTGAGTTTCTAACCTGGCTTCATTACTTACTTAGCCGTGTGATCTTGAGAAAGTTACTTGATCCTCTGAGCCTTAGTTCCCTCACCCATAAAATGGACATAAGCATCTAGATCTTCAGAGGTGTGGTGAGAAGTGAGATGCCTCCTGTGAAGCACTGAGCAGGTCTAGCCCCCACTATCAGCGTGATCTCTTTGGAATTCCATTGGATCATGTTTATTAAGCCAGATGTATACCTTGGGTTTTTGGATTACATAGAACCATGTCTTCTATAGGAGGTTTATACCTGACAGAGGAATCTAGCCAACTTCTCACATTTCCAAGTGAGGAGTCACACTCTCACAATTAATTGCACAGACAGAAATGGCCCCTGGGTAAAAATCTGTGAACCCAGCACCCCCTCTCCAAATCTCCAAGGACTCCTCTCTCCTCCCCTCTGTCCTCCCCTAGCTGGATACCTGCACCTCATCTCCTCTTAGCTGGAAGCTCTTTCTGGAGGAAGGGTCCCCTCCTTCTGGAGGAAAGGTCCCCTCCTTCACTTGAGCCTGACCTCTGGTAGCTTCAGAAGCAAGTCCTCTGCCTTCTCAGAGCACCCAGGTCAGCTCCCCTTGAGGAGACAGAGGGAAAGCCTGCTAATGTGATATGGGGAGGAGATTCCTTCAGCTCAGTCCAGGATCACCGCTTCCTCATCCCATGAATGTCTGAGAGCAGATGTGATGAGAGCATCCCAGGCCAGGGGACCGACTTGTGCAAAGGCCCTGCCTGGAGGCGGAAGTCCATGCTGTCCAGCTTAAGAGAGGTGAAGGGCCCAAGGCAAGACCAGACCTTCAGGTCCTGGCCCCATGAGCACTATTCTTGGCTTTATTATTACCTCCTCAAAATGGAAGACATGGCTTCATTTGCACCACTAGAGTCCTTGAGAATGAGGCAATCCATCCCTGAGGCAATGCCATGTTTCACAAGCTCAAGTTGGTATGCAAATAAATGCAAATGTGGCACCAGTTATCCTTAAAGATGCAAAGTACATACCCCAGGAGAGACCTATTAGCACACTGTATGTCTGTCATGGTTCACAAGGATCATTATGTTTCATTACAGCTTTCTTCCTTAAATCAGAATCCAACTCCATGAAAGTATTTGCCAGGTCTGATTCAAGAAATTCAACCTGTGTGTGAAATACAAATAGGCTTTCATCTCCTGGAGCTGGTCATCAAGTCAACACTCTTGACTTCACAGCTCTTCAGTCTTAACGGTCCTAGGAGAAAAGTATCAACATCAGAAAGACCATTTGAATTTTCCCCTACTTGTGAGCAGGCTGAAGATACAGGTGAGACAAGGGGGCTTTGGAGCCAGTCTTGGGTTCTAGCACCTGCTCTGCTGCTGGTGATCATGGGACTGACAGGTCCTAGCAGCAACTCTCTGAGCCTCAATTTCCTCAACTGTAAAACACAAAGATAATGATCACTTTGTCTCTCTTTCAGAGCCTTAGAAGATGAATAATTCTTCCCTTCCCTTGTCTCCCAACCCAACTCTACTTCCCGAAGAGGAAAGACAAAGAAACCAGGCTGGTGCTTTGTGGATTGTTGTGTGATGGCTGCTGTTGTGGGAACAGGAGAAAACACGTGCAAAGTGCCTTCTTTTGTTTTTCAGTCGCTCAGTCATGTCCGAGTCTTTGCGACCCCATGGACTGCAGTGACGTACTGGAACAGTACGAAGTCAGCCGGGCACAGGGAAGCCTTTGCTGGTCCCATCTCCGTGCTAACGATTTGTGGTGTGTGGTCCTCGGCCTTGGTGCCTTGGCTGCTCCACCAGGATCTATTTGCATGGCTGCCCCCTGGCATCAGCATCTGTTTCCAGGCATTCTTCAGCAGGAGAAAATTCTTGCCTTTGGTGCAGAGGGCTGGTAATGATTCAGACACTCCTCTACCCTAAACAGATTGCAAATTTTTCCTCAATGGGAAAGAGGATACACTATAAAATATAACATTTCCTTAAGGGTTTGTGGGGTTTTTTTTCTTACAGTTAATCATGTTTTGAAACATTTAGGAAAGAAATACAATGCATCTATTTTTTTTCTTTTTCTTAATCATGACCTAGTAAGTTCCCCTCCAGATGGAAAAACTCTAGATTTGTAAATTAAGACCATCGTATCTGCCTTCTTTTCAATGTTTCATTTGGTTTTAGAGCTGGAAAGGGCCTTGGAAACCACCTCGCTCAATGCCTTGACTTTCAGATCCAAAGAACCAGAGCCCAAAAGGATGACGTGACCTACCTAAGGTCACATAGCTTGTTAGAGATGCGCCTGAGTTGAACCACAGGCTTCCAGATCCACAACATGCTGTGTCTCATTTCTTACTGTGTTGCCAGAAAGAAAAAAAAAAAAAAAAGCACCTTGGGAAGGAAAATGAAATAAGGCTTCTTTCTGAATGTTTGTGTATCACCCACAATTGGCAGGCTGGACTTTTAGTATGCTTGCAATCGTCTGACTTAATAGGTGGCCTATGTGAGACTGAAATTTACTCAGGGGGAAGTGTTGAGGAAACCCCAATTCCTGCTATCCACTGAGCAGGAGTCCCACAGGATGTCAGGGGAACACCAGCCCAGGCAGTGAGGTCAAACCTAGGAAGTCAAACATATTAAGTCATATGCAGCAAGTTTCCAGGTGTAGCAAGCTGTACATGAAATATACATATACTAAAAAACAGTATTCGTGGTTTTGCCAAAATTCAAATGTAACTGGGAGTTCTACATTTCATCTGACAACCCTAACCAAATAGGTTTTAAAAATACAACATTCAAATGTAAATCCCAAATTGAAAGCTACAAAAATAGCTGCCCCAAACTGTCATTTTGAAACCAAACTGCTTCTCACATGGGCAACCCTACATAATATGCTTCGGGTAATTCTTGATAGGAATTTAGTTATATACTCAAGGTGAAACAGTCTCCAAAGTGACATAAAAATCTACTAAGAAAGCTAAATTTCAGGTTTGTCTCTCAGTTCAATCAAAGAGGCACTGCCCACGTGTAGACAATCTCTCTAGTCTCCCTGTCTCCCTCCTGCTTCTTGGAGCCTGTGTCTACACTTGCCATTCAATCCTCAAAACACCATCGTCTGGTCCCTACTCTTATTGTGTGACCAGGACCGTTCTTGCCAAGGTACATGACAACTGAATACAGTATACACTCATTATTTGTGACAGTTATGTTCCATGAAGTCACTATGAATACTGAATTAGCAAATACTGGATCACAGCTCCTATGGGAAATACAGAGTTAGGTTCCTGCAAGCCTCTGGGCGCATTTTCAAATATCAGTATAAACACAGCCTTGTTGTATGTGTGTTTCTGATTAAAGGCATATTATTTAATACATATGGTTTATTCATTAACACTGAACTCATGGCCGGCAGCATTATAACTTGTGCCTGAATGCAACGTACCGTACATGTGTACTTTCATAGTAAGGCCCATCATAGCCTTCCTGCACTTAGGAACACTACACACACTTCCGCACAAACTCACAGGCTGTTTTACGATCACCAACCAAAGCACAAACAATGTAAAATTCATGGCACTAAATAGATGGAAAAGGACACTTATTACAAGTGACCATGGACTCCACCAAGCCAGGCAGCAGTCCTGGGAGCAGCCTCACTGTTCCACGTTTCCAGCTCCAGCTTCTCCAGCCCCACAGTACCCGGAGCCCAGACCACTGGCCCTAAGACTTCTCCTACTTCACCTCCTATTAACTAGAGCAAATGAAAGAAAGGGAGGAAGCACAAGAAAAGAGACACAGGTGAGAATATGAGTGATGACTACAGAGGTGTGCCTGATTCTGCGCCAAGGGCTCCCCCCATCGCTTGATCTAATCATCTCTAGCCTTGCACTGGATACACAAAAGTGAGAAGTTATGTACTTTGTCCAAGGTCACCTTTGATAGTTGAGTGTCAGGCAGATTCCAAATTATCTTTGGTAATTCCAATTACCAAATTCCAATTCCAAACTATCTTTGTTGATCTGGAACCTCACTCTAGATCAAGGCTTACCAAACAACGACCTGTGAACCAAACGTAGGCCTGTTCATCTACATATCATCTAAGCTGCTTCTGTGCTACCAGGGCAGAGTTGAGTGGCTACAACAGAGAACTCATGGCCTGCAGAGTCTAAAATGATTACTTTCCAGCTCTTCTCAGTAAAGCTTGGGCATCCCTGCTCTCGATCATTCTGAGATGTTGCCTCTTGGTGATGAAACCAGAGAGAAACTGTGTTGTGGGGGAGTCCAGCAGGCTGTAACCAACCCCCGACACAGGTATCAGTCTCCCTGTTTACAAATGAGGAAACCGGGTGTAATCATTCAAGTGCTGCCCAAGGTCCCAACGCCTAAGTGGCCAGGCTGGGATTTGAGACCACATAGTATTTCCTCTAAAGCGAATCCTCAGGCCACCAAGACCTAGAGATGAAGCCAGGGCATGTTTGGGTCCCCAAGACTTTCACTTCTGACCTATCTTCATGCATTCACGACAGATCTACAACATGGTGCAAAGAGACCAATCTCTGTCTTGTACATTAATTGTTCCTAAAAGAATGCCCCAATTCACAAATGCTGATTTTGATTAAAATCATCAAGATGATTTCCTACTTCCAAAATACTGACAAAATAGCTTTTTTATCTATGTAGACAAAAAACTAAGCGAGGATTATTTAAATCAAGATTATGTACAACACGCATCCTAATTACTACACGATTACCTAGCTAAAGAGTGGATGTTATTGGATGTTGTTTTCGGCTGGCAGTCAAATCCAAATTAATAGCATTCTAGGCTGATCTGGATCACAGATAAAATTAAATTAATGTGACTCCAAGCCAGCTCTATTTATAAGCAAAGCCCAACTACAAAGAGAAAAGAAACATTTTAAGATGCAAAAATATGCCTCTGAACACAAGCCAAACATGGATTTTTAATTAAAGCACCAAGATTTTTTTTCTCCCTACCAATTGTTCCTTTTGGGTGTCAGCTAGACATGTCAGGGCTATCCTGGAAATCGGGGCTGAGATTCTGAGGACAGCTGAAGGTCAGAGAGCAGTGTGAACAAGTTTTCCCAAAGTTCAAACAAAGGAGACTTACACGATGGGAATCTGAGCTCCCAGCTTCCAAAAACTCCCTGTACGCCAAGATGAAAGAACTCTAGGAGGAAAAGAGAAAGAACTGAGACTTTTATTTTGAAACAAGTTATCTCACTCCCAGCCCCATCTTATCGCTCCAACCACACCCAGGAATGAACAAGAGAAATAAATGATGGTCTGACCCAAGAAGACTCATCCCTCACCGGTACCCAGAGTTGCTTTCCACTCTGCCCCTGGAGGAGGGCTTGGCAACCCACTCCAGTATTCTTGCCTGGAGAATCCCCATGGACAGAAAAGCCTGGTGGGTTACAGTCCATGGAGTCGCAAAGAGTCAGACACACTGATCGACTAAACAACAATAAAAAAAGCAGTCTCTATAGACTGAATATGTTATTGTTGATCAACCACTAAGTCGTGTCTGACTCTTTGCAACCCCATGGACTGTAGGATGCCAGGCTCCTCTGTCCTCCACTATCTTCTGGAGTTTCCTCAGATTCATTTCCATTGAGGTGGTGATGTTATCTAATCATCTCATCCTCTGTCATCCCCTTCTCCTTTTGCCTTCACTCTTTTCCAGCATCAGGGTTTTTTCCAAAGAGTCAGCTCTTCACATCAGGTAGCCAAAATACTGGAGCTTTAGCTTCAGCATCAGTCCTTCCAATGAATATTCAAAACTGACTTCCTTTAGGATTGACTGCTGTGATTTCCTTGTAGTCCAAGGGACTCTCAAGAGTCTTCTCCAGCACCACAATTTGAAAGCATCAGTTCTTCAATGCTCAGCCTGCTTTATGGTCCAACTCTCACATCCGTGCATGACTGCTAGAAAAACCATAGCTTTGATTATAAGGATCCTTTTTGGCAAAGTGATGTCTCTGCTTTTGAATATGCTGTCTAGGTTTGTCATAGCTTTTCTTCCAAGGAGCAAGCATCTTTTGATTCCATGGCTGCAGTCACCATCCATGGTAACTTTGGAGCCCAAGAAAACAAAACAGACTGAGTATATGAGGAAATTTATCATAGCATCTTCCCAACAAGCAATTCAGACCCTGGGATCCCTAGGGCACTCCATGCTGCTCACAGAACATTGGAAGAACTCAAGAACGACTCTTGACTTGACTGAGTTGTCCTGCCTGAAAATACACAGGCCCTCTTTCTACTTGGGAAACTTATAGCCAAAGATAAACAACATTAAGACGGGAGGCCTGTTTCTCTGAAAAGCAATCCAGCAATCCAGCAGAATTCCTGAGGTTTCCCTCTGTACCTTGGTTGATGGACAATCACAGGAGAGTTGAGATATTATTCAGGCTGATGCTGAAACTCAATGTAAAAATTCTGACCCATATTCTTTCTTCCATAAACCATATGGCCTATGGAGGTTCTACCTTCTGAGGCTACATGTCTTTTCAGATACTGAGGTTGTACATGGCCACCCAAGGGAGTGGATACATTAAGGTTCCTCTCAGAGGACCCTTTCATCTAAAACCAAGAGACCAGTGGCTAAGAAGGACCCCTTTCATTCTGGTCACCATGAGACAGTCGCCTAGCATGGCCTCACACCTCTGGTTTTTCTAGGTTGTAGGAAGACTAAAGATCTGGCCTTCCAGCCTCTAGTGCACAAGATTTTAATTTGCTGAGTGCAGCCTTGAAAAACAGAGTAATTTCCCTTCCTTCAGTGCTCAGAACCATCAAACGAGAAAACCTTTTCAGTTTTAACAGCTTCATCCCTTTGGCTGGTGGTGGTACATGCAGACTTCCTTGCCATTTCATCTGGAATCAGGCTCTTTGGAGCATCAAACCAGACCGGAAAGCTATAAAATGAATACAGATTTCTGAATGACAAATTGGCATGCAATCTTTTTCCAGCCCAGCATCCAGGGATGGGGTTGGCTTTTGTTGAGTGCATGGTGGGGAGAGTTTTGCGGTTGCTTTTAATTCCAGAGTTTTGCTTTTGCTTGTTTGCTTGCTTGCTTATTTGCAGGGCTGGTTTATTTATTTTTTGCTTTTCATGGTTTCCAATCTCCTTTGTGAAGAAAAGACTGGCTCTGTCATCTCTTGTCAGCAAGATCAGGGACAGCTTCTATATTTGATGTTGAAAGATGTAACGGAAATCTAGCACTTGAAAAACCTAAGTGATTTAGACAAAGAACGACCATTCCTGCTTGTGAAGAATCTGTGGTTAGCCCAAACTTTTCAACAAGACATTATTGATTGAGAACTGAAGTCAATATACCCAAACATATAAGCCACTGGACAAGGACTTAAAAATGAGAGACATTTCAGAGGTTTTCCTCAGCCCTGCCTTTCACAGCTGCCATCCAACAACAACTTTAAGAACAAACTTAACTTTTCTAAACAAAAATAATTTCATCATTTTGTGTGGCATTAACACCCCGCTACTTCGATATGTTATCTATATTTTTCTTGTTGACATCCAACCAATTCAGAGCTAAAAATCCATCCTCTGGTTTTTCTTTGGGTCGTAAATCATAGAAAGGTTATATTTTATGAAAGCTGAAGCTGGGAAGTAAACAGCATATTTATATCCAAAGAGTTTCATCCATTAAGCAGCAGTGACAGGGCCCTGTGGGCCAGAATCTAGTTTTCTTACTTAAAAAGCTTAGTTCTTCTGTAGACTCCTGCAGGGACCTATAACAGTTGGAATTGGGTTTTTTATGCCTTTGAGGCCTCCGAATGAATGTTACACTTTTCCATTATTTTCTTTTTTCTTTTGAGAAAACTAGGCTACCTGCTTATTGCCTAAAACCTACACCCCATGATCATACAGTTGTAAAATCTGTCTTCTGCTCCTTCCTCCCACATCTGATCGACATCCCCAAACTTTGTTTAGAGAAAGTCTGAGTGTCCTGTGAGGTTATGCTGCATTTGTTGAGATGGGGGAGGGCTCCCTGAGATGATTTAAGCCAATGTGGGGCACACCGAATAAGCTTCAGCCCAAAGGGCACCTGACAACTTTGACCTCCTCTACCTCTACAGAAAAATAAAAATAAAAAAGCTTAAATCTTAATATCTCCCTTGTTCTAGCTTGTAAATGCCTTAAAGTCTTCCAACTATTTGACAAGATGGTACACGGCTGAAATAAAAAGACATAAGTCCAGATCTTGCATTTCGTAATACTGTCTGCTATTAAAATGTTACTGTGTCTGCCCCTTGGGCTATTAAAAGATGATGCACCTGACCTGTCTACAAACTTGTAATTTGTGGTCAGGATTCCAAATCGAGATCTATGCAGATAAGCATGTAGATTTCACACCATTATTACATCAGGCAAGGAAGTATGGTTCAGAATCAGCAGTGATCGCCCTGAAACTAGCCAAATAATCACTGACAATTAAGAAAATGAAGTATCTGAGTCTCAGTGCTCTTTTTAGCCACTTCGAACATATATTTGTTCTTTTGATGTCCGGTGTGAATAGGGCTGCTTTATCTGACTGCTGATGGGCTAAACAATGCATCTGAGTTGTAATATAGAACTCAATTTGCTGGGACTGTCATCTGAAAGGCCTGGACAATTTATCGAACACTACAGATGAAAGAAAGAGAAGGGAAAAAAATTTTAAACTGACCACTTCTAAAATGAAGAAAATAGGGCAGTAAAGGGTATTGTAATATACTTTAATCTTCCTTAATGTAGAAAAATATGAAATGCCATTAAATCTTCCTTTGAAATGGATGTGGTTGCATGGCTTGAGCACCCAAATCTAGTTAATGAATCTATTTTTAAGGCAAATAAACAGGAAAGAAGTGGTGAAGGAGTGATCTGTGCATTATATGACTAATTCAGAAGATGAAAGGCAGAAAAATTAAAGTTAAATTCACACAAATATTAGAGGTAAGGAAAATGTTGCAGGTGTAAAAAAGGAAAGCCTGCATTTCCCGTGGGTGGGTGTTGGAAACAAGCAGACACTTTCCTCTCAACAGCAAAGTCGGGAGAGATAAAAGTGTTTCAGGAGGCCCAATAATTAACATTTTAAAAGGTTTTCTTAATAAAAAATGATTCCACAATAATAGCAATTTAATCATTTTACTTGAAAAATTAAATCGATTGCAAGCATTCATTTGTGAGGAAGTGGCGTTTACAGAATTTGGATGACCTTATCCAATCAGATCTCTACTTTAATCGCTTTAACTGGAGCCGATATACAAAAAGAAAGCTGGCAACAGTCTGAGATTCAAAGGACAATAATCTGGGGAGATTAACAGTCCTCCACAAAGGGCCCACACCACCTACTTATCCTTCATTCTTTGTTACAGCCAGAACATTACTAATGGAACTCAGACCACGTGCCAAAGAGTCTGTTGGGGAGACGGGCTTTATTAGGGAGTCTCATTGGTGTCCGCACCCACCCCATGTGGCAAAATGGCCTTGGGGGCATACTATCCCCTCAATAAAATAAAGAAACTTTTAGCACATTAATGCAGTGCTGAGGGTTGATCTTGGCCAAACTTAAATTATAAAGGATGCCAAGGTTTAATACCTATTCACTTGTAAAGCATTATAAATGATATTTTGTCGCAAGACCAGAGTATACAAAACATTTTTCACAGACATTGTTTAATGTGGTCTTCACATCAGAGCCCCTTTTCTCGAAAGAAAAATATACTCACTCTCTCCTTTCTCTGCTTTGGACACCTCCTAGGCAAGCAGGGACACCCCCACCGCCTGGCTGTACATGTTGAAGGAGACAGTGGAGACCAACACATCTCTCAGAATCCCGGCTCCTAATCCTGGGGAACCTGAAGACCCTGCTTGGTCTAATGTCCACTTTGGTCCAATCCATGGTCAGGGAACAGATCACATTACATAAATGTGGCTGCAAGAACATGGGGAAGATGGGGGTAATCCTCAGAGAAGGGGAGAAGGGCCTGGAAGACATCTCAAAAGTATCTTTTGCCCAGAGCAGGGGAACACAAAAATTAAGAGCATGACTTCAGATGCCAGATTTCCCAGCTGTGTGATCGTGAGCAAGGGTCTTAACTCCTGTGCACCTCTGTTTCCTCATCTGTAAATCGGGGTGATACAGTCACCTATCTCGTGTACTGTACTAAGTCGCTTCAGTCTGATCTGACTCTTTGTGACCCAGTGGACCAAAGCCTACCAGGCTCCTCTGTCCATGGGGTTCTCCAGGCGGGAATACTAGAGTAGCGGGTTGCCCTCCTCCAGGGGATCTTCCCAACCTGGGGACTGAACCCACATCTCTTAGGTCTCTTGCACTGGTAGGTGGGTTTTTACCACTCAGTTCAGTTCAGTTCAGTCACTCAGTCGTGTCCAACTCTGCAACCCCATGAATCACAGCACACCAGGCCTCCCTGTCCATCACCAACTCCCAGAGTTCACTCAGACTCACATCCATCGAGTCCGTGATGCCATCCAGCCATCTCATCCTCTGTCGTCCCCTTTTCCTCCTGCCCCCAATCCCTCCCAGCATCAGAGTCTTTTCCAATGAGTCAACTCTTCGCATGAGGTGGCCAAAGTACTGGAGTTTCAGCTTTAGCATCATTGCTTCCAAAGAAATCCCAGGGCTGATCTCCTTCAGAATGGACTGGTTGGACCTCCTTGAAGTCCAAGGGACTCTCAAGAGTCTTCTCCAACACCACAGTCCAAAAGCATCCATTCTTTGGCGCTCAGCCTTCTTCACAGTCCAACTCTCACATCCATACATGACCACAGGAAAAACCATAGCCTTTTACCACTAGTGCCCCCTTATTTTACAGGGAAGGTTAACGTGGGGATTAAATGAGCTAATAGAGGAAACACTTTTAGAACTACATCTAAATAGATAGCATAGGGAATGTATTCCTTACAAGTGTTGACTATCATCACCATTATTTTTGTTTGCCCCATTTTTTTTAACTTGAAGAAAGTGAACTTCAGAAAGGTTACATGCCAGGCTCACAGCCATGAGGGGTGGCCTCTAACATCAATCTTCTTCAAGCTACTGCCCTGCGTATGCCCCATTAGGGCTGGACTGTGTGTATATGCACCCTAGCAGGCTAATGTTTTACCCCATTCATTCATCCCTCAACAACTGTGCCCAGAGGTCCGTCGTGGCCAGGGAGAGAAGGGAGGTCATGAGACAGCATCACACCCTGCACTGGATGAGTTGCTATTTAGTTGCTCAGCTGTGTCTGACTTTTTATGATGCCATGGACTGTAGCCCGTCAGGCTCCTCTGTCCAAGGAAGTCTCCAGGCAAGAATACTCGAGTGGGTTGCCATTTCCTTCTCCAGGGGATCTTCCTGACTCAGGGATCAAACTCACATCTCCTAAATTGGCAGGTGGATTCTTTACCACTAGGTCACCTGGGAAGCCTATGCACTGGACTAGCCCATTGTCAAAGCCAAGGCCGTGTGGTCTACCAGATCCACCCTCCCAGAAAGTTCATTAGCTCTGGTCGCTCAGATTTGCCACCCCCCCACACACACACTCGACCCCAGCAGGCTTTCCAGAGTGTTCCTTCCAGCTGCATTCACTCCTCTGCCTGGGAGCAGTGTAAGAGCTCTGAATTTCTCTTTCACGGTATGTTCCTGTCAGTGTGAAGTCACCTCACAGGGCCCAGCATTAGTGGTTTCTCAATCAACGGCAGCCATTACAGTTCTGAAAGGTCTGAAAGTGTTAGTCACTCAGTCGTGTCTGACTCTTTGCGACCCCATGGACTGTAGCGCACCGTGTCCTCTATTCATAGAATTCTCCAGGCAAGAATACTGGAGTGAGTAGCCATTCCCTCCTCTAGGGGACCTTTCCGACCCAGGGATCGAACCCAGGTCTCCCACGTTGCAGGCAGAGTCTTTACCAGCTGAGTCAGCAGAGAAGACCCATTACTGTTACGAAGGGAAAACAAACATGTCGGAGCACCCTACAGGCTCCTAGAAGTCGGGGCCAAGTGGGGCCCATGTTGATGCCTTCACACCAAGCCTTGGGCTGAGGCTCCAACGAGAGCCTCTTGGAGCCAACATGACCAACCACTGTGGACTGGGCACTGGCCAGCCTGACTCACAACACATTCTTGTTGTCTAAGAGGGAGGGACAGGGCCAGGATACCCCCAGCTTTGCTCTAGCTCAGGGCTCTTCTGTGTTCTCAGGGGGCCTTCCAATATTTGACTCAAACTAAGCTTTTTATCATATATAGTTTTTTAGCATAACCACACGCCTTCCAAAATTGAATGCAGTCTGTGTGTGTACTCAGTTGTGTCCAATTCTTTGTGACCCCATGGACTTCAGCCCACTAGGCCTCTCTGTCCATGGAACTTTCCAAGCAGGAACACTGGAATGGGCTGCCATTTCCTCCTCCAGGGGATCTTCCCAACCCAGGGATCAAATCCACATCTCTTGAATCTCCTGCATTGCAGGCAGATTCTTTCACCACTAGGCCACCTGGGAAATGCAGTGGAGACGCTAATATATCAACGAGGGTTACAACTTGTTTCTGAGCCACATCTCAGAAAAAAGTTTCTCTTTCATTACTGTTTAATTGATTCAGTTCAGTTCAGTTCAGTCCCTCAGTCGTGTCCAACTCTTTGCAACCCCATGGACTGTAGCACGTCAGGACTCCCTGTCCATCTCCAACTCCCTGAGGTTACTCAAACTCATGTCCATTGAGTTGGTGATGCCATCCAACCACCTCATGCTCTGTCGTCCCCTTCTCCTCCTGCCCTCAATCTTTTGCAGCATCAGGGTCTTTTCCAATGAGTCAGCTCTTCGCATGAGGTGGCCAAAGTATTGGAGTTTCAGCTTCAGCATCAGTCCTTTCAATGAACATTCAGGACCGATCTCCTTTAGGATGGACTGGTTGGATCTCCTTGCAATCCCAGGGATTCTCAAGAGTCTTCTTCAACACCACAGTTCAAAAGCATCAATTCTTCGGCGCTCAGCTTTCTTTACAGTCCAAATCTCACATCCGTATATGAATATTGGAAAAACCATAGCCTTGACTAGACGGACCTTTGTTGGCAAAGTAATGTCTCTGCTTTTTAATATGCTGTCTAGATCTGTCATAACTTTCCTTCCAAGGAGTTTAGTTCAGTTTAGTCATGCAGTCATGTCCAACTCTTTGTGACCCCATAAATCGCAGCAGGCCAGGCCTCCCTGTCCATCACCAACTCCCGAAGTCCACCAAACCCATGTCCATTGAGTTGGTGATGCCATCCAACCACCTCATGCTCTGTCGTCCCCTTCTCCTCCTGCCCTCAATCTTTTGCAGCATCAGGGTCTTTTCCAATGAGTCAGCTCTTCGCATGAGGTGGCCAAAGTATTGGAGTTTCAGCTTCAGCATCAGTCCTTTCAATGAACATTCAGGACCGATCTCCTTTAGGATGGACTGGTTGGATCTCCTTGCAATCCCAGGGATTCTCAAGAGTCTTCTTCAACACCACAGTTCAAAAGCATCAATTCTTCGGCGCTCAGCTTTCTTTACAGTCCAAATCTCACATCCGTATATGAATATTGGAAAAACCATAGCCTTGACTAGACGGACCTTTGTTGGCAAAGTAATGTCTCTGCTTTTTAATATGCTGTCTAGATCTGTCATAACTTTCCTTCCAAGGAGTTTAGTTCAGTTTAGTCATGCAGTCATGTCCAACTCTTTGTGACCCCATAAATCGCAGCAGGCCAGGCCTCCCTGTCCATCACCAACTCCCGAAGTCCACCAAACCCATGTCCATTGAGTTGGTGATGCCATCCAACCATCTCATCCTCTGCAGTCCCCTTTTCCTCCTGCCCTCAATCTTTCCCAGCATCAGGGTCTTTTCAGATGAGTCAGCTCTTCACATCAGGTGGCAAAAGTACTGGAGTTTCAGCTTCAGCATCAGTCCTTCCAATGAACACCCATTGGACTATAAACACTATTTATAGTCCAACTCTCACATCCATACATGACCACTGAGAAAACCATAGCCTTGACTAGACGGACCTTTGTTGGCAAAGTAATGTCTCTTGCTTTTTAATATGCTGTCTAGGTTGGTCATAACTTTCCTTCCAAGGAGTAAGCGTCTTTTAATTTCATGGCTGCAGTCACCATCTGCAGTAATTTGGAGCCCAGAAAAATAAAGTCAGCCACTGTTTCCACTGTTTCCCCATCTATTTGCCATAAGGTGATGGGACCAGATGCCATGATCTTCGTTTTCTGAATGCTGAGCTTTAAGCCAACTTTTTCACTCTCCTCTTTCACTTTCATCAAGAGGCTCTTTAGTTCTTCTTCACTTTCTGCCATAAGAGTGGTGTTATCTGCATATCTGAGGTCATTGATATTTCTCCCAGCAATCTTGATTCCAGCTTGTGCTTCATCCAGACCAGCGTTTCTCATGATGTACTCTACATAGAAGTTAAATAAGCAGGATGACAGTATACAGCCTTGACGTACTCCTTTTCCTATTTGGAACCAGTCTGTTGTTCCATGTCCAGTTCTAACTGTTGCTTCCCAACCTGCATACAGGTTTCTCAGGAGGCAGGTCAGGTGGTCTGGTATTCCCATTTCTTTCAGAAGTTTCCAGTTTTTTGTGACCTGCACAGTCAAAGGCTATGGCATAGTCAATAAAGCAGAAGTAGATGTTTTTCTGGAACTCTCTTGCTTTTTAGATGATCCAGAGGATACTGGCAATTTGATCTCTGGTTCCTCTGCCTTTTCTAAAACCAGCTTGAACATCTGCAGGTTCACAGTTCACGTATTGCTGAAGCCTGACTTGGAGAATTTTGAGCATTACTTTACTAGCGTGTGAGGTGAGTGCAATTGTGCAATAGTCTGAGCATTCTTTGGCACTGCCTTTCTTTGGGATTGGAATGAAAACTGACCTTTTCCAGTCCTGTGGCCACTGCTGAGTTTTCCAAACTTGCTGACATATTGAGTGCAGCACTTTCACAGCATCATCTTTCAGGATTTGAAATAGCTCAACTGGAATTCCATCACCTCCACTGGCTTTGTTTGTAGTAATGCTCTGTAAGGCCCCCTTGACTTCACATTCCAGGATGTCTGGCTCTAGGTGAGTGATCACACCATCATGATTATCTGGGTCATGAAGCTCTTTTTTGTACAGTTCTTCTGTGTATTCTTGCCACCTCTTCTTAATGTCTTCTGCTTCTGTTAGGTCCATACCATTTCTGTCCTTTATTGTGCCCATCTTTGCATGAAATATTCCCTTGGTATCTCTAATTTTCTTGAAGAGATCTCTAGTCTTTCCCATTCTGTTGTTTTCCTCTATTTCTTTGCATTGATCGCTGAGGAAGGCTTTCTTCTCTCTCCTTGCTATTCTTTGGAACTCTGCATTCAAATGGATATATCTTTCCTTTTCTCCTTTGCTTTTCACTTCTCTTCTTTTCACAGCTATTTGTAAGGCCTCCTCAGACAGCCATCTTGCTTTTTTGCATTTCTTTTTCTTGGGGATGGTCTTGATCCCTGTCTCTTGTACAATATCACGAACCTCCATTCATCGTTCATCAGGCACTTTATCAGATCTAGTCCCTTAAATCTATTTGTCACTCCCACTGTAAAATCATAAGGGATTTGATTTAGGTCATACCTGACTGGTCTAGTGGTTTTTCCCACTTTCTTCAGTTTAAGCTGAATTTGGCAATAAGGAGTTCATGATCTGAGCCACAGTCTGCTCCCAGTCTTGTTTTTGCTGAGTGTATAGAGCTCCTCCATTCTTATATACAAGAATATAATCAGTCTGATTTCTGTTTTGGCCATCTGGTGATGTCCATGTGTAGAGTCCTCTCTGGTGTTGTTGAAGGAGGGTGTTTGCTATGACCAGTGTGTTCTCTTGGCAAAACTCTATTAGCCTTTGCCCTGCTTCATTCTGTACTCCAAGGCCAAGTTTGCCTGTTACTCCAGGTGTTTCTTGACTTCCTACTTTTGCATTCCAGTCCCCTATAATGAAAAGGACATCTTTTTGGGGTCTTAGTTCTAAAAGGTCTTGTAGGTCTTCATAGAACCATTCAACTTCAGCTTCTTCAGCATTACTGGTTGGGGTATAGACTTGGATTACTGTGATATTGAATGGTTTGCCTTGGAAAAATAAACAGAGATCATTCTGTCGTTTTTGAGATTGCATCCAAGTATTGCATTTTGGACTCTTGTTGACTACGATGGCTACTCCATTTCTTCCAAGAGATTCCTGCCCACAGTAGTAGATATAATGGTCATCTGAGTTAAATTTACCCATTTCAGTCCATTTTAGCTTGCTGATTCCTAGAATTAGCAATGTTGATGTTCATTCTTGCCATCTCCTGTTTGACCACTTCCAACTTGCCCTGACTCATGGACCTGACATTCCAGGTTCCTATGCAATATTGCTTTTTACAGCATCAGACTTTGATTCTATCACCAGTCACATCCAGAACTGGGTTTTGTTTTTGCTTTGGCTCCATCCCTTCATTCTTTCTGCAGTTATTTCTTCACTGATCTCCAGTAGCATATTGGGCACCTACCCACCTGGGGAGTTCATCTTTCAGTGTCCTATTTTTTTGCCTTTTCATACTGTTCATGAGGTTCGCAAGCCAAGAACACTAAAGTGGTTTGCCATTCCCTTCTCCAGTGGACCACATTCTGTCAGACCTCTCCACCATGATCCGTCCATCTTGGCTGGCCCTACATGGCATGGCTTAGTTTCATTGAGTTAGACAGGGCTGTGGTCTGTGTGATCAGATGGGCTAGTTGTCTGTGATTGTGGTTTCAGTCTGTCTGCCCTCTGATGCCCTCTCTCAGCGCCTACTGTCTTTGTGGGGTTTCTCTTACCTTGGATGTGGGGTATCTCTTCACAGCTGCTCCAGCAAAGTGCAGCTGCTGCTCCTTACCTTGGACATGGGGTATCTCCTCTCGGCCGTTTCACCGCTACGCTTAAATCTTAAGGTATGCCTTTTTTTTTTTTTTAACTATTTGCAAGCAGGATTTATTCACTGCTACAAATAAATAAATAAATAACCTAACCTGAACTGGAGCTGAGGCTGCTGTAGGTTGCAAAGGTAACTCATAAACTCAAATTCAAAACAGTTTTATGGTTCATATTGACTGATTTTAAATATTGTTCACTTGAACTTCTAAAATAAATTTATACTGCTAAACTGTCCTTTCTATCTATATAACAGATGTTAGTTATCCCAATAAAATTAGGTTTGAAAAAAGACTAAAAGCCTCCTAAGAAATTTCTAACAAAAAATAATTTGGGGGAATAAGTATGTTCCAAACAGTGCATAGGACATTTTTTTTTTAATATTTTTAGTAATTTTAGTGTTATGTATCTGAAATTCATTTATCTGGGCATTTTATATTTTACCTGGCAACTTCACCCCAAATCCAAACGGACTGACTCAGCATGTTGGGATATTTGTTCAGCTTGGTTTGATTTGGTCTGGTTTTACTAATGCTGGTTTAGGTTTTGTTTTTTATCAGCGTCCCTGCCGTCTCTCCTACCCAGGGCAGTCCTCAGCTTTCTCAAACGAGTGAGACGACGAACAGCCACCATTCCACCCACCTTCCAAAGGGTGGAGACATCAGAAGACGACGAGAGGGGAGAAACCTGGAAGCAGAGCCACCAAGAGGTGACTCTGAATGAAGACAAAACGGGGAGAGCAGTGGGTTGCTTAGGGGAGCCATTTCCCCTTCTCTGATGGGAACCCTGGGCCATGAGGCCTCTGTTTAAAAGACCATGCCGGTGCTCTCTTCCCCAGCACATATACTGAAACGGGAATGATGCAGCGAAGATTAGCATGGCTCCTGCACAAGGATGACACGCAAACTTGTGAAGTGTTCATATTTTTCATGGTTACCAAAGGGGAAAGAAGAGGGGGGAACAAATCAGGAGCTTAGGATTAACAGATACACACTACTATATATAAAATAGATAAGCACAAGGAGTTACTATATAACATAGGGAACACTGCTCAATATCTGTAATAACTTACAGGGAAAAGAACCTGAAATAGAATGAATATATATATATATATATATATATATATATATATATATATGTGCATGCTCAGTCATGTCTGACTGCGACCCTGTGGACTCTAGCCCACCAGGCTCCTCTGTCCATGGGATTCTCCAGACAAGAATACTGGAGTGGGTTGCCTTTCCTCCTCCAAGGGGCCTTCCCAACCCAGGGATTGAACTTGCATCTCCTGCATTGGCAGGTGAATTCTTTACCATTGCACCACTGGGAAACCTCTATATATACATATATATATAACCGAATCACTCTGCTGTATTCCCAAAACTAACACAGCATTGCAAATCAACTATACTTCATTAAAAGAAAAAAAGCCTATAGGTACACGGACAATGAATTAAACACTCAATATGCAAACAGCTCCAGTAAGTTAAAGAGGAAGCTGTCAGCCCCCAGTAGAAAAATGAAAGGACGTGCCTGCAGTGCAGCAGGATCCAGCGCCCACTAACCATGCACCTCAGGGGGGCTCCTCAACGTCACCAAAGCTCGCACAGACCATAGCATCTATGAATGGGGTTAATGTGAAGGTGAAATGAAACACTGCACCCCATAAGACGTTCAGTGATGGCACTGTTCCCTCGTCAGTGAAGCTGTACTTAATCATTCCGGAGAAAAACTACACATAAATAAGCAAAAAAAAAAAAGAGAGAGAGAGAGAAAAATTCTACTTTACCAGAAATAAACTGAAATTAAAATAATAATGAAGCATCATACTATACTTATGAAATTGGCAAAGATTTTAAGGATTTTAACAACATTATTTAAAGGAGCAAAAAATATTCATAAATACTCAATGAATGAAGAATGATTCAATAAACAATAAGAGAATAAACATATAGAGAATGGTTAAATAAACAGGAATTTTTAAACAAATAAGGGAATGGTTAAATAAATTATGAAATTCTTCATGCTGCACATTATAAAAATGACCATAGAGTATTTTTGTAACAAGAGAAAAAAAAATGTTGGTTAAAGAAAAATGACACTGAAATACTGGGAAATGAATGTGGGTTGGGAAGAGATTTACAGAATGTTCTTTGCAAGTGTGTATAACAAGCTTTTTCCTCCCCTCTCCTCTTCCTCTTCTCTGTGTGTCTTTCCTTGCCTCTGTCTCTGTTTTTGTCTCTCTCCCTCTCCTCCCTCTTTCCCAGAAAGAACAGTGAGTCCCAGTTTCCTACAATAAACTGCCTTCAGTGAGGGTCTTACAAAATCCTGAGTGATGGGAGGACGGTTATGAACTCAACATTCTATTTTGAAACACCCCACATTGAACTTCCCCTCTTCCTGTTAGACCTGCTCCTTCTCCAGCTCCTTACAGACAATTGTCATTCATCCCAAGAGCTGGGGGCTGCCCAGAGAAAAGGGAGACCTGGCCTAATTGTAGAAACACCAAGAGAGCTTACGTTAGACCCTCCCAGGCCACTGTCCTTAATCCTACACCAACATCCAGTGGCTGCATCTCCCAAAACAAGATGTAGCAAAGCACCAAACCTGAGGGTCTGCTCAGGGAGCCCTGAGTCTGACAGGTACATGGACACTAGGTTACAGCACCCCAGAGATGCGATGAGACTGCTGTTGTCATGGTGAGGTGCGCGGAGCGTGATGAGCACCAGGGGTATAAGGAAAGGGGTCCAGGAGTCTGGGGCAGCTTCACAAGGGACATGCAGGAGCAACTGGGATCTTTGAAGCAGGGAAGAATATTCCAGGTCAAGAGAACCACATACTCAGAGCCACCAAACTTGAGATCATGGCAGATCTGGGACCCCGCGGGTGTTTAACGTGGGGGTCGGGGAGACGCAGTTGGGCCAGGCCGGACAGAGCCCTGAATGTTCAGTAAAGGGCACTGGCTTCATCCTGGTCATGCCCATGATACAAGGACAGGAGGAGAGCCAGGATCAGCTGGACAGGACAGGATACAAGGACAGCCAGGATTAGCTGCTTGTGGACACTCACTCACTGGCCCCTTCCCTGCCTCTCCGTGCTCAGGAAGGCTCTGCCTCAACAGATGCTCCCTTCAGAGGGGTTGGTTCAAACACCAGGCAAGGAGGTTTCCAAGTAACAATCATCACTTCAGCCATCAGGATAACCATCCTTCCCAAGCACAAGGCCACGGACCTTTACTAGACCTGCCTGGAGCTCCCAGCCATGGCCCCCAAGGAGATGCTTGTCTGAACAGTGGCTGAAAGCCGTGTCCCTGCTCTCACCAGGTCCAGCGTGCAGCCCAGGGGCTCTGGTGGACTGGCAGTGGCCTCTCTCCCCCATCTTGATCTCAGGGGTCAGTTGCAGAGGCCTGGAGCCCCTCTGTCCTCCGCCCAGGACAAGGCGTGCCTCCAGCCGCGTACAGCAGGTCCGAGGAAACAAAACAAAGCACCACCATTAACTCCTTGCCAGCACCGGCCCTGCTTCCTTTAAATCCAATTGCAATCTCAGAAGCCCGACATCGCCTGAAACAAAAGCCTCACTGATGCCTGGAAGATGGCTTTGGCGAAAGTAGAGCTCATTTCAGAAAATCAAAGCAAAGAAAAATATTGAATACAATTCAGGGGCATAATGCATTATTATGGGCTTTTATGGATTTTATGTATAATTTCGTGTAAAGTTAAGAGGCTGAAGCGATCTCTTACATTCACTGTATTATCAGCCCAGCTCCAAACAATGTTCCACATCTTATTATGTTCACAGTTGACACACTCTCAGACAAATGTGCAGCTGTCTTACTCTGCTATTCATTTCCTCATTACTATTTTATAAATATATGATTAACAGTTATTGCAGCTGCCTAATTCACATTTATTGCAAATGCAACCCCACAAATGAATGCTCAAAGCAAAGAGATGTGGTTTTAGAGTAATTTAAATTTTACAGTTCCATTTACCCTGCTTTTTAATTTACTGCATAATGACCCCATTAGAATAAAGCACATCTGGAAGTTCTTTGGGGAACATTTAATTTTCTGTGGCTTCAGTACTAACAGAACTTGTACCATAAAGCCCACAGATGCCTGGAAGACTGTACAAATTTCCACGTTTTATGCCAAGATGCTGGTTAATTGTACAGACGAGACAACTACAGCAAAGAGTGAAGATTTTCTTCCCCTGGTTGAAAACTGAAGATGACGACCCAGGATCCTGCCCTTGGCAAAGTTTGTACCCCAGAAACCTGAAAACAGCTCCCTGCTTTTTGATGTCCACTTAGCCTGGTTCCTTTGCAGGAAAGGAGGCCAGGTGGGGCTGTGAGTTCTCCGGAGTTTCTGTTGCTTCCCCCCACCAGCCGCACGACTTTTTCCCCAATCCTCTTTGACCGTCATTGTGTGAAAGGGAAAGCAAGGTAGTTTGCAGAGCTCCGGATGCCTGAGTGGCTGGGGTATGAGCTGGGCTCAGCCTGGTCTTCATCTGCTCCCAAGGAGGCTACGCATGCAGCCAGATTCCAGCAGGTCACATTAACGGAGTCGTTCAGAGTATCTGAAATTGATTTGAATATTCAGTACAGATCACTGCAGCAGAACTCATGTATGAGAAATAATGCGAATCCATTGCCATTGATTAGCTAATTTATGTTCTACAACTAATCGAAGCACAAATCTCATTAGCCACAGGTCAGTAAGGCTCGGAGAGAAAAAGATAATCATTTTGGTAGCCTAGTTGGCTGTAAAGACACAATTAGAAGCCAGCCGGTTTTCCAGGCTTCTCTGCCCATCCTCCCAGCTCCTAGGCCATCTGCGAAGGGAATGAGAGGTGGCTCTTCCCCTCGGTTCTGCTGGCCACTGGGAAGAGATCTTTGTCTGTAATCATCCAAGGTGCTTCTTTCATTTCATGCAATAACAACGAACACGACTTCACTGCTTCTAGACATCCATAGAGCCCGTAAGCTATTTAGAGCCACCACCTGCACTGAGAGCACAATGTTAATTATTACCGTTTCCATATTTAAGCATTGGGTAAATGGAAGGTTTCAAGACTGGGACAGGGAAGTAGGCAGTAGGGGATGGCCAAGGCTTTCCAGATTCTGATGTGACAGGTATTTTAAAAACCTGTCTTTGTAAAGCACAGGGAAGCCAGGCACTATCCAGTTAGGACTTGCAATTTGAACCTTGAGTTCTGCTCAGTCAATTTTGGGCAGAAATTTTTAACCAGTCTTAAATATGAAAGAGACTTCTCTGGTGGCCCAGTGGTTATGATGCCACGCTTCCAGGGCAGCGGGGCACAGGTTCAATCCCTGGTTGAGAAACTAAGATCCCACGTGCTATGCATGTGGCACTGCCAAAGGAAAATATTTAAATTTTAAAATAAATAATATGAAAGATAGGAAAACGACAGAGGGAGGGAGCAGAATTCTCCTTTAACTTCACAGTATTAAGCAAAATTTCCAAAATTGATGAAAATAGGATGGTCAGCAGCAAATTGCTCCTGCTGCTCCCTGCTGGCAATGTCCACAGGATGGCAATTTTTTTGTTAAAGGACGCGGTTTCAACAGTGTTGGAATAAGCAGAAAACCGAGACTCCCAACAGACTAGCCTTCTGCTGGTCACAGAGACTCTCTAGAGTCTTTTGGCATATGAGACAATGGCTCATACTGGGGACCTTTGCTAAATGACCAGGGACAGAATCCGAAGTGAGGGCTTTTGAATAAACAAATAGGAAAACAACTCACCAAAATCCAGATGTTTTCACCGACCCATGATTTCCGGGTCATAGCAATGTCTTTCTGGCATTATAAAAGGCATTACTGTCGGCCGGCCATAGCATCTTTCCACAATGTTAATCCACGTTCTCTTGAAACAGAGGACCATCCACATTCCTTCAGGTCTACTGTACTGAGAAGCAAGGCATTTTTAAAGAAGAGAGTTGGTAGCAGAAGAAACAGGCGTCTCATCTTCCCCCACGGGGCATGTGTGGTCAGTCTTGTTCGACTCTTTGTGACCCCATGGGCTGTAGCCCACCAGGCCCCTCTGTCCATGGGATTCTCCAGGCAAGAATACTGGAGTGGGTTGCCATGTCCTGTCCCCGCTAGGACCTGGACCTAATTGCACAGGGCAAAGAGCCTTTACACATGCCTTGAAATTGAAAGAATACTCTGCACTTCCATTCTTTAATTTTACTTCCTTGAAAATTTTTCAGAACTATTGCCGTTTTGATAGACTAGCTCCCTCCCACTCAAAGCCACCGTATCCCCAAACATGTAGGAATTAGAATGCCTCGGTAGTTGATTCTGACAGCACCACATTCTCACAGGAAAATTAACTGTCTTGAGACTGAAACTTGCTGACGTTACCCCATGGCAGCGCTTTTATTTTTATGTTAAAGAGTCTAATAACAGCCTACACTGTACAACACTACTATCAGACATTAAGTGGGAAGAGAAATCCCAAGAGATCACAGTTGGCCAAACCAGTTCCCATTCCCTGGAATTCCAGGCTGTTATCTTTCATATATGACCATGCCTGCAGGGCACCAACTCCCATGTGGGGTGGTTTACTCGCTAAGTCATGTTCAACTGTTGTGACCCCATAGACTGTAGCCCGCCATGGGATTTCCCAGGCCTTAAGAATACTGGAGTGGGTTGCCATTTCCTCCTGCAGGGGATCTTCCCGACCCAGGGATCAAACCCGGGTCTCCTGCATTGCAGGTGGTCTCCTGCATTGCAGGCGGATTCTTTACCAACTGAGCCACCATGTGTAATCCCCCACCTTCCCAGGATGTCACCAAATGTTACACAACCTTGACAGGAGCCTGGAACCCCTGTCAGGCTTTACTCTCATGAGATTCACCTCTTCTCTCCCTCCAGCATGAGCTCAGCCTGTCTGGGTACATTGCACAGCGGCCTCCTCACTCTTCACCTTCCAGGGAGTCTATCAGCAACAGTAACTGCAGCCAGTCAAGTCCCAGTCCTTCCATGCATTCTTGTTATTTCTGTTTTTAATTTCACAATACTCAACACACAAAAGAATAGATGGAACATGTGTGTGAGTTATGAAGCATAATGATAACATACACATTGTGAAACCAGCACCCACCAGGAGACAGAATGTTACCAACACAGGCAATGTTATCAATTTGCTCCATGCCCGTTCATCCCCTTGCCTCTTCCAAAGGGGTAGCCAGGATCTTGAATTGTCTGCTTATCATTTTGTCATTCAAACAATATTTTTCAGTGTTAATTGGTTTTCGCATTTTATAAAAACGGCATCTTACTCTATATGCTCTTCTGCAAGATGTTTGGTTCACTCAGCAAATCATTTCTAAGATTCATGCAGGTGTTTGTGGGTAGCTGGAGTGCGTTCATTTTCATATACCTATAATGCTGACAGTCTATTTAACCATTTTCTTATCAAAGGATGTTAAAATGGTTTACGATATTTTGTTTTTACCTGCAGTGCTGCTGTGAGAGCTGCACACCAACAGGAGTTTCTCTGAGGTCCGGTGGACACCAATGAGTCACGTGCTGGGTTGTACATACTTAGCTTTACAAGATGATGTCAATTTATTTTCCAAAATAGTTTTCCAATTTACGCTATCCAGCATCATGTAAGTGTTCCCATTCGCCACGTCCTCATGTATGCATGGTGTCAGACTTCTTGGGTTTTTGTCAACCCAGTGAGAACAAATGGTAGGTTTCTGTGAGGTTTCTGTGTATGTATTGGTGTGTGTCTAAATAGAGATATATCTTTGTTATCTTGATGTGATGAGGAATAGTCAGGAAAAAAATCAAAGAAAACTTCACTTAAGTGATCATATGGAAAAAGCAAGACTACTCGTAGTAGGCTACTGGTGGCTTGATAAGTTTTTTTAAGCTGTATTGAGATATAATTGACATATAACAAATATTTCAAATGTTTGTGATGAATGGATTTATGTATATATTGTGAAATGACCACAATAAGGTTAGTTAATCCATCCTTCATGTCACCTAGTTTCTTTGTGATTTTAATTTGCATTTTCCTAATTGCAAATGAAGTTGAACATCTCTTTGCATGTCACTGGCCAACCTTTTCTACTATTTCATAAAATGTCTTTATAAACAAGTCTTTTCCCCATGTTTCTATCACATTGTGTCTTATTATTTCCCATTTGTCTATACTTTGAATACTTATCTTTTGTTATTTATGTGGTAAATATCTTATCCAGCTTTTTGTCGAAAGAAGTTCTGAATTTTAAGGTAGTCTAACTTATCAACCTTTTTGCATTTTGCTAAGAAACCCTAGCCTACCTTGAGGTCACAGAGAGATCTCCTCTATTTTCTTCTTAAAATACTCAAATGTTGCCTTTCACATTTCATCTACCTGAGAGCGATTCTGTATATGGAGGTAGGAAGCCCATTTCATTTCTCCCATGTGGCTAACCAGTGCTCACGCACTGTTTACTGAGTAGTCCGTGCTTCCCCACAATGCGGGCAGGGTCATCTGTGTGTGGTTTGCATCCAGGCTTCCTATTCAATTCCATTAGACACCTGTCTACTGCTGGGCCAGTACCACACTATCACAATGATTACAGCTGTACAATCTATCCTGATGCTTGATTGAGCAGGCATTCCCCACTCCCTTCACACACACACAACATGTATTTAGCTATTTTCAGTTTGGTCGACCCATTTTCCAGTAGGGAAAAGGAGGAGGAATAAAAGGAAAAAAAATAATGGAGGCTGATTTCTATGTGCCAAGCTCTGTACTAAGAATCTGACATATATGATCCCATTTTAACCACAATACTCTGCAAGATACTTATTTTCATAAATAAGAAAAACGAGGTTCAGAATGGCTTCATGACTTACCAGGTTCAAACACCAAATAAGCAGCAGAGATGCAAATCCTAACTCAAGTCCATCGGACTCTCAAGCCAGTGCTCTTTCATTTTCACTGGGAAGCCGAGATTCCCAGAATCGTGTTGAGAATCTCTGCTTTAGATGCCACCAGACTGTCACCTTTTCTCTGCCTGGCTTGGAAACTGCATTTGGGCGTCTGAGGGCTTGGTGAAGCTGACTTGGCTCCTCTGAATTCCTGCCCAGACACACATCACCACCTCCCCCCACCCCAAGACTGTGCTGTGAGCCTGGCTAATTATCCTTTGTTGAGCATTTCTCTCTAATTGTGAAGCCTTTTCTGCTCAACCTGGATTGTGGAAGGAAGAGAAGGAGGCAAAGTGGAAACTATTCCAGATGAGCTTCAACTTTCTGCCTACAGTTTTTGCCAAGAAACTCAAGAAAATGCCCGGCACTGCCCTTTTCAGATGAGAACGGCTGAGCTCCCTGAGCACATAATAAACCCAACCAGCCTGGTGGATTCACTGGCGTTAATTACATGGTTGAGGTTAAATATATTTTATGGACAAAAGAAATGATAGACGGGTTCTTTGCACAAAAGATTTCAGCTCATTTGAGGTTTAACCATTTTTAAATTTAATAATTTTTTTAAAAGCCACGATTGAAAAGGTCAGATCTAATTCTGCTGCCAAACCCGAGGCTGCAGCTTGGAGCCAGCGAAGGATGACTCAGGCCGGCGGGACGAGACAGCTGGACGAGGCAGGGGCCGGCCCCCATGTGCAACTGCGGGTTCGTGCAGAGATCCGCTGCATCAATTAGGGCCAGTCTCGTTTCCTGGCAGGTCTCATGGCAAATGTCTCATTTGCTTTTCCACTTTTATCACGGTATTTTCCCTTTCAGCGTTCATTCACGGTCCTGATCTCCTTTGCCAACTACCCTGCCTGTACCTGTGAATTTATTTTTAAATAGTGTTAAGAGGCCTGCCGTTACATTTCAAACCCAGTCCAGAACACAACAGGATGCTGTCTGGACCAGTGAGGCACGGTGGTGAGTGATACACATGTTGACTTGCTGGCCACTCAGCCATCAGAGAAAAGTCAGTCCATGAGTCAGAAAGGGATAGCAGGAGACTCTGCTCTGAAACCCACCACTCCAGGAGCTCTTTCCACAGCTGTTCGGGTTCCATGCCGGGACCCATAGCACAGGTGCATAGCCTCAGCCCCTCCCACACCTCATTGGGTTCACCTAGAGCTCCAGGTCGCTGGGCCAGGTAAGGGGTCTGCAGAGGAGGTGGGAGGGGCCCGCACACCCAGGACTCTGATTACAATCTGGGCCACAGCCCCCAGGGCCCCAGCTCTAGGGGACCATATTCCATCCCTTGCCCAAAATGGGCACATGCATGGAAAGTGCAGCCTGAAGCTTAATTCTCCAAAAGCGCCCTTAAAAAAAAAACTGTAAAACATCATCCATGAGACAACAAAATCCATCAAACTGTAACTACCACCAAGGTCCTCTTTGGAATTGCTGTCAACCTCTCAGGCTTTCGTCTTGCCCTGAGTTTGAGGGGTCCAGTCTCCACTCTGTGGCCAGATGATGTTTCTAAAGCACTCCTCTGATCATCCCCCTCTCCCCTGCCTCCCTCTCCCCTGCCTCCCTCTCCATGAGGCTCCCTGTGGCGTTGGGGCAAAGTCCACCATCTTAGCCTGGCTCACAGGTGGCTCTAGGACCAGGCCTCTGCTGCTGCCCCTGCCTCTCCTCTGTGGTCCAACCATGCTCAATGCTCTATCGCTGTGCTGGATCTTAGGACAGGCTGAGCCCTTGCCCTGGAACACACTTCCCATCCCCACCCCTAGCAAAGCCCTCCCAGCTACCTATGAGCCCCTGGTAGACAACCAGATGCCAAGCTCTGTACTAAGCACATGGATGATATTACCTGCTTTTGTTGTCCGAGGCCCCAGGAAGCTGATTTAAAGGTGGAAAAACAGGCCCAGAGATGCTTGGTGATTCATCCGCTGCCCCACAGACAAGGCCGGGCTAGGAGGCTGAGGGCCAGCAGGGTCTTCCTAGTCCACTCTCCACCCCAGGAGGTAGGCAGAGATTAGGGCACTCCCCTGTACCCCCAAAGCCTTCTGTGCTGATCTCTAGAAAGCAGATTCCTTGAAAGTATTTGTCTGTGTCACCAGCTCCTAACCAATGCCTAGCACATCACAGGGGCTCAATTAACATGTACCAAAAGAAAAAAAAAAAAAGGATGAACCATTAAGAAAGGTATTTATTGGTAAATGGAGTTGTTATGTAACAGCCACAGAAGAACATTGCAGAGCTGTGTGCCAGGAAGTCATTGTGGAGAATGCCATCAGTACACGGTGTCTATGAGGACATAGCCACTCAGGAGTCCAACAATGGCTTGAGAATTGGAGGGCTGACCTTGGCAAGTTTTGGTCCCCAGTCTCTCCTCTTGTGACACCCAAGCACACTTCCTGGCCACCTTTCAGTGCCATTAGCTGTATAATCAGGGCCCCAGTTTGAGTATTCTCAATTAAACATGTTATTAGAAAGATAAATCAGTTGCCTGATCCAATGTATTTTTGAGGCACATGCATGTAAATTACATTTGTCCAGATGTTTAGCAGGTCCGTGCCAAACCATTTAAAACATAAAACAGATAAGTTCCTTAAGCCTAATTTTCAGCTTCCCAAGGATCAGTCCTCGGCAGATGGCCGGGCAGATGAATGCTGGAGAAAAATTAAGGGCTGTCTGTATCTTTCAAATTGACATGGAGAGCAGTTGGGTTCTGCTAGAAACTAAGAATGACCACAAAATGTAATTATGATTGTAATGAGAATGGGTTAAGCTTAAACTATTTCTCATTTTCATTGCAGTCACTGCCACAAGATGGAGTGGAGATTAATGCCAGGCCATTTCCTGTGCTTGTTATACTCTTTGTCATTAGAATAAAACATCATCATTTGAGCATCTCATGTATACTGAGAAGGATGGCCGGGGAGGGGTGGCCACACTGAGCACCAGTCAAATCTCTGTGCTCCAGTGGTTCCCCAGCAGTTGGCACAGGGAATGGGGTAGATTCACGGTAGCCCAGGGCACCCGCCCCGTGTCAGCGTTCTGCAACCCGGACTAAGACTCGAAGCCCCATTCTCTTCAACTGCAGAAGGGGGATACCTGTGCAGTTCTTCTTCCAAGGGCTGCTATAGCTCTCCACAGAGAAATGGCCTGTGAAGGGCTTTGCAAACTGTAAAGCACTGTTCAAGCACAAGGGAGGAAGATAACACGGGCACCAGCTTCTGAACTAAAAGGATCTGAGTTCATTTCCCAGATCAACAGGCCTAATTGTGTGAACTCGATTAAGACACTTGGGTCTCCTCACCTGTATAATGAGACTAAGACTATACACCGCATTTGGGTTTTATGAAAAGTAAATCAGATGACGAATATCACATGCCTGGAGTGGAGCCTGATGCATGCTCAGTGTCCCCTGGATGGTGGCTGTGACTGTGAGTGATGCTCATTGCCAATGTCATCTTCTTCATTATTAGATGCAGACTCACTAATATTCTAATGGAATACGTGACAGCGCTGAGAACTGTTCACTCAAGTCAGGGGTTTTGCATCGCAGAATTCTTGGTTGGAACAAAGTCTTACCTAGAAGTCTCACCTGTGAACAGGTGGGAGCAGAGCTGCTTGGGTTGGAGAGGAAGTGAGGGGCCCAGGGCCCATCGCCCAGCTGCTGTCCCCAGCAGCCCCTGTAAGGGCAGCTCTGGAGAGCCCGAATACTAGGTAAACATGTGGCTTGGTCTGGATCTTGCAACCTGTACTGCTGCCTGGCTCTCTTGAGCTCCACCCCCTATCCTTTGTGGGCCTCCTCCAGGGTCACTTCTATTTGACACCCCCAAGCAGAGTTAGTCCCTGTCCCTTGTGGGTTGAACTGGTACTTAGCAGTTGGGAAAGACCTTGGCAGCCACTTATTTTTGCAAAGTTGTATAGCAACCATTATCAATTCCCCCAAATTTTTCATCACCCCAAAAAGAAACCTGTGCCCATTAGCTGTTGCTCTCCACTCCCCTCCCCCTCCATCAGCACCTGTCAAGCACTAATCTATTTCCCGCCTCTATGGATTTGCCTATTCTGGGGCAGTTCACACAAATGGTACAGGGCCTGACTAGTAGTAATAAGCATCTAAGTGGATGTAAGGATATAAGAGTAAGAATTTCAATTTAAAAATATGAAGTTTTTAAAAAGATTTCCTCAGCAAATATCAAGTGCTTTTTGATGTGATAAAATACAAAGTACCAAACATTCCCTGTGCAGTATCCTTGGCCCCCAGCTACTCACTACGCCTAACTTCTGGCCCGCAGGGATACTGCACACAACGCTGCAAGTGGAAGGACACACAAGGAGCAAAGAGACAAAGTCAGGACACAGAAAACTCCAGATGACAACCGATCACTTTCTCCAGTGGGCCAATAACCTGTGAAAAATACGGTGTGGGAGTGAGCGTATTCTAGAGTAAAAGATACTTAAGAGATAACTGGGAGGTTTCATTATTTGCTTTAACCTAGACCCCCAGCCAAACCTTTCCTAATGGCCTTCCTCTCTGTAGAAGGACTGGACTCCTAGCCCCTGAGGAGTAGGACGAGCAAAGGAAAGGTAAGAATATGGGCCGCGGACACATCGCAGATGAAGCTTGACATGCCTTTGCATGTCACTCCATCTCTTTTCCCAGAAATGGGCTGTTCCTTCAAGCTGGGCCTGAGGATAAAGTGCTGAAACCAATTTGTGACGGAGGTGGAATGTGAGCCAAGAAAGAAACCTTTGTGGTTGGAAGTCACTGAGATTGCGGGGGAGGGGGGGGGGCCTGGCTGTAACTTGTTATGACGGCATAACATGTCCTAAACTGAGTAACAGCAATCCCGATCACATATTAACATGAAATTGTAGTTATTAAAGAATGCCCATAATTTGTAGAAGTGCATATTTAAGATGGTAGGGATGAAATGCCCACAAAATACGCAAAATTCCAAGATAGCCCCCGAGATCCATACCCCCTGCTGGTTCCACTCTGAATGACGCCCTCCCCCTGAGGTTTGATAGCATCATGGACTCAATGAACAAGAGCTCGAGCAAACTCTGGGAGAAAGTGAAGAACAGGAAATCCTGGCATGCTGCAATCCATGGGGTTCCAAAGAGTCAGACATGACTTAGCAACTGAACAAAAACAATCTGAGTGGGAAGAAAACCTGTGAATATGATGGCATAGCGCTCCCATGAGAGGGTGTAAATCAGCTGACTTTGAGTTAATCAAAAGCAAAATTACCCTGGGTGGGCCTAGTCTAATCAAGTGAGCCCTTAGCAAAGGGTAAAGTGTCAGAGAAATACTCCTGCTGGCCTCAAAGGAGATGCAAACAGCAATGCAGTGAGCGGCCTACAGGACGGCCTCTTGTTGCTGAGGGCCTCAGCCCTACAACCACAAGAAACTGAATTCTGCCAACAATCACACTAGGCTCAGGCCACCTCAGGCCAGGCTGACATCTGGATTGCAGCTTTGTGAAACAGAGCAGAAGACCCAGCTAAGTTGTGTTCCGATTCCTAAACCTTGGAAAGTGTGAGATAACAAAGGTGTGTTGTTCAAACAGCTGAATCTGTGGCTGTTTGTCATATAGCAATGGACAAGGAACACAGTGTCTATGATTTGCTTTAAAATAATTCAGCAAAAAACATGGGAGACAGGCAAAGCAAACGTAGCAAAATCTTTCTTGGGCTTGAGTCTGGGTGATGGGTAGATGAAGCTCATTATCCTGTTCTGCCCACTCTCATGAAGGTCTGAATTTTTTCATAATAAAAAATTTTAAAGGATGCCAGAACGTAATTTCCCTTACAATAAGGATCCTGACAATTCTATCCATCACTGTAACCCCAGAAACTAGCACAGTGCCCAGCACGTAGTAGGTGCTCCATAAGTCATTGTTAGATGGGTATATTACAGTGTATGAACTCACAACATTTTTTTTGCATTAACTCCATTTTACAGATACAAGAACTGAGGCCCAGGAAGTTTGTGACTCAAAGTAATGAGTAATAGATGAGAACAGGATTCCAGTCTTCCCGTTCCTGACCCAACACCCATCAGGTCTCTCTTTGGACTATAATATCTGCCATCCAGATTTTCTATGGGATTTAAATAGCTGCTGTTTCATTCTGGTTTATCGGGAGAATTTACGCACACTGCCTCAGTCATATTGAGACATCCGTTAGAAAACCCAGCCAGGCAGGTTAAATGTTAATTTCCTTTCTACTGTACCATTGTCTAACCTCCTTCCATGAATCAAAGTGAGTAAAAAGGTTCTTCACTTACTGACATAAAACAAATTGAACAAATTATGTTACTTAACTGAGGAAGAACTAGTCCCGCCAGTGATTCCAGTCCAACCTGAGCTGAGCCTTTTCTCCTTATTAACATTCACTTGCAAATGAGGTTTGGGTTTTTTAACATAATGTCGCATTGATCTCATTAGCATATCTGACGCATCACATCGGTGATCCTATTCCCAGGCACTGCTTCTAGGTAACACAGCCGCCTCTGCCTGCTTCTTAGCAGCCAATGAATCACACTCGTAACCAGGCCATGAATCAGAGCCGTAGGTGGAAGCCATTTCTAACGATGATATCAGTAACTTGGGAGCACACAGAGGGCTCAGAGTGAGCAAGAACCTTCCCAGATGTTAAATAACCTGCACGGACTGCTGCATATTTCTTTTCCTTGAAAAATGCTGACCACAGAGAGCGGGAATTTTAAGCTCTCATCCAGGGCTATTTTGGCTTCCACTGGAAGGACCATCGGGGGGACCCTGGGGGAGCCGTGTCTCTGAACTCAGGTCATACACAGACACACACTGGTTGGTTATTGTTGGAAGGGCTGCTCTCCACATGGGAGTGTATGTGAACAGCCTGGTGCCCTCCTGGTGAGGCTGGAAGGCAGGATACCATCTCTCTGGGGACTTGATGGCCCCAGAGAGGGTTGTAGTCTGTCCACTCACTCTGTATTTGAGCCCTCTCTAAATATTATTTTCTTATTTTTGCAAAATGAGGATGGCAATAATCATTCTTGTTAACCCTATTTCATGTTTTTTTGGAGATTTCTTTTTGTTTTTGACTGCACCGCACAGCATGCAGGATCTCAGTTCCCCAACCAGGAATTGAACTTGTGCCCCTTGCAGTGGAAGCATGGAGTCCTAACCACCAAACCACCAGGGAAGTCCATCTTATGAACCCTGTTTCGTAAATGGGGAAATTGAGGCTCACAAAGGAAGAAGTGATAGGGCTGACCCTGGAGCTCAAATCTGCCCACCTCCCAAGCCCGAGATTCCTCTTGCAAGGTCTCAGGAGCATCCTGTCACAGGAGGAATGGGCTTCTGGGAGGAGTCAAGGAGCTAACAAATGACATTCCCAGCTCCCATCAGTAACTTGCTCCCTCGGCCTCTCACGACACTGCATGACCTGAGGAGCAATCAAAGGAGAGGACTTAAAAGCCACTTTAAATTTCAGACCCATTCAATTTTGGACTATCACTCGTGAGGTGTAGCTTCTAGATGAAGTTTCTAAATGACTAATACTCTTCTTTGTCCATTTCAGGGGAAAATGAATGTTGCAGCTAACATTTGACATCAATCGCCCAATCACATGTTGTCACATCATTATTCAGCTCTGTGTCAAAGGCAGAGGAGAGAGTTCTGAGGCTGAAAGTGTGCAGTGGGGCGAGGAACCAATTCAGGGACGCTGGCCATGATGGAAGAGGGAGCAGGATAAAATTTGGGTAAAGAAGTGCCGTGTAATGGTCATGTGAGGAGGAAATGGGAAGAAGAGGTTTTTGCTTTATCTGGATGGCTCTTCATTTCACATCTGATTTTTTGAATTCTGTCTGTATATCTACTTGATTCCAGGATGCCATTGATGAGCCTGTCTGTGAAGGCAACTGGTCACCAGGGCAGAAATGGTAAGGTGTCCGTTACTAAAGTTCAAGGGCAGGCCAGGTTCACCACCTGCAACTTCAAAATCAGGTCTCCCCACCCCTCCTGTTCAATGCCTATGAGGAATAGTTAGGGAATTTGAAATCGACATTTACACACTGGTATATTTAAAATATAGCAAGAGAAAGGAAAGGAACCCTCTGAATCTAAATCAAGACGAGTAGAGCTGAAGTGGAACTGCCATGGCTCAGAAACACCTTTGACATCTTCTCCTGATAGGAGAACAGGTGAGAGGCTCTGAAGATCATTGTGAGAGGTGTGGGACCAGTGGCTTCTGTTGGCCTCTATGTACACATTTTGCTATAATGGTTTATCTATATAGGCCCCATTCCTTTGTGGCTCAGCTGGTAAAGAATCTGCCTGCAATGTGGGAGACCTGGGTTCTCTCCCTGGGTTGGGAAGATCCCCTGGAGTAGGGAAAGGCTACCCACTTCAGTATTCTGGCCTGGAGAATTCCACGGACGGTACTGTCCATGGGGTCGCAAAGAGTCAGACACAACTGAGCGACTTTCACTTTCTCCATCATGACCCAACTTTGTGATGATATTGTTAGTTAGGGCATGGGCAGCTTTGGCCAGGAGAGAGCAGGCGTATAATGGATATTAGTATTCACAGAACAGTCAATACTTCATTCTGTCTTTACTCTCTAAAGAAGAACACAGCGAACCCAGGGCTTTTAGACCCTTGACAAGCTCTTCATTCGTACAGGGCTTCCAGAGGCAAGTGTGAAGGTGACCAAGGTGGACAGTTGGATAAGCCCACCCTCTCCCTGGACTCCACCCAGGGGATATCCTCTTATGGCCATGACTTTGGTGAAACAGCTTGGCTAGTCCCCACGGTCCTTATTTCATGGAAAGCATGAACATGGAAGGCATGTTCTATATGATGGACTGTCAGAGGTAGTATTAATAGGGAACAGGGACCTAGTCATAGACTAAGGTTTTCTACACTAATTCTCATAGACATACTTTCTCTTTAGAAGTCCTTTTTCCATAGGTTGCAGTTTCCTGGGATGCAGTCTTAATAGATCCTATTGAGCCCCTGGAATGAGTGGTAGCAGTGAGAAGGGGGGGGCGGGGGAGTACGGGGGAGTGGGGGGCGGGGAGTGGGCTGCAAAGGCAGCAGAGGCCTGAAGGTAGATGTGACAGTCTGATAACAGATGAGGAAGTTTGGGACAAAGTGGGAAGACCAGAAAAATACTGACATCTCGAGTCTGGGAAAATGATGGTCCCATCTCCTAAGGAACAGAGGAAAACCACAGAAATGGACCTGATGCTGATGGACATCACAGGGGAGAACTGGCCCAGAGAGAAAAGTCTCGGTGGGAGCTTCAGTTGTGATGATGACCCTGTAGAGGAGCCCTGGGATCCCACGGGCTGACCAAACAGGGCACACACACATAAATATTTACTTGGAACCATTTCTAAGTCTGCATAAAGGGGGTAAACTTTAATTACACACAGAAATGAATGGAAATGTGACCAAGACCCTTAGGAAAAGGATACCTCTTGCCCTATAGGTTCTTATCAAAACACATTGGCCACTCCCTCATCATTTAATTGGGGGAAGCAAATTTCCTCTCAGATATAAAATATTGACATGAATTGCTTATTTCCCTGAAAGCTCTAACTTCAAATGTGTAGGTTTGTGTTTTCCCGTAATTAGCATGCTGTATCTATTCAGAATAACTACAACATCCCTTCCTGGTAATGAAAAGTGATTAATTACCAATTACAGCAAGTATCCAATTTCGTGCCGTTTACCACTGGTCTGTACCACTGAATTGCTAGCGTTCTAATTGCAGACATTAAAAGTTCTAGGTAATTATTGCTGAAAGATCAGTAATATTAAAAAATATTGGTTGTGGCTATTATTACATTTGCTCTCAACGCAATCAGGACTTAAATTTATGCCTGAGCTACCAGCTGTTTCATCAGGCTATTTCTCTGACTAGTTTGGAACAACTGGGTTTTTTTCACCCTTTTCTCAGAGTCTATTACAACAAGTCTATTAACAGCTCTGGGCTCCCCACTTTGTAAAGCTTTCGTTAAGTGAAACAAGCTAAAAAATCACTAGTAGGTACCTTTAGTGAAGTAGGCAGGTAATTATCTCATTTACAGATAACTGCATGCGCTTCATTTTTCAAAGCACAAGGAGAAGACTAGCTCTAAATGACACTTTTCCATCCTCATTACAGTCACTAGAGAAATAGCAAATTAGGAATTTTGTGCAAATGCCAATGTGAACTCTGACAGCAGCCATCAACAACGGGGACATTTGGAGGAAATGTCTTCGTGCCCAAAGTGGAAACCAAGGATGAGTCCTGGGAGCTTGAAAGGGGGATTTTTTTTTTAGTATTGCTTCGTTTCAGTCCTTCAAACACCTGAGTTGTACCTCTGCATGCCTTGTGTATCTGTGAGCATGCCAGACACAGCTCAGGAAACTGGAGGATCCATGCAAGCCAGGCGGTCCTGGGCTGCCAAGTGTGCCAGAATCACCAAAGCCAATAACTTAGCTCGCTCTGTGCCTCCACAGACCCACAGAGGGAGACCAGAGAGAAGGCTAAATACCATTCAGGGAGTCCTGCATGAGCTAACACGGAGGACAACACAGGAAAGAGGGGGGCCAATTCCATGAGGAGGGAGAATCAGGCATTTACAGATAGAGGCTGCTTCAGCCAGGCATTGAAGGATGAATAGGAGTTCATCAACTCCATACAGAAGAGTAGGAAAGGTTCCCCTAGTGAGAGTTCATATCCAGAGGGCACTGGGACTTGCTCTCCCCAGAATAAGAGACCATATATGGAGACCAGGAAGTATCCAGTTCAATAGGTCATTAAATTTGGAATTGTTTCAGAAACGTTCTCAATCTGGCCCGTTTTCATTGCTAACAACAAAATACGATCAACTATTAAAGCACTCAACACAAAGAACTGACCAAATAAACTACTAATGGGATCAAACACAAAACATTAAAATGCTCAGAGAATTGTTTCAGAGCAAGAGACACAAGTATATAGACAGAATAACTCATGTATATAAAATCACATGCACAGGAAGCAGGAAATACAATACCTGCTACCAGAGTGGGCCCCGCATGGACAAGAAGGCTCTTCTCTTTTCCATACTTCTCTGTATTTTTCAAGTTTTTCTATAATGAACTTGCATTTATGATTTTTTTTAAGTGAAAAAGATGCGCATAAGACAAACCCTAGCCAAGGCATAGAATCCAGAAGAAACACAGAAAGAATATAGGAGGGAGCCCCCACCTTATCAAGTGGCCCACCCCTGACAAACATACTCAGGAAAATAGGCCAGGACCTGAAGGCACTTCAGATCTGCAAAGAGGTTTTATTAATTACTGAGTAGATACTTAGATTCTATACTCACAAAGATTTTTTAAAACTTCCATCCCATTAGAGTTGAACTTTGCCACCACCTGCCATACCTCCTCACCACATGCTGGCCTTCAGAGATGCTCTTTTGAGATGACCTCATTATAATAATAATGGGAAGCAGTAAGCTTGAAATAACGGGGTACCCCAGGGTGAGGACATCCCTCCCAAGGGATCCAAGAACTTCTGGCTGTCATCACAAGGACGAGGGGTGGAGATTTATTGGTGCATGAAGCATCCTACGGCCCTCCAGGAAAGGGTTTATTTTGGGGTACTCTGTATTCATTTTGGGCACATCTACTGTGTATGTGGTTTTCTTCTTTACCTGCTGTATACAGCAGGCAGGCTCGCTTCGAGGGAAAGGAGGGCTGTAAAACCCAATTGATTGATATGATCCATCACCATTTTTAGGGTCCGTTGCACAAACTATTTTGACAGTCGAAGCTCATAAATTAACGAGCAAGCCCAAAGTGACACCATGAAGAAGATGTCGTGGCCGCTTCAATTTAACTGCTGGGTGATTACTCAGAAACTCGGGGTGCAGAAGGTGCAGACGGCTGCCTCCCTCTTTTGTTCCTGCTTAGCTAGAAGATAAATGTCTGAAACTAAGGACCCCCGGCACTCAATAATAAAAACCTTTTAGAGAGGAGAGCCTTGCACTAGTTAAAAGAAACCTGTTCCATTTTTCTGGGGGGAAAAATGGAAGTAAGGTTTCCCAATGGCAGACATCAGCCCTTTTATTGAGACTAAAAAGTTTGAATCCACAAAGGAAGAAAAGGAAGGAAAGAAAATGGAGAGAGGTGGGAGAGAGAGATAAGAGTGGAAAACAAAGCCGACAGAATCATAATTTAAGGCAGCGGGAGAAATTGCTGAGAAATTAAAGCGAATGAAGCTTTTGCATCTGGGAGTCATCATGTAATTTCTAAGGTGTTCACAAGATTAATAAGAAAATCTGTGGCTCCAAATCCCCCAATGAACTATTACAGGACTTCACAGCACTCTGTTTGCACAAAACAAATAGTGGCTGCAGTGTTCTAATCTCTAAAGAGAAGGAAACTCATATGTGAGTGGGAGGCTTAGATTTTAAAAGGGTTTTATATATATATACACAGACATCACAGAACAGAGCGCCCAAAATGGACCTTTTGTTCACATCCAAAAGTAATTATTGCCAAAGACAAGCGATGGTATAAGAGATCGCCATTCCCAGAGGCCCGGTGGAAGGTAGAATTGATTAGAAATAGAATCACAAGTCAAATCCCAACATCCATTTAATAATTGAGTAAAATGTACTTGTCTTCCTTCTCCTTATGAAAGTAATTCCCTGAAAAAAAAAAAAATCAAGTGGACAGAATTACCTACGTACAAATGGCACCCTTTCAGCTGAATGGATAGCACTCGGTATTTCAGTTGGAGCAACTTTTAAATTACTTGGAGAATTCATGGAATGTTTTTCAGTTTGACAGCTGTCGAGCTGAAAAGCATACTGTTATGTAGGAAGCAAACCTTCCAAAGATTTATTTTTTTTAATGGACTGGAAATTAAAAGGGCTTCAAAATGCCCTTTAGAGACCCAGTTTGGGGTCTGTGTTACAAGGAGACTTTTTCTTACAAGTGCTGAGAATTGGGACTGCAAGAGCAGGTCAGAGGCACTTGGATTGTGTCTACATGAAGCCAAAACAAGTGTTTGAGAAGTGAAAGATGCAATCAAGCTAGCAGGTTATTGTGTCTACACAATACCAAAATGCTGGGTTGGCCAGATGTCTTCTACCAACCCTGAAGTCAAAGAAAAGAAACCAGAAAGGACCACGGAGAGATCACCCAGTGGGGAGGAGGAAGCCAAAGGGCCAGAACGGGGGAGGAGAGGACTTGTCCAGGGTCCCAGGACCAAGGAAGGGACAGAGCAAAGTCAGATGCTAGGCACCAATCTAGGTTTGAGGGATTCCCCTAAACCAATGGGTGGTGACCCCAACATGGCATCTTCATGGAACAGGAGAAGCCATTGAGTTGTCAGATTTAGTGAATAAAAATTTAGGGTGATTGGTTACATTCTAATTTAGATAAACAATGAATGCACGCGTGCTCAGTCGCATCTGACTCTTTGCAACCCCATGGACTCCAGGCTTCTCTGTGCATGGAATTTCCCAGGTCAGAATACTGAAGTGGGTTGCCAATTCCTCCTCCAGGGGATCTTCCCAACCCAGGGATTGAACCCCAGTCTCCTGCAGCTCCTCCACTGTAGGCAGATTCATTATAATGGAGCCACTTGGGAAGCCCAAAACAGTGAATATTTTCTTAGTGTAAGGATGTCTCATATGGTTTGGGGGGCAGAGTTAAACTATAAAATGTGCTCGTTGAGTATCTGAAATCCACATTCTTGGGGACAGGGACAGAGTCTGATGATACCTCTCTCCCCCCATCCCATAGCCCTGAACCCATGGTAGATGGAGTCAGTGGGCTTAAACAGCCTAAGAGATCAAGACTGGAGACAGACAAATTCGCTGAAAGAGCAAATCTCCTTAAGTTATAGAAGGCAGGGAGAGATGGAAGGAGGTGACCATGTGATAAGGAGCTGAATGATTCAGATACTTTCTACAAAGGGTCCCATCAACCTTCAAGACAGGCCTCATTACCTGCCACGGTTCACGGATGAGGACACAGCAGTGCAGACAGGGCCTCGCAGAGTGGCGGGAATGGGCCTTGTCCCAGGTCTGTGACTCAGAACTTCTCTGTCCACAGAGTTCATAACAGCAGCAAATCTGGCTGGAATATGACTACGCATGCCAGACACCACTCCGGGCACAGTGGAAGTTTATCAAAGGTCAGCTTCTCAATGACCGTATATGATCGATAGATTCTTCTCCCCACTTTCTAGTAGAGAAAGCGCAGCACAGAGCAGTGAAGACCTTTGCCTTGGGTCACACAGCCCTGAGCCTCCCTCTGCAGCACCTCACCATCCAGACACCTTCCTAGGGCTTGCAGTTCATACAAACACCGCCAAGCCCCCTCCAGGGCTCTGAGCAGAAGGCAGGACCCAGATAATGCTGTTCTGGTGTCCCCGCTGGCCTTGTCCTCTTGCCTGGACTTGCAGGACAGCGAGAACCCTCCTCAGAACAAGCCTGCTATGGAGCAGAGGCATCAAGGGAGGGACTTCCTTGTGAACCAGGAGCTAAGACACCAAGCTCCCAATGCAGGGGGCCCGAGTTCAATCCCTGGTCAAGAAACTAGGTCCCACATGCTACAGCTAAAGATCCTGCAAGGCCCAATGAAGATGGGAGACCTGGCACAGTCAAATAAATAAATATTGGGTTTTATTTATTTTTAAAAAGACAGGGAGGGCCCCGGACGTGGTGGATGACAGCCCACAAGCTCCCTCCTAACTGTAGAAATCCTCTCTCGCCCCTTCTCCATTCTGAAAACATTCAGGTTTGCTAGGAATTTTGACACAACTGCCGTAATCCATAATGTCCATTAGATGAACATTAACCTTTTTGATTATCTTGCTTCTAGAACAAATGGACAGTTCTCCTTATAGGAGCTAAAAGAATATGCTTCTTGCCTCCAAGACCTGCCAAACTGGACTCGGCTTGTGTTCAGAGATACTTCCTAAGAGGTCACATTTAGCAGGAGTTCTCTGGTGCCTTTCTAATTCCTGGTGATAATTCAACACAGAACTGCTAGTACTCCTTGCAGGCCCACGTGCCCAGCACGCTGCCCAGACTGGGCAGAGAAGACATAGCTGGGCCCCAGGCAGGCCCAGGAGGGGTGTCATCTGCACAGGTCTCCACAAAACATCGCAGTCCAAGGTGTGGTTCTCACCCTTAGCTTCCGAGAGCAGGGGAGGCCAGAGATCAAGCCTGCAGGCAGGGGGCTGTGCGTGCTCACTGCCTGGTGCCACCACCTTGGGTGTCCTGGGCAAGGTTCTTGTCTAGAGGAGGCACAGTCTCCTTTTCATCCTCATAACCCATATCAGTTCAGTTCATTTCAGTTCAGTCACTCAGTCGTGTCCGACTCTGAGACCCTATGAATCGCAGCAGGCCAGGCCTCCCTGTCCATCACCAACTCCCAGAGTCCACTCAAACTCATGTCCATCGAGTTGGTGATGCTATCTAGCCATCTCATCCTCTGTCATCCCCTTCTTCTCCTGCCCCCAATCCCTCCCAGCATCAGGGTCTTTTCCAATGAGTCAACTCTTCGCATCAGGTGGCCAAAGTACTGGAGTTTCAGCTTCAGCATCAGTCCTTCCAATGAACACCCAGGACTGATCTCTTTTAGGATGGACTGGTTGGATCTCCTTGCAGTCCAAGGGACTCTCAAGAGTCTTCTCCAACACCACATTCAAAAGCATCAATTCTTCGGCGCTCAGCTTTCTTCACAGTCCAACTCTCACATCCATACATGACCACTGGAAAAACCATAGCCTTGACTAGACAGACCTTTGTTGGCAAAGTAATGTCTCTGCTTTTCAATGTGCTATCTAGGTCGGTCATAACTTTCCTTCCAAGGAGTAAGCGTCTTTTAATTTCATGGCTGCAGTCACCATCTGCAGTGATTTTGGAGCCCAAAAAAATAAAGTCTGACACTGTTTCCACTGTTTCCCCATCTATTTGCCATAAGGTGATGGGACCAGATGCCATGATCTTTGTTTTCTGAGTGAAAAAGCCAACTTTTTCACTCTCCTCTTACACTTTCATCAAGAGGTTTTTTAGTTCCTCTTCACTTTCTGCCATAAGGGTGGTGTCATCTGCATATCTGAGGTTATTGATATTTCTCCCAACAATCTTGATTCCAGCTGTGCTTCTTCCAGCCCAGCGTTTCTCATGATGTACTCTGCATAGAAGTTAAATAAGCAGGGTGACAATATACAGCCTTGACGTACTCCTTTTCCTATTTGGAACCAGTCTGTTGTTCCATGTCCAGTTCTAACTGTTGCTTCCTGACCTGCATATAGGTTTCTCAAGAGGCAGGTCAGGTGGTCTGGTATTACCATCTCTTTCAGAATTTTCCACAGTTTATTGTGATCCACACAGTCAAAGGCTTTGGCATAGTCAATAAAGCAGAAATAGATGTTTTTCTGGAACTCTCTTGCTTTTTCCATGATCCAGCGGATGTTGGCAACTTGATCTCTGGTTCCTCTGCCTTTTCTAAAACCAGCTTGAACATCTGGAAGTTCACGATTCACGTAATGCTGAAGGCTGGCTTGGAGAATTTTGAGCATTACCTTACTAGCGTGTGAGGTGAGTGCAATTGTGTGGTAGTTTGAGCATTCTTTGGCATTGCCTTTCTTTGGGATTAGAATGAAAACTGACATTTTCCAGTCCTGTGGCCACTGCTGAGTTCTCCAAATTTGCTGGCATACTGAGTGCAGCACTTTCATAGCATCATCTTTCAGGATTTGATATAGCTCAACTGGAATTCCATCACCTCCACTGGCTTTGTTTGTAGTGATGCTTTGTAAGGCCCACTTGACTTCACATTCCAGGATGTCTGGCTCTAGGTGAGTGATCACACCATCATGATTATCTGGGTCATGAAGCTCTTTTTGGTACAGTTTTTCTGTGTATTCTTGCCATCTCTTCTTAATATCCTCTGCTTCTGTTAGGTCCATACCGTTTCTGTCCTTTATCGAGCCCATCTTTGCATGAAATGTTCCCTTGGTATCTCTAATTTTCTTGAAGAGATCTCTAGTCTTTCCCATTCTGTTGTTTTCCTCTATTTCTTTGCATTGATCGCTGAGGAAGGCTTTCTTATCTCTCCTTGCTATTCTTTGGAACTCTGCAGTCAGATGCTTATATCTTTCCTTTTCTCCTCTGCTTTTTGCTTCTCTTCTTTTCACAGCTATTTGTAAGGACTCCTCAGACAGCCATTTTGCTTTTATGCATTTCTTTTCCATGGGGATGGTCTTGATCCCTGTCTCCTGTACAATATCACGAACCTCCGTCCATAGTTCATCAGGCACTCTGTCTATCAGATCTTAAATCTATTTTTTAACAGATAATCAGTCAAGAAGTAAACCTGAACTGAACTGCAAACTCCATTGTGCTATCAATTAGACTCAACATCCAGATATGAAAAAGTTGCATTTACAACTGACAGTGGAAACAGTCTGCCCTGTAACCAAAAAAAATGTATGCCACAGTAGAGAGGCTATTGTGTAAAGAAATGAGATCTATAAAAATAGTGCTGAGCAGACCAGTGACAACATTTCTTTATAAGACATGAGAAAACATACTCAGTTTTGCATAAGAAATTGCCCACAAAGAGGTTGCTAGATATTCTGCTGCGTTTTTCCATATGTCCTTTTCACTAAACGGAGTGAGGCATCCCAGGTCTAAGACCTGCAGCCCACATCCCGCCCTGCAGCTGAGCCACTGAGAACCAGGGCTGGTAGAGCTCTGCTCCAGGAACTCTGAAGTCACCTAGCGCCCCCTCCCCGGGTCATCCATGCCTGCCAGCATCCCGTTCCCTGGGGGTTGGAGTGCAATGCACCCCACAGTCAGTGCCCCTGGGGACACCACCACGCAATTCCACAGGTATCAGGACACCAGCCACACACCTGGCCCCCCAGGTCACCTTGCCTCCCTGGCCAGGAGGGCCAGAGCACAGGACCTTTCCTCCTTCTCTTCAAGTGTTCACTTGACTCATTTATGGAAAAGGACCTTCCACAAGGAATCTGTGTTAGTTTCCAATAGCTGCTATATTAATTACCACAAACTAGGGGGTTTAAAACAAGATTAAATCTAGCCTGTCACAGTTCTAGAGGCCAGAAAGCCAAGATCAAGGGATCAGCAGGACTGCGCCCCCTCTGCAGGCTCCAGGGAGTCCATTCCTCACCTCTTCCAGCTTCTGGAGGCTGCTGGCACTCCTTGGCTTGTGGCAGCATCACCCTAATCTCAGCCTCCATCTCACACTGTCTTCTGCTCTTCTGTCTTGCTTGACTCTTCCCCTGCCCCTCTAATTAAGACACATGTGGTTGTATTTAGGGTCCACCCAGATAATCCAGAATAATCTCCCTATCTGGAAGTCCTTAACTTAACCGCATCTGAAAAGACTCTTTTTCACCTCACCCTGTCAGAATGGCTGTAATCAAAAAGAAAAGAAAAGGGACTCCCTGATGGTCCAGTGGTTAAGAGTCTACCTTGCAAGTGCAGGGGCACAGGTTCAGTCCTTGACTGAGATCTAAGGTCTCACATGCCTTGCAGCCAAAAACACAAAACATAAAACAGAAGCAATATTATAGCAAATTCAATAAAGACTTTAAAAAGGGTCCACATAAAAAAAAATTTTTTTTAAGCAAAGAGATAACAAATGCTGGTGAGGATGTGAAGAAAAGATAACAAATGCTTGGGCACTGTTGGTGGGAAGTACATTGGTGTAACCACTATGGAGAAAAGTATGGAGCGTCCTCAAAAAGCTATAAAGAGAACTACCCTAGGATCCCACTTCAAAGAAAACAAAGTTGCTGTTCCAAAGAGACATCTACACTCCCACAATTCATTGCAGCATTATTTACAATACACAAGACATGGAAATAGTCTAAGTGTCTGTTGACAGATGAATGGATAAAGAAAAAGTGGTGTATATATACAAGGGAATACTCTTCAGCCATGAAAAAAGAAAATTTTGCTATTTGTGCCAACATGAATAGACCACTGAGTGAAGTACTGTATGGTCTCACACATGTAAAATTTTAAAACACCAAACTCAGAGAAATAGAGAACAGATTAGTAGTTGACAGAAGTAAGGGAAGGGGAAAATGGGTAAAGGTGATCAAAAGATGCAAACTTCAGTTAAAAGATGAGTAAACTCTGAGGATGTAATATGCAGCTTGGTGACCATAGCTGACAACACTGTATTATATATCTGAAAAGTGCTAAGAGAGTAGGCAGTAAAAGTTCTTTTCACAAGGGAAAAAAATTCTTGTAACTTTGTGCGGGGATGGATGTTAACTAAAGTTATGGTAATCGTTTCACAATAGATATGACACGCAAATTCGTGAAGCGTTCCATATTTTTGCGTTAACTGTTCTACGCCAAAAAAAAAAATAGATACACATATCAAATCACTATCTTATACACCTTAAACTTACACAAATGTTACATGTCGATTATCTCTCAATGAAACTAGTGGGGAAAGACTTTTTTTTTGGCAAGGTTGAGCCTGCACTTGGAACCAGCCCATCCTGAATCCCTCCCCAACCCAGAAGAGTGTGTGAAACCCTTCAAGCTCATCTGGCAGGAAGACCTCATCCATCAGCCCCCTTTGGGACGGCTCCTAAATGTGTGTGTTGGATTGGAAGTGGGGAGGGGGGAGGTGTCTAGTATAGCCAGGAAACCAATTTCAATCTCTTTTAATTAACCAAATCCAAGTCCATTGTTAATAGTGGTCAAACGGATTTTTGTCTTCCACCTTGCAGGCATGGGTGTTTAAAACTGACTCCCAGCCCTCCCCTCCCAAGAAGCCCCTTGGATGTCCCCAAGCTCTGGACCTGGCATTCAAGCCCCACCATCCACACCCTCAGAGCCTTCCTGCTCCCTCTGCCCGCCACCCACTCACTCCCTTTCCAGCCGGCAGTGACTACCCAGCCAGCCATAATTGCTAAAGGAGACGGGCGCTTGTTTGCCGCCTCATCCGGGAATGATTAAAGGTAGAAGTTTTTCAGACATTAGCGACAGAAAGAGTATAGTTAAAGCTGCTTTAGAAAGGGAGAGGCGTATAAAGAGATGGTGCTCAAAGCACTATTAAAAGCATCATGCTTGTTAAGACCAGTAAAAAGGCAGGGAATCGGCGAGGGAAAGGCAGCTTCCTCTCCAATTACTATGAGGGGCACACACCTCGAAGGTCTCTTTGAATTGCGGCCGCCAGCCCCTGCCCTCTCCCCTCCCCCGCCGCCCCCTCCACCGGGCCATTCAGCGGTACATTAGGGAGGAGGGTGACAGTGCTCCCCCAAGTTCACTTCTCGCTTGTTACAGGCGACCCATTTAGAGCTGAATGACTATGTTCAGAGACAGCTCTAAATGACACCCTCCTCCTCTTCACGAAGCCACTTGGTTTTGTCTTTTTTTTTTTTTTTCGCCTGTATCCTGGAGAAATAATTGATAAACCGAATGGCTGTCCACCTTAAAGCGGGCGCCTCCCTGCCACCTGGTTAAAATTCCTCCTCCTCTCCCCACCTCCCTACATCCATTTTGCTCCTGTGCTGTTTAAACAATACTTCATCAAATGCAGCCTGGAGCAAATAAGAAAGCTCAGTAGAGTAAATAAAAAGTAAAAAAAAAATCACCGGCTGGAGGGTAAGTACTTTTATTCCTGTACTTTCATTGCCTGGGGAATTATTATTCCACTGCCCGATCTGGGAGGGAGGGAGGCCGGGGAGGACTGTGTTATTCACAAAATGGATTGCTTCTCTCCCTTTTCACTCCTCTGGCTCTCGAGAGCCCACTGATTACAACCAAGTGTGGCCATCTATTCCGTCTTATTGACAAAGGTCCTTAATTACCGCGGCAGCAGTAATACCTGCTATTAAATTCTGCTAAACAGAGGCCGCAAATTAGCTGTGGATCTCGGGCACCTTTTGTGTGTGATTACGGGGAGGGAGGCGGGAGAACTGACCCTAGCCAGAGCAGCCGGGGAAACCTTTGTTTATCACCTGCGGTGGGGGCCAAAATGTGAAATTAAAAGCTCTCCATCAGCTGAAGGCCTTTGGAAGGCCCAAGGGAAGAAGAAAAAAAAACTCAACAGGCCAAGCAAACTGTGCTTACCGGTATTTATAAGCATTTTGCTCAACCACAATTTACACTGACAGTTGATTAACCGAAAGCTCTGCTAATTCTGTAGGTAACTAATGCGAAGTCCAAAATGGCAAAAATTTAGGCCACGTTTTCAGGTATATTCTATATTTCACGGAGGCCTTTAACCTGCGTTTAAGAGCCTGTTTAATGCAATTGCGGACCATAAACACCTGTCACTTATATTCTGAACTTTTCACATCACTCCTTCTGGAGACCCTGGATTAATGAAAACCGTTCCAAACATGGTAGCTCTCATCGGCAGCCACCCGATTTATAAATTCAGTCCTGACGCCTGCTTGGTGTTTCATTGAAGGCAATTATTTGGGGGGAAATTTCATTTAAACATATTCAGTTTTCTTTTCCATTAAGGTTGAGGTAGGTGAGCTGCCCTGAGCTTGCAGCGAACAATGAGTGGTCAGAATGCAATAACTTAACACAAAATGCTTAACATCAAGATAATTAAATTTCATTAAGGTTTTAATCACTCTGAATGGAGGCTATTAAAATTCATGGGGTTCCTGGCACACGACAGACAATGGGCCCTGAGCCCAGAACAAGCCTAGAAAGGCCACTTCTAGCCTTGTCCAGGAAACAAGTAACTGGGGGCAGTGAGCTTTTCTTCCAACTACCCACAGGCAGTAACCAGTTCTTAGACAGAATGGGGGTCCCCTCAAGACAGGTCAGTGCCCCATCCCAGCAGGTACTGAACTGACTCTAACTCCCCACTCCAGGCCTCTCGTTGGTGCTCTGTACAAAACTCTGCCCCTGCCGCTCATGAAAGAAGGAAATCTTTAGATGGATGCCACTGGGCCCCATGCCACCCCTGCACAGGTGAGGCGAAACTTGGCACCTTCTTGCTCAAGTCTGCACTCAAACACCACTTCCTCTGGGAAGTCTTGCCTGATTCTAGGCAAACTAAGGTGCTCTCACTCCCAGCATGGAGGCAAGAGGGCTCCTCTGAAGTCATTATCTTATTACACAGTAATTATTTGTATGATATTCTTCCCATAGCACACCAGGTCCCATGAAGCAAGAGACAGTGTCTTTCTCATATTTCTAGGTTTCTAGGTTCTAGTAATTTTAGGTGTTTGGTAATGATGGATATACAGACAGGGGAACAGAGGATGGATGGATGGATGGATGCATAGATAGATAGATGGGTGAATGGACAGGTAGATGAATGTTCAGATGGACAGATGGATAGATAAACTGATGGAAGGATAGATAAGTTGATGGAAGGATAGATGGGTGTTTGGATGGGTAGATAAATGGCTGAATAGATGGATAGATGGATAGATAGACAAATGAATGAGCAGCTAGACTGTTAGGTACCAAAGACCTAAGATCACAATGAAGCAAAGCCCAGGCTCCTTGACTCCATCCCTAATAAATACAATTGTCTCTCTTTCCTTAGACTGAGGTAATCTCATACTGCTCTGCTTCTTCATACCGGATCCTTGGGTCCTTTCCAGAAGCTCCCATAGATTGCTTTTTTCATCATGGTAATGGATTTTCTCACTGCTTCACACACTCATTGATTCATCCATCAACTTTCTCAGCATCTTCTCTGATAGGAACAGTTCCCCTTATGGAGTATTGAAAAGTTCCAGTCTCTGCCGTCTGATACTTCCAGTCTAGGAAACTGGTCTAAGCCTCATGGCACAGCAGGCCAGAGTGAGGGCAATAAACTGATAATAACATAATGAGACCTACCCCCTTGCTCACACACTAGGATGGGGCCCCACCAGATACTCTGGTCCAATATCCTTCAGACAACATGGTACCTAACTGAAAACATCTGTTTGAACCTATACTTTCATCTCACTGATTAAAATCCCCTCTTACCAGGCAAGATGCATCTTCTGACATGGATCCCAAGCAAAAATTGGAGAAGGCTTGCAATTCTAACATTGCAAATGCTCAGGAAGAGAAATATGGATGATGTGCTCTGGGAGGCAGAGCAACGAGTGCAGAGGGTAGGTGGGAATGTGGTAGGCAGAGTTGAGAAGTCCAGTCCCAGCAGAGGGCCACAGTAAGCTGGAAGAGCCACGCAAGTGTGTACACAGGAGAGGTGAAGCCACAGAGCTATCACAGGGGCTCAAAAGCCTGTGACCAGGACTCCCGGCACAGCTGTCCTTGTTCAGCCCTTGGTCTCTTGTGGTCCCACGTGTCAAGGATAATTTGCATGGCCTCCGATGGGGAGGAGGTCACAGGCCCAGGGAATAGCTACTACAAGCCGAGCCTGGAAGAAATGAAAGAACTTGGGGCATCTGGGGCTGCCAACCAGGGGTTGTGGGAGGAGAATTCCATCCAGTTTCATTCAAGAGCCAGGAGAACCAGGCCTGGAGACTGGACTTGATTCTTCGGGGGACGCATTAAAGGATTTTTAGCAGAGAAGTGATATGATCAGGTCTTTGTTTAGAAAATCCTGTGCATTGAGCATGTAGCAAGTATCAGTTCAGTTCAGTTCAGTCACTCAGTCGTGTCCAACTCTGCAACTCCATGGACTGCAGTGTGCCAGGCTTCCCTGTCCGTCACCAACTCCTGGAGCCTGCTCAAACTCATGTTCATCAAGTCGGTGATGCCATCCAACCATCTCCTACTGTGTCATCCCCTTCTCCCACCTTCAATCTTTCTCAGCATCAGGGTCTTTTCAAGGACTCAGTTCTTCGCCTCAAATGGCCAAAGTATTGGAGCTTCAGCTTCAGCATCTGTCCTTCCAATGAATATTCAGGACTGATTTCCTTTAGGATGGACTCATTTGATCTCCTTGCAAGTATGAGAGAAATCAAAGGAAAGAAGTCCAGTTAGGAGTTATGCAGACTAGAGACAATTTCCAAAAACTTTTCTTAAAAAGAGAGGATTAAAAAAGTTCCATGCCTAACAGGACACATACTGGCAGGTTAGGGGGCCCAACAGGTAACACCGAAACCTATTCTTCTCTGTTTATAAAAGGAATCACCTGTGAACCGCCACTCTTGCTGGCGCATGAGGTTCATCACCATACAAGCTGAGCCTATCTTGCGTCATGGCAAACCTTAGCATATTGTATTCTATTCTCCACCATCTGGGCTAATTCCAATCTAATGTGATTTCCGTCATAAAACCACAGCCAACAGACCCCAGCATTCGGAAATATCTGGAGTTGCAATAGAGAAACCAAAGACCCACCCTTTTCAAAGCGGAAAGGTCAGCTCTAGGTCTTTTCAGAAATTATCAGAAGGTACTGATTATGTTGCTAGTAAATGGCACCCACTCCAGTTCTCTCGCCTGGAGAATCCCAGGGACGGGGGAGCCTGGTGGGCTGCCGTCTATGGGGTCACACAGAGTCGGACACAACTGAAGCAACTTAGCAGCAGTAGCAGCAGCAGGGCAACTAGGAACTTGAAAGGAAATTAAACAGTATTGACTAAAAGATTTTCCTAATTATCCCATTAGGGATAATCCTGGTTTCCAGAAGCCTACCTGGTACAGTATGTTTTGTGGTGTGTTTGGACTCTGAACTTTGGAATGAGGCCAAAAGGATAATTTAGTGATTTTTTTCCCCCCTCTGATCAGGCCTACACAACAAAAATGTATAACCCATGGTCCAGTGCCTCACATCTGAGACAGAGACAACAACTTTGTGTAACACATATACCTGGTTTGGGGTAATATTTACAAACTCAATTTGCTTACAGATAAAAGTTCAGTTTCAACACACTAAGAGAAGTCTACTCGTAAAGGATACTTCTGCATAGCAAATAATGACTTCATTCCCAATTTCCATTTTACCTCCCCGCTTTGGAATAACTTGTATAAAAATCTGCATTGAGTTTCCTCCAGCAACATGAAGGCCTAAGATTCTGAAGAACTTTCTTCCCTCATTATATATAGAAATGTGTACATAAAATGTAACCAGAAAATCCAACACACAGATGGACTTTAAAAAAAAGAAAGGGAAATATCCACATAGAAGAATTAAAGAGGGCCTTCAAAACCATAGCTGTTTTTCAGTCGCTAAGTTCTGTCTAACTCTGTGTGACCCCATGGACTGCAACACGCCAGGCTCCTCTGTCCTCCACTATCTCCCAGAGTTTGCTCAAATTCACACCCATTGAGTCGGTGATACTCTCTAACCATCTCATCCTCTGTTGCCCTCTTTTCCTCCTGCCCTCATTTTTCCCAGCATCAGGGATTTTCCCAATGAGTCAGCTCTTTGCATCAAGTGGCCAAAGTACTGGAGATTCAGCTTCAGCATCAGTCCTCCCAGTGAATATTCAGGGTTGATATCCTTTAGAATTCACTGGTTTCACCTTTTTGCAGTCCAAGGGACTCTCAAGAGTCTTCTCTAGAACCACATTTTAAAAGCATCAACTTTTTAGCACTCAGCCTTCTTTATGGTGCAGCTCTCACACCCATATATGACTACTGGAAAAACCACAGCTTTGACTATGTGGACCTTTGTCGGAAAAGTCACGTCTCTGTTTTTTAATATGCTGTCTAGGTTTGTCAGAGTTTTCCTTCCAAGGAGCAAGCGTCTTTTAAATTCATGGCTGCAGTCACCATCCACAGTGATTGTGGAGCCCAAGAAAATAAAGTCTGTCACTGCATCTACTTTTTCCTCTTCTATTTGCATGAAGTGATGGGACCAGATTCCATGATCTTAGTTTTTTGAATGTTGAGTTTCAAGCCAGTTTTTTCACTCGCCTGTTTCACCCTCATCAAGAGGCTCTTTAGTTCTTCTTCACTCTCTGCCATTAGAGTGGTATCAGCTGCATATCTGAGGATGTCGATATTTCTCCCAGCAATCTTGATTCCAGCTTGTGATGCATCCAGCCCAGCATTTCACATGATGTACTCTGTGTATAAGTTAAATAAGCAGGATGACAGTATACAGCCTTGTAAGCCCTTCCCAATTTTGAACCAGTTTGTTGTTCCATGTAACGTTCTAACTGTTGCTTCTTGATTCAAATACAAGTTTCTCAGGAGATAGGTAAGGTGGTCTGGAATTCGTCTCTTTAAGAATTTTCCACAGTTTATCATGATCCACACAGTCAAAGGCTTTCACATAGTCAATGAAGCAGAAGTAGACATTTTTCTGAAACTCCCTTGCTTTCTCCATGGTCCAATGAAGGGCGGTAATTTGATCTCTGGTTCTTCTGCCTTTCCTAAATCCAGCTTGTATATCTGGGCGTTCTCAGTGCACACACGGCTGATGCCTAGCTTGAAGGATTTTGAGCATAACCTTGCTAGTATGTGAAATGAGTGCAACTGTGTAGTAGTTTTAATGTTCTTTGGCATTATCCTTCTTTGAGATTGGAATGAAGACACCTTTTCCAGTCCTGTGGCCACTGCTGAGTTTTCCAAATTTGTTGACACACTGAGTGCAGCATTTTCACAGCATCATCTTTTAGGATTTGAAATAGCTCAACTGGAATTCCATCACCTCCACTAGCTTTGTTCATAGTAATCCTTCCTAAGGCCCACTTGACTTCATACTCCAGGATGTCTGGCTCTAGGTGAGTGACCACACCATTGTGATTATCCAGGCCATTAAGACCATTCTTGTATAGTTCTTCTGTGTATTCTTGCCACCTCTTCTTAACTTCTGCTTCTGTTGGATCCTTGCTGTTTTTGTCCTTTATTGAGCCCATCTTTGCATGAAATGTTCCTTTGGTATCTCCAGTTTTCTTAAAGAGATCTCTAGTCTTTCCCATTCTATTGTTTTCCTCTATTTCTTTGCAGTGTTCACTTAAGAAAGCTTTCTTATCTCTTCTGGCTATTCTTTGTAACTCTGCATTCAGTTGGGTATATCTTTATCTTTCTCCCTGCCTTTTGCTTCTCTTCTTCCCTCAGCTATTTGTAAAACTTCCTGAGACAACCACTTTGCCTTCTTGCATTTATTTTTCTTTGGAATGGTCTTGGTCACTGTCTCCTTGTACAGTGTTACAAACCTCTGTCTGTAGTTATTCAGGCACTCTGTCTACCAGATCTAATCCCTTGAGCCTATTTGTCACCTCCTCTGTATAATCATAAGGGATTTGATTTAGGTCATAACTGAATGACCTGGTGGTTTTCCTACTTTCTTTAACTGAAGCCTGAATTTTGCAATAAGGAGTTCATAATCTGAGCAACAGTCAGCTCCAGGTCTTGTTTTTATTGACTGTAATAGAGCTTCTCCATCTTTGGCTTCAAAGAATATATATAATCAATCTGATTTTGGTATTGACGATTTGGTAACGTCCATGTGTAGAGTTGTCTCTTGTTTTGTTGGAAAACGGTGTTTGATATGATCAGTGTGTTCTCTTAACAAAACCCTTAGCCTTTGCCTTACTTCATTCTGTATTCAAAGGTCAAACTTGACTGTTACTCCAGGTATCTCTTGACTTCCTACTTTTGCATTCCAATCCCCTATGATGAAAAGGACATCTCTTTTGGTGTTAGTTCTAGAAGGTCTTGTAGGACTTCATAGAAGAGTTTAGCTTCTTTGGCATCAGTGGTTGGGACATAGACTTGGATTGCTGTGAGGTTGAGTGGTTTACCTCAGAAATGAACCAAGATCATCTTGTCATTTTTGAGATTACACCCAAGTACTGCATTTTGGACTCTTTTGTTGACTATGAGGGTTACTCCATTTCTTCTAAAGGATTCTTGCCCACATTAGTAGATATAATGGTCATCTGAATTAAATTTGCCCATTCCCATCCATTTTAGTTCCCTGATTCCTAAAATGTCGATATTCAATCTTGCAGTCTCCTGCTTGACCATGTCTAATTTACCTTGATTCGTGGACCTAATGTTCCAGATTTCTATGCAATATTGTTCTTTACAGCGTCAGACTTTACTTTCACCCCCAGACATATCCACAACTGAGCATCAATTCCACTTTGGCCCAGCCACTTCATTCTTCCTGAAGCTCTTAGTATGCTAGCAGCTGCCCTTCACCAGTAGCGTATCGGACACCTTCTGACCTGGGCGCTCATCTTCCGGTGTCATACCTTTTTGCCTTTTCATACTGTCCATGGGGTTCTCGTGGCAAGAATACTGGGTTGCCACTTCCTCCTCCAGTGGATCATGTTCTGTCAGAATTCTTCACTATGACGCGTTGTCGGTCTTGGGTGGCCCTGCACAGCTTCACTGAGCTACACAAGCCCCTTTGTCATGACAAGGCTATGATCCATGAAGAGTGAGTGGTGTGATAATGTGATTTATAATTAGAAATATATATTGTCTCATCCTCATTCCTGGCACAGAGTTCCTAAAGGCCTTGGAACTTCCTAAGTGAAAAGAATTATAAAGGTGAAAAGAGTATCGTTTGTTATTCTTAACAAACTTCTTTCAACCATACCTGAGCTTGTATTAATGAGGTGTTTTTTAAAAGTTCCCCAGATAACCACAGGATAGAGGTTTGTCACCAGAGGAACCAACCATGTGATTTGGGGTTGGGACTTTCAGCTTCACCCCAACAATGGCCAATCGTGCCTACATAAGAAACTGCCCCTTAAAATCCCTCAAGTACAGGACTTGGTGAGTTTCTTGCTTGGCAAACACACGGAGGTACTGGGGGTGGGCGGCATGCCTGCCTCAAGAGGACATGGGCGCTAACACTCCTCCCCCCACGCTCTGCCTCATGCATCTCTCTCACCTGGCTGTTTCTGAATTACATCCTTTACCACCAACAGACAAACATAAATGTTTCCCTGAGTTCTGGAAGCCATTCTAGCCAACACTGAACATGAGGAAGGGTGATGAGAACCTCTAGGCTCCAGTTTATAGCCAATCAGAGGCACAGGTGACAACCTGGACTGGCCGTTGGTGTCTGAAGTGGGAGAAGGGAGGGGCAGCCTTGTGGAACTGGGAGATCTAATGCCATCTCCAGGTAGATAGTGTCAGAATTGAATTAAATTGTAGGGCACTCAGACAGTATCCACAGAGAATTGGAGAACTGTTTGGTGTGGGAAAATGCACACACTTGCTGTCCAGAAGTGAAGAATTGAGGGCAGAGTCATGAGTACAACAGAGAAAAGGAGATTTTTTCCCCCCTTCAGATAGGAAATGTATGAGTCTGGGACACCTTGTTGTTCCCGAAATAAAAGAAGTAGCAAAAGACTACTGGAGCTGTGTCAAAGGACACAAGCACTAACTTGAGGAGTTATTAAAAAAAAGAAAAAAAAAGTTGGCTTTAGGAAAAAATAAAAACCAAACACTTCATTGGTCACTTTTGTGGGATACTGATACATTAAATCATTATTCTGAAAATTGGTACATAAACAGAAAATACTAGAAAATCATCATTGTGCAACATATAAAACATAGACATATCTCCAAGAGACTACAAATTTAGTTCCAAACTATCACTGTAAAGCAAATATTGCAATAAAGTGAGTTACGTGAATTTTTTGGTTTACCACTACAAGTAAAAGCTATGCTCACACTATACTGTAGTCTACTAAATGTGCACCAGTATTAGCTCTAAACAACAATGTACATACTTTAAATCCAAAAAAAATGGCAATTGTGACACCAAAGATCACAGATCACCATAACAAATATAATAATATTGAAAAAGTTGAAAATATTCTGAGAATTAACAAAATGTGACACAGTGTTACAACGCGACCAAATACTGCCTGAAAAGTGGTACTGGTGGCCGTGCTCCAAGCAGGACTTCTAAAACTTCAATTGGTAAATTTGCAGCATGAAAAGTGCAACAAAGTGAAGCACGATAAAGTGAGGCATGCCCATAGTGGATCTAGGCAAATATCAGTGAGCCCAAAACGCATTACGTGAGGTCAGCCATGTTCACTGAAGCAGTATTCACAACGGCCAAAAGCAAGCCAAGTGTCCATAAATAGATGAATGGCTAGGCAGAATGTGTTCCATCTGTACAATGGAATAGTATTCAGCCGTGTAAAGGAAGGAAATTCTGTCACATGCTACAACACAGGTGACATTATGCTAAGGGAAATAAGCCAGTCACTTATATGCGGTACCTAGAAGAGGGAAATTCACAGAGACAGAAAGGAGAATGCTGGCTGTCAGGAGCCAGTGGGGGGCGGGGGGAGGAGTGAGACATGGGAGGTTACTGTTTAATGAGTACATAGTCTCAGTTTCAAATGATGAAAAGTTTCTGAAAACAGATAATGGTGATGGTTATACAACATTGTGGATCTGCTTAATGCCACAAAGCTATTCACTTAAAAATAGAGACTCTGTCCTTCCACTGCAGGGGGCATGGGTTCAATTCCTGGTCACGGAACTAAGATTCTAATTGCTGCACAGCACAGCCAAAAATAAATTAAAAATAAAGATAGTGAAAAGTCAAGGTGGGATGTTAAAAGGTTAAAATGACAGGTTTTATGTGTATTTTATAATTTCAGAAAAAAATTTTTACATGAAAAGCTTTCTAGAAAACTTCATGGCAAGAGATGTTGCTGTTACCATATGAACTCTGATCAGTCTTGGTATCAATAAAACCACGGGATACCAGCTACCTCTGCATCTCTCGAGGTGATCCAGTCAGTACACACCAACATCTCTGAAGTGTTATTGTACAAGAAGTCCTGAATTTCAAATAGTCACTGAGTTTAAACACAAGTTTATAATACTTCAGAGAATAAAATATCAAAGTATAGGACACCTAGCAAAAGCAACTCGCAAAGTCCAGGCCATAGGGCATTTTACCTTTTCCTCAAAATGTCAGTGTGACATGCAAACTTTATCTGGCCACTTATTCAAAAAAACTTCAGTAAAAAGAGATTTTTTGAGGCAACTAGGTCCGTCTAGTTAAAGCTATGGTTTTTCCAGCCATCATGTATGGATATGAGAGTTGGACCACAAAGAAAGCTGAGCGCCAAAGAATTGATACTTTGGAACTGTGGTGTTGGGACTCAAGAGCCCCTTGGACTGCAAGGAGATCCAACCAGTCAATCCTAAAGGAAATCAGTTCTGAGTATTCACTGGAAGGACTGATGCTGAAGCTGAAGCTCCATTATTTTGGCAACCTGATGCGAAGAACTGACTCATCAGAAAAGACCCTGATTCTGGGAAAGATCGAAGGCAGGAGGAGAAGGGGATGACAGAGGATGAGATGCTTGGATGGCATCACCGACTCGATGGACATGAGTTTGAGCAGGCTCCAGGAGTTGGTGATGGACAGGGAGGCCTGGTGTGCTGCAGTCCATAGGGTTGCAAACAGTTACTGAGGGAAATTTAAGTATGGAAGGGATAGGTGATCATATTAAGAAATTATTGCTAATTTTGTTTGCACAGTGATTATATTAAGAAGGGAAAAGCTTTTGTCAGCCAAAGTATTTCTAAGTGGTAAGACATGATATCCGGGATTTGCTATAAAATATTCCATATGTCCCCAAGGACTATATATATATATATAGTCACACATGCAGCTTGCAGGATCTTAGTTCTCTGACTAAGGATTGAACCCGAAGCCTTAGCAATGAAAGTGCTGAGTCCTAACCACTGGACTGCCAGGAAGCTCCCTTATTCACCCACCCTCAATTTGCTTCCTTGCTCATGCTTAATGTTAAGAGAAAAAATTTACAGAAGGGCTGGCAACTTATTTCCCTATACTCACTGGTCCATCCCATGAATTAAGACCAAGCCTTGGCAAATGTGCTGAGTGAGGAAGAACAATTACCAAGTTCATGACTCCCGGTTCTGTTTACCCTGATACTGTCCAGGACAATCATTTATTTCCTGCTGGCTTCTAAGTTTTATTAAGCTGTTCAGAAAAGTTTCAGCTATGCTTTATGGCTGCGTGAACTGCCCGTGTATCCATTTCACAACTTGATTCATTCTGATTAAATTGTTCGACTGTTAATGAGTTTTAGATTGCAATATGGAGAGGCAAACAATTCAGAACATTAAGGCAGTAAAATATCTTAATATTTCACAAGTTCTCACTGAAAACATAAAACAAAAGGCTCATTCCTGGAAGGAGAGACTGTAATAATTACCCTCTGTAAAAATAAATGTGCTTGGCTCCCTATATATTATCCGGGCATCTGTGTAGACACACTCGCATGTAGGGAGCCAGATGGTACATGGTAATCTCATAAATATCCATAGGAATTCTGAGATTTTCAAGCCAATTGCAACAGACGAGATAACCATTTTGACATATTATTTCAAAGAATTTCTGGGGTTAGGCAAAAAATTGATTCCTACTCGGCTTACTTCACAGTCTAATGAGTTTTGCAATCTGGAGGCAATGGTGCAGGTGAGGTGTTGAAGGGTCTCTGGTACGGAGGGCTTCAGAGCCAGATGGGAATTGTGATTCAGGTGACCAAATACTGCTCTTCCACAGCTCAGGACTCCTCCTTCTCCCCGCTCCCACCTCCTGTGGGTTCCTGGCCCACCATCTGCTTCTCTTGTCATGCAGTGTTTGTTTTGATGGAAACTGAGTAAAGATGCACGCAGGCACTGGCTCTCCCACCTTTCAACATTTTCCTGGGAACTGCCCCGCTCTGGTGACTCCCTTGGGAAAATTAACAGACAGCAGGTAGAGGCTACCAAAATACTGAGGGTGGTGAGGCCTTGCACTGGTGCTTAAGCTCCTGAAAATTCAATCGTTTCATTTGTAAAATGGGAATTAAAACACATTATCAGCCTCAAGGCAAAAAGCTCAAATGGATGTCTTCCGTTCCTTCCAGCCCAAAAGCCATGCCTGTAATATACACAAGGCTTCATGCCAAACCGACTTTTCAGTTGAGCAGCTCTTCAAACTCAGGAAGAGAAGAGGAATTTGCATTTAGCCATGAACAGTCAAAAGACTCTTTGCACACATTTCTTAAGGAAAGGACATTTAGGAACCTGGAAAGCTTATGCCATATAATCTCAGAGTATAAGAAACAGCAGGGCGTCTCTGAGGACGACAGGGCCAATGATGCCATTTTGCAGAGGAGAAAACTGAGGCCAGAGAAAGCAAATGAGTTGCCTGCATCTGGGACTGGACAAAACAGATGTGCAGTTAAAGAACAGCTGTTGAGAGACGGAGGTCATAGCCAGAAGCTCAGTCAGTGTTCCAGCTTCATCGGGTCCCCACTGATCAGGTAGGCATTGTCAAGAGCATTTTACAAGTGAGAAATATTCATGGATTACTTCCCTTAGGCCCCAATCCTAGGACACAGCAGAACCGTGACGAGAACACAGGGTTCCTGGCTTCAAAGACAATGCTTCTTCTATTCTGTATCATCTTTTGGAGGGAAGCTTGCACATAAATTTGTGCTAAGGGGAGTGTGAAGTGAAGAGGATGCAGATGGAGGCACCTTGGTGCGTTCAGGTTTGTTTCCATCACCACCGCTATCTGGGGCTGGTGGGACTCGATCTCGGTATCTCCCCTTCTGAAGGATCTCCTATTCCATTCCCAGAGAAAAAGGCCCTAATCGACATGAGTTCTTCAGTTAAATTAATTTAATTAATATAAACCAATGCTGCTTTAAGAATTTGAAAGGTCTGTAAACTTAAATAATTGTTTTTAATACAAAGCTTCCTGAAGGAGGAAATGGCAACCCACTTCAGCCCATAGGGTCGCAAAGAGCCTGAATGGCCTGGAAGCATCTGAGTTTGCCCAAACCAGCTTTGCAAGTGAGGATATACAGCAGTGACAGGTAGAGCAACTACTGGGTGAATTGCCATGGCATCAGTGACCAAACCCCCAAATCCAAACCGGGACCTGAGTCACTGGGGTCTGTGTGCCAGCTTCCTGCTGCAGCAGAGTGGCACGTGCCCCCTTTACTGTGTGCTCTGCCGCCTCTCCGTCAGCTGCAGCCTTAGATGTGAGACAACTATATTTCATCGATCACAAGTCCCCTTCGAGACATAGTCACTGTCTCCAGAAAGGACCTCAAATGCTTTTTAAAAATCGCACTAACTACCAAATACCCATAAAGCATAGCATTAAATCTGTAATACCACACCCTCTGGCAGCATCTGCCCGGCCCTGAGTTCTCGAACATTCTTGGCCTTTGAGTTCAACTTCATCTGACCCGTGTTGGCCTACATCTCATGGCCAACCATTCCTAACCACAGAATCCTCCCCCAGCAGCATCCAAGACGGCAGCCAGGGCACCTTCAGAGACTCCACCAGGACTGGGCTTTTAAAGGGACGTCTCAGTGAGGAAAACACCAGTAACAACAAAGCAACCTAAGGGCTGTGTATTATAATCACAGATGCCACTTCATCCTAAATAAACAGTAAAATAGAAACAGTAAAATGGTTATGAGAAACATTCCCTTCTTGTCATGTCTGTGTGCTCCTGGAAATCTTTTTTTTTTCTTATTCCAGTAAAGTACAAGATATCTCAATAGCAACATAAACAGCATATTATCTACTAGTTACTATAGCAACTACATTCATGTAATTTGCTCATGCCTAAATTAAAGCTGCCTAGGGTAGCTTTAACTTACATCTCTCACATATGACTTTTTTGTCCATGTTTTTCATTAGTGAGAATCATGTCTCTCAGATGGTAATCAGCATGTTGTAATCCTCTACCTTACTCAGAGCTAACTTTTGCCATGACCTGACTTTGTTTCCCCCGTGATCTGTAGGTATTCCTCAAAGAAAGAACATGCACTCTTTTATCCTAACGTTTTAATCTCTCTCTCTTAATTTTTATTGGAGTATAGTGGCTTTACAATGTTGTCTTAGTTTCTACTGTACAGCAACATAAATTAGCTATAATAGACACGTATCCCCTCTTTTTTGGATTTCCTTCCCATTTAGGTCACCACAGAGCACTGGACAGATTTCCCTGCGCTATAGGGTAGGTGCTCATTCGTTATCTGAGAACATGCTCTCTTAATGGCATATTTATTCCAAGAGGGTGGAGGAGGGGTTATGAAGGAGAAACAGTTTTTCCATCCAAAAGGAACAGGAGCATCTACCCAGCAATGAACTTCACTGCTCTTGAAATCGTCCATTTTTTCCTAACTCTTGATGCAACACAGTATAAAAGGCATAACCTAAAAAAGGGTGTGATGGAAAGAGGTACCGAGACCCACTCAAGGAAAAGGCACAATAGTTAATCATCTCTTCTCTCACATCCTTCCTTCAACCCTGCAAAATAAACGAGTTGAGAAGCTCTTTGATTTTTGTGACTGTAAGCAATATGGTGGATTAATGTTCCTAAATGCTAGCACTGAATACATGAATTCATTGTTCAGAATGTTCCGGATGAGTCAGTAGCTAAGTCCTATTAATTCTGTTATATGTTCTTATTTGTGTCTGCTTTGGAATAGAGCCAGGAGAGAAACGTTGTCATGAAGAAACCCATGAAATATACCTACCTTTGTAAAATAATGCATTTCAAACTAAAGATTGGCTATGCTTCTCTTAACCCAAAATTCTCAGTGGCCCCACCGAGACATGCAACAAGTTTCTCAAAAATCACATTGGCACATCAATCACATGGCTGCTTACAATTGTTCAGTGAATGTTTAACCAAGATATATTCATCTGGAATTAAACCAGGATGGATTCCTTAGAAGAGCCATCAAGATCACTGTCCAACATAAGAACCCTCAGGACAGTGGGAAAGCCTGTAAATGTCCCATTGCAGGGCTTTTAAAGGGCTCTGGATTCGGCGGCGGGGAGACCTGTCTTTAATATCTTCATTACTGCTTCCGATGCATTTCCAGTGTCATTAATTCACATTGGCATTTCATTAAATGGGATTCTCTTTGCAAATACTACTTTATATTCTTTCTTTTTCCCTGTAAATCTTTAAATCTGAGCACATTTTGAGCTGGTTGTTCACGTCACTGTGGACCCTTGGAAAAGCAGTCACAAAATGACCATGTGCCTCTGGTCTGCAGCACGCCTTTCCATTTGCTGGTTTAATCCTCCAGACTTGAGCCATTTCCCATTCGGTCCTTCACATCATCTCAGGTTAATCTGTCAAATATTTCAAACAGCCAAGCCAGTTTCCAATTGCTAAGGACTTTGCCACAAGCACCATGTCTGTTAATAAGATTTTCATTTGGAAAGATGCCAGGGTGTCTATGTTTTCTATTGTATATAAATACTGAGATTTAATAGCTTCAGGTTTTGTTTAATGTTAGCGTCAACTATTAAAAAAAAAAAAAAAAAAAAAATGTTCGCAAATGCCTGGCCCGACAGTGAAAGGCCCCACTGACAGCTATTTGCAAGGGTAATGTTGTGGAAAACAACATCCATCTTGGAAACAGTTTCATTAGCCCCATCTAGCTGACCTCTCCACATAATGTTGTCAAATGTGACGGGCATCAGATTATTGGGAATATGGAGATCAATAAATATGCAACACCGGCGCTTAGAATGCTTCTGGCATCGGAGCCATACAAATGCCATCTAACACGGCTTGGAGTCGCTGTCATCTGTCACACCAGCTAGTAAATAGACAAGCTTAAGGGGAAGGCTATCTGTAATGGTAAAATATATGGGTGAAGAATTAGACGGGCATTGTATAGTTAGGATTCTGATGCATGAAGGCTCCAAAAGAAAAACACCAGGCACATGCTGGAGCAGCAGCCTGCCTTCTGTGGGAAATCGATGCAAATTCTTGCCACATGGTCAAAAGCTGCCCAGTGGTCCTGCTTCTGTGTGTTTGACATCAGCTGCCAAGGGAGCATTGTCTGCCTTTGGGATGCTCGCTAGAAACTGGGAGCATCCCAAGTCCATTTCTGACACCCTGAGGCAGCCAGATCACCCATCCCCACAAATTTCTGTGTGTGTGAATCGCACAATGTCTTTTCAGTGTGGTGGCAACCCAAAGCCAAAGAAAGCGCCTGCACTGTCCGATTATGTTCGCTGCAAATGCCTACAACGTTGGGTTCACAAAAGAACAACCTGGTTGAACTGCTAAAGGAAACTCTCACCCCAGCTGGTGCTCATCAAATTACCCCATCATCAGACCTTTGGGAACCGCTACTGGTGACAACTTCTCCATCAGGCCACCCTCTTCTAAGATCCCCACCTGCCCAGCCTGCTAGAAGCTGAACCCCACTGCCCACTCTTTGCGCTTATCACTACCTGACGATCCCAGCTGAGGCACTTGCTCCGTCCTCAGTAGTGTTTTCCAAAGTCCCCAGAACAGGCAGCCCTGTTCATAAACCCTTGTACCCCTCCAAAAACTGCTTGGAGCAACTTAAAGAAAGAATCTGTCTGCCAGTGCAGGAGATGCAAGAGATGCAAGTTCGATCCCTGATGGGGTGGGAAGATCCCCTGGAGGAGGGCATGGCAACCCACTCCAGTATTCTTGCCTGGACAATCCCATGGACAGAGGAGCCTGGTGGGCTACAATCCACAGGGTCTCAAAGAGTCGGACACAACTGAGCATGGCACAAAAAGAAAAGCTAGTTCTTGACAGATCAAAACACAGAGGATGTGAGCCATACAAAGGCATATACCCAGACACCCCATGCAAGAACAAACACGTTCCTCAAACCCAAGTCATGTCACTGACCAATGATGAGCAGCATGCTTCTGCCCCTCTAGGTTTTAAGAAATGCCATTCATCTCTATGGAAAAGAGAACAAACAAGAGGCATAAAGGTATTTTTGAAGTACACTGTTATGAGGTACTTGGCTAGTAATTTGCAGCCTAGGTACACAACATACCTTTTAGCACGGCTATTTATCTCTCAGAGAGAATGCTGCCGTACTTACGATAAAGGCTCTGTTGGACCTCTTCATCAATAGCAAACCTTTAAGCACAGCACATCTCATAAATAGGAGTTCCACTAACACAGACTTCAAAAGGATAGAACTTGATAATTCAAAAATAGAGCTATATTAAGTGTTCCAGCAGTCCATCCATAAAAGCCGTCGTATATTCCAAACGCCAGAGTCCTTCAAGCAACATGACAGGTCTATTAGAATAATAGCAGGGGAAAGCATAATTACAAGTAATCATTGGCTGGAAAGGAGCTAGTTGTTTTTGTAGAGCAAAATGCCGCTCTGAGCCCCGTGGAAAATGTAGCCAGAGCAGCGACAGCGAGAGCAGATAACCATCGAAAATAACCACAGCGCAAACCCTGCACTATTTATTTCTACTTATTAAGAACTCTTTGTATACCTTAATGTTTTCCTGGTGAAATCATCTTAATTTGAGCCCACATTTTCTTTGGATAAGATTATTACGTAATTGCTACTTACCGGCCACTATTTTCTATACATTTGTTGGTCAAACAGTTAGGGTGTCTGTCTTTTCCAGCCCGCAGAGATCATTCCGTTAAGCAGGGGCTGCTGGCTGGCTCTGTGGAGCCATATTGAAAATACACCATGTGCCCGAAAGGATAAAGAAAGTTTGGCTGGGCGTTATGTTTTAATCCATAGATTGATGACTCTAGCTCTGTCAAAGGATGGGGCTGTTTCTCATTAGGAATGGCAAAAGAGGAGACATCTGGGCCCATTTCCCCAGGACGGGACTGCACCCCCCCCCCAACCATCAGGAAGCCCATTCATCTGGTGGATTTGTGTTTATCCTCCTCCTTAATTAGATGGCTGTCAAGCACTTTAAAGTTTCCAAAATGCACGGAGAATAACACACCCCAGCTGAGTCTTGTCAACAAGTCCAGGAAGGAGTCAGGGCAGGAGTCTTTAGCTCCAGTTTGCAGATGTGCAAATGGAGGTTCAGGAAAGAAAGGGGCTCCCCAAAAGCCCCACAGCTGACCTTCTCCCCATGCCATCATCCTGCCCTGACAAAATGCTTGCTTTGCACCTGGTTCTCCATCTCACTGGCTCTGTGGGACACGCCCATGGAGATAAAAGTCACTCACCAGGTGCTGCTGCGCAGGTGCTAACCAGGTCTCAACACATGGAAGCGGGTCACACACTCAGCCTCTGGACCGCAGGGAGGTGGGGTAGAGGTTCACACCTGGTGTGGAAGGCAACCAGGCTACCTGTGTAAAGAAGGACACAATCAAGTCAGACTCACCTAGGTCTTGGCATCATTCACTTCACTAACACTGACTGATCTGCAGACTAGGTACCAGGCATGGAAGGAGGTGGCAGGGGAAGGGAGTGGAGAATGGCAGAAATAAAATGAAATCTAATTTTTAGCCCAGATATGAGAAAAATGCAACTGTGAATGACTCGACCTCATAATAGTAGGTACAGTCGACATGAAACACCCAGGACAGACACCGGGCAGCCAGGGAACCAGTGTCTCCAGGAAGCATGTGTACCGACTTTCTAGCAATCTGACACTGAGCCACTGACTTAACCTCACTGAGCCTCAGTGTCCTCATCTGGAAAATGGGAGTAACGAGACTGCCTGTCTCCAAGGGCTGTTGTAAAAGTAGTTGCCCCATGGATGCCACCAGCAGAGTGCAGGGCGCACAGAAGCACTATTAGGTGCCCCCCTTTTGATACCCCATAGGAAGCCAGAGGACAGAGTGATCCGTGGTCTCTGGTTCTTAGGAAAGGTCTCCTGGAGATGGAGGGAGACTAGCTGGTCCTTGGAGGACAGAAGGCAATTCTCCACAAAGCAGCATCCCAGGCCTTGTCCTGGGAGTACAGAAACTCAAGAGGCCTCCTGCCAGAGGCTCATTTCTAATAAAAAGCCTTACAGAAGACCCTCTAGGTTTATTGATATGTTTGGTTCCCACTTAGTCTCTTAGCAACATGGTGTGAGTCTGGACTTTTGGACTTCATTGGTATAACCCATGTTGGTTATAAAGTTGTAATGCACAATCTGGCTCCTTCCCCCACTCAAAATATTCAACTTTAAAATTAATTTGGTTTTGAAATACAATACCAGGATATATCATTAAAGCAAAGTTAGAAATCCCAGTGCCGTGAATATATTTAGAATTTAGGCTATTAAGGGATTTCAGCTTGAGAAGAGCTGGATCTTTCGATGGTGGTGGTGATTTAGTCGCTAAGTCGTGTCCAATTCTTGCAACCCCATGGACTATAGCCCACCAGGCTCCTCTGTCATGGGATTTTCCAGGTAAGAATACTGGAGTGGGTTGTCATTTCCTTCTCCAGGATCTTTCCATATTGTGGAATAAACTTCCAATAATGCTTCACAAGACCGTATCACACATCGAATGTACATGCTGCAGAGATAAGACATCAAGAAAGAGGATGGTGATGATGGTGGTGGTGGTGGCCATGTAATGGTAACCATGACAACTGTGCAAGAGGAGGATGCTCAGGGTTGGTTCTGAAAAAGGGACCCAGGCAGGTGAAGGACAATGATCTGTCAATCCACATGAAGGTGAGTCATGAATGTGGGCCTGGAACCTGAGAGAATGCACTTTCCAGCTTCTTCAGAATGAAGAGCTCCATCTAGGCTAGCTGTGGATCGCCAGACCCAGAGATCTGTCAAAAGGATAAGCTCTGAAGATCATCCACCCCAACATAACCATTTTAGGCATGTCTTGGACTTGGGAAAGATTCCAACAGAAGTTAACCCAAGTAAGCAAGAACCTGTAACAGTACTAAAAATCCACACACCTCCTGTTTTACTGAAGGCCACACGTGTCCCTGCCACTCGATCTTTGGAAACTGGCCGGGCACGTGTCCTGGCCCTCCCCTCCCGTCCCACCATCAGGTTCGCGGGATGATTTCTGAAATCACTTCTCGAAGGAAAGCCTCATTACCCAGTGACATGTTGTAATCCCAACCAATGCTTCCAGAAAAGTTTCAATGTCCATTACATTAGCTAGCCTTAAAATTGAATACAAATCCATTTTAATCAATATGTTGTAATAAATAGATATTAAGGCACATGGCACTAATGTACAGGTAGGCTAATTAAAGCGCCAGCATTTGCAGCACTCACATACCTCAATTTTCTCTACAAAATCCTTATTGAACCACTACCTTAAAAAAAATAATTGCATTTGCAATTAGAAACACTGAAGTTACATTATCGATTTTCTGCTAAAAACCTTTTTAGTAAACAAGCACAAACTACATTCATTAAATGTAAGTGCTTGGAGCTATGGTGTGAAATTCAATTCAGCCATTATCATGAATTACACTGATTATTGCTGTAATTATTTTCTCTTGGATACAACTGCATTTCTGTCCCTTGCTAGTTCTGTTGGACATATAACCATGTTCATTTTATAGCTAATAATACTCAACTGTAGTCCCAGCAATTACTATCACTTATACAAATCATTAAGTTAAGCTACGGGTACCTAGTAAGATTCAAAAAAATTAAGTAAAACATCCTTTTTTTTACCCTTTAAATAACTAATAGCATTAGAGAACACGGGAAATTATAGATGTTAACTGATTTACATTGCAATCTCTAATCACCTGTACTTGACTTGTCAGAAATTTCTGCTGTCCTAAGCACACCTTTTGAGAAGAAACCCACCAACGGACTCTTTTTTTTTTCCAGAAATGAACAGTTGATGGATAGGATTACATATCTGAAGGATTCTCGGGAAGGAAAAAAGCCATGATCATTTGGTGTGTTCAAAAAAAGAGATTTTGTATTTTAGTCAGAGCGAAAAAATGATCTTGCCTTGTATGTGCTTGCTTATTTAGGTGTCTTATTAACTAAACAGATTTTAGGAGAGAAAACTCCACTTTCCTTTTTCCTCCAGAGGCAGCTGTAGCTTTCCACCGTTTTTAATGTGAATCCTCTAGGGAAAACAGGTGTTTTCAAAGGAGACTTCCCATTCTTCCCTGAGGCAAGGGTGCTGCACTGCCCTGGTTGAAGGTAGATGCTCCTGGGCATATTCCCTCAAAGTGATATATTCTCCAGGGACTCTGGTGGGGAACCACCCCCATAGGAAAACTGGTGGGGAAGAAGGGAAGTCAGAGAGACGACACTTTTAACATTTGTACTTGCGTCACCATTTTCTCAATAAACAATGTTTTTTATTTATATGTCAGATATTTTGTGGTTGCTGTTTAGTCGCTAAGTCATGCCTGTCCGAACCTTTTGCAACCCCACAGACCATAGCCTACCAGGCTCCTGTGTCCATAGCATTTTCCAGGCAAGAATACAGGAGAGGGTAGTCATTTCCTTCTCCAGGTCTTCCTGATCCAGGGATAGAACCCACATTTCTTGGGTCTCCTGCATTGACAGGCAGAGCCCCCAAGGAAGTCCCACGTTATATATTGGACTGGCCAAAAGTTCATTCAGGTTTTTCCTTAACCTCTTACATAAACCCAAATGAACTTTTTAGCCAACTCAATAATTCATTTCATTTTTTTAGAAGTGGAGGAAGGAGGTATATGACTTATCTCAGGCATGTGTACTCAACTGTGTCCAACTCTTGCAACCCCATGGACTGTATCCCACCAGACTCCTCTGTAAGTAGGATTTCTCCAGGCAAGAATACTGGAGTGGGGTGCCACTTCCTCCTCTAAGGGATCTTCCCAACCCAGAGATCAAACCCTTGTCTCCTGTGTCTCTTGCTTGGCAGGTGGCTTCTTTACCACTGGTGCAACCTGGGAAGCCCCACATAGCTTATAGGAATCCACAAACAAAATTTTACCAATTAAAAGAGAAAAGGTTAAGTGGGTGTGACCTAGAGGGGAACTGGGTTCCCACACCCCTCCAAATTGCTGGAAGCTATTTTGGCACAGAGCTTCCTAGTGGCCAAAGCAAAATGAAAAACACAATCTTATAGACATAAGATTCACTGTTAGCAAAAGAAATATAAATTGAAAAATAAGTAAAAAACCTTTTCATTTGAAAAGAAAAATATAAGCAAAATCTGATGTTAGGATTCAGAAATCAAGAATTAAAGGCATCTATTTTTTAAAAAATCAGGTATTACTTCTTTCCTAATTTTGCTGTTGTTGTTTTTTTCATGTAATATAAACCACTGAAGCACATCAGTTGAAGTTCTGACGCTAACTTTAACTATACAGAGAATAAAAAACAAAGAAAATAGAACAAAATCATATTGTTAACATATCATAAAAGCTGAGCAGCTGGAATATACTGTGTGTGCACTGTGTTAAAGCCAGGCTTCCCAGGTGGCTCAGGGGTAAAGAATCCGCCTGCACTGCAGGAGCCGCTGGTTCGATCCCTGGGTCAGGAAGATCCCCTGGAGGAGCAAATGGCAGCTCATTCAGGTATTCTTGCCTGGGAAATCCCATGGACAGAGGAGCCTACTGGGCTACAGTCCATGGGGTTCAAAACAGTCGGACACCACAGAGCGACTGATCACACACACACACACACACACACACACAAGACATATACTACATTAAAGCACATTTGCTGCTGCTGCTAAGTTGCTTCAGTCGTGTTCGACCGACTCTGTGTGACCCCATAGACGGCAGCCCACCAGGCTCTCCTGTCCCAGGATTCTCCAGGCAAGAACACTGGAGTGCGTTGCCATTTCCTTCTCCAGTGCATGAAAGTGAAAAGTGAGTGAAGTCGCTGAGTCGTGTCCGACTCTTCGCGACCCCATGGACTGTAGCCCACCAGGCTCCTCCGTCCATGGGATTTTCCAGGCAAGAGTACTGGAGTGGGGTGCCATTGCCTTCTCCAAAAGCACATTTAAGCAACTCTAAATTAGCTGATTTATACCATCATTTTGGAGTCATTAGAATTTTCCCAAAGCTGCTAAATGAATTTTCTGACCATTTTTGGCCATTTAAAGTGTTAATTGGTATCAGGCATTCAGTATAAGAAGTCACTTTGCTATTCTAAAAATGTCTTTAAGAATCTTTTTTTAAAAGAATATTTCTTGCTACTTCTCCTATCTGGGAAATTACCGGCAATAATTGAATACAGTTTCAAAATGTTCAGAACTCAGAATTCTCAGCATCCTCCTTGCATTTATTTTGAATAAATAGGCATATTTTTTTTTAAACCAATGCGATTGATAGTAATGATACACATATATCAAAGGAACCAGCAGAAGAGATAAGTGCCACTCTAAAACAAGCAGGGACATGTACTCTTGACTTCTGCCCCCAAGGAAGAAAAGATTTTTAAAATGCTAACAATTTGGCTATATCCGGTTGTCTGCCTGGCTTGGGTTCTTCTTGGGGAATCACATTAAAGAATTCAATAGACAGACTTGAAAATTCAGAAAAGGGAAAATTAAATTCCTAGAGATAGTCAAGAATATCTTATTCATAAAGGGCCCTTTCCACAGGAGCTTGGAAATGTGTAATATAACCTTCAAAGTAAAAACGGTTTGTTGCATTAGTTCTGCTTAGCTGACCATGAATACTAATTACAGGAAGAATCAACTGTGCCCAATACCTGGGGGCAGGAACACACAAAAGTGACTGGGAAAGACAAACAATGGAAAAGGTAAAAATGAACATCCACTTCCGTATTCAACTCAACATGATCTGCAGCAAAACCCTAAGTTACAATGAAGCCAGTATGTGCCTCCTGCCCCCCAGAGACTCGAAGAAAAAAGAGAGGCAGCCACAAAGATATTGGGTTTGGGGGCAAAAATAATACATGCTTTTGCTCTCATTTGTTTTATTCAACCACTCTTCTTTCACCCCCTCTTTCTCTATCCCAATTGTGGCAGTTCCTTCACAGGGTCAGGAACTTTAGTCTGTGGGTCAAGTGTCCCATTCTGCAGGATATTTCCACATGAGAGCCAACTGGCTGGTGGAAAGAAGGCTTTGGAGTAAGGACAGGCTTGAATGTGAATTTCAGCTCTGTAATCTATCTGTGTGACCTTAAGCAAGTCACAAACCTCTCTGGGCCTCAGTTTCCTCATTCTTAAAATGGGAACAATTAGTGTCCAGATCACAGAATTCTGAAGAGAGTGAAAGAATATTTGTAAAGTGTGTGGTACTTAAGAAATCCCGAATGCTACCTTCTGAATATTTCCCACAGACATGGGAGCTGCTAGAAATACTTTTTTTTCTTTAACTTTTTTTAAAATTTAAATTTATTTAGTTTAATTGGTGGGTAATTACTTTACAATATTGTATTGGTTTTGCCACATCAACATGAATCTGCCACAGGTGTACACGTGTTCCCCATCCTGAACCCCCCTCCCACCTCCTTCCCCATACCATCCCTCTGGGTCATCCCAGTGCACCAGCCCCAAGCATCCTGTATCCTGCATCGAACCTGGACTGGCGATTTGTTTCATATATGATATTATACATGTTTCAATGCCATTCTCCCAAATCATCCCACCCTCTCCCTCTCCCACAGAGTCCAAAAGAGTGTTCTATACTTGCAGCACACTCAGCATCCTTGACCCGTCTTAGGAAGAAGAGCCTCTGTCCCACCCCCAACCAGAACCAATTGGCCGAGTAAGAATACCTGGCAGGGGCTCAACCAATCAGATCCTCTCTCCCTGGAATGTGAAATTGGGCCTGAGGTTGTTAGGGATGGAAGCTATGTGGTGGCCATTAGTGCTTTACGTCACAACAGAGGATGAGCTGGTTGGATGGCATCACCGACTCAACGGACATGAGTCTGAGTAAACTCCGGGAGTTGGTGATGGACAGGGAGGCCTGGCGTGCTGCAGTCCATGCGGTCGCAAAGAGTTGGACACGACTGAGCAACTGAACTGAGAAGGAAGAAAAACCAATGTGTGCTCATCTGTACCATTAATAATCCCCATGGGCTGATTATTAAATCATAGGGCATTTTTTGAGCCAAGATTGTTAACACAACCATTATTAAAAATTAAATTATGTAAACTTACAAGTAAATAAATTGTATTAATAACAAAGGTAGTGAATACACAACACTCATCACTTCCTCATGATTTCCTATTATTTTACACTACTGTGATGATTTTTCATGTTACTTTAAGTATGGTCTTGAGATTACTGACATCCCTGCATCTGCAGGATGGAAATGCTGCTCAAAGGTATGCTCCCAGGCATCTCTGCCCACTCCACCTTCACGTTGGCAGCTTCAAACCAGAATATGCATGTATGCTTAATCGCTCAGTCGTGTCCCACTCTTTGTGACCCCAAGGACTGCAGCCCACCAGGCTCCTCTGTCCATGGGATTCTCCAGGCAAGAATACTGGAGTGGGTTGCCATTTACTTCCCCAGGGAATCTTCCCAACCCAGGGATCAAACCTGCATCTCCTGCATTACAGGCAGATTCTTTACCACTGAACTACAGTGGAAGCCCCACAGTGGGAATATTTATACCACTAGCAAACACTCCAACTCGAAGTGTTTCTCCCCAACTAGAAAGCTGGTTGTTAGAACAGCCTTGGACAGCAAGGAGATCAAACCAATGAATCCTAAAGGAAATCAACCTTGAATATTCATTGGAAGGACTGATGCTGAAGCTGAAGCTCCAATACTTTGGCCACCAGATGCAAAGTGCCGAGTCATTGTAAAAGATCCTGATGCTGGGAAAGGCTGAGGGCAGGAGGAGAAGGAGATGACAGAAGATGAAATGGTTGGATGGTATCATCAACTCAATGGACATGAGTTTGAGCAAACTGCAGAAGATAGTGAAGGACAGGGAAGCCTGGCACGGTACAGTCCATGAGATCTCAAAGAGTCAGACACAACTGAGCAAATGAACAACAAGACAGAACAACAATGAAGAAAACTTCTAAGTGGGGGCGAGGGGTGGGGAGGGAATGAGGCAGGGGCTACAGGGAACAGAGACAGGTGTGGAGAGAGTACGCAAGTTCTGCTAGTCTCAGGCTGTTCCTTTCCAGGGGTGGAGTTGTACTGATCTCAGATTCCAATAAAACACCCCCACAACCTTACAGTAAATTCCTTTGTTAGGTGGAAACTAGCTCATGTTGGCTTCTGCATTCCAGCCTCCACCAATGAACAGGACATAAAAATCAATGAGAATGCGGCACTCTCTCTTTGGGGTCATTTTAATCTATTCTTAGCCAAGCATAGAAATAAAGCCCTAATCACTGGTCAGCCATTGTTGAGATTTTTTTTCCCCTAATCTCTGTGTAACATTCCATGTATCCTGGAGATATTCCTGCTATTTCTACCTCATCCCCAAGAACAATTGTGTGCGAGTCTGGTTGGCTGGACCCTACGGGCTCTCTGACTCCCCAGCTGCGCTTGGTGCTGCTCAGACTGACTTTTATGTAACTACTCCAAGCTGTGTGTTAATTACCGTGACACCACACCAATGATCCAATTAGCCTTTAAATGTTTGTTTAAGAAAAAGCTCTGTTCCTCACAAAGATTGGGTGGCTGGTAGGAAACTAGAACATTTGGTGTGCTAAGTGATCCGAGAGCTGGCTTTTCACATATCAGGCAGGCCTATTAGATTTTCCAGGAAGATAAAAATGCTTTTAATCTTGAAATTTCCTTCAAAGAAGCAGAAACTCCAGCTGCTTGCTGGTTACCCCCTTTTCTGCCTCCCTGTATCCCCACTTCCTCCATACTTCTTTTGGCTAAATTTTCTTTCCTTTTAATAATGGTTTCGAGCCCAGCAAAATCTGTCTTCTCTTCAAATCTGCTGGTGTTCAAGGTATTGAAATGACAGATTGTCCCTAAATGGAAAAGAAAGAGTAGAGACAGAAATGAATCCAGAGTGGTTCTCCCCTCTGTGTTTGGCAGGTGAGATATCCTGGCATCTGCATAGAAAGGTAAACTTAAATACAAACAGCCCATGAAGTACACGTGGTGATTTAAATTTTTATCACCAGCTCACACACGTCTCCCACCGTTAACTAACGCCTTCTGGGATCCATGTAATGACTACAACGTGCTTCTCGGCAGCTGGCTGACAGATTCAAGCTCAACTTCCTTTCTCATCAAGATCCTAAACATATTCAAAGAGCCATTTACACATATGCCTGAATTAGGACTTGAAAAACAAGTTATTCAACCTGCCCTCTGATCCAGCTAATAATCTGAAAACAATTCGGTCAATATGGAAATTGTACATAAATATTTGACTTCATAGAGGATGGTCCATTTCCTAAGACTCACGAGGAGATGTTGTTGTTGTTGTTGTTCAGTAGCTCAGTTGTGTCCGACTCTTTGCGACCCCATGGACTGCAGCATGCCAGGATTCCCTGTCCTTCACTGTCTTCCGGAGTTTGCTCAAACTGAAGTCCATTGAGTCAGTGATGCCATCCAACCATCTCATCCTCTGCCGTCCCCTTCTGCCTTCAATCTTTCCCAGCATCAAGGTCTTTCCCAATGAGTCGACTGTTCACATCAGGTGACCAAAGTATTGGAGCTTCAGCTTCAGTATCAGTCCTTCCAATGAACATTCAGGATTGATTTCCTTTAGAAATTCTCTGGTTTGATCTCCTTGCAGTCCAAGGAATTCTCAAAAGTCTTTTCCAACACCATAGTTCAAAACATCAATTATTCAGCACTCAGCCTTCTTAATAGTCCAACTCTCATATCTGTCCATGACTACTGGAAAACCCATAGCTTTGACTATATGGACCAGAGTTTAAAAAATGTATTTAAAAGCTCACTTTTTCCTTTCAAGGCTTATTATTACTCACAGTTGATTTCTACCCAGATAAAATTTAGATTTTCTTTATGACAGGGTTCAGCAAACCAGCCAAAATCTAAATGTAGCTTGTCACCTGTTTTTATAGGTGCTGCTAGCTCAGAATGGTTTTCAGTCTTACATTTTTAAAAGTTTTTTAAAATCAAAAGAAGAGTTTTTCACGATGTTTGAAATTTTTTTGAAATGCAAACTTCACAGTCCAAATATGACGTTTTATGAAAACACTCCCCCAGGCCCACTCAGTTATGTGACCTGTGGCTGCTCCCACCCATCAATGCAGAACTGAGTAGTTGCAACAGAAACTGTTCAGCAAGACCTCGAATATTTACTATCTGCCCTTTACATAAAAAGTTTGCCACCCCCTGCGACGGTGCTGGAGAAGACTCTTGAGAGTCCATTGGACTGCAAGGAGATCAAAAATTAGTCAATCCTAGAGGAAATCAACCTTGAATATTCACTGGTAGGACTGGTGCTGAAGCTGAAGCTCCAATACTTTGGCCACCTGATGTGAAGAGCTGACTTACTGGAAAAGACCCTGATGCTAGAAAAGACTGAAGGCAGGCGGAGAAGGGGACAACAGAGGATGAGACGGTTGGATGGCATCACCAACTCAATGGACATGAGTTTGAGCAAACTCTGGGAAATACTGCAGGACAGGGAAGTCTGGCATGCTGCAGCCCATGGGGTCACAGAGTCAGACACAACTGAGCAAATGAACACACACACTTTAGGAAAGAGAAATTGGCTGAGCAAACCAAATTTGTAAAGTACACTGTTTTCCAGCATTTCTTTCATTTCTTAGTTGAGAAATGTTTCTGAACAGAGAGTGGCAAAGTGGTTTTTTGTGTAGGGAATTTTGTCACCAATTACACTACTAGATAACACATGCCAGGGGTCTTGCAAAGTGCTGGTATACAGCAGGTACTAAATAAATACTCTCACTCTTCCCTTGGTGCCTGCCTTCCTTCACATGGGACCACCTGCACTTATTGTTTGTTGCTTTCTTTTTATTTTTGTTTCTGTCCTGAGGCAGCACTTCTTGCCCTGAAGCCTGTCCCTCCCCAGGGTCTAATTGCTCTCGAATTTCCCAGGACCTTGCCTTGAGCCCGGCAAATCTCTCTTTAAAAGCTAGTTTCGCTGAAAACAATTCAGCACAATAATGTGGCCATCATGTGCTGATGGGGGATTGCAAGCATATCTATCACCGATGAAAAAGCTGTATTTATATCCTGGCAAAATCCATTCATCCTTTGAAGTGCCCAGAATCCTCCAGCAAGCATCACAAATCCACCTAACCTGTCCAGTTCTCAACTTTGTATCTGAGTCTCTGGTTTAGCTGACAGATGTTTAAATTCCCGGAAGGTCCACACAGCCAGACAAATCCCAAGTGGGCTGTCCAGAAGCCCATGGGTGTTAAGTTAGCTCTATCAGCCGAGGGCAGTGGAACCCAGACTCACAAGTTGCCCCTGGAGATCCTTTCTCTGGCTTTGGAAGATAATCATAGTGACCATGATGCAGAAATGTGGACGGTCCACAGCCTCGCCTCCTGAGCATCTCGTGGAAGGGGGCCCATCGGACGTCTTCTTTCCAGACACCCAGCCATTGTCACCCAACCTGGCCACCGTCCCCACACCACACATGAGGTCTTCCCTCCACACCTCGGATCCTGCTGGTTCACTCGCTGAGAATACACTTGCCTCCCTCCCTTCTCTTCTCTTTGGTTGTTTCATGGCAGCATCTCTCCTTGGCAGCTGTTATCACAGATTGATGGTCACCTCCTATGAGCAGCCTTCCATGATTCCCAGAAATCTTAGCGGAGCCACTTCTTCAGAACACTGGGTGTAAACCTCTATTACAGCAAATACTGGCCCATCTTGTGATTATTTATATACCTGCCCCTTCTCTCCGGAGAAGGCAATAGCACCCACTCCTGTACTCTTGCCTGGAAAATTCCATGGACGGAGGAGCCTCGTAGGCTGCAGTCCATGGGGTCACTAAGAGTCAGACGTGACTGAGCAACTTCACTTTCACTCTTCACTTTTATGCATTGGAGAAGGAAATGGCAACCCACTCCAGTGTTCTTGCCTGGAGAATCCCAGGGACAGGGGAGCCTGGTGGGCTGCCATCTATGGGGTTGCACAAAGTCAGACAGGACTGAAGTGACTTGGCAGCAGCAGCAGCCCCGTCTCTCAGTACCTTACCCCTGGAGCCCACTCTGAGCCTAGCATATGGGGCACATTCAACAATTATGTGCTCAGTGGATTCAAGTCCACAGCCTGGGACTTCCCTGTTGGTCCAGTGGCTAAGATTCTGTGTTGCCAATGCAGCAGGCCCAGGTTCGATCCCTGGTCTGGAAACTAGGCCCCACATGCTTCAACTAAGACACAGCTTAGCCAAACAAATGAACAAATATTATAAATAAATGAAGTCCACAGCCTCCCTGGACTTCATTTACCTATGACTCCTTTATAAGCACTTGCTAACCTCTTAAATAGCAGATGCTCATGTATGCCACCCATTGGACTGGACCACAGGTTCCTCCAAGAAAGGACTATGTCATTGAATTATATCCACTGCCCTGTCTACCACAGAGTATGTGCCCCATAAATAAGCAACTCCATGCCAATTATAGTCTTTAAACCAAGACTTTAAGTTTTAAAAAAATATTTTAAGTTATTGATGCAAATAAACTGAATTTATTTTTTTATTTTTACCAATTATCTGTCAATTTGCCTAGGATGGAAGCTATTCTCAGGAATCAAGAATGTATGAAGCACTCACCCTGGTCCCTCAACAAGTCAGGGGCGAAACATAACCAAAAACAGAAACAGAACAATTTTCCAAGATTACTTTTTACCCACTCAATTACATTGCCTTTTGAGAAAGCATTGGCCTTGTATGGTCTGTTTAATTAATGCCCTTTGTGTTAACTCCATTTGTTTCTGCTTAAACCACTCACCCCATAGAGATGGAAAAATGTTCACTCTCAATTTTCTCATTTGGAAACAAAAGGACACATTTCTTTGGAACTGTGTCTCCTTTGGAAAATTGAACCATGCTAAGGGCAACTGCAGCCATGAAATTAAAAGGCGCTTACTCCTGGGAAGGAAAGCTATGACCAACCTAGATAGCATATTCAAAAGCAGAGACATTACTTTGCCAACAAAGGTCCGTCTAGTCAAGGCTATGGTTTTTCCTGTGGTCATGTATGGATGTGAGAGTTGGACTGTGAAGAAGGCTGTGCACTGAAGAATTGATGCTTTTGAACTGTGGTGTTGGAGAAGACTCTTGAGAGTCCCTTGGACTGCAAGGAGATCCAACCAGTCCATTCTGAAGGAGATCAGCCCTGGGATTTCTTTGGAGGGAATGATGCTGAAGCTGAAACTCCAGTACTTTGGCCACCTCATGCACAGAGTTGACTCACTGGAAAAGACTCTGATGCTGGGAGGGATTGGGGGCAAGAGGAGAAGGGGACGACAGAGGATGAGATGACTGGATGGCATCACTGACTCGATGGACGTGAGTCTCAGTGAACTCCGGGAGTTGATGATGGACAGGGAGGCCTGGCGTGCTGCAATTCATGGGGTCGCAAAGAGTCGGACACGACTGAGCGACTGAACCAAAATGAACTGAAGGGCAACTAGGATGGAGCACACCAACCAATAAAATGAGGAAGGGGTCCAGAATATTATATTTTGTCACATCCCTTCCAGGTCTTCAGAATCTAGAGGAGGAAAAGCATCGAATTTAGCTTTTGTGTGGTCAAGTAGCAAGCAGGGAGGAGGGCGTGGTACCCACAGCACGCTGGACACCCACCTCGTGTTGTGGGTGATCCCTGGGCAGAGACCGGGTGGAGGGCAGGTGGGCCTCAGGGGCTATGCCAAGGCTCTTACAGGTTGGAGAGGGAACGGGGTGGGTCAGCAGGCAGCATGCCCAGAGATGTGCTGGGTAACTGGTCCTCTGGGAACAAACACACAAACAAAAAGGCCCTAATGGGTAGCACTCACAATAAGTACCTGCACTGTGCCAATCTCAAGCTGTCTGTGTGAGAGCGCTGGACTTGGAGCTGGGGAGATGCCTGGTGCTGGTTCTCACAAGCCAGCATGAGCTGGCGTGAGCCAGCACACACTGAATGTCACTGGCCGGGGGGGACTCTTAGCATGACAGAGGGCCCTTGGGGAAAGCACCAAACCCGAACCTGGAGCAGGGACCTGGCAAGTGAAAGTCGCTCAGTCGTGTCCAGCTCTTTGCGATACCATGAACCGTACAGTCTATGGAATTCTCCAGGCTAGGATACTGGAGTGGGTAGCCTTTCCCTTCTCCAGGGATGGAAGAGACCTCTCTTAAGAGAAACTGAGACCTGAATATCAAACAAGGTTACCAAAGAAGGAGGTGGGAAGGGCACTCCAGTCAAAGGCCTGGGTGCTGAGGTCATGGAGAGCAGGGCTTGCTTACGGCAACACGCCTGGCGGCTGAAGCCGGGGTGTGGGAGGAACAAGCAGGAAGAGACCCTGGAGCTGGGTCTCAGCCACATCACGAGGGGCCCTGTGGATTCTCTGGAAGGTTGGGACTTCAAGCAAGAGAGGGACATCATGCCTTACTTTGGAAGGGCCCCCTCTGGCTCTTAGATGGATGGGGTGACTATAGCCTGGACAGTAGGGCTACTGAGCAGGTTGTGATTGTGCAACTCCAACTTAAGCCAGTGGTAAAAGGGGGCAGAGACGGACACTCTTGAGAGTCAACAGGAGGTGGGAGAAAAAGACTGGCCAAACTTGACAAATGATTTCAGGGGCAGGGTGAGGAGCGGGGGAGAGGTGGGGACAAGGACTCACCAAGTTCCAGCTCGAGCAACCTGGAGGGTGGCAATGCCACTCATCACGAGAAGACGAGAGGAGAAGGAGCTGCAGGTGAACGTGAGTCCTTGTCACCTGGGGACCTGTTAGGGTAGCAGCGCCACCTGGACAGCCACGTGGCCATGTGCACAAAGCACCTGGGTTTGCAGGTGGTGAGCTCAAGAGACGGATGTGAGTTCAAGCCATAGTTTAACTGTAATCTTACTATAATTTGAGTCATAAAGGAGAACCAAAGGGCCCAGAGGTGTGGAAGTAAGAAGAAAAGAACTGATGATAACACCCTGCAGAGCACCAGCCTCCATGCGATGGAAGAGAAGCAAGCATTGCTGAGGGTGCTTTAGGGTACCGGTGACGGGATGGTCAACTCAAACAATAAAATCAGTTCATGAAACTGGAAAGCCCAGAGGGAATCTCTGGCCTGGGCCAAGGATGCAGCCAGGTCTTCAGGGACTCATTTTCCTTCCAGTTCTTTGCTCAGCTTCTGCCAGCATTGTCTTCATCCCAAGGCTGCCTCCCAGAGCTACACTCTCCTCAAAAATAAGTGCCTCTCTGCCCTGGTACAAGTCCTGAGCTTCCTTCCCTGCGGACCAGCTCAGATGGAGGCCCACTTATGAATCTGTCTCCCTGGCCAGGGGTATGGAATGTGCCGATTCACTTAACCCAGGTCATGGGCCCTACCCTGGGAGCCTGGGGTGCTATCAGCTTTCCTGAACCGCAAGGACCAATGAGGTTAGAGTTGGGAGAGAGAGAAAAGGGCCACCAACAAGTGTCCGTGGTCAGCGGACCCTCAGAAAGGAGGCTAGGAGAGGAACCACCCAAGAGCCAGGAAGAAAACCAGCAGACAACAATGGTTATCTGAAACCAGGAAGGAATGAGCTTCAAAACAGAGGTGGTTACCAGCGTTGCTGCTAAGTCACTTCAGTCGTGTCCAACTCTGTGCGACCCCATAGACGGCAGCCCGCCAGGCTCTCCCGTCCCTAGGATTCTCCAGGCAAGAACACTGGAGTGGGTTGCCATTTCCTTCTCCAATGCATGAAAGTGAAAAGTGAAAGTGAAGTCGCTCAGTCATATCTGACTCTTAGCGACCCCATGGACTGCAGCCTACCAGGCTCCTCCATCCATGGGATTTTCCAGGCAAGAGTACTGGAGTGGGGTGCCATTGCCTTCTCCAGGTTACCAGTGTTAAGTGCCACATAACAGTCAAATAAAACTGGAGATTAGAAAGTATCCTGGGCTTTATGACAAGGAAGGTAAGCACCTGCTTGCATGCATGCATGCTAAGTCGCTTCAGTTGTATCTGACTCTTTGTGACCCTATGAACTGTAGCCCGTCAGGTTCCTTTGTCCACAGAATTCTCCTGGGAAGAATACTGGAGTGGGTTGCCATTGCCTTCTCCAGGGGATCTTCCTGACCCATGGATCGAACCCGAGTCTCTTGTGTCACCTGCATTGGCAAGCGGGTTCTTTACCTATCAACAAATACTTATCAAGACCCCAGCCCCTGTCAGGCCAGGTACTAGATCCTGGGATAGAGTGGCAACCAGGTCGGGCTAGAGGCTGGAGTCTAGTGGGACAGCCGACAGCCAAGTGGGCACGTGTGTAGGTACCATGATAAGGGAGACTTGGGAACAAGCTGCAGGGACACTAACACAGACTTGAGGGCTCAGGGGAAGCTCTCAGAGGAAGTAGCAGGTAACCTGACACTGGAAGGAGGCACAGGAGCTGGGCAGGCAGGTGGCGGGCTGGAAAGGGAGCCGAGTTCCAGACAGAGGAAGGCACATGCAGAGCTCAGGGATAAGAGGGGCTGCGTGAAGCTGGGTGTGGCCGGAGCACAGAGGACGGCTCAACCGTGCCCTCATCCTGGACAAAACAGGTCAGAGCCCTTGGCACACCTCCGGAGGCCTCACCCACCCAGGCCATGAATCGCTGCTCTTCGAGTGGGGTTATAACTCAACCCAGGGTGTCCCCATTGTCTCGAAGATCCTAAAGGAGGCCTGAATTAACATCTTCCTGAAGGAAGGATATGAAATACCATTTGACTATAAACTCCCAGAGGACAGGGGTTGTCATCTGTTTTCATTCACTGCCATCTCCCAGGCCTGAGACATGGTAGGCTTTCAACAAATAATTGTGGAATAAATAAAGGAAGCAAGCAAGGAGGAAGGAAACCGCTGACTTCCCTGCCTGAGTCCCCTTTCTGGCCATCTCATCAAAAAACAACAAATAGGGACTCCCCTGGCAGTCCAGTGGTTAGGACTCCGCACTCCCAATGCAGGGGGCACGGGTTCCATCCCTGGTTGGGGAACTTAGATCCCCCATGACGCACCGAGCAACCTAAAAAACAAAAACTAAAAAAAAAAAAAACAAAAAAACAATAAATAACACAGATTCGTGAACACACCTGGCACTTACATTATTCCTAAAAGGTCACCAGGTACCCTTAAAATGGCCTGCTTGGGAATCAATGTCAATCTTAGGGGGAATTCATATTGTTGTGAGTGTGGGCATTGCTTGCCTGCCTTCATTTGTAATTCAGCCTCAGAGGAGGCAGGCAACGGGACTGGGAGAGGATGAAGTTCTCATCTCTAAGTGCCATCAATGTCTACTATTTCCAAGTGCTTTTTTCTACCTAATAGGTAGACTGTATCTTGAAATGGAGCTGGTCAGGATCTTTTCACCTCCCATTTCAATGAGGCTGTAGTTTAATTGGAGGTAGAATAACATTTACATATATAATCATTACATCTCAACAAGAGGCAACTAAAAGCTCCTTATGAATGCATATCCTGCCACCTTGTTTCATGAAACATCCTTAACACTGGCTAATTTTCTGTTTGGGTGATATTGATAGATTATATCAATGAAAAACTTTGTTAGAGTATGTGTCTGAGGATTAAAAGAGACCCTGTTATAAAATGTCAGTTTTCTCATATTTAGAATAAAACTGATCACGATCCTATGCATAGTAATAATTTATGTGCACACAAATATTTAGTGCTTTTCATGCTCTTTCAATCAGTACTTTCTCCTTTGAACCCTGGAACAGCTCCTCGAGGTACATAAAGGGAGACATCACCGCTCATTTATCAGTGAGGAAAAGAGAGGCACTGCGAGGTGAGGTGACTTATCTAAGATTAATGGGGTGACAAAAACCAGTTCTTACTCCCATGCTCTTTCTATCCTTTCATGTGATAAAGCGATACATACTATGGTTTTCTAGAATTATTGTTTGCCCAAAGTTTACACCACTTAGGTGCAGAGTGACACTGTTAGCCAAGAAACCACAAGAGATGTGCATAAGCTATTCATTGCAAGACTTCAAGAGTGAGAGAATGCTAGAGGGTCCGTGACTCAGAGAAGGGGCTCTTTACTAAGGCTGCCTGGGTTCAGACTCAGGCTCTGTCACTAACACCTGCGTGAACCATGGGCCAGTTCCTTCATGGCCCTGCCCCTGGTGGACATGAGGGGTTGTCTGTTTCCCCGGCCTTCTATTTTGAGGTCCTCATGAATACAAGAACACTGCCTCTAACTGCCAGCTCCCAGGGTAGCAAAAGTGATCTCGCTCACTGTGGTATCAGCGACCCCATCAGTGACCCTATGGACTATAACTCGCCAGGCTCCTCTGTCCGTGGGATTTTCCCCGGCAAGAATACTGGAGTGAGTGGCCATATCCTTCTGCAGGGGTATCTTTTCCCACCCAAGGACTGAACTCGCGTCTCCTGTGTTGCAGGTGGATTCTTGGCCACTGGGCCACTGGGAAAGCCCAGCAAAAGCACTCTAAGCTAAGCCAATCAATTCATTCCATCCCTCAGGCCATGTCATGGAGTCAGTCAAGGCCACGTGACCCACGATAGTCCAATCAGAGGGAACCCCAGGACTCTCGCAGGGAATGCTGGGACAAAACCCTCCCGCCGTGTGTGAACGAGGAAGCACAAAGTCCTAGGAGCTGCTGGCAGCCGTCTTGGGTCCACGAAGGGATTCAACCTTAGGAAGAAGGGGACATTCTGAAAGGCAGAGTGACACATGGAGAGACCCTGGATCCCCCCGCCCCCGCATATCGCTGTTGAAACTCTGACTCAAACCTGCCCTTAACTCTGACTCTCAATTACTTGAAATAATAGATTATTGTTTCTGCCAGTTTGACTCGGGTTTCCCAGTACAACCAAAAACACCCCAACCAATCTGCCCAAACTTCTCAGCTGTAGGACAGCAATAATAATCACCCTCCTAAGTCTGCTGTGAGGCTCAAAGGAGATACCACACATGATTCCTGGCTCTGTCCTATTCCTGACCAGCCCTCTACCCCACCTATGGCTGGGTGGGATCATCTCATCCTCTTTGTCTCACTGTAAAGTCTGGTTCTTTGTGCTAACAAAAAAAAGCCAAGTCTTTCAAAAATAAATATCACATTTAGCCTCAGGGCTCTAGATGAACCATACTTAAATGTAGGGGCTCAGTGAGGATGTGCTGCTTGGAAATCATGTTCTATTAGAAACTGCTGTAGCGGGAGGGCAGGGCTATTTGGTCATCATCATACTGCTCGTCACTTCCAGGCATTTGGCGATTTTACTACCTTTTCCCCAGTATCCCCTGGGTGGGTGTCCTTAACCTATTATGTAATGATATTTCAGGGTCTGGGAGATAAATTGCTCTCTGCGTAAAATATGGCAGTGGATCTATACCCCTAAGCTCCGATAATTAGTTTTTAATGTAACTACAGTTCTTTCGAGGAGATGTTTCCATGCTCTAAAATCTTCTTAAAAGCATCCCTTAGGCTGAAATTAAGTTGGAAGGAGTGTCATGGAGGCCTGTGGCGAGGGGTGAGCTGGGCTCAGGTTACCAGGCAGCCTGCCGTGATTCATGGGCCTCGGGCAGAGGGAGGCTGGCCCTCCGCTCACCTCCGTGGCCAGGCCTGCTCCAGCCTGTAGCCACCAAAGCAAAGGGCGAGAATGCACTTCATCACCCAACGTGACACTCGGAATAATGGTTACAGATGGGTTTTCAAGAGGGGGAAGGATGAGGAAGGCGCAGGTTGGGGGCAAATAGGGGAGGAGGGGATGGGAATGAACTGGGAGTGGGGAGGGGGGGGCACCTCCCAAGGCCTCCCTTTTCAGGATATCAAAGAGTTTTCTTTATCCAGACAATCGTGGATTTCTTTTCTATTAGGTCAAAAATATCTAGTTCAGTAAGGCATTTAAGATTCATAAGGGACCACAGCCAGCCTGTTCCTTTGGAAGAAACACCAGATTCCTTCTGGAAATGCTTCGCTTCCCAGCTGTGGAGTCCCAGCCTGCTCCAGGTCTTTCCCCATCCTGCAGGCACAGGCACTCCCCGCCTTCCTCCTGGTCATCTCAGCACGAAGGTTGTCCCGGCTCTGCAAAGACAAACTTTCACCATCCTGTCTGGAGGTGGCACAACTGTACAGACTTCATCTGGGGTATTACTATTCACCTGGAGGGAATTAACCGTTCATGTGCTTAACTGGTTACATAAAGAACAGCAAACGAGAATCCGCATAAGCCTGAGGATCCAGAAGGGACAGGATACCATAAAATGCCAAATTCTCCACAGATCCCAAAGAAATTCCAAGTCCCCAAATATCCAGCAGATCTATGAAAACATGTCCTTTCCTTCTGCCTGAAGCTAACCTAAGAAAAAAGAGTGGTTTAAAAATAATGCAAATGGGCGATTTACTTCCATCACTGGACACACAAGGAGGCCCTGGACAGCTCCCGTCAGGGTGTGCTCTGGCTGTCGGGTCAGGGAGCCTACCTGGTGCATGTAGGCACTGAAGGGGGAGCTAAAGGCTTAGTGCCTTCTCATGCTGGGAGGTTTCCATGGTCTTGAGCAGATTCCTAGAGGAACTGACCAGTCTGTCCATTTCCTCCAATGACTCGGGCTGAAGGCTATCGCTGGGGCTCACCACTGAGGCCCCAGAGGAGTTCCCGGACTCCCCCATCACATCAGCCAGCGGGGCTCACAGCTCTCCCATTCTTCCCTGGCCTGTTCAGTGCAGAAACACTCCCCTCCCCCAGGAGAGGCCCAACAGCCATGACCTCCAGAGGAAGCCAAATAGCCACGAAAACCTTCAGAGGCAAACATTCCAAAAATTATATATATCCCATGTCCATAAAAGAAGGAGGGTGGAGGTGAGGCCTCTGTTATAGATGGATGGTTGAGGTGATGGGTGGAATGTTCCAGAACTGGAAGCTACAGAATGGGGGCAGAGCCTGGCTCCAAGCGCTTACCAGCTATGTGACCTCATGTGAATGACTCTCCCCACCCCCCCCCGCCCCAGCCTCAGTTTCCTCCTCAGGGGAATGGGCAGTGGCGATGGAACCACTTGGTCTCACTGTTGAGGGGCTCAGCAGAGGGCCTGACAGAGTAGCTGCATCTCTCCTTACTTCTGGGGACCAGTTAGCCAGGCGCATCCTCCTGATTCAGTCATTCCTCTTCTAGAACTGTTTCCCAAGGAAACGACCAGAAATGTCCCATAAAGACTCATGTGCAAGGGTACGCGTCCAAGCACTATTTAAAGCAGGAATAAGTGGAAATAAACTGAACACCCGGGAGTCACAACTGGCTAAGTAATCATGGTGAATCCACATATCGGGATCCGCGCAGGGTGGAGCCCCCAGAGCCACACCGAGTGCGGTCAACTAAGGAGAGTCAGCTTGCACTCACAGGATTACGGGAGCTCTCCGCACCTATGCCCAGGAGATATTTCAATATCTGGTCATCGTAACCATTAATATTTAAAGTCAGCATTGACGTATATGCACTGCTGTGTATAAAATAGATAACTAATGAGAGCCTACTCTGCAGCACAGGGACCTCTACTCAATGCTCTTGGTGACCTAAATGGGAAAGAAATCCAAAAAAAGAGGGGTATGTGTATACGTATGACTGATTCACAATTTTTGTGCTGTACAGTAGAAACTAACACATTGTAAGACAATTATGTTCTAATAAAAATTAATCAGAAATAAAATGAAGAAAAACAATTTTAAGTCAGAAGTAATAACAATAAAAATTATTAGACCCTGAGTGTCCTAGACTAGTGGTCTGTAAGCCTGGGTGCACCTTAGAATCACCTAAAGAAACTTTAAAAATACAAACACCCAAACCACATCCCAGAGCCATTAATTCAAAACCCTCAGGATGGAGCCAAGGCAATGAGCATTACTTTTTTATAATTCCAACTGACAGCCCAAATTGAGACCCACTAAAACCTATTAAAGTGGAATTCAAAAAGTTCTCAGAAAAGATGAGTTTGACAATCAGTTCAGGACTATGAGAGGCCCTGAAGAAGTCAGTTCTATTTCTGCAGTCAAATTGTTCCTGAAGGGGAATTCGCTGGCTGTCCAGTGGTTAGGAGTTGGCACTATTGCTGATGTGGCCCAGGTTCAGTCCCTGGTCAGGAAACTAAGATCCTGAAAGCCGTGTGGCATGGCCAAAAAAAAATTACCCAAAAGAAAAAAACAAATTATTGCCAAAGAGAAGGGAGGGAAACGTAACCAAAAACAAAACAAAACAAAAAAAAAACAGCAACAACAAAAGATGTAGAGAGCCAAGGAGAAAAACGGGCACTTAAAATATGTCCTAAGCTTATAAGAAAGACTTGCTGATGGTCATTAAATATAAAATGAGTGATGCTTATAAAGTTGTGAGGCAGTGGCCCTTCTGTTGACCCCTAGAGGTGGATAGAGCTGTGGAATTCATCCAGTCTCTCTGCCAATAAGGCCCAGTCTCATATTCCCCCACCATGGAAAGAATTCCCCTCAAAAGAAAAAAGATACCACATGTGTTTTTAACTCTATTTGGAACCTACGGGAGGAAAGGAGATGGACAAAGGGACTCTTTTCCAACTTAAAGAAAAACAGAGATTTTAAAAAAAGGAACAGTAAATTATTCATGGTAAACAAGAAACTGAGACCCAACGTAACTGAGATCATAGAAGAGCTCAGGATCATTCAAATGGGTTCAAGTGTTTAAGCCCAAATAGAAACATCCTGAGATGAAGGAAGAGTTTGTGGATTTAATCTAAGGACAGCTATCAGCATTCCCTGGAAACCAGGTTAAAATGGGGAACCTAGAAAGCAACAAATACCACTGCTATTCTCAAATAAGGTTGTATCCCGGAAACTTGAGGTTGCTGAATTTACACCTTCACCAAATTCTTACATGAATTAATAAACAGATGGTGTGTCCAAATTGAGAAAAGAAAGGAAGGAAGGAAGCAATGATTACCAGCAATCAACATGAACTTACTCAAGAATTCACTCCAGACACAGGGTAGCTAGATAAGTAGATTAGGAAGAAACACAGAAATGGTCCTATGAGATCTCTAATCTTCCATTGTAGCCTTATGATGAGAACACGCATCACGTGCCTTGATGATGGTAGATGGTGAGGTGAACACCCAAGGCCAGAATCTTGGTCCCTCTGTCATTCCCAGCCTCGAAAGGCCCTGGTGGTAAATGTAGGAAGGCTTGACCACCTGGGCCCACCCTCATCAAAATGGCATCATCTTTTAAAATTTGACATGTCTGTCTGTCTGTCTGTTTACCTATGTATTTGAGGCAACATTAAAAGATATGCAGAACTGGGATGACCCAGAGGGGTGGGGTGGGTAGGGAGGTGAGAGGGGGTTTCAGGATGGGGAACACATGTACCCCCATGGCTGATTCATGTCAATGTATGGCAAAACCACGACAATATTGTAAAGTAATTAGCCTCCAACTGAAATAAATAAATTAAAAAAAATAAAATTAATAAATAAAAGGTATGTTGAGCAGGTTATTAAAAATAGAATCAGAAAATCAAGACTGTAAAAAGGAAGAAGAGACAGACATTCAAACCAGAAATGTTTCCAAGAGTGAGCATTACGTTTGACTCTGCGTTTCTCAGCAGCCAGGGCCTCCCTGGTAGCTCAGAGGTTAAAGTGTCTGCCTCCAATGCGGGAGACCCGGGTTCAATCCCTGGATGGGGAAGATCCCCTGGAGAAGGAAATGGTAACCCACTCCAGTATTCTTGCCTGGAGAATCCCATGGACGGAGAAGCCTGGTAGGCTACAGTCCACGGGGTCGCAAAGAGTTGGACACGACTGAGTGACTTCACCTTCACCTTCTCAGCAGCCAAGGCAAGAAGGGAAGCATGATTAGTTTCACTTCTGCTCCTAGAAAGATGATGCATTTTTATCTTGGTACCAAACCAAGAGAGAAATCTACCTTCACCTTCTCAGCAGCCAAGGCAAGAAGGGAAGCATGATTAGTTTCACTTCTGCTCCTAGAAAGATGATGCATTTTTATCTTGGTACCAAACCAAGAGAGAAATCTATCAGTTGGGACCTCACACAGGATACTTTGACCAAGCCTATCACAACAACGTCTTCAGTGACGGCACATGTGTGCTAAGTTGCTTCCATCGTGTCTGTCTCTTTGTGACCTGGTGGACTGCAGCCCACCAGGCTCTTCTGTCCATGGGATTCTCCAGGCAAGAGTACTGGAGTGGGTTGCCATGCCCTCCTCCAGGGGATATTCCCGACCTCGGGATCATTTTCGTCTCCTGCATTGACAGGTGGGTTTCTTCACACTAGGGCCATGTGGGAGGCCCTCAGTGAGGATACCAGCAAGAAATGCTCAGTACACTCCGTTTAGGATAATTTGCAGAGTTTCATGAAGGGGCTCCTTACAAAGGGAAGAGCAGGGTGCAGGAAGCCACAGGACCAGTGCTCTATCCTGGAGGCTGCTGGTGCTGGGGCTATTACACCCTGGGCTGGCAGAGACAACAGCGGGATGCAGTCAGCCCAGAATGGGGCTCTGTCTCCTCCCACTCTCCAGTCCCCAGCCAAGGCCCCCTCTGAGCCCAGGGAGAAGTCAGAAGGAGCCCCCTGGATGCAGTCCTCACAGAGCAGCCTCCTGGGATACAGGGGAGTGGGGAGAAAGACAAGGAGTGAATCTGGAGGGGTAAAGAGCAGAGAACTACTGTAAGTGGCTTTGTGGCTTCACAGAAAGTATAAACAGGATTTGATAATACTGCTTTTCATATAAAAAAGAGAGATAAATGGATTTTCAACATAATTCAGAAAGGACATTCTACAAAGTAGATGCTAATGTCACTTTCTTATGATGTGAAAGTGAAAGTTGCTCAGTCGTGTCCGACTCTTTGCGACCCCATGGACTATACAGTCCATGGAGTTCTCTAGGCCAGAATACTGGAGTAGGTAGCCTTTCCCTTCTCCAGGGGATCTTCCCAACCCAGGGATCGAACCCTGGTCTCCTGCGTTGCAGGCGGATTCTTTACCAGCTGAGCCACAAGGGAAGCCCAAAAGTACTGGAGTGGGTAGCCTATCCCTTCTCCAGAGGATCTTCCCAACCCAGAAATCAAACTGGGGTCTCCTGCATTGTAGGTGGATTCTTTACCAACTGAGCTATCAGGGAGCCATTCTGATGTTGCAACATGATACAGAAAGAATTTAGAACTCCCCGAGGGTTAAACGGACCATGTGTCCTTTATGTGGTATTCTAAAATTGACACTTCCCTCTTTGCAGGGGAGGCGATCAAAGAGCACCTAGTGTGCTGATGTGTTCTTTTAGTGGCTGAAGAAAGATCTGCTGAGTTTTAAATCCCAAAGGAACAAGAAGCAGAGTGGAGAGGATAGTCTGTTCTGACTCAGGTTTTGCCCGGAGGGAAGACCAGGGATTGAAGAGCCATTCATTTGAGCAGCCATGAAGGTAAACAGGAGTTGTTCCTGGAGAAGACAGTTGAGAACATAACAACTACCTTCAGTATTTGAAAGACTGTCCTTCAGCAAAGAGATTGTCTAGTTCTCTGTGTCATTTCAGAGGACAGAGCAAGGACCAATGGGAGAAGTAGATAAATTGCAGCTCCATAAAGGAGATGGTTAGACAGCATCACTGACTCAACGCACATGAACTTGAGCAAACTCCGGAGACAGTGAAGGACAGGAGTCTGGTGTGCTGCAATCCATGGGGTCACAAAGAGTTGGACACAACTGAGCGACTGAACAACAAAGGAAGAATTTTCCAGGAATTCAGGCTACCAAAACAAGGAGTGAGCTACTGCAAAACAGGAGTCGACCTCATATTACTCCAGCAGCGGCTACAGGTAGATGACAAAGGGATGAACACAGTGGCCTGTGTTGAGTTTACTTGCTTCCAAGTAACTTTGCTATGTACTTGACAGGCATAGATTCATTTACTCTTCTAAGGATGTAGTGACATCATCCCCAACTTCAAAAGAGGAAATAAAGGACACGGTTGGTAACTGATAGAGCCCAGATTTGGTCCTGCTCATCCAAGTCCAAGTGCATGTGTTTAAGTAGGCAGCCCAGCCCCTTCTGCCCTAGAGGGGATTCCTACTTTCAGTGGAGGGTGAAACTCATGATGCTCTTCAGCTTCTAAATTTCTCCTATTCCCAAGCTGAACATAATTATGCTAAAATCCAGGGATCCTCTTGAAAGAATTATGTAAGGTGAGATCCTTGTGGCCTGGGATGGCAGGAAAGAATGACAGTCTTGTGGGAGGGGCTGATGTGAATGCAGTTGAGAGGGGAGGATGCTCCGTGTAAGGGAACAGGGGAGAGAAAAGAGCTGCAACCAGAACAAGGACTGGAGAGGAGTCTGCAGTGGCTACAAGACCAGTAGAGTTGGAGCCATAAATTCAGAGCAGTTGGCTGGGCCACAGCATGGAAAGCCCTGGATGCCAGGTTGGGAATTCAGATCTTATTGGTGGATAAAAGGAAATCATTGAAAGTGTGAGGGAAGGAGAGTGACACAATGAAAGCACCATTTTAGAAAGATTAGCCTGGCAATAGGGCTTAGGTGGTGCTAGTGGTAAAGAATCGGCCTGCCAATGCAGGAGACTCAACAGACAAGGGTTTGACCTCTAGGTCGGGAAGATCCCCTGGAGTAGTAAATGGCAACCCACTCCAGTATTCTTGCCTGGAAAATTTCATGGACAGAGAATGGTGGGCCCCAGTCCATGGGGTTGCAAACAGTTGGACATGACTAAGCAGCTGAGCACACACACAGCCTGGCAGTGAGGTAGAGGACAGATTACAACAAAGATACACCGGAAGTGGGAGGCCACAAGGTGGGAGGCCTAGGCAAGATACAGGAAGATCAACATAAGTAACTCAGTGTCATTTCAAGGTGGGAATTTGCCTTCTGGGCTAAGAACAGGACTACAGATTAGTGCTGGTCTCCAGGATCAATGCAGTTAGCTAAATGTGATGCGCTGGGAATTCCCTGGTGGTCCAGTGGTTAAGAATCTGCCTTGCAATGCAGTGGACATGGGTTCGATCCCTGGTTGGGGAACTAAGATCCCACATGCCATGGAGCAACTTACGCTCATGTGTTACAACTAGAGAGTCCATGCACCACAATGAAAAGATCCGTCCTGCCACAACTAAGACCCGACGCAGCCAAAATAGATAAATAAATAAATGTTATATGTTTAGTATGTGCACACCTTCTTGCAACAGCTAGTTAATTAAATACCCATATTAATAATCAACCTGATCGTTTTCTGTGGCAGAGCTCTTGAGTCATCCTGGACATCCTCCATGAACCACACCTCCAGGGGGCCGTGCATTTATGAAGTCACCTCCCCTTGTCTCCGGCTGAGCTGCCACTGCTGTAAGCTGTTCAGTTCAGTCCCTCAGTCGTGTCCAACTCTTTGTGACCCCACGGACTGCAGCACACCAGGTCTACCTGTCCATCAATCTCTTGTCCATTGAGTCGGTGATGCCATCCAACCATCTCATCCTCTGTCGTCTACTTCTCCCGCCTTCAATCTTTCCCAGCATCAGGGTCTTTTCCAATGAGCCAGTTCTTCACATCAGGTGGCCAAAATATTGGAGCTTCAGCTTCATCATTAGTCCTTCCAATGAATATTCAAGACTGATATCCTTTATGATTGACTGGCTTGATCTTCTTGCAGTCCAAGGGACTCTCAAGAGTCTTCTCCAACACCACAGTTCAAAAGCATCAGTTCTTCAGTGCTCAGTTTTCTTTATGGTCCAACTCTCACATCCATACATGACTACTGGAAAAACCATAGTTTTAACTAGACAGGGCTTTGTCAGCAAAGTAATATCTCTGCTTTTTAATATGTTGTCTGGGTGGTCATAGTTTTTCTTCCAAGGAGTAATTGTCTTTTAATTTCATGGCTGCACTCACCACCTGCACTGATTTTGGAGCCCAAGAAAATAAAGTCTGTCACTGTTTCCATTGTTTCCCCACCTATTTGCCATGAAGTGATGGGATCAGATGCCATGGTCTTCATTTTTTGAATGTTGAGTTTTAAGCCAGCTTTTTCACTCTCTTCTTTCACTTTCATCAAGAGCCTCTTTAGTTCCTCTTCATTTTCTGTCATAAGTCTGGTGCCATCTGCATATCTGAGGTTATTGATATTTCTCACAACAATCTTGACTCCAGGTGTAACCTATAAGATGCAGCAGAATTGACTTTGTACCAGTTCTGAGCCTCAGCCTATAGAAAGTTTGGAGGCTTCTGCTTTTTATCTCTTAGGAGCCATGTAAGAAGTCCAGGATACACCATGTGGTGAGACCACAAGGAGGGCATTACAGAAAGAGAAAGGCCCTCCAGGAGGGACCACTTGGAGGAGGAATGAGCTCGGCCAACACTGAGCCCCAAACATGTGACCCCAGTGGACCTGTTGGAGGCCCCAGCCCAGGAGCCTTTCTAGCTGAGCCACCAGACACAGGAGTAGAGAAGACACATATCTGCCCCAGGAGATATCAAGCGGAAGAGAGGCAGACTGATCCCACTGCATCCTGTCCAAATTCACAACCCACAGCATCATGAGAAATAGTTAAGGGCCTGTTGTTTGAAGCAACTTAATTCTGGGGGTAGTTTCCAACACAGCAATAGATAACTGAAAGTGAGATCTCCTAGACTCACTAAAAACCCTTGTCCATGTGACTTACCTCCCCCAACCCAAGAGGAGGGGTCCAGCAGCCTTGTTGGGAACACGTAACTCCATTCCAACCAGGCATGACTGGCTTCAGGACACAGTCTAGAATCAAAGCTGGGATGTGATAGCCTTGGTCCCTGAGACTGGCAACAGTGGAGACCTGGTGCCTCTCAGGGTTATGGGAGAGCCATCCACAGCCACAAGGTGAGAGCCCAGGCAAGCAGAAAAAGATGGCAGATGCGACACTTTCCAACTCCTGCTTCTCCTTCCCCGTGAGCCCCACGGTAACTCACGTGACTCTGAGTGGCTCACACTTCCCTTGTGCAGTTGGTAGCAAAGCAGATGGTATCAGCACCGCTTTCTCCCTGCCTGTCCTGTGCACTGGTCATCCTGGAAGAAGGAGGTATTGTGTGACCGCTTCTAAGGCTGGAAACACATATTCAGTTGGCTACTAAATGATCGGCATAGTGTTAAAGCAGCCCCGAGTCTCTCAACAAAACCCCTCCTCCCTACAATTTTTGTGTGTCTCAGTTCAGTTCAGTTCAGTCGCTCAGTCGTGTTCAACTCTTTGCGACCCCATGAATCGCAGCATGCCAGGCCTCCCTGTCCATCACCAGCTCCCGGAGTTCACTGAGACTCACGTCCATCGAGTCGGTGATGCCATCCAGCCATCTCATCCTCTGTCGTCCCCTTTTCCTCCTGCCCCCAATCCCTCCCAGCATCAGGTCTTTTCCAATGAATCAACTCTTCACATGAGGTGGCCAAAGTACTGGAGTTTCAGCTTCAGCATCAGTCCTTCCAATTAACACCCACGACTGATCTCCTTCAGAATGGACTGGTTGGATCTCCTTGCAGTCCAAGGGATTCTCAAGAGTCTTCTCCAACACCACAGCATCAATTCTTTGGCGCTCAGCTTTCTTCACAGTCCAACTCTCACATCCATACATGACCACTGGAAAAACCATAGCCTTGACTAGACAGACCTTTGTTGGCAAAGTAATGTCTCTGCTTTTCAATATGCTATCTAGGTTGGTCATAATTTTCTTCCAAGGAGTGTCTTTTAATTTCATGGCTGCAGTCACCATCTGCAGTGATTTTGAAGCCCAAAAAAATAAAGTCTGACACTGTTTCTACTGTTTCCCCATCTATTTCCCATGAAGTGATGGGACCAGATGCCATGATCTTCGTTTTCTGAATGTTGAGCTTTAAGCCAACATTTTCACTCTTCTTTCACTTTCATCAAGAGGCTTTTTAGTTCCTCTTCACTTTCTGCCATAAGGGTGGTGTCATCTGCATATCTGAGGTTATTGATATTTCTCCCGGCAATTTAAATTCCCAAAGCACTTTCACTTATCATTAATAGGATGATGAGAATTAATATTTACACAGCAGACACTCTAACAAATGCTTTATATCCATTGGGGCATATCAGCCTTCTAGCAGCCTTATGAGGTAGGGATGTGATTCTCCCAGTTTACAGATGAGGAAACTAAGGCTTGGTGGGGGTGGGAGGGACTCACTTGCCCGAAAAGCCACACACCCAGGAAATGGTAGAGGCAGCATATGTCCAGAGAGTGCCCACTCTAATGGGCTCTTCTTGAGCTAGTCTCTTTTTATAGATGGACGCTCTGCTGAAGGACCACAGGGAGGCCCCTGTCCTCTCTGGTGGTGGCCTGAGACCTTCTCTGCACTGTCCCGCAGCTTCATCCTGCAGGACTTGCCCCATCTCTGGACTGCATTGGGGGAGGGCGAGGAAGATGGTCAGATGTGGGCAGCCAGGGAGGAGGCGGAAGAAGGGGGCGGCGTGAGCACATCCCCATTCTGCTCCTCACCCCAGCTCACCCCAACACAGAACACCAGGGCCCAATGATAGAAAAGCACCCAGCCTAAGGCAAGGAAAAGTAGGGTGAGTTTCAGGTCACCCAGATTACCTCTGGTCTGTCTGGACCCATTCTCATTACTCAGAAAAACTTTCACCCAGTGCCTGCATCTCTAAAAATACAACTTATGTGTGCCTCTCATCATAAAAAAAAAAAAAAAAAAAAGCCATGAGAGTTACCAACAGATGCTAAAATTATTGGGTGAAAGTTTGATGGGGAATAAGATACTTACAAGGCTTAGATTAGTTATTAATTACAAAGGGAAAAACTGTAACTTAACAGTGACAGACAGTACAAAGAAATCCAAGGCAATGTCACTGTCAGAGGACAAATCAGTGTCACACGCCTCCAGGCACAGCAACGCCTCCTGAGAAGACAGCATCTGTGGTTTCCTGCCAAAAGCAATCTGAATCTAAACACGAGGAAACCTCAGACAAACCCAAAGTGAGGGATATTCTTCAGAATGAAACTAGCCTACCTGATTCAAAATCCCAAGGTCATACTTTATAGCACAGGGAACTCTGTTCAAGGTTATGTGACAGCCTGGATGGGAGGGAAGTTTCAGGGAAAATGTGAAAGTTGCTCAGTCGTGTCCAACTCTTTGTGACCCCATGGACTATACACAGTCCGTGGAATTCTCCAGGTCAGAATACTGGAGTGGGTAGCCTTTCCCTTCTCCAGGGTATTCTTCCAACCCAGGGATCAAATCCAGGTCTTCCGCATTGCAGGTGGATTCTTTACCAGCTGAGCCACAAGGAAAGCCTGAGAATACTGGAGTGGGTAGCCTATCCCTTCTCCAGCATATCTTCCCAACCAAGGAATCGAACCGGGGTCTCCTGCATTGCAGGCAGATTCTTTACCAACTGAGCTATCAGGGAAGCCCTCAGGGAGAATGGATACATGTATATGCATGGCTGAGTCCCTTTATTGTTCACCTGAAATTATCACAACATTACTTGTTGGCTAAACCCCAATATAAAATAAAAAGTTAAAAAAAAAATATCCCAAGGTCAGAATTCCCTGGCGGTCCAGTGGTCAGGGCTAGGTGCTCTCAGTGCCAAGGGCCCAAGGTCCCTGGTCAGGGAACTAAGATACTACAAGCCATGCAGTGAAGCCAAAAAAAAAAAAGAACCAAGCAAAAGTGGCAAGGTCATAAAAGGCCAAGAAAGCCTAAAGAACCATCCCACATAAAAGGAGATTAAAAAGATAGGATAATCAATGTGATGTATGATCCTTGATTGGATCATAGACCCAAGATGGAGCAAGCGGGTGGAGATGAGGGGAGGTAGAAACTTACTATAAAGGACTTTACTCAGGAATTGTAGTTATTTAAATATAAACTGTGGGTTAAATAATAGCCTGCATGGATCAACGTCCCATTTCCTGATGTTGATACTCTTACTGTGGTTGGGTAAGAGAATGAATGTCTTGGTTCTCAGGGAACGTACACTGAAGTGTCTATGAGCAAAAGAGGAATTGCACAAATAAAACAAATGGTACCAACAGATGAATCTAGGTGAGACTGGTACTTAGGAGTTCTTTCTGTGAGTTTGAATCGTTTCAAAATTAAAAGTTTAAAAATTATGCACAAGTATTACATTTGCAACCCACTCCAGTGTTCTTGCCTGGAGAATCCCAGGGACGGCGGAGCCTGGAGGGCTGCCGTCTATGGGGTCGCACAGGGTCGGACATGACTGAAGTGACTTAGCAGCAGCATTACATTTGGACGCTGGGAGGAAAGACATTTTAAGGACAGGCTTTGAGCTGCGGCATCTTGCAGCCAGTCCAAAAAAAGAAAATGCCTTCTTTGGATTTTCTTAAGGTCTCTAAATGCATGGCCACGCTCTTTGCACTCCCCGAATGGGAAGAGGCCCCCGTCCTCAGAGATGCAGGTCACTGGCCTGAAGCTCCAAGTGTCTGAAGGAGGAGCAGAGAAGTGCAGGGGGGACCCCGGGAAGCGCCGGAGACAGGAAGTAACAGCCCTCCTCCTTCACAGCAATTTGATCAAAATGGTCCCAGGGACGCTCTCGCTCACCTCTTCCCACTGCAGCGCCATGGCCCTATTTGGTTTGAGCCAACTTATCGATTTTGCTCATTACTTTTCCTATTGAACTCTTTGGTCCACAGCGGAGATCATTTGCAAATAAAGCCCAGGGTTTCCAGGGGTTTCTGAGGCAATCAACCAGGCAAGAATGCAGTCTCTCATGTCAGATCAGCTTCTGACCATCCTTTATTATCATTTTTTAATATCACTCATTTTTTTCTCTGTTAAAGTTGTTTCTATCCATCTCACTTTGGCATTGCCCAGACCAATCTTCCTAAATTAGCAGAGTCCCACAGTACCCTGCCTGGTGAAGGAAAGAGGAAAAAAAAAAAAGAAGACAGACAGACTGTCTGCGGGAAAACTATTTAATTTGAGCTGGTTGCCCCTCTGAAAAATGATGTCCACATCAGATAAGGAGACGGCCAGTTTAAATTGTTCTATCAGAACCGAGCTGCCTGGAATGAAGCTCATTCCACACAATTGGAAACTGTTCTCTTCTGCTTTTTTTTTTTTACAAAGCAATTGCCCAACTTGAAGGCTGTTTGTGATTGAAGTAGAGGCCACAATAATTTATACAGTAAAAGCCTCTATCTAGATCAAATTGTATATTTTCCAGGTAACTATGCTGGGTAAATATTCCCTCTGTTTTATCTTTAATGCAATATCTTTATGCATTCTGTCAAGCTAACACTCCCTGGGGAATATTTTACACACTGATACACAGGCAACTTGCCACTTATTACGTTTAAGGTGGTTTGTCTTTTCAAAGATGAGAACGTGAAGCATTATATCCACCTTCTGTAGAAGCAGTTTGCCCTATGAATGTGCACGTGTGGCCCTGATGGGTCTCTTCCTGTTCTAATTAATACGACAACATAGCATTGTCATCAGCCAGTATTTATGGGGGAGCCCTTTGAGCCTGGATCTATCTTATTCAGGTCCTATCTTATTCTAGGGATCTAGGCAAAAGAAGTACTCACACAGCTGTGCAAGGAGTGGGCGGCAGCACCCTTTGCTGTTGCAAAACAGTGAGATTGGCTAAATAGATTATTACATATACTGCCATTAAAGAATGAGATCAATGTACAGCGCCTGACATACTACCATACCATGATATATCTGGGGAAATCGAAAAAAGTCGACTGAAAAACATTCCTGATGGAATGTCCATTTTCAGGGGGAAAAGAATCTCAGCATATGCTCTGTGTGTGTGTGTGTGTGTGTGTGTGTGTGAAGTTTATATTGGAGATGTGTACATGGAGATGTGCGTGAAGTTTATATTTCCATTTTAAAGTCTAGAATAATATACATCAAGCTGTTAACAATGGTAACCTTTGAGGACTGGGACTAGAGCAGAAGGCAAAAAGACACATACTTTATTTCAGATGCTTATATATTATTTGAATTTTCTACAAAGAATATGCTACTTTTGTTTAAAAAAGAAAAAAAGTGTATTTCTACTTGCATTTCCCCACCTAGAAATAACAGTTGAAACACAAGACCCTCTCAGGGTTTTCTATTTGGGGTGGGTGTTTTTTGTTTTTTTTGTTTTTTTTGTTTTGCTTGTTTATTTTGTTTTTTAAAAGGGGAAATTAAAGACACACATGTCTGATGTCTATAAAATAATATGCAGTAAAAGGTGAATAAGGTGGAATCTAATTATGTGCAAACTTAACTTGGGAGCAGGAGCCTACTTTAGACCCTGACCCTCAGGAAGACTGAATTCTCCAGGACTTCCTGGGACCAGAGACAGTGAGGATGAGAGGAATGGCCTTTTCTGTTATGGCTCTGTTGATCAGCCAACTTGCAAAGGCAAGAAGCAAAGAGCCATGATCTTTCCTACAACATTTTAAAGAACAGCTGTAGTGTAGATGGAATCGATCAAGCAAGTTTTAGACTCAAGATAAGCAAGTATGAAGTATATGCTATGTATGCGCTGGACACTACGCATGGCGCTTTCACATTTATCACCTCCTTGAGTCCTCAAAACTCAAGGATGCTTGAATGTGTGTACAGAAGACGATTGGAGAGAGTGATACTAAGTTCAATCCCTGGATCGGGAAGAGCCCCTGGAGAAAGGAATGGCTACCTACTCCAGTATTCTTGCCTGGAGAATTCCAGGGACAGAGGAGCCTGGCGGGCTACAGTCCATGGGGTTGCAAAGAGACAGACACAATTGATACTGAGTTAAAATTAGGTTAAATCCTGCAGACTATCACGAACCCGTAGAATACCCAATTCCCACTCGCCCTCAGGAATTTCAGACTATCTGAAATGTAGAACAGTGTGAATACCCAAACAACTAAATACACATTTCCTTCTCATTCTTTCCTTTGGTCCACTCAGTGCTTTCAATCTTTAATGAGTGTAAGCACAGGGTTACTGTCAAGGACTCTTGTCTTTTTTAGCTGGGGAGGAGGGAAGAGAAATCAGTTGTCTACCATACAGCCTCCTTCCAGTCTTGGAAAGAAGTATATCCCCTCTCAGCACAGAAAGTAAGGGAATCAGAGCCTCCCTCTTCGCCATCCCGGGCAGCCTGCTCAGCCAATCAGACACCTTCACCCAGGACTTTGAACACAGAGCAAATGAGGATATATAAGACAAAGTGAAAATTCAAATGCAGTGGTAGCAGCTGTATCTAGCAGAAGTAGCAGTGTTCTGCCCAGACTATTACAATCAAAACATAGTTGCTCAACTGTACTTCAATTTAAAAATAAATAGATAAAAAAAGCAAACAAAAAACATAGTTGTTCTATACCCCAACTCATTGCTGCTGCTGCTGCTAAGTCGCCTCAGTCGTGTCCGACTCTGTGCAACCCCATAGACGGCAGCCCACCAGGCTTCCCCATCCCTGGGATTCTCCAGGCAAGAACATTGGAGTGGGTTGCCATTTCCTTCTCCAATGCATGAAAGTGAAAAATGAAAGTGAAGTCGCTCAGTCGTGTCCAACTCGTAGCGACCCCATGGACTGCAGCTTACCATGCTCCTCCGTCCATGGGATTTTCCAGACAAGAGTACTGGAGTGGGTTGCCATTGCCTTCTCCACCCCAACTCATTAGGCTAGTGTAATATTGATATGAAAACCTGATAAAGACAGTATAATGAAGGGAAAATACATTTTAATCTCTCTCATTCATATAGATGTAAAATTTGTGGTGCTGGAGAAGACTCTTAAGAATCACTTGGACAGCAAGAGTAAACCAGCCAATCCTAAAGGAAATCAATCCTGAATATTCATTTGAAGGACTAATGCTAAAGGTGAAGTTCCAATACTTGGGCCACCTGCTACTCATTGGAGTCAGCTCATTGGAAAGTTGGCTCAGGGTGAGCCAACTCACCCTGATGCTGGGAAAAATTGATGGCAGATGGAGAAAGGGTGGCAGGGAAGAGGATGAGGTGGTTACATAGCATCATCGACTCAAGGGACATGAATTTTAGCAAACTCTGGGAGATAGTGAAGGATAGAGGAGGCTGGCATGCTGCAGTTCATGGGGTGGCAAAGAGTCAGACAAAACTTAGCGACTGAACAACAACAACGAAAATCCTAAATAGAATATCATCATGCTAAATCCAGCAATGTAAAAAAAGAATATTATATTACAGCCAAGTTGAGCTTATACCAGTAAATCGAGGTTGGTTTATCATTAGAAAATTAGTGAATGTATTTTACCACCTTCACACACTCAAAAAGAAAAATTATATGATTTTTTTCATAAATTCATAAGAAGCATTTGATAAAATTCATTATGCCTACATGATGGAAAAACAGTTGTAGTAAGCCAGAAATACCAGAAATAGAGGGAAGCTTCCTTAAACGGATAAAGGATATTCACTCTCACCAGACATTATACTAATTGGGAAAATGGTGACAGTGTTAAGATTACAAATAAGACAATCATGTCTACTATCACCATTTCTATTCAATATTTTAACAGAGGCCCTAGCCAGAGCAGTAAGGCCAGAGGTAAACAAATAGTGTGAGGGTCAGAAGGACGACGCCGAACTGTCAGTATCTGTGGAAGCTATTATCGTCTACATTTAAAGAATCTACAAAAAATCTTGGGTAAATTACTGTAACTAATAAGTGAAATTGGCAGGGTTATGCAATTTTTAAAAATCAATATAAAAAGTAATTGTCTTTCTATATACAGTACAGATACATTTTTAATGATACAATTTTCAATAACTTCAACAATAGCAACTACTTACAAGTATAGCTAACAAAAGATACTCAAGTCATAGACAAAACTACATACCTTGAAAAAATTAAAGGAACCTAAATAAATGGAGAGACACATCATGCTCATAGTTTGGAAGACTCAATATTGCAAAATATCAAATCTATAGATTCAAAACAAACTCTCAACAGATACTTTGTGTAAATTGAAAACTGACTCTAAAATTTTTGTAGAAAAGCAAAGAGCCAAGATCAGCCATGAAACTCTTGAGAAGAACAAGAGGGAGATCTTGTCCTGATGGAAATTAAGAGGAGCAAAGAAAACTTATTATAAAGTTATTATTGCAGTGCTGGCTTTAGAAGTCACAAATAGACCAATATTTGTGCATATACAGACATGTGGTTGTTTCTAAAGGTAACACCATAAAGCAACGAAAAAGGATAATAAATAGAGCTGGGATAATTTGGCATCCATAGGGAAAAAAACTTAACTGGACCCCTACCTCATACCACACTCAAAAATCAACTCTAGGCAGATTACAGACCTAAATGTAAATGGCAAAATCCTATAGAAGACTATCTCTGTGGGAAAAAATTATAAAGCAAGGCAGAAAATATTAACCATAAAAAGGAAAATCTGATATAACTGACCACATTAAAATTTTAAAACTTCTGCTTATCAAAGCATACCATTAAGGGACTTTCCTGGTGGTGCAGTGGTTAAGAATCTGCCTTCAGTCCAGAGGTTGTAGGTTCAATCCCTGGTTGGGAAACGAAGATCTCCCATGACACAGGGCAGCTGAGCCTGAGTGCCGCAACTAGAGAGTCCATGTGCTGCAACTAAGCGCCAACGCAGCCAAATGAGTAAATGTTTTTAAAAGAACAACATTATCTTTAAGAGAGAAAAAAATGAAGCCACAGAGCAGAGCAGAAAAAAATGTGCAATCCTTAAAACCAAGGAAGACTCAGATCCAGAATCATTTTGATAAAATGAAACAATCCAATATTTTCTAAAGGGCAAAGGACTTGAGACATTTCACACAGAAGAAACCCAAATGCCAATAAAGATATGAGAAGGTAAAGAAGAAATTCAAGTTAAAGCCACAGGGCAGGGCGGGGTGGCGGGGGAGGCGTCAGTGGGTGGACTTCCCTGCTGATCCAGTGTTTGAGAATCTGCCTGCCAAGGCCGGAGCAGCTAAGCCTATGTGTCCCAACTCCTGAAGCCTGCTCACCTAGAGCCCAGGAGCCTCGACGAGAGAAGCTGCCACGATGAGAAAATCCATCGCCAAGAGAAGCCCATGAAAGTGAAAGTGAAGTTGCTCAGTCATGTCCAGCTCTTTGGGACCCCATGGACTGTAGCCTACCAGGCTGCTCCATCCATGGCATTTTCCAGGCAAGAATTCTGGAGTAGGTATCCATTTCCTTCTCCAGGAGATCTTCCTGACCCAGGGATGGAACCCAGGTCTCCTGCTTTGCAGGCAGAAACTTTACCATCTGAGCCACCAGGGAAACCAAAGAAGCCCATGTATCACAGCAAAGAGTAGCACCCCCTCTCCGCAACTAGAGCAGGTCCACTCGCAGCCGCGGAAACCCAGCGCAGCCAAAAATAAATGAATGACTCTTAAAAAACAAAAACGCCACGGTGCACTATCCCTACACACCCAGTACCCAGGCCCGGGCTGCCACAAGTGTCCTGTTTTGTCATAAGGGAGGGGGGCTTGGGCTCCAGGGTAGGGGCCCCCACTCATCCCTCACTACCAGTTCTAATAGTGATGGTCTCCACACGACTTAGAAGCATATCATTTGAGAAATTAGAAATTCATTTCTCTAAACCATCCTCCAAGCCATTTCTGGTAGGCATCCTTATTAAAGCTAATGTTCTACTTTATGTCACAAAGTCTCAGGATTAGAAATGCCATTCATGAAGTCTCTTTTTTTTTTTTTCCAATTCTTCTTTGAAGCAACCACTTTGACCACCACTCTGGTCCCCTCAAACTTCTCTTTCCCTTCTATTCTTGGGCTTTGTTCAGGCTACTGTAAAACTGCATCTTTCAAACTTTGTGAAGGCCATTTGGTACAAGTACTAAATCACTTTGGCCCAGTGTACACAGCATCTTTTTTGGTTTAGGTTTTTTAAAAATTTTTATTGAAATATAGATATTCATAGTGCTGTGTTGCTTTCAGGTATAAAGTGATTCAGTTGTGTGTGTGTCTTTATATATATATATAAATATATATATACTGTGTGTGTGTGTGTGTGTGTGTGTATACATGTGCTTAGTCACTTCAGTCGCGCCCTACTCTTTGTGACCCCATGGACTGTAGCCTGCCAGGCTACTCTGTCCATGGGAATTCTCCAGGCAAGAATACTAGAGTGGGTTGCCATGCCTTCCTCCAGGAGATCTTCCCAACCCAGGGAACAAACCCTGATCTCCTGCACTGCAGGCAGATTCTTTACTGCTGAGCCACCAGGGAAGCACATATACATATATTCTTATATTTATATATTTTATTCTTATATATAGATTCTATATATATATTATTTTCTAATCCTTTCCATTATACATTATTATAAGATATTGAGTATAGTTTCCAATGCCATACAGTAGGTCCTTGTTGGTTATCTATTTTGTATTTAGTAGTGTTTATACTACTCTTTCTGCCCCCTTCTGATGCCTATGTCAGAAGCTTTCTCTGTCTCCTTTATACTTTAATAAAACTTTATTACACAAAAGCTCTGAGCGATCAAGCCTTGTCTCTGGCCCTGGATTGAATTCTTCTCCTCCGGGGGCCAAGAATCCCGGTGTTTTCGCGTGATTCAACAACAAACTTTCATCATGGGGGCTTGTCTGGGATCCTTCAGGACAAGATGGGAGCTAACAATTCCAGCCTCATTCCTTTGAACTGTATCCTGAAAAACTGGGATAGATTTGATCCCCAGGGCTTAAAGGAGACACACCTGGTCTTCCTATGTGATGCTGCATGGCCATGGTATCCATTGGAGGACAGCGAACTGTGGCCAGTTGGAGGGTCTCTTAAGTATAATACTGTTCTACAATTAGACCAGTTCTGTAAGGAACAAGGGAAATGGGTAGAAGCAATGGCAACCCCCTCCAGTACTCTTGCCTGGAAATCCCATGGACGGAGGAGCCTGGTAGGCTGCAGTCCATGGGGTCGCTAAGAGTCAGATATGACTGAGCGACTTCACTTTCACTTTTCACTTTCATGCACTGGAGAGGGAAACGGCAACCCACTCCAGTGTTCTTGCCTGGAGAATCCCAGGGACAGAGAAGCCTACTGGGCTGCCGTCTATGGGGTCGCATAGAGTTGGACACGACTGAAGCGACTTAGCAGCAGCTTAGCAGTGTTTATATTTTAACCCCAACCTCTTTATTTATCCCTCCCCCACGTCCCCTTAGGCCACTATGTTCTCTATGTCTATGAATCTATTTATGTTTTGTAAATAAGTTCATTTGTATCATTTTTTTAGATTCCACATATAAGCGCTATCATATATACTACTTGTCTTTGTCTGGCTTACTTTACTTGGCATGATAATCTCTAGGTCCACCGCGTCTTAAAGCACTTTTCCATCAGAGCCTGCACCTCTCAGAGCCATGAGACAGGGATTCTGTCTTATCCCTTTAACTTGCTCCAGGGACCAAGGTAGACGAGTGGCCTCAGGGGAACAGGACGCAGCCTGGCCGCCCCTCCTTTCATCGAAGGCTTTCTTTTTCTTCCTTTTCTATGCACTTGCGTTTCAGATAAAGTGCCCATCTCCACGGCCAAGAAGAGGTCAAATTAAGAATGGTGCTCTTTTTAGCAACCACAAAAAGTTCTCATTTTCTCATCGAGTAAAGTTCCCTAATGGCTGATATATGAGCCCAATTTCTAACCCGTCCTGAATTGCACCATTTCCCTCTCACGGACTCGGGCTCCCCGTGGGGCAGATTGCCTTGGGCACCACAGGTGCTGGGAGGAACCAGCAGGAATCATCATTTCTCCCTTCCAGGCTTCTTGCCTTTGGTGTTTTAATTCATGCCGAAGTCCTAAACCTTACAAGAGAACTGAGGCATCACTGGGGTCCTTAAACTGCCCCCATCTGAATCGGATGTAGTGGCCCAGGTGTTCCTCCTTTCCAGGCTAGTCTTTAGAAGACAGAGGGCAAAACTGGATGGAAGGAGGGGTTCAAGCTGTTTAATAAATGACCTAAAAGAAAATCACTGTCCATAAGGTTCTTAAATCAGAGCCTCTGTATCTGTGGCTTTTAAAGACCCTAAAAATTTACCCCCTCCCTTGCAAGCAACAGCCTTTGTACTGAGATGGATTCTGTCATTGGACCAAGAAGTTCCCAGAATGAGGTATCTGGGCTTCCTGATTTGACCCGTGCATACCATTCCTGACTGTGCCATCTCGTGCCTAGTCTAGAGCCATGAGACACAAGACCCGAGAGCCTGCATTCCCTAAACAGCAGCTCAAGGCATCTGAACACGTAAGACACCTTAATAGAACTTGAGGATACGGTGCTGTGTGCTTGGTCCCTCGTTTGTGTCCGACTCCATGGATCTTTGAGATCCCATGGACTCTAGCCCACCAGGCTCCTCTGTCCCTGGGTTTCTCCAGCAAGAATACTGGAGTGGGCTGTCATGCCCTCCTCCAGAAGATCTTCCCAACCCAGGGATCAAACCAGGTCTCCCGCACTGCAGGCACATCCTTTACCATCTGAGGTAGCTGTATCTTAAACCCAAGTCTAAGCATTTGGCTCTTAAATCTAAGGACTCTCTTAGCTACAAACAATGCCATCACCCCTGGCCTGGACCAGTACCTGAAGCCCCCTGTGCATGGGCAATAGAGGAAGCTGATGTCCTGCGATGCTCTAGTCTAGAGCTGCAGACACTCCCCTTCTGGGGGAGAATTTAGTCAAGGAAATGTTCATCATGTCCTTGAGTTCTGGAAAGTTTTCCATTTTATAATATTTTTTTGCTTGTTTATTCAAATATTTGGCTGTGCTGGGTATTCACTGGGGCACACGGCATCTTCAGTTTCAGCATGTGGAATTTAGTTCTCTGACCAGGCATCAGACCCAGACCACCCACATTGGGAATGCGGAGACTTAGCCACTGGATCATCAGGGAAGTACCACAGAGGGTTTTCTACCACTATTAAGGAAGGAATTTGCATCCTGAAAGTAGTCCCTTTCTCTCCACAGCCACCTCTGAAAGCCTTCAGAGTCCTGAAGAAATCTGAATTTGATGGACTCTGATGTAAGTGAGTATAAGTAAGGGTGTCCCTGGTGGCTCAGTGGTAAAAAACCCACCTGCCAATGCAGGAGATGTGGGTTCGAGCCCTGGGTGGGGAAGATCCCCTGGAGAAGGAAATGGCAACCCACTCCAACATTCTTGCCTGGGAAATCCCATGGACAGAGGAGCCTGGAAGGCTGCAGTCCATGGGGATCTCAAAATAGTCAGACACAACTTAGCAACTGGGCATGAACACACGATGTAAGTGAACCACGTTGGGCTCAATTCACTTCTGTGAAGCTTTGAACCAGAAACAACAGGCATCCTGTTTTGAAGAATGTCTATGCAGCGAGCACTTGCTGTGTGCTTCACATGAGTGATTTTATCCTTTCCTTGTGTTAAAAAAACGAGAAACCCCAGGCTCAGAGGGGTTAAGTGACTTGCTTGAGGTCACACAGCTGTTTGATACCTGACTCCGAGAACTCTCCCGTCCCTGGACGCTGGGTTGCCTCACACTGGGCGTGCACTTTGCCGGGTCTGCATACAGTGGGCATCAGAGTGCTCTGAGGTCAGCCCCTCTCCCCAGCAGGAGCCCCTGTGTGCCCACAGCACACATCCGGACCTCACAGGGAGAGAAGAGCCATCTGGGTTTCTCTAGCACAACCCAGCTCAGCAGCCTCTGACCCGACTCAGCTGCTGAGCAATCTTCTGCGGCTCCCTGTCACCATGCCCAGGAACATCCAGGACTCTCAGCCACAGTCCCCCAACTTCCTCCTGGCACTTCATGGTCTAGGAACACAGACCTGTGTCAGCCCCATCGAGCCATGCTCTCTCTCCCCTCCCCTCCTGGGCTTGTGCCACTCCTTCCACTGTATTCTGACTCTTCCCACGACTCCTAATATTCATGTGACGCACCCCCCCCCTCCAGGAAGCCTTCTCTGATTCCTCCCCCAGTTGCTTGCCGCCACACCCCACCAAAGTCTGTACCCCCTATCCAGTAACAATCTGGCTGTATGTGTCCCAGCCAGCAGTATCCTGCATATGGGGACTGCATCTGGTCACAACTTTGTTCCCAGTGCAGCCTTCAGCTGATTATTGGGGGTGGGGTCTAAACCTGTCCTGGGGTTGCCTGGCTTCCTAGCCTGGAGGGGACACTGGCCCAAAAGTGGCTGTAGGCGTCAGCCCCACTGAAACCCTAAGTTTCCGCCCCTGGAGCTGCAGACGAAGGCAATGTGCACAAAAGGCACAGCGTGGTCGCCTCTCCTGGAACAAAGAGACACACGTGGGTATCACCCTCAGTGGCAACGGCTACCCCGAGCCCTGCCGCCCACACCACGCTGGTTGCCATGGCATGTTTCAATTAAGTAGAAGGATTTTGTGTCTTGATAACAGCAAGCACGTCTCCCTTTTGTTTGTCCCCGGTCCCTCTGGGAACCAAGAGAGGGTGTGGAGCTCAGAGCTGGTTCTCAGGGGAGGGGTGGGAGGGAGGCCTCTGTGGAGGAGACTGGGGGGGAGGTGGGCTGCCCCTCTGACACGCCCCTGCTCTACTGCCCTGGGACCAGCTTCCCCTGTCCAGAGGCGCCTCCTCCAGGCTGTCGCCCATGATGGGCTAAGGGCATGGGGCAGTGCTGGGCAGACTGATCTGTTCTCACTCCCTAGTCAGTAGCCTCTGTTTCCATCAGGGATCAAGAAAAGGGCACAGTGGGAAACAGAACTAGAACAGGAAAATTAGGAAATCCAAAGCTGCTTCTGCCAACCTTGCATTGCAGCTGGCATGTGGCTGGCGGTACAGGCCTGTGTGTCTGTGCTCTCCTGTGTGTGCTCAGTCGCTCCACTGAGCTTCCCACTCCAGCCCTGTAGACTGTGGCTCACCAGGCTCCTCTGTCCATGGAACTTCCTAGGCAAAACTGGAGTGGGCTGCCATTCCTCCTCCAGGGCATCTTCCCAACTCAGGGGTCAAACCCACGTCCTCTGCATCTCCCGCATTGCAGGCAGATTCTTTACCACTGCGTCACCAGGGAAGACAGTACTCTCCTTAACCATTCCTTAGCCTGGTGTTCCACTGAGGCCCTTAGGTGCTTCCAGCCCAGGGCCAGGATGCATTTATATGGAGAACCTGCGTAATGAACCCACCCATCAGCGCAAGGTCATACCTCATTTGTATTTTCATCTGAGTTGAGCAGAATAAGCTAAGCAGAGACCAGGGGACCCATCTTACAGACGTGGAATTTCTGATCACAGAGGTTAGGAACCTGCAGATGGAGCCAGGATTTAAATCCAGATTTGTCTGACTCCAAAGTTCCTAGTATTCCCTCTCCCCAGCTGCCTATTCAACTTTCCTTGGATGTGTACTGTACTCAGAGCACGGGCTCAGGGAAGTTCTGGGGGGAAATGGATGAGGACTCCAGTCTAGGTCTCACAATATAGACCAGCACTATCCCATCAAATAAAATGCCAGCCACATCCATAGTTTTAAATTTTCTAGTAGCCATATTAGCAAATAAAAGAAACATGTGAAATTAATTTTAATAAAAAAAGTCTTTAGCACACTATCCAAAAATATCATTTCAACATGTAATGAGATCATTTACATTCTCTTTTTCCTATTAAGTCCTAGAAATCTGAAGTGTATTTTATCCTTACAGCACCTCTCATTTCAAACATGTCATCCTGTTGTGCCCTGAGCCCGGGCTCCTAACCATGGCAACACTTCCCACCCACTGCTTCTCAGAGCTCTTTCCTATAAGATCTCCTTGTATCTTCACAACAAGAAGGTGGGCGGACATGGTTACTCTCTCACAGGTGGGACTGCCAACCCCAGATGGTATCCAGGGATCCTGGCATCTGGGTATTTATATCTTTAAAAAAAAAAGTTAATATTTATTTATTTATTTGGCTGCTCCAGGTCTTAGTTGCAACTTGCAGGATGTCCCATCTTCCTTGCGACACGCAGGATCTTTAGCTGAAGCACGCCAGCTCCTACTTGCATCATGTGGGATCCAGTTCCTTGTTGTCGTTGTTCAGTCTGACTGTTCCCCATCCCATGGACCGCAGCACACCAGGCTTCCCTGTCTCCCTCACCATCTCCCAGAGTTTGCCCAAGTTCATATCCATTGAATTGGTGATGCCGTTCAATCGATGGTGCCAGTTCCTTGACCCGAGATCAAGCCCAGGCCCCCTGCGTTGGGAGCACAGAGCCTTAGCACTGGACCACCAGGGAAATCCCTGGGTATTACATCTTTGCATGGTCCCCTCTGTGTGGAAGAGGGCTGCCCTGCGACACCAACGGTACACTGTAGAACGACAGGGTGGGACTCTGAGGCTGGTCCTGGAAGCCACTGTTTTCACCTTGCCCTCTTTGGATGCTTACACTCAGGGAAGCTGGCCGCCATGCTGTGAGGACCCTCAAGCATCCCTGCAGAGAGGTCCACGCGGTAAGAAGCTCAGGCCTCCTGCCAGCTGCGAGCAGTAACTTGTCAGGCAGCCAAGTGAGCTATCTTAGAAGGTGAGGTCTCCAGCCCCAGTCGAGCCTTGAGATGCCTGTGGAGCTCCATCCCACCAACAGCCTGACTACAGCCTCTGAAAGACCCTGAGCCAGAACCATCCAGATAAGCCACTCCTGGATCCCTGACCCACAGGCTATTTGAAATCATAATTTTTTTGTTTAAAGCCACTAATGTTTGGATAGCAAAAAATAATATACCTGGGCAAGGGGCTTTCCTGGCGGCCCAGTGATTAAGGCTCTGTGCTTCCACTGCATGGGTCTTGGGTTCGATCCCTGGTGGGGGAATTAAAATTCCATATGCCACGAAGTGTGGCCAAAATACATATACAGCAGGACAGTCTAGGACACCTGCCCAGGCTGACTCGTCTCAGAAATCACAAGGCGGAGCAAATTCAACTCCATACTGGAGAATCTCAGCTCTGATACGGGCCCTAGGGACCCCCGTCCAGCAGCCCTCCCCCGCTTCTCTGTCTCTAGCTGCCGTTCCGCCTTCAGACACTTGGCACCAAATTGCTTCGTGACTTGTTCATTCTCTCCATCACCCTGGAGGAATTACGATTTGGCTCATCTCAAATCACAGGTCAGGTGAGGCAGAGTGGCACGGGCTGCAGCCAAGCCGGCAGGAAGGGTGTATCTCATGGCTCAGGCCATCCAGCTGTAAAAGAGTAACCCTTTACCCCGGCAAACTCCTGCTCTCTCTCGCCAATCTCTCTCCTGCTGATGTCTTTTCACCGATTGCTGCGGGAAAAGCCAAGGCTCCCTCTTAAAGTCACTCACCTGGCCCACCTCCAGTTCTGAGGCAGCAAGTGTGAGAAATAGCCCCATTAGTGCACACCGTGGAAACTCCAGGGAGAGGGGCACGTGCGCACGGGAAGGAGCCCACCCCCCAGCCCCCATGCCCACCCTCAGGTTTCCTCCACTTTCAGGGACCCTGAGTCTTTCATCTTTCAGGCTCAGGGGACGGAATAAACCAGGAGCTTGAGGCTAACACACACGTGCATGCCTGTGTGCATGCTCAGTCGCTTCTGTCGTGTCTCTTTGCAACCCCACAGACTGTAGCCCTCCAGGCTCTGTCCATGGGATGTTCCAGGCCAGAATACTGGAGCGGGTTGCTGTTTCCTCCTCCAGGGGAATCTTCCCAACCCAAGGATCGAGGGCTTCTGCAAAGCAGGTGAATTCTTTACTGCTGAGCCACTGGGCAAGTCCCTAACATACACACATACCACTGTATAAAAGATAGATAACCGCCAAGGACCTATTGTATAACACAGGGAACTCCACTCACTACTCTGGGATAAACTATATGAGAAAAGAATCTGAGAAAGAATGAGTATATGTATATGTGTAATGGAAACGCTTTGCTGTACACCTGAAACTAACACACTGTAAATCAACTATGTGCCAGTAAAAGTTTTAAAAATTTTTAAAAAATGTAAATAAAATATCTTTAAACATAAGCCTTACAGGCTCAATATTAACTTTCCACTCCCTTTCCTTCAGGGTCTCCTCAAAGGATGGGGCCGGGTGTGCAGGGGTGTGTGTTAAGTGGCCTTCCTTCCCCTTGGACTTCTCAGTATTGAGCAGGGACTTCCTTGTTCCTCCCCCTGGCACCTCCGACTTCCACCGCCCAGCCCTTCAGGGACCAACCTACCAGGCCCCAAGCTTAGAGGGATGAGCGGGGAGACTGCACCCTGGAAACAGGAACCTTCAGAAACCCTCTCACCTCACGGAGGGTGGACTCAGATCTCACAGCCTGTCTGGCAAGAGGGCACCGTCACTCATGTGTCCATTTAGCCAGCAGGAACGTCTCGAGGGCCTGCCTCAGGACAAGGTGCAGGTGCTCGGCCAGCTGTAGGCACAGAGACGCACGGCTCAGGGGTGTCCTCCATCAGGCCCGTCTGCCCCGGTGTGTGGTCATGAGGCCGCGCAGGTGACGTGCACACGTGCAGGTAAGCAGGTGGGGCATTTCTTGATTTTGTTAGTCTAGTTAATGAGTCATCTATTTAAGATTTTACTCAACATATATGTTCTCTGGGTTTTTTTTTTGCCATTTTGAGTTGTTTTGCTCTGAGTGTATTCTCCACACTGAAGCTAGAGTGAACCTTCCGGGGCCCAGATTACTTGCTTCACCTGATCCACAGCCTAGAAGCTCCATGAGAGCTGGAACTGTATCTGGTTTTGCTCACCGAGACCAGTTCCTTATACATAGTATTCATACCTGCTTAATAAACATTTGTTAAATAAATGAACAAATTAGGAAGGTCGATATAGTCAAAGCTATGGTTTTTCCAGTAGTCATGTATGGATGTGAGAGTTGGACCATAAAGAAAGCTGAGCACCAAAGAATTGATGTTTTTGAGCTGTAGCGTTGGAGAAGACTCTTGAGAGTCCCTTGGACTGCAAAGAGAGCAAACTAGTCAATCCTAAAGGAAATTAACCCTGAATATTCGTAGGAAGGACTGATGCTGAAGCTGAAACTCCAATACTTTGGCCACCTGATTCAAAGAGCCAACTCGTTATTAGAAAAGACGCTGATGCTGGGAAAGATTGAAGGTAGGAGGAGAAGGGGACGACTGAGGATGAGATGGTCAGATGGCACCACCAACACAATGGACATGAGTTTGAACAAGCTATGGGAGAAATTGAAGGAGGGAAGCCTGGCGTGTTGCCATCCATGGGGTTCCAAAGAGTCAGACAAGACTGAATGACTGAACTAAACTGAGGAACTCCAGACCCTAGCTTCTGAAAATAAATGTCCTCAAACCCCAGGCTCTAGAATTTCTCCACATATCGGGTCTTCTCTCCAATCTCAGTCTCCCATCTTTTAAGGGGATTATTCTTCCCTGGCCTGCTGAACAGGGTGATTTGTGGACTCACATAAGTCACAGGAGCCCTGAAGTATGGTGCTTAGAAACATGGCTTTGGGGAATCCACCTTGCAGTCCAGGGGATGCTGGTTCGATCCCTGGTCAGAGAACTAAGACCTCACGTGCCGTGGAGCAGCTGCGCCCACGTGCCACAACTAGAGCGTCCAAGTGCTGCAGCCAAAGATCCTGCATGATGCAACATAGATCCCAAATGCCGCAACTAAGATCAATGCAGCCAGATAAATAAATATCTTAAAGATCCAATTATTTAAAAAAAAAAAAAAGGACTTTGGTCTCTGAAAGACCAGAGTGGGGATCCCTGTTCAGTTTCCACGAGCTGGGCAGTGGTTACTCTGCTGGCATGACTTAGAATTAATTGCATGGGACTCCTTCAATATTTGCACCTGCACATGTAAGACATTCTAAGTTCTCCTTGTTCATTAATGTATCTCCTAACATCTTCAAGCAGAGAAGGCAATGGCACCCCACTCCAGTACTCTTGCCTAGAAAATCCCATGGATGGAGGAGCCTGGTAGGCTGCAGTCCATGGGGTCGCTACAAGTCGGACACGACTGAGCGACTTCACTTTTACGTTTCACTTTCATGCACTGGAGAAGGAAATGGCAACCCACTCTAGTGTTCTTGCCTGGAGAATCCCAGGGATGGAGGAGCCTGGTGGGCTGCCGTCTCTGGGGTCGCACAGAGTCGGACACGACTGAAGTGACTTAGCAGCAGCAGCAGCAACATCTTCAAGACTTTGTGAAACACTGATTTTGCAGCCCTTAGAGCGTCAACATCTAAAACAGGTTTTCACCTTTACAGAGAGGGTTTTCATATTTATTCTCCCCATGAAGACTGTTATCCCCACTTCTCAGATGATGAAACTGAGGCTCAGAGAGATCACCTGACTTTCCCAAAGCCAGGCAACTGAGAAATATCATACTCACCACCCAAGTCATGCTGCAAAGGGGATCTAGGAATCCCCACCATGGGGTGAGAGGCCTGCCAAGTATGTGGTACGATGCCACACACACAGTAAGCACTCAAATAACTGCAGACACCACTGGCTGCCCAGGAAGAGAAGATGGTGGTCCTGCCCATCACCCCTCCACTGGTGCTGAGCCTGGAGTGTTCGGGAAGTACTGGTCATTGCCATGCACTCTCTCTCTCCACTGGGCTTCACTTAAGGACCCAGCCTCTGTCCCTGTCAGTCCCACCGCAGCGCAGCGTGCCCGCGTGCAGGTTCTGCCCTGCAGGTGGACCCCCAAGGCACAGAGGCTCCTGCTGTCCTCAGCCCTCCACCGGGGAAGATGGCCAGCTACAGCAACAGACCCGAGCCCCCTCCCCAGGCCTCAGTCTCTGCAGGGACAGGTCGGGATTTCTAGCAGATCCAGGAGTTCTCAGCCCAGAGAACCTGGGAAGCCTCATCTCCCCTCCAGGCTGTTTGCCTTCGGCTGCAGAGAGAGGGCCTGGTGGGCTGAGCTGCTGTGTGCCTGGAATCACAGGATATGGTCCCCACAGAGTAGCCTCCCTGGGGTCCCATTGGAAGGGCGGAGCAGGGTGCGCTGGACGGCTCAGCAACCTCATGAGGCTTGTGGCTCGCTAAAACAATTCAAGTTACAATCTGAAATGTCTGGCTCCTTGGCACACCATGCTTGGTAGCCTCTATGTGGGCCCGGCCACCCTATCTCGCCCACACCTCTGCTCAAAAAAGAACGGTTTGTTACTTGTTGCAGGTCAGGCAGAGACACACTTTAACTCTGCATTCTTTGGTCAGAATTAACCAAACACAGCAGCTTGGGCCACCACCTTCCCTGTATTATGTTCTCCATTTCCCTAAAGCACTTGTCCCTGGAAAAGCAGAGAGGAGAGGGAGCACTCAGTGGCCCAGCCACAGAGATCGCCCCGTCCATTACTAAAGGGCGGGACGGTCCTCGGTGTCGCCAAGCAACCGCTAATGACCATCTCTCCCAGACTCTCTCCTTCCCTTCACCAGTTCTTCCCCGCTTAGAATGGAGTCTGCTTTCAGCCAAGATGCCTGTATATTTACAGGAAGAACAGGAGATGGTTGCCTCGTGGTTAAAAGTACTACCTCAAATAACAGGTACTGGCAAAGATGTAGAGACACAGCCCTCACACATGGTCGGGCGGGTTGTGAAATGGTGCAGCTGCATGGAAAGCAGTTTGGCAGTTCTAAAAAAAAACAAAAACAGAATGATCATATGACCCAGTAATTCCATTCCTAGGTATATATCCAGAAGAACTGGAGGCAGGGGTTCAAAGATTATGTTCACATCACGTTCACAGCAGCACTCTATTAACAATTAGCCAAAGCTGGGCAAAACCCAATCAGCCCCATCTGCCCATTGATTGATAAGTGGATAAACCAAACTCAGTCTATCCATGCACAGGACTATTTTTCAGCCTTAAGAAGGAATGAAGTTCTGGTACATGCTACAGCATGGAGGAAGCTTGGAAACATGTTAAGTGAAAGTAGCTGGACACAAGAGGACAAGTGTTGTGTAGCTCCACTTTGACGAGGCGCCCAGAACAGACAAATTCAGAGACAGCAGGCTGGGTAGTGGTGCCAGGGACAGGGGAGCTGGGGGCAGGGGGCACGGGGACTTATTGTTTAATGAATTCAGAGTCTCAGCACCAGATGATGGGAGAGTACTGGACGTGGATCATGGTGGTGGTGGCGGCCCAACATCACAGCTCTGTTTAATGCCGCTGAATTGTACACTTAAAAATGATTTAAATGGTTTAAAAAAACTGCTGTCTAGACGTAGAAGGTCCTTTCCTTTCAAGGTTCAGTTTCATTTTTTATTCAGCACAAGTTCCCTAGGAACCAGTTCCAGGGCAGAATGAAATCAAGGATTCTGTGTCCACAAGGAGCTCACCTTCACGTGGATTCTGGGCACAGACACTTAGATCACAATCCTAGTTCAACGAAGTCGTAACAATGTTGTCTGGGGAGTTAAATGCAAGGCTCAAGGAAGAAGGAGCCTGCAGTACACTAGCCGGCTCCCACTTGAAATCTCTCCCCAGGTTTGAGGGGTTGGAGACAGCAGAGGTGACAAGCTGGCCCCAGCCTATTCATGGGGGATGAACAGAGGGAGAAACTGGGGGGAGTGGGGCAGCCAGTGGGGCTTGGAAGGTCTAGAGTGACTCCTCTGCCCTCAGTCTAACCCTTCATCCACCCTGTCAAAGAGGGCTGAGGTCTGCTGGCTGCACGAATGTTATCAACTAATAATCATCAGACAACAAAGGCAAAGAAAACCTGACTCTTAGTGCGTCCTTCAGACAACCATTGTACCAAGAGTTCCACCTGAGTTTTCTTGTCCAATGCCCCTCACAGCCCCGGGAGGTAACTGAAATTATTATTATTTTACAAATGAAAAGACTGAGTTCAGAGAGGAAAAATGTGTCTGAGGTCACAGGTGTAGAAAAACAACTAAGAGTTGACAACTTCGTGCAGAAAACATTTTTCTTTTCTTCTCAAAATGAGTCGGGCACATGCCTGCAGAGTGAAAAGAGGTAGACTGTAGGTGGTCTTTTGAACCCTAAATGACCCTCCCCCATTAGGCTATCTTCAGCGCTGAGCTCCAAGGACCCCAGCCAAGAATGCAGGGCAAACATCACCCTGAATCATCTATGGACTTGGGTCTTTGTCAGGTTTTGATGGCTCTGATCTGGGACGGGGTAGGGGTGGGAGGTGCTCAGGAGGAGCCCTGGACTGGACTCAGACCCCCTCTGCCCTCCTTCTGGAAGCAGCTCCGGTCAGGGTCAGTGAGGGCTAGGAGATGCTGATGCCGGGAGACGATCTCTAATACAGATGCTGGCACCGACCTTGGGCTCCATTCTCTCAACTCCTCGAGGACCTTGTGGAGTAAAGCACATCTCACTTTCTCAGATGGAGAGCTGAGGCTTCAGAGGGGCAAAACGACTGGTCTCAGGGTTCCAGAGGGAGCACAGAACTAGCTACATAATTTTTGAGGCCAGTGAGAAATGAAAACGTGGGGTCCCCTGTTCAAAAGTGCGTCAGAATCTTCAGACAGCGACAACAGGAACCAGACGCAGGGCCCTTCTGCACACAGGAACGGGCTACAGGCTGGTGTGGTCAGTCCACGGAGTTAGAACGGAGCCAGGGCTTCCTGGGCACATGTTCCAGAACCCAACAGCTGCCTCTCCCAGCCCCTAAACACAGCTGCCCTGGGGTCCCCGCGCTGCAGCCCCCAGCGTGGGAGGGGTTCTGTGAAGCGAGACGGTGAGTAAAGGCCTGGACAGAGCCGGGTCACAGACTCCAGCCCCATGTCGCTGATCGCATTAGCTCAATTCAATTGTGATTCTCTCTAATTACAATCCTTTTCTAGGAACAAGAGGGCCAAACTGAATTAGGAGGGGGAAACAGCCCATACTTTCATTCAGGGAAAAAAAAAAAGGAATAAAAGCAAAATTAGATTTTACTCTGCGGGTCCTGGAAGAAGGAGCCAGAGAACCTCAGCTGAGGCTCGCCTCTGCCACTTGACCTCGTGCGGCTACCAAGAGTTTAAGGCTTCTTTAGCCTCAGTTTCCATATCTGTGAAATGGGGACAAAAGAACTATTTGGGGAACTTTAATAAAGATACATGATGTAGTAAGTACTTAATCTTTTGGAGGAGGCTCATAAAAATTTGTTGTTGTTTTTTAGTCATTAAGTCGTGTCTGACTCTTTCCGAACCCCTCGTTTATAGCCCACCAGGCTCCTCTGTCATGGGATTCTCCAGGCAACAATACTGGAATGGGTTGCCATTTCTGTCTCCAGGGGATCTTCCCGACCCAGGGGTCGAACCTGTGTCTCCTGCATTAGCAGTTAGATTCTTTACCATTGAGCCTCCAGGGAAGCCCTCATAAAAATTACACCCTCCTATTTAATTTCAGGAGTGTCATGGTGCCCTGAAGTACAGGCACAGTATCCCTGGAAGTGGCTAGAAGTCAAGTTAAGAACGGCTAAAGTAAGGACTGTAGAGGCACAATGCAACTAAAATACTTGGTGTTATTTTGTGGGATTTCAGGCCACTGTAACATGAACACATTGAATTCGAAAGGCTTTTTGAAATATTCAGACTTTTAAACAAATAAGCCAGAGGACCTGTGCATTATTTTATTCTGCTCTAGCATGAATATTTCATAAATTACATGCAATTATTAACAACACTAGCAAATTAATTACTGTCAATTCATATTAATAAAATTGCATTTTGTCATAAATAAAGTTAGTTTACTGCGCGCCATCAGTCTCTGAGGTATTCACATTTGTCAATTGTCCTCTACTTCAGGCTAAAGCAAAAGTAATCAAATAACTAATTATTGTACTAAATGTAGCACTGCTTTCCCGTCAATGAAAACTCACATTATTTATAGCCCTTAGGACTGAATATTCAAATCTGTGTGAATTCCAGTGCTAAGAGGAACTGTTCAGCCCTCTCTCTTTCTGCGTGCTCCCTCAGCCTCCAACCTCGGCCACCTGTGCCTTAGTGAAGATGTCTCAGCAAGTACTCGGTGGTCACTCTGGTGAACAGGAACTCAAAGTTTGCAGGATCTACTGGAAGCATTCCCAGTGCCAGAGGCCAGTTACCCCATGCCATGTAGGCTTCCTCTACCGTTGTTCATTCTTATAAATAAAATTTTCTTCTTTCAATAAAAGCTCCAGAGTTGTAACCTGAGATTACAACACTGATTCTGTGTTCCAGTGTCCTTTTCAAAGCCTGGGGGTTGGCTGATCAACATAAAATCAGAATAACAACAGTGACAGTTGTATTTGCAGAGACCCTAGTTCCAAGCAAGTTCACCTTCACGGGTTCTAGGTGGGCATACATTTTGTGGGGACCCTACGCACCAGTGTTGAATGCACTTCTCACTGTGACACAGGGATACTTAGTCACATAGGACACAGGTGCTGGCCTGCGCCAGGCCCCTGGCTGGGCATGGAGTCATCCAGTACACAGTAGACAAACACAGCCTATCAGAAAGCAGCACACGCACTCCTCGGCGATCCCAAGGGGAAAGTGAGGCAAGCCACACAAACACCCTGAAAGAGAAGTGCCCCAAATAGCACTTTCTCAAAATAAAAACTCCTGATGGGAGGTTTTTATTGCAGGCTGATACACATGTGAGAAAGACATCAATTTAGTGAACATTCCCCAAACAAGGAGGTCAGCCCATGTCAAACAGGTGCATTCCATTTATCCAAAAAGGACAAATAACGAGTCTTCGGTCATCCTCAATAAAGAGAAAATGCTGGGACACCAACGAGAAGTTGCAGAGACATTTTCTCACCAAAGGGAAATACCTCTGGGCTGAAGCATCCTGGTTGATGTAAAAAACTTGTCTTGAGTGGACACACATGAAGCAGGAACTTAGTGGACACCAGATAGGACCCACCAAGCCATTGGCAAGCCAGGGCCCTGGGGCAATTGGACCCGTAGGAATTAGCATCATCAAGAAAGTACAGTGGTGGAGCAGAGAAGAGCCACAAAATACACACACACGCAAGTCTAGGTTGCTTTGGAGCAATCCCCATACGTGAGCCTTTCACTAATTGAAATGAAGAACTTCCAGGTTCCTAAACACTAGCTCATCTGCTGGAACCCATGAATTTTCCAGAGGGAACTGAGACCCGAAGAGGCAGTCAAGCCCAAACCACATAGTCAGTTAGGGCAGAAAATGAAAAAGTCACCCAGTCGTGACTAACTCTTTGTGACCCCATGGACCATAGCCCGCCAGGCTCCTCTGTCCATGGACTTCTCCAGGCAAGAATACTGGAGTGGGTTGCCATGCCCTTCTCCAGGGGATCTTCCCAACCCAGGGATCAAACCTGGGTCTCCCGCACTGCAGGCAGATTCTTTACCGTCTAAGCCACCAGGAAAGCCCAGCTAGGTGCAGCTGCTGCTGCTAAGTCGCTTCAGTCGTGTCTGACTCTGTGCGACCCCAGAGACGGCAGCCCACCAGGCTCCCCCATCCCTGGGATTCTCCAGGCAAGAACACTGGAGTGGGTTGCCATTTCCTTCTCCAGTGCATGAAAGTGAAAAGTGAAAGTGAAGTCGCTCAGTCATGTCTGACTCTTAGCGACCCCATGGACTGCAGCCTACCAGGCTCCTCCGTCCATGGGATTTTCCAGCCAAGAGTACTGGAGTGGGGTGCCATTGCCTTCTCTGAGTTAGGTGCAGAGCCCACCCTAAAACTCAACTCCTGACTCCCAGTCCTTGGCTCTCTTTTTCTCTTCCCATCCCATTCTGCTTCTTCTTCCTAAGACATGTTTTCTTCTCCAGAAACAAAGACCAAAAAAAGCAGAAGCAGACACACACACACACACATGCACACACACACACGCATGCACACACACTTGTCTTAAAGTCAGTAAAAATAATTGAACACGGGAAACCAAAGTTCAACATGACATTGTCCTTAATTAATGATGTTCTGTTCATATTTTTCTCTCTTCAAATTTGCTTCTTAACAACAGGAAGAGTTGAGTAGAATGACTATATTAGCTCTGAATTTCTTGCCTTTTAATCGTTGGTGTCACCACCTTCCTGTGATTCAAATTTAGTTACTTTGCATCTAACTGAAGCTCTACACAAAAAAATGGTAATTTGACATCCAAAGGAGGAGGGAAGAGCAAAGAGGGGACATATTACTTAACTTCGTGATGATAATTATGTGAACACAAAGACGCTTACAAGAACATTCTACATTGGATATCAGCCAGAAAAATTAAACCTATGTTGCTGCTTCAATACATCTGAATACTAGGAATTGGCAGAAAAACATCTATTCTGTGAATAATAGCCTCTACAGTCCCAGAGGACAGCAGTACATGAATTTTTTAAAAAAAGAAAGAAAAGAAAAAGAAAAATAGTCTGGAGCTTTTTCCAAAATGGTGCTAATGCGCCACTGAAACTTAATTTTATAATTTACTGGCAGTCAAGATGGCAGGAAATAAAATAATTTGCTATATTCTGCGCAACAAACCCTGCTTTTCCTGGGAAGGGGTAATTATCCCCATGGAAAAAAAAAAAAAAAAGAAAAAAATACGCCATCTCATATTAGGCTAAAGTCTCATCAAGAAGAGAAAAAGTGCCTCATTACACGTAATTACCAGGGAATTAGAAACATCATTTAACTAAATGAGCGAATAATGCTCAGGATATTGAAGAAACTTGCCTGCACTTCTGCAAAGCACTCTAAGTCCCATTACAAAAATTGCCCCTCTTTAATGGAATAATTTTAGGCCTTGTCTGCCTTGCTTTAAAAATAAAGAGCCTCCGAGAGGCAGAAAGAGGCTGAAACTGCCATAAACAACTGTTGAAAGGGACTGAAGAGAAGGCGCTGTCTCTCCCGGAGACGGAGACTCAGAATGACTCATAATCTACCGTAATCACGAAAATTAAAGCTGAGGACTTGAAAAAAGGATTACCCCCTTTTTAATTGTACTTCCTCAAGACTGTGATGTACTTGTGAGGATGTATTAGGGAGAAGAGATGAAAGATTTTCAGGTTTGGGTCCAGCCTTCCTGCTCCAATACAAAAGCAGTTACAGCTATTCAATGTTCTCTTAAAAACATAAAACTATAACATACCTGTAGATTGATGTCTATTGTGGCTTAATGCAATGATTTTTCCAGCCATTCAAAAGCCTCCTGGATTTGCTTGAGATCCCCTCCCCCTATGCCCTTCACTTTTAATGTTCGTTAAGCATCAAAGGGGTGGATTTAATGTGACCACCCCAATGCTGTTTTGTTTTTTACCGTTTATTTATTAATTTTGGCTGTGCTGGGTCTTAGTTGTGACACACGAGACCTTCATTGTGGCATGGAGGCTTCTACTTGCAGTATGTGAGATCTTAGTCAGCTGACCAGGGATAGAACTTGGGACCCCTGCATTGGGAGTGTGGAATCCAGTCCTTCACTGGCCCATCAGGGAAGTCCCTAACCATGCCAACTGCTTGCAACAATAACCTTTATTCATACAAGGAACTAGAAGAAGAACATGTACTGATCCTGGTGGCTTCATCTGAGTTTCTTGACTTTATTGTTTTTTTTTCAATTTACAATACCTTTTCTTGTTTAAAATTTATTCTTTTTAATTGAAGGATAATTGCTTTACAATGTTGTGTTGCTTTCTGCCATACATCAACATGAATCAGTCAAAGGTATGCACAGGTTCCCTCCCTCTTGAACCTCCTTCCCACCCCACCCTTCCAGGTTGCCATAGAGCACCAGGTTGATCTCCCTGCATCATACAGCAAATTCCCACTATCTATCTATTTTACATATGGTAATGTACCTGTTTCAAAGCTACTCTCTCAATTCATCCCACCGTCTCCTTCCATCACTGGGTCCACAAGTCTGTTCTCTATGTCTGTGTCTCTATTTGTGGGTTGTTTTGTGTTCATCGCTCAGTCGTGTTTGACTCTTTGTGACCCCATGGACTGTAGCCCACCAGGGTCCTCCATCCATGGAATTTTCCAGGCAAGAATGCTGGAGTGGGTAGCCATTGCCTTCTCCAGGGGATCTTCCCAGCACAGGGATCAAACCCAGGTCTCCTGCATTGCAGGCAGATTCTTTACCATCTGAGCCACCAGGGAAGGATCTCTATTGCTGCCCTACAAATAGACTTAACAGTATAGAGTTTCCTGACTTTAGAGCAAGTTGAATTCAGAAAGGAATTGAGATTCTTAGAAAACAGTCAAAGAAGGAACTAGAGAAGCCACTTTAAAGAAGAAACCCGAGTCAGGGATACTGCAGTATCATGCTGAGGACTCCACCCTAGGACCCATCAAGGAGCTGCCCCAGAGTGAGGATCAGCCCCTTTCCTGAGATAGGCACAATCAGAGCAACAAAACGTACCATTCCTTCTGCTATGGACTTTGGGGCATTGACAACTGCAACCCCCCTCCCATTTTGCCAGTGAGGAAGCTAAAATCAGCCCAAGGCCACGGAGCTCCCCGCTCAGGTTCCTAGTAGCCAAGTCCAAGTTCTTGCATACAAATCACAGTCACCTCTCAGCTGGGCAGGAATGGTGCTCCTACACCACGTCAGAATCCTCTGTCCTTTTGGAGATTCCATGGTCCACATGCATTCCTTCCTAGTGCAGCCCTCGTGAATGACAGTAAGAAGAGAAAAGGACAGAGAACCAGCACTGTGAGCATGCTCATCACAAACCCCTGCCCTGGGGAGGCATGGAGGTGGTAGGCAAGGAGGGGCGGGTGCTGGGTAGGGAATGGCTGAGCCCGATCTGCCTCCCTGGACCCTGTGGACATGTCCCTCCAAACCTCTTTGAAGTTCTGGGGCCCTGTAGCCAAGGAATCAAAAAATAATGAAAGGCAGAATCCTTGGTGGCACAATGGATAAGAATCTGCCTGCCAATGAAGGGGACACAGGTTCGATCCCAGGAAGAGTCTACAAGCCGTGGAGCAACAAGGTCCGTGCACCACAACTACTGAGCCTTTGAGCTGCAACTACTGAAGCCCGTGTGCCTAGAGCTTGTGCTCTCAACAGGAGAAACCACTGCAACGAGAAGCCCGTGCGCCACAACGAAGGGCAGCCCCTGCTCGCCACAACTAGAGAAAGCCTGTAAGCAACAAAGACCAGTGCAGCCAAAAATGAATGAAGAAAATGGGCAGAGGATCTGAACACTTAAAAAATAATAATAATGAGAGGCAACTGGTTGGTTTTCTCAGGGATGAGAATGGCTTCATATAGCTAAAGTTCTGAAAACAGAAACCACTTTGGGGGTTGATAAAGGGCAAAGTGCCTGGGCTTCTCAAATCCACCATTTAACTCCAAGATGAAACTTGGCCCTACTGAAGTTTCCAGATGAGACAAAGGAACGTTGACCTCTGATCCTAAACTAACAGAATAAAGTAAAAGGACTGAGGAGTGACAGCTACTATCTCTTTTTTCTAAAGATGAGTCAGATTAACTGATCTACCCACTAAGATCACACAATTGATAAGAACACAGATTCCCCCTGCTTCTAAAACCATTTCCACAGGCCACACAACCCTCTCTCATGAGAATTATTAACAAACAATATTAATAATAATCCTACTCACTGTGGCTTAGCTCTTCAAATGTTTTTCAAAGTGCTTTCACAGCTGTTATTTCCAGTGAGGTAAGTCAGGATGGCACTATCTCCATTTCACACCAAAACATGAAATGACCTGAACAAAACCATGCTGCCATCAGCCAACCAAGATGAGTGGCTCTTCTTCCTGACCTGGTGATCATAATAGCAGTGCTGGAGAATAGATTCTGAGAGAGGACCCACTTGGCCTAAGATTTGCAAAAACAACCCCTTGCAAACAGACATTTATTTTCATTGTAGACAATATGAGGACATTCTCAATATTTGAACTGCTATTTTTGTTTTTCTAATGGTTTCCTGTTAGGTCATCTATCTTATGACATTTGTAATACTAAAAAAATTTTTAAAAAGTTTAAACCACATGCGCTAGCTGACAACACATTAAGCTCACATTTTGATCACCCCTCTGTCCAGACACCACAGCAATGCCAGCTAAATTATAGGAGGAGAAAAAGAGACAGATTAAAACTCCAAAATAAGAAATAAACATTCCTACATTTTGAGTATCAAGCAGGAATACAAAATCCACACCTAGGAACATCACAATGAAAACTACAGAATATAAAGGATAAAGAGACAATAGTTTGCAGAATGTGATGGTTAACTTTATGTGCAACTTGGCTGGGCCATGATGCCCAGATTCTTGGTCAAACATTATTCTGGATATTTCTGTGAGGGTGCTTTGGGATAAAATTTAAGTTTAAATCAGCAAACTTTGAGTAATGCAGATTGCCCTCCATAACGTGGGTAGGGCTCATCTAATGAGCAGAATACCTGAATAGAAACAGAAGTTTGACCTCCTCCAAGCAGGAGAGCTTGTGCCACAGATTTTATGTGCAACATCAGCTCTTTCTAGTTCACCAGCAAGCTGCCTTTGGATTTGAACTTAACTCTTTCCTCAGTCTCCAGTCTGCAGCCTATTCTATCAGATTTTGGATTCACCAAACCATCAAAACCACAAGAGCCAATTCATTAAAACAAGTATACACACATACACACACACACACACACACACACACACACACACAATTGGTTCTGTTTCTCTGGAGAACCCTGAGTAACAGAGGGGGAAACAAGACAGATGTTCTGTAAAGGAACAATAGTTAGACTCACAACAGACTTGTCAAATGGAAATACAGATGACAAAAATGTTTTTAAAAGATGCTGAGGGAAAAGTAACTTTCAACTTAGAATTTTATATCCAGATAAACTATCCTTCAAGAGTGAGGACAAAATAAAGACTTCATCTAGAATGCATACATATTTTCAGATTACTAAGGAAAAATAAAACAAAAGGATATATTTCAACAAGAAGAAAAATTAACAAAAGGGAAAAAACAACTTTGGACAAAGATATATATACATAATATATGTTAATACATTTAGTTAACTGCTAGACTATAAAAAAAACTTTGATAATTTAAAATTGGGTAAAACTATAAACATCAATTATAAGATAGTGGAGTGAAGTACTCAGTGAGTGGGTAACATGTGAGAGGCCATTGTAGATGATGGGAAGATGCTAGAACTACTGAATAGAGTGTGATAGAAAATTTTATAGTTAATTATGAGTGTTAAAATTTTAAGATCAACTACCAACTTATGGGCTTCCCTGGTGGCTCAGATGGTAAAGACTCCTTCCACAATGCAGGAGACTCAGGTGCAATCCCTGGGTCAAGAAGATCTCCTGGAAAAGGAAATGGCTACCCACTTCAGTATTCCTGCCTGGAGAATGCCATGGACAGAGGAGCCCGGCAGGCTACAGTTCATGGGGTCACAAAGAGTTGGACATGACTGAGCTGCACACCAACTTTTCCAAACAAGAAGTGAGGTAGGGGAATACAGAGGAATATGAAAAACTATCAATACAACAGAGAGCAGAGAAAGAAGAAAGAGAAAACAAAAGCATAGTAAACAAAAATGTGCAAATAAATAAGACAGTAGAAGCTGAAGAAATAAATTCACATGTATCAGTGATCATAGACTGATATTATTAGATTTTTTTTTTTAAGAATTGATGCCTTCAAACTGTGGTGCTGGAGAAGACTCTTAAGAGTCCCTTGGACAGCAAGGAGATCAAACCAGTCAATCCTAAAGGAAATCAACCCTGAATATTCACTGGAAGAACTGATGCTGAAGCTCCAAGAATTTGGCTACCTGATGCAAAGAGATGACTCATTGGAAAAGACCCTGATGCTGGGAAAGATTGAAGGCAGGAGAAAAAGGGGACAACAGAGGATGAAACGGTTGGATGGCATCCCCAACTCAATGGACATGAATCTGAGCAAACTCTGGGAGATGATGCAGAACAGGGAAGCCTGGCGTGCAGCAGTCCGTGGGGTCACAAAGAATTGGACACAACTGAGCAGTTGAACAACAAATTATGAAACTGCATTTGCATTTTTAATCCAACTATAAGACACTTAAACTAGACATAAATGAAATTCACAAGAAAGACTGAAAATATACATATATGTAAAAGTACCTAAATGCAAATGCTATCTAAAATAAAGCTCACAGAGTAATAATACATTAGATAATACTTAAAGCAAAAGGTATTCACAGGGATGAAGAGACATACTTCATAGTAACTTGTATATATCTGATAACACAGCCTTAAGATATAGTAATTCATAAAATATATAAACATGCATAAAGCCAAAAGAAAAAGATACATGAAGAAAAATCAAAATTACAAGCAGAAACTGACAAATCAACATAGTGGGAGAGCTTAACACATCAGAAGACTGACAGATAATACAGTTCAAAATTTAATAAGAGCATAACAGATCTGAACAACAAAATTAGCAATGTAATAAGTATAAAAATTGAACCATGCACCTGACAAATAGAGAAAAGTTTTTGTAGATATATCAAAATGTATTTGTGTCACAGTGGGAAACTGAACAAATCATAAGAATCAGTATCATTTAGACCACTCTTTCTGACTATGCTGTCATTCAGCCATAAATCAAGTAAAAAACAGCCCACATGTTTGGAATTTTAAATGTACATCTCAATACTTCAGAGGTAAAAGTGGAAAACCCAGTGAAAATTATTAAGTATGTGGAACCAAACAAGTATCAAATAACTCATATCAAAACTAGTGAGATACAATGAAGAATGTACCTAAAAGTAAATATAGGGATTTATATACATTTATTTTTAAATAAGACAGAATTAGTGAGTTTTGTGTTCCACTAAAGAAGCATGAAACAGAACCAAAGAACAAAACTGATTAATAAAAGTCACAAATAATCAATATCAGGAATAATAAACAGTAAAGATTTTTTTAAATCATAAGAAAATACTATGAACAATAAACATAAAAATTTACATGAAATAAATAGGTTTCTAAAATACATATGTTCAAAATTACCAAAACTGACTCAAAAGAAATAGCTGAAATAAATCACACTGAATTGCTAATGAAGACTGTCTACCACCCCTAACACTTAAAACACACAAGATGCAGATGATTTTTCTAGGCAGTTTTTACCAAACTTTCAAGGAATATATAATCATTGTTTTAAATCATTTCAGAGACTATAAAAATTAAGGGAGCTTCCCAATTTACTTTATAAAGTGAGTATAAAACTTGATAAATGGACAAAGTCAGTACAAAGGAGAACAAATGAACCTGTAGAACCGCATCCGAGACTCCAAGAAATGCACCTAATGTAAGAAATGCAGAAGAAGACACAGCCCACATAGCACTGCAGAAAATATCCCCAGGCCAGATGTCTCCATGGAAGCAAGGTCTCTGTTTCTCAGGCCCACAGTCCCCGCCCCTCAGTGCACACCTCTGTTCCCTCCTCAACTTACCTTCTTACACATGGACCAGAAGTGGCTTTCCCCCTCCCTAAACGGGCAGGACTGTCCATCCACCCACCACCACTGCCTCAGTCTCTTTCATATAGTACGAGTGAATTCCACTTGATCCAACTCATCTTTCTTCAACAAGACAACAACAATCCAAGGTCACTACCCCAGGTACAACCAGAAAGTCAGCTGCCTTCGAGTCAAGCATGAAGTCCATTTAAATGTGCTGTGGAAGTGTGAACTGGGGTTATACACACAGTCCTGTGGCTTTGGGTCCGTCTCACAGGGCTTTGGTCCAGGACTGAAAGTGTAATTGTGCAGAAGATATGTTGGGGAGTGATAATTTGAGAGACTTTTTTCTTTTTAATAATGATTATTATTATGATTATGTAATAATATTTACATTTGGTATGTATCCACATAATGTTCATTCACTACACTTCCAATATCTCTAGGCTTCAGAGAAAAATATCTAATTCTTATCTCCTTCCTCTCAGCTTCAGGCCATGTCATTTGGCCTGCCCAACTCTGTAAACCAAAAGCTTCTTGAAGACAAAGACAAAAATTCATCTTTGATTAATTACAACAACAATCATACATCAATTATGTCTCAATAAAGTTGGAGTTGAATAAAGGGTTGACAAAGTTGTCTCAATAGCAACAATTAATAATACAGGAAATAGGCCATATAATAGTGCTAATCACTTTATACTCATTATCTCATCTAATCCTTATAGCTACCTTATAAAGTGGCCACAGGACTGGAAAAGGTCAGTTTTCATCCCAATTCCTAACAAAGGCAATGCCAAAGAATGCTCAAACTACCGCACAATTACACTCATCTCACATACTAGTAAAGTAATGCTTAAAATTCTCCAAGCCAGGCTTCAGCAATATGTGAATCGTGAACTTTCAGATGTTCAAGCTGGTTTTAGAAAAGGCAGAGGAACCAGAGATCAAATTGCCAACATCTGCTGGATCATTGAAAAAGCAAGAGAGTTCCAGAAAAACATCTATTTCTGCTTTAATGACTATGCCAAAGCCTTTGACTGTGCGCACAATAAACTGGAAAATTCTGAAAGAGACAGGAATACCAAACCACCTGACCTGCCTCTTGAGAAATCTATATGCAGGTCAAGAAGCAACAGTTAGAACTGGACATGGAACAACAGACTGGTTCCAAATAGGAAAAGGAGTACATCAAGGCTGTATATCATCACCCTGCTTATTTAACATATATGCAGAATACATCGTGAGAAACGCTTGGGCTGGATGAAGCACAAGCTGGAATCAAGATTGCTGAGAGAAATATCAATAACCTCAGATATGCAGATGACACACCCTTATAGCAGAAAGTGAAGAAGAACTAAAGACCCTCTTGATGAAAGTGAAATAGGAGACTGAAAAAGTTGGCTTTAAGCTCAACATTCAGAAAACTAAGATCATGGTATCTGGTCCCATCACTTCATGGCAAATAGATGGGGAAACAGTGGCAGACTTTATTTTTGGGGGCTCCAAAATCACTGCAGATAGTGACTGCAGCCATGAAATTAAAAGATGCTTACTCCTTGACAGGAGAGTACTGACCAACCAAGACAGCATATTGAAAAGCAGAGACATTACTTTGTCAACAAAGGTCCATCTAGTCAAGGCTATGGTTTTTCCAGTAGTCATGTATGAATGTGAGTTGGACTATAAAGAAAGCCAAAGAATTGATGCTTTTGAACTGTGGTGTTGGAAAAGACTCTTGAGAGTCCCTTGGACGGCAAGGAGATCCAACTAGTCCATCCTAAAGGAGATCAGTCCTGAGTGTTCATTGGTAGGACTGATGTTGAAGCTGAAACTCCAATATTTGGGCCACCTGATGTGAAGAGCTGTCTCATTTGAAAAGACACTGATGCTGGGAAAGATTGAAGGCAAGAGGAGAAGGGGATGACAGAGGATGAGATGGTTGGATGGCATCACCGACTCAATGGACATGAGTTTGAGTAAACTCCGGGAGTTGGTGATGGACAGGGAGGCCTGGCATGCTGCAGTCCATGGGGTCACAAAGAGTAGGACACAACTGAGCAACTGAACTGAACTAACCCTATAAAATGGGCACCACATTATTATTTCCACAGAAGCAGCTGAGGACATGAGGCTCAGAGGTCAAATAACCTCAAATTCCATAGTTAGCTACTTTCAGCAACTGTACTCAAACCCAACAGGTCTGCTACACAGCCCACCCTGCTGAACACAACACTGTGTCCATATCAGGTCATTTGGAAGTGTTAGGATAAGGAGGTAGGTGGATGGATGGATGGATGAGCAAATGGATAGATGGAGGAATGGACTGATGGATGGGTGGGGGAGTGGTAGATGAATGAAAAGTTTAGGGAAACAAAAAATGACCCTCAAAGGGAATACTTTGGTGGTCAGTGATCTTAGCAGCATTAAGGCATGTTCCTGAGTAAGTTTAAGTAAGATCTGTTCCGTTCCTAGTCTAGCTAAAACTTGAACCCCTAAAAAAAAAAAAACCAAAAAAAAAAAAAAAAACCAAACCATCCACTGGTTCTAAAAGCATACAGGTGATACAGAGAGAGATTGAGAGACTGGGAGAAAGGGATGAAGGACAGAAATAAACAGGTCAGTCCTCTTTTAGGAGCTTTCACAAATCTGCGTTTGTCTAGATCAGCACAAACCCACTTTTACAAATGCTTAGTGGGTCAGCAGGGTCATCTTCACATGACAAAGACATCCCATTAGGCTCTAGAGACCACAGAAGCCAGTCAGAAAGGTTTTAGCACCTTCGTTCACCTCTAAACATTTGCCCTTAACAACAATGTTAAAAGCAAAAGGCTCTGAAAAAATAAAATCTCTTTTGAAAAAAAACTTCTCACTTGCTTCTAATTCTCCTACTCGTGTCAGTCAGATTCAGCCAGGGGAGCAGAGACATCATTGGGCCGGGGGAGGTGGCGGGAGGGGGGGGCGGGGCGCAAGTCACAGAACAGGGCTTTATTATAGGAATCTGAATGTGCACAGTTGTGGGAAGAGCCAAGGAGGAGGGGTAAAGGTCTGGAAGCGGGGTGCTGGAGGATCAGCAGTGACCAAGCACTCTATCAGAGAAGGCAGGCATGTCTGGCCACCAAAAAGACATCACGGGGAAGCTGGGGAAAAGCCTCTGAGTAGCTGAGATCCTGTCCCTCTGCAGACCACCCCCCGCAATCCGGTGGTGAGCCTCAGTCTCCAGGTGGGCCTCAGAGCCAAGAGTCAGAAAGAAATGCTGGATGCAGAAGAGAGCAAGGAACCCATTAGACCTGTGCTGCCATCCATCCTTCACCTAACAGCCAACAAAACCCTGGAGAGTAATGGCTCTCCAGATCCCCGTATGTTCCTCTTTGGGCCAACTCTAACCCGGAAACAGGCAGGGAAGGGGATGCTGGGAAATGTAGTTCTCAGCTTAACCAAGGTAACCTAGCACAGTCCACCCAGGCTCCTTTAATTAAATATAGAATACTTAATGTTATTATTCACATCTTTTGGGAGACTGTACATTTTAATCATAATTACATGATAAATATTTCACGGTATATATCTTTGTCATATAATTAGGAATAAAAAATGTAATCTCAAAAAGATGTTAAATAATTTAAATGGCTGAGGATGTGATTAAAGCCTTGATTGAAATATGGTTAGAAGGTAACTCAAGGTCTTCAAGCATGATCTCCCAAGAAACGCCACCACCAGGTATGTTTAAAAGTACACTGACAAGGCAACACCCAAAAGAAAAGAAATTTACATAGCTTTGAATATGGGGTGAAAATCTAAAGAATATATCCAGCTCAAGTTATAATCTGGCAAAAATTACTGTAGCCAGTTTATAAGATCCATATCCATTCTTCTCCGGCCTCTGCTAAGACAAGGGCATTCATCTCACTCATTCATTTTGAAAATATCTTCTTCATTTTTTCAGGTTTGGGGTTAGGGACTATGCTATGTTACTTCTAAAGGCCCTCACAGCACCTAATACATGGACGATGGCACTTAGGGAGAATCTCGAGACAAATTTCATTTCAGTTCCATATTTAACCGCATTCTATATCACAGGACTTCCCTGGTGGTCCAGTGGTTAGGACGCCACTCATCCACTGCAGGGGGCGTGGGTTCAATCCATGGTCAGGGAAATACGATCATGCATGCCATGCGGTGCAGCCAAAAAAAAGAAATAAATTTTAAAAAAGAAAAGAAACTACTCATGAAAAAGATTTATTCTGAAAACAGGAATAACTGGGGCTTTGATAGTGCTGTAGCTGAGGTACAGGGAAGCATGCCCTGGGGAATACAGGAAGAGGTGAGGCTAGCGTGATACAGGGACTGCAGGAAGGGGCCTTGCAGGAGATGGAAACCGGCCTTTTGGAGTAAGACATCAAAAGGATTTTGCGTGTGAGAGAGAAAGAGAAGGAAAAAGCAGGGAGGAGGGAAGAGTACAGTTGAAGATAAATTGAGGGAATAGTTGGGAACAATTGGGCATGACTTCCCAATGGATCAACTTCAATATTCTTCACGCTTCTTCAAACGGCGGCAAGGAGTGTGCCCATGGCTTCCATCATTAAATCCTCAAACACAGTAAGAAAAACTTCCATCAAGGGTTACATCTGGGTTTAAAGAACTCATACCCTGTGGAAATGAAGTCAAAGTCACTCAGTCATGTCTGACTCTTTGCAACCCCATGGACTATAGAGTACATGGAATTCTCCAGGCCAGAATACTGGAGGGGGTAGCCTTTCCCTTCTCCAGGGGATCTTCCCAACCCGGGGTAGAACCCAAGTTTCCCACATTGCAAGTGGATTCTTTAACAGCTGAGCTACAAGGGAAGCCCAAGAATACTGGAGTGGGTAGCCTGTCCCTTCTCCAGCCTTTCTCCAGCGGATCTACCCGACCCAGGAATCAGACCAGGGTCTCCTGCATTGCAGGCAGATTCTTTACCAACTGAGCCATGAGGAAAGCCCTGTGGAGGAAACTGTAAACTCAGATGGGTCGAGCAAACCCTTGTAACCATGAACTATACCCCCTCTTCTAGCCGTCATTCATGTAGCATACGTATATCTATTGAACGTTTACTCTGGTCCAGACACTGTAGGGAAAATGAAAATCTAGACACAGTCCTGGCCCTGAGTGAACTCATTACCTAGTAAAGAAGCTGGATCTTAGTATGTGAAAATATTTAAAGAATGAATAGATGACAGGAAAATAATACACGTCATCCTCAACTATATAAGCCCAGAGAAACAAAATGGTGCAGTGAGTTTCAAGTTAGGCTGGGGATGAATCCTGATCCTACAGGTACTGGCAGTGTGACCTGAAGGATGTTGCTTAACCTCTTGAGGCCTTGGTTTCCTCATCAGTAACACTCTCATTTGTTTGCTGTGAGAGGGAACACTATTGAAGGAAATAATGGAAAACAAATTGATCCAGTGTCCCTCAACAGGGATGATGATAAAGTTATTGAAGGACTCTAAGCAGGAAGAGGTAAAACACCTGTTTTTATTTCAAAATTCATCTGCTGAAAGACTCAAGAAATACGAGTCCACAGTTGCAGAAGCTGAGAACCTTTGCCTTTTGAAGGCAAAGAGACATCAGGTCAGGCCATGTCAGCATGGGAATGAACCCGAGAGAGCCTTTCAGGAAGAGCCAGAAACTCAAGTACCACACAGATCCCAGACATCCAGCCAACTAGCCCAGACCTCGGTCTCCTGACGTCAAGTCCAAGGCGGTTACCCCTACTCCACACTTTCCCAAGAAGTTGTATTTCAGGGTAGAAATTTTGCTTCAGAACAAATAAGCTCACAATATTTTCCTAATATATTCCTCTTCAAAATGACTCGACTCAGAAAGTCTACACACCATCCAAATGATCAGCTCACTAAGGTGCATTTTCCACAAGCCACTGGTGCCCCCAAACACTGTCTTCTGAAGCTCCAGAGGTGTGTTCTGCTTAAACGTGAGCTGGGCCCAGAAGTGAGGACAGGCACACTTCCCACACTACTGCCTGGCACAACGCATGTGTTTTAATGAGTGGAAGTAAAATGTGCTATTTCACTGTACCCTCAAAAGACCAATTATTACAGCATAATGCATGCCACCCCAGAGCCAAAGCTTGGTCTGAGTTATCCATTGCCACCTCCATCGCCAGAACCAAACAGCACAATGGTGCCTTGAGCATCTATTTCCAAAATCCACGAATGGCCTTATTTTCCTAAGTCAACTTTTGCATGAAAGGCTTTCATAATCTGCCTATTGATTGAAGGAAAGGAGAGAGGGAAAGAGGAAGGAGTGAGAGAGGAATCAAGGGGTGGGGGGAGAATGAAGGACTGTATGGTCTAAACTGTAGATCTGAGCAATCAGCCAAGAGCAGCAGCCAACAGAAGACCTTGAAGAGTGTGCCATCGCTACATTCGGCCTGGAACAGGCTCCTGATCCCTGAGGGTTATGAAGCTGTTGTGAGAGACCCCTGATATGTTTTCCAGCAAGCAATTGGCAGTGATGGACAAGTACGTTAGAAGAACCAAGGGGTAACCGCCTTGGTCTTGACGTCAGGAGACAGAGGTCTGGGCAAGTAGGCTGGATGTCCATGACACCACGTTTTCTATGAGGTCCTCAACATTCAGTTAAGAGGTCAGGCCTATGAAGCTTTTCAGATCTCAGTTCCCTGGATGCCCAAGGAGTTGGAATACGCATTGTTCAGCAAGTTCTGACACATGTCAGAGAAGGCTTGTTTCAAACTGGTCTCTTCAGTTTCCAGTTCCTAACCTTTATCCATATTTCTGGAGGGCCAATAAAAACAAAGATGAATCCCCTTCTCCCCAAAGTGATGGCAATTCCAACCACATACATCACAGGCTTAGCCTCTGGCGCAGGCGTGATCTTTCCAGCATGCCCACTGCACTCCCCTGCCAGGCTCTCCTCCTGAGCTGCCACAAAAGCAGAACCTTTCACAGGAACTTTTGTTCCTTTTATTGCAAATCTACAGTTAGCTGCTCAAAGCAACAAAGTATTAAAATTAACTTTCTCTAATCTTTATTCTTCTCATCCACTCCACTAAGACACTCCAACCAAGGAGAAACTAAATTAAAAAGATGACATCAATCAGGATGTTGGTAACACAGGTCTAAACACTGACCAAGAGGAACCAGGAATAACCCTCTCTTCTGGGCTGTATTCATTTTGGATCAATAATGAGTAAGAAACCTTTTCTGAAATTTTGACTCAGCCAAATTAAAATTTTGCCTTGATAACCCACTTTAAGTTTCAGCTTAGTCTTACTGTTTCCCAAGTAATCCCAAGATGCTAGTTTCTCTGTATGTATCCACAGGTTTGTCCCCAGATTGTTTCACTTTTTCATAAGGATTGGCTGCTTTTAATGCATATGAGACATTTATCATAGTACATATATATAGCAAGGTCTTAGTAAAAAGTACTTATAATTATTCCTCTGTTAAAAAAAAAAAAGGAATAGTAAATGTGCTCAACCTCAGTAAAGCAGACGGTTATTCTAGTGTTTCCAGGCAGAAATCCTATTCAACGTACAGATCAAGTATTACTACTATTATTAACAAGGTGCTAATCTCCATAAAGGAGTCTCCCTTCAAGAGTTAAATATATATATATTCCCTCTGATCTTATTTGCTTTTTCTCGTAAGTCAATTTGTCAAAACTTCTGATAGTGAAGTCCATATAAATGAGATTTCTTTTACTCTCCAATAGCTTCAGATTTGAGTCAAAAAAAAAAAAAAAAAAAATCCTCTGGATAACAATTGGCAGGCATAAGCACAGGATGTTTTGAAATGGCACAAATGGTAGATCTTATTGAAAAGCAAAGGTGAAGCCCAACACATAACCTAGCACATCCTCTTAACATAAGTAAAGTAAGCAAGGAAGAACCAAGCTCTCAACGAACAGCGCCCATTCCAGACCTGTGCTGGGAACTCAGGTCCACGTTCACTTGATGAACAGCAGCAACTAAGGGCAACAAACATGGTGAGAGCCTCATGGGTAACACCCTTGCCCTCCAATCCATGCCACCTTCATGACCGTCACCCACGAACGCTGTGCTCCTCCAGTGTCACCAGCAATCCTGATGAACCAACAGTGAACCCAGCCGCAGGGCTGCTTCTACACCCAAAGCCTGAAGGTGAACATTGCCGTTGTTCCCAAAAAGGGCCTTTCTTTATATGGACAATGCTAACAAGCAACAGCCTGGTTAAGCTGTGAAATACGGGGAGGGGAAGGAAGGTTTCTGTCTGGCAACACAGTAAGACTGTTAGGTCTGACCAGCTAAGCAGATACAGGTGATGTAATACCAAAGACAAATCATCTGGGCTCTTTAAGAATACATGGCTGATGCTAAGAAAATCTTCAAGAGCCAAGTATTTTGAGAATTATAAAGTGATGTTATAACAAGGTCAGGAGTCTGGGTACATAGGTTTTAAATTACTGCAATAGCCTATAACAGAGCCCTATAAAGGGATGAAAGGTACTTCGTTACCACCTTGGAAAAGCAAACCTAGATGCTTCTGAAACCAGTGGGTATAATTTGTATGGCTTCTTCAGGTTTGTGTTAACTGCACAAAGTTAGCTAGGATGGTCAGAGGTGAACGAATATTTCTTGAGAAATTAGTTAATGAAATAAACCATTGGAAATGAGCCTTCAATTACTTCAGCCTGACACCCTGCTCAGTAAAAGGAATGCATTTCTTTTTCCATTTCCCTACTCAAGTCAGGTGATTGGAAAAGTCATCCCACCAGTGGTGGGTGTATTCAAACAAAGCAAAACAAAATAGCACCAACTGCTTTTCATTTAAAGTAAGTTCTGAAAGCTGGCTGCCAAATCCCTGAGTTATAGTAAACAAGTGAGCTAACTAACTCATGTGTGTTCCCCCAATTACAGTTCTTTATAAATCACAGTCCAGTCTTTACCTCCAGATTCCTTTCTATCATAACACAAAAATACTTCCTGATTAAGAAGCCAATGCCCATTACAACTCCACAAGTTCTGTGGGTATCCTTCAAAAATGAAAGCCTTGTTGCAACACACCACTGATTGAGGGAAAAGTGCCTTTGTACGGGATGGTCCAATTGGTATTTGTGGTCACCAGGCCTGGCAGCTCTCATTTCTCTTATCGCTAGTCCCACAGCAATGTAGCCAGGTGCCATTTTTAAAGGAAACTGCTGTAACTAGTCCTAATAGTTTAAATCAGTACTTTACCAAGTGAAAGATGGGCTATCCAGAGACGTTTCAAAGACTGAGGAGGGGAAGTCACAGGAGAGAAGAACCATGAAACGAGTCCTACGGTTTATTTTCTGGGTGACACCAAGGATGTTCTATTTTTAATGTACCTAATCCATTGGGTTCTGTTAACACATTCACCTATTTTCCTAAGGAACTTCTATTAAGATTATGCAGCTTTCACCCTTGAAGACCCAACACATCAGAGAACTAGCATTTCTCTTCTAATAGTAACTGATCTCACAGTTCAAGAAAGGGGGTTACTCAATGGGGACTTTCCTGGCGGTCCAGAGGTTAAAACGCCACGCTTCCACAGCTGGGGGCTCAGGTTCAATCTCTGGTCAGGAAACTAAGATCCCACATGACACTGTAGCGGGGCCAAAAAAAAAAATACAAAGGGAGGCAGTCAGCTTGGCCACTCCACTGTCCACCATACGACTGCGTAGTGTTTCCCTACAGATGATTCTGCTGTAGCCTTGCCCCTTTCCCTCTCACCTTATTAACACCATCTGATGTCAGAAGTGGGGTGGCTTCATTCCAGGATAGAAATAGAAAACAGTATTACTATTTCTGCAAATTTTAAAAAACATTTACAGGCAGATCTTGCTTAATCATGCTTTACTTTATTGCACTTCACAGATACTGCTTCTTTTTTTAACAAATTGATGATTTATGCCAATCCTATCAATGCCATTTTTCCAACAGTATTTGCGTTTTGTAATTCTCATAGTATTTCAAAACTTTTTCATTACTACGGTGTTTATTATGGTGATCTATGATCAGTAATCTTTGATGATACTTTCGAGAAAAACTACAACTCACTGAAGACTCAAATTATGGTTAGCATTTTTAGCAATATTTAACTAAGGTACACACGCTGTATTTTTAGACATGCTACTGCACACTTGACTAGAGTATAAACATAACTTGTACACCCACTGGGAAACCAAAATACTCCTGTGAATCCTTTACTGCTCACTTTATTGCAGTGGTCTGGAACTGAACCCACAATTCCGCCAATGTTTGCCTGTATGTGGATGCTTCATGAGCATAAAGGTATAAACGAGTGTAACATTTAAGAATGGAAAATGGGAAGTTTGTGAGAGAGGGGTTACAAATGAGGCTTCAAATATGTGCAAAGTTTTATTTTGAAACAAAGGGAAGAAAAACAAATATTGTATAATATCACTTATATGTGGACTCTAGAAAAATGGTAGAATTTATTTGCAGAGTCACAGACGTACAGAACACATTTCTGGGGGCCTCCCAGGTGGCACTAGTGGTCAAGAATCTGCCTGCCAACGCGGGAGACCCAGGATAGGTTTGATACCTGGGTTGGATGATCCCCTGGAGAAGCAAATGTCAAGCCACGTCGGTACTCTTGCCTGGAAAATTCCATGGACAGAGCAGCCTTGTGGGCTGAAGTCCATGGCGCCGACTGAATACAAGCGCGCGCGCGCGCGCACACACACACACACACACACACACACACACACACACACACACACAGAGGTGAGATGAATTGGGAGATTAAGACTGACATATATACACTGTGTATAAAATAAATAAGAGAACTTACTTATAGCACAGAGAATCCTACGCAACACTTGGTGGTGACATAAATGGGAAGGAAACCCAAAAAAGAGGGGATATACGTAATACAGGTGACTGAGTATAGCAAAGTATATGTAAAGCATAATTCACTAGTTTGTATATACAGCAAGAAACTAACAACATTATAAAGCAACTATACTGCAATAAAAATTCTAAAAAATAAGAAACAGAGAAGTAAATACGACAAAATGCTAACATTTTAAAATCTGGATGATGACAACCTAGAGTGGGGAATGGTGTGGGAGGTGGGAAGGAGGTTCAAGAGGGGGGACATATTATATCGATGGCTGATCCATGTTGATGAATGGCAAAAACCAACACAACATTGTAAAGCAATTATCTTCCAATTAAAAATAAGTCTTCTTTAAAAATCTGAAAGATGGGTTTATAGGTGTGTTACTCTTTTGAGTTTCTCTCAATGTTGGAAATAGTTCATAAATGTTTTTTAAAAGATAAGTATACTGACAAACTTAAGAACTAGGAATTCCACAGATATCTGAGCATTCATTTATGAAAAAGAAACTGAAAAGTTAGCTAGTAACTGAGCAATGGATTGAATATTTTTCATCCCAAGAAAGCAATGACTGTGTTAGGCATGCCGTAATAAACATTTTATATATTCATTTATAATCTCATGAGTTATTACCTCCATTTAACAGATGAGGAAACTGCTACTCAGAAATTAACATGGCCAACGGTGCAATGTAAGCAGCAAAGTCAAGATTCAAAGTCAGGTTCAAAGGCTTCAACATACAGGCTGTCTCATGGGTTTCCCTTAGAACAAAGCAGTACCCCTCTCAACTAATGTACCTTTTTTACATGGTGGAGCTCAGAACCAGACACTGAAGCCACCAGAACACTCCCATTTACCCCCCCAGAATTCCCCAAGGAAGGTCAGCTCCACCCCCATTCTTCTAAGAGCTACTTGACAGTCAGCAGTCCCTTCCCGGTGAACTGCAGGCCTTGGAAGAAGCATACAGTATTACAAAGTGAACGAAGGGCAACAGGGGGCACTGGAGGGTCTCAAGCACAGCATGATAAAAAAGAACAAGTTCTATGTGGCATACAATGGTTTTTAAAATTAGAGGTGTCAAGGCATTAGTCATAAAATCCATTCAGGGGGCCATAACCAGCATTTCCTAAAAAAAGGGGAAAAAAAGGCAGGCAGGCAGGAAGGGAACTGATGTGTCAGATGTACAGAAGACAAGTGATGCTTCACACAGCTTTGTCCGCTGTACACACTATTGACCTCTGTGTGTTTTGGATCGTGGTTCAAATGCTTACTTGCATCCAACCGAAAGGTTTAAAAGTTACTGCTCTAGAAGACGAAGGATTTAGGGTAGAGGCTGGAGCCTGCAGCACACCCCCAGATGGCCAGGAGGGATCCTTTAAGGTGGTATATAGTAACAGTAGAAAGAAAAGAAAGATAAACTTTTTTAAAAAAAGACACACTTGAAAACAGAACAGAATTTGGGCAGGGGAACCCAACAAAAATGCTAAGGTGTTACATATGGGCCATTCGAGGGGAAGGCAGCCATGACAAACAGGCCAACTGTGAGGAAGAGCTGAAGAGGTCCGCAGAGGAGGCAGGAGACACACTTAGGGTGAGATACGCTAGGCTGCAAGAGACGAGAGGACGTACAGATAAGACTACAAAAACAGCTCGGCCACACCATGCCCTCAAAACCAGGGCCCCCGCACTGCTTTAACTTCGTCACCTTTTATGAAACTGTATTAATTCTCTTTCAGTTAAACCATGTTTTAAATTTATGCTCTGTCCTCAACCAAGTGGTTATGACTTTAAAAAGCACATAATCACAGTAAAGAACCAATACCATCAGTTAGTCTCCAGCTATTACATTATTCACCATCCCAAGGGCTTCCCTTTGATTTAGCATTTGATGGATAAGCACAGACGGGTCTGTCGTTTGGCTGCGCGTGCACCCACTGACGGCATCAGCACTGGGGCTGGGAGCCGCAGGCGCCTGGCGGCCCTGGCACTCCCGGAGAGAGTCGGGCCAGAAGGGGTCCGGCAGCTGCCTGCAGGCTGTGCCCGTCCCGTGAAGCCACACAGCTGGCTCGAGGGCCCTGCTGATCCAGCAAGAGGGCACAAGGGAAATGGCAGAACTCCAACAGATCACTTTATTCAAGACTGAATCCCCAAAGTACATCCGAATAGACATAATTAAACAAGGCAGTGTGGACCGAAAGGTACAATGTCATCCCCACCCGGCCCCCTGATGAAGGGAGGTTTGCTTTACAGAAGGCTTTTTACAAAGTAAATTACATTAATTACCAACATTTAAAAACATCCAACATTTAAGGGTTTTGAATCTCTGATTTATTAGACAGCATGGAAATAACAGGTTTAGGTTATTGTACAGAAAGAGCTCAAGCTGCTCATACACAGCAACTGGGCTTGCTGAGGGAAAAACAATTCTTCAGACTACTGCACAAGGGCACAAAGACTCCTCATCCTACAGTCAGGAGGAAAGGGCACACCAAGAGAGCAGAGAAATTCACATGCTAAACAGTGTGTCCACAATGACTAAAACGCATCCCTTAAGGGACAATCATGTATTGGTAGGAAGCAAAACAAGCTTTCCATAGAGAAACCACTTTCACGAGATGGTTAGGTGGACCTGCAATGAAGAAAATACATTTCAAAAGATGGGTTCAGATTTACACTAAGTTTTCACTAAAATACTTACAAATAAAAATAAGACCTCTCTCTGTAGCAAAAGAAAATTTTTAAAATACATCATGGATGAAACAAATTTCAGTAAAGGTCCAAGTACTATTCAGATACATACATTTGCAAATAATATAAATAAAAAAACAAAAAGTGTGACAACAAAAAAACGATTTGGAACTACCTAGAATAGGCCAAGCTAAGTTCATGTTCTGCTTCAGGGCATTACATTGAAATGAATCTCATTCTCACTATAATTTTTTTCTTTTTAACCTTAATCACCAGCGGCTGGGCAACTGAAATGGACATGAGAACTATATAAATGTCAGAGAAATATGTAAACCTCATTAATGTTTCCAAAAATTCATTTAGAGATAGAAACAGGTCCAAATAGATGCCTGTCTAAATGTACTGCAATTACGTTACAATTATTTTTCCAAATACACAGATATGCTCTGTCTTTTCTCAGCTCATTACTGACTCAAACAATTTGCCCTTCTGGGATCAATTGTTTGCTAATAAATAATTGTTTACAGTCACAAAATGATGTTAGGAGGTTTTCTTATTAGTTTTCCTCCTGCACCCTAATAAGATTGAAAACGAGCTGATTCCCCAGAGTCTAACCTTAACCTCGCTTTGTTTCACAGCCCAGGAAATGATGACCCATCTGCTTCAGAAAATAATGGACGGCCGAGAGGAAATATTGTTTAATTGTAGATTAACCTCCTCATGAGGCAGTCTGAAGCAGCTTTAGAATTAGCAACTATAACCAGCAAGAGAAACAAATGGCTCAAGAGCCTTCTTCTCTACCATTTAAGGCCCAGAAAGAATGCAAAGGGGGCTTTATCACCTACATTTATTTACAAACATTTATTTCTGCAGTGGAAACAAAAATCAAGGTCAAAACTGATTCTCAGAAGTGCTGCTGCTGCCCTCCCATTCTGTTTGCCCAAATACCTTTAAATGCAGAAAAACCATCAAACCATCTCATGCGCTAAAGAAAGTGTTTAAAAAAAACAACAAACAATAAAAAACCTCTTTTCCAATATTTTCAGGTTCTTATAGTATTAAAATTAAAAAATGTTCCCTGGCTTCTTTGTTAATAGTAATATATCCACCATTGGGGAGTACGAATTGTTTTATTATCATCAACATGGCACTTAAGTAAATGAAATCTTGTCAAGTACATGGTGACCTACAAGTTCAAAAGAAAAAAGAAGAGCATGAGATCAAAACGGCCGGCCAGGACAAGACACACAGAAGTGAGAGATAAACGCAAACCCAGCCCTTTATCCACCAGGCTTCACACGCCACGCCTTTTCCAAAGACAAACTGTGAAGGCACACCCGATACTGAACACTTCACACTCTGCCCTCTCTCAGGGACTCCAGCAACTCAGCAAGGGCCCTCTATGCCATTCTAATTCAGAAGAGTACAGGGATCCTGGAAACAGTCAGCTATTCCATAAATATTTACTGAGGACTTCCTTCCAGGGCCTGAGGAGAGAGGGACAAGGAGCAGGACGAAGACTCTTGGGGGCTGGTATTTTATGGTCAAACAAGTGTCCAGGTAGCAGGTCTCCCTCAAGTCTGGTACAGGTAACTAAGTAAAAAACTCTGCCCCATGTACCGAGAAAATGTAAATGGTTCTTCCCTGTCAACAGTTACACCCACGAGCCAAAGACATCTACAGAAATTTCAAAACTAAGGAAATCTAGTATTCCAAGCAAGGCCATATTACTCTGAAATTCCAGTAAGACCTGAAGGTCATTTCATTCTGTGTAAATATTACAGAAACAACCTCTGTGGAGAGGAAAGATTTTTGGCAGTTCAAATTCTTAAATATCTTAAATAGAATTTGCTAAAATAAATTATTCTTGAATTCCTCAACTTAATTTTGAAGCAATGAGCTAGTAATAACTTCAGAGATTCAAATAATAGTGCCTATTCAAGAAGAATGAGAGTTTGACATTCTTCTCTACAAAACAACTAGGCACAATTTTATCCATCAGACGTCTATCAACCCACGGATATTGAGAGCTTGGGAGAACAAGATAAAATCAACTCCAGCCCTAGAGTCAGCTGTAATATCGAACAGGCATCAACAATGCTATTCATGAATTTAGAAAATTAATAAATCCTGGGTTGAATGCAAGAAAAGGCTCAAATACAGGTGAAGCATACTCACTTGGGTTTTGTTTCTGCATCTGTCACTTGGCGAATGAAGATACCATCTTCGGGATGTTCCGTGTCATCCATTTCATACATATACGACGATGCTATTGCAAGCGTGGTCCCATCATTACTGAAGGCGAGTGAGGCGATGCTGGTGGGGTACCGATGGAACTGGCACAGTCGCTTTTTGTTAAATGGATCCCAAATATTTACAAATCCATCAGAACCACCTGCAAGTGATTTCAAAAAATAGTTCTTGAAAGCAGATACAAAAATAGCCATTATCTTGACAATTTTTAAGATCACAGAAGTTGCATTTTCCCCAGGGAGTATTATACTAGATTTTTTTTTCCCCTTTAAATATCATAAAAAACCAAGCACAATTTTTAAGAACTCTGCCCACTTCCCAGGCGGTCCAGTGGGTTAATACGCCACGCTTCCAATGCAAGGGGGGTGCAGGTTCAATCCTTGGTCAGGGAACTAGGATCCCACATGCTACACAGAACGACCAAAAAAAAAACCTGCCCAAGTACAAATATGCAGCATTCAATTGACAGCAAAATTATATTAACAAGCAGATACAAGTGAACATGCCATACTCTACCTGTGGCAAAAGTATTGTGGATGTTGTGAAAGGAAATGGCGTTGACTGGGTAAATCTGCTCAATATTGTTTTCTTTGAGTCTGTGACACTTGAAGGCATACTTCTTCTTCTGCACCTCGGGGCTTGGGTCCAAGTACTCAACTGCCACTCGACCTTCGATAGAACTTAATACATAACCCTGGCAAGAGGAAATCAGAAGACAAAACTAGTGAATCCAGATTCCAAAACGAGGCATATACTTTCCCAAATTCAACCCAAATTAAAGAAAGATAATTATTTTTAAAATGAAAAGAGAATATGGCTGTATTTTAAACAAATGTTTAAGCAATACTAATACAGATATGATCACTCCAAAAGTTTAAAAACACTTATACCTGTTATATTAAAAAACAAACAAAAGGCCACCATCACTTACTTGCTTTACCAGTACTCTGCACATTGCAATCAAAAACATCTAGGTAGTCTGTCAAACCTCACAGGAATTTTTAAATTATTTTAATATAATTTATTTGTTGTCCTGTTCAGAAGGGGACTCAAATTCATTCTATCACTTGGAATATATTTTTCTTGGCTTGATGTCTCCTCACTTCTAACAGCTCTAAGAACTGTATCTTCTTCACTGAGGGTATATCAATAATCCAGACCAACTGGAAAACCAGCCTTCCATCTCTATCATCCTGCCTCTTGCTTTTAACTACAGCAAATCAAGTTTATACCCAAACACCACAGATTTTCAGCAAGGCTCAAAAGTGCTCTATAATTTCAAACCTCTCCTCACCTTGCCGTGAAATAGTAGGTCAGAAAAGATAAAAGAGGAAGATAGTATGAAATCTATATTTTACTTCTTTAATTTTTCAAGATATGAAAAAGATTTATTCCTAAAAAACTATTAACACCTGTAATGAAAAAAGAATCAGTAAAATGTTACTTTTAGTTAAAAAGCTTCCATTATAAACTAGATAAACTCCGACAGAAAATTTTGGATGTAAAACATCATGATATTCATAAATGCAACCATATTTGAACCATGCATTTAAGGTTTTTCATAACTTCAATTCCAATGGAAATTTACAATATCCTGAGAAGAACTGTGATCACCATTTGAGGTAGTAGTAGCCTTTTGAAATAAAGAGCTAAGAGAATAGAGTAATGGACCTAATTCTTTCAAGCTCCACAACCTCTGAAGGACAGCCATAAGATTCCAAAGATATCTGCTGTTTTTAATGACTTTCCTCTTATAAAATTCCCAGAGCAAATGACCCCACCACCAACTTCCCTTCGAACTTTCAGGACTGGGGGCAGGGGTGCACTAATAAAGTGTCACCTCATCTAGTAATGATGATGGAAGGTGACCCACACTGTTCATCAAGAGTTAGTCACTATATGAGGCACAGCTCCCCTCTAACATCAGAGGCATTCCTTTAAAAAAAAAAAAAAACAGTAGGTTCTGCTCTCAGACTAGCTAAAAAGCTCTGTTAGTATTAGGGTACAAAAGGGACAAAAAAGAAGGGAAAAAAAGGGGAGGAAAAGCAAACAGCAAATTCCGTAACTCTAAATTTTCAGATTTAAATCTGAATTCACTGGTTTGTAAATTAAAATACCTGCAAAACTCTCTTCGATTACTGTACACCTGTCAAGCTTCCTGGAGGAGGAGCACCAAGGAATCAGAAAACCACTGGTAGATTAGCCTCTGTGAAAATCAAAGCCTTCTCTAAAATTGAGTTAACACACTACCTTTTAACAAAACGCTGTCGAAAATACACCTAACAGAAGTTCCAATCACCACTCCAAAACAAAAAAAGAAAGCAATGCGTAAAACGCAGTGACCAAATTATGATAAAGGATTCTACTGTTTTCACATTCCCACAGCGGCGGGGGAGGCAAGGTCGGTACCTGCTTGTTGGGGAACGCACGGATGCAGCGCGTCTGGTACTTGAGGCTGGACTCGCGGCGCTGCTGCACGTAGCCCATGTTCCGCAAGTCCCACACCAGCACTCTGCGGCCCGCGGTGCCCACGATCAGCCGGTCTCCCGACACCGACAGGGTATACACCTTTCAAAACACCGAAACTTGCTAAAAATGCATGCCTGCAAATGGCATTTTACTCCAAAATAAAGTCCAAGGATCATAAAACCATTAAAAAAAAAGTTAGATGAAGGTTCACAAACACAGGTACCAAAATTTTAAATACTTCAGTTACACAAACCAAGTAACTGGCACAAAATAATACACCCAAGATATTCTTAATACTTAACCACGTATCATAATAATGCACATTCTAATTAACTCTCCAAAAATATCTCTGAAGACGATTCTCTTTCTTACTAAAACAAAGTATATTATTAAATAATTTTATAGCCCTCGTTTCATTTAATCACAATATAAAAGTGTAAAAGATACTCAAAAAGGAGACAATAGACAATAAAACCATAAAAACAGCTCAAGATACCTTTCAGTGGGCTTCTGGCTTTTCATAAGACAATCATTTTCAAAGTTATTTTTCTATGACCACCTTTTAGACAGAGATTTCACGTTGTAACTCTTTGATTTTCCCACCTGTCACACTTAATAAATAGGCCTTTCCAGGAAGAGTGAGAGAGTTAACATTAATTACCTGCTTACTTGCTTTTGGTGGCATACGAACTCAAAATTAAAAGACAAGATCAGTGGTCTGGGATATGACAAAGCAAATTTTTATGCCTTGACGTCACATTAAACACTCAAGACAGAGTTATGTTTACGGAAAATTTTAAAAGCACTTATCCCCTAAAAACAACTGCTCCCCCTACCGCTTAAAATTCCTTTTCTTCGAAAGTAAAACAACTTTCACAAACTATCCCCTTATAATAAATCACAAAATTTCCTGCAAATAAGCCTTTAAGGTGGCTTACTTTCAAATACATTATCTGGAGACCAAACAGAGATAGGAAATTCATGAAAATAGTAATAAAATACATTTTCCTGATCATGTTAAATCATTTTTTAAAAAATCTAGACTTCAGGTATATAACTGTGTTCTGATCATTACTTTTAATTAATAAGCAACTAATTTAATCTAATTTAATATTTTAAAACCTGAAGAATCACTATAAAAAATGAAGAGGCCTCATTACATGGCAAGACATCTCTTTAACATTCAGTAATTAAAGCTTATGGTTAGTTATCACTAACATATTAACCACATAAGTGTCCCCCCCTTCCCGCCCCCCAGGGAGGACAGTGAGCAGAGGTGGTGGGACTGGGTTTAAGAACATAATAACCTGATAATTTCTACCATCTAGCCTTAAAATTCAACAATTAATCTGACCAAGGGAAAAAACACAGAATTTAAAAGACTCAAAACAGTACATTTAATACAAGTGTGTTTGAATAAGAGATATAGTAAGATTTACTGCTGTTTATTCAAAAAACATTTGCAGAAAAACAAATTAGTGTAAGACACATGAAACGCCGAATTCAAAAAACAAAGAATCCAGAAAAAGATCAATTTATTAACAGTACAATCAGAATGGGAATTTTATCTTAAATCTTTACTATCCAGGTGACACACAAGCTTCTAACAGTGCTTTCTATCCCCACTGATCGTAAATCAAGTAAAAACACTGTCATGCTACTGACTAGGTATATACATTTATCAAAGACCGTATTAAAAAAAGTGACATAATGAACCTTGCTGAACCAATAAGCAGCTTGATTCAGTGCGGCTGTCCATTATATGATATTCTGTCAGCAATTTATCACAGCTCTTAACATGTTACATACAACCATAAATCAAAACTAGAAACAATGCAATTATTTTATTCTGAACAAAGGTCTTGCCAGGAGTAGATTCGACTCTGATGTGACAAAAATAATGGCTCTTTGGATGCACTACAGTATATAATGACAGCTAACAGGAACTGAATAGTGTATTTACACTGAGGAAATAGACTCAAGTGAAGGATACCTTTAAACTGCTAAAACAATCAATCTTTAAAATTAACTACCACCTGATAAAGTCTGATGAGGATACAGCAAGAATGCTCAATTACACTTTCATTGTACAGATCAAAAGGTTAGAATAATACACATTTCAGTTTTAAGAATCTTCCTTCAACTACCTCTGTCAGTATTAAAAATAAATAGATTATAAAAGCCAGCAAATAAAGGACATCTTTTTCACTAAACTTTAAATGATAACCCATTTCACTCTCACAGTCAACTAAAGAGAAAGCTCAGGCCTAAGTGAAAATGAGTAATGCTCCATCCCACTTCCTGCTTGGGGAAGTCAAACTCAATTTCAGTCTTTGCTAAATGACTTCTCTGAAAAGTTGCTTCTCAGCCCTAGGATCTAAAGCATTACAATACATGGAAGTGGGTTTATCACTAGTGCTATCCAGTACAAATGTGACAACTGACAGGAAAAAGCTGACCAAAGTATGAACATTAGTTTTCCTTTACATATTTAGTTGGGTTTGTAAAATAGACTCATCAACTCTTAACCTCTAAATTCAACATTATCTTCATCATTTATCAAGTCAAATCACCCCAAGAACCATAACTCCTGTCATGAACATAAAAAGCCTACCTTTTCAGGCTGAGAGAAGGTCCCAGCATTACAAGGGGTTCTGGGATCCCACAATTTAACCGTCTGATCCCAGCTTCCAGTAACCATCACATTCACTTCTGGACAGTATTCAACACATCTGATAGGGGCATCATGGGTTCCAACAAGATTTTCTGTAGGAATAAAAATAAACCAACAACCAACACCTAGCTTTACTAAAGATTCCTCAGGTGAACAACAAAAGGAAACATTCATTCTACTGTAACGAATCCACTTCCACCCACTCAACAGAAGTATCTACACATAGAAAAACTTCTCCGGGACTACAAAGTCATTCATTCACCTCTGTCCATCTTACAGGGCATAGCTTGATTCACTGGCACAGTAATAGGAAAAGCTACCTTGAGTTTCAGACTACATTAAAATGATGGTGTATCAGTTATTTTCGTCACAATTCTAGATTCCTTCAAATCAGGAACCTTGTTTCAACTCTATAGTTCTGACTGTATGCAGTGCATGTTCTGATACATGGTAAGTGTTCAAAATATACCTGTTGAATGAACACTTGAGTGGTGAACTCTGGTCCAAGGGATCTGGATAAAACGTATCACATTAAGCTGATGTTTCACAGAAACAGATTTAAGTGGTAACAGGATTACCTGAAAGCTGGGGATGAGGAAAGCAGGGAGGCTCAGGATTAATAACCACTTGGTTTTCATGGTGGTTCTATTTCTTTCTTTCTTTAATATTTACTTGGCTATGCCAGGTCTTAGTTGTGGATGTGAGATCTAGTTTCCTGACCAGGGATTGAACCCAGGCCCCCTGCATTAGGAGCATGGAGTCTTAGCCACTAGACCACCAGAGAAGCTCATCAAATTTCTAATACACAATTTCTTCCCTTTCAATTTCAACTTTTCACATTATCTCATTGATTCATTCAACTAACATCTACTAACTGTCTAATATGTGCCAGAATCTATATCACATGCTAAGGTAACAACAAATACAGAGTATGTGGTTCTGATCCTCAAAGAGGAAAACTACCTGTTTAAAAACACTCCATTTAAACAAGAAAGAAAAGTATCTCATAAAATTCAGCAAAGACCTTCTGAGAATAAGCAGCTAATTCCCTTAATTATGGTCTCCAGCATCAAAAATCTTTGCTTTTTGGTGTTTTCTTGAGTTTTCAAACAAATAGAACCTAAACCTGCAAGCTAACTTCCTAATTAGAAAAAACTGCTAGCAAACAAAACCGAACATCCGCAGCTGTGAGTTACATGACAAAACAGCTTTCACATAAAAGCCTCTTCTGATTGGATCCTTCTTTTCTTTCTGGATAAAATATAGCGCCCATCCCCCATCCATTCTCTCACATCCTCATTGAGTCCTATCTCTGTGCCTTGCTATGTTCTTCAAGTACATCTATGTCTAACACGTGCATATACAACATAAACAAAAAACCTTCACTAGAGAGCTGTGTATTTGAGTTCCATTCCAATCTCTATTCTACGCCAAAGTCATGATAAAAATGTGGGTAAATTTCATCGCTTAGAAATTAACTAAAAGAAAACGTGCTACCCTGTCCTTCATTCAATAAATGCAAGTGAAGAATGGGTTACTATGGTACCCCGACAGGATTGGCTATTTTATAATGTTAGATTTTTAAAACCCTGTCTTCCTTCAGTCTGAACTATATTAGTTTCTGAAAAGAGAACTCTGAAACATCAGCACTATCCTGGAAAAATTCTACTGCAAGGGAGAACACTGCAAGATCCAGTGCCCTTCTGAGGGCAGGGTAAAGGTCAAATACGTAAGTGCCTCTTCATGTAAATACTGTGGAGGGAGATCACAATGAGCTACACTGTTAAAATACAGACATAATATTTTGTGTTTCTAACTTAATGGTTATCATTTAAACAAAAAAGTCTTAAATTCAAGCCACTTTTACTTTTATCTAAACAACTCAGGAACTAAGCAATTCAGGAACTACTCTTTCTAAATAAACATTTGTAAGTAAGCACTAGCTAAGAAAACAATAAAGTGGTAAAAATGTGCTTATGTTACCTTGATCAGTGTTCAAATCATGCATTTTCAATTGATGGTCTAATCCCCCACTCCAGGCATGTGTTGGATCCTACAAAATAAAAGTTTCAAGTCACTCAAAACTTACAAAGCTTTAAAAAAAAGTGTTTAACCTTGGAGTAGGAAATGGCAACCCACTCCAGTATTCTTGCCTGGAAAATTTCATGGACAGAGAAGTCTGGAGAGCTGGCAGTCCATGAGTAGAAAAGAGTCCGACACGACTGAGCACGCATGTGTAAGAGGTTATGGAATTTGGAAAATACTATCAAGGAAAATGTTTCCTGTAGCCCAATCACCTAGAGATAACTACTGCCAACACTTTACCATCTCTCTTCTAATCTTCTTCTTGTAAAAACATATAATTTTAAAATAAAATTTGAAATCAAACTCTGGATACTTTTTAGTTTCAGGTTAATCAATCTACAGAAATATCAGTAGTGATTTCGTAATAATCCATACTATAACTGAACTTCCAATTTTCTTATGTCCTCATTGTCAAACAATTGTTCTCACATTTTTATTTCAATAAACAACTACACGATAAGCATTTTTAGTAGCGTTTTCTAGGAGCAAGATTAAGGAAAACTAGGGTATGGACAGCCTTACCACATCCTGCTCAGCATTACTTATAATTTCTTATATCGCAATGAGTTTATTAGGAGTAAACAGTATCTAACTGTGGTTTTAAATTGCATCCTTCGATTACTTGTAAAGTTGACTCTTTTAGGTTTAATAATTTTTAAATGAAAAAAAAAAGTGTTGAAAAATTCCTCTATCTACCAGCCAACTCCTCAGTTTATGCTCAGAATGAAGTACGCTGGGCTCACTCATTGTAAACAAACAAAAAACTGAGCGAACTAAGTAGTCACCCAAACTACTATGCAAGCAAATTAAGAACTGTTCACCACACTGGCTGCGAGCCAATACGTATTCCCATTTACTAGCAAACAAACCTTTTAATAAGTAAGACGGCCAAATTTTACCGTCTTGCTGTGAGTTTCAAGTACATTCTGTCCAGAAAAATTCAGTGTTAACTTAAGGGGAGACCCAGTTCCTGACGTCTGTTAAGTCCCCAGGGCCAAAACGCAAAACAAAGCAGCACCGGAACCTCAAGGTTATTGGGGTGGGGGTGGGGGAAGAGTGGAAGGAGAGGGGCGCTGTCCAAATGACTCTACCGACAAGAGCCTTCGCCCAACACTGCAAAAGGGACGCTGATCACGAGGGACACCATAAAACTCAAAAGGATGCAGGAGCTGAAACGGAGAACACCTACGTAGAAGGCGCAGTCCAGGACGGCGCCGGTGTGCTGGTACTTGAGCCGCATGGAGTTGGCCGGCACATCGTAGAGGCGCACGGACGTGTCCCAGGAGGAGACCAGCAGGAACTGCGATGTGTTGGGGCTGAACTTCACCGAGGAGATGCCGTCCTCGGGGGGTTGGTTCAGTTTGAACTCGTTAGAACCGGTCATCTAGGGAACAAGGGCCTGGTAAGAGTCTCCCCAAGACGCCGGGGTCGCGAGGCTCGACTCGCAGAAAGGGCCGGGCAGTACGGGGCTGGGGTGGGTCCCCAAGGGGCCAGGGTCGCGAGGCTCGACTCGCAGAAGGGCTGCGGAGTAGGTGGGGTGGGGGTGTCTCTGGAGGGGCGGGACCGAGGGAAAAGCCGGCGACGTGCCCTCTGCGCCTGCGCAGGGCCGCCGCGCCCTCGCCGGTCGGGCCTCATCGACCCCCCTCCCCGTCGCCCCTCCTGAGTTTCCATACCGGCCGGGCCCGCACCGCCACACCCCTGACTCCAGCCTGGCCCGCTGGATCCACACCATCCCCCGCCGCGGGCTTCTGCACGCCAGCCTCTCCCCACCCCCGCCCCCGGGGCCTGCCGCCCCGCGTGCTTCTAAAATAAAAAGGAAAAGCCGTGAAGTGAACCCGGTTCCCAGCGGACTGCTCCGCCGGCTCGGGAAACCCGGGGGCATCCCCGGAAAGCCCGTGCCTGCGACCGGCCACCTCGCCCGGCTACCTCGGGCTCCGTTCAGAAGCAACTCAGCCGCCGCGCCCGCCGCCGCTCACCGCCGCCTCGCTTCCCTCCGCCGCTCTCGCGCGTCAAGCGAAGTAGGCGGAGACAAAGCTCCAGCCAAAGCCTGTCATTGGCTGATTTCAAACGCCAACGTCTCCTGCTAAAGCAGCCGATTGGTCCATCCCGAGGCCCCGGGCTCGGGCGACCCAGTCAACCTGTTCCGGCACAAAGGCAAACGACAGCCTTTCCGATCACGTGACTGCTTTCCGCCACCAGGCTGAGGCGCCCCGCCGGTGCTGGACGCGTGAAAACTACAACTCCCAAAGAGCATCGCGCCAAAGCAGAGCTCACGCCCTCTCCTGTTCGTGTGGGGCATGCTGGGAAATGTAGTCCTCGTGGCCAACGCTTAGCCTGTCCTCTGAATAGTAGGCGGGAAAGATGCTCTTTCCATTTGACTATTGGAGCCCTCCCCATGTCTCGGACACAAGAACTCCATTTTGGTCAGTACTTTTATAGGACTGAATTAGTCTCCTTTCCACTGGACGTACATATCCGGTGAAGTTAACCAGAAGTGGAGAAGAAAATATTTGCTCTAACGAATGTTTTGCCCCACTTTTTTCTCATTTTCCTGGACTTTCCACCTATGAAGCAGGCGCTCACATTTCCCACTGTCGAAGATCTTCTGACTTCAGAGAAACTCATCCTTATTTATACTCTGCTTTATCTCTTCATTCCATCTTTCTGCAAACATTTATTGAGCACCCAGTTCGTGCCAGGCCTAGGGAGAAGAGTGAGGAAAAGCATTAATCATATCAGTTCTTGCTCTGGAGGAACTGTTTTTCCAGAAGGTTGGACAGACTGGGAAACAGATAATTACTCTTAAGTGTGTTAAAGCTCAAAAGCCTCTTACAGACATATGTCCAAGTAGGACGTTAAAATGACAGCCACACGCTCTCTATTCCACTCTCTCACACCCCAACAACACTCTAGACTTACAGGCTCTGCTCTATTTTCTGTTTCTAGAATCCTCCAGAAATAGGAGAATCAAGAAGGTTGCTCCTGTAATGAGAAATACTGTGGTCTCCATGAAAGAAAAGCAATACTTAATAACTAGAATGCTGTGACTCAGTTACTATTGAATATCAAAAGCATGCTGAAATGTTTCAGTTTAATCCGTGCTGTACCATCTTTTTCACTGCCTTTTGTATTGTGGGAAAAAAAAATCTTACTTTATTATACAATCTTGTATGAAGTGGGAGAAAATAGTTGAGGTTAAAGTGTTTAATTTCTAAGGCAACTCGATGGAGAAAAGGTGGTGTTGGTCCTTATGCATTCATATACACTGACTCAAGTGCACTTCTTTTTATGAATCGTGATACAGTAAACATACAACCACCACTCTTCTGCCAGTATTGATGATATTCCTGCCAAAATACAGAGTCTTCCCCTCTCTCAATTCAGTCACTCAGTTGTGTCCGACTCTTTGCAGCCCCGTGAACTGCAACACGCCAGGCTTCCCTGTCCATCACCAACTCCGGGAGCTTGCTCAAACTCAAGTTCATTGAGTTGGTGATGCCATCCAACCATCTTATCCTCTCATGTCCCCTTCTCCTCCTGCCCTCAGTCTTTCCCAGCATCCTCACCAGTCCTCATACTTGGTTTTCTCTCTCTCCTCTTTCAACAACTTAATGGCTAGGTTAAGAATTTTAAAGTGCAGTGCCTTACCTCCATTCTAATTTTGGCTAAATAATTTTATCTCCAAATAATTTTATTTGGTTCCCTCTCCCAGTTGTTTATTTAATTCTACTAGTGTTCAAGATTCTGAGCATGAATTATCCACTAATAAAATCTAAGTGTATTTCATTATCCAGTGTGTGTATGATTCAGGTCCCTCTGGACAGGCAGTTGCAGCCGGACTCGATTTGAGTTTTAAGAAACGTCAATCTTTTAAATCCAGTTTAGAGCCTGAAAGGAGGCTGATGATTTTGCTGATTATTCAAATGAATTGATAGTCTTGAGATCGGAAATCTGGCCACAATGGAGTCTTGAACAACATCTTAAATCCAAATGCAAAGCTGTGTGTGTTTCTGTGTGTGTGTGAGTGTCTGTGTGTGTGTGTGTGTGTGTACTTAGTTACCTATAAGAAAGAGGTATTCCTAGAAACTAATCACACTGTTGGATCACCTTTGACTTCTAATTTCTGGATTAGTAAAAAAGTGATGTATCCACTATATGACAAACAAAAAGGATCATCCCTAAAATCCTAAGGGCAAAAACCACTTTGCCCTTAACTGTCTACACAAAACCACTTCCTATAAAAGAAGTAAGCCCAAGAAAAGATATAGTGATCTAATACTGGTAAAACCATCATCTCTTTTTAAAAAACAATCTATCGAAGTGAGGACCAAAATGATATGGATGAAATATTTCTTTACAAGTAGTTCCTTGGGTTAAATCTGCATAGAATATTCAAAGAGCAACTTGAGAGGAAAAGAAAAATTTAAAGCGGGTTATCTGGAAGGAGAGAACGTCATTGAAATATGTGTACCAAAAAATATCAGAAGAAAGATGCAGTGTTAGTTTTCTCTCTCTGACTGGCCGATATCTAGCATAGTTCCCAGCCCTATTTACTAGGGCTCAGTAAATATTGAACTCAGCTGGAATTAAATAAATGCAATTGACCTAACAACTTTGGCACTTGGGTTCTTGGGTAGCATCCTTCAGGTGTCATCTTGAAATAGATTGTAAATTTCATGAAATTTAACGTGAAAAGAAAAAAATAGAAACCTCAAATATGAATAAGACATCAGGTATTTTAGACCTGATACTGTGGGTCACATAGACAGATTACAGATATCCTGCATACTTTCACAAAATGCAGATATTTTCCATGTCTCTTGACTCCAAGAGACCGGTCCATCAAGTTGAGATTTTCTTTCTAGAGGATGAGATCCGGCCTCCGCGCTGCGACTCCCGGCACCTTAGCAGAGGCTAAGGAGTAGCTCGGACCGGAGAACCCGGGAGCTCGACTCACGTGACACTGAACGGTCAGCCTCCTCAAAGCTCAGGCTATTTTTTTTTTTTTTTTTCCGACGTTTTACAAGGAACAGGTGGCTGCGGTCTAACACTGCAAGCCTGCGATTTGCATAACACTCGCGCGCCTCTGTTCTCTTGATGCCGCGCCCTCCCAAGCCAGGGTGCGGCGGCAGGTGTTGGGGCGCCGAAATCCGTGGGCGCGCAGACAGCGCATCAAGGTTCCATTCAGTGCCAGCTGCCACGTGCCTGCCCGACACCGGGCCACTTAGCCACGCTCCATGCAAAACCACGAACAACAACAACAACAAAAAGTGTGGGGAGGAGCCTTTGCCTCCGGAGCTTTCTTTGCCCGGCCTCGGGCCTCATCCCTCCTCGGCCGAAGGGCCGCCTCTCTGTGCCCTGTTCCTCCGCCGCGCCGGACGCGCAACCCTGCCACCGGCTTGGAAACTGCGAGCGGCTGTAAGTCTTGTCGCGCCAAGTTGAGGGACGAGCAAACCGGGCTCGACACCTGATCCAGGCAGGGCCGCCCCACCTGCCCTGTACCCTCGGAGAGGAGGCTCCTGTCACTGACTGGACCACGTCGCACAGCCCTATGCTGTCGCCAACCCCAAGCCGCTCTCAGGGCTAGAAAGAAGCTCGTTCCAGGAGGCAACTGCTTTGGCAACTGCAGTCCCGCATCTATCCCTCTCAGCGCCCCGGGAGTTGGATTCCGGCTGGGCTGAGTCTCCGCCCGCGCGGAGACTACGGCATCCGCTAGTGGAATGGGGTGCGCCTCCAGGCCACGTGCCATCTCGGCGACGCCCGACCCTTAACCTCTGACCTCCGCCCCACCTTCCACGTGGGGAGAGCCAGACCTCCTCTGACGCACCCCTGCAACCAGCTCCGTGGAAAAGCGACAAAAACCTGCGCATTAGCACGGCGGCCAATCAATTGCACCAAAGTTAGCAACGATGCTTAAAATGTTTTATTTTTTCTTTTTAAAAATATTTACAGATCTGAAATCTATCCGCCTTTCGCCCCTATCCATCCTCGGGACAAGGGAAATGAAAAGAGGCGTTGAGATCATTGTTCAAAGCCCCCAAGGACTGGCTTGGCCGGCCGTGTGTGCGTGTACATATATACAGGTATATTTACGGGGATAGGAATGTATCTGGTTTGGTGTGGGGGTTTTTTTCTGATTTTTTTTTTTTTTGTCCTACCGGCTAGTGTCGATCTGACCGAAACTCCCTGTCCGACCACCATCCTAGAACGTCCCCTCCAAAATGGTTTTCAAAACGTATTGGTTTGTTTGGGGGTAGGGGGCGGGTACAGAGCAAATGATCTGGCTGGAAGGATGCCGATAAATACCAGAAACAATCAAACCAAAGTAGGGCAAAAGCCATAAATAAGAGATAATGAATACACATGGTGTATTTCGTAGTATTTCTGGAAACGCGCCGCCTGCTCCGGAGTGGGGAGGGGCGGGGCGGGGGCAGCCCGCGCCAGCCTGGCGGGGAGCGGACGGGAGGGCGCGCGGCGCGGAGCCGGCGGGCCGCTATCAGTAGTCGAGCTTGTTGTAGAGGTTGTAGAGAGGTAAGGCCGAGAGGTTGCTGCCCGGGTAGTAGAGCGGCGCGGGGAAGGCGAGCGAGCGCGGCACTGGCACGCGCAGCAGCGAACTGTCCCGGAACACCAGCGGCATGCCCACCAGAGTCTGCGCCGACGCGTGCGCCATGTTGGCCGCCTCCAGCTCGGCGGAGAGCTGCCGCTTCCACTTGTTGCGGCGGTTCTGGAACCAAGTCTTGACCTGGGTCTCGGTGAGCTGCAGGCTGGAGGCGAGGCAGGCGCGCTCCGAACTGCTCAGGTAGCGCTTCATGTCGAAGGTGGATTCGAGCTGGTACACCTGGCTGCGCGAGAAGACTGTGCGCGTCTTCTTCTTGGCCGCGCCCGCCTGCCGCTCGGCGCCGCCGCTGTCCCGCGGCCGCTCGGGCCCCGGCGACGGCGAGCCCGCGGGCAAGAGCCTGTCTTTCTCTTCCTTAAAGTCCGGGTGCGAAGAAGAAAGGAAAGGCTTGCGCTCCGAGCTCGCCGGCCCCGCTCCTCCGCTGCCCTTGGGGGTACCTGGGGAGTGAGAACAGATAAGAGAGCCATGGAATTGGGGAGCCTCATGGACCCCCAGCTCCTGCCAGGACCAGGGGCTTGGCTGGCGCCTGCAGCCTTGGTTCCCATCTTCCTGGATCTCAGCCCCTACTTTTCTCGATCTCTCGCTGAAACCCAAAAAGCGGCACCCGGCTTTTGAAAAGCAACAGGAGAGGGACCCAACTACTTGGAGCCTGAGGTCTCTGTGCTCCCAGCTTCCTGAAAGGACGTGTTGCAACAGGGGGAGGAGGTCTGGAGGGGGAACATTAGCATCTTTTTAAAAGATTTTGCCTTGTAGTAACTGAGCTGGAAGAGTTCCCTGAGCTTTATAGGGTGGCATCGTTTCACAGGCCGTTTGTTCGGAAATCACGCTAAGGACTGACACGGGGCTCCCCTTGGTCAGATGTTGTAAAGAGGAACCATCTCTGAAAGGCACCATTGTCAATCATCTTGGAGTGCTAATCATTCTGAGGAGGAGGAGGGGAGACAGAGAGGCAGAGGTCGAAGAGAGGGGAAGAGAGAGAAGAAAAGGACGCAGAAGGAGATTGCGGTAGAGACGGACGGGCGGACTGCTCAGATCCGACTTCCAGACCTCGTGTGCAGAAAGTATCCGATGTGCAAAGGGGATATTGCAGAGCCTTGAGAGCGGCCGGCCCTGTGCCAAACCCACAAATACACTCCCTTCAACCCAACCTTCCCCCAAACCGCGCCGCGCGGCATCTGTGTTCCCGGTTTCTTCCCGAGCGCCCGCGGGGCGGAGGAGTCAGCGCGGAGCACGCCTCTCCCCCCAACCCCACCCTCGGCCCCGGACCCCGCGCGGCCGCGGCTCTGGCCGGGGGCGGGGGGCCCGACGCGAGAGCCCCGGCACAGTTTCCCTCCCCTAGAGCTTGCTCCAGGCCGACCCGGCGGCGTGCGATCCTTACCCAGGCAAGGAAAGGGGATGGGGGGGTGGTGCTTGGAGCCGGGCTCCTTGGGGCCGTGCGGGTCTGGGCAGAAGCAGGCGGGTGCCTTCCAGCCGTCGTCCGGCTCCTCCTCCTCCGAGGACACGGACAGGCTGCGCTTCCTGGCCGGCCAGGCGGCCGGCTCCCTCGGCGCCTCCGAGGGGCCCCCGCCCAGGATGGACTGAATGGTGAAGCTGGAGACGCCGCCGGCCGCCGGACACCCCTTGCCCGCATCTTCCTTGCTGCCCATCCTGGGTTCATAAGAAATCGGAGGAAACCAAGAACTCCCTTTAGAAATGATCTGGGTGGAAGGTGGTGCAGGCAGGCAGGCGGGGGGGAGGGGCGGGGAGGGGAGTTAGGGGGAGGGGGCGGCGAAGCTGGCGAGGCGTCCCCTCCGCGCGAGGGAAACGCGGGCACCCGACAGCTGCGCTGGGGTCCCTGCCCGCCTGGCTTCAGGTGCGCCCGCCCAGCCCCGGCGCGAATGCCCCTTCTTTGCCCGCCAGCTCGCCGGGTCCCTGGCGGCGCGGAGGTGGCGCGGCCTCATTTGCATAGAGGTTACTCGGACGCGGCCAATCGCAGCGCCGCCGAGCGGCCCCGGAAAATTTCAAAAAGCACAGGCCGGGCTCTCACAGCCCCTGTCCTCCCCCGAGCTCGCGAAGAGCCCAGCGGGCATCTGCTGTGTCCAACCAGCCTGGACCGAAAGCAGGATGGATGACAGCTAGGTTCTTAGCCTCTGTGGCATCTCTGATGGCTCCGACCTCGGCCCTCTCGAGAGACAGGGGCAGCTCGGGGCTCAGAACTGGAGTGGCCCCACGCCTCCTTTAGGCGACGCAGGTCCTCACACCCTCAAAGGGCTCATAGGCTACGCCATGACCCTCCCCAACCTCTCACCCCTTCTCTCCTGGGCAGGCAGGTAGGGCTGGCAGGCCTCTGCGCCTCGCGGGGGAGGTTGGGGGTCGTGGGATTTAGGAGCGTGCACATGGGAACTGATGCTCTTCCTAGAAGCTTAACTAGGAGGCCTGGCATCAGACAACTTTGGCCCTTCCTCCCCACAGCCCCCAACCTTGTCACGGGCCCAGCAAGACTGCATGATCGTTGTGGGGGGTGGGGGAGGCCCTAGATCTTGTTTCAGGAGATCCAGGTTCAAGTCCCAGCACTACCATTTACACGCTAGGTGAACTTGGACAAGTCAAGTCCCAATCAGAGCCTCACTGTTCTCATAGGTGATACGCACCCATTAATATCCCCTTCCCTTCACCTGTTTTGAGAATGGCCTAGGTAGGAATGAAATGTGCCCTGTAAACCTCTGTAAACAGCCCAAAGCTCGGCCTTGTCTTCCCTGACTCTCATTTTTACGTAAATATTGGAGGTCAGGGAATTGCTGCAAAAATAGAAGCGATCTGCTATAGGAAAGGGGAGAAGGAGATGAGGACCATGGTTTTAGGATTAGGCAAAGGGTATTCAAATGGGAAGGTGACCTTGAACAGGATTCTTAAACTTTCTGAGCCTTGGTTTTCTCATTTTTAAAATTAGGGGAAAGCAACGATTGCCTCGAAGAAGCTAAATGAGGTCAAAGTGCCTAATTCTGAGTACAGCTTGCGGTAGGCGCTCAGTTAACCATAGTTCCCTAAGGTGTTTGCACGGCCCCCTCAAAGCCCTGACTCTTGCTCTTTTAATTCCCAGATCAACTGGTACCAGATGCGGAACCCACGCGACGCAGGCAAAACGTTTCGGGGCATAGTTGTCTACACAAGCCTGGAGGAACCCAAGGTGAGGCAAGACTCCAAGGCGCTCAGACGACCTCAGCCCCGGGTCTGCAGCCTCCGGTACGGCCCGGCCAAATGATCCCAGGAGCCCTGACCCTATGGTGCCCCCTCCCCCCCAACGCAGCCAAGGGAGAGAGGAGTCCCCACAAATGTCCAGACGCTGCCCCCATGACGGTGCAGTTCCCTCCTCGCCCGCGCCGCGCCCGGGTTATTGAGTAAAGCGCTTATAATATCATTAGCCGCGGTGAGTTACCGACTGCAGCCCTACCCGTGGCAGAACCTCTCCCTACTTAACTCCTCCAAGGGCTCGTTAATGGGCTAATTGATTAGGAGTCGGCGGCGCAGCAGGGCCAGGGGCAGGCGAGGGGGCGGGGGCCGGAGGCTGTGCGCCACGGCCCGGGAGGGAGGCCGGCGAGGGGCAGGTGCCGGCCTCCGTCACCGCATTAACCTCTTCAGGGCTCGGCGGCGGGGTCGAGACACATTACAAATGGTCAGCTTTAATCATGGTGTCAGCTCATTAACCCGGAAGGACCCGGTGCTGAAATACAATTTGCGCGTCCTCCTCTGCGCGGCCGCGGCGCGAGCTCCCGGGCCACGTCACAGCCCGGCCCGCGCGCCCCCGCACGGTTGCGGGGTAGAAGGGAGCATCCTGGAAACCAACAGCCGACTCGCACCTGCCTGCGGCCTCTCCTCGCGGATCTCCCGGGCGGGCTTCGCCCACCCCGCGGGAAACAGGCCGACGCGGCGAGCGGAGCCTGGGGAAAAAACAGTCTTTGGGGTAGGAGGAGGGCTTTCGTTGAACCCTTCTGAGCTAGCAAATACTCGACGCCGGCAACCTGGACTATCCTGAGCTCATCTAATAATTCTTCACTTGAATTCTCAGAGCAAACCCGTGGTGCCGATCCTTAGCCCAATGTACAGTCGGGGAAACTGAGGCCCAGGAGGAAAAAAAAAGTGACCAACCCAAGTAGAGTAAGCAAGATGGAAGCCCGAGGTTGTCCCACTGCCTGTACGCGGCCCTGGGAATGGGCGAGGGGCGGGGCAGGCATTGATCCTGAGCTTGGGAGTGGCTGCGGGGTAGACTGTGAGGACCCCGGCTATCTCAAGCCCGCCCGGACGGGTGTTTGGGTGGAGTTGGCCTCTGCCAAGGCAGTGGCCAGGTGTGGCAGCGGCGGGGCATCTGGGATGAGCCCCGGAGAAACAGGTCCCAGACCCGGCGAGGTTCGAGGGCGGGGCAACGGTGGCGGGGAGCCATGCAGCCTGGTTTGAGGACTCTTATGAAACCGTGCAGCCTCGCGACCCCCAGCCGCCACCACCACCCGCTTCCGCGGGCTAGTTTGGGAGGAAAGTCAGAAGGAGCCTTCCGGCCCGGTGCTACGCTCCTTGCGATCGCTTCGACTGTCTGGTCTACACAGGCGCGCGCTCCTGCGCAGCCTCCTCCTCCTCCCAGGCACCTCTTCGGACGCGAACACCGTAAACCTCAGGCTTGCTTCTGCATAAACGATTCTGCCGTGGCACGCATTCGGTCCGCAAACGTGCGCTGCAGCGCCACAGACACACTGCCCCGGGCCCGGGAAATGATGGTGGTGGTGGCCCAGGCCGAAGACGGGGAGGTTGCAGCGGAGAGGCTGTGAGGGGAGACCGGGCAAACGGGTCCTCCACTCCTCCTCTCCTTTCAGCCGGTCACGGGCGGGGTCTCTCGCTGCCCCTCGGTTACGGACAGCAGTTCCACTGCAGGGGCCAGAGGGCCAAGACAGAATCTCCCCGCCCTTCCTTGGGGGCATTTTTTGGGGGGGGGGTGGGTCCCCGAGACTTCATGGCGAAGGCAGAGGCCCAGACGCCCTCTCCTGGGCTGAGCGCAGCTGCAAACCACACGGCCAGGAACCTTCAGCGTCAGGAACCACCACCCACAGACACCCCGTCTCTCTGCCCTCGAGTGTGGCAATCCTTCAACTCTGTCCCACCTCCCGCCCCACCCTCCTAGTCTTGGGGTAGCTCCGCCCCTCCTTAGTTCAACCAGATTAACAGCCGCTACCCCGGGAGTCAGGCTCCTGGTCATCCTTGGGATCGCTTCCCCTCCCCCTTTCCTGGGAATTAGGCATAACCGAGTTTCAAGGAATGATAAACTTTCCGAGACTGAAAGGACGCTTAAAGTTTAGGTCTCGAGATTATGCCGCTGCTCAATATTAAAGCGGCCCAGAGCAAACTTGCCGAGGAGCCTAATAAAAATTGATCCTCTCTGCTCTGCGGCAGTCGGGAAATAGGCTGGCTGAGCCGGGTAATAGTGGAAGAAGGCTCCCTCTGAAATGACAGATGAAGTCATAAACAAGTTTGATCTTGGAATCAAGCTTCGATAAATATTAAACACAGTCTGCCCCCCCTCTTTGCGCGAGTGGATTATGATATATGGCGCGTCGAAACTTTAAAATAAGGAAATACCAGAGAAAATGATCTCAATAAATTTTCTAAGTATAAACGTTGATTATGTTTCGATTTTCATTCAAGGGCCTCTGCTGTTCGTTCTTTGGTGCAAATGACATCTTGCAATAGGCTTTTGGGGAAAAGGGCTCCCTATTTGAAAAAGAGAGCCCCAGAGGTGTACAATTTATGTAATCTGCGGCTGGAAAATGAATTGTGTAATTTATTGGAAAACAGAAAGTCATGAAGATTGGATCAGCATAGCCGAGTCCCAACACCCCCCTCCCCACATCCATCAAGTTCCAATTAACAGCCTAACCAGAGAGCTTTAATGGGTTTCCAATCTAGTGGCCTGATAGACTCATCAATTCCTCTGGGAGAAATTAAGAAAATCGACCGCCCCTTGGCGACGCAGTGTCATTCCTTTCTGCAACTATATGTCAAATTAAAAACACAATTAAAATTTAAACTGTTTCAATCAAAGGGTGCCCTGCAACCTATGTTTCACTTAATAGAACTTTGATGAAAATCTGATGCGTGCACTCCATCACCAAGGGGGGCGAGGGCGGCGAAGCTCACGAGAGAAGGGGATTCTTTCTTTTTCTTTAAGACTTTAGCGCTCGGGCGAGGCACACCAGGTGACTCCACCCCGCAGCTCCAGACTCAAAGAAGGGAGCAACGCGCTCTCGGCGCGTTCTCGCTCACTTCGCTCTCACATCTCCCCCAACTCTTTTTCCTCTCCGTCCACTGCAACCAGAAGGGATCCTTTAGGAATCCGGCGACAGAGATTTGGGGGGCAGTTTTCGCTGCGAAGAGGCATCGCCTGGAGCAGCAGCCAAGGAAGGGAGCTGGACGAGTACAACAAGTGGGCATCTCCTGGAAACTGTCCGAGGAGGCCCGCTGCCTCCAACTATCTCTTGTCGCTGGTCTCCGAAACTGCCCGGACACACGGTGGAAGAGCGACGGGATCCTGGAGGCAGAAGTGTGGGGAAAGATCCCTAGCGGAAAAATGGACACTCGCTGCGCTACTGTCTGAGACAGGATTCCCTAGAAGCTGGAGCTCCCCGCCCCCCCCCCCCCCCATAAGCCTCCAGGGTACTTCCGCAAGAGTCGCCAAGCTCGGGAACAGGCGCATCCCAGATCTCAGTATCCGGGTCCGAGGCACCAGGCGGGGCTCCAGAGTACAGCACGCCCAGTTATCTTGGCTGCCCTCTTCTGCCACCCTCCCACAGCACCCTCCCAAATGTCTGTAGGCCAAAGGCCACCATTCGCCCCGCGCACCCAGACAGGCGCACGTGCACACATGGCAGTGCGCACTGCGAGATGCGCGCGGCCAGGCGAAGGGATCGCTCGCACCCCAAAGGCAGAGACCGGCCAGCAGGCTGGGCTGGGGTGAGCGAGCAGAGAGTGGGTGGGAAGCCCGGAGGAGGGACGGAGATGTGCCTCTGCCCGGCCAGGTGCAAGTGCCCTGGAAGGCGACAACCCAGGGGCTTCCTCAGCTGTGCTTTGGACCCCCCAAGTGAGGGTCTCCATGGGGCTCACGGCTTTTACACTCCGACCCCGTCGCCGTGACCCACTATCGGAGTCTTTTCCTAGCCGCTTGGCGGTCCACGCTTGGCTCGCTAAGAGGAAGAAACCTCCGGGATGGATCTCAGGGCCCGGGGCGTGGACAAGCGCGAGGGGTGGGGCGACATGGGGCCCTGGAGGCGGGTGGGAAGGTTCTCAGATAAGTCTCCAGCCCCCGCAGGGCCTCTCTAGGGAAGTTCAGGTACCCCGCGCAGTAGAAGCAGGAACGCTTGGCCCGGGCCCAGGCAGCCCAACGACGCCAGCTCTTGCCAGAGCCCCCGAGGGTCGAAAGCTGCGCAGCCCTCTGGACCGCCGCTGCTCTGACCCCCAGTCCCATCGCCCGGGCCCAGGCTGCCCCAGCGTGCGCTTGCAGAAGAGAAAGCAAATCCCACCGACCTGCGTGCCTCCTCCTCTTTCTCCCCGCTCTACCCTCCAGCGCGTGCTCTGGGGTTCTGGCGTGCCAGGGCCTGCCAAAGGACGTCCTGGTTCAGAATGAGCGTCCAGTGGCGAGGGGGCAGTTTATATCTGTCTTGCTCTTATTTGATGTACACACACCTGCTCTATTTACTACCAAATAAAAGAAATACATCTGTGTTGCCAACAGAAACAGCTCGAGAGCTTGCTCACTGGTCTCCCAGGGCTCGGAGATGCTCGCCGGTCCTCAGACCCCGGCATAGTGGGACTCTGGCTCCGAGTGAGGTCCTGGCCTATAAGCATATGGGGGTCTGCAGTAGAATGTTGGCAGCGTCCACAGTCTGTCCCAGGTTGCTGGTGAGGAGGGAACAGGAGGCATCTCTGCTCGGAAGATTTCAAGCTTCGTGCAGCAGAGGTTGCAGTGCCACCTCGCTCCCTACCCAATCCTCTCCCCAAGGTTCTTCCCAGCTTAGCCTGGGGTCATCAGAGAAAACCAGCTGCCCAGGTACCCAGAACAACGTGTACCTGACTGTGTCTGCTGTTGTGATGCTGTGTGATCACAAAGCAGATGTGATGCGAAACACATATACAGGTTGCACCCTGGGAACCCCTGCATATGGGGTCTGTCGGGAGCTCTAACTAAAGTGTGTGTGTGTGGCGGGGGTGGGGGGTGAGTGTTTTAAATCACCTACGAGTGTGAGTGTATGCTGTATGTTGTTTGCATGCATGTCTGTTTGGATGGTGCAGAAACTATTAAGCCAGGAAGCCGATGCTATCGCACTGACTTAATTGGGGGTTCCCATGGGGGAAAGGATCTGAAGTTAGGATCAGAGAGAAGGCTGGATTCCACCATCCGAAAAGCTAAAGTCAGGGATATTGGCTCAGTGCCCTAGGTTAGGGAATACCAGCAGCTCTGGATTCCCAGGATAGATGTCTTGGAGGAGCTGAGTCGAGATACCCTCACTTGCCCCACATAACCCCTTCTGCTGAGGGGTTCCGGCAGCTCCTGGCAATTTCCACAGAGGCAGCACCTACAGAAGCATTCTGTGTGGGGGTGGGGGGCAAGGGGCGGATGACCCCAGGCCAGTTCAGTCTCACCAAGTGCTGTCTTGGCCTCTACACAGGCTTGCAGTAGAGCCTAAAATACTTCATGCTCAGGGAGCAGCTTCCGTGCTGTCTCTTGCATCCTGGGAAATACTGTGACCTCCCACCCAAAAAGAGCGAGTTGGAGGTTTGCTGCCTGGGCAGGCTTCTAGGCTCACATCTCAGCCAGTCCCAAGCCACACAGCCCAGCCATGTTCCTCCCCCAGGGCATGCACCTTGGCTCCTGGGAAGGACTCTTTGGCCTAGGGCAACGGGGGTCCTCAAAGGGAGGGAAAGGGAGGCCGGGACATAGAATAAACTGTGCCTGTGGAGAACCAGTTATTTCTCGACTTTGTAAAGACCAGGTCAGTCAAGAACCGTTTTCTAGAATCCAAACACAAATAAAGAAGTATTTTGGCGGTTGATAACATCGTGTTCTGGCTGTAAAATCTAAGAACGTGTTTGCTATTGCAACATTATTTTTAATGAGCTGTTATTGGCCTGTCCCGCAGTTAGTATTGCCAACAGTAAAAGGCATCACTGTGTTTGCAGGTAACACATGGAACAACATATTTGGCCCCCGAATTTCTGTTTATTTTTCACTTGTGACACATGCCCTCGTTTTTATCCCAAACCAGAGGGAAATAAAGGCAGATCTGTCTTCCACTGAGGTCCAGGCTAAATCTTGCCATAAATACGCATGCCAGTTTATTTGGAGGCAGTTTCCCGTCAATAGAAAACGATACTCGACGTTTCAGCCACAGTATAATCAATCGTGTGGATTGGGCTTGAGCAACTGTAAAGCTCTGGGAGGGCATGGGGGCGCGTGCAGGCGCTCCCCAGCGGCCGCGCCCGCGGTGTGCTCGCCGGGATCTTCGCAGTCTCCGGGCTCCTCATCTCCCCCTTCTTGGCTCCCCATCTTCAAACACGCCCTGCCAGGAGCCAGGCGTGCAGACCCCAAGCCCCGAGGCAGGCAGCCGCGCCGCGCAGGCGAGAGGCGCCCGAGCGAGCACCTGCCTCCGCCCTCGGGACACGCGCTCGGGAGCGGCTCTGGGAGCGCGGGGCTCGGCAGACGGTCCACACGGAGCGTGGAGGCCGAGGCCGGCGGGAGCCTGGGAACCGTCAGCGCTGCGCTTCCAACCGAAGCGGCCGGGATCAGGGTGAGGGACCCAAAGAAACCGTACGCCCGCGAGGCGTTGGCGCGGCGCACAGAAAAGGATCTGGCTGCGAGGAGACAGTCCTCTTGGTCGCCGCCGCCGCCGCAGTCGGGTGGCCTCTGCTCCCCGGCACTGGACACACCATGACCGTGTCCACACCCGAACCGCCCCGGGAGCCACAGTGCCTTCAGGCCTGGGGAGGCCTCCCTATACCGGAGTTTCGAGCCGCGGTCTCCAGGGCTGGCTCGCCTCCCTAGGGTCACCCTCTCGCGGCCTGGCCGCTCCCAGCTGGACGTCGCGATCGGCCTCTGCACCCCCCCCCCCACACGCCCGGCTAAACTCGAAGTTCACCCCCTTCTTCCCTCCCCAGCCCGCATCCCGGAGGCAGCAGGAACCGACCCCGCTCGGGCCCACGGTGCCCAGGGATGTTCTGCCCAGAAGCTCTCGGCTCATAAAGGACCCCGCGGCCTGGGAACGGAATTCGAGGCGGCTGCCCTGCGATCGGAAATAACCAGTGATCTCAGCTCGCGGCTGTCGCTGCGCTCGATTTCGCGAACTAGATAAGACCAGGTCCTCACCCCTTCCGCCCCGCATTCTTCCCTTGCTCGCACGGGCGTTTCAAGAGGCTGACGGTACCGGGGAGAGAGCGCAGCTCTGGTCGCGAACAAAGCCGCCTCTGTCTCCGCCGCCTCCCGATTAGAGGGGTGTACGTCGAGGTCGGACTCGGCCAGTCTGCAGAGGCAGCCAGAGAGCGAGGCAGAAAAGAGTTCGGAGACACCTGCTCTGGGGAAAACCGTCCAAAGTTACACACTCTGGCCACAGGAAATGCTTCGCTTTTCTTTTTAATTCCATTTCACGACAACAGGAAGTGTAACAATATTTTGTGATCCCCCCCCTCTTTTTCTTAAAAAGGGCCTGAATCCGGGCAGAGGGGAGGGTGATGGGTGGGAGGGACAAACTACCGCGGAACAACAGGTGTAGCCGACAGAAAGGAAAAAGATTGGGTGGCAGAGCCAGGAGCCCTGAGGAGTTGAGGGTGAACTTTACAAGAAATCTGTACATTTATCAAATAAGTTAAAATTCTCCTAAATTGATTGTCCTTCACTTAAAGCGCTCCAGTATGCCTATCTTACTCCTTCGAGCATAGCTACCTATCCTTGTTTCCTTCCTTCCGCCTTTTCTCCTCCTTAATTTCCTCCTCATAAACGATTGACTGGGATTAGACATTGAAAACATCTGCTTCTCTCCGCAGAGGAAGAAGCAGGGCTCTCAGGAAATTTTGTACAATATTGCACAGGTCAAAACTACAATAGTTACTGCAGAACAAAAAGGTAGGGGGAGAGGATAAAAAATAGGTTTGTTTGTTTGTTTTTTTAATATTGAAATCACTCTCTCAAAACAGGGAACAAAGTAACAATAGGAATATTAATAATAATTTACCAACAAATGAAATTTCCCAAACAGAGGCTACTAATAAATAAGACCATTCACACCAGGCCAGATGTGGAGGTGTTTCAATAATCAGAAGTCTGGTTGTGGGCTATCTTGTCCTTTCCCTTTAATCACTTAGAGAATTCATCCATCACAAAAAGGGACCGATGAAGAGGTGAACTGCGACAGACCTCTGCCAGAGAGAGGAGACAGAAAAGTGGCCTGAGTCTGGGTTCTTATGAGAAGCCGCTCAGATTCTGAAAATTGGGGAATAATTGGGAGTGAAGGGGAACAGCCACACCCAGAGATCCAGAATAAAAGTACAATGTGAATTCTCTGTCTCTCTCCTGACTTCTGAAAATAGTTCTTTAGAAAATGAATAAACGGGGGGTTCAGGCTTTGCGTTTACTTTCCTTGTATAAAAATAAACCCAAAAAGTCACAGCGCAATGAGAGTCTGGGGGTGTGGGGGGTGGCGGTGAGAGGATCGCACATTTTACAAAAGCTTCCAGCCGAAATATTTAACCTGGAAATGTCTCTTTCTTGCTTTCTCTTATTATAAACCGAAACCAAAAATAAGAGGGGAAGCGCCTCAAATCCATTAGGGGTGAATTGCACGAAAATGCATTGCAAATACTTACAAAAAAACGCTACCGACTGGGGGAGGGGAGGCCGGGGCCGCGCGCCGGAGCCCCGGTTCCCGAAGGCCGCTGGACGTCTCGGCGCCCTCTGCCCGGCCCAGTCTCCTCCGGGGTCTGGGAAGAGGGCCGGGCCTCCCTCCTCCTCCCCTCTCGGGCCTCAGACAGGCCGGAGCAGCGGCACGGACGAGACCACCGGGTGCGAGTAGTACACGGGGTGCGGGAAGGTGAGCAGCGGCTGGCTGACCGGCACCGGGGCCCCCGCGGCCGCAGCCGCGGCCGCTGCGCCCTCTGCGGCCGAGTTCTCGTGGTAGAGGATGGGCACGCGCACGATGCGCTGCGCCGCGGCGTGGCTCAGGTTGGCCGCCTCCAGCTCGGCCGCCAGCTGCCGCTTCCACTTGTTGCGGCGGTTCTGGAACCAGATCTTGACCTGCGTCTCGGTGAGGTGCAGGGACGCGGCCAGGCCGGCGCGCTCCGAGCTGCTCAGGTAGCGCTTCATGTCGAAGGTGGACTCGAGCTGGAAGACCTGGCTGCGCGAGAAGACCGTGCGCGTCTTCTTCTTGCGGCACGCGGGCTTCTTCTCCGGGCTCTCGGCGCCCTTCTTCCAGTCCTCGGTGCCCGGCGTCGCTGCCGCCGCCGCCGCCGCCCCCACGCTCGCCCCGGCCGCGCCCGGCGCCGCCTCACCCTCCTTCTTGCCTTCCTCCGAATCGCTCTCCTCCAGAATGATCTCGTCCGGGCTCTTGGAGTCCAGCTCCTTGTGGTCTGGGTCGGCCTTCAGCAACGGCTCGGGGGAGTCGCGGTCGGTGCCCGAGGCGGGGGAGGAGTCTCGCAGCAGGGCCTTCTCCGAGGCTGGAGAGAGACAGACAGACGGACGCACACACACACACACACACACACACACGCACAAGGACACAGCCTTCAGCGAGGCCTGGCGCCTGGGGGGACCGCAGGCTCACACCGCGACAGTCTCCGGGCCCCAGGCCTCGGAGGCCTCACCATTCCCGAAGGCCTCCTTCCCGGCTGGGCCAGAAGAGGGGCGCCGCGCCCAGACATCCAACCACCTTCTCCCGGGGACAGGCTGGAGCGGCCCGGAGACGGCGGCATGGCCGGTTTCTTTCTTTCCCTCAGTTCCTCCACCCGGGGCCCGCGGACAGATTCTCCTCCAGCTTAGGCACCCCCCGGGTCACTCCCTTCATCCAGACCAGGTTCCCCTTGTCCCAGCCACCTGAAGCCTCCTCCCCATTCGTGCCCGAGACCCTTTTTCCCAGGGAGCGCCATGCCCGCGCTCCAACTCCACTTCTTTTCTCACCAAGTGGGATTGGATTCCCAGGCAGCGCAACAGAGTGCGCGGGCAGGAGTTCCAAGTTAGGGGACGGAGGAAGTTGGCCAAACAAGCGCGTTTGTGGGTTGCAATGCAGGTCGGGGGGTGAGGGGGTGGTCCCAGGGCTGCGATGGGACGCAGTGCGGAAAGGCTCGTGGGGGGAAGACAACGAAAGTTCAAAGAGAGGTCGGTACCTTCAGGTCGCGGGAGGTGGCTGCCGGCGGGGGTCAGGGTGTAGGGGTACCACCAGGCCGGGGAGCGCTCCAGGTAGTGCGCGGGCAGGGCAAACCTCTGCGCCGGGATCTCAAAGCGGGGGAAAGCCAGGTCGCCCACCTGCGAGAGCGCGAAGCCCGCGGCTCCCTCCAGGGCTCCCTTGGCAGCAGCGGCCGCAGCGGCGGCGGCGGCGGCGGCTGCTGAGGCCGGAGCGAAGAGCGTCCGTGGGGGCGGCTGCGGCTTAGGGGGCGGCCGATGGTGGTCTCCGTTGAGTAGGTTCTTGATGGAGAACGGGGACTCCTTGGGCGCGGGAGGCGGGGGCGGCGGCGGTGGGGGCTGCGCGCTAGCAGTGCCGGGGGCGTCCGGCCCGGGCTCCGGCATGGTCCCCTCTCCTCCGAGTCCCCGGGAGGGAGGGAGCGGGACAGGCGGGCGGCTGGGCGAGCGGACGGGCGCCGGAAATCAGACCATAAACGGAACTCAACTACGGGGCGCAAAGTCGGGGGCCGCCCCGGGCGCAAATCCAGCGGCAGGAGGGCGGGGTGAGGGCCCGGCCGGGGCGGGCTCGCATGGGGGAGGGGTGCCGAGGGGCGGGGAGCGGCCCTGCCGCGGCACCGAGGGAGCTAGGCGGCTCGGCGGCGGCGGCTCCCGGGGAGGAGGCGGCAAGAGCAGTCCCCGGCTTGGGGCTGCGTCAATCCGGCGCCGGATGCTAATGATGAAATCAAAATGTCATCCAAGTTAAATGCGGGGAGTATACGGCGATTGGGCGCGTACAATGGCAAATGGGATTAGGCAGGCGAAGGCGCAGCCCGAGCCGAGCCCCGCAGCCGCCTGCGCCACCGCCCCCTCCTCGCCTTGCCTCAGATTTTGGCGCTTTGGCTTCGGGCTATAAGAGCCCGCCTGTTATTGGCTTTATATAGTCCAATTAGGCAGCAAATGAGGACAAGCCTATTAGCACAAAAGGATATTGGCTCCTGCTAAAAAGGCACTCGGAGCGCTCCGGCGAGCGCAGGAGGCGAGCGAGGGACGCGGAGCCGGCGGCGCCCAGGGTCGGAGCGCACTGACAGCCGCGGCGCCCGGAGCCCGCGCCTCCCTCTCCCCCCTGCAGCTCGGGGACCTGCTTCCAGCCGCCTGGCCTGCGGGAGGGGGAAGGGGTGGGCCGGGCCCGCCCGGGTCACCTCGGGGTTATCCGCGCTCGCAGCTGCCTCTTCTCCGCCCCCCAGGGGCTTGGCAGGGGCCCGCCGCCTCCACGCAGCTGGAGAGCCAAGCAGCGCCAGCCCAGGAGGCTGGACGCGACCTCCGATCTGCGGTGAACTCAGCACTTGCCTACCCTTTGGGGATCCAGCATTTTCCCTAAAGCAAGCTAAAGGCGCAGCCAAGAAGCGGGGATTTGGGTTCCCCACCCACCGTCTCGTCGACAGGAAGGGACCTGGACTCAAAGTCCTTGCACCGCGTCCGCGGTCTCAGGAATCCGCGTGGCCTTGGCCTTTGGCCTTGGGAAACTGAGGAGAGAGCCTTCCCTCGAGAGCAGGAGCGGTTGTGCGTCTCTACGCACCGGGTATGCGCGAAAAACGGCTGACGCCCGGGCGTCACTCGGCGGGGCGATGGGCACCGACGCTCTGCAGGGCGTTCCTCTAGTCTGGCCGCCGGGGCCCAAACCTTGACGATCAACTCTGAGCCCGTTGCCCAGAGAATGCACTTTCTCCCAAGAAGCCTCTCCCGCCAGCGTTTGGAGCCGCCTAACGCTTCAGTGGGGGCAGTGCGATCTGTAGGCACAACGGCGCACCTTCCTCTGCGGCGGGCTTGGCACGGCACCGCAGCGCGTCCCGACTGCCGTCAAGTCCCTGGAGAACCCTGCTGGACTTCTGAGCTGCACGGAAGGTTACTCTGCTCCATGGACTTTAAAATCAACTCTCCAAATTGCACAAGAAAGCTGGAAGGCAGGCATTTAAGACTCGAACCATCAAATAAACCAGAATTGCTTGCGGGGTCCCTGGTCAGAGAAAGGTGGGAAAGTGACTGTCACTCCCTTCCATGAGCTTCCATACACCCGAGGTCTTTTGGTGGCCCCTTCTTCTACTATCGTCCTTTTTTTTCTTTTTTCGTTAGATCTAGCCCTCTCGCCTAACTCAACGCCGCCCTGCATTGGCTGGCGCGACTGCTTTAGCCACCCAGTTGAGAAGTAGGCACGTTTTATTTTCCGATCCGGGGCTTCCCACCTTTCCCCACCAAATCTCAAAGGGCGCATTTAATGTTTCTTTCAGCAAATATTCACCTGCAGTAGTGAACCCTGTATTGATTTGCTTTGGGAACCAGGAATCATTGTAAATGGTGCTTCCATAAACAATTATTATCCTCATTATCATCCCTTCCTCGAGTTTGCACAGGGCTTTGCTGGAATATAAAATGCTATTCCATCCAAAAATCTGACTTTGGAACCAGTTACAGCTCTAAGACTTGAACATTCAGGTTTTATAGATAGAAAAATGCTCCTGGAGAGGAGACCGGGCCAAGGTCACCCAACCAGTGCAGAACACCCAGAGGTCATTTCCTTCCAAACTACAGAAATAACTGGAGGCGTCTATGTCTAAACCAGTTCAGTGGGCACCGCCCACACCGACCCGCCAGGAGGCAGAGACTATAATGGAGTGGCCCCTGCGTGTCTCTGCGCGCGCGCGCGTTGAGGGAGCGCTCCAGTCTCAGGAAGAAGCCTGCAGAACTTGGCCAAAGTTCTGACGGAAGGAGAGGTCTTTAAGCTGAAACGAGCAGGAAAGCTGCTCATCGCCCGAGAAGAAAGAAGAGTTCCGCAGACTTCGCCGAAAAGTTCTGGCTGGGGAAGTGGGCTCTTGGCTAATTGCAGCCGGGGACTAGACCCAGATGAGAAGGGGTGCAGGCTGGCGGGAGAAGAGACCGCCGGAACAGTAGACCCTGCACCCTGCGGCGCCGCTGCGGAAACCTCCCTCTCTCTGGTCCCAAGTTCTCACGGTGTCTTCCCTGCCAAGGGCGCGCAGGTGCGCTGGCTGGTGTATGTGCGTATTGACCAGAAAGATGAGATGCTCGGGCGTCAGCACCCCGAGCCCATCCCCTAAATTTCAGGAATGCTGAATTTCAACAGCCAGGAGCACAGATTAAAAAAAAAAAAAAAAAAGAACACTCCCCGCCCCCCCCCCCCCCCCCCCCGCCCCCCACGTCTCTTCCAGAAAGCTGGTGGATATAGGGTCCCAGACGGGAACAGAGACCTCCACTCGCCCTCTGGCGAGCGGTGTTGAGCCTCTGTTTACTTGCGCCCGCAACTCCATTCAAAGTCAGGCAAACGGCGCCCTCTATGGGACATCCTCTAAACCAAACCTGCTGGCTCCTGGTGAGAAACCACAGTCCGGGCACACAGCGTTTAAAAACACTCGCGGGCTTACTCTTCCCGGTCTTGGCTTGCGAACAAAAAAGCACTTTTTTTTTTCTTCTGAATTCCGAGACAAGCAGAGAGTGAAACACTTGCGGATCTCTGCTGATCTTTACCTGCCAATGCAAATGCTCTCTCCTGTCTCTCCCCCTTTCTTTCCTGACCCTGTTTTAGGGCAGATTTCATGTTCCTGCTTTTAACTAACCCCTTAGGTTCCCACCCTGTCTGCAGGCTAGATGTGAACTGCTGGAAGTGTGGAGGGCGGTGGGGCTGTCTCATTCCTCCACCCAGGACTCAGCACACAGCTGGTCAACCAGTGATGCTCAGTAACCTCTTGTTAATGCCTGAATGATTGAGTGAAAGAATGAATTCAGGTTCCATTGCAGACGATTTGCCTAGCTGATTAGGGTCCTTCAGATAGCCTGTTCATACCCCAAAGCAGTGTTTTGGGTTTTTTTTAAGGGTTTAATGAGAACCTGAAGTCTTTGGATAATGCATCTTACAAAACCTGGGTTTCCCTAGTGGCTCAGATGGTAAAGATAGTAAAGAATCTGCCTGCCATGCAGGAGACCCAGGTTTGATCCCTGGGTCAGGAAGATCCCGTGGAGAAGGGAGTGGCTACCCACTCCAGTATTATTGCCAAGACAATTCCAGAGACAGAAGAGCCTAGCGGGCTACAGTCCATGGGGTTGCAAAGAGTCGGACACGACTTCCTGGGATAGTCCACCTGCTTATCTGTGGAATGGGAAGGACTGTTTAAGGCTTCTAGCCAAGATTTCAGAGCCCCCAGGCACAGGGGCTCCCCACTGTTAACATAGCCAGGATTTGCATTGGTCCTGAGGGGGACACTTCAACTCTCCTGACCTACAGTTCCTGTAGGCAGAATAGACAAAAGCCGCAGTTAGCCTGAGGACACTGCCCCAGGCTCCATGTGCTCTGGCCTCTTTCTTGGAAAGTTCTTTCCCTTGTGTTCCAGTGCTGCCAGGAATTCAGCCAAAGAAAGGGTCAATGACTGTGACTCTGAGAAAATGCCCAGGCCTCAGAGATGGGTCATAGCTATGCTGTGCTTGATTGTATAAAATGATATGCAATGTCCTTGGAGTGGCTAGCCCTTTCCTGAGAAGAAAATCCCATCAGTGTTGGATTCATCAAGTTCAAAAAAGATTCGTATCCTGAAAAATCCACATTCCAGAAACAATTAGAGAAAATGGGATATATGCACCATTGGAATATTATTCATCAATGAAAGGAAATACTGATGTATGCTACAATATGGATGAACCTTTGAAAGCATTATGCTAAGGGAAAGAAGCCAGACATAAAAAGAACACATATTGTATGGTTACATTTATATGAAATGTTGGCACAGCTGACAACTTCATAGAGACAATAAGTGAAAAAGTGGTTGCCTAGGGCTGGGGGGTTGAGGGCAAATGGGGAATGACTGCTAATGAGTACAAGGTTTCTGTAGGGCATGATGAAAATGGTCTAAAATTGATGTGATGATGGTTGCCCAATTCTTTGACTATACAAAATTCTCTTGAACTGTATACTTTAGATGAATGGATCATGTGATACATGAATGGTATCCCAATCAAGTTATTGTTTAAAAGTCCACCTCCCAGCCACCAGGCACAGGTACAGATTTTCCAAAGCCTCCTGTCTTGTGAGTCCCTTGGAGCTGATCCTGTGACTCACCTGGGGCTCCCTCACTTCTTCCCACTCAATTCCTGTTTCTGCTGCTGGCTGGGCAAGGAGCGAGGGACACAGGGACTTTAGGCTCTGTCTCCTGTGTGTGAGACACTCTCTTCACACACCAAGATGGGGGAGACTTGCCCTCTCAGCCTTCAGCAGAGTCACCTGAACTGAGCCGGTTTACCGTCCCCATGGTCCACGTAGGACTGCTGTCCTGGCTGCCTCCCTTCCAGCCCGGACATCCTTGGAGTCTGTGTTCCTTATTTCTGGGCCTGAGGAATGACCCATTCTCCCAGAACCATCAGTTCTCTTCTGCCCCATGAAGGTGGCACAGAACAATTGGAAATCAGTGGAAGATTCTTCAACAGGAAGCAAGAGGATCTGATTAGGTTTAAGTTCTGGAAAGGTCACTTGAATGAGTTGACGGATTTGTCAGAGGAGGGAAGGATGGAGAGCTAGAAAGTCCAGTATCAAGGTGCTGGCTGATTTGGTGTCTAATGAGAACAAGCCTCCTGGTTTGCCAACAGCTGCCTCCTTGCCATATATATCCACATGTCATAGAGAGGTCTCATGTCTCATCTTGTTTAATATTTATTTGTTTGTTTATCTATTTTGCTGTGTGGGGTCTTAGTTGCTGCACGTAAGATCTTACAAACTCCTAGTTCCCTGACCTGGGATGGAACCCAGGCCCCCTGTATTGGGAGCTCGGAGTCTTACCCACTGGACCACCAGGGAAGTCCTTCACGTCTCATCTTCTAAGGGTACTAATCCCTTTTTGAGGGCTCCAGTCTCATGACCTACTCCCCTCCCCAGAGCCCCATCTCCAAATATGATTGTAATGGGGATTGGGCTTCCACACATGAATTTGTTGGGATCAGGGGGGACACAGTTCAGTCCATAGCAGTAAGAAAGGGAGGGTCTGGGTAGGGTCAGAGCTGAGGGTCCCACAGGAGAACCTGTGAACCGAGAACCACCCACCATCCCAGCCAAGTCTTTTTTTTTTTATTGGAGGATAATTGCTTTACAATATTGTGTTGGCCTCTGCCAAACATCGACATGAATCAGCCACAGGTATACATATGTCCCTTGCTAACCAAATCTTATATATGTGCTGCACTTTGAAAATCCCTTTCCCATCTCACCTCCCACACCTTCCTCATGACTCTATGATCAGACATATTTATTATTCCTTTTCAGAAAATAAAGCCAAAATATTGGTGAAAAAAAAAAAAGAGCAACTTGCATTCCTCTTTCTCATCCAATCTGCCCAGCCTTTCCCTTGCCTGAAAACTCAGCTCAGATCCATCTGTTAGAAGTTAGTACAAGGCCCTCACAGGCAGAGTCAGGCCAGACTGAACCAAGGTCTTCACATGGGGTTCAGAGAACTCCTGAGAGGTCACGAAAGAAAGCTCTCTCCTCTTGTTGTAGGTTATTATGGGCTTGAGTGGGGAATAGGGATTCAGCTGAAGCATAGAATAAGTAGTTTAGAATTGGACAGACTGTGCTTTAGATCCCAAATTGGGGACTCAAGGGCTGTGTGAATTTTGGCAAGCTATTTACCCCTAAGTCTCGGTCTCCTCATCTGAGCTACAGTGATGAGGCTGCCCACTTGTGAGGCTGAGATGAGGTTCTGAATTAGCAGTGGTCAGCATGGTCTGTCCACCTAGTCCATGCTCAGTAAGTGGTAGCTGATTAAAGGTTGAGGGTGGACAGAGGGCAAGAGGGAGGTGACAGGGTGTCTTGATTCAGACTGCCTTGAAAACACCGTCGTCTGCTGCCCTAATAGCTCACACATCTGGAGGCTGGAAGTCTGAGATCAGGGCTCTAGCAAGACATTTCTCTTGCCTTCTGATGCCCACCTTCTCCCCCATATGATCACAGGGCATAAGGAGAGACATTCTCTGTATCTCATAAGGGCACTGCTTCCATTCAAGAGGGCTCCTTCCTCACGACCTCATCACCTCCCAGAGGCCCCACCCCCCAATCCATCACAGCTGAGGTTAGGGCTTTGACGTATGAGTTCAGGGTGGGGGTGGGGGCAGGGGTGTGGGGGGCCAGGGGGCACAAACATTCACTCGACAACTGAGGCAAAGGGCTTGAAGCCTGGCCTTGAGTCAGTCCTGGTTGTCACTGGCACCTGTGTGGTTTGACTGAGCCGTGTCGCCCCTCTAGAACTCGACTGTCTTTGTTTCCTCATCTGTAAAGTGAAGGGTTACACTAGATGGATCCAGCTCAAAGTGCTGTGATTTTGTCATGTCCTTTTCTTACTTCCCTGAAAAACTCCTGTAGATTAGATAGAATTGAAAGAGGGGCACATTCTCGCACATGCAGTTCATAATTGACCTTCCATGAGGCTGGTTCTTTCTGGAACGCCAACCTGAAGGAAGTCATCCCAGGACACGAGTTCGCCCCAATTTTCTTCTAAATAGGAGGTCCAAAAGCAACAAAAGCTCTGAAGCTTTCTCTCTGAAAGATGTGAGCATTTTCTAAAGCTCTGAAAGGGCTGTACTGATTGATCAGATAAACTGATCATCTGAAGTATGCAGGCCCCTGTGATCTGTGAGGTCTGCATGCTGACACTACCTGTGTGTGCTTTTTCTGCAACATGGGGGCGACTAGAATGCTGAAAAATGAATTTAGTTTGGCAAACATGTATCATGCAACTGCTATATGTCAACACCCGCCCCCAAAAGGGGTGCAAGCTTGACAGATGTGGTCTCTGGCTCAGGGACCTTACCATCTAGGGCAAGAGGCAGACAGGGACCACAAAAAGAGTAAAGTCAAGTTGGAACTGGATCAGTGCTAGCACAGAGATAGAGAGAAAGCACCAGGGGAGACCTGAGCAAGTGGAGGTGAGTTCAGAAGAGAGGGCACAGGGAAGGAGGGGAAGGAACATCTGTCTTGGAAAGTCTAATGGTTATTGGGAGGGGAGGCCGATGGCTTTGAATCTTTAAGATGGAGATGGATTTCAGCAAGCATGGATGGGAAGGGAGGAGAGGATATTCCAGTTAGAGGGAACAGCTTGTGTGGAGACCCGGAGACTTGCACCTGCAGGGTGGGGCTGACCCAGGGCTTCCTGGTGGCTCAGTGGTAAAGGATCTACCTGCCGATGCAGGAGATGCAGGTTTGATCCCCGAGTCAGGAAGATCCCCTAGAGAAGGGAATAGCAACCCACTCCAGTATTCTTGCCTGGGAAATTCCATGGACAGAGGACCCTGGCAAGCTAGAGTCCATGGGGTCTCCAAAAGAATCAGACACAACTGAGTGCCTAAACAACTACAACAACTTTAAGATGGAGATGATTTTGGCAAGTGCGGATGGGAGGGGAGGAGAGGGTATTCCTGGTAGAGGGAACAGTTTGTGCAGGACCCAGAGACTTGCACCTGCAGGGTGGGGCTGACCCACCTGCTGTAAGTAGGGCATAGTCTGTGTGAGCAGGGGGCAGTGGGAGTGAGAGTTAGCTGTAAAGCCAGGTTGGGTCCAAGTCATGAGACTCTAAATGCCAGGCTAGGGAGTTGGGATATTCTGTGGCGGTCAGGAGCCAGAGAAAGTGCTGGAGCAAAGGCAGTGTTGGATCAGAGCTGGAATTCATGGAGATACACCGACCCTCTGAGTGAGGGTGGATGGGAGCAGGGAGAGTCTCGCATCTGGGAGACCAGGCAGAAGGTTATGGCTCTAGTTGAGGGAAGAGGATATTAGGTCCAGGAACATGGCCATGGGGAGGGAAGAGAGGGGCTGGACTTGAGATTCACTGAGGAGCCAGAGCCACAGGACCTGGTAACCAATTCAGCACTGGAGTCAGGGAGAGGGAAGAGCCGAACATAGTTGAGATTCCAATATCCAGGAAGTTGATCATAAATTGCTGAATTTCCACCATTCTAAGACAGTGTCAGTCTTGAAATGCACCATCAATTTAATAACAGCTTTTTGGGCAAAAGAAAAAGCAAGAAATAGCTAACCAAAAAGTACACACATTTCCCTGGTGGTCCAGCAGTTAAGAATCTGCTTTCCAGTGAAGGGGGCATAGGTTCGATCCCTGGTCAGGGAACTAAGATCCCACGTGCTGCAGGGCAACTAAGCCCGAGCTTAGTTGGAACTATGGAAGCTCAAGCACTGCCATGAAGACCCAGCATAGCCAGAAAAAAAGTGTACACGCTAAATGTCCTTCATATCCTGATTTCAGAAATCTTAAATACAAAAGCATATATACCTTAGATGGGGGAAATACACCACTTGAGAGAACATAAGAGGAAAGCCTGATTTGAGGATGTGACAGACTGAATTGTTATTGAAAATAAGTCAGCCATTCTTGGGAATATTTCCCTTCCCACCCCACTGATGTCAAGCTTGGCCCTGAACTTGCTGTGGTTGATGAGTGTCTGTGGCTGTCCCTGGACTTCAGGCTTGGCTAATCTGATTTGCTTAGACCAGTGAGATGGTAGCAGGCATGTTGCCAGCAGAGGCTTGAAATGAGCTCGGACAGTGGACCTAAATGTTTTATACCATAGAGATGGAGAGAAGTCCCCTGGGGTAGCTACTGCCCTTTTGTCTTGGGGCTCAGACCTGGGCCCAACCCCTGGTGAGGACTAAGTCCTGTTGAACACTCAGCTTGAAGCAGAGTCACTCAGCCCAGCTGAATCTGGATCAGCCAACTCCCATAGTAATACCTGGTGATAATAAATGGTTGTTATTTTAAGTCACTGGGTTTGGGGTGGTTTGTTATGCAGCAAGAGCTGATGGATACAGATGATTCATTGATATCAATGAATTTGGGTTTATATATCTTGAGTAGGAAAAAACCAATCAGGATAAGAGAAAGCAATAAGATAGAGTCAGCAGTGGTTTAGCCACAATATTCTGAGCCTGATCTATTCCAGATTAACAATAGTTCTGGGGTTTCAAACACAACACTGATCGAATGACCCAATAGTATGTCTCCCTATGTGCTGTGCTGTGCTTAGTCACTCAGTCGTGTCTGACTCTTTGCAACCCCATGGACCGAAGCCCGCCAGGCTCCTCTGTCCATGGAGATTGTCCAGGCAAGAATACTGGAGTGGGTTGCCATGCCCTCCTCCAGGGGATCTTCCCAACCCAAGCATCGAACGCAGGTCTCCTGCATTGCAGGTGGATTCTTTTCCAGCTGAGCTACCAGAGAAGCCCACGTTTCCATATATGTGCATATAAACTGTAATTTAAAGTTTTGATGCAGATGTGTTCTGTCCCAACTTACAAATGTCCCGAAACTGCCCTGATTTTTAATGTTCCCGTGTCCAATTCCACCTGGGCCCTATTTTGTCAAGCAGATCACTATGGCATGACAGCCACCATGAACCACACACTCCAATAAGATTAACGTTTCTCCAGCACTTTCTAAGTGTCAGGTTCCAGCCTGTGCCCTGGGGAGACAGATGTGAATAAGACATAAGAGGACACTGATCTCCTGGATTCACATTCTGGTGGAGAAGACAAACTAGGAAATGAGATAAATAAGATTTCAGACTTTGAAACAAATAAACCAGGATAATGGTATTTTTTTTTAAGGTTGAACATAAGAAATATTAATTCTTATAGAATTAGATTAATTCTCTTATTTGGTAATTCTAGTGTTTAGCCTCCCACAGGATTTAATTTCAACTGTATGTTTAATTTCCAGATTGCCAAACCTAGAGATTAAGCCTAGTGGTAAGGGCAAGCCTTTGGTGAAAGACTGACCTTTTTCTCCATCATTCTTTCATTAAAATGTCCTGGGTGCCTACTCTAGGGCACCTGCTGTACTAGGCATGTGTTGAATGAATTCTTATATTTCTGCAAGATCACACTTGGAAGCAGAGATTGACAAACCTGCCCCAGGACCCAAAGCCATAATGGGTGGAACTGAGATATGACTTCTGAGTAGAGTCAGCCCTCTCCATATGTGGGTTTCTGCAGCTCAACCAATCTTGGATAGAAAAATTCAGGGGGGGGGGGGGGAAACTCCCAGAAAGTTCCAAAAAGCAAAATTTACTAAATTTTGCCATGCTTCTGTAACTATTTATAGAACAATCACATTGTGTTTACAGCTATTTCCCTAGTATTTACATTGTATTATGTGTTATAAGGAATCTAGAGATGTTTTAAAGCATTCAAAGAATATGCATACGCTATATGGAAGTTGTATATAAAGGACTTGAGCATCCTTGAATTTTGGTATCTGGGGAAGGTCCTGGAACTCCCCTGGTTACTGAGGGATGACTGTACGGCAATCTTTTTGCAAATCACAGCTACCTTCCCTTGTGCTCACAGCTTTGCGCTTTCACTCCCAAAAGGAAGTGGACCTGAATTTATTGAGGTACCTCCTTGCCTGGGAATTGTCCTTCCTTCTCCCTCCCCATTCTCTCCCCTGGTGGCTCAGACAATAAAGAATCTGCCTGCAATGCAGGATGCCTGGGTTCAATCCCTGGGTCAGAAAGCGCCCTGGAGAAGGGAATGGCACCCCACTCCAGTATTTCTGCCTGGAGGATTCTACGAAGAGAGGAGCCTGGCGGACTACAGTCCACAGGGTTGCAGAGAGTCGAACAGACTGAGCGACTAACGTTTTCACTTTCACTTGCCTTGGAATTGTCCTCCTCCCTCCCCATCCTCCACTCCCAGAGCCATGACAGTGCCCACCGATTGGAAGTGTTTGGATGTGTTTTACTAACCACTTGAATGATGAAGTGAAGGAAGTAGTTTTGGAGAGAGAAGCCCAGTAGAGAAGAGATGGCCTGATCCTGGCAACTTTCTTATCCCTCAAGAGGTCACACACACCTCTTGAGACCTGGCTGTATTTCTGTCTTTGAGCTCTGTGTATCCTTATGCTAAATTTCCCTTTTCTGCTTAGGCTTATTCTCATTTATCTGTCGATTTGGGAAGAGCTTGACTGATTCTTTCTGAAGTGTATATGACTAAAAGAACTCCCTAAAATATTTGTAGCATGGAGCCAGGAGCCAGTCCTGAGGCTAAATGTTTTATGTGTGTTATCTGACTTTCCCCCCAGGCCCTGATAGAGCACACCCATAAGTATAAAGCTATCAGCTCGGGATGTCAGACCTTGCAGGTTGCCTGGGTTTGGAGGGTCACGGAGAATCTGGGCAGATGGAACCAGCAAAGGGCTCCCTGGAGCATCAAATCTCCACCAGCACCTTCCCTGTCAATCCAGCTGAGAGGCCTGAGATGATGCAGATACCTCCTGGCTGTTTTCTCTCTTAGCAAATCTTGGTTGTGACATTAGAATATCAGCACTACTCCCTCATTGCACAGGGGTTTTTTTGTCTTGTTTTGTGTTTTGTTTTTTTGGTCTATTTCTTTGGCCATGCCTTGTGGCATTCAGGATCTTATTTCCTTGACCAGGGATCGAACCCATACCCCCTCCAGGGGAAGGGTGGAGTCAACCACTGGATGGCCAGGGAATTCCCATTGCATAGGTGTTTTTTATCCACTAAGGGAGAAGGCCAAAATAACTGCTCCAGGAAGCTGTGCTTGTGTCTTGGGAGGGGAGTCCCCCGGCCACGCATGAGCCTCTTGAGGCAGGAGAAGATGCAGGATTTGGCTGGGGCAGGTGTCCTGCAGTACAAGACCATGAGGTCTGCACAGAGGCGATGGCAGTGTGGCAGTGCCCAGGGCCTGGACAATCTCCCCTCTCTCCCGTGGGGACTAAGGTGAGACAGAATGCTAGAGCAAGTGTCCCTTGTGTAGGGATGATCCCAGGCCCTCTGCACTTTATCTGTTGCTTCATAGCTTTCTCCTTCGTCTGCCTCATAGCTCCGCTGGGTGGGCTGCATCCACCCAGCATGAGAGAAGGGTAGAAACGGCATGTCCAGGCTAAATCCTGTCCCTTCCACTTACCAGCTGTGTGAACGTGAACAAAGTGCTTGGCTGCTCTGTGCCTCCGTACCCTCATCTGTAAAATGGGGATACTATGCGTCTCTTCCTCCTGAAATTGCTGAGAGGACTGAATGAGATGATGGATGGGAAGTGCCTGCACAGACACACCCTCCTTAAATGCCAGGGGTCAGTGACAATGGAGATGGGTGTTACTGTTTGGCTGTTTTATAGGTGATGGCTTTGAGGCCAGAGAAGCCACGAGGCTTGCCAAACTGACTCAGCTATACAGCAGTTATTCTTGGACAGGTTCCCCCAGAGCAGATCCTCAGGCGAGGATTTCTTGAGTACGAAGGTGCTCCCAAGGTGCCTGGGAAGAGGACGCATAGGGAGAAGGGAAGGAAACCCAACCAGGTGCAATGTCAGGCCAAGTTCCAACCCATGGATGCAGAGGGGTGCTCCCCAGTGACAGTTACTCCTCAGTGTCCTTGTCGGAAGCAAGGATGCCAAGCCTGTTCTGTTCCTGCTCCTCCAGGCAGTCTGGTCAAGGCTGCCCTGCGAGGGGCACAAACTCTTAGGCTTTTCCAGAAATCTGGCCATTTGGGTAAAACAGCTCCAGTAGCCCCAAGGCAGTCCTCCAAAAAAGAGTCAGGTGCTTGCTCGGATGGTAAAGAATCTGCCTGCAATGCAGGAGACCCGAGTTCAATGTCTGGGTTGGGAAGATGCCCTGGAGGAGGAAATGGCAACCTACTCCAGTATTCTTGCCTGGAGGACTCCATGGACAGAGGAGCCTGGTGGCTCCTGGGGTGGCACAGAGCCGGACACGACTGAGCTAGCACATACACACACACACACACAGGCTTGCAGCTGGAAGCGGAAGGGGTGTGGGGGTGGGGTGACACAGACTGCGTGCTCACTGGGTCTGGGCGTTTGTCTGGCGCACCAGCATCATCCTATTCAACGGTGAGAGCAGGACCCCAGCCTGTAGCTTCTGGATTTAAGTTCCCTCTGCATCAGCTCCCCCACTCTCTGGAAGGACCTAATGCAGCCAGACAGGGTCTTTGCTGGGTGCCCCTCAGGGGCTATCAGCCGCTGCCCTGCTTTGGTGGCCACTTTGAAACAACGGAGGCTGTCCCCACTCTGAGGACAAAGGAAGGCCCTCTCCTCAGTCTGCTTTTTGTCTTTGGAAATTTGTGGCAACCGTTTCAGTTTAAACATATGACAATTAAATCGTTAAGAGTTCCGATGCCGAATTAATTACCCAGTGGGAAAAAGGATCAATTGTGTAAATATATCATTTATGTAATGAGTCTTGGCTGTGATTTAGATGTCCAGATTGGTTTTCTTCCCGCTTCTGTCCTGAAAACAAGTCTAGCCTCTGGGCCAGGGCCAAACAGCCTCTATTTAGGTCCGAATGCAGAGCATTAAGTGGTCCAAATAGACAGGTGGGGGCAGGTGATACGGGGGCTGGGGGGTGGAGTGGGGGAGGGCGAGATTGTGGGAAAATTGGAGCAATTTGCCAAAATGAGCCAAGTTTGTCCTATTAGTCTTCATGTCTCTGCAGAAAATTACTCTTCAGAAACAGGGAGTGGAACTTAAACATCCCCTTAAATGACCCTTCAGGCCCACTCACTTTCCACCCCCACCCCCAACACCAGACCCAGCGGTCCAACTGTGACGGCCTTTCCTGGAAAAGGAGCTGCTGTCGGGTTCCGAGGCATGGCAGACACCTCCAAACAGTTCACATTCTGGGGCTTGTCAACAGTGGCCACCCAGCATGTAGCCTGTCTGCCCAGCCAAAGATTCCAGCCAAGGCGGCAGGCAAGCTCCTCTGGGGGTGAAGCGATCACCGCTTCGGATTCTAAAACACCACGTAACTAACTGTTGAGTGCCCACTTTGTGTTATGTCCCTCCCCGACTCCCCCAGGCTCTCACCATGTTGCATTTATTCATCTTTTTTTTGGCACTGCCCACGGCCCCACAGCTGACCCCGGTGTGTCTGAGAGCAACTGCCCTGGGTCATCCAGGCTCCCAGGGCCTGCATGGAGCACAGCACCTAGGCAACCCTCAAACGTGTCTGCAGAATGTCGCCCACTCTCAGGGGGCTTGGAGTAGAGAGGGCAGTCTTCTCAGCCAGGTGCCTACCACCCCTGATCTCCCAAGGACCACCCCCCCTTCTCTGAGATACAATCCCAGGCACATGGGCCTTTCTCTAATCCCTCCTTCCTTCCCTCTTTCTTTCCCTCCCTACCTCCCTCCCTCCTTTCCTCTCTCCCTTTCTTCCCTTCCTTCCTCCCTTTCATTTGTATAGGGAATTACTCTGTTGCTACAGTAAAGAATTACATACTCAGTCATGCCTGACTCTTTACGACCCTATGGACTGTAGCCCACCAGGCTCCTCTGTCCATGGGATTCTCCAGGCAAGAATACTGGAGTGGGTGGCCATTTCCTCCTCCAGGGGAATCTTCCCCACCTAAGGACAAGTCTCCTGCGTCTTCCGCATTGGCAGGTGGATCCTTTACCACTGAGCCACCTGTGAAGCCCATTTCCAGTAAAGAGTTAGTATGGTGAAAAGCAAGCTGACTTGAGTTTCAAGCCCAGTTCTGATTCCCAGAGATGAGAGGGGGAGACCCTGGAGGGGTTGTGCAAGGCTTTTGCCTCCCTGAAACTTAGTTTCCTGATTTGAATAACAAGGCCACTAGTTTGGGATTACAGGAGCCCCAGGAGCCCTGCTCCCTGGGGGTGAAATGTATCTGAGATGCCTATTCTGCCAAGAAAGGGACAGGAAGCTCCTTCTGGATTTCGATGGAATTCTGGAAAGGGTGAAACTTGGACAGTAAATGGTCCAGGAAGCCTTGGCCTTGGGGAAAATGAGATTGAAGGGGGGCAATTATGCATCAAATGCCATGTATTTGTCAGGAATTCATTGCTTAATTGATGCTTTATTGCTCCCGCTGACACATGTGTTCGAAATGAAATTGCATCTACAGGGGAGGAAGTGAAATTTATTTCTGCTTGTATCTTATTAGGGGGAATAAAGTGTCAATTAAACAATGAAGATGATATATATTTCATGGATGATCTGAAGAAGAAATATCACTCCCTAAAATGTTATTTTACAATTTATAATTATGAAGAGCCATAGTTCACACACTTTCCACTATTTAAAAATAGCAAAAAAGGCATCATTATTAAATAATACAAGAAAACTTCACTTTTAATAGAATAGGATAAAAATCCTACCAGTAACTGTTCTGCTGAGTTACCCACTAATTAATAATAGGTACAGTGCGGGGAACCAGGGAAGTAGAACGAAAAAAGATACCTCTTTTCCTCGATCTTGAAAATGAGATGGACATGTGACTCAGGAAGCCAGAATCATTGTAGGAGCTGCTTTCTAGGCTCCTGGGTGCCAGGTTGAACTTGAGCTTGATCCTAACTCTCAAAGGAACCCTGTTTTACAGGCAAGGAAACTGAGGCTCAGAGACCTGGCCAAAGGTCACACAGCAAATATGTAGCAAATCTAGGTTCTGAACTCAGGTCAACGTGACTCCAAGGACTCTCTCTTTCCTTTCTGTCAGAATGTATTTAACAGTTGATAAGGAGAAAGTGTTCCTGAATGCAGGGATAAAGGTGAGGGAGGAAGGAGTTATGGAGCTCGAAGGCCGTCGGAAGAAAGTGGCGAGGAAGGAAATGGGAACCACAGGGAGTACAGGGAAAGAAAAGGCCACTGTGGACAGATAGCAGTTACATGCCTCTCATAAAGACTGCCTTGAGTTCAGAAATTAGCTCTGTAGCCCTACAGTTAAACCTCTACCTGCGTGATGAAAGAGACAGATTCTGTCATTGGGACGTCTGTATATCAAGTCATGTATGTTTAGTTTATTTTGCACTTATTTTTATTATCACATGGGAAGTTTAGACCTTTTCAAAATGTATATGACCTCATTATGCAATCAAAAGATGCCTATGAATAAAAAACAACAATCAGGAACATATCTTGCTGTAAATATGATAAAGAGTTATGTTATTAATATGTAAAGTATGCATCACTGCAGAAATATTTAGCCAGTACAGATATCTGGGCAAAGAATGTAATCAGCAAATCTCAGACATAATGAACTGATTAGAGGTTATACTCTCTATCAAACAAAATTAAAACAGCAATGAAATATTTTATTATTATTAAATTAACAAAACTAAGAGGAAGAGAATACTCAATGCTGCCGAGAATGAAGAGAAATATTCTTACATTACAGTTGGGGACATAAATCAGTGTAAGTTTTCCAGAAAATAGTTTGTCAGTATGATTAAGAACTTTTAAAAAGTTTGAACATTTTGCATAGCTTCCCTTTAGAATATATCCTAAAGGAATCATTATAAGGTTAAACTCAGATATATACACATAGATATATATTCCACTGTTTTTGTAATATGATCTATATATGCAAAAGCTTAAAAAAATAAAACTGAGTATAGGCAAACATACCTAAGGGCTTCCCTGTAACACAGATGGCAAAGAATCTGTGTGCCATGCAGGAGACCTGGTTTCCATCCCCAGGTTGGGAAGATCCCCTGGAGAAGGGAATGGCAACCCACTCCAGTATTCTTGCCTGGGAAAGCCCATGGACAGAGGAGCCTGGCGGACTACAGTCCACGGGGTCATGACAAGTTGGACACGACCGAGCGACTAAACACCGCTACTAAACATACCTACATGTGATGAAATGTCACACAAACCATCAAAAATGGTGTTTTTGAAGTCGAATTAATGACAAGGAAAAGTTCTCATGATACAAGCTTAGTTAAAACTATTGTTCCAAGGACTTCTCTGGTGGTTCAGTGGTTAAGACACAGTACTTCCAATGCAGGGGTGCAGGTTTGATAATCCCTGGTAGGGAACCAAGATCTCACACGCCATGCAGCATGGCCAAAAACAAAGTTCAGTTCAGTCGTTCAGTCGTGTCCGACTCTTTGCGACCCCATGAATCGCAGCATGCCAGGCCTCCCTGTCCATCACCAACTCCCGGAGTTAACTCAAACTCACGTCCATCGAGTCGGTGATGCCATCCAACCATCTCATCCTCTGGCGTCCCCTTCTCCTCCTGCCCCCAATCCCTCCCAGCATCAGAGTCTTTTCCAATGAGTCAACTCTTCGCATGAGGTGGCCAAAGTACTGGAGTTTCAGCTTTAGCATCATTTCTTCTAAAGAAATCCCAGGGCTGATCTCCTTCAGAATGGACTGGTTGGATCTCCTTGCAGTCCAAGGGACTCTCAAGAGTCTTCTCCAACACCACAGTTCAAAAGCATCAATTCTTCGGCGCTCAGCCTTCTTCACAGTCCAAATCTCACATCCATACATGACCACAGGAAAAACCATAGTTGGATTAGACGGACCTTTGTTGGCAAAGTAATATCTCTGCTTTTGAATATGCTATCTAGGTTGGTTATAAATTTCCTTCCAAGGAGTAAGCATCTTTTAATTTAAATATGAACATTTTAAAAAGCACTGTGTGTTTCTGTGTGTATAGGAAAAGAAACTTAAAAGTTTCCCAGTACTTTTTTTAACGATGAGATGAGTCTTTGTTACTGTTGCATAATTTTCACATTCTCTACATTACAAATATAATTTTGTAATCAGAAAAAACGTTTTTAAAAACAGCAAAGTATGTTTGAAATGGAACATTTAAAGAAAAGTATTTGGAGCATATTTATGCTGTTTGTACCAAATTGCAAAATGAACTTAGACAAGTAAGTGTGGGTTTCTGTTTAACATCCGTTTGAGGTGAAACCTAAGGACAAAAAGACTGTCACATAAATTCAGGTAAGTTTATTTGAACAAATAATAGCAGATCGGAAATTCACTTAACAGTGAAGCTGATGGTTAAGAAGAAATTAAATGGGGTGCGCCCTGACAAGATCTGCCAGGTGGGTTAAACGGTGAATGAGTCTACACCTGCAGATTCTGTCTGAGGCTCAGACTAATCAGAGTGGGTTTATATGTCTGCAGAGTATTTATTTCAGTAGACTTGTAATTCCTAGATAAATGGACAATGGGATTTAGGATTTAGCTCATTTTAAAACTGGTGACCCTCGGTGGTCTCTCTTTTACTAAGTTAAAGAAGACGGAGTTGGAACTGGTTTGGTTTGGTTTGGTTTTTTGGCAGAAGGAAGAGCAAGACTTTTGTTTTACTTGTCTTGAAAGAATGATGAGAGAAGAGACAAAGAATAGTATGGTGTCCGCCCCCTTCTTCCCAACCAATGACTGGTTTGGAGCCCTGGTAAGGAGAGAAAACTGGGAACAGAAAGTGAAGGAGGTGTTTGCATAGAGAATTTGAGAGACTCTGAGCTCAGGCACAGGGAGGAGGCCAGTCAAGCCTCAGCACAGAGGGGACCTCCAGTGCCCCCAGGCGTGGGCTTCTGGTAGGCCCCAACAGAAGTGGGGGTGCGATCTGGCAGGAAGAGATTCTTTGCAAGGATATGGGGCTATTCAAGAAGAGCTGGGGACAAACTTGTGCACACGACTATATTTAACATGGATGACCAACAAGGACCTACTGTATGGCATAGGGAACTCTGCTCAACGTTGTTTGGCAGCCTGGACGGGAGGGGAGGCTAAGGGGGAATGGATACATGTATATGTATGGCTGAGTCCCTCTGCTGTCCACCTGAAATTATCACAACATCATTCACTGGCTATATTTCAATCTAAAATAAAAAGTTGTTTTGTTTTTTTTAAAAAAAGAGTTGGATGGACTGGAGACCTGACTCAGAAAAATGCAGCAGCCAAAGGAGTCTAGACAGTTGTTGGTCAGTCGCTCAGTTGTGTCCGACTCTTTGCAACTCCATGGACTGTAGCACGCCAGGCTTCCCTATCCTTCACCATCTCTTGGAATTGGTTCAGACTTATGTCCATTGAGTCAGTGATGCCATCCAACTATCTCATCCTCTGTCATGCCCTTCTCCTCCTGCACTCAATCTTTCCTAGCATCAGGGTCTTTTCCAGTCAGTTGGCTCTTCACTTCAGGTGGCCAAAGTATTGGAGCTTCAGCTTCAGCATCAGTCCTTCCAATGAATATTCAGGGTTGATTGCCTTTAGGATTGACTGGTTTGATTCCTTGCAGTCCAAGGGACTCTCGAGAGCCTTCTCCAGCACCATAGTTCAAAAGCATCAGTTCTTTGGTGCTCAGCCTTCTTCATGGTCCAGCTCTCAAAACTGTACATGACTACTGGAAAAACCATAGCTTTGACTATACAGACCTTTGTTGGCAAAGTGATGTCTCTGCTCCTTAATATGCTGTCTAGGTTTGTCATAGCTTTTATTCCAAGGAGCAAACTTCTTTTAATTTCATGGCTGCAGTCACCCTCTGAAAGCACAAAATACTAACAGAACTTTCTAGCTGGAGCTGGCTGCTGCTGAAGCTGCCATCATAGGACCTCACCGGCAGGGCCACCAGCCTGTTCTGGGAATAACCAGTAACTGCCCTGCTTCCTCCCAAGACGCACAATCCTGGCAGGAAATTGGATTGGTCAAGTCCGAGTCACGTGCCGTGTTCTTGTTGCCCGGGGAGGGAAGACAGGTTTGCTGCACCTCTGTAGCTTCTGTAGCGGAAGCAAGCCTCTGCCTCCATCTCCAAGATCTGCTCAATGGTGGGAGTTCCCAATATGTGGCTGGTATTCCCACGCTGTGTGGCCAAAACACAGCAAATGTCCACCGTACAAGCCTGAGGTGTTGTGGAGGGGATTCAGTGCAAAAATGAAGATGGAGCACTTAGCACAAAGCCTGGAACACAAGAGTGTTCATTAATGCCTGCCACGATCATTATTATAAAACATTTACTATTATTTTACTAATTATCACATGAGACCTAGACTTGAGCAACTGATGAACCTCCCAGGAACTCTGACTCCTGGGAGAGTGATGCAAGTTTTTTGTAAAGGCAGTAGTAGGGGAGGGTGCTATTTAGTGGAATTCTAATGTGATAGCTTTTTCATAGGAAACACTCCATTAAGAAGGAGAAATCATCAATAATATCTAATCAATAACCAATACTGGCAACCAGGTGCTCTGAGTTCCATAGAACGGCTTTTATGGATGTCTTTGGAGTCTCAGATCATTCGGGAAGAAGAGAAATTTGGGGCAGAGGCTGCTAAATGCCTCTCCCAGCATCCTCTTGCCTCCTCCTGTAACAGACTCCAGTTTTTAGAAGACACTTTGCTGCCTAGACTAAAGGACTTCCATGCAGCTAAGAGGGTCCAGGCAATTAGATTTTAACCAACCAGGTCTAAGCAGAAGTGTGGTAAACATCTCAGGAAATCTGCTTAAGGTTTGTGTTCTGTGCAGCCCAATCCTTTCTAGCACAGCCTCAGCATCCTCACCTCCGTTTCATGGACGGGAGGCTGGGGCGCAGCGGGATTAAGCAACATGTTTGGATGCCGTGAAATTGCAAGACTGATGAAATCAGGCCTTTTGCTTGGGGAACCACATCCTCTTAAGGTACCATTCCACCTTGCCTTTTGAAAAGTAAGCAAAATTGAGGTACAATTTGAATACCATCAAAATCTAGCAATTTAAAGTGTACAGCTTGATAGGTTGTGTCAAATGCATATACCGCGTAATCCCCACCACATCAAGAGAGAGCACTTCCATTTCCCCGGAGAGTTCCCGGCCACTTCTTTGCCATCACACTCCCTCCCCTAGCCTCAGGCGACCACTGACCTGCTTTCTGTCACTATGGATTAGTTTTGCGCGTTCTATGATTTCATATAAATGGACTTAGGCACTCTCTACTCTTTGGCGTCTGGCTTCTTCGGCTCAACAGAATGTTTTGGATCTTGATTCAGATTGTTGCCATTATCAGTAGCTCATTCATGCCTTTTTCTTGCTGACTAGTACACCAGGGTGTGGATATACTCACTATCTATTTACCTGTCGATTTGTATTTGAACTGTTTCCAGGTTAAACCTGCTATGAATATTGTCGTGTAAGTTTGTGTGGACATATATGTCCGTTTTTCTTGAGTAAATGCTCAGGAGTGGACTTGCTGGGTCCAAAGCGTAGGATTATGTTGAAGTTTATACAGAAGTGTCAAATAGTTTTCAGAAGTGTTTCGTGGTATTTTTCCTTTTTAAAAACTGCTTTTGAAACTCTGGTTTTTAAACAAGGTAATTTTGAAATACCTGACTTATTTAGATGAGGTTCAACCTATGCCCCTCAGGGTGACTTGCTGGGAGAATGTTTATTGTGTGTGTGTGTGCTCAGTAGACTTTGCAACCGCACGCGCTGTAGCCCACCGGGCTCCTCCGGGCAAGGAGAAGCATGGAATTTTCCAAGCAAGAATACTGCAGTGGGTTGCCATCTCCTTCTCCAGGGGATCTTCCCAACCCAAGGATCAAACCCGCATCTCCTGTGTCTCCTGCATTGGCAGGTGGATTGTTTACCACCAAGACATATGGGAAGCAGACAAGGAGGTGAATTAGTTTGTGCTCAGTCATTCAGTCGTGTCTGACTCTTTGTGATCCCATGAACTGTAGCCCATCAGCCTCCTCTGTCCATGGGAATGTTTACGACCCTCCTAAATCTGTATGTTGAAGCCCCAGCCTCCAATGTGATGATGTTAAGGGGCGGAGCCTTTGGGAGATAATCAGGTTGGGGTGTGTCTTGAGAATGGAGCCCCAGTGATGGGCTTAGAGCTCTTGTATGGAAAGAAGAGAGTAGAGACCTCTTTTCTCCCCGACCTTTCTCTCCATCTCTGTCTCTCTCCCTCGCCTGTGTGGAGACACAGCTAAGAAAGCAGCTGTTTACCAGCCAAGAAGGGGGATCTCACCAGAACCCGACCACGCCCACATCTTCATCTGACACTTTCAGCCTCCAAATCTGTGAGAAATTTCTGTTGTTTAAGCCACCCAAGTGTATGGGATTTTGTTAGAGTAGCCCAGTATGACTAAGGCAAAAATCCTCATTCAGCCTGTAAAAGTGACCTTGAACAGTTCCTTTACCTTGATAAGAAGTGGCCACTTAGGCTGTAACACAGCTGATAATGATAGTGTTAATATCCATCCCACCTGGTTGGGTAGGACTCAGTGAGATACTATTTGTGGACACGCCTGGCACATCATGGTGGCTCGTAATCTTGACATTAATTTATGATGAGGGATTTTACTGGCGAATAAGGCATCTTTTGTACCCTAGAGTCAGAGAGCAATCTATCATCACATTTTATAAGTTTGTAGAAATAAGCCCTTTCAAATGGATTTGCCTCAACAGTTCATATTAGAATTGTTGACACTTCTTGGAGTCATCATAGTCTAGATGGCTGGGTGTAACTCAGCAGGTGGGAAGGCTGTTGACAGCATTAATTGTTTCATAAATAGTGTCAGGATGCGATTTTTTTCCGCCTTTGGCTTAAACCAAGTTACTGAAAAACCAATACTGTGCCATATGTTTATACTTTTCTTGGCACATAAACCAGATACTTTACAGACAGGGATGGGTAATAAAAGGCAAGTATTCACTCAAGTCACACGTTTGATTCTCCATCAAAGAAAAACAGCCATAACCATCCCAATTCCACTGAAATTTTTATCAGAATTAGTTGTAAATCTCAGACACTGGAGACGGCACCTTAAGTAGAAATGGCTACAGAACTAAGAAAACCCCCTGACCCCTTCTAAGTAGGCAATATGTCAGGTAAAATTTGGAACATGTTTCCCTTTTTTCATTGGCTTTCAGTATAGGAAATAAGTTAGGTGAAATAAATTTCACATTTGAAAAACCAAAGAGTTGCCACCATTTACTGTAAGGGTAAATCTGGGACCCACTGGAATTTTTAATAGTTGAATTGTTTTAGGTAAATGACCTCAAGAACGGCTGGCTGGCTTCCTAGTGGATCTGTGAATTGCATCATGAATTGCATGCGTGTTTTGGCAACCCACTCCAGTGTTCTTGCCTGGAGAATCCCAGGGACGGGGGAGCCTGGTGGGCTGCCGTCTATGGGGTCGCACAGAGTCAGGCACAACTGAAGCAACTTAGCAGCAGCAGCAGTAAGTGGCTTCAGTCGTGTCTGGCTCTTTGCAACCCTGTGGACTGTAGCCCACCAGGCTTTTCTGTTCATGGGGATTCTCCAGGCAAGAATACTGGAGTGGGTTGCCATGCCCTCCTCCAGGGGAGCTTCCCAATCCAGGAATTGAACCCTTGTCTCTGGCATCTCCTGCATTGGCAAGCAGGTTCTTAACCATAGCGCCACCTGGGAAGCCCTGCATCAAGTGTGTATATTTGCCACCTAAGTATATTCCCCAATAACCAGAGAGTTGAGAGACTGATTCTGCCCGAGCGCATGCCCTAGCAGAGTGTGGGATCCAAGACTTGGCCCTGTTCTTGCCTCCAAAGCTCTGTTGCTGCACCCCCTCTCCAAGTGTGAGAATCAGAGCACAGTCACGCGTGATGCTGGGATTTCAAGTTTCATTTTCTTCATACCCCTGCCCCTCCCTCAATGCCAGGCTACTGTTTCATGTTGTCACGCTGCCCTAGGCCCCAGGAAGACGCTGGTACCTGAGCTGGGCTTGCTGGGGGGTGACATGTCAGTCTCCCAGGTGGCAGATAGCTGTGTCATTGATACTTGAGGCTGATTTAAAGAACTCACCAGAGTGTTTTTGTCACCTGGCACCCCATTCATTTCGGACTTCTGCCTTCACACCTCTACCTGGAAGAGCTGCTGGCTCACCCACTAATTCACAGGCACGATCCAAATCCAGCCTTTGTCTGGAGCCTCTGCAGTGCCGACAGGACACCCCTGTCTCCCCCTGGGGCAGGCTAGGGGCCTGTCTCTATTGGGGTGATGTAGGTTCTTACAGGATAAGGTTTGGAGCTGGAAGGGCCCTATCATATTAGCACCCGCTTCTTTTTCAGGGAGGAGCCTCTGTCTCTAAAGGCAAACACAGACCCACAGCAGATGGAACAGACAGGAGAGAAGCTGCCCCTGAGGAAGCTGGGGGTGGAGGTGGGTTTCAAACAAACCCACTGTTTTACCCAAGAGGACATGTGCCTGCAGCATCACATTTCTGACATTTTTTTTTTTTTAAAGCAGAATGCAATGCAATTGCAAACATTTAATTTTTTTCCGGAAGAAATTACTAGAAAGTTTTGACAGTGATTCCCTTTGTGGGAGGGGCTGAGGGAGCAGTGGCTTCTGCTTATTTTATATCTTTTTATTTAAGAGGCAGCAGAATATAATGTTACACTAAAGGGCGCTAGAGAGGTGTTGTTGGCTTCAAAATTCAGTGCTGCCCCTTGGTTTCCTGTTCCCCGGGGGAAACTTGGCCATGATGCTCACATGCTCTGAGAGTTCACTTCCTTCTCCACAAGCAGAACTGATGGTCAGGGCTGCTTTGCACGGTTTTTGTAGACTGAAAAGTGGAAGTGAAGTTAGTCGCTCAGTCGTGTTTGATTCCTTGCGACCCCATAAACTATAGCCTGTCAGGCTCCTCTGTCCATGCGATTCTCCAGGCAATAATGCTGGAGTGGGTAGCCATTTCCTTCTCCAGGGGATCATCCCGACCCAGGGATCAAACCTGAGTCTCCTGCACTTCAGGCAGATTCTTTACCATTTTAACCCTCCGGGGAAGCCCAAGAACTACATGAATGCTCTATAAATATTGGCTACTTCTCTCTTCTTCCTAAACTTTCTGAGTATACCTACACCCTTTATTTTATTTTTAAATCTTTATTGAATTTGTTACAATATTGCTTCTGTTTTATGTTTTGGTTTTTTGGCTGTGAAGCATGGGGGATCTTAGTTCCCCAGCCAGGTATCGAACTCACATCCCCGGCATTGAAAGGCAAAGTCTCAACCACTGGACCGCCAGTTAAGTTGCTCCTTTATTTTAAAAATCTCAATATGTATTATCTATGCAATAAGATTCGGAGAAGGCAATGGCACCCTACTCCAGTACTCTTGCCTGGAAAATCCCATGGACGGAGGAGCCTGGTAGGCTGCAGTCCATGGGGTTGCTAAGAGTCAGACACAACTGAGCGACTTCACTTTCACTTTTCACTTTCATGCATTGGAGAAGGAAATGGCGACCCACTCCAGTGTTCTTGCCTGGAGAATCCCAGGGATGGTGGAGCCTGATGGGCTGCCGTCTATGAGGTCGCACAGAGTCGGACACGACTGAAGCGACTTAGCAGCAGCAGCATGCAATAAGATTATTGAATTTTCTTCTTGATAATGTCCTCTGTTTATAAAATCCTAGTAAGCATTTCACAAAATAAGACATCATTGCCTCAACGTTTGTGCAAGAGAGACCCACACAAAAGGGGGGACTAGAAAAGCGGGGGGGCAGCCTCTCTCCGGGGTGACATAGACAGAAATCAAATAGGAGGTGCTGGGCACCTAGGCTCCCTGGGTCGTGCTGTCTGTCTGCCCCAGTTTGGCTGGGCCTCTGCTGGTCTCATCAGCTCCTATGGATGTGATGGCTGCCTGAAGTATGTCTGGGGTCATTAGTCTGGAAAGGACTCATTCTAGAAAGAATCAGGTCCTCTGTCCCCCTGCCCGTCCCTGCCCCCCCGCCTCTGACAAGACTGCTGAAACTTTTTTTTCTTCAAATTACATTTTAATTAAGAAAGTCACCCTTTGGTGAAAATTGCAAGATTCTTGTACTTAAGAATCAATAAAATGTGCACCGTCTAAAATGAGATTAATAATGGCCAAATTCTCTATTTTGGGTGCAATTATTTATTCATCAAAGAAAACCAGCTGCTTAAAACCATAGTCCATCATGAACGCCTAAGACACTTCCACTTCAATTCTGTTGTTAAAAGTCCCTTCTATTGCTCCATCTGGTGTTAAATATAAAAAGCAGGAAGGCTCATTCTCTACCTGCATACATTTTAAATAAGAATTTCAACATTATCTTGTCCATTTAAAATAATTGTATGAAAATGTGAAGAAATATGATCTTGTAAAAGCTGCAGTCTGACGCACCCAGGGAGTGAGCGAGAAAGAGCAAAGCCGCTATTATTTAAAATTCATGGAGACCATGGCAAGATTGATCGCAAGAAGTTCCTTCCTAAGACTAGCCAGGCAGGAGGCTGAGGCCTGGCTGGGGGTTCAGCCAGGACCCCAGCCCCCAAAATGGTCCAAGGTCATTCATTGCCCCAGCCTGGACAGAGACAGGACTGGGGCAAGCAGAGGGTGCCCCTGGATTCTTTCACCACACAGGTCCCCATCAGGCCCGCCCTGGGGAACGGTGGTTGGGGACCAACATCTCAGGGGTCTGGGCAAGGCTGAGCCTTGTTCCGTGGGCAGGGGCGGGTGGAGGCTGGCTTGTGGGGCAGGAAACTCAGACCAGGGCTGAGCACCAGAAAGGAGAAGATGTAACAACCGCCTGCTCAGAGTTTCAGCTGGAGTTTGAATAAGCTACCATCTCACTGTTGTTATCACTGCTCCCAAAGGGAAAGGTGGCCGAGATCACAGTACTTCCCTTCATCTGTATCTCTACCTCCCAACCGACCTCTACTGTGAGGGGTCCTGGAGTGAGCCAGGGACTTTAGTTTCAGTTCCTCTCTTTTCTCTCTCTGTGATTGGATTAGTTTCCTAATGCTGCTCCTGCAAAGCCCCACAACTATAGTGGTTTAAAAAGACACAACTTTGTTATCTTTCAGCTCTGCGGTTCAGAAGTCTAAAACGAGTCTCATCAGGATAGAAGCAAGGTGTCTTCGGGGCAGGATTTCTTCTGATTCTCTAGAGGAGAATCTGTTTCCTGGCCTTCTCCAGCTCCTACTCGTCATCCTCCACCCCACACTTCCTTCCCTCATCTTTAAAGCCAGGGAGGAAGGGGTGAGTCCTTCTCACACAGAGGCGCTCTGTGTCTCCCAGCTCTGTCTTTCTCCTGCCATGCTATCATGGCAAGGATTATATTGGATACTCTCTGCAACTCAAAACCCTTAACTTCATCACATCTGCAAAACCCCTTTTGCCGTGAAGGTAACATATTCCCAGGTTAGGGATCAAGATCTGGACATCTGTGGGAGCCATCACTCTGACCACACAATTGGACAAGTCTCTTGGCCTTTCTGGGCCTCAGAGTCTTTATTCTAAGGTGGAACTGTAACCAGTACCTTATGGTGTTTTGTGAGAGTCTAAGGAGCTCCTTGGAAGGAAGGCTATGATAAACCTAGACAGTGTATTAAGAAGCAGAGACATCACTTTGCCTACAAAGGTCGGTATAGTCAAAGCTATGGTTTTTCCAGTAGTCACATACGGATGTGAGAGCTGGACCATAAAGAAGGCTGAGCGCTGGAGAATTGATACTTTCAAATTGTGGTGCTGGAGAAGACTCTTAAGAGTCCCATAGACAGCAAGAAGATCAAACCAGTCAATCCTAAAGGAAATCAATTGGAAAGACGGATGCTGAAGCTGACGATCCAATGATTTGGCCACATGATGCAAGCAGCCAACTCATTGGAAAAGACCCTGATGCTGGGAAAGATTGAGGGCGGGAGGAGAAGCAGGTGACAGAGGATGAGATGGTTGGATGGCATCACTGACTCAATGGACGTACATTTTGAGCAAACTCTAGGAGATAATGAAGGCCAGGAAAGCCTGGCATGCTGCAGTTCATGGGTCACTAAGAGTCGGACACGACTTAGTGACTGAACAACAGCAATAAGGAGATACAGCAATAAGTGTGTTTTGTAATCTGTTAAATTCCTTACAGAAAGAAGATTTTTTTTTTGGTGCATTTAAAGAAAGTTGGTTAAAAAGTCCTCTGTCAGTGATGGATTCTGTTGACTTGCATTTAACATTTTTTCCCCTCCCTAAATCAGTGCTTGTTTGCAGGCAGCTCAGTTCCTGGTGTGTCCAAAACCTCAGATTGGGGGTAAACTCTGAATTTTAGGGTGTTCTGCGTGTGCACCTGCAGCCGGCGTATGGCCACTTGTAGCCTTTGCTTCTTGGTCCGCAGGGAGCCCAGGACAGAGCCGGCCCCATACATGCAGAAAAAAGGAATCAGTGATACGAAGGCTCCATGGCAATAAATGGGGAAGCACGGATTCCCTGCTGATAAGAGTTCTGTGGTGCAAAAAACCATTGCCTGCAGGTCACTCCTGGGCGGCACCCCCACTTCCCCATTGGAAACAGGTGATGAGGGGAAGTGGTCCCCACCGCAGGCCCTCACTAGCATCCTCCAGACTGTGTTTGGCAGATGAAGCCCCTGAGGCTAAATTCCAACAGGCATCTGGTTGATTCAGGTTCAGCGTGGGGCTTGGTAATCACCAAGTTCTAGGAATCTGCATCTAGAAATTGACCCTCCTGCATTCACCGTTTGAGGGCTTCTGGAAGTGTACCCTGAGATCCCCTGAGGGTCATCTTGGGAGATGACTGGGAGTGTGTTCAAGTGCAGATTTCCGGGCACCCCCAACCTCAGAGCTGACACCTAGGACTCTGTGTGTGGACCCCAAGCTCCCCAGTGATTCCGCTGAGCTCCCAGCCCAGAGAACCAGCTCTGACCACAGGTCAGCTGTGGGAAAATGGGGCTCAGCGCACTTCTGTCTGAGCCCCCTTTCTTCCCCCCAGGTCACCTAGAGCTTCTTTCTCAGGACAGTGAATTCAGGGTTGACTTTCACCACCCTTCCCAGCCTCAGTCTCTCCAACGCCACAGATCCTCAGATCCTACCCCGAAAGAAACCCCGCTTGGGGAGAAGAGCCCTGGACATTAGGAATTCCCCTACAGGAGCGGATAGGAGAAGGGGCCGAAGGGCCTAGCCCCCCTTAGCCAGCCCCACCCCCATATTTCCTCCCTGCAGGTGAGTCAACACCTGTCTCCAGCTTGCCCTCGGCCGCCCGAGAGTGCCTCACCCCTCCCCATTTTTCCCTTTAAACTCTGTCATTTGTACAGCCTATTAACCTTTAACTTTATGACTACCCAAAGATGAAATACTGCAGCATTTAAGGCTGAGAACACTCCAGCCCTACCTTCTTAGTTTGCAACAGGGGTGAAGCACTTTCTCTTAAATCAGTCATTTTTAATATCAGTCACAGAGACGCTACCCACAGAGAGTATTTTTGGCTCCACGTACCCAGCTGATTCATAATAAATGTTGCAGTGCTGGTCCCTACCTCCACACGGCCCCTAGGAGCAGCCGGAGCTCTTCCCATTAACTCCAGGGATAAAATACTGTGTATTAATAATGCCGCCACCAGCGGAATGCCTACCGTGGGCTGTGTTAGGCGCGTGAGTTCAGATCCTCCTAAAGGCCCTGCTGAAATACGCGTCCTCACCTCCGTTTTCAGATGAGGAGGCTGAGGCTCAGAGAGGTTAGGCAGTTCGACCAGGGGCAGCCAGCTACTGAGTGGCTGGGCTGGAATTGGATCCTAGGTCTGTTTGATTCCAAATTCTGTGAAAACCAGTCCAAATCGTCTCAGTTTGTCTTTGCCAGGCTAGTCATTCTAGAACTTCGGGCGGCAGCGGCTGCCTCAGATTGCAAGCGGCCTCCTCTGAGGGGCAGTGGAGAGCCTGAGGGTGGCGGCTTTGAGGTCCAGCTCTGACACTGGCCTAAGGATGACCAACCATTCCAGTTTGTCCGGGACTGCCCTGGTTTCAGATCCGCCTGCAATGCCAGAGACCCGGGTGCGGTCTCTGGGTCGGGAAGAGTCCATGGAGAAGAGAATGGCACGCCACTCCATGTATTCTTGCCTGGAGAATCCTGTGGTCAGTGGAGCCTGGCAGGCTACAGTCAGACATGACTGAACGACTGAGCATGTCCTGGTTTCTGCACTGGAAGTCTCACGTTAACAGGAAGAGTTGGTCGGCTGTGAAGTGGGAACAGTGCTTTCTGCCTCATAGGGGCAGGGGAGGATCTTGCACAGAGTGGTATCTGGCAGCCTGGCTCGGACCCGAATAGGGTGAATTAGGACCCAGAGGGAGACTGGTCACCAGGGAAACCGAGTGACCAAAGGTAGATCTGAGGATGGACTTTCGGGAACTTGGGAACCAGCAAAGATTTGGTCTGAACTTGAACCCGCTCCCTCACCCTGCTTTGTGGTTCTCTCTAGCACTGGCCCCTCTCCTGACCTGGTGTGGATTCACACAGTGTGTCTGTTTTATTGCCGGACCAGCAGCTAAGCTCCAGGAGGTAGGGACTTTCGTCTGCTTGCTCCACTGTGGCCCTGACACCTAGAACAGAACGAAGTGAATGAATGAACAAAGGAAGCAGGGACTTGGGCTGGGGGGCTCTCTGCTACAGAGGAGCAGCATCTGATGATGACAGACTCAAGGTGAACTACGGAGGGGGCCGCCAAGGGTCACTCAACCCCTGGGGGAATCCTGGGACCAAGTCTCTGCTTTGCTGCTTCCAGAACCCACTCTCCATCAAGGCTACCTGGTGGCCTGGATTCTTTGTGGCATTTCTCTCCCACAGAACACATATCCCTGAAGCTGAATCTGGACTGTGACACCCTCTTGCATCTAAACAAACGCTGGTACTGGGTGTTCGACCAGTCAGGCCTTTTCTCTCTGAAGCTAAGACTCGGGATTCCTGGCAGGAAACTCAGGATGTCTGCACCTGTGTGACACAGGCTGATAAACTGGCCCCCGAATACCACGCTGACCAGGACTCCACCGCCTGACCCCGGTGGTGGGCAGCAGCAAAGGCTCAGCTCCACAGAACTCAGAGCAGGTTAGGGGGCGCTTCCCTGGTGGTCCCAGGTGGTGCTAGTGGTAAAGAGCCCGCCTGCCAATGCAGGAGACATAAGAGGCATGGGTTCAATCCTTGGGTTGGAAAGATCCCCTGGAGGAGGGCATGGCAACCTACTCCAGTATTCTTGCCTGGAGAATCCCAAGGACAGAGGAGCCTGGCTGGCTAAGGTCCATAGGGTTGTAAAGAATCAGGCGCGACTTAGTACACATGCACGCCTGCACCTAGTTGTCCAGTGGCTAAGAATCCCTCTTGCGAAGCAGGGGACATGGGTTCAATTACTGATCAGGGAACTAAGATCCCACGTGCTGTGGAGCAACTAAGCCCACGAGCCACAAATACTGAGCCCACGAGCCACAGCTAGAGAGTCTGAGCACCACAATGAAAGATCTGGCATAACCTAAGGAACATCTCATGTGCCCCAATTAAGACTCAATGCAGTAAAATAAAATAAATAAATAGATAAATAAATATTTTGTAAAAAGCAAATTAGGGAGGGAGACTTGGCACCTGTGTAACTCATGCATTAGGCCCAACTTTGATGCTCCTGACTTGTTAACATTTATGTAAAAGTTTCCTTCTTGTTTTGGTCCCATTTTATGGTTCGTATAAGGCCAGTCTGAAAGATAATATATTGTGACTGTTATATTATTTATTTTCAAGCCAACTTATTGATTATTGCGTGCTGAAAGTGACAAATGGTGTCTGTGCAAGGCACGGTCAGCAGGTTCTATTAAAGAAATGATAGTGTTGCTCACGGATTGTTAAAAGGTTCAGTTTAGGTTCTTTATAGGTTTATATCCATCACTATTTAATGACCAAATGATGAAAAATATGAGCTGTGGGGACAATTTTTTTTCTGTTGGAGCTTTATGTTTAAGCAGTTAGCAAAATAAGATACTCCATTTTTGTGGGGGAGTAGAGGAGTGGTGAAGGGGATACAGTGAGATTTTATTTCTCCAGATTTCATAAGTTGTAATAATTAATGTTGAGGATATTTCACTGAACCGGAGGATGCTGAAGAGGAGAGGGCTTCCAGGCTGGGAGAGAAGCCATGAGACCTTCCCACCCAGCGTTCTGGGTGGTGAGGATTCTGCTGGTTTCAGCTTCTGATTGAAACCATCCGTTTCTGGTGGTGTTGGTGGTGATGCAGGTCTGGGGCTCAGGCCAAGGTGAAACATCAAAGGATGGGCCTCCTGGGGAGAGATCTCTCCAGATGGCTAGAATGGGCCTGGTGGGAAGAGGAGTCCCCAAGGCAAAGAAGGGATCCTAGATTCTGCACAGAAGGTAGATGGTCCACAAAGAGGCCCCCAGAGCCACCTGAGAGAGGTGTGCGGTGACCAGACACTCTCCAAGGCACTCCGGGAAGCTGTTGTAGATGACTGGGCATCCCAGTGCCCAGAGGCTCAGCCTTGGCATTTTAGATGCTGAGCCAAGGAGCACAAGATATGTCCCGATCGCGTGCTGCTGGCTCAGGGGCTTCCATCAGCCGGCTGTTGGAAGTCCAGGCTCTGCAGCGCTGGGGCAGGCTCACCGAGGACGCCTGCAGGCAGCACCGCTCTTGGGAGGCACAGGGCAGACGGGAGACCCGTAGCACTTGCCTCAGCTGTCATCTTTGCAGGGGCCTCTGCGAGCCAGGCCCTCTGTCCCTCTGCAGTGGACAGTACACCCGAGAGTCCCCTCTCCATGCGTCCATACGCACCGAGTCACTTCAGTTGTGTCTGCCTCTTGGTGACCTCTGCACTGTAGCCCACCAGGTTCCTCTGTCCATGGGATTCTCCAGGCAAGAATACTGGAGTGGGTTGCCTTGCCCTCCTACAGGGGTTCTTCCTGACCCAAGGATCGAACCCACATCTCTTATATCTCCTGCATTGGCAGGCGGGCTCTCTACCACCAGTGCCATCTGGGAAGCTCCTCTCTCCTCTGGGGACTCTGAAACTAGCTCCAAAGGACTGGTGCTAATGACGAGTGGAGTGTCCAGGTGGGGGGCATTCGGTGGGAGCAGGGCAGGGGACGGATTTGAAGATGTTCACTAGGCATGGAAGACACAGAGCTGCTCCCCCAGATGCCATTCCCTTTGCTTGGACACTAGCCAAACTACATTTCCCAGACTCCCTTGCAGTGAGTGGGGGCTCACCAGGCATGGGTCTTTCTGTCAAAAGTATAAATAGAACAGGCAGACTCACTTGTTTGCATTGGCATTACATTTACTCCAAAATAGCTTTCCCAAACTAATTCCCAAAATGAAGAGTCGATGCCTGCAACTCCTACTTTGGTGTGAAACTCTGCCATTTTCTCTACGATCACCTAAAAATGCCAATGTTCCAGGGAGGGCCTCAGCCCTTTTCCATATCGTACTACTTTCCCACAGCTGCCGTAACAAATTACCACAAATTGGGCTCCTTCAAGGGCTTCGCAGGTGAAAGGGCTTCAGTGGTAAAAAAAAAAAAAAAAATCTGCCTGCCAAACAGGAGACCCGGGTTCGATCCCTGGGCTGGGAAAATCCCCTGGAGAAGGAAATGGCAACCCACTTCAGTATTCTTGCCTGGAGAATTCCATGGACAGAGGTGCCTGGTGGGCTACAGTCCATGGGGTTGCAAAGACTCGGACATTACTGAAGCGACTAAGTACGCACGCCCCCAGGAGACACTCCTGCTGTTCTCTGGAGGAGCCTGTGTTTCACCTTAAAAATATGCTAAATGTCTGCCCCTTAGGGATGGCCATTCAAAAACAGGAGAGTGGCTAGGAAACTTCCAAAAGTTCTGCTTTGTTCTCATCCCCCCTCCCCTCACCTCCTACAGCTACTCACGCAATCTTGAAGTTTATAGCAGCAGAACAGAACTCTCTTAGGGGCGATTCTATCGCTAGGAGTAAAGCCCATCCGGACCAGTTTGAGTCAAGGGGGATTTTCTAGGACACAGAGAAATTCATGGAACCCAGGGGCAAGAATGGGAAGCCCCAATGGCTCAAGAGGTAAAGAATCCACCTGTAATGCAGGAGATGCAGGAAACATGGGTTTGATCCCTGCGTCAAGAAAATTCTCTGGAGAAGGAAATGGCAACTCACTCCAGAAGCCGATGGCAAACCCACTTGGCTGGAGGAGCCCATGGACAGTGGAGCCTGGCTACAGTCCCTGGGGTCACGCAGAGTCGGACACGACTGAGCACACACATGCAGCAGCTAAGGGCAAGAACATGACCATCCTCACACAGTCAGCAACCAGGAGCCAGCTAAGGCCCTGCATTTCTGGGGTCCCACAGCCCCTCATTTTCTCTTCC